>NC_064824.1:10923107-13423107 GCF_024166365.1 Elephas maximus indicus | reverse complement strand
TTAGAACCTGCCTTGAATTCCTAGAATTACCTTCTTGATATACTGCTGCAACTGCTGTTTGAATTATCTTTAGCAAAGTTTTACTGGTGTGTGATATTAATGATATTATTTGATGATTTCCTCCTTCTGTTGGATCACCTTTCTTTGGAGTAGGCACAAATATGGATCCCTTTAGTTGGTTTGTCAGGTAGCTGTCTTCCAAATTTATTGGGATAGAAGAGTGGGCACTTCTAGTGTTGAATCTGTTGAAACATCTCAGTTGTATTTCCGTCAATCCCAGAAGACTTGTTTGCCAACGCTTTCAGTGCAATTTGGCTTTCTTCCTTCAATATTATCAGTTCTTGATCATATGCTACTTCCTGAAATGGTTGAACATTTACTAGTTATTTTTGGTAAGGTGACTGTGTATTCCTTTCATCTTCTTTTGATGCTTCCTGCATGTTTTAATAGTTTGCTCAGCATATAGATTGAATACCTATGGTGAAAGGATACTACCCTGACGCACAGCTTTCCTGACTTTAAACCACACAGTATTACCTTGTTTGCTCATAAAATAGAAACCTTCAAAATTGCAACTCGAGCCTTGAAGTTTTTCTTCAGTTCTTTCAGCTTGAGAAATGCAGAGCGTGTTTTTCTTGGGTTTTCTAACTCTAGTTCTTTGCACATTTCATTATAATACTTTGTTTTCTTGAGCCACCCCTTGAAATCTTCTGTTCATCTCTTGTACTTCATAATTTCTTTCATTCACTTTAGCTACTTTACCTTCAAGAGCAAGTTTCAGAGTCTCTTCTGACATCTGTTTTGGTCTTTTCTTTCTTTCCTGTCTTTTTAATGACCTTTTGCTTTCTTCACGGATAATGTTCTTGATGTCAACCCACAACTCATCTGCTGTTCAGTCATTAGCTTTCAATGCCTCAAATCTATTCTTGAGATGGTCTCTAAATTCAGATGGGATATACTCAAGGGTGTGCTTTGGCTATGAGGGATGTGTTTTAATTTTCTTCAGATTCAGATTGAACTTGCATATGAGCAATTGATGGTCGGTTCTAAAGTTGGTCCCAGCCTTATTCTGATTGGTGATATTGAACCTTTCCATTATATCTTTCCACAGTTTTCATTGATTTGAGTCTTGTGTTTTCCATCCGTTGAGGTCCCTGTGTGCAGTTGCTTTTTATGTTGTTGAAAAAATGTATTTGCAAAGAATAAGTTATTGTCTTGCAAAATTCTACCTAAGTAAATGGATAATCCTGTAATTTTTTCTTTTTTTTATTGTACTTTAGATGAAGGTTTACAGAACAATCTAGCTTCTCATTAAACAGCTAGTACACATATTGTTTTATGACATTGGTTAACAACCTGAAGACAGGCCAACACTCTCCCTATTACCAACTTTCCTGTCCCATCCTTCCTTCAAGTCCTTGCCCCTGAGCTGGTGTGCTCCTTCAGTCTTGTTTTGTTTTATGGGCTTCTCTAATCTTTGGCTGAAGGGTAAACCTCAGAAGTGACATAATTACTGAGCTAAAAGTGTATCCAGGGGCCATACTCTCAGGGACTCTCCATTCTCTGTCAGGCCATTAAGTGTGGTCTTTTCTTTTGTGAGTTAAAATTTTGTGCTACTTTTTGTCCAGCTCTCTCTGGGACTCTCTATTGCGATTCCTGACAGAGCAGTCAGTGGTGGTAGCTGGGCACCATCTAGTTGTACTGGACACAGTCTGTTGGAGACCATGGTAGTTGTAGTCCATTAGTTCTTTGGACTAATCTTTCCCTTATATCTTTAGTTGTCTTCATTCTTCCTTGCCCCCAAAGGGGCAAGACGAGTGGAGTATTCTAGATGGCTGCTCACAGGCTTTTAAGACCCCAGTCACTACTCACCAAAGTAGCATGTGGAGTATTTTTTTATGAACTATGTTATGCCAATTTAGCTAGATTTTCCCCAAGACCATGGTCCCCACAGCCCTCAGTCCAGCAATGCCATCCTTCAGGGAGTTTGGATGTATCTGTGGAGCTTGCATGACCTTGTCTTGTACAAGTTGTGCTGGCTTCTCCAGTCTTACCCTTCACCAAAGTTGCCACTTATCTATTGTACATTTAGCGTTTTTCCATTACCACTGCTCCCCTTCTCGTAACCATCAATGATTGTTTCTTTTTTTACGTAAACCTTTTCATAAGTTTTTACAGTAGTGGTCTCACGCAACATTTGTCCTTTTGTGATTGACTTATTTCACTCAGCATAATGCCCTCCAGATTCATCCATGTTATGAGATGTTTCACAGATTCATCATTGTACTTTATTGTTGTCTAATATTTCATTGTGTGTATGTACCATAGTTTGTCTACTCATTCGTCTTTTGATGGGTATCTAGATTGTTTCCATCTTTTTGCTATTGTGAATAATGCTACAATGAACATGGGTATGCATATGTCTATTCGTGTGACAACTCTTATTTCTCTAAGATATATTCCTAGGAGTGGAATTGCTGGATCATATGTACTTCTATTTCTAGCTTTCTAAGGAAGTGCCATAACTTTTTCAAAAATTGTTGTATCATTTTGCACTCCCATCAGCAATGCATAAGAGTTCCAGTCTCCCTGTAGTCTCTCTAACATTTTTTATTTTCTTTTTTATTGGTTCGTGCCAGTAATGCTGGGGTGAGATGGTATCTCATTGTGGTTTTGACTTGCATTTCACTAATAGCTAGTGATTGTGAGCATTTCCTCATGTGTCTGTTGGCCGCTTGAGTGTCTTATTGCGTGAAGTGTCTGTTCATTTCATTTGCCCATTTTTTTAAATATTGGATTATTTGTCTTCTTTCCTTTTATTTATGTGGTGGATTATGGTGACTGATTTTCTAATGTTCAGCCATCCTTGCATTCCTGGTAGGAATTCTACTTGATCATGGTATATTATTTTTTTGACATGGTGTTGAATTCTATTGGCTAGAATTTTGTTGAGAATTTTTGCATCTATATTCATGAGAGATATTTGTCTGTAATTTTCTTTTTTTGTGGTGCCTTTGCCTTGTTTTGGTATCAGGTTATGCTGGGTTCATAGAATGAATTCTGAAGTATCACATCCTTTTCTATATTCTGAAATAGTTTGACTAGAACTGGTATAACCTCTTCTCTGAATGTTTGATAGAATTCTCCAGTGAAGCCATCTGGACCAGGGCTTTTTGTTGTTGTTGGGAATTTTTTTTTTTTTTTAATTACCTTTTCACTCTCTTCTCTTGTCAAGGGTCTGTTCAGATTTTCAACATCATTTTGTATTAGTTTGGGTAGGCAGTGAGTTTCTAGAAATTTGTCCATTTTCTCTAGGTTTTCAAACTTGGTATAGTTTTTCATAATACTCTGTTATGATCCTTTTTATTTTAGTTGGGTTTATTGTATTGTCCACCATTTCATTTCTTATTTGGGTTATTTGCATCCTCTCCTGTTATTTGTTAGTTAAGCCAGTGGTTTGTCAATTTTGTTGATCCTTTCAAAGAACAAATTTTGGTTGTGTTGATTCTTTCTATTGTTTTTAAAGTCTCTGTTTCATTTATTTCTGCTCTGATCTTTATTATTTCCTTTATTCTGGGAGCTGTGGGTTTTTTTAAAAATTTTTTCTGTTCTCTTTCTATTTGTTCGGGTTCTGTAGCTAATGTTTTGATTTTGTCCTTTTCTTCTTTTTGATGTGTGCATCTATTGCTATAAATTGAACTCTGAGCACTGCTCTTGCTGTGTCCCAAAGTTTTTGGTAGAGTGTGTTTTCATTCTTGTTTGAGTCAAAGAATTTTTTAATTCCATCTCTGATTTCTTCTATTTCCCAGTGGTTTTTAAGCATGGTGTTATTCAGTTCTCATGTGATTGATTTTTTTCCCTGCTTTTCCTGTTGTTAATTTCTACTTTGATGGCGTTGTGGTCAGGGAAGATACTTTGTATTCTCTCAATAGTTTGAGTTTGTTGAGAGAACTTTTCATGTGCATTGGAAAAGAATGTGCACTTTGCAGCTGTTGGGTGGAGTGTTCTATGTATGTCAATGAGGTCAAGCTGGCTGATTTTGCACTTTAGGTTTTCTGTATCTTTGTTGAGTTTCTTTCTAGATGTTCTGTCCTTTACCAAGACTGGTGTGTTGAAATCGCCTACTATTATTGTAGAACTGTCAGTTTCTTTTTTTCAGGGCCATTAGAGTTTTTTTTTTATATATTTTGGAGCTCTGTAATTGAGTGTATAGATGTTTATTGTGGTTATGTCTCCATGATGAATTGTCCCTTTAATCACAATATAGTGCCCTTCTTTGTCTTTTATGGTGGATTTTATATTAAAGTCTATTTTATCTGAGATTAGTATTGCCACTCCTGCTCTTTTTTGGTAGCTGTGTGGTTGATACATTTTCTTCCATCCTTTGATTTTTAATAAATTTACATCTTCGTTTCTAAGGTGTGTCTCTTGTAGACGATGTATTGATGGATCCTTTTTTTTTTTTTTTTAATCCATTCTGTCACTCTGTGTCTCTTTATTGGTGCATTTAGGCCATTTACATTCAGTGTAATTATTGATAGGTGTGAGTTTATTGCTGTCATTTTATAGTGCTTTCTTTTTTGTGGTGCTGATGTTTTCTTAATTCTTCTTACTTTCCCGTGCTAAATTCCTTCATTTGTGGATTTTTTTTTTCATTTCTTTTGTTTTTGATTTTACTGATACTTCAATTTTCTTCTTTATTTTGAGGAGTAGGTTTGTTAACTATTTTTGTGGTTACCTTTAAATTTACCCTTATCTTCCTTGGTTTGAACCAGTCTATTATTGCTTGGTATCACCTTGCCTTCTTCTCCATTAGAAAGTTTTATACCTTCACTATTTATTTTCTCCTTTATTGTTCTGATATTGTTTTCATTTACACATTAACCTCTGTTGCAATTCTTTTGATTTTGGATCGTCCTCAGGAGTTCATTTCCTTGGTTGTTATCCAGCTGGTGCAATCTGTGTCCTAGATTCAGGCTGTGGTCTGATGTTGTTTGTTCTCAAACTGAAGGAATCTCTTTAAAAATTCTTATAAATTTGGTTTGGTTTTTACATATTCCCTTAATTTCTGTTTATCTGGAAATGTCCTAATTTCACCATCATATTCGAACAAGAGTTTTGCAGGGTATATTATATTTGGTTGGCAATTTTTTTTTTCTTTCAAGGTTTTATGTATGTCATCCCAATGCCTTCTTGCCTGAGTGGTTTCTGCTGAATAATCAATGTTTCGTCTTATTGTTTCTCCTTTGTATGTGACTTTTTCTTTTTCTCAAGGTGCTCTCAGCATTCTTTCTTTGTCTTTGTTTTTAGGGAGTGTGATTATGATATGTCTCAGTGATTTTCTTTTAGTGCCCACCCTATATGGGTTTCCTTGAGCCTCTTGGATGGTCAGCTTTTCATCTTTCATGATATTAGGGAAGTTTTCTGTCAACAGTTCTTCAATGATCCTCTATGTGTTTTCTGTTTTCTCTCCCTTTTCTGGAAATCCTATCATTCACAAATTTTTGGTTTTGATTGTATCGTACACGATTTTCAAGTTTTCTTCATTTTTCTTAGTTCTTTTTTGATTTTTCTTCATAGTTGTAGCCAATGTTTGTCTTCAATTTCACTGATCCTGTCTTCCATCTTTTCAAACCTGCTCCTCAGCCCTTCTATGACACTGTCCATTTCTGAAATCTTGTTATTTACCTTTTGGATGTCTTATTGTTGTTTTTGTACGATTTCTAGTTGTGAATTTATTTGGGCATTTTTTCTGTATTATTTTCCTGAATTCTTCCATTTTTGTCTGTATTTTCCATGAATTTGTCTGCCTATTTCATGAATTTGTGTATTTTTTCCTCATTTTTTCTCCTTTTTGCTTCAACTCTTAGATAGCTCTGAATATCAGAGGTAGTTCTTGTGCTTTTTCTTCTACTAGAAAGCCATCTGGTGTTTTATTTTGGATGCTTACTGGAACCACCCTGTTCTATTTTTTTTCATATGTTTTGCTATTGTCTACTGTCTTCGGGACATTCAGTAGTCATTTTTTTTGTTGTTGTTTATTGATTGTAGATTTGTTTGTTTTGTCTTTTCTTTGTTTTATTTCATTATGTCTGAGCAGGCAGGCAGTGCATCCTTTGTTGTTTATTTGTCTGTGGGCATAATACATTTCACCTCCTTTTCCAATGGGCAGGGCCAGTCACACAGCTATGGTACAGCAGGGCATTTCCAGTGGGTGCCCTGTTACCTGCTGGGAGCTTTGTGAAACAGCTTCCCTTCACTCCCTGTCTGCTGATCTCCAATGTGGGCAGGGCTAATCATGGAGTTATGATGGAGCTATGATTTTCCGGCTGGCTGAGCAACCGCAGCCAGCTAGGAAGTAGCAGAGGCTGAGCAGGGGAGAGAAGGACAGACAGTGGGAAAGCATATATCACTGGTTACTGGGACTTCTATCTTCTGCTAGGAGTTTTGTGAAGCTGCTTTCTCATACTCCCTGTTTGCCGCGCATTGATGTGGGTGGGGCAAATCCAAGCAGCATGGAGCCTGTACCTCTCAGCTGTCTGAGTGACCACTTCCAGCTTTGAAGTGGCATAGGCTGAGAAGGGGGGAGAAGAATGGAAGGTGGGAAAGCATATATTGCTGGTTACCAGATGTTCTGTTTCCTGCTGGAAGCTCTGTGAATTTGCTTCCCCATACTCCCTGTCCGCCAGTCTCTGATAGGGGTCCAAAATGGCAAATCCATGCTCTGTTAGCTGATAGGATACCTCCACTCATATTTCTCCACGCTTTCTGTTCTCTGTCAGTTTCTTATTCCATTCGGTGCTTGGCTGGGTTCTTTATCTCTTCATTTGACACATAGGTTCCAGTATTGATGTTTGTCTTGTTTTACTTAGTTTTTCATGTCTTTGCTGTGAAGTGACAGCACAGTGCTTCTGTCTATACTGCCATGTTGGCTCCCTGTAAATTTTTAATTGATACAAGTGTCACCATATCTGCTATAAACTCTCCAAGCTTTCACATGTCCTTGCCTTGGAGTAATAAAATATTTTTAATAGTGGGGGTTACTAATCGAGAACAAACTTTCACTTATTCTCAACCTTTTTCAATCTCTTTAGGTCCTATCAGAGATACACACCCATTTTAACTTAGTTTAGATACTGCAGTAAACTTGCTAGGAAGAGATTTGTTATCCAAATGGAATTGTCAGATAAAATTCTCAGACACAGAATACATGCTATTAGATTTACCCGAAACCAATCAAAAGATAAAGTCTGTGATAGAGCATAATTTAAATAAATAAACCTATTGCTAATTTTTAGCACTCAGCTTGTCTCTGCAAGAAAGCCATTCTCCTGCCTTACCTGCCTTTACAGAATGCCTTTCATCTCTACCTGAGTATTTATGGGTCACTGTGTCCACCAACGTGTCAGATTCTATCAGCAGAACCAATTGAAATTCAAATAGATACCTCTAAATATCTACCTAAAATTACACAATACCCTTTAAAAGAAGAAACTAAGGAAGAACTTGTTCCTATAATTAAAGACTTTCTAACTGAAGACTTAATCATTCATTGCACTAGTCCAGTTTTCCCTGTTTTTTTAAAAAAAATAAATGAAGGCATAATGGTAGGAGATTTGTACAGGACTTACATGTCTTTAATCATATAGTGATTCCTAGGTTTCCTGTAGTCCTCAATCCCTGCTTCCTTCTTTCTAATGTACCCCCTGAAACAAGTCAATTTACAGTGGTCAATTTTTGCGCTGCTTTCCTTAGTATCGTAGTTCATCCAGACTACCAATACTTATTGGCTTTCACTTGGGGGAACCAATAATTCACCTGGACCATACTTCAGAGGTTTACCAAGTCCCCATCTATTTTTCCCAGATTTACATGCTGATTTGTAGCCTGTATAGTTTACTCAAAGGTCTACCTTATTACAACATGTCAGTGATTTACTGGGCTGTTCAAACTCTCAACAGGCATGTCTTCCAGACAATATTCTTTTCTTACAACATTTGGCCATGGAAGGGCACAAAGCCTCCAAGGAAAAATTACCATTGACCCAACCTTCTGTTAAATACTTCAAATTTATATATATAAGCAAAAGGAATTACTATAGACCCCAAAAGAAAGGAAAATATCTTAACTTTTACTTTCCCCCCTACAAAGAAACAGTTGAGAGGGTTCCAAGGATTTGTGACCATTGCAGAGCCTGGATACCAAATTTTTCTCTAATTTCTCAACGTCATTAGGAATATTTTGAAAAATCAGGATCTGAACATTTTCAACTTTCTTAAGATAGCCAGGAGGTCATCACACAACTAAAAAAAGCATTAATTAATACCTCTGCTTTAGGAATTCTAAACTATAACATGGACTTCTCACTTTTTGTCCATGAGACTACTGGGAATGCTTGAGGAGTTCTTACTCAAAAATGTGGAGGACAACAGAGACATACTGATTATTATAACATTAAATTAGAACCTGTTGCTAGAGGTTACCCACCCCTCTTGCACTAGAGCATTCTCTGGAATTGCTTAGACTAGCCGAGGCCACAGCAGATATAATTTTAGGGAATATTCTTGGCATTTATGCTGCTCATGCTGTGTTCCTCAGTCCCCAGTGCCATCCATTCCAAATTCAATATTAACTCAACATCTGTCAGGCAGCAGAATAATTTCTTAGGAAGCTCTCCTTTTGGAAGTTTCTAATCTTTGGTTACATATTGTAACCTCTCTGAATCCAGCTACATTGTTACCCCTACCTAATATGATGACCATCCACCCCACGATTGCTTTAATCTTACTGAACAGCTTTATCTCCTAGACGAGATTTACAAGTAACCCCATTATCAAACTCTGATTTAGTTTTATTTGTTGATGAGTCATATTTAATGCCTGAACCTACCAGATCTCATTACCAGGGAGGATATGCTGTGACCACATCCACTGAGATCCTTGAAAGTGACATCTTTCCTGAAGTCATTTCCACTCGACAAGCTGAACTAATTGCACTTACACATGCTTGAAAACTGTATTCTGGGTGGTTTTTGTGGACTTGTATGGATTTGGGGTAGTTCATGATTTCAGTATGTTATGAAAACAGAGGCGGTTCTTGTCCTCTTCCAGAACTCAAATAAAAAATGGCCCCTTAGTAGCAGATCTCTTAGAAACCTTTTTGCTCCCCTCTGAGATTGCTGCGATCAAAATTTAGGCCCATCATCCCATACCTCTTGTTGTACCTGGGTAAACAACTCAGGAAAAGTAGAACAAAGTATTAGAAAGGTCTGCATAATAACCACTAGGTTGCATTCAATTCCCCCTATGCATAGCTTACCTTTTTGGGACATTTTCATTTGGCTATTACCCAGCAGAATTGATTCCTGGTTATGCTCAGTTTTACAAACTGGATTAATTCTCATCATCATTATAATTGTTGTCATAGGACTAATTAAATGCTTTATGAAATGCTTATCGAATGCCTGTACCTGCCCCTCAAAGCCACTTATACAAAAAATCATGTATTTTGAAGAAACAGCAATTCCTTAAAGAATGATTCAAACTTCACCTTGGCTAACATACCCTCTTCTAGCAGTTATTCCTATTAATTCAGCCTTGCCCTCTACAGTTCCCTAAATATAAAGAAAATAGCATAGTAAAAAGACTGGTGGTGCCTGGTTACTAAAAAGTAGTGTCTGGGGTCTTAAAGTGTCACCAAACTGAGTAGTCATCCAATCAAAGCCAAATCCTTGAAGAAAAGGAGTTACTCCTTTCTGTGTGACATGAAACGTGCTTACCCTGAAGATGAGACTCCAACAGAGCAAGGTGAAACCACTATTGAATAATGAACAACCATCCTTTTAAGAATTAATGATCAGAAGATATTCATGGAAATCCTTGATCAAAAGTAAAGAATGTGTAAGTACTTTAAAATATAGGTGTTTGGCATAAGTAAGACTTTTGTACAAAGTATAAGCCAGACCCCATTTTGTTGTTCACTGCTCATATTAGGCTGTTCTCAGAAATCACATGATAAGCTGTGTTACAAAAAATTTATGTTTAAAAGTGTAACCGCCAGGCCAGCTTAAGAAAGGACCAATCAGAGGTAAGAATAATACATATTAAAACAGTTGTGGTGAATAATTTTTTTTCTGCAACTACTTAAAAAAAAAAACTACTTAGCATATTAATATTCTTTACTGTAACTAATAACATATGCATAGTCTTTACCGTGATTATACAATTTATAGTTTTTACTGTAAGTGATTATCATATAACCAATTAGAAGACTTTATTATACAATTTCCAGTAAATGTTTAACATATAGCCAATCAGAAGAATTCACTGTTAGTTCCTCAAATGCATGCATGTACTTAAAACCTTCCCTATCTCTCCTTCATTGGAACACTGGTTCCACTTTTGTGGGCTGTGTGTCTCCCAACTTGAATTGTATTTTTCAATAAAATCTCTGTGCTTAAATTTTACAGAGAATCTTACTCTTTGACACTCCGCTGTAGAAATGACCTCAAAGAATTTTAATGAAGAATATGATGATGATAACGATTATGATGATATAGTGGGATTTTTCTAAGCCGATGAAATTCTTTAAAAGTTCTATCTAAATAGTGGATACGCAATAGTAAATACACACTTAACATTTTTTAAATGTCAGATAATTTATTTCCAAGATAAATTAATGCTTCAGAAAAATATGTATGCATATGCACATGGACATATACATACATCCATACACATGCAGACATTTCTCCTATGCATGTTTAGAGAAAAAAAGGAAAAAAAAAACTTTAGGATAGTTTCCATGTAACAAAACGCCTAGACTCTTATTTTGCTCCTTTTTTCTCAGTCAAGAAAAATATTAGACTGAAAGTGCAGAGTGGACCTCACTGATTATGAAGTAAGTAGAGTGCATGATGGGTAAAAAGAGTGTAAGTATACATGTTTGCTTTACATGAGCTCGAACCTTCTGACCCATCCCAATTGCACCTTAGGGTCTCAAGAGAGTCTGTAAATGCAATAACTGTCATTGATCTTTCACATTCATGTCAGGACAAAAGAGGTACTAAAAGACTGGAGATCGGAAAATTACATCAGTATTTTAAAGAGAAATAAGGCTGACTCCACAAACCATATGCCACAAGCTTCCAATATAACTTACCAAAAGCATTAAAATCTTTCTGTATTCAAATTTCCAGTTTAAGATATAAGTCTTTTTGTGATGGTGAAATTGCTCTAACACCTCTTTTCTCATAACAAATATTTTATTTTAGAACAGTTTTAGATTTAAAAAAAAAATTGACAATATATTACAGAAAATTTCATATATCCAGTATCCAGTTTTCCCACTCTTAACATCTTACATTAATTTGGCATATTTAGTAAAATTAATGAACCAATATCATTATATTATCATCAACTAAAATCCATACTATGTTCACATTTCTTTAGTTTTTATATAATTTCTTTTTCTGTTCCAGGATCCCATCCAGGACACAACATGTCATTTAGTTGTTGTTGTTAGATACTGTCCAGTCAGTTCACACTCATAGTTACCCTATGCACAACATAATGAAACACTGCCTGGTCCTGCACCGTTCCTCGCAATTGTTGCTATGCTTGAGCCCATTGTTGCAGCCACTGTGTCAGTCTGTCTCATTGAGGGCCTTCCTGTTTATCTCTGATCCTCTACTTTACCAAGAATGATGTCCCACTCCAGAGATCAATCCCTCATGATAACACATCCAAAGTGTGTGAGACATAGTCTTGTCATCTTTCCTTTCAAAGAGCATTCTGGTTGTACTTCTTCTAATACAGATTTGTTCGTTCTTGTGGCAGTCCATTGTATATTCAATATTCTTCACTAATGCCACAATTCAAAGGTGTAAATTCTTCTTTGGTCTTCTTTGGTCTTCCCTATTCATTGTCCAGTTCTTGCGTGCATATGAGGCAATTGAAAACACAATGGCTTGGGTCAGACAAACCTTAGTTTTCAAGGTGACATCTTCACTTTTTAAAGAGATCTCTTGCCACCAATTTGCCCAATGCAATGTGCCTTTTGATTTCTTGACTGCAGCTTCCATGGGTGTTGATTGTGGATCCAAGTAAAATAAAATCCTTGACAACTTCAATCTTTTCTCCGTTTATCATGATGATGCTTATTGATCCAGTAGTGAGGATTTTTGTTTTCTTTATATTGAGATGTGATCGCTAATGAAGGTTGTAGTCCTTGATCTTCCTCAGTAAGTGCTTCAAGTCCTCTTCACTTTCAGCAATCAAGGTTGTGTCACTTGCATGACACAGTTTGTTAATGAGCCTTCCTTCATTCCTGGTGCCCCTTCTTCTTCATATAGCCCACGTTCTAGGATTAATTGCTCAGTATACAGATTAAGTATGGTGATTCCTCATGAACACAATTAATTGTTCTGATATTCCCATTCTCTGCAGTGTTATCCATAATTTGTTATGATCCACGCAGTCGATTGCCTTAGCACAGTCAATAAAACGTAGGTTAACATCTTCCTGGTATTCTTTGCTTTCAGCCAGGATCCATCTGACATCAGCAATGATATCCCTGGTTCCATGTCCTCTTCTAAATCTGGCTTGAATTTCTGGGTGCAGCTGTTTCTGAATGATCTTCAGCAAAATTTTACTTGCATGTGATATTAATGATATTGTTTGCTAATTTCTGCATTCAATTGGATCACTTTTCTTGGGAATAGTCGTAAATATGGACCTCTTCCAGTTTGTTGGCCAGGTAGCTCTCTTTCAAATTTCTTGGCATAGACAAGTGAGCACTTTCAGTATTGCATCCATTTGTTGAAACATCTCAATTGATATTCTGTCAATTCCTGGAGCCTTGTTTTTTTTTTTTTTTTTTTTTATCAATGTCTTCAGTGCAGCTTGGATTTCTTCCTTCAGTACCGTTGGTTCCTGATCATATGTTATCTCCTGAAATGGTTGAACACTGATCAATTCTTTTTGGTATAGTGACTCTGTGTATTCCTTCATCTTCTTTTGATGCTTCCTAAGTCATTTAACATTTTCCCCATAGAATCCTTCACTATTGCAACTTGGGACTTGAATTTTTCCTTCAGTTCTTTCAGCTTGAGAAATGCTGAGCTTGTTCTTCCCTTTTGATTTCTGTCTCCAGTTCTTCGTACATGTTATCATAATACTTTATTCTTCTCGAGCTGCTCTTTGAAATTTCCTCTTCAGCTCTTTTACTTCATCATTTTTTCCTTTTGCTTTAGCTACTTGATGTTCAAGAGCAAGTTTCAGAGTCTCTTCTGACATACATTTGGGTCTTTTCTTTCTCTCCTGTCTTTTTAATGACCTCTTGCTTTGTTCATGTGTGATGTCTTTGATGTCATTCCACAACATGTCTGGTCTTTGGTCATTAGTGTTCAACACGTCAAATAGATTCTTTAGATGGTATCTAAATTCAGGTGGGATATACTCAAGGTTTGTTTTTTTTTTAGTACTTTGACTGTTGTGGACTTGTTCTAATTTTCTTCAGTTTCACCTGGAACTTGAATATGCGTAATTGCTGGTCTGATCCGCGGTCGGCCTCTGATCTTGTTCTGATGGATGATATTGAGCTTTTCTGTTCTCTCTTCCCACAGATATAGTCGATTTGATACCTGTGTATTCCATCTGGTAAGGTCCATGTGTACAGTCACCATTTATGTTGGTGAAAAAAGGTAGTTGCAATGAAGAAGTCATTGTTCTTGCAAAATTCAGCCATACAATATCCAACATCGTTTCTTTCACCAAGGCCATATTTTCCAGCTATTGATCCTTCACCTTTGCCCTTAGTGGTCAGTGCCTAAATTCAAGTAGTAGTCTTATTAACTGGTCTTCTTTGTAGGCATGTGGATATTATCCCAGCACTGACAGAGTTGTGTTTCATGATAGATCTTGGAATGTTGTTTACGATGATGAATGCAATGCCATTCCTCTTCAAGTTGTCATTCCTGGCATAGTAGACCGTATGTTTGTCTGATTCAAAATGACAGATACCAGCCCATTGCAGCTCACTAATGCCTAGGATATCTATCTTCAAGTGTTCCATTTCATTTTTGAAAATTTCCAATTTTCTTACTTCATACATTCCAGGTTCCAGTTATTAATGAATGTTTGCAGCTTTTTCTTCTCATTTTGAATTGTGCCACATCAGCAAATGAAGGTCCCAAAAGCTGGACTCCATCCATGTCATTAAGGTCAACTCTAGTTTGAAGACGCAGCTCTTTCCCAGTCATATTTTAAGTGCCTTCCAATCTGAAGAGCTTATCTTCCAGCACTGTATCAGACAATGTTCTGCTGCTATTCATAAAGTTTTCACTCACTAATTCTTTTCAGAAGTAGACTGCCAGCTCCTTCTTCTTAGTCTGGAAGCTCAGCTGAAACCCGTCTGCCGTAGGTGACCCTGCTGATATTTGAATACCAGTGGCATAGCTTCCAGCATCACAGCATCACAGCAACACCCAAACCCCCACAGTATGACAAACTGTCAGAAGTGTGGGGGTCCATTTAGTTGTTATGTCACTTTATATTCTTATTGGCTGTGACAATTTCTCACATTTGCGCTGTTTTTGATAACCTTGTCATTTTTGAGGAGCTCTGGTCAGGCATTTTGTAGAATGCCTTTCAATTGGGATTTGTCTGGTGAGGCTGCAGTTATAAATTTTTGGGAGGAAGATCACAATGTGCATTCATGACATATGAACTGTACATACTACCAGCATGACTTATCATAGTCACCTGGATGAAGAAATGTTTGTCAGATTTCGCCACTGTAAAGTTATTCTTTTTTCTCATTTTTCATACTCTTTAGAAAGAAGTTACTACATATACCCAACACTTAAGGTGTAGGGACTTATGTTTCCCCTCCTTGAGGGTGGTATAGTTACGTATATTATTTGGAGTAACTTATGTTCCTTCTTCCCATTTGTTTATTTATTCAATCATTTATTTATGTCAGTATGAATGCACATTTTATATTTTGAGTTATAATTAAAAAATTATTTATTTCATTACTCAAATTGTTCTATCTTTCACATTAAGAGCTCTCTGAGTTGGCTCCTGTGTTCTTTCACTGTGTGTGTGTATATGAGTTACTATTATTTGTTTTGAGCTTTTTTTTTTTTTTTTTTTACTTTTTGCCATTACAGGATGTTACAGAATCATCCTGTATATTTTCTCTCCCATTCCTACACCTAAAATTAGTCATTACCCCCAAGGATCCCTGATTCCTTTTACTGGAGAATAATATCAGAAACTAATCTCTGGGTGCTAGGTGTGCTTCTTGATCCTGACATGGTGTAGTTTCTAAGCCCTTTTAGCTGGAAAAGCAGGAAATACACATGTCCATACTAACCTGTGGATATATAAATATGTCTCTGTGTAACCATCTGTATCTACATTAAGCTAAATTTAAATTCATACTGATGTCTCTAACTATAATCCATCATCATATGGATTATTTTAGCCTCATTTCCTTGCTTATCTGTAATCTTTAACAATGAGAAAGCTGGCTATCTACCATACACTACACATAACTTTACAAATCAGTTTGGTCAATATTTAGAAGCATAATTGCTGTCTCATATAATAAGACAATATTTAGCTTTGTAAGACAGTGACAAAAAACCTTCCTGTTTGGCTGTACCATTTTGCCTTCTCCAAAGCAGTACATTAGAGTTCCTGTTACTTTGAATTGTAATCAATGTTTGGTATTGTCAGTTTTGGGGTTTTACCATTCTAAGAAGTGTTTAGTGACATTTCATTTTTGTTTAATTTGCAATTCCCTCTGAGTCAGAATCAACTTGACAGAAACAGGGTTTTTACATATTTTTTAATGTCAAATATTATCAAGTGAATTTTTGTATACTTATTTGCCATCTGTGTATGTTCTTTGGTGAGATGTCTACTCAAATCTTTGGATGGTTTTTAAATTTTTTTTTTCTGTTGTTGAGTCTTAAGGGCTCTTTCTATATTTTGGATACAAGTCCTTTATCAGACATGTTTTGCCAATATTTTCTCAGTCTGTGGATTGTTCTTTCATTCTATTAATAGTGTCTCTTGCAGAAGAGAATATTTTAATTTTGGTAGGGTCTAACATCATTTTTTTCTTTCATAGATCATAATTTTGGAGTTATTAAAAAAACTCATCACAAAACACAAGGTCACATAGACTTCTTCCAATGTTTACTTCTAAAAGCTTTATATTTGTACATTTTAAATTTAGGTCTATTATTCATTGTGTGTTATTTTTTATGAATGTTGAAAAGTCAGCGTGTAGGGTTTTTTTTCTTTCTTCCTTTTTTCTTTTTTTTTGCATATGGACATTCCAACACCAATGGTTGAAAAAGCTGTTCTTTCTCCATTGAATTTCCTTTGCTCATTTGTTAAAATTCAGTTGACTGTATTTGTGTGGGTCTATTTCTAGGCTCTCAATTCTCTTCCATTGACCCATATGTTTCTTCTTTTACCAATACCTTGCTGTCTTGATTACTGTAGCTTTATAGTGAATATTGAAATTGAGTAGTGTGCATCCTACAATTTGGCTATTGTTCTTTAGTATCATGTTGGCTATTCTACCTCTTTTGCCTTTCTGTATAATGTTTAGAATCAATCTGTTGATATCTGTAAAATAGTTCACTAGGATTTTGATTGGAATTGCATTAAATCTATAGATCAATTTGGGAAGAATTAACATTTTAATAATAATGAGTCTTCTAATCCATGAACACAGGATAACTCTCCATATATTTGGATCTTCTATGATTTCTGTTAACCGAGATTTGAAATTTTCCATCTATAAATTTTGTGCATATTTCGTTAGGTTTATACTTAACCCTTTGCTGCTACATTTTTCTCCTTAATTTTTATTTGTTTATTTTTTTATAGCATATGTTTTCAATATTGGAATGCATGCTTACTAATTAACTGTGTTTAAATTTTTGTTTGGTAATATGCATTTTGAGAAATATGATGTGGTAATACAAGCCACCAATGAAGTGAGTAGCACTGTGATGCCACTGAGGTTTGGTATGACTATATACCAATGAGAGCTATATGAATAATTTATTGTGGTTGCCTTTCCATTAGGTTACATGGGGTTTTCCAAGTATGACAGAAAAACCAAAACAAACACACCAGGGCTTTGTAACTATCACACAGGAAAACCGTAATTATGTTTGCAAGCCTTATCTCACAGAAACAAAGAAAATAAAGGGGGAAAAAAAGGAAAAGTTTACAAGATTCACACATCCAGGAAGCATCACCTACACAACCTACACAACAATGAGGCTCCAACTTTGGTCTGCTGAGCTTCACGCATTTCAAAAGGGACCCACCTTGACACAAAATGTATTAGAACCCTAATAATGCCTTTTAAGGTCCAGAAGCATAAAAAAAGGCTGGTATACCATTAACCCAATGGTAACTAAAGAGTTTTAAGTATTTAATTTTTTGTTGCCATAGTAACTGACTTTTTTATTTCAATTTCCAATTACTGGTGTATAGGAAAGCAATTGACTTTTGTATATTAACCTTATACCCTATGACTTTGCTATACTCATTTATTAGTTCCAGGAGTGTTATAGTTATTCACTGTGGTTTTCTATACATATAATCATGCCATCTAAGAATGAAGAGAGTTGCATTTCTTCCTTTCCAACCTGCATAACTTCTATTAGCTTTCCTTATATTATTGCTCTACCTAAGATTCCAGTATACCAGTATGATTTTGAACAGGAGTGATGAGAGAAATCATCTCTGCTTTTTTTTTTTTTTTTTTTAATCTTCAAGGCAATGCTTCTAGATTCTCATCATTAAGTATAATGTTATTGGTAATTTTTTTTGGTAGATGTTCTTTATCAAGTTTTCAAATGTTGAACAAGCCTTGAAAAACTGGAGCAAACCCCACTTTGTTATTGTTGCTATTGTTGTTAGTTGCCATCAAGTCAATTCCAACTCATGGCTCCTCCATGCACTACAGAGTAGAACTTCTCCACAGAGTTTTCACAGTTATAATCATAAAGATAGCAGATTGCCAGTACTATATTCTGCATTTGGGTTCAAACAGCCAACCTTTCAGTAGCAAGCAGTCAAGTGCAAACCATTGTGGAAGATTTTTACATCTATGTCACAAGATATATTACCTTGTAGTTTTGTTTACTCCTAATGTCTTAATGCAAGTTCGAGTTGGAACTGAAGAAAATTAGAACAAGTCCATGAGAGCCAAAATATGACTTTAAGTATTTCCTACCTGAATTTAGAGACCATATCAAAAATAGATTTGACATTTTGAACACTAACGATCGAAGATCAGACAGGTCATGGAATGACATCAAGGACATCATACATGAAGAAAGCAAAAGGTCAATAAAAAGACAGGAAAGAAAAAGAAAAGATCAAAATGGATGCCAGAAGAGACTCTGAAACTTGCCCTTGAATGTCAAGTAGCTAAAACAGAAGGAAGAAATGACGAAGTAAATGAACTGAACAGAAGATTTCAAAGCGTGGCTTAAGAAGACAAAGTAAAGTATTATAATGACATGTGCAAAGAGCTGGAGATAGAAAAACAAAAGGAAAAAACACACTCAACATTTCTCAAGCTGAAAGAACTGAAGAAAAAATTCAAGCTACAATAGCAAAGGATTCTATGGGGAACATATTAAATGATGCAGGAAGCATCAAAAAAGATGGAAGGAATATACAGAGTCATTATGGCAAAAAGAATTAGTTAACAATCAACCTTTTCAAGAGATAGCAAGTGATCAGGAACCTTTGCTATTGAAGGAAGAAGTCCAAGCTGCACTGAAGGAATTGGTGAAAAACAAGGCTCCAGGAATTGATGGAATATCAACTGAGATGTTTCAACAAATGGATGCAGCACTGGAAGTGTTCACTCATCTATGCTAAGAAATTTGGAAGACAGCCATCTGGCCAACTGACTGGAAGCGATCCATATTTATGCCTATGCCCAAGAATGGTGAGCCAACCAAATGTGGGAATTATCAAAAAATATCATTAATATCACACTCAAGCAAAATTTTGGTGAAGAGCATTAAAAAGTGGCTGCAGTGGTATATCGACAGGGAACTGCCAGAAATTCAGGACTGATTCAGAAGAAGATGTGGAACAGGGGATATGATTGCTAATGTCAGATGGATCTTGGCTGAAAGCACAGAATACCAGATGGATTTCTACCTGTGTTTTATTGACTATGCAAAGGCATTCAACTGTGTGGATCATAACAAATTTGGATAACATTGAGAAGAACGGGAATTCCAGAACACTTAATTGCACTTATGAAGAACCTGTACATAGATCAAGAGGCAGTTGTTTGGACAGAACGAGGTGATACTGCATGGCTTAAAGTCAGGAAAGGTGTGTGTCAGGGTTATATCCTTTCACCATACCTACTCAATCTGTATGCTGAGCAAATAATCTGAAAAGCTGGACTATACAAAGAAGAACGGGCCATCAGGATTGGTGGAAGACTCATTAACAACCTGGATACACAGATGACACAACCTTGCTTGCTGAAAGTGTAGAGGAGTTGAAACACTGATGAAGATCAAAGACCACAGCCTTCAGTATGGATTGCACCTCACCATAAAGAAAACAAAAACCCTCACAACTGAACCAATAAGAAATGTCTGATAAATGGAAAAAAGGTTAAAGTTGTAAAGGATTTCATTTTAATTGAATCCACAATGAACACCCATGGAAGCAGCAGTCCAGAAATCAAATGACGCATTACATTGGGAAAATCTGCTGCAAAAGACTTCTTTAAAGTGTTGAAAAGCAAAGATGTCACCTTGAAGACTTAGGTGTGCCTGACCCAAGCCATGGTATTTTCAATCACCTTATATGCATGTGAAAGCTGGACAATGAACAACGCAGACAGAAGAAATGATGCCTTTGAATTGTGGTGTTGGCGAAGAATATTGACTATGCCATGGACTGCCAGAAGAACTAATAAATCTGTCTTAGAAAAAGTACAACCAGAAGCAAGGATGACGAGACTACATTTTTAAATACTTTGGACAGGTTGTCAGGAGAGATCAGTCCCTGGAGAATGACATAATGCTTGGTAAAGCACGTGGCCAATGAAAAAGAGGAAGACCCTCACAACAAGGTGGACTGACACAGTGGCTGCAACATGGGCTTGAGCATAACAACAATTGTGGGCATGGTGCAGGACCAGGCAGCATTTTGTTTTGTTGTACATAGAGTAACTATGAGTTGGAACTGACTCAATGGCACAAAACCAACAGTGTCTTAACCCAGTCTTCATTTTACTGTAATACTGGACTCATAGACTGAATAAGGAGGTGTCAATAGCTGGTTTTGCCACTATGGTGATATTGGACTCTTAAAATAAGTTGAGAATTTTTCTCTCTGTCTGTACATTTCAAAGAGGTGATAGAAAATTGGTTTCATTTGTTTCTTAAATGCTTGGTAGAATTCACCAGGAAAACCATCTGGTTCAGGTATTTTCTTTATCAGAAAGTTATTAATTACTGATCCCATTTAAAAAAAAATGCCATGGGACTATTCAGATTGTCTACTTTTCTTTGTGCAAGTTTTGGTAGTTAGTGATATTCAAGGAATTAGTCTTTGTCATCTAAATTATCAAATCTGTGGTCATAGAATTGCTTGTAGTATTACCCATGGGGCTCAGTAGTGACGTCTGTCTTTCATTTCTGGAATTGGTGATTTGTGTCCTCTCTCTTTTATTTTTGGTTATATTGACGGGAAGTTTATAAATTTTGTTAAACAATAAGTTTTGCTTTAGCTGCTGTTCTTTAATATTTTCCTAGTTTGAATTTCATTGATTTCTGCTCTAATTTTTTTTTCTTCTTATTTCTTTGGGCTTAAAATGCCCTTGTCTCTGTAGTTTCTTACAGTGGAAGCTTTGATTAAAGATTTTATATCTTCCTTCTTTTTTGAAAAAAGATTTATTGAGATAATATTCACAACCCATTAAATTTATCCATTGAACTGTATAACTCAGTGGTTTTTGGTATATTCACAGAGATGTACAATCCTCACTGAGTTCAGTTTTATAATATTATTTCTCTTCAAAGAGAAACTCTGGGTGCTTTTTCCATCATTCCCCAAGCCCCCTTTGCCACATCACTTAAGCAACTGCTAAGCATTTCCTGTCTCTATGCACTTGCCTATTATGTACATTTCAAAATAGACAAAATCTTGGAAAACACAGGCAAAACCAACAAAAACATAGCCAAAATCAACGAAAACGCAGTCAGAGAAATAGAATAACTCAGAAAAATAATGCAAGAATAAAATGTCGAAATAAATAAACAATTAGAAAGCACACAAAAGTAACAACAAGAAATCCAAAAGATGAAAAAGAAAATTTCAGAAACGGACAACTCAATAGAAGGCTTTTGGAGCAAATCTGAAACAACGGAAGACAAAATGTGAGTTTGAAAACACATCCATGGACATGGCTTTGAGGAAAAAAATGCAGAAAATAATAAAGAATCGTGAAGAAAACCAAGAATTATGTGAGATATGATCGAGAGCAAAAATTTGGGTGTAATCAAAGTACCAGAAGAGGAAAAGAAAATGAAAAACAAAGAGAAGATTGTTGAAGATTTGCTGGCATATTACTTTGCAAATATCATGAAAGACAAAAAGCTGCCATTCAAGAAGCTCAACGAGCCTCATAGAGACTCCAAAAAGAAGTCATAAATATGTATTATTATCACACTTGCCTAAACCAATGACAAAGAAATAATCCTGAGTGCAGCTCAAGAAAAATGAAAATTCATTTACAAAGGGAAAACAATAAGAGTAAGCTCTGATTACTTGGCAGAAACTATGCAGGCAAGAAGGCAATGAGATGACATACATAAAACCTTGAAAGAAAAAAAAAAAACTTCTAACCAGGAATTACATATTCTCCAAAATTCTCTCTCAAATGCTATGGCAAAATTAGAATATTTCAGATAAACAGAAATTAAGAGAATTTGTAAAAACCAAACCAAACATACAAGAAATAAAGGAAGTCCTTTGATTAGAGAAACAACAATGTCAGACAACAACCAGAGTCTAAGACACAGGACAACATGAGCCAGATACTAACCAAGGTAAAGAATGCTCAATATCAAAACAAAGCTAAAGACTTAAAACAGGGAATCAGAAACATCATCAACCTGTAAATGTCAAAACAATATAAGGGGAGGAATAAAGAGTGTAGGTACAGAACTGTCAAATGTAAAGTAAGTCAAGGTGATAAATTAAATTTTTTTTTTTATAGGTACTAAAAAGTCTGTTTCAAACTCAGGAAAATAAGGATAAATTTCAAGGTAACCACAAAGAAAGTTATCAAACCTAATCATCAGAAGAAAAAAGAAGAAAAGCATGAAGTCTTAGTAAACACAAAATCTATAACAACAAAAGAAAAGAAAATCCACTAACAAAAGGAATTCAGCACAGGAAAGTAAGAGGAACAAAGGAAACATCGGCACCACAAAAAAAAGCAGAACAATATGACAGCAATAAACTCACACCTATTTTTATTAATAATCACACTGAAAGTAAATGGCTTAAATGCTCCTGTAAAAAGGCAGGGAGTGGCAGAATGGATTAAAAAAAAGCATGACCCATCAATATGCTATCAACAAGAGACAAAACTTTGACTCAAAGATGTAAATACATTAAAAATTAAAGGACGGAAAAAAAAAATCAAGAAAACTGTAAGCAAAAAAGAACGGGGTAGCAATACTAATCTCAGATAAAATAGATTTTAAGGCAAAATCCACTATGGGAGACTAGGGAGGATGTTATATAATGATTAATGGGACAATCCACCAAGAAGACTTAACCTTAATAAATATCTATGCACCCAATGACAGGGGTCCAAAATACATAAACTCTAACAGCACTGAAAAGAGAAATAGACAGTTCCACATGAATAGTAGGAGACTTCGACATATCACTCTTGGTAAAGGACAGAGCACCTAGAAAGGAGCTCAACAAAGATACGGAAAATCTAAAGGCCAAAATCAACCAATATTACTTCATGGACATATGTAGAACATTCTATCCAAAAGCAGCAAAGTATACATTCTTTTTCAATGCACATGGAACATTCTCCAGAACAGACTACATTTTAGGCCACAAAGCAACCCTCAATAAAATCCAAAACATCAAAATAAACAAAGAATTCTCTCTGATCACAACACAATAAAAGTAGAAATCAAAAACAGGGAGAGCAAGGAAAAAAAAATCAAATACAAGAAAACTGAATAATACCTTGCTGAAAAACAACTGGGTAATAGAAGAAATCAAAGAAAGAATTAAAAACAATCTGAGGATTAAATGGGGATGAATACACATCATACCAAAACCTTTGAGACACAGAAAAGCCAGTACTCAGAGGCCAATTTACAGCAATAAATGCACACATCAAAAAAGAGCCAGTCAAAAATCAGTATCTTGTTCCTACAAAGCAAACAAATAGAGAATGGCAAAAGAATCCCACAGGCACCAGAATAATGGAAACAATAAAGATTAGAGCAGAAATAAATGAAATAGAGAACAGAAAAAAATAGAAAGAATCAATAAGACCAAAAGTTAGGTCTTTGAAAAGATCAACAAAATTGAAAACCCATTGGCCAAACTGATAAAAAAAACAGAAGAGGAAGCAAATAACACTACTAAGAAGTGAGATGGGGGACATCACAACAGACTCAAGTAAAATAAAAAGGATCATAACAGAATACCATGAAAAATTGTACTCCAACAGTTTTGAGAACCTGGAAGAAATGGACAAATTTCTACAAACATACTACCTACCTAAACTATCACAAGCTGAGATAGAAAATCTGAACAGACCCATAACAAGAGAAGAGATTGAAAAGGTAATAAAAAAATACTCCTAACAAAATGAAAGCTCTGGCCTGGACAGCTTCACTGGAGAATTCTATCAAACATTCAGAGGTGACTTCACACAATTACTATTCAAAATACTCAACAGCATAGAAAAGGAAAGAATACTGAATTCATTTCATGAAGCCAGCTTAACCCTGCTACCAAAGCCAGGCAAAGACACCACAAAAGTAGAAAATTGCATGCCATATCTCTCATAAAAATAGATGCAAAAATTCTCAACAAAAGTCTAGTCAATAAAGTTCAGCATCATATCAAAAAAAAAAACTGCAATGTACTGGGATTCATAGATTCATAGTACTTATGCAATGATTGCTCAACACTAGAAAATCAATCTACCGTATGAATAGAACAAAAGAAAAGAATCACACGATCATATCAATTGAAACAGAAAAGGCATTTGATAAAGCCCAACACCTATTCCTGATAAAGACCTTCAATAAAATAGGAATAGAAGAGAAATTCCTCAACATAATAAAGGGCATCAAAGGGTTATACAAAACCAGAGCCAACATCATGCTCTATGGAGAGAGCCTGAAAGCATTCCACCTGAGAACAAGAACAAGGATGCCATTTATCACCACTCCTATTTAACATTGGAGCCCTGGTGGTGAAGAGGTTAAGAGCTTAGGCTGCTAACCAAAAGGTCTGTAGTTCAAATCCTATGGGGCAGTTCTACTCTATGCTATACTGTTGCTATGAATTAGAATCGACAACAATATTTTTTTAACATTGTGCTGGAGGTCCTAGCTACAGCAATAAGACAAGAAAAAGAAATAAAGGGCATCCAAATTGGATAGGAAGAAGTAAAACTGTCCCTCTTCCCAGAAGATATGATTCTATACATAGAGAACTCTAAAGATTTTGCAAGGAAACTACTGGAGCTAATAGAAAGATTCAGCAGAGTTGCAGGTTACAAAATCAACATACAAAAATCAGTGGGATTCCTACACGCCAAAAATGAAATCTTTGGAAAGGGAATCAGGAAAAATGCTACAATTTATATTAGCCCCTAAAAAAATAAAATACTTGGGAATAAATCTAACGAGGGACATTAAAAAAACACACACATGCACACAAAGAAAACTATAAAACACTATTGCAAAGCCCTACTGCAACAAACCCAAAGAGACCTACATAAATGGAAAAACTATGCCATACTCGTGGATAAGAAGGCTAAACACTGTGAAAATGTGAATTCCACCCAAAGCAATCTACAGGTATAATGCCAACCCGATTGAAATACCAAGAGCATTCTTTAACAAGATGGAAAAACTGGTCACAAATTTATATGGAAAGGAAAGAGGTCCCAGATGAGCAAACCATTACTGAAGAAAAAGAACAAAGTAGAATGCCTTACACTACCTGATCTCAGACGCTATTACACAGCCACTGTAGTCAAAACAGCCTGTACTGGAATAATGACAGATACATAGACCAATGGAACAGAATCAAGAACCTAGATGTAAATCCATCTACCCATGGTCAGCTGATCTTTCACAAAGGACCAAAATTCATTAATTGGAAAAAAGCACAGTCTTTTTTTTAACAAATGATGTTGACAAAACTTGATGTCCATCAGTAAAAAAATGAAGCAAGATGCATACCTGACACCATACACAAAAGTTAACTCAAAATAAGTCAAAGACCTAAATATAAAACCTAAAACAATAAAAATCTTGAAAGAAAAAATAGGGAAAACACTAGGGGTCCTTATACACGGCATAAATACAATACAAATCATAACTAATGACACACAATCAGAAGAAAAACTAAATAACTGAGAGCTCCTAAAAATTAAACACATATGCTCATCAAAAAAAAAAAAAAAAACTTCAACAAGAGAAAGACAGTACACATACTGGGGAAGCCAGCACAACTTGTACAAGGGAAGGTCATGGAAGTTTCATAGACACATCCAAACTCCTTGAGGAGTGGCTGCAACCACTAACTGCTCTGACAGGGATCACAATAGAGGGTCCTGGACAGGGCTGAAGAACAATACAGAACAAAGTTCTAACTTACAAAAAAAGACCGGTCTCACTGGCCTGACTAGAGAAACCCTGAGAGTATGGCCCCTGAATACCCTTTTAGCTCAGTATGAAGTCATTCCTGAGGTTCACCCTTCAGCCAAAGATTAGACTGCCCCATAAAAAAAAAAAAAAAAAGAAAAAAAAATTTTCTTTTTTTATGAGGCAAAACAAGACTAAAGGGGCACACCAGCCCAGGAGCAATGACTAGTAGGTAGGAGTGGACAGGAAAGCTGGTAATAGGGAACCCAAGTTTGAAAAGTGAGTGTTGACCTGTCATGGGGTTGTTAATCAATGTCATAAAACAATATGTGTACTAACTGTTTAATGAGAAACTAGTTTGTTCTGTAAACCATCATCTAAAGTAAAATTTTAAAAAAATGAAAAAACTTCAAGAAAAGAAAAAAAGAGAACCTACAGACTGAGAAAAATGTTTGGCTATGACATATCCGACAAGGATCTAATCTCTAAAATCTGTAGAATACCTCAACACCTCAACAACAAAAAGGCATATAACCCAATTAAAAAATGGGCAAAGGATATAAACAGACACTTCACCAAAGAAGAGATTCAGGCAGCTAATAGACACGTGAGAGAATGCTCATGATCATTAGCCATGAGAGAAATGCAAATCACGACTACAATGAGATACTACCTCGCTCCAATGTTACTGGCACTAAAAAAAAAAAAGAAAAGACAAGAAAAACACAGAAAATAACAAATGTTGGAGAGGTCACAAGAATATTGGTATAACCACTATGGAAAATGATATAATGTTTCCTAAAAAAGCTAGAAATAGAATACCATACAATACAGTAATCCCAATCCTGTGAATATATCCTAGACACATAAAAGCCATCACAGGAATAGACACGCACACCCATATTCACTGCAGCATTATTCACAATAGCAAAAAGATGGAAACAAGCGCGCATCAACAGATGACTGGATAAACAAACGACGGTTCATACACACGATGGGATACTATGCAACAATAAAGAACAAAGATGAATCTGCGAAACTTCTCACAACATGGATGAATCTGGAGGGCATTATGCTGAATGAAATAAGTCAATCACAAAAGGACAAATATCGTATGAAACCACTATTATTAAAAGCCAAGATAAAGTACACACAGAGACCACTATAAAACGCCAAGAAAAAGTTTACAGGTAACCTTGGATGGTTGCAAAGCAGGGAAGAGCTAGGGAGGGGAAATAACTAACTAGATAGTAGACAAGTGCTAATTGTTTTTTTTGCTTTTGGAAATTTTTTTGCTCTGGCTGGTCCCCAGCCCTCAGTCCAGTGCCTCGGCCCCTCAGGGACTTTGGATGTGTCTGTGAAGCTTCCAGGACCTTGCCTTAGTCAAGTTGTACTGGCTTCCCCAGTTTTGTGTACTGTCTTACCCTTCACTGAAGTTACCATTTTACTATTGTCCCTCCCCCCTCCTCCCTCATAACCAACAAAGATTGTTTCTTTATGTGTGTAAACCTTTTCTTGGGTTTTTATAATAGCAGTGTCATACAATATTTGCTCTTTGGCTACTGACTTCACTCAGCATAATGCCAGATTCATTCATGTTGTGAGATGCTTCAAAGATTCATCATTGTTTATTGTTGCATAGTATTCCATTGTGTGTATGTACCAGTCTCTTTATCCATTCTTCTGTCGATGGGCATTTAGGGTGTTGCTATCTTTTTGCTATTGTGAATATGGATGTGCATATGTCTAGTCGTAGGATGGCTCTTATTTCTCTCAGGAATATTCCTCGGAGTGGGATTTCTGGATCATATGGTATTTCTATTTCTAGCTTTTTAAGGAAGCATCATATCATTTTCCAAAATGGTTGTACCATTTTGCACTCCAACAAGCAGTGCATAAGTGTTCCAGTCTCCTCTCAGCCTCTCCAACATTTGTTCTTTTCTGTTTTTTTTTTGATTCCTGCCAGTAATATATGGGTGAGATGGTATATCATTGTAGTTTTGATTTGCATTTCTCTAATAGCTAGTGATTTTCTAGTGTAGAACAATCCTTGCGTAACTGGTGTGAATCCCTGTTCATCATGGTGTATTATTTTTTTTTTCTTTTTGATATGATGCTGAATTCTATTGGCTAGAACTTTGTAGAGAATTTTTGCATCCATGTTCATGTATTTTGCTGCTCTTGGGTGGAGTGTTCTATATATGTCTATGAGAAGAAGTTGCTTGATTGTGACCTTTAGATCTTCTGTATCTTTGCTGAGTTTCTTTCTAGATGTTCTGTCCTTTACCGAAATTGGTGTGTTAAAATGCCCTACTATTATTGTGGATCTGTCAATTTCTCTTTCCAGTGCTGTCAGAATTTGTTTTATGTATTTTGGAACACTGTCATTGAGTGCATAGATATTTATCATGGTTATGTCCTCATAGTGATTGTCCCTTTAACCATTATATAGTATCCTTCCTTGTCTTCTGTGGTTGATTTTGTTTTAAAGTCTATTTTATCTGAACTTAGCATTGCCACTCCTGCTCTTTTTCATTGCTGTTTGATTGATGTACTTTTTCCATCTTTTGATTTTTAATGTATTTATTTCTTTGTTTCTAAGGTGTGTCTCTTGTAGACAGTATATTTATGGGTCTTGCTTTTTTTTTTTTTTTTTTTAATCATTCTGTCTCTTTATGGCTGCATTTAGGCCATTTACATTCAGTGTGATTATCGATAGTCAATAGGTGTGAGTTTACTGTTGTCATTTTGTATTTTTTTTTTTTTCTGGTGTCGAAGTTTTCTGTGTTCCTCTAACTCTCCTGTACTGAATTCCTTTTTTTTTTTTTGCAATTTAGATGAAGGTTTACAGAACAAACTAGTTTCTCATTAAACAGTTAGTGCACATATTGTTTTATAACTTTATGACAAGCCCACGACATGTCAACACTCTCCCTTCTCCACTTTGGATTCCTTTTTACCAGCTTTCCTATTCCTTCCTACCTTCTAGTCCTCGCCCCTGGGCTGGTGTGCCCCTTTAGCCTTGTTTCATTTTATGGGCCTGTCTTGGACAGGTTGTGCTGACTTCCCCAGTACTGTATTACCCTTCACCAAAGTTACCATTTATCTATTGTCTACTTACAGTTTTCCCAGGCCCACCCCTTCCCTCCCTTGTAACCATCAAACATTGCTTTTTTGTGTGTGTGTAAACCTTTTGGGGAGTTTTTTACAGCGTGGTCTCATACAATATTTGTCTCTTTGTGATTGACTTATTACACTCAGCATAATGCCATCCAGATTCACCCATGTTATGAGATGCTTCACAGATTTCATCATTGTTCTTTATCATTGCATAATACTCTATTGTGTGTATATACCATAGTTCGTTTACCCATTCTTCTGTTCATGGGCATCTAGGTTATTTCCAAACTTTTGCTGTTGTGAAACAATGTTGCAAAGAACATAGTGTGCATGTATCTATTCATGTGATGGATCTTATTTCTCTAGGATATATTCCTAAGAGTGGGATTGGTGGATCATATGTTATTTCTATTTTTAGCTTTCCAAGGAAATGCCATATAATTTTCCAAAATGGTTGTGTTATTTTACATTCCCAGCAGAAGGGCATAAGATTTGTAATGTCCCCACAGACTCTCCAACATTTGCTATTTCCTGTTTTTTTGATTCCTCCCAGTAATGCTGGAGTGAGATGGTCTCTCATTGTGGTTTTAATTTGCATTTCTCTAGTGATTGCAAGCATTTACTCATGTGTCTGCTGGCCACTCAAATGTCTTCCTTGGTGAAGTGTCTGTTCATTTCTTTAGCCCATCTTTTAATTGGAATATTTGTCTTTTTGTTGCAGAGGTGTTAGATTTTCTTGTAGATTTTAGAGATCAGAGCTGTGTCTGATTTGTAATAGCCAATTTTTTTTTCCCAGTCTCTAGATTCTCTTGCTCTTTTGGTGAAGTCGTTTGATGAGCATAAGTGTTTACTTTTTTAAAAAGATCCCAGTTATCTAGCTTATCCTCTGGAGTTTGTGTGTTGTTGGTTATGGTTTGCATCCTGTTAATGCCATGTATTAGGGCCTCTATCATTAATCCTATTCCTATTTTTTCTTCTATGAACTTCACAGTTTTTGAGTTTATATTTAGGTCTTTGACCCATTTTGAATTAGTTTTTGTATATGGCGTGAGGTACGAGTCCTGTTTCATTTTTTTGCAAATGGACATCCAGTTGTGTCAACAGCGTTTGTTAAAAAGACTGCCTTTTCCAGATTTGATGGACTTCTGGCCCCTGTCAAAGATCAGGTGACGGTAGGTGGATGGATTTACATCTGGGCTCTCAATTCTGTTCCATTGGTCAATGTATCTGTCATTCTACCAGTACCAGGCTGTTTTGACTATGGTACCTGTATAGTATGTTCTGACGTCATGTAGTGCGAGTCCTCCTACTTTATCCTTCTTCTTTAGTAGTGCTTTACTTATTCAGGGTTTCTTCCCTTTCCAAAGTTAATGATTAGTTTTTCCATCTCTTTAAAGAATGTTGTTAGTATTTGGATCAGAATTGCATTGTATTTGTAGATTGCTTTGGGTAGAATTGCCATTTTTTGCAATGTTCAGTCTACCTATCCAAGAGCATAGTATGTGTCTCCATTTACATAGATCTCTTTTAGTTTCTTGCAGTAGTGTTTTGTAGTTTTCTTTGTATAGGTCTTTTACATCCCTGGTTAGATTTGTTCCTAAGTATTTTAATTTTTTAGAGGCTATTATAAATTGTATTGTTTTCCTGATTTCCTTTTCATCATTCCCTGTATTGGTGTATAGGAATCCAACTGGTTTATGTATGTATATCTTGTATCCTACTACTCTGCTGAATCTTTTTATTAGTTCCAGTAGTTTTCTCGTGGAGTCTTTTGGGTTTTCTATGTATAGTATCATATCAACTACAAGTAGGGACAATTTAACTTCTTCATTACCAATTTGGATGCCCTTTATGTCTTGCCTTATTGCTGTAGCTAGGACTTCCAGCACAATGTTAAATAGGAGTAGAGATAAAGGGCATCTTTGTCTTGTTCCAGTTCTCACGGGAAATGTTTTCAGCCTCTCTCCATTAAGAATGATGTTGGCTGTTGGTTTTGCATGGATGCCTTTTATTACTTTGAGAAATTTCCCTTCTATACCTATTTTATTGAGAGTTTTTGTCAGGAATTGGTGTTGGACTTTGTAGAATACGTTTTCTGCATTGATTGAGACGGTCATGTGCTTCTTTTCTTTCCTTTTATTTATGTGGTGGATTACATTGATTGATTTTCTAATACTGAACCATCCTTGCATACCTGGTATGAATCCTACTTGGTCATGGTGTGTTTTTTTGATATGCTACTGAATTCTATTGGCTAGAATTTTTTTTTTTTTTTGAGAATTCTGCATCTGTACTCATGAGAGATAATGGTCTATAATTTTCTTTTTTTTGTGGTGTCTGCCTGGTTTTGGTATCACGGTTATGCTGGCTTTATAGAATGAATTTGGAAGTATCACTTCCTTTTCTATGTTCTGAATAGTTTGAGTAGTTCTGGCATAAGCTCTTCTCTGAATGATTAGTAGAATTCTTCAGTGAAGCCATCTGGGCCAGGACATTTCTTGGAGGGGGGTGGGGACTTTTTTTTTAAATTACCTTTTCAGTCTCTTGTTAAGGGTCTGTTCAGATTTTCAACATCATTTTGTGTTAATTTCAGGTCGGTAGTATGTTTCTAGAAATTTGCCCGTTTCCTTTAGGTTTTCAAATGTGTTGGAATATAGTTTTTAATAATACTCTGGTATGATCCTTTTTATTTCAGTTGGGTCTATTGTATTGTCCACCATTTCATTTCTTATTTGGGTTATTTGCATCCTGTCCTGTTTGTCTTTTGTCAGTTTGGCCAGTGGTTTGTCCATTTTGTTTATCCTTTCAAAGAGCTAACTTTTGGTTTTGTTGATTCTTTTTACTGTTTTTCTGTTTTCTATTTTATTTCTGCTCTGGTCTTTATTATTTCCTTGCTTCTGGTAGCTGTGGGCTTCTTTTGCTGTTCTTTTTCTATTTGTTTGGGTTGTATAGCTAGCGTTTTGATTTTGTCCCTTTCTTCTTTTTTCATGTGCACATCTTTTGCTATAAATTGAGCTCTCAGGAGTGCCTTTGCTGTTTCCCAAAGGTTTGGTATGATATGTTTTCATTCTCATTGGATTCTAGGAATTTTTTGATTCCATCTCTGATTTCTTCTGTTTCCCAGTGCTTTTTAAGCAAGGTGTTTTTCAGTTTTCATGTAATTGATTTTTTTTTCCTTTTTCTTCCTGCTGTTAGTTTCTACCTTGATGGTGTTTTGGTCAGAAAAGATACTTTGCATTTCCTTAGTGTTTCAAATATACTTGAGGGTTGCTCTGTGGCCTAAGATGTGGTCTATTCTAGGGAACATTCTATGTGCATTGGAAAAGAGTGTGTACTTTGCAGCCGTTGGGTGGAGTGTTCTATATGTCTATGATGTCAAGTTGGCTGATTGTGCCCTTTATCTCTTCTGTATCTTTGTTGAGTTTCTAGATGTTCTGTCCTTTGCTGAGAGTGGTGCGTCAAAGTCTCCTACTATCGTTGTGGAACTGTCAATTTCTCTTTTCAGCACAGTTATAGTTTGTTGTACGTATTTTGGAGCCCTGTCATTGGGTCCATAGATGTTTATGTTTATTATGTTTATGTCTTCATGATGGATTGTCCCTTTAAAAGACAAAGAAGTACACTTCTTTGTCTTTTATGATGGATTTTGTTTTGGATCTATTTTATCTGAGATTAGTATTGCCACTTTTGCTCTTTTTCATAGCTGTTTACTTGACATATTTTTTTCCATCCTTTGATTTTTAATAAATTTATATCTTTGTTTCTAAGGTGCGTCTCTTGTAGACAGAATATTTATGGGTCTTTTTTCTTTTTAATCCATCCTGTCACACTGCATCTCTTTATGGGTGCATTTAGGCCATTTACATTCAGAGTAATTATTGATGGGTGTGAGTTTATTGCTTTCATTTTGTAGTGCTTTTTTTTGTGATGCTGACTTTTTCTTTGTTTCTCTTTCTCTCCTGTGCTGGACTCCTTTTGTTTGTGGATTTTTTTTTTTCATTTCTTTTGTTTCTGTGGATTTTATTTTTACTGAGACTTTATGCTTTTCTTCTTTATTTTGATGAGTAGGTTTGTTAACTTTATTTGTGGTTACCTCGATATTTACCTTTATCTTCCTAGGTTTGAACCAGTCTATTATTACTTGGTATCGCCTTGCCTTCCTCTCCATTAGGAAGTTCTATACCTACACTGTTTATTCCCTCTTTTATTGTTTGGACATTGTTGTCATTTACAGATTAAACTTTCTGTTTCCCTGTTGTAATAGTTTTTGTTTTGAATGGTCCTTGAGATCTCATTTCCTAGGTTGGTATCTGGCTGGTACAATCTTGCATCCTAGATTCAGGCTGTGGTTTGATGTTGTTTGTTCTCAGGCTGAAGGACTCCCTTTAATAATTCCTGTAAGCTTGGTTTGGTTTTTACATATTCCCTTAATTTCTGTTTATTTCAATATGTCCTATTTCACCATCATATTTGAATGACAGTTTTGCAGGATGTATTATTCTTGGTTGGCAATTTTTTTCTTTCAAGGTTTTATGGATGCCATCTCATTGCCTTTTTGTCTGCATGATTTCTGTTGGATAATTAAAGCTTAGTTTTATTGTTTCTCCTCTGTAAGTGATTTTTTTTCTTGAGCTGATTTCTGGATTCTTTCTTTGTCTTTGTTTTAGCAAGTGTGATTATGGTATTCCTTGGTGATTTTATTTTGGGGGTCTATCTTATACGGGTTTCATTGAGCTTCTTGGTTTCATCTTTCATGATATTAGGAAAGTTTTCCGTCAGCAATTCTTCAATGATCCTTTCTGTGTTTTCCATTTTCTCTCTCTGTTCTGGAACTCTAATCACTCACAAATTTTTGCTTTTCATTGTATCCCATGTAATTCTCAGTGTTTTTTTCTTTTTTCTTAGTTCTTTTTCAGATTTTGCTCAAACAGAGTTGTATCCAAGTGTTTGTCTTCAACTTCACTGATCCTGTCTTCCATCACTTCAAACCTGCTCTTCAGCCCTTCTAGGACACTTTCCTTTTCTGAAATCTTTTTGTTTATCTTTTGGATTTCTAGTGGTTTTTCTTGTGTGATTTCTAGTTATGAATTCATTTTGGCATTTTGTTCCTGTATTGTTTTCGTGAACTGTTCCATTTTTTGTCTGTATTTTCCATGAATTTGTCTGCATTTCCTCTGAATTTGGCTATTTTTTCTTCATTTTTGTCCGTTTTTTGCTTCAACTCTTGGACAGCTCTGATATTAGAGATTTGAATTCCCTATCAGACAGTTCTAGTGCCTTTTCCTTTACTGTAAAATCATTTGGCATTTTATTTTGGATGCCTACTGGAACCATCCTGTCCCTTTTTTTTTAAAATATGTTTGATACTGCATGCTGTCTTTGGGAAATTTAGTAATTTTCTTCACTTATTGATTGTAGATTTGTTTGTTTCATCCTGCTTTTTTGTTTTATTTTGTTATGTCTGAACAGACAGGCTGTACATTCTTTGTTGTTTGCTCATCTATGGGCACAATACTTTGCACCTTCTTGTCCAATGGGCAGGGCCGGTTGCTCAGCTATGGTGTAGCAGGGCAGGTCCAGCTAATGTGGAGGGAAAAGAAGGTAAGTATACAGAGGCAAGAAACTGAGAAATGAAGAAAGGCAAAAATGAAAAAAGAAAGAAATATCCCTAGGGATCCCACTAGTGTGGCTGTGCAGACAGGGGCAGTGGCTCCCAAGCCATACAGTACAGTCCGGCTAGACGAGGCTCCCAAGCCTCAAAAAGAAAAAGGAAACAAACAAACAAAATAACCAAAAACAAACAAACAAACAAAAAAAACACCCTGGGAATCCCACCAGCATGGCAGAGGGCCAGGAAAGCTGTTCTCCAGTTGAGCGGTGCTTCAGAACCTATCAAGAAGAAGCAAAGAGGCACACAGAGCCAGGTTTTCAAGAGAAAGGAGGGGGATGTGGTGAGAGGCACAGAAGAAACCAAAAGAAGCAGAAAAAAGCAACATCAGCAACAAACAAATTGCAGTCTCGGAGCCAGTCAGTGTGGGTGGGGGAAATTCAAGGGGCAAGGATCCAAAGCCAGTGGCTCTCAGCCAAGAGACTGCAGCCGGCAGGAAGCAGAGGAGTCTAAGCAGCAGAGAGGAGAAGGATGGGGGGGGGGTCAAAAGTGTGTATTGCTGGTTACCAGGTGTTCTGCCTCCTGATGGGAGCTCCTATAAGCTGCTTTCCTGTACTCCCTGCCTGCTGATATTTTATGGTGGCTGGTGAATCCAAGTGGCATGGACCCTGCACTTTCCGGCCAGCCAAGTGACTATAGCCAGCTATGATGTGGGGGAGGTGGGACAGGGGGGAGAGAAAGATGGGGGTTGGAAAGTGTATATCACTGATTACTGGGTGTTCCATCTTCTGCTGGGAGCTCTTTGAAGTTGCTTTCAAGCACTCCTTGTCTGCCAATCTCCGACAGAAGTCCAAGGTAGTGAATCCATGCTGTGTTAGCTGATAGGGGACCTCCATGCTTATCTTTTCTTTCTTACTTTTCTCTGTCAGTTTCTTATTCCATTCAGTACTTGGCTGAGTTCTTTATCTCTTCATTTGATGCTTAGGCTTCAAGAATTGATGTTTGTTTCTGCTTTACTTAGTATTGGGGATATTTTCTGTGGAGGGAGGGCACGGTGCTTCCATCTCTAGTGCAGTGTTGTCCTGAGCCTCCCTAAATTCCTTTTGTTTATGGATTTTTTAAAATTTGTTTTGTTTTTGTAGATTTTGTGTTACTGAGACTTTACAATTTTCTTCTTTATTTTGAAGAGTATGTTAACTTCCTTTGTGATTATCTTGAAATTTACCACAAACTTAATAAGTTGAAGCTATTCTTTTATTACTTGATATCGCCTTGACACCCTCTGTTTTGAAAGTTCTATAACCACACCATTTATTTCCACTTTTATTGTTCTGACGTTTTTGTCATTTACAGATTTACCTCTCTGGTTCTTTGTTGTAGATCTTTTAGTTTTTTTTTGTCCCTGAAAATCCGTTACCTAGGTTAGTATCTGGCTGATGCTCTTCTGCATCCTAGATTCAGGTTGTTGCCTAATGTTGTTGATTCTCTAACCATGGTCTTCCTTTAATAATTCTTGTAAGTTCAGTTTGGCTTTTAGATATTCCTTTAATTTCTGTTTATCTGGAAATGTTCTGATTTTGCTATCATATCTGAGAAAGAGTTTTGCAGAGATGTTATTCTTGGTTGTCAATTTTTTCTTTCAAGGTTTTGTATGTTATTCCATTGTCTTCTTGCCTACGTGGTTTCTGCTGAATAATCAGAACTTAGTGTTATTTTTTCCCCCTTTGTATGTGACTGTCAATTTTTCTCAAGCTGCTCTCGGGATTCTTTCTTTGTCTTTGGTCTTTGTGAGTGTGATTATGATACGTCTTGGTGATTTTCTTTCGGGGCTTATCCGATGTGGGGTTTTTTTAGCTTCATGGATGATTATCTTTCCATCTTTCATGATATTAAGGAATTAGGAGGTTTTCTGTCAGCAAATCTTCAATGATCTGCTCTGTGTTTTCCATTTTCTTCTCCTGTTCTAGAACTCCAATCATACCCAAATTTTTGCTTTTGGTTGTATCCCACATCATTCTCCGTGTTTCTTCATTTTTCTTCATTCTTAAAGTGGTAGCTAAGGATTTGTCTTCAATTTCTCTGATCCTGTCTTTGATTGTTTCAAACTTGCTCCCAAAACCTTCTATCGCACTGTCCATTTCTGAAACCTTATTGTTTAGTTTTTGGATTTGTAATTGCTGTTTTTGAATGATTTTTAGTTTTTTCTTTATTTTGACATTTTGTTTCTGTGTTATTTTCCTGAATTCTTCCATTGCTTTGTCTGTGTTTTCCATGATTTTGCCTATTTTTTCCTAATTTTTGCCTGCATTTTACTTCATCTCTTGGAGAGCCCTGAATATTAGAATTTTGAATTCCCTATCAAGTAGTTCCAGTGTCTTTTCTTCTGCTGGAAGGTCCACTGGTGTTTTATTTTGGTCACTTTCTTGAAGCATTCTGACCTTTTTTTATGTTTTGATATTGTCTGCTGTCTTTGGGACTTTCAGTAATTATTTTTTCATTTATTGACAATAGATTTGTTGGTCTCATTCCGATTTTTTGTTTTATTTGGTTATGTCTGGGCAGGCGTGCTGGGAATGCTTTGCTTCTTGCTTGTCTGTGTGCATGATACTTCTCACCAACTTGCCCATGTGACCAGGGTTGGTCACTTGACTACGGTGCAGCAGGCTAGGTCTGGCTGGGGGGGGGTGGTGAGGATGGTTCATTTGTGCACATACCAGGGCTGACTGGGCAGGGCCAGGGGGTACTGTAGTGTGGGGATTGGTAATCCGTGCCTGTGTCACTCGGTGGTGTGCAGCTTGGTGCAGATATGCAGGAGGGAAGATACGGGATGTGATGAGTGAAGCTAATTGGGTGAGAAAAAGAAGAGAAAGAAAAAAAAGAAATGAAGAAAAAAGGAAAAGAAGTAATGGTAGGATTCAGCTTGTGAGGGCAGGACAGGCCCTGGCAAGGCTGTATGCTGGTGGAGCTTGGCTTGTTGAGAAGGGTATGGGCTGTGCCCGGGGCTAGGTGAGCAGGTGAAAGGAAAGAGAGAGAAGAAAAAATAACAACAGCAAGTAGATTCCGACTCATAGCGACCCTACAGGACAGAGTAGAACTGCCCCATAGAGTTTCCAAGGAGCGCCTGGTGGGATTCGAACTGCCAACTCCTGGGTTAGCAGCCATAGCACTTAACCACGACACCACCAGGATTTCCAAAAAAAAACAACAGCAACAATAAAAATAAATATGATGCTGGGGAGCAGGCCATTGGGGGCAGGATAGAATTGGGGTGGTGGTGAGCTGATGTCTCTCTCATGGAGCAGCATGGCATGGCCCATCAGGAAGGGGTGGAGGTAGCTCAGGGCCTAGATGGGAGAGAGAAGGGCACAGGTTAAATAAAAAAAAAATATGGCACTGAGGTAGTCTGTGGGGGCAGCACAGACCCAGGGAGGCTGTGTGCCAGAGGCTCTCTAGCAGAGTGGTACAGCACAGCCCGTTGAGAAGGGGTGGTGGTGCATGGGGCTAGGTGGGTGGGAGATAGGAAAGGAAGAAACAATGAAAGAAGGTACAACTAAAAAAAAAAAGAGAAGCAAAAACAAACCAAAAAAAAAAAAAAAAAAGAAAGAAAACATAAAATAAGCAAGGGGTGGTGTGTACCCAGGGAAGTTTTGTGCCAGTGGCTCTCTAGCTAAGTGGTGTGCCACAGCCCATCAAGAAGGGGTGGGGATGGCACACTGGGCTAGGTGGGTGGAGGAAGGGAGGGAAGGAAGGGAGAGAGGGGTAAGGAACCAAAAAAAAAAAAATGGCACTGAGAGAGCCTGTTGGTGGGTTGGCATGAACCTAGGAAAGTGTGTACCAGTGGCTATGTAGCCAAGTGGTATGGGACAGCCTGCCAAGAAGGGCAGAGATGGCACACATGGCTAGGTGGGTGGGAGAAAGGAAGGGAGAGAGATAAGGAACCAAAAAAAAGTAGCAGTGAGGGAGCCTGTTGGCAGGGGGCATGGACCCAGGGAGCCTTGTGCCAGTGGCTGTCTAGCCAAGCAGTGTGACACAGCCTGCCAAGAAGGGACAGAGACAGCACATCTTGCTAGCTGGGCAGAAGAAAGTGAGAGAGAAGAAACAAAACAAAAAAGCAAAAAAAAAAAAGAGGAAGAAAAAATGGCACTGAAGGAGCCGGCCACTGCAAGTGGAGTGAATCTAGGTTGCTGTGATCTGGTGTCTTTCCAGCTCAGTGATGGTGACAAACTGGAAAGCAATGGAGGCTGCATAGAGGGAAGAGGGTGGGGGATAGAAAAACATGGTTACAGGATGCCCTGTCTCCTGTTCCTGCCTGCGCTCCTTGGAGGCTGTAGTCCAAGATGATGAATATGTGCCACATTAGCTGGTGGGGGACCTCTACTCTGTAGCTCTCCTAGTTCTCTGTCAGTTTCTTATTCCATTTGGCGCTTGTTTGGGTTTTTTATCCCTTCATTTGATTCTTAGGTTTCCAGGATTGACATTTGTATCTGTTTTACTTAGTTTTATGGGTGTTTGCTGTACAGTGACAGCATGGTTCTTCTGTCTATTGCACCATGTTGGCGCTGCCTCCACAAGTGCTAACTTTGGTGAATGGAAAGATAACATACAATATAAGGGAAGTTAGCACATTTTGACCAAGACAAAGTCATAGAAACTTTGTAGACACATCCAAACACCTTGAGGGATTGAGTTATTGGGGCTGAAGGCTGGTGACCATGGTCTTGGGGAACATCTATGTCATTTGACATAATACAGTTCATAAAGAAAATGTTCTACATCTTACTTTGGTGAGTAGTGCTTGGGTCCTAAATGTTTGTGAGTGGCCATCTAAGATACATCTATTGGTCTCATCCTGCCGAGATCAAAGGACAATGAAGAAAACCAAAGACACAAGGAAAATATTAGTCCAAAGAACTAATGGGCTACATGAACCACAACTTCTACCAGCCTGACCCCAGAAGAACTAGATGGTGCCCAGCTACCATCACTGACACTCTGACAGGGTTTACAATAAGAGTCCCAGGTAGAGTGGGAGAAAACGTGGAACAAAATTCAAAATCACACAAAAAAGACCAGACTTACAGGTCTGACAGTGACTGGAGAAATCCCTGAGACTATGGCCCCTGGGACTCCTTGCTACCTCAGAACTGAAGCCACTCCCGAAGTCCACCCTTCTGTCAAAGATTAGACAGGCATATAAAACAAGTAATAACATGTGTGAGGAATGTGCTTCTTAGGTCAACCAAATATATGAGACCAAATGGGAACACCTGCTCAAAAGCAAAGATGAGAAGGCAGAAGGGACAGGAAGTCTGAATGAATGGACGCTGAGAATTCAGGGTGGAAAGGAAAAGGAGGAGAGGAATAATACATTTGGGGATTACAGCTAATGTCAAAAAACAATTTTTGTATGAAATTTTAGAATGAAAAATTAATTTGTAAACTTTCACATAAAACACAATAAAATTTTTTTAAAAATAAAAAAAGAATAACTTGGCTTTGAGTCTGTCTTTTGATCAATAATAGGGTGAATGTAGAGATATTTTACATTTCAATAGAAAATTGTAGTAAACTCTTGTGGGCTATATGCATCTGGTCTTATTTATTGTCTTTGTGCTATTTTTTCATCATGTAAGTACACAAAACTAATGGCTTGTTAGTTCTTGCTACATAGTTTATGTTTTTCCCTACATGTCTATACAAGATAAATTTCCCCAAGAAAAAATATAAATATGAGAGAGACCAGTGAAGTAAAAACAAGAAGACTATTGTCCATTTAAATACAATGCTAAATGGAGATCTAAACAAAACAAAACAAAAAACCCTCTAGCAAAAGGTAGATGCTATTATAGTAATTAAAACTTTGTTAGAACAAGTTTTTATTCTTTGAGAAGTGAGTTTTTGAATTATTTATTGACTGGGGCACTCATTTTACGGAATTAGTTATCAAGGAAATTTGTCATGCTATTTTTTTTTTTATGCCTATCTTCCAGTGTTTACATTGTCCTACACAGTCATCTGGTAGAGTAGAATGAACACATGAAAACCTAATGTTCAGATTAGCCAAACTCTCAGAATCCTTAAGTTTCTAATGGACTATTCCCAGGCTTATCTTAAACAGTTACAAGAAGTCTTCCAAGATCCAATTCCTGAGGAAAGATACATTCTCCATAATGTGAACTGGGAGATTTAGTATTCTGAAAACATCAAAAAGAAATCAGCACCTGAAATCCATTGAAAAGGTGCTGTTCACTCCCACACAGCTGGGAAACCCAAAGGAATAGATCTCTGGGTCAAACTCAGACTCACCCAAGATCACTGTACCTGTGAAGTAGATGATATCACAAGATGGACAGCTTTCACTCAAAACTGTGGATCAAGTCCACGACTGAGCCTCAGATCAAACCTGGACCATACCTAGTACTATTGTTTTTTTTTTTTTTTTTTGTATTCTCTGCTTTTTTCTTTTAAAAGTATGCAACCATATTATCTATTCCTATGGTGACAAAATGATTCTTTTATTCTGTGCTAAGATTTTTCTGATTGGCAAGAACTTGTTAGAATAGGAACTCTAGTTCTAAACCTTCAATTCTTTAGAACCATTAATGTTAAAAAAAAATTATTGTTAGTCAAGTTTAAACCTACGCTCTTTTGTTCATCAATTTAGAAGGGATTTCAAACCTCTGATTGAACTTCTAGTTTTCCTTCTGGTCTTCCCTAGTTTAGGAGTTTCAAAAGGCAAGCTGTAATACATACGTGTCTGCAGACCTTTTATTTTTTTAATTCTATTTCATAAGTACTCATATTTAACAGTGGTCACATCTTAGACTAGGAAGATGACCAGAAGTGGACACTGTTTAAAAAAAAAATGCCCCATCCTCCCCATTGAAACTTAACTCCTCAGCCTTCACAGAGACTAAAAACTCAGGATAAAGGCAGTTCTGGGAAAAGTTTAAATAATTTGATAAGCCATGAATGCAGATATGAAAACTTAATAAACTAATTCAAGCCTCTTCCTGCCAATTAAGTAAATGACAACCAATCATTTGAAATTTCCCTTTTTGGAAATCCCTGAACAGTTTGTGCTATATGTAAGCTAGTCAAAATTGTAATATGGTGAGCTCATCTCTTCAGAGGGGTGTTCCCTGTTAGCAAACAGTTTTTCTGCCCAAGACAACTTTTTAACTCTAATTGATTTGTTGATCTGTTTTTTTTCATTCAACAGTTTGAATGTTTTATAAATTCCATTTAGATCAGGTTGGATGATAATGCTGTTCTGGTCAACTACATCTTTACTGATTTTCTGCTTGCTTGATCTATCAGTTACTGACAGGGATACATTGAAGTCTCCAACTGTAAAAGCACATTAGTCTATTTCCTCTCTCAGGTTTATCGGTTTTTACCTTGTATATTTTACACTCTGTTGTTAAGTATGTACTCAGGATTGTTTTATTTTCTTAGAGAAATTACCCCTTTATCATTATGTTATATATATTTTTTATTCCTAATAGCCTCAAACTACCTGTGAAGTAGATGACGTCACAAGATGGACAGCTTTCACTCAAAACTGTGGATTCTATAGAACGATTCTATGGGGAAAATATTTAATGATACAGGAAGCATCAAAAGAAGATGGAAGGAATACACAGAGTCATTATACCAAAAAGAATTAGTCAATGTTCAACCATTTGAAGAGGTAGCATATGATCAGGGACCAATGGTACTGAAGGAATAAGTCCAAGCTGCTCTGAAGGCATTGGTGAAAAACAAGGCTCCAGGAATTGATGGAATATCAATTGAGATGTTTCAACAAATGGGTGCAGCCCTGGAGGTGCTCACTCATCTATGCCAAGAAATATGGAAGACAGCTTCCTGGCCAACTGACTGGAAGAGATCCATATTTATGCCTATTCCCGAGAAACATGATCCAACCGAATGTGGAAATTATAGAACAATGTCATTAATATCACACACAAACAAAATTGTGCTGAAGATCATTCAAAAAGGGCTGCAGCAGTATATCGACAGGGAGCTGCCAGAAATTCAGGCCGGTTTCAGAAGAGGATGTGGAACCAGGGATATCATTGCTGATGTCAGATGGATCCTGACTGAAAGCAGAGAATACCAGAAGGATGTTTACCTGTGTTTTATTGACTATGCAAAGGCATTCGACTGCGTGGATCATAACAAATTATGGATAACATTGCGAAGAATGGGAATTCCAGACCACTTAATTGTGCTCATGAGGAATCTTTGCATAGATCAAGAGGAAGTTATTCAGACAGAACAAGGGGATACTGATTGATTTAAAGTCAGGAAAGGTGTGCATCAGGGTTGTATTCTTTCACCATACCTATTCAATCTGTATGCCGAGCAAATAATCCAAGAAACTGGACTATACGAAGAAGAGCATAACATCAGGATTGGAGGAAGACTCATTAACAACCTGCGTTATGCAGATGACACAACCTTGCTTGCTGAAAGTGAAGAGGATTGAAGCACTTACTAATGAAGATCAAAGACCACAGCCTTCAGTATGGATTACACCTCAACATAAAGAAAACAAAAATCCTCACAACTGGACCAATGAGCAACATCATGATAAATGGAGAAAAGATTGAAGTTGTCAAGGATTTCATTTTACTTGGATCCACAATCAACAGCCATGGAAGCAGCAGTCAAGAAATCAAAAGACACATTGCATTGGGTAAATCTGCAGCAAAGGACCTCTTTAAAGTGTTAAAGAGCAAAGATGTCACTTTGGAGACTAAGGTGCGCCTGGCCCAAGCCATGGTGTTTTCAATCGCATCATGTGCATGTGAAAGCTGGACAATGAATAAGGAAGGCTGAAGAAGAATTGATGCCTTTGAATTGTGGTGCTGGTGAAGAATATTGAATATACCATGGACTGCCAGGAGAACGAATAAATCTGTCTTGGAAGAAGTACAACCAGAATGCTCCTTAGAAGCAAGGATGGTGAGACTGTGTCTTACATACTTTGGACATTTTGTCAGAAGGGATCAGTCTCTGGAGAAGGACATCATGCTTGGCAAAGTACAGGGTCAGAGGAAAAAAGGAAGACCCTCAATGAGGTGAATTGACACAGTGGCTGCAACAATGGGCATAACGATTGTGAGGATGGCGGAGTATCGGGCAGTGTTTTGTTCTGTTGTGCATAGGGCCACTATGAGTCAGAACCGACTCGACGGCACCTAAAAACAACAATAGTTTCCCGTCTTCTGAAGTCTTCTTTGTCTAAGATAAATATAGATACTACGGCTCTCTTTTGATTAGTGTTAGCAAATCTTTCTCCATCACTTGTCTTTTAACCTATCTGATTGTATTTATTGTGGCTTTCTTGTAGACAACAGAGTTGGGTCCTGTTTTTACGTTTAAGCTGACAATCTTTCTTTTAGTTGGTGTATGATTCATATTTAAAGTGATTATTGATATACCCATTAAACCCGCTGCTGCTGAGTTGATTCCGACTCATAGGAACCCTACAGGACAGAGTAGAACTGCCCCATACAGTTTCCAAGGAGCCCCTGGCAGATTTGAATTGCCAACCTCTTGGTTAGCAGCCATAGCACTTAACTACTACACCACCAGGGTTTTCTATTATTGATATAGTTGAATTAATACATACCATGTTTGTAACTGTTTTATATTCATTGTGTTTATTTTTTTGTTTGTTTCCTCCCTCTCCAGTAATCTCTGATTTTAATTCAGTGTTTTCTCCATTATTTCATTTTATCTCCTCTTGTAGTATATCAATTATATTTCCTTTCTTTTTTAATTTAGTGCTTGTCCCAGAGCTTACAATATACATTTTTAACTAATCTAAGTCCATCATCCAGTACCACGATAGTTCATGGATAGTGCGGGTACATTATAGTAGTATTCACAATTCCTCCCTCCTGCTCTTTGCAGCACTGCTGTCGTTCTTTTCACTTATCAGTAAACTCTAATCATCCAAAACTATTATTTTTACTATTATTACTTCAATGAACACTTATCTTTTGTGTCCATTAAGATTAAAAAATAAAATATTTTATTTTACATTCATTTATTATTTCTCTGAGTTACTGACCTGTATCACTTTTCTTCTTCCCGAAGAACTTCTTTTAACAATAATTGCAAGGAAAGGTCTTCTGACTTTGTATCCTCTTAATTTCATTTGTCTGAGAAAGACTTTATTTATTCTTCACTTTGGAAGAATAATTTTGCTGGGTGTAAAATTTTAAGTTGATTTTTTTTTTCTTTTCTTTCAGCCATTAAAATATTTTACAGTATTGTTGCTTTCATGGTTTCTGATGAGTAGTCCACTGTAATTCTTATCCTTTTCCTCAATAGGCAAGGACTCTCCCTTCCAAATTCTTTAAAGACTTGTTGTCTTCGGATTTCTCCAATTTGATGTGATATTCCTAGGCTTACTTTTTAAGGTATTTGTCCTGCTTGGTGTTCTCTGAGTTTCCTGGATCTATGATTTAGTGTCTGTGATTAATTTTGGAAAATTGTTGACCATTATTACTTCAAATATTTTTTCAAACATTCAGATATTGTTCTCCCTTTCTTCTCCTTCTAGTATTCCAGTTTCATCTATGTTATACCTTTTTAAATTATCTTACACTTTTGTGCTGCTCTTTTTTTTTTAATTAGTTTATTTATTTATTTATTTTTGTGCTTTATGTGAAAGTTTGCAATTCAAGTCAGTTTCTCATACAAAAACTTATACACGCATTGTTATGTGACCCTAGTTACTCTCCCTACAATGTGACAGCACACTCCTTCTCTCCATCCTGTATTTCCTGTGTCCATTCATCCAGGTTCTGTCCTCCACTGCCTTCTCATCTCTTGCTCCACGTGGGTTGAGACCAACTGATGCATTTTAGATGGCTGCTTACTAACATTTAAGAACTCAGACACCACTCACCACACTGGGATGCAGAACATTTTCTTAATACACTGTGTTATGCCAATTGACCTAGATGTCCCTTGAAACCATGGTCCCCAGACCCTCACCCCTACTACTCTGTTTCTCGAAGTGTTTTGTTATATTCGGGAAACTTCTTAGCTTTTGGGTTAGTCCAGTTGTACTGACTTCCCCTGTATTGTGTGTTGTCCTTTCCTTCATCTAAAATAATTCTTGTCTACTATCTAATTAGTGAATACCCCTCTCCCTCCTTCCCTCCTCACACTAGTAACAATCAAAGAATGTTTTCTTCTGTGTTTAAACCTTTTCTTGAGTTCTTATAATAGTGGTCTCATACAATATTTGTCCTTTTGCGATGGACTAATTTCACTCAGCATAACGCTTGCCAGATACCTCCATGTTACAAGATGTTTCACGGATTCAGCATTGTTCTTTATCATTGCTTAGTGTTCCATTGTGTGAATATACCACAATTTGTTTTCCATTCATCCTTTGATGGGCATCTTAGTTGTTTTCATCCTTTTGCTATTTTAAACAGTGATGCGATGGACATGCGTGTGCCTATGTCTATCTATTTGTGTGAAAGCTCTTATTTCTCTAGGATATAATCCAAGGAGTGGGATTGCTGGATCATATGGCAATTCTATTTCTAGCTTTTTAAGGAAGCACCAAATTGATTTCTGAAGTGGTTGTACCATTTTACATTCTCACCAGCAGTGTATAAGTGTTCCAGTCTCTACACAACCTCTCCAACATTTATTATTTGTTTTTTGAATTAATGCCAGTCTTATTGGAGTGAGATGGTATCTCACTATAGTTTTGATTGGCATTTCTATCATGGCTAATGATCATGAGCATTTCCTCATGTATTGGTTAGCTACTTGAATGTCTTCTTTGGTGAAGTGTCTGTTCATATCATTTGCCTATTTTTTAATTGGTTTATTTGTCTTCGTGTTGTTGAGGTTTTACAGAATCTTGTAGATTTTAGAGATTAGACACTGATTAGATTCGTAGTAGCCAAAATGTTTTTTTTTCCAGTCTGTAGGTTTTCTTTTTACTGTTTTGGTGAAGTCTTTTGATGAGCGTAAGTGTTTGATTTTTAGGAGCTCCCAGTTATCTAGTTTCTCTGCTGGTGTTTGTGCATTGTTAGTAACTTTTTGTATACTGTTTATGCCATGTATTAGGGGTCCTAGAGTTGTCCCTATTTTTTCTTCCATGATCTTTATTGTTTCAGATTTTATATTTAGGTCTTTGAACCATTTTGAGTTAGCTTTTGTGCATGGTGTGAGGTATGGATCTTGTTTCATTTTTTTGCAGATGAGTATCCAGTTATGCCAGCACCAAATGTCAAAGAGACTGTCTTTCCCCCATTTATCAGATTTTGGAAATTTATCAAATATTAACGCCTCCTAGGCGGATGAATTTATATCTGAATTCTCAATTCTGCTTCATTGGTCTATGTATCTGTTGCTGTACCAGTAAAAAAAAACCAGTACCAGGCTTTTTATGACTACCATGGGGGTATAATAGGTTCTAAAATCAGGTAGTGTGAGACCTCCCACTTTGTTCTTTTTTAGTAATGCTCTCTTTAGTTATCAGGGGCCACTTCCCTTTCCATATGAAATTGGTGATCTGTTTCTCCATCTCATTAAAAAATGCCATTGGAATTTGTGTCAGGATTACATTATATCTGTAGATCACTTTGGGTAGAATTGACATTTTCACAATGTTGAATCTTCCTATCCATAAGCAAGGTATGTTATTCCACTTACTTAGGTCTCTTTTGGTTTCTTGCTGTATTGTCTTATAGTTTTCTTTGTATAGGTCTTTTATGTGTCTGGTTAGATTTATTTCTAAGTATTTTATCTTCTTGGGGGCTATCGTAAATGGCATTTATTTGGTATTGATTTGGTGATTTTCTCTTTGATGTTCTCTTTGTTAGTGTAGAGGAATCCAACTGATTTTCATGTGTTTATCTTGTGTCCTGATAATTTGCTGAAATCTTCTATTAGTTCCAGTAGTTTTCTTGTGGATTCTTTAGGGTTTTCTGTATATAAGATTATATCATCTGCAAGTAGAGATACTTTTACTTCTTCCCTACCAATTTCGATACACTTTATTTCTTTTTCTAGGATAATTGCTCTGGCTAGGACCTCCAACACAGTGTTAAATAAGAGTGGTGTTAAAGGACATCCTTGTCTGGTTCCCATTCTCAAGGGGAATGCTTTCAGACTCCCTGAATTTAGGATGATGTTGACTGTTGGCCTTGTATAAATGTTCTTTACTATGTTGAGGAATTTTCCTTCTATTCCTATTTTGCTGAGAGTTTTTGTCATGAATCGCTGCTGAACTTTGTCAAATGCCTTTTCTGCATCACTTGGTAGGATCTTGTCTTTTGTTTTATTTATGTAGTGGATTACATTAATTGTTTTTGTAATGTTGAACCATCCCTGCATACCTGATATGAATCCCACTTGGTCATGGTGAACTATTTTTTGATATGTTGTTGAATTCTATTGGCTGGAATTTTGTTGAGGATTTTTGCATCTAAGTTCGTGAGGGATATAGGTCTGTAATTTTCTTTTTTTTTGTGGTGTCTTTACCTGTTTTTGGTATCAGGATTACGCTGGCTGCATAGAATGAGTGTGGGAGCATTCTGCCCTTTTCTATGCTCTGAAATACCTTTAGTAGTAGTGGTCCTAACTTTTTTCCGAAAGTCTCACAGAATTCTCGAGTGAAGCCTTCAGGACCAGGGTTTTGTTGCTTTTTGAAGTTTTTAAATTAACTTTTCAATAGGTTCTTTTGCTATAGGTTTATTTAGTTGTTTTACCTCTGTTTGTGTTAGTTTAGGTAGGTAGTGTGTTTCTAGAAATTGGTCCATTTTCTCTAGGTTTTCAAATTTGTTAGACTACAGTTTTTCATAGTATTCTGTTATAATTCTTTTAATTTCAGTTGAGCCTGTTGTGATATCACCATATCATTTCTTATTCGGGTTATATGTTTTCTCTCCTGTTTTTCTTTTGTCAGTTTAGCCAATGGTTTATCATTTTATTGATTTTTTTTTTTCAAAGAACCGGCTCTTGGTCTTGTTAACTCTTTCATTTGTTTTTCTATTCTCTATTTCATTTAATTCTGCTCTAATTTTTATTTTTTGCTTTCTTCTCATGTCCAAGGGCTTCTTTGCTGTTCTCTTTCTATTTGTTCCAGTTGTAGGGATAATTCTTTGATTTCTACCCTTTCTTCTTTTTGAGTGCACTTATTGTTATAAATTGACCTCTGAGCACTGCTTTTGGTGTGTCCCAAATGTTTGGTAGGATGTATTTTCATTCTCATTTTATTCTATGAATTTCTTTATTGAATCTTTGATTTCTTTTAGAACCCAATATTTATTTAAGCAAGGTGTCCAGTTTCCACGTGCTTGATTTCTCTTCCCTGTTTTTTCTGTTATTGATTTCTACTTTTATGGCTTTATGATCTGAGAAGACGCTTTGTAATATTTCGATGTTTTGTATTCTGTGAAGTCTTGTGTTATGACCGAATACGTGTTCTATCCTAAAGAATGTTTCATGTCATTGAAAAAGAAAGTATATTTTGCTGCTATGAGGTCAAGTTGATTGATTGTGGCATTAGATCTTCTGTGTCTTTATTGAGCTTCTTTCTGGGTGTTCACACAGAAAGTGGTGTGTTAAAGTCTCCTACTATTATTGTGTAGCTGTCTGACTTGCTTTTCAAAGCTCTTAGAGTTTACTTTTATGTATCTTGAAGCCCTGTCTTTGGATGCCTAAATATTTAATATGGTTATATCCTCCTGGTATATTGTCCCTTTAATCATTATATAGTGTCCTTCCTTATCCTTTGTGGTAGATTTAACTTTAAAGGCTATTTTGTCAGAAATTAATATTGCTACTCCCACCCTTTTTTGATTGTTGTTTGCTTGATATATTTTTTTCCATCCTTTGAATTTTAGATTGTTTTTGCCTCTAACTGTAAGGTGTGCCGCTTGCAGGCAACATATCGACAGATCATGTTTTTTTAATCCATTCCGCCACTCTCTGTCTCTACTGGTGCATTTAGTCCATTTACATTCAGTGTAACTGTGGATAGGTATGAGTTTAGTAGTGTCATTTTGATGTCTTTTTTTTCTGTGTTGTTGACAGTTTCTTTTTCCCACACAATATTTTGTGCTGAGTAGTTTATATATTGTCTTTTCCTCTTATTCATTGTTGTTGATTTTGTTTTTGTTAAGTCTTTACTTTTTTCCTTGTATTTTATTTTATTTTTTTGTATTAATTTTTTTATTAACTTTTATTAAGCTTCAAGTGAACATTTACAAATCCAATCAGTCTGTCACATATAAGTTTACATACATCTTACTCCGTACTCCCACTTGCTCTCCCCCTATTGAGTCAGCCCTTTCAGTCTCTCCTTTCTTGACAATTTTGCCAGCTTCCCTCTCTCTCTATCCTCCCATCCCCCCTCCAGACAAGAGATGCCAACACAATCTCAAGTGTCCACCTGATATAATTAGCTCACTCTTCATCAGCATCTCTCTCCCACCCGCTGACCAGTCCCTTTCATGTCTGATGAGTTGTCTTCGGGGATGGTTCCTGTCCTGTGCCAACAGAAGGTCTGGGGACCATGGCCGCCGGGACTCCTCTAGTCTCAGTCAGACCATTAAGTATGGTCTTTTTATGAGAATTTGGGGTCTGCATCCCACTGATCTCCAGTTGCCTCAGGAGTTCTCTGTTGTGCTCCCTGTCAGGGCAGTCATCGATTGTGGCCGGGCACCAACTAGTTCTTCTGGTCTCAGGATGATGTAGGTCTCTGGTTCATGTGGCCCTTTCTGTCTCTTGGGATCCTAGTTGTCGTGTGACCTTGGTGTTCTTCATTCTCCTTTGCTCCAGGTGGGTTGAGACCAATTGATGCATCTTAGATGGCCGCTTGTTAGCATTTAAGACCCCAGACGCCACATTTCAAAGTGGGATGCAGAATGTTTTCATAATAGAATTATTTTGCCAATTTACTTAGAAGCCCCCCAAACCATGGTCCCCAGACTCCCGCCCTTGCTCCGCTGACCTTTGAAGCATTCATTTTATCCCGGAAACTTCTTTGCTTTTGGTCCAGTCCAATTGAGCTGACCTTCCATGTATCGAGTGTTGTCTTTCCCTTCACCTAAAGCAGTTCTTATCTACTGATTAATCAATAAAAACCCTCTCCCTACCTCCCTCCCTCCCCCCTTCGTAACCACAAAAGTATGTGTTCTTCTCAGTTTTTACTATTTCTCAAGATCTTATAATAGTCGTCTTATACAATATTTGTCCTTTTGCCTCTGACTAATTTCGCTCAGCATAATGCCTTCCAGGTTCCTCCATGTTATGAAATGTTTCAGAGATTCGTCACTGTTCTTTATCGAGGCGTAGTATTCCATTGTGTGAATATACCACAATTTATTTACCCATTCATCCGTTGATGGACACCTTGGTTGCTTCCAACTTTTTGCTATTGTAAACAGAGCTGCAAGAAACATGGGTGTGCATATATCTGTTTGTATGAAGGCTCTTGTATCTCTAGGGTATATTCCGAGGATTGGGATTTCTGGGTTGTATGGTAGTTCTATTTCTAACTGTTTAAGATAACGCCAGATAGAGTTCCAAAGTGGTTGTACCATTTTACATTCCCACCAGCAGTGTATAAGAGTTCCAATCTCTCCGCGGCCTCTCTAACATTTATTATTTTGTGTTTTTTGGATTAATGCCAGCCTTGTTGGTGTGAGATGGAATCTCATCGTAGTTTTAATTTGCATTTCTCTAATGGCTAATGATCGAGAGCATTTTCTCATGTATCTGTTGGCTGCCTGAATATCTTCTTTAGTGAAATGTGTGTTCATATCCTTTGCCCACTTCTTGATTGGGTTGTTTGTCTTTTTGTGGTTGAGTTTTGACAGAATCATGTAGATTTTAGAGATCAGGCACTGGTCGGAGATGTCATAGCTGAAAATTCTTTCCCAGTCTGTAGGTGGTCTTTTTACTCTTTTGGTGAAGTCTTTAGATGAGCATAGGTGTTTGATTTTTAGGAGCTCCCAGTTATCGGGTTTCTCTTCATCATTTTTGGTAATGTTTTGTATTTCTGTTTATGCCTTGTATTAGGGCTCCTAGGGTTGTCCCTATTTTTTCTTCCATGATCTTTATCGTTTTAGTCTTTATGTTTAGGTCTTTGATCCACTTGGAGTTAGTTTTTGTGCATGCTGTGAGGTATGGGTCCTGTTTCGTTGTTTTGCATATGGATATCCAGTTGTGCCAGCACCATATGTTAAAAAGACTATCTTGGGGGCGGAGCCAAGATGGCGGACTAGGCAGACGTTACCTCGGATCCCTCTTACAACAAAGACACGGAAAAACAAGTGAATCGATCACATACATAACAATCTACGAACCCTGAACAACAAACACAGATTTAGAGACGGAGAACGAACTAATACGGGGAAGCAGCGATAGTTTCCAGAGCCTGGAGCCAGAGTACCAGTCAGGTACGGCACAAGCACAGAGACCTGCTCCACCCCCCTGAACTAACCCCGGGAGGGGGACCAGCCGGTTCCACGGGCGGCGTGGGACGCAGCCGGTAGGAGAAGTCCCCAGGAGGCAGTGACTGATCTTGGAGCAGAAAGAGCAGCATCCGAGTCGGGGAACCGTCCCGCAGGGATTTGGACTGCACGCAGGTACGCCATAAACACGGAGAGTTGCTCCACCCCCTGAACTAACCCCGGGAAGGGGACCAGTCGGGTCGCGCGGGCGGCGTGGGACGCAACCGGTAGGAGAAGTCCCCGGGAGGCAGCGACTGGTATTGGAGTGGGGAGAACAGCGTTCCAGCCGGGACACTCGGTCGCGGCACAAGCACGGGGAGCTACTCCACCCATCTGAACTAACCCCGGGAGGGGGCCCACCTGGTTCACGGGGGCGGCACGGCCACGCGGCTGGAGAGACGAGAAGTCCCTGGGAGGCAGCGACTGATTTTGGAGTTGAGAGTGCACCGTCCCAGTAGGGGAGCCTTGACGCTGGGCGTGGGGCTGGAAGCGGAGGATCTGACCGTGACTCCAGCGGGCCAGACCCCTGGGGGCAATCTCCACACAGCCAGCACACATAGGCGATGCGCCCGTGGGAATCTCAGATATAACAGTCATTCCAAGCAAGACAAGCAACTCTGGCTATATTCTGAGGTGCTACTCTCCTATCTCTCTGTTCCCTCCCCCACCCTCCCCAGGCGGCTTCATTAACATCTGAATAGCCTGAGCCAGAGGGAGAACTCTGATAGGGATCTGACTGCAGTTTTTTTTTAGCGGATTTTCTGGAAAAACTAGTTTCCCAGTGATGGCTCGGAGACAACAATCCATATCAAACCACTTAAAGAAGCAGACCGTGACAGCTTATCCAACCCCCCAAACAAAAGAATCAAAATCTTTCCCAAATGAAGATACAATTTTGGAATTATCAGATACAGAATATAAAAAACTAATTTACAGAATGCTTAATGATATCACAAATGAAATTAGGATATCTGCAGAAAAAGCCAAGGAACACACTGATAAAACTGTTGAAGAACTCAAAAAGATTATTCAAGAACATACTGGAAAAATTAATAAGTTGCAAGAATCCATAGAGAGACAACATGTAGAAATCCAAAAGATTAACAATAAAATAACAGAATTAGACAACACACTAGGAAGTCAGAGGAGCAGACTCGAGCAATTAGAATGCAGACTGGGACATCTGGAGGGCCAGGGAATCAACACCAACATAGCTGAAAAAAAATCAGATAAAAGAATTAAAAAAAATGAAGAAACCCTAAGAATCATGTGGGACTCTATCAAGAAGGATAACCTGCGGGTGATTGGAGTCCCAGAACAGGGAGGGAGGACAGAAAACACAGAGAAAATAGTTGAAGAACTTCTGACAGAAAACTTCCCTGACATCATGAAAGACGAAAGGATATCTATCCAAGATGCTCATCGAACCCCATTTAAGATTGATACAAAAAGAAAAACACCAAGACATATTATCATCAAACTCACCAAAACCAAAGATAAACCGAAAATTTTAAAAGCAGCCAGGGAGAAAAGAAAGGTTTCCTTCAAGGGCGAATCAATAAGAATATGTTCTGACTACTCAGCAGAAACCATGCAGGCAAGAAGGGAATGGGACGACATATACAGAACACTGAAGGAGAAAAACTGCCAACCAAGGATCACATATCCAGCAAAACTCTCTCTGAAATATGAAGGCGAAATTAAGATATTTACAGAGAAACACAAGTTTAGAGAATTTGCAAAAACCAAACCAAAGCTACAAGAAATACTAAAGGATATTGTTTGGTCACAGAACCAATAATTTCAGATATCAGCACAACACAAGGTCACAAAACAGAACGTCCTGATATCAACTCAAATAGGGAAATCACAAAAACAAACAAATTAAGATTAATTAAAAAAAAAATACACATAACAGGGAATCATGGAAGTCAATAGGTAAAAGATCACAATAATCAAAAGGAGGGACTAAATACAGGAGGCATTGAACTGCCATATGGAGAGTGATACAAGGCGATATAGAACAATACAAGTTAGGTTTTTACTTAGAAAAATAGGGGTATATAATGAGGTAACCACAAAAAGGTATAACAACTCTATAACTCAAGACAAAAACCAAGAAAAACGTAACGACTCAACTAACATAAAGTCAAACACTATGAAAATGAGGATCTCACAATTTACTAAGAAAAACGCCTCAGCACAAAAAAGTATGTGGAAAAATGAAATTGTCAACAACACACATAAAAAGGCATCAAAATGACAGCACTAAAAACTTATTTATCTATAATTACCCTGAATGTAAATGGACTAAATGCACCAATAAAGAGACAGAGAGTCACAGACTGGATAAAGAAACACGATCCATCTATATGCTGCCTACAAGAGACACACCTTAGACTTAGAGACACAAACAAACTAAAACTCAAAGGATGGAAAAAAGTATATCAAGCAAACAATAAGCAAAAAAGCAGAGGAGTAGCAATATTAATTTCTGACAAAATAGACTTTAGACTTAAATCCACCACAAAGGATAAAGAAGGACACTATATAATGATAAAAGGGACAATTGATCAGGAAGACATAACCATATTAAATATTTACGCACCCAATGACAGGGCTGCAAGATACGTAAATCAAATTTTAACAGAACTGAAAAGCGAGATAGATACCTCCACAATTATAGTAGGAGACTTCAACACACCACTTTCAGAGAAGGACAGGACATCCAGTAAGAAGCTCAACAGAGACACGGAAGATCTAATTACAACAATCAACGAACTTGACCTCATTGACTTATACAGAACTCTCCACCCAACTGCTGCAAAATATACTTTTTTTTCCAGCGCACATGGAACATTCTCTAGAATAGACCACATATTAGGTCATAAAACAAACCTTTGCAGAGTCCAAAACATCGAAATATTACAAAGCATCTTCTCAGACCACAAGGCAATAAAACTAGAGATCAATAACAGAAAAACGAGGGAAAAGAAATCAAATACTTGGAAAATGAACAATACCCTCCTGAAAAAAGACTGGGTTATAGAAGACATCAAGGAGGGAATAAGGAAATTCATAGAAAGCAACGAGAATGAAAATACTTCCTATCAAAACCTCTGGGACACAGCAAAAGCAGTGCTCAGAGGCCAATTTATATCAATAAATGCACACATACAAAAAGAAGAAAGAGCCAAAATCAGAGAACTGTCCCTACAACTTGAACAAATAGAAAGTGAGCAACAAAAGAATCCATCAGGCACCAGAAGAAAACAAATAATAAAAATTAGAGCTGAACTAAATGAATTAGAGAACAGAAAAACAATCGAAAGAATTAACAAAGCCAAAAGCTGGTTCTTTGAAAAAATTAACAAAATTGATAAACCATTGGCTAGACTGACTAAAGAAATACAGGAAAGGAAACAAATAACCTGAATAAGAAATGAGAAGGACCACATCACAACAGAACCAAATGAAATTAAAAGAATCATTTCAGATTATTATGAAAAATTGTCCTCTAACAAATTTGAAAACCTAGAAGAAATGGATGAATTCCTGGAAAAACACTACCTACCTAAACTAACACATTCAGAAGTAGAACAACTAAATAGACCCATAACAAAAAAAGAGATTGAAACGGTAATCAAAAAACTCCCAACAAAAAAAAGTCCTGGCCCGGACGGCTTCACTGCAGAGTTCTACCAAATTTTCAGAGAAGAGTTAACACCACTACTACTAAAGGTATTCCAAAGCATAGAAAATGACGGAATACTACCCAACTCATTCTATGAAGCCACCATCTCCCTGATACCAAAACCAGGTAAAGACATTACAAAAAAAGAAAATTATAGACCTATATCCCTCATGAACATTGATGCAAAAATCCTCAACAAAATTCTAGCCAATAGAATCCAACGACACATCAAAAAAATAATTCACCCTGATCAAGTGGGATTTATACCCGGTATGCAAGGCTGGTTTAATATCAGAAAAACCATTAATGTAATCCATCACATAAATAAAACAAAAGACAAAAACCACATGATCTTATCAATTGATGCGGAAAAGGCATTTGACAAAGTCCAACACCCATTCATGATAAAAACTCTTACCAAAATAGGAATTGAAGGAAAATTCCTCAACATAATAAAGGGCATCTATGCAAAGCCAACAGCCAATATCACTCTAAATGGAGAGAACCTGAAAGCATTTCCCTTGAGAACGGGAACCAGACAAGGATGCCCTTTATCACCGCTCTTATTCAACATCGTGTTGGAAGTCTTAGCCAGGGCAATCAGGCTAGACAAAGAAATAAAAGGTATCCAGATTGGCAAGGAAGAAGTAAAGTTATCACTATTTGCAGATGACATGATTATATACACAGAAAACCCTAAGGAATCCTGCAGAAAACTACTGAAACTAATAGAAGAGTTTGGCAGAGTCTCAGGTTATAAAATAAACATACAAAAATCACTTGGATTCCTCTACATCAACAAAAAGAACACCGAAGAGGAAATAACCAAATCAATACCATTCACAATAGCCCCCAAGAAGATAAGATACTTAGGAATAAATCTTACCAAGGATGTAAAAGACCTATACAAAGAAAACTACAAAGCTCTACTACAAGAAATTCAAAAGGGCATACTTAAGTGGAAAAACATACCTTGCTCATGGATAGGAAGACTTAACATAGTAAAAATGTCTATTCTACCAAAAGCCATCTATACATTTAACGCACTTCCGATCCAAATTCCAATGTCATATTTTAAGGGGATAGAGAAACAAATCACCAATTTCATATGGAAGGGAAAGAAGCCCCGGATAAGCAAAGCACTACTGAAAAAGAAGAAGAAAGTGGGAGGCCTCACCTTACCTGACTTCAGAACCTATTATACAGCCACAGTAGTCAAAATAGCCTGGTATTGGTACAACAACAGACACATAGACCAATGGAACAGAATTGAGAACCCAGACATAGATCCATCCACGTATGAGCAGCTGATATTTGACAAAGGACCAGTGTCAATTAACTGGGGAAAAGATAGCCTTTTTAACAAATGGTGCTGGGATAACTGGATATCCATTTGCAAAAAAATGAAACAGGACCCATACCTCACACCATGCACAAAAACTAACTCCAAGTGGATCAAAGACCTAAACATAAAGACTAAAACGATAAAGATCATGGAAGAAAAAATTGGGACAACCCTAGGAGCCCTAATACAAGGTATAAACAGAATACAAAACATTACCAAAAATGATGAAGAGAAACCCGATAACTGGGAGCTCCTAAAAATCAAACACCTATGCTCATCTAAAGTCTTCACCAAAAGAGTAAAAAGACCACCTACAGATTGGGAAAGAATTCTCAGCTATGACATCTCCGACCAGCGCCTGATCTCTAAAATCTACATGATTCTGTCAAAACTCAACCACAAAAAGACAAACAACCCAATCAAGAAGTGGGCAAAGGATATGAACACACATTTCTCTAAAGAAGATATTCAGGCAGCCAACAGATACATGAGAAAATGCTCTCGATCATTAGCCATTAGAGAAATGCAAATTAAAACTACGATGAGATTCCATCTCACACCAGCAAGGCTGGCATTAATCCAAAAAACACAAAATAATAAATGTTGGAGAGGCTGCGGAGAGATTGGAACTCTCATACACTGCTGGTGGGAATGTAAAATGGTACAACCACTTTGGAAATCTATCTGGCGTTATCTTAAACAGTTAGAAATAGAACTACCATACAACCCAGAAATCCCACTCCTAGGAATATACCCTAGAGATTCAAGAGCCTTCATACAAACAGATATATGCACACCCATGTTTATTGCAGCTCTGTTTACAATAGCAAAAAGTTGGAAGCAACCAAGGTGTCCATCAACGGATGAATGGGTAAATAAATTGTGGTATATTCACACAATGGAATACTACGCATCGATAAAGAACAGTGACGAATCTCTGAAACATTTCATAACATGGAGGAACCTGGAAGGCATTATGCTGAGCAAAATTAGTCAGAGACAAAAGGACAAATATTGTATAAGACCACTATTATAAGATCTTGAGAAATAGTAAACCTGAGAAGAACACATACTTTTGTGGTTACGAGGGGGGGAGGGAGGGAGGGTGGGAGAGGGTTTTTTATTGATTAATCAGTAGATAAGAACTGCTTTAGGTGAAGGGAAAGACAACACTCAATACATGGAAGGTCAGCTCAATTGGACTGGACCAAAAGCAAAGAAGTTTCCGGGATAAAATGAATGCTTCAAAGGTCAGCGGAGCAAGCGCGGGGGTCTGGGGAACATGGTTTGCGGGGACTTCTAAGTCAATTGGCAAAATAATTCTATTATGAAATCATTCTGCATCCCACTTTGAAATGTGGCGTCTGGGGTCTTAAATGCTAACAAGCAGCCATCTAAGATGCAGCAATTGGTCTCAACCCACCTGGAGCAAAGGAAAATGAAGAACACCAAGCCCACATGACAACTAAGAGCCCAAGAGACAGAAAGGGCCACATGAACCAGAGACCTACCTCATCCTGAGACCAGAAGAACTAGTTGGTGCCCGGCCACAATCGATGACTGCCCTGACAGGGAGCTCAGCAGAGGACCCCTGAGGGAGCAGGAGATCAGTGGGATGCAGACCCCAAATTCTCATAAGAAGACCAAACTTAATGGTCTGACTGAGACTGGAGGAATCCCGGCGGCCATGGTCCCCAGACCTTCAGTTGACACAGGACAGGAACCATCCCCGAAGACAACTCATCAGACATGAAAGGGACTGGTCAGCGGGTGGGAGAGAGATGCTGATGAAGAGTGAGCTAATTATATCAGGTGGACACTTGAGATTGTGTTGGCAACTCTTGCCTGGAGGGGGGATGGGAGGATAGAGAGAGAGGGAAGCCGGCAAAATTGTCAAGAAAGGAGAGACTGAAAGGGCTGACTCAAGACGGGGAGAGTAAGTGGGAGTAGGGAGTGAGATGTATGTAAACTTATATGTGACAGACTGATTGGATTTGTAAACGTTCACTTGAAGCTTAATAAAAGTTATAAAAAAAAAAAAAAAAAAGACTATCTTTTCCCCAATTAACTGACACTGGACCTTTGTCAAATATCAGCTGCTCATATGTGGATGGATTTATATCTGGGTTCTCAATTCTGTTCCATTGGTCTATGTGCCTGTTGTTGTACCAGTACCAGGCTATTTTGACTACTGTGGCTGTATAATAGCTTCTGAAATCAGGTGGAGTGAGGCCTCCCACTTTCTTCTTCTTTTTCAGTAATGCTTTGCTTATCCGGGGCTTCTTTCCCTTCCATATGATATTGGTGATTTGTTTCTCTATCCCCTTAAAATATGACATTGGAATTTGGATCGGAAGTGCATTATATGTATAGATGACTTTTGGTAGAATAGACTTTTTTACTATGTTAAGTCTTCCTATCCATGAGCAAGGTATGTTTTTCCACTTAAGTATGTCCTTTTGAATTTCTTGTAGTAGAGCTTTGTAGTTTTCTTTGTAAAGGTCTTTTACATCCTTGGTAAGATTTATTCCTAAGTATTTTATCTTCTTGGGGGCTACTGTGAATGGTATTGATTTGTTTATTTCCTCTTCGGTGTTCTTTTTGTTGATGTAGAGGAATCCAAGTGATTTTTGTATGTTTATTTTATAACCTGAGACTCTGCCAAACTCTTCTATTAGTTTCAGTAGTTTTCTGGAGGATTCCTTAGGGTTTTCTGTGTATAAGATCATGTCATCTGCAAATAGTGATAACTTTACTTCCTCGTTGCCAATCTGGATACCTTTTATTTCTTTGTCTAGCCTAATTGCCCTGGCTAGGAGTTCAAGCACGATGTTGAATAAGAGCGGTGATAAAGGGCATCCTTGTCTTGTTCCTGTTCTCAATGCTTTCAGGTTCTCTCCATTTAGAGTGATATTGGCTGTTGGCTTTGCATAGATGCCCTTTATTATGTTGAGGAATTTTCCTTCAATTCCTATTTTGGTAAGAGTTTTTATCATAAATGGGTCTTGGACTTTGTTAAATGCCTTTTCTGCATCAACTGATAAGATCATGTGGTTTTTGTCTTTTGTTTTATTTATGTGATGGATTACATTAATGGTTTTTCTGATATTAAACCAGCCTTGCATACCTGGTATAAATCCCACTTGTTCATGGTGAATTATTTTTTTGATGTGTTGTTGAATTCTATTGGCTAGAATTTTGTTGAGAATTTTTCATCTATGTTCATGAGGGATATAGGTCTATAATTTTCTTTTTTTGTAATGTCTTTACCTGGTTTTGGTATCAGGGAGATGGTGGCTTCATAGAATGAGTTGGGTAGTATTCCGTTATTTTCTATGCTTTGAAATACCTTCAGTAGTAGTGGTGTTAACTCTTCTCTGAAAGTTTGGTAGAACTCTGCAGTGAAGCCGTCTGGGCCAGGGCTTTTTTTTGTTGGGAGTTTTTTGATTACCGTTTCAATCTCTTTTTTTGTTATGGGTCTATTTAGTTGTTCTACTTCTGAATGTGTTAGTTTAGGTAGGTAGTGTTTTTCCAGGAATTCATCCATTTCTTCTAGGTTTTCAAATTTGTTAGAGGACAATTTTTCGTAGTAATCTGAAACGATTCTTTTAATTTCATTTGGTTCTGTTGTGATGTGGTCCTTCTTGTTTCTTATTCAGGTTATTTGTTTCCTTTCCTGTATTTCTTTAGTCAGTCTAGCCAATGGTTTATCAATTTTGTTAATTTTTTCAAAGAACCAGCTTTTGGCTTTGTTAATTCTTTCAATTGTTTTTCTGTTCTCTCATTCGTTTAGTTCAGCTCTAATTTTTATTATTTGTTTTCTTCTGGTGCCTGATGGATTCTTTTGTTGCTCACTTTCTATTTGTTCAAGTTGTCGGGACAGTTCTCTGATTTTGGCTCTTTCTTCTTTTTGTATGTGTGCATTTATCGATATAAATTGGCCTCTGAGCACTGCTTTTGCTGTGTCCCAGAGGTTTTGACAGGAAGTATTTTCATTCTCGTTGCATTCTATGAATTTCCTTATTCCCTCCTTGATGTCTTCTATAACCCAGTCTTTTTTCAGGAGGGTATTGTTCATTTTCCAAGTATTTGATTTCTTTTCCCTCGTTTTTCTGTTATTGATTTCTAGTTTTATTGCCTTGTGGCCTGAGAAGATGCTTTGTGATATTTCGATGTTTTGGACTCTGCAAAGGTTTGTTTTATGACCTAATATGTGGTCTATTCTAGAGAATGATCCATGTGTGCTAAAAAAAAAAAGTATACTTTGCAGCAGTTGGGTGGAGAGTTCTGTATAAGTCAAGGAGGTTAAGTTGGTTGATTGTTGTAAGTAGGTCTTCCGTGTCTCTGTTGAGCTTCTTACTGGATGTCCTGTCCTTCTCCGAAAGTGGTGTGTTGAAGTCTCCTACTATAATTGTGGAGGTGTCTATCTCACATTTCATTTCTGTTAAAATTTGATTTATGTGTCTTGCAGCCCTGTCATTGGGTGCATAAATATTTAATATGGTTATGCCTTCCTGATCAATTGTCCCTTTTATCATTATATAGTGTCCTTCTTTATCCTTTGTGGTGGATTTAAGTCTAAAGTCTATTTTGTCAGAAATTAATATTGCTACTCCTCTTCTTTTTTGCTGATTGTTTGCTTGATATATTTTTTTCCATCCTTTGAGTTTTAGTTTGTGTCTCTAAGTCTAAGGTGTGTCTCTTGTAAGCAGCATATAGATGGATCGTGTTTCTTTATCCAGTCCGAGACTCTCTGTCTCTTTATTGGTGCATTTAGTCCATTAACCTTCAGTGTAATTACAGATAAATAAGTTTTTAGTGCTGTCCTTTTGATGCCTTTTTATGTGTTATGTTGGCAATTTCATTTTTCCACATACTTTTTTGTGCTGAGACGTTTTTCTTAGTAAATTGTGAGATCCTCATTTTCATAGTGTTTGACTTAATGTTAGTTGAGTCGTTACGTTTTTCTTGGCTTTTATCTTGAGTTATGGAGTTGTTATACCTCTTTGTGGTTACCTTATTATTTACCCCTATTTTTCTAAGTAAAAACCTAACTTGTATCATTCTATATCGCCTTGTATCACTCTCCATATGGCAGTTCAATGCCTCCTGTATTTAGTCCCTCTTTTTGATTATTGTGATCTTTTACCTATTGACTTCCATGATTCCCTGTTATGTGTATTTTTTTTTTAATTAATCTTAATTTGTTTGTTTTTGTGATTTCCCTATTTGAGTTGATATCAGGACGTTCTGTTTTGTGACCTTGTGTCGTGCTGATATCTGATATTATTGGTTTTCTGACCAAACAATATCCTTTAGTATTTCTTGTAGCTTTGGTTTGGTTTTTGCAAATTCTCTAAACTTGTGTTTATCTGTAAATATCTTAATTTCACCTTCATATTTCAGAGAGAGTTTTGCTGGATATATGATCCTTGGTTGGCAGTTTTTCTCCTTCAGAGCTCTGTATATGTCATCCCATTCCCTTCTTGCCTGCGTGGTTTCTGCTGAATAGTTTGAACTTATTCTTATTGATTCTCCCTTGAAGGAAACCTTTCTTTTCTCCCTGGCTGCTTTTAAAATTTTCTGTTTATCTTTGGTTTTGGCGAATTTGATGGTAATATGTCTGGGTGATTTTCTTTTTGGATCAATCTTAAATGGGGTTCGATGAGCATCTTGGATAGATATCCTTTCATCTTTCATGATGTCAGGGAAGTTTTGTGTCAGGAGTTCTTCAACTATTTTCTCTGTGTTTTCTGTCCCCCCTCCCTGTTCTGGGACTCCAATCACCCACAAGTTATCCTTCTTGATAGAGTCCCACCTGATTCTTAGGGTTTCTTCATTTTTTTAAATTCTTTTATCTGATTTTTTTCCAGCTATGTTGGTGTTGATTCCCTGGTCCTCCAGAAGTCCCAGTCTGCATTCTAATTGCTCGAGTCTGCTCCTCTGACTTCCTATTGCGTTGGCTAATTCTGTAATTTTATTGTTATTCTTTTGGATTTCTACATGCTGTCTCTCTATGGATACTTGCAACTTATTAATTTTTCCACTATGTTCTTGAATAATCTTTTTGAGTTCTTCAACAGTTTTATCAGTGTGTTCCTTGGCTTTTCTGCAGTTTGCCTTATTTCGTTTGTGATGTCTTGAAGCATTCTGTAAATTAGTTTTTTATATTCTGTATCTGATAATTCCAGGATTGTATCTTCATTTGGTAAAGATTTTGATTCTTTTGTTTGGGGGGTTGGAGAAGCTGTCATGGTCTGTTTCTTTATGTGGTTTGATATGGACTGCTGTCTCCGAGCCATCACTGGGAAACTAGTTTTTCCAGAAAATCCGCTAAAAAAAAATGCAGTCAGATCCCTATCAGAGTTCTCCCTCTGGCTCAGGCTATTTGGATGTTAATGAAGCTGCCTGGGGAGTGTGGGGGAGGGATCAGAGAGACAGGAGAGTAGCACCTCAGAATATAGCCAGAGTTGCTTGTCTTGCTTGGAATGACTATTATATCTGAGATTCCCATGGGGCAAGTCCCCTATGTGTGCTGGCTGTGTGGAGTTTGCCCCCGGGGGGTCTGGCCCGCTGAAGTCACGGTCAGATCCTCAGCTGCCAGCCCCACGCCCAACGTCAAGTTTCCCCTGCTGGGTCAGTGCACTCTCAACTCCAAAATCAGTCGCTGCCTCCCAGGGACTTCTCATCCCGCCAGCCGCGTCGCCGTGCCCCCTCCGCAAACTGGCCGGGCCCCCTCCCGGTGTTAGTTCAGGTGAGTGGAGCAGCTCTCCGTGCTTGTGCCGTGACCGCGTGTCCCAGCTGGGACACTGCTCTCCCCGCTCCAAGACCAGTCACTGCCTCCCCGGGACTTCTCCCACCGGCTGCGTCACCACATCTCCCGCGTGAACCGGCTGGGCCCCCTCCCAGGGTTAGTTCAGGGGAGTGGAGCAGCTCTCTGTGCTTGTACCGTACCTGCGCCCAGCCAAAATCCCAGCGGGACAGTTCCCTGGCTGGGACGCTGCTCTCCCCGCTCCAAGATCAGTCACTGCCTCCCAGGGACTTCTCCCACTGGCTGTGTTGCCACGCCCCCTGCGCGAACTGGCTGGGCGCCCTCCCGGATTGAGTTCAGGGGCTAGGGCTGGGCCCCTCGTTTGTGCTGTCTGCTCCCCTGGGCTCTGCCCTAAATCGGGCGCCGAAGGTTACCTGACTGGTACTCTGGCTCCAGGCTCTGAAAACAATCGCTGCTTCCCTGTATTTGTTCATTCTCCATCTCTAAATCTGTGTTTGTTGTTCAGAGTTCGTAGATTGTTATGTATGTGATCGATTCACTTGTTTTTCCGAGTCTTTGTTGCAGGAGGGATCCAAGGTAGCGTCTACCTAGTCCGCCATCTTGGCCCCGCCTCCTGTATTTTATTTTGATGAGTAGGATTGTTGATCTCCTTTGTGGTTACCTTAACATTTACCCATACTTTTCTGTTTAAACCTAACTTTTATTTCTTCACATCACCTTCTCTTCTTCTCCATACGAAAAATCTATGACTACATTTCTTATTCCCTCTTTATTATTTTAATGTTGTCTTCTTTTACACAGTGACATCGCTGTTTCCCTGTTTTGAGCGTTTTTTTAATCTTAATTCATTTTTGTGATTTTCCTGAGTTGTCATCTGGTTGCTCTGTCCTGTGTTCTAGTCTTGGGTTAATATCTGATATAATTGATTTTCTAACCAGATAACTCCCTTCAGTTTTTTTTGTAGTTTTGGTTTGGTGTTTGCAAATTCCCTGAACTTCTGTTTATCTGGAAATGTCCTAATTTTGCCTTCATTTTTGAGAGACAGCTTTGCTGGATATATGATTCTTGGCTGGTAATTTTTTTTCTTCAATGCTTTATATACGCCATCCCATTGCCTTCTTGCCTACTTGGTTTCTGCCGAGTAGTCTGAGCTTATTCTTATTGACTGACCTTTGTAGGTGACTTTTCATTTATCCCTAGGCGTACTTAAAATTTTCTCTTTATCTTTGGTTTTGGGAAGTTGGATTATAATATGTCTTTGTAACTTTGGGATCTAACTTGTGTGGGGTTCCACGAGCATCTTGGATAGATATCTTCTCATCTTTCACGATATCAGGGAAGTTTTCTGCCAACAAATCTTTAATAATTCTATTTTCTGTTCTCCATTGCTGTTCAGGTACTCCAAGCAATCATAGGTTATTTCTCTTGATAGAGTCCCAAGTAATTCTTAGGGTTCATTCATTTTTATTTTTAAATTCTTTTGTCTGCTTTTTCTTCAAATATCTTGGTGCCAAGTGTTTTATCTTCAATCTCTCTAATTCTTACTTCCATTTTCTCAATTCTGCTCCTCTGACTTTCCACTGAGCTTTCTAATTTTGAAAGTTTATTGTTGATCTTGTGAACTTCTGATTGTAGTCTCTCTATGAATTCTTGCAGCCTATTAAATTTTTCATTATGCTCTTGAATAACCTTCTTAATATCCTTCACCTCTTTGTGTGTTCCTTGGCTTCTTTTCCATTTTGCCTGATCTCCTTCCTTATATCCTGAAGAGTTCTGTAAATTAATCTTTTGTATTCTGCATCTGGTAATTTTAGGAAAATATCTTCATCCAGAAGATTCCTTAATTCTTTGTTTTAAGAGATTGTTGAAGTGCTCGTGGTCTACTTCTTTATGTGATTTGATATTGACTGTGGTCTCCGAGCCATCTATAATTTATTGTATTAATTTATTTTATGTTTGCTTACTGTGTCCTAGCTTCTTACTTTGTTTTGTTTTGATATGCCCAAGTAGGCTGCTTGAGAGAGATAGCTTGAATATTTGTGCCTTTGAAGCTCTAATGTCCTGTCACCAGATGGCTAGAGCTGTTACCAAGTATATGAGCCTAGGAGTCCATTGACTTTTCTTGCATAGATTCAACTCAGGTGTCCAGGAAGCCGGTCATCAAGTGTGTGGTTTAGGCTCTGTCTTACAGTCTTTGAGGGGTGGGGTGACTGGTTTAGGCACAGGTATCTTATTGCAGCAGGGGGTTATGCTCTGAGCAAGGCAGGGGGCTGACGACCATCTCCCAAGTGTCTGTGAGGATAGTGCATCCCTCTTTCCTAGAGCACACAGGTAGGTGGGTTCGGCAGCTGGACCATCGGCGTCCAATGCTTTTGATTGTAAGGATTGGGAGGCACCAATTATCTTTGGGCCCCTGCCGTGGATGGCTAGGTGATGTGGGTAGATGAGGACAATGTTTAATAAGCAGAGTGGTGTCAAACATCAAAAACCCACCTCCTCACCGCACAGCTGAAACAGTTGAAGTCTAATCTCAGGCACATACACTGTTGCAGTCTGCCAACAAGGGCCTGAGCCCCTGAAATGAGCCCACACAAGCCCATGCAAGAGGGAAGGCATTCAAAGTCTGTGGACCATTTGTGCCTAGACAGAAGCCACTTCTGCCCTGAGTTCCTAGCTTAGGGGAGCTGGCAGAATATCTTTCACCCGAGTAGTTATTTATTCCTTTCCAAGGCCGGGAGAGTGGCTCAGGGTGTGCAGCAGAACCTATCTCAGGCCTAGGGAAGTTGACAGCCACTGAAGCCAGCTTGGGGGCTGGGGGCATGGTAAATTAGATGCAAGAACTTAGCTTTTGATGAGAGTGCTGCTCTTCTCTGATTCAGGATTCGTGAGTAAACTGTGCAGCTCAGTGTCTCTCCCTGAGAAACCTATGTCCTGAATGCTGTCAGCCTCACTGCAGTTGTGCCAGTGGATTGTACCTTAGGGGCTCCGGTTCCCGCCGAGTCAGGTCTGGCAGCTCCTTGCCACTTATGAACCATTTCTCCCTCTCCATGTCCCTCAGTTCGATTTCCTAACTTTGCCTTTGATGTTCAGGGCTCCTAAGTTGTAATGTATATAATCTCTTCACTTGTTTTTTCAGGTTTTTGTTATAAGAGGGATTACCGGTAGCATCTGACTGCTCTGCCATCTTGACCTCTGTCCAGTAGCCTAGCTCTTAACCACTGTGCCACCAGGGCTTCCATTAACATCATAGCAGTTAGGATTTACAACACATAGGATAATCACATCACAAAATGGTGGACAATCACACAACACTGGGAATCATGGCCTAGCCAAGTTGATACACATTTTGGGGGGAAACAATTCAATCCATTATATATGTATATATATTCACATTAACATATATATATACATAAATATATATTGGAGCCCTTGTGGCATAGTTGTTAAGAGATCAGCTGTTAACCAATAGGTTAGCAGTTCAAATCCACCAGTCACTCCTTGGAAACCCTCTGAGGCAGTTCTTCTCTGTCCTATAGGTTCACTATGAGTCAGAATCGACTCTATGGCAGTGGGTTTGGTTTTTTGTATATGTTTACAGAGCAAATTAGGTTTCCATTTGGCAATTTATACACAAGTTGTTCAGTGTAATTAGTTACATTTTTCACAATGTGTCAACATTTTTTAAAATTGTGTTCTGGTTGTTCTTTTTGTTTTATGGTTTTATGTTAAACGTTTAGGTCCTTGATCCATTTCAAATTAGTTAGTGTGTGTTGTGTGAGGTATGGATCCTCTCTTATTCTTCTGCATGTGGAAATCCAATTTTTTTCTGTACCAGTTATTGAAGACACTATACCATCCCCATCTAATGGGTTTAGCATCCTTGTCAAAAATCTGTTGACCATAGATAAATGGATTTATTTCTGGGCTCTCAATTCTGTTCCATTTGTCCCAGTGTCTATCATTAAGCCATTAATGTGTGATTGAATAGGTAGTTGTACAATATTTTTTTGAGATTGGGAAGTGTGAGGCTCCTACTTTGTTCTTATCCAAAATTGCTTTGACTATTTGGGGCTTCTTGCCTTTCTATATAAAGATGAGGATTAGTTTTTCCATTTCCATAAAAAAATGCTGTTGGAATTTTTATCAAGATAACATTGAATCTATATATCATTTTGGGTATCATTGACATTTTCACGATATTAAGTCTTTCTGTCCTTAAGCGTGGAGTGTCTTTCCATTTATTTAGGTCTGTTTTACTCTCTTGCAGGAATGTTTTATAGTTTTCATTACAAATGTTATTTTACATCTTTGGTTAGGTTAGTTCTCTCTTTTATTGATTTCCCGATTTTTATTTTATTTTTTTTTTTGTAGGTTCTAAGGTATTTTGTGGAGCTCTGGTGGCAAAGTGTTTAAGAGCTCAGCTGCTAACCAAAAGGTCAGCAGTTCAAATCCACCAGCCACTCCTTAGAAATCCTATGGGGCAGTTCTACTCTGTCCTGTGGTGTCACAATGAGTTGGAATCAGTTCGACGGCAATGGGCTTGGTTTGGCTTAGGTTAAGTTATTTTGTTTCCCTTTTTCTTATTTTGGCCTACAATTTAATTATGTGTTTTCTTTGTGGTTACCAGTAGGATTACATTTAACATCTTATTTTTAAAACTGCCTGTTACGTCTTAATACCAGCTTACCCTCCTTAACATATAAACAGTCTATATCTGCATCTATCCCCTTCTTTTATTGGGATGTTATCATCAACTGCATCTTTGGGTCTTGGCTTTCCTGAAATCTAAATTTAAATATTTTATTGTTACACATATTTAGCTATAACTTTCCTTTTTTCCCTATACTTTTTTATTGTAAAACATGAAGTATATGCCCATTATATTTGCCAACCTGAAATATCTTAGGTCCAATCTTTATACTAACAATGTTTTCCTTTTAATGGAATCCCCCTTTGTATGCCTTGCTTCACGTTGCTGTCTGGTAATGTTGGTATAATTTCTGGAGGACTTGCTTTAATATTTCACCCTAATTTTTGAATGACAATTTTGATAGGCATATTATTCTTGGTTGAATATTTTTTTCTTTCAGCACTTTACATACGTCATCCCCTTGCGTTTTTGCCTGCATGTTTTCTGACTAGAAATCAGCACTTAATATTGTTGAGGCTCCTTTGTATGTGATACTTTGTTTTTCTTGTGCAGCTCTCAAAATTCTTTTTTAATTCTTGGTTCTGGAAAGTGTGATTATGATATACCTTGGTGTTTTTCTCTTAGGGTTTATTCTTTCTGACCTTTATTGAGCTTCTTAGATGTAAATTTTTTTGTGTTTTATGATATTTGGGAGGTTTTCTACCATTATTTCTTCAAAAAATTCTTCCTCGACTTTCTACTTATTTCTTCTCCATCTGGATTTTCCATAATGCATACAGTACCCTCTTGATGGTGTCCCACATATCACTTAGACTCTGTCCTTTTCTTGTCATTCTTTTATCTATTTGTTTCTCAGACTGAGTGATCTCAGAGGCCCTATCTTCAATATGGGCAATCCTTTCTTCTGCCGTCTGGATTCTACTTCTGTGGACTTCTACGGAGTTTTTTATTTCTGTTATTCTACTACTAGTATCAGAATTTCTAAATATAATAATAATGTTTCTTTTTTAAATTTCTATCCCTTCATTGAATTTCTTCTTTTTTTTTCTTATATCATTTTCCTGAGTTCTTTTAGGGTTTTTTCCATATTTTCTTTGTTCTCTTTGAGAACACAATACTAATGCTTTAAAGTCTTTTTTGGGTAGTTTCATTATCTGACCTTCCTCAGAGACAGCTTCTGCCCCTTTGTTTTTGTCATTTTCGAAAACCGTCTTTTTCTGTCTCTTCATATGCTTTGTAATTGTCTGTCGTCTTCAGGACATCGGATTTTTTTTTTTGCATTGCTATATCAGAAGTTTTTTTATCAGAAGTTTAACTTTTTCCGTTTCTCTTTAGGATGTTTCATTTCCTTTGCACTATTGTTATTAGTGTTGATTGATATTATTGAAAGATGCATTTCTCTGTTTCAATTCCAGTCTTCCCTTCTTAGTATGATTGTTATTGTTTCTTTGCTATTGTTTCTCTTAACCAGGATCATCAGCTGTCCCTGTTTCACTTCTAATTTCCGTTGTTGCTTGTTCCCGTGATTCACTGGAGCTTTCATCCAAGCAGTGGTCACTTGGTCACTGTCCCCAGTCTGATTAGTCAGGTTTCTTGTCCTCTACTGCTTCAGCCTTCCCTGTGTGTCAGGGCTGTCTGTTCATGTACTGTGGTCCTCATTGCACCCTTTATCATCTCTCTGGCTTTGTTGGGATCTTCCCAGACTTATTTTTGTTGTGTTGGAAAGGAAAGGAGTGGAGGTACTCCTGTCATTATGCCCAGGAATTCTGCTTATGTTTCAGAAATCCTGGTTGGCTGGGTGTTGTTTCACTTCACAGGTAGGTGTGGTGGGCCAGAGTTTTGCAGAAACCTAGGATGTTAAGACTTCCCACAGCAGGCTATGTGGTGCTGAGAGGGCAGGTCCTTTCCTTATGGTGAGGCATGAGGTGCCAGGGATCCTTGGCCCCTCTGTGCTTTCCCTTCCTGGATATTGCAGAGGATGGGGGAAGGAGAATAGTGTGGGCAGTCTGCATAGCCATGGGTGGTGCATGCTAGGCTGAGGGGGTACAGCCTAGGGATGGGGCCCCACTCGTTGGTGCTGGGCCAGTTCTGGTGGCGGGGGCAGTTAGTTGTTTCCCTGTGGGTTGCTTTGGTGATGAGCATCTACTGTCCTGGGTAATGAATGGTTCACATGGCCACTGGCTTCTCTGTTTCTCTCCCTCCACTGTACTCACATGGGACACAGGAGCTTATGTCCACACTCTTACACTTTCCCTGTACCCCTCCCTAAGGAAGTAAGCTCTGTCTTTCCCGTCCTTTGCTTTCAAGCTCCAATGATCTAGCCCACACCACTTTACCCTGGTAGCACTTCCCTATGGTTCCCAGGCCTCAGAACTATGCTGTGCCTATGAATTACTCTCTCCTGGCCTTCCCAATCCTGGTACTCTCCTTGCCCATCTCACTGCTTTTTTTTAGGGCTGTCTACTTGATATCTCTGTCTGAGTCTACATTCTCTTTGTCACTCCCTTCCTTGTAGCTGTCTCAAGATGGCCACTTCGTGCAGGGCTGGCAGGGATGGTGTGGATGATCTGTGAATCTCTGCTTTTCTACCTCTTCTATATCTCCTCTGATTTCACACCCAGTCTGTTTCTCCAGCCTTTTAAATGCTTTTCAAAGTTTCAAGGTCTCTGGTTTTGATGATGCTTACTTGGTTCCTTGTGTCATTGTTGTGGGGAGAAGTTATGATGCATCTACTTATGTCACCATCTTGTCCTGACCCCTTCTAGCCTTCTTATTCTCTTTGAGCAAGTCTGAATTATTTCAGTTACCATCACTTTCATGCATAATTCAGCCTCTGCTGATACAGAGAAGGCAGCTAATTCAAGAGATTCATTTGGTTTCTTGCACATTTCCTGAGAAACTAATTTTGTATGGTATCACACCAGGTCAGCCTTCTGTTTGTTTTAGATAAACACAGAACTCCTAACTTGTGAGCTCCCTTATTTTCTCTACTATCAACTCTCCAACTATCCTGATAATTTTCTGCCCTGCTGGTCTTTCCAGAAAAAACATACATTACGTGGTAGAGTTTTTTTTTTTTTCTTTTTCCTAATGTTTTGAAGAGTAATTTCCCTTAGAGGCTATGATTTGAGATGTCCTAAGCCACTTCATTCCTAAATTCTCCTTGCAGACTAACAAAAAAAAAATCAAACAAAAACACATACACACATACAAAATAAAACCAGTGGCTATTAAGTTGATTTCTACTCAGCTACCTCATACATTACAGAGTAGAGCTGTGCTCCATAGGGCTCTCAAGGCTTTCAGTAGCAGATAGCCTGGACTTTCTTTCAAGATGCCTCTGGATGAATTCCAACTGACAATCTTTTGTTAGCAGTCAAGGACTTTACCATTTGTGCCACCCAGAGACACCATGTGCTAACCAGTATCCCTGAAATGTGCTTTATTAAAATAGCTGAATTAACAATTTAACGTTTCTCTAAAGACTCAATTTAAGCTCCATTTCTTCCACGAACTCTCTACCGAAAAGTAAGTCGAAGGGATGAGGAGGTTCCAGGAATGTAAACAGATGATGTCAAAGACTCTCATTGTCTTTCTATGAGTGGTGGCAAAGGTCAGTTCTTTTAAGTACTCATCATAATTGATAATAATTAGCAATTATAATGAGGGTTGCTCTTTAAATTAATTTATACACTCATGAAAACTCTGTTTTTGAGGACAAAGGACATAGGTGGCCTCAATATTCTAAATTACAGCCCATTATGGAGACTCATTGTCTTAACAATCTAGAGGTGCCTGTTTCAGGCTGAGTTCACAGTCCACTCACCAAAGAGTCATACTCAAAATGACCCATTGATACTCTGAAAGAAAATGTTAGACATTCTATTCATATGTAACTTTATAAATTTCAATTTTAAAACTTTCTATTTTAGTATAGAGTCCTTGGGAAGTGCAAATAGTTAACATACTAGGTTGCTAACCAAAAAGTTGAAGTTTGAGTTCACTCAGGGTCACCTCAGAAGAAAGGCCTGGCAATCTAATGCTGGAAAATCAGCATTTGAAAACCTTAGGGAGCACAGTTTTACTGTGACATACATGCAATTGCCATGAATCCCAGTCGAACTGAGGTCAACAGGTTTATTTTTGCATATGTTTTATAATGTGTATTTTGTATTGTATGCTAGCAGAGCACATACACAAAACATTTACTGATAGATATGTGATAAACGATTTGGAGAGCACTTGGAGACCCTGGTGGTGTAGTGGTTAAGTACTACAGCTGCTAACCAAGAGGTCAGCAGTTTGAATTCACCAGGCTCTCCTTGGAAACTCTATGGGACAGTCCTCTGTCCTATAGGATCACTAGGAGTTCGACCTGATGGCAGTGGGTTTTTGGTTTTTAATGTCAATTACTTTGTATTGTTGACTTAATTTGTGTTTCATGCATCTTAAAATCTCTATTCTTAAATAACATCTGAGCCTTAACACCTGAGCTGTTTTTCTTCGTCTGAGAGAAAAAGCCAGTCAGAAAACTTAGGACTTGGTAGTGGGCTGTAAAGTGTATGGTTAATCAGCCAAATTTCACTGTATTCCTTCTCCTCATACCTGCTCATTCTGAAGTTTTTGAAGCTTCTAGTAAGGACCTTACAATTTATTGTCTGTTCCTTAATTCACTTTTATCACTGTGCCTGGAATCCTCCTTTTTGTTCCTACATTCCTGGCAAACAATGCCCTATTAATTATTATTTTTTGATGCATTAAATACACAAGCAAGTACATAAACTATACATGCCCCATTCAATGAATAAACAAAAAGCTGAACTTTTTAAATCCTCAACCAGATTAAGAAATAAAATTGCAGCATCACTAAAAGGTCCACCTCGTGTCCCCTCCCAGTCACTACTCCTTTCTAAAGTAAAGATTATTTAGAATTCTAATACTATAAGTTTGTCTGTTTTGAACTACAAAAAATGTACCATATAATACACATTCTGTTGTACTTGCCTTCTTTCCTGAGTCTGTGAGATTTATGCATGTATAGTTACAGGGCTTTAGTTTTCATTGCTTTATGGTATTCCATTGTATAAATGAATACACCACAATCTATTTACTTATTCTACTATTGCTAAACATTTGCATTACCTCCAGTTTGGAGCTATTATGAGTAATGCTGTAAGGAGTTATCTGCACATGCCTCTTGGTACACATGAGCAAGTGTTTCTTCTTCAAACATACCAAAGTGAGTAATTGCTAAGTCATAGGGCATATGAGTGTTCAGCTTTCATAGATAATATCAAATTGATTTTCCAAAGTTGGTGTACCAGTTTGAACTTTCACTATAAATGCATATAAAGAAAATACAGACAGAATGATTTAAAAAAATTAAAAAATTATTATTATTATTTTAGAATGATTGGAATAGATAAATTCAACATAAGTGGGATTTTAATATACTTTTTCTCAGTAACTAATAGAATGGCCAAACAAAATTAATGAAGACCTAGACAATTTGAATGATCTTGACCCAATGGATATATGTGGAACATTGTACCCCAACAACTGCAGGATACACATGCTTTTAAAACACCATAGGGGGGGAAAATAACTGCTGGTCTATAATGAAATCATGCAGAGTATCTTCTCTGACAATTGAAATTAAGCTAGAAATCAGTAAGGAAAAATAATTAATAGACTTCTAAAAAAAAATCCAAGAGTCAAGGAAAATGTTTCAATGGAAAACATGCCCCATAAAATGCCTACCTGACTTATAATTGAAATATAGACAATATCAAGCATTGTAAGGTTGACAAGTAACAGGAATTTTCATAAATGATACATCTTTAGATTTCAACTCATATCTTCCATAAAGATTTTTCTGCTCCTTCCTTCCTGGCCAGAATGAACATTTTTTCCTTTGTGTGCCAACTGTATCCTACAAAGCATACTAATTTGCATGTAAGTTTCTTTCAGGTATTTCAAATATCTATTAAAGGCCTAAACATAAAATAGGGATGTAATAAATGCTCAATGATGTAGGTGAAACTCTTTTTAGCCCTGTGTCATTGACTTGGAATTAATGGATTGAAACAGCATAGGATCAGAATGTCCTGGAATCATATACAAAGTATCCTCAGTTGTTCACAAGAAGACAGGTAAGAAAAAGGGGTGTATAGGTATTCTTCCAGTAGAAATACATTAAGAATTTCAAGCCCTTTCGTACAAAATCTGTAAGTTCTCGGTTACCAAGCTTTTAAGAGAACTGTTGATTCCCATTTCAACATATTATTCTTTCTTGATATCAAACAACCAGATCTTCTTAACATGTATCTGAGGGAGCTATGCCACTGGGATACTTAGAGCAGTATATTAAAAAAAAAGAGAAACGTAAACTGAAAGCAACGCAATTAAAATATGAAATAATCAAAAGTAATTTGTGGGGGAAGAAGTTTAAGTTCATGTTACAGTGGAGAGATGGTGTCATTATTTAAATTGCATACTCTCTAAGTATTTTAGGAAACCCTGATGGCATAGTGGTTAAGTGCTACAGCAGATGACCAAAAGATCAGCAGTTCACATCCACCAAGCGCTCTTTAGAAACTCTGTGGGGCAGTTCTATTCTCCTCTGTAGTGTCGCTATGAGTTGGAATTAACAGCAATGCCATCGTTACTGATGTCAGATGAATCCTGGCTGAAAGCAGAGAATACCAGAAAGATGTTTACCTGTGTTTTATTGACTGTGCAAAGGCATTCGACTGTGTGGATCCTAAAAAATTATGGATAATGTTGTGGAGAATGGGAACTCTAGAACACTTAAGTGTGCCCATGAGGAATCTGTACATGGATCAACAGGCATTCAGACAAACAGAACAAGGGGATACTGCATAAAGTCAGAAAATGTGTGCATCAGGGTTGTATCCTTTCACCATACCTATTCAATCTGTATGCTGCACAAATAATGTGAGAAGTTGGACTATATGAATAAGAACAGGGCATCAGGATTGGAAAGAAGACTCATTAACAACCTATGTTATGCAGATGACACAACCTTGCTTGCTGAAAGTGAAGAGGACTTGAAGCACTTACTGGTGAAGATCAAAGAACACAGCCTTCAGTATGGGTTACATCTCAACATAAAGAAAACAAAAATCCTCACAATTGGACCAATAAGAAATATGATAAATGGAGAAAAGCTTGAAGTTGTCCAGGATTTCATTTTTTTTGGATCCACAGTTAACAGCCATGGAAGCAGCAGTCAGGAAATCAAAAGACGCATTGCATTGGGCAAATCTGCTGCAAAGGGCCTTTTTAAAGTGTTAAAAAGCGAAGATGTCACCTTGAACACTAAGCTGCACCTGACTCAAGCCATGGTATTTTCGGTTGCATCATATGTATGTGCAAGCTAGACAATGAATAAGGAAGACTGTGAAGAATCGATGCCTTTGAACTGTGGTGTTGGCAAAGAATATTGAATATACCATGAACTGCCAAAAGAATGAACAAATCTGTCTTGGAAGACGTAAAACCAGAATACTCATTAGAAGAAAGGATAGTGAGACTACATCTCACATACTTTGGACATGTTATCAGGAGGGATCAGTCCCTGGAGAAAGACATCATGTTTAGTAAAATAGAGGGTCAGCCAGAAAGAGGAAGACCCTCAATGAGATGGATTGACACAGAGGCTGCAACAACGGGCTCAAGCATAAGAGCAATTGTGATGATGGCACAGGACTGAGCAGTGTTTTCTTCTGTTGTGTTGTTAAGAGTTGGAACCTACTTGACGGCACCTAACAACAACAATCTGTGTTTTAGGAAGTCTTGTGCTCATATTGTTTAAAAGGTGGAAATCACGAAATAACCTAGTTTCCTAAAAGCTGATAAGTAACCTAATTCAATCTTGATTTGTCTGTAATGGATCACTTTTATCTCACTCCATGGGCAAAGAGGGTCAGAATGGCAAAGGATGCTTATAAAGAGAAAAAAATTAAAGAACCAGGTAATTACATAATCATTGTCTCATCTTCATTAGTTAAAAAGCCATCTTGCATAGAACAGGCTATTCAAGTTATACACTATGATCACTGTATCCTTCTGAGGGAAACTCTTGCTCTGATGGAGCAGCACATGCCCACCATTCATGAGTCACAACTCTTGTCCTTAGGGCCGTAGATGATGACAAAAGAGCACCAAATACAGGAACAGGTAATACGTATAAATTTATCAATGACATGCACAGTAATTTTCTCTGAAAATTTATTCCAAATAAGGGCAATGTAGCTAACTGATGAATTATTTCTCTGATGAATTTGAATCAAGATGTTAGGCTTGTTAAGTGGCTGGGGACAGGGAAAAAGCTAAAGGACACACGGAGAAGTCAGGAAGTATGGATCATAAATAAGCTGGAGCCAGGAGGATCCAACGATGTGGCTTCTAGTCGATTTCACCTCATAGCGACCCTATAGGACAGAGTAGAACTGCCCAAAGTGGCTGGTAGATTCGAATGGCCAACTTTTGGTTAGCAGCTGAGCTCTTAACCACTGCACCACTTTGTGTATGAATGTCTTTCCCATCTGTTAAGAAATGGATTCTATTCCCCGCTTTCCTGTTTATCCAGGTTTGCTTTGTAATTTACTTTAAAAATGGAATGTGGTAAACATGATGCTGCGGTAGCCCTGGGTCTAGCCTGTAAGAAGCCTGGAATCATCTGCTTTTCTCTTGATGTGATCTGCCAAGTAAGAAGCACGACTATTCACAGAAGACCATAATGTGAAGAAGCTCAAGCTAGCAAGGCAGAAGTGGCCATATGGAGAAGTGCTGAGATGCCAGACATGTGAATGAAAACAGAGACCTCACACCCTAACCTAGATGAATGCTTCTAGTCAATGCCACATGGAGCTGAAAAGCCATGCATCTGAACCTGGTCAACTCACAAAATCATGAAGTGTAATAAATGGTTATTTTTTTATGTCAGTAAGTTTTGGGGTTGTTACATAGCAATAGATAACTGAAGGCAATGAATAAAGAATGCATCATGGATTGAATTGTGTCTCCAAAAAATATGTGTCAGCTTGGCTAGACTATGATTCCTGGTATTGGGTGATTGTTCACCATTTTTTCATCTGATGTGATTTTCCCAAATGTTGCAAATCCTACCTCTATTATGTTAATGAGGCAAGATTAGAGACAGTTATATTAATGAGGTAGGACTCAATCTACAAGATTAGGTTGTATTTTAAATCAATCTCTTGAGATATAAAAGAGAGGCTTAAGCAGAGAGGAGAAGAACCTCATGCCACCAAGAAAGCAGCACCAGGAGTAGAGCCAGTCCTTTGGACTCAGGATTCCTGCACTGAGAAACTCCTAGACCAGAGCAAGATTGATGACAAGGACCTTCCTCTAGAACAGAGAGAGAAAGCTTCCCATAGAGCCATCACCCTGAATTTAGACTTTTAGCCTCCTAAACAGTGAGAGCATAATTTTGCTTTTATTAAAGCCATCTAACTGTAGCATTTCTGCCATAGCAGGACTAGATGCCTAAGTCAGAAGGCATGAGTGAGCAGAAAACAAAGGTACTAAAAATATGTCCTGAGAAGAGAATGATTGTTCATTGGTAGAAGCAGGAACAGTCCAAGCTAAGATAAAGTGCAAAAATCTTACGTGTACAGCTTACTATGCTTTTACATATATATACTCTTCGTAACTGCTCCCCAAATCAAAAAAGACAAAACATTTCCAGTTCTTGTATTCCAGTTGATGCCACCTCACAACATAGATTAGATTTGCCTGATTTTGGACTTGATAGAAATAAAATCATAAGCAATATTATTACCGAAATTTACACTAAAATAGTCCAGGATGGGCTCAGTTGACTGCCACGTCATATGAGACATCTTGCACTTTTTCATAGGGTTAAATCTGAAAGATGATCAGACTTAATGAATCTTTCTTCTCCACATATCTTCCAGACCCTTTAGTCAGGAGTAGCTAGCCACATCCAATCCCTTTGGGTCTGGGGATGCAGGACGCATTGTCTGCGTTGTACTGTCTCTCACTGATCGCGCAATGACTGAGAGACAGGCTGGCACTCTCACCTCCAGATGTTTAAGGAAATTGAGGCTCAAAGGCGAAAAATTATGTGTCCACAGCTGAAAGGACATTAAGTAGGTTCACATCCAGGCAATTGCTGTCTTGTCCATTATAACACACTGCTGCATTTATTACTATTAAATATCAAATAATAAAAATATTAAATATATAAATAAAAAATGCATATCTTTAAAAATTACTAGATGTAATAGCAACAATATAAATAGACTTTTTTTGTTGTTGTTAATTTATATTCCCTTATTTGGCACATGAGTTTAATTAAAAAAAATTTGCTTTGGGGGTGGGGCTCTAAAACGAAATCTTCTCATTTCTCAGGTAACTAGAATGCCTTCATTGCACAAGTTTTATCTGCATTGTTTAATCTCATCCTTGATTCTTTTTTTCACTGGCCTCCCTGTCAACTTGAGAATTTACCCCTAGTTTTTTTATCCTAAGGAGCGCTCCTGGCACAACAGTTATGCTCTTGGTTACTAACCCAGAGATTGATGGTATGAACCCACACAGCAGCTCTGAGGGGGAAAGACCTGTCCATCTGCTCCTGTAAAGATTACAGCCTAGGATACGCTATGGCAATTCTATTCTGTCACATGGGGTTGCTGTGAGTTAAAATTGACTCCACAACACTTAACAACAACAACCCAAAGTGAAATGTCCCTAGTTGGCAAAAACAACTTTGTACTCGACTGCCATGTGGGTAGACCTGATGAGCTACCCCATCTCTTAGCCTTAGTGTAGCCATCTGTAAAAAGGAGAGTATTAATAAATTACTTTGCAGGATTTCTGGGAGGACTAAATGAAGAAAATGTATGCTAAGTGCCTAGAACACTAGAAGTGGCATCTATTATAACAGATGGGATAGCAACATTAACTGTAGAAGGTATAAAATGAAATTACTTCAGGTAATAAAGAATGGAAATCATTGCTCAAGGACAAAGAGAAGATCAACCACTTCCCATGCCTCTCCTTTGCTACCCCCTAATGACTGAATAATCTTTACTTCCAGAATGTCATGTTTGCCTAGCTCTCTGATTGCAAGCATCATATAATTACAAAATGGTTATGTTAATGCAAGATTTAGATCATTTTTTAAAAAGTAAAGTTTTCACGTTTTGCATTTAAACTTATTGATTATACATAAAGAGGTCAGGAAAGCCTCGTGGCTTTATTAAATTGATCGGCATCTAATAATTATTTACAGAAACAGATGTTACTTCAGCTGAAAACAAATTATACACAGGGAAGAAAAAGCACAAACGCTGTAGAGTGCACTAAAGTAACCATATTGTGGCTAAAAGACAAGCAAAACAACAAAGCATCAGGGCCCCTCATTCAGGCTCTGTGCTATCATAGCGTTTCTCAGTTTTCATCCTGAGCTTTCTTACATGCTCTTCAACCCTAGTTAGTCTCCTGTGCCCACATGTACCCACGTAGCAGGACTCTGATACCGTTGAAATACTGAAGGAGATATTAAGGTATTTCCTTCTTCTTCCAGATTCTTGACTGAATCATGGTCTAGTAAGCCATGGGAAAGGAAGTGGTGTTGCCCAGCTCTGCTCAGCTCTTTGGAAATAAAACCTTTACGCAAACGTTGCACACAAAGAGGTCCCAGGGTCTTCCTTTTTCTGGTGTTTCCTGCCTTTTTCTTAGATACTTTTCTTCCACATTATTTGTTATGTTGTGAAATGTTGAATTTTCCTGGATAACAACAGTTATTAAGGAAATCCCTCTACACTTTGGGTTCTAGAGAATGGGAAAGAACCACTCTTTCCCATATGGCTTGATAAGGTGCTTCAATGTCTCCTTTTTTACCCTTGACAAGTACAGACATAGACCTTCCAAATTCCTCTTGTTTGCTTCATGAATGATTAGTTGAACTGCTTGTCTCCAGAGATTAATCAGCAACAAAATACTTGTTAACTAAACATTGATGAAGCTTTTCTCCTCCCAAGCCTCTGAAGTTTGGCTCACCCTCAGCCCGAGTCAACATACAACCCCTTTTTACAGGCTCTTTCCAGAGAATAGGCTGACCTCAGTGTAAAATATTCTGATTTACTATCTGATCACTTCACACTCTCACTCTGCCTCCCCACACTTGGTTCTTTCTAGTATAGTTTGCTACCATCTCTATAGAAGAAAAACTCTTTTTGCCTAAATCTTGAGACACTTTCTGATCTTATTGTCAGAGGGTTTGCCCTATTGCAATAGACCCTCCCTCTGTCATAACAGTTCTTTTCCTCCCTGGCAACAGTCTATCTTTCTGAATAAAGTCACTCCCTATTTAATCTGGATTTGTTTTTTATTTGACAGTTGCCTACTATCTTAGCTTCTGATTCATTGTTAATCATTATCCTCTAAGAAAGGAATTGGGCTGGCGGAGTTGGTTAAGATCTTGGCTGTTAACTGAAAGGTTGGCAATTTGAGCCCACCAGCCACTCTGTGGGAGAAAGATATGGCGGTCTGCTCCCATTGCCAGAAACAGTGCCTGGAATTTAGTAAACACAGGTTCAGTTGTTGTATGTGACATCAAAACGAGCAGAATTTAGCTTCTGTGAAGCTGGAAATTTTAATAACTACTCAAGGCCTGTTTCAAATTCCTGTCAACATTCTCCCCCCAACCACGCACAACTAACACCTTTTCACAGCACACCACATTGTAATTATGGAATGTGACATAAACCACTGCCATCAAAACTGCAGGACTGTGAACCAATTGCCAGAGGCAGAGCAGGCAGGCTACTCCACAGCTCATGAATTATCTACGTTGCTCATCACCATTCCGTCGGGTTGATGTAGGCTAAAAATGGGCATCAAATTCTAGATGAGGTTCCTTTTATTCCTTTGCTGTTTGTGTCACCTGATGCACTCCTGGTGCCTGTGGCATGACAGCATAGCACTTGCATCTCTCCCATTTGTGTTTCTTGCAGATGTGCTGCATGGATTTTCCCTGCTCCACACAAGGCCTGTGGGGCCAGTGGAGACTAGATCACTTCTCACTTGGGCTCAGTAGTGAGTAAGAAGCCTCATCTCTCTGGGGGTTTAGAGATTAGTGTTAGGATTCTGGGCTGGTGTGCAATCTCCTTCACACCCAGAGAATAAATACTCAGTGGAAATCCCAAAGATTCAAGACAAAAAAAAAATCAGTCTTCTTTCAAATGAAAATACTATTTCACAAATGCAAGGTATTTTGTGGGTGGAAAGACCCTACACAAACCTTCTACCTGTTTTATAGGAAGAAGTGCAGACTTGGTGGCAATGATTTCTGCCCAATTCCTGCTCTGTAAGAGTTTACATTTCTCAGGGTCAAGAATACTGGTCTACACATGAGGGGCCACATAACAGGGCTGTTCCTGAGCAGAACTGGGAAATAAGCAAAGTTATTCTTTATCACCTTGTCGCCTGACGAAAAGAAGATATTCAGTAATTATCATCCTGCTTGTGCCAGCAATTTCCAACATACTTCCACCTTTACCATACAGTAAAAAGAATCCTCATCACATTTCTAAGACTTAGGTATTATTACCCCCATTTTCAGATAAATATAATAGCCTAAATAACAATACCAATGATCATGAAGATGGCACAGGATCAGGCAATGTTGTACATAAGTTAGACATGGGTAGGAGCCAACTCAACAGCAACTAAACATGATAATAAACAAATAGTGAGCCTCAGAGAGGTTAACCTGTCCAGTGTCACAGCTTGTAAACCAAACTCTGTATTGACATCTCTCCCCTTAACCCCACTCTACTTGCTATCTTTATCCCCCTGCATTGATACTGCCCCCTTTGGCTTTTTGACCCACTTCTGAGCATGTGCACATCCTCTGAAACTAACCAAGGACCTCATCTCCTGGTATTGCTCCCCATTTCTCTCTAAATTCCAAAAGCATCTTGAAGCTGAACTTGTAGAAGATGTAGAAGTTGAATTGTTTGTTGAATGAGTTAGTTTTAATATCAAGTCAGGGAGCAGATCACATACACACTGCTCCCATTAATGTATCTATGAGAAAAAAAAAAAAAAACTTGCAATTGTGTCTATTTCTGACTCATGGCAACCCCATGTGAGTCATGGTAGAACTGTGCTTCACAGGGTTTCCAACTGCTGATGTTTTGAAAATAAATCACCAGGCCTTTCTTCCAAGGTACTTCTGGGTAAACTTGAACTCCAACCTTTTTGTCATCAGCAGTAGTGTTAATTGTGTCACACAGTTTTGGACCTCCTTCAGGCACAAATATCACATGATCAATGTCTTCGTCTCATCTTTCCTGGGACTTGAGCTGCATGGTTATTAATCAGATGAATATACAGAAATGTAGTCCGTGTCCTCATGGACTGGCGATATGTCGAGGTGTTTTCAACTCTAAAACATTGTAATAGTAACAGCAAGGGGAAAAAATCTAGGAAGGTGAATAACTCAACACTCTGAAAAAGCATCATTACTCATTAATTCACTCAATCATTCGTCCAGCCCTTCCACAAATGGTTCCTAATATTTAACACATACTGGGTCCTATCTGAAGAACTGAGGCTATAAAGATGAGTGTGCTTTGCCCAATCCCTCTCGCTCAACGAGTTTATTGACTGATTGAGGAGATTAACATACAAACAAATATTATATCCCAATAGTTACATACAGGAGTAAACCTAAAGTACTATGGGAATACACAAATAAGGGGCCCAAGAAGTTTTCTCAGAGGACATGAAAGTAGAACTAAGTCTTAATGGAAGTAAAATATTTATTAGGGCATTCTGAAGGAGGAGGACATGCCATATAGGGCAGAGCAATGTGTGATAATATTGGGGCATCTTGAGTTGTTCCATGCTTATATTGGTGGTGATGGATGTGTATAACTGAATTTTTGGAAAGGGAGAGCAACAATGCTGGGGAGGTTTACAGTGCTATGAGCTTGAAGGATCTCATTGGAGGAGAGACTGAGGATGGTGCAGAAACAGGGGTAACTGAAAGAGCCGAGAAGTTTTGGGTTGCTGTCCCTGGGGGAAGAGACAAGGGATTCTACCAGATATAAACTCAAGTCCTACTGAGCATTAGAAAAAGCCCAGGTGAACAGATATTTGGGAACAAGAATGTTAAGAGCAGGCTTTGTAAGAGGAAGGGTGTGGAAAGGCAAAAATGGGGTTGGGTTGATTAGGGGATTATTCTAGGATCTCAGTCTAAAATATTCCAAATACGTTTCCAGGTTATTCCACTGTCTGTGATTTCAGGCGTACACTAGGCATTTGTTTATTGGAGCTCTCAACTCTAACCAGATCTTAAGTAATCTAATTCAATAATACACAATAGGATTGATACTTATTAAGCACCATTTCAGGTTGTAGTCTCTGGAAGCAGATGATGGGACAGAATTTCGCAAGTGATATATAAATTTAGGGTTCAAGCAGCAATGCAAGACAGGATGAGAGTGTAGGATTGGGCAGAGGGAGAAATTGAACTGCAATAAGAGCCCAAACAAGCCTTAGCTTACCTCACTAGGAGCTTTGGTGCATATAAGGACGATCATATCTGGATGCTGTCTACTGACCACACTCTCAGCAGCTGAGGCAACTAGACCTTCCTTGAAGGGGATCAGTGAGTGCTATATGGCTTAGTGTCAACCCAAACATATACTATAGGGAACGCCAAGGTCTCTTATTGTATCATCACAAAAAAATCCATGAAATTTTACAGAAAAAGAAATTGATATTCAGAGAAACCCTTGCTCACAGTCACACAGGCTGCTTCTGATGACTCTGTGACCCTGACTTCTACCACCCAGCCTACTTCTCTCTGTACTGTGAGATGTGGAAAGTATTGGAGACAGGTTCAGCTTTCCTGAAGATTGAGAGCTAGTAAGAAAGACAAAATTGAAAGACAAGAAACAGTGAACTAGAGGTTATTGTCTTGATATTTCGTGTAGTAGAAATTCTAAATGCTAGAATAGCTCCAAAGTGGGGTGAATTTAGCATGGGCTGAAATGGTTTGGGAATTTTCAATGAGGCCAGAGTTGATTTGAATGGGAAGAATTACACTTGTATTTCTATAAACAAAATGCTTCCAGTAGTAAAAATGCCATATTATGGGACAAAAATTAAATAGTCACTCATTTGTGACTGGTATCAAAGCTTGCTAATTTCTACCAGGGTCAGAAAATCAGAAACCTAAGAGAATCATGCCTAACAGAACTTTAAATTCAGTGTTAAAAAATTCCAAGAAGAAATTCAAAGTACTGTCTATTCTGTTTTGCTCTGACTGGTTATAACTGCAGTGAAAGTAACTTACAATGACATTTGCTTTTTGGCATACAATTTTCACACAGCAATTTTCTCTAACATCAACTGGCACATTCTTTTTTGCTAACCTATATGCTACACCACAGCAGACGGGGTCAAATGGATCATAGATTCACAAGTGAGAAAAACAGGAATCGTCCAGGGAGAATAATGATTTGTTGCAGTAAGATGGAGTGGGGGGGGGGAGGGGTGTTACAGAGTATTAGCTAACACTGCTCAATAATTTACCAATCAATTAAAATGCCATTATTATTCTCCTTTGCCACTTAGCTTCTGTGATATTTAAAGGTCACATGGGTGCTATTGGGAAGGAAGGCTATTAGCAGATACATGAAAATAGCATTTCCATCTCTGTAACAGGGTGTCAGGGTAATTTGTGTCCTAACTCAAGTTACACTTATCAGCACACAAGGGCAGATGTTTGACAAATCTAGTACACTAAGAGAAATGAGAAGTGGAAAAAATGTTCAAAAGTCTGATGAGATTATGGATAATCAAAGAGGCAAATTGTCATATGATATTATATAATTTTTTTGGATTTTTCCAAATGGTTCCAGAAGATTTCTGCCTGAAGAGAATCTTGAGAATGCTCTGTCTAGATTTATTTCCACATTTAAATTAAGCAGACTTCAAGCAAGTATGAGTGGCTTGTTTGAGATCACAAACAATTTAGTTGTAATTACAAGTAATTTATTAATTGCTAAATTTTTGGGGCGTTTAAATAATAATTAGCTTTTATTGACCACTTAATACTTGTCAAGGACTGTATTAGACTCTTTGTATGCATAATCTCATTGATCCTAATAACAGCCTAGGCAATAGAAAATATTATTCCCATTTTATAAACAAGAAAACTGAGACAGATACTAAGTAGCATGTTTGAAAGCCCACAAGTAATAAGTGATAAAGCGCTGGACCACTATTCTTGAAAATTCAAGATTTCCTTAATTAGTTGGAAATGATTTTTACTTCTTTTTTCCATCACATATATTGACTATTGCTGACTATATTATAAATGACTTGAGGAGGTGAGCTGGGACTTTGGTTTATTTATTTAACAAAATAGCCTAATTCACAGTTGGCTATGCAGCATGTTTAGAAAATGCTCATTGAGAGCATGAATGGATATTTAAATTTCTGCTTTGAAATGCTGATTGGTGAAAGAAATGATGTTATATCCATACATTCATATACTTCTCTCCTATTCCCTCAGTGTTTGTTAAACATGTTGACATGTAGTAAACTATTAATGAAGAGGTAGTTCTATTTGAAGTTTTGGTGGTATCTCTGCATGCACGTCCAACTTCACTCTGGTTGAAATAGCAAGGCGGTCAGTCATAGCACAGTAACCAATCATTGTTTAGAGTTCTCTTTTGGTTAGCAAGTTTGTTTGATGGAATTGACCATCTGTACAAAACACATGCTGAAATACCCTCATTTAGCTCAATAAGATTCCATAAAAATGGAATCCAATGGTGGATCAGCCACTAAGTTATCAGGGATGAGTGAGATTCAGATCTTTTCAGTTCTCCTTCCTTTTCAAGTCTCCACTCATTTTACATCTCGGTACACCCACAGCATTTTTTTCATGGCTGCACTGTTGAGAAAGGTGTCCATAATAAAAATAAAAGCTCGAGAAGACTTGGAGTCATGAGAATGACTTTGAGACCCATGTCTCCCACTTTATGACTTAAGGTGGTGCAAACTGCCCACAAAAGCTGAGCCTCCTTTTCCTCCCATGCATAATGTCAATTTTACAGGGCTTTTAAAGGGTGAAATAAAAGAAATACAAAGGTTCTTTTTTTTTTTTTTCTGTATACTCCTTGTGTTCTAATTATATTAAACTAGAGAGTTCTCTGAGAAGCCCTGGTGGCACACTCTGAAGTCAATGCGATTTCCTCCCTTGTCCTCAGTCCCTTTGCAAATATTGTTCAATTTTCTTGAAGCACTTTCCTTGCTTAAACTAAAAACAACAGGACCTAGCAGATAATAACAGCACAGCTAGCTCATGGAGAAGAGGGGGAGATGATTAAAAGCTCTAAGGAATTTTTTGAAACTCTATTCTGTATCCTCTACACATTCATAAAAAACTAAAATCATGTAATGGAGATTCTTGTAAAAAATAATTAGGTATTTATCACCTTATATTTCATTAATTTATTTGGCTTCTTATCACAATATTTTAATTGACATTTTAAAATATCCTCATTATACAATATTTTAAATTGTAACTGAAATAATCTATGTGGAGTGCCTTGCCATTTATGGGTGAAAATAGAAACTTGAAAAATCATTTGAATTTCTAATTGAAAAATAATTGGTTTTAGAGGAAGGGAATTATGATGATCGCGAGGTGTGATAACATACAGATTTATCCTGAATTTCCAATTATGAATACTTAGTATAATCTCAAGAATGTGTTTGAGAACAGCTTCTGCATTCAATACTGGTGCTTTTTAGACTCCAAAATGACTTCGGGAACAGTGTGAGAGATCAGCAAAAGAGGGCCATGTACATTATTATAAAATTTTACTCTCCAGAAAAATCTAAAGGGTAAGTATAAAGTCTTTCAATTGATCAAAATCTGCTTTGGAGAGTAATAATGACTATGGGGAATCCTAATGTCAAACAGATGGTGGTAAAGCCTCTGAAGAATACTGCCACCACCACAACCTGTACCCATTTTACTGTCATAACAGGGGGCTCCAAGGCCCAATGTCTTAATCCAGTTCCCTGATCCAGAAAGTAGCTCCACTTTCTCTTTGTTTTCCCAATAAGGATTGAATTTATTATTTTTTAATAACAGCTTTATAGAAATATATTTTACATATCATTAAATTCACCCTTTTAAAGTGTACAATTCACAGATTTAGTGTATTCATACAGATGCGAGCCCATCACCACTATCTACTAACAGAACATTCCCAAGGCAGGGCCAAGGTGGTGGAATAGACAGACTTTCCGGCGAGCCCTCTTACAACAAAGACCTGAAAAAACTAGTGAAATGAATATATTTTTGACAAGCTAGGAGTCCTGAACATCAAAGGCAATGTTAGAAAATGAACTGAGGGGCAGGGGAGGAAGAGACAGTTCAGAAGTGGAGAGGAGTTACCGGGACCTGAATTCCCTGGAGCCCTCAGGCACCATTCCTGGGAGTGCTGGTGGTGGGCTGGCACTAGCATTCGGCTGCAGTTTCCTCAGGGAAAAGCAGCCAGCCACACAGCCTATTCACACCTCCGGAATCAGAGAATAGTGGCATTCTCAGCTAAAGCAAAGTACTTGCATATGTTTTACCACAACCCCCACCCCCAAGCCAGCTTCGGTGGCTGTTGATTTCCCCAGGCCGGAGGTAGGCACTACTGAGGACTTAGAGCCATCCTCCAGGCCCTGGAGAAGGATTAAATTCGCAAATGGGGAAAAGATAATTTGCCAGCTCCACTAACTGGAGGGGCTCAGGGCAGAAGCAGCTTCTGTCCAGGCATAAACAGTCCATGGACTTTGAGTACCTTTCCTACCTGCATGGACCTGTGTGGGCCTATTTCAGGAGAATAGGCCCTTGTTGGCAGACTACAACTGTTTCAGCTGTGCGGTGGAGAGGTGATGAGTGACACCTCTTTGTCAATTAAACAGGGTCCTCACCTACCCACATCAGGGGCCTAAGGACTGGTAGCTCCAATCAGGTCACCCAGCCCCCCATGATAGGTGTCCAAGGATAACTGGTACCTCCCAGTCCTTACAACCAAAAACATTGGGTGCCCAAGGTCAGTCTGCAGAACCTACCCACCTATATGCTCTAGGGAACAGGGACACGCTTTCCTCAGAGACACATGGAGGACAATTCTCAGCCCCCTGCCTTGTTCAGAGCATGACCCCCTGCTGCAACCAGACACCAGTACCTACACCAATCACCCCTGCCCCTCTAAGATTGTAGGATAGAGCCTGTACCACACACTTGATGATCAGCTACCTGGACACCTGAGATGAATTCATACAAGAAAAGTGAATGGACTCCTACACTGACATACTGATAACTGCTCTAGCCAGCTGGGGACAAGACATCAGAGCTCCAAAGGCGAAAATAATCCAGCTAGCTCACTCAAGCAATCCATTTGGGAATATCAAAACAGAACAAAGCAAGAAGCTATGATACAGTAAGAACACATAAACTAATACAATAACACATAGATGGCTCAGAGACAACAGTTAATATCAAGTCACACAAAGAAACAGCATGATCACCTCAACAAGCTCTCAAAAAACAAGAATCCAGGGATCTTCTAGATGAAAGCACATTCCTGGAATTACCAGAGGCAGAATACAAAAGATTAATATGCAGAACCCTTCAAAACATTAGGAAGGAAATCAGGCAATACTCAGAGCAAGCCAAGGATATAGATAAAGCAGTTGAAGAAATTAAAACCATTATTCAGGAACATAAAGAAACATTTAATAAACTGGAAAAATCCATAGACAGCAATCAGAAATTCAGAAGATTAACAATAAAATTACAGAATTAGACAACTCAGTAGAAAGTCAGAGGAGTAGAATTGAGCAAGTGGAGGGCAGAATAAGTGAACTTGAAGATAAAGCACTTGGCACCAATATGTTTGAAGAAAAATCAGATGAAATTAAAAAAAAAATGAAGAAACCTTAAGAATCATGTGGGACTGTATCAAGAGAAATAACCTACAAGTGACTGGAATACCAGAACTGGAAGGGGTAACAGAAAATACAGAGAGAATTGTTGAAGATTTGTTGGCAGAAAACTTCCCTGATATCGTGAAAGACGAGAAGATATCTACCGAAGATACTTATCGAACTCCACATAAAGTAGATTTTAAAAGAACGTCACCAAGGCATATTGTAATCAAACTTGCCAAAACCAAGGACAGAGAATTTTAAGAGCAGCTGGGGATAAACAAGTCACCTACAAAGAAGAGTCAATAAGAATAAGCTTGGACTACTCAACAGAAAGCATGAAGCCAAGAAGGCAATGAAATGACTTTTATAAAATATTGAAGGAAAAAAATTACCAGCAGAGAATCATATATCCAGCAAAACTCTCTTTCAAATATGAAGGTGTAATTAGGACATTTCCAGATAAACAGAAATTTAGGGAATTCATAAAAACCAAACCAAAACTACAAGAAATATTAAAGGCAGTTCTTTGGTTAGAAAATCAATAATATCAGGTATCAACCCAAGACTAGAACACTGGGCAGAGCAATCAGATATCAACCCAGACAGGGAAATCACAAAAATAAACCAAGATAAAAAAATGCTAAAGCAGGAAAATAGTGATGTTATCATGTAAAAGAAAAAAAAAAAACATTAAAACAATAAAGAGGGACTAAGTCTTAGATCTTTCAAATGGAAAGGAAGACAAGGTGATACAAAGAAATAAAAGTTATGTAAAAATTTAGAAAAATAGGTGTAAATAATAAGGTAACCAAAAAGGAAACAAAATTTCCTACACATCAAAATAAAATACAAGAACAAAGTAGAGACTCAGGAGAAAAAAACCCAAAAACAATGAACATGAGGAAAAGACAATACGTAGTCTACTTGGCATAAGAATTTAAGCGGGAAAAAGAAACTGTCAACAACACCCAAAAAAAGACATCAAAATGATAGCACTGAATTCATACCTATCCATAATAACACTGAATGTAAATGGACTAAGTGCACCAGTAAAGAGACAGAGTGGCAGAATGGATTTAAAAACATGATCTGTCTATATGCAGCCTACAAGAGACACACCTTAGACTTAGAGACAAAAATTAAAACTCAAAGGATAGAAAAAACTATATGAAGCAAACAACAATCGAAAAAGAGCAGGAGTGGCAATATTAATTTCTGAGAAAATAGGCTTTAAAGTTAAATCCATCATAAAGGATAAGGAAGGACACTGTGTAATGATTAAACGGACAATATACCAGGAGGATATAACAATATTAAATATTTATGCACCCATTGACAGGAGTGCAGGATACATAAAACCAACTCTATCAGCATTGAAAAGTAAAATAGACGACTCCAAAATAATAGCAGAAGGCTTCAACACACCACTTTCGGTAAAGGACAGGACATCCAGAAAGAAGCTCAATAAAGGCATGGAAGATCTAAATGCCACAATCAACCAACTTGACCTTGTAGAAATATAAAGAACACTCCACCCAATGGCTACCAAGTATACTTTCTTTTCTAGTGCACATGGAACATTCTCCAGAATAAACCACATATTAGGTCATCAAGCAAGCCTTAGCAAAATCCAAAACATTGAAATATTACAAAGCATCTTCTTGGACCATAAGGCCATAAAAGTAGAAAGCAATAACAGAATAAGTAAGGAAAAGAAATCAAACAACTTGGAAACTGAACAATACCCTGCTCAAAAAAGACTGGATTATAGAAGACATGAAGGATGAAATAAACAAATTCATAGAATCCATTGAGAATGAAAACACTTCCTATCAGGACCTCTAGGGCACAGCAAAAGTGGTGGTCAGAGATCAATTTATATCAATAAATGCACACATCCACATAGAAGAAAGGGCAAAAATCAAAGAACTATCCCTACAACTTGAACAAATAGAAAAGAAAAAGAGCAAAAAAAGAAACCATCAGGCACCAGAAGAAAGCAAATAATAAAAATTAAAGCAGAATTAAATGAAATAGAAAACAGAAAAACAATTGAAAAATTAAGACCAAAAGCTGGTCCTTTAAAAAAACTAACAGTATTGGTAAGCCATTGGCCAAACCGCTAAAAGAAAAACAGGAGAGGCAACAAATAACCCTAATAAGAAATGAGATGGGTAGTATTACAACAGACCCAACTGAAATTAAAAGAATCATATCAGATTAGTATGAAAAATTGTACTCCAACAAATTTGAAAACTTAGAAGAAATGGGTGAATTGCTAGAAACACACTCCCTACCTCCACTAACACAAACAGAGGTAGAAGAACTAAATAGACCCATAACAAAAGAGATTGAAAAGGTAATAAAAAAAAAAAACTCCCTACCAAAAAAAAAAAAAAGCCCTGGCCCCTACAGCTTCACTGCAGAGTTCTACCAAACTTTCAGAGAAGAGTTAACACCACTACCACTAAAGGTATTTCAGTGCATAGAAAAGGAAGGAGTACTCCTGAACTCATTCTATGAAGCCAGCATAATCCTGATATGAAAACCAGGTAAAGACATCACAAAAAAGATTACAGACCAATATCCCTCATGAACTTAGATGCAAAAATCCTCAACAAAATTCTAGTCAATAGAATTGACTCACGTATCAAAAAAATAATTCACCATGACCAAGTGGGATTCATACCAGGGATGCAGGGATGGTTCAACATTAGAATAACAATTAATGTAATCCACCATACAGATAAAACAGAAGACAAGAATCACATGCTATTATCAATTGATGCAGAAAAGGCATTTGACAATGTTCAACAACAATTCATGATAAAAACTCTCAGCAAATAGGAATAGAAGGAAAATTCCTCAACATAACAAGGGGCATTTTTACAAAGCCAATTGCCAGCATCATCCTAAATGGAGAGAGCCTGAAAGCATTCCCCTTGAGACTGGGAACCAGACAAGGATGCCCTTTATCACCGCTCTAATTCAACACTGTGCTGGAGGTCCTGGCCAGAGCAATTAGGCTAGATAAAGAAATAAAGGGCATCCAGATTGGCAAAGAAGTAAAAGTATCTCTTTGCAGATGACATGATCTTATACACAGAAAACCCTAAGGAATCCTCAAGAAAACTACTTAAACTAATGGAAGAGTTCAACAGAGTATTAGGATACAAGATACACACGCAAACATCAGCTGGATACCTCTACACCAACAAAAAGAACACTGAAGAGGAAATCACCAAATCAATACCATTTACAATAGCCCTTAAGAAGATTTTCTAAGAAGGTAAAATACTTAGGAATAAATCTTACCAGACACATAAAAGACCTATGCAAAGAAAACTACAAGCCACTACTGCAAGAAACCAAAAGAGACCTACATAAGTGGAGAAACGTACCTGGCCCTGGATAGGAAGAGTTAACATTGTAAAAATGTATTTTCTACCAAAAGTGATCTATAGATTTAATGCAATTCCGATCCAAATTCCAATGACATTCATTTATGAGATGGAGAAACAAATCATCAACTTTGCGTGGAAGGGAAAGTGGCCCCAGATAAGTAAAGCATTACTGAAAAAGAAGAGCAAAGTGGGAGGCCTCACTCAACCTGATTTTAGAGCCTATTATACCGGCTTCATAGTCAAAACAGTCTGGTATGGGTACAACAACAGATACATAGACCAATGGAACAGAATTGAGAGTCCAGACATAAATCCATCCACATACGAGCAATTGATATTTGACAAAGGTCCAAAGTCAGTTAAATGGGGAAAAGACTGTCTTTTTAGCAAATGGTGCTGGCATAACTGGATATCCATCTGTAAAAAAAAAAAATGAAACAATACCCACACATCATACCATGCACAAAAATGAACTCAAAATGGATCAAAGACTTAAATCTAAAATGATAAAGATCTTGGATGAAAAAATAGGGACAATGTTAGGAGCCCTAATACATGGCATAATCAGTATACAAAATGTTACTAACAATGCAGAAGAAAAACTAGATAACTGGGAGCTCCTAAAAATCAAACACCTATGCTCATCCAAAGACTTCACCAAAAGAGTGAAAAGATTACCTAGAGGTTGGGAAAAAGTTTTTAGCTATGACATTTCCGATCAGTGTCTGACCTCTAAAATCTACATGATACTGCAAAAACTTAACTACAAAAAGACAAATAACCCAATTAAAAAATGGGCAAAAGATATGAACAGGCACTTTACTAAAGATGACATTCAGAGATAGCTAACAGATACCATGAGGAAATGCTCACCGTCATTAACCATTAGAGAAATGCAAATCAAAAGTACAATGAGATTCCATCTCACTCCAACAAGGCTGCCATTAATCCAAAAAACACGAAATCATAAATGTTGGAGATGTTGTGGAGAGACTGTAACACTTACACACTGCTAGTTTTTTTTTAGTGGGAAGGTAAAATGGTACAACCACTTTGGAAATCGATTTGGCGCTTCCTTAAAAAGCTAGAAATAGAACTACCATATGATCCAGCAATTCCACTCCTTGGAATATATCCTAGAGAAATAACAGATATAATCACGAACAGATATAATCACACCCAGGTTCAATGCAGCACTGTTTACAATAGGAAAAAAGATAGAAATGACCAAGGTGCTCATCAAGGGATGAAGGGCTAAATAAATTATGGTATATTCACACATCGATAAAGAATGGTGATGAATCTGTGAAACGTTTCATAACATGGAGGAATCTGGAAGGCATTATGCTGAGTGAAATTAGTTGCAAAAGGACAAATATTGTATAAGACCAGTATTATAAGAACTCGAGAAATAGTTTTAACAGAACATTCCCAAAAAGAAACCACATATTCATTACCAGTAAATCACAATTGTCCCCTCCCCCTCCCCTGGAAACCATTAATTTACTTTCTGACTCCTTGGATTTGCCTGTTTTGGATGTTTCATGTAAATGAAATCATATGATATGTGGTATTTTATAACTGGCTTATTTCATTCAGCATGTTTCCAGGGGTCAGCCATGTTGCAGCACATATCATTACTTTGTTTCTTTTTATTGGAAAACAATATTGCATTATATGGATAAACCACCTTTTTTTTAATCCGTTCATCCACTGATGAACATTTGTTTGTTTTCATTTTTTGGTTATTATAAATATGCTGCTATGAACATTGAGTACAAGGATTCATTTGAATATCTGCTTTCAGGTTTTTTGCCTATACACCCACTCCTCAGTTATCGACTTGGTCAGGTTCCAAAGACCTGGTGGTTATGTTAAAATTGATGTTATATGAAAATGGTGGGTGACCACAACAGATCACAAAATGGAGGATGACTACTTCATTACATATCTGCTAAATTACATCATTACATAACTGCCAAACCGCTGAGAATCATGGCTCAGGCAAGCTGACACATAACCTTAACCATCAGAAGCCAGTGTTACTCTCACCTCGCACTTCGGCATTTGTTACTGCCAGACATATGTCATTAATGCACAAAATAATTGGAAAGCAGATTTTTTACTATTGTTGTAAATGCAAAATGTCAGATAACGAGACTGTCAGTAAGTGAAGAGTAAGTGTCTACTTAGGTGTGGAATTGCTGGGTCACATGGTAGTTCATGCTGGACATTTTCAGAAATTACATTTTCCAACGTGGCTGTGTGATTTTACAACCCCAACTGGAATGTATGCGGGTTCTAATTTCTCTACATCCTTGCTAACACGTTATTGTCTGACTTTTTCAATTAGCCACTCTAGTGGATGTAGGAGATCCCTGGGTGGCTCCAATGGTTTGCCCTTGACTACTAAGCTAAAGGTCGGCAGTTCAAATTCACTCAGTGGTGCCGTGGAAGAAAGTCCTGGTAATCTGTTTTGGGAATAATTACAACCACAGTAAACCCTACAGAGCAGTTCAACTCTGTAACGCGTGGGTTTGCCCTGAGTTGGGATTGACTCAACGGCGATGGATTTAGCGAATGTAGAGTAGGATGTGGAGTGGTTTTGATTTGCATTTTCCTAATAACTAACGATGTTGAGCATCTTTCCTGTGTTTATTTGTATACACTCTTTGGAGAAATGTATATTCAAATCCTTTGTCCATTTTTAAACTGGATTATTTGAAAGAGTTCTTTATATATTGTGGGTATTAGTTCCTTATCATATATAGGATTTGCAAATATTTTCTCCCATTCTGTGGGTTGTCTTTTAATGTTCTTGATGGTATTATTTGCAGCACAAAATGGTTTAATTTTGATGAAATCCAAGCAAGGAAAATAATGTCTTCAAAGGAAGCTGCTTAGAAAAATCAAACTTCTTGTTGTTGCTGCACATTGTAATCAATGAAAAAATAAATAAATAAAACCTACAAACGCAATAATAGAAATTCGGTACAGATGCTCTGGTCCAAAATGAAGATGTTTCTGTAATACCCCAACTCTTCTCTCATATCTGAACATGAGTGTATTCCTATGTTCTGTCGTTTAGGTCAATGATATGTCAAATGTAGTACTTATAAGGGCTAAGAACTAAACCAGTTACACATGAGGGAAGAGAAAAAATGGCTACGATTTAAATGCTCAGGAAAAAAATGGGTTTCACCAACCTTACATATGCAGATAAAAATAATTAATGTGTACCCAGTATACCTTATAACAGCCAGTCAATTCAGACCTTTACACCAAACTCATACTACACGATTTTAGAAAAAAACCATCATACTTCTCCACTATCCATCTGCCAGTTTGTTGTCGTGTGGTTATTTGCGTTTTGCTATCATTCTGGAGCTATGCCACTGGTAGTTCAAATACAAGCAAGGTCCCCCATGGTAGATAGATTTCAACAGAGCTTTCAGACTAGGAAGGAAAGACTGGGGATATACTTCCAAAAATTAGCCAATGAAAACCCTAAGAATCACAACCCAATATCGTGTGCTGGAAAATGAGCCCTTAGTGAAACATGAAGATGGTGCAAAACCGGGAAATGTTTTGTCTTTTTGTACATGGGGTCACCATGAGTTGGAGCTGCCTCAACAGCAACTAAAAACCACAACAACAACATACTTTTTATTTAGGATGATTTTCAAAGTAGAGAGCGCTTCAGTCACAATGCTACCGTACAGTCTCTAGTCAATGCTGAAAAAAGGGGGACAAAGTCTCCTAAACTGCATTTATTTTCATAAAAATATCAAGAAAAAGTAAGCATCAGTGATAAATCTGGGTTCATATCCTATTTTAAGTAGAAAACAGCCAATTTCACATCTTGTACAAACACTTTCAATCACCTTTTATGGCCATGTAACTGCCGGGTTTAGCAATTAAAAAATTAAAACATGTAGATTTCAACAATAACCCGTCAGCAGTGGAGCTGAGATCGTCTTCAGTGCCGTATTTCATCCATGGCTGAGCCGAGAAGGGTGGCTGTGGTTTAAAGGTTACAGAAAACTTCATCTCCTCACTCTGCACTTAAAAGTCATTACTGAGAATGCATTCATTTATATAGCGATTTGGATAATTAGATATGTCCAATCGGTGGGAAAAAAATTCCAAAAACAATCATTAGATGAGAAAATGCTCACATTTAAAATGCACTCATGTCAGAAAGAAAGCAAATGCCTTTTATTTTCAAAGCAACCGGAGTTTGGGGAAAAGTGCTGAAAAATCAATTTGTTTTCAAGAGAATGGGTTAGACTGATTATGCATCTGTTAGTTCCATCAGCAGTGCTTGGATACAATACAGATGCATTGATTTTCATGCATACCTGATACGTTTTTCTTCTTACACAGAAAATATGGTGTTCAAAAAGATCAGTTTTTTTTTTTTTTTTTAGTGGTTAAAATAATAAATTCAACTTTCTATCTGCCTTCATCTTATTTTCCTTCTCAGCTTCATGCATTATTTGTGGTTTATTATGGGGAATATTTGCCCAAGAAAATTAATTCTAGCAGGGTGTCAGATCTCAAACCCCTCATTTTATAGATGAATAAATACACCATCTTTAGAGGTAGTTCGATTCTGAAAAAGGGCCATTTCTTTTGGTTCCATGCATATTTTGTTTTGAGGTCCCTGATAAGATCCCAGTGCCATCCTTCTACTCATCCTCACATCTTATGTTCCCTGACTTTCATTCCGAACTCCTAAGAACACTTGAACTATCTTGTGAGATCCTCACTTTTGCGAAAATGAAGTTGGCTTGGTTAGTTGGTCACAAGCATACCTCAGCAGCAGAGTCACCTAGGCAATTTGTTTAAAATGAAGATACGTGGCACCATTCAATATATAACAAATGAGAATCTCATGGAAGCAGGGGAGAGGGGCAGGTGACAGGCAGGATCTCAGAAACTGCTTTTTGAAAATGTCCAGTCAATTCTGACATAATTTGTCTTTGGATTTCTAAATTTCAGTGGGCTGGTTAGATGAAAACGGGTATTTCAAAAAAACTTAACTCCAAATCCTTCTATTTTTATAGGTTTTGTAGTGTCTTAATCCTTAAGGAATAGGATAATTTATGGTCATTTGAGTCAATGTAGGGTTTTTATTGTTTTGTTTTTATGGAGATTTTCCTTCTTCAAAGCCTATCACTTACATACCTAAATTTGATGAGAATAAAAGGCCTTTTGGAGATTCTTATATGCTAACAAATAATTCTGTTTTGTCACAATTCATACAGTCAAAAATTTTGGCATCTCTAGTCACAGAAGAACAGTTCACCGTTTCCTGTGTCCTGCAGTCTAGACTACAGGGGATTGTTGTGTGTAGGGGATTGAGACTGGCAATTTCATGGATGAATTTTGGCTGAGCACAATTGCTAACAGCTTTTAAACTATGGATAAGGGTAAAAGAGCTCTCTCGTACACTTTTTGGCATTTGGCGCTCACAGTAAATATGTAAGTTGGACTTCCTTAGTATTTTTATTTTTAAGGTGTCAGCATTTTTTTAAATATTTTATTTTTGGAGGAAACATACACAGCAAAACTTGCTCCCATTCAACAATTTCTATACATAATATTCAGTGACTTTGCCTGTATTCTCCAAATTGTGTCAACATTTTCGTTGTTTCTGTTCTAGTTTTTTCACTCCCATTAACTTAGACTCACTACCCCTGAAACTTCTAGGCTTTAGAGCACCTATTGTTCGTTTGGTATTATATGGATAGTCTTTTTTTTTAAAGAGTGCTACACTCAAAGATGGCAATCTTTACTTTTTGTGCTAAACTGTTGCTTGGTTTTAAAGGTGACTTCAGGGGTAGTTTCAATTCAAAGTTTTAAGAGTATCTCAGGCCAGTAGTTTCGTGGCTTCCTCTAGTCTTACAGGGTCCAGTAAGTCTGGATTCTTTAAGAATCTGAAGTTCTGGTCCACATTTTTTCCCTTTCTATTAGGATCCACGTGTTGTGTCCCTCATCAGAACATTTGGTAGTAACCGGGTACCAGCTGGTTCTTCTAGTCTCAAAGTAGAGGGGGCCATGGTTCATGGAGACAATCCTACAGAATGTTTCCTTCTCTGATTGTTGGGTTTCCTACTTTCTTTTTTGCTCCAGAAGAATACATACAGTCCAATAGTTATATCTTAGATGGCCACTCATAAGCTTTTAAAGCCCCAGATACTACTCCCCAAACAAGAACTAAACTGTGCCAATTGTTTGGATTGTCCCATGAGATCATGGCGCTAAGACTTCAAACCAAGAAAATTAATCCAGTGAGGTGACTAGTTATGGCCAAGTAGTACCAGTATGTGTAGCCCATTTTAATTTTTATTATTTTTTGGTTGTCGTTGCAAGATTATATATAACATAGCATTTGCCAGTTGATCCTTTTTCTTGTGAACAGTTCAGTGACATCAATTGTATTAATCTAGCTGTGTGAACTTCACCTACATTTGGTACTACCTTTCCCATCACCATAAACAAAAAGTGACTGTAGAGAATTATACTGTCTCTATAATATTCTGTTATTATTCTTTTCATTTCTTTTGACTCTGTTGCAATCTCTCTTATTTTGTTCCCCTTTTCAGTTATTTGCATTCTTCTTTTTTTTTCCCTCCTTCGTTAGTCTAGCTAAAGTTTTGTCAGTTTTCTCAAAGAACCAACTTTTGGATTTGTTAATTTTTGTTTTTCTATTCCCTGTTTCATTTCTGATTTTTATTATTTCCTTCTTTCTAGTAGTTCTGTGCTTATTTTGTTCTTTTATTTCTAGTTCCTTAAGTTGTAGAGTTCAACTGTTGATTTGGGATCTTCTTTTTTTGGTGTAGGTATTTATTGTTATAAATTTCCCTCCGATGACTGCCTTCACTCCTTTCCATTGGTTTTGGTATGTTGTCTTTTTGTTTTCATTTAACTTCATATTTTTATATAAATATATATATGTATATACATTTTCATTCTTGACTTCTTCTTTGACCGAATAACTATTTAGCAGTACGTTGTTTTAAAAAAAAAAAAATTTTTTTTTTGTTTACTTTCCACATATTTGTTTTTCATTCTTCTTTGTATTATTTCTAATTTTATTCCTTCAGAGAAGATACTTTGTACTGTTTCAATCTTTTTAAATTCATTATAGGGTCGCTATGAGCTGGAATCAACTCGACGGCACTGGGTTTTTTTTTTTTTTTTTTTTTTTTTTAAGGCTTGTTTTGTGGCCTTGCATATAGATTGTACTGGAGAATGTGCAGTAGAGAAGAATGTGTATCGTTCTGATGATAAGTGGTGAGTTCTGTATATGTCTATCACATCCTATTGGTTTACAGTGTGGTTCAAGTCTTCTATTTGTTTGCAGATCTTCTTTTGGGAAGATCTGTCCAGTGTTGACAATGGTGTATTGAAGTCTTCAGCTATTATTGTAGAGTTATTTATAGTACTTTTCAGTTTTATCAATATTTGCTTTATATATTTTGTTGCATTGCTGATGAATTCATACATATTTACAGTTGTAATATTTTCGTGGTGATTTGTCCCTCTTATTAATATATAATGCCCTTCTTCATCTCTTATAATGGATACTTATTTAACGTCTTTTGTCTGATATCAATATGGCCACTTCTGCTCTTCTTTGGTCACTATTTGGAAGAAACACCCTTTTCCACCCCCACACTTTCGATCACTTTGTGTCTTTGGGCCTAAGAGGTGTCTTTTGTAGACAGCATATGAATGGATTATGTTTTTTATCCAATCTACCACTCTTGGCCTTTTGACTGGAGTTTTTAACCCATGATGTTCAAGGCAATTATTGATAGAGTTGTTTTGTGATATTTCTGTTTTGTTGTTATTGTTGCTTTGTTCTTTCTCTTTTCCTCCACTGTTGAGTTCTTTTTATGTATAGCTTTTGTCTCACTTTGTTAATTATTCTTTTTTTTTGTAGATGTTGAGCTATTTTGTGTTCCTTCTTCATTTTGGCCTATAATTTTGTTATTTACTTGCTTTGTGATTGCTATTAGGATTATCTTTAATACCTTACAATTAAAACTGCCTACTGTATCTTGAAATCAGTTTGACTTCCTTAACGTATATAAAAGTCTCTATCTATCCCAGTCACTCCTGTTTTTATTTGGATGCTATCATCAATTGTTTCTTTGTATTGTGCCTTCCTTGTATTAAATTTGTTTTATTTTGTTATATGTAATTAGTTATTATTTTCTCTCTCTCTTTTCTCCTCTGTTTGTAATTTTGTCATTGTAGAATATGAAGGATCTGCCCATTGTATTTACCAGCTGGCCCTTGCTATATTTATCATTTCAAGTTGTTTTCTGGTGTCATTGGTTTTCTTAATGTCAGACTTCCTTTAGTATCTCTGTGGTAAATCTGGTGGTTATAAATTCCTTTTGTTTCCTGTTTTTATCTGGGTATGTCTTAATTTCACCCTCATTTTGGAATGACAGTTTTGCCAGGTATATTATTCCTGACTGACAGTTCTTTCCATTCAGCATTTTGAACATGTTATCCCATTGCCTTCTTTTCTGAGCCATTTTTGATGGGAAATCATTGCTTAACCTTATTCTGGTCCCTTTGTATGTGGTATTTCACTTTTCTCGTGTTGCTTGCTATCAGGGATTGAATTGTGTCCCCCCAAAATATGTGTATCAATTTGACTAGGCCATGATTCCGAGTATTGTGTGATTGTCCACCATTTGGTCATCTGATGTGATTTTCTTATGTGTTATAAATCATAATCTCTGCCTGTGGTTAATGATGCAAGATTAGATTAAGGAGGATTAGGGTGGCATGTAACACCCTTGCTCAGGTCACAGCCCTGATCCAATGTAAGGGGAGTTTCCCTGGGGTGTGGCCTATACCACCTTTTCTAACAAGAGATAAAAGGAAGCAGAAGCTAGCAAAGAGTGGGACCTCATACCACCAAGAAGGCAGTGCCAGGACCAGAGCACATTCTTTGAACCTGAGATTTGTGCCTGGAGAAGCTCCTAGACAAAGGAAAGACCTTCCCCGAGAGCTGACAGAGATAGAAGGTCTTCCCCTGGAGCTGGCACCCTGAATTTGGACTTCTAGCCTACTAGGTTGTGAAAGAATAGAATTCTGTTCGTTGGTTGAAGCCATCCACTTGTGGTATTTTTGTTATAGCAACAGTAGATGACTAAGATACTCTCAATATTCTTTCTTTGTCGTTGGTTCTGGAGAGTTGATTATGATATGTCTTGTGCTTCTTTTGGGGTTTTTCCTATATGGAGTTTGTTGAGCTTCTTGGATGTAAAATTTCTTCTCTTTTGTTATATTACGGAAGCTTTTTACCATTATTTCTTAAAAAAAAAAAAAATCTGGGTTTTATTTATTTATTTCTCTCCTTCTGGAACTCCCATGAGTATGTTATTCCTTTTGATGGAGTCCCACATATCCCATCAGCTTTGTTTATTTTTCTTTATTCTTTTTTTCTATTTGCTTCTCAGACTGAGTGATCTCAAAGGTCCTATATTCTATTTCACTGATCCTTCCTTCCATTGTTTCAATTCTACTTCTATATCCAGAGTTATTTCTGTTATTTTATTATTGAGCTGCAGATTTTCTAATTGTTTCTTTTTTAATTTTTCTATCTCTTAATTTAATTTCTCGTTTTATTCTTGTATTTTTTTTCCTAAATTTTTCTAGGTTTTTTTTTTTTCTGTGTTTTCCTTTATCTCTTTGAGGAAACAATGCTAATGCTTTGAAGTCTGTGTCAGGTACTTCCATTATCTGTCCTTGTTCAAAGACAGGTTCTATCCCTTTTTTATTTAAGGTGTTTCCTTGAGCCATCCTTTTCTGTTTATTCATATGGTTTGTAATTGTCTGCTGCCTTGGAGACATTCAGTTCATTTTTGTTGTTTTTATTTATTGGCTTTGATATATAAGGAACTCAGTTTCTTGCCTTTGCTCTTTAGATTGTTTCACTTCCTTTTTCTTATTTCATTCTTATTATTATTATTGGAGGATGTATGCCTTTAGAGCTACCAGTTGGCTGGATGTGGTTTCCCCTCACATGTGGGTGTGCAGAGTGGGCTTTCCTAGCCCTCCTAAAGTGTTTGGTGTGTGAGTCTTCCTGCAAGAGGTTCTGTGGAGCTGAAGGCACAGGGCTCTTCTCTGTGATGATAAAAGAGGTGCAGGGGGGTGTGTGGTGTGGTCCCTTGGCCCTGCTCTGGGGGGGTGCTCAGTCCCTTTACAAAGTTGCAGCCAAGGGGCATCATTCAGGGGGTGGGGTAAGCCCTCTACACTTTCATGGTTGGGTAATGAGGCATGGGGGGTGGGGCAGACTCTCTTTGGATTTGTAACCAGGCAGTGTAGTCTTAAGGGGTGGGGTAAATTTTCTGTGGAGTTGTGGTCAGTAGGCTTGGCTTCAGAGAGTGGGAAAAACCTTCTGAGGAGTTGCAGCTGGGCAATATGGCCCCAGTGGGGGAAGAAGTACCTCTGCACAGTTGTGACCAGGTGTGCCACCAGGAGGTGGGGCTGGCCCTCCTCCTGGGTCAGCTCAGCCCAGTGGGGAGTGTCGGCATAGATCCTCTTCACAGGTGCATTCAGGCAGCTTGGGGCTCTTGGTGTGTGATCCTGGTGAGGAGTGGAGCCTCCACTGGGCTGTTCTGGGCCTATTCAGAAAGCAGTGCCCAGCTACTTCCAGCAGATTGCCTGGGTTATGTGTGTCTCCCGTCCTGATTGTTGCACAGGTCCTGTGGCTGCTGAGTGGCTCTAGTTTTAAATATCAAACTGAAGTTAATCCTACTTCTTTGAGTAGGGAGATACTGTATGACATAATACACATCAATGGACAAATAAACCTGGGCTATTCCCTTCCATGTACAGGGGTTGGTGAATCTGGATTTTTAAAGTATCTGTGAGTTCCTCTATGCTGCTTATGGTGAGTTTAGGGTAGTAGACATGGTATTAGAGCCCTAAGATTGCAGAGGCAGGTGTAGAAGTGAGAAAGGGGCAGAAAGCACACAATTCAGGCACCGCAAGCATAGAATGTGCTGGGTTATATCATGAATATTCTGAGAAGTTTAAAATAGGTTTTTATCCTCAAGAAGCTTCCAGAATGACTGAGGATATAAGGAGTAAGACTTAGGAATGGAAAGTGGTATGCAGTGAATGACTCCAATGAGAATGTTAAAAATCACTTTTGTCAAAATGACTCAAAATGTCCTGAGCTTTTTAACCCTTCAGTGTTTCCAGGTTATATTGTGAACCCTCTGGTGCTAAGCAGGGCAGAGCGCAGTTGTCATGGTTTAATATAATTTCTTTAAAACCTTATAATGGATTCTGTTTATAATCTAAATCCATGAAATATCAGAGTCTCTTTTTCCCTTCAGCAATCTGAGAGATGTACTTTTTAAAATTTTTTAAATTAATTATTTATTTTTATTTTTATTGTGTTTTAAGTGAAAGCCAGTCTCTCATACAAAAATTTACATACACCATGCTATATACTCCTAATTACTCTCCCCCTAATGAGACAGCACACACCTTCCCTCCACTGTCTCTGTTTGTGCCCATTAGGCCAGCTTCTGACCCACTCTGCCCTCTTAACTCCCCTCCAGACAGGAGATGCCAACATAGTTTCATGTGTCTACTTGATCCAAGAAGCTCATTCTTCACCAGTATCATTTTCTATCCCACTGTCCAGTCCAATCCCTGTCTGAAGAGTTGGCTTTGGCAATAGTTCCTATCCTGGGCTAACAGAAGGTATGGTGACCATGGCCTCCAGGGTCTTTCTAGTCTCAGTCAGACCATTAAGTCTGGTTTTTTTTAGGAGAATTTGGGGTCTGCATACCACTGCTCTCTTGCTTCCTCAGGGGTTCTCTGCTGTGTTACCTGTCAGGGCAGTCATCGGTTGTAGCCAGGCACCATCTAGCTCAGGCTAATGTACTCTCTGGCTTATCTGGCACTTTCTGTCTCTTGGGCTTATAATTACCTTGTGTCTTTGGTGTTCCTCATTCTCCTCTGCTTCAGGTGGGTTGAGACCAATTGATGCATCTTAGATGGCCGCTCGCTAGCTTTTAAGACCCCAGACACCACTCTCCAAAATGGGATGCAGAATGTTTTCTTAATAGATTTTCTTATGCCAGTTGACTTAGATGTCTCCTGAAACCATGGTCCCCAAACCCCTGCCCCTGCTATGCTGCAGTTTATTCAGGAAACTTCCTTGCTTTTGTTTAGTCCAGTTGTGCTGACCTCTCCTGTACTGTGTTTTGGCTTTCTCTTCACCTAAAATAGTTCTTATCTACTATCTAATTAGTGAGTACCCCTCTCCCTCCCTCCCTCCTTCTTTGTCAAAGAATGTTTTCTTCTCTGTTTAAAGTATTTCTCGAGTTCTTATAATAGTGGTCTTATACAATATTTGTCCTTTTGCAACTGACTAATTTCACTCAGCATAATGCCTTCCAGTTTCCTCCATGTTACGAAATGTTTCACAAATTCCTCACTGTTCTTTATTGATGCGTAGTATTCCATTGTGTGAATATACCATAATTTATTTATCCATTCATCCGTCGATGGGCACCTTGGTTGCTTCTATCTTTTTGTTATTGTAAACAGTGTCGCAATAAAAATTGGTGTGCAAATATCTGTTCATGTAAAGGCTCTTATTTCTCTAGGATATATTCCAAGGAGTGGGATTGCTGGATCGTATGGTATTTCTGTTTCTAGTTTTATAAGGAAGAGTGAAATCAATTTCCAAAGTGGTTGTACCATTTTACATTCCCACCAGGAGTGTATAAACGTGCCAGTCTCTCCACAACCTCCCCAACATTTATTATTTGGTGTTTTTTGGATTAATGCCAGCCTTGTTGGAATGAGATGAAATCTCATTGTAGTTTTGATTTGCATTTCTCTACTGGCTAATGATCGTGAGCATTTCCTCATGTATCTGTTAGATACCTGAATGTCTTTTTTAGTGAAGTGCCTGTTTGCATCCTTTACCCATTTCTTAGTTGGGCCGTTCGTGTTTTTGTAGACGAGTTTTTGCAGTATCATGTAGATTTTAGAGATCAGACACTGATTGGAAATGTCATAGCTAAAAACTTTTTTCCAGACTGTAGGTAATCTTTTTACTCCTTTGGTGAAGTCTTTGGATGAGCATAGGTGTTTGATTTTTAAGAGCTCCCAGTTATCCAGTTTTTCTTCTGCTTTGTTAGTATTGTTTTGTATACTGTTTATGCCATGTACTGGGCTCTGAACTTGTCCCTATTTTTTCTTCCATGATCTTTATTGTTTTATGTCTGGATTCTCAATTCTCTTCCATTGGTCTATGTATCCATTGTTGTACTAGTACCAGGCTGTTTTGACTACTGTGGCAGTATAATAGGTTCTAAAATCAGGTAGAGTGAGGGCTCCCATGTTGTTCTTCTTTTTCATTAATGCGTTACTTTTCTGGGGCCTCTTTTCCTTCCATATGAAGTTGGTGATTTGTTTCTCCATCTCATTAAGCTATGTCATTGGAATTTGGATCGGAATTGCATTAAATCTATAGATCACTTTTGGTAGAAAATACATTTTTACAATGTTAACTCTTCCTACCCGGGGCCAGGTATGTTTCTCCACTTGTGTAGGTGTCTTTTGGTTTCTTGCAGAAGTGTTTTGTAGTTTTCTTTGTATAAGTCATTTACATGTCTGGTAAGATTTATTCCTGAGTATTTTATCTTCCTGGTGGCTACTGTAAATGGTATTGATTTGGTGATTTCCTCTTTGATGTTCTTTTTGTTGGTGTAGAGGAATTCAATTGATTTTGTATGTTTATCTTTTATCCTAATACTCTGCTGAATTCTTCTGTTAGTTTCAGTAATTTTCTTGATGATTCCTTAGGGTTTTCTGTATAAGATCATGTCTTTTGCAAATAGATACTTTTACTTCTTCTTTGCCAATCTGGATGCCTCTATTTCTTTATGTAGCCTAATTGCTCTGTCTTGGACCTCCAGCACAATGTTGAATAAGAGTGGTGATAAAGGGCATCGTTGTCTGGTTCCTGATCTCAAGGGGAATGCTTTCAGGTTCTCTCCATTTAAGCAGATGTTGGCAATTGGCTTTGTATAAATGCCCTTTGTTATATTGAGGAATTTTCCTTCTATTCCTATTTTGCTGAAAATTTTTATCATGAATGGGTGTTTAACATTGTCAAATGCCTTTTCTGTATCCATTGATAAAATCATGTGATTCTTGTCTTCTGTTTTATTTATATGATGAATTATATTAATTGTTTTTCTAATATTGAACCATCCTTGCATACCTGGTATGAATCCCACTTGGTCATGGTGAATTATTTTTTTGATATGTTGTTGACTTCTATCAGCTAGAATTTTGTTGAGGATTTTTGCATCTAAGTTCATGAGGGATATAAGTCGGTAATTTTCTTTTTTTGTGGTGGCTTTACCTGGTTTTGGTATCAGGATTATGCTGGATTCATAGAATGAGTTCAGGAATATTCCGTCCTTTTCTATGCTTTGAAATACCTTTAGCAGTAGTGGTGTTAACTCTTCTCTGAAAGTTTGGTAAAACTCTGCAGTGAAGCTTTCTGGGCCAGGGCTTTTTTTTTGTTGGGAGTTTTTCGATTACCTTTTCTATCTCTTCTTTTGTTAAGGGTCTGTTTAGTTGTTCTATGTCTGTTTGTGTTAGTTTAAATACGTAGCACATTTCTAGGAATTCATCTACTTCTTGGTTTTCAAATTTGTTACAGTACAATTTTTCATAGTAATCTGAAATGATTCATTTAATTTCAGTTGGGTCTGTTGTAATGTTGCCCATCTCATTTCTTATTTGGGTTATTTGCTTCCTCTCCTGTTTTTCTTTGGTTTGTCAATTTTGTTAAGTTTTTCAAAGAATCAGCTTTTGGTCTTGTTAATTCTTTCAGTTGTTTTTCTGTTTTCTATTTCATTTAATTTTGCTGTAATTTTAATTATTTGTTTTCCTGTGGTGTCTCAGTGTTTCTTTTGTTGCTCTCTTTCTATTTGTTCAAGTTGTAGGGATAATTCTTTGATTTAGGACCTTCCTTCTTTTTTGTATGTGTGCATTTACTGATACAAATTGACCTCTGAGCACTGCTTTCCCTGTATCCCAAAGGTTCTGATAGGAAGTGTTTTCATTCTCATTCGATTCTATCAATTTCTTTATTCCACCCTTAATGTCTTCTATAATCCAGCCTTTTTTGTGCAGGGTATTGGTCAGCTTTGAAGTGTTTGATTTCTTTTCCCTGCATTTTCTGTTATGGTCAGAGAAGATTCTTTGTAATAGTTCAATGTTTTGGATTCTGCTAAGGCTTACTTTATGACCTAACATGTGGTCTGTTCTAGAGAATGTTCCATGTGCACTAGAACAGAAATGATACTTAACTGCTTTGGTTGGAGTGTTCTGTATACGTCTATGAGGTCAAGTTGTTTGCTGTTGTCATTTAGATGTCCTGTGTCCTTACTGAACTTCTTTCTGGATGTCCTGTCCTTCACCGAATGTGCTGTGTTGAAGTATCCTACTATAATTGTGGAGCTGTCTCACTTTTCAATGCTGCATCTCATTGGGTGCATAAATATTTAATATTGTTATATCCTCATGGTATAATGTCCCTTTATCTTTATATAGTATCCTTCCTTATCTTTATGGTGAATTTAGCTTTAAAGCCTACTTTGCCAGAAATTAATATTGCCACTCCTGCTCTTTTTGATTATTGTTTCCTTGATATATTTTTTTCCATCCTTTGTGTTTTAGTTTGTTTGTGACTCTAAGTCTTAGATGTGTCTCTTGTAGGCAGCATGTAGACTGTTCTTTTTTTTTTTTTTTTGTCCATTCTGTCACTGTCTGTCTCTTCATTGGTGCGTTTAGCCCATTTACATTCAGCGTAATTATGGAGGTATGAATTTAGTGTCGTCATTTTGATGTCTTTGCTTTTGTGTGTAGTTGACAGTTTCTTTTTCCCACTTAATTTTTTTGTGCTGAGTAGTTTATCTTTGTATATTGTCATTTCCTCTTATTCGTTGGTGATGATTTTGTTTCTAAGTCTCCATTTTCTTCTTGTATTTTTTTTTTGTGTGTGTGTGAGTGTGTAGGCTAGTTTGTCTCCTTTGTGGTTACCTTAATATTTACTCCTATTTTTCTAAATTTAAAGCCAACTTTTTTTTTATATCGCCTTGTCTTCCTCTCCTTATGAAAGATCTATGACTCCATTTCTTAGTTCCTCTTCGTTGTTTTAATGTTGTCTTATTTCACATAATAACATTGATGTTCCCCAGTTTTGAGCGTTTTTTAATCTTGATTTATTTTTGTGATTTCGCTTTCTGGGTTGGCATCTGATTGCTCTGTTCAATGTTATAGTCTTGGGTTGATACCTGATATTATTGATTTTCTAACCGAAGAACTCCCTTTAGTATTTCTTGTAGTTTTGGTTTGGTTTCTACGAATTCCGTAAACTTCTGTTTACCTGCAAATACCCTAATTTCACCTTTATATTTGAGAGACAGTTTTGATGGATATATGATTCTTGGCTGACAATTTATTGTCCTTCAATGTTTTATATAATCATCCCACTACCTTCTTGCCTGCATGATTTCTGCTGAGTAGTCCAAGTTTATTCTTTTTGACTCTCCTTTGTAGGCGACTTTTCGTTTATCCCTAGCTGCTCTTAAAATTCTCTTTATCTTCAGTTTTGGCATTTTCAATTTTAATATGTCTTGGTGACTTTCTTTAAACATCCACCTTATGTGGATTTCGATAGGCATCTTGGATAGATATCTTCCCATCTTTCACGATATCTGGGAAGTTTTCTACCAACAAATCCTGAACAATTCTCTCTGTATTTTCTGTTATCCCTCCCTGTTCTGGTACTCCAATCACTCATAGGTTATTTCTCTTGATAAAGTCCTGCATGATTCTTAGTGTTTCTTCATTTTTTTCAATTCTCTTATCTGATTTTTCTTCAAGTATATTGGTGGCAAGTGCTTTATCTTCAGTCTCACAAATTCTGCCTTCTACTTCCTGAATCCTGCTCCTCTGACTTACTGTTGAGTTGTCTACTTCTGTAATTTTATTGTTAATCTTCTGAATTTCTGATTGCTGTCTGTGGATTTTTTTAGCTTACTAAATTTTTCATTATACTCCTGAATAATGTTTTTAATTTCTTCAACTGCTTTATCTGTGTGTTCCTTGGTTTGTTCTTTGTATTGCCCAATTTCCTTCCTGATGTCTTAAAGGGTTCTGAATAATAACCTTTTTTATTCTGCATCTAGTAATTCCAGAAAGGCACTTTCATGTAGAAGATTCCATGATTCTTTGTTTTGAGAGCTTGTTGAAGTGATCATGCTCTGTTTCTTTATGTGATTTGATATTGACTGTTGCCTCCGGGCCATCTATAAGTTATTGTATTAGCTTATTTTATGTTTGCTTACTGTATCATAGCTTCCTGTTTTGTTCTGTTTTGATATGCCCAAATGGGTTGCTTGAGTGAGCTAGCTTGATTATTTTCAACTTTGAAGCTCTGAAATCCTGTCCCCAGATCACTAGAGCTGTTATCAGGTGTATCAGTCTAGGAGTCCTTTCAGTTTTCTTATATAGATTCAGCTCAGGAATCCAGGTATCTGCTCATCAAGTGTGTGGTACAGGCTCTGTCCCACAGTCTTAGAAGGGCAGTGGTGATTGGTGTAGTTACCAGAATCTGGTTGCAGCAGGGGGTCACGCTCTGAACAAGGCAGGGGACTGAGTATCGTCCCCCAAATATCACTTAGAGTGTGCAGGTGGGTGAGTTCCACAGATGGACCATGGGCACTCAAAGTTTTTGGTCATAAGGACTTGGCACAGAAGACTGGACTGCCCCAGGCATGCCTTTTTGGGCCAAGCCAATCAGCAAGCTGACCTCGCCTTAGGGTATTCTGAAGACCCCAGACCCAATTTACTTTACACATAAAAAACCCCTGAGTCTTTTTTTCAGGGAGACACTTTGGCAACACGAGTCCTGGTGTGCTCCTTTACTTGGGCAACTAAATAAAGCTTCTTTCACTTTCACTGTCTTCTTGTCTTTATAGCTACATTGAGTAGACCTGGACCAGTCCATTTACATCTACAGGGAACTTCCAGAAATTGAAGCTGGATTCAAAAGAGAACGTGGAAAGAGGGATATCATTGCTAATGTCAGAATGGATCCTGGATGAAAGAGAATACCAGAAACATGTTTACCTCTATTTTATTGACTACTCAAAGGCATTCAGCTGTGTGGATCATAACAAATTCTGGATAACATAGAATGGGAATTCCAGAACACTTAAGTGTGCTCATGAGGAACCTGTACAAAGGTCAAGAGGCAGTTGTTTGAACAGAATAGGGGGATATTGTGTGGTTTAAAGTCAGGAAAGGTGTGCATCAGGGTTGTATCCTTTCACCATACTTATTCAATCTGTATGCTGAGCAAGAAACCTGAGAATATGAAGTAGAATGGGGCATCAGGAGTGGTGGAAAACTCATTAACAACCTGCATTATGCGGATGGTACAACCTTGCTTGCTGAAAGCAAAGAGGACTTGAATCACTTACTGATGAAGATCAAAGACTAGAGCCTTCAGTATAGATTACACCTCAACATAAAGAAATAAAAAATCCTCACAACTGTATCAAAAATCCTGACAACTGTACCAATAAGCATTATTAATGATTAATGGAGAAGAGTTTGAAGGTGTCAAAGATTTTATTTGGGTCCACAATCAATGCCCACGGAAGCAGCAGTCAGGAAACCAAACCACTTATTGCATTTGCCAAATATGCTGCAAAAGACCTGTTTAAAGTGTTAAAAAGCAAAGATGTCAGTTTAAGAACTAAGGTGTGCCTGACCCATGTCATGGTGTTTTCAATCACCTCATTGCATGGAAAGCTGGACGATGAATAAAGAAGAATGCAGAAGAATTGACACCTTTAAATTATGGTGTTGGCGAAGAATATTGAATATACTATGGACTGCCAGAAGAATGAACAAATCTGTCTTGGAAGCAGTGCAGCTAGAATGCTCCTTAGAAGCAAGGAGGGCAAGACTTGGTCTCACATACTTTCGACATGTTATTAGGAGGGACCTAATCCCTAAAGAAGGACATCATGCTTGCTAGAGTGTCAACGAAAAAGAGGAAGGCTTCAACAAGATGGACTGATACATTGACTGAAACAATGGGCTCAAGCAAAACAATTGCGAAGATGGTGCAGGACCTCATTATGCTGTACATAGGGTTATTACGAGTCAGAGCTGACTCAATGGCACCTAACAACAACTAACAACAATGTCTACCATCTGAGAGAGAGGTGGGATGAAGATCTGAGATCCTCTCATCTATTCATTCAGCAAGCACACAACCTGTACCAGGTACAGTGCTAGGTCCTGGCTATGGTGCTGAAAAGAACAGATGTGATCCCTGCCCCCAGGAGCTCACAGTCTGTGGTGCAGTGGGTAAACATGGACAAAGCTCAAAAGGAAATCATGAGGAAAAAATAAAAGGAAGTGCTATAGCAAAAATAAAGCAGGGTACAAAGAGGGAGGGCTGGAGGTCACTAGTTGGATGTCCAGCAAGCCTCACCAAAGTAACATTCAAGCTGTGACCAGAATGGCATGAGGAACCAACCCTGGACAAGTCTGGGGACACTGTGTCAGGGAGAAGTCACAACTGGTACAGAGATTCAGGAGAAGTGAGTTTGTCCAAATGGAATATTAGAAAGGTGGCCAGTGGGAGAAAACAATGGAGGGTGGACTTTAGTATTTACTGCTGTGACACCTGTAGAGGCTTGTAACAACAAACACTCATCATCTCATAGTTTCTGTGGTCCCGGAATCATGGCAAGACCTAACTGGGTGCCTACGCCTCAGGTCTCTCAGCCTGGCATTGCAGTCCAACTAAGGCTTGACTGGGAAGGATTTGCTTCCAAGCTCAGTCACATGTTATTAGCAGGATTCAATATCTTCTGAGCTGTTGGGCTGCGGATCTCATTTTCTCTCTGCCTGTGGCTGGGGTCCTCCCTCAGTTCTTCTGCAAGTGACACTTTCCTTAGTGCAGCTCGTACATTACAGCAGCTTGCCCAGAGTGAGAGATACCAGAGAAAGAAGGGAGGAGGGAGGAGAGGAGGGGAGAGCAGGTGGGAGAGAGAGGGAAGGACAGAAGATACAGGCATTTTTCCTTATTCTCTTCTGCAATGTGAGCCTCTAAGTCCAGTTCACACTCAAGCTAAGAAGACTACACAATGGTAGGTATAACGTGAGTCCAGAAGTGGGATTGTGGGAGCCATTGTACAGGCTGCCCACCACACATTCTGAGATAAGGGACTTGGGTCTGATTCAAAATATAAAGAAAAGCCATTGAGGGATTTATGCAGAGGATGATGATGTCTGATTTCTATTTCATTTTACCCTCATGGTGCAGTCTTGGAAAGGAGTCCAAGCGGGAAAGGGACTTTTCTAAGATCACACCACCAAAACCCAGCCCTGTTTTGAGTTGGACTCCATGCTGCTTCCCACCCTTACTTTCATCTCTAAATTTGTGCATTAACTACATGAGACATCAAACCACATATTTCATAGGTGTTATATCACAAATATTTGAAGATGTCCCTTAAAAGAAGATGCTAGAGTGATAACCATTGTGCAGGTGATGAGACAAGGAATTCCTGAGAGGCAAAATTACTTGTCTAGAGTCACAGAACTGGTAAAGAAGAGGAGCTGTGTCTGAGCTCAGCTATGTCTTTCAAAGCTGGAGCCCTGGCTACACCCAAGCAGGGTGCATACAACCAGGGGTTGTAGGGAGGGCTGTATTGGTGTAAATGTGTACAGTTATGGAATTGATGTGGGTGAGGAGTGTGGGAAGTCAGCAGCCCAGAGGGTCTTTTGGGAGGTCTTATCCAATGAGAGGTCGAGTCAAAAGAACTTCAGGAAGTGACATCACTTCCTTGGTGACAGAGCACAGTGGAAGTTTAAACCTTGGTATCTTTGGTTAGGTTCTCTAAAGAAGCAAAGCCAGGGATGTATATATAAATATATATATACATCACTGCCACCAGGTTGTTGGTTGATTACCTTGAGGAATGGTATTGTATCAGGGACTCAGTGATGGTCTCTGCTGCTTGCAGATCATGCACTCAGCAATGGCTAGTAGCCAAGTCAGCCTTAGTGAGTGGAAGTCTATTTTGCTAAGCACATGCACAACCTCCATCCCAGCCTCCATGGCCACCTTGTCCGTGAGCCCACTGGACAATGACGGGAGCGGCTGGGGAAAGATGGTGGCTGGTTTCTACAGAACGCATTATCCTATCCACTTGTTAGTTAAAATCTTTTTCTGCTGAGATCACCCTTTGGTGACCAGTCACATGATATACAACTATCTTCACTTCTTTGATCCATTCAGAGAGGTCTATTCACATACTTCTTTCTCATACCTCCTTGTCTCCAATTTTCCAATCAGGTTCCTTCCAAGTACCTGACAACCCAGGTAAACTGTTAGCCAAAGCCCATGAATCAGTATACAATTGCATATCTGGCCATTTATCCTTCCAAGAAAAGTGAGCACAAGGTTCACTGCTCCAATTTCTGCTCTTCGGGTGGATTTCCCTTCACCACTGTCCTTCAGGGAGGTCCCAGAAAGAAGTTGTAGGGCTGCCACTGTATACTTTCAAGTGGTGCCTGAATATCGCCCAGAACCACCTGTAAACCAGACATGAGTTTTTTCTTCTTTAGTCATCTGATAATAAGGAACTCCCCATGAGGCCTTAGGTGCAGTCAGGGAGATGTAAGTTAACACGACAGGAGTGGAGACGATGGTCCATTTCCTCATGCAACTTTCTTGTGCCTTCAGGTCCTGCTCCAGCTTAATCTCATATATATCACTTTCATTTAATGGTGGAATGCTGACGTTCACATCCAAATTTATGCCCAACAACAACCTGTTTGTGATGGGCACCTCAGGCCACACGGTGACTTGGTGGCCCATATTTAAATGTTCAGTCTCTACTAAGGTCCAGTAACAAGCCAAAAGCTGTTTCTCAAAAGGAAAATAGTGGTCTATGGAGGATGGAGGGCTTTGCTTCCAAATCCTAAGGTTCTGTGCTATGATTCACAAATAGGGGCCTGCCAAAGACTCCAAACTGCATCTCTATCTGCCACTAACACTTAAAACACCATTGGATCAGCAGGATCATATGGCCCAAGTGGCAGAGCCTTTTCTTGTTCTGGGCCCCACTCAAAACTAGCAGCTTTTCAAGTCACTTGATAAATAGGTAGGAATAGCATACCCAAATGAAGGATATGTTGCCTCCAAATCCAAAGAGGCCCACTAGGCACTTTGCCTTGTTTTTAGTTGTGAGAGGGCCCAGATACAACAACTTATCCTTTATATTAGAAAGAATATCTCGACATGCCCCACAGCACTGGACATCCAGAAATTTCACTGAGGTGGAAGGTGACTAAATTTTTGTCATATTAATTTCCCACCCTCTAACATGCAAATGTCTTACCAATAAGTCCGAGGTCATTGACACTTCTTCCTCACTAAGTCTAATCAGCATCATGTCATCAATGATATGGGCCGGTGTGATGTTGTGTGGAAAGGAAAGATGATCAAGGTCCCTGCAGAATAAATTATGACATAAAGCTGGAGAGTTGATATACCCCTCAGGTAGGACAGTGAAGGTGCTTATCTGGCCTTGCCAGCTGAAGGCAAACTGCTTCTAGTGGTCCTTTGAAACAGGTATGGAGAAAAACACATTGACCAGACCAATAGCTGCATACCAGATACCAGGATGTTTATTAATTTGTTCAAGCAGTGAAACCCCATCTGAAACAGCAGCTGCAATTGGAATCACAACCTGGTTAAGTTTACGATAATCCACTGTCATTCTCCAAGATCTATCTGTTTTTTTTGTACAGGCCAAATAGACAATTTTAATGAGGATGTGGTGGGAATTACCACCCCTGCATTCTTCAAGCCCATGATGGCAGCAGTAATTTCTACAATCTCTCCAGAAATACCTATTGCTTTTGGTTTACTATTTTCCTGGGTAGTGGCAGTTCTAATGGCTTCCACCCAGCCTTTTCTACCTTAATAGCCCTTCCTCCACATGACAGGGCTCCAATGTAGGGGTTCTGCAGTTGCTGAGTATGTTTATTCCAATTGTGCATTCTGGAACTGGGAAAATCACTACAGGATGGTTTCAGGGATGCACTGGACTCACTGTGAACTGACAGGAGCTAGGATTCCGTTAATAACTTGACCTCCATATGCCCTCACTCTGACTTTTGGGTCACAGTGACATTTTGGGTCTCCTAGAATTTTTTTTAGAATTAGTCTAAATTCAGAGCCACTATCCAGTAATCCCCAAAAAGTCTGATTATTTCCTTTTCCCCAAGGAACAGAAACTCCTGTAAAAGGCCATAGATCACTCTAGGGAAGGCTGGGAGAAAGATTAACAGTATAAAGTTTTGGAAGTGCAAGGTGACCCAGCTTCCCCTTCATTCAGGGGGTTGTGTGTCTGTAACTGGCTCAAGGCTGGGAATTGATAAGATGAACCCTGACTCTCTATTCTGGCGATCCTACTTAGACAGCCTTCGCTTGACATACAATTTTTTCACTTCTATAGATCAAATAAATATTTAGTAGATTTTCCATCTATTTCATTCCTAGGGACACCATGGCTCAGTAGCCAACACCATAAGTCTGTACAAGTCACTCTGTTCTGATTACTGCTTTGACGCTGTTGTCCATTACAGTAACCGCTCCCACCTTGTCTTTGTCAATTGACCTCTGCCACTTGACCCCTACCACCACGAGGTCCAAACAGTCCCATTGTATTTAGGTGTCTTAATTCAGTTAGGGCAATCTAACTTACATAAAAGGGCAATCACAGCAGACTTCAATGATGCTGGGGCTCCTTCTCAAATTTGTTCAGCACCGTTGTGGTAAAAGATGTGTCCTCTGGGCACTCCAGGTGTGGGTCGGTAGGTCTAACCTGATAAATCCACTCTAACATGCCAATTTCCCTAAGCCTTTGGACATCTTCTTCTACAGTGTACCAAGGCAGGTCTGGTACTTTAAATCGATTTAATGTAGGTCACCAGGTAATTCATGCTTCAGCAAACCAAACAAATAAATTATTATATCTGTTGTAGAGTAACAACTTTCACCAAAGCCTTCTGCAACCAAGAGATTTTCATTGTGACATATCAGTAAACAAAAATGGAAAGTTTGCTGCAAGCACTTCGGCTATAAACAGACCAGAATCCAAAGTACAATTTATAAGTGATTTTTATACAATTTTGATAGATGCTGACTCATTATGACTAAGGGTCTCTCAGCATGATCTTTACAATCATCGGAACATGTTCCATTGGAATTACTTTTAGATGATGACTGGTTAAAGTAAAAACAAAGAACTAAGATCATGGTTGGGTGATGTTTTCTTGCTTTTCTTTTCTAACAATTTGGTCACTTGGCTCTGGGATCCTGGGTCTGTCATATGATGGTTGTTTTTTATTATATGTGTGATATTGTGTAGATCTTTAACTTGCTTCCTGGGGGAAATTCTTATTTAGTTTTGGTACCCATGTCCACAGTTCATTGAAGTGGTTATAGCACTCTGCCCTACCTGTTTGATGTAATTTCTTATTGTCTGAAGTCTTATATATTCTTACAAACAAGTTGGCCGTTTGTGGTTACAGCCTGCTGTGGTTAGGATAACCTTTCATCAGATCCTTTCCTAACCTTCCGAGCTAAAACATAGAATGAAGAATCTGTGCTTAGTGGGCCCATGTCAATAAACTCAGAGTGATCCAACTTTATGTTCCTTGCACCATTATCCCACACCCTTAAAAGCCATTTCCACACGTATTCCCCAGGCTTCTCTTTATACATATTAGAAAAGTTAAGCAGTCCTTCTGGAGAGTAGCATAAGTCCTCCTCGGTCACACTTTGTACTTCACCTTTTGGGGTTTGCTGGGACTTAAGTCTAGTTGTAGGTCCAGAAGCCAAAATGGATGGTGGAGTTGTGTTCTGAGAACTTTCAGCAAGGTCTTGTAAGGCGTCTGTCTCAGGTGATGCCTCAGGCAATGACTCAGATGCCTCCCCAGGGGATTATTCAAACAAAGGCTTTACGTACACAGCTGGGTTAATCTCATCTGATGCGGTGGAGACACTAATGGTTTTACTGGGGAGGGTGGGTTAGCAGAAGAAGATGGAGTAATCTCTTCAGATGGGAGTGATAGGGCTGGTTCTGTTGGCAAGAGTGAGTCAATATAGTTTAGGGGCTCAGTGTCCCCAGCTTCCTGATTATCTGCCCATAAATTCCCACCCCAAGTTTCATGATCCCATTTCTTCCCAATCAATGCCCTCACTTTAGACACCATTCAGGGCTGGGAATTCAATTGGCTTTGTAATTTAGCCACTCTTACAATAAAACTCTAGGTTTGGTTTTTGGCAATATCAGCTCTGTTACTACAAGAAATAAGGCTTCCTTTCAGGGCACAAGTGGAAGCCTTGAGATCATTTATGTGACACTTGATCTGTGACTCTGAAGCTCTGAGCTCATCTCTTTGTTTTGCCAGTTTGTTTAACAAAAGTAAGACTGACAAACCAGTTTCCTTATACTTCTCATTCTGACAAAACTGTAGAAAAGTATCAAATATGCAATCACCCAGGGCCTCACCTCTCATTAATACTTGATCTATTGGTGGTGATATTTTGCATATTTCTATTGCCACTTTACACCATGGATTCACAGTGCCTTCTTTACCATTGGAAGCAGAGTCATTAACATCTTTAAGACTAACCAAAATTGAGAAACAATTTAGAAAACTCATTCTTACAATTTTATTTCTTTAGAACCACTCTCAGCAACAAATGTTTTATGCTGGGTTCTCCATAGAAGCAAAACCATATATAGACAGAAAGAGAGAGAGAGAGAGATTTATCTCAAGGAAATGGCTCACATTGTTATAGAGGCTAGCAAGTCCCAAGTCTGTGGACCAGGTGTCAGGCTGGGGGCTTGTCCTGACTCACATAGCTACAGGGTCTGACAAACCCAGGATTGGCAGGTGATGTGGCAGGGTGCTGGCTCACAGGCTGCAGAGACTGGCTGATGAATCCCAAGATTGGCAGGTAAGATGGCAGGCCACTGGCTCACAGGCTGTGGAGGCTGATAAACCCCACAATCGGCAGGTAAAGTGGTAGCTCAAATCCCAAGAACTGGTGGTCAGATGATGATGAGCAAGATGCAGGATTCAGAATGAGAGCCTTTCTGTGACATCCATACTGGAGGCAGTCCACATCCCCAAAGAAACTTCTTTTCAACTGATTTGCTGCTCATAGCAGATCGCAACATGAAGGTGATTACATCACTACATAACTGCCAAATTACATCATTGCATAACTGCCAAACTAAATCATAACTGCCCAACCACTGAGCATCATGGCCCAGACAAGTTGACATGCAAACTTAACCATCACCTGTGGCAACCAGGCACCCACATTCTAGACACAGTATTCTAACCAACTCACTTGGGCAGAGATGCTGAAGACAGTAAGATGCTTTCTTTTTGCTTACTGACTTCTGGAAGATTATGCCTCATGCAGTTCAGAGTGTGAATTTTTACCAGTGCTTTGTATGTTGGCTGAGCTCTCATCCCCAAAGCCTCTGGCCATTTGCCAGGAAGAACATAATGGTAACACAAGGTGGCCCAGGTAATGCCAATCCAGGTCAGCATACCACTGTGAAACCACCAGGCCAGCCACACACCTCTTCCTCCAGACCATGCCAGCCTTGTCCCCATGGCATCCAAGTAGCAGGAGCAGGGAGGAAATGAGGACAGAACTGATAGCACAGAAAGTTGTGGGAGTGAGACAGGGTTCATTTGGGAAAAAAAGATTTCTGAAAGAGGTGTCATGTGATCTGGGAAGATTTGGGAGGGTAGATGTGATGATGAGAATGATGGTAATGATGCTGATGAAGCTGTTTGAGGGCAAGACTTACTGAGAGCTTACACAGGCTCATCCTCACCACTCCTCATCAACACTGAGTTTACTGCCTGTGTCTTTCCAGGGATGGCGTTGGGCTGCATCTTGTACATCAGGTTGGGTGCCCTGGAGACTAAGGGACTTGTGCGGCAGTGGGGGGGACCTGGTCCATGTCCCTGCCCCAGCCCCCTGAAATGTGGATGTTTGAGTAAATCTTTCAAAGGCCAAGATTCCTAAGGCCAATTCGGAAAACTGACAAGGTCTGAGCAGGAACCCAATGAATTCAACCTCTAAATGGTACAGTGGTAAGTGAGAGCAGAGATTGGGAGAAGGCAGATACCCTTCTAGGTGAGCTGGAGTCCTCTGCAGGAGGTGAGCTCAAGTCCCTAAGGAGATGCTGGGGACAGGGCAGCATTGCTCCCAATATCACCATGGCCTCTTAAGTCAGACTCCCCTGAGGTGTGATTTTCCAGGCAGGGAGGGACATGTGAGGTGGGAAAGGAACTCAAGGATCTGTTCCAGTTTTCCTGCTTCAGAAGGAGGAATTCCTGGGTGGGCAGTCTGAACTTCCACCATGCCTAGGCTGCTTAGGATGTGGGTGGGGTGTTGCTCAGAAGACCCCTGTCTGTGGTTTCTCTGCTAACTTCCAACAAATGGCTCTGGTTCTATCCTGAGGAAACAGCAAGTCAGGAGTCAAGTGTTGTTTCAGGGGCTTTCCTGTGGATAAGAGGCCAAGGGTTGGACGGTGGCCTAGCGTCAGAGGTTATGGACCTACAGAAGAAATCTTCCAGCCTCTGGAGATCTCTGAGAGGTGGAAAGGTCAAGAGGCCTAGGTTCCTGAGTTCTTGACCCTAGGGTTGCTGCCTTAGGGGAGGAGTGCATCCCACAGAACACTGAGCCCCTGAGTATTTATTCAGGGGTCCAACTTAGGCCGAGGGCTTTAGGAAGGGGCAATCAGTGGGTTACAGGCTGAGTTGGCACTTTCACCTAGGCTGTCTCTGAATTTCAGCCTTACTTTGTGCAGAGCAGTCACTCTGCTGGCCTAGCTGTTGGCATTGACTTCATCACTCATGACCCCAGGCTAGCACCTTGCAGATCCTCTTGCAACTCTCAGAGGTCAATATCTGTACCCCTACCCCTGGCTCCCTCCTTTTCCTACAAGCTGTCTTATTCCCTGGTTAGTGGGAGGTGGGAGAGAGGGGTGTGAAGTCCAAGATGGCTGTGGTTAAATGGACTCAGCCAGGGCTTGATGCACCTCCAGGACAGCCACCCTCTACAGGGAAATCTTTGCCTCCTAAAATAAGGGCCTTTTCTTTCTGCCGGGTAATCTGGGGAACAGCTGGAAGACACCCTTCCTGTCCCTGCCAAGGTCCCATAATTTTTCTTTCCTGTGGACCCAAAGCCATCAACCCAGACTCCAACATTATCATGATTCACACCCACCTCTATGCATATGGTGACAGGCAAGGCACTAGGACTCCTGATGCCTAAGCAGACACCAGGGCAGGAAGGAACATAAAGGGCAGGAAGCAGCCTTGGGCATGGCTGAAGGGGACACCCCATATCTGCCCAGACCTGGGATGCTGGCTCCAGGGCTCGGCCAGCCTATGGGAGCTGCCCACTTCAGGCGAGACACAGTCCATCACTGCTCCAGCCTAATAATAGCCCTAGGGCCCAGAACAGGAGGGGTGCTGAATAACCTGTTCTCGGATACGTATGAATCTTAGTTCTGGGTGCTCAGCTGCATGTAGGGCTGGGGATACAGTTCCCCTGTCCATTAGTAAAGAGACCCACACATGTATGCAGAGAATAAAGCAGCACATCAGATCTCTAGCTACAGGTTCAGATGCCACAAGGAACCTGGGAAGCTTGGAGCAAGGACAGACTTTTTTCTTCTTCATCTCTCATATTTTCATGTAACACCTGCTGTGTTCCAATGCTGTGTAATGAACAGAGAAAACACAACCCCACTCTGCTCTCCTAGAGTTTACATTCCAGTGAGAAGGTAGATAGGGGAGACAGACGGAGAAGTATCCCTTGTGGAAGGAGAGAGTTGGTCATATCATTGATCTGGAGCTCTCTTAAGGCTCTTTGCTAGTCTTCTGCATGGTGACCAGGCCAGCCATAGCAGGATAGCCACAAGTGGGGTTGGGAGTTGGGTGAAGCTGGCATGTGGATGGGCAGGGCAGGCACAGGATTTCAGAGCCTCACAGGAGAGCCATGGGACAAGATTGTGGGAGGAAAGTCCAGCACTCTGACTCTGTTGTCTGCTTGCTTACTCCCATCACCATCTGCTCTGTTTTGGACACCTGGCTGGATCAGTACTCACAGGATTTCTACCATCCCCTGGACTTGCCCTGCCTCAAGCTCACGGTCACTTACATATAGCTCAGCATTCTTGGATCAGACTGAGAACACCGTGCTCACCTTCTCGTTGACCAGCTGGAACAGACGGAACCCATTAAGGCAGAGTCAGAGAGTGATATGGACTAAAAGTGGTTGTATGTGAGCAGGGGAGGAAGGAAACAGGGGTGAGCCAAAAGGAGGGATCCTGCAGAGTGTTGGTGTTGAGCCAGAGGTAAGAGTGACCTCGGACCACTCATCTGGTAGACTGTAGTCTGGAAAGATTAACTCATGCGGGATTTTTAGCCCTTGACTTTTTTTTTTCCCCCCTCTTTTTTTAAATAATTTTTATTGTGTTTTAAGTGAAAGTTTACAAATCAAGTCAGTCTTTCTCACACAAAAACCCATATACACCTTGCTACACACTCCCAATTACTCTCTCCCTAATGAGACAGCCTGCTCTCTCCCTCCACTCTCTCTTTTTGTGTCCATTTCCCCAGCTTCTAACCCCCTCCACCCTCTCATCTCCCCTCCAGACAGGAGATGCCAACATAGTCTTAAGTGTCCACCTGACCCAAGAAGCTCACTCCTCACCAGCATCCCTCTCCAACCCATTGTCCAGTCCAATCCATGTCTGAAGAGTTGGCTTTGGGAATGGTTCCTGTCCTGGGCCAACAGAAGGCCTGGGGGCCATGACTACTGGTTTCCTTCCAGTCTCAGTCAGACCATTAAGTCTGATGAGAATTTGGGGTCTGCATCCCACCGTTCTCTTGCCCCTCAGGGGTTCTCTGTTGTGTTTCCTGTCAGGGCAGTCATCAGTTGTGGCCAGGCACCATCTAGTTCTTCTGGTCTCAGGATGATGTAGTCTCTGGCTCATGTGTCCCTTTCTGTGTCTTGGACTCATAGTCACCTTGTGTCCTTGGTGTTCTTCATTCTCCTTTGATTCACATGGGTTGAGACCAACTGATACACCTTAGATGGCTGCTTGCTACCAATTAAGACCCCAGATGCCACTCTTCAAAGTGGGATGCAGAATGTTTTCTTAATAGATTTTATTATGCCAATTGACTTAGATGTCCCCTGAAACCATAGTCCCCACACCCCTGCCCCTGCTACACTGGCCTTCAAAGCATTCAGTTTATTCAGGAAACTGCTTTTGGTTTAGTCCAGTTGTGCTGACCTCCCCTGTATTGTGTGCTGTCTTTCTGTTCACCTAAAGTAGTTCTTATCTACTATCTAATTAGTGAATGCCCCTCTCCCCCCTTCCCTCCCTCGGCCCTCTCGTAAGCACAAAAGAATGTTTTCTTCTCAGTTTAAACTATTTCTCAAGTTGCAACTGACTAATTTCACTCAGGAGTAATGCCTTCCAGGTTCCTCCATGTTATGAAATGTTTCACAGATTCCTCGCAGTTCTTTATCAATGTGTAGTATTCCATTGTGTGAATATACCATAATTTATTTATCCATTCATCCGTTGATGGGCACCTTGGTTGCTTCCATGTTTTTGCTATTGTAAACAATGCTGCAATAAACATGGGTGTGCATATCTCTGTTCATGTAAAGGCTCTTATTTCTCTAGGATATATTCCAAGGAGTGGGATTCCTGGATTATATGGTAGTTCTATTTCTAGTTTTTTAAGGAAGAGCCAAATTGATTTCTAAAGTGGTAGTACCATTTTACATTCCCACCAGCAGTGTATAAGTGTTCCAGTCACTCCACAGCCTCTCCAACATTTATTATTTTGTGTTTTTTTGGATTAATGGTAGCCTTGTTGGAGTGAGATGAAATTTCATTGTAGTTTCGATCTGCATTATTCTAATGGCTAATGATCGTGAATATTTCCTCCTGTATCTCTTACCTATCTGGATGTCTTCTTTAGTGAAGTGTCTATTCATATCTTTGGCCTATTTTTTTATTGTTTTTTTGTCTTTTTGTAGTTGAGTTTTTGCAGCGTCATGTAGATTTTAGAGATCAGGTGCTGATCAGAAATGTCATAGCTAAAAACTTTTTCCCAGTCTGTAGGTAGTCTTTTTACTCTTTTGGTGAAGTATTTAGATGAGCATAGATGTTTGATTTTTAGGAGCTCCCAGTTACCTAGTTTTTCTCCTGCACTCTTAATGATGTTTTGTATACTGCTTATGCCATGTATTAGGTGTCCTGACGTTGTCCCTATTTTTTCTTCCATGATCTTTACCATTCTAGATTTTATTTGTAGGCCTTTGATCCATTTTAAGTTAGTTTTTGTGCATGGGGTGAGGTATGGGTCTTGTTTCATTTTTTTGCAGATGGATAACCAGTTATGCCAGCACCGTTTGTTAAAAAGACTGCCTTTTCCCCATTTAACTGTTTTGGGGCCTTTGTCAAATATCAGCTGCTCATATGGGGATGGATTTATGTCTGGATTCTCAATTCTGTTCCATTGGTCCGTGCATCTGTTGTTGTACCAGTACCAGGCTGTTTTGACTACTGCAGCAGTATAATAGGTTGTAAAATCAGGTAAAGTAAGGCCTCCCACTTTGTTCTTTTTCAGTAATACCTTATTTATCCGGGGCCTCTTTCCCTTCCATTTGAAGTTGATGATTTGTTTCTCCATCTCATTAAAGAATGTCGTTGGAATTTGGATAGGAATTGTATTAAATGTATAGATCGCTTTTGGTAGAATAGATATTTTTATACTGTTATTAGATATTTTTATACTGTTAAGCCTTCCTATCCACGAGCAAGGTATGTTTTTCCACTTATGTAAGTCTCTTTTGGTTTCTTGCAGAAGTGTACCATAGTTTTCTTTGTATAAGACTTTTACATCTCTGGTAAGATTTATTCCGAAGTATTTTATCTTCTTGGGGCTACTGTAAATGGCATTGATTTGGTGATTTCCTCTTTGATGTTCTTTTTGTTGGTGTAGAGGAATCCAACTGATTTTTGCATGTTTATCTTGTATCCCGATACTCTGCTGAACTCTTCTATTAGTTTCAGTAGTTTTCTTGAGGATTCCTTAGGGTTTTCTGTGTATAAGATCATGTCATCTGCAAATAGAGATAGTTTTACTTCTTCCTTGCCAATCTGGATGCCTTTTATTTCTTTATCTAGCTTAATTGCTCTGGCTTGGACCTCCAGCACAGTGTTGTATAAGAGTGGTGATAAAGGGCATCCCTGTCTGGTTCCTGATCTGAAGGGGAATGCTTTCAGGCTCTCTCCATTTAGGATGATGTTGGCTATTGGCTTTGTATAAATGCCCTTTATTATGTTGAGGAATTTTCCTTCTTTTCGTATTTTGCCGAGAGTTTTTATCATGAATGGGTTTTGAATTCTGTCAAATGCCTTTTCTGCATCAATTGATAAAATCATGCGATTCTTCTCTTTTATTTTTGTGGTGGATTACATTAATTGTTTTTCTAATATTGAACCATCCCTGCATATCTGGTATGAATCCCACTTGATCATGGTGAATTATTTTTTTGATATGTTGTCAAATTCTATTGTCTAGAATTTTGCTGAGGATTTTTGCATCTACGTTCATGAGGGATATAGGTGTACAATTTTCTTTACTTGTGATGTCTTTCCCTGGTTTTGGTATCAGGGATATGGTGGCTTCATAGAATGAGTTTGGTAGTATTCCATCCCTTTCTATGCTCTGAAATGCCTTTAGTAGTAGTGGTGTTAACTCTTCTCTGAAAGTTTGATAGAACTCTGCAGTTAAGCCATCTGGACCAGGGCTTTTTTTGTTGGGAGTCTTTTGATTACCTTTTCAATCTCTTCTTTTGTTATGGGTCTATTTAATTGTTCTACCTCTGTGTTAGTTTAGGTAGGTAGTGTGTTTCTAGGAATTCATCCATTTCTTCTAGGTTTTCGAATTTGAGTACAGTATTTCATATTAATCTGATTTGATTCTTTTAATTTCAGATGGGTGTGTTATAATATCGCCCATCTCATTTCTTATTTGGGTTATTTGCTTCTGCTCCTGTTTTTCTTTTGTCAGTTTGGCCAGTAGTTTATCAATTTTGTTGAGTTTTTCAAAAAAGCAGCTTTTGGTCTTGTTAACCCTTTCAATTGTTTTGTTTTTCTGTTTTCTATTTCATTTAGTTCAGCTCTAATTTTTATTATTTGTTTTCTTCTGGTGCCTGTGGGTTTCTTTTGTTGCTCTCTTTTTATTTGTTCAAGTTGTAGGAATAATTCTTTGATTTTGGCCCTTTGTTCTTTTTGGATTTGTGCACTTATTGATATAAATGGACCTCTGAACACCACTTTTGCTGTGTCCCAAAGGTTCTGACAGTAAGTGTTTTCATTCTCATTGGATTCTCTGAATCTCTTTATTCCATCCTCAAAGTCTTCTATATCCAGTCTTTTTTGAACAGGGTATTGTTCAGTTTCCAAGTGTTTGATTTCTTTTCCCTGCTTTTTCTGTTATTGTTCTTGTTATGGTCAATGAAGATGCTGTGTAATATTTCAATGTTTTGGATTCTGCTAAGGCTTGCTTTATGACCTAATATGTGGTCTATTCTAGAGAATGTTCCATGTGCACTACAGAAGAAAGTATGCTTGGTTGCTGTTGGGTGGAGTGTTCTGTATATGTCTACGACGTCATGTCAGTTGATTGTGGCATTTAGATCTTCCGTGTCTTTATTGAGCTTCTTTCTGGATGTCCTGCCCTTCACCGAAAGTGGGGTGTTGAAGTCTTCTACTATAATTGTGGAGCTGTCTATCTCACTTTTCAATGCTGATAGAGTTTGTTTTATGTATGTTGCAGCCCTGTCATTGGGTGCATAAATATTTAATATGGTTATATCTTCTTGGTGTATTCTCCCTTTAATCATTACATAGTGTCCTTCTTTATCCTTTATGATGGATTTAACTTTAAAGCCTATTTTGTCAGAAATTAATATTGCCACTCCTGCTCTTTTTTGATTGTTGTTTGCTTTATATATTTTTTTTCCATCCTTTGAGTTTTAGTTTGTTTGTGTCTCTAAGTCTAAGGTGTGTCTCTGGTAGGCAGCATATAGACGGATCTTGTTTTTTAATCCATTCTGCCACTCTCTGTCTCTTTTTTAGCTATTTAGTCCATTTACTTTCTGGGTAATTATGGATAGGTATGAAATTAGTTCTATCATTTTGATGTCTTTTTTTGTGTGTTGTTGAGAGTTTCTTTTTCCCACTTCATTTTATGTGCTGAGTAGGTTTTCTTTATATATTGTCCTTTCCTCATATTTGTTGTTGTTGATTTTGTTTCTGCTGAGTCTCTATTTTTCCCTTGTATTTTATTTTGATGAGTAGGATAGTTTGTCTCCTTTGTGGTAACCTTATTATTTACCTCTAGTTTTCTAAATTTGAAACTAACTTTTATTTCTTTGTATCACCGTATCTTCCTCTCCATATGGAAGTTGTATGATTACATTTCTTTGTCCCTCTTTATTATTTTAATATTTTCTTCTTTTATATAATGACATTGCTGCTACCCTGTTTTGCGCTTTTTTTTTATAGTCTTGCTTTTTTTTTTTTTTGGATTTCCCTGTCTGGGTTAACTTCTGGTTGCTCTGCCCAGAGTTGTAGTATTGGGTTGATACTCGATATTATTGATTTTCTAACCAAAGAACTCTCTTTAGTATTTCTTGTAGTTTTGGTTTGGTTTTTATGAATTCCCTCAACTTGTGTTTATCTGGAAATGTCTTAATTTCACCTTCATATTTAAGAGACAGTTTTGATGGTTATATGATTCTTGGCAGGCAATTTTTTTCTCCAATTTTGTAATATGTCATCTCATTGCCTTCTTGCCTGCATGGTTTCTGCCGAGTAGTCTGAGCTTATTCTTATTGGCTCTCCTTTGTAGGTGACTTTTCGTTTATCGCTCAGTGCTCTTATACTTCTCTCTTTATCTTTGGTTTTTGTAAGTTTGATTATAATATGTCTCGGTGACTTTTTTAAGATCTACCTTATGTGGAGTTCAATGAACATCTTGGATAGATATCTTCTCATCTTTCACAATATCAGGGAAGTTTTCTGCCAACACATCTTCAACAATTCTCTCTGTATTTTCTGTTACCCCTTCCTGTTCTGGTATTCCAATCACTCGTAGGTTATTTCTCTTGATAGAGTCCCACATGATTCGTAAGCTGTCTTCATTTTTAAAAATTCTTTTGTCTGATTTTTCTTCAACTATTTTTTTTATATTAATGCCAAGTGCTTTATTTTCAAATTCATCAGTTCTGCCTTCCAGTTGCTCAATTCTTTTCCTCTTTTTATTGAGTTGTCTAATTCTATAATTTTATTGTTAATCTTCTGAATTTCTGATTGTTGTCTGTCTATGGATTTTTCCAGCTTCTTAAACTTTTCTTTATGTTCCTGAATAATCTTCTAATTTCTTCAATTGCTTTGTCTGTGTTTTCCTTGGCTTGTTCTATGTTTTGCCTCATTTCCTTCCTGATGTCTTGAAGCGTTCTGTATATTAAACTTTTGTATTCTGCATCTGGTAATTCCAGGAAGTCACTTTCATCTAAAAGATCCCTGGATTCTTTGTTTTGAGAGCCTGTTGAGGTGATCATGGTCTGTTTCTTTATGTGACTTGATATTGACTGTTGTCTCCGAGCCATGTATAAGTTATTGTATTAGTTTATGCTACCTTACAGTGTCGTAGCTGCTTGCTTTGTTTTGTTTTGGTATACCCCTATGGGTTACTTGAGTGAGCTAGCTTGATTATTTTCACCTTTGGAGCTCTGATGTCCTGTCCCCAGGTGGCTTGAGCTGTTATCAGGTATATCAGTCTAGGTTTCCATTCAGTTTCCTTGTATGAATTCAGCTCAGGTTTCCAGGAAGCTGATCATAAAGTATGCGGCACACGCTTTGTCCTACAGTCTTAGAGGGGCAGGGGTGATTGGCGTATATACTGGTATCTGATTGTAGCAGGAAGTTACACTCTCAACAAGGCAGGGGGCTGAGAACCGAACCCCGAGTCTCTCTGAGGAAAACATGTCCCTGTTCCCTAGAGGGTGCAGGTGGGTGGGTTCTGCAGAGGGACCATGGACACCCAAAGCTCTTGGTTGTAAGGACTGGGAGGTGCCAGTTATCTTTAGACCCCTGACATGGGTGGCTGGGTGATCTGAGTGGAGCCACCAGTCCTAGGTCCCTGATGTGGGTAGGTGAGGACCTTGTTCAATAGGTAAAGCAATGTCAAACGTCAAACACCCACCTCTCCTCTGCACAGGTCAAATGGTTGGAGTTTGCCAACAAGGGCCTATTCTTACGAAATAGGCCCACACAGGTCCATGAAGAAGGGAAGGTGCTCAAGGTCAACAGACATTTTATGCCTGGACAGGAGCCGTTTCTGTCCTGAGCTCCCCTGGTTAATGGAGCTATCAAATTATCTTTTCCCCCCAACTGCAAATTTTTTCCTTCCCCAAGGCCAGGGGGATAGCTCTAGGTGCTCAACAGGGTCTGTCTTAGGCCCAGGGATTCAGCCGCTGAATCTAGCTTGGGGTGCGGGGAGGGGGGGGGCGTGGTAAAAATATATGCAAGTACTTAGTTTTTGCCGAGAGCACCATTCTTCTCAGGTTCCGGAGGTGTTAGTGGGCTGTGTGGCTGGCTGCTTCTCCCTGAGGAAACTGCAGCCAAACGCTAGTACCACACCACCATTGCAGCTGTGGCTGCTCTGGGAATGGTGCCTGAGGGCTCCCCGCCATTCAGGTCCAGTAAGTCCTCTCCACTTCTGAACGGTCTCTTCCTCCCCTTGCCCCTCAGTTTGTTGTCTAAGCTTGCCTTTGATGCTCAGGGCTCCCAGCTTGTCACAAATATACTCATTTCACTTGTTTTTTCGGATCTTTGTTGTAAAGAGGGCTTGCTGGAAAAATGTCTGTCTATTCTGCCATCTTGGCTCTGCCTCCTAGCCTTGAACTTTTAAAGGCACATGGATGTGTTTCATCCTCGAAAGGCAAAAGGAAAGGCAGTCATTTGGGTGAACTTTTTTCCTCTTGCAGTTCTAGCACCACCTCCAGCCCCAGTTCCAGTGCCAGCACTAAAATTTGCTCCAGAGATTGGCCAGCTTCAGCATCAGCTCTAGGGACAGCTCCAGGCTTGCACAGAGCTCTGACATCAGCTACAACTCCAGAGCTAAATTTAGCAACAGCTCTAGATCTAGAACCAGCTCTAGCACCAGGACCACAACTGCTGCCTGTCCATGAGCTACAGCACACTCTAAAACCAGCTTTTGTACCAGCAACAGAGCTAGAACCACGTCAAACACTTTTGAACCTTTCTGGAGCTAGAGTAAGTTCTGGCATCATCTTTTAAGCTAGAGACATCTGCAGCACAAGCTTTTACACCAGCTGCAGAATTAGAGCATCCTCTGGGTCCAACTCCCGTGCCAGTTCCAAACTTAAAGTCAGCATCAGCTCCTGAGCTCGAGTCATCTCCCATGTTAGCTGTAGTGCTCACTCCATAGCCTGAGGCAACTGTAACACTAGCTTTAGCATCAGCTGCAGAGCTAGGGCACACTGCAGCATTAGATCTATCACCTGTTCCAGAGCTAGTACGAGTTCCACCATCAGCTTTAGCAACAGGTCCAGAACTGAAGCTAACTTCGGTGTTAGCTTTAGTGTTAGCTCATGAAGCAGCTTCATTGATAGAATCAGTTCCAGAGCTGGAGCCAACAACAGTACCAATGACAGCATTACATCTGGAGGTAGAGCTACCTTCTTCACCAACACCAGAGATAGAGATATTTCCAGTTCTGAAGTTACAGCCAATTCTAGCATAAGCTCTTACAACCAGCTCCAGATCTTGAGCTAAGGCCAGGTATAGAGCTATGGCCAACTTTTCCACTAGCTCTTATACCAGATCCAGAGCTAGAGTCAGCTCAAGCTCCAGCTCACATACCAGTTCCAGAGTTAAAGCCAGTGGCAGCTCAAACACCAACTCCAGAAATAGATTCAACTCAAGCAACAAATTCAGAGTTGGTTTCTGGTGTAAGCTATAGAGCTATATTTATACTAGGTTTAGAACTAGAGCCAGTTTTAGACCCAGTTCTAACACAAGCTCTAGAGCTAGAACCATCACCAACTTCAACATTGTTATCAGAAGTAGAGCCTATTTTGGTGCTATCTCCAGAGCAGCCAGTGACAGCTCCAGAACTAGAACCATCTGATAATCAACTCTAGCTCCACAGCTAGATCCAGCACCGTCATCTGCTCTAGTAGCACTTCTAATACAAGTGCCAGAGTTAGAGTCAGTCTGAGAGCTGAAGTCATCTCCAGAATCAGCTCTTGCATTACCTCCTGAGTTAGAGCCAGCTCCTACACGAGCAACTGAGGTAGATCTAGTGTCAGGTATACAGCTAGAACTAATTTTATCACTAGCTCCTACACCAACTCAGAGTTGAAACCAGTTCTAGAACTGGATTCAGCTTTATTACAAGCCCTAGCACCAGCTCCAGGGTTAGGGCCAGCTCCAGTGCCATATCCACAGCTACAGCCACCTCTACCTCCAACTCCAAAGGTAGAACCACCTTCAACATCTCCAGTACCAGTTCCTAAGCTATAGTCCATGTTAGCTCCTGCACCAGAGCCTTCATACCCCTCACCTATGAGGGTTTCTTTGTTATTTTTGTTGTTAAATTCTTGCTTTTTATGTACTTTTATGGTATCATTTAAGTTTATGATGTATAAAATATAACTTCCCATTTTAATAATTTAAAATGTATAACTTAGGTACATTCACTATGGTGTTTAACAATCATCGCTATCTAGTTCCAGAACATTTTCAACACCCCAAACAGAAACCCCATATCTATTAAACAGTCACTCTCATTACCCCTTTCCCCAACCCCTAGTAACCACCAATCTGCTTTTTGTCTCTATGGATTTATCTATGTTGGATTTTTCATCTAAATGGAATCATACAATATGTGGCCTTTTAGTCTGGTTCCTTTTACTTTGCTTAATATTTTCTAGGTTCGTCCATGTTGTACCATGTGTCGGTATCTAATGCCTTTTTACAGCTAAATATTACCCTGCTTTATGGATATATAATATTTTGTATGTCCTTTCATTTTTTGATAGGCATTGGAATGTTTTCTATCTTTTATCTATTGTGATTAGTTCTGTTATGAACGTAAATGCAGAGGCAATTATTTGGGTACTTTTCTTCAGTTCTTTTGGATACACACCTAGAGGTGCAGTTACTGGGTTATATAGTAATTCCATGTTTAACTTTTTCAGGACTCCCAACATTAATCTCCACAATAGCTGAACCATTGTACACTCACACCAGCAAGTATAAGAATTCCAGTTTTCCACAACTTGGCCAACATTTGTTATTGTCCTTTCCTTCTTATTTTTAAAAATAGTCATCCCAGTGGGTGTGAGGTGCTATCTCCTTGTGGTTTTGATTTTTCATTTCCCTAACATATAATGGTGTTGAATATCTTTTCATGTGTTTGTTGGCTATTAGTATATTTTCCTTGGAGAAATGTCTATTCAAGTCTTTTGCTCAATTTTTAATTTTGTTGTTGTTGAGTTGTATATTCTAGATACTAGGTCTTGATTAGTTTTATGACTTGCAAATATTTCTACCATTCAATGAGTTGCCTTTTCACACTCTTTATAGCATCTTTTGATACACAGAGGACTTAATTTTGATGAAATCCAATTTACTGTGCTGATGTTGTTTGTGCTTTTGGTGAAGTATTTAAGAAACAAAAGCCAAATCTAAGACATGGAAATTTTTCCTTTGTTTTCATCTAAGAGTTTGTTGTTGTTGTTGTTATTTTTCTTTTTAATTTTTCTAGCTCTTAAGTTTAGGTTTTTCATCTGTTTTGATTTAATTTGTGTGCGATGTGAGATAAGAGCCCAAATTCACTCCACTGCATGTGAATAGCCATAGTTTTCCTGGCATCATTTGTTGAAGAGATTGTTCCCTGCCTCTCTGTTGAACAGTCTTGGAGTTGTTGAAAATCACTTGATCATAAATGTGTGGTTTTATTTTGGGACTCTCAAATCTACTCCACTTAAATGTATTGATATTGTATCCTACAAATTTGCTGAATTTATTTATGAGCTTTAACAGATTTTTTAAGTTGAAGAGTTTCTCCCAGAAAGATATGTTAAATCCAACTCTCTGTATCTGTGTGCATGCTAATTTAAAAAAGGAAAAAGAAATAATAGGAAAGTTTATTCCACATGTTCATGCTATTGAATTTCAGTCATTGTGTATAACTGTGAGCAGACTTTTCCAAAATCCTCAGTCCCTTCTACTACTACTAATAATCTCTATGATTTATTGAGAGCTTGCTCTGAGCCAGGCCATTTACACACATTATCCCTAAACGTCACAACAAGTCTGCAATGTATGTAGAATTATCATCGCTTTGCAAGTGAGGAGCCAGAAGCTCAGCAATGCTAAGTCACTTACGCAACATCACAGAGCTAGCAAACATCTGACTGGGAATTGAGCCCCAGTTTGTCTGACTCTAAACATCTGACCCAACCCATGGCAGGTCAGCTTGACCAGAGAAGCCCTATAAATATTGGGTCAGTGCCCTAGTGCCACAGCACTTACCTCCTTGCAGGCACCAGCCATTTGGTCCATGTGTCAGGAAGACAATGGTGTGACTTTCAAGGTAGACAAACTCATAAAGCATTCAGCATGTCAAGCTGGAGTCTCTGCTTTGTTTGGAAAGCACAAAGTAAATTTCAGCAGGCTATGGTTTGTTTGAGTACGTTAGGAATAATCTAATCTGCTATTTCAAATATAATTTAGATTTAAGAGGTGTTTTACTGTGCTATTTCTAGAGTACTTGAGAATCCAGCTGAGTGTATTACATATCACATTAGATTAAGGTCAATTAACAGCATTGTGAGGGATTGTTTTCCTTCATAATGAGAAGAAGCTGCAAATTTGTGATTAAAATCCTGTATGTTAGTACAGATGAACGAAGGGATTATAGACAGGCTCCAATTATGATTAAGGCTGTGGCATGGAGTCCACTGGGTTCTGCCATGTCATAACTCCCTGAACTTTTAATGAGTGTTTGTTGAATAGCTTTGCATTTGGAGTTGAATTGGAAGGAGTGCCTGTTGTGCTGAGTGGCATAGATTTGAATCTAAATGTGTTGAAAGCAACAAGCCCATGTGGAATACACGGCTCTTCCCACAGAGCTGTCAGCTGCACACTTGTACTACTCTCAGTGTGAGACAAGAGGCCTTGGGGGTGGGCTTGAAGGTGGAGGTGACAGAAGTCAGGGGCTGAAGGAGCTTATATTATCAAGGGGAAAGAGTGTGGAGTTCGACATTCTCAAACCTGGGTGTAAATATTGACTGTCACTTAGAGTTGTGGGAACTTGTACAAGTCATGTATTCTGAGTTTCTCATTCTCACTTGTATTATGGTGATGAGATGTGTTCCTTTTAAGATTCTCCTGCGGGTGAAGTGAGATGTTATCTCTAAAGTGGGTTGAACATAATAAGGGGCTCAATAAATGGTATATGTTATAAAAACAAAATTTCAAAAGAATTTCGGCATTAAAAGGAACAGTGATTATCACCTAGTTCAGCCCCTAATCAGGAGGAAAGAGGGGTGATTTTTATCAGGTGGCTGCTACTCACTGTGGTCTCTTGTTAATATTATCTAAAAGTAATTCTTTTAGAAAATATTGATTGCATGTATTTTATTGAAAAGGAACATTAATAGTTAATTTTAAGAACTGAGAATTAATCAATCTGTGATATGTGGATGAGACATTTCCATGAAGTACACACAGGCATTGGATATTGTAACATACTCATAAGTCACAAGAAAGTTACTTGACCTCTGCAAGCCTTGGTTTCCCTGTCTGCACAGTGGGAAGAATGGCTCCCATATTCCAGGGTTGTGGTGAGGATTGACAGAGATGAGGTGTTTAATATGCCTTTATTTGAGAGCGAGTCCGAGAGTAAACTCTGAATAGTTGGTGGCCATGTGGGGAGGGGGGGTTCAGGGAAGTCCTCAGCATCAGCGACCTCAAAGCTGGGTGTGGAGCACTGGCAGGGAATTTCTGTATGCTTGGGCTTCTTTGCACAAAAGATCGCTTCTGTTCTGTCCTAGAGTACACTCTCCATCCATGCTGCCCACAGATTTGAGTGATCCTGGCTTCACTTTGGGTGCTCCCTCCTCCCTCCCTCTCTCCTTGCATTTCTTTCTGTCTCCCTCTCTCTTTTTTTTTTTATTAATTGATTAATTTCTTTATTGTGCTTTAAGTGAAAGTTTACAAATCAAGTCAGTCTCTCATACAAAAATTTATATACATCTTGCTATATACTCCTAGCTGCTCTCCATCTAATGAGACAGCACATTCTTCTTCTCCACCCTGTATTCCTTGTGTCCATTCAACCAGCTCCTGTCCCCCCATTTCTTCTTATCTTGCCTCCAGGCAGGAGATGCCCACATAGTCTCAAGTGTCTACTTGAGAAAAGAAGCTCACTCCTCACCAGTATCATTGTCTATCTTATAGTCCAGTCCAATCCCTGTCTGGAGAGCTGGCTTCAGGAATTGTTCCAATCTTGAGCTAACAAAGGGTCTGGGGACCATGACCTCCAGGATCCCTCTAGTTTCAGTCAGACCATTAAGTCTGGTCTTTTTACAAGAATTTGAGATCGACATCCCACTGTTCTCCTGCTCCATCAGGGATTCTCTGCTCTGTTCCCTGTCAGGGCAGTGATTGATGATAGCCAGACAGTACCTAGTTATTCCAGTCTCAGGCTGATGGATTCTCTGGTTTATGTCGTCCTTTCTGTCTCTTGGACTCATATTTACCTTGTGTCTTTGGTGGTCTTCATTCTCCTTTGCTCTACGTGGGTTGAGACAAATTGATGCATCTTAGATGGCCACTTGCTAGCGTTAAGACTCCAGGTGCCTCTCAACAAAGTGGGATGCAGAACGTTTTCTTAATAAACTTTGTTATACCAATTGACCTAGATATCCCCCGAAACCATAGTCACCAGACCCAGTCCCTGCTGCTCTGGCCTTCGAAGCATTTTGTTGTATACAGGAAACTTCTTTGCTTTTGGTTTAGTCCAGTTGTGCTGACTTCCCCTGTATTGTGTGTTGTCTTATCTACTATGTAGTTAGTGAATACCCTTCTCCTTCCCTCCCCACACTCGTAATCATTAAAGAATATTTTCTTCTGTGTTTAAACTTTTTCTAGAGTTCTTATAATAGTGATCTCATACAATATTTGTCCTTTTGCAACTGACCAATTTCAATTAGCATAATGGCTTCCAGATTCCTTCATGTTATGAGATGTCACACAGATTCATCATTATTCTAAATCGTTACATAGTATTCCATTATGTGAATATACCATAATTTTTTTATCCATTCGTCTGTGGATGGGAACCTTGGTTGCTTCCATCTTTTTGCTATTATAAACAGTGCTGCAATGAACATGGGTATGCATATATATGTTCTTCTGAAACTCTTATTTCTCTAGGATATATTCCAAAGAGTGGGATTACTGGTTTGTATGAGTTGGAATTGACTCCACGGCAATAGGTCTAACAGGTCAAGGAAGCGCCAAATACATTTCCAAACTGGTTGTACCATTTTATATTCCCAGAAGCAGTGTATAAGTGTTACAGTATCTCTACAACTTCTCCAACATTTACTATTTTGTGTTTCTTGGATGAAGTCAGACTTGGTGGGGTGAGATGGTATCTCTATGTAGTTTTGATTTGCATTTCTCTAACGGCTAATTATAGTGAGCATTTCCTCATGTATCTTTTAGCCGCCTGAATGTCTTCTTTGGTGAAGTACCTTTTCATATCCTTTGCCCATTCTTTAATTGGGTTATTTGTCTTTTTGTTATCCAGTTTTTGAAGTATTGTGTGGACTTTAGAGGTCAGATGCTGATTGGGAATGTCATAGCTAAAAACTTTTTCCCAGTCTGTAGGTAATCTTTTTACTCTTTGGTGAAGTCTTTGGATGAGCATAGGTGCTTGATTTTTAGGAGCTCCCATTTATCTAGTTTTTCTTCTGGTGTATGTATATTTTTTTTTTTTATGTATATTGTTAGTAATGTTTTTTTATACTGTATATGCCATGTATTAGGGCTCCTAGCATTTTCTCTATTTTTTGTTCCATGATCTTTATCATTTTTGATTTTATATTTAGGTCTTTGATCCATTTTGAGTTCGTTTTTGTGCATGGTATGAGGTACAGGTCTTGTTTCTTTCTTTTTTTTTTTTTTTTTTTGCAGATGGATATCCAGTTATACCAGCACCATTTGTTAAAAGACTGTCTTTTCCCCATTTAACTGACTTTGGGCCTTTGTCCAATATCACCTGCTCATATGTGGATGGATTTATGTCTGGATTCTCAATTCTGTTCCGTTGGTCTATTTATCTGTTGTTGTACCACTACAGGGCTGTTTTGACTCCCATGATGGTATCATATGTTCTAAAATCAGATAGTGTGAAGCCTCCCACATTGTTCTTCTGTTTCTGTAACATTTTAATTATTTGAGGCCTCTTTCACTTCCATATGAAGTTGGTGATTTGTTTCTCCATCTCATTAAAAAATGGCATTGTTATTTGGATCAAGAATGCATTGTATCCAGAGATCTCTTTGGGTAGAATAGACATTTTTACAATGTAGAGTCTTCCTATCCATGAGCAAAGTATGCTTTTCCACTTATGTAGTTCTTTTTTGATATCTTGCTGTATTGTCTTATAGTTTTCTTTGTATAGGTCTTTTATGTCTGTGGTTATATTTATTCCTAAGTATTTTATCTTCTTGAGGGCTGTTTTAAATGGTATTGATTTGGTGATTTCCTCTTTAACATTCTCTTTGTTGGTGTAGAGGATCCCAAATGATTTATGGTGGTGAATTTTTTTTTTTTTTTTTGATATGTTGTTGAATTCTATTGGCTAGAATTTTGCTGAGGATTTTTCGTCTAAGTTCATGAGGGATATTTCTCTGTAATTTTCTTTTTTTGTGGTGCCAAGTGTTCTAACTTCAGTCTCAACTCATCATTCGTTCTGGCTATGTCTTTGGCAGTTTAGCCATGGTTTGCAACTCCCATACACACATCACATACCCACGTGTTTCTGGACATCTGTTTCTTTTTGACTTCTTATTGGTGGATTTGGGACCAACAATTGCCTTGTTCACTGTTAAGAATCATGGGTTGTAAGCAATGGGTGGTGCACACTGTTAGGCCTGGAAACAGCATTCAAGGAGACAAGGAGGCCTGGTGTTTGCTCTGAGGAAATAAAACAAATTGGAAGATATATTAAAAAGAAAGTAAACTTGAGCCAGCTAAAAATAGACCACACTTTGGGCCTCAGAGACTCCTTCCCACTGAACCTCTTTCTTGAGTTCCCAAACCTCCTTGTTCCCTGACAGGCTCTCTCATTTACACCTAGTTTTTTCTCCTTGTCCAGGATTTTTTTAGACACTTGCAGTTCCCTTGCATTTATGTATTAGTTTTCCAGTATGTTTGACACCATCAACACCATACAGCCATGGGCCAGTTTGGTCCCAACCTCTGGGTCCAAATCTCAGCTCCTGAGCCAGCCAGAGCCAAGGCTCCACCGTCACTGGGGCATGATGGGGTTGTATGTGGGGACAGTCTGGATACTATCTAAACGCTGCCACCAATAAAACTTTTTCTCACTTCTCTCTGTAGAACTGGCAGTAGAAAGTGGACAGACTGTGGTGAATGGAATATGACAATGAAGTTTGAGAAATGGAGAGGAATCAAGTCGTGAAGGATAACCTGAGATCATGTCAAAGAGGAGGATTTTGTCTGGGAGGCACAAGGGGACCAGACAAGAGTTTTCAGCTTGGGCCTCATGGGAAATAAATTTGTGTTTTAGAAAGATTATTTGGGTTTTAGAAAGATTGCTCTGATGAAAGTACAGAGAAGGGGATGCATCCAGGAGTGATAAGAGGTAGGAGCTGATGGCAACAACCTATGAAACAGGAAGAGGGCCAAGAGTTATACCCAAGGAGGTAAAGATAGAGAAGTGGCAGTGATTTTGAGAGATTTTCTTTGTCTTGGTATGAGTACCAAAATCACAGCGGGGATATAAGTTGAATTTCCAAGTCCCAAAAACTTGTTGCAAAATAGTTGATTATCTGTCTATAAATAAGTCAATTTATGTTGATTTCTCTTCATTTCCCAGCTCTTACCTTCTGCTTAATTATAGCAGATCTGGTGTATTATGTTTCCTCCAAGCAACTGTGAAAAATGAAAGACACAAAATTTACAGAGTTCAAAAATCATGAACAACATAAAGGTGTATTTACACAGTGAGTCTTTACCAGGAGCTGATATCCAGTTGGGAACCTTGGTGGCATAGTGGTTAAGAGCTACAGCTGCTAACCAAAGGTCAGCAGTTCAAATCCACTGAGTGCTCCTTGGCAGTTCTACTCTGTCCTATAGAATCACTATGAATCGGAATTGATGTAACAGGGTTTTTTTTTTTTTTTTGGTTTTTGGCTATTCAGCTAGTTTTCTTACTAATTCTCACCATACTCCTTGTATACAGGGATAAAGAAGGTATCATTATCCTTATTTCACAGATGGAAAAAACTAAGGCTGAGGCAGGCTAAATGATTTCTGTTTCTGAAATGGATGCAAATGATTCCTTCACCAGCAAAAGGAAATGGAAAAGTAATGGACTAAGCCTTGGAACAATCACTTAGGAAATCTATAAACTAAATGATAAAGTCTCATATGGCCCAATTACCATATTTTACACAAATAATGCACACCTTCTGCATTCATTTGCCAGCCGTGACCTCTTCATGCAAGATATTTTTGTAAGCATGCTATGGTAATTTTTTAAAAGCAGTATGTGGAAAAGGGTGCCTCTCAGTGGGTGGGAATGGCTAACAAACAAATGCAGAAGGTGCATGTTTTATACACACACACACACACACACATATATATGTTGCTGTTAGTTGCCTTAAGTAGTGCTTCCTAGTCCTCAAAATTGTTGCCATCTTTGGGCCCATAGTGCCCATCCAGAGGAGCCTCAGAAGAAAGGCCAAATGATCTACTTCCAAAAAATTAACCATTGAAAACCCCAAGGAGCGCATGGGCTTGCCATGAGTCAGAATCAATTGGACTGCAAAAGGTTTAATTTTATGTAGATTCACATATATAGGGATTTTTTTTCTAGTCAATATCACTATTTCTTCTCCAAATATTGCATTTTACTCAAACTTTTTCTTTTCATCTTGAAGAAATTCTTTCAAGTCAGCTAGTATGTCCCCAATTCATTCTTTTTGATATTTTCATAATATTCCATACCAAAAACAAAAAAAACAATCCCAGTGCCATTGAGTCGATTCCAACTCATAGCGACCGTATAGGACAGAGTAGAACTGCCCCATAGAGTTTCCAAGGAGCATCTGGGGGATTTGAACTGGGAACCCTTTGGTCAGCAGCCCTAGCACTTAACCACTATGCCACCAGGGTTTCCAAATATTCCATGCTGTAGATATATAATGCACCTACTCCTCACTTCCAAGTAAAATCATTGGGATTTCATTTCACTTGGATCCACAATCAACAGCCATGGAAGCAGCAGTCAAGAAATCAAAAGATGCATTGCACTGGGTAACTATGCTGCAAAGGGCCTCTTTAAAGTGTTGAAGAGCAAAGATGTCAACTCGAAGACTAAGGAGCACCTGACCCAAGCCATGGTATTTTCAATCGCATCATATGCATGTGAAAGCTGGACAATGAATAAGGAAGACTGAAGAATTGATGCCTTTGAATTGTGGTGTTGGCGAAGAATATTGAATATCCCATGGACTGCCAAAAGAACTAACAAATCTGTCTTGGAGGAAGTATACCCAGAATGCTCCTTAAAAGCAAGGATGGCGAAACTGGATCTTACATACTTTGGACATATCAGGAGGTATCAGTCCCTGGAGAAGGACATCACGCTTAGCAGAGTACAGGGTCAGTGGAAAAGAGGAAGACCCTCAACGAGGTGGATTGACACAGTGGCTGCAACAATGAGCTCAAGCATAACAACGATTGTAAGGACGGCTCAGGAATGGGCAGTGTTTCGTTCTGTTGCACATAGGGTCGCTATGAGTCAGAACTGACTGGATGGCATCTAACAACAACAACAACTAACACTCCTCTCTTATCAATTGTTTGACATTTCACACTTACAACAATAGTAAAAAATCTGCTATCCAACTATTTTGTACATTGACGACTTACCACTCGTAGTAAGGAATGTCGAGGTGTGAGGTAAGCATAATGCCGGATCTGCTGGTTAAGGTTATGTGTCAACTTGGCTAGACTATGATTCTCAGTAATATGGCAGTTATGTAATGATTTGACATTTATGTAATGATGTAGTTATCCTCCATTGTGTGATCTGATGAAGCCATCCTCCATTTTCACATAATGACCTGGTCTTTGGAACCTAACCATGTTGATAAGTGAGGAGTGGGTATATTTTATTCAAACATTCCCTACTGATGGACAACCCTTTAGTGAACTATAATTTTTATTTCTGTAGTACAGATTCCCAGATTTGTATTTTCTGGGTCAAAGGGAATATGTGTTCTTAATTTTTAGAATCTTTGCACACTGTCCCTTAAAAGTTGTAATATTACTCTAGCAATGTGAGGGTGCCCTGTTCTCTGCATATTTGCCTTCAGTAATAAACTGTTCGTTAGTTTATTTTAATATTTGCTAGATTAATAAATGTAAAGAATATTCACTGTATCATTAATTTGCCTTTTACTCATAATTATTGCATTTGCAAATCCTTTCACATAGCTTCTGGCCATTTGGATTTGCTTCTGTATGAATTGCTTCTTATCCTTTGCTGATTTTACAGTTATATTGTGTGATTTCTTTCTGTAAATTTGTAAGACGTCTCTGTATACTATTAATAATGAACATTTGCCTATTCTCTTCATTGCTAATATGTCCCCAGGTATTTTTTATGTTGTTTATGGAAACTGTCATCACAGAAAAAAATTAAATTCCTATAAATTCAAATATGTTCATATCACTTTTATAAACTGCATTTTCAGTACTAAAACAAAAGGTCTCACTTGCGCTGAGACTGCCCATATAGTCTCCCAGATTCTTCCTTTTTTTTTTTTTAACATTTAGGTCCTTAACCCATTTGGACTTTATTTTTAACAGGCCAAGGAAGAAGAGAATCTTGTTTTATACTCTTCCAGATGGATAGCCAGCTGTGCCTGTATCATTTGCTAAACAACCCATCCTTTTACCGCTGAATTAAAATTCCATCATTGCCATTCATCACATTCTTACATGCAATGTCTTCTGTTACCTTATTCTTTCCTGTATTCCACCAGTCTATTTCTGTATTCCTATGTCAAACAGCCATATGATTCCAGTAACTCTGCAGCTATATCAGCAATTCAAAAGTCAAAAGCAATTTCAAAATGTTCTTGTTTATTCTCAGGTATTTACACCTTCATATAATCTCTCAAATAGTTCTGTTCAATTCCTTCATATATTATTCATCAGAACTTCATCGTATTTGTATATTTGTTTTTAAAGAATTGATATTTGATGTATTTTACATATATCACTATATATAAAGAGGAGCCCTGGTGGCACAGTGTTTAAAAGCTTTGCTGTTAATCAAAAGGTTTGCAGTTCGAATTCACTAGCTGCTCCTTGGAAACCCTACTCTGTCCTATAGGGTTGTTATTAGTCGGAATCAACTCAACAGCAACGAGTTCAGTTTTTTGTTTGTTTTATGATGATATCAATTTTATAATCTCCTTTCTCAGACCTTATAATTTTCCTTCTTTATGTTCTATACTTTCTGGAGCTCTATAAAGTAGGTAGATGCATTTATTTCTGGGTCTTTTAAAATATTTTATTGTAGCTGTTCTGAACAACAAGTTGTCTAATTCTGTCCTTAGCTACTTATTGCTAAAAAGAAAAAAAAATACTGATTTTTGTATGTTCATTTATACCTCTCCGTTTTACCAATTTGCGACCTGTCTCAGTTTGCCCTACTATGGTGGCTTGTGTGTTGCTATGATATTGGAAGCCATGCCACTGGTATTTCAAACCCAGCAGGGTTACCCATGGTGGACAGGTTTCAACGGAACTTGCAGATTAAGACAGACTTGGAAGAAAGGCCTGGTGATCTACTTCCAAAAATTAGCCAATGAAAACCCTATGGATCACAACAGAACATTGTCCAGCTCACTTCCTTTGGTCACATTATCAAAAAGGATCAGTCGCTGGAGGAGGACATCATATTTGGTGAAGTACAGGGTAGGTGAGGGTGAGGGAGACCTTTGGTGAGATGGATTGGGACAATAGTTGCAGCGATGGATTCAAATCTGCTGGTAATTCTGCAAATGATGTAGGACCAGACAACCCTTCCTTCTATTGTACATAAGGTCTTCATGAGTAGGAGTTGATTCAAAGTCATCTGTCTATGTATCTATGTACTTTATCAATTTATTTAAATGCTAGGAATCTTTTATTAAGGAGTTCTGGTGGCACAGTGGTACAGTGGTTAAGCATTAGTCTGCTAACCAAAAGATCAGCAGTTCAAGCCTCTCGGATGGAAAAAGATGTAGTAGTCTGCTTCTGTAAAGATTACAGCCTTGGAAACCCTGTGAGGCAGTTCTACTCTGTCCTATTGAGTGGCTATGAGTCAGAGTTGACTCAACAGTTAAGGCTTTTTTTTTTTTTTTCCAATTCTTTGCTAGTCTTTTGGATTTTCTAGGTTATAATGAACAAAAAGTGATACTTTTATTTCTTCTTTTCCAACATTTATGTCTGTTATTTTATTTTCTTATTCTACATATTTTGCCAGTACTGCCAAGATAATGTTTATTAATAATAGTAATAGCAGGGAACACTGTCAATTTCATGGGTTTAATTAAAATATATTTGCCAATTTATTGCTTAGAATAATATTTGTTGTTGTATTCATAAAATTAGTCTACTATGTTGGCAATGACAACTTGAAGACGAATGGTGTTGCATTCACCCTCAAAAAGAACATTTCAAGATCTATCCTGAAGTACAGCATTGTCAGTGATAGGATAATATCCATACATCTACCAGGAAGACCAGTTAATACGACTATTATTCAAATGTACACAAAACCCACTAGGGCCAAAGATGAAGAAATAGTAGATTTTTATCAGTTGCTGCAGTCTGAAATTAATCGAACATGCAATCAAGATGCATTGATAATTACTGGCGATTGGAATGCAAAAGTTGGAAACAAAGAAGAAGGATGAGTAGTTGGAAAATATGGCCTTGGTGATAGAAACAATGCCGGAGACCGAATGATAGAATTTTGCAAGACCAATGACTTCTTCATTGCAAACACCTTCTTTCACCAACATAAACGGTGACTATACACATGGACCTTGCCAGAAGGAACACACAGAAATCAATTTGGCTACATCTGTGGAAAGAGACGGTGGAAAAGCTCAATATCATCAGTCAGAACAAGGCCAGGGGCCGACTGTAAGACAGACCATCAATTGCTCATAGGCAAGTTCAAGATGAAACTGAAGAAAATCAGAGCAAGTCCATGACAGCTAAAATATGACCTTGACTATATCCCACCTGAATTTAGAGGCCATCTCAAGAATAGATTTGACACATTGAACACTAGTGACAAAAGACCAGACAAGTTGTGGAATGACATCAAGGACGTCATCCATGAAGAAAGCAAGAGGTCACTGAAAAGACAGGAAAGAAAGCAAAGACCAAGATGGATGTCATAGGAGACTCTGAAACTTGCTCTTGAGCGTCGAGCAGCTAAAGCAGCGGGAAGAATTGATGAAATAAAAGAACTGAACAGAAGATTTCAAAGGGCCTCTCGAGAAGACAAAATAAAGTATTATAATGACACGTGCAAAGAGCTGGAAATGGAAAACCAAAAGGGAAGAACATGCTTGGCATTTCTCAAGCTGAAAGAACTGAAGAAAAAATTCAAGTCTCAAGTTGCAATAGTGAAGGATTTCACGTGGAAAATATTAAACGACACAGGAAGCATCAAAAGAAGATGGAAGGAATACACAGAGTCATTATACCAAAAAGAATTAGTCGATATTCAACCATTTCAAGAGGTGACGTATGATCAGGAACCAATGGTACTGAAGGAAGAAGTCCAAGCTGCTCTGAAGGCACTGGTGAAAAACAAGGTTGCAGGAATTGATGGAATATCACTTGAAATGTTTCAACAAACAGATGCTGCACTGGAGGTGCTCACTCATCTATGCCAAGAAATATGGAAGATGACTCCCTGGCCAACTGACTGGAAAGGATCCATATTTATACCTATTCCCAAGAAAGGTGATTCAACTGAATGTGGAAATTATAGAACAATATCATTAATATCATATGTAAGCAAAATTTTGCTGAAGATCATTCAAAAATGGCTGCAGCAGTATATTGACAGGGATTCAGAAGCAGACATGGAACCAGGGATATCATTGCTGATGTCAGATGGATCCTGGCTGAAAGCAGAGAATACCAGAAGGATGTTTACCTGTGTTTTATTGACTATGCCAAGGCATTCGACTGTGTGGATCATAACAAACTATGGATAACATTGCAAAGAATGGGAACTCCAGAACACTTAATTGTGCTCGTGAGGAACCTTTACATAGATGAAGAGGCAGTTGTTCAGACAGAACAAGGGGATACTGATTGGTTTAAAGTCAGGAAAGGTGTGCGTCAGGGTTGTATTCTTTCACCATACCTATTTAATCTGTATGCTGAACAAATAATCCAAGAAGCTGAACTATATGAAGAAGAATGGGGCATCAATATTGGAGGAAGACTCATTAACAACCTGCGTTATGCAGATGACACAACCTTGCTCGCTGAAAGTGAAGAGGACTTGAACCACTTACTAATGAAGATCAAAGACCACAGCCTTCAGTACGGATTGCAACTCAACATAAAGAAAACAAAAATCCTCCGAACTGGACCAATGAGCAGCATCATGAGAAACGGAGAAAAGATTGAAGTTGTCAAGGATTTTATTTTACTTGGATCCACAATCAACAGCCATGGAAGCAGCAGTCAAGAAATCAAAAGACGCATTGCATTGGGCAAATCTGCTGCAAAGGACCTCTTCAAAGTGTTGAAGAGCAAAGATGTCAACCTGAAGACTAAGGTGCACCTGACCCAAGCCGTGGTATTTTCAATCACATCATATGAATGTGAAAGCTGGACAACGAATAAGGAAGACCGAAGAAGAGTTGAGGCCCTTGAATTGTCGTGTTGGCGAAGAATATTGAACGGAGTGCCAAAAGAACGAACTAATCTGTCTTGGAAGAAGTGCGGCCAGAATGCTTCTTAGAGGCAAGGATGGCGAGACTGCATCTTACATACTTTGGACATGTTGTCAGGAGGGATCAGTCCCTGGAGAAGGATATCATGCTTGGCAGAATACAGGGTCAGCGAAAAAGAGGAAGACCCTCAACAAGGTGGATTGACACAGTGGCTGCAACAATGAGCTCAAGCATAACAACGATTGTAAGGATGGCGCATGACTGGGCAGTGTTTCGTTCTGTTGTGCATAGGGTCACTATGAGTTGGAACTGACTCGGTGGCACCTGTCAACAACAACAATTTGTAAAATATTTCTTATTTTATTTAAGGGGTTTCCTTCTATTTCTATTTGAATTTAAAATTTATATCCATTTGTTGTCAAGTCAATTCCAAATCACAGTGACCCTGTAGGACAAAGAAGGACTGCTCCATAGGGTTTTCAAGGAGCGGCTGGTGGATTTGAACTGCTGACTTTTTGGTGAGCAGCCAAGCTCTTAACCACTGTGCCACTAGGGCTCCAAAATGATTCTAAGATTTATTCCTTTAACACATTGTTGTAAAAGGTAAGAGTTACAAACTTTCTAATACTGAACCATCCTTACATTTTCAGAATAAATTCTACTTTCTTAAATGGTATTATTCTATTTTTCTTTTGAGGCAAAGCTGACTTTTTGTGTGTGTGTTTATATATATGTAGATGTATGTATTATGCATATGTATATACATGAATTTAAAATTTTTGCATCAATATTCATAAGTAAGTATAAAGTTTTTTCTATATAATTTTATAAAATTTTTGTGCTAAAAATTGTTACCATCATAAAATAAATTGAGGAGCAACATATCTTTTTATAAAGATTTTATAGAATTTTAAAATAATATTTTGATTTCATGGTTTTTAAAAGAAAAATATTAACTATAATTTTATCTGATGTTTTGGTTTTCCAGCAGTAAGTATTCTATAACCTTTCCAATGTTTTCTAAGATGATTGGCCGGTTTATTCTTTCCACTTCCTTTTGGATCAATTTCGATATTTTATGTTTTGCTAGAAAATTAACCTTAATTTCTAAGTGTTGAATTTTTTCCATACTGCTGTTTGGTAGATTATTTTATAATTCTTTTTATCTCTGCCATTTGTATAGTTACATTTCTTTTCTCATTCATGATTTTTTTTCTTCATTAATTATGTTTGAGTCATCAATGTTTTGTTCTTTTCAAGAGATTAATTTTGGGGCTTAGCTCTCTACTTTCTAACTCAGTTTTTATTTCTATATATTTTTCTTGTCATTAATCCCCTTCCTTTTTCTTATCTCTCTATATTTCTGATTGCTTGAGATAAATTATAACTTTATTTTGTAACAGTGAATGCATGTGAATTATTGAGTCTCTTCACAAGTGTCACTTTTCAAAATCTTTATCACTTTTTGGGGGAGTGTTATGAAGAGAATCTTGTTTAATTTTGTTTTGAGTTTCTCTTTTTTCTTATTGTAATCACTGATCTGCTTCATTTTTTTCCTTCCAGTTGACTTTATAAACACCGATAATTATCACCGTTAATTTATCTTTTTTTGTTCAATTAAACTTAGATTTTGTTTAATAAAGTTGTGAAGAATTAAATTTTCTCATCATTAATATAGTCGATATGTTTTTTATTCCGGTAATAAAATTCCATTTTTCTGTACTCATAGTAAAATCACATTTCTCTAAATGTGACTTTTATTATGAAACCAAAACCAAGCCCACTGCCGTCGAGTCAATTCCGACTCATAGAGACCCTATAGGACAGAGTAGAACTGCCCCATAGAGTTTCCAAGGAGCACCTGGTGGATTTGAACTTTTGGTTAGCAGCTGTAGCAGTTAACCACTTTGCCACCAGGGTTAAGTACCTAGTAAAGCAAAATACTATCTTAAGTTGAATTCCCTAGAAACAAGCTTTGGAGCATATATTTACATGCAGGCATTTTGGGACAGTGCTCTTAGAAAAGAGGGCTTTGAAGGGAAGGGAGAGCAGATTGGGCAGAGGGACAAGATGCACTGTGGTGCAGCTACCACAGAGGACCCAGTAGGTGTCATGGAGAGCTCTGAAGCTAGGATAGTGCTTCAGAGTTGATTCATGTGAAGGCAAGAGGGTCAGGCCTCTGTGCCCCCGTATCAGTTGGTCACTGTATGAGCCTTGCCCTTGGGGAGGGGATATGACCTTGGGTAAGGTAGCTTCCTTTAGGAAACCCTTAGAGAAGAACATGACTATCAGCCACCAGTAGTCAACACTTTTGGAAGCCAGGGGATGAGATCAATCCGCTTTTGTGACAAATAAATCCACTTGTTTTTGTTACCAGCTTCTCCTGCAATTTGGTTTGTCTCATATCATTAAGAAATTTATGTAGGAAAGATTGATGGTGTGACTTAGAGGTCTTGGGGTTGCCAGTGACTCCTCTATTACCCATTCCAGTTCCTCACTTTCTGCTGGCCTTTCTGCTAGTCTAGAAGGCTTCCACCATCTGGTGACTCATCCCTCTTCCCTGTACATCAAAGTCCCTGCTCATCATGCTGTTCTCAGGTAGGGGATGCCAAACTTCTCCAACACTATCGAAATTGTGCAGGGAGATGAAGATGATACAGTAGATCACCTGTACACCTAACATGCAAGTTTGGTTTCTTCTTTCCTCATTGTGTGAAAATAACCCTACTTCCTCCTGATGATTAGCCTCAATTAAAAAAAAATTACCCAGAGTCAATTACCCCTAAAAGGGTGGTGACTCATTTCCTTACCTATCAGTCACTCGGAGAAAGTGACAAAGTTGCAACTATAGCTTAAAGTCAAATGAGACCTTTACTATGTCTCCTGGTGTAAGTGTTCCCTTTTTAGTCCCATTCTGGAAGCTCTGGCCCTAAAAAGCTTAACATGTCCAAGAAGAAAAATATAAATCCACACACAAGAAGGCAGAGAGATAAGTGCACTGTTCTCTAAGACTCTCTGCGTTACCTTATTTCATGGTCCACTTACCCTCTGAGCTTGTCATTTGATTGTTTTCTCACATTAATTCATCACCCTTCTGTTCTTTGTGTAAGAGTAAATTATATTTCTTCGATGCTCTTGCTTTCAGGCTTCCTGCTAGGTTTAGTCAATGGGAGGAACCAGTAGAAGACGACAGAACAGAGGAAGAGAAAAAGTATATCTTTATACATTTCTGTGCCTTGGGCAGCATCCTTAGCAGAAGTACATTTACAGTGTGGTTACAACTTCTCAGTAGGCAGTCTTTACCATAATGTTAACCCCTGCTGAGCAGCCTTGGCTTTTGAATTCTGCTAGTACCTTCTCTTTCCTAAACCCTTCCAGCCACGTAGTATTAGGGGAGGTATCTGGGTGTTGTGAACAGTTAATGCACTTGGCTACTACTAACTTGTGGTGCTTTGGAAGAAAGGCCCAGAGATCTACTTCTGAAAATTCAGCCACTGAAATCCCTCTGGAGAGGGCAGAGCAAGACAGCAAAGTGAGTGAATGCCCACATTTACTCCCCCAGCAACTAGTCCACTAAACAATGAATAAAAACAAATATAGACTGAGATGTCAGAACTCTGGATGACAGCTGAGGTGTTGGAAAGTAAGGATAAGTCCAGAAGTGAGGGAGAGGAGGAGCAGAGATGGCACAGAAGCCGGGAGAACCTACCTGCTAACATCTGGAGCAATCACTCAGCGCAGTCATTTTGGCTAAGGACTGGGTAATAGCCCAAACAGGGAACACAGAAAGGGAGCTAATTTGAGGAATATGTAGTCCAATTTTTTAAAGCAGCACAGATTGGCTGTGGAAGTTCTTGGGCCATGCAATTGGGAGGGGGTAAAGGGAGACTGTGGTGCTATGAGAGAGTGCCATTGAATCTTGCTGAGGCTCAAGATGGGCGGGCACTAGGACTGGGAGGAACTGCAAAGGGAGCAGAGCAAGGGAAATACTTTGGACAGATAGGCAACACAGAGGGAAATGACTGGGTCTCTGCCCACAGCTGGACCCCACAGGACAGCCTGAGCAGAAGCATGCAGAATGGAAAGACAAAGAGCCCTCCACCTTCGCCACAGGAAAAGTTGAACCCCACTGCTTATGTCAGCATCTATTACCAGCTAAACCCCTTCCTATGCATGCATGTTGGATCCCAGAGATCCAGCATCCAGAACATCTGAATCAGCATTGGAAAAAAAAAAAACCTAAAAATAAGGGTGCCCTTTAGTAGTTCTCAGGAGAAGATACCAAGCCAACTCCTCCAGGTCTATTTAGACTCATAGAGGCCCTGTGGGGCAGAGTGTACCTTACCTGTGGGGCTTCTAGAGCTATGAATCTTTGCAGAGCAAGCTGTCACATCTCTGTCCCACCGAGCGGCCGTTCAGTGGCAACCGGGAACATGGCTGCTACACCACCAGGGAGCCCAATCCAAAAAGTTTCTTGCTAAAACCATAATAAAAAAAAAAAAGCTAAGAAAGAAGAAAAAAATTACAAAATGGCTCAAGTTCAACAAAAAATATTAAAACACATAAAATTGCAAGAGAAGGACCAATGAAAACAAAACATGAAGAAGAAGAAATTTCTTCTATGGAGGCCCAACTAATGGAAAGAAATGATAATTTTGAGGCTATGGTGCTAAATATGTCTAAAGAAAGCAAAAAGTATGTACAAAACAAACTAGCAGAGATTATGAAAAAAATGGAGGAAAAAAATGACAGATTCAACAAGGAAATTGAAAAGAAAAAAGAAAACTACTGAAAAAGGAATAAAGCAACTGAGTTAGAAAAAGCAAGAGAAACATTCAGCAATAGAGTTGAACAGATAGAGTATATGTTACTAGAAGATAAATAACTGAACTCACTGAGTTCCAAGAGAAACAAGATAAAGAACAAAGAAAAGAGAAATCAAATGGAAATACGGAATTCAATTAAAAAATCTAACATTTGAATTATTGAAATCCCAGAGCACGATGACAAAAATAAAGGCATAGAAACAATTTTCCAAGAGATAATCAAAGAAAATTACCAGACCTAAACAGAGAAACAATCCTGCAAATACAGGAAACTACACAAATCCCGATTAGAAGAAACACAAAAAGATCAATTCCCCACCATATCCTAATAAAATTCTTGAAAACCACAGACAAGAAGATAATTCTGAAAGCAACAAGAGAAAAACACAACGTAATATACCACAGGTCTCTCATAAGAATCAGTACAGATTTCTCCTCAGAAACTCTAGAGACCAGAAGACAATACAGCAATACATAAAAAAATATCAAATAAAAAGAGTTGCCAACAAAGAATTCTTTACCCAGGAAAGTTGTCATTCAAAAATGAGGGGGAAACCGAGACATTCCCAAGCAAACAGGAGCTCTGGGAATTTGCTACTACCAGACATGCTTTGCAAGTATTACTTAAGGGAGTGTTCCAAATAGAAAAGCAAGAACATCTATACTTGGAGAATAAATAAATAAATAAATAAGAAGAGAGAGATATCTAAAAAACACAACAACACAGCTAGTCAAAATGACCAAGTATATGATGTTTTCAGGTAATAAACTCAATAAGTAAATCGCACAAAAAATGCAACAAGTTTGTAAGAAATAAACACAAAGTAAACAAAGCAAATATAGGTTGTATATTGATGTAAATATAGATGCACCAATAGAAATGGGGAAGGGAAGAGCATATCAGGAATAGATATGTTACGTTAAGGTTGTACGTTAACAGTTGTTCATTTCTTAAACTTTGTTGCAATTGCAAGTTGTGTAATGCAGCATATGTGGTAACCACTAAGAAATCACTGAGAAAATATGTTCAGAAGGAAATAAGAAGGAAAACAAAAAGGCTTATCACAAGGAAACAGCCAAATACAAAAAAAACAGAAAAATCAAAATGAAAAAACAAAGAAGATACAAAACACTCAAAAAACAGATGAAAAATTAGTGAGGTTGATGCTTCCTTTTAACTTAATAGCCTATAACATAAATGGCTGAAATGCTCCATGCAAAAGACAGAGAGTGGCAGAATGGATAAAAAACATGATCCATCCTTTTGCTGTCTACAAGAACATACCTTAGACATAAGGACACAAACAGACTGAAAATAAAAGGCTGGAAAAATATTCCATGCAACCAGTAAACAGAAAAGAACAGGAGTGATCATATTAATATCAGATAAAATAGATTTTAAATCAAAATCTATTACAAAAGAGAGGCAGCACCAAGATGGCAGAGTAGTCAGACACTTCCTGTGGTCCCTCTCACAACAAAGACCCAAAAGAACAAGTGGATCAATTACATATGACAATCTAGGAGCCCTGAATACCAAAGACAAAGTGGAGGAGTCAGTCTGAGCAGCAGGGGGAGGGAGAGACAGTTCAGAAGCAGCAGGAATTTGCCAGACCTGACCTGGCTAGCACCCTGCAGCCTGGATCTGCTGGTGCATGCAGACGGAGCCAAGCAGTAGCTCTCAGGACGTGTTTTTCACTTTGGAAGAAACTGAATGACACTTTGCACAAGCCTGTGGAGCCTGGGGTAAGCGGTGCTGTGTCTGCAAAAGTTACATACACGTGTCTAACCCATCAAGTGGGATCTAAATAATACTTCTCCCTCTAGGAAGTGCATCTCTCCACTTCACCTGCCTCCCCCTCTAAGCTTCTCCAGTCCCGGCCTGGCTACAGTGATTGCCATGTCCCCTTGGCTGTAAGTGGGACCTGTAGAGCACCCCAAGCCAGTGTCCTGGCTTTGGAGAGGGAACAAATAAACAAATAACAAACAGGAAAAAATAATCTGCCAGCTTCCCTAAGCCAGGACCTCAGGGCAGGCACAGCCTCTTTGCCTATGCACAGGCATAAGAGATCCATGGACTTCTAATGCATTTCACCCCAGCCTAGACCTGTGTGGGCCCATTTCAACAGTGTAGATCCTCATTAGCATAGTACAACACGGTATATACCTGATGCCTATTTTCAACTGCAGCCACTAGGGAGGAGTGGCAGATTTATGACATTTGACACCACCCTGCCCATTAAGCGGGGTTCTCACCTATCCAAATCAGTAGCCCCCAAGAAAATAAAATAGTTGGGAATAAATCTAACCAGAGACGTAAAAGACTTGTACAAAGAAAACTACAAGACACTACTGCAAGAAACCAAAACAGACCTACATAAGTGGAAAAGCACACCTTGCTTGTGGATAGGAAGACTCAACATTGTGAAAATGTCTGTTTTACCCAAGGTGATCTATGGATAAAATGCAATCCCAATCCAAATTCCAAGGACATTTTTTTTAATGAAGAAAAAAATCATCAACTTCATATAGAAAGGGAAAAACCCTGGATAAGTGAAGTATTACTGAAGAAGAACAAAGTGGGAGGCATCACACTACCTAATTTTAGAACCTATTATGCCAGCATGGTAGTCAAAACAGCCTGGTACTGGTACAACAACAGATACATAGACCAATGGAACAGAATTGAGAATCCAGATGTAAGATCATTCACATATGAGCAGCTGATATTTGACAAAGGTCCCAAGTCTGTTAAATGGGGAAAAGACAGTCTCTTTAACAAATGATGCTGGCATAACTGGATATCCATCTACAAAAAAATAAAAATAAAAGAAACAAGACCCATACCTCACACCATGTACAAAAACTAACTCAAAATGCATCAAGGACCTAAGTATAAAATCTAAAAAGATAAAGATAATGGAAGAAAAAATAGAGACAATGCTTGGAGAACTAATATACGGCATAAACAGAACACAAAACATAACTAATAATGCACAAACAGTAGAAGAGAAACTAGATAACTGGGAGCTCCTAAAAATCAAACACTTATGCTCATCAAAAAACTTCAACAAAAGAGTAAAAAGGCTACCTACAGACTGGGAAAAAAAATTCAGCTACAACATATTCCACCATGGTCTAATCTCTAAAATTTTCAAGATATTGCAAAACCTCAAAGACTAAATGAAAAATAACCCAATTAAAAAATGGGCAAAGGATTTGAACAGACACTTCACCGAAGAAGACATTCGGGCAGCTGATGGATACATGAGGAAATGCTCATGATGATTAGCCATTAGAAAAAAGAAAATCAAAACTACAGTGAGATACCATCTCACCCCAACAAGGGTAGCATTAATCAAAAAATCACAAAATAATAAATGTTGGAGAGGTTGTGGAGAGACTGCAATGCTTATACACTGATGCTGGGAATGTAAAATGGTACAACTACTTTGGAAATTGATTTGGCATGTCCATAGAAAGCTAGAAATACAAGTATCATATGACCCAGCAATCCCACTCCTTGGAATATATCCTAGAGAAAGAAGAGCCATCACACAAATAGATATCTGTACACTTATATTCATTGCAGCACTGTTCACAATAGCAAAAAATATGGAAACAACCTAAGTGCCAATCAACAGATGAATGGATAAACAAATTATGGTTCATACATACAATGAAATACTGTGCAATGGTGAAGAACAATGATGAATCCTCAAAACATCTAACAACATGGATGAATCTAGAGGGCATTATGCCAAGTAAAATTAGTCACTTGCAAAAGGACAAATATTGTATGAGACCACTGTTATAAGAACACAAGAAAAGATTTAACCACAGAAGAAAACATTCTTTGTTGGTTACAAGGGTAGGGAGGGAGGTTGAGAGGAATTCACTAACTAGGTAGTAAGCAAGAATTATCTTAGGTGAAAGGAAGGACAACACACAATACAGGGGAAGTCAGCACAACTGAACTAAACCAAAAGCTAAGAAGTGTCCTGAACATAACCAAACACTTCGAGGGGCAGAGTAGCAGGGACTGGGGCCTGGGGACCATGGTTTCAGGGGACATCGAGGTCAATTGGCATAAAAAAGTTTACTAGGAAAACCTTCTGCATCCTACTTTGATGAGTGGCATCTGGGGTCTTAATAGCTTGAGAGTGGCCATTTAAGACGTATGAATTGGCCCCAACCCACGTGGAGCAAAGGAGAATGAAAAACACTAAAGGCACAAGGACTATATTAGCCAAGAGACAAAAGGACCACATAAGCCAGAGACTCCATCAGACTGAGACCAGAAGAACTAGATGGTGCCTGGCTACCATCAATGACCATCCTGACAGGGAACACAATGGAGAGTTCCCGATGGAGCAGGAGAAAAGTGAGGTGCAGAACTCATATTCACATAAAAAGATCAGACTAAATGGTCTGACTGAGACTGGAGGAACCCTCGAAGCTATGGTCCCCAGACACTTTGTTAACCCAGAACTAAAACCATTCCCGAAGACCACTCTTCAGACAAGGTTTAGACTGGAATATATAACATAAAATAATATTTGTAAAGGGTGTGCTTCTTAGTTTAAGCAGACACAGGAGACTGAATGTGGGGCTCCTGTTCAGAGCAGGATCAGAAGGCAGAAAGGGACAGGAGCTGGTTGGATGGGCAAGGGAAACCTGGGGTGGAAAGGGGGAGTGTGTTGTCACATTGTAGGGTTTGTAACTAGTGTCACATAACAATATGTGTATAATTTTTTTGTATGGGAAATTAGCTTGAGCTGTCAACTTTCACTTAAAGCACAATAAAAAATGTTGATTAGTAAAACAAACAAACAAAAGATCTACAATAAGATTTAAAGAAGGATATTAAAGGATATTAAAAGTTTTTTTTTTTTTTTTTTTTGGTGTTAAAGAATAATGAAAGGGCCAATCCAGAAAGAAGAAAAAAACTGTAAATATATACACACCTAACAGCAATGCTCCAAAATATATGTAACAGATAGTGATTAATGTGAAAGGAGAAATAGACAACTCTGCATTAATAGTAGGGGAATTCAATATAACTACTTTCATTTATAGACAGAACATCTAAAAAGAAGACCGCTAAGGAAATTAAGAACTTAAATAAAACCATAAGACAATTGGATCTAACAGATATATATAGAACAATTCGTCCATCTTCAGAATAATACACACTCCTTTCCAGAGCATATGAATCATTACCCAGAATAGACCATATTCTAGGGCCCAAAACAAGTCTCAACAAATTTTAAAAGATTGAAATCATACATAGCATCTTCTCTGACCATAATACCATATGAGAAATCAACAATAGAAAAAAATAATAAATACGTGGAAACTAATTTAATACACACTACTAAAAAACATTTGGGTCATAGAAGAAATCAAAATTTAAATTAAAAAATTTCTAGACTGAAACAAAAAACCACAATATATCAAATTCTTTGGGACACAGCAAAAGCATTTCTCAAAGTGAAATTCATAGCAATAAATGCCTACATTGAAAAAGATCAAAAATCATTAACTACTTGAATAAATAGAAAAAGGAGAGCAAAAGAAGCCAAAAGCTACCAGGAAAAAAAAAAAAAAAGAAAGGGAAATACTAAAGATCAGGGCAGAAATGAATGAAATAGAAAAACAATAGAAAGAATCAACAAAACCAGAAATTGGTTCTTTGAAAGAATCAATAAAATAGATAAACCATGGGCTATGTTGAAAAAAGAAAAAAAAAAAAAGGCAAACAACTAAATTAAGAAATTAAATTGGTGACATTATAGCTGATTCAACAGAGATAAAGAAAATCATAGCCAATTACTATGAAAAATTGTCCAACAAGTTTGAAAACCTAGGTGAAATGGTCAAATTCCTTTTAAACACACTACCTACCCAAACTAACACAGAGTAGAACATTTAAACAGACCTATTTTTTTTTTTATTACAAAAGAAGAGACCAAAGATGTTACAAAAAATTCATAGATGACATGGCCCCAAAGATTCCAGAGAAAACTGCTGGAACTAATGGAAGGATTAGCAACGTCGTATTGATTTTTAGGAGCTCCCGTTTATCTAGTTTCTCTTCTGATGTTTGTGCACTGTTAGTAATGTTTTGCATACTGTTTATGCCATGTATTAGGGCTCCTATCATTGCCCCTATTTTTTCTCCCATGATCTTTATCATTTTAGATTTTATATTTATGTCTTTGATCCATTTTGAGTTAGTTTTTGTACAAGGTGTGAGGTATGGGTCTTGTTTCACTTTTTTGAGGATGGATATCAAGTTATGCCAGCGCCATTTGTTAAAGAGACTTTTTCCCATTTAATGGACTTCAGGCATTTGTCAAATATCAGCTGTTTATAGATGGATGAATTTATGTCTGAAGCCCAGAAGATGAGGCAGTCTGGGAACACTATGGGGCAGTTCTACTCAGTCCTATAGAATTGCTATGAGTCAGAATAGACTTAATGATAAGTTTGGTTTTATAGAATAGCAAAAACAAGATAAAGAAAACAAAATTGAAGAACTTATATCATCTAGTTTAAATAATCACAGTATAGTAGAGTAATCAAAAGTGTAATACTGGTATAAAAGAGAGATCAGAAAAAAAATAAAGTGAGCAGCAGGCCCACATACATACGGTCTATTGATTTCTAGCAAACAAGCCAGGGAAATTCAACGTGGGAAAAACAACAACAGTAACAGCAACAGCAACATTTTTAACAAGTGATACAGGAACAATTAAATATCCATATGCAAAATTAATAAATTTATAAATAAATAAATTTCAACTGTTACTTCTTACCACATACAAAACAAAGTTGAAATGGTACATAAACCAAAATGTAAAAACATAACTGTAAAAATTACAGAATAAAGCAAAGGAGAAAATTTTTGTGACCGTGATGTCTTAGGTTGGGTTCTCTAGAGAAGCAAAACCAGTAAAGAGTACAAATATATATACCCAGTGGTGTTGAGTCAATTCCGATTCATAGCAACCCTATAGGACAGAGAAAGATTTACATCAAGGAAACAGCTCATGGGATTGTAGAGGCTGGAAAGTCCCAAGTCTGTGGATCAGAATAGAGGCTTCTCTTGATTCATGTAGCCACAGGGACTGGTGTACCCAAGATCAGCAGGTTGGAGAGCAGGGCTCTTGCTCATAGGCTGTGAAGGTCAATGAATCCCAAAATCAGCAGATAAGCTGATAGCTTAAGTCCCAAGAACTAGAGGTCAGATGAACAAGAAACAGTCACAGGATCCTGAGTGAGCAAAAAAGCCAGAAGTCTGCTTGTATTTGGATGCAGCCCACACCCCAAGGAAACTCCCTTTCAACTGATCAGTACACATAGCAGATTCAATCATGGGAGTGATCACATATAAACACTGAGAATCATGGCCCAGCTAAGCTGACACACAGTCTTAACCATCACACATAGATTAGACAAAGATTTCTAGAAAGTGCTCAAAATTTATGCATCACATAAGAAAAATAATGATATCTTGTGTCTTGGTTATCTAGGGCTGCTATAACAGAAGTATCACAAGTGGATAGCTTTAACAAAGAGAAATTTATTTTCTCACAGTCTAGGAGGCCAGAAGTCCAAATTCAGGGCGACAGCTCTAGGGGAAGTCTTTCTCCCTCTGATGGTTCTGGAGGAAGGTCCTTGTCCTCAGTCTTCCTCTGGTCTAGGAGCTTCTCAGCCCAGGAACCTCAGATTCAAAGCTCCTAGTGATGCTTTCTTGGTGGCATGGGGTCTCCCATTTTCTGCTAGCTTCCCTTTTCTTTTATCTCTTGTAAGATAAAAGGTGGTGCAGGCCACATTCCAGGGAAACTCCCTTCACATTGGATCAGGCATGTGACCTTAATAAGGGTGTTAACAATCCCCCTCAATCCTCTTTAACATAAAATTACAGCCACAAAATGGAGGACAAACACAATACTGGGAAACATGGTCTAGCCAAGTTGACACATATTTTGGGGGGGGGTACAACTTGTATATTATCAAAAGTGTTAAACATGTTTGCTCTTCAAAACACACTGTTTTTTATTTTTCACTCATTACTTTTTTTTCTTTTTTTTTGAGAGGGGCTTTAAGAGAAAGTTTACAGTTTAAGTCAGATTCTCATACAAAAATTTATTTACACATTGTTGTGTGATCTTAGTTGTCTCCCTGTAGTGTGACAGCATACTCCTCCTTTCCACCCTGGATTTCTCATGTCCATTCAACCAGCTCCTGTCCCTTTTTGCTTTCTCATCTTGCCTCCAGACAGGAGTTGCCTGTTTAGTCTCACGTATCTACTAAGAAGCACTCTCTTCACAAGTATCATTTTATATCTTATAGTCCAGTGTAACCTTGGTCTGAAGAGTTGGCTTCAGAATTGGTTCCACTTCTGAGATAACAGAATCCAGGAACCATGTCTTCCAGGGTCTCTCCAGTCTCAGCCATACCATTAAGTCTGGTCTTTTCACTAGAATGTGAGTTCTGCAACTCACTTTTCTCCTGCTCCATCAGGGACTCTCTATTGTGCTCCCTGTCAGGGCTGTCTTTGGTAGTAGCCAGGCACCATCTAGTTCTTCTGGTTTCCCAGGCTGATGGAGTCTCTGGTTTATGTGGCCCTGTCTGTATCTTGGGTTCATATTTTCCTTGTCTTTGGTGTTCTTCATTCTCCTTTGCTCAAGGTGGTTGGGGACAAATTGATGCATCTTAGATGGCCAGTGGCTAGCTTCTAAGATCCCAGATGCCATTCACCAAAGTGGGATGCAGAACATTTTCTTAATAAACTGCTATGCCAATTGGCCTAGATATCCCCTGAAACCTAGATTGTTTCCATCTTTTTGCTATTGCGAATAGTGCTACAGTGAACTTGGGTTTGTATATATCTATTTGTGTGACTGCTCTTATTTATCTAGGATATACTCTAAGGAGTGGAATCGCTAGTTCGTATGGTACTTTTATTTCTAGCTTTTTAAGGAGGCACCAAATAAATTTCCAAAGTTGTTGTACCATTTTACATTCCCACCAGTAGTGTATAAGCGTTCCAATCTTTCCACAACTTCTCCAACATTTCTTTGATTAATGCTTGCTTTTTTGCGGTGAGATGGTATCTCACTGTAGTTTTGATTTGCATTTCTCTAACGGCTAATGATTGTGAGCATTTCCTCATGTATCTGTTAACAGCCTGAATATCTTCTTAGGTGAAGTAGATGTTCATATCCTTTGCCCATTTTTAATGGGGTTATTTGTCTTTCTGTTGTCATGGTTTTGCACTATCTCGTAGATTTCAGAGACTAGACACTGACGGGATTTGTTGTAGTCAAAAAAAATTTTTCCCAGCCTGTAGGTTGCCTTTTTACTCTTTTGATGAAGTTTTGTGGTGAGCATAAATGTTTGATTTTTAGGAGCTCCCTGTTGTCTAGTTTCTATCTTCCAGTGTTTTTGCATAGTTAGTAATGTTTTGTATTCTGTTTATGCCATGTATTAGGGCTCCTAGCATTGTCCCTATTTTTTCTTTCATGATCTTTATCATTTTAGATTTTATACTTAGCTCTTTGATCCATGTTGAGTTAGTTTTTGTGGTGTGTGAGGTACGGGTCTTGTTTCTTTTCTTTTATTTTTTTGTAGATGGATATCCAGTTATGCCAGCACCATTTGTTAAAGACACTGTCTTTTCCCCAATTAATGGGTGTTGGGCCTTTGTCAAATGTCAGCTGCTCATAGGTGGATGAATTTAGGTCTGGATTCTCAATTCTGTTCCATTGGTCTATGTATCTGTTGTAATAGTACCAGGTTGTTTTGACTAATGTGGTGGTAAAATCAGATCTAAAATCAGGTAGTGTGAGTCCTCCCGTGTTGTTGTTGTTCTTCAGTAATACGTTACTTATCCAGGGTGTCTTCCCTTTTCATGTGAAGTTGGTGATTTGTTTCTCCATCTCATTAAAAAATACCATTGGAATTTGGATCAGGATTGCATTGTATCTATAGATCATTTTGGGTAGAATAGACATTTTCACAATGGTGAGTCTTCCTATCCATGAGCAAGGTATGTTTTTCCGCTTATGTAGGTCTCTTGTTTTCTCACAGTAGTGTCTTGTATTTTTATTTTTATGGGTCTTTTACTTCTTAATTTACATTTCTGGTTAGATTTATTCCTAAGAATTTTGTCTTCCTGGGGGCTATTGTAAATGGTATTGATTTGGTGATTCTTGCTCAACATTCTATTTCTTGTTCTAGAGGAATTCAACAGACTTTTGTATGTTTATCTTGTATCTTGATTCTCTGCTGAACTCTTCTATTAGTTCCAGTTCTCATGTGGATTCTTTTGGGTTTTCTGCATATAACATCATATCATCTGCAAACAGAGATACTTTTACTTCTTCCTTACCAATTTGGATGCCCTTTATTTCTTTTTCTAGCCTAATTGCTCTGGCTAGGACCTCCAACGCAATGTGAATGTAGAATGGTACAACCACTTTGGAAATTGATTTGGCACGTCCATAAAAAGCTAGAAATAGAAGCATCATATGATCCAGCAATCCCACTCCTTGAAATATATCCTAGAGAAAGAAGAGCCATCACGCTAACAGATATATGCATGTCCATGTGCATTGCAGCACTGTTTACAATAGGAAAAAGTTGGAAGTCACCAAGGTGCCCATCAACTGATGAATGGATAAGTAAATTATGGTATATCTACAACAGCACTATGAGTCAGAATTGACAAAATGGCAATGGGTTTGGGCTTTTTTTTCACACTATGGAATACTATGCTGTGATAAAGAACAATGATGAATCTGTGAAACATCTCATAACATGGAGGAAACTGGATGGCATTATACTGAGTGAAATTAGTCAGTTGCAAAAGGACAAATATTGTATGAGACCCCTATTATAAGAACTCAAGAAATAGTTTAAACACAGAAGAAAATATTCTTTAATGGTTATGAGGGTGCAGAGGGAGGGAGGAAGAGGGGTATTCACTAATAGATGGTAGACAAGAACTATTTTAGGTGAAGGGAAAGACAACACACAATACAGGAGAGGTCAGCAAAACTGGCCTAAACCAAAAGCAAAGAAGTTTCCTGAATACAACAGAATGCTTCAAAGGCCAGAGTAGCAGTGACTGGGATCTGGGAACCACGGTTTCAGGGGACATCTAGGTCAATTAACATAACAAAGTTGATTAAGAATAAGTTCTGCATCCCACTTTGGTGAGAGGGTCCTGGGGCCTTAAACATTAGCAAGCAGTCATCAAAGATGCATTAATTGGTCTCAACCCACCTGGAGCAAAGGAGAATGAAGAACAACAAAGACACAAGATAATTATGAACCCAAGAGACAGAAAGGGCCATATAAGTCAGAGACTACATCAGTCTGAAACCAGAAAAACTAGATTGTTGCTGGCTACAACCAATGACTGCCCTGACAGGTAACACAATGGAGAATCCCTGATGAAGTAGGAGAATGGTGCAATGTAGACCTCAAATTCTCGTAAAAAGACTAGACTTAATGGTCTGACTGAGACTAGAAGGACTCCAGAAGTCAGGGTCCCCGGGCCTTCTGTTGGCCCAAGGCTAGAATCATTCCCGAAGCCAATTCTTCAGACAGGGATTGGACTGGTCTATAAGACAGAAAATGATACTTGTGATGAGCGAGCTTCTTGGCTCAAGTAGACACATGAGACTATGTCTGGAGGTGAGATGAGGAGGCAGATGGGGACAGGAGCTGGCTGAATGGACAAGGGGAATACAGGGTGGAGAGGAGGAGTGTGCTGTAGGGGGAGGTAATTAGGAGTATGTAGCAAGGTGTGTATAAATTGTTGTATGAGAGACTGACTTGATTTGTAAACTTTCACTTAAAGCCCAATAAAAAATAAACAAATAATCTCTTCATCTTTGGTTTTGTCAAGTTTGATTATAATATGTTTTCATGACATTCTTTTGAGATCTACTTTGTGTGGGGTTTGATGAGCCTTTTGGATAGCTATCTTCCTATCTTTCACACCATCAGGGAAGTTTTCTGTCAACAAATCTTCAACAATCCTGTCTGTATTTTCTGTTATCCCTGCCTGTTCTGGCAATCCAATCACTTGTAGGTTATTCCTCTTGATAAAAGAGTCCCATATAATTCTTAGGGTTTCTTCATTTTTTTTTTGTTTTTTGCTTCATTTTTTAAATTCTTTTATCTGATTTTTTCCTTGAATAAGTTGTTGTCAAGTGCTCTATCTTCAATCAAACTAATTCTGATTTCCATTGCCTCGATTCTGCTCCTATGACTTTCTGTAGAGTTGTCTAATTCGAAATTTTATTGTTAATTTTCTGGATTTCTGCTTGCTGTCTTTCTGTGGATTTTTGCAGCCTGTTAACTTTGTCATTGTGCTGTACTATAATCTTCTTAATTTCCTCTATTGCTTTATCTGTGTGTTCCTTGGCTTGTTCTATGTTTTGCCTGATTGCCTTCTTCATGTCTTGAAGAGTTCTGCATATTAATCTTTTATATTCTACCTCTGGAAATTCCAGAAAGTTTTCTTCCTCTGGAATAATTTTTGATTCTTTGTTTTGGGAGCTGGCTGAAGCCACCATCGTCTGCCTCCTTATGTGATTTGATATTGACTGTTGTCTCCGAGCCATCAATAAGTAATTATATTTATTTATTGTGTTTGCCTACTATGTCCTAGCTTCTTGTTTTGTTTTGATATGCCCACATAGGCTGCTCATGTGAGCTAGTTTGATTATTGGCACCTTTGAAGCTCTAACATCCTGTCACCATGAGGTGAGATTTTCTACTAGGTATGGGAGCCCTGGAGTCCATTTACTTTTCTCATACGAATTCAGCTCAGATGTCCAGATAGTCAGTCACCAAGTGTGTGGTACAGGCTCTTACCTATAGTCCTAGACAGGCAGGGGTGATTGGAGTACGCACAGGTGTCTGGCTGCAGTAAGAGGTCATGTGCTGAGCAAGGCAGGGGACTGACGGCTGCCCCTGAGTGCCTTGGAGGAAAGAGAGTCCCTGTTGCATAGAGTGGGTAGGTGGGTGGGTTTGCATCTGGATTATGGGCACCCAATGCTGTTGGCTGTGAGGAATAGTAAAAAAATTTAGATCCTTGTTCCAGGTGGCTAGGTGGCTTGTGTGGAGCCATCAATCATCAGGCCCTTGATGTGGCTAGGTGAGGGCACTGCTTAACGGGCAGAGTGGTGTCACGTGTCACAAATCTGCTGCTGCACCATATAGCTGATACAGTGCAGTTAGGTTTCAGGTACATACTCTGTTGTACTATGCTAATGAGGGCCTACACTGTTGAAATGGGCCCACAAAGGCTTATGCGGGGTGAAAAGCATTCAAAGTCCATGGACCCCTTATGCCTATGCCTAGGCAAAGCAGCCGTACCTGCTCTGAGTTCCTGGTTTAGGGGAGTTGGCAGGTTATTTTTTCCTGTTTGTTAATTTGTTCCCTCTCCCAGGCCAGGAGAATGGCATGTGATGGGCCCTACTTCTGTCCCAGGGGAAGTGGCAATATGCAATTTCTGAAGCTAGCCAGGGACCCGATGCAGAGTAGGGAGAAAGCAGGGAGAGAGGCTCTTCCCAAATCGGGTATTTTTTGATCTGTGCAGTAGGTTATATACATGTACTTGTCTTTTGCCAATTGAGGGCTGCTTCTCACTGATTCTGGAGCGTTGAGCAGACTCTCTGCCACTAGGTCTCCTGATGTGGAAAATACACCCCAAATGTCACTGCTTGCCACACAGCATCTAATCCAGCCTGCAGGGTGCTGATTTCTGCAGGGTTAGTTCTGGCAACTCCTTGATGCTTCTGAACCATCTCTCCCTCCCCCTGCCACTCAGTCTGATTTCTCAACTTTGCCTTTGACGTTCAAGGCTCCTAGATTATCATATATAATCAATTCACTTGTTTTTTCAGGTCTTAGTTGTAAGAAGGACCACCAGAAGTGTCTGACTACTCTGCCATCGTGACCTGCCTTCCCAAACACACTATATTTATTTATTGTGCTTTAGCTGAAAATTTACAAATAAAGTCAGCCTCTCATACAAAAAGTTATACACACTTTGCTATGTGCTCCAAACTGCTCTCCTCCTAATGAGACAGAACATTCTTCCTCTCCACTGTGTATTCCCCGTGTCCATTCAACCAGCTCCTGTCCCCTCTTCCTTCTCATCTTTCCACCAGACAGGAGTTCCCCATATAGTCTCAAATGTCTACCTGAGCCAAGAAACTCACTCTTTACCAGTATCATTGTCTATCTTATAGTCCAGTCCAATCCCTGTCTGTAGAGTTGGCTTCAGGAATTTTTCCAATCTTGGGCTAACAAAGGGTCTGGAGACCATGACTGTCAGGATCCCTCCAGTCTCAGTCAGACCATTAAGCCTGGTCTTTTTATGAGAATTTGAAATCCACATCCCACTGTTCTCCTCCTCCATCAGGGATTCTCTGTTGTGTTCCCTGTCAGGGCAGTGATTGGCCAAAACACACTTTTTAAAAAATGGAAATAAAAAAACCATACATGAAGATAAATATTTGTCAAATGTATAGTTCACAATTGCTTAAAATACATAAATAATTCTTACAAATAATGACAAACAGCCCAATTTAAAAAATGATAAAAATACAAACACATTTCACTAAAGAATATATATGAAGGGCCTATAAACATATTAAAAGGCCCTTATTATTAGTTGTTAGAAAAATGAAAGTTAAAACCAAATGAGATAATGCTACACATCAACTAGAATGGACAAAACAAAAGCTTAGAATACCAACTGCTGGACAGTGCATGGAACAACTGGAATTCCACTTTGGAAAACAGTTAAATCTGTTTCTCCTAAACTTAATTATAAGCCTAACATATTACCTAGCAATCCAAATCCTGTATTTATCCAGGAGCAATGAAAAAATCCACCACTTGTCTGTCAGTTTGTCATACTGTCATGGCTTTCATGTTGCTGTTATGCTGGAAGCTATGTCAGCGGTGTTTCAAATACCAGCAGGACACATATGGTGGAGCTTCCGGACTAACAGGATTAGGAAGAAGGACGTGGCAGTTCATTTATGAAAAAGTTATCCAGTGAAAACCTTATGAATAGCAACAAAACATTGATGAGTGCTGAAAGATAAGCCACTCAGGTTAGAAAAGAAAACAAAAAACCCATTGCCATCAAGTCAATTCCAACTCATAGTGAACCTATAGGACAGAGTAGAACTGCCCCATAGGGTTTCCAAGGACAGATTCGAACTGCTGATCTTTTGGTTAGCTAGGGCTGCTAGCTAACCAGGGTTTCCCTTAGGAAAGGAGGTACTCAAAATAAAGCTGAGGAAGAGCTGTCTCCTCAAAACAGAGTTGACCTTAATGATGTGGATGGAGTAAAGCTTTTGGGACCTTCATTTGCTGATGTGGCACGACTCAAAATGAAAAGAAACAGCTGAAAACATCTATTAATAATCAGAAAGTGGAATGTACAAAGTATAAATCTAGGGAAATTGGAAGTCATCAAAAATGAAATGGAACACATAAATATCAATACCCTAGACATTAGAAAGCTCAAATGGACTGGTATTGGACATTTTGAATCAGATAATCATATGGTCTACTATGCAGAAAAAAAAGAATGACAAATTAAAGAGGAATGGCATCACATTCATTGTCAAAAAGATTTCAAAATCTATCCTGAAGTAAAGCACTGTCAGTATAGGATAATATCCATACACCTACAAGGAAGACAAATTAATCCTACTATTACTCAATTTATGTACCACCCACTAAGGCCAAAGATGAAAATACTGAAAAATTTTACCAACTTTTGCAATCTGAAGTTGATCAAACATGCAATCAAAATTCATAGATAATTATAGGTGATTGGAATGCCAAAGTTGGAAACAAAGAAGAGGATCAGTAGTTGGAAAACATGGACTTTGTGATAGAAACAATGCTGGAGAGCACATGAAAACATTCTCACAACTGGACCAGTAAGCAACAACATAATAAGTGGAAAAAATATTGAAGTCATCAAGAAGTTCATTTTACATGGATCCACGGTCAACACCCGTGGAAGCAGAAGACAAGAAATAAAATTATGTACTACATTGGACAAATCTACTGCAAAAGACCTCTATAAAAGATGTCGAAAAATAAATACGTCACATTGAAGACTGAGGTGTGGATGGCCCAATCCATGGTATTTTCTATTGCCCCATATGCACGCAAAAGCTGGACAATGAATAAGGAAGATGGAAGAAGAAATGATGCCTTTGAATTATGGTGTTGGAAAATAAAATTGAATATACCATGGATTTCCAGAAGAATGAACAAATATGCCTTGAAAGAATTGTAGCCAGCATGCTCCTTAGAAGGAAAGATGAAGAGACTTGGTGTCATGTACTTTGGACATATTATCAGGAGGGATCAGTCCTTGTAGAAGGACATCAGGCTTGGTAAAGTAGAAGGTCAGTGAAAGAGAGGAAGACCCTCAGTGAGATGGATTGACAGAGTGGCTGCAAGATGGGCTCAAATATAGCAATGACTGGGAGGATGGCACAGGACCGGGCAATGTTTCATTCTGTTATACATAGTTCTTTACAAGTGGGAACTGACTCTATGACACCTAATAATAACAAAGGAGAAAATATGTTCACACAAAGACTTGTACACAAATTATTACAGCAACTTTATTCATGATAGCCCCAAACTGGATAGTGAATGAATGAACAAATTGTGGTAGATATGTACAATGAGATTTTTTTAGTAATAAAAATTAACTACTTATACTATCAACAACGTGGAAGAATTTCCGAAGTATTAGTTTAAGTGAAAGAAGCCAGACCCAATAACTATGTATGGAGTGAATTCCATTCACGCAGTACTCTATAAAAGGCAAAACAGAGGGACAGAAACAGATCAGTGGTTTTCATGTATGTGGGTGCGGGAAAGGAACTGACTCTAAAGGGGTACAAAGGAGCGTCTTGAGATGATTGAAATGATCTATATCAAGATTGGATGGTTACATGTTTGTGTACATTTGTCAAAACTCATCCAACTGTATCCTGGAAAAAAGGTGAACTTTATCACATGCAAAATATACCTCAATTAAAGAGAATTAAAAAACTCAGTTCCATCCACATGTTTATACATAACATTTTCCCCACCAAAAAACACATAATGTATTTTACATCTTTCTTATTGTGTACCATTAGAGAAAGCTAGTTTCAAATATAAAAACATCACAAATAATAGAAATCAATATATTTTATTTCGATGGAAATATTTACTACATGTATTTTATAAATCTTGCATATTGAACCATAGTATAATCGAGGACATTTGAACTGTTTATTTTGGTTCATTGTTATTACTATGCCCAAAGGAATTGGGCTGTAATGCACTTGAAAGGCAAGTGTGTGCCTAGAGAGTAATTGACTACTGTCAAATTATATGTTTTCTATGCAAAGTGGGAGTTGTTGTTAGGTGCGGTCGAGTCAGCATTAGTAAGTTAATCAGTTCATTAGTAAGTTCTTCAAGCCCTCTTCATTTTCAGCAAACAAGGTTGTGTCATCTGCATAATGCAGGTTTTTAATGAGTCTTCCTCCTATCCTGATGCCCCATTCTTCTTCATATAGCCCAGCTTCTTGTGTCATTTGCTCAGCATACAGATTGAAGAGGTATCGTAAAAAAATATATAACCCTGACGCACACCTTTCCTGACTTTAAACCAATCAGTATCCCCTTGTTCTGTCTGAACAACTGCTTCTTGATCTATGTAAAGGTTCCTCATGAGCACAATTAAGTGTTCTCGAATTTCCATTCTTGGCAATGTTATCCATTAATTTGTTATGATCCACACAGTCGAATGCCTTTGCATAGTCAATAAAACACAGGTAAACATCCTTCTGGTATTCTCTGCTTTTAGCCAGGATCCATCTGACATCAGCAATGATATCCCTGGTTCCACGTCCTCTTCTGAAACTGGCCTGAATTTCTGGCAGTTCCCTGTCGATATACTGCTGCAGCCATTTTTGAATGATCTTCAGCAAAATTTTGCTTGCGTGTGATATTAATGATATTGTTCTATAATTTCCACATTTGGTTGGATCACCTTTCTTGGGAATAGGCATAAATATGGATCTCTTTCAGTCAGTTGTTCAGGAAGTTGTCTTCCATATTTCTTGTCATAGACGAGTGAGCACCTCCAGCGCTGGATCTGTTTGTTGAAACATCGCAGTTGATATTCCATCAATTCCTGGAGCCTTGTTTTTCATCAGTGCCTTCAGAGCAGCTTGGACTCCTTACTTCAGTACCATCAGTTCCTGATCATATGCTACCTTTTGAAATGATTGAACATTGACTAATTCTTTTTGATATAATAACTCCGTGTATTCCTGTCATCTTCTTTTGTTGCTTCCTGCATCATTTAATATTTCCCCCATAGAATCCTTCACTATTGAAATTCGAGGCTTGGATTTTTTTTTTTTTTTTTTTCAGTTCTTTAAGCTTGTGAAACACCAAGCATGTTCTTCCCTTTTGTTTTTGCATCTCCAGCTCTTTGCACATGTCGTTATAATACTTTACTTTGTCTTCTCAAGCTGCCCTTTGAAATCTTCTCTTCAGTTCTTTTACTTCATAAAGTCCTCCTTTTGCTTTAGCTGCTCAATGTTTGAGAGCAAGTTTCAGAGTCCCCTCTGATATCCATCTTGGTCTTTTTTTCTTTCCTGTCTTTTCAATGACCTCTTGCTTTCTTCATGTGTGATGTTCTTGATGTCATTCCTCAACTCATCTGGCCTTCAGTCACTAGTGTTCAATGCATCAGATCTCTTCTTCAGGTGGTCTCTAAATTGAGGTGGGATATACTCAAAGTCATATTTTGGCTCTCATGGACTTGCTCTGATTTTCTTCAGTTTCAGCTTGAACTTGCATATGAGCAATTGATAGTTTGTTCCACAGTTGGCCCCTGGTCTTGTTCTGATTGATGATATTGAGCTTTTGCATCGTTTGTTTCCACAGATGTAGTCAATTTGACTTCTGTGTGTTCCATCTGGTGAGGTCCATGTGTATAGTCGTGGTTTATGTCAGTGAAAGAAGATATTTGCTATGAAGACGTCGTCAGTCTTGCAAAATTCTAGCATTTGATCTCCGGCATTGTTTCTATCACGAAGGCCATGTTTTCCAACTACTGATTCTTCTTCTTTGTTTCCAACTTTTGCATTTCAATCACCAGTAACTATCAATCTTGATTGCATGTTCGATCAATTTCAGACTGTAGCAGCTGATAAAAATTTTCTATTTCAGAGGTGGAGCCATGATGGCAGAATAGACAGATGCTTCCGACAAGCCCTCCTTACAACAAAGACCTGAAAAAAACAAGTGAAATGAGTAGATTTATGACAAGCTAGGAGCCCTGAGCATCAAAGGCAAGCTTAGAAAATAAACAGAGGGGCAGGGGTAGGAAGAGATGGTTCAGAAGTGGAGAGGAGTTACCAGACCTGAATTACAGGGAAACTCAGGCACCATTCCCAGGAGCGGCGGTGGCAGGCTGGTACTAGTGTTTGGCCACAGTTTCCTTAGGGAGAAGCTGCCAGCCATACTGCCTACTTGCACCTCCAGAACCAGAGAAAAATCGTGCTCTTGGCATAAGCTAAGTATTTGCATATATTTTACTGCGCCCCCCCACCCCCAAGCCAGTTTCAGCGGCTGAATTCCCTGGGCCTGAGATATGCACTGTTGAGTACCTGGAGCCATCCTCCTGGCCTAGGAGAAGGAAAAAATTTGCACTTAGGGGAAAAGATAATTTGCTAGCTCCACTAACCAGGGGAGCTCAGGACAGAAACAGCTCATGTCCAGGCATAAATGGTCTGTGAACTTTGAGCACTTTTCCTGTCTGTATGGACCTGTGTGGGACTATTTCAGGAGAATAGACCCTTTTTGGCAGACTCCAACCATTTCAGCAGTGCAGTGGAGAGGTGGGTGTTTGATATTTGACATTGCTTTGCCTATTAAACAGGGTCCTCACCTACCCACATCAGAGGACTAAGGACTGGTAGCTTCACTCAGGTCACCCAACCACCCACGACTGGGGTCTAAGGATAACAGGTACCTCCCAGTCCTTACAACAAAAACATTGGGTGCCCATTGTCCATCTGCAGAACCCACCCACTTTTATGCTCTAGGGAACAGGGACACGCTTTCCTCAGACTCATGGGGTTTGATTCTCAGCCCATTGCCTTGTTCAGAGTTTGGCCCCCTGCTGCAACCAGATACCGGTGGCTATACCAGTCACCCGTGCCACTCTAAGACTGTAGGACAGAGCCTATACCGCACACTTGATGATCAGCTACCAGGACACCTGAGATGAATTCATACAACAAAAGTGAATGCACTCCTAGACTGATATACCTGAAAACAGCTCTAGCCATCTGGGGACAGGGCTTCAAAGCTCTAAAGGCAAAAATAAGCAAGAAAGCTCACTCAAGCAACACATTTGGTTATATCAAAATGAAACAAAGCAAGAAGCTATGATACAGAAAGCAAACATAAAATAAGCTAATATAATAACTTATAGATGGCTTGGAGAAAACAGTCACATAATGAAACAGACGATGATTGCCTCAGCAAGCTCTCAAAACAAACAATCAAGGGATCTTCTAGACGAAAATACATTCCAGGAATTACCAGAGGCAGAATAAAAAAGGATTAATATACAGAACCCTTCAAGACATCGGGAGAGAAATGAGGCAACATGCAGAACAAGCCAAGAAGCACACAGATAAAGCAGTTGAAGAAATTAAAAAGATTATTCAGGAACACAATGAAAAATTTAATAAGCTGGATAAATCCATAGACAGCAATCAGAAATTCAGAAGATTAACAATAAAATTACAGAAGTAGAAAATTAAATAGAAAATCAGAGGAGCAGAATTGAGCAAGTAGAGGCCAGAATTTCTGAACTCGAAGATAAATCACTTGGCACTAATATATTTGAAGAAAAATCAGACAAAAGAATTAAAAAAAAATGAAAAAACCTTAAGAATCATGAGGGACTCTATCAAGAGAAATAACTACGAATGATTGGAGTACCAGAACAGGGAGGGATAACAGAAAATACAGAGAGATTGTTGAAGATATGTTGGCAGAAAACTTCCCTGCTATCATGAAAGATGAAAAGATATCTATCCAAGATGCTCATCAAACTCCACATAAGGTAGGTTTCAAAAGAAAGTCACCAAGACATATTATAATCAAAGTCATCAAAAGAAAAGATAAGGAGAGAATTTTAAGAGCAGCTAGGGATAAACGAAAAGTCACCTACAAAGGAGAGCCTATAAGAAAAAGCTCGGACTACTAGGCAGAAAGCATGCAGGCAATAATGCAATAGGATGACTTACTTAAAAAGTTGAAGGAAAAAACTTGCCAGCCAAGAATCATGTATCCATCAAAACTGTCTCTTAAATATGAAGGTGAAATTTCCAGATAAACAGAAGTTTAGGGAATTCGTAAAAACCAAACCAAAGCTACAAGAAATACTAAAGGGAGTTCTTTGGTTAGAAAATTGATAATATCAGGTATCAACCCAACTAGAACACTGGGCAGAGCAATCAAAAGTCAACTCAGACAGGGAAATCAAATAAACAAAGCAAGATTTAAAAGAAAAAAAAAACCTCAAAACAGGATTAAAAGTGATGTTTTATAAAAGAAGACAACATTAAAACAATAAAGAGGGATTAAGAACTGTAGTCATAGATCTTCCATACAGAGAGGAAGATATGGCAATACAAAGAAATAAAACATAGGTTTAAATTTTAAAAAATAGGGGTAAATAATACGGTAACTACAAAGGAGACAAACTATTCTACTCATCAAAATAAAATACAAGAAAAAAAATGGAGACTCAGCAGCAACAAAATCAACAACAATGAATATGAGGAAAGAACAATATATGAAGATAATCTACTCAGCACATAAAATTAAGTGGGAAAAAGAGTCAACAACACACAAAAGAAGACATCAAAATGACAGCACTAAATTCATACCTATCCATAATTACCATGAACGTAAACAGACTAAATGCACGACTAAAGAGACAGAGAGTGGCAGAATGAATGAAAAAACAAGATCTGTCTGTATGCTGTATACAAGAGATATGCCTTAGACTTAGAGAAACAAACTAAAACTCAAAGGGAGGAAAAAAAATATATCAAGCAAACAACAAACAAAAAAGAGCAGGAGTGGCAATATTAATTTCTGACAAAATAGACTTTAAAGTTAAATCCAGCAGAAAGGATAAGGAAGGACACTATGTAATGATTAAAGGGACAATATACCAAGAAGATATAACCATATTAAATATTTATGCACCCAATGACAGGGCTGCAAGATACACAAATTCTGTCAGCTTTGAAAAGTGAGATAGACAGGTCCACAATAATAGTAGGAGACTTCAACACACCACTTTCGGTGAAGGACAGGACATCCAGAAAGAAGCTCAATAAAGACATGAAAGATCTAAATGACACAATCAACCAACTTGACCTCATAGACATATATAGAATACTCCACCCAAAAGCAACCAAGTATATTTTCTTTTTTAGTGCACATGGAACATTCTCTAGGGTAAACCACATATCGGGTCCTAAAGCAAGCCTTACCAGAATCCAAAGTATCTTCACTGACCCTACGGCCATAAAAGTGGAAATCAATAACACAAAAAGAAGGCAAAAGACATCAAACACTTGGAAACTGAACAATACCCTGCTCAAAAAAGGTTGGATGATAGAAGACTTTAAGGATGGGATAAAGAAATTCATAGATTCCAATGAGAATGAGAACACTTCCTATCAGAACCTTCAGGACACAGCGAAAGCAGTGCTCAGAGGTCAATAGATATCTATAAATGCACACATAGAAGAAGAAGAAAGGGCCAAAATCAAAGAATTATCCCTACATCTTGAACACATAGAAAGAGAGCAACAAAAGAAACCCACAGAAACCAGAAGAAAACAAATAATAAAAATTAGAGCATAAGTAAATGAAATAGAAAACAGAAAAACAATTGAAGGAATTAACAAGACCAAAAGCTGGTTCTTTGAAAAAGTCAACAAAATTGATAAACCACTGGCCAAATTGCCAAAAGAAAACCAGGAGAGGAGGCAAATAATCCGAAGAAGAAGTGAGATGAGCCATATTACAACAGACCCAACTGAAATTAAAAGAATCATATCAGATTACTATGAAAAATTGTACTCTAACAAATTTGAAAACCTAGAAGAAATAGATGAATTCCTAGGAACACACTACCTACCTAAACTAACACAAACAGAGGTAGAACAACTAAATAGACCCATAACAAAAGAAGAGATTCAAAAGGTAATCAAAAAATCCCAACAAAAAAAGCCCTGGCCTTGATGGCTTTGCTGCAGAGTTCTACCAAACTTTCAGAGAAGAGTTAACACTACAACCACTAAAGGTATTTCAGAGCATGGAAAAGGACAGAATACTCCCAAGTTCCTTCTATGAAGCCACCATATCTGTGATAACAAAACCAGGTAAAGACACCACAAGAAAAGGAAATTACAGACCTATATCCCTCACGAACTTAGATGCAAAAATCCTCAACAAAATTGTAGCCAATAGAATTCAACAACATATTTAAAAAAGAATTCACCACGACCAAGTGGGATTCATATCAGGTATGCAGGGATGGTTCAACATTAGAAAAGCAATTAATGTAATTCATCACATAAATGAAAGAAAAGACAAAAATCACATTATTTTATCAATGGATGCAGAAAAGGTATTTGAAGAAGTTCAACACCCATTCATAATAAGACTTCTCAGCAAAATAGGACTAGAAGGAAAATTCCTCAACATAAAAAGGGCATTTACACAAAGCCAACAACCAATATCATCCTAAATGGAGAGAGTCTGAAAGCATTCCTTTTGAGATAGGGAACCAGAAAAGGATGCCCTTTATCACAACTCTTATTCAACATTGTGCTGGAAGTCCTAGCCAGAGCAATTATGCTAGATAACAAAATAAAGGGTATCCAGATTGGCAAGAAAGAAGTAAAATTAACTCTATTTGCAGACAACATGATCTTATGCATAGAAAACCCTAAGGAATCCTCAAGAAAACTACTTAAATTAATAGAAGAGTTCAGCAGAGTATGGGGATACAAGATAAACATAAAAAATCAGTTGGATTCCTCTACAGCAACAAAAAGAACATCGAAGAGGAAATCACCAAATCAATACCATTTACAGTAGCCCCCAAGAAGATAAAATACTTAGGAGTAAATCTTACCAGAGATGTAAAGGATTTCTACAAAGAAAACTACAATACACATATGCAAGAATACAAAAGAGACCTACATAAGTGGAGAAACATACCTTGCTCATAGATAGGAAGACTTAACATTATATATATGTCTATTCTACCAAAAGCACTCTATAGATTTAGCGCGATTCCGATCAAATTTCAACAACATTCTTTAATGAGATGGAGAAACAAATCACCAACTTCATATGGAAGGGAAAGAGGCCCCAGATAAATAAAGCATTACTGAAAAAGAAGAACAAAGTGGGAGGCATAATCTACCTAATTTTAGGACCTATTATACTGTCACAGTAGTCAAAACAGCCTGGTACTGGTATAAAAACAGATACATAGACCAATGGAACAGAATTGAGAATCCAGACATAAATCCATCCACATATGAGCAGTTATTTGACAAAGGTCCCCAAATGGTTAAATGGGGGAAAACAGTCTTTTTAACAAATGGTGCTGGCATAACTGGATATCCATCTGTAAAAAAATGAAACAAGACCCATACCTCACTCAATGGGCAAAAATGAGATCAAAATGGATCAAAGACCTAAATATAAAATCTAAAACAATAAAGATCAAGGAAGAAAAAATAGTGACAATGTTAGGAGGCCTAATACATGGCATAACTAGTATACAAAACATTACTAACAATGCAGAAGAAAAACTAGATAACTGGGACCTCCTAAAAATCAAACACCTGTGCTCATCCAAGGACTTCACCAAAAGAGTAAAAAGGTTACCTACAGACTGGGAAAAAGTTTCTAGCTATGACATTTCCGATCAGCACCTGATCTCTAAAATCTAAATGATACTGCAAAAACTCAACTGCAAAAAGACAAATAACCCAATTAAAAAATGGGCAAAATACATGAACAGACACTTCACTAAAGAAGACATTCAGGTAGCTAACAGATACGAGAGGAAATGCTCACTATCATTAGCCAGTAGAGAAATGCAACTCAAAACTACAGTGAGTTTTCATCTCATTCCAATGAGTCTCGCATTAATCCAAAAAACACAAAACATTGAATTTTGGAGAGGATGTGGAGAGATTGGAACACTTGTACACTGCTGGTGGGAATGTAAAATGGTACAACCACCTTGAAAATCGATTTGGTGCTTCCTTAGAAAGCTAGAAATAGAACTACCATACGATTCAGCAATCCCACTCCTTGTAATATATCCTAGAGAAATAAGAACCTTTACATGAATAGACATATGCACACCCATGTTTATTGCAGCACTGTTTACAGTAGCAAAAAGATGGAAGCAACCAAGATGCCCGTCAATGGATGAATGGATAAATAAATTATGATATATTCACACAATGGAATACTATGCATCAGTAAAGAGCAGTGCGGATCTGTGAAACATTTTGTAACATGGTGGAATCTGGAAGGCATTACGCTGAGTGAAATTAGTCAGTTGCAAAAGGACAAATATTGTATAAGACCACTACTATAAGAACTCAAGAAATAGTTTAAACAGAGAAAAAAATATTCTTGGATGGTTATGAGAGGTGGAAGGGATGGAGGATGGGAGGGAGTATTCACTAATTAGATAGTAGGTAAGAACTACTTTAGGTGACGGGAAAGATAACACACAATACAAGCAAGGTCAGCACGACTGGACTAAACCAAAAGCAAAGAAGTTTCCTGAATAAACTGAATGCTTCGAAGGCCAGTGTAGCACGGGTGGTGGTTTGGGGACCATGGTTTCAGGGGATATCTAAGTCAATTGGCATAATAAAATCTATTAAGAAAATATTCTGCATCCCACCTTGGAGAGAGGCATCTGGGGTCTTAAACACCAGCAAGCGGTCTCAACCCACCTGGATCAAAGGAGAATGAAGAACATCAAGGACACAAGGTAATTATGAGCCCAAGAGACAGAAAGTACCACATAAACCAGAGATTACATCAGCCTGAGACCAGAAGAGCTAGATGGTGCCCGGCTACAACCGATGACTTCCCTGACAGGGAACACAACAGAGAACCCCTGAGTGAGCAGGAGAGCAGTGGGATGCAGACCCCAAATTCTCATAAAAAGACCAGACTTAATGGTCTGACTGAGACTAGAAGGATCCCAGTGATTATGGCCCCTAGAACTTCTGTTGGCCCAGGACAGGAACCACTCCCAAAGTCAACTCTTCAGACATGGATTGGACTGGACAATGGGTTGGAGAAGGATTCTGGTGAGGAATGAGCTTCTTGGATCAGGTGGATACTTGAGACTATGTTGGCGTCTCCTCCAACGTAGTCTCATAGGGGAGTTGAGAGGGTAGAGGGGGTAGAAGCTGGCGAAATGGACACGAAAAGACAGAGTGGAGGGAAGGAGTGGGCTGTCTCATTAGGGGGAGAGCAACTGGGAGTATGTAGCAAGGTATATAGAAGTTTTTGTGTGAGAGACTGACTTGATTTGAAAACTTTTACTTAAAGAACAATAAAAATAATAAAAAAAAAGCCAGAAAACAAACAAAAGTGTTCTATTTCTTCATCTTTGGCCCTAGTGGTTGGTGTGTAAATTTGGATAATAGTCGTATTAACTGGTCTTCCTTGTAGGCGTGTGGATATTATCCTATCACTGATAACGTTGTACTTCAGGAAAGATCTTGAAATGTTCTTTTTGACGATGAATGCAACACCATTCCTCTTCAAGTTATCATTCCCAGCATAGTAGACTATATGTTTTTCCAACTTGAAATGGCCAACACCAGTCCATTTCAGTTCACTAATGCCTAGGATATCAATGTTTATGCATTTCCTTTTCCACAGTTTCCCGTTTTCCTTGATTCATACTTCATATATGCCATGTTCCAATTATTAATGGTTGTTTGCAGCTGTTTCTTCTCATTTTGAGTCACGCCACATAAGCAAATGAAGGTCCTGAAAGCTTTACTCCATCCACATCATTAAAGTCAACTCTACTTTGAGGAGGCAGCTCTTCCCCAGTCATATTTTGAATGCCTTCCAACCTGGGGCTCATCTTCTAGCACTATATCAGACAATGTTCCTCTGCTATTCATAAGGTTTTCACTGGCTAATGCTTTTCAGAAGTAGACTGCTGGGTTCTTTTTCCTAGTCTGTCTTAGTCTGGAAGCTCAGCTGAAACCTATCCTCCATGGATGACCCTGCTGATATCCAAATACTGGTGGCATAGCTTCTAGCATCACGGCAACACACAAGCCTCCACAGCACAACAAACTGACAGAGAGCTAGGTTTTAAACACAAGTCTATTGAATACTACTTCCCATGCTCCTCTGTACACAAGTACACTATTCCAAAATCCTGGCCCTTGACAGACTTTCCACATGGCCACTGTAAATATGGGCATTACAATAGGGTTGTTTTCAATGAATCTAAATGTGTGCAATTAAAGGTTTTTAAAATTTATTCCAAGATTATGTCATGGCCTTTTGTATGTGTGTGTGTGTGTGTGTGTGTGTATCAACATGTTCTTTGTTTTCTAATAGTCTTATGAGAACCAAATGTTGTTTTGGGAAGAAAATATGAAATATTAACCATTTAAGAGATCAGTAGAAAATTTTAAACATACTACCAACCCAATCCCCCAAAAGAGATCCACTGAAATGTCAAGTACACTCACGCAGAAATAAACTGTATTAAAGAACACTGTGAAAACAGGTCCGCTCTGGGTACCAAAACCTGAACTGCCATTTTCAGAAAAGGCTTCACTGGCCATAAACAATATCTGGAAAGGCTAATTAAGGACTTTGTAACTTCATTAAAGAGTAAGCTTAGTTGAGGATGGTCAGCTAATAATATGGACTGAGAAATTTATACAATTTATGATTTCTCAACTGCACATAAACATACACTCAAAAGGATGTAGATTGGGTTGTAAAATACTTATTTTTTATTCACTTAAAAGGAAAAAAATGTTCACTTATGACATTTCTGCTTCTAACTCTGCTAAGCCTGTAATACCCACGGTCTTTTTTTTATCTCATATTATTACGCTGGAATTATAGCAACCTTATTTTAGGACATTGTTCCAGAATTATTTTTTGTTGTCAATCCTGAAAAATTCTTCCGCTGTGCTCTACAAAACAAATGTTTGCTTTATTTAGCATACAAGAATGGTTCTTCTCTCTTTATTTCATCACTGAGTCCAATATGCATGTTCTCTGACATACTGCAATGATGGTGACATGTTACTTCACTACCTTTGACAAGAAGAATCACTTCTGGAACAGAATCTGAGCTACAAAAAGATTCCACCAACAGGCAGAAAGACATATGCATAACTAAACCTATTTAACACCACCAAGCATCTCTTCTTTAAGTGACAGGTCAACATGCACATAAGCTACAGGGAAAACGAAATCCATATTTGTGCATCTACTGAGGACGCTGAAGCATTTGAAATGTGGTGGTCTGAGCCTCCACACCAGAAATGAGTTTAAAAGTAGTTATATCTGCATGTGTTCAATTAAAATAAAGAAACAAATAAATAAACCAAGAACACAGATAACATATGCCACATAAAATACAATGCAAAGTTAAATAACTTCACATTAAATGGGACTGTGCCTACACACTGTCATATTCTCTCCCCAGGGAAATGGCTTCAGTTAAAAAGTCAACCCATTGACCACTTCATTTCTTTGTCTACAGCAGCATTTTCCAAACTGTATCTGGTAGAATACTGTTGTCTATAAAAAAAAAAAAGAAAGTTGTCTATATGTGATGTTAATTGGTGCTCTGAAAGGATTTCAAGATTAAATCATTTCTAGCAAAGTTGCATGTTGCTCACAGCTCTCAGTAGCATTAAGAAATCTCTAAGGTTTCATGGTAATGTGCCGGATTTTCTCCTGTTTAAGTTAGGAATTTGTACACTCATTCCTGTCGCTAGAAACTTACCACTATATTTTTTATTGTTTTTTGGAACAATAGTGTGGGAATTGATGATATTTAAAAATATGAAATAAAGAACTTAAGAGTGTCTACTTGCCTTCTTATTTGGACAAGATCTATGTCTACAGTAAGAGATGATTGAAAAAATACATTTGATTACTTGGAGTTAGCCTTCTAGTTTATCTAATTTGTAGACTCAGATTTCTCAGCATTAAAATAGGGATAATGATTCTTATCTATAATATTTTGTGAGAACTAAATGAGAACATAGTTGTTCAACTAATATTGGGTACATAATAAAGATGCAATAACTGGTAAATATTACTCTGACTAGTATTAGTATTATTTCTTATCAAATCCATACTCTTAAGCACTATAAATCTTTGTCTTTCATTATAAATAGAATAAATTATGAACTATTTTGGGATGTCTGTTCATTGGGATGAAACAGTGTTGTTCTTTTTTAACTGGGTTTATTGTGAATGTAATTGCATTTCAAAAAGTTCACTGATATTTTATGGTGTAATATTAATCTTCAGAAAATAATACTAATATTACAGCTTGTGGGCACTAAATCCAAATTTCACATCTCATTCTTTTAGTTACCTATTGCTGAAATTATTCTCTAACTTAGTTGCTTAACACATAGTGTTTAGTTATTTCTCAGAATTCTCTAAGCTAGGTGTCCTGCTCTATGTGGCATCAGCTGGAGTTAGTTGGTGGCAATTCTGTCTAGAAAGTCAAAGAAGGCTTCACTCACATGTGTGGAACATTGGCGCTCCTCTGCATGTCTTCGCCACAGAGGTACCTTGGGCTTCCTCACAACATGGTAGTCTTTGGGCAGTTGGACTTCTTCAATGGTGTCTGGCTTCCCAATGTGAAAGCAAAAGGTGCAAGGCTTCTTGAAGGCTAGGCCAAGAACTAGCTCAATGTCACTTCTGCCACATTTCACTGAATAAGTCATGTCCTCGAGCCACCCAGATTCAAAGAGAATAGACATAGAATCCAGCACTTGCTGGGTAGAGTGGCATATACAAATGGAGGGAAGGAATTGATGACGGCTGTCTTTCATGGCTATCTTTCTTACCTTCAGTCATCAGTTTTACACCACACTCCAATCAGACTGTTCCTGACATTTGACAAATAAATTCTGAGTCCAGATCTCACACAAGTAAAACGTTCAATATATGCTTGTTGAATTCATTTCTCTTCACGTTGGCACAGATCTCAATATGATTAAAATCTGTGCCAGAAACTATGCCAGATTCTGGGGGCATAGTGACAAAAAAACTGTCCTTGTCCTCTCACCACTCATGGGCAAGGTCAACACACAGACTGCTATGATGCAGTAATAAGTGTGATGATAGGGGAAAGTCCAGACATCGTAGGACACAGAGGATAAGGCCTTTGGAAATCATGGAGGAAGTCAAAGGGGCTACCATCAAGAGTGACTTGTGCTGAGTTTGGGATGGTAGATGTTAGGCCACAGGTTTGGACCAGTAGGAGTTGGGACCTATGTGGGGATGGGAAAGGGGTGCTTTTCCAGTGGTTTTTAGAATCTGGTCCCCAGACTGGCATCATCAGCATCATCTGGGAACTTGTTAGGAATGTACTTTCTTAGGTCCTACCTAGATCTACTTAATCAGAAACTCCCTGGGTAGAGTGAAACCATCCGATGAACACTACAGTGTAAGACTTAATGATTTAGGTAGAAAGCATAGTGTGTGTGAAAACACAGGGCCTGGGAAAGTATGATTTACTCTGTAAGTTCCTTGATAAAGAAGTTGCCTGATACAACTTTCCCCATCCACTAACATGTGTGAACTTAGTGTTCAATAGTTACATCAGGGTAAGGACTGATGTAGATGCCCATACACAGCTCTTTCTGGTAAAGGGAGATCGTGTTATGGATAGAATTGTGTCGCCCCCAAATTTGTGTCAACTTGGTTAGGCCATGATTCCCAGTGTTGTGTGATTGTCCACTGTTTTGTCATCTAATATGATTTTCCTATATATTGTAAATCCTACCTCTATACGTTAAAAAGGTAGGATTAGAGACAGTTACGTCAATGAGGCAGGACTCAATATACAAGATTAGGCTGTATTTTGAGTCAATCTCTTTTGAGATATAAAAGAGGGAAGCAAGCAGAGAGATGGGGGTACCTCCCATCACCAAGAAATAAGAGCTGGAAAAGCAGATCCTTTCAACCTGGGGTTCCTGCACTGAGAAGCTCCTAGACTAGCAGAAGACTGATGACAAGGACCTTTCTCCAGATTCCATAGGGAGAGAAAAAATGCCCCTGGAGGTGGAACCCTGAATTCAGACTTCTAGCTTCCTAGACTGTGAGAGAATAAATTTCTGTTTGTTAAAGCCATCCACTTGCTGTATTTCTATTATAGTAGCACTAGATGACTAAGACTATCAGCATTGTTGTGCTAAGTTCTAAGTGAGAATGAGTTACAGAGGATATAATCAAAACAGAAGTCAAGGAACAACATTCTCGAAGAGTGAAGTGAAGCCACGGAGTTAGCATAATTGAATTAATTTTGGAAAGTAAAAAGCTGTATATACTTATTAAGCATTATAATGTTGAGAATATAAGTTATTTATAAATTAAACCAATTTACTTTTTTGTCTTATTTAGTTGTAGGAGACTGTATGCATTTCAAGGACATGGTCCAACATTATCTGCTTCGTATCCCTTTGTGGTAGTTACTAAAATAATACTAGATAAACAGACTTTTGGAAGGGTGGAATGAGGATTTAATTGGAAATTATGATGCTTCCCTTGTTGTTGTTGTTGTTAGGTGCCGTTAAGTCAGTTCTGACTCACAGTGACCCTATGCACAACAGAACGAAACACTGCTTGGTCCTGTGTCATCCTTACGTTCGTTGTTATGCTTGAGCCCATTGTTGCAGCCACTGTGTCAATTCACCTCATTGAGGGTCTTCCTCTTTTCCAACGACCCTGTACTTTGCCAAGCATGATGTCCTTCTCCAGGGACTGATCCCTCCTGACAACATGTCCATAATATGTAAGATGCAGTCTCTCCATCCTTGCTTCTAAGGAGCATTCCGGTTGTACTTGTTCTGAGACAGATTTATTCGTTCTTCTGGCAGTCCATGGTATATTCAATATTCTTCGCCAACACCACAATTCAAAGGCATCAGTTCTTCTTCGGTCTTCCTTATTCCTTGTCCAGCTTTCACATGCATATGATGCAACTGAAAACACCATGGCTTGGGTCAGGCGCACCTTAGCCTTCAGGGTGACATCTTTGCTTTTCAACTCTTAAAGAGGTCCTTTTTAGCAGATTTACCCAATGCAATGTGTCTTTTGATTTCTTGACTGCTGCTTCCATGGCTGTTGATTGTGGATCCAAGTAAAACGAAATCCTTGAGAACTTCAATCTTTTCTCTGTTTATCATGATGTTGCTCACTGGTCCAGTTGGGAGGATTTTTGTTTTCTTTATGTTGAGGTGCAATCCATCCTGAAGGCAGTGGTCTTTGATCTTCATTAGTAACTGCTTCGAGCCCTCTTCACTTTCACCAAGCAAGGTTATGTCATCTGCATAACGCAGGTTGTTAATGAGTCTTTCTCCAATCCTGATGCCCCGTTCTTCTTCATATAGTCCAGCTTCTCATATTATTTGCTCAGCATACAGATTGAATAGGTATGGTGAAAGAATATAACCCTGGCGCACAGCTTTCCTGACTTTAAACCAATCAGTATCCCCTTGTTCCGTCTGAACAACTGCTTCTTGATCTATGTAAAGGTTCCTCATGAGCACAATTAAGTGTTCTGGAATTCCCATTCTTCGCAATGTTATCCATAATTTGTTATGATCCACACAGTTGAATGCCTTTGCATAGTCAATAAAACACAGGTAAACATCCTTCTGGTATTCTCTGCGCTTTCAGCCAGGGTCCATCTGACATCAGCAATGATATCCCTGGTTCCGCGTCCTCTTCTGAAACTGGCCTGAATTTCTGGCAGTTCCCTGTTGATATACTGCTGCAGCCATTTTTGAATGATCTTCAGCAAAATTTTGCTTGCGTGTGATATTAATGATATTGTTCTATAATATCCACATTTGGTTGGATCACCTTTCTTGGGAATAGGCATAAATATGGATCTCTTCCAGTCAGGTGGACAGGAAGCTGTCTTCCATATTTCTTGGCATAGACGAGTGAGCACCTCCAGCGCAACATCTGTTTGTTGAAACATCTCAATTGATATTACATCAATTCCTGGAGACTTGATTTTCACCAATGTTTCCCTTACAGTCTTAAATTTGCAATAACTTGCTCTGTGTCCGTGGGCAAATAACTTAGCCTCTCTGATTCTTGGTTTCCTTATCTAATAGGAGTCTGGACTCTGATTTTTAGCCCTATTTCAGCTCTAAAATTGTACTCAGAATCTCATTTCTTTTTTTTTCCAGATAGAAATAAAATCTCTCTCTCTCTGCCTCTCCCTCTCACCCCCCTCTTTGATTTAGAAAAGTTATAAACTCAGTCAGAAAAAAATATTATTTCAACTTCCAGATGAGGTTGAAGTGGAACACTTTTCAGGGACTACTCTAGAGAGAAGGGAAGATAAGCAGGTGACCCACAGGAAAATACATGGCTAATAGAGAGCAACTGTTTGATTAGGTGTTTAGATTGAGGTTTGGAAAGGAGCTAAGAGGTCAGGGAAGATGAGTTATATGTATATATATATATATATATATATATATATATATATATATATATAATTTTTTTTTAAGTTGCCAATGTTTGCTTTGAAGCTTAAATGATTTGAGATTTCATAAAGATTTAGGGAAAAAAACTCTGATGGGAAAGCGATGGGGTCAGGGACTCAGGACTGGGAGATAGCACTCAGAACAGAATTATCTGACAGGTCTAATACAGATGTGGAGAATTCATAGCATTGGGGGACCTCAGACACATAAAAGAAGAATAAAGAAATACCTGATGTTGACCCAATGACAAATTAACTGGCATATTCTCTGTAATACAGTTTTTCATGAACGAGTGCACCACAGAAATTACTGCCATTTAGTTCCCTATAAACACAACACAGTTTGTATTTTATGATAGCATTAAATTTCCTGTAAAATGGTATTTGATTTTTTTTCTTAAGTTTTCTAAATATGGTCTTAAAGTGGGTATATTTGAATACAGATCTACATTTAAAACTTGTAATTTGAAAAAAACACGGGCTAAAAATAGCTACTGTCTCCCAATGCTTTGGCCATCCCCAACCATATTTATTTGAGGGCATATAGGATGATTTGGGGTTAAAACCACTGCACCCCACCCCCACTCTAACACAGCAAGAAGTAAACCCTAAACTGTCCTTCAGCCCCTGAATGTCTGAAAGCAAACTTCACAGAGTGGTAATGATTTCACTTTCCATCCCAGAATCAACACGCACAGCCATCTTTCTCTCACCTCTGCCTGCCAGGACTTCCTTCTTCCTTTTCTCTCTCTTCCGAAAATTGTTTCTATATCTAGATTTGCAAGGTAACTGCACCCACAATCTAACCCAGTTTGAAGGATATTGGGTGCCACAGGTCATTGTCGCTCTGGGTTGACCTCAAGCCCTGGGTGCAAAACTGGCCACAATCCCCCAATAAACAGCAGGAAAAAGACTGCAGGCATACAGATTTCTGCACAAAGACTCTATCCTGTATCTTTTATCTGTATTGTTAACTATCCAACCTCAAGAGATCAACAAGGATGGGCACGATGACCCTTACTATCCTGATGAACGCTTTTGTGCTACGTGTTTTTTGCCACATACCTCAATTAAATGAGCGTGCATTTATTTTCAGAAAATTAACTTTGGCTTCACTCAGGAGCACATGTGTGGAGAGTACTCTGAAGCCAACTCAACCTGTGTTTGCAAGCCTGGCTGTGTCCCTTTCAGTGTCCTCCACCAGGGAGCTCAGGCCATCGCAGAAGCTGTGATGCAAGTAGGGGAAGATTGAATTAGACCAAGCACACTGCCTGGAGCTGGGCTGCAGCCGTAATGATTTGAACTTCAGCAGACCCTTGTCATTTACAAGAAATGTTCTACAATATTCTAAATTCCCCAAATGTGCATACAATGTAGCATGTAATTCTACCCTTAGATGCAGTAAATATAACTGGAAATTGTAGTTGAACCCTATAGACCCTGAATTGTCCTATAAATGTAGAACCAAAGTCATTTATAAAGCTATTTTCTGGCTAAGAATCACTCCTTTTTTCTTCATCGCCACTGCAAAAATTAGCTGTTGGCTTTCTTTTCAGGCGCATTTTCTCCAAAGAAATAAAGTCTTCAAACTTTTGCCACTATTTGAGCTTAAGCAATGAGAAGAATAAAAGCCATCAGGTCCCACCGAGAGGCTAGTTCAGTAATTCTCACCTGGAGTTGGTTTACCAACCCTGAGTGAGACTATCTATTGTTTCAAGGACCCAGGGCTTTGGGCACCTACACATCAAGTTCCGACTGCCCAGAGTCCCTGACCCTGTCTTTTTCTTAGCTCCTTCTGTTCAAATGTTGATATTCTCTGAAAAGCCTTTCTTAACCCCAGTGTAAGCCATGTACCAATGGTATGGATTTGCACAAGGCATTACCACACATGTGTGTCTATTTATAAATCGAGGCCTGCTTTAGACTTTGAGATTCCTGACCAGGCACTGTGACACAGGAATCACACACATGCTGTGTACTCTCCTTTAAGAATTTCATTGAGAATTATGTGGAGATATTATATCAACTATCACAAGATTGGAAACCCTGGTGGTGTAATGGTTTAGAGCTATAGCTGCTAACCAAAAAGTTGGCAGTTCGAATCCACCAGGCGCTCCATGGAAACTCTATGGGGCAGTTCTATTCTGTCCTATAGGATCGCTGTGAGTTGGAATCAACCCGACTGCAACAGGTTTTTTTTTTTTTTGGTATCATAAGATCATCATCACTCATCTGTCAGTTTGTCATACTGTGGTGGCTTGTGTGTTGCTGTGATGCTGAAAACAAGGGACGTAGTATTTCAAATACTAGTAGAATCGCCCATGGTAGACAGGTTTTGGCAGAGCTTCCAGGCTAAGACTAGAAAGAAAGGTCTGGCAATCTATTGTCAAATATTAATCAATGAAAACCCTATGGATCACAGAATATTATCCGAGACTTTGACTTGCTTACTTTGGATGTGTCATCAGGAAAGACTAATCACTGGCAGAGAATACCATGTTTAGTGAAGTAGAGGGTCAGTGAAGGTGAGGGAGACCTTCAGTGAGATGCGTTGACACAGTAGCCACACAATGGACTCAAACATACCAAAAATCATGAAGACATCATAGGACCGCACAATGTTTTGTTCTGTTATACATAAGGTCACTATGAGTCAGAACCAACTTCATGGCAACTAACAGAAACAACACCATAACAAGATCAAGAATTAGGGCGGAGCCAAGATGGCAGAATAGACAGACACTTCCAGCGAGCCCTCTTTACAACAAAGGCCTGGAAAAACAAGTGAAACGAGTATATTTGTGACAAGCTGGGAACCCTCAGCTTCAAAGGCAAGCTTAGAAAAATAACTGAGGGGGAGGGGGAGGAAGAGACCATTCAGAAGCAGAGGGGAGTTACTGGACCTGAATCGTGGGGAGCCCTCAGGCACCATTCCTGGAGCGGTGGCGGCAGTGGCCTGGTACTAGCATTCGGCTGCAGTTACCTCAGGGAGAAGCAGCCAGCCACACAGCATACTCATACCTCTGGAACCTGAGAAAAACAGAGCTCTTGGCAAAAGCTAAGTACTTGCGTATATTTTACCGTGTTCTCCCCACCCCGAAGCCAGCTTCAGCGGCTGAATTCCCTGGGCCTGAGATACGCCCTGTTGAGCACCTAGAACCATCCTACCAGCCTTGGAAAAGGAAAAAAAAATTTGCAATAAGGGGAAAACATAACTTGCCAGTTCCACTAACCAGGGGAGATCAGGACAGAAATGGCTCCTGTCCAGGCATAAACAGTCCCTGGACTTTGAGCACCTTTCCCTTCTGCATGGACCTGTGTGGACCTATTTTAGGAGAATAGGCCCTTGTTGGCAGACTCCAACTGTTTCAGCTGCATGGTGGAGAGGTAGGTGTTTAATGTTTGAAATTGCTTTTTTTATTAAACAGAGTTCTTACCTACCCACATCAGGGGTCTAAGGACTGGTAGCTCCACTCAGGTCACCCAGCCACCCACGACAGGGGTCCAAAGATAACTAGTACCTCCCAGTCCTTGCAACCAAAAACATTGGGTGCCCATGCTCTGTCTGCAGAACCAACCCACCTTCAAGCTCTAGGGAACAGGGATGCGCTTTCCTCAGAAACACTTGGGGGTCAGTTCTCAGCTTTGTTCAGAGTGTGACCGCCTGCTACAATCAGATACCAGTACATACACCAATCATCCCTGCCCCTCTAAGACTGTAGGAAAGAGCCTGTACCACACACTTGATGATCAGCTACCTGGAAACCTGAGCTGAATTCAAACAAGAAAAATGAATGGACTCCTAGACTGTTTTACCTGATAACAGCTCTAGCCATCTGGCAACAGGACGTCAGAGTTCCAAAGGCAAAAATAATCAAGCTAGCTCACTCAAGCAACCCATTTGGGTATATCAAAACAAAACAAAGCAAGAAGCTACAACACAGTAAGCAAGCATAAACTAATACGATAACTTTAGATGGCTCAGAGACAACAGTCAATATCAAGTCACGTAAAGAAACAGACCATGATCACCTCAACAAGCTCTCCAAACATAGTATCAAAGGATCTTCTAGACGAAAGTGCGTTCCTGGAATTACCAGATGCAGAATACAAAAGTTTAATATACAGAACCCTTCAAGACATCAGGAAGGAAATGAGGCGATATGGAGAACAAGCCAAGGAACACACAGATAAAGCAATTGAAGAAACTAGAAAGATTATTCAGGAACATAAAGAAAAATTTAATAAGCTGGAAGAATCCTTAGACAGACAGCAATCAGAAATTCAGAAGATTAACAATAGAATTACAGAAGTACACAGCTCGATAGAAAGTCAGAGGAGCAGAACTGAACAAGTAGAAACCAGAATTTCTGAACTCGAATATAAATCACTTGGCACTAACATATTTGAAGAAAAATTAGATAAAAGAATTAAAAAAAAAATGAAGAAAACTTAATAATCATGTGGGAGTCTATCAAGAGAAATAACCTATGAGAGATTGGAGTACCAGAACAGGGAAGAATAACAGAAAATACAGAGAGAATTGTTGAAGATTTGTTGGCAGAAAACTACCCTGATATCGTGAAAGATGAGAAGATATCTATCGAAGATGCTCATCAAACTCCACATAAGGTAGATGTTAAAAGAAAGTCACCAAGACATATTATAATAAAAGTTGCTAAAACTAAAGATAAAGTCAGAATTTTAAGACCAGCTAGGGATAAACGAAAAGTCGCCTACAAAGGAGATCCAATAAGAATAAGCTTGGACTACTCGGTAGAAACCATGACGGCAAGAAGGCAATGGGATGACATATTTAAAAAATTGAAGGAAAAAAAATTGTCATCCAAGAATGATATATCCAGCAAAACTGTCTCTTAAATATGAAGGTGAAATTAAGACATTTCCAGATAAACACAAGTTTAGGGAATTCATACAAACCAAACCAAAACTACAAAAAATACTAAAGGGAATTCTTCAGTTAGAAAATCAATAATATCAGGTATCAACCCAAGATTAGAACACTGGGCAGAGCAATCAGAAGTCAATCCAGACAGGGAAATCAAAAAAACAAAGCAAGATTTAAAAAAAAGAAAGCTCAAAAGAGGGTAACAGCGATGTTATTATATAAAAGAAGACAACATTAAAACAATAAAGAGGGACTAAGAAATGTAATCAGAGAGCTTCCATATGGAGAGGAAGATACGGCGATACAAAGAAATAAACGTTAGCTTTAAATTTAGAAAAATAGGGGTAAATAATAAGGTAACCACAAAGGAGACAAACTATTCTACTCATGAAAATAAAATACAAGAAAAAAATAGACTCACCAGAAACAAAAACAACAACAACAAACATGAGGAAAGGACGATCTATAAAGATAATGTACTCAGTACATAAAATTAAGTGGGAAAAAGAAACTGTCAGCAACACACAAAGAAAGATACCAAAATGATAGCACTAAATTCATACCTATCCATAATTACCCTGAATGTAAATGGACTAAATGCACCAATAAAGAGACAGAGAGTGGCAGAATGGATTAAAAAACACGATCCATCTATATGCTGCCTACAAGAGAGACACACATTAAACGTAGAGACAAAAACAAATAAAACTCAAAGGATGGAAAAACAATATATCAAGCAAACAACAATCAAAAAAGAGCAGGAGTGGCAATATTAATTTCTGACAAAATAGACTTTAAAGTTAAATCCACCAGAAAGGATAAGGAAGGACACTATATAATGATTAAAGAGACAATTAACCAAGAAGATATAACCATACTAAATATTTATGCACCCAATGACAGGGCTGCAAGATACATAAAACAAACTCTATCGGCATTGAAAAGTGAGATAGACAGCTCCACAATAAGAGTAGGAGACTTCAACACACCACTTTCGGTGAGGGACAGGACATCCAGAAAGAAGCTCAATAAAGACACGGAAGATCTAAATGCCACAATCAAACAACTTGACCTCATAGACATATACAGAACACCCCACACAACAGCAGCCAAGTATACTTTCTTTTCTAGTGGACATGGAACATTCTCTAGAATAGACCACATACTAGGTCATAAGGCAAGCCTGAGCAGAATCCAAAACACTGAAATATTACAAAGCATCTTCACTGACCATAAGGGCATAAAAGTGGAAATCGGCAACAGAAAAAGCAGAGAAAAGAAATCAAACACTTGGAAACTGAACAATACCCTGCTCAAAAAAGACTGCATTATAGGAGACATTAAGGATGGAGTAAAGAAATTCGTAGATTCCAATGAGAATGAAAACACTTCCTATCAGAGCCTTTGGGACACAGCATAAGCAATGCTCAGGAATCAATTTATATCAATAAATGCATACATACAAAAAGAAGAAAGGGCCAAAATCAAAGAATTATCCCTACAACTTGAACAAATAGAGACCAACCAAAGAAACTCTCAGGTACCAGAAGAAAACAAATAATAAAACTTAGAGCAGAACTAAATGAAATAGAAAACAGAAAAACAATTGAAAGAATTGACAAGTCCAAAAGCTGGTTCTCTGAAAAAATGAACAAAATTGATAAACCATTGGCCAGACTGACAAAATAACAACAGGGGAGGAAGCAAATAACCTGAATAAGAAATGAGGTGGGTGATATTACAACAGGCCCAACTAAAATTAAAAGAATCATATCAGATTACTATGAAAAATTGTACTCTAACATATTTGAAAACCTAGAAGAAATGGGTGATTTCCTAGAAACACACTAACTACCTACACTAACAGAAACAGAGGTAGAACAACTAAATAGACCCATAACAAAAGAAGAGATTCAAAAGGTAATCAAAAAACTTCCAACAACAACAAAAAAGCCCTGGCCCAGACAGCTTCACTGTAGACAGAGTTCTACCAAACTTTCAGAGAAGAGTTAACACCACTACTGCTAAAGGTATTTCAGAGCATAGAAAAGGACAGAATACTCCCAAACTCATTCTATGAAGCCAGCATATCCCTGATACCAAAACCAGGTAATGACAACACAAAAAAAGAAAATTACAGACCTATATTCCTCATGAACTTAGCTGCAAAAATCCTCAACAAAATTCTAGCCAATAGAATTCAACAACATATCAAAAAAATAATTCACCATGACCAAGTGGGATTCATGCCAGGGATGCAGGGATGGTTCAACATTAGAAAAAAAATTAATGCAATCCATCACGTAAATAAAACAGAAGACAAGATTCACATGATTTTATCAATTGATGCAGAAAAGGTATTTGACAAAGATCAACACCCATTCATGGTAAAAACTCTCAGCAAATAGGAATAGAAGGAAAATTCTTCAACATAACAAAGGGCATTTATACAAAGCCAACATCCAACATCATCCTAAATGGAGAGAGCCTGAAAGCATTTCCCTTGAGAGCGGGAACCAGACAAGGATGCCCTTTATCACCGCTCTAATTCAACATTGTGCTGGAGGTCCTAGCCAGAGTAATTAGGCTAGACAAAGAAATAAAGGGTATCCAGATTGGAAGGAAGAAGTAAAATTATCTCTATTTGCAGACGACATGATCTTATCCACACAAAACCCTAAGGAATCCTCAAGAAAACTACTGAAACTAATAGAAGAGTTCAGCAGAGTATAGAGATACAAGATAAACATACAAAAATCAGTTGGATTCCTCTATACCAACAAAAAGAACATCGAAGAGGAAATCACCAAATCAATGCTATTTATAGTAGCCCCCAAGAAGATAAAGTACTTAGGAATAAATCTAACCAGAGACGTAAAAGTCCTGTAGAAAGAAAACTACAAGGTACTACTGCAAGAAACCAAAAAAGACCTACATAAGTGGAAAAACATACCTTGCTCATGGATAGATAAAAATGTCTGTTTTACCAAAAGCCATCTATGTATGTAATGCAGTTCTGATCCAAATTCCAATGACATTTTTTAATGAGATGGAGAAACAAATCACTAACTTCATATGGAAGGGAAAGAGGCCCCGGATAAGCAAAGCATTATTGAAAAAGAAGAACAAAGTGGGAGGCCCTACTCTACCTGCTTTTAGAACCTATTGTACCACCTCAGTAGTCAGAACAGCCTGGCACTGGTACAACAACAGATATATAGACCCCTGGAACAGAATTGAGAATCCAGACGTAAATCCATCCACATATGAGCAGTTGATATTTGACAAAGGCCCCAAAACAGTTAAATGGGGAAAAGATAGTCTTTTTAACAAATGGCGCTGGTATACTGGATATCCATCTGCAAAAAAATGAAACAAAACCCGTATCTCACTCCATGCATAAAAACGAGCTCAAAATGGACCAAAGACTTAAATATAAAATCTAAAACGATAAAAATGATGGAAGAAAAAATAGGGATGATGTTAGGAGCCCTAATACATGGCATAAACAGAACACAAAACATTACTAACAATGCAGAAGAAAAACTAGATAACTGGGAGCTCCTAAAAATCAAACACCTATGCTCATCCAAAGACTTTGCCAAAAGAGTAAAAAGGTTACCTACAGACTGGGAAAAAATTTTTGGCTATGACATTTCAGATCAATGTCTGATCTCTAAAATCTACATGTTACTGCAAAAACTCAACTACAAAAAGGCAAATAACGCAATTAAAAAATGGGCAAAAGATATGAATAGACACTTCACTAAAGAAGACATACAGGTAGCTAACAGATACATCAGGAAATTCTCACGATCATTAGCCATTAGAGAAATGCAAATCAAAACTACTATATGAGATTTCATTTCACTCCAACTAGGCTGGCATTAATCCAAAAAACATAAAATAATAAATGTTGGAGAGTTTGTGGAGAGATTGGAACACTTATATGCTGCTGGTGGGAATGTAAAATGGTACAACCACTTTGGAAATTGATTTGGTGGTTCCTTAAAAAGCTAGAAATAGAACTATCATACAATCCAGCAGTCCCACTCCTCAGAATATATTCTAAAGAAATAAGAGCCCTTACACGAATAGATATATGCACACCTATGTTTATTGCAACACTGTTTAGAATAGCAAAAAGATAGAAGCAACTAAGGTGCCCATCAACAGATGAATGGATAAATAAATAATGATATATTCACACAATGGAATACTATGCATCAATAAAAAACAGTGATGAATCTGTGAAACATTTCACAACATGGAGGAACCTGGAAGGCATTACGATTAGTGAAATTAGTTGCAAAAGGACAAATATTGTATAAGACCACTACTATAAGAACTTGAGAAATAGTTTAAACTGAGAAGAAAACATTCTTTTGTGGTTAGGAGTGGGGGAGGGAGGGGGGTGCGAGAGGGGTATTCACTAATTAGATAGTAGATAAGAACTATTTTAGGTGAAGGGAATGACAACACACAATACAGGGGAGGTCAGCCCAACTGGACTAAAACAAAAGCAACGAAGTTTCCTGAATAAACTGCTTCAAAGGCCAGTGTAGCAGGGATAGGGTTTTGGGGACCATGGTTTCAGGGGACATCTAAGTCAATGGGCATAATAAAATCTATTAAGAAAACATTCTGCACCCCACTTTGAAGAGTGGCATCTGAGGTTTGAAATGCTAGCAAACGGCCATCTAAGATGCATCCATGAGTCTCAACTCACCTGGATCAAAGGAGAGTGAGGAACACCAGTGACACAATGTAATTACGAGCCCAAGAGACAGAAAGGGGCACATAAACCAGAGACTACATCATCCTGAGACCAGAAGAGCTAGATGGTGCCCAGCTACAACCGATGACTGCCCTGACAGGGAACACAACAGAGAACCCCTGAGGGAGCAGGAGAGCAGTGGGATGCAGACCCCGAATTCTTGTAAAAAGACCAGACTTAATGGTCTGACTGAGACTAGAAGGACCCTGGTGGTCATGGCCCCCAGACCTTCTGTTGGCCCAGGACAGGAACCATTCCCAGAGCCAACTCTTCAGACAGGGATTGGACTGGACAATGGGTTGGAGAGGGATGCTGTTGAGGAATGAGCTTCTTGGATCAGGTGGACACTTGAGGCTAAGTTTGCATCTCCTGCCTGGAGGGGAGATAGGAGGGTAGAGGGGCTTAGAACCTGGCAAAAAGGACACAAAAAGAGAGAGTGGAGGGAGGGATCATGCTGTCTCAGTAGGGGGAAAGTAATTGGGGGTATATTTTTTTTTTTTAGCAAGGTGTATACAGGTTTTTGCGTGAGAGACTGACTTGATTTATAAACTTTCACTTAAAGCACAATAAAAATTATAAAAAAGACCAAGAATTAGGTGTCACAGGTGGGATTTGCCCACAGATTGACTCTAAAGCCCGAGTCTTTCTAGCACATCTTCAAACCAAGGGCAAGTAGGCTCCACAAATCTCTGAGGAGGGGCATGCAGCCTCTGCTGATATGCTTTTGGTTTTAGAAAGTGACTTCTTGCAGAAGGTATAAATTCAGCTTCAAGAAATTATTAGGATCTACTTGGAATATAAACAGGAACAGTGTACCATATCTTACATGGAATGGCTGCACCTAATACAAAACCTGTCTCATATTTAAGCAAAATAATTTCAACATTATTTGCCCAATATTCTTTCCTCAAGATCTGCCATCACCTCTCATTGCCCTGGTTATGTTTCTGAATTCCACTCCAAAATTCATACTTCTTTCAGTATTAGCAAGTGATGTGCTGGTAAATGTTTAACAAGCCATTTGTGCCAGGGGAGTGGGAGATTGTACTTATAGGAAATACCTTCTCCTATTGCTGTTGAGTTGACTCTGACTCATGACAACTTCATGTGTGTCAGAGCAGAACTTCACTCCATAGGTTTTTCAATCTTTGAAAGTAGATCTCCAGGGCTTTCTTCCAAGGCATCTTTGGGTAGACTCAGACCTCCAACCTTTCAGTTAGCAATTGAACACACATTAACCCTTTGCGCAACCCAGGCACTCCATGAAATATCTAAAATAGGCACATGTATTGAAACTAAAGTATTTACCTGGCAGGTGGCAAGAGGGAAAGGGGGAGTCATTGCTTAGGGGGCACTGAGTTTCTGTTAACAGTGATGAAAAAATTTGGAAAAGGATAGTGCTGACGGTTGGACAGAATGATGATGTAATTAATGTCACTCAATTGTACATGTAAAAAATGTTGAATGAAAAATATATTGTATACATATAATTACCACAATAAGACATTTTAAAATTGATGTGAAGAGACAAACATCAAGAATACAGAAAGAAGAGTAAATAAAAGCTTCAGCTACGAGCATTTGGAATAGGAGATAGGATGGAACTGATTTGGGAAGGCCAATGTTTGTGGAGGGGTAGAGGGGCTATATTTAGGTCTTGCACCTCTATTCCCGGGGCCTAATTCTGTGTTGACTTCCCTTAGTGGCATCCGATGCTGTTAGTTTGTGTCTGGGTGAAGCTGCTGCTCACAGGGGCTACACAATCATAAGAAGTACTCTGGTGCAGAGACGAATAAATCTTAAGAACAGCTCATTTACTGTTTTTTTTTTTTAAATTGTGGTAAAATATATGCAATATAACATTTTCCATTTTAACCTTTTTCAAGTGTGGAATCTGGTAGCATTAATCACACTCACAATGCTGTACAACCAACACCATTATTTGTTTCCAAAACTTTTTCATCCCCTCAAACCGAAATTCTGCACTCAGTAAGCAACAACTTGCCGTTTATCCTCCCCACGAAGCCAATTTTTCTGGGTTGTATGAAGCCAGTATTAACCACTAATATATTTTCTGTCTGTATGCACTTGTCTAGTCTAAATTTTTTTTATCTAAATAGGATCATACAATATTTGTCTTTTTGTGACTGACATATTTCGCTCAGCGTAATGTTTTCAAGTTTCATTCATGTTGTAGCATGTATCAGGACTTCCTTTCTTTTCACGGTTAGACAAAATGTCATTGTATGCATATTCCACATTTTTTGTCGCTACGCGTTGGAACTTATTTGGTGGCACCTAAAAAAAAAAATTTTTTTTTTTTTTTAAGAACAACAGCAAACCTAGGAGTAGAATTGTTGAGTCATATTCTATGTTTAACTTTTCTGGTTTACTTTTATTAAAACAACAATTAAAAAAAAAAGGTCTGTACATTTTATTCCAGAGAGAAGGAAAAAAAAAAAAAACCTGAAAGATTGTTTTCTAAGACTCACTCTTCATGAGAGCTTCAGGTGTTTCTTTCTCAAGTAGAAGCATTGCAGCTTCACTGAGAGGAAATACCAGCAAACCAATAGGAGAAATGCAAACAGCAATTTTAAAGAAAGTGCCTTAAGTAATCTTATGAATGTAAAGTAACTAATTTTGTTTTCCCTTTGGTGCTAGCTGTTTATAACAGAACAGAAAAAAAAAGGCCAAATTCTATGTGGAAATACCTATAAGTAGCTTGAGACTTCACAAATTCTGTGACTTTAGAAGCTTATTCCAATTCGTCATGTGTTTCCACCCTTATAAATGTAGTAAAATGAGGTGTGGTTGAGGGGAGCGCCCAGAGGCCAGCCACTTGTGTGTGCAACCCACGAATCGTCCTGAGATTCCTCTTCCCTGTAAGTGGTGGCCTTAAATCCGCCATGATATATACACTTGTAGAGGTTTGCTAAAAATTTTGTTTCCAAGTGCTTCCATTTAAATGGCCCTAGAAGGAAGCTTTTCAAGTGTTCTGTTAACAGCTGACCCCCCTAATACACTGGCTCTTTATCCTGACTGCAAATTTTGAATCATATGCATGCTATTAGCAAAGCTACTTGTGTCTGGACCTTCCCTTGGGATTTCTAATTAAATTGGGCAGAGCTAGGTCTGGGGCGAAGCCTGAATGTGGACTTTTTTTTTTTTTTTTAAGAGAATGGGACTCCTGAATGGTAGAGTGCCACAGAGTGTGTTCTTCTTGAATAAATTCTAAACAAATGTTCACTTCCTCCAGCATTGGTATGATTTAAAATTGCAGTTGGTATCGTACCAGAGGCAGCAAGAGGACATTTATATCATGGCCACTTGGGGGTTCCCCAGATCACAAATCTGTGGACCATCTTACAGTGAAATTGTTCCTCTTCCTAAATGTTTTGCATTCTCCACCTTCAAAACCACAGGTAAGGGAGACAAACCCAGTGCCGTCAAGTCAATTCCGACTCATAGCGACCCTATAGGGCAGAGTAGAACTGCCCCATAGAGTTTCCAAGGAGCACCTGGTGGACTTGAACTGCCGATCTTTTGGTTAGCAGCTGTAGTACTTAACCACTACGCCACCAGGGTTTCCAGTGGAGACAAGGAATATTAAATTGGTTTCATTTAGCATGCCACCTCTAATAGATTTGTACTGATTATCTAAAGTGCTATGTTGCAAAATAATATGCACCTGCATCTGACCTCAGCAGTAAAAAGCTCCACAATCAGTTAGTAATGTCTGCACAGATGCTAGGGATGAGGAATGGCAGCACATGGGTCAGGTCATGCCTTCTTTAAATAATCCAATAAATGCAGGGCATAATTCAGGTGACCCTTATTTGTCTATATTATACAAAGTGTCATATCCATTAGCATAGTATCATATATTAGGTTACCTATGCAACTAATCAGTATCTGAGAAGGTCTTTTAAGCCAGGTCATAGAAAATAAGCACTTATTAAGTACATACAAGTTGTTTTTGTTTTGCTTCATTTCTCTGCTTTTCATAAAATGCTACAGGTGCAGAACACAGAGGACATAATTCCTGGATGTAAGAGGCTTGCATTCTCATTAGGGAGAGACAGAATATATGCAAGCAGCAATTAACGAGCCAAATATTACTCTCTGTGACAGAATTATGTACTGATATAATAGGATGATAAAGAGAGTAAATTGTTAATTATGTGGCCTAAGAAACGAACATTAATTCTACAGAGTAGCAGATGCTTCTTTGACCAAAAGGACATTGGAGGCAAACAGGTGAGTCCACACACTGAACAGAGCTGGTTTGCTCACAAATCAGCATGGCACAACCCAACACAAAACAGTACAGCGCAACACAACACAGTACATACAACACAATATGCGCAACACAACACAGCACAGAACAACACAACATTGCACAACACAACAAAAACATCCACAACATAATGCAGTGCAACAGAGCACAACACCCCAGAACACAAAACAATTTAAAAAGAATCAAATAAGCCAACATACACCATCTTTAGCACTGCAGTAAGAGCGAGGGTCCAGGCATCAGGCAGACCTGGCTCCATACCTGTGCTCTGCCATCTCACTGACTGTGAGTCTCTTAGGTCTGTGAATCTTTGTTTCTAACTACAACATGGGGATACTAAAACCTCCTGGGCAGACCTGCTTTAAGATTTGTGGAGCTGTGCAAATAACCTGGTGCTTTATAGGTTCTCATTAAATGGCAAGACGTATTACATTATTTTCTCAATTCTAAAATGACACTGATTTTAGGGTGCACCCTTGATTTAATAGATTTTATCCTAGAATCGTTATAAGCACAGCTCATTGTAACACAAGTCTGCATTTTAGAAATTATAAAATATGACCAAGAAGTGCATCTTCGACAAGCTGAAATGACTTATCACAGACCTAGCAGGTGGAGCCAGAACAAACATAGGGCCAGTAGTAACCTCTTCTCTGGAGCTCACCATTTGCAAGGCACTGTCATTCACATTTGATCCTCACGCTAACTCCACCAGGTTTTCCTCCTGTTAATCGTTAGTTGCCATCAGGTCGGCTCAGACTTATGGTGGCCCCAAGTACAACAGAACAAAATGCTGCCCAGTCCTGTGCTATCTTCATAATAGTTGGTATGCTCGAGTACATTGTTGTACCCACTGTGTATTTTGAGTGGCTTCTAACCTATGGGAACTCATATTTCAACACTACATCCAACAATATTCTGTTGTGACCCATAGGGTTTTTACTGGCTAATGTTCAGAGGTAGGTTGCCAAGCTTTTCATCCTCGTTTGCCTTAGACTGGAAGCTCCCTGAGACCTGTCCACTATGGATAACCCTGCTAGTATTTGAAATACGTGTCATAGCTTGCAGCATCGCAGAATTATACAAGCCACCACAAAATGACAAACTGAGAGACGGGTGGTTGACCCTATTAACAGCCTCATTTTACAGATGAGAAAACTGAGGCAGTGGTATTTTAAGTCCTCAAAGCTAAAATGTGGCATGTGGCAGAGAGTGAATTCAACTGGGCAGTTTGAATTCAGCAGCCTTGCTCTTAGCACTGCTCTGTATTTTGTGGGCCCACCTTCTGGAAGGTGGCCAGGCCAAGTCAGAGGGAGGACACTTAGGGCTGACAGAAGGGAAACATGAAAGCCGAAGAGAAAGGAAAGCCGGTTCTTACCTCAGAGAGACTGGTCTTTGGGTCAAGAGAAGGTCACAGAAGGCCACTGGGCAGTGAGATGGGGAGCCTGGGCCATCAGCAGAAGAGCAGAGAACAAGGCATTAAGCAAGTAAGGCCCAATGGTTCCAGGAGAAGGTGGCTGCACATGACTACATGTGAAACTTGATGCCTCTTCTCCAGGAGAAATTGAACACACATGTCCTGACATTTTTCTAATGAAATCAGACTTTTTAAATTGTGCTACCTGTTTCTCCTTGGACCATGGATACCTCAAAAACAAGAGAACAACTGAGGTACGTTACAAACACATGGTTATAGCCCAATTGTGCCTTTCTGCATATATGAAGGGGGGTGTGTCTCCATGTTTCTATATATTTAGTATATAACAATTTTTAAAAGAAATTCAAAGATATGTACTGGCATGTTCTTATATTGTACATATGGGAATTCAGAAAGGATTCTCCTTTTTCTGCCTTTCCTCATTCATATACATAACCCTACACCAAAAACTAGGGATATGACTATGTGAATTCACACCAAAAAGCAACATTGTGTAAATTCATTTATCATTTATTCATTCAACTAATACACAGGTCTACTGTGCCCTGTGAACGGTATTAAAGTCAAGATGACGATTAATAAAGTAATCAGGATGGCCTGCTATGGAAGCAGACAATACAGACACAAACATTATAGCCAAGGGTGCAGTATACTTTGGTTAAGGTAATGATCCAGTTTCCACCCATCTGTCGTTTGTTGTAATGTGGTGGTATGAGTGTTGCTGTGATGCTGGAAGGTATTGTACTGGTATTTCAAATATCAGAGAAATCACCCATGGTGGACAAGCTTCAGGGGAGCTTCCAGACAAGAGAGACTAGGGAAAATGATCTATTGAGCTACTTTCAAAAATCAGCCAGTGAAACAAAAAGACCAATAACCTCATCGAAAACTGGGCAAAGAACATGAACAGACTCTTCACCAAGGAGGATATTCAAATGGCCAACAGACACGTGAAATGGTGCTCAACACCTTAACCATCAGAGAAATGCAAATCAAAACCACGATGAGGTACCATTTCACTCTCACTAAGATGGCTGAGATTTAAAAAAAAAAATGGAAAATAAGTTTTGGAGAAATTGGAACCCTCATCCTTTGGTGGTGGGAGGGCAAATTGGTACAGCTGTTGTGGAATACAGTCTGGAAGTGCCTCAAAAAACTTGAGGTAGAAGCTAACAGATACATGAGGAAGTGCTCACGATCATTAGCCATTAAAGAAATGCAAATCATAACTACAATGAGATTCCATCTCACTCCAACAAGGCTAGCAGTAATTCAAAAAACACAAAATAATAAATGTTGGAGAGGCTGTAGAGAGGTTGGAACACTTATAAACTGCTGGTGGGAATGTAAAATGGTACAACCAGTTTGGAAATGCATTTGGTGGTTCCTTAAAAAGCTAGAAATAGAAATAGAACTACCATACAATCCAGCAATCCCACTCCTCAGAATATATTCTAGAGAAATAAGAGCCCTTACATGAACAGATATATGCACATCCATGTTCATTGCAGCACTGTTTACAATAGCAAAAAGATGGAAGCAACCAAGATGCCCATCAACGGATGAATGGATAAATAAATTATGATATATTCACACAATGGAATACTACACATCAGTGAAGAACAGTGATGAATCGGTGAAACATTTCATAACATGCAGGAATCTGGAGGGCATTATGCTGAGTGAAATTAGTCAGTTGCAAAAGGACAAATGTTGTATAAGACCACTATTATAAGAACTCAAGAAATAGTTTAAACAAAGAAAATATTCATTTTTTAAAATAATTTTTACTGTGCTTTTTTTTTAAGTGAAAGTTTACAATCACGTCAGTCTCTCACATAAAAACTTATATACACCGTGCTACATACTCCAATTACTCTCCCAACAATGAGACAGCCCACTCCTTCCTACCATCCTCTCTTTTCATGTCCATTTTGGGGTTTTAAGCCCCTCTACCCTCCCATCTCCCATCCAGGCAGGAGATGCCAATATAATCTCAAGTGTCCACCTGATCCACGTAGCTCACTCCTTACCAGCATCCCTCTCCAACCCACTGTCCAGTCCAATCCATGTCTGACGAGTTGGCTTTGGGAATGGTTCCTGTCCTGGACAAACAGAAGGTCTGGGGCCATGATGACCGGGGTCCTTCTAGTCTCAGTCAGACCATTAAGTTTGGTATTTTTATGAGAATTTGGGGTCTCCATCCCACGATTCTCCTGCTCCCTCAGGGGTTCTCTGTTGTATTCCCTGTCAGGACAGTCATCGGTTGTGGCCGGGCACCATCTAGTTCTTCTGGTCTCAGGATGCTGTAGTCTCTGGTTCATGTAGCCCTTTCTGTCTTTTGGGCTCGTTATTACACTGTGTCCTTGGTGTTCTTCATTCTCCTTTTATCCAGGTTGGTTGAGATTCATTGATGCATCTTAGAAGGCTGCTTGCCAGCGTTTAAGACCCCAGACACCTCTCTTCATAGTGGGATGCAGAATGTTTTCTTAATAGATCTTATTATGCCAATTGACTTAGATGTTCCCTGAAACCATGGTCCCCAAACCCCTGCCCCTGCTTCGCTGGCCTTTGAAGCTTTCAGTTTATTCTGGAAACTTCTTTGCTTTTGTTTTAGTCCAGTTGTGCTGACCTCCCCTGTATTGAGTGTTGTCCTTCCCTTTACCTAAAGTAGTTCTTATCTGCTAATTAGTGAATACCCTCCTCCCACTCTCCCCCTTCCCCCCCTCATAACCGCAAAAGAATGTGTTCTTCTCAGTTTAAACTATTTCTCAAGTTCTTATAATAGTGGTCTTATACAATATTTGTCCTTTTGCAACTGACTAATTTCACTCAGCATAATGCCTTGCAGGTTTCTCCATGTTATGAAATGTTTCACAGATTCATCACTGTTCTTTATCGATGTGTAGTGTTCCATCGTGTGAATATATCATAATTTATTCATCCATTCATCCGTTGATGGGCACCTTGGTTGCTTCCATCTTTTTGCTATTGTAAACAGTGCTGCGATGAACATGGATGTGCATATATCTGTTCGTGTAAAGGCTCTTATTTCTCTAGGATATATTCCAAGGAGTGGGATTGCTGGATCGTATGGTAGTTCTATTTCTAGCTTTTTAAAGGAAGCGCCAAATCGATTTCCAAACTAGTTGTTCCATTTTACATTCCCACCAGCAGTGTATAAGTGTTCCAATCTCTCCACAGCCTCTCCAACATCTTTTTGTGTGTGTGTTTTTTAGATTACTGCCAGCCTTGTTGGAGTGTGATGGAATCTCATTGTAGTTTTGATTTGCATTTCTCTAATGGCTAATGATCATGAGCATATTTTCTCACGTATCTGTTAGCTGCCTGAATGTCTTCTTTAGTGAAGTGTCTGTTTATATCCTTTATCGATTTTTTAATTGAGTTTGTCTTTTTGTTGTTGAGTTTTAGCAGAATCGTGTAGATTTCAGAGACATGGTGCTGGTTGGAGATGTCGTAGCTGAAAATTTTTTCTGAGTCTGTAGGTGGTCTTTTTACTCTTTTGGTGAAGTCTTTAGATGAGCATCAGTATTTGAGTTTTAGGAGGTCCCAGTTATCTGGATTCTCTTTGACATTTTTAGTAATGTTTTGTATTCTGTTTATGCCGTGTATTAGGACTCGTAACAATGTCCCTATTTTTTGTTCCATGATCTTTATCATTTTAAACTTTATGTTTAGGTCTTTGTTCCACCTGGAGTTAGTTTTTGTGCATGGTGTGAGGTATGGGTCCTTTTTTTCATTTTTTTGCAGATGGATATCCAGTTATGCCAGCACCAGTTGTTAAAAAGATTCTTTTCCCCAATTAACTGACACTAGGCCTTTGTCAAATATCAACTGCTCACATGTGGATGGATTTATGTCTGGATTTTCAATTCTGTTCCATTGGTCTATGTGTCTGTTGTTGTACCAGTACCTGGCTGTTTTGACTACTGTGGCAGTATGATAGGTTCTAAAATGAGGTAGAGTGAGTCCTGGCACTTTGTTCTTCTTTTTCGGTAAGGCTTTACTTACGCGGGGTTTCTTTCCCTTCCATATGAAGTTGGTGATTTGTTTCTCCAACTCATTAAAGAATGTCGTTGGAATTTGGATCGAAAGTGCATTGTATATATAGATGGCTTCTGGTAGAATAGACATTTTCACAATGTTGAATCTTCCGATCCATGAGCAAGGTATGTTTTTCCACTTATGTAGGTCCCTTTTGGTTTCTTTCAGTAGTACCTTGTGGTTTTCTTTGTATAGGTCTTTTACACCTCCGCTTAGGTTTATTCCTAAGTATTTTATCTTCTTGGGGCTACTGTGAATGGTATTGATTTGGTGATTTCCTCTTCAATGTTCTTTTTGTTGATGTAGAGGAATCCAACTAATTTTTGTATGTTTATCTTGTAACCTGATAATCTGTTGAACTCTTCTATTAGTTTCAGTAGTTTTCTTGAGGATTCCTTAGGGTTTTGTGTGGATAAGATCATGTCGTCTGCAAATAGAGATAATTTTACTTCTTCTTTCCAATCTGGATGCCCTTTATTTCATTGTCTAGCCTAATTGCTCTGGCTAGGATCTCCAAGACAATGTTGAATAAGAGCGGTGATAAAGGGCATCCTTTTCTGGTTCCCGATCTCAGTGGGAATGCTTTCAGGCTCTCTCCATTTAGGATGATGTTGGCTGTTGGCTGTGTATAAATGCCCTTTATTATGTTCAGGAATTTTCCTTCTATTCCTATTTTGCTGAGAGTTTTTATCATGAATGGCTGTTGGACTTTGTCAAATGCCTTTTCTGCATGTATTGATAAAATCATGTGATTCTGGTCTTTTGCTTTATTTATGTGGTGGATTACATTAGTTGTTTTTCTAATATTGAACCATCCTTGCATACCTGGTATAAATCCCACTAGGTCATGGTGGATTATTTTTTTGATGTGTTGTTTAATTCCATTGGCTAGAATTTTGTTGAGGATTTTGGCATTTATGTTCATGAGGGATATAGGTTTGTAATTTTTTTTTTTTTGTGGTGCCTTTACCTGGTTTTGGTATCAGGGATATGCTGGTTTCATAGAATGAGTTAGGGAGTATTACATCCTTTTCTATGCTTTGAAATACCGTTAATAGTAGTGGTGTTAACTCTTCTCTGAAAGTTTGGCAGAACTCTACAGTGAAGCCGCCTGGGCCAGGGCTTTTTTTTGTTGGGAGTTTTTTGATTACCTTTTCAATCTCTTTTTTTGTTATGGGCCTATTTAGTTTTTCTACTTCTGTTCGTGTTAGTTTGGGTAGGTAGTGTTTTTCTAGGAATTCATCCATTTCCTCTAGGTGCTCAAATGAGTTAGAGTACAATTTTTCATTGTAATCTCGTATGATTCTTTTAATTTCAGTTGGGTCTGTTGTGATATGACCCATCTCATTTCTTATTCAGGTTTTTTTGTTTCTTTTCCTGTGTTTCTTTAGTCAGTGTGGAGAATGGTTTATCAATTTTGTTAATTTTTTCAAAGAACCAGCTTTTGGTCTTTTTTAACTTTCAATTGTTTTTCTGTTCTCCAGTTCATTTAATTCTGCTCTAATTTTTATTATTTGTTTTCTTCTGGTGCCTGATGGTTCCTTTTGTTGTGCTCTTTCTATTTTTTCAAGTTGAAGGGACAGTTCTTTGATTTTGGCTCTTTCTTCTTTATGTATGTGTGTCTTTATTGATATAAATTGACCTCTGAGCACTGCTTTCGCTGTGTCCCAAAGGTTTCGATAGGAATTGTTTTCAGTCTTGTTGCATTCTATGAGTTTCTTTATTCCCTCCTTAATGTCTTCTATAACCTAGTCTTTTTTGAGCAGTTTCCAAGTATTCAATTTCTTTTCCCTGGTTTTTCTGTGATTGATTTCTGCTTTTATGGTCTTATGGTCAGAGAAGATGCTTTGTAATATTTCAATGTTTTGGATTGTGCAAAGGTGTGTTGGAGTCTCTTACTATAATTGTGGAGGTGTCTATTTCACTTTTCAATTTTGTTAAAGTTTGTTTTATGTATCTTGCATCCCTGTCGTTGCATGCATAAATATTTAATATGTTATATTTTCCTGGTAAATTGTCCCTTTAAGCATTAGGTAGTGTCCTTCTTTATCCTTTGCGGTATCTATTTTGTCAGAAATTAATATTGCCACTCCTGCTCTTTTTGATTGTTGTTTGCTTCATATATTTGTTTCTATCCTTTGAGTTTTAGTTTATTTGTGCCTCTAAGTCTAAGGTGTGTCTCTTGTAGTCAGCATAGAGACAGATTGTGTTTTCTTTTCCAGTCTGCAACTCTCTGTCTCTTTATGGGTGCATTTAGACCATTTACATACAGTGTAATTATAGATAAGTATGAGCTTAGTGCTGTCATTTTGATACCTTTTTTTGTGTGTTGTTGACAATTTCATTTTTGCACTTACTTCTTTGTACTGAGAAGTTTTTCTTTGTAAATTGTGTGCTCCTTATTTTCATAGTAGTTGAATATATTTTTACTGAGTCATTATGTTTATCTTGGTTTTTATTTTGAAGTATGGAATTGTTAGACCTCTTTGTGGTTCCCTTAATATTTACCCCTATTTTTCTAAGTAAAAACCTAACTTGTATCTCCCTGTGTTGCCTTGGTTTCCTCTCCATGCAGAAGATCTATGCCTTCTGTATTTAGTCCCTCTGTTTTGATTGTTGTAATCTTTTACATCATGACATCAATGATTCCCTGTTTTGAGCATTTTTTAAAAAATTAATCTTATTTTGTTTTTGGGTTTTCCCTTAGTTGATGTCAGTATGTTCTGTTCTGTAACCTTGTATTGTGTTGTTATCTGATATTGATTTTCTGACTGAAGAATTTCCTTTAGTAATTCTTGTAGCTTTGGTTTGGTTTTTGCAAATTCTCTAAGCTTGTGTTTATCTGTAAATGTCTTAATTTCACCTTCATATTTGAGAGAGAGTTTTGCTGGATATATGATTCTTTGCTGGCAGTTTTTCTCCTTCAGTGCTCTATATATGTCATCCCATTGCCTTCTTGCCTGCATGGTTTCTGCTGAGTAGTCTGAACTTATGGGTTCTCCTTTTCATTTATCCCTGGCTGCTTTTAAAATTTCATTGTTATCTTTGGTTTTGGCAAGTTGATGATAATATGTCTTGGTGATTTTCTTTTGGGATGTATCTTGTATGGGGTTCGAAGAGCATCTTGGGTAGATATCCTTTCATCTTTCATGATGCTACAGAACTTTTCTGCTAACAGATCTTCAACTATTCTATTTTTTTCTGTTATCCCTCTCTGTTCTGGAACTCCAACACACGCAAGTTATTCTTCTTGATAGAGTCCCACATGATTCTTAGGGTTTCTTCATTTTCTAAAAATTCTTTTATCAGATTTTTCTTCAAATATATTGGTGTTAATTGCCTTATCCTCCATCTCCCCAACTCTTCATTCCAATTCCTTGATTCTGCTCCTCTGACTTCCTATTAAGTTGTCTAATTCTGTAATTTTATTATTATTCTTTTGAATTTCTGAATGCTGTCTCTCTATGGATTCTTGCAGCTTATTAAATTTTTCACTAAGTTCTTAAATAATCTTTTTGATTTCTTCAACTGCTTTATCTTTGCGTTCCTTGGCATTTTCTGTAGATTGCCTTATTTCATTTCTGAGGTCATCCCTGATGTCTTGAAGCATTCTGTATATTAGTTTTTTATATTCTACATCTGGCAGTTCTAGGAATGTATCTTCATCTGGGAAAGATTTTGATTCCTTGATTTGGGGGGTTGTAGAAGCAATCATGGTCTGCTTCTTTATGAAAAAAAAATTTTTTTTCTTTATGTGATTTGATATCGGCTGCTGTCTCTGAGCCATCTATAAGATATTGCAATGATTTCTTTTATATTTGCTCACTGAGTCTTATCTTCTTCTTTGTTTTGTTTCAGTACACCCAGATGGGGTACTAGATTGTGCTATCTAGGTTCTTGTAGCCTTTGAATCACTTATGTCCTGTTCCAGCTGGTTTGAGCTGTTACCAGGTATATGAGCCTGTGAGTCCATTCACTATTCTTAAATAGAATCAGGTCAGGTGTCCTGATACTGGGTCACCTAGTGTGTGGTGTAGGCTCTCACCTATTAACTTAGAGGAGTAGTGGTGATGGTCATATATGCCAGTTTCTAGTAGTGGCAGCGGTCACACTCTGAGGCGGACAGGATGCTGACAGCCTTCCCCCAAGTGCCAGTGAGGTAGGAGTGTGTCTAGAGCACTCTGGTGGGTGGGCTCTGTGGCTGTACATTAGGCACCCAATGCCTGTACCTCTAAAGATTGGTAGGCATCACTATCCTCAGACACATTTAGCAGTTGGCTAGGTGGTGTGGGTGGAGCCTCAGCCATTAGTTCCCTGCTGTGGATCAGTGAGGGCTCTGTTTAATAGGTAGAGATGTATCTGACCTCCAAAACTTGCCTTTCCAGTGCTCAGCTAAAACAATTACAGTCAGATCTCTATCAGAATTGCCTTTGCATTATAATAGCCACCTGGTCCCCTGTAGGGGTAAAAGCCTAAGACTGTGGATCTCTTATGCTTGGATGTAGCTGGTTCCGTATTGTTATTTCAGTTTAGGGAAGCCAGGGAAAGATTTTTCCCCTGATAGTTAATTGCTGCTTTTCTCAGGCCAGGAGAATGGGTTAGAAAGGAAAAAAAAAAAAACTCACAGAGGACTTCACTCTCTGGCCCAGGCAATTCCAGTGTTAATGACGCTGACTGGGGCAGGCAGGGGAAGGATCAGATAGATAGGAGAGAGTAGAGCAACAAGATAGACAAAGTTACTTATTTTGTTTGGTGAGAACTGTTTTATCTGAGATTCCAGAGGGGTGTGTAGCCTGTGTGCAATGACTGAGTTTCCACTGAGATTGCCCCAGCGGGTTAGGGCTGCATCCCGTGCTTGGCCCATCTCAGTAAGCCATGATCAGCCCCACCACTCTGGCACCAGGGCACCACAAGGGCTCAAAGCTGCAGTGCAGCTCGCCAGATCCAGAAGAGGTCGCTGCTTCAGCACGTGGCTTTTTGCTCCCCTGTCATTCAGGTCAACTCTTGAGTTCTGTATTTGATGGTCAGGGTTCGTAGATTGTCATGAATGTAATCGATTCACTTGTTTTTTCGAGTATTTGTTGCAAGAGGGATAAGTGGAAGCCTCTACTTAGTCAGCCATCTTGGTCCCACCTGTCCAAGAAAATATTCTTTGATGGTTATGAGAGGGGGGCGGGAGAGAGGGTGGGAGAGGGATATTCACTAATTAGATAGTAGATAAGAACTACTTTAGGTGAAGGGAAAGATAACACACAATACAGGTGAGGTCAGCACAACTGGACTAAAACAAAAGCAAAGAAGTTTCCTGAATAAACTGAATGCTTCAAAGGCCAGCGTAGCAGGGTCAGGGGTTTGAGGACCATGGTTTCAGGGGCATCTAAATCAATTGGCATAATAATATCAATTAAGAAAATATTCTGCATCCCACTTTGAAGAGTGGCATCTGGGGTCTTAAATGCTGGCAAGCAGCCATCTAAGATGCATCAATTGGTCTCAACACACCTGGGTCAAAGGAGAATGAAGAACATCAAGGACACAAGGTAATTATGAGCCCAAGAGACAGAAAGGGCCACATAAACCAGAGACTATATCAGCCTGAGACCAGAAGAGCTAGATGGTGCCCGGCTACAACCGATGACTGCCCTGAAAGGGAACACAACAGAGAACCCCTGAGTGAGCAGGAGAGCAGTGGGATGCAGACCCCAAATTCTCATCAAAAGACCAGACTTAATGGTCTGACTGAGACTAGAAGAACCCCAGTGGTCATGGCCCCCAGACCTTCTGTTAGCCCAGGAGAGGAACTGTTCCCAAAGCCAACTCTTCAGACAATGGTTTTGAGATGGGTGCTGGTGAGGAGTGAGCTTCTTGGGTCAGGTGGACAATTGAGACTATGTTGGCATCTCCTGCCTGGAGGGGAGATGAGAGTGTAGAGGGGGTTAGAAGCTGGTAAAATGGATACAAAAAGAGAGAGTGGAGGAAGGACTGGGCTGTCTCATTAGGGGAAGTGCAATTGGGAGTATGCAGCAATGTGTATATAAGTTTTTGTGTGAGAGACTGACTTGATTTGTAAACTTTCACTTAAAGCACAATAAACATTAAAAAAAAACTGGAGGTAGAGCTGCCGTATGATGCAATAATTCCACTCCTGGGTATATACCCTAGGAATCTAATAGAAGTGACACAAACAGACATATGTACACCTATGTTCATGGCAGCACTATTCACAATGGCACAAGAATAGAAGCAACCTAAGTGCCCATCAATGGATGAATGTATAAGTAAAATGTAGCACATGCATACAGTGGAATACTGTGCAGCAATAAAAAAAGGAGTTCCCAAAATAACTTGGAACATAGGTGAAACTGGAGGACATTATGTTCAATGATATGTCAGTCACAAAAACAAAAATATTGTATGTTCTTGATTTTATGAAATGACATGAACAGGTAAAAATACAGAAATTAATGTTCATTAGTGGTTAGCAGGGATGGGGACAGGGAGAGCAGAATTCACTAGAGAGTAGACACTTGTTATTTTTGGTAATGGGAAAGGAAACACTGAAAGAGGGTGTAGTGTACACAGCTTAAGGAAGGTAAACGATGTAGCTAAAATGTACACAAGAGAAAAGGACCTGTCGGTAATTGCTATGGCATGTATAAATTTGAAACAACATCAACAACAACCAAAAAATACGTGTAGGTTCACCGTATGTGTGTAAGCATATGTATATATGTATATAGGTATGTATATGTGTGTATACATGTGTGTATATATAGCTGTATGTGTATGTATGGGCACATGCACGTATGTGACTGTATGCATATATATACCCATATATAATAAAGCATATAGGGGCACAGTTACAGATACTTCTTAGACATAACCAAACACCTTACAGGATTGGTTTTCCTCGTATGAAGGATTAGGGCCATATCCTTGTGGTACATCTTGATAAACTGGCATTAAATGATTCATAAAGTTATGTTCTACATCGTAGTTTTGTGAGGAGTGTGTCTGGAGACTTAAAAGCTTGTAAAAGGGTAGCTAAGATACAACTATTAGGAAACCAAAGACTCAAAGAAGAAGCCAGCCTAGAGGACAAATAGTCTACACAAACCATGGCCTCGTCTACCCTGAGAATAAAAGAACTAGATGGTGCCTGGCTAACACTACCACTACTAATCAGGGCCACAGTAGTTGGGCCCTGATAGGACGGGAGAAAAACGTGGAACAGAGCAGCAAAATTGCAAAAAAAAAAATAAGTAAATAAATAAAAGAGACTTACTGGACTACTTGAGACTGGAAGACTTCCTAAGACTATTGCCCTGAGGTACTCTTCAAACCTTGAACTAAAACTAAAGGTCATCTTGTAGCTAAATACAGATTGACTCACAAACTAATGAATATCACCAGTAAGTACTGTGATATTAAAAAATCCGCTACGTGAGGCCAAACAATTACTTTAAAACTAAGATTGGAAGGTAAGAGGGGAGTGAACCTAGATTAATGGAAACAGAAATAAGAATTTTCACACATTGTGAACAAAGTAACCAATGTCACTGCATAATTTGTGTAGAAATTGTTGAATTGGAAACAAAACTGCTGTATAAACCTTAACTGAAAACACAATAAAATATATATATTTTTAAAAAACCAGCCAGTGAAAACTTTATGGGTTACAACAGAACATTGTCTGATACAGTGCTGCAAGACGAGTTAAACAATAGCCGCAACAGTGTATGCAAGCATACCAAGGTTCCTTAAGATGGCACAGGTTTGGGCAATGTTTCCTTTTGTTGTACATAAGTTGGAGTTGACAACAAATAACAACAACAAAAATAACAAATTATATAGTTAGATAAGGAAAGTATAACTAAGCCAGCCTGTAGTCTGGAAGCTGGCAGGAGAGTTAGAACTTCCCAGCAACGCTGGTGCCTGAGAGGAGTTTTAAATCATTTACCTCAAGATTCACTTTAACAGACATTCTCTCATTGCATTTGTTTTAACAAATCAGTGGTTCTCACACCCGAGCACGCATCGGCATCACCTGGAGGACTTGTTAAAACACACGTTCCTAGGCCACACCTCAGCATTTCCGTTTCAGCAGGTCTGGGTAGAACCTGAGAATCTGCATTTTTAACAAGTTCCCCAGTGATGCTGCTGGTCCTGGACACACACTCTGAGATTCACTTTCTAAACATTCATGAGCATCAGCAAGTATCTATTCCGACTATATCTCAGGGGTACAACACAGATTAATTAAGATATGGTCCCACCTTCATAATATAATGGATATCAAATTAATCATCCTCTTTATAAGGCAATTGCATTCTGGAATTTCTATTTTTAGTGGAAAAATAAACTATGTGGTGTACAGTGGCAGCTGCTTCCCCACAGTATATTGTTGCTGTTAGGTGCGGTAGAGTAGGTTCTACGTACAAGAGAATGAAACGCTCCCTAGTCCTACTCCATCCTCACAGTCATTGTTACGCTTGAGCCCATGGTTGCAGCCACTGTGTCAGTCCATCTCATTGATTGTCTTCCTATTTTTCACTGACACAGTACTCTACCAAGCATGATGTCTTTCTCCAGGGACTGGTCCCTCTTGATAACATGTCCAAAGCATGTAAGACGTTCTCGCCATCCTTGTCTCTAAGAAGTATTCTGGCTGTATTTCTTCTAAGACAGATTTGTTCATTCTCTGGAAGTCCGTAGTATATTCAACATTATTCACCAACACCATAACTCAAAGGCATCAATTTTTCTTTGGGCTTCCTTATTCACTGTCCCGCTTTCAAATGCTTGTGAGGTGATTTAAAACACCATGGCTTGGGTCAGCTGCACCTTAGTCTTCAAAGTGACATCCTTGCTTTTTGCAGCAGATTTGCCCAATACAATGTGTCATTTGATTTCTTGACTGCTGCTTCCATGGCCGTCGATTGCGGATTCAAGTAAAATGAAATCCTTGACAATCTTAATCTTTTCTCTGTTTATCATGTTGTTGCTTATTGGTCCAGTTGTAGGATTTTTGTTTTCTTTATGTTGAGGTGTAATCCACACTGAAGGCTGTGGCCTTTGATCTTCATCGGTAAGTTCTTTAAGTTTTCTTCACTTTCAGCAAGCAAAGTTGTGTCATCTGCATATCTCAGGTTATTAGTGAGTATTCCTCCAATCCTGGTACTGCATTCCTCTTCATATAGTCCAGGTTCTGAGATTATTTGCTCAGCATACAAATTGAATAAGTATGGTGAAAGGATACAACCTTGACACACACCTTCTTGACTTTAAACCACACAATAATCCCTTGTTCTGTTTGAATGACTGCTTCTTGGCCTAAGTACAGGTTCCTGAGGAACACAATTCAGTGTTCTGGAATTCCCATTCTTCACAATGTTATCCATAATTTGTTATCCATAATTTGATTCACACAGTCAAATGCCTTTGCATAGTCAATAAAACACAGGTAAACATCTTTCTGGTATTCTCTGCTTTCAGCCAGGATCCATCTGACATCAGCAATGGAATCTCTGGCTCCATGTGCTCTTCTTAATCTGGCCTGAGTTTTTGGCAGTTCCCTGTCGATGTACTACCACAGCTGCTTTTGCATGATCTTTAGCAAAAATTTACTTATGTGTGATATTAATGATATTGTTTGATAATTTCTGCATTTGGTTGAATCACCTTTCTTGGGTATAGGCATAAATATGAATCTCTTCCAGTTGTTTGGGCAGGTAGCTGTCTTGCAAATTTCTTGGCAGAGAGGAGTGAGCACTTCCAGTGCTACATCTGTTTGTTGAATATCTCAATTTTTATTCTATCAATTCCTGGAGTCTTGTTTTTCACCAATACCACCAGTGCAGCTTGGACCTTTTCCTTCAGTATTATCAGTTTCTGATCATATGCTACCTCCTGAAATGACTGAATGTTGATCGATTCTTTTCAGTACAGTGGCTCTTCTTTTGTTGCTTCCTGTGTCTTTTAGTACAGTGTGGTCCATGCTAAGAGAGGAGAATTTTCTCCTAAGTGATGAATACTTTATGTCAATTTTCTTTCACTCTACTTTAATGTTTAAACAGCGGGGTTTGATTAAATGGGGCCTGGCCTGCAAAGGTAAGAATTTGTAGATGTGGACATTTACAAATTAATTTATGTGGACATAACATAAATAGGCTGGAGTTTTGCTTAATTTTTTTGCACTCCCCTTCCTTGGAGGATAATATTTTGAGTTAGCGGCTGCCACTTTCACACCCTCAAAAGAGTAAAGAATGATAAGATGTGCTTTGTTAAAGACTGTCAGAACTGGTTAATCATACATTTATTCTCTGTGATGCATGCTGAAAGGACATCAGAACCAGCTGGGCACAGCAATGAACTCTGTCTACTAGGAAGAAACCAAGCCAAACAAGGAACAAAAGCAAAGGTCTGACAAGGAGGAGCTGTCTGTTTTGTTCTAGCTTATGATCTGGGCTGGCAAATACAGGTTTGTATTTATCGGACTGTGTCTTGACATGCTCTATGGGCCAGCTGTGCAGAAATGCATACACTTGACCAAAAGGAAATTCAGTAATAACTGAACAAAAGCGTCTCTTCTTATTTCAAAAGCCACATGCTTGAGCTTTTAAAGGAAAAGGGATTCCTGTGAAATGCTTCCCTTTGAACACAGTTTGCCAATTCCCCCATGAGATGGTCTGTTCCCCTGAAGTAGGCCTACCTATTGTGTGTCTTCAAGAAAGCAGCCATATTTTTAAGAGAATGACAAGAAGGGTATAAGCAGGGACTCGGAGTCCAGATGACCAATCATGTCTCTAGTGATCAGATGACTTGTTCAGTAATTCACAAGTATACATCAACAGTCTCTTGTCAGCATTTGAAGTGTCCAGTGCGGTAGAATAAAGAAAAAACAGTAGCTTTTCCCAACTCCCTGCCCCAGTGCATTTGAGAGATAGTTAACTGATGAAAAAACAAAGCTTTATCTGCACGGACAGCTTGCATTAACATTATGGTTAATTTTTTTTTTAGTGAGATTTGTATTGTACATTCAAGAAAACACCTTAAAGTACACACACAATGGTGTATCTGAATCAGTATTGTTAATATTTTCTCTCCAATGCTGCAGTTGATCCTTGTTCATTTGAGATTCAATTCATTTCATTCTGAAAATATGGAGTATTATCTAGGTGCTATATACTAAAGCATTACAAAGATGAACACCAGGGTCCTTAAAGTGTACACAGATCCATTTGCCATCTTAATGACCAAATTTCCATTGCTCTCACACACACTGTTTTCATGTACAAAGTTCTGCCATTGGTTAGAACCTCCCCAACATACTAGGCACTTCACTTGTTCAAACACCATTTGACCTTCCCATCTATAAGCATAGGAGGAATACTGGCTCCAGGACTCCAAATGGCTGCTACTGCTGTCTCTCAGGCCCTCTGTTTTGAAGTTGCATGCCTTGCATTTAGTGATCCACCTAGATTACTCTCACACTACCAAAGGTCTGAAATTTCCATGAAATAGTTTTAAAAAATTATAAATTTGACCATGTAGGTGGTGTGTGTGTGTATGTGTGATGAGAAGCATAAACAAAGCCAAAAAGACAAATAATATCCTGGGAGAAAATATTTTCAACTTATATTTCATGTAACGGACTGAGCTCCCAAATACATAAAAATATACAGCAGACCCATTGCTATTGAGTCAATACCCTACAGAAAAAAATGGAGAAAAAAGACAACTTACAGGAAAATATATACAAATACTTTAAACATATGAAAAAATGTTCAACTTACCCATATGTGCACATGAAATTTCAACCACACTGAGATACCATCCCTTACCTACCAGATGGCAAAGGTTAAACGACAAACTCTGTTTGGGTTTCAGGGAGAAATTGTCATTCGTCTACCCTGCTGGTGTGAAGGCAAGATGAAACCCCACCTAAGGAGGAGAGTTTGGCAGCATCTAGTCAAACTGAATTTCCATTTCTACTCTCTCACAGCAAGGCCACTTCTAGGAATTTACATTGAAAATACACCTCCAGAAATATGAAACATCATGTGCACAAGGTTATCCACTGTGGCTAACAGCACAGCTATAGGGAACAACGGCCATTCGTAGGGATTGGCTAAATCAATGATGATGAAGTCATATTGTTAAAAAAAAAAAAAAAAGAAACATCTCTTTCAGTTGATATGAAGTGATTTTGAGGATGCACTATTAAATAAAAAAATCAAGACTAGGTAGATAAGATGAATTGGCAGACATTTTATATGTATATATATATACATTCATACATATATAACATACACATACAGATAAACACAGCTTTGATTTAAGAAAGAAAAAAGGCACTTTTATTTTTCAAAAATAAACATAAAAAGATAAAACAGAAAATATTGAAATGGCTCCCTTAGGTAAGTGGGAATGAATAAAAGCGATATTGGTATGTAGTGTAGACTTCACTCATTATACATTTTTGTAGTTTTGACTTTTGAACAATATTAATCTTAAATTATTATTTTAAATGTTAAATCAAAAAAGACAAAAACATCAATTCCAACATGAATACAAACAAAAAACGATAAATCTAATTGCACATCAAATTCATAGCAATGATCACACAGCAAACATGGTAAGTTCATGTCCATTTTCAGTAGAGTCTGCCTACTTTCTACTCTTAGTAGGATATATTCTTTTTTTTTTTTAATAATCTTTATTGTGCTTCAAGTGGAAGTTTACAAATCAAGTCACTCTCTCACCCAAAAACCCATATACACCTTGCTACACACTCTCAGTTACTCTCCCCCTAATGAGACAGCCTGCTCTCTCCCTCCACTCTCTCTTTTCATGTCCTTTTCGCCAGCTTCTAACTTCCTCCACCCTCTCATCTCCCCTCCAGGCAGGAGATGCCAACATAGTCTCAAGTGTCCACCTGATCCAAGAAGCTCACTCCTCACCAGTATCCCTCTCCAACCCATTGTCCAGTCCAATCCATGTCTGAAGAGTTGGCTTCGGGAATGGCTCCTGTCCTGGGGCAACAGAAGGCCTGGGGGTCATGTCCACCAGGGTCCTTCCAGTCTCAGTCAGACTATTAAGTCTGGTCTTATGAGAATTTGGGGTCTGCATCCCACTGCTCTCCTGCTCCCTCACGGGTTCTCTGTTGAGTTCCCCGTCAGGGCAGTCATCAGTTGTAGCCAGGCACCATCTAGTTCTTCTGGTCTCAGGATGATGTAGTCGCTGGTTCATGTGGCCCTTTCTGTCTCTTGGGCTCCTAATCACCTTGTGTCCTTGGTGTTCTTCATTCTCCTGTGATCCAGGTGGGTTGAGACCAATTGATGCATCTTAGATGGCTGCTTGCCAGCATTTAAGACCCCAGATGCCACTCTTCAAAGTGGGATGCAGAATGTTTTCTTAATAGATTTTGTTATGCCCATTGAGTTACATGTCCCCTGAAACCATGGTCCCCAGACCTCTGCCCCTTCTACGCTGGCCTTCGAAGCATTCAGTTTATTCAGGAAACTTCTTTGTTTTTGGTTTAGTCCAATTGTGCTGACCTCCCCTGTACTGTGTGCTGTCTTTCCCTTCACCTAAAGTAGTTCTTATCTACTAACTAATTAGTGAATACCCCTCTCCCACCCTCCCTCCCTCCCCCCTCTCGTAACCACAAAAGAATATTTTCTTCTCAGTTTAAACTATTTCTCAAGTTCTTATAGTAGTGGTCTTATACAATATTTGTCCTATTACAACTGACTAATTTCACTACTCGTAATGCCTTCCAGGTTCCTCCATGTTACGAAATGTTTCAGATTCCTCACTGTTCTTTATCGATGCGTACGTAGTATTCCATTGTGTGAATATACCATAATTTATCTATCCATTCATCCGTTGATGGGCACCTTGGTTGCTTCCATGTTTTTGCTATTGTAAACTGTGCTGCAATAAACATGGGTGTGAATATATCTGTTCTTGTGAAGGCTCTTATTTCTCTAGGATATATTCCAAGGAGTGGGATTGCTCGATCGTATGGTAGTTCTATTTCTAGCTTTTTAAGGAAGCACCATATCGATTTCCAAAGTGGTTGTACCATTTGACATTCCCACCAGCATGTAGAAGTGTTCCAGTCTCTCCACAGACTCTGCAACATTTATTATTTTGTGTTTTTTTGGATTAATGGCCGCCTTGTTGGAGTGAGATGAAATCTCATTGTAGTTTTGATTTGCATTTCTCTAATGGCTAATAATCGTGACCATTTCCTCATGTATCTGTTAGCTACCTGAATGTCTTCTTTAGTGGTCTGTTCATATATTTTGCCCATTTTTTAATTGGGTTGTCTTTTTGCAGTTGAGTTTTTGCAGTATTATGTAGATTTTAGAGATCAGGCGCTGATCAGAAATGTCATAGCTAAAAACTTTTTCCCAGTCTGTAGGTAGTCTTTTTACTCTTTTGGTGAAGCCTTTGGGTGCGCATAAGTGTTTGATTTTTAGGAGCTCCCAAGTATCTAGTTTTTCCTAACGTTGTCCCTAATTTTTCTTCCATGATCTTTATCATTTTAGATTTTGTATTTAGGTCTTTGATCCACTTTGAGTTAGTTTTTGTACATGAAGTGTGGTATGGGTCTTGTTTCATTTTTTTGCAGATGGATATCCAGTTATGCCAGAACCATTTGTTAAAAAGACTGTCTTTTCCCCATTTAACTGTTTTGGGGCCTTTGTTAAATATCAGCTGCTAATATGTGGATGGATTTATGTCTGGATTCTCAATTCTGTTCCATTGGTCCAAGTATCTGTTGTTGTACCAGTACCAGGCTGTTTTGACTACTGTGGTGGTATAATACCCACTGCTGTTGAGTCGATTCTGACTCATAGTGACCCTATAGGACAGATTAGAACTGCCCCAAAGAGTTTCCATGGTGGTATATAATAGGTTCTAAAATCAGATAGAGTAAGGCCTCCTACTTTGTTCTTCTTTTTCAGTAATGCCTTATTTATCCGGGCCTCTTTTCCTTCCATATGAAATTGGTGATTTGTTTCTCCATCTCATTAAAGAATGTCGTTGGGATTTGGATCGGAATTGCACTAAATGTATAGATTGCTTTTGGTAGAATAGACATTTTTATAATGTTAAGTCTTCCTAAATAGGATATATTCTAAAGGACAAAAATAATTTCAATCCCATGGAAGATTTTATTTGGCACATTTGCTATTAGTAGTGGTCATGATGCAGTAATTCTCAAACTATTCATTTTGTGTATGTGTATATATTGCAGGATAAATCAAATGAATAGATAGATACAGTGATAGATAGATGACAGATTGTAGATAGAGATAGATAGAAAGATGTTATGTACCCATGTTATGGATTGAATTGTGTCCTCAAAAAAATATGTGTTGTAAATTCTAACCCCTATACTTGTGGGAATGGTTTTCTTTGTTATGTTAGTGTAGCAATATTAGTGTTTTAAGTCAATCTTTTTTTGAGATATAAAAAAGCACATTCTGCAAGCAAGCCCAAATAGAAGGGAGGATACATGCCATTTGATAACCAAGGACCTCCCCCCAGAGCAGATGGAGAGTGAGAGAGCCTTCTCGTAGAACCAGTGTCCTGAATTCAGACTTCTATGTGAGAAAGTAAGTTTCTGTTCATTAAAGCCACCCACTTGTGATATTTCTGTTATAACAGCACTAGATAACTAACACAACTCATGTTCCCCTGGTGGAAGAAAGGCATTCAAATATGGAGCAGGGATTGGAATTAAAAGTTTCAGAATGACCTAATTGAAAAGAGCCTAGAAGAGACTTCAGTAGCAATGAGCACACCTAGTGCTCAGATCAGAATCATGATAAGCATTTCTTGAAGAAAATAATTCCACTTCTAGGGCAGGGAACATACCAGGTAACCCAGAAACATGTTGTGCCAAAAAGTAACAAAATGCTTAAAATATGATGGGAATGTGAGAAAAGAAACAAAAACAAATCTCATGGATTCAATTTCCAGTGGCCAAATTTGGACATTTTAGAAGCACTAAAAAAATCATGTTAATGAATCATAAAAATTTTCAACAAGCAATTATGTATACAAGACAGGCACACCAGCCCAAAAGCAAAGATGAGAAGGCAGGAAAAGATAGGAAAACTGAATGAATGGAAACAGGGAAACTGGGATAGAGAAGGGGAGAATGTTGACACATTGCACAGTTGGCAAACAATGTCACAAAAACAATTTGTTTATTAACTTTTTAATGAGAAACTAATTTGCTAATTCAAAAGTGACTGCAGCAGTATATCGACAGGGAACTGCCAGAAATTCAAGCCAGATTTAGAAGAGGAGCCAGGGATATCATTGCTGATGTCAGATGGATCTTGGCTGAAAGCAGAAAATACCAGAAAGATTATTTACCTATGTTTTATTACTATGCTAATACTATTAGTATGCTAAGGCATTCAACTGTGTGGATCATAACAAATTATGGATAACATTTTGGAGTGTGTGAATTCCGGAACATTTAACTGTGGTCATGAGGAATCTGCATGGATCAAGAGGCAGTCATCTGAACAGAGCAAGGGGACACTGCATGGTTTAAAGTCAGGAAAAGTGTGCATCAGGGTTGTATCCTTTCACCAAACCTATTTAGTCTGTATGCTGAGCAAATTATCTGAAAAGCTGACTATATGAAGAAGAACAGGGCATCAGGATAGGAGGAAGACTCAATAACAACCTGCGTTATGCAGATGACAGAACCTTGCTTGCTGAAAGTGAAGACTTGAAGCACTTACTAATGAAGGTCAAAGACCGCAGCCTTCAGTATGGATTACACCTCAACATAAAGAAAAGAAAAATCCTCACAACTGGACCAATAAGCAACATCATGATAAAGAGAAAAAAGACTGAGGTTCTCAAGGATTTCATTTTACTTGGATCTGTAATCAATGCCCATGGAAGCAGCAATCGAGATATCAAAAGATGCATTGCATTGGGCAAATCAGCTGAAAAGACTTCTTTAAAATGTTGTAAAGCAAAGATGTCACCTTGAAGACTAAGGTGTGCCTGACCCAAGCTATGATATTTTCAATTGCTTCATATGCATATGAAAACTGGACAGTGAATAAAGGAAGACCTAAGAAAAATTATGCCTTTGAATTGTGGTGTTAGCGAAGAATGTTGAATGTACCGTGGACTGCCAAAAGAATGAACATATCTGTCTTGGAAGAAATACAAGCAGAATGTTCCTTAGAAGCAAGGATGGTGAGGCTACATTTCACATAATTTGCACATGGTATCAGGAGTGATCAGTACCTGGAGAAGGAGATCATGGTTGGTAAAGTACAGGCTTAGCAAATAAAAGGAAGACCCCCAATGAGGTGGATTGACACTGGGGCTTCAACAATGGGCTCAAGCTTTGCAACAATTGTGAGGATGACGCAGGACCAGGCAGTGTTTCATTCTGTTGTACAGGCAGTGTTTCATCCTGTTGTACGTAGCGTTGCTGTGAGTCAGAACCAACTCCACTGCACCAAACAACAATAATTTGCTCTCTAAACTTTCACCTAAACTACAATAAAAATTTTCTTTTTTTTGTACAACAACAAAAAGGTATTTCTGCATCTAGAAATAATAAAAGGAAAAAGTAGGGTGAGGGGATTTCTTTTGTGAAGAATGCTGGTGAACTAATGTAGAAGGAAAAATAGAATGAGGTAATCACAACTTTAAATCTCCAAATTACTGACTTGGTGGAGGATTATGTCCTAATGGTAAAATGATTGCGTGAAAGGTTTTTGGGCCAAGAATTTCAGAGTCTCAAGGTATCACCCCAAATCTCATGTATTAATTACAAAGCAAAGAGGTACGTTGTCAAAGGATTATCTAATGATTACCACCTAATTCAAGTAATCAAAGTTAGCCTTCCCAATAATTTGGCCAAACTTAGGTTCTGTGCCTTTTGGTTTGTTGTTATGGGAAGCACATAACGTACCAATAAAAAAGTTTAACTTGAATCTAATCATGGTACAAATCCAAACTATGAAGAACTCTAATTAAACTGGCCTAGTTAGTCATAAATGAAAAAAAAAAAATTTTTTTAGTCATAAATGTCTGTGTCATGACAACCAAAACCTGTTGCTGTTATGAAAGTCAATCATTAAAGGAGGCTAAAATAATATGGTTAAGAAAATGCAGAATTGGCCCTTGTATTCTCCTCCTTACCCCACAAAAAGTATTGCTGAAAATCATGTTATCATGGCAATCAGTGAAATTTTAATATAGATTGTATATTAGGTAAAACTGTTTTATCAATGGTAAATTCCTGGGGGATAATAATGGTACTGTGGTTATGCAGAGTATCTTTCTCTTTAGGAGTTACGTGTCAAGATGTCTATAGTTTCATTTCAAAAGTCACAACTGAACAAATGAAAAAAAATAAAAAGGGTGAGTGGAGGGGAGGGGAAGGGAGGGGAGAGGAGGATAGGACAGAGAGTGCAAATGTGGCATTAGTTTTCAAGTGTTCATTTTAGTTTACTTTCAGCTTTTCCACAGGTTTGAAATTTTTCAAAATCAAAATACTGGAAGAAAAATAAATAGACAAGAAAGAAAGAATATATAACATATAAAGAAAAAGAAGGAAGAGAAGAAGAGAGAAAAAATTACCTCAGAATGACCTAGCCCTGCAGAATCTTTCTCCAGAAGGATGACCAATACACTCCTGTGTATCTCTTCAAGTCCAAGTGCATTTATATACACTATTTTCTACTATAATGATGTTCTATATAGAACCATGTGGCACTCTCTACCCACAGATGTAACATTTGTAAGGATAAAATAGAATGTGAGTAGGTTAGGTCATAATAAAGTTGCTATCATTATTTAAATGGCAACTTTGTTTTTTGCTGTTTCATGTTACACAAATTCCCCTATTTAGACAACTGCCTGCCATAGTGTTACAAGTTCCACCTGAAGGGTGAAATTTCTTCAACTGACCATCTGGTCTCTCTGGTATGGGTGCCACTTTCACTCTAAGCAGTGATTATCATTTCAACAAGCATGAGTTTAACCATATCTTTTTTTTTTTTTTTTTCACGTGAAAGTCTACTCACACAGAAGGATAGAGATTTCATGGGGACATGATTCATCTTGAGGTAGGGTGAGTGCCAACATATAGGTGTTAAACTTCTGGAAGATGCAGGTGGGGGTACTAAATACAGACCCTGCTGACTTCACAAACTTCCCTGGGTTCAGCCTGGCGGATTTGCTAAAGACAAGGGATCCAAATGTTTTAGTGTAATTTTAAGCTTCTGTAACTTTAGAACTATAGATTGTGACAATTTACAAAACATATCTTTGGAACAATTAATTATTTAAATTAATTTTGAAAAATAATACTTTTACTTGATGTGGTTTCCATTTCTTGTACCTCTGATTTTAGATAGAAAAAAATTAAATGACTGCTGTGACAAGATTTGCAATTAGACCTTCAGTTCATTTATTTCTCCAGTTCCTGAGTCTCCTTCTACTGCTCCAGGATAATAGAGACCAATTGGTGTATATTGGGTGGCTGCTTGCAAGCTTTTAAGACCCCAGGCACTACTCACTGAACTATGAGGCAGAATAGAAACTCTAGAAAAAATATTAGAACAATTGACTGGATAGACTCACAAAGCATGGCCCTAAGCCTTTGAACCAAGAAATCTAATCCCAGGAGGTGTTTTTTTGTACCTAAGTAACATTTACAAATGCAGCTCTTTTTTTTTTTTTTTTTCCCTTAACTCCTGTTGTTGCTGTTGTAAAATTATACATAACATTATAGTTTCCATTTCACCCTTTTTTCTGGAGCACAGCTTAATTACATCAGTTATATTAGTCAAGCTGTGTAATCGTTACATTTAGTCAGTGCCAATTTTCCCTTCACTACAGATAAAAATCCACTACTTCTCATAGAATGATTCCTTTTCTCCTACTCTGGTAACCACTAGGAACCATTGGTCTCTAGGTATTTACCTATTCTTGTCATTTCATATAAGTGAGACCATGCAGTGTTTGTCCTTTTGTGATTGACTTATTTCACTCAGCATGTCTGTGAGTTTCATCCATGTTGTAACATGTTTCAGGACTTCATTTTTATCTAGGGCTGAGTAGTGTTCCACTGTATGTGTGTATCACTTTTGTTTACCCACTCATCTGTCGATGGGTAGTTGGGCTGTTTTCCCCTTTTTGTTATTGTGAATAGTGCTGCAACGAACATGTTGTTGTTATGTGCCATCCAGTCTGTTCTGGCTCGTAGCAACCCTATAGTATAGAGAAGAACTGCCCCATAGGGTTTCCAAAGACAGGCTGGTGGATTTGAACTGCTGATCTTTTGATTAGCAGCCCAGACCTTAACCTCTGCACCATCAGGGCTCCTAAATGAGCATAGGTATGCGTGTATCTGTTCATGTCACTAAGTTTAGGCTCATAGGGTATAAACCTGGGAGTGAAATTGCTCTGATAACTGCAATGGTAGTTTTATTTCTAATCTTTTTAGGCTTTGCCATACTGTTTCCACAACGGTTTTACCATTTTTCATTCCTGCCAGCAGTGGATAAGGATTCCCATCTCCCCACATACTTGCCAACATTCATTGTTTTCTGTTTTTTTGATCATTGTCATTATAGTAGGAGTGAGGTAGTATCTCATTGTAGTTTTTATTTGCATCTCTCTAATGGCTTTTTTTTTTTTTAATGGCTAATGAAGGAGCCCTGGTGACAGAACAGTTAAGTGCTTGGCTGCTAACCTAAAGATTGGTGGTTCAAACCCATCCAAAGATTGGCAGTTCAAACCCACCCAAAGGTCTGCCAATCTGCTTTTGTAAAGATGGTTGTTGATATTGTTAGGTGCCACTGACTCAATTTATGCTAATAGCAACACCATATGACAGAGTAGAACTGCCCCATAGGGTTCTCTAGGCTGTAATCTTTATGGGAGCAGATCCTCAGGTCTTTTGCTTACAAAGAGGCTGGGTGGGTTAGAACAGCCAACCTTTTGGTTAGCAGCCTAGCGAATAACCCTTTGCTCCACCAGGGCTCCTGCATAAAGATTATAGCCTAGGAAATCCTATGAAGCAGTTCTACTCTGTCACGTGGAGTTGCTATGAGTTGAAAATCAACTTGAGGACGCCTAACGACAAAAATAAATTTAAACCCGATTCAGAAGATGATGTGGAATGAGGGATATCGTTGCTGACAGATGAACCTTTGCTAAAAGAGAATAACAGGAAGATGCTTAGCTGTGTTTTATTGACTATTCAACGTCATTTAACTGTGTGGATCATAACAAATTATGGATAACATTTTGAAGGATGGGAATTCCAGAACACTTAATTGTGCTCATGAGGAACCTTTACATAGACAAAGAGGTAATTGTTCGAACAGAGGGCATACTGCATGGTTTAAAATCAAGAAAGGTGTACATCAAGGTTGTACTATTTCACTATACCTATTCAATCTGTATGCTGAACAAATAATCCAAGATGTTGGGCTACAAGAAGAAAGACGCCACATCAGGATTGGTGGAAGACTCATTAGCAACCTGTGATATGCAGATAACACAACCTTGCTTGCTGAAAATGATGAGGACTTGAAGCACTTACTAATGAAGATCGAAGCCCACAGTCTTCAGTATGGATTGCACCTCAACATAAAGAAAACAAAAATCCTCGCAACTGGACCCATAAGCAACATCATGATAAATGGAGAAAAGGTTGAAGTTGTCAAGGATTTCATTTTACTTGGATCCACAATCAATGCCCATGGAAGAGGCAGTCAAGAAATCAAATGACACACTGCATTAGGCAAATCTGCTGCAAACAACCTCTTTAAAATGTTAAAAAGCAAAGAGGTTGCTTTGAGAGCTAAGTTGCACCTGACCCAAGCCATGATGTTTTTAATTTCCTCATATGTGGGCAAAAGCTAGACAACGAATAAGGAAGACCAAAGAATTGATGTCTTTGAATTATAATGTTGATGAAGAATATTGAATATTGAATATACAAGTCTGTCCTGGAAGAAATATAGCCAGAGTGCTCCTTAGAAGTGAGGATAACAAGACTTAGTCTCACGTACTTTGGACATTCGTACAGAACAAGGAGATACTGAGTGGTTTAAAGTCAGGAAACGTGTGTCAGGGTTGTATCCTTTCACCATACCTATTCAATCTGTATGCTGAGCAAATAATCCAAGAAGCTGGACTATATGAAGAACAGGGCATCAGGATTGGAGGAAGACTCAACAACGTGCATTATGCAGATGACACAACCTTGCTTGCTGAAAATGAAGAGGACTTGAAGCACTTCTTGATGAAGATCAAAGACCACAGCCTTCAGTATGGATTACACCTCAACATAAAGAAAACAAAAATCCTCACAACTGGTCCAATAAGCAACATCATGATAAACGGAGAAAAGGTTGAAGTTGTCAAGGATTTAATTTTACTTGGATTCACAATCAACACCCACAGAAGAAAACCAAAAAACCAAACCCACTGCCGTCGAGTTGATTCCGACTCACAGCAACCCACAGAAGAAGCAGTCAAGAAATCAAAAGATGCATTGCATTGGGCAAATCTGCTGCAAAGGACCTCTTTAAAATGTTGAAAAGCAAAGATGTCACCTTGAAGACTAACGTGCACCTGACCCAAGCCATGTTATTTTTAATTGCATCATGTGCATTCAAAAGCTGGAAAATGAATAAGGAAGACTGAAGAAGAATTGAAGCCTTTGAATTGTGGTGTTGGTGAAGAATATTGAATATACCATGGACTGCCAAAAGAATGAACAAATCTGTCTGGGAAGAAGTACAACCAGAATACTCCTTAGAAGCAAGGGTGGCGAGGCTGAGTCTTACACACTTTGGATATGTTGTCAGGAGGGATCAGTCCCTGGAGAAGGACATCATGCTTGGTAAAGTACAGGTTCCTTGGAAAAGAGGAAGATCCTCAACGAGGTGGATTGACATGGTGACTGCAATAATGGGCTCAAGCATAACAATGATTGTGAAGATATTGCGGGACTGGGCAGTATTTCTTTCTGTTGTACCTTGCGTCACTATGAGTCAGTCACCTATCAACAACAATGGCTAATGACGATGAGCATCTTTTTATGTGTTTGTTGGGTGCTTGAATATTCTCTTTGATGAAGTGTCTGTTCGTGTTCTTTGCCTATTTTTTATTGATTTATTTGTCTTTTTGTTAAGTTTTAGTTTTATACATATTATTCATATTATTATTGAATATATAGTTCCCAAATTTTTTTTCCCAGTCAAGTCCCATTGAGTCGATTCTGACTTATAGTGACCCTACAGGACAGAGTAGAACTGCCCCATAGAGTTTCCAAGGAGGACCGGGCAGATTCCAGCTGCCAACCCGGAGGTTAGTAGCTGTAGCACTTAGTCACTACGCCACCAGGTTTTCCAATATTCGGCTCTTATTGGATATATGGCTCCTGACGGTTTTTTTTTTTCCCCCAGTTTTACTTTTTTTTATGAAAACGAGTGTTTAATTTTCATGAGGTCTCAATTATCTAATTTTTCTTCCACTGCTCATGCATTTGTTGTTATATTAGATAATCTATCATTTAAAAAACAAACAAACAAAATCTAGGTCTCATAGTTTCTCCCCTATGTTTTCTTCCAAAAACTGTGTGGTTTTGGATTTAAAATTTATATCTTTGGTCCATTTTAAATTATTTTTTTGTGTATAGTGTAAGGTATGGGTCCTGCTTCATTTTTGTGCATGTGGAAATCCAATTTTGCCAGCACCATTGTTGAGGAGACTGTTCCTTCCCAATTGAATGGACTTAGCTCCCTTGTTAAAAATCAGTTGCCCATAGATGTATATGGATTCATATCTGGGTTCTCAATCCTATTCCACTGGTTTTTCTTTCACTAACCAGCACCAGGTTGTTTTGATTACCGTAGCTGTATAGTATGTTTTGAAATTGGGAAGTGTAAGGCCTCCTTCCTTTTTTTTTTTTTTCTTCAAAGCTGTTTTGGCTATTAAGGTCCCTTTTCTTTCCATGAGGATTAGTTTTCCATTTTTGTAAAGAATGGTGTTGGAATTTTGATAGGGATCACATTGAATCTATAGATCACTTTGGGTAGTACTGACATTTTCACAATATTAAGTTTTCTAATCCCTGAGCATGGTATGTTTTTCCATTTATTTAGGTTTAGTTTCTTACAGTGGTGTTTTATAGTTTTCACTGTATAAGTCCTTTACATCCCTGGTTAGTTTGAATCCTACGTATTTTTTTTTTTTAATGGTATTATTTTCTTGATTTCCTTTTGGGATTCCTACTTCCTGGTGTATAGAAACCACACTGATTTTTGCATGATCATCTTCTGCACTATAACTTTGCTGAATTCTCCTATTATCTTCTGCTCTATAGCTTTGCTGAATTCTGTTAGCAGCTTTCTTGTCGATTTCTATATTATCATGCCATCTGCAAATAGAGGTTGTTTTACTTCTTCATTTCCAATTTAGATACCTTTTTTTCCTATTTATTCGTTCATTTATTTTTGCCTATTGCTCTGGCTAGGACTTCCTGTACGATATTGAATAGAAGTGGTGACAGCAGGCATTCTTTTTTCTTTTCTGTTCTCAAGTGCAAGGCCCTTAGTCTTTCTACATTTAGTATAATGTTGACAGTTGGTTTTTCATACACTCTCTTAAAGAAGTTAAACCCCAAACCAACCCATTTCCATTAAGTAGATTCTGACTTACAGAGACCCTCTAGGACCCCATAGAGTTTCCAAGGCTGTAAACCTTTAAAGAAGAAGACCATCACATCTTTTTCCCACAGAGTAGCTAGTGGATTTGAACAGCCAACTTCTCAGTAGCAGCCCAGCACTTAACCACTGTACCACCAGGGCTCTTTTAAACTTGTTAGTCATTTCTCTTTTATTCATTCAGACCTTGAGAGTTTTTATCAAGAAAAGGTGTTGGATTTCATCAAATGCCTTTCCTGTATCTATTGAGATGATCATGTGGTTCTTTTTCTTAGTTTTATTAACGTGGTGTATTGCATTAATTGATTTTCTAATGTTGAACCATTCTTGCATTCCTGGAATGAATCCACTTGGTCATGGTGTATAGTTCTTTTAATATGTTGATGGATTCTGTTCACTAGTATTTTGTTAAGAATTTGCATCTATATTCATGAGAGATATTGGTCTGTAGTTTTCTTGTGATGTCTTTGTCTGGTTTTAGTATCAAAGTAATGCTGGCTTCATAGACCGAACTAGGAAGTATTCCTTCCACATCTATTTTATGAAGAGTCTGAACAGGGTTGATGTCAATTCTCTGAATGTTTGGTAAAATTCCCCAGCTGTCTGGTCCAGGCCTTTCTGTTGTTGTCGTTGTTGGGAGGTTTTTATGACTGATGCGGTCTCTTCTCTTGTTATGGAGTGTTGAGACTTTTTACCTCTTTTTGTGTTCCTTTATGTAGATTATCTGTTTCCAGGAATTTTTCCATTTCATCTAAGCTTTCAAGTGTGTTGGAGCATAACTTTTCATAGTATTCTGTTATGATCCTTTTTATTTCGGTTGGATCTGTTATAATGTCTACAATTTCATTTCTTATTTTGGTTATTTGCATCCTCTCTCTCTCTTTTTTTGTCAGTCTAGCCAGTGTTTTGTCTATTTTATTGATCTTTTCAAAGAACCAACTTCTAGCTTTGTTAATTCTTTCTGTTGTTTTTCCATTCTCTATTTCATTTATTTCTGTTTGGATTTTTGTTGTTTCTTTTGTTAAGTTTTGGACATATTTTGGGGTTCCTTTTTTATTTATTCAAGCTATAGGGTTTTTTTTTATATATAGGGTCAAGTTATTGACTTGGGATCTTTCTTCTTTTTAATGTAGGCATTCATTGCTATGAATTTCCTTCTGAGGACTGCCTTCACTGTGACCTATAGGTTTTATTCTAAGTAGTTTTATTTCTTTTTTGATTTCTTCTATGACCCATTGGTTGCTTAGTGGTAGTTATTTAGTCTCCACTTTTTTTTTTCTTTTTAAAGATTTATAGTTTCATTCCATTATGGTCAAAAAAGTTGCTTTGATTTCAATCTTTTAAAATTCATTGAAGTTTGCTTTGTGCCCTAACTATGGTCTGTTCTGGAGAATGATCCATGTGCATTGCAGAAGAATGTATATTGTACTGCTATTGGGTGGAGTGTTTTACATATGTTGTTAGGTCCAGTTGGTTAGTAGTGTTTTTAAGTCTTCTGTTTCTTTATTGATCTTATTTCTGGTTGTTCTATTCATTATCAAAAGGCGTATTAAAATTTCCTAGTGTCTATTTTGTCTGTCAATTTTGCCACAGTTTGTGTTGTAAATTTTGGGGCTCTGACATGAGGTCCATAAATATAATAATTGTTATACCTGTTTGATAAATTGACCCTTTTATTATTACATAGAGTCCTTCTTTGTCTCTTTTAATAGATTTTGACTTAAAATCTGATTTGTCAGTTATTAATATTGCCACCCCTGCTCTCTTTTGGTTACTGTTTGCCTGGAATTTTTTTTTTTTCCACTGTTCTTTTAACCTTTTCATGTCTTTGTGCCTGAGCTGTGTCTCTTTTAGACAGCATATGCATTTTTCTTTATTCTGCCACTCTTTACTCCTGACTCGAGAATTTAATCCATTTACATTCACAGTAATTATTGATGCGAGGATTTACTTCTGCCATTTTGTTTTACTTTTTTTTTGGTGAGGCTTATGATTTATTTGTTCCTCTCTTCCTCCAGTGCTGGGATCTTTTTTAAATAAAGATTTTTTATATCCTTTTTAATTATTATTATTTTTTATGAGTGCTGAGCCTTCTTGTTTCCTTTCTTCTTTATTTTGTTGTACATACGTGTTTAGGAAACCCTGGTGGAAAAAAAAAAAAAAAAAGTGGTTAAATGCTACGGCTGCTAACCAAAAGGCCAGCAGTTTGAATCTGCCAGGTGCTCCTTGGAAACTCTATGTGGCAGTTCTACTCTGTCCTACAGGGTTGCTATGAGTTAGAATCGACTCAACAGCAGTGGGTTTTATGTGTCTAATTTACTTTCTTTGTGGTAAACATGAGGATTACATTTAACATCTTACCTTTAAAACAACCTATTTTTTATTATAACTTGATACCACCTTTGTTTCTTAACATATGAAAATTCTATATCTATAGCAATCTCCCTCCCCCCACTTTTGCTTAAATGTTATCATCAAACACAACTTTGTATCTCTGCTTCCTGTAATCGAAATTTAATTTTTTTAAATTTTTATTCGTGTATTTAGTTTCTGTTTTCCCCCTGTAATTTTCTAATTATAGCAGATGGAGGACATGTCTGTTGTATTTATAAACCAAAAGTATCTTAGGATTGATTTTGTACCATCAATGATTACCTATTAATTAATGAAATTTCCCCGCCCTCTGTATGTATCTCTTCAGGTTACTGTCAGGTGTCATTACTATTCACCCTGACAGGCTCCCTTTAGTATTTCTTATTGGGCCAATGTCTGGTGGTAAAAAAATTCCTAGTTTTTACTTATCTGAGAATGTCTTACTTTTATCCTTGTTTTTGAATAACAATTTTCTGGGTATATTGTTCTTGGCTGACAGTTCTTTTCTTTTATCACTTAAATATGTTGTCTTCTTGCCTGCATGGTTTCTGAAGAAAAGCTGGCACTTAATCTTATTGGAAACACCTTGTATGTGATAATTTGCTTTTCTCATGCTGCACTCAAAATTCTCTCTTTGTCCTTTGTTCTTAAGAGTTTAATTATGACATGCCTTGGTGAGTTTCTTTTAGGTTTTATCTTATATGAGCTTCCTGGATGTGTAACTTCCTGTCTTTTGTGATGTTAGGAACATTTTCTGCCATTATTTCTTCAAAGATTCTTTCTTGACCTTTCTCTCTTTTACCTCTGGAACGCCCATAAAATGCCACCAAAAAAAAAAAAAAAAAAAAAAGCCCATTTCTGTCAAGTCAATGCTGACCCACAGCGAATTTATAGGACAGAGTAGAACTGCCCCATAAGGTTTACAAGGAGTGGCTGGTAGATTTGAACTGCCGACTATTTCGTTAGAAGCTGGGCTCTTAACCACTGTGCCACCAGGGAACCATAGTGTAACAGATGACACAATGTTTGTATTATTCCTCTTGATGGTGTCTCATATATTCCTTAGGCTTTGTTCATTTTTTTTTTTTTTTTTTTTTACTCTTTTCCTCTGTTTCTTAGACTGAGCAATCTCAAAAACCCTGTCCTTCAGTTTGCTGGTCATCTTTTTTGACATTTCAGTTCTACTCTTGTGTCCTTTCATGGTGTATTCATTTCTGTTATTTTATTATTAAGCTCCAGTATTTTGAATTTTTTAAAAGATTTTTTCTCTTTATTGAAATTCTTTTTTGTTCTTATATTGTTTTTCTGAATTTCATGAAATCATTTTCCATGTTTTGTTTTTAATCTCATTGACCATTCTTAATACTAATATTTTGAATTCTTTGTTGCATAATTCCATTATCTGTCCTTCTTTAGAGACAATTTCTGTTCTCTTGTTAAAATTTTATTTATTTACTTATTTATTTTGCTTAGTTAGATAAGGAGATATTTTTCCTCTTTTTTTTCTCTTTAAATTACTCTTCTTCATCATTGCTTTTTCCCAGGGTTCACAGAAATTCACATTCTAGGCATACTCATCTAGTCATACTATCCCAGATCAGCTTGCTCTGGCATTTTGGCCCACACTGGGTACACCTCATCTCTTTGTGTCTAGGCCTACTATTTACGTATTGTGTCATGTGTTGTGTCCTGGGTCACCTGTCAGATGATTGCCAGATGTTTCCTAGGCTTCTCTGTGGTGCTCTAAGGGGAAGATGCTCTGGCTTTTCCAAAGTTTTGCCCAGGAGATTTGCTTCTAATTATTTAGTCAGTATTTTGTGTTCTCTTATAAAACACTATATAATCAGCATGTTCCTTAGAAGTGAGGATTGTGAGACTTCAACTTGCTTACTTTGGTCGTGTCATCTGGAAAGACCAATGGCTACAAAAGGATGTCATGATTGGAAAAGTAGATGACCAATGGAAACAAGGCAATACCTCAATAAGGTGGATTGATATAATAGCCACAATAGTAGGATCAAACATACCAATGATCATGAAGCTACTGCAGGAGGAGGCATCATTTCAGTCTGTTACATATAAGATTGCCGTGAGTTGGAGCCGATTCTGTGACAACTAACAACAAAACATAAACTGCTACATATTCCACATTTACATTTTCCCCAAACTTTTGAGCACCACTGCTTTTAGTGACTGCAATAGGGAACATGGAAAGAAAGTGACAGTTTGATGTTAGGAGGCAGACATGAATTCAATTACCACCTAAGTGCATTTTTGAAAGTCATTTAACATTTCAGAGCCTCAGTCTTCTCAACTTAGAATGGAGCTAGAGCTGTTTGTGAGGTAGAATGGATATTCTTACAATGACCTTCTGCATAGTTTCTGAATGGGCTCCAAGCATTGTAGAGCTGCTTCTCCAAAAACGTATGTGAAGTAGAGTGTGTGTGTGTGCGCGCGTGTGTGCGCACGTGTGTGTATGCACACATAAATACATTTCTCTGAGACGAGTCTATATGTTCGGACTCTCAAAAAAGTCTAAAAACACCGTGAAGTTCACACCCTTCAAGGAAGTTGCTATTTAGACACAATAAAATCGATAATTTGCTCAACTGTTGTTCACAAGCACTGTGTTTTCTTTAGTCACAACGTTTGGCGGTGAAGAAGCATGAGTGCTGGGTCAGAAAGACAAATACACATCCCACTCTGCTGGATTACTGCCTGCAGAGAATCGGGCAAGTCACTTGGCCTCTCTGAACCTCAGTTTCTCTCTTATAAAATGAAAAAAAAAAAAAATCCTCATCCTGAAATGGCTTTGCTGTGAGGATTACACACAAGAAAAGGAGAACGTATCCCTAAAGTGCCTGACAACAAGGGCATCCAACTCATTTCATCTTTTATTGTCTCTTAGTTTTCTCCTCTTTAAGTCGTATCCATTTCCTCAGTGTTTTCTCATTGATGATATTTTTGCAAATTTCAAACATTTTTATCAAAAGACATATTGTTTCTCTTGCCCCAGTTGTCTGCCATGAAACAGCTATCTGAGTACCTACCTCTTTAGCAAGTCCTGTGGATTTCCAACCAGCCCCTGTTAGCCGTGGGCCCAAGGGCAGCCTATTCATAAAATGTGTTTTCTGCCCACCAGGGATTGCTCAGCTGTAAGGTTCTTATTTTTTTACAGGTCACTGAGTTTCCATGATGTCTGCCACATTTGTCCTGACCATATGCCAGTGCTTCTTAATATTACTTTTTACTTCCTGGGTGCTTGCTCTGCTTCCCTGTACATTCCTTGAGGAAGGATAATCAACCTACAACTGTGACTGATGTCCGTATACCTGGTTGAAGGGCACAGGGCAATGTTGCAGAGAGGATGACGCTGCAGTGTTGTCCTGGGGACTGAATTTTGGAGACCCAGGCTGATTAGAGGGACCAAAAGAAGAAACAAATATCAGCTTATTTTTAGGAGTACTAAGAAGCAACGTAGAAGAAATTGAATTTTTTGCTCAAAACCAAAGGAAGAAAAGACCTCTGGTTGAGAATCATATGAAAACGAAATTGGGTTTAAAGAAGGGAGAAAAGAGAGAAGTCTCAAGATGATTGTCTTGAGTAGGGCACTAAGATATACAGGCTCATTTGCATTGACTATCAGACCTGTAGAACATGCATGGGTTAATTACATTCAGTGACATACCAGTTGGTCAGGTAAGAATAAAGTATGCCATGCTCTCTTCAAATGGGTGTGAATGGGATTGTGTCATTATTCACCTATGGTGAGAGGACTTCTCAGCCCTAGACAGTGTCATGTTAATGCAAATTCAGTGAGCTGGTGGAGAAGACCCAGCATAGGTTTTTGGCCAACGAGAACTGAGGGACTCCCTGAAGAGAGAATTCATGCTCCTACCACGGATGTAGGACCTTCGTATGCCTGTGATGCAGGGACTCCGTCTTAGAAGTCAGAAACCAGAAATCCAAACCCATTGCTGTTGAGTTGATTCTGACTCTTAGTGGACCTATAGGACAGAGCAGAGCCACCCCATAGGGCTTCCAAGGCTGTAAATGTTTACGGGAGCAGACTGCCACATCTTTCTCCTGTGGAGCAGCTGGTGGGTTTGAACCATTGACCTTTATGAAAGATTTACCACAGATCATCTTAGGCTTTAACACTCTGAGAATAGACAGTGCACCTACTAGAGACGTGGTGGAGAGACACTTATTAGAGGAAATGAGCAGGAGAGAACATTAACTAGCTTTTTTTTTTTTTTTTTTTTTTACCATTAAACTAGAGAGACTCACGAAAAATCAGGCTCTGGATTGGGTAAGGGAGCGTTCTGTATGTGCATTGTCCAATATGATAGCCTCTAGCCACACATGGCAAATGAACATTTGATATTGTAACTAAAAACTGAATTTTTAATTTTATTTAACTTAATTAAAATTTGGTCACTTATGTCCAGTGCCTGCCATAGGTGACGGCATTGTTTTAGAGCATATTGTACTAAGAGCATAGACTCGTGAGTCATAGCACTGCCACTTTTTAAGCTGTGTATATTGTGAAACTTACTTTTTCTCATAACTCAGTTTTATCGTTTGTAATATGGGACACATGATCATAACTACTCCATAAGACTGTTGTGAGGATTAAGTGATACCTTTGCAAAGTGTTTAGAAAATACTTGGCACATAGAAAGTACTCAATAAAAATTATCTATCATTGATCATTAATGTTATCACATTAATTATTATTTGTTTCTTCTTTCTGTTGGCTGTTATGTAGTTCTTCACACCAATAGTCAACAAATGCCCTTAGACAACATCCACTATTCTATCTCTCAGTTTCTTCGACATCATTGTCAAATAAAAATAGATTTCTGGAGTAGTAGAGAATGTGGCTGAAACTGGAAGCCCTGAGCAACTGTGATGTTGAGACTGGGGTGGGGAATGGATCATGGAATGGATACTACTGACAGTCTAGAGCCCTAAATTAACGACTATTCAGAAAAGGCTCCTTAAGCTCTGAATTATGTGAATTGCAATGCCTGTTTACAGTCAGTAAGTCTGAATCTGCTACAGTTTTGTTTTCTTGGAACTGGTAGCAGTACTCTGATCAAGACAGAGCATTTCCATTAACATAAAAAATTTTCTCAATCTCCCGTGGGCAACCATTTTCTGATTTCTATCACCAAAAAAAAAAATTTTTTTAATCACCATTATCTTTTGTGTCTAGACTTCTTTCTTTATTGGCATTGCAATGCAATGTTTCTGAGATTTATCCATGTTGTCACATCCTATTAGTACCAAAACCAAAATCAAACCAGTCTGAATTGACTGGATGGCAGCCCCATGTGTGCACTGTAGAATTGCTCCATAGAGCTTTCAAGGTTGTGATGATTTGAAAGCAGATTGCCAGACCTTTCTTCTGAAGTGCTTCTGGGTGGGTTTGAACTGTCAGCTTCCCTTTACTACTCAAGTGCTTAACTTTGCACCACCTGGGGACTACCATTCTATTAGTAGTCATTTTTAAATTTTTGAGTAGTATCCAATTATATAATTTGTTTATCCTTTGTCCTGTTTATGGACAATAGGTTTGTTCCTACTTTGGAAATTATAAATAGAATTGTTATAAATATTATTGCACAAGTCTTTTTGTTAACATATATTTTTGTTTCTCTTGGGTAAATGCCAGAAATAGAATTGCAGGATAATAGAGTGGGTAAGTGTTTACCATTATAAAAAGTTGGCAAACATATTTTAGAATTGGTTTTACTGTTCTACACTCCTACCAGCAATGTATGAGCGTTCTGGTTGCTTCATATTCTCACTCACATTTGATACTGTCAGTTGTTTTAATTTTAGCCATACTAGAGATTGCTAAATGGTATCTGTTGTTTTATTTTGCATTTCCCTGAATACTAATGACATTGAGATATAAATTAATTGTTTTTAAAGCTTTCTTTTTTCTATTAGTAAGCATTTCAAGTTCTCTATATATGTGTGTGAGCGTGTGTATTTTTAGGCACCCCCTGGTTGTATCTCACAAATGTTGGTATTTTTGTTAATATTCAGTTTTGAATATTTCCCAATTTCCTTTGTGATTTCTATTTAAACCAGAATTACTTCCAAAACCAAACCCATTGCCATCAAGTTGATTCCGACTCATAGAGACCCTATAGGACAGAGTAGAATTGCCCCATAGGGTCTCCAAGGCTGTAATCTTTAGAGAAGCAGACTACCACTCTTTCTCCCGTGAAGCGATTGGTGGGTGAACCAAGACCTTTCACTTAGCATCCACTTGCTTTAACCACTGGCCAACAGGGTTCCTCCAAAGATTAGTTTGTAGTGTGCTAATGTTTCTAGATATCTTACAATGCTAAATGTTACTTTAATTGTGTTCAAAGAATATGCTCTGTAAGATTTCATGTATTTTTAAATTATTGAGTCTTGTTTTATGGATCAGCATATGCAGCATATGGTCTATCTTGGTAAATATTTCAAGTGCACTTAAAAAAATGTGCGTCTGAACAACTTCAGAATACACATTTGTAGTGCTCTCTATATATCAATTATGTCTAGTATGGTCATAATATTGTTATAATCTTTTCTATGTTTACTGATTTTAGGGTAATTACTAAACTAATGGCTGGGAGGGGGTGTTTAAATCTTCAGCTGTAATTCAGGATTTGTCTATTTCTCACTTTAGTAAGTTTTTGCTTCATGTATTTTGAAGCTGTGTAATTGGGTGTGTATGTATTTATTACTTTCTTTTTCGTGAAGAATTGATAATTGGTCAGCTGATGATAGATTCTCTCAACCTCCACTTAGATAAAAAAAATGTTTTATTTCACACAAATACACACAACAGTATTTTCACTGGGCATAGAATACCAAGAATTTTTTTTTTCCCCAAGCTTTATAAAAGTCATTTTATTACTGGTTGGACACTATGGAGTTGTGGAGGTTTGGTTTTATGTTTTGATGGAATGGGACAGTGGATAGTGTTTACCAAGGCACTGTAACTTGGCAAACTTACACTCAGAACTCTTTCTTCCTTGAGTGGAACCACTTGCTTTCTGCCATGCTCCTTGGAGTCTTTCCTGCCCTTGTGCAGGGCAGCTGTCTTGTGAAGGTCTGAGGAACATTTATATGTAAAATTTAGTCTCCCTCTTCTGTAGCTCTCTCCTTTCCAGAACTGTCTCTTCAATTTCCAGCTGCTCCAGCCTTGAACTCTATCTTCTCACACTTCAAGACAACAAGACTGTGGATTTCCTCAAGTGTTCCAATCATGGAAAGCCCCTGGTACTGATAAGTATATTTAAGGGAAAAGCCAGGTAAATATGAGTCAGTGTGGGTCCCTTCTTTCCATGGTTGACTCCCCTCCAGTTTCCACATGATTTTGTTTGCTCTTCACTACCTTTGTTATCTTTGACAGTTTTAGCCTTACAAAAGTTATTCCACCATTACTGGCACCAGAACACCCAATGTGTATATTTCTTCATTGTCCCATTTGGTCCCCATTAAATGTTTGTTGACTTCAGTTTATATTTTACTTTACAGAGATACTTAATTCGAAGGAACATCGAAGGATCATTAGTATTTCTATTAAAAATAGTAATAGAAGATATAAGAAAAGCCAAACATTTGAAAATTAAACAGCACGTCTCTAAGGAACCAGCGTTGAGAATACCAACACTGGCTGTAAGTATTCCGTTGTACTGGATTCAACAGTGTGTCCTCAAAATTCCTGTCTTTCCAGGAAACTCAGGATATGGACTTATTTGGAAATAGGGTCTTTGCAGATGTAATTAGTTGCGGTTATACTGGAGTAGGATGTGCCCTAATCCAGTCTGACTGGTGTTCTTATAAGAAGAGAAGATACATACTGAGACCCAGGGAGGATGTCATGTGATGTCAAAGGCAGAGATTGTTTTCAAGCCAAGGAGTGAGTGACAAAGATTGCTAGAAATACCGGAAGCTAAGAAAAAGGAAGGAAGCAGATTCTCCTCTTGAGCAATTGGAGTGTGCAAACCTCTGCCAAGAGCTTGACTTCATACTACATCCTCCAGACCTGTGAGAGAATAAATTTCTGTTGTTTTAAGCAACTCAGTTAATGATAAGTTGTTACGGGAATCCTGAGTACACCCATAAAAGCAATAGAAAAATGTTCTTGTCACCCATTCCAAAACTGTCAAATTTAGCAAATAAAAATACAGAACACCAGGATAAATCTGAATTTCAGATAAAATACTAATGTTTTTAGTATAAGTAAGTCCCATGTGATAATTGAGGTATACTTATACTAAGAACTATTCATTATTTTTTTGAAATTGAAATTTAACTGCATACTTATTTCATCTGACAACCCTACTCCAACCTCCTCACTTTTTGCCTCCTGCGTATTTCCATGCAGAAGTACCAGGCCATGAGCTATCAGGAGTCATGAGTGAGTTTTGGATCCTTGACAGTGAGAAATCTGGCTGCCGACTGTTAAACACATTCTAAAACTTCCTGATAACCAGTTTCACACCTTGTTACCCTGTTGTACTATCTGAGCACTGGAGTGGGGTGGATAATAAGGAGGGAAAAGTGTGGAACCTGTATCAGGGCTTAGAATTCTTCCAGTGAGAATGAGCTGCCTAATATGCACATCAGGAGTACCCAGGTGGTGCAAATGGTTAAGTGCTGGACTACTAATCAAAAAGTTGGTAGTTTGCACTCTGTCAGAGGTGCCTTAGAAGAAAGGCCTGGACATCTGTTCTGTAACGATTATAGCTAAGAAAGCCCAGCGGAGCGTTTCTACTATGCACACGTGGGTTACCATGAGTCAGGATTGACTCGACTTTTTTTTTTTTTTTTTTAATTTTACACATCTACATGGTGGTGGTTGGAGTAGGGTGATAAAGCCTCTTGCAAATATGCAAATATCAGATTTTTTTCTCTTTCCAAGGACATTCTAAGGGAAATTTGTAGCAAATCTTCACATTCGGTTTGGGTTCCTAAGTCTCACTGAGCTGCAATTATCGCAGAATTCTCCTCCCTCAGTTAATTTCCATTATATGGATTAGCCACAATTTTTATAAATTACTCATCAATGGATACATTTCTAAATTTTGATTATTACAAACAATGCTGATTAATCATCCCTGGGCATGTTGCCTTATTCTTCTTAACTGAAATTGTGTTACCCATTCTTGGCCCTACGTTTTTTCATATGAATTTTAGGATCAGGTAGTCAAGTTCCAAAACAACATTTTGGGATATTTATGTTGAATGTCTAAAACAAAACCCAAACCAAAATCCTGTCGTAAATAACTAAGAAATTCAGTAAGAATTTTTTTTTTTTTAATTTTACCGTGCTTTAACTGAAAGTTTACAGATCAAGTCAGTCTCTCATACAAAAATTTATACACACCTTTCTATATACTCCTAGTTGCTCTACCCCTAATGAGACAGCACACTCCTTCCCTTGACTCTCTATTCGGCCAGCTTCTGACTCCCTCTGCCCTCTCATCTCCTCTCCAGACAGGAGAAGCCAACATAGTCTCATGTGTCTACTTGATTCAAGAAGCTCATTCTTCACCAGTATCATTTTCTAACACATAGTTCAGTCAAATCCCTGTCTGAAGAGATGGTTTTGGGAATGCCTCCTGTCTTGGGCTAACAGAAGGTCTGGGGACCATAACCTCTGGGGTCCTTCTAGCCTCAGTCAGACCATTAAGCCTGGTCTCTCTACGAGAATTTGGGGTCTGCATCCCACTGTTCTCCTGCTGCCTCAGGGGCTCTCTGTTGCACTCCCTGTCACGCAGTCATCTGTTGTGCCTGGGCACCATCTAGCTCTTCTGGTCTCAGGTCAATGCAGGTTTATGTGGCCCTTTCTGTCTCTTGGGCTCATAATTACCTTGTGTTTTTCATGTTCTTCATTCTCCTTTGCTTCAGGTGGATTGAGACCCATTGATGCAACTTAGATGTATGCTTGCTAGCTTTTAAGACCCCAGATGCCACTGTCCAAAATGGGGTGCAGAATGTTTTCTTAATAGGTTTTATTATGCCAGTTGACTTAGATGTCCCCTGAAACCATGGTCCCCAAACCCCTGCCCCTGCTATGCTGGCCTTCGAAGCATTCAGTTCATTCAGGAAACTTCTTTACTTTTAGTTTAGTCCAGTTGTGTTGACCTCACCTGTATTGTGTGTTGTCCTTCCCTTCACCCAAAATAACCCCTACCCACTATCTAACTAGTGAAAACCCCTCTCCCTCTTCCCCTCCCTCCTACCCATCAAAGAATATTTTCTTCTCTCTTTAAACTATTTCTCCAGTTATTATAATAGTGGTCTTATGCCATATTTATCCTTTTGCAACTGACTAATTTCACTCAGCATAATGCCTTCCAGATTCCTTCATGTTATAAAATGTTTCACGGATTCATCACTGTTCTTTATCAATGTGTAGTATTCCATGGTGTGAATATACCATAATTTATTTATCCATTCATCTGTCGATAGGCACCTTGGTTGTTTCTGTCTTTTTCTATTGTAAACAGTGCTACAATGAACATGGGTGTGCATATACCTTTGTGTAAAGGCTCTTATTTTTCTAGGGTATATTTCAAAGAGTGGGATTGCTGGATTGTATGGTAATTCTATTTCTAGTTTTTTAAGGAAGTGCCAAATTGATTTCCAAAGTGGTTGTACCATTTCACATTCCCACCAGAAGTGTATAAGGATTCCAGTCTCTCCACAACCTCTCCATTTATAATTTTGTGTTTTTTGGTTTACTGCCAGCCTTGTTGGAGTGAAATGGAATCTCATTATAGTTTTGATTTGTATTTCTCTGTTGGCTAATGATCGTGAGCATTTCCTCATGTATCTGTTAGCTACCTGAATGTCTTCTTTAGTGAAGTGCTGTTCATAGCCTTTGCCCATTTTTTAGTTGCGTTATTTATCTTTTTGTAGTTGAGTTTTTGCAGTATTACTTAGATTTTAGGGATCAGAGACTGATCGGAAATGTCATAGCTAAAAGCTTTTTTCTGGTCTGTAGGTAATCTTTTTACTCTTTTGGTGAAGTCTTTGGATGAGCATAGGTGTTTGGTTTTTAGGAGCTCCCAGTTATCTAGTTTCTGTTCTGCATTGTTAGTAATGTTTTGTATACTGTTTATGCCATGTATTAGGGCTCCTAGTGCTGTCCCTATTTTTTGTTCCATGATCTTTATTGTTTTAGATTTTATATTTAGGTCTTTGGTCCATTTTGAGTTAGTTTTTTTGAGTGGTGTAAGGTATGGTTCTTGTTTCATTTTTTGCAGATGTATATCCAGTTATGCCAGCATCATTTGTTAAACAGACTATCTTTTCCCCATTTAACTGACTTTGGGCCCTAGTCAAATATCAGCTGCTTGTATGTGGATGGATTTATGTCTGGATTCTCAATTCTGTTCCATTGGTCTATGTATCTGTTGTTATACCAGTACCAGGTTGTTTTGACTACTATGGCGGTATAATAGGTTCTAAAGTCAGGTAGAGTAAGGTCTTCTACTTTGTTCTTCTTTGTGAGTGATGCTTTACTTATGCAGGACCTCTTTCCCTTCCATATGGAGTTGGTGGTTTGTTTCTTCATCTCATCAAAAAATGTTGTTGGCTAAAGAAGATATTCAGGCAGCTAACAGACACATGAGAAAATGCTCTCGATCATTAGCCATTAGAGAAATGCAAATTAAAACTACGATGAGATTCCATCTCACTCCAACAAGGCTGGCATTAATCCAAAAAACACAAAATAATAAATGTTGGAGGGGCTGCGGAGAGATTGGAACTCTTATACACTGCTGGTGGGAACATAAAATGGTACAACCACTTTGGAAATCTATCTGGCATTTTCTTAAAAAGTTAGAAATAGAACTACCATACAACCCAGAAATCCCACTCCTCGGCATAGACCCTAAAGAAATAAGAACCTTTACACGAACAGATATATACACACCCATGCTTATTGCAGCACTGTTTACAATAGCAAAAAGCTGGAAGCAACCAAGGTGTCCATCAATAGATGAATGGTTAAATAAATTATGTTCATTCACACAATGGAATACTATGCATCAATAAAGAACAGTGACGAATCTGTGAAACATTTCATAACATGGAGGAACCTGGAAGACATTATGCTGAGTGAAATTAGTCAGATGCAAAAGGACAAATACTGTATAAGACCACTATTATAAGTTCTTGAGAAATAGTATAAACTGAGAAGAACACATTCTTTTGTGGTTATGAGAAGGGGCAGGGAGGGAGGGTGGGAGAGGGTTATTTACTGATTAGTTAGCAGATAAGAACTACTTTAGGTGAATGGAAGGACAATACTCAATACAGGGAAGGTCAACTCAACTGGACTGGACCAAAAGCAAAGAAGTTTCCGGGATAAACTGAATGCTTTGAAGGTCAGCGGAGCAAGGGCGAGGACTTCTAAGTCAATTGGCATAATAAACTCTATTATGATAACTTTCTGCATCCCACTTAGAAGTGTGGCGTCTGGGGTCTTAAATGCTAACAAGCAGCCATCTAAGATGCATCAATTGGTCTCAACCCATCTGGATCAAAGGAGAATGAAGAACACCAAGGTCACAAGATAATTATGAGCCCAAGAGACAGAAAGGGCCACATGAATTAGAAACTTACATCATGCTGAGACCAGAAGAACTAGATGGTGCCCAGCCACAACTGATGACTGCCCTGACAGGGAACACAACAGAGAACTCCTGAGGGAACAGGAGAACAGTGGGATAAAAATGCAGACCCCAAATTCTCATAAAAAGACCAGACTTAATGGTCTGACTGAGACTAGAAGAATCCTGGTGGTCATGGTCCCCAAACCTTCTGTTGGCCCAGGACAGGAACCATTCCCAAAGACTACTCATCAGACATGGAAGGGACTGGACAATGGGCTGGAGAGAGATGCTGACGAAGAGTGAGCTACTTGTATCAGGTGGACACTTGAGACTGTATTGGCATCTCCTGTCTGGAGGGAGATGGGAGGATAGAGAGGGTTAGAAACTGGCAAAAGGGTCATGAAAGGAGAGACTGGAAGAAGGGAGAGGGCTGACTCATTAGGGGGAGAGTAAATGGGAGTATGTAGTAAGGCGTATATAAGCTTACATGTGACAGACTGACTTGATTTGTAAATTTTCACTTAAAGCACAATAAAAATTATTAAAACAAAACAAAACAAAAATGTTGGGAATTTGAATCGGAATTGCATTGTATCTATATATTGCTTTTGGTAGAATGGACATTTTTACAACGTTAAGTCTTCCTATCCATGAGCAAGGTATGTGATTGTCTTTATATCTCTATTTTGACTACATATAAATGTAGCCAGAAAGCTCCTGATGCTTCCCTTGGTCCTTTATGAAATCTGAGATTTCTTGGTGTAAGTATGTTTTTGCACCTTGTGCTGAGCCGCCAGTGGACACTTACAGGTGTGACCAGTGGTTGGCTAACTACAGCCCACGGGCCAAATCTAGCCTACCACCTGATTTTCTGGGGCTCACAATCTAAGAATGTTTTTACATTTTTAAACGGTTAATAAAAAGAATAAGGATACAAATATTCTGTAACATGAGAAATTTGTGTGAAATTCAATTTTCGGTATCCATAAATAAGTTTGTATTGGAATACAGCCATGTTCATTGGCTTATAGATGGTTTGTAGCTATTTTTGAGTTACAAGAACAGGGTTGAGTAGTTGCAACAGTGGCCATATGTGGCCTAAAAAAGTGTCAGCTATTTACTGTTTGGTCTTTTATAGAAAGCTTGGTGACCCCTAGTTTAGGCTGTCATGATTTCCATTGCTAAGAAATGTTATTGATTTTTTTTTCCTTTGATAATTCCCTCTCTTTCACATTCTGTTCTCATTTCTTAAAATTTATATTACACCTACTCCTCACTTATCAACATGTTTAGGTTCCAAATACCAGGTTGTTATTTGAAAATCAGTGTTATGTGAAAATGAAGAAGAACCACATCATAGCACAAAATGAAGGATGACATCATTCCATAACTGCCCAATTACATCATTACATAACTACTAAATTACATCATTACATAACTGCCAAACCACTGCCAAGTTAACACAAAACCTTGACCATCACAGCCAGTATTACTCTTGTCTTGCACCTTGGCATTTGTTACCGCCAGATGTACATCATTAATGCACAAAATAGTTGAAGAGTAGTTTTTTACTGTGGTCATAAATGTGAAATGTCAGATAATGAGACAGTCAATAAGTAAGGAGTAGGTGTACATGGACATAATATCTCCTGGACTCATTGCTTTTTTTTATCTTTCCTCATCAATTTTCCTCTGTTTTGTGAAGAAGATCAACATTAAGAGAACACGGTCAAGAAAACGTATTTCTTAAAAATTCCTTCTCTGAATCCTGATAGAAAGGGAAAAAATGTAGAACAGAACTTCAGATTCCCAAAGAATCCAAACTTATTGTATCCATTAAGGCTGGAGGAACCCAGGAGACTGTTGGCCTGGGATACTCTTCAAACCTTTCAACAAAACTATCCTCTGAAGTCATCTTTAAACAACAATGAAAACAACAACAACAAAACTGTTTAGCTCAAAAAATAAAGAATACCATCCTTAAATATTGAGCGTTGTGTTTAAAATATATATATATATATATATATATATATATGAGACAAAATGACAACAGTACTCTAAAACATTGATGAGAAGTTTCGGGGGCAGTGAGTCTAAATTAATGGGGATTAAACAACTAGAGCAGAAATAATGAGAATGTTGACACAATGTGAAGAATACAACCAATGTCACTGAACAATATGTGTAAAAATTGCTAAATGAGAGCATGTTTTGATGCATATTTTCACCAAAAATTAAATTAAAAAATTCTTCCTTGATTAATAATTAAGAAAGGAACATAATATAGCAAAATGAAACACAATGTATTGACAGGCTTCATTTTTCTCTTGGCTTTCTTTGTGTATTTTCTCCAATTAACATTCAGAAGCTAAGATGATATGCTTAATTGTAAGTTCACATCAAGGTACAAATTGTTTTTATCATAGAACAGCAAACTCTGTCAATGCAACATTCCATTACTTTTGTATACTCATGTTCTTTAATTAAGTTGGTTTTAAATGCATTATTGTAGAAAGAAAAAGCAAAATCTGTTGTACATGTCATGACTAAAGAACCACGTTTTAAAGAATTGAGCTCTAAGAGAACTCACTTATGCATATATGAGGCTGACGTATGAGTCTTTAATGATACTAATTTACCAATGTCTGTATTAAACATTTCCCAGCCCTAAGAAAACCAGTTTTGCAATATTTCGTGCTTTTCACTCGCACAGAGCGCTGAAAGAGTGTGGATTGTCACTGCCTTACTTCTACAACCTTCCTCTCAGTCTCCTCTGCTTTAGGAAGGCAAAAATCCAGTTTATTAAGTTTCAGAAAGAGGCAAAACTAAACTATTTTGTTTTAGTAATGTATAATTAGATACTAAAAGTATAAAGCAAAACAAGGATGTGAATTCTTATAAGGCAGCATAATGATTCTACTGATGGGATAAGATGCGTATGGGTGTTGCTGTGTGGTGGTTTTATTCTGTGTCATGACTTCCATTAGAGTTATATTGCATCCATCTTACATAATTTGTTTAGCTAGAGAACCCTGACTGTAATAGATTTTGATACCAAGAGTGGCTCTAGAAGAACAGATTCTTAAGTTTTCTGAATTTGATTCTGAGGTTTTTGGAATTAGTTCTCTAATATGATTAGATTTAAAGGCACTAATGATATTATTTGCAGTAATAAATAAGGCATTGATAGCCCATGGCATGATATGGCAATAGAGATACACAAATATCACCGTTGGTTCCTCTAAATCAAATACTTATAAAAGGCAGGAGCCCTCGTGGTGTAGTGGTTAACAGCCTGGCTGCTTAACCAAAAAGTCAGCAGCTCAAATCCACCAGCTGCTCCTTGGAAACGCTATGGAGCAGTTCTACTCTGTCCAGTAGGGTTGCTATGAGGCAGAGTTGACCCCACGGCAATAGGTTTAATTTGCTTTTGGTTGTAAAAGGCAAGGTTCTGGGTAATCATCTATTTGATACTTTAGAACATCTATTTGATACTTTAGAACATTTTTGCCAAATTAGGGAGTATAACGAGGTTGGGTGGCTGCTCCTGACTGTGCTGGAGAAAGTGGGGAAACAAAAGGACATATTCAGGGCTTCAAATTCCCACATCAAGATAAAGGTCTGAAAGTTTCTATATTTTACCTGGAAGAAACCCTTAACTCCTGTAGCCTAGAAACTGAAATTGCTGAAAAGCAAACCCAGGGTCTAGTTTTGTGTCTAAATTATAATTCAAATTAAATTTGCAAACTGGAAGGTGTCTGATGACAAAGTGAGGGCATAATCGGAAAGGAAGGGGATCCTGAAAATTGGAATGGTGCTCTCTGTGCAGGTCCTGAAGAAGCTGAGGATATTGTACCCCAAAGTTCTGCTGAGTTTTCTTTCCAGTAGAAGCAGCCCTTCCTGTTCCATCAGTGGAGATTAAGCCAGCTTTTGCTGAGGAATCTATGATGGCCTCCCCTGAGGGAGATGCTTTTCAAAGTATTGATGGCTTTTCTCACGATTCACCCAACTCCCCTTGAGTGTGGGAAGGACCTATGACTATGATGAACTTCACTCCTGTGATTAGGTTATGTTATATGGTAAAGGTGAAGGGATTTTGCAGCTGTATCAAGGTCCCTCTTCAGTTGACTTTGGATCAATGAGGAGATTATCTTGGTGGGCCTCATCTCATCGTGTGAATGCTTTAAGAGAGGATCTAGAGGTGAGAGACAAGAAGTAACAGAGATTCATTCCTGCTGGCCTTGAAAAAGCAAACTTTCATGTTGTGGAACGTGTCTTCTGGTAGGGAATTGTGGTCAGCCTCTAGGGCCTAAGGGCCTGAGTTCTACAACTGCAAGGGATTTAATTCTGCCAGCAACCAGTTAGCTTGGAAGAGGACCTCAAGTCTCAGATATGATTCACCAGCCCCAGCAGACACTTTGATTTCAGCTTGGTGAGATCATAAGAAGAGGAAACAGCTGACCTAGGCCCCAACTCCAACAAATGGAAACCCAGATAATTAAACTATTACACTAACCCAGGATATGCCTTTCCAAGGATGACTAACAGACTATCTATACCCTTCAGGTGAACCAACAACCCCTATACAAAGTCAGGAAGTTTTCTTGCCCCAAAGAATGATCACAGTAGAAAGCTATATTTCAATTTTCATACACAAAATATTTGGATTCTAGAGCAAATAATGGGTAGGAGTGTTATTTCTTTCTACTGTTTTTTTGAAGCTGAACTAAAATTTTAGTTTTTCACGGAGCCGTCCATGGTCTTCCTAGTCCACAGAATGGCTCCCTTTTCCAGCTGTAAGTTATGTTTATCATTAATTTTTATTTACTGTCTCATATTATTGTTGTTGTTGTTAGGTGCCATCAAGTCAGTTTCAACTCATAGCGACCCTATGTACAACAGAACAAAAACACTGCCAGGTCCTGCAGAGTCCTCACAATCATTGCTATGTTTGAACCCATTGTTGCAGCCACTGCGTCAGTTCATGTCATTGAGGATCTTCTTCTGTTTCACTGACCCTCTACCTTACCAAGCATGATGTCCTTCTCTAGGGACTGATCCTTCTTGATAGCATGTCTAAAGTATTTGAGAAGAAGTCTTGCCATTCTTGCTTCCAAGGAGAACTCTGGCCCTACCTCATATTATTAGCCATTGTTTTTCTGTCTGTAACTCTTTTCAGCTGGAGTGTAAATCCCTTCAATTCACGGATCTCATGGAAGGCAATGTGGAAAAGTAGAAGGATTATCATCTTAGTGCCTGGAAGAACTGGGTTTGGATCCCAATTCTACTGCTTTATGATTCCGTGCAAATTATTTAACTCCAGAGTCTTAGTTTAACCAAACTTTTTCTAAGTGAGCTTAATAAATTTGATGTTGGGTGAGGAGTGAATATATGTAAGTGCCCTGCCATAGAGTCCGGGTTCAATAGATGTAGCTATTCATGTTATTAAATTCTTTTGTTTTTTTGACCACTGTCATAATTCCCTGGATATACCTGCTGCCATCAAGTCAATTCTGACTCATAGCGACCCTACAGGACAGAGTAGAACTGTCCCATAGTGTTTCCAAGGAGCACCTGGTGAATTCCAACTACTGACCTTTTGGTTAGCAGCCATGCCTCTTCACCACTATGCCACCAGGGTTTCTATGCCATCAGGTATTAAATAATATTGTTGATCAATTGATTATTTAATGTCTTTTGAAAATAATTCTAGAGGACTCTGTTCTGACATCTTTTATGAAGATTTGTTGATCTACTCTGCCAAAGATTCATCCTCTACTCTGTTTTCCTCCCAGATTATACTTATCACATTTTTCTATAGCTATATTTTAACACGTTCTGTCCCTGGTGAGACAAAGAGTTCCTTGGAAGGAGCAGTTTTTTCCTTAGTTATCTCTTACCAGGCCATGTGTTTGATAAATGAATGAATGAACAAATAAATCATTCAAACAACCAAAAGTGATTGCAAAATTGTTGAAGCAAATGATTTCTCAATTTAGTATGTTGCTTGGGAGAATAGATGACAATTAATCAGCCTAAAAGAAGGAAACACTTTTATGGATAGGGTTTGCTGATGTGATACAGGGATTTGTTCTGGGTGAAAATATTGCTTACCTCGTGTACTCACTCATGTTCCCTAACATTTTCTTTGTGGGGGGAAAATTATCTCAGAGCCAAATCCTGGTTTCTCCACTAAATAGTTCCAATATACCAAAAACCAAACCCATTGCCCATGAGTTGATTCCGACTCATAGTGACCCTATAGGACAGAGTAGAACTGCCACTTAGGGTTTTCAAGGAGTGGCTGGTGGATTTGAACTGCCAACCTTTCAGTCAGCAGCCAAATGCTTAACCACTGCACCATCAGGGCTCCAATAGTTCCAATATTGTGTGAAATTGGGTTCATTTAAGCACTAAAGATACAGTTCCCTCATTTCCAAGAATGGGCATGGTTATGCTCATATGAAGGCTTTATCTCATTCAGAGGCCAAGAGATAACACAAGCACAAGGGGCTTTGTACAGTATGTCTTCCGTACATACTTATACCTTGCTCTTTCTGCAGAGGTACTCAAGGCTACCTGCTGCCATCACAGATGTGATTCTTATCAGTAATGAGGCACACACTGATTATTCCAGTGCTAGCAGAATTCCAGTTTATAAGGCTGACATTGAGAACTTTTCTGAGGCTAGATTTCATTTTGCCTAAGCCATGTTACCTTAGGCAATTACCTACTCTCCGTAAGTCTAAGTTTTTATCCTGTGAAATAGTGATAACTATATTTCCATCATAAGGTTGTTGAGTTTCAGTGTGGTCATACATAATTTGGGTGGATATTTTTGTGTGAGACATTTGAGTGAGAAATGTTAGCTCCTTTGCAGTCCTCATAAATTGTTGCTGGAAACATCTTAGCCATTTTTTACAATATGGAAGTTGGAGAGAAGGACTTCTTTGCATTCCTAATCTATTTCCAGTACCTACAAGATCTGCAAAGTGTCATGTTGATGAACTGGGATCCAATCCTAGTACTACAGAACACAGAGCAACACTTTTATTTCTAGGACTAAAAATGACTAGCGCTGCCAGCCACTTAAGTAAAACTTTATCTCTACCTTACGAGAATATACAAACTACCTAAAAATGAATGAGTGGCCTTTTCTCATTGGGGAAGGAATAAACGCATTCCATTTAGATGAGATAAAAGTAGTAAATTGGCTATTTTCCCTTAGATTGAAATTGTGGGGAAACGAAGCTTGAAACATTTGCATTTTAACAAACCATCTGCAGGAAAATCTAACTGGTGTTCAAAAAAAGGGACCAAGGTTTGATTAAGCAAACAAAAAATCTCTGAGAAACACAAGTACTCTTCTTGCACATTCTCTCTCCCTTCCTCCCACAGAAAAGAGCAAGTTTCTACATTTCCCGGTGACCTTCCTAGTGATCGTTGCTGACTTTTCACCAATGCTGCTGGCAAGTGTGACACCACTCATGATTTCTTTCAATTCCTTAATTGTAAAAGCAGCCTTTGGTTCTTGAACACTCCCTGTGATTATTATTGACTCCCATCCCAAGATCATTTCGGGAAGCACAAACACTAGAAAGATGTGGACAAGGGAATAATACACATCAGTATTTGAAACTGCCACATGGGTAGTGTTTCCAGATATCTGAGGGACAATTATGGGGGAGAGGGTTGAGTTTTAGGCAGCGTATTTTTATCATATAACTTCTAATAACCTTGGCTGCCCAGAAAGGGAACAGAAAGCTTTGCAAAATAAAAACTTCATCATTAAAAGTGTTCTAGTAGAAGCTGAATGATATAGTGGTAGAGCGGTTAGTTTAGGTTCACACCTTCCAGTGTAAATGGTGTTACAAACTAAAGAAAGGGAGAATATGTGTATGTGTGTGTATAGGTGTGTGTTGAGTTTATTCTACCTCATAACGACCCCATGCATGTCAGAGTAGGACTGTACTCCATAGGGTTTTTAATGGCTTATTTCTCAGAAGTAGATTTCCAGGCCTTTCTTCTGAGACACCTCTGGGTGAACTTGTACTGCTAACCTTTCAGTTATCAGCCAAGTGTATTAACATTTGTACCACCCAGGGACCATCTGTGTGTGCGTGCATATGTGTGTGTGTATGTATGTATATATATATATATTTCACTAAACCCTCTAAGAGCAAAGAAAAAGGAAATATATAAGAGAGATAGTAATTACTTCCATCAAGGAGACAGGGTGCAGTAGCAAACAGATACTGTTAATATTGGCCTCTTTTACTTAGAACCTCTTTCTCCATATGGGGGACATGGTTTTTTTTTTTTTTTTTTTTTTTTCCTATTTTGTATGTTTACTCTTTTTCATGTCAACTAACTGAATTTCACTGCCAGAAATATCATGATATGCCTAATTTTCCTTTCCAATGACTTTCAAACTCAGCAGTATGCCCTTTTGAAATGAAAATTTCCAGAGTAAAGTATTTATTTTAGGTTCTCCAGGGTTATTCTTCTCTTATTCCGACTATAGCTCTTTACTTTTCCTTTGTGGAAGGATCTTGGTAAAAATGATTGGTGAGGTGGACACATATCCCAGGTTGATCCAATCCAGGTAAATCTGAAGACATTCTCTTTGTATCTGCTCTTTCTCCCTCCATGGATGTAAAATGGGAAGGAAGACGTGAACCTGGGGTTGCAGGAAGCAGACATACGGAGCCTGAGAATGAAGGCAAGACAGCAGAAGGCAGAGCCAAAAGATACAGAGAAATAAAGCCTTGTTTACATTTCCTGTGCCCCTACAGCAAGCTGGTCATGAACCCAAACCTAAAGCCTAGACTTTTCATTATATGAACCAAGGTTCTATTTTTTTCCTTAGGTCAAGTTATGTTTCCAATAATGGTGATTTAAAAGGCCTTTTTTTTTTTTAAACCAGTATAAACACAAAGCAGATATTCTTCTTCAACTGGCTTTTTCCCTTTTTTAAGTCTCAAAAATTTGAAGAACTGTTTCTAGAAAAATTAGAAAGAAAAAGTAGAAATCAAAGCAATTTAGGAAATGTGCAATCTGGGTTTAAAGCTCATCTTCTTTAGACAAATACTAACGACAACTTCCTCTAGCAATTCACCAAAATACCAGTTTGTGGTATCCCTCAGTGCCTGCTGCAAAGATAGAGGGAGAGGGAGGCTTAGGAGAAGAACACCACATCCCTGACTGTCGCCCTGCTCCCACATCCAGCCCAAACACCTTCTAGGTCTCTTGCATGAGCAGCCTCTTACATTCTCTTCAGCATCCCTCCAAACCAGCTCCACTTTCTTGGAAGCCAGGTGACATCTGGACTCCATGGATATTCACATGTTAGCTTTACCTCAGAGCCCCAGAACAGCTATCACTTATATCTAAAAATGCTAGATGAAGTTTAAAACTGTTTTGAAAAACACATTCTCTTCATTTTTGGCCATCATCATCACTATCATCATCCTCTTTATTTTGGAGAGATCCCAGCATAGGTTCATAGGAAGTTGAAAATATGGTACAGAAACTTACCATGTGGCCTTAACCAAGTTTCCCTCATTAGATACATCATATGTAACTACAGAACAATGTCAAACCAAGAAACCGACATTGTAAAATGCTTGCGTGTAGCTCAATATCATTTTATCACATGAGTAGATTTGTGTAACCACTAAACTAATCAACAAACAGAACCACTCCATTGCCACAAAGATCTTCCTCAAGCTGCCCCTCTATAGTCACAGCCACCCCCATTCGCCCTCACCATAGCCATGTCTAAACCCTGGAACTCACTGGTCTATTCTCTATTTCTGTAATTTGGTCATTTTTACAGTGTTGTATAGGTGGAATTGTACAGGATGTGACCTTTTGAAGTTGACTTTTATCACTCAGCCTATACCCTTGAGAAACTTGCAAGCTGAGTATCTGACAGTTTGTGGGTCATGTTGTCACCTATTTAGGTACATGCTGATTATTTCCAGTTCTTAGCTATTACAGATAAAGATGTTATGAACATTAAACAAATAATAAGAGAACATATTTGTCATTAAGAATATAATTTAGCTAGTATATTTGAGCTAGAGATGTAGCCATTATAAATGTAAAAACTGTGAAAGCCTTTCTTCTCCTGGCACTGGGTAGATGCAAAATAAGATATGGTGGCATGATGGCCAGTTTTGTGTGTCACCTTGGCCAGCCTATAAAAAAAAAATAGCCATCAGTTATTCAACCGAACACTAATCTAGGTGTTACTGTGAAGGTATTTTGTAAATGTGAATAAAACCCATAATCAGTTAATACTAAGTAAGGGAGATTATTTTACATAATTAAATTGGCCTAATCCAATCAGTTAAAAGGCCTTAAGAGCAGAACTGAGGTTTCCCTGAAGAAGACTTTTCGCCTGTGAACTGTTACTTCAGCCCATGCTTGAGAGTTCCATCCTGTTTTCCTGATGGGCTCCCATTCAGATTTTGGACTTGCCTAGCCAGCCCCCACAATTATGTAAGCCAATACCTTGTAACAAATCTCTTACTTTTATCTCCTACTGGTTCTGCTTCTCTGGTTGAACTCTGACTTATACAGTTGGGGAGAGACCACACTGATCATTTATGCAGCATTTTTCTTCAGATATGTAATAGCTGCAGAGTATTTGGGTTAATTTTCAGGTCATATCTGGAAGCTCAGTTTGTCACTCAGACAAATATTAGCAAAGGTAGGGTTTGTGACTTCTTCTGGGTCAACACACCTCTCCTTCCAGGCCAGTCATAGACCTCAAGAAAACTCCATGTGCTACCTTTAGAAAATCCCTAAGCTGACAGCCATGAGAAAAAGCAAGCTATAAAAAAAAATCCCTCTTCTCACCGATCAGACTAGAAAAGACTTGTTGTTGCTGTTAGTTGCCATCAAGTCCATTCTAACTCAAGGTGAGCTAATGTACGCATAGTTGAACTGCTCCATAAGGTTTTCAAGGCCCTGACCTTCCGAAAGCAAACCACCAGACCTGTCTTCAGAGGAGCCTCTAGGTGGGTTGGAACCTCCAACCTTCAGCTAGCAGTCAAAGGCTTAACTGTTTGTGCTATCTAGGGACTCCTATGGAAAAAGACTAAAAGTATAAAAAATAAAAATTTTAAAACACACACTCATTTTAACAGTGAAATGGAAAAAAAGGCGTTTTATACACTTTTAATTAGGCTGAACTAGTGATTTCTATTATTTTTTTTAAAGATACAAAAACTCTACTTCTTTCTCACAAATATACTGAGATATAAATATAAAGATGTATCGGCAAAAGTTTTGGTTATAAAACTGTTGGCAATAACAGAAAACTAGAAATGAACCAAAATATGTCAGTGGGAGAATTGTGTACCATTTTTTAAAATTCTATTAGGTTGCTAAAGAGAGTGAATTAGATCGATGAATGCTGATTAAACTGACCCCCACGCTTTCTTGCCCACAGCCAGATTCCTCTTCATATGCCACTTTATTGCAGTTCGGGTCTTATGATTACCAGTATAGGCTCATTGGTACAGCTTTCTCCCAAAGTAAAATCAGGCCAAATTAATGGACAGGGGTAACAGGGAACAGAGGGTGATGTTTACAAGATATTAAAAAAAAGCTTTTTTTTTCTCACTGTCCCACTGCCCCTACGGATCATCCTTGTTTTGTTGGTGTTAAGTAGGAAAGAGGGATTGGGATTGGGAGGACAAAGAGAGGCAGAGTGGCTGCCATTTCCCCAAGTCTTCAGAGCAGGAGCGCAGGTGAATATGTCGCTGCTGTTCTTGTTGTTGTTTTGGAGTGTGTGTAAGTGTGTGTGTATACACCCTTTATAATTGTACTGATTCCCATTACAGTGACAGACATTTAATTTTCTGTTTGTAGTTTATATGTTAAGAGGGAAAGTGTGATATTGACATTGTCTCAAAATAAATATAAATGTGACATATCTCATAAGTTACGTTACTCACATAACTTCTATCATGTGTCATGTTCTATTGCATTTTTCGATGCCTGAAATACTCCAGACAAAAGACACACACGGGACACAAAGCAGAGACACTGGGGGATGTACGTTTTCACCTGCCTGTGCTTCCTTTCTTCTCATCCTGTCCTCAGTACTCTGGGAAAGACAAAGAAACTTCATCCACCTCGGTAAAGAAGCTAAAAGCTGTAGATAGGAAAGCTGTTAGAGCCAAGATGGAATATACTTCCACTTCTGTTGTGCTCTGCCTTGATTTTTCAAGGTCAGCATACTCTTTTGTTTTAGGAGAAGGCCTTGATGAACATTGCCCACTGCTCTTGGCTATTTCCTTAACTAGTTGCTTAGACTTGACCCTCTAGAAAGTAAAGATTGAGGCAAAGTTTAAAGTTCTGACTCTATTTATGAGGAGCAAGCCCAGGATTGCGATGATGTGGGAAAAAATGGACATGAGGAGAGGAGAATCAAAAGCAACTCAACACAGTGTGTTACTGCTGGGGCTACTGCTTCACTAGAAAGAGCCAAAAAGGGGTTAAGGGTTGGAACTGTGGATCACAGACAGCAGCTCGCTTCCCTGAGGCTGCAAGATGCTGCCAGCTAAACAAGCTCTTTTCAGGATGGTAAACAATTTGAGAACAGGAAACCCGTGATGTCTAAAAATCTCAGGGAAGTGCCTGAAGCAGAGGGTTGAGTTGAACTAACTGGAACTGCATCAGATATAACAGAACCAGAGGTTTTCTTTCATATATTCATTTTAATCGTATTTCACCAGCATAAAGTGCATAGGGGGACAAGCAGCATGTTCCGCCTCATGCCCTCAGCCCCACCTGGATCTTCAGCATGGAGCAGAGTGCAAACATCTCTGCCTCCACCTTATCCCAAGGGCCAGCATGGTTCAGTCAGAGGGTGGGATGACATTTGCTTGGTTCTGTGATAATATTTCTGTGCCTTGTCCTCTCCTGTTTGGCTGTTGACTGTGGGTGACCTTGGGTTGAAGTAACTAAAAGTTCTCCATCTGTAAAATGTGAAATGTGATGCCTTTGACCTGCCTCAATGTGATAAATGGCTCTGGGCTGTGGGAAATCTAATGAGTTAACATTTACAAAATGCTAGGAGCTATTTTAGAGAATGGCATTCTCAAAGCACAAAAGATCGTTATTCATTACCCAGAATGCATACAAATAAAAATACGAGTGTTTCAGAATAAAAAGAGGGATGCAGGGAGCCATATCTGCCCCGTGTGAAAGACAGGTTGGAGATTAATACAATGGATAAACTGTTTTAAAACCAGGCAGTTTCACGCTAATGAAAAAAAGGTGCGCAAACTATATTTTGGTCTGGCGGTCACAGCAGAACTGAAAATGTCAAACTGGTATGATTCACTTCTAGTGTTCCCTCTCCATTTTATTGAATACCTTCAGGCTATGCAGCCTAGGGTTTCTGGAAGGAAAATTATGTTGTGTATAAACGTAATGACATGAAGAATATAGTTTTTTGTATCTGTATCACTCATAATAGATATGATAGAGAGGCTGCCTAGACAGAGATCAGGCATCTAATTACATAACCCTGGTGCTTTTCCCACCTTCCTTCCTCAACAGCCACATTTAACCTTTTCACCACTGCACTTTGCGAACCAGGTAGGCAAAGCTGCCAGTTGACAGTAGACCTGTAGGGTCTCTTACTTTATTATAGTCTCTCTCTCTCTCTAGTATATATACTATACAAAAAATAAGAAGCCTTGTACAAAAGTGGTATGTTTTAAAAAGAGCTTTAACATGTTTGTCTCATTTGTTTATTATAATGATCCTGGGATTAAACACAATTTAAAGTTTTATTTGTTCATTCTTTCAACAAGTAGTATGCATATGCCACTTACACAACTGCTCAAGATACAACAAGGCTCCTGTTCTCCTGGATATTCTAGAAGGGTGAGTAAATCATTAAAAATGAAAATATATAAATAGAAATTCAGACAGGCTGAGTGCTATGAGGGCAATTGATTTGGCTAATGAAGTACAGTAAAAGAGTGGGAAGTTTATTTTAGATAGAGTAACCAGCTTCTTAGAGGAGACTGCAAGTGAGCAAAGGTTTGAAGGTTAAGAAGTCAGCCATGCAAAGGGAGAGAGAAGGAGCAGCCCAGGTAGAAGGAGCAATAAAGGCAGAGGCCCCAGGAAGGGATGGAACTAGATGCATTCAGGATCAAGACATAGGCCAGAGGGGATGGAGCAAAGCACTGGGATGCAGCCTGAGAAACTGCCTAGGCAAGGTCACCTGGGGCCTTGTATACCTTACCATGAAGATGGTAATATATTCTTGATGGAATGGGAACTGAGGGAGGTCTTTAAGAAGAAGACTCATGAGATCTCATCGAGATATTCAAAAAGATTATCAGCTGCTAAGAGAAGAATGGGTTAAAGATAGGTTGTCTATACATCCTGGTTGCCAGGGATAGTTCCAATGTATGTCAGTTGTCCCTGCGTAATTGTTAATATTACTCTTCACTCTAAAAAGTGTAGATACAGGGATACATTTTATAGTCACCCTAATTAGAGGGGAAAAAGAAGAAGCAGTGTCCAGGTAAGAGGCCATTTTAACAGTCCAGGTAAGAGAAGATAAAGGCTCAGTGATTTTTCTAAATCACACAGTGACTCACAGATGGACTAAGGACTAGTTTCAAACATCATAAATCTTAAGCCTGCCGCTCTTTACTATTCCCCAATCATAGTCTCACCTCATCAACGTGGCATATTTGAAATGTGGGTTTCCCTAATTTAATTTTCCAGACTGTATGCTGGGAGGGGCATAAAACAGGGTAATGCAGGTAAGGACTACTGAGGAAGGGAGAATTGCCATTTAACTCCAGGTGGCAAGAGCAGAGGTAGAATGGTGAAATAGATTCTGGGTATGTTTTGAAGAAAGAACATAGAGGATTTGTGAATGGATTTGATAGCGGCTGGGCAAATAAGAGAGGAGAAAAGGATGACTAAATGTTTCAGCCTCAGCAACTAGAAAGGAGTTGCAATTTACTTCTTAAAGTATATTTTTACCCTCTAAGTTTCTAACGTAAGCTTCATGAATTACTTATTTTTGTAATGGTTCAGGGTCGTTTTGAACTCTACCATAAGGAAAAGAGCCTGGCTGAGCTATATGATTGTCTCTTCACTAAATGACCCCAGGAGGTCATGCTTTTGAAGGTCTTGTTTCTGTCTTTTACTCTTCATCATTTCCTCTCCAATTGTCAGCAGTCACTGTATGTCCCTGGGAGCCCACTGACCCACCTGATTTGTAATCAGTCTCCTAAATTGTGAACGGTTGGTTGGTTGGATGTACTATAGCCCACACCTTTCTACTATAAGAAACCCTGACTGTGACTCCTCACTGAAAATTTAAAAACTGAAAATTTAGAAAAGAAAAATAAATTTTTAGGGAAAATTGAGATCATACCCTGGCCGAATGTGTAGAGAGACTTACCAATCATTAATATATTGTTCTTTTAGTTCCTATTGAGTCAACTCTGACTCATGGCAGCCCCATGTACAACAGAACAAGATATTGCCCTATCCTGAGGCATTTTCATGATCACTGGTATGCTGAAGTCCATTGAGGCAGTCACTGTGTGTTTTGAGTGACTCCCAACATAGAGAGGTCATTTTCCAGCAATATATCAGACAATATTTTTTTGTAATTCATAGGGTTTTCATCAGCTAATTTTCAGAAGTGGATTGCCATGCCTAGGGCTGGATTAAAGCATGTAAGGGCCCTAAACACTGATAATCTGTGATGTCCCCTCCCCTGCTTACTTATGCATTTGAACGGGGTATATATATTTGTGTGTCTGTGTTAGCTATGCATGATCCAATTTCTTTTTTAATGCAACTATAATATTAACGACTGAATGCCAAAATAGTGTGTGCCATTTTAGAGGAATGAGATGAACTGGATTATAAAATTTTTAGTAGATACAGGATACTAAGATTTTTAGTATATACCACATTTTCTACAACAAAAGGACTGAGTCAGAGAACTTAATTGTTTGAACTATCAATGTAAAATTCTGTTGCTTTGCAACTTGATCAAGGCAAGGTTTTAGAAGCTTCATAGACATATCCAAACTCCCTCGAATTACTGGGCTAAGGGCTGGGGATCATGGTCTTGGGGGACATCTAACTGAATTGACATAATATAGTTTATAAAGAAAATGTTCTACACCCTACTTTGGTGAGTAACATAAGGGATTTTAAAAGCTTTTGAATGGTTGTCCAAGATATCCCACTGGTCCCGACCCATCTGGAGCAAGGAGAATGAAAACCAGAGACACAAGGGAAAAAATTAGTCCAAAGGATGAATGGACCACTATTACCACACCTTCCACCAGACTAAGTCCAGCACAACAAGATGGTGTCTGGCTACCACTGACTGATCAGACAGAGATAACAAGAGCGGGTCCCAAACAGAGCTGGAGAAAAACGTAGAACAAAATTCTAACTCACACACACACACACACACAAAAAAACTCCAGGAAGAAGGGACAAGATGGCAAAGTAGCCAGACACTTCCTGTGGTCCCTCCTACAACAGAGACCTGAAAAGAACAAGTAAATCAATTATGTATGACAGACTGAGAGCCCTGAACATCAAGGGCAAAGTTGAGAAGTTGGACTGAGGGTTGGGGAAGGGAAGACAGTTCAGAAGCGATGGAGTTGCGAGACCTCACCTGGTGGGAACTGGCACCCCATAGGCCATATCTGCTGACACAAGCACAGTGAAGCAAGCAGTGGCATTTGGAAGGAGTTTTCCACATCAGAAGAGACCAAATGGTGGAGAGCCCACTCACTCCCCCAGAGTCAACAAAAGTCAGCACTCAATGGGCACAAGATAAGTATGTGTGTCTAATCTACCACAGGGGTCAAAAAACACCTTGGGGAAAAACTTTCTCCCATTTACCTGAACCCTCCCTGCTCTGCACCAGGTCTGAGCTGGGTTCAGTGATATTCACCTTCCCTGGGCTGGAAGTAGGACCTGTTGCACATCCTGAGCCATTCTGTTGGGCTTGGAGAAGGAAAAAAATGCACAAACAGGGAAAAAATAATCTACCAGCTCCCCTAAGCTGAGAACTCAGGGCAGAAACAGCTCCTTTGCCTAGGCACAGGAATAATGGTTCCATGCACTTTGAATGCCTTTCACCTCTGTATAGCCCTGTGTGGGCCCATTTCAACAGCATAGGCCCTCATTCACTCAATAAAAGACCTGAAGTCTAACTTCAACTGTTTCAGCTACATGGTGGAGAGATAGGTTCATGACATTTGATACCACTCTACCTTTTAAGCACCTACCCATATCAGGGGCCTGAGGACTGGTGGGTCCACCCACGCCACCTAGCAACCCATTACAGGTGTCCAAGTGTAAGTGGTGCCTCTCAGTCCTTACAGCCAACAGCACTGGGTGCCCATAGTATTGATGCAAAACCCATCCACCTACACGCTCTTGGGAACAGGGGCATGCTTTCCTCACAAACACTCGGGGCAGTTGTCAACCCCATGCCTTGTTCAGTGTATGGCCCCTAATGTAGCCAGATACCTGTGCCTACACCAATCACCCCTGATAGTCCAAGACTCTAGGTGAGAATCTGCCCCACACAGTTGGTGACCAACTGCCTGGACACCTGAGCTGAATTCATACAAGAAAAATGAACAGACTCCTGGCCTCATATACTTAGTAACAGCTCTAATCACCTGGTGACAGGATGTTAGCAGTTCAAAGGCAATGATAATCAAACTGGCTCACTCAAGCAGTGTATTTGGGCATATCAAAACAAAACAAAACAAGAAGCTAGGACACAGTAAACAAACATAAAATAAATAAATACAATAACTTACTGATGGCTCGGAGACAGCAGTCAATATCAAATCACATAAAGAAGCAGACCATGATGGCTTCAGCAAGCTCCAAAAAAGAAAATAAAGAATCATTCCAGATGAAAAGACCTTCCAGGAATTACCAGAGGTAGAATACAAAAGATTAACATACAAAACTCTTCAAGAGATCAAGAAGGAGATCAGCCAAAGCAAAGAAAAAGCCTGGAAACATACAGACAAAGCATTAGGGGAACTTATGCAGATTACAGAAGAGAATAACAAATTTAATAGGCAGCAAGAATCCATAGAGTGACGGCAAACAGAAAACCAGAAGATTAACAATAAAATTTCAGAATTACACAACTCAATAGAAGGTCACAGAACCAGAACTGAGGCAATGGAAGTCAGAATTAGTAAGATTAAAGATAAAGTACCTGGCATCAACATATTTGAGGAAAAATCAGATAAAAGAATTACAAAAAAAAAATGAAGAAACCCTAAAAATTACGTGAAACTCTATCAAGAGACATGACGTAAGAGTGATTGGACTACCAGATCAGGAACAGATAACAGAAAATACAGAAAGAATTGTTGAAGATTTGTTGGTAGAAAACTTCCCTAATATCGTGAAAGATAAGAAGATATCTATCCAATATGCTCATTGAACCCCACACAAGGGTAGACCCCCAAAGTAAGTCACCAAGACATATTATAATCAAGCTTGCCAAAACCAAGGATAAAGAGAGAATTTTAAGAGCAGCTAGGGATAAACGAATTTTTTAGGGATAAACGAAAAGTCACCTAAAAGGAGAGCCAATAAGAATAAGTTCGGACTTTTTTTTTACTCAGCAGAAACTATGCAAGCAAGAAGGCAATTAGATGACGTATATAAAGCCTTGAAGGAAAAAAATTGCCAGACAAGAATTGTATAGCCAGCAAAATCATCTCTCAAATATGAAGGCAAAGTTAGGACATTGTCAGATAAACAGAAGTTTAGGGAATTTGCAAAAACCAAATCAAAATTACAAGAAATACTAAAGGGAAGCCTCTGGTTAGAAAATCAATAACATCAGGTAACAACCTAAAACCAGAAGACAGGACAGAGCAACCAGATATCTACCCAGAATCAGAAATCATAAGAATAAATCAAAGCTAAAATGCTCAAAACAGGGAAACAGAGGTCATTGTTACAAAAGATAACATTAAAAAAAAAAAGATGGGATAAAAAACGGAGTCATAGATCTTTCATATGGAGAGGAAGTCAAGGCAATATAAACAAATTAAAGATTGGTTTAAATTTAGAAAAATAGAGGTAAATATTAAGGTAACCACAGGGAAGCTAACACTCCTACACAACAAAATAAAAAAGAAGGAAAACATGAAGACTCACCAAATACAAAAGCAACAAGAATGAAAAAGACGAAAAGACAATACCTAAGGAAAAATGACTCAACACAGAAAGTTAAGTGAAACAAAGAAACTGTCAACAACACTCACAAAAAGGACATCAAAATGACAGCATTAAACTCATTAAAAAAAAAAAAAAATTTTTTTTTTTTTTAATACCTATCAATAATTATGCTGAATGTGCATGGACAAAATGCATCAATAAAGAGACAGAGAGTGGAAGAATGGATAAAAAAATTGTCTATATGCTGCCTACAAGAGACACACCTTAGACTTAAAGACACAAACTAAAGCTCAAAGGATGGAATATATATATATATATATATCAAGCAAACAACAATTGAATAGAGCAGGAGTGGCAATGTTAATTTCCGACAAAATAGATTTTAAATTAAAATCCACCACAAAGGATAAGTAAGGACACTATATAATGATTAAAGGGACAATATACCAGAAGGATATAACCATAATACATATATATGTGTTCAACGACAGGACTCCAAAATACATAAAACAAACTCTAACAGCATTGAAAAGACAGATAGCTTCACAATAATAGTAGGATACTTCAAATCACTTTGAGTGAAGGACTGAAATCAAGAAAGAAGCTCGATGAAGACACGGAAGACCTAAATTCCACAATCAACCACCTTGACCTCATAGACATATACAGAACTCTCCACCCAACAGCAGCCAAGTATATTTTCTTTTCCAAAGCACATGGAACATTCTCCAGAATAGACCACTTATTAGGCCACAAAGCAAGTCTGAACAGGATCTAAAACATCGAAATATTGCAAAGCATATTTTCTAATCATAAAGCCATAAAAGTGGAAATAAGTAACAAAAAAAGCAAGGAAAAAAAATCAAACACATGGAAACTGAACAACACCTTGCTTAAAAACTACTGGGTTACTACTGGGTTAAGGCCTGAATAAATAAATTCATAGAATCAAATGAGAATGAAAACTCTTCCCACCAGAACCTTTGGACACAACAAAACCAGTGCTCAGAGGTCACTTTATAACAATACAAGCACACATCCAAAAAGAAAAAAAAAAAATAACAATACAAGCACACATCCAAAAAGAAGAAAGGGCCAAAATCAAAGAATTATCCCTACAACTCAAACAAATAGAAAGAGAGCAGCAAAAGAAACCCTCAGGCACAAGAAGAAAGAAAACAATAAAAATTAGAGCAGAATTAAATGAAATAGAGAATAGAAAAACAATAGAAAGAGTTAACAAGACCAAAAGCTGGTTCTTTGAAAAGATTAACAAAATCAGTAAACCACTGGGCAAACTGACAAAAGAAAAACAGGAGAGGAAGCAAATAACCCAAATAAGAAATGAGATGGGCAATATCACAACAGACCCAACTGAAATTAAAAGAATCATAATGGAGTATTATGAAAAGTTGTACTCCAACAAATTTGAAATCCTGGAGGAAATGGACAAATTTCTAGAAACATACTACCTACTTAAACTAACACAAACAGAGTTAGAACAACTAAACAAAAGTATAACAAAAGAAGAGATTGAAAAGGTAATTTAAAAAACTCCCAACAACAACCAAAGCCCTGGCCCTGATGGCTTCACTGGACAATTCTACGAAACTTTTAGAGAAGACTTAACACCACTACTACTAAAGGTATTTCAGAGCATAGAAAAGGGTGGAATACTCCCAAACTCATTCTATGAAGCCAATATAACCTTGATACAAAAACCAGGTAAAGACATCACCAAAAAAAGAAGAAAATTACAGACCAATAATCTTTGTGAACTGAAACCCAAAAATCCTCAACTAAATTCTAGAGTTCAACAGCACATCAAAAAAATAATTCACCATGACCAAGTGGGATTCATACCAGGTATGCAAAAAAGGATGGTTTAACTAAGAAAAACAATGAATGTAAACCATCACATAAATAAAACAAAAGTTAAGAAACACATGATCTTAACAACTGATGCAGAAAATGCATTTGACAAAGTCCAACATTCATTAGTGATAAAAACTCTCAGCAAAATAGGAATAGAAGGGAAATCCCTCAACTTAATAAAGGGCATTTATACAAAGCCAAGAGTAAACATCATCCTAGCTGGAGAGCGTTTAAAAGCATTCCCCTTGAGAATGGGAACCAGATAAGGATGCCCCTTATCACCACTCTTATTCAACTTTGCACTGGAGGTCCTAGCCAGACAAATTAGGCTAGAAAAAGAAATAAAGCACATCTAAGTTTTTTTTTTTTTTTTAAATTGGTAAGGGAGAAGTAAAAATATCTGTATTTGCAGATGATATGATCTCATACACAGAAAGCTCCAACGAATCCACAAGAAAACTACTGGAACTAATAGGAGATTTCAGCAAAGTATCAGGATAAAAGATAAACCAAAAAACCGAACCCACTGCCGTCAAGTCGATTCCAACTCATAGCGACCATATAGGACAGAGTAGAACTGCCCCCAGAGTTTCCAAGGAGCGTCTGGAGGATTCGAACTGCCGACCTCATGGTTAGCAGCCTTAGCACTTAGCTGCTGCGCCACCAGGGCTTCCAGATACAAGATGAACATACAAAAATCAGTTGGATTCCTCTACACCAACAAAGAGAATGTCAAAGAGGAAATCACTAAATCAATTACCATTTACAACAGCCCCCAGGAAGATAAAATACTTAGGATTAAATCTAACCAGAGATGCAAAAGGTCTATACAAAGAAAACTACAAGATACTACTGCAAGAAACCAAAAGAGACCTACGTAAGTAGAAAAACTTAACCTTGCTTATGGATAGGAAGACTCAACATTGTGAAAATGTCTATTCTACCCTAAGCAATCTATAGATACAATGCAATCCTATCCAAATCCCAATGGCATTTTTTAATGATGTAGAGAAACAAATCACCAACTTTCTATGTTAAGGGAAGAGGCCATGGATAAATAAAGCATTACTGAAAAAGAAGAACAAAGTGGGAGGCCTCACACTACCTGATTTTAGAAACTATTATACTGCCACAGTAGTCAAAACAGCTTGGTACTGGTACAACAACAGATACATAGACCAATGGAACAGAATTGAGAATCCAGAAGTAAATTCATCTGCTTATGAGCTGCTGATATTTGACAAAGGCCCAAAGTCCATTAACTGGGAAAAACACAGTCTCTTTAACAAATGGTGCTGGCATACCTGGATATCCATTTGCAAAAAAATGAAACAAGACCCATACCTCAAACCATATAGAAAAACTAACTCAAAAGGGATTAAAGACCTAAATCTAAAATGATAATCATGGAAGAAAAAACAGGGACAACACTAGGAGCCCTAATACATGCATAAATAAACCAGAAAACATTACTGACAATGCACAAACAACCTATAGGACAGAGTAGAACTGCCCCCATAGAGTTTCCAAGGAGCACCTGGTGGATTCTAACTGCCGGCCCTTTGGTTAGCAGCCGTAGCACTTAACCACTACACCACCAGAGTTTCCAGATAACTAGGAGCTCCTAAAAATCAAACACTTATGCTCATTCAAAGTCTTCACCAAAAGAGTAAAAAGATGACCTACAGACTGAGAAAAAATCTTGGCTATGACAAATCTGATTAGCGTCTAATCTTTAAAATCTACAAGATAATGCAAAACCTCAACAACAAAAAGACAGCCCAGTAAAAAATGGGCAAAGGATATAAACAGGCAGTTTACCAAAGAGGATATTCAGGTGGCTAACAGATACACGAGGAAATGCTCACAATCATTATCCACTGGAGAACTGCAAATCAAAACTACAATGAGATACCATCTCACCCCAACAAGGTTAGCATTAATCAAAAAAACACAAAATAATAAATGTTGGAGAGGTTGTGGAGAGACTGGGACAATTCTACACTGCTGGTGGAGGATGTAAAATGGTACAGCGACTTTGGAATCAATTTTGCACTTCTTTAAAAAGCTAGAAATAGAACTACCATACGGTCCAGCAATCCTACTCCTTGGAATATATCCTAGAAAAAAAAGAGCCCTCACATGAATAGATATATGCACACCTGTGTTCATTGCAGCACTGTTTACTATAGCAAAAAAGATGGAAACAACCATGGTGCCCATCAAGGAATGAATGGATAAACAAATTATGGTATATTCACACAATGGAATACTAGGCAAAGATAAAGAACAAGGATGAATCCACAAAGCATCTCCTCACATGGAAGTATCTGGGAGGCATTATGCTGAGTGAAACTATTCAGTCACAAACGGACAAATATTGTATGAGACCACTCTTATAGGAACTCAAGAAAATGTTTAAACACAGAAGAAAACATTGTATGATGGTTACAAGGGTGGGGAGGGAGGGGGAGGGGTATTCATTAACTAGATTAAAAAAAAAAAAAACAACCATTGCCTTTGAGTCAATTCCCACTCAAAGCAACCCTATAGGACAGAGTAGAACTGCCCCATAGAGTTTTCAAGGAGCACCTACTGTATTTGAACTGCTGATCTTTTGGTTAGCAGCCTAGCTCTTAACCACTGTGCCACCAGGGTTTCCAACTAGATAGTAGACAAGAATTATTTTAGGTGAGGACAAGACACAATAAAGGGGAAGTCAGCACAACTGGACTAAACCAAAAGTTAAGAAGTTTCCTCCCCCACATGTCTGTCAGTTTTTTGTACTGTGGGGTCTTGAGTGTTGCTGTGATGCTGGAAGCTATGCCACTGGTATTCAGATACCAGCAGGGTCACCCATGGAGGACAGGTTTCAGCTGAGCTTCCAGACTAAGACAGACTAGGAAGAAGGACCCGGCAGTCTACTTCTGAAAAGCATTAGCCAGTGAAAACCTTATGAATAGCAGTGGAACATTGTCTGATATAGTACTGGAAGATGAGCCCCCCAGGTTGGAAGACACTTAAAAGATGATGGGGGAAGAGCTGCCTCCTCAAAGTAGAGTCGGCCTTCATGACGTGGATGGAGTGAAGCTTTCAGGGCCTTCATTCACTGATGTGGCACCACTCGAAACGAAAAGACACAGCTGCAAATATCCATTGATAATGAGAACCTGGAATGTGCGAAGTGTGAATCTAGGAAATTGGAAAACGTCAAAAATGAAAGGGAAAGCATAAACCAATATCCTGGCATTAGTGAGCTGAAATGGGCTAGTATTGGCCATTTTGAATCAGGCAATCATATAGTGTACTATGCTGGGAATGACAACTTGAAGAAGAATGGTGTTGAATTCATCATTAAAAAGAACCTTTCAAGATCTATCCTGAAGTACAACACTGTCAGTGATAAGATAATACCCATATGCCTACAAGGAGGACAAGTTAATACAGCTCTTATTCAAATTAATGCACCAACCACTAGGGCCAAAAATGAAGAAATAGATTTTTATCAGCTGCTGCAGTCTGAACTTGATAGAACATGCAATCAAGATGCATTGATAATTACTGGCAATTGGAATGTGAAAGTTGAAAACAAAGAAGAAGAATCAGTAGTTGGAAAATATGGCCTTTATGACAGAAACAATTCCAGAGATCGAATGATAGAATTTTGCAAGACCAATGACTTCTTCATTGCAAACACCTTCTTTCACCAACATAAACGGAGACTATACACATGGACCTCACCAGATAGAACATGCAGAAATGAAATTGTCTACATCTGTGGAAATGGAAAACTCAATATTATCAGTCAGAACAAGGCCAGGGGCTGACTGCAGAACAGACCACCAATTGCTCAAATACAAGTTCAAGCTGAAACTGAAGAAAATCAGAGCAAGTCCACGAGAGCCAAAATATGACCTTGAGCATATCCCACCTGAATGTAGAGACCATCTGAAGAATAGATTTAATGCATTGAACACAAGCGACCGAAGACCAGGCGAGTTGTGGAACAACATCAAGGACATCATACATGAAGAAAACAAGAGGCCATTGAAAAGACAGGAAAGAAAGAAAAGACCAAGATGGATGTCAGAGGAGACTCTGAAACTTGCTCTTGAAAGTCAAGCAGCTAAAGCAAAAGGAAGAATTGATGAAGTAAAAGAACTGAACAGAGATTTCAAAGGGCCTCTTGAGAAGACAAAGTAAAGTATTATAATGACATGCGCAAAGAGCTGGAGTTAGAAAACCAAAAGAGAAGAACACGTTTGGCGTTTCTCAAGCTGAAAGAACTGAAGAAAAAATTCAAGCTTTGAGTTGCGATAGTGAAGGATTCCATAGGGAAAATATAAAATGATGCAGAAAGCATCAAAAGAATATGGAAGGAATACACAGAGTCATTACACCAAAAAGAATTAGTCGATGTTCAAACATTTCAAGAGGTGGCATATGATCAGGAACCGATGGTACTGAAGGAAGAAGTCCAAGATGCTCTGAAGGCATTGGCGAACAATAAAGCTCCAGGAATTGTTGGAATACCAATCGAGATTTTCAACAAAAAGATGCAGCCCTGGAGGTGCTCACTTGTTTATGCCAAGAAATATGGACGACAGCTTCCTGGCCAACTGACTGGAAAAGATCCATATTTATGCCTATTCCAAAGAAAGGTGATCCAACTGAATGTGGATATAATAAAACAATATCACTAATATCACAGGCAAGCAAAATTTTGCTGAAGATGATTCAAAAACAGCTGCAGCAGTATATCGACAGGGAACTGCCAGAAATTCAGGCCGGTTTCAGAAAAGGACGTGGAACCAGGGATATCATTGCTGGTGTCAGATGGATCCTGGCTGAAAGCAGAGAATACCAGAAGGATGTTTTTTAAAAAAAGAAGGATGTTTACCTGTATTTTATTAACTGTGCAAAGGAATTGGACTGTGTGGATCATAACAAATTATGGATAACATTGCAAAGAATGGGAATTCCAGAACACTTAATTGTGCTCATGAGGAACCTTTACATAGATCAAGAGGCAGTTGTTCTGACAGAACAAGGGGCTACTGATTGGTTTAAAGTCAGGAAAGCTGTGCATCGGGATTGTATTCTTTCACCATACCTATTCAATCTGTATGCTGAGCAAATAATCTGAGAAGCTGGATTATATGACGAAGAACGGGGCATCAGGATTGGAGGAAGACTCATTAACAACCTGCATTATGCAGATGACACAACCTTGCTTGCTGAAAGTGAAGAGGACTTGAAGCACTTACTAATGAAGATCAAAGACCACAGCCTTCAGTATGGATTGCACCTCAACATAAAGAAAACAAAAATCCTCACAACTGGACCAATGAGCAACATCATGATAAACGGAGAAAAGATTGAAGTTGTCAAGGATTTCATTTTACTTGGATCCACAATCAAGAGCCATGGAAGCAGCAGTCAAGAAATCAAAAGACGCGTTGCATTGGGTAAATCTGCTGCAAAGGACCTCTTTAAATGTTGAAGAGCAAAGATGTCACCTTGAAGACTAAGGTGTGCCTCACCCAAGCCGTGGTATTTTCAATCGCATCATATGCTTCCAAAAGCTGAACAATGAATAAGGAAGACTGAAGAAGAATTGACACCTTTGAATTACGGAGTTGGCGAAGAATATTGAATACTCCATGGACTGCCAAAAAAAGGAGCAAATTTGTCTTAGAAGAACTACAGCCAGAATTCTCCTTAGAAGCAAGGATGGAGAGACTGCGTCTTACATACTTTGGACATGTTGTTAGGGGGGATCAGCCCCTGGAGAAGGGCATGATACTTGGCAGAGTACAGGGTCAGCAGAAAAGAGGAAGACCCTCAATGAGGTGGATTGACACAGTGGCTGCAACAATGAGCTCAAGCATAACAATGATTGTAAGGATGGTTCAGAATCGGGCAGTGTTTCGTTCTGTTGTACATAGGGTCACTATGAGTCAGAACCGACTCCATGGCCCCTAAAAACAACAACAACAAGAATTTTCCTGAATATAACCAAACACTTCAAGGGCCAGAGTGTAAGGTCGGGGTCTGGGGACCACGGTTTCAGGTCAATTGTTATAACAAAGTGTTTTAAGAAAACCTTCTGGATCCCAGTTTGGTGAGCAGCGTCTGAGGTCTTAAAAGCCATCAAGTTGCCATCTAAGATGCAGCAATTGGTCTCAATCAACCTGGAGCAAAGGAGAATGAAGAACACCAAAGACTCAAGGAAAATATGAGTCCAAGAGACAGAAAGGGCCACTTAAATCAGAGACTCCATCAGCCTGAGACCAGAAGAGCTAGATGGTTCCAGCTACCACCAATGATGGCCCTGACAGGGAACACAACAGAGGCTTCCTGATGCAGCAGGAGAACAGTGGGAGGAAGAACTCAAATTCTAGTAAAAAGACCAGACTTAATGGTCTGACTGAGACTGGAGGGACCCCAGAGGACATGGCACCCAGGCTTTCTGTTAGCCCAGAACTAAAAGCATTCCTGGAGTCAATTCTTCAGACAAAGATTAGACTGGACTATGGGACATAAAATGATACTGGCACGGAGTGTGCCTCTTAGCTCAAGCAGACACATGAGACTATGTGCCCAGCTCCTGACAGGAGACAAGGTGAGAAGGCAGAGGGGCACAGGAGCTGGTTGAATGGACACAGGAAATACAGCGTGGAGAGGAGGAGTGTGATGTCACTTTTGTAGGGAGAGCGACTAGGGTAGCATAACATTGTGTGTATAAGTTTTTGTATGAGGAACTGACTTGAATTGTAAACTTTCAATTAAAGCACAATTAAAAAAAAAAAAGACTAGGCTTAATGGTCTGACAGAGACTGGAGAAACCCCAAGAGTATGGCTCCTGGACTCCCTTTTAACTAAGCACTATAGTCATTTCTGAGGTGCAACTTTGAGCTGATGATTAGACAGGTCTATAAAACAAAATGAGAGTAAATGGGCACACCAGCCCAGAGGCAAGGATGAAAAGGCAGATGGGAACAGAAAGCTGGTAATGGGGAGTCCAAGGTCGAAATAGGGAGAGTGTTGTTGACGCGTCTTCCGGTTAGTAACCAATGTCACAAAACAATATGCGTATGGTTTAACGAGAAACTGATCTGCTCTGTAAACTTTCATCTAAAGCACAATAAAAAATACATAAATAAAATTATGTTGCTTTGGACAAATGAGGCCCCTGTTTTGTTGATGCCCTAAGCAAGTGCTTAGCAGTAATCTGATCCTGGGCAGACCTTTCTCCCTAGTCTCTTAGTCTAGAAGCTCTGCTAAAACCTGTCCAACATGGGTCACCATGTTGGTATTTGAAATACCCATGGCAGATCTTCTAGTATCACAGAGCATGCAAGTCACTACAGTATGAAAAACTGATAGGTGGTGAAATCGTTAGTATAGATACAAGTATTTACATGTTTACAAAATTCAAGATTAACCTCATGGTTTGAATTTTGAGCCCTGATCTTGGTTCACTAGGAAGCTATTGACAGCGCTTAATCCATCTGCAATCATCTCCAGTCCCACTGAAGCCCTTCCACTGCATAGGCTACAAGGAGCAGGGCAGTGTGTTTCTTCAAGAGCTAAGGTCCCCCCACACGCCTTCCATGAAGCCTCACAAGGCAGCCCCTGACCTTGATGCCTGAGAGAGCCCCATAAACAAAGTTTGGCGTTCAGGACCTCCATATTTCAGTGAGGACCCACATTCTTCCTCAGGTCTAGCCTGACTTATCTCATCACACCTGATATCCTATTTCTATCCACGTCTCCCTCAGAAGGCTGTCCTCAGAATCCCTTGTAATTTGAGGCGTTGCTGACTTAACTGAAAAAAAAATCTGCCTGCTGTTGTTCATCTCCTTACTTTTTCTGCATTGTGCATTTTTCACTTTACTACAGTTGATGCTGTGGGAAATCATACCCTTCCCACAATGAAGCAGGCCCAAAATACCCTAGCTGCAGTAAAACAGAGAGTACATGAAGGGGGTTGGCTGAGATAGAGCTGCTCTCTGCTGTTTACAACACAACAGGTGAGGGTGCAAAAAACTGATCCTGTTTTAACTCAGCTGAAAGATTTCAAATAAATGATAAATACCCATATTCTAGTATTCCCTGGATGGCTCAAACAGTTCACAGGCTTGGTTGCTAACTGGAAGATTGAAGGTTTGAGTCCACCCATAGGTGACCCAGAAGAAAGGCCTGGCAATCTAATTATGGAAAAATCAGCCATTGAAAATCTTATGGAGCACAGTTGCACCCTGAGACACATGGTGTAGCCACGAGTTGGAATTGACTAAATGCAAACTAGCTTTTTATCCTTTAATCATTGAGCATGGTTATCTTATGACCTCTTACCTTCTTCTTGTCAAAACTTAGGGCAAGTCTCCATATCATACATAATTAAGTAAGTGTTAATTAACCAAATGTAAGTGGCCAAATTTTGGTAAATGGTCCATTTTCTTGCCCCTTTCCCAAGAGATCAATTTACAAGCATCAAACCTGTTCACCTGCCATCTTGCATTCCTCATTCTGCCACTGCACTCCCAGCTCTTGACACTTAAAGCCACAGATGGCCTCACCTGCAGCTCCACCCACCCCTGCCTAATTCCTGAGCCAGAGTCTGACAAAAAGAAAACCCTTCTCCATAGCTTCAACTCAGCATGTTCAGAAAGGGCTTTGTTTTTTTGTCCATCTCCTATCTATATCGCTTTTCCAAATCAACTAAAAAAAAAATCCCATTGCTGTCGAGTCGATTCTGACTCATAGCGACCCTATAGAATAGGGTAGAACTACCCCACAGGGTTTCAAAGGAGCACCTGGTGGATTTGAACTGCTGACCTTTGGGTTAGCAGCTATAGCTCTTAATGACTACGCCACCAGGGTTTCCTTCCAAATGAAGAACCCAAAACCAAACCCACTGCCGTCAAGTCGATTCCGACTCATAGCAACCCTGCAGGATAGAGTAGAACTGCCCCATAGAGTTTCTAAGGAGTGCCTGGTGGATTCGAACTGCCGACCTTTTGGTTAGCAGCAGTAGTACTTAACCACTATGGCACCAGGGTTTCCTCCAAATGAAGAGCCTCTCTAATTACAGGATTATAAATCATGTTAACTGCCTTCACCCAAGTAAAGAATTAAATATATTTTTCTGTCCTTCTTTCTGCTATATTTATGAAACAATTCAGTTTATGAGTGTTTGTGTTCTCACCTATATCTGAACATTAAGTAAGTCTATTTGTATTACAAATAACTATCAATACCCTAGATAAGACATTCTCTCCATTTGAGCTTATAATACTATTGATTTAGTCATTACATTCTGAATTTCTCATTTTCTAAGCTTGAGGATTTGCTTTGCCCAGCGTTTGTGATAATTGTACAGCTGAATTTTAAATAGAGCCCTGAGTTAACCCTGTGTCATATCCTGAGCAGGGAATAAAAAGAGCATTGTTTCCATTTTCCGGAGATGAACTTCTGTTTCAGTGCAAAGAAAATCATTAGCCATCCTATTTGTGGGTGACATTTGATCACTAATTTGCTAACAGAGTAGGTGGAGAATGTGCTATACAGTCTATTCTCTCTATTTTTAAAAACAAAAATTGCTCAAGTAAAACCTTGTGTCAACAAGGTTACAGAAAGAGTGTGTGAAATTATGCAAGTTTGGGCTTGCTGTGCATTTAAAGTGTGTAAAATTCCGGTGAAAATTAGAAGTGAGAAGAAACATTATCTCAGAAAATCATGGCAAAGGGATGGAAGTCAGGGATCTTATACGGAGAGGTCTGACATACAGGGAAGTTTATCTTGGTTTACTTAGTTTTTTTTTGGCAAGGAGAGGTGAACATTTCTTTTTATTGTTGTTGACAACATACAAAGCAAAATCATACACCAACTCAGCAATCTCCACATGCACAGTTCTGTGATATTGATTACCTTCTTCAAGTTGGGAATCCATTCTCACCCCTCTCCACCCCATTTCCAAATTGCTCTTCCTCGTTAACATAAAACCACCGCACCCTAAATTTCCAATCCAATCTTTTGAGTTGGTGTTTTCAATCCAATTCCACATAAATAGTTCTTTAAAGGTGCATCCTTTACTAATTAAGCTAGCCCTTTTTTTTTTTTTTTTTAATTTTTGGTTTAAAGAAGACTTTGGGCTATTTTTTGTTTAAGGTTTAAAGATTATCTCAGGGCAATAGTTTTGGGGATTCATTCATCCTCCATGCTCCAGAAAGTCTGGATTCCCTGAGTATTTGAAATTTTGTTCCACATTTCTCTCCCTTTTGATAAAGCTTATTCGATAGGTTCATTGATAAAAACTTTCAGAAATGATAGCTGTACACCATTTGAGTTTTTCTGGTCTCATGGCGAAGGAGGAAGTTGTTCATGGAAGTGATTAGTCACACATTTCATTTTGTCCTTCTGTTCCTAACCCTCCTTCTTCCTCTGTTGCTCCAGGCAAGCAAGACAGCTGTTATGACTTGGATGGTTGATTGTAAGCTGTTAAGACCCCAGGCACTACACAATGAAGTAGGAGGTAGAACAAAACACTAAACATGGTATTAGGCCAATTAACTGAAATGTCCCAGGAAACCATGACTCTAAACCTCCAAACCAACAAACCAAATCCTTTGAGGTGTTTGGTTGTACATAACCAGGCTCAGCAGCTGCTCTTTTTTTTTTTTTTAAATATATATCACACAACATTTTGCAATTCAGCTATTTACATTTGTACAACTTATTGACTACAATGGCATTAATTGACAGTGTACCCATTATCTTTAATTAATGTGATTTTTCCATCAATATAAACAGAAACTCAGTGTTCTATAAGCAAAAATTCTTCCTTTTCTCCTCCCTTTCACCCCTGGTAACCATTTATAAACTTTGGTCTCCATACATTAGTCTGTCTTCGTCTTTTCATGTAAATGAGATCATACAATATTTGTTCTTCTGTAATTGACTTATTTCACTTGGCATAATGTTTTCAAGCTCCATCCTTGTTGCAGACTCTATCAGGACTTCATTTCTTTTTTCCATTGTATCTGTGTACCAGATTTTATGTATTCATTTGTTGATGGTCATTTAGGTTGTATCCAGCTGTTGGCTATTGTGAATCGTGTTCCAATGAACACTCAGGCACGTAGGTCTGTTCATGTCACTGCTTTCATATCCCTTGGGTATATTCCTAGCATTGAGATTCCTGGGTCACATGGTAGTTCTATTTTTAGTTTTCTGAGGAGCTGTCATACCCTTTTCCACAACAGCCATACCATTTGCATTCCACCAGCAACGGATAAGGGTTTCAAATTCCCCACATCCTTATCAACATTTGTTTTCCCTTTTTTAAAAAATCTTACCCATCCTAGTGGGAGTGAAATGATATCTCATTGTGGTTTTGATTTGCATCTGTCTGACGGCTGAAGACATTGAGCAACTTTTTAGTATTTGTTGGCCATTTGAATATCCTCTTTGGTGAAGTGTCTGCTCATGTCCTCCATGCGTTTTTTGATTGGGTTATGTGCCTTTTTTGTTTTTTAGTTGTTGTAGTTTTATATATATTTTAAATATTAGACTCTTAGTTGATATATTGTTCTCAATCATTTTTCCCAGTCTGTAGGTTATCGTTTTCCTCTTTTGATAAAGGTTTGTGGTGAGCAAAAGTATTTTTTATGAGGTTCAAATTATTTATTTTATCTTTGTGCATTTATTGTTGCTGCTCATGCATTCATTGTTGCGTTTGATAGTCCATCACTGAAAAAAATTAGATCCATAGCTTTGTCCCTATATTTTCTTCCAAGAACATTATGGTAACATTTAGATCCTTGAACTACTTTGGATTAGTTTTTGTGTGTGGTGTGAAGTATGAAACTTGTTTCATTTTTCTGCATGTGGAAATCCAATTTTGTCAGCACCATTTGTTGAAGAGACTGTTCCTTCCTCATTGGATGGACTTAGCACCCTGCTCAAAAATTAGTTGACTATAGGTGTAAGGATTTATTTCTGGGTTTTTAACTCTGTTCTATTGGTCTACTTGTCTATCATTAAACTGGTACTCTGCTGTTTTGATCATTGCAGCTGTGTAATGTTTTGAAGTCAGGAAGTGTTAGACTTCCTACTTTGTTCTTTCTCTTCAAAATAGCTTTGTTGATTCTGGACCTCTTTCCTTTCCATATAAAGCTGAGGATTATTTTTCCATTTCTGAAAAAATTGCTGTTGGAATTTTGAGTGGATGGCATTGAATATTTAGATTTCTTTGGGTAGTGTTGACATCTTGACTGTATTTAGTCTTCCAATCCATTAATACGGAATGTCTTTCCATCTGTTTATGTCTTCTATAGTCTCTTTCTGCAGGGTCTTATCATTTTCATTATATAAGTCTCTCCTATCTCTTAGTAAATTTATTTCTAGATATTATATTCTCTTAGATGCTATTGTAAATGGAGTTGTTTCCTTAATCTCCTTTCCTAATTTATTCTTGCTCCTGCATAAAAACCCAGCTGGTTGTTGTGTGGTGACCCTGTATCTTGCAACAGTCCTATATGCTTCTATTAGTCCAGGAGCTGTGCAGTGGATTATTTGGAATTTCCCAAATATAGAATTATGTCATCTGCAAATAGAGATAGTTTTACCTCTTCCTTTCAAATTTGGATATGCTTAATTTTTTTTTTTTTCTTGTCTTATTGTCCTGGGTAGGACTGCCAATACAATATTGAACAGGAATGGTGGAAGTGGGCATCATTGTCTCCTTCCTGTTTTCAAGGGGACATTTCTCAATCTTTCTCCATTCAGTGTAATGTTGGCTGTTGGTTTTTCATAAACTCCCTTAATCCTGTTAAGGAACTTCTTTTTATTCCTATCTTGTTGAGATTTTTTTTATCATTAAAAGGTATTGAATTTTATCAAATGCCTTTTCTACATCAATTAAGATGACCATATGGTTCTTTTCCTTTTTATATTAATCTGGTGTGTTACATTCACTGATTTTCTAATGTTGAACCACCCTCGCATTCCTGAAATAAATCCTACTTGATCATGTTGTATAATTCTTCTGATATCCTCTTGGATTCTGTTCATTAGTATTTTTTTTTTTTTTTGAGAATTTTGGCATCTATATTTATAAGGGTTATTGGTCTATAGTTTTCTTTGCTTGTGATGTCTTTGTCTGGCTTTGGTATTGGGGTAACGCTGGCTTCATAGATAGAATTAGGAAGTATTTCTTCCTCTTCTACTTTTTGGAAGAGTTTGAACAAGATTGCATAGTTGTGGGAGTTTCTGAGAGTGCAACTGTTTATGCTGCCGTCGTTCCCCTCCTCTGGATTTTGTTTTTATTTCCCCTCTTCCCATGCAAGAACTCGGTTTACCTTTCATACCAAATGTAATGAAAAGAAGTCATTCTTTTTCTATAGAATGCCCATACAGAAGACTTATGGTGAATATGGCCTTTTCCTTTGCAGGCCATAGATGGACAATGGCAAGTATCATAAAGACTCACATCTAGTGTGTACTCTGCTACCAGTCAGCTTATAAACTGGGGAAAGTCACTTAGCCTATCTGGGATTCAAATCCCTATTAAAAATTGGATTATCTAAAGTTTCTTTCAGCTTCAGAATCTACAATATAAACAAATATTTATTGCTTTGCTTAAAGTATCATTGGTAATAAAATCTACCAAAAGATAATTATTGTGCTGGAACTATTAAAGGAAGTGAATCCACATCAGACTAATGAAAGCCATTTCCATAGGAAAGTTAAGGATTTTATGAAGAGGCCCAAAATTAAGGTGTGCAGGTGAGAATGCTGACCATTTGAAAAAGGGAAAGAGAACAGTAAACATACTAAGGGTTATTTACCTCACAGATATTCACTGGTTTTTATCTATTTCCAATGGGTTGTTGCCGTTGATAGTCACAATGAGAGCAAAAGAGAATTAAGTTTGACTGTGACAATGCATACCAGGACCCCCCTCTTCAAAGGGTAAAGAATTTCAGTGGCCAGGGGAATAAGGAAGAGAACATTGAGAACAATAGGATGGACTATATTGTCAGACACACTTGGGTCCCAACTCTCTTTCTATTGTTAGCCTTTGTGTTACCTGGGGCAAGCCATTAAAACTCTCTTTGTCTTGGTTTCTTTCTCTGTATAATATTAAATAAATAATATTAAATTTCTAATAAGGTGGTTGCATAGATTAAATGAAATAATAATTGAAAAGCACATAGCACAGTGTCTGGTACATAATGATAACTCAATAAATGTTAACTGCAATGATGATAATGACCATGATGTTCATGATGATGAGGACAATGACAACAATCCCGATAACTCCATTCCAAACTAACTCCATTCCAGTTATCAGGATTGTTATCATTGTCCCATCCCTAATACAAAAAGGCCTGACATGGCCTAGGATATATGATTTAGATATATTGACTTTCTGACTTCATAAGACATTTCACATACTAGATTGCTCCTTTTGAGATCTTAATAAATGCTTCCTAAAACCACTCTTGCTCCATAAAAGTCACTATATTCCTAGAATCCCTTTACACAAAACATTCAAGTTACGTGTGGTCAACACCTCTGGATATTAACATGGGAATAGAAGTAACACCTCTATGTTAGAAAATACAACAAAGTTGAGATAAAGGCACTTAAACATAGTTTGGCCATGCACCTATCCCTCCTTACTGATCCCCATTTTGATTTAAATGCATTTATTCATTTGTTGGCAGGACTATTATGAACCAGAATTTGTTATCTTTGATTTCTCATTCAGCCATCTTTATACTGGCTCTTGTGTTCTGCTTCATAAAAAGTCATTCTGTGATCTTGTGGTATGCCCTACCTTCTCCTTCAAGACTAAAAAATTATTAATCTGTGGTATTCAACAGTGGCATGAGGGTTATATGCAAGAAAAAAAAAGTTTTAATGATATGGCTTGAAAATAAGAAAAGACACCTGAAATCTTGTTTTTGAGCATTACTGAAATCTTAAAATAGGTATAGTTGTGGACATTTCAATTGCTGCTGATGTCCCCAGGAATGTCCCACCCCTAACATAATCACTAAGCCATGTCATAAGAATTTCTTTCTCACACCTTTGTCTAAAAAAAAAAAGAATAGTCCACCATAGAAATAAAGCCAGTGATTTATTGCCATTATTGTTCCTTACCATAAAGACTTTGATATATGTGTGATTTTTTATTGTAAAACCACATGCAAGGCAATTTCTGGGAAGCAGAGAAAATGAGGGACCAGACGGTGCATAAAATATATAAATATTCTACTATCAGCCAAATACTTGTAAATGGAGAAGCCCTGGTAATGGAAGAAAGAAAAAAAAAAAAAATGACAGCATATGTGAAAATGGACATAAGGTCCAAGAGAGTACAATTCTTAGTAATTTTTGTGAACATTGAGATGGCTTCTGCAAACAGGAAGTGACCTACACTGCCCCTTGAGAATGAGAACTCTAAAACCATGATTCTCAAAATTCTGGTTTCCTTGGAAATTGACATTGCTTTTGTTAGGTGCTGTTGAGTTGGTTCTGACTCATAGTGATCCTATGTACAATAGAACAAAACATTTCCTGGTCCTACACAATCCTCATGATCGTTGTTATGCTTGAGCCCATTGTTGCAGCCACTGTGTCAGTCCATCTCATTGAGGGACTTCTTTCGCTGACCCTCTCCTTTACAAATCATGACATCTTTCTCCAGGGACTGATCCCTCCTGATAACATGCCTCAAATATGTGAGATTAAGTCTCACCATCTTCACTTTTAAGGAGTATTCTGGCTGTACTTCTTCCAAGACAGGTTTGTTCACTCTTTTGACACTCCATGGTATATTCAATACTCTTCACCAACACCATAATTCAAAGCTGTCAATTCAGGGGCCAAGATGGTGGAATAGCCACTCTTCTGGCTATTTCTTCTTACAACAAAGTCCCCAAAAAACAAATGAAACATTTATATTTATGACAACCTAGGAGCCCTGAACATCAAAGGCAAAGTTATAAAATGGACTGAGTGGCAGGGGGTGGGAGAGTCAGTTCAGAAGCGAAGAGGAGTTGCCGGACCTGAATTGCCTGGTTCTCTCAGGCACCATTACCGGGAGCAGCTGTGGAGGGCTGGTAGTGGTGTTTGGCTGCAGTTTCCTCAGAGAGAAGCAGCCAGCTGCACAGCCAACTCACACTTCTGGAAACAGAGAAGAATGGTGCTCTCGGCAAAAGCTAAGTACTTGAGTATATTTTACTGCACCCCTTGCCCCCAAGCCAGGTTCAGTGGCTGTCAATGTCCCTGGGCCTGAGAAAGGCCCTGTTGAGCACCTGGAGCCATCCTCCTGGCCTTGGAGAAGGAATAACTTCATAACTGGGGGAAAAGATTATTTGCAGCTCCACTAACCTGGGGAGCTCAGGACAGAAGCAGCTCCTGTCCAAGCATAAATGATCTATGAACTTTGAATAACTTTCCCCACTGCATGGACCTGTGTGGGCCTATTTCAGGAGAATAGGCCCTTGTTGGCAGACTACAAGTGTTTCAGCTGTGAGGTGGAGAGGTGAGTGTTTGATGTTTGACACCACTTTCCCTGTTAAATAGGGTCCTCACCTACCCACATCAGGGGCCTAAGGACTGGTGGCTTGACTCAGGTCACCCAGACAAATGTGACAGGGGTCCAAGGATAATTGCTGCCTCCTAGTCCTTAAAACGAAAAACACTGGGTGCCCATGGTCTGTCAGCTTTCCTCAGAGATACTTGGGGGAAGATTTTCAGACCCCTGCCTTGTTCAGAGCTTGACCCCCTGCTTCAACCAGTTACCGGTACCTACACCAATCACCCTCCCCCTCTAAGACTGTAGGACAGAGCCTGTACCACACACTTGATGATCAGCTTCCTGGACACCTGAGCTGAATGCATACAAGAAAAGTGACTAGACTGATATACTTGATAACAGGTCTAGCCATTTGGGGACAGGACGTGAGAGCTCCAAAGACAAAAATAATCAAGCTAGCTCACTCAAGCAACCTATTTGGGCATATCAAAACAAACAAAGCAAGAAGTTGTGATACGGTAAGCAAACATAAAATCAACAAATACAATAACTTATAGTGGCTCGGAGACAATGGTCAATATCAAGTCACAGAAAGAATCAGACCATGATCACCTCAACAAGCTCTCAAAACAAAGAATCAATAAATCTTCTTATGAGGGTGGCTTCCTGGAATTACCAGATTCAGAATACAAAAATTAATATAAAGAAATCTTCAGACATCAGGAACAAAATTAGGAAGGAGATCAGGCAATACACAGAACAAGCCAAGGAAAAAACAGATAAAGCACTTGAATAAATTAAAAAGGTTATTCAATAACATAATGAAAAATTTAATAAGCTGCAAGAACTCATAGAGAGACAGCATTCAGAAATTGAGAAGATTAACAATAAAATTATAGAATTAGACAACTCAATAGAACGTAAGAGGAAAAGAATCGAGCAGTTGGAAGGCAGAACTGGAGAATTTGAAAATAAAGCACTTGGCACCAATATATGTAAAGAAAAATCAGATAAAAGAATTTAAAAAATGAAGAAAGCTTAAGAATCACGTGGGACTCTATCAAGAGAAATCACCCAAGAGTGATTAGAGTACCAGAACAGGGAAGGATAACAGAAAATACAGAGAGAATTGTCAAAGATTTGTTGGCAGAAAACTTCCCTGATATCGTGAAAGATGAGAAGATATCTATCCGCAATGTTCATTGACCTCCACATAAGGTAGATTTTAAAAGACAGTCACCAAAACATATTATAATCAAACTTGCCAAAACCAAAGATACAGAATTTTAAGAGCAGCTAGGGATTAAAAAAAAGTCGCCTACAAAGGAGACCCAATAAAAATAAGCTCGAACTACTGAGCAGAAACCATGCAGGCAAGAAGGCAATGGAATGACTTATATAAAGCATTGAAGGGAAAAACAATTGCTAGACAATAATCCTATATCCAGCAAAACTGTCCCTCAAATATGAAAGTGAAATTAAGACATTTGCAGATAAACAGAAGTTTAGGGAATTTGTAAGGACGAAACCAAAACTACAAGAAATATGAAAGAGAGTTCTTTGGTTAGAAAATCAATAATATCAGGTATCAACCCAAGACTAGAACACTGGACACAGCAATCAGATGCCAACCCAGACAGGGAAATCACAAAAAGAAATCAAGATAAAAAAAACACTCAAAAGGGGAAACAGATGTTATTATGTAAAAGAAGACAAATTAAAAAAATAAAGAGGGACTTAGAAATGTAGTCATAGGTCTTTCATATGGAGAGGAAGACAAGGCAATATAAAGAAATAAAAGTTGGGTTGAAATTTAGAAAAATAGCAGTAAATATTAAGGTCACCACAAAGGAGACAAACTATCCTACACATCAAAATAAAATACAAGAAAAAGATAGACTCGGCAGAAACAAAATCAACAATGAATAAGAGAAAAGAAAATATATAAAGATAAACTACTCAGCACAAAAAATTAAGTGAAAAAAAGAGTCAACAGCACACAAAAAATGACAGCACTAAATTCATACCTATCCATAATTACTCTGAATGTAAATGGACTAAATGCACCAATAAAGAGAGAGAGAGTGGCAGAATGTATACAAAAACATGATCCATCTATATGATGCCTACAAGAGACACACCTTAGAATCAGAGACACAAAAAAACTAAAACTCAAAGGATGGAAAAATATATATAAAGAAAACAACAATCAAAAAAGAACAGGAGAGGTTGTATTAATTTCTGACAAAGTAGATTTTAAAGTTAAATCTACCACAAAGGATAAGGAAGGACACCATATAATGATTAAAGGGACAATATAACACGAGGATATAACCATATTAAATATTTATGCACCCAAACACAGGGCTGCAAGATACATAAAACAAACTCTATCAGCATTGAAAAGTGAGATAGACAGCTTCACGATTATAGTAGGAGACTTCAAAACACCACTTTCAGTGAAGGACAGGACATCCAGAAAGGAGCTCAATAAAGACAGGGAAGATCTAAATGCCACAATCAACCAACTTGACCTTACACACATATACAGAACATTCAACCCAACGGCAGTCAAGTATACTTTCTTTTCCAACGCACATGGAATATTCTCTAGAATAGACCACATATTAGGCCATAAAGAAAGCCTTAGCAGAATCCAAAACATTGAAATATTACAAAGCATCTTCTCTGACTATAAGGCCATAAAAGTAGAAATTAATAACAGAAAAAGCAAGGAAAAGCAATCAAACACTTGGAAACTGAACAATAACCTGCTCAAAAAAGACTGAGTTATAGAAGACATTAAGGATGGAATAAAGAAATTCCTAGAATCCAATAAGAACGAAAACACTTTCTATCAGAACCTTTGGGACACAGCGAAAGCAGTGCTCAGAGATCAATTTATATCAATAAATGCATGCATACAAAATGAAGAAAGGGCCAAAATCAAAGAATTATCCCTTCAACTTGAACAAATAGAAAGAGAACAACAAAAGAAACCCTCAGGCACCAGAAGAAAGCAAATAATGAAAATAAGAGCAGAATAAATAAAATAGAAAACAGAAAAACAATTGAAAGAATTAACAAGAACAAACCTGGTTCCTTAAAAAAATCAACAAAATTGATAAACCATGGGCCAAAATAAAATAAAAAAAAAAAACAGGAGCGGAAGCAAATAACCCTAATAAGAAATAAGATGGGCAATATTACAATAGGCCTGACTTAAAAGAATCTTATCAGATTACTACAAAAAATTGTATTCTCACAAACTTGAAAACCTAGAAGAAATGGATGAATTCCTAGAAACACACAACTTACCTAAACTAACACAAGGAAAGGTAGAACAACTAAATAAACTCATAACAAAAGAAGAGATTGAAAAGGTAATCAAAAAATGCCCAACAAAAAAAAACAGCACTGGCCCAGGAGGCTTCACTGTAGAGTTCTACCAAACTTGAAGGTATTTCAGAGCATAGAAAAGGATGGAATACTCCCAAACTCATTTTATGAAGCCAGTATATCCCTGATACCAAAACCAGGTAAAGACACCACAAAAAAAGAAAATTACAGACCTATATCACTCATAAACTCAGATGCAAAAACCCTCAACAAAATTCTAGCCAATAGAATTCAACAACATCAAAAAAAATCATTCACCTTGACCAAGTGGGATTCATACCAGGGATGCAGGGATGGTTCAACATTAGAAAAACAATTAATGTAATCCATCATATAAATAAAACAAAAGACAAGAACAACATGATTTTATCAATTGATGCAGAAAAGGCATTTGACAAAGCTGAACAGCCATTTACGATAAAAATTCTCAGCAAAATAGGAATAGAAGGAAAATTCCTCAACATAATAAAGGGCATTTATTCAAAGCCAACAGCCAAAATCATCGTAAATGGAGAGAGTCTGAAAGCATTCCTCTTGAGATTGGGAACCAGACAAGAATGCCCTTTATCACCACTCTTATTCAATATTGTGCTGGAGATCCTAGCCAGAGCAGTTAGGCTAGATAAAGAAATAAAGATTGGCAAGGGCAAAGTAAAAGTATCTCCATTTGCAGATGACATGATCTTATACACAGAAAACCCTAAGGAATCCTCAAGAAAACTACTGAAACTAACAGAAGAGTTCAGCAGAGTATCAGGCTACAAGATAAACATACAAAAACCAATTGGATTCCCCACAGCAACAAAAAGGACATCGAAGAGAAAATCACCAAGTCAATACAATTTACAGTAGCCCCCAAGAAGATAAAATACTTAGGAGTAAACTTACCAGAAATGTAAAGACTTACACAAAGAAAACTACAAAACACCACTGCAAGAAACCAAGAGAGACCTACTTAAGTGGAAAAACAAATCTTGCTCATGGATAGGAAGAGTTAACATTGTAAAAATGTCTATTCTACCAAAAGCAATCTATACATACAGTGCAATTCTGATTCAAATTCCAACGACTTTTTTAATGAGATGGAGAAACAAATCACCAACTTCATATGGAAGGGAAAGAGGCCCTGGATAAGTAAAGCATTACCGAAAAAGAAGAACAAAGTTGGAGGTCTCACTCTACTTGATTTTAGAACCTATTATACCATCACAGTAATCAAAACAGCCTAGTACTGGTACAACAATGGATATAGACCAATGGAACAGAATTGAGAATCCAGACATAAATCCATCCCCATATGAGCAGTTGATATTTGACAAACGCCCCAAAACAGTTAAATGGGGAAAAGAGTCTTTTTAACAAATCATTCTGGCATAACTGGATATCGAGTTGCAAAAAAAATGAAACAAGACCCATACCTTACAGCACGCACAAAACTAAATCAAACTGAATGAAAGACCTAAACATAAAATCTAAAATGATGAAGATCACGGAAGAAATAATAGGGACAATGTTAGGAGCCCTAATACATGGCATAAACAGTATACAAAACATTACTAACAATGCAGAAGAGAAACTAGATAACTGGGAGCTCCTAAAAATCAAACACCTATGCTCATCCAAAGACTTCACCAAAAGAGTTAAAAGAATACCTACAGACTGGGAAAAAGGTTTTTAGCTATGACATTTCCAATTAGCACCTGATCTTTTAAAATCTACATGATACTGCAAAAACTCAACTACGAGAAAACAAATAACCCAATTAAAAAATGGGCAAAAGATATAAACTGTCACTTTGCTAAAGAAGACATTCAGGTAACTAACAGATACATGAGGAAATGCTCACAATCATGAGCCACTACAGAAATGAAATCAAAAGTACAATGAGATTTCTTCTCACTCTAACAAGGCTTGCATTAATTTGAAAAACACAATATAATAATAATTGGAGTGGTTGTGGAGAGACTGGAACACTTACACACTGCTGGTGGGAATGCAAAATGGCACAACAACTTTGGAAATAGATTTGGTCCTTCCTTAAAAAGCTGGAAGTAGAACTACCATACGAACCAGTAATCCCACTCCTTGGAATATATCCTAGAGAAATAAGAACCTTTACACAAACATATATATGCACACCCATGTTCATTGCAGCACTGTCTACAATACCAAAAAGATGGAAGCAACCAAGGTGCTCATCAATGGATGAATGGATAAATAAATTATGGTATATTCACACAATGGAATACTATACATCAATAAAGAACAGTTATGAATCTGCGAAACATTTTATAACATGGAGGAATCTGGAAGGCATTATGCTGAGTGATATTAGTCAGCTGCAAAAGTACAAATGTTTTATAAGACCGCTATTAGAAGAACTCGAGATATAGTTTAAACAGAAAAGAAAATATTCTTTGATGGTTTTGAAGGGGGAGGGGGAAGGAAGGGAGAGGGATATTCACTAATTAGATAATAGATAAGAACTATTTTAGGTGATGGGAAAGACAACACACAATACAGGTGAGGTCAACACAACTGGGCCAAACCAAAAGCAGTTTCCGGAATAAACTGAACACTTTGAAGTCCAGCATAGCAGGGGCAAGGGTTTGGGGACCATGGTCTCAGGGGACATCTAGGTCAATTGGCATAATAAAATCTTTTAAGAAAACACCCTGCATCCCATTTTGGAGAGCGGTGCCTGGAGTCTTAAGTGCAAGCAAGTGGCCATGTATGATGCATCAATTGGTCTCAACCCACCTGGAGCAAAGGAGAATGAAGAACACCAAAGACACAAGGTAATTATGAGCCCAAGAGACAGAAAGGGCCACATAAACCAGAGACTACATCAGCCTGAGACCAGAAGAACTTGATGGTGCCTGGCTACAACTGATGACTGCCCTGACAGGGAACACAACAGAGAACCCCTGAGGGAACAGGAGAGCAGTGGGATGCAGACACCAAATTCTCATAAAAAGACCAGACTTAACTGTCTGACTTAGATTAGAAAAACCCTGGTGGTCATGATCCCCAGACCTTGTGTTAGCCCAAGAGAGGCACCTTTCCCAAAGCCAAGTCTTCAGACAGGGATTGGACTGGACAATGGGATAGAAAATGGTGAGGATTGAGCTTCTTGGATGAAGTAGACAAGAGACCATGTTGGTATCTCCTATCTGGAGGGGAGATGAGACGGTGGAGGGGGTCAGAAGCTGGCCAAATGGACACAAAAAGAGAGTGGAGGGAAGGAGAGTGCCGTCTCATTAGGGGGAGAGCAATTAGGAGTATACAGCAAGGTGTATAGAAATTTTTGTATGAGAGACTGACTTGATTTTTAAACTTTCAATTAAATACAATAAAATATTTTTATATAAGAGTTCCAAAAAAAGAAAAAAGAAAGACATCAATTCTTTTTTGTTCTTCCTTACTTATTGCCCAGCTTTCTAATGCATATGAGGTGATTGAAAACACCGTGGCTGCGGTCAGGTGCACCTTTGTCTTAAAAGTGACATCTTTGTGTTTTAATTCTTTAAAGAGATCCTTTGCAGAGGCCACATAATCAATATTAAAAAAAATCAAACCAACTATTATTATCATAATTTCATGATTTTCCTTTTGTTGAGTTGATTCTAACTCATGGTGACCCCACTTATGTCATAGAAGAACTGTGCTCCACAGGGTTTTCAATGGCTGATTTTTAGAAGATTAACAGGGCTTTTTTCTGAGGACCCTCTGGGTGGATTTGAACCTCTAACCTTTCATTTAGCAGCCAAATGTGTTAACTGTTTACACCACTCAGGGACTACTATTTCATAATTGATGTGACAATTTAACACAATCAACTTGGAAGAACATAATTGAAGAAAAATTTATAGTCTTTTAAATTGAATAAAGCTAACTACTTGAAAAGCTCATAATATTGTCCTTACACTTTTAATTATGATAGAGACTTGTAAAAGTTTACCTCAGACTTGCGCTGCTCTGCTGGGCAGCATCAGAGACTCAGGATATTGGCATCTGACTTTGACACTCAGGGCTAGCAGGGATGGGCCTCCTGTCATCACTGACTCTTATGGCATGAGTTTCCCTACCTGATTTCCTGGGTTGATGTGGCCTTGTGGCTCCTTCAATAGGGGTGCTCAGGAAGAGGCCTCCAATATTCTATACTCTGACTGGAAGACCCTTTCAGACTTACAAGAACAGGCCTTGATTGTGGTGCCAAGGCCACCTCTGAGGTGTAACCAGCTCCTTGAACATGGAGTCAGGGCAATTACAGGGCCACTTAGTACCTGACAAAGTAGAATCTCATTGTTTGCTTCAGCATCAATATTTCACAATGCACTAAAAAATGAGTTTTTATTTAGCAATTTGAGGGAGATTCCTTTCCTTTATTTTACAGCCACTCAGTCCCTGGTATAGTACAAGCTAATACTATCATTTTTCAAGCCATTAAACGTTAACTTCATTTGCTTGTATGAGTTATGCTTTGCTCTTTTAGTTTTGTAATGAAAAATAAGTACAGGTTATACAAGCAATAACCCCTGTGTACACAGCAGCTATCTTTCTAAACGGTTTATGATGCCACAGTCTGGTACTCCATTAAATATAGATTACAGACTGCTGAATAAATGAATATCAACTAAGCGTCCCCATCCTTCTGTACAGATCAATGCCAGTAATGAATTGTGGCATCTCATGAAAATGGAAAGCTAGGAAGAGTGGGTCAAGAAGTAATTACACATTTGTCTTATCTCATGCTTCTTGCCCTCCAAATAGCAGAATGCTTCGTGGAGTTGAGAGGACGGTACAGAGATTTTTCTGATATTTTATTATTGATAGAAGCATATACTCTATTCTTGTTTTCTTTCTCTACATACATTTTTATGTGGGAAGGGCCACCTTGGACCTATTTTTCACTAATTTGCTTTTACCAAACTCTGTGAAGTGAAACCTTCTGAAAGGTCCATCCTGGTTGTCTGAAAATGAGAAAATATTGTCATGTAATTAATTATCCCTGCCTTCCACTTGGTGTCCAGGTGAACACTTGCCTCTCCTCATCTACATTGAAGTTGGAAGCTTCTGAGCCAGACTAAACAGGATGGTGTCATGATGAGCTCAGAAAGTATGGGGACATTTCTATTGCCTCTTTTCATCCCTGACTTTAGACCGTGTGCTGTGGCCAGACTCACTTCTAGGGGCCTGTTTCCCCTTATTCTTATTAATTAACTCACATTTTAAATGAGAAAAATAAATAAATAAAGGACTAAAAAAACAAAGAATTTGCCTCCTAACAGTCAATACCTCAAGGGGTATGGTAGCATGAGGTTATGATTTAGTTTACCTTTTGAGAAGTTAAAGAATTTTTTAAATGGATTCTAATTCCAATGCAAGAGAAGACCTCTACCAAGGGGCAAAACAGGTGTTTTCATTTTCTTTTTGGTTGTTTGAATAGCATCCTCTTAAAGCGATTGACTTACGCTTACTCTCACACCTCCCTGCCCCTTCTAGGATCTCAAACCTTCAATCCCAGCTTTGAGAGCTTCATCTTTTCTTGACCTGTTTTTGCTTTCAAGAACGTTTCTCATTTTTTACGGAGAAAAACAAAAAATTCCTCGTCAGTGCTATCCCTGTCCCTCTTGTGCTGACAAACTTCTTAAAAGAGTGTCGTGTTTTCCCTCTGACTACTCACTGCACTTTAATCCACTGCTATTTGGCTTTTTCCTCCCTCTTCTACCTATAGGGTCGCTATCAGTCGGAATCGACTCGACGGCACTGGGGTTGGGTTTACTACTAAGCTGCTTCCTCAATGGCCTCGCTGTAGATTCCTATCCTAAGTTATCCCCTTCCCCTTGTTTATTTATTTATTTATTTGAGCCCTCCTTGGCTTTTCCATGGAGCTCAATATTATTAACCTGTCTTCTGAGTCCTGAAACTTTCTTCTTCATTAATTTTGGAATACTGCACTGTCTTATGTGGACAGCTACCCCTCCTAATTTTTTTCTTTTTGTCTACTGGCTTTATTTATTTCACGAATCTCTAATATGTTCGCATCACGAAAGATTTTGTCTCTATTCTATACTCTCCGTTTTCTTTAAGGTTTGACAGTAAGTTTGCATCTTTGGAAAGAAGATTTCAGCTGGGGCCCCTGGACACTTGAATTATCTACCTCCCAAAATAGATGGTAATCTCTGCCTTTTATTCAGACCCGGTTCTTGGTGCATGGCAATCTTCCAGTAAATATTTGTGGAATAAATCAATAAGTGAAGAGAGATGTGGAGTTGTTTGTGACAATAATAAGTTTCAGTGCTTCATAAACATTTTTTCACAGAGCCCATATCTTAACAACGCGAGTGTCTTATGTGGCCAGGGCACAGCCGGGGAGGCTTGCCTCCTGAGATTGCACTGGCAGAAAGTGCAAGGGGTATATGGCTCCGAGAGAGGTGAAAATATCAAAGAAAATGTAACATGATTGCAGGAGAGAGTTTTCTTTTTGTCTCAGAACTGCACCCAAGACACAAATCTGAGGATAAAGGGCACCAAGTACTGCACATTCTAAGACTATAAAGATAGAAACAGTGAGAGACAGCCCATGAGGAACAGGAAACTAGAAGCACCAGTGCATTCTTGACTCAGAAAGGACATCTTTCCCTCCCCAAACCAAACAATGAAACATCACAAGAATTATTAATAAGGTAATTATAAGTCTCAGACTTTTTCCCTGGGTAGACATCTATACAGTCATGGACTTGTTAACCTCTGCTATCTGGGCTGGGCAACATAGAATTGCTGAAACGGCTGGGCTACTAAGGACAGCAACAGTGATGTAGAATATAGGCTTCCCTTTGCTGTGCCAGCTGATTGTCGATTCCCCAGGGGTTTAGCGGGTACTGCCAAAGACAGTCAAGCATGTACCCTAATCGGGAAGATCAGCTGCAGGGAACCCAGGTAGAAGAGGATCTAGGATGGAACACCATGATCAGAGCTTAGGAAGTAGTGAAAGGGATAAGTCGAGGACTAGACCTCTTATTTTAGAGAACAGTGCAGTGCAGTGGGTCCCAGCAGGACCCACCAAAGGAACTTTGCACACACCCCATCAAGTGGTCAGTTTAGTTACCCAACATCAGGTATTAGCCAGTGAACTAATGTCAGCCAACACGGAGATAACTCTCACCCACTCAAATAAAAAGACATGTGCCCTTTCCTGCTCTAATCCTCCTTGCCCCAACACACCTGAGGGGTTAGCACCAAGAAGGGGAAGGGGGAGAAAAAGGGGAAAGAGCACACCATGTAACCACCCTCCACCCATTCTAAGGGGTTGGACTAGAGGCAGCTGCACCTGTGCTTGGGTCAAGGCGGTGGGAGTAAAGAGATACAGTGATTTGAATTGTGTTTGAGAGTAAAACTTCAAACAGAATGGGATTGACTTTAAATATTGAAATAAGAATTATGCATAAGCCCAGAGTAACTGAACAGACATGCGATCTGGACAAAATGTCTTCAAAGTATCCATTACCTATCTGGCAGAGGTGAAGCTGAACAAACTGGAAGATTTACCCTACTGAGTCCCTTACCAAATGGTTGCACAAAAGCTGGAACAATGGAGATGAAGGACATCTGTGATTTGAAAGCAAGACCAGGAAGAGACCAAGGTTGTACTAGAGGAGAAGGTCATCGAAATGATGCCAAGCGATGTCATAGTAAAATTCCAAAGGTTAGAATCTGGCTTTCAGCTCTTCACAAATTTGATCATCCCAGTTTGTTTCTTTTTTTATGTATTTAAATGATGGTTCTAACTTTTTGGGTATGTGTCCTAGAGGTAATTAGACTTAGGGAAGCTGATTCATGCTAAGCTAACTCGCAAGACAGTGATACATGGAAAAAAAAATGTTAATTTATTCATTAGCAATGTAGCATTAAATCTCAGAAATCCGAGGTTTTGGGATTCCACACCCATCTCCAGAAGTGAGTTACCAAAGAAGTAAAACTGTAGAAAGCTGGTTGCAGGGCATGGACTTCGAATACAGTGGGCAGGACAGATATTGCAGTTATCAGATGGCATCATACCCTGAAATCTAGTCACATCCAGAGCCACAATAACGTATGCCTGCCGCAAGGTCCAGATGGGCTCTGTCCCTGAACCAGAGGCTTCTCTTGACAAGATGGCCCTGGGATCGGTACTCCAGGTATGGTCTCTGTGACTCTTCTTTATCAAGCTTCAATTACTTGAGAATACTTTGCTGATTGAGACATAAAGTCATCCATTTGAGCATAATAAATGCCTAAGTATCTCCTATGTGTCAAGAACTATGCTACATGCTGAGGTGTGTAACTTGGTGGTGTTTCTGCCGATGCCATTGCTCAATGAAAATGCTTACCTGACCCTATTCTCCCACCTTGGTCAAAAGACAACTCCAGGACTGCTGGAAGGGGAGCTCCCCATGTGTGATGGATTGATAGTTGGGAGAATCCATGTGTGAGCACCCTCAATGCTGAGTCCTTTCTCTCCAGGCCCTAGTGCTTGTAATGAAAGGTTCTACCCCAACTACTCCTTATCCTCTGCTTGGGCATGACAGACAAGGAGATTTCTTCTCATTATTGCCATCAATTACTCTTAAAATGAAGATATGTATCCCAACATTTAAAACAGAAGGACGCACTTGGAAGCAAGTAGAGGAAGAGAACAGTGGCAGAAAGAAGCAGTGGGAGGACATGGTTTGAAAACACACACACATCTTGTAATTAAGAAATATAAATGATAAGACATTTATTTATTTACTTCTTTAGTCTTCATTTCCTTCTGCAGTAATAACTGCAACAATTGTAATAAAGATAATAGAAAATTCTTACACAATTCTTACTATGTGCCAGGTACTGTTCTAAGGGCTCACACCTTTGTCTTGGCATATCATTATTATTATTATTTACCACGGGGTAACTGAGGCACAAAGGTTAAGTGAATTGCTCATGCTTATGTAGGTAGGAAGTGGTAGGACGAGGATTAGAAGCAAGGCGGACTTGCTCCAGAGCCCATGCTCTTACATGCTATGTGCCTCCAGCAGTATTCTCACGCTAAAGCTCACTGCTAGCCGCTGTCTCCTCCCTTCCCTTCCCTGCCAGGTCAGATGTGCAGCCATATGCTTATGGTAAGTGTGGGTTACTTAAGAATCTCAGTTCTTTAATCCCCTCTGAAATCTGTTATAAATATGGCATAGCATTCCCACAGAGTCTCGCCTTGGAGCCGTGGTTTAAAAAACTCTGTGTTTATGGCTGTATCCTCCCATAGATTCCCTAATAAAAGTGAATAGTCCTAGTAGTTATGAGAAAAAAGGTGTAAATGAATGTGATGTGTGAGCTAAAATACACAATGTACAGGAGGCCCTCTGCCAGCTAGAGAATATCAGTGATTTTCTCATTTCCATCCTTCTTGTTTAATCCAGCAAGAAGGCAAAGTGCCACATCAATATTTGTAATGATACCCAGAGTTAAAAGGAATAATTTTAGGGTCTTACAAATGATGGTTTGATTTCCAGAGAGAGGTTACAGTGGAGTAATTCATGAAGAGTGGAGAATCAGTCTCCTTCAATATTGCCACCACCTAATTTCGATTCCCTAGCACTTGAATTTGCTTCTGTCACAATGCTTTCAGAAGCTGCACTAGTCCTGCTTTTATGAGACAGTGAGATTTTTAACTCAAAGGTTTATTTGATGAACTGTTCTATTTTAATAAAATCTCAATATAGAGCCATAAAAATAGCTCAACAACTATAGTTGTCATTGCCATCAAGTTGATTCCTACTCATGGTGACTCCATGAATTACAGAGTATAACTGCTCCATGAGGTTTTCTTGGCTGTAATCTTTATGGAAGGATTTCCAGGCCTTTCTTCTGTGGTGCTACTGGGTGGATTTGAACTGTCAACCTTTAGATTAGCAGATGAGCACAAACTGTGCCACTCAGGGGCCTGTATCTAGCCATAGATGTTTGAAAAAATGAATGAATGAATTTAAAAGCATAACTGCTAACTGCTGGGTGCTCTGTGCTTTGAACCAGTGGGTATTTCTTACTCGATGGTTTTCACAAATGCCAGCTTTTGTTGCTAACTTATGCACCAAACACAATGACATGGTACAGGATGGTGGCTTTCACCTTCACACAGCCTACATTCTATTTGCAAAGAGCTTCCATATATTGCCACTTTCCTTGATTCATATTTGTCACAACTCATGCTTCGGCTTACACTTTCCAAATAAATTGATCATGCTACAAAGCAACATCACAATAAACGGAGAAAATATTGAAGTTGTCAAGGATTTCATTTTACTTGGATCTATAATCAACACCCATGGAAGCATCAGTCAAGAAATCAAATGACATATTGCATTAGGCAAATCTGCTGAAAAAACCTCTTTAAAGTGTTAAAAAGCAAGGATATCACTTTAAGGACTAAAGTGAGCCTGACCCAAGCCAAGGTATTTCCAATCAACTTATATGCATGCAAAAGCTGGGCAATGAACAGGGGGGAGCGAAGAAGAATTGCCTCCTTGAATTATTGTGTTGGCAAAGAATATTGCATATCCCATGGACTACTAGAAGAACAAACAAATCTGTCTTGGAAGAAATAGAGCCCGAGTGCTCCTTACAAGTGAGGATGGTGAGATTTCATCTCACTTACTTTGGACATGTTATCAGGAGGGACCAGTCCTTGGAGAAGAACATCATATTTGGTAAAGTAAAAGGTCAACGAGAAAGAGGAAGACCCTCAACAAGATGGATTCACCCAGTGGCTGCAACAATGAGCTCAAGCATGGCAAAAATTGTGAGGATGGTGTACAATTGGGTAACATTTTGTTTTGTTGTACACAGGGTCACTATGAGTCAGAACCAACTCGACGGCACCTAACAACAACAGTTTTTCAAGTGGATGTATCTCCTTATTTTCTATAGATTTTTAGTGTAGTGTTGCGTATACAAAAAAACACATGATAGTTTAACAAAGCCAGAGTTAAAATAAACTGCAGCTACCCTCTTACCAAATTTTCCGTTCATTTGTAATCATATAATGCCCATCCAGCCTCAGCTAGGGTCTTTCTAGGGTCAGAAGTAAGTCATAGATCATGATTGCTGATGACAAATATCTGGACTCCCAGGGGAAAGTCAGTATTTGAAGTGAGGCCTTAATAGAGTGCAGAGCTGGGTCTTGGCTGAGGATACAATGCACAGGAATTCCTTTATACTTGCCCCTTGCCAGAAAGTGAGTGAAATCACACGCAGCCCAAGCTGACATGACTTCCTATTAGTGTTGCCTTGGCATGTTCTTAACATCTCTGAGTTTCAGTTACTTTATCTAGGGAAAGGGAAACAATTATCTATAAAAAAAAAAAAAAACTCTAGAAATCATAAATTTTTTTAAAAGGAATTGAATACAGTGACACATGAAAAGCATTAGAACAGAATTGGCACCTAAGAAATGTCCCACAAATGTCTTTGAATATTATTATTTTTATTGTCCATTCTAGTTTTAATCATCTACTACTTATATCTCTAGAGATCCGTTTCTTTTTTGATTATCAAATCCCTTACTGAGCATGCTGTATCACTGATGCCTTACTTCATTTTCCTACAGTATCTTAGAGTTGAATGTGTGTGTACCAGTAGGTAAACTCTATGCTACTTTTGAAGAGTGGTTACTCTAACTTTCTACTAAATGGTGGTCAGTGGCACAAGGAATCCCTTTGTCTCTCTATAAACTTGAAGGATTCAAGGGCCCACATCTTATTTAGATATACCAAAATGTTAGCTGAGTGTATTTCCAGTCACTTACTGTCTCTTACAGTAATCAAATAAATAACAAAAACAATAAAACAGCACACTGAACACTCTAGTCCTTTTGATCTCTATGAGAATTCCCAACAACATTACTTGTTAGGATAAAAGGCTTCAATCAATTAAATAGTATCCTATTTTTCTAACTAAAGACTATCTTTCAAAAAAAATACTATCTCCTAGCTATTTAAAGTTTTGAGTTCATAACTTCTGAGGCCAGGCTTTCTTCCTTTTCCTTCAACCAAGTGGGTACCTAAGGACTCCTCTCCTGTCCCAAATACTTTCTGTCCACTTGGCTGTAGTGAAGCATTATTCAGCTTATGCGCACATGGACTTCTATTCTTGGTCTCTCCTCTCCCTCTTACCAACCTTAGTATCCATTATGGATGTTTAAAAACTGTGGGCTTTGGTTTAGGACCTTTTCTCCCACTAAAACCTGCCAAATGCTTTATTGTTTGCAAAGGCTTTGTGGAATCTGGTTCGTCTGAGCAAATTCAACTGGTTAGCTGTTCTAAGTACAAAGGTATTATTTCTCCCATATTTTTAGCATCCACTTTGGTTTTAAGAAATACATCATGGAGAGGAAAGGAGGAGTCAGAGCACCCTCATTCTACAGATAGAGAATATAAGGGCAAAAGGAATAAATCACATCTCCTAAATGGAAAAGAGGGGATGTGTAGCTGTTCTAGAACCTTGCAGCTCAACATTGTATTATCAAGGTAAATGAGAAGAACCCCAAAGACCCAGGTGGTTACTGCCTGGTAAGATCACTTTCCTAATTCCCTCTCCAGTCCTTCCACACTGGCATGCACTTCCTTGCCCCATACGGGATTGCTTCATCTTTGTCATCGAGAGGAAAACAAAAATTCTACCTTTCAGACTTCAAATGAGAAGCAAATGACTATAGCAGAGTAGCAGACTCCAGGTATGGTTGCTTGTTAAGTAGAGAATGGACTAGGGTGTGACAAGGTAACCACACACCCCAAACTTCATGAAGAACAGAATGAGGAAAGTCTGTGCTCAGTGTCACCTGAGCTTTTCAGCACCAGCTTTCTCCAGCTCACTTGGACCTGCAATTGCAGACCTTTTAGATCCTCCGTATCTCCAACTCTCCAAAGACTCCCAGCTTATTTCTGAGAGATTCTGAGAAATGTCCAAGTTTTCCTGAGTATGTCCCCTCAGGTGTCATATTGTACCTGATACTTTTCTTCCTTCCTCTCTTGTTAAACAGTCACCTTCATTGATGTCACCATGAAGACATGTGAGAGCCTTAATCTGTTGCTGTAATTGATGTCACCTTCTGCAGCTGCTTTCTACTGAAGGGCATGGCTGTATACGGTGCTGCTGCTGCACAGAGACCACGTTGATGAGGGTCAGCATACCCTGCTCCTGGCTCAGAGCACACAGCTACACACACACACACACACAGACTCAGCTATACACACAGAGGCACACACAGACACAGCTATACACACAGCCATACATGCATACATAGACACGCACAAAGCTATACACACAAACATACAAACATATGCATAGCTCCCCATTCTCACACACACGCACACATTACCACGGACACATATACATACATGCAGAGGTACACACTCATACATACACAAGGATACACAAAGAGACACAGTTATACATACAGTCTCGTAGACATACAGCCTCCACACACATAATATGCACATATATAATACCCTGCACTCACACACACAGACATGTGTAGCCACACACACACACACACACTCACACACCTCTGGAGAGTCATACTGTCTTACCGAAACCAGTTTCTCCTGAGTTAGTAAACTTCTCCACAGTCAGACTTTAGTCAAGACCAACTGTTCACCTGTTGGTTTTCTATTCTCATTCCTTTGACTTCCATTTAGCACCAGCACTATGAACATGATTCAGAATTAATCCATATCAGGCAGAACAAATGTCCAACTTTCTTCCTTGCCTCATCACTGCTAGGTGAAGACATTTGCATGTTTGATTGTGCTCCACACATGTTCTGGATCAGCAGCACAAACCCACCAGGGCTCTGGGCTATTAACACTGGGCCAGACCTGTCTGCACTCTGGCCCACAGTGGCCCTTTCCATCAAGCCTGCCTCACACTTTAGACCATACACAGCAGCCTCTAGCCCTAGGAAAGCCCACAACCATTTAAACTCACCCTGCTTTGGCCCCCTTGGAAATACTCATAGTGATCTTTGGCCTTTTTTGAATATCTGTACCACTCAGCCTGAATGCAGACCCTTTCACTCTCACCTCATTTCTCATAAACACATGTTTCTAGAGACTTGCAGACTCAGATTGCACCCTCTGGTCTGTTGTTTACCTATTGTAACAACTTTCCTTTTTAATTAGGCGCCATGTTAGATTCCTTTGGAAGATAGCTGGCTGTTTCTCTCAATCTTTCCACATTTTCCATGATATGCTCATTCCAGCTCTCATGGGTCCGGTTGGCAACTGCATGTGGTTTAAGAGATACTCCTTTAATTATATCCTACACCTTAAGCAGATTAATGTCATTAAATGACTCTATAAGAAATAATTATCAGAGGCAGAGAGGCAGGTGATCCCAATAATGGGCTATCCTAAGTTTTAGAAATTTTTTCAGTTTTGAGAAACCAACTTATTTACATATCTTTGCATAGTTTAGAGAGTTAAACTCAAGATAAAAAAAAAATTGCCATTGAGTAGACCCCAACTCACAGCGACCCTACAAGATAGAGGAGAACCACCCCATAGAATCTCCAAGGCTGCACTCTTTATGGAAGCAGACCACCATATCTTTCTCCTGAGGAGTGGCTTATGGGTTCAAACCACAGAACTTTTGGTTAGAGGCCAAGTGCTTAACCACTGAGGCAACAGGGCTCCTTGGTAAACTCAAGTTACCCTCTTCTCCCTTCAAATAAAAGAACTAGAAATAAAAATAACAATTTAAATAGGCGGGAAAATTGTGAGCATGTGCCCTGGAGCAAGTCAAATATTCTTCTAATGTATGATTAAAGAAACAAATCTAACCACTAGTGAAAATTGGTCAGTCTTGGTGGGCTTACTAAGAGAGATCATGTCAGTCTCCAATGTAGCACACTTATTAAGGTTTTCCACTTTAATTTTTACTTCTCAATTTTTTTATTTTATTTTTTTACTTTAGAACTTAAAGCAGCCTTAAGATGCAGCTACACTGTATTAACTTCCAGTCCCAGTGCAGTAGCAAATAGGAGCAAAGCATGTCTGAGCTTCAGGGACTGGAGGATACAAAGGAGGCAGAGAACTGTGCATTCTTGGAGCCTCAAGCCACTCAGGAAACCTTGCCACTGGCTGCATACTTCTGTGTCTAGTCAGCTGCAGTTTTGTTCTCAGTGTTGCTCCCTGGTGCAGATCCATTTGAGATTTCCTTTCCCCCACATTTTATGTTCCTCATTCCACTTGGCCACATTCTGTTCATTCCCATGATGGCCTGGAAGTATCTCAGTCTCTGTCATGCTTTTCCTTCATTCTGGGCCATGTAAATGCTCCTGCCAAGGCCAATGGCTCCTGCTGGGCCCACTTTAACTCCTAGGACCAACTGTGTTGCCCAAGGTCAGGCAATTGTGCAATTGAGAAATATAGTGTCTCTCCTACTCCCATAACCCTAGGTTTCCCATTGTGAACAAAGTCTTGTGTTTTGGGTTTCAAACCATGTTTTGTGGAGTCCTGGGTTCAGCAGTGGTGCCTCAGAGTTGGTAAAGAAGCCTGCTGACCAGCTGCTCTGCTTCCATTGGAGCAGTGCAGCTGAGTGAGTTGTCAGCTCCTCTGCTTCCACCAGGGCAGTGTGGCTGATTGTCCAGTTTACATGTTAGTTCCCTTGTAATGTTTTTGCTTAAAATTTAGGTAATATTATTAAAAAATGAAATCTCCGTTCTAGGGAGAAGAATTCATCCTGTATAATATTAGGTTCAGGATCTTAGAGAAAAAGTGCGACCTCTTCACATGCCATAGAATCAAAGTACTATGTGGATATATAATTAGTGATTATAGGTTTCCTTTTTATTAAACAGTTAGGCTAATAAGGAGTTTGAAAGTTTGGAGCAGGGAGCAATAGTTTTAGAATGAAGATACAGTCTTTCTTATCAATGCAGTGGTGAAGCACATGATAGCCTCAGTCTAGGAATTAAACATTCTGGTAAATGCCACAGAATTCATTTTGTTGCATGGGAATAATACAAAATACACAGCACCCTTTTGCTTGGCATTAAAGGTAAATGGAAACTAAATTCAGGGTTAGATGCAAGCACAACTCTCAAACATGATTCATGCAAAAGTCAGGTTGCAATTCGTCTGAAACGGTAGTTACTTTTAGTTAGTTACCAAAAACAAAGTTTCTAAGTGACCTAGACCAGGTTTCTTAAGTTGAGTAATTGTTTCTTTTTTCACATTTTTGCACACTGATTTATTTAATAATGTTTTAATTCTTTGATAATGTCTTAATAAAACTTTGCCTTCCCCCCAAAAATGGAAGAATTCAGGAAAATAATACAGAAACAAAATGCTAAAGTATATTCACAACTAGAAATCATACAAAAAACAATCAGAAATCTAAAAGATACAACAGGATTTCAGAGATGGATAGTACCATAGAAGGGCCAAGGAGCAGGTTTGAAACAATGGAAGACAAGATCAGGGAAATTGAAGACAAACATTTGGATACAACTTTGTTTGAGGTTAAATAAAAACAAAATGAAGAAACCCTGAGAATTACGTGGGATACATTCAAAAGCAAAAATTTGCAAGTGCTCAGAGTTACAGAACACGTGGAGAAAATGAAAAATACAGAAAGAATCATTGAAGAATTGCCAACAGAAAACATTCCTAATAAGATGAAAAGATGACCATCCAAGAAGCTCAATGAACACCATATAGGGTAGACTTCAAAAGCAAATCACCAAGGCATATCATAATTACACTCACTAAAACCAAAGACAAAGAAAGAATTCTGAGAGCAGTTCAAGAAAAATGAGATGTCGTATACAGAGGGGAAACAATAAGACAAAACTCTGATTATTCAGCAGAAACCATGCAGGCAAGAAAGCAATATATAAAACCTTAAAAAAAAAAAAAAAAAAACAAAGGTCAACCAAGAATGATATAACCTGCAAAACTCTCATTCAAATGTGATGGTTAAATCAGGACATTTCCAGATAAACAAAAATTAAGGGAATATGTAAAAACCAAACTTACTAGACCTACTAAAGGAAGTCTTAGGTCTGAGCACAAACAACATCAGACCACAGCCTGAATCTAGGACACAAGATTGTACCACCCAGATACCAACCTAAGAAATGAGCTCTGAAGGACTATTCAAACCCAAAAGAATTACAACAGGGAACCAGAAAGTTTAATCTGTAAATGAGAACAACATTGGAAAAATAGAAGAAGTAATACCCAGTGTAGGTATAGAACTTTCTAATGAAGAGGAAGGCCAGGCATTACCAAGTAATTATAGACTGGTTCAAACCTAGGAAGATAGGGGTAAATTTCAAGGTAATCACAAAGAAAATTAACAGACTACTTAATCAAAATAAAGAAGAACATAACGTCCCAGTAAAAACAAAATCTACAAAAACAAAAACAAATTCACAAATAAAAGAAGTTCAGCACAGGAGAGTAGGCGGAACAAAGAAAATGTCAGCATCACAAAAAAAGCACTACAAAATGATAGCAATAAACTCACATCTACCAATAATTGCACTGAACATAAATGGCCTAAATGCACACATAAAGAGACAGACAGTGAAGAATGGATTAAAAAAAAAATAATAAAAAAGTATACATCAATATGCTGTCTACAAGAGATACAACTTAGAAACAAAGATGTAAATTTATTAAAAAATCAAAGAATGGAGAAAATATATCAAACAGCTACCAAAAAAGAGCAGGGGTAGCAATACTAATTTCAGATAAAATATACTTTAAAACAAAATCCACCAAAAAGACAAAAAAAAGAGAAGGGCACTATATGATGATTAAAGGGATGATCCATCATGAAGACATAATCATAATAAACATCAGTGCACCCAATGGCAGGGCTCCAAAATACATAAAACAAGCTCTAACAGCACTGAAAAGAGAAACTGACGGTTCCACAATAATAGCAGGAAACTTCAACATGCCACTTTCAGTAAAGGAAAGAACATCTAGAAAGAAACTCAACAAAAGGACACAATCAACTAACTTGACCTCACAGACATATATGGAATATTCCACCCAACAGCTGCAAAGTATACATTCTTTTCCAACACACATGGAACATTCTCCAGACTAGACCACATTTAGGTCACAGAGCAACGCACAATAAAATCCAAAACATTGAGATAATACAAAGTATCTTCTCTGACCACAACACCATCAAAGTAGAAATGAAAAACAAGAAGATCAAGGGAAAAAAAATCAATTATATGGAAACCAAATAACACCCTCCTTAAAAACCACCGGGTAATAGAATAAATCAGAGATAGAATAATAAAAAAAAAAATTCTAGAATCAAATAGGAATGAAAACACATCATACTAAAACTTTTAGGACACAGCAAAGGCAGTCCTCAGATGTCAATTTACAGAAATAGATGCATAATCAAAAAAAGAAGAAAGGGACAAAATCAAAATATTAGCTACACAACGCAAACAAATAGAGAACAGCAAAGGAGCCCACATCCACCAGAAGGAAGGAAATGATAAAGATCAGAACAGAAATAAATGAAATAGACAATAGAATAACAATAGAATTAACAAAACCAAAACTTGGTTCTTTGAAAGGACCAACAAAATCAACATCTGAACCCACTGCTGTCGAGTTGATTCCGACTCATAGAGGCTAAAATGACAAAAGGAAAACAGGACAGGACACAAATAACCCAAATAAGAAGTGAAATGGGGGACATTACAACAGACCTAACTGAAATAAAAAGGATCATACCAGAATATTATGAAAAACTATACCCCAACAAATTTGAAAACCTAGAGGAAACAGTCAAATTTCTAGAAACACATGGCCTATATAAACTAACACAAAATGATGTTAAAAATCTGAACAAACCCATAACAAGAGAAAAGATTGAAAAGGTTAAAAAAAAAAAAAAAATTCCTGGACCAGATGGCTTCATTGGAGAATTCTACCACACATTCAGAAAAGAACTTACACCAGCACTACTCAAATTATTTCAGAACGTAGAAAAGGAAGGAATACTTCTGAATTCATTCTATGAAGCCAGCATAACCCTTGATACCAAACCAGGCAAAGACACCACAAAAAAAGAAAATTACAGACCAGTATCTCTCATGAATATAGATGCAAAAATTCTCAACAAAATTCTAGCCAATAGAATTCAGCATCATATCAAAAAAATAATACACCACAACCAAGTAGGATTCATACAGGCTATGCAAGCATGGTTCAATATTAGAAAATCCAACAACATAATAAACCACATAAATAAAAGGAAAGGAAATCACCCCATCATCTCAATTGAAGCAGAAAGGCATTCGACAAAGTCCAACACCCATTCCTGATAAAAACTCTCAATAAAATAGGTATAGAAGGGAAATTTCTCAAAGTAATAAAGGGCATCTATGCAAAACCAGGAGCCAACATCATTCTTAATGGAGAGAGGCTGAAAACATTCCCCTTGAGGACAGGAACAAAACAAGGATGCTCTTTATCACCACTCCTATTTAACGTTGTGCTGGAAGTCCTAGCTAGAGCAATAAGGCAAGAAAAAAAAAAAATAAAAGGCATCCAAATTGGTAATGAAGAAGTAAAATTATCCCTGTTTGCTTATGATATGATACTATACATAGAAAACCCAAAAGACTCCACAAGAAAACTACTGGAACTAACAGAAAGATTCAACAGAGGAGCAGGATACAAGATAAAAAAATCAGTTGGAGTTGGATTCCTATACACAAATAAAGAGAATGGTGAAAAGGAAATCAGGAAAACTACCATTTATAAAGTAGCCCCTAAAAAAATAAAATACTTGGGAATAAATCTAACCACGGATGTAAAAGACCTATGCAAAGAAAACTACAAAATACTACTGCAAGAAAACAAGAGATCTTCATAAATGGAAAAACATGCCATGCTCATGGAGAGGTAGACTCAACATTGTGAAAATGACGATTCTACCCAAAGCGATTTACAAATACAATGCAATCCCAATACAAATACCAACAAAATTCTTTTAAAAGACGGAAAAACTTATCATTAACTTTATATGGAAAGGGAAAAGGCCTAGGATAAGTAAAGTACTATTGAAGAAGAATAAAATAGGAGGACTTGCACTACTGACCTCAGAGCCTACTATACAGCTACAGTAGTCAAAACAGCCGGGTACTGGTACAATGACCAATGGAACAGATACATTGACCAATGGAACAGAAGTGAGAACCCAGGTGCAAACCCATCCACCTACAGTCACCCAGTCTTTGGCAAGGGCCCAAACTCCATCAAATGAGGAAAAGACAGTCTTTTAAATAAATGGTGCTGGCAAAACTGGATGTCCATCTGCAAAACATGAAACAGGACCCATACCTCACACTATATACAAAAATAAATTCAAAATGGATGAAAGACCAAAATATAAAGTCAAAAACTTTAAAGTTCATAGAAGAAAAATTAGGATCAACACTACAGAACCTACATTAACAGGATACAAACCATAACCAACAACACACAAACTCCAGAAGATAAACTAGATAACTGGGATCTTCTAAAAATTAAACACCTATGCTCATCAAAAGACTTCACCAAAAGAGTAAAAAGAGAACCTAAAGACTGGGGGGAAAAAAATCTGGCTACTACAAACCAGACAAAAGTCTAATATCTAAAATCTACAGGAAAACTCAGCAGCTCTACCACAAAAATACAAATAATCCAATTAAAAAATGGGTTGAAGGAAATGAACAGACACTTCACCAAAGAAGACATTAAAGCAGATAAGACAGGCAAGGAAATGCTTGTGATCACTAGCAATTAGAGAAATGCAAATCAAAACCACAATGAGATACCATCTCACCCTGGCATTACTGGCACGAATCAAAAAAACAGAAAATAAATGTTAGGTTGTGGGGAGATTGGAACTCTTATGTACTTCTGGTGGGAATGCAAAATGATAGAACATTTTTGGAACAAATGATATGGGGCTTCCTTAGAAAGGTAGAAATAGAAATACCATATGATTCAGCAATCCCACTCCTAGGAATATATCCTAGAGAAACAAGAGTCGTCACACGAATAGGCATATGATCATTGCAGCATTTTTTGCAATGGCAAAAAGATGGAAACAACCTAGGTCATTATGCTGCGTGAAATAAGTCAATCACAAAAGGACAAATATTGTATGAGACCATTACCGTAAAGGTTTGCACTCAAAAAGAAATAATCTTTGATGGTTACAAGGGAGGGTAGGATGGGGATGGGAAAACACTAAATAAGGCAATAGATAAGTGATAACTTTGGTGTAAGGTAAGACCATACACAATCCTGGGAAAGACAGCACAACTTGTGCAAGGCAAGGTCATGGAAGCTCCATAGATATACCTAAACTCTCTGAGGGATGGAATTGCTGGGGGACCACAGTCTCAGGGAACATCTAGCTCAATTCGCATAACACAGTTTATAAAGCAAATGTTCTACATTCTACTTTGGTGAGTAGCATCTGGAGTCTTAAGAGCCTGTGAGCGGCCATCTAAGATACTCCACTGGTCTCACCCCTTCAGAAGCAGGGAAGCATGAAAAAAACCTAAAGATACAAGGGAAAGATTAGTCCAAAGGACTAATGGACACATTTACCATGGCCTCCACTAGACTGAGTCCAGTACAACTAGAGGGTGCCCACCCATCAACACTGGCTGTTTTGACAGGGGTCACAATAGAGGGTCCTGGACAAAGCTGGAGAAAAATGTAGAGCAAAACTATAACTCACACACACACACACAAAAACCAGACTTACTGGCCTGACAGAGACTGGAAAAACCCTGAGAGTATGGCCCCTGGACACCCTTTTAGCTCAGTAATGAAGTCATTCCTGAGATTCACTCTTCAGCCAAGGATTAGACAGGCCCATAAAATAAAACAAGACTAAAGGGACACAACAGTCCAAGGGCAAGGACTAGAAAGTAGGAGGGAACAGGAAAGCTGGTAATAAGGAACCAAGTTAGAAAAGCGAGAGTGTTGACATGTCATGGGGTTGCTAACCAATGTCATAAAATAAGATGTGTACTAACCGCTTAGTATGAGAAGCTAGTTTGTTCTATAAACCTTCATCTAAAATACAACAAAAAAGAAAAAAAAAAGTTTGCCTTCCCTCTCACACCATGATGACTGACTTTACACAAATGCATATACCACATGTTTTATGAGTCAAAATAATTAATGTCCAAACTCTGCAATATTTCTGCTAATCTCTGGTTTTGAATGGTTGTGATAAGTGGCAATATTATTTGTGAGTGCTTTGTTTTCTTAAATCTAGACACCATAACTGTAAATAATACATTTATAATTTCTATTATATTCACATATTTATATACACTTAGTATATATTTAGATATAAATATATGGATATTTTATATTAAGTTATGTGAATACACATCATATATACACATATATTTGCACCCATATTAAAGTATATCTATATATTTTCCTGAGGATTTAGCAAGGGATAGATGAACATTCTGGGGAAACTCCTGGCTTTGTTACTAACTGGATGTGAGACTTGGAACCCAACAGAAAAAATATCTGTATCCTCAGTAACCAATGTGAGGCATGGGTAGAACAAAGATGAGTTCTGATTGGAGCTTTTGCCCACAGTTCCAGGGGATCTCATCTGCTGCGCTTCAAGAGCTCAAATTGGAAGAGATACTGATTCCACTAACGTTTTGGTCATTGGGGTAGCTAAACCCTGCTACAAGAACAGCCCTCCTCTTATTACATTAAAACTATAGTCTTCTATGTATGCTAGGGTGTGAAGAAGTTTGGGAAAAATAAAACTTCTCTAAATCACCAGAATCAAGGTAGTTCCTTCTTTACTTTTCTCATCCAATCCAATCCATTATTTTTATTGAACATACGTCAGACATTTTCTAACAGGTTGAATAATGTCTAATCTAACTTTTCAAATAGAGCTTTGTCTATTGTTAGAGGCAGACATTAGCAGACGCATACGTTACAAACTGAAGGTGTTCTGGCAGAGGTAATAATAAAGAGAACAGCAGTAAAATCTTTTGGAGAGTTTAAGCCCTTTTACAAAAAAACTAGTGTTCAAACATTGGGTGTGGTGTGAGGGGGGAGTTTATGAGGCAAAGTCACTGGGCAAGGGTCTATAGACAGTGAATCTGAGAAGGCCATAGCAAAGGGGACGAGCTATAGCAGGTGTGTAGAAGATTCTAGGATGTGTGATGGGGAGGAATTAACAGGACAGTGATGGAGCCTGGTTACAGAGTAACTTTATCCAAGTAAAAAATAATATTTTATCTTATACCTAACAGGGACACGTAATAAATTTTAAACATAGAACTTACACATTTGATTGTCTATGAAAGATTAAATGTGGCATATGATGATTAGACTGAGTAAAGAGAGACTGGTTGCAGGATCATTCATTTAACCAATATTTATGCTTTTCTACTATGTGCGACTCTCTCTTCAAGGAACTGAAGATACAACTTTGAACACAGTAGGAAAAAATGCCTGCCTTCATAAAGCTTAACTTCCAGTGAGAGGGCAGTACAAGATAAATAAGTACTGAGTAGTATACTGGATGGTAAAAAATACTAAGGAGAAAAATAAAATAGAAAGGGCAGATATAAAGCCTTTGTGAAAATTGTGATTTTACCATGTGTGGCCGAATAAGGCCTTGCTGAGAAGATGATAAGACGGAAAGACCTGAGGGAGGTGAGGCGGTGAGCCTTGTGGACATCTGTGGGAGGAGTGTTCAGGAAAAGAAACAGCAAATATGCAAATTCTGAGGCAGGAACATGCCTGGTGGCCTCCAAGTGCAGACAGGGAAACCGTGTCCATGACCCAGAATGTGGGAGAAGGGAAATATCACATAGGACATTGCAAGTCACTGAAAGGATATTGACATTTACTCTAAGGGACATAGGAAGCCATTGGGACATCAGGTAGGAGATGCCTAAGACTAATACAAACAAGAGAAGCAGTGACTCTAAACTAAGACATCAGCATACAACCTGGGAGGGGAGAGAAGTGAGAGAAGTTTCCAAGGAGGTGTGACTGGCTGTGCCATTGAGGTTTCTAACCAGAAAAGAGTAAAACATGAGAAGTAGGATATAGGGAATGTGTAGAATGACCAGAAATAAGTGCCCACAGCTAGAAGGAAATAGACAAACATTGGTCCAGGCTCCAGGCTTTGTGGTACGAAGTATTATTATCCCTATTGAATGTGAGGCAAGCCGGGTACAGTGTGGTCAGTAGCATAGGCCAAAAAACTCTTCATTTGATGTTTGTCAAGTTAGTGTTCCTTGTATACTATAATGTCAAACTTAATTAGGAGTGAAAGCTAACAGCAATTTTAAAGCATGAAATTGTATTTAAACATTTATTGAGAAAACTAGGACTATGATATGGCCATGAAGAATACAAGATGGATGCAGCCCAAAAAGGACTCTACACTGCTGTGCATGGACATCTACCCAGGTAACCCTTGACGCTTCACTATCCATCACCAGAATCTTGGTGTCAATCTCTATATGTGGGAAAAAATTTTTTTTTTTTTTTTTTTTTTAGGTTCCCCAATAAAGCTTATCTGATCAACATGGCTTTTAATGCCTCTTTTTTTTGGCCTCAGACCTGTGCCCCTCAGAGTCACTATTGTCACTGGTCTGGTGGGGTGCTACCAGGAAAGGATTACCCAATAAGCAAGGTAAACACAATAAGCAAGGTAAAAACAGGATTACCAGCTGTCCAAAGCAAAGACCTATAAATGCCAATCAGACAAGACACAAGGAAAAGCTGCAGCAGAAGGAAACTGCCAAGGCACTAAATGAAATTTATACTAGCTCCAGTGCATGAGAGTATGCTGGTCAGAAATAAAGTTCAAGCAGGGTCATAAGGGTGCCCACAGGCAAAGTTGTTTAAGCAAAGAGGCCCCTACTACTTTAGCATCTTCACAGTCATCTGTCTCTCAGATCTCCTCTCAGGTAACTGAAACTCTGTATACCGGCAGGCCTCTTGGAAGTATACTATTTCTTTCTAATAAACAAGAGGTGAGGGTGGACTGTTGAGTCTAACTCTTGCTACATTCAGCTAATACACAACTGGATCCAACATGAGTAGTTACTGGGCAAGGTTGGATGATGTTAATTGACACGAGTTCTTTGATTTATTTTTAGAGAACCGTTTTGGACATCCATGTCTACTGATCCAGCAACTCCAGCCAGCAGGGCCAGGAATGCTCTTTGCCATAGTACAAACACAAGGGCATGCTCTTGAGCATGTCCTGGCAAACAGCCTATGGGAACTCCAGTCCCACATGACACACAAAAGCAGGGGAACCTAAGTACGTTTACCATTGCAATGAATTCAATCAAGTTACTTTGTAACTGTATAGCATTTACATACAGAGTGATGTCTTATGTTTTGCAAATAATATTTATAACTATAAATATGTTTGACACACACGGACACAATTTAGCTTACATTTAATATAATACTAACAAGGGTAATAATTTAGCATAATACTAACACAGCAAACATTGAAACATACTGGAAATATTAACATTTATCTAACATAAAAAAAGTTTATTTCCGTATCAAGTGAATTTCATTTTTTACTGTTGTGTGGGACACAATGCTTGATATCACTCTATATATGCTAATAAATGAGGTATTAAGCACATTAAAAGGATGCAAAATAATTTATTTGTCAAGAAAAATATGCTTCCTTTTGCAACAATGAATGTCTTTCCAAATTTGTCTTCAAGAAAGCAACAAAGGGCATTTATCAGAATATTACATTTATATTTTATCAGAATATTTATGTATCTCCCTGTAAGGAAATTGAACAATTTCTGGAGGAAATAAATTAAATTAATATTTAGATAACAAAAAAATATAAATGTATTTTATTTTCCATTTCCCTTCAGACTGACTTTCTTTTAAGAAATTGATTGATATTGTTATGACTCGAAAAACAAACTTGCTCATCGGGAAGTGGTGCTATTGTTACACCAATTATGTGCAGGGCAAAAATGAAAGCTCACAGAAGATAAACAGAAAAGGATTTGTGAATCCCTAAATACAATTAGAAACCCTGGTGGCATAGTGGTTAAGAGCTATGGCTGCCAACCATAAGGTTGACAGTTTGAATCCACCAGGCACTTGTTGGAAACCCTATGAAGCAGTTCTACTCTGTCCTATAGGGTCACTATGAGTCAGAATCAACTCGAGGGCAATGTTTTTTTGTTTTTTTTTTTAAATATGATTGCAAAATTAAGGTCCTTTTTAAAATATAATGAATCAGAAGAGACTTCTGTTGAATGCTAGAGTTTAATGGGTGCAAATCATTGTAAGAGTACCGCTATTGCTGAAATTACTAATAGCAACATGAATATAACAGAATCTGTTCCAAATTCTGCATCCATTCTTTACTATAGTAAAAATAATAATAGTAATGGTGTAGAAAGTGAAACTATTTTAGAATCTGAAATTGTTGCATCTGGAGGCCCCATAAATAATATAAATACAGATCCATCTTTGTGGAATAATTTTTCTCCTAATGACGTATAAATTGTTAGATTGAAAAAGGGCCAAATGATTGTCGACATCACAGTGGACCATTTGAAAACTTGTGTCAAAAATTTCTGGATGGTAAACAAACAAGGTACTGTAGCCAGAATATATTCCTGGGGTGCAAAGCTAATGGTGAATATTATAAGAGGGAGTGGCTACTGTATTCTCCATCAATCAGCTCTGTATATTGTTTTTTTACAAACTACTCGGTCCTAAATCATTTAATTCTCCATTCACTACAGATGGATGTAGTGATTGGCACGACAGAGATTCTATGTTGTCATATATAAACCAAAGAAATAGTTTTGGATTAACTCATGAACTGGAAACAAATTAATGAAGAACACCAGTATTAGAAAGGTGTTTTGCAATGCATTTTTGCTGTTATTTTAACAGTCGCTGAATGTGGACTATCTTTTTGAGGAAGAAGCGTAGTGTTTAAGTCCCCGCAAAATGAAAATCTGGGGGCTTACTTGAGGTTGTTGCTCAGTTTGATCTATTTTTTAGCAGGTCAGATCTCAAAATATGGTAACACAGGAAGAGTTAGCTCATTGTATATGTCTGAAACAACATGTGAAGACTTAGGAAACATACTACGTGATAATGCTCCATCAACGATTTTCAGTGAAATAAGTGTAGCTCGATATTTCAGTCTGTTTGTAGATTCTACTCCTGGTCTTTCTCATAGAGATCAACTTAGTATTGTTTTAAGAGACATACCTCCAACAGATGGAAAACCTGTCAAAGGATTTATCACATTTACTAGCTTAAAAAGTCATACTGGTTAAGAAATTGCAAAGCAGGTACCTCACTATTTATGAGAAAGCTTGCAAATTTTATTTTTCTAAGTGCAGAGGCCAGTCCTATGACAATGCTGCCAATATGTCAGAATGTTAAAAAGGCATGCAAGAGAAAATCTTAGAATGTAATGAATATTCCATTTTCTAACCATGTGCTGTGCATTCACTTAATCTTGTAGAATGTAGAGCAGTAGATTGCTGTCTGGAAGCAGTTGATTTTTTTCCCCCCTACTGTTCAAAAAGTTCAGTTACTGTGTATATTTTTTGTTTCTTCTACTCACCAACAGTCAGTTCCTAACCCTTTGAGGACCCACTTATTTTCTGCTTTGAATTTTGAATATTTTGTTGATATCGTGAGTGTTCATTAGTGGAAGCATTCTGAACCATTAAGTGTGTCTGAATTTTTGGTAGGTAGTATGAACTTTTTCCTTGCCCCTTTCCACAAGCCTATGCTAAGTGTTTAGTGGTGCAGATGAAGTACCACTAATAGTACCCAAGAGTCTGCACTAGGGTCTATTAGTGTGTATGTGTAACAAATAAAAATTTTTTAAATTTCTATTTTTTCCTACCAGGAATTCAGATACCTCATACAATACATTTTAAAAATAGAAATTCAAGGAATACATCTGTTTCTTTGGTTCTAAACAGTCATAAAGCATAAAGGCCTCTGCCTTATAGCAGCACACTCTGTCAATGGCAGAGCAGCTTCCTCCCTCCCCAAAAAAACCCAGAGGCTGAAGATGTCATGGTTGTATATGTACCATTGGGTACAAAAAGATCAAAACATTTAGGCAATGATCGAGTATTGAAAAGTCTTTCCAATACATGTTGGGAAGCACATGCAGGAACAATGAGTGCAATCCTAGAATTGTACACTTAGATCCTAGATGCCTTAGAAATTATTGCTGAAGACCAGACACCAAAAGGTGATATAAAAAGAGAAGCTGAAGACAAAATGCAAACACTAGAGTATGCATATATGTCGGTAATGTGCAATAATATATTGCTGCATTTTAATCAGATGAATCCAACTCTCCAAGATTCAGAAATACATTTGAAGACATGCACAGATCTCTACCAGTCATTAAAAAGGTGTTTACATACTTTAACAGAAGATTCTGAAAGCACAACAAAATAAATACTGCACAATACTGATTATCAAGCAGTTCACCATCACAGAAGCATTAGAAAGAAACAAGTAAATGATTGAAGTGCTCTAGAAGTATTGAGCACAGAGATCAATTTCACATAACCACATACTACACCATCATTGACACACTTGAATCTTGCATGAAAAGAAGGGTGGAAGTGTATGAAGCTCTTTCAAATAGATTTTCCTTCTTAAACAATGTGGATATACTTCATGAACAATGCGGGAAGGCATCCAAGAAATTCATGCAGGCTCATCCTGATGGCCGAAATAACAAAACTTTATGGAGAAGTGTGACAATTTCATTCCTACATGAGAACTAAGTTTACAGAATTAGGAAAGATAATGAGTCAGAAATGACTAAACAGCAATTTTTTTTTCTTTTTTAGGCATATATGGTTTCATAATAGAAGATAGAATACAGTGTATATTTCCCAATTATGTGTGAATTGCTTTACACATATTTCTAACTTTGATGATCACAAACTGCATGAGAGAACACTCATTTTTGTCCCTAAAGAGACTCAAAAATCCTCAGCATACAACAATGATTTGAGAAAGACTTGGTTCATTACCCTTACTATGTATGAAAGTAGATATTGTTCAGCAGGCTAATTGTGATCAAATCATCGAAAAATTTTTAAGAGGAAAGAATAGAAAGAAATGCTATTAATTATAACATCTTAGAAATGAAAGACCTATCTAAAAATAAAGTAGTAAATTGTAATATTTGTTTTCTGATCATTAAATTTTATTTTATGGCATGTTTTCATTTATTCATTTATAATTATAACATTTATTATGAAACAAACATCAGAATTGAAGTATGAGTCATTTAAAGAAAAATTGGTGAAAGTCAATTTTTCATTGTGGGAGATGAAGAGAATTTTGCATTGATTGTTGAAACTAAGTTCACTGACTCATTTTACTTGTTGTAGAATATATGGAATATTCTTTTTGTAGAAAATGTGGTATATAGTAAAAATCTTGGTACCCTACATCCAAAGGTGGAGCCAAGATGGCTTTAGGCTAGTCCACTGCAACAAAGACCCAAGAAACCAAGTAAAACAGATGCAAATGTCAGTCCTGGAACACTGAACCTTAAATGAAGGAATAAAGCATGACATCAGAAGCCACTGAGAAGAAAATGATAGAAAATGGTGACAGAATGGTGATATGAAGTGGAAATTCCCTGCCAAACAGCATGACATAGTGTGGCCATCTTGGAATAAAGCCAACAACCCCACACAAGGAACACAGAAAAGCACCTTCACCAAATTCTCAACAGAGGAAAGAGGTATGGCACAGACACACTCAGGGTTAAGTAAGACCAACTTTGGTGGCTGCAGATCAAGGAGGAATCCAGACTCTCCCACATGGTAACCACAGATGCATGCTCCTACAACCACCATCTCTCTGGTGAATAGCACCCATGCCTTCACCCCCACCTCCCGCCTCTGTCCCCCTCTCTGCTGGCTGAACCACAGCCCCCCCGCCATTGACTCCAGCCCTGCCCTCCCATGCTGTGCATCCCCAACTGACTCTGGCCCCATTCCTCCATGCTCCATGGACCCAAGCGGGACCAACCCAGGCACCAGAACACCGCATGCCAGCTCTGGCCCTGCCCCACCATCTTCTGCAGCCCCAAAGGGAACTGGCCCAGAGCCCAGACCTCTCCAGTCAGCTCTTGCCCCCACTCCACTATATGCCACCGAGTGTTTGGAACCAGTCCAGCCCCCAGAGTCCACACCCTGGCTCCAACCCTGCCAGGCTCCATGGCTCTGAGCAGAATCAGCCATGTTCCAGCCCCCAGCCCTGGACACAGTTCACACCACAGACAAATGACCCATCTCTGCCCCTTCCATTCCTGCTGGACCAGCCCTGCTACACCATAGCTGTGTGACCTGCCCTGCCTGCCTAGACAAGGTGGTAAGAACTATAGTGCTCATAGATGAGCAAGCAAAAAGCACATCCAGCCCACCCTCCTAGACATAATCAAACAAAACAAAAAAGCAGGATGAAACAAACAAACCTACAATCAATAAATATAAATAAATAAATAAATAACACCTGAATGTCTTGGAGACAACAGACAATATCAGAACATATATATATATATATATATATATATATATATATATATATATATATATATATATAAAGACAGGATGGTTCCAATAAATGACCAAAGTAAAGCACCAGATGACCTTCCAGGAGAAGAAAATGCACTGGAACTACCTGATAGGGAATTCAAAAGTCTAATACTCAGGGATCTCCAAGACATTAGGAAAGAGATCAAGGAAAATACAGACAAAACTAAGAAAAAAGGCAAAATCATGGAAAGCACAGACAAAAACACCAAAATATAGCCAAAATAAAGGAAAACACAGACAAATCAGTAGAAGAATTCAGAAAAATAATAGAACAAACATTAAAAATAATTACAAATCATACAAAGATAACAATGAGAAATCCAAAAGATAAACAGCAAAATTTCAGAAATGACAATGCAATAGAAGAATTTAGGAGCAAATTTGAAACCCCTGAAGACAGAAACAGTGAAATTGAAGACAAATCCTTAAAAAAAAAGGCACTTTTTTTGAGGACAAATCAGAGAAAAGAATTAAAAAAAAAAAAAAACCTAAGCACTATATGGGATACAATCAAGCACAAAAAATTTGCTCAAGATCAGAGTTCCGGAACAGGGGGAGAAGACGAAAAACACAGAGAGAATCATTGAAGATTTGCTGACAGCAAACTTTACTAATATCATGAAAGAGGAAAAGCTGACCATATGAGAAGTTCAACAAATCCCATATAGGATAAACCACAAAAGAAAGTCACCAAGACATATCCTAGTCACACTCGCCAAAACCAAAGATGAAGAAAGAAACTTGAGAGCAGCTTGGGAAAAAATTAAAAGCCAAATACAGAGGGGAAACAATAAGACTAAACTGTGATTACTTGGTAGAAGCCATGCGGGCAAGAAGACAATGAGATGACATGTATAAAGCCTTGAAAGAAAAAAAAAATGCCAACCAAGAATAACATATCCAGCAACACTCTCTCTCAAATATGGTGGTGAAATTAGGACATTTCCAGACAAACAGAAATTAAGGGAATTTGTAAAAAGCAAAATGAAATTACAAGAATTTTTAAAGGGAGTCTTTTGGTTAGAGAGCAAACACCACACAACATAGGACCCAGGTCAGAGTCAGCCAGACACTGAACTATGTAATGAGCTCTCAAATATAAAACAAAACTAAGAAAATTAAAAGGGAACCACAGATGTAACTCTGTAATTGTGTAACTCTACTGACCTAAGTCAGAACAATAAAAGGTAGAATACATGTTATAGGTATAGAACTTTACAATGGAGAGGAAGTCACAGTGATAACAACTAATCAAAGACTGGCTTAAACTTAGGAAGATGGGGTAAATTTCAAAAGGTAACAAACCTACTCATCAAAATAAAGAAGAAAAACATAAAGTCTCAGTAAACATAAAACCCACAATAATAAAAAAAAAGTAATTTCACAAACAAAAGGAACTCAGCACAAGAAAGTAGGAGGAACAAACAAAATGTTGGCACCACGGAAAAAAAGCTTTATAAAATGACAGCAATAAACTCACACCTGCTGAAAATGACACTGAATGTAAATGGCTTTAATGGACCCATAAAGAGACAGTGGCAGAACTGATTTAAAAAAATGACACATCAATATACTGTCTACAAAAGACACCCCTTAGACACAAAGATATAAATATATTAAAAACCAAAGGACAGAAAAAAATATATCAAGCAAACAGCAACCAAAAAAGAGGAGCAGTGACAATACCAATCTCAGATAAAATAGATTTTAAGGAAGAATCCACCATAAAAGAGAAGGTCGGACATTATATAATGATAAAGGGGCAATCTATCACGAGGACATAACCATCATAAATATCTATGCACCTAAAAACAAGGCTCCAGAATACATAAAACAAACACTAACAGCACTGAAAAAAGAAATTGAATGTTTCACAAAAATAGTAGGAGGGGTCAATACATTACTCTTGGTAAAGCACAGAACATCTAGAAACTCAACAAAGACAGAAGATCTAAAGGCCATAATCAACCAACTTGACCACATAAACATATATATATAACACTCTATCCAACAGCAACAAAGGATACATTCTTTTCAAACACGCATGGAACATTCTCCACATCTTAGGCACAAAGCAACCCTCAAAAAATCCAAAACATTGAGATAATACAGAATTTCTCTGATGGCAAATATAAAAGTAGAAGTCAATAACAGGAAGAGCAAGGAAAAAAATTAAAAACATGAAAACTGCTTAAAAACCCACTGGTTAATAAAAGAAATCAGAGATGGAATCAAACAATTTCTAGAATCAAATGAGAATGAAAACACATCATTCCAAAATGTCTGGGACTCAGCCAAGGCTGTGCAAAGAGATCAATTTATAGCAATAGATGTACACATTAAAAAAGAGGAAAAGGACAAAATTGAAACATTAGCTCTACAACTTGAACAAATAGAGAACATCAAAAGAAGCCCACAGCCACTTGAAGAAAGTAAATAATAAAGATCACAGCAGAAATAAATACACTGGAGAATAGGAAGAATCAACATAATCAAAAGATGGTTCTTTGAAAGGATCAACAAAATCGACAAATCATTGGCCACATTGACAAAAGAAAAACAGTAAAGGACACATATAACCCTAATAAGAAATGAAATGGAGGACATCACAACAGACCTGTCTTATGCTGGGTTCTCTAGAGAAGGAAAACCAGTAAAGCATATAAATATATATAGAGAATATAGAGAGAGATATTTATATCAAGGAATGGCTCACGTGTTTGTAGAAGCTGGAATGTCCCAAGTTTGTGGATCAGGATAGAGGCATCTCCTGATTCCTGTAGCCTCAGAGGCTGAGGAAACCAAGAATGGCAGGTCAGAGAGCAGGGCTCTTGCTCATAAGTTGTAGATTGAGGAATCCCAAGATCAGCAGGCAGGACCACAAGGCTTCTCCTAATTCACTTAGCCACAGGAGCTGGTGAATCCATGATCAGTAGGTCAGAGAGCAGGGCTTTGCTCACAGGCTGTGAAAATACACAAATCTCAAGATTGTCATGCAAGACTCCAAATAAGCTGCTAGCTCAAGTCTCAAAAACTGGAGGTCAGATGAACAGGAGCCAGCTGCTGGATTCAAAGCAGACAAAAGCCATTCACCTATATTTGGATACAGCCAAATGCCCAAGGAAATTCTCTTTCAAATGAATTACAACTTACAGAAGATCCCATCATGAGGGTGATCACATATCAAATCTCAGCAGGGAAGTGATCACAACATTATACGACTGCCAAAACACTGAGAATCATGGCCCAGGCTTGACACACAATCTTAACCATTACAGTCCACCCCTTGTCAACTTGGCGCTTGTACACATCTCCTTAAACCATACATAATCTCTGAAGAGAGACAATTATAAAGTCACACTTATACCTAAAATGATACAACAAACACACATACAAACAAAAATGCCCTAGCCCTGTTTATACCTTATATTTTATAAGTGAAGAAAACAAAAATATATGATGCACATATACAAAGCAGAAATATAACAATTACAGTCCTTGTTTCTGCAACTGGTCATGTGGCTATAACTGGTATGTAAAACTATCTTCTTCCACAACTCACTCTGTATTCCCTTTGCCCTCGGCAAGCACCTCAGCTGGTTGTGGTTCTTTGCCTAGTGGGGTGACCCAACCTTCATTCCTGAAGGGTCTGGGCCATTAGTAGTCATGTCAGAATTGGGTTGCTGTAGTTTTCCATTGTCTTTAATCACAGGGTGAGGTAGTACTAAGAGACGCCCTAAGGGATCTCCTGCGTTCCAGACATACTCTTCTTTATTTCCATTATGTAATATCAATCTGATTTCCTCTTGGTAGTCAGGATCAATCACACCAGCCAGTGTGGTAGCTCTTTTCTTTGCCTGTTGATCCAAAGGCACACGGGAAGAGTTACCATACTGGATGGTGTGATTGATCCTGATTACCAAGAGGAAAACCCTTGAGGTCATGATTGCTGATCTTAGGATTTGTCAATCTTCACAGCCTGTGAGCAAAAGACTGCTCGCCAAACTGCAAATCCTAGGTTCGCCAGCCGCTGAAGCTACATGAATCAGGAGATGCCTCTATCCTGAACCATGGACATTCCGGCCTCTACAAACGCATAAGCCATTTCCTTGACATAAATCTCTCTCTATATACATATTTATATGTTTTACTGATTTTGCTTCTCTAGAGAATCCAGTCTAAGACAAGACCCAGCTGAAATAAAGAGAATCATAACAAAGTACTATGAACAACTGTACTCCAACAAATATGAAAATCTAGAGGAAACGGACAAATTTCTAGAAACACACTACCTACCTAAACTAACACAGACTGAGGTCGAAAATCTAAACAGACCCATAACAAGAGAAGAGATTGAAAAGGTAACAACAACAACAAAACATTGCAATGGCAAAAAAAAAGTGCTGGCCCAGTTCACCCTTTAGCCAAAGATTAGACAGGCCCATAAAACAAAACAAGAATATAGGGGCACACCAGCCCTGGGAAAGGACCAGAAGATAGGAGGGAAGAGGAAAGCTGGTAAAAGGGAACCCAAGGTCAAGAAGGGAGAGTGTTGACGTCATGGGGTCATTAATCACTGTCTTAAAGCAATATGTGTACTAATTGTTTAATGAGAAACCAGTTCTGTAAACCTTCATCTATAGTACAATTAAAAAAAAAAAAAGTGCTGGCCCAGATGGCTTCACTAGAGAGTTCTACCAAACATTTAGAGAGAGCTCACTCACACCAGTACTACTCAAACTATTTCAGAACATAGAAAAGAAAGGGATGCTTCCAAATTCATCCTAGGAAGCCTGCATAACCTTGGTACTAAAATCAGGGGAAGAAAACACAAAAAAAGAAAATTGAAGGATAATATCTCATGAATATAAATTCAAAATTTTTTCAACAAAATTCTAGTCACTAGAATTCAGTATAATAAAAAAAATACCAAGTGGGATTCTTGCCATGTTTGCAAGGATGGTGCAACATTAGAAAATCAGTCGATGTAGTTAAAACCAAAGAAAAGAACCACATGATCATCTCAATCAGCACAGAAAAGGCATTTGATAAGGTCCAAAGCCTAGTCTTGATGAAAACTCTCAATAAATAGGAGTAGAAGCGAAATTCTTCAACATAATAAAGAGCATTATACAAAACCAACAAGCAGCATTATTCTTAATGGAAAGAGGCTGAAAATATTCCCCTTTAGAATGAGAACAAGACAAGGATGTTGTTTCTCAGCGCTCCTATTTACCATTGTGGTGGAAGCCCTAGCTAGAACAATAAGGCAAGAAAAAGAAATAAAAGGCATACAAATTTGTAAGGAAGAAGTAAAATTATCCCTACTCACAAATGAGATGATACTATACACAGAGAATACTAAAGACAGCACAAGTAAACTACTGGAATTAATAGAAAGATTCAGCAGAGTAGCAGGTTACAAGATAAACAAATAAAAATCAGATGTATTTCTGTACACCAAAAAAGAAAATGAGGAAAACAATACCATTTATAATAGGCCCTTAAAAAAATAAAATACTTAGGAATAAATCTAAAAATGAAAGTAAAAGAGCTATACAAAGAAAATTACAAAACACTACCTCAAGAAACTAAAAGAAACTCACATAAATGGAAAAACATACCATGCTCAGGGATAGGTAGACTCAAAATTGTGAAAATGTCAACCCTACCCAAAGTTATTTACCCAAAGTTATTTACAAATATAATGCAATTCCTATCCAAATACAAATAATATTCTTTATATGAGATGGAAAAACTAATCATTAACTTTATAAGGAAAGAAAAGATGCCCTGGATAAGTAAGGTATTATTGAACAAGAACAAAATAGGAGGCCTCACACTACCTGACCTCAGAATCTAATATACAGCTACAGTAGTCAAAACAGCCTGGTATTGGTACAACAGGCACGTTGACAAATGGAACAGAATTGAGAATCCAGATGGAAATCCAGCTACCTAATCTTTGACAAAGACCCAAAGTCCATTAAGTAGGGAAAGGCAGGATTTTTTTTTTCCTAATTTTTATTGTGCTTTAGGTGGAAGTTTACAAATCAAGTCAGTCTCTCATTCAAAAATGTATATACACCTTGCAAGATACTCCTAGTTGCTCCTCCCCTAATGAGACAGCACACTCCTCTCCACCCTCTACTTCCGTGTCCAATCAACCAGCTTCTGTCCCCTTCTGCCTTCTCATCTCCCCTCCAGGCAGGAGCTTCCCACATAGTCTCATGTGTCTACTTGATCCAAGAAAGTCACTTCCCACCAGTATAATTCTCTTTCCTATAATCCAGTCCAATCCCTGTCTGGAGTTGGCTTTGGGAACGGTTTCTGTCTTGGGCTAACAGAAGGCTTGGGGACTATGACCTCTGGGGTCCTTCTAGTCTCAGTCAGACCATTAAGTATGGTCTTTTTATAAGAATTTGAGGTCTTCATCCCACTGTTCTCCTGCTCTCTCAGGGGTGCTCTGCTGTGTTCCCTGTCAGAGCAGTCATTTGTTGTAGCTGGGTACCATCTAGTTCTCAGGTTCTGGTCTCAGGCTGATGTAGCCTCTGATTTATGTGGCCCTTTCTGTCCCTTGGGCTCATACTTACCTTGTGTCTTTGGTGTGCATTCTCCTTTTCTCCAGGTGGATTGAGACCAATTGATGCTTTGGTTGGCTGTATGCTAACCTTTAAGACCATGGATGCCAATCTCCAAAGTAGGATGCAGAATATTCTATTAATAGATTTTTATATGCCAGTTGACCTAGTCGTCCAATGAAACTGTGGTCCCCAAACCTCCGACCCTGCTACACTGGCCTTTGAAGCATTCGGTTTATTCAGGAAACTTTTATGCTTTTCATTTAATCCAGTTGTGCTGACCACTCCTGTATTGTTTGTCTTTCCCTTCACCTAAAATAGTTCTTGTCTACTATCTAATTAGTGAATACCCCTCTTCTTCCCTCCTGCCCAGCTCTCGTGACCAACAGAGAATATTTTCTTCTCTGTTTAAACTATTTCTTGAGTTCTTATAATTGTGGTCTCATACAATATTTGTCCTTTTGCAACTGACTAATTTCACTCAGCATAATGCCTTCCAAATTCCTCCATGTTATGCAGACTTTCACCAATTCATCATTGCTCTTTATCGATGTGTAGTATTCCATTGTGTGAATATACCATAATTTATTTATCCATTCATCCATTGATGGGCACCTTGGTTGCTTCCATCTTTTTGCCATTGTAAACAGTGCTGCAAGGAACATGGGTGTGCACATATCTGTCCATGTAAGGGCTCTTATTTCTCTAGGATATATTCCTAGAGTGGAAATTTCTGGATCCTACAATACTTCTATAATGATTTCCAAAGCAGTTGTACCATTTTACATTCCCACCAGCAGTGTAGAAGTGTTCCAAACTCTCCACAATCTCTCCAACATTTATTATTTTGTGTTTTTTAAATTAATGCCAACCTTGTTGGAGTGAGATGGAATCTCACTGTAGTTTTGATTTGCATTTCTCTAATGGCTAATGATCATGAGCATTTCCTCGTGTATCTGTTAATCACCTGAATGTCTTCTTTGGTGAAGTGCCCATTCATATCCTTTTCCCATTTTTTAATTGGGTTGTCTTTTTGTTGTTGAATTTTTGTAGTATCATGTGGATTTTAGAGATCAGATGCTGATTGGAAATGTCACAGCTAAAAACTTTTTCCCAGTCCATAGGTAACCTTTTTACTCTTTCGGTGAAGTCTTTGGATGGGTACAGGTGTTTGATTTTTAGTAGCTCCCAGTTATCCTGTTTCTCTTCTTGTGATTGTGCCTTGTTCATAATGTTTTATATACTGTTTATGCCATGTATTAGGGCTTCTAGCATTGTCCCTACTTTTTCTTCCATGACCATTATCATTTAAGATTTTATATTGAGGTCTTTGATCCATTTTGAGTTCGTTTTTGTGCATGGTGTGAGGTATGGGTCTTGTTTCATTTTTTTTGCAGATGGATATCCAGTTATGCCAGCACAATTTGTTAAAGAGAGTATCTTTTCCCCATTCAAATGACTTTGGGCCTTTGTCAAATAACAGCTGCTCATATATGGATGGATTTATGTCTGGATTCTCAATTCTGTTCCATTGGTCTATTATCTGTTGTTGTACAAATAATACCAGGCTGTTTTGACTACTATGGCAGTGTACTATGTTCTAAAATCAGATACAATGAGGCCTCACACTTTGTTCTTTTTCAGTAATGCTTTATTTATCCAGGCCCTCTTTCTCTTCCATATGAAGTTGGTGATTTGTTTCTCCATCTTATTAAAAAATGTCATTGGGGATTGGATAGGAATTGCATTGTATCTATAGATCACTTTTGGTAGAATAGACATTTTTACAATGTTAAGTCTTCCTATCCATGAGCAAGGTATGTTTCTCCACTTATATAGGTCTCTTTTGGTTTCTTGCAATAGTATCTTGTAGATTTCTTTGTCTACGTCTTTTACGTGTCTGGTAAGATTTATTCCTGTGTTTTATCTTCTTGGGGGCTACTGTGAATGGTATTGATTTGGTTATTTCCTTTTCGATGTTCTTTTTGTTGCTGTAGAGGAATCCAACTGATTTTTGTATGTTTATCTTGTATTCTGATACTCTGCTGAACTCTTCTATTAATTTCAATAGTTTTCTTGAGGATTCTTTAGGGTTTCCTGTGTATAAGATCATGTCATCTGCAAATAGAGATACTTTTACTTCTTCCTTACCAATCTGGATGTCCTTTATTTCTTTATCTAATCTAATTGCTCTGGCTAGGACCTCCAGCACAATATTGAATAAGAATGGTGATAAAGGGCATCCTTGTCTGGCTCCTGATCTCAAAGGGAATGCTTTCAGACTCTCTCCAAGTAGGATGATGTTGGCTGTTGCATTGTATCAATGACCTTTACTGTTGCGGAATTATCCTTCTATTCCTGTTTTGCTGAGTGTTTTTTTATCACAAATGGGTGTTGGACTTTCTCAAATGCTTTTTCTGCATCAATTGATAAGATTATGTGGTTCTTATCTTTTATGTATATGGTGGATTCTATTACTTGTTTTTCTAGTGTTGAACCATCCCTGCATATCTAGTATGAATCCCAGTTGGTCATGGTGAATTATTTTTTTTAATATGCTGTTGAATTCTATTAGCTAGAATTTTGTTGTGGATTTTTGTATCTAAGTTCATGAGGGATATAGGTCCGTAATTTTTGTGTGTGTGTGTGTGTGGTGTCTTTACCTGGTTTTGTTTTCTGGGGTATGCTGGCTTCATAGAGTTAGTTTGGGAGTATTCCATCTTTTTCTATGCTCTGAAAAACCTTTAGTACTTGTGGTGTTAACTCTTCTCTAAAAGTTCGGTAGGACTCTCCAGTGAAGCCATCAGGGCAAGGGCTTTTTTTATTTGGAGTTTTTAATTACCTTTTCAATCTCTTCTTTTGTTATGGGTTGATTTAGTTGTTCTACCTTGGTTTGTGTTGGTTTAGATAGATAGTGTGTTTCTAGAAATTCATCCATTTCTTCTAGGTTTTCAAATTTCTTAGAGTACAATTTTTTTGTAGTAGTCCGATATCTTTTAATTTCAGTTGAGTCTGTTTTGTTATAGCCCATCTCATTTCTTATTTGGGTTTTTGCTTCCTCTCCTGTTTTTCTATTATCAGTTTGGACAATGGTTTATCAATTTTGTTAATTTTTTCAAAGAACCAGCTTTGGGTCTTGTTAACTCCTTCAATTGTTTTTCTTTTCTCTATTTCATTTAATTCTGCTCTAATTTTTATTATTTTCTTTCTTCTGGTGCCTGAGAGTTTCTTTTGTTGCTGTCTTTCTGTTTGTTCAAGTTGTAATGATAATTTTTTATTTTGGCCCTTTCTTCTTTTTGTATGTGTGCATTTATTGATATAAATTGACCTCTGAGCACTGTTTTTACTGTGTCCCAAAGGTTCTGATAGGAAGAGTTTTCATTCTCATTGGATTTTATGAATTTCTTCATTCCATCCTTTATGTCATCTATAACCCTGTCATTTTAGAGCAGGGTATTGATCAGTTTCCAAGTGTTTGATTTCTTTTCCCTGCTTTTTCTGTATTTGATTTCTACTTTTATGGTCTTATGGTCAGAGAAAATGCTTTGTAATATTTAATGTTTTCAATTCCGTTAAGGCTTGTTTTATGACCTAATATTTGGTCTATTCTAGAGAATATTCCATGTGCATTGGAAAAGAAAGTATACTTGACTGGTGTTGGGTGGATTGTTCTGTATATGTCTATGAGGTCAAGTTGGTTAGTTACTGCATTTAGATCTTTGTGTGTTTATTGAGCTTCTTTCCGGATGTTCTGTCCTTCAGTGAAAGTGGTGTGTTGAAGCCTCCTACTATTATTATGGAGCTGTCTGTGTCACCTTTCAATGCTGTTAGAGTTTGTTTATGTATTTTGCAGCCCTGTCATTGGATGCATAGATATTTTCTATCATTATATCCTTGTGGTATATTGTCCCTTTAAGCATTATATAGTGTCCTTCCTTATCCTTTGTGGTGGATTTAACTTTAAAATCTATTTTGTCAGAAATTAATATTGCCCCTCTTGCTCCTTTTTGATTGCTGTTTGCTTGATATATATATTTTTTCCATCATTTGAGTTTTAGTTTGTTTGTCTCTAAGTCTAAGGTGTGTCTCTCGTAGGCAACATTTAGATGGATCGAGTTTTTTTAATCCATTCTGCCACTCTCTGTCTCTTTATTGGTGCATTTAATCCACTTACTTTCAGTGTAATTATGGATAGGTATGAGTTTCCTGCTGTCATTTTGATCTCTTTTTTTGTGTGTTGTTGAGACTTTCTTTTTCTCAGTTAATTTTTTGTGCTGAGTAGTTTACCTATTGTCTTTTCCTCTTATTCATTGCCTTTTTTTTGGCGAGTCTTTTTTTTTTTTCTTGTATTTTATTTTGATGAGTAGGATTGTTAGCTTCCTTTGTGTTCACCTTAATATTTACCCCTATTTTTCTAAGTTTAAACCTAATTTTTATTTCTTTATATTGCCCTGTCTTCCTCTCCATATGAAAGATCTATGACTACATTTCTTAGTCCCTATTTATTTTTTTAATTTTTTTTTACATAATGACTTTGCTTTTTCCCTGTTTCGAGCATTTTTTATCTTGATTTATTTTTGTGATTTCCCTATTTGGGTTGACATCTAGTTGCTCTGTCCAGTGTTCTAGTGTTGGATTGATATATGATATTACTGATTTTCTAACCAGAGAACTCCCTTTAGTATTTCATGCAGTTTTGGTTTGGTTTTTACGAATTCCCTAAACTTCTTTTTATCTGGAAATGTCCCAATTTCACCTTCATATTTGAGAGACAATTTTGCTGGATATGATTCTTGGCTAGCAATTTTTTTTTCCTTCAATGGTTTATATAAGTCATCCCATTGCCTTCTTGCCTGCATAGTTTCCGCCAAGTAGTCCAGCTTATTCTTATAGACTTTCCTTTGTAGGTGACTTTTCATTTACCCCTAGCTGTTCTTAAAATTCTCTCTTTATCTTTGGTCTTGGCAAGTTTGATTATAATATGTCTTGATGACTTTCCTTTGAGATCTACCTTATGTGGAGTTTGATGAGCGTCTTGGATAGATATCTACTTATCTTTGATGATATCAGGGAAGTTTTCTGCTAACACATCTTCAACAATTCTCTGTGTACTTTCTGTTATCATTCCCTGTTCTGGTACTCCAATCGCTCATACATTAGGGTTTCTTCATTTTTTAAAATTCTTTTATCTGATTTTTCTTTGAACATTTTGGTGCCAAGTGTTTTATCTTCAATCTCACTAATTCTGCCTTCAGTTCCTCAATTCTGCTCCTGTGACTTTCTTTTAAGTTGTCTAATTCTTTAATTTTACTGTTAATCTTCAGAATTTCTGATTGTTGTCTCTGTATGGATTCTTGCAGCTTATTAAATTTTTCATTATATTCTTGAATAATCTTTTTTATTTCTTCAACTGCTTTATCTCTGTGTTTTTTTCAGCTTGATCTGCATTTTGCCTGATCTCCTTTCTGATCTCATTGCTGATGTCTTGAAGAGTTCTGTATATTAATCTTTTGTATTCTGCATCTGGTAATCCCATGAATACACCTTTATCTAAAAGATCCTTTGTTTTGAGAGCTTGTTGAAGTGATCACGGTTTGCTTGTTTATGTGACTTGATGTTGGCTGTTGTCTCTAAGCCATCTATAAGTTATTGTATTAGTTCATTTTATATTTGCTTACTGCATTGTTTTGTTTTGATATGCCCAGATAGGCTGCTTGAGTGAGCTAATAAATAAGAGCTAGCTTGGCTATTTTCACCTTTGAAGGTCCGACATCCTATCACCAGATGTCTATAGCTTTTACCAGATATATAAGCCTAGGAGTCCACTCACTTTTCTTGTATGGATTCAGCTCAGGTTTCCAGGTAGTTGATCATCAAGTGTGTGGTACATGCTCTGCCCTACAATCTTAGAGGTTGAAGCAGGGGGTCAAAATCTGAACAAGGCAGGATGCTGAGAACCATTCCCTGAGTGCCTGTGAGGAAAGGCATGTCCCTATTCCCTACAGAGCACTGGTCAGTGGTTTCTGAAGCTGGACCATGGCCACCCAATGCTTTTGGTTGTAAGGATTGGAAGGTACCACTCAATATTGGACCCCCTTCATGGGTAGTTAGGTGATGTGGGCTGAGACACCAGTCACTAGGGCCCTGATGTGGATAGGTGAGGACACTGTTTAACAGGCAAAGGAGTGTCAAACATCAAAAACCCACCTCTCCACCACACAGCTGAAACACTCGCAGTCTGCCAACAAAGGCCTATTCTACTGAAATGAGTCCACACAGGTCTATGCAGGGGTAAATGGCATTCAAAGTCCAGGGATCATTTGTGCCTGGACCAGAGCCGCTTCTTTCCTGAGCTCCCCAGCTTATTGGAGCTGGTAGATTATTTTTCCCCAAAAACTGTGAATTTATTCCTCCTCCAGGTCCAGGAGAATGGCTCAGGGCATGCAGTAGGGCCTATCTCAGGCCCATGGACATCGACAACCAATGAAGCTGGCTTGGTGGCTGGGGGCACAGTAAAATAAATGCAAGTACTTAGCTTTTGCCAAGAGCACCATTCTTCTCTGGTTCTGGAGATGTGAGTAGGCTGTGCAGCTGGCTGTCTCTCTGTGAGGAGACTGCATCCAGAATACTACTGCCAGCCCCACCTTGGTTGCTCCAGGGAATGGTGCCTTAGCATTACTGGTGATTCAGGTCTAGCAACTCCTCTCTGCTTCTGAACTGTCTGTCCCTCCCCTGGTACTCAGTCCATTTTCTAACTTTGCCTTTGATGTTCAGGGCTCCTAGCTTGTCATAAATATAAGCATTTCACTTGTTTTTTCAGGTCTTTGTTGTAAGAGGGATCACTGGAAGTGCCTGACTACTCCATCATCTTGGCCCTGCCTCTGGGAAAGGCAGTCTTTTTAACAACTGCTGCTGACAAAATTGGATGTCCATCTGTAAAAAAATGACATGGAACTCATGCTTCACACCATACACAAAAAGTAATTCAAAATGGATCAAGACCAAAAACTATTAAGATCACAGAAGAAAAAATAGGGTTAATTTGTAAAAAACTACTTGCTGTATGGTCGATTCTGATTCATAGTGACTCTCTGGCAAGGCTCGTGAGTTTTGCTCACACTGGATTTAGCCCTCACAGGGCTTCCAAGGAGCAGCCAATAGATTCAAACTGCCAACCTTTTGGTTAGCAGCTGAGCTCTTAACCACCACTCCAGCAGGGCTGCTGGGGCCCTAATATACTGCATAAATAAGATAGACACCATAATTAACAATACACAAACACCAGAAGATGAACTACATAACTGGGATCTTCTAAAAATTAAACGTGTTCATTAAAAACCTTCACCAAAAGAGTAAAGAGTAAAAAGAGAGCCTACAGACTGGGAGGAAAAAAAAATTGGCTATGATATATTCAATGGAGTTCTAATGTCTAAAATCTACAAGAAAACCCAATACTTCCACAGCAAAGAGAGAATCTATTTAAAAAACGGGCAAAGAAATGAGCAGGCGCTTCACCAAAGAAGACATTCAGAAGGCTAACAGACACATGAGGAAATGCTTGAAATTACTAGCCATTAGAGAAATACAAATCGTAACTACGATGAGATACCATTTCACCCCAGCATTACCGGCACTCATCAAGAAAACAGAATATAACAAATGTTGGATCAGTTGCAGAAGGTTGAAACCCTTATGCACTACTGGAGGGAATGTAAAATGGTATAAACACTATGGAAAATGACATAACTCCCCCTGAAAAAGCTAGAAATAGAAATACCATATGATCCAGCAATTCCACTCCTAGAAATATATCCTAGAGAAATAAGAGCCATCACACAAATAGACACATACATACCCATGTTCATTGTAATGTTGTTCACAATAGCAAAAACATAGAAACAACCTATGTGCCCATCAATAGATGAACTGATAAACAAACTATCATCCATAGACACGATGGAATACCATGCAAAAATAAAGAACAATGATGAATCTGCAAAACATCTCACAACTTGGTTGAATCTGGGGGGCATCATGCTGAATGAAATAAGTCATTCACAAAAGGACAAATACTGGATGAGACCACTAGTATAAAAAATCAAGAAAATGTTTACACAAGAAAGAAACAATCCTTGATGGATACGAGTGAGGGGAGAGGTGGCAAGGAAAAAATACTAGCTAGAGAGTCGATAAGTGATAATTTTGGTGAGGGGTAAGACAGTACATACCACTGGGAAAGTCAGTACAACTTGACCAAGGCAAAGTTATAGAATCTTCACAGATACATCCAAACTCCCTGAGGGCCTGAGTTACAGGACTGAGAGCTGGGGACCATGGTCAAGCTATATACCTGAAGCTAATTTCAATGGTGTTAGCTATTAGATGGAGTGGGAGTTTCATGACATTTGGCACCCATCTGCCCATTAAGCACTTACATATAGATAGATGTTTATATATAACTCACATATCCTGCTTGAATGTGTAAACAGAGCATCTAACTCAATTGGCATAACATAGTTTATAAAGAAAATATTCTACATCCTACTTTGGTGAGTAGCTTATGGGATCTTAAAAGCTTATAAGTGGCTATCTAAGGGACTCCACTGGTCTCACCCCATCTGGAGCAAGGGAAAATGAAGAAAATCAAAGACACAAGGGAAAGATTAGTTCAAAGGACTAATGGACCCCAACTAACACAGCCTCCACCAGACTGAGTCCAGAACAACTAGATGGTGCCCAGCTACCACCACCTACTGCTCTGACAGTGATCACAATAGAGGGTCCCAGATAGAGTGGGAGAAAAATGTAGAACAAAATTCAAATTCAGAAAAAAAAAAAAAAAAAAGAGACCAGTCTTATTGGCCTGACAAAGACTGGAGAAACCCTGAGAATATGGCCCTTGGACTACCTTTTAACTTGGTACTGAAGTTGCTTCTGAGGTTCACCCTTCAGCCAAAGATTAGACATGTCCATCAAACAATAGCACACGTATTTCAATCATATATACAAGACTAAATGGTCACACCAGCCTGAAAGTAAAGATGAGAGGGCAGGAAGGGCCAGGAAAACTGAATGAATGGAAACAGGGAACCCAGGGTGGCGAAGGGGAGAGTGTTGACACATGGCAGAGCTGACAACCAATGGCACAAGTCAATTTGTGTATTACTAATTGTTTAATGATAAACTAATCTGTGAACAACTTTCACCTAAAGCACAATTTAAAAAAACTATATTCCAGTTCATCTCATTCTTCTAAAATGGCATACAACACTTTTTTGTCAAATCATTAATAGTACAGTCACATTTAAAAAGAAGTTTCATCATTAATAGCAAAGACACACACACTTATATATAGCTAGATGTTTATATATAACTCACATATCCTGCTTGAATGTGTAAACAGACCACCAAAGATTATCAGTGTTTAGGGCCCTCACTTGCCTTAATCTGGCTCTAGTTGCAACAGAGTAATTTTATAATCTTACTAAAGAATTTAATATATTTTTTGAAACCCCAAATCAACTCTCTTTCTTTCTTTGGGATTGTTTACTACAGGATAATAAGAAGAAAATCATAAAATAACTTACTTTTTTGCTGTGATGACTTACTTTTTTTTTTGGATTCAGACTTTTACAGGGTCAGCGAAAAAGAGGAAGACTCTCAATGAGATGGTTTGACTCAGTGGCTCCAACAATGGGTTCAAGCAAAACAATGATTGTAAGCATGGCGCAGGACCAGGCAGTATTTCGTTCTGTAGTACGTAGGGTTGCTATGAGTTGGAACTGACTCAACGGCATCTAGCAACAACAACAGCAACAACAGGCTTTTCAGTGAGTTGTGTCACCTTCTATCCATTAAATAAATTTCAAGTGAATTTACCTTTCCACAGGTGAAAAATGACCACTCCAGAGACTGGATTTAATGACAATATATATTTATCATATATATTTCAAATGTGGGAACCCTGGTTGCCTAGTGGTTAAATGCTACAACTGCTAACCAAAAGGCTGGCAATTCAAATCCACCAGGCACTCCTTAGAAACTCTATGGAGCAGTTCTACTCTGTCCTATAAGGGTTGCTATGAGTCAGAATCAACTCGATGGCACTGGGTTTGGTTTTTATTTCAAATGTATTTCGTAGATGTATATTTTTCTTAGTTAAAAATGGTATTAGTTTCCAATTGCTGCTGTAACAAACTATAACAAACTTGGTGGCTTAAAACAATACAAATTTATTCCCTTCCAATGCTGAAGGTCAGAAGGTGGAAATCTGTTTCACTGGACTAAAGTCAGTGTGTTGGAAGGGTTGGATCCTTCTGAAGAACCTAGGAAAGAATCTGTTTTCTTGCCTTTTTCAGCTTCTAGAGGACACCTACATTTCCTTAGCTAGGACCCCTTCCTCACATCACTCCAACTCCTTTCTTTTGTCCTCACATCTCCTACTTCTTCTGTAGTAAAAGCTTCCTCTGCTTCCTTTTTATAGGTACACTTACAATTACATCTAGGGCCCACCCAGATAATCCAGAATAATCGCTCCATCTGAAGAGATAATCACATCTGCAGAATCCTTTTTGTCATATAAGGTAACATTTGTGGGTTTCTAGGATGAGGAATTGGGTATCTTTGGTATATTTTTCAACCTAGCACACATACAATTTACTATATTTTACTTGATAGATTAGGTATAGAGTAGAAAGGCAGACTTATGAATTTAATTGTGTATCCCAAAAAGATATATTGAATTCCTAACCCCCGGTACCTGTGAAGTTGACCTTTCTTGGAAATAGGGTCTTAATCAATTAAGTTAACTTAAGAGCATACTGGAATAGGGTGGGTCCTAATCCAACGTGAGTGGTATCCTTATAATAGAGGAGAAGAGTCACAAAGACAGAGAGTGAAGATGGCTATTTGAAGATGTAGGCAGAGATTTAGAGTGGTCTAGAAGCCAAGGAATGCCAAGGATCACCAACCATTGCCAGTAGCAAGGAGAAAGGCATGAACAGATTCTCCCTCAGAGCTCTCAGAAGGAATTAACAGGACTGACTTCCCATTTGGAGCCCTAGCCTCCAGTACTGTGAGACCAAAAAAAAAAAAAATTGTATTCTCATAAGACACCCAATTTGTGGGACCTTGTTATGACAGCCCTAGGAGACTAATACAGGCTATTTGATATCAAATACAAATGTGCAATTTAGAATTAGAAAAGGCTAATTTCCAATTTCAATTCTACCACTCAATAACTCCTTCATCCTCGGTAATATACCTAAGTTCCTTTATCCTTAGGCTTCCACTCTATAAAATGGAGATAATATCTTGCAGAGTTTTAAATACAAAAAAGGAATAATTATAGCTGCATCAGTTAACTAAGTGCCTAGATATCTCTGTGCCAGGTCTTGAGGCTGCAACAATAAATAATACAGACATGTCCACACCTTTGCTGAGAATACAATTGAGGGAGACAAATACTGGAATAAGCAAAAGTACTAATGAGTGATATGTGCTGGGACAAGGGGCAGATGTGCTCAACTGGAAGCAAATTGTGGGGCATCAAACTCAGGCTTGGAGAGCTAAAGATGTATTCCAAGAGAGGGAACCTATAAACTAAGACCTGGAATGTGAAAAGGAGTTAGTAGTTAGAAAAGCAGAGTGAGGAGTCTTTGGAACAGAACAGTACAGAATATAGAAAGAAAAGGGGAAAAACAACACTTGAGAAACTAATGATATAGCTTCTCTACAGCTGGTATTATGGACTTCAAGACAAGATAAGGCAAAAGATAGGTCTGAAAAGCCAAACAGGTTCAAAATCATGGCAGGCCAGATAAATCATATTGGAGGTTTTGCACTCTATCCTCTAAGCAATGGCAAAGAATTAAAATTTGCCCAGGGGTGACATTGCAGGATTTGTGTTGTTGAAAGATTCCTGGACAGCATCTACAGATGGAGGGGTCAGCAAGACTTGAATTAAGGAATTGAGATTTGCTTTAGGAAAAAAGTAGAGGGATTCTGTTGATACTAAGAAGTTGAAATGAGAGATGGACCCAAGATGGCAGAGTAGTCAGATGCTTCCAGTGGCCCCTCTTACAACAAAAACCAAAAAAAAAAAAAAAAAAAAGTAAATCAATTATATATGACAATCTAGGGAGCCTGAACTCCAAAAGCAAAGTTGAGGAATTGGACTGAGCAGCAGAGGGGGGAAGAGAAGGTTCAGAAGCAGCAAGGAGGTGCCAGATCTGACCCGGCAGGAACCAGCACCCTGCAGGTTGGATCATGCAGGTTGGTGTATGTGGTAAAGCAATCAGTGGTGCTTGGGCCACGTTTTCCACAACGGGAGAGACCAAGTGGAGGAAAATCCACTCAATTAGCAAGAGATAAGTACATGTGTCTAACCTACTACTCAGACCAAACAACATCCCCTTTCGGAAAAAAAAAAAAAAAAAAAACTCTCTCCCTTTTTCCTGCTCCCTACCTGCTCTGAACTGGGTCTGGGTCAGCAATTGTTGCTGTAGGACCCATTGTGCATCCTAAGCCATTCTCTCGGCTTTGGAAAGAAAACAAATTAACAAACAGAAAACACTAGTCTGCCAGCGCCCAGAAGCGGGAAACTCAGGGCAGGCACAGCTCCTTTGCCTAGGCAGAGGAATAAAGTGTCTACAGATTTCAAATGACTTTCACCCTTTGTAGAACTGTGTGGACCCGTTGCTACAGCGTGGGTCCTTATTAGCGGAGAACAGGGTATATACCTGAAGCTAATTTCAATGGTGTCAGCTATTAGGTGGAGTGGGAGGTTCATGACATTTGGCACCCGTCTGCGCATTAAGCAGGGTCTTCATCTACTCACATAAGGGACATGTGGACTGGCGGCTCTACTTACACACCTAGCCACCCATGAAAGGGGTCAAAGAATCAGTGATGCTTCTCAGTCTTTACAGCCAACAGCTTTGGGTGCCCACAGTCCAGCTGCAAAACTCACCCCCTTATTTGCTCTAAGGAATAGGGACAAACTTTCTTCCCAGACACTCAGCGGCAGCTGTCAGTGCCCTGCCTTGCTCAGAATATGACTTATTACTACAGCCAGATACCTGTGCCTACTCCAAACACCCCTGCCTATCTAAGACTATAGGTGAGAGCCTGCACCACAAACTTGGTGACTGACTACCTGGACTCCTGAGCTGAATCCATACAAGAAAAATAAACAGACCCCTGGGCTAATGTACCTAGTAACAGCTCTAATCACTGGGTGACAGGATGTGAGAGCTTCAAGGGCACCAATAATCAAACTAGCTCACATGAGCACCTTATTTGGGAATATCAAAACAAAACAAAACAAGAAGCTAGGACACAGTAAGAAAACATAAAATAAGTACAATAACTTATTGATGGCTTGGAGACAACAGTTAATATCAAATCACATAAAAAGGCAGACCATGTTGGCTTCAGCAAGTGCCCAAAATAAAGCATCAAGAAGTACTCCAGAGAAAGAAAACTTCTTGGAGTTACTGGAGGTAGAATTCCAAAGATTAATATACGGAGCTCTTTAAGAGATCAGGAAGGATATCAGGCAAAATGCAGAACAAGCCAAGGAACACACACAAAGCAACAGGGGAACTCAAAATTATACAAGAGCATAATGACAAATGTAACAGGCTGCAAGAATCCACAGAGAGACATAAAACAGAAATCCAAAAGATTAATAATAAAATTTCAGAATTAGACAACTCAATGAAAGGTCAAAGAAGCAGAATTGAGGCAATGGAAGTCAGAATTAGTAAGATTAAAGACAAAGGACTAACACTAGCTTATTCCAGGAAAAATCAGATTAAAAAAATTAAAAAAAATTAAGAAACCCTAAGAATTACGTTGGGCTCTATCCAGAGGAATAAACTACCAGTGACTGGAGTACCAGAACAGGGGAGGGAGAATAACAGAAAACACAGAAAGAATTGTTGAAGATTTGTTGGCAGAAAGAGTCCATGAAAGCGTGAAAGATGAGAAGATGTCTATCCAAGAAGCTCGTTGAACCCCAAACAAGGTAGATCACAAAAGAAAGTCACCAACATATATTATAATCAAATTTGCCAAAACAAAACATAAAGAGAGAATTTTAAGAGTGGCTACAGAAAAACAAAAAGTCACCTACAAAGAAGAGTCAATAAGACTAATCTCAGACTACTCAGCCGAAACCATGCAGGCAAGAAGGCAATGGGATGGCATATATAATGCCTTGAAGAAAAAATAAATTGCCCATCAAGAATTATGTATGCAGCAAAACTGTCTCTCAAATATGATAGTGAAATTAGGACATTTCCATATAAACAGAAGTTTAGGAAATTTGTAAAAACCAAAGCAAAATTACAAGAAATACTAAATGCAGTCCTCCAGTTAAAAAATCAATAACACCAGATAACAACTCAAGACTAGACCGTAGGACGAAACAAGCAGATATGAGCCCAGATAGGGAAGTCACAAAAATAACTCAAAGCTAAAACACTGGAAACACGGAAACAGAGATGTCAATATGTAAAATATGACAACATTAAAACAAAAAAGAAGGACTAAATAATGTAGTCAGAGATCTTTCATATGGAGTGGAAGTCAAGGTGATATAAAGAAATAAAAGGTTGGCTTAAACTTAGAAAAACAGAGGTAAATATTAAGGTAACTAAAAAGAAATTAACAATCCTGCACATCAACATAAAAAACAAGAAAAACATAAGGCTCAGCAAATACAAAATCAACAATGAGGAAAATACGTAAAGAGAAAAATGACTGAGCACAGAAAATTAGGTGTAACAAAGAAACCGTCAACAAAACTCAAAACAGACATCTAAATTACAGTACTAAACTCATATTTATCAATAATTATGCTGAATATAAGTGGACTAAATGCAAAAATAAAGAGACAGGGAGTGGCAGAATGGATTAAAAAAACCTGATCTGTCTACATGGACTTACAAGAGATACATCTTAGATTTAAAGGCACAAACAAATTAAAACTCAAAAGATGGAAAAAATGATATAAGGCAAACAACAATTAAAAAAGAGTGAGAGTGCCAATATCAATCTCCGACAAAATGGAATTTAAAGTCTACTATAAAGGGTTAAAGAAGGGTCAATACACCGGAAGGACATAACGATAATAAATATGTACACACCGAATGACAGTCCCCCAAAACATATAAAACAAACCTAACAGAATCAAAAAGAGAAAAAGGCAGCTCCATAACAGTAGAAGAAGAATTAAACATACCACTTTTGGAGAAGGCCAGAACATCCAGAAAAAAGGTCAATAAAGACATGAAATATCTAAATGCCGCAATCAACCAACTCGATATCATAGAAATATACAGAATATTCCACCCAACAGCAGCCAAGTACACTCTTTTTCCCGAGGCACATGGAACGTTCTCCAAATATACCACATATTAGGCTATAAAGCAAACCTTAACAGAATCCAAAGCATTGAAATATTTCAAAGCATCTTTTCTGACCATAAAGTCATAAAAGTAGAAATCAATAACTGAAAAAGCAAGGAAAAAAATCAAACACATGAAAACTGAACAATACCATGCTCAAAAACTACTTGGTTATTGAAGACATTGGGGCAGGATAAAGAAATTCACAGAATCAAACAAGAGTAAAAGAAGATCCTACCAGAAAATCTGAGACACAGCAAAAGCAGTGCTTGGAGGTCAATTTATAGCAATAAATGCACACATCCAAAAAGAAGAACCAAAACCAAAACATTAACTCTACAACTTGAACAAATAGAGAGCAGCAAAAGAAGCCCTAGAACACAAGAAGAAAGCAAATGACAAAAATTAGAGCAGAATTCAATGAAATAGAGAATAGAAAAACAATGAAAGAGTTAACAAGAACAAAAGCTGGTTCTTTGAAAGGATCAACAAATTCAATAAACCATTGGCTAAACAAACAAAACAAAAACATGAGATGGGAGAGGCAGGGCCAAGATAGCAGAATAGCCAGAAGCTTCCTGCAATCCCTCTTACAACAAAGACCTGAAAAAACAAGTGAAACGATTATATTTATGACAAGCTAGGAGCTCTGAACAACAAAAGCAAAGTTAAAAAATAAACTGAGTGGCAGGGGGAGGGAGAAACAGTTCAGGAGCAGAGAGGAGTTACTAGACCTGAATCACCAAGAACCCTCAGGCATGATTCCAGAGAGTGGAAGCAGCGGGCTGGTGGTAGCATTTGGCCACAGATTCCTCAGGGAGAAGTAGCCAGCCACACAGCCTATTCACACCTCCGGAAAAAGAGAAGAATGACACTGTCAGCAAAAGCTAAGTACTTGTGCATATTTTACCACGCCCCCAGCCCCCAAGCTGGCTTCAGTGGTTCTTGATTTCCCTGGGCCTGAGATAGGCTGTGTTGAGTGTCCTGAGCCATCCTCCCAGCCTTGGAGTAGGAATAAATTCACAACTGGGGGAAAAGATAATTTGCCAGCTCCACTAACCAAGGGAGCTCAGGACAAAAGCAGCTCCTGCCCAGGCATAAACAACCCATGGACGTTGAGTGCCTTTCCCCCCTGCATGGACTTGTGTGGAGACTGTCAGGAGACTAGACTTTTGTTGGTAGACTCCAACCATTTAAGGAGTGAAGAGGTAGGTGTTTGATGCTTGACACAACATTGCCTATTAAACAGGTTCCTCACCTACCCACTTCAAGGGCCTAAGTACTGGCGGCTCCACTCAGGTTACCCAGCCACCCATGACAGGGGTCCAAGGATAATGGGTACCTCCCAGTCCTTACAACCAAAAGCATTGGGTGCCCATGGTCTGTCAGCAGAACCCACTCACCTATATGCTTTAGGGAACAGGGAGGCACTTTCCTCACAGACACTTGGGGGATGGTTCTCAGCTCCCTGCCTTGTTCAGAGCGTGACCCCTGCTGCAACCAGATACCTGGACCTACACCAATCACTCCTGCCCCTCTAAGGCTGTAGGACAGAGCCTGTACCACTTGATGATCAGCTACCTGGACACCTGGGCTGACTTTATACAGGAAAGGTGAATGGACTCCTAGGCTGATATACCTGATAACAGCTCTAGCCATCTGGTGAAGGACATCAGAGTTTTAAAGGTGAAAATAATCAAGCTAGCTCACTCAAGCAACCCATTTGAGCATATCAAAATAAAACAAAGCAAGAAGCTAGGATGCAGTAAGCAAACATAAAGTAACACAGTAACTCATAGATGTCTCGGAAACAACAGTCAATACCAAATCACATAAAGAAAAAAGCATGATCACCTAAAAAGCTCTCAAAAAAAATAATCAATGGGTCTCCCAGATGATGGTGACTTCCTGGAATTACTGAATGTGGAATTCAAAAGATTAATATACAGAACTCTTCAAGACATCAGGAACGGATTAGGAAGGAAATCAGGCAATACACAGAGCAAACCAAAGAACACACAGTTGAAGAAATTATTGGTTAGAAGATCAACAATATCAGGTATGAACCAAAGAATAGAACACTGGACAGAGCAATCAGAAGTCAACCCAGACAGGGAAATCACAAAGATAAATCAAGATAAAAAGAAAACACTCACAACAAGGAAACAGCAATGTTACTGTGTTAAAGAAGATAGTATTAAAACAATAAAGAGGGACTAAGAAATGTAGTCTTAGATCTTTCATAAGGAGAGGAAGATAAGGTGATACAAAGAATTAAAAGTTATGTAGAAATGTAGTTAAGAACATAAAGAAAAATTTAATAAGCTGGAAGAATCCATAGAGAGACAGCAATCAGAAATTCAGAAGACTAACAATAAAATTACAGATTTTGACAACTCAAAAGAAAGTCAGAGGAGCAGAACTGAGGAAGTGGAAGGCAGAATTGGTGAGCCTGAAGATAAAAGACTTGGCACCAATATATTAACAGAAAAACCAGATAAAAGAATTTTAAAAACTGAAGAAACCTTAAGAATCATGTGGGACTCTATCAAGAGAAATAACCTACAAGTGATTGGAGTACCAGACCAGTACCAGTGCCAGGACAACAGAAAATACAGAGAATATTGTTGAAAATTTGTTGGCAGAAAACTTCCCTGATATCGTCAAAGATGAGGAGACATCTATCCAAGATGCTCATTGAACTCCACATAAGGTAGATTTTAAAAGAAAGTCATCAAGACATATTATAATCAAACTTGTCAAAACCAAAGATAAAGAGAGAATTTTAAGAGCAGCTAGGTATAAACGAAAAGTCACCGACAAAGGAGAGTCAATAAGAAAATCCTCAGACTATTTAGCAGAAACCATGCAGGCAGGAAGGCAATGGGATGACTTATATAAAGCATAGATGGAAAAAAAAAATATTGCCAGCCAAGAGTCATATATCCAGTGAAACTGTCTCTCAAATATGAAGATGAAATGGGACTTTTCTGGATAAACAGATTAGGAAATTCATAAAAACCAAACCAAGACTACAAGAAAAAATTAAGGGTTAGAAAAGCAATAATATCAGGTATCAACCAAAGTCTAGAACAATGGACAGAGCAATCAGAAGTCAACCCAGACATGGAAATCACAAAAATAAATCAAGATAAAAAAATGCTCACAAGAGGGAAATAGCAATGTTATTGTGTAAAAGAAGACAACATTAAAACAATAAAGAGGGACTAAGAAATGTAGTCATAGACCTTTCATATGGAGAGGAAGAAAAAGAGATACAAAGAAATAAAATTTAGGCTTAAATTTAGAAAAATAGGGGTAAATATTAAGGTAACCACAAAGGAGACTAACTCTCCTACTCAAAATAAAATACAAGAAAAAAATAAAGACTCGGCAGAAATAAAATCAACAACAAGGAAAAAGAGGAAAAGAAAATATATAAAAATAAACTACTCAGCACAAAAAATTAAGTGGGAAAAAGAAACTGTCAACAACACACAAAAAAGGCATCAAAATGACAGCACTAAACTCTTACCTATAGATAATTATGCTGAATGTAAATGGACTAAAATGCATCAATAAAGAGACAGAGAATGGCAGAAGGGATAAAAACACAATTCGTCTATATGCTGCCTACAAGAGGCACACATTAACCTTAGAGACACAAGCTAAAAGGATGGAAAAAAATATATCAAGCAAACAACAATCAAAAAAGAGCAGGAGTGGCAGTATTTATTTCTGACAAAATAGACTTTAAAGTTAAACCCACCGCAAAGGACAAGGAAAGATACCATATAATGATTAAAGGGACAATATTCCAGGAGGATATAACCATATTAAATATTTTTGCACCCAAACAAGGGCTGAAAGATACATAAACTCTAACAGAATCAAAAAGTGAGAGAGATAGCTCCACAATTATAATAGGAGACTTCACCATACCACTTTCGGTGAAGGACGTGACATCCAAAAAGAAGCTCAATAAAGACATGGAAGATCTCAATGTCACAATCAACCAACCTGACCTCATAGACATATACAGAACACTCCACCCAACAGCAGCCAAGTATACTTCTTTTTCCAATGCCCATGGAACATTCTCTAGAATAAGCTACATATTAGGTCACAAACCATGCCTAACCAGAATACAAAACTTTGAAATATTACAAGGCATTTTCTCTCTGAACCATAAGGCCATAAAAGTAGAAATCAATAAAAGAAAAAGCAGGAAAAGAAATCAAACACTTGGAAACTGAACAATACCCTACTCAGAAAACACTGGGTTATAGAAGACATTAAGGATGGAATAAAGAAATTCTTAGAATACAATCAGAATGAAAATAGTTTCTAACAGAAACTTTGGGACACAGCAAAAACAGCAGTCAGAAGTCAATTTATATCAATAAATCTCACACATACAAAAAAGAAGAAATGGCCAAAATCAAAGAATTACCCCTACAACTTGAAAAAATAGGAAGAGAGCAACAAAAGAAACTCTTAGACACCAGAAGAAAGCAAATAATAAAAATTAGAGCAGAATTAAATGAAATACAAAACAGGGAAATAATAGAAAGAGTTAACAAGACCAAAATGTTGTTCTTTGAAAAAATCAACAAAATTGATAAACCATTGGCCAAACTGACAAAAGAAAAACAGCAGAGGAAGCAAATAACAAGAATAAGAAATGAATTGGGCGATATTACAACAGACCCAACTGAAATGAAAAGAATCTTATCAGATTATTACGAAAAATTATACTCTAAAAAATTTGAAAACCTAGAATTCCTAGAAACGCACTTCCTACCTGAACTAACACAAACAGAGGTAGAACAACTAAATAGACCCATAACAAGAGATTGAAAAGGTAATCGAAAAGCTCCGAACAAAAAAAAATCCCTGGCCCAGACGGCTTCACTGGAGAGTTCTACCAAAATTTCAGAGAAGAGTTAACATCACTACTACTAAAGGTATTTCAGAGCATAGAAAAGGACGGAATACCCCCAAACTCATTCTATGAAGCCAGCATATCCCTGATACCAAAACCAGGTAAAAAATTCACAAAAAAAGAAAATTACAGACCTATATCCCTCATGAACTTAGATACAAAAATGCTCAACAAAATTATAGCCAATAGAAATCAACAACATATCAAAAAAAAAATTCACCATGACCAAGTGGGATTCATACCAGACATGCAGGGATGGTTCAACATTAGAAAAACAAGTAATGTAATCCATCATATAAATAAAACAAAAGACAAGAACCACTTATCAACTGATGCAGAAAAGACGTTGGACAAAGTTCAGCACCTGTTCATGATAAAAACTCTCAGCAAAATAGGAATAGAAGGAAAATTCTTCAACATCATGAAGGGCGTTTATACAAAGCCAACAGCCAACATCATCATAAATGGAGAGTCTGAAAGCATTCCCCTTGAGAACAGGAACCAGACAAGGATGCCCTTTATCACCACTCTTATTCAACATTGTGCCGGAGGTCCTGGCCAGAACAATTGGGCTAGATAAAGAAATAAAGGGAATCCATATTTGTAAGGAAGAATTAAAAATATCTGTATTTGCAGCTGACATGATCTTATACACAGAATTTCCAAAAGAATCCTCAAGAAAACTGTTGAAACTAATAGAAGAGTTCAGCAGAGTATCAGGATACAAGACAAACATGCAAAAATCAGTTGGATTCCTCTACACGAAAAAAAAAGAACACAGAGGAAGAAATCACCAAATCAATACCATTTACAGTAACCTGGAAGAAGATAAAATACTATCAGTAAATCTTACCGGAGATTTAAAAGACCTATATAAATAAAACAACAAGGCACTACTACAAGAAACCAAAAGAGACCTACATAAGTGGAAAAACATACCTTGGTCATGGTTAGGAAGACTTAACATTGTAAAAATGTCTATTCTACCAAAACCAATCTATACATTTAATGCAATTCTGATCCAAATTCCAAGGACATTTTTTAATGAGATGGAGAAACAAATCACCAACTTCATATGGAAGGGAAAGAGGCTCCGGATAAGTAAAGCATTACTGAAAAGGAACAAAGTGAAAGGCCTCACTCTACCTGATTTTACGACCTATTATACTGCCACAGTAGTCAAAACAGCCTGGTACTGGTATAACAACAGATACGTAGACCAATAGAACAGAATTGAAAATCCAGACATAAATCCATCCACTTATGAGCAGCTGATATTTGTCAAAGGCCCAAAGTCAGTTAAATGTGGAAAAGACAGTCTCTTCAACAAATGGTGCTGGCGTAACTGGATATCCATCTGCAAAAAAATGAAACAAGACCCGTACTTAACACCATGCACAAAAACTAACTCAAAATGCATCAAAGACCTAAATATAAAATACAAAATGATAAAGATCATGGAAGAAAAAATAGAGACAATGTTAGGAGCCTTAATACATGGCATAAACAGTATAGAATACATTACTTATAATGCAGAAGAGAAACTAGATAAATGGGATATCCTAAAAATCAAACACATATGCTCATCCAAAGACTTCACCAAAAGAGTAAAAAGATTACGTACAGACTGGGAGAAAGTTTTTAGCTATGACATTTCCGATCATTGTCTGATCTCTAAAATCTACATGATACAGCAAAAACTCAACTGCAAAAATACAAATAACCCAATTAAAAAATAGGCAAAAGGTTTGAACAGACACTTCACTAAAGAAGACATTCAGGTAGCTAACAGATTCAAGAGAAAATGCTCATGATCATTAGCCAGTAGAGAAATGCAAATCAAAACTGCAATGAAATTCTGTCTTACTCCAACAAAGCTGACATTAATTCAAAAAACACAAAATAATAAATGTTGGAGAGGTCATGGAGAGACTGGAACACTTACACATTGCTGGTGGGAATGTAAAATGGTACATTTGGTAATTGATTTGGCTCTTCCTTAAAAACCTAGAAATAGAAGTACCATACAATCGATCCAGCAATCCCATTCCTTGGAATATATCTTAGAGAAATAAGAGCCTTTACACGAACAGGTATATGGACACCCATGTTCATAGCAGCACTGTCTACAATACCAAAAAGATGGAAGCAACCAAGGTGCCCATCAATGGATGAATGGTAAATAAATTATGATATATTCACACAATGGAATACTACGCATCGATAAAGAGTGAAGATGAGTCCGTGAAACATTTCATAACATGGAAGAATCTGGAAGGCATTATGCTGAGTGAAATTAGTCAGTTGCAAAAGGACAAATATTGTATGACTACTATAAGAACTCGAGAAATAGTTTAAACAGAGAAGAAAATATTCTTTGATGGTTATGAGAGGGGGAAGGGAAGGAGAGAGGGAGATGGGTTTTCACTAATTAGAATTATTTTAGGTGAAGGGAAAGAGAACACACAATACAGAAGAGGTCAGCAGAACTGGGCTAAACTAAAAGCAAAGAAGTTTCCTGAATAAGCTGAATGCTTCGAAGTCCACCATAGCAGGGGTAGGGGTTTGGACACTATGGTTTCAGGGGACACCAAAGGCAATGGCATAATAAAACCTATTTAAAAAACATTCTGCATCCCACTTTGGAGAGTGGCTTCTGGAGTCCTAAACCCTAGCAAGCAGTCATCCAAGATGCATCAGTGGGTCTCAAATCATGTGGAGCAAAGGAGAATGAGGAACACCAAAGACACAAGGTAATTATGAGCCCAAGAGACAGAAAGGGCCACATAAACCAGGGACTGCATTGGCCTGAGACCAGAAGAACTAGATGGTACCCGGCTACAACCGATAACTGCCCTGACAGGGAACACAACAGAGAACCCCTGATGGAGCAGGAGAGCAGTGGGACACAGATCCCAAATTCTCGTAAAAAGACCAGACTTAATGGTCTGAGATTAGAAGGACCCTGGAGGCCATGGTGCCCAGACCTTCTGTTAGCCCAAGACAGGAACCATTCCCAAAGCCAACTCTCCAGACAGGGATTGGACTGGACAGTGGATAGAAAATGATACTGGTGAATAATGAGCTGCTTGGATCAAACAGACGCATGATACTATGTTGGCATCTCCTGCCTAGAGGGGAGATGAGAGAGCAGAGGGGGTCAGAAGCTGGCCAAATGGACACAAAAATAGAGAGTGGAAGGAAGGAGTGTGCTGTCTTATTAGGGGGAGAGCAATTTGGAGTATATAGCAAGATTAATATAAATTTTTGTATGAGAGACTGACTCGATTTGTAAACTTTCATTTAAAGCACAATAAAAATTAATAAAAAAAAATGAGATCGGTGATATCACAACAGACCCAACAGAAATTAAAAGAATCATAACAGAATACTATGAAAAATTGTACTCTAACAAGTTTGAAAACCTAGAGGAAATTGACAAATTCTAGACACTCACTACCTATCTGAACTAACACAAACTGACATAGATCAAATAAATTAACTGATAACAACAAAAACAGAGATTGAAAAAGAAATTAAAAACCTCCCAATAAATAAGTCCCTGGCCCTGACAGTTTCACTGCACGGTCCTAACAAACTCTCAGAGAAGAGTTAACACCACTACTACTAAAGGTATTCCAGAAAACAGAAAAAGACGGAATATGCCTGAAATCATTTTGTGGAGCCAGCATAATCCTGATACCAAAAACCAGGTAAAGACACTACAAAAAAAAAAAAAAAGAAAGAAAATTACAGACCAATATCCCTCATGAACATAGATGCAAAAATCCTCAACAAAATTCTAGCCAATAGAATTCAACAACATATAAAAAAATAATTCACCATGATCAAGCGGATTCATACTAGGTATGCAGGGATTGTTCAACATTAGAAAAACAATCAATGCAATACATCACGTAAATCAAATGAAAGACGAGAACCTCATGCTCTTATCAATTAATGCAGAAAAGGCATTTGACAAAGTGTAACACCTGTTTGTGTAAAAAATTCTCAGCAAAATAGGAATAGAAGGAAAACTCTTCAACATAATAAAGGGCATTTATAGAAAGCCAACAGCCAACATCTTCCTAAATGGCGAGAGCCTGAAAGCATTCCCATTGAGAACAGGAACCAGACAAGGATGCACTTTGTCAATGCTCTCAATCAATATTATGCTGAAGGTCCTATCCCGAGAAATAAGGCTGGAAAAAGAATTAAAGGGGATCCAAATTGGTAAGGAAGAAGTAAAAGTATCTCTGTTTGCAGATGACATGATATTATACACAGAAAACCCTAAAGAATCCTCCAGAAAACTACCAAAACTAATAGAAGAGTTCAGCAGAGTATTAGGATACAAGATAAACATACAAAAATTGGTTGGGTTCTCTACACTAACAAAGAGAACGTCAAAAGGAAATCAAATCAATACCATTTACAATAGCCCCCCAAAAGATAAAATACTTAGGAATAATCTAACCAGAGAAGTAAAAGACCTATATAAAGAACACTACAAGAGACTATTGCAAGAGCCCAAAAGAGAACTGCATAAGTGGAAAAACATACCTGCTCATGGATAGAAAGACTCAACATTGTGAAAATGTCTATTCTACCCAAAGAGATCTATAGATACAATGCAATCCTGATCCAAATCCCAATGGCATTTTTAATGATATGGAGAAACAAATCACCAACTTCATATGGAAAGAGTAGAGGTCCGAGATAAGTAAAACATTACTGAAGTAGAAGAACGAAGTGGAAGGCCTCACACTACTTGGTTTTAGAACCTCTTATACCGCCACAGTAGTCAAAACAACCTGGTACTTGTACAACAACAGATACATAGACTAATGGAACAGAATTAAGAATTCAAATGTAAATTCCTCCACCTATGAGCAGCTGATATTTGACAAAGGCCCAAAGTCCATTCATGGTGAAAAGACAGTTTCTTTAACAAATGCTGCTGGCATAACTGGATACCCACCTGCAAAAAAAAAAAAGATACAAGGCCCATACCTTACACCATGCACAAAAACGAATTCAAAATGAATCGAAGGCCTATACGCAAAATCTAAAACAATAAAATCATGGAATCAAAAATAGGGACAACACTAGGAGTCCTAATACATGACATAAACAGTATACAAAACATTACTAACAATGAATTAACACCAGAAGAGAAAATAGATAACTGGGAACTACTAAAAATCAAACACTTACGCTCATCCAATCACTTCACCAAAAGAGTAAAAAGACAACCTACAGACTGGGAAAAAGTTTTTGCTTACGACAAATCTGATCAGGGTCTAATCTCTAAAATCTACAAGATAGTGCAAAACCTCAACTACAGAAAGACAACCTAATTAAAAAAAAAGATGAAAGGGTATGAACAGGCACTTCACCAAAGAAAACATTCAGGCCATTAATAGATACATGAAGAAATGCTCATGATCATTAGGTATTAGAGAAATGCAAATCAAAACTACAATGAGATACCATCTAACCCAAAAAAGGCTTACATTAATCAAAAAAACAAAAATAATAAATGTTGGAGAGGTTGTGGAGAGACTGGAACACTTATACACAGCTGATAGGAATGTAAAATGGTAGGAGTACTTTGGGAATTGATTTGGTGCTTCACTAAAAACTACAAATAGAAATACCATATGATCTAGCAATCCTACCTCTTGGAAAATATCCTAGAGAATTAAGAGCCTTCACATGAATGAATAGATATATGCACACCCATGTTCATTGCAGCACAGTTTACAGTAATGAAAAGATGGAAACAACTTAGGTGCCTATGAAAGGACGAATGGATAAACAAATTATGGTATATTCACACAATGGAATAATAGGCAATGATAAAAGAACAGCGATGAATCTGTGAAATATCTCATAACATGGATGAATCTGGATGGCATTATCCTGAGTGAAATTGGTCAGTCGCAAAAGGACAAATATTGGATGAGACCACTATTATAAGGTCTCAAAAAAAGGTTGAAACAGAGAAGAAAACATTCTTTGATGGTTACAAAAGTGGGGAGGAAGAGAGATGGGTATTCACTAACAAAATAGTAGACAAGAATTATCTTTAGTGAAGGGAAGGACAACACACAATACAGGGGAAGTCAGCACAACAGGACTAAACCAAAAGCTAAGAAGTTTCCTGAATACAACCAAACACTTTGAGGACAGAGTAGAAGGGGCGGGGGTCTGGGGGCCATGGTTTCAGGGACATATAAGTAAGTTGGCATAACAAAGTTTGTTAAGAAAATGTTCTGCATCCCACTTTGGTGAGTGGTATCTGGAGTCTTAAAGCTAGCAAGTAGCCATCTAAGATTCATCAACCGGTCCCAACACACCTGGAGCAAAGGAGAATGAAGAACAACAAAGGCACAAGGAAAATATGATCCCAGGAGACAGAAATGGCCACATAAACCAGAGACTCCATCAGCGTGAGACTGGAAGAACTAGATGGTGCCCAGCTACCACCAATGACTGCCCTGAGAGGGAACACAACAGAGAGTCCCTGACGGACCAGGAGAAAAGTGTGTTGCAGGACTCAAATTTTAATAAAAATACCAGACTTAATGGTCTGACTGAGTCTGGAGGAACCCCAAAAGACATGGCCCCCGGAATCCCTGTTAGCCCAAAACTAAAATCATTCCCGAAGCCAACTCTTCAGACAAAGATTAGACTAGACTGCAAGACTCAAATGACGCTTGTGAAGAGTGTGATTCTTAGCTCAAGCAGGTACATGAGGCTATGTAGGCAGCTCCTGTCCGGGGGCAGATGAGAAGGCATAGGGGGACAGGAGCTTGTTGAATGGACAGGGGAAATCCAGGGTGGAAAGGAGGAGTGTGCTGTCACAGTATAGGGAGAGCAACTAGGGTCACATAACAATGTGTGTGTAAATTTTTGTATGAGAAACTAACTTGAAGAATATGAAGCATAAGGAATCAGGCATGAGGGAGTTAGGATGATATTAGTTTTCTCTCTTGAATGAATGTTGGTAGCAAGTTTTGAGATGGGAGACACAAGAGTATGAACATATTAGGGGTATGTATGGGGAAGGCAGAGCAGTGAAATATCAGTTTTGAATATATTGAGATTCAGATGCTTGTGACACATCCAACAAGATTAGTTTAGTGCAGTGCTGCTCCAAGTAACCAGCCCACGAAAAGAGTCATTGTCAGTTGTTGTAGTGTCGGCTCTGACTTACCACAACCTTATGTATTACAGAATGAAATGTCCGTTGTTCCACCATTTTGATTATCATTGATATGTTTGAGTCTGCACAAAATTTCATCATCACATTTTGGTAGAAAAGCTGTAGATCACACTGTCCAGCCTGTGAAGGTATGTGTGGACTAGACAAGGTGGAGAGACGTCCCTGATTAACTCCTTACCAGAGGGGGTGATATAGGGGAGGCCAGGCAGCGAAATGACAGGAAAGGCATTGCAATCAGAAAATTCTACATATGAACATAACTAAACAAAAAACCAAACCCAGTGCCATTGAGTCGATTCTGACTCATAGCTACCCTATAGGACAGAGTAGAACTGCCCCATAGAGTTTCCGAGGAGCTCCTGGCAGATTCAAACTGCCGACCTATTGGTTAGCAGCCGTAGCACTTAACCACTACGCCACCAGGGTTTCCTGAACATAACCAGGGATGTTTAAAATGGTTATTTACTTATTTTGTCAAGTTTGTTCCCTCTTAACATGATTCTTTTACCTGTATGAAAACACTTAGAATACCACTCTGAGTGTTAACTTTTCCAGCCTAAATTTTCCAAGTTCTTTCAGTCACTGAACTTCAGATGATGTGTGTATTTTAAAGTTTTTTAATACAAAAAGTTTCAAGCAGAACTTATGATAATATTTTATAGTTAGAGAGCTAGGGAAGTCTCTAAGAAAAGCTGAAAAAATAACAAACCCTTCTAAGTGGCTAATGGTACCAGAGACCACAAAAAAAATACTTTGTTGTGGCTCCCAGTGCAAAAATAGCATGCATCCGCACACCTCAAAAGGAAAGCTATTTTTTTTTAATCTAGGTTCTTTCATTTTTTTCTGATTAAACACACACAGACACACACACATGCAAACAAGCATACATGCACGCACGCAGGCACACACACACCAGGTACGTGTTACTCATCCATGGTCTTTAAAGCTTCTAGAGTCCCTGCTACCATCCTTCCTAACAAGAGTCTGTGTTCCTGTCAGGCCGACCCTTTTCCCTGCTGCAGAGCAGGGATGGTCCACAGGAAGGATGAAGCAAGCCCTGAGCCTGTGCTCCTGGGACATTGAACCCAGAGCCTTCAAAGTGAACCCGAGTAAGTTAGATGGAAGCAGGATGATGAATTGCTCGACACTTGACTGTTACGACAGCTGTAAAACTTAAATCAGCTCCTAAATGGTCAATTACCAGAGTGGGGCACACACAGAGGCAGGCAGGGAGTCCTGGATTCAATTTCTCTGGGCACAGCTGCCTGCTTCTCATCAGGCCCTTGTTTACTTGGGGGCCCTGGCTTGAGTACTTGGTGCTTCCTGATTTTCAGGCATAAATGACTTTTCCCTCATTCCAGCCTCACCTCGTGTCCTTTGTCAGCTCCTAATGGCTCTGCTCTGACCCTGAGCAGCCTGAAGTGCGGCAGGTACCTGCAGGCTGCTGAGCTCATTTGGTTTGGTTAATTCCCATACATGTATTTTAAATAATTATTCAAGCAAGAAACACCAGCACCTACCAGGGAAAGTGACCACCAGGCACGCAGAAATCAGTGGCTCAATAGTATCAGTCTCCAGGCAAACATGATCCAGAATAGTGGCTCTTTCCCTCTCAAAAGGCCAACTAGTGCATGGCCTTTGTCACAGTCTTGCAAAATAATTAAATAGAGAGCTCCCTGAAATCATCTCTTCCCTTTGCTGTTGACAAAGCAAGGACTCTTGCTGCCACCTCCTTCTAAGTTTCTTTAGCCACAAAGAACATATCGAGAGAGTCCAACTTATTACGACAGAAACAATTACTAGGAAGCAACAGACCTGATGAGGACTTTCAGAAAGAATGCACGATTAAAAACCAAATTCAGAACACACTGGAAGATCTACCCCTACTCCTACTGCTAACTTATCAGCTCTGTGAAGCACAGGAGTATTTTTAATAATGTATATGCTAATATTTATTGTCTAATTATTAGTAATTAATCCTTGCAAAAACTATTTTTACTCTCCAAACTGAAGTTTAGGCAAATGAAAATAAATTATCCAAGATCATAAACATGTATCAGAAAGAGATATTGAAAACAGGTCTTCTAACTGTAATGTCTGTGTACCCGAGAAGTTTCTTAATCTCTGAGTGGGAACCTTGGGTAAACCCCGCTCCGTGGACCTGCAGTCTGCCTGTGGATCCATCTCCTCCTTTCTGCCATTCAATCAAAATGAGTTGTAAACTCTCGGTTAGTAAGTATAAATAAAATGCATTAATTTTGTGATCAGCCACAGTTGATTCCACATCTAGACCTTGCCGCTTACCCCAGCCTCAGTTTCTCTATCAATACAATGGGAAAAGATCACCTTCTCAAAAGATTGAGGAGGGGGCATGGTTTGTTAGTCTACTTTGCTTTCCAAGCAAGGCAGGGGTAATTATGTCTCCATATAGTTGTTGTGACCTTTCCTTTGCATTTCATGGTGTGTCTGTATCATGCAATTGTTTCTTATCCATCCTTCCCTCCACCCTGTCTGGAATCGTTAAGGCTGTTTGTCAACATGGCTGGGTCATGATTCTCAGTGGTTTGGAAGTTATGATATAGTTTGGCAGTCATATGGTGATGTGATGACTTTCATCATGAGATTTAATATAATGTGATCACCTCCATAATGGGATCTGCTCTGAGTAGCCAGTTAGTTGAAAGGGAGTTTCTGGGGGTGTGGCCTGCATTGAATATAAGTAGACTCTCTGGCAAGGCTGGCTCTGAATCCAGTAGCTGGCTTATGTTTGTCTGGCCTCCAGTTCTTGGGACTTGAGCTAGCATCTTACCTGCTGTCTTGCCTGCTGATCTTGGGATTTGTCAATCTTTGCAGCCTGTGAGCAAGAGCCCTGCTGTCTGACCTGCTGATCTTGTGTTGGCCAGCTGCTGTGGCTTTGTGAATCAGGGGAAGCCTCTGTCTTGACCCATGGACTTGGGACATTCCAGCCTCTACAATCTTGTGAGCCTTTTCCTTAATATAAATCTCTCTCTCTCTCTGTGCATATATATATATATGTATATATACCCAGTGCCGTCGCATATATATATATATATATATTTATTTATATGCTTTACTGGTTTTGACTCTCTAGAGAACCCAGTCTAAGACATCATCAAATGTGCTTTTACATTACTATTTTATATCAGTAATGCATATACAGTCCAGTCATTAAGTTGATTACAATTATAACAAGAAGCTCATGATTTGATTCCTCAGATAGCCCATTCTATCTTTGAATGTTTCTATTAGAATTTTAGTCACTGTGTTTAGCTGATATATGAAATTTCAAAACTTTGTTTAGCCAAATTTGCTCCCTCTTTACACAATTGCCTTGCCTGTGTGAAAATAGTTAGTATGCCACAATGAGTGTTAACTTCTACAGAGTAAATGTCCCAAGTTCCTTCAGTCACTATACTTTAGATGGTGTATGTATTTTAAAGTTTTTATTATAAAAAGTTTCAAGCAGACTTAAACATAAAAAGAATAATATAATAAATCCCCTTATAGTCATCACCCAGCTTCAACGCTGTCAGCATTTTATCAAAGAAGATTTCTTTCAGAGTTGCATACCCTTCCTGGTTCACCTCCTCTGAATACACTCCTACTGGCCTACCTCCATTTAAAATTATGGTGCATAATCCAACTATTTGCTGAAGAGCAGAGAGTAAACCTTCTCCCTTCTAGAGATGTTATTGTTGCCATGACAACCTTACGTATACTAGAACAAAACATTTTCTGGCCCTGCACCATCTTCACGATCTTTAGTATGCTCAAGTCCATTGTAGTAGCCACTATGTATTTTAAGTGCCTTCCAATATAGGGGGGTCACCTTCAAGCACTACATTGAACAGTGCTTTGCTGTGATCCATAAGGTCTTCACTGGCTAATTGTCAGAAGTGGATCACCAAGATTTTTTCTTCTAGTGTATCTTAGTCTGGAATACCTGCTGAAACCTCTCTACTATGGGCGACCCTACCGGTATTTGAAATACCTGAGACATACTTTCCAGTATCATAGCAACACACAACCCACTACAATAGGACACACTGGCATATGGGTAGTGGATTCCAGATATACTACACTTATGTGAATAAGCACACAATAAAATTAACTCTGTCAATGATGATATCACACTTTTAAATTAAATTATAATTAATTTTTAAAAAAGAAAAAAACCTCTTCAGACACATTGATGCATTTTTTCCCTAAACATAGCCATTTATTTCTAATCCCTTTTTACTAGTAGATGTTAAAATTAGATGTAAGCCCTTAGATTCAGGACATGGTGCCTATTCCAGATGACTGGTGGTATAGATAAGGAATTTTGGGCCCAGTGAGACAAAGCAATTTTCTTAACATTAACCAGTTGCAAAAGGAGGCTATAATATGGGTCTTCTGATTCCCAGTCCAGTGAGCTTCTCCTCTAATTCAGACTGACTTGATAGGTTTTAAAACAATGTAAGAAAAGCAACACAAACCATGTAAAAAACTCGAACCAAGTTGCAGGTGATAGAAAATGCAGGTACACAGAAATCTTAAGTGACCGTGGTAAATTAAAGATAGCTTCAAATTCTTTACTATTTCTATTGAAAGAGGATTCTAATTCTCCTGCCCGTGAGCTGAACTTAGTAAAGACTTTTTTTTCTTATCTTTATAAACTAACTTTTAATATTGATTTTTTTTGGTTGTACAGTTCTATGAATTTAACACATGTATAGATTTGTGTTATCACAACCATAATTAGAATAAAGCCTGCTCCATCACCCAAAAAATCTCCTCTGTACCCTCCCTTTAAAGTCATGCCTCCTTCCAGCTCCAAACCTTGGCAATCACTGGTCTGTTATCCATAACTACAGTTTTATGTTTTTGAGAATGGAATGTAAATGGAATTATACAGTATGTAACCTTTGAGAGTGGCTTATTTCACTCAGCACAATGCCTTTGAGATTCATCCCAAGTTGTGTGTAGCAATGGTTCATCTCTCTTTTTATTTCTGAGAAATAATCCCTTGTATAGAGAATCATAGATTACTTATCCACTCAACCATTGAAAGACATTCCCAAATTAGAAAGAGGACTGGTATGAAGTAATTGTTAATTCGGCTTTTGTCAAAAGGAGCGAAACACAGTCTGATACGGAGAGGTCCACAAAGTTTTTAAGAGAGCTACACCAGCCTGGAATAAAAGGAATGGAAGCTGTTTAAAGTGAACAATTCTCTGACCTCCAAACTTCCATCAGTAGGAAACAGGCTAAGAAAGATATTCATGGAAGATCGGCTGCTAGTTGGAAGGCCAGCAGTTTAAACCTACCAGCTCTCTGGAGGAGAAGGATGTAGCAATCTGCTTCCTTAAGATCACAGCCTTTGAAACTGTGTAGGGCAGTTCTACTCTGTCCCATAGTGTCGCTGTGAGTCAGAATTGACCTGACGGCAGCGGGATAGACTATTCACTGCCTGAAGTCCCGGGGTGGGGTGAACAGTTAGTGCACTCAGCTTCTAATTGAAAGACTGGAAGTTTGAGTCCAATTAGAGATGCCTTGGAAGAAAGGCCTGGTGATTTACTTCTGAAAAATCAGCTATTGAAACTCTGTAGAGCACAGTTCTACTCTGACAGAGGGTTGCCATGACTTGTAGTCAACTCAATGGCAACTGGTAAAATGGTATTGACTACTTGTGCCTCTAGTTCCACACATTTTAAAAGGTGGGAGTCTTATCGTGGTCTTGCCATTCCTATCTTACCATGTTTGCTTGTTGGATTTGTTGGCAGAAGACAACATGCCTTTTTAGTTCACAGATCTCTTGGTGGAGGAGTTACATTTGAGGAGTTTCCCATGACCTTCAGCCATACCCAACCAACAGAATAGTGAGTAATTAAGATGGTTGCTGTTTTAAATCACTTAGTTTTGGAGTGATCCGCTATACAGCAAGAGGTAACCAGTACTAGTAATATTACAAACCCAAAAGATTAATATTTATAAAATTCAACAAAGTTTTAAACAATGATTCTTAAAACACAAACAGTTCAATAGAAGATTAACAAAATGCAATAATAAGCAAATGGAGCAAGTTAAAATAACCAGGGTACTAATAAAAAGATGCTCAAATTCAGTAGGACTCAGGGAAATGCAAACTAAGGTAAGAATGCACTATTACTTTAAATCCATTATACTGGAAAAATTGAGAGGGTATGGTACCTATCAGGGTCCCTGGGTGGTGCAAATCGTTAAGTGATTGAAAGTTGGCAACTCAAATCCACCCAGAGGCACCTCAGAAGACAGGATTGATGTTCTGCTTCCAAAAGGTCACAGCTCTGAAAACCCTATGAAGCAGTTCTGCTTTGCACACAAAGTGTCACCATGAGTCAAAATTGCTTGATGGCAACTAACAACACCAACAACAATAACATAATACCTATTACCAATTGAAATGTAAGTCATTATAGCACTATTGGCAAGTGATTTAGAAAATAAAAATCTTATCATTAAAATTATATGTGAATTTGTTATCAAAAGCAAAGATTTTTCAGAATATGGAATTTAGAGCTCTGGAGAAGGATGGGCCAGGTAACCAGTTTCAGGAGATTTCTAGGGAATCTTTTATGGAAACAAATGTACCACTATATTAAGATATGTCAAAATATATAGCTCTGTTTATTATAGCATTATTTGTGGCATCAAATTACTAGAAACAAAGTCAACGCCCATCAAACAGTTAACTCAAGTATGACTATCTATGTTGCTGTGTGCTGTTGAGTCAGTTCCCACTCCTAGTGACATCATAGGACAGAGTAGAACTGCTCTATAGGGTTTCTAAGACGTAATCTTTATGGAAGCAGATTGCCACAATTTCCTCCTGGAGCAGATGGTGTGTTCCAACTGCTGACTTTTCGGTTAACAGCCAAACACTTAACCACTGTGCCATCAGGGCTCCTTGCGAATATTATTATTATTATATTACCTACCTACCTACCTGTTGCCATCAAGTCGATTCCAACTCATAGTGGCCCTCCAGAACAAAGTAGAACTGCCCCATAGTCTTTCCAAGGAGCAGCTGGTGGATTTGAGTTGCCAACCTTTTGGTTAGCAGCCAAGCTCAACCACTGTAACTTAGAGTATAATTTTGCAGAAAAAAACACTGGCCAAGATTGCAAAAAAACTTATATATGTATTTTTATACCCATTAACCCATTGCCATCAAGTGGATTCTGACTCATAGCGACCCTATAGGACAGACTAGAACTGCCCCATAGGGCTTCCAAGGCTGTAATCTTTACAGAAGCAGAATGGCACATCTTTCTCTCATGGAATGTCTGGTGGGTTCAAACCACTGACCTTTTGGTGAGCAGCCTAGCACTTAACCACTGCACCATCGGGGCTTCTTTTATGTATCCCTGTAAAATACCAAAAAACCAAACCTGTTGCTATCGAGTCGATTCCAACTCATAGCGAGCCTATAGAACAGAGTAGAGCTGCCCTGTACGATTTCCAAGAAGTGCCTGGTGGATTCGAACTGCTGACCTTTTGGTTGGTATCCATAGCACTTAACCACTACACCACCAGGGTTTCCATGTATAAAAAAAAAAAATTTTTTTTTTTTAGACACCTATAAATGTTGTATGTACGGTTATAAAAGCATAAAGAAAAATATAGATTGTTAACATGGGTTAACTGAAGGCAAGAGTATAGAGCAATGCAAGTAGATGTGGGACGAAGAATGCTGTGGAAGCAAAAGAGGAAGAAACTACACTTAGAGCAATGTCCATTATATGTATGTAAGCGTATGCTTAAGTGAAAAATGCAAGAAGCAGAACAAATATGTAAAACATGATTCTACTTTTGCAAAAACCCATATTTGTATTTAAATATGCTTTTATATATTTGATTTAACAAGGAAAAAAAATGTGATCGAATTCATTCCTGTTTTTAGATTACCTTAAGGAAGTACAGTGGAGATGGGGAAATATAAGTAGGCTTGCCTTTGTATGTATTCTTTTTTTTTTTTATGTTTCACTTACTAAAATAAACATGCATTGCTATGATAATTTGGAAAAAAATCACAGAAAGTTACTTTTGTTTTGCTTTCTTTTGATATGCCTTTGTTTATTTTTTAACTAACTAAAGTCTTCATTTGAGTTTCCTTAGTTTTTACCTGATGTCCTTTTTCTGTCCCAGAATACCATGCAATATGCCACATTAGATTTATTTTTCATGGCTCTAACTCCTCTTGGCTATGACAGTTTTTCAGACTTTACTTACTTTTTATGACCTTGATGGTGTTAAGGAGTTGAGTTCTGCTCAAGTATTTTGTAGAATGCCCCTCAATTTGAGTTTGTCTAATTTTTTTTTTTTTCAGGGTTAGAGATGTGTTGTGGGTTTGGGGTAGGAAGACCACAGAGGTGAAGTGCCATTCTTATCACATCATATAAAGGATATAGTCTATCAACATATCTTTTCACTGTTGATGTTAATCTTGGTCTCCTGGCTGAGAGAACATATGTCAGGTGTCTCCACTGTAAATTTACTCCCTGCCTTCCATACTTTACTACTGGAAGGAAGTTACTTTCCACAGCAACACTGAAAAGGCAGGAAGTTATGTTCCATCTACTTGAGGGCAGAGCGCCTGCATAAGTTACTTGGAATTTGTCAGTGCAGAAAGTTTGTCTGTTTTCTCGTGTTATTTATTCAATCATTTATTTATATTAGTGTGGATTCGTGGAGATATTCTCTGGGTTACAACTCAAGGTTATGTGATTTATTTGGAATCATAAATAGTTTCACCTTGGACTTTTGGGAGCTCTTTTGGGGGTTTCCAGTATCCTTTTAACATACTGTCATTGGCTTCTTTTCTAAACACTTCCTTACTTTTCGGCGCTACAAGACTCTCCAAGATCATCTTGTACTTTTCCTATTTCATTGTATAATTAGCCTTTTGCCCAAGAATTCCCTAGTCCTTTGATTGGAGAATGGTATTAGACACCAAGATCAGAGTGTTTTTTATTCACATAAAAATCATAACTTTTTTTAAAGTAGTAGGGAGCCATTAAAGATTTGTGAGTAGGGGAACACACTCACCTACACATACTTACACATATACACTCACACACTTTCACACACACATGCTTACATACACAATACACACACTCATATACACACAAATGATACTTCAGACTTTAGTAGAAAGCAAGTGTGATTTTAGAGTGGTGAGGCTGGAATGGGAGTCTAATTAAGGGACAATAAGTAAACTTCCAGCAGATATTGTAAAGGACTGAGCGAGAGTGGTGGGTCTGGTGTTACAAATCTGTGTTTGTATTTTTTAGAATATATTTGCCAGCTTCTTGAGGACAGAGGTGAAGTCCTCTTTATTGCTGTATCCCTAGACCCTACTACAATGAAAGAAGAAAATACACAAAGAGAGGAAGGGAAGAAGGAAAGAGAAAAAAATTTTACAAAGTGAGGAAGAGAGGCATAAAAGTAGGAGAGAAGAAGAGAAAGGAAACAAGGAAGGAAGGAAAGAAGAAAGGAAGGAATGGAGGCAGGGAAAGGAGGAAGGCAGGAAAGAAGGGTAGAATCAAGGGATTAGAAAAAGAAGCCTTCTAGAATAGAAATCAACAGTGTTTTTGAGGGTTTGGCCTGCTGCCACCATTTTGCACTTGCAGAGTTAATGATGCTAGATTAGCCTCATTCACATTTTGCTTTATAATTTTAAAGGTTATTTAACTTAAATTGGAAACCCTGGTGGTGTAGTGGTTAAGTGCTAAGGCTGCCAACCAAGAGGTCGGCAGTACGAATCCACCAGGTGCTCCTTGGAAACTCTATGGGGCAGTTCTACTCTGTCCTATAGGGTCACTATGAGTCAGAATCGACTTGATGGCAGCGGTTTTGTTTTGGTATTGTTTTGTTTTAACGTAAATTATCACAGTTTATATTATGATAATCAATAATAATACAGATAAATAAGTCACCAGCCCAGACTCTGACAGGGTTAAGAGGAAAATCTCCGTTGGGGATATTTGTCATTTCAGTGATAAAGCCCATATTTTTCAGAAAATCTAAAATGACAGTCTTTGTCCTTTGAGATAAATGAAAACAACTAATTGATCAATTTTCCCTAAAAATTTAATAAATAGATAATACTAAGTTTACATTTAGAATTTTTATTTAGGGATTATTATTATTATTTTGACAGAGACTCATTTGGGAATATAAAACTAAATGCAAGAAGCAAAGAGCTCTTCAGTATACTTAACATTTAAAAATTTTCATCAGATTCCAGTCACACTCAAAATCAACTTTCCGGTGCTTGCTTCACTGGCCCCTGTGGATCCAGTTGACCGGGGACTAATATTTCTGCTAAATCTCCATAACTAACCTAGGGGTATTTGGTGGCATGGATTTACAGGGGGATAAAATGCGACCAGCCTGCTTAATTTCCCCGAGGATACAAACTTGATAGAATACCAAGAATAAAAACGTCACTTTTTATTCAAAAAGCAGCTCTGAATTCTTCCAGCAAACACACACATTTAGATGGAGTACTGTAGTGTAAAATTAATTTTATCCCTTTTTTTATAGCAATCTATTTAATAACATATCCTCTGATATATGGTGTCTGTCATACCGAGCTGGGTGGTTTGAAGTAGAACCACACCTCCTTCACCACACATAAATGAGTTACGATTAGAAGTTATACATCAAAAGTTCTTTGTCTTAAAATAATGTCCTATTCCTCCTAAATTATAAACTACCTACATTATGCCAGGTATTGGTACTAGGTGTCTTAATATTGTAACAAAGCTAATGCTTTTAATAATTTGTAAATCATCTTCCTTGTAAAGCTAAGTGTCGGCACTGTGATTCTGAACCGTGACTTTCTAAAGCATAACTTTTATTTTGTAAAGTACACTTTTGCCTGCAAGCATTAGGAAGTTCGGTAAAGTCATCCACAGTACCACATCTATGGGTAGACAATAATGGATTTTTGTGGTCATGGAAGGACCTTTTTAGAGTCCTTTCTTTCCCAACTGTGCTTCCCTTCTTGGTCAAATTTGATGCTCGGGATCCCACCCTTGAAGTCAGGCCTTCAGTCAGATTGTATACATGCAGAATGCTTTTAAATGTAAATAGATTTTCTGGAAGATTCCACAGCAAATCTTCCCTCTTCCTCTCCCTCGCCCCCACTCTTTACTGGAAAGAAACTAGTGCATATGATGTATTTAATATGCCATTACTTGGTATTGAATTGTTCACTAATGTTAATAACAAACTTCAAGTTAAATATCTCCAATTTAGAAAAAGAAAAAAAAAGGCTTAGATTCAGAAAAGGTCAGTAACTTATTAAAAGTAGCATTTAATAGATGAGGGAGGCAATATTTTAACCCTTTGGAAGCCTCTTAAGGCAATACTCAACCACTTCAAAACTGATCAGCCATAAAAAATTTTAGGGATTTCCCATTGTGTGCATGGTAAATTTCAAATTCTTTGTTGTTGTTGCTTACAGTTGTCTTCGAGTTGGCTGTAACTTGTATGACCTTATGGATGATAGAACAAAACCTTGCCCAGTCCTGTGCCATCTTTATGATCATTGGTATGTTTGAGTTCATTGTTGCTGTATTGTGTCAATCCAATTTATTGAGCGTTTCCCTTCACCAAACATAATACCTTTTCTAGTGGCTGATTTTTTCCGACGACATGCCCAGGATAAGAGAGATGAAGTCTCACCATCCTTCCTTCTAAGGAACATTTTGGTTGTATTTCTTCTAACATTGATTTATTCATTCTTCTGACAGTCCACCATATATTCAACATTTTTTGCCAATATCACAATTCAATCACATCGATTCTTCTCATGTCTTCCTTTTTCATTATCCAACTTTTGCATGCATATGAGGTGATTGTAAAGACCATACCGTGGGTCAGAGGCACCTTAGTCATCAAAACAAAATCTTTTAATTTTAAAACTTTCAATAAGTCTCTGCATAGCTGTTCGCAGACTGTTTTCCCAATGCAATGTCATTTTATTTCTTGACTGCTGTTTCCATGAACATTGGTTTTTAATCAAAGTAGAACGGAATCATTTACAACTTCAATTTCTTCTTCATTTATCACAATGTTGTTTATAAGCCCAGTTGTGAAGGTTTTTGTTTTCTTCACATTCAGGCATAATTCCTACTGAAAGCTATAGTCTTTGACCTTCATCAGCAAGTGCTTCAAGTCGTCTTCATTTTCAGCAAGCAAGGTTGTGTCATCTGCATATCACAGGTTGTTAATGAGTCTTCCTCCAGTCCTGATCTAGAATTTTTCTTCATATATTCCAGTTTTTTGTGATTATTTGGTCAGCATACAGATTGAATAAGTAAGGTGAAAGGACACATCACTGCCACACACCTTTTCCAATTCGGAACCACACAATATTCCCTATTTCTCTTCTAATGACTGCCTCCTGATCCATGTATAGTTTTCTCATGAGCAAAATTAAGAATCCTGGAATTCCCATTCCTCTTACTGTTATCTATAACTCATTATGAGCTACACAATCAAATGCTTTCATATAATCAATAAAACACAGGTAAACATCTCTCTGGTATTCTATGATTTCAGCCAAGATGCACTTGACAATAGCAATATTTCTCGTTCCACACTGTGATGATTAAGATTGTGTGTCAACTTGGCTGGGCCATGATTCTCAGTGATCTGGCAGTTATGATGTAGTCTGGCAGCTGTGTAATGATGTAATCTCCTCCATGATGCTATCTGATACAATGTAATTTCCTGCATAACGAGATCTGCTATGAGCAGCCAATCAGTTGAAAAGAAGTTTCCTTGGAGTTATGGCCTGCATCCAATATACATGTGCTTTCTGGCAAAGATCACTGGCTTTTGCTCTGCTCTGGAACCTGCATTCAGTTCTTCACCATATGAACTCTGGTTCTTGGGACTAGAGCCAGCAGCCTACCATTTTACCTCCCAACCTTGGATTTGCCAGCCTCAGAAGCCCATGAGCCAGCAGTTTGCCATCTGACCAGCAGCTGACTCAGGAGAAGCCTCCAACCTGACACCTGATCCATGGACTTGGGACTTTCCAGGCTCAACAACCTCATGAGTCATTTCCTTGATATAAATCTCTCTCTCTCTCTGTACATATATATATGCTTCACTAGTTTTGCTTCTCTAGAGAACCTACCCTAGGACATTTGGTACCAGGAGTGGTCCCAGAGAAACAAAATTATAAGGATGAATTTTCTAAATTGGTTCTCAAGACTGATCAATAAAACACAGGTAAACATCTTTCTGGTATTCTCAACTTTCAGCCAAGGTCTATCTGATATCAGCAATGATACCCCTTGTCCAAAGTCCTTTTCTGAATTCAGCTTGAATTTCTGCCAGCTACCTGTCAATGTACTGCTTCAACTCTTTTTTAACTATCTTCAGCAGAATTTTACTTCTAGGTGATATTAATGGTATTTTTCAATAAGTTCTGCAATATGTTGGATCACCTTTCTTTGTAATGGGCATAAATATGAATCTCTACCATTTGTTTGACCAGGTAGCTGCCTTCCAAATTTCTTGGCATAGATGAGTGACTGTTTCCAGCTTTGCATCCATTTTTTGAAATATCTCAGTTGCTATTCTATCAATTCTGGAGCCTTGTTTTTTGTCAATATCTTCAGTGCAGTTTGGACTTCTTCCCTCAGTACCATCAGCTCTTGATGATATGCTACCTCCTGAAATGGTTGAACGCTGACCAATTCTTTTTGGTACAGGGACTGTGTATTCCTTCTATCTTCATTTGATGTTTCCAGCGTTGTTCAATATTTTTCCCGTAGAACCTTTGATATTGCAACTCAAGGCTTGAATTTTTTCTTCAGCTCTTTCAGCTTGAGGAATGCTGAATGTATTCTTCCCTTTGTGTTTTCCAACTCTAGGTCTTTGCACATTTCATTATAATGCTTTATTTTGTCTTCTTGATCTGCCCTTTGAAATCTTCTCTTCAGCCCTTTTACTTCATCGTTTCTTCCATTCACTTTAGCTACTCTGTATTCAAGGGCAAGTTTCAGAGTCTCTTCTGACATCCATTTTGGTCTTTCCTTTCTTTCCTGTCTTTTAAATGACCTTTTTCTTTCTTCTTATGTGATATCCTTGATGTTATCCCAGGACTCCTCTAGTCTTCTGTCATTAGTGTTCAATGAGTTAAATCTATTCTTGAGATGGTTTCTAAATTCAGGTGGGATACTTAAGGTTGTACTTTGGCTCTTGTGGGCTTGTTTTACTTTTCACCTTCAACTTGTATATGAGCAATTGATGGTCTGTTCCATAGTCATCTTTGTTCCTACTGGTGATATTGAGCTCCTCCATTGTCTCTTTCCACAGCTATAGTCAATTCGATTCCTGCATGTTCTGTCTGGCAAGGTCCATGTGTATAGTCACCATTTATATTATTGGAGAAAAGTATTTCCAAAGAATAAATCACTGGGCTTGCAAAATTTCTATCATGAGATCTCCAGCGTGGTTTCTGTCACCAAGGCCATGTTTTCCAACTACCAATCCTTCTTCTTTGTTTCCAAGGTTCACGTTCCAATCACCAGTAATTATTACTGTATCTTGATTACATGTTTCATCAATTTCAGACTGCAGAAGCTGATAAAAATCTTGAATTTCTTCATCTTCGGCATTAGTGGTTGGTGTGTAAATTTGAGTAATAGTTGTATTAACTGGTCTTCCTTGTAGGTGTATGGATATTATCTTATCACTGTACTTCAGAAAAGATCTTGAAATGTTCTTTTTGACGATGAATGCAATGCTATTCCTCTTCATTTTGTAACTCTCAGAGTAGTAGACTATATGATTATCCAATTCAAATGGCCAATACCAGTCCATTTCAGTTCACTAATGCCTAAGGTACAGATTTTTGTGTGTGCCATTTCATTTTGACGACTCCCAATTTTCCTATACTCATACTTCGTACATCCATGATTTGATTATTAATGGATGTTTGCAACTGTTTCTTCTTATGTTGAGTCATATAACAACAGCAAATGAAGGTCTCAAAAGCTTTACTCCATCCACATCATTAAGGTAGACTTTGCTTTGTGGAGACAGCTTTTCCCTAGTCATATTTTGTGTGCTTTCCAACCTGAGGGGCTAATGTTCTGGCACTATATCAGACAAAGTTTCATTGCTATTCATAATGTTTTCACTGGCCAATCTTTAAGAAGTAGATCTCCAGGTCCTTCTTCCTTTGGAGGTTCTAGGGACCACAATATGACAAAAAAAAAAAATTTTTTTTAAGGCATACATAATAGAAAAGAAGTAAAATTTCCTTTATTTGTAAAGTTCAAGATTTTTTCACAAAAAAAAAAGATGAAAAAATCCTATAAGGACATATACTAAAATCAGTGAGTGAATATGGCAAATTTGTAGGATAAGAGGTCAATATACAAGAATTAATTTTATATATATGGTGCAGATCTTTTGATCTTGACTACTAACCTAAAGGTTGGTGGTTCAAACCCACCCAGCAGAGCTGTGAGAGAAAGGTCTGGTGATCTGCTTCCGGAAAGATTATGCCAAGAATATCCTATGAACCAGTTCTAATTTATAACATATGTGGTTGCCATGAATAGGAATTGACTCAACAGCAACAGGTTTATACACACACACATATATATGTATATATATACATACAAAACTACATATATATGTATACAAATTTTTTTTTGTTTTTTTATGTTTGTATCTATCAAATAATAGGAAAATAAAATTTAAAACAGTCGATCTGCTTTACAATGGCATAAGAAAGCATAACATTAATAAAATAAAATTAATAATATTGCTTTCAAAAAAAACCTCCAAAACATTGTTGAGAGAAATTAAAGAAAACCTAAATAGATGAACAGATATTTCATGGTCATGGATTGGAAGACTCAATATTTTTACAATGTTAATTATTCTGAAATTTCTCCTAGTTTTGGAGAAATCAAACTTGAAATCATTGTTGTTAATTGCTTGCTGTCCAGTCGATCCCAACTCATGGCAACCCCATGCCTGCAGAGTAGAACTACACCATAGGGTTTTCTTGGCTGTAATCTTAACAGAAGGAGATTGCCAGACTTTTTATTCCCCAGTACCAATGGATGGTTCTAACCACCAACCTTTAGGTTAGCAGTCAAGTGCAACCTTGTTGTCCCACCTAGGGACTTTAGTCAAAATAGTAGCAGACTTTTTTTTTTAAAGAAATTGGCAAGTTTACTGTAAAATTTATATGGGAAGTCAAAGGACCTAGAAAAGTTCAAGCAGTCTTGAAAGGAAGAACAAAGTTGGAGTACTTATACTACCTGATTTTAAGTTTTTTTCTAAACCTACAATAATCGAAATAGTGTGGTATTGGCATAAACATACACAAATGATGAATGAAACACACAGCAGTTTCAGATATAGCTCTCATTGGGAAACAAAACGTTTTAAAGAAAAGGTGCTGTTTAAGCCTATAGGAAAAAAAAAGAAAAGAAATCTAACCAAAGGGTCACCAGTTCGAATCTGCCAGACGCTCCTTGGAAACTCTGTGGGGCAGTTCTACTCTGTCCTATAGGGTCGCTATGAGTCGGTATTGACTCACGGCGCTGGGTTTTTTGTTTTGGTTTGAATCTTATATCAAACCACACAGAAATTAATTAAAGATGGGTCAGAAAGCTGAATGTCAAAGCAAAATCTATGACTATTTTAGAAGAAAACATATGAGATATCTTGCATTGTTGTGGTATACAACGATTCTTAGACAACAAACAAAAATCGTTGTTGTTGTTGTTAGACTCTGTTGAGTTGGTTCTGATTCATAGCCACCCTATGTGCAACAGAAACAAACACTGCCCAGTCCTGTATTGTTATGCATGAGTCCATTGTTGCAGCCACTGTGTCAATCCATCTCCTTGGTCTCCCCTGATTACATGTCCAAAGTATGTGAGAAGAAGTCTTGCCATCCTCACTTCTTTTTTTTTTAATATATATTTTTTTAATTGAACATTAAAGGAAGGCTTACAGAACAAACTAGTTTCTCATCAAACAATTAGTATACACATTGTTGAATGACATTAGTTAACAATCCCAAGACATGTCAACACTCTCCCTTCTCAGCCCTGGGTTCTCTACTACCAGCTTTCCTGTTCCCTCCTGCCTTCCAGTTCCTGCTCCAGGGCTGGTGCATCCTTTTAGTCTTGTTTTGTCCCATGAACCTGTTCAATCTCTTGCCAACCTCACTTCTAATGAGCATTCTGGCTGTACTTCTTCCAAGACAGATTTGTTCATTTTTCTTGGCAGTTGGTGTTCTATTTAATATTCTTTGCCAACTCATAATTCAAACACATCAATTCATCTTCGGTCTTCCTTATTCATTGCTCAGCTTTCACATGTATGTGAAGCAATCGGAAACACCACGGCTTGGGTCAGGAGCACCTTAGTCCTCAAAGTGACATCTTTGCTTTTTAATACTTTAAAGAGATCTTTTACAGCAGATTTACCCAATGCAATGAGTCTGATTTCTTGACTGGTATTTCCATGGGCTTTGACTATGGACCCAGGTAAAATGATAACCTTGATAACTTCAATCTTTTCTGTTTATCATGATGTTGTTTATTGGTCCAATTGTGAGGATTTTTATTTTCTTTATGTTGAAATGTAATCCATACTGACGTCTGTGGTCTTTGATCTTCATCAGTAAGTGCTTCATGTCCTCCTCACTTTCAGCAAGCAAGGTTGTGTTATCTGCATAACACAGGATGTTAATGAGTTTTCCTCCAATCTTGATGCCACATTCTTCTTCATGTACTCCAGCTTCACATATTATTTGCTCAGCATACACACTGAATAAGTCTGGTGAAAAATACAACCCTGATGCACACCTTTTTAAACTTTAAACTAGACACGTTCTGTTTGAACTATGGCCTCTCGATCTGTGTACAGGTTCCTCTTGAGCGCAATTAAGTGCTCTGGAATTCCCATTTTTCAAAATGCTATTTATAATTTGTTCTGATCCACACAGTTAAATGCCTTTGCGTAGTCAATAAAATACTGGTAAACATCTTTCTTTAATTCTCTGCTCTCAGCCAGGATCCATCTGACATCAGCAGTGATAGCCCTGGTTCCACGTTCTCTTCTGAATCCAACTTAAGCCCTATTGATGTACTGCTGCAACTGGTTTTGAATGACCTTCAGCAAAATTAAACTAGTAACCATAAAAATGTTTAAAATGCACTTGATTAAATTTGAATTTTTTTTTTCATCCAGTTGTTGTTGTTCCATTAGGGAGACCAGGATTTGTCTCATGCTAATGTTCCTTACGTGAAGTAAAATTTTGCTGAGGATCATTCAAAAACAGTTGCAACAGTACATGAACAGGGAACTGTGGAATTTCAACTCAGATTCAGAAGAGGACATGGAACGTGGGATATCATTGCTGATGTCAGATGGATCCTGGATGAAAGCAGAGAATACCAGAAAAATGTTTACCTATATTTTATTGGCTATGCAAAGGCATTCAACTCTATGGATCATAACAAATTATGGATAACATTCTGAAGAATGGAAATTTCTGAACATTTAATTGCAGTCCTAAGGAACCTGCACATAAACCAAGAGTCAGTCATTCACACAGTACAAGGGAATACTGCATGGTTTAAAATCCGGAAAGGTGTGCATCAGGGCTATATTCTTTCATCATACATATTCAATCTGTATGCTGAGCAAATAATCCAAGAAGCTGGACTATATGAAGAAGAATGGGGCATCAGGTTTGGAGGAAGACCCATTAACAACCTGGGATATGCAGATGACTCAATCTTGCTTCTGGAAAGTGAAGAGAACTTGAAGCACTAACTAATGAAGATCAAAGACCACAGCCTTCAGTATGGATTACACCTCAACATAAAGAAAACAAAAATCCTCACAGCATAATGATAAATGGAGAAAATATTGAATTCGTCCAGGATTTCATTTTAATCGGATCCATAGTCAATGTCCATGGAAACAGCAGTCGAGAAATCAAATGACACATTGCACTGGGCAGATCTGCTGCACAAGATCTCTTTAAAGTGTAAAAAAGCCAAGATCTCACTTTGAAAACTAAGGTGCGCCTGATCTAAGCTGTAGTATTTCCAGTCACCTCATATGCATGCGAAACCTGGACAATGTGAAGGGAAGACCAAAGAAGAATTGATGTCTTTGAATTATGGTGTTAGTGAAGAATATTGAGTATACCATGGACTGCCAGAAGAACGAACAAATCTATCTGGGAAGAAGTACAGCCAGAATGTGCCTTAGCAGCAAGGGTGGCGAGTCTCAGGTACTTTGTTACCAGAGGGATCAGTCCCTGGAGTACATCACGCTCAGTAAAGTCAGCAGAAACAAGGAAGACCCTCAACGAGATGAATTGACATAATGGCTGCAACAACCATCTCAAACAGTGCAGTGTTTGTGAGGATGGTGGAGGACCAGGCAGTGTTTCATTCTGTTGTGCATTTGGGTAGCTATAAGTTGGAACCTACTCGAGGGCAGCTAACAACACCAGTAACAACTTATTGGCAACAATTACAACAATCAACTGTGCAACTGTACCTTTAATCAATGTGGTGTTTCCATCACTGTTAACCCCCTCTTTTCACCCTTCCCCCCACCCCTGGTAACCACTAATAAACTCTGGTCTCTATACATTTGCCTTTTCTTTCTGCTTAATTCAGGTCATACAGTATTTGTCCGTTTTGTGACTGGCTAATTTCACTAAACAAATTTGTCTCGACGTTCCAACCACATTATAGCATGTACCAAGACTTCATTTCCATGTTTTTTTTTATGTACCACATTTTGTTTATCCATTCATCTGTTGATCGGCATTTAGGCTGTTTCCACCTTTTGGCTATTTTTTATTATGAATAGTGCTACAATGAAAGTTTGTGTCCAATTTTCTGTTTGAGTCTCTGCTTTCAAATCTTTTGGTTATATACCTAGGAATGGAATTGCTGGGTGATATGATAATTTGTTTTTTTAAGATAATTCTATTTTTACTTTTTTTTGAGGACCTGCCACGCTGTATTCAACAAAATCTGTGCCATTTTTAATTCCAGCCAGCAATGCATAATGGTACCAATTTCCCCACATCCAAGCCAACATGTATTATTTTTCTGGTTTTTGTTTTGTTTTAATATTAGCCATCCTAGTGGGAGTGAGGAAACCCTGGTTGCCTAGCGGTTAAATGCTGCAGCTTCTAGCCAGGAGATCGGCAGTTCAAATCCACCAGGTGCTCTTTGGAAACTCTATGCGGCAGCTCTACTGGGTTACTATGAGTCAGAATCAACCGCAGTGAGTTTTTTTTTTTTTTTTTTTTTAGTGGGAGTGAAATGGGTATCTCATATATTTATTTTGTCTTTTGTTGCTTGTGCTTGTTATTATATTAGATAAAACCGCTGTTAAATCTAGGCTTGACAGCATTGTCGCTATATTTTCTACTAAGATTTTTGTGGTTTTAGAATGCACATTTAGGTCTTTAATCCATTTTGGATTTATCTTTGTGTAAGGTGTGAAGCATGGATCCTGCTTCATTTTCTGCATGTGGAAATCCAGTTTTCTCAACAGCGTTTTTTGAAAAGACTCTTCTTTCCACATTTGATGAACTTATCACTCTTGTCAAAAATCAGTTGACCATAGATGTGCGTGTCTATTTCTGAATTCTTAATTCTATTCCACTGGTCTCTTTGTCTGTTATACCAGTACCAGGCTATTTTGATTACTGTAGCTATATAATATATTTTAAAATCAGGAAGTATGAGTCATTCTACTTTATTCTTCTCCTTCAGCATTGCTTTAGCTATTCAGGGCCTCTTGCCATTCCACACAAAGTTGAGGATTGGTTTTTTCATTTCTGTAAAGAAAGCTGTTGGAATTTTGATTAAGATTGCATTAAATCTATGGATCTTCTTGGGTAGTATTGACACCTTAACCATATTACATCTTTCAATTCAAGAACAAGAGGAATCTTTCCATTTATTTAAGCCTTCTTTAAGCTCTTTCAGCAGTGTTTTATAATTTTCATTGTGTAAGCCCTTCACACCTCTGGTTAGGTTTATTCCTAGGTATTTTATTCTTTTAGATGATATTACAAAAGGAATTGTTTCCCTAATTTTCCTTTCAGATTTCTCATTACTGGTGTATAGCAACCCAAGTGATTTTTGTTTGTTGACCTTGTAACTTTTCTAAATTCCTCTATTAGCTCCACAAGTTTTGTTGTGAATTCTTTGGGATTTTCTATATACAGGATCGTATCACACACAAATAAAGATAATTTAACTTCTTTTCCACTATGGATATCTTTTGTTTCTTTTCCTCATCTTATTTCTCAGGTTAGGACTTCTAATATAGTATTGAAAAGAATTGGTTAGAGCAAGCACCCTTGTCTTGTTTCCAATTTCAAGGAGAAAGCTCTGTCTTTCTCCATTAAGTATAATGTTGGCTGTTGCCTTTCATATATGTCCTGGATCATATTGAGGAACTTCCTTTTTATTCGAATATTTTTTTAGGGTTTTTTATCAAGAATATTAAGACAGAATATTTTGAGGTGGGGCCAAGATGGCAGAATAGCCAGATGCCTCTGGCTATCCCTCTTACAAAAAGACCCCCCAAAATCCAGTGAAACAATTATATTTGTGACAAGCTAGTAGCCCTGAACATCAAAGGCAAAGTTAGAAAATGGACTGAGCAGTAGGGGAAGAGAGAGGTGGTTCAGAAGTGGAGAGGAGTTGTCAGACCTGAATCTCTGGGGGCCCTCAGGCACCATTCCAGGAGAGGCAGCAGTGGGCCAGTAGTAGTGTTCAGCAGCAGTTCCCTCAGGGAGAAGCAGCCAGCTGCACAGCCTACTCATACCTCGGGAACCAGAGAAGAATGGCACTCTAGGCAAAACCTAAGTACTTGCATATATTTTACCATGCCCCCTTGCCCAAAAGCTGCCTTCAGTGGCTGTTGATTTCCCTGGGCCTGGGATAGGACAATTTGAGTGCCCTCAGCCGTGCTCTGGGCCTTGGAGCAGACTGAATTCACATCAGTAGGAAAAGATAATTTGCCAGCTCCACCAACCAGGGAAGCTCAGGACAGAAGCGGCTCCTGTCCAGGCAAAAATGGTCTGTGGACTTTGAACACCTTTCCCCCATGCATAGACCTGTGTGGGCCTATTTCAGGAGAATAGGCCCTTGCTGGAAGACTACAACTGCTTAACTGTGCAGTAGCGAGGTGGGTGATTGATATTTGACACTGCTTTGCCTATTAACAGGGTCCTCACCTACCCATATCAGGGACCTAAAACTGGTGGCTCCATTCAGATCACCCAGCCACCTGTGACGGGAGTGCAAGGATAACTGGTACCTCCCAGCCATTACAACCAAAAGCATTGGGTGCCCATGATCCAACTGCAGAACACACCCACCTGTACACTCTAGGGAACAGGGACGTGCTTTCCTCAGAGACACTCAGGGGACAGTTCTCAACACCCTGCCTTGTTCACAGCATGACCCCCAGCTGCAATCAGATACTGCTATCTACACCAAACAACCCTGCCCCTCTAAGACTGTATGACAGACAGTGTATCACACATTTGATGACCAGCTACCTGGACACCTAAGCTGAATCCACACAAGAAAAGTGAATGAGCTTGTAACCTCATATACCTGTAACAGCTCTTGCCATCTGGTGATGGGAAGTCAGAACCACAAAGGCAAAAATAATCAAGGTAGCTCACTCAAGCAACCCATCTGGGCAACACAAAACAAAGCAAGAAATTAGGATACAGTAAGCAAACTTAAAGTAATAACTTATAGATGGCTTAGAGACAACAGTTGATATCAAACCACATAAAGAAACAGACCATGATCATTTCAACAAGCTCTCAACGCAGAGAATCAAAGGATCTTCTGGATAAAGGTGCCTTCCTGGAATTACCGGATGCAGAATGCAAAAGATTAATACATAGAATTTTTCAAGACATAAGAAAGGAGATTAGGCAATAAGCAGAAAAAGTCAAGGAACACACAGGTAAAACAGTTGAAGAAATTGAAATGGTTATTCAAGAACATAAAGAAAAATTTAATAAGCTGCAAGAATCCATAGAGAGACAGTAATCAGAAATTCAGAAGATTAACAATAACATTACATAATTAAACAACTCAAAAGAAAGAGGAGCAGAATTGAACAGGTGGAAAGCAGAATTAGTGAACTTGAAGATAAAGCACTTGGCACGAATATATTGGAAGAAAAATCAGACAAAAGAATTTTAAAAAATGAAATAACCTTAAGAATCATGTGAGATTCAATCAAGAGATATAACCTATGAGTGACTGAAGTACCAGAGCAGGGAGGTATAACAGAAAATACAGAGAGAATTGTTGAAGATTTGTTGGCAGAAAACTTCCCTGATAGAGAATGGTTGAAGATTTGTTGGCAGAAAACTTCCCTGATATCATGAAAGATGAGATGATATCTATCCAAGATGCTCATCAAACTCCACATAAGGGAGATTTTAAAAGAAAGTCACCAAAACATATTATAATCAAACTTGCCAAAACCATAGATAAAGAGAGAATTTTTTTTTTTTTTTTATGGATAAATTAAAAGTCACCTACAAAGGAGAGTCAATAAGAATAAGTTTGGAAATGTTGGAGAGGCTGCGGAAAGATTGGAACTCTTATACACTGCTGGTGGGAATGCAAAATGGTACAACCACTATGGAAATTTATCTGGCATTTTCTTAAAAAGTTAGAACTAGAACTACCATATAACCCAGAAATCCCACTCCTTGGAATATACCCTAGAGAAATAAGAGCCTGTACACGAACAGATATATGCACACCCATGTTTATTGCAGCACTGTTTACAATAGCAAAAAGATGGAAGCAACCAAGGTGTCCATCAATGGATGAATGGTTAAATAAATTATAGTATATTCACACAATGGAATACTATGCATTGATAAAGAACAGTGACGAATCTGTGATACATTTCATAACATGAACGAACCTGGAAGGCATTATGCTGAGTGAAATTAGTCAGTTGCAAAAGGACAAATATTGTATAAGACCACTATTATAAGATCTTGAGAAATAGTATAAACTGAGAAGAACACATTCTTTTGTGGTTACGAGGTGGGGAGGGAGGGAGGGTGGGAGAGGGTTTTTTACTGATTAGTTAGTAGATAAGAACTACTTTAGGTGAAGGGAAGGACAACACTCAATACAGGGAAGGTCAGCTCAACTGGACTGGACCAAAAGCAAAGAAGTTTCCAGGATGAACTGAATGCTTCAAAGGTCAGCAGAGCAAGGGTGGGGGTTTGGGAACTATGGCTTAAGGGGACTTCTAAGTCAATTGGCAAAATAAATTCTATTATGAAAACATTCTGCATCCCACTTTGAAGTGTGGCATCCGGCGCCTTAAATGCTAACAAGTGGCCATCTAAGAGGCATCAATTGGTCTCAACCCACCTGCAGCAAAGGGGAATGAAGAACACCAAGGTCATGTGATAACTATGAGCCCAAGAGACAGAAAGGGCCACATGAACTAGAGACTTACATCATGCTGAGACCAGAAGAACTAGATGGTGCCCGGCCACCACCAATGACTGCCCTGACAGGGAGCACAACAGAGAACCCCTGAGGGAGCAGAAGAACAGTGGGATGCAGACCCCAAATTCTCATAAAAAGACCAGACTTAATGGTCTGACTAAGACTAGAAGAATCCCAGTGGTTATGGGACGCAAACCTTCTGTTGGCCCAGGACAGGAACCATTCCCAAAGACAACTCATCAGACATGGAAGGGACTGGACAATGGGTTGGAGAGAGATGCTGATGAAGAGTGAGCTACTTGTATCAGGTGGACACTTGAGACTGTGTTGGCGTCTCCTGTCTGGAGGGGAGATGAGAGGGTAGAGAGGGTTAGAAACTGGCAAAATGGTCACGAAAGGAGAGACTGGAAGGAGGGAGTGGGCTGACTCATTAGGGGGAGAGTAAATGGGAGTATGCAGTAAGGTGTATATAAGCTTATATGTGACAGACTGACTTGATTTGTAAACTTTCACTTAAAGCACAATAAAAATTATTAAAAAAAAGAGAAGAATAAGTTTGGACTACTCAGCAGAAACCATGCAGGCAAGAAGGCAATGCGGTAACTTATTTTTTAAAAATTGAAGGAAAAAAAATTGCCAGCCATGAATCACATATCCAGCAAAACTATCTCTCATGTATGAAGGTGAAATTAGGACGTTTCCAGATAAGCAGAAGTTTAGGGGATTCATAAAAATCAAACCAAACCTACAAGAAATACTAAAGGGATGACTTTGGTTAGAATATCAATAATATTAGTTATCAAACCAAGACTAGGAAATTGGACTGACCAATCACATGTTAACCTAGACAGGGAAATCACAAAAAAGTCAAGATTAAATGCTAACAACAGGGAAACAGTGATATTATTATGTAAAAGAAGACAACATTAAAATAATAAGAGAGGGACTAAGAAATGTAGTCATAGATCTTTCATGTGGAGATGAAGACAAGGAGATATAAAGGAATAAAAGTTAGGTTAAAACTTAGAAATATAGGAGTAAATATTAAGGTAACCACAAAGGAGACTACGCTAATCATCAAAATAAAATAGAAGACAAAAATAGAGGCTCAGTAGAAACAAAATCAACAACAACGAATAAGAGGAAAAGACATAATAAAAAGATAAACAACTCAGCACAAAAAAATAAGAGGGAAAAAGAAACTGTCAACAACACACAAAAAAAAGACATCAAAATGACAGCACTAAACTCATACATATCTGTAATTACACTGAATATAAATGGACTAAATACACTGATAAAGAGACAAAGAGTGGCAGAGTGGATAAAAAAACACGATCCACAAATATGCTGCCTACAAGAGACACACCTTAGAGTTAGAGACACAAAGAAACTAAAACTCAAAAAAATGGAAAAAAAATATATCACGCAACAATCAAAACAGAGAAGGAGTGGCAATAATAATTTCTGACAAAATAGACATTAAAGTTAAATCCACCACAAAGGATAAGGAAGGACACTATATAATGATTAAAGAGACAATATATCAGGAGGATATAACCATATTAAATATTTATGAAACCAATGACAGGGCTGCAAGATACATAAAACAAACTCTAACAACATTGAAAAGTGAGATAGACAGCTCCAAAATTATAGTAGGTGACTTCAACACACCACTTTCATTGAAGGACAGGGCATCCAGAAAGAAACTTAATAAAGACAGGGAAGATCTAAATGCCAAAATCAACCAACTTGACCTCATAGACATATACAGAACACTCCACCCAAAAGCAGCCAAGTATACTTTCTTTTCTACAATGCATGGATTATTCTCTAGAACAGACCACATATTAGGTCATAAAGCAAGACTTTGCAGAATCCAAAACATTGAAATATTACAAAGCATCTTCTCTGACCATAAGGCCATAAAAGTAGCAATCAATAACAGAAAAAGAAGGCAAAAGAAATCAAAGACTTGGAAACTGAACAATACCCTACTCAAAACAACTGGGTCATAAAAGACATGAAGGATGGAATGAAGAAATTCATAGAATCCAATGAGAATGAAAACCTTTGGGGCACAGTGAAAGCAGTGCTCAGAGATCAATTTATATCAATAAATGCATACATACAAAAAGAAGAAAGGGCCAAAATCAAAGAATTATCCCTACAAATTTAACAAATAGAAAGAGAACAACAAAGGAAACCCTCAGGCACCAGAAGAAAACAAATAATAAAAATTAGTGCAGAACTAAATGAAGTAGAAAAAAGAAAAACAACTGAAAGAATCAACAAGACCAAAAGCTGATTCTTTGCAAAAATCAACAGAATTGAAAAACCATTGGCTAAACTGACAAAAGAAAAACAGGAGAGGAAGCAAATAACTCAAATAAGAAATGAGATGGATGATATTACAACAGACCCAACTGAAATTAAAAGATTCATTACTATAAATTACTATGAAAAATTATACTCTATCAAACTTGAAACAAGAGGAAATGGATGAAATCCTAGAAACGCACTACCTACCTAAAGTAACACACAGAGGTAGAACAACTAAATAGACCCACAAAAAAAAGAGATTAAAAAGGTAATCAAAAAACTCCCAGCAAAAAAAAAGCCCTGGTTCAGAGAGCTTCACCACAGAGTTCAACCAAACTTTCAGAGCAGAATTAGTACCACTACTTCTATAGGTATTTCAGAACATAGAAAAGAATGGGATACTCCCAAACTCATTCTAACAAGCCAGCATATCCCTGATAGCAAAACCAGGTAAAGACACTAAAAAAAAGAAAATTACAAACCTATATTCCTCATGAACTTATATGCAAAAATCCTCAACAAAATTCTAGCCAATAGAATTCAACAACATATCAAAAAAATAATTCACCATGATCAAGTGGGATTCATAGAAGATAGGCCGGGATGGTTCAACGTTAGAAAAACAATTAATGTAATCCATCATACATATAAAACAAAAGACAAAAACCACATAATTTTATCAATCCATGCAGAAAGGGCATTTGACAAAGTTCAACACGCATTCATGATAAAAACTCTCAGCTAAATAGGAGTAGAAAGAAAATTCCTCAACATAATAAAGGACTTTTATACCAAGCCAACAGCCAAAATAACAGTATATGGACAGAATCTGAAAGTATTCCCCTTGAGATCAGCAACCAGACAAGGATGTTCTTTATCATCACTCTTATTCAACATTGTGCTGGAGGTCCTAGCCAGAGCAATTATGCTAGATAAAGAAATAAAGGGCATCCATATTTGTAAGGAAGAAGTAAAAGTATCTCTGTTTGCAGATGACATGACCTTATACACAGAAAACCATAAAAAAAAACCTCAAGAAAACTGCTGAACCTAATAGAAGAGTTCAGGAGAGTGTCAAGATACAAGATAAACATACAAAAATCAGATTCCTCTACACCAACAAAAAGAACACTGAAAAGGAAATCACCAAAACTATACAATTTACAGTAGCCCCCAAGAAGATAAAATAGGAATAAATCTTACCAGAAATGTAAAAGACTTACACATAGAAAACTATAAGACACTACTGCAAGAAACCAAAAGAGACCTACATAAGCAGAGAAACATATCTTGCTCATGGATGGGAAGACTTAACATTGTAAAAATGTCTGTTCTACCAAAAGCCATCTATAGATACAATGCAATTCCGATCCAAATTCCAACAACATTTTTTACTGAGATGGAGAAACAAATCACCAACTTCATATGGAAGGGAAAAAGACCCCGGATAAGTAAAGCATTACTGAAAAAGAACGAAGTGGAAGGCTTCACTCTACCTGATTTTGGAACCTATAATACCGCCACAATAGTGAAAACAGCCTAGTACTGGTACAAGAACAGAAACATAGGCCAATGGAAGACAGTTGAGAATCCAGACATAAATCCATCCACATATGAGCAGCCGATATTTTACAAAGGCCCAAAGTCAGTTAAATGGGGAAAGACAGTCTTTTTAACAAATGTTGCTGGCATAACTGGATATACATCTGCAAAAAACTGAAACAACACACATACCTCATACCATGCACAAAAATGAACTGAAAATGGGTCAAAAATCTAAATATAAAATCTAAAACGGTAAAGACCATGGAAGAAAAAGTAGGGACAGTGCTAGGGTCCCTAGTACATGTCATAAACAGTATACAAAACATTACTAACAGTGCACAAACACCAGAAGAGAAACTAGATAACTGGGAGCTCCTAAAGTCAAACACCTATGCTCAACCAAAGGCTTTACCCAAAGAGTAAAAAGATTACCTACAGACTGGGAAAAGGTTTTTAGCTATGACATTTCCAATCAGCATCTGATCTCTAAAATCTACATAATGCTGCAAAAACTCAACTACAAAAAGACAAATAACCCAATTAAAAAATGGGCAAAAGTTATGAACAGGCACTTCATTAAAGAAGAAATTCAGGCAGCTAACAGATACCTGAGGAAATGCTCACAATCATTAGCCCTTAGAGAAATGCAAATCAAAGCTACAATGAGATTCCATCTCGTTCCAACAAGGCTGGCATTATTCCAAAAAAACACAAAATAAGAAATGTTGGAGAGGTTGTGGAGAGATTGGAACACTTATACACTGCTGGTGGGAATGTCAAATGGTACAGCCACTTTGGAAATTGGCGCTTTCTTAAAAAACTAGAAATAGAACTACCATATGATCCTGCAATCCCACTCCTTGTAATATATCCTAGAGAATTAAGAGCCTTTGCATGAACAGATACATGCATACCTATGTTCATTGCAGCACTGTTTACAGTAGCAAAAAGATGGAAACAACCAAGGTGCCCATCAATGGATGAATGGATAAATAAATTGTGGTATATTCACACAATGGAGTATTACCCATTGATAAAGAATAATGATGGATCTGTGAAACTTTTCATAACATGGAGGAACCTGGAAGGCATCGTGCCGAGTGAAATTAGTCAGTTGCAAAAGGACAAATATTGTATAAGACCACTATTATGAGAACTGGCAAAATAGTTTAAACAGAGAAGAGAATATTCTTTGATGGTTATGAAAGGGAGGAAAGAGGGAAGGGGGGAGGGAGAACAGTTTTCACTAATTAGTAGATAAGAAGTATTTTAGGTGAAGGGATAGACAACACACAATACAGGAGAGAGCAGCACAACTGGATTTAACTAAAAGCAGAGAAGTTTCCTGAATAAACTGAACACTTCGAAGGCCAGAGTAGCAGGGATGGGGTTTGGGACCATGGTTTCAGGGGACATCTAAGTCAATTGGCATAATACAATCTATTAAGAAATCATTCTGCATAACACTTCGGAGAGTGGCGTTTGGGGTCTTAAATGCTAGTGATCAGCCGTCTAAGATGCATCAATTGGTCTCAACCCACCTGCAGCAAAGGAGAATGAAAAACACCAAAGACACAAGGTAATTTTGATCCCAAGAGGCAGAAAGGGCCACATAAAGGAGAGACTACATCAGCCTGAGACCAGAAGAATTAGATGGTTCCCATCTACAACCGATGACTGCCCTGACAGAGAACACGATAGAGAACCCCTGAGGGAGCAGAAGAGCAGTGGGATGCAGACCCCAAATTCTCATAAAAAGACCAGACTTAATGGTCTAACTGAGACTAGAAGCACCCCACCCCAGAGGTCATAGTTCCGAGACTTTCTGTTAGCCGAAGACAGGAACCATTCCCAAAACCAACTCTTCAGACAGGGATTGGACTGGTCTATGGTATAGAAAATAATACTGGTGAAGAGTGAGCTTCTTGGATCAAGGAGACACGTGAGACTATGTGGGCATCTCCTATCTGGAGGGGAGATGAGAGGGCAGAGGGGGTCAGAAGCTGGCCAAATGGATACGAAAATAGAAAGTCTAGGGAAGGATTGTTCTGTCTCATTAGGGGGAGAGCAATTAGGTGTATACAGCAAGGTGTTTATGATTTTTTGTATGAGAGTCCAACTTGATTTGTAAACTTTCACTTAAAGGACAATAAAAAAATTTATTTTAAAAGAAGACTTTTTGTTGTTGGGAAATTTTTGATGACTTATTTGATCTCTTCACTTATTATGGGTCTGTTGAAACTCTATTTCCTCTTGAGTCAGTATGGTTAGCTTGTGTGCTTCTAAGAATTTGTCCTTTTTATCTGGGTTTCCAGTTGTTAATAATATTCTGTCTTAATATTCTGTCTTAGTTTCTGTTGGGTCAGTTGTAAAGTCTTCTCTTTCACTTTTTATTTTGGTTTATTTGCATCTTTCACTTCTTTTCTTTATCATTCCAGCTAAAGGTTTTTCAATTTTATTGATCTTTCCATAAAACCAACTTTTGGTTGTATTGATTCTCTTTATTCCTCTCTCCAATTCTTTTCAATATTGTATTAGAAATTCTAACCTGAGAAATAAGATGAGAAAAAGAAATGAAATGTATCCAGACTGGAAAAGAAGAAGTTAAATTTTCTCCATTCATGTGCAATATGATCCTGTATATATATATCTATCTATATATATATATTTTTTTTTTCTCTGATCTTTGTTATTTTCTTTCTCATGGTAGGTTTAAGGTTTAGTTTGATCTTCTCTTTCTAGTCCCTTGAATTGCTGAGTTAGGCTGTTAGGCTGTTGATTTGAGATGTTTCTTATTTTTTTTAAGTGGGAATTTATTGTTATAAGTTTCTCTCACAGTGCTTCCTTCACCACAACACCCAAGTTTTATGTTCTGCTGTCATTTTCATTTCAGTCTATGAAACTTATTTCTCCATTGATCCATATGCAGTTTAATAGTGTGTTGTCTAATTTCAATATTTTGTGTATTTTTTTTTCTGTTACTGATTTCTAGCTTCATTCTGTTGTGGTCAGAAAATACTTTGTATGATTTCAGTCTTTTCAAATTTATCAAGACTTACTGTGTTGTAATTAATTACTTTTCTGTGGCCTTTCTAACGATGATCTTGTGACTTTCACCCAGGTGATTGGGTGGGGCTGTACAAATGAGATAACTGTAGTCCACCAAAGGAATTGGTCAGTTTTGCCTTATAAGTGTGCCAATTCCAGAGCAGAGAGAAGAGCCCACCATCACCAAAGGAGAGACCCACAGCACAGACCCCCAGGATGCAGCACAGTGGGCTTCCTAGCCCACTGAGCAAGACAACTGAGTGCCTTTGGGCAGTGACTGAGGGCCAGGGAAAAGTCTATGCCTGACCTGCAAATGTAATACCTTCCAGCCTCCACAACTGTGTGAGCCATTTTCTTTTTATGGTTCGTGAGTTCTGTGAGATGTTGCAGTGAATTAGGGAACCCAAAAATGGGAAGGAGAGTACTGAGGCAAGAGGGAGTAGTCGATGTTAGAGATGATGGAGTGGTACAGAGCTTGGAAAATTTAGACGTTTGGAACATTTTTAACCTCTGCCTCATAGGAACCAGTTTTGTGCTGATCGTTATAAAAGAAATTGTTTACTTGCTTTGTGTCCTAACATGTGGTCTATTCTGGAGAGTGATCCGTGAGCCCTGTAGCAGAATTTACTTTGTGCTGTTGTTGGGTAGAGTGTTCTATATATGTCTGCTAAGTCTAGTTGGTTTACAGTGTGTTTCATGTTCTCCATTTATTAATGATCTTCTTCGTAGATATTCTAATATTGAAAGTTGTGTGTTGAAGTCTCTAAGTAGTGCTATCTAATTCTCCCTTCACTTCTACCAGTGTTTTTATATTTAGGTACTCTGATGTTGAATATATATATATTTAGAATTGTGAAATCTTTCTGATACTTTTATGAGTATATAATGACCATCTTTGTAACTTCAGGCAGATTTTGTCTTAATGTCTACTTTGTCCAATATTAAGATTGCCACACAGTCTCTCTTTTGTTTATTATCTGCATGGAATAATTTTTTAAATTCCTTCACTTTCAGCCTATTTGTATCCTTGAGTTTAAGGTTTGTCTCTTGTAAACAGCATATAGTTGGATCATGTGTTTTTATTCATCTTTCATCATATGTCTTTTGATTGGAGCATTTATTCCATTCACATTCACTGTAATTACTGATAAGAAGTGACTTACTTCTTTCATTTTGTTGTTTGTTTTTTGTTTGTCTTGAGCCCTCTTTGTCTTTGTCCTTTAGTACTGCTTACTTTTGTGTTGGTTTATTGAAGTGAGCCATTTTGGTTTCCTTTGCTTTTCCATTTTTGTGTTTTTTAGATATTTCCCTAGTGGTTACCATGAATATTACACTTAACAGCTTGTATTTATAACACTCATAGAGTAGCAGTGAGTTGGAATCGATTTGGCAGCAATGGGTTTGTTTTTATTTTTAGGTAAGTTGCTTATCAACTTAACTTTGTAACATACCAGAAATTCTATACTAGGCAATTCCTCATTCTCCCTTCCCTCATTTTGTTTTGTTATCATTAATTACATCTTTATATTTCATATGCCCTGGAACATAATTTTATGTCTGCTTTTTATAAACTTGTCATTAAAAAGCATGAAAACAATACAATTAGAATTACCAAGCATAAATATTACTAGCTCTTATACTTGCATACAATTCCCTTTATTAGGGGTCTTTCTTTTTATGTATGTCTTTGAATTACTTTCTAGTGTTTTGTCCTTTTCAACTGCAGTACTCTTATTAGTATTTTTTGTAGGTCCGGTCTGGTAGATATTAAGTCTCTCACTTTCTGTTTATCTGGAAATGTTTTAATTTCATCCTTATTCTTGAAGAACAGTTTCACTGAACATGGTATTCTTTGTTGATAGTTTTTTTTTTTTTTTTTTTCCAGCACTTTAAATATTTCATTCCATTGCCTTCTGAGCTCCAATGCTTCTGAAGAGAAATCGGCCCTTTTTCTTACTGGGGTTCATTTGCATGTACTTGTTTGCTTCTCTCCCACTGTTTTCAGGATTCTCTCTTTATCTTTACTTTTTGAGAGCTTACTTATGATGCTTGTAGGTGTAGATTTGCTTGGGCCTATCCTTCTTGGGGTTCTTTGTGTTCTTGGATTTGTAGATTCAAGTCCTTCTTTAGATTGGTGAAATTTTCTGTCATTAGTTTTTCAAATATTTTTTTCTGCCCCTTTCTCTTTCATATCCTTCTGGAATTCTCATGATGAGTATATTATGTGTCTTGTTGTTGTCCTATAATTCCATTAAACTGTGCTCTGTGCTCTTGAGTCTCTGTTCTTACTGCTCTTCATCCTTGGTAACTTTGACTATCTTATCTTCTAACTATCTTCAACAGATTAAATCTGTTGGTAAGTCTTTCTATTGTGTTTCTCATTTCATTTATTGTCCCTTTCAGTTGCAATATTTTTTTTAGAAGCTCATTTTTTTGCATTGCTTTCCTTATTATTTTTTTTGAAATCTTTGTCTGATTTCATTTAACTCTTTAATTATTTTTAACATTGTTATATTTTCTTCTTCTTTTTTTTTTTTTCATCATTTGGTCATTCCTAGATGCACTTTCACTCCCTTCATCATATTCATTTGGATGAACCATCATGTCTGTTTTTTGTGTGACCTATCTTTTTTTGTTTTGGTTTGTCATTTTTTGTTTGGGCATTGGTATTAATTTTCTCATTTCTCCACAGTATTTGCCTGCACAATTTTCTAAAAAAAACTCTTAGGTGGTAGACTCTTCAGCCTTTGCTTACCATTTTTTTCTGTCATCTATCTATCTATCTATCTATCTATCTATCTATCTATCTATCTATCTATCTATCTATCTATCTATCATCTATCTATCTATCTATCTAATCTATCATCTATCTATCTATCTATCTATCATCTATCTATCTATCTATCATCTGTCTATCTATCATCTATCTATCATCTATCATCTATCTGCCTGTCTGTCTGTCTATATATCTATCTACCTATCTATCATCTATCTGTCATCTATCTATCTACCTATGTGTCTATGTATGTATGTATGTATCTATCTACCTATCTATCATCTATCTATCTATGTATCTATCCATGTATCTACCCATGTATCTATGTGTCTATGTATCTATCTATGTGTCTATGTATCTGTCTATCATCCATCCATCCATCCATCCATCCATCCATCCATCCATCCATCCATCCATCCATCCATCCATCCATCCATCCATCCATCCATCCATCCATCCATCCATCCATCCATCCATCCATCCATCCATCCATCCATCCATCCATCATCTGTCTATCATCTATCTATCTATCTATATCTCTGTGATAGCTCCTTGGTTTAATTAGTATCTGAAAGTTCCGTATACTGGATTTCAATTTTCAATGTCTCCCAAACACACCAGAGAATATGCTGTGGCCAATCTGTCTACCAGCAGACACTGCCACTCAATTGAGATACCATGCACTAACCAACCTGTCCACCAGGGGGCACAACCCCCCCCCCGGTTATTACTCTCTGTTTCTGCAACCACATTTTCAGTCAGAAAACACACTTCCTGTGAACCCCCTCTGGGCTGAGTGTTGACTTCAGTTTTGCCTGAGACTTCCTTCCCTGCTCTGTGGGGGCTGCTTATATATGCGTTGGCATTCAGGGGAAGCACAGGCAGACTTTCATCCATTGCAGGAGAAGGATGGGCTGGCACTCCCTAGAAGGACCTATGGAAGATCTGTTTTGTTGGTTTCAGAGCCCCAGTGGTCCTGTAGTTGTGGGGGGAGTAATCTCAACTTAGGTGACCCTCCTCCTGGCTCCACTGTAGGGAACCTTCTGTAGGAGTTTGTATCAGTCCAGCATCCATGTAATGTCAAACTTTAACTTTAGCCATTCTGGTGATGATATAATCATTTCTCCCTGTTGTTTGATTTATGTTTCCATAATGTTGAACATTTTCAGCATGATCTTATTTATCTAGTGCTACTATAACAGAAATACTGCAAGTAAATGACTTTAACAAAGAGGAATTTATTCTCTCATAGTGTAGGAGGCTAGAAATCCAAATTCAGAGTGCCAGCTCCATGGAGAGGCTTTCTCTCTGTCAGTGTGGGAGAAGGTCCTTGTCATCAATCTTCCGCTGGCATAGAAGTTTCTCAGTGCAGGGACCTTGGGACCAAAGGATGTGCTCCCCTCCTTGTTCTTCATTCTTGGTGGTAGGAGGTTCCCCTGTCTCTGTGTTCTCTTCTCTCTTATATCTCAAAAGATATTGACTCAAAATACATCCTAATCTTGTAGATTGGGTCCTGCCTCATTAACATAACTGCTTCTAATCCTGCCTTATTAACATCATAGAGTTTAGGATTTACAGCACATAGAATAATCCCATCGGATGACAAAATGCTAGACAACCACCGATACTGAGAATCATGGCCTAGCCAAGTTGACACACATTTTGGTGGGACACAAATCAATCCATAACATTCCACTCTTTGGACTCCAAAATTCATGTCCTTGCTATGTGTAAAACATTCACCCTATCATAACAAAAGTCTTAAATAAACTCCAAATCCAAATTCCAAAAATTCCTCTTCATCTGTGAAATCTAGAATACAAGTTATCTTTCCATTTTGTCATTTTATTTTTTATTCTAGAATTTTATTAAGGTTAGTTTTATGTAGTTTTCAATGCTCCACTGAAATTCTTAGTCTTTTCTTTAACTGTCTTGAAAATATTTAATCTAGCTATTTTAAACTATTCTGCTAACTCCATTACCTGGAGACTCCATGAGTCTATTTTTACTTTCTGTTCATTTCTTAGTTTTCAGTCACATTATCTTGTCTAATCATTTGCCTATTTCTTTTTGATTGAGTAAAAAATTACAGAAGGAATTTGAGGTTCAGGAAGACATTGTGTTCCTCTGGAGATGAGTCACATTTGAATTAACATAGTTAGTACACCAGCATTCCATGATCATCTTAACCTAATTATAGTTATTGATTTTATTTAAAATCTTTATGTCTTTCTTTTCTTTGTTTTTGTAAAATTATATTTCTTCTGACAATTTTCAAGTTGGGGTTCAATTAGCCTTAATCACAGAGTATATCGTAAGTATTTGTCAAGCGCATCAACTTTCCTTGGTAGTTCCCAAACTCTGATTTTTATCCCTATCCCATGAGTTTCTTGAATGCTGTCTTCAACTTTAATGTTCTTGCACTCTCAGTAGACTCTTTCAGATTGACAGATGCTTCTGAAGTTAAAGAAATCCCAAAAGACAGCTTACCTCTCCAAGTTTCTTTTTTTCCTGCCAGTAACATTTCACTGTATTTTTATTTTGTTTTGCTTTTAAAAAAAAATTCTATTTTTTCTAGTGTTCTTACCAGGAAGATTGGGCCAATGTATGTAGCTAGCTATTACTGGAAGCAACTGACTCAATTTTTGTTAAGGAAATTAGCTGAGATAATTTATTTTCTTCAGTGTTGAAACCAAGTGATTTGGCTTATCAAAACAAGTAAATGATTTTGGCAATCACTTTTTTTTGTTTTTAATAATTTATGGTATTTCTAGATAAGATTTGAAATTTTCATTCATTACTAATTAATAAAGCAAGCAATCAGACTAAAACCAATTATTGGTACCTTCCCAGAAGTGCTAGAAGAATACCATTAACTCATTTGGGGAAGAGAGTGGAATTAATTTATACTTATTGAGTTATTTAATGTGCTTCGCTAATAATTTTATTTTTATAAAATCATATTTATTCTGACATATTTCCATTTGCAATAATCAGCAGATAAACTAGAAGTTATAAAGATACCTAGAAAGTGGATTTAAAAATTCATAGAACTTGATATTTTGGGTGTGTGTTTATGTGTGTTTGTATGCGTAGCTTTTTTTTTTCATGAAAATCATATCAACTGTTAAAATGTACGCCTCTACCCCTAAGATATGTGATCCTATGATAAATAAATAAGCCTTCTTTGCATTTCAAGGATAAGGAAAATACCAAGGTGAGAAAATATTAAATATGTTTATTTTAAATGGCTATCATTGGTGTTCTAATTATAAAGAGAAAGTCATTTTAATAAATATTACTTAAGGATTTATAGTCTGCATAGTAATCAGAATTGAATGAGATTTTCGAATGAACTTTTGGATGTTTGGTGCTCTGGTTGGCTCACAGACATGCTGCAACACCTGACAGGAAGTTTCAATGAATGTTAACTGAGAGCCAGCATCATTCAAAGATGCTTAAAAAATCTTAGTGAAATTCTAAGCAAGGTTTTGTGTGTGTGCGTATGTGCAGGTGTGTGTGCATGTATGGTTATGTTAAAACAAAAATATTAAACCAATAATAGAAACTGAAGTTTATTGTATATATGATCTGCAAATAGGGGCAACATTTCAACTAGAGTATCAGAAATGTTCCAAAAATTAGGAGAACTTCGAAAATTCTTATACCAAATCTTATCAGCATTGCTGTGGTAAAAAGGGTGGGAACAGAACTTTAATATACCAAGATGCAAATATAATCATCTTTATAAGGATTTTATTTAGCAGACATGCTGATGGATCTCAATGTTCTCTCCTCAACCATAGCTTGCATAGAAACTTCACAATGTAGAGGAGGGTCATGTATTTTGTAGTTTAATTATTGACTCTGACTTTTACTAGCCTTGTGACTCTGAGGATTTCTTAACTCTTCTGGATCTCAGTATCACGGATTGAAATGTCTCCCCCAAAAAATATGTGTCAACTTAGTTATGCCATGATTCCCAGTATACTTTTGTTGTCCTGCATTTGGTGATTTTCCTATTTGTCATAAATCATAATCTCTGCCTGTTATTAAAGAGGATTAGGGTCGGATGTAATACCCTTGCTCAGGCCACTGATCCAATGTAATGGGAGTTGCCCTGGAATGTGGCCTGCATCACTTTTATCTTACAAAAGATGAAAGGAAATTCAGCAGAGAGGGGGGACCTCATACCACCAAGAAAGCAGTGCCGCAAGCAGAGCGCATCCTTTGGTCCCAAGGTTCCTACATGGAAAGCTTCTAGTCCAGGGGAAGATTGATGACAAGAACCTTCCTCCAGAGCCAACAGAGAAACTCTTCCCCTGGAGCTGATGCTCTGAATTTGGACTTCTAGCCTACTAGACTGTGAGAGAATAAATTTATCTTTCTTAAAGCCATCCACTTGTGATATTTCTGTTATAGCAGCACTAGATGACTAAGACACTCAGGAAAAGTTACCTCATAGGGTATCATAAGAGTTAGCTATGTCAGTAGACATTTATATATATATATATTTTCACTCCGTATCTCCCAGTCCCGAGAGTCAATTCTTATTCTAAAAAGATGGCCCCCTGTAATATTCTATGATGAATGTTTTCTAATTCTTGCTTGTGGCTGTTGTTACCAAACTGTTTTTTTTAAATCTTCTGGATGGTAACAATACTACAAAAGAGAGCACTGGCTTTGAAATTAGAAAGACCAAAACCTGAGTCTTTCTTCTAATACCTTTTTTTAACTGTGTGGCCTTGGGTAACTTTACCTTCTGCATCTTAGGTTTCTTACATGTAAAAAGGGGTTATAGACGTCCCTCTTATGGGACTGTTACAAGGCTTAAATGAGACACTATGTGAAAAATCTTTAGCTCAGTTCCTGCTAGACTGTATGAGTTCAATGAGTCCTTGTTTTCTGTCTCTCTCTCTTGAGGGCAGGAATTGCCTCTTTTTTGTATGCATTGCATTCCCACTATACTCACCTCACATGGGTTGGACATATGGTGGGTCAGGAGGAATACTCAGCATTTGAAGCACAAATTTATAGTTAATATGCTTCTTCCTTGATGGGCATGTGTTGTCCTTTTGGTATCATGTAGATGATTATTCTAAGGAGCACTATTCTCACAAGCATTATTGTTTATTTATAGGCCTATTATTTGGCTGAAAGGTGATCTCTGGAAATGGCTTCAGTTCCAAGTTAAAAGGGTGTCCGAGGGCTACCATCTCAGGGTTTTCTCCAGTCTCTCTCAAGCCAGTAAATCTGGTAGTTTTTATGAATGTAAATTTTGTTCTACTTTTTTCTTTTTTTTCCCTCTCTTACTGAGATCTTTTATTGTGGTCCTAGTCAGAGTAGTGGTAGCCAGACACTGTACAGTTCTTCTGGTCTCAGACTGGTGGAGACTGTGGCTCCTGTGGCCCATAAGGCCTTTGGACTAATTTTGTCCTTGAGACTTTGGTTTTATTCACTCTCCTTTGCCCCAGATGGAAAGAAACCGATAGTTATATATTAGGTGACTACTTAGAAGCTTTTAAGATCCCAGACACTACTCACCAAAGTAGGATGTAGAATGTTTTCTTTATGAGCTATGTTTTGCCAATTGACCTAGATGCCCCCCAGGATTATGGTCCTTAGCCTTCAAGCCCAGTAACTCAGTCCCTCGATGTGTTTGTTTATGCTTAGGTTGTTTCCATGACTGTGCCCCCTGTGTGCTCTATTATATACGTGACTATACATGCAGCACATACGAAATGCAAGTAGAAGTATCAGAGCCAAACTTATATACGTACATGGCTGTGCTCCCATAGGTCCTCCCACACCTGTTCAGTATATGTATGTACCTATGTATCCACTCGTAAATTATTCTTATTACTGTTGTCGCAGGATTATGTATAATATTTACCTTCATTTCCTTTTATTCTTGCGTACCTCTCAGTGTCTTCCTTTGCCTTGATATATTGTGCTGACTGCCCGCATATTATATACTGCCTTTCCCTTCACCAAAGTTAACACGTGTTTCTTCTCTAAAAAAAAAAAAAAAAAAAAATCCATTGCCATCGAGCAGACTTCAATTCAAAGCAACCTAATAGGACAGAATAGAACTGCCTCATGGAGTTTCTAAGGAGCTGCTGGTGGATTCGGACTGCCGACCTTCTGGTTAGCACCATAGGGCTTCTACTCTCTAGTTAGTGATTTTCCCTCTCTCCATTTCCCATCCCTAATAACCATCAAAAAATGTTTCTTTCTGTATATAAACCTTTTCTTGACTATTTATAATAATGGTCTCATACAATATTTGTCCTTTTGTGATTGACTCAGCAGAATGTCCTCCAAATTCATGAGAGAAATGGTTGGCAGAAGAAGTAAGAGTGTGTGGGGCTTGAACTTTTCATCATGTTGTACAAGACCCTTCCTCTATGACCCACTTATCTATCTTGCATCATCTTAGTATCATCTGGCTGTTAGATGTACCCTGAGCTCCAAGCATATGAACTACTTAAAATTATTTGCCAGAAAATTCTTTATGTGTGTCTGCATATATGCACATGGGTGATAGGGTGAAGATTAAATACTCATTCCAACCATTTATATACAATGTGGCTAAAAATACCAGAAGTTTCACTGATTCACTTTTCTGACTGTTGCATTGATAATATTTAGACTCAGAATTGAAGAGTCATACACGAACAAAATGCAAATTATGTCCACACTGGTCTCCAGGAACTTCCTACTGAGCCCTAACATAGTCAGCTTCAATTAACTTAAAAAAAAGAATCATGTGGGTTATGTTTCAAAGAGAGTGCATAAGCATTCTACTTTGAAAATGTATGTTAATGAAGCAGTTACTATGCACTGAATTTCTTCTGAATTCAAAGAAAAATAATACCTATTATTCTGCATTTGAATCAAAACTCACATTAACATGTTCTTTACTTGGCTTTTATTGTGAATACTTAATCAAGTTTTTTGTTTCGGATCCTCCCCATAATGTATTAAGGTGATTATTTCTCTGTCATTTTCTGAAATGTGATACTGTATCATGACAATTCTTTGTACATGCTGATTGAGGGTTATTGCAGGCACAATTAAAAATAATGATAGGTGTAATTATTATTGTTGTTGTTATCATCATTATTACACAGCTGTATTTGGATCTAATTTGATCCTTTCAATAACCCTGTCAGGTAGAAAAGGGAGCCCTGGTGGCGCAGTGGTTAAGCACTCAACTGCTAACCAAAAGGTTGATGGTTCTAACCCACCAGTTGCTTCAAGGTTGAAAGATGTAGCAGTCTGCTTCCATAAAGATTTACAGCCTTGGAAATTCTATGGGAAATTTCTACTCTGCCCTAAATTTCCTCTGAGTCAGAATTGACTCAACGGTGATGGATTTGGTTTGGTGAGGTAGAAAAGGTAGTATTTTAATCAGGATTTTATAAATAAGGATACTAAGGACCAGTCGAGGATATTCATCCCTTGTGAAAAGTAGCTATTTTGTACCAGGGTTGGGATTAGGTCTCCTGGCCCTTCACCTGGTTTTCTCTAAAACTTAAGGCCTTCACTCTTTTTTCTTTCTTAGTGTCAGGATTAAAGTATTTAAGTACCACCTACAACATATTCTTCTCTAGAAGGTTTGTGTAAGGAAAATACATTCCCCAAAGGTAAATTTTAGGGGGCTCAATATTTCATCACCCCCTCCAAATTTAAGATTATAGTTGTAGCCCATTTTCTATTTTGATAGTTTACTACTCTGCTTTAAAAATTAAAAGAATATTGCTTTGGATTGTTTCTGCTACTTGCCCCTCCTGGTCTTCAACTACTTTTCGCAATGTTTTTTTTTCCATTTTTAAAGGAAAAAAATTACCTTTCCACACAGTGCTTTTTTAATCTAATTCCTCATCTGGGCAAGGAAAATCATGGAATATATTCTGGTCTTTTATTTGTAAAAGGATGGAAATCATCTGGGTAGTATCTTCACTCTGCCCTTATCTTATACCACTTCGCCCCTCTGATTCTTTAGGCAGTCAGTGTTCACTTCCAACCTTACTGTGCTTTATGTATGAGACTTCTGCTGGGAGAGGTTGTGAAATTTGGAATACTTCGTTCCTGTCCAGGTATTATGGCAGTGCTTAGAAAATCTTATTTTGGGAAGGCAAGAGGAAAAATAAAAGCAATTTAAACACACACACCTTTGGCAGGCCTCCCACAATTAGAGCCGTGTTCGCTTTTTCTTCCTTACTCCACTCTTTCTGATGACTCAGCACAGCTTGATTTTGTAGTTTCTGATGCCTACAATTCCATGAATATATTCATATTCTTTAGGTAGCATGCATCCCTGGGTCCCTGGAGAAGGATTGCATTTTTTTTAATAGAATTCTATGTGCCTCTCATTATGTGATAATTATTTCTTTTTCTTCTTATCTGTCACCTTGATGGAGCCAGGACTTACACTTGCCTTGATAGCAGAATTGTGTTCATTTCTCACTCATGACACATGAACTGTTTGTTAACAGTTCCTGTTTGATCTGTGGTCTTTCTAGGCATGTCTCTGCAGCCTCCAGCACTGAGGCCCAGACTTGCATGCAGATTTTCTAAAAAGTAAAGAAGTAGATGGAAACAAAGTAAAATAATAAAACTGAAGAAAAACAGAACCACCACTCAATGAGCATCTGTGAATCCCAGAGCTTTTGTGTACGTTCTCAGAAAAAAAAAAAAAAAGAAAGAAAGAAAGAAATTGCCTTGGAATGGATTCCGACTCGTGTGTGTCAGAGTAGAACTGTACACCATAAAGTTTTCAATGACTGATATTTCAGAAGTAGGTCACCAGGCCACTGGATGGACTCCACCTGCCAACCTTCCAGTTAGCAGCCGAGGCTATTGCGCCACCAGCACTCCAGCACATGTCTAGTCAAAGGTAAATATGGCATTTGAGCCCTGGTGTTCTGTACTTAAAGCCTGGGCTTCTGTATTTCATTGCTATGCCTTTCAGGTCCAATGAAATGACTCCGTGTTTACCAAAATGCAGCAATATTTTTGGAAAAAGCCAATCTGCAATGCTTAGGCACCACATTCCAAAAAATCGTCATGAGTAAAATGTGAAAACTAATGCATGTGCATACTAAAACCCAGAGCTGCCTGAGGGACAACAGATCTTGGGGCAGAGCAAAGCCACAGAAAATAACATCCTAACAAGTTTTCTAACTAACACGGAGCAAAATAATATAAACGCTTAACAGCTAATGGCAAGGATTATAAAATCAATGGAGTATTTCATGGGATTCAATGTAATGCATACAAAAGGGGGTAATGCTTTCTCAACTTTCAAAGTAAACTGAAAAGAAAGTTGCACATGGTTTTTATAATTAAAGTCTTTTAGGACTTCTGCAAATTTTAGTGCTCATTCCTGAGCTGTGTTAGGGCATGCCTGACGTCTGTGCAAGACAAATTGTTTTAGCAGTACTAAAACATCAACCGATAAAAACTTAATAACCCGTTTGATGGATGAGTCCCCCAAATTAAATAAAGACTCACATTGAATTCAAGATCATCTAAGGGAAAATCCATTAGCTAATGTTAGGTCATCATCTGAGTACCTACTCAATGTTCCAGGTTTTAGATATATTGCCTTATATAATTCTCACAATAGCCTTATTAGGACAAGTTTGTTAACTTTTAGTTGGGAAAATTCAGATATAAGGGAGCTAAATTGTAACATAAATACAATTGGGAAACAGGTGCACATGGCTGTTTGCCTTCCTACGCATTTTGTTTCTTTTCACCCTCCCTTTATTCCTCTTTCCTTCCCTCCTTCCCTTTCTTTCCTTTCTCTACCTTTCTTCATTAATTTGACCAACATTCACTGAACACCTGACATACACTGTGCATTTAGCTAATTGCTGGAAATTGAATGGAGAGTGAAAACTTCCCTGGACTCTTTAATGGAAATGACTCTATGTGAAGGAGATGGACATAAGTTAAATTACTGCACCCAGAGAGGTAAAATTATATAGAAGAATAATGCCATATAAAAAGAATATGATTCAGTAAAGAAAAATGAGTTCCCAAAATGTCTGGGAACATGGATGAACCTGGAGAACATGATTGAGCTAAATAAGTCAACCACAAAAAAACAAATATTGTATATTCTTACTTTTATGAAATGACATGAACAGGCAAATATACCAATGTGCATTGGTGGTTACCAGGAATGAGAGGAGGAAAAAAGAGGGGTATTCACTCTCTAAATAGTAGACACTTGTTATTTTTGGTGATTGAAAATAACACTAAATGAGGGCAAAGTGTGCATAGCTTGACAAAGGTAAGTAATGTCACTAAAATGTATATGAGGAAAAAAGACATTTTGGTAATTGCTATGGCATATGCAATTGTGAAACAATAGCAACAACAACCAAAAAATATATGAGTAGATGTATACGTATGTATGTAGGCAAATATGTGTATTACTATGTTTATGTGACTACATATATATGTGTATAAATAGATGTATGCATATGTATATGCATATATATGACTGTATGCTTATATATTCATATATATATAATAAAGCACATGGGGACACAGTGATGGGTATTTCTTAGACATAACCAAATACCCCACAGGATTGGTTTTCTGGATTTGAAGGATTAGGCCCATAGTCTTGTGGGATATCTTGGCCAATTGGCATAATACAGTTCGTAAAGTTCACATTCTACATCCTAGTTTGATGAGTAGTGTCTGGGGTCTTAAAAGCTTATGAGCAGCCACCAAAGATTCAACTATTGGTCTCTACTGGTCCAGAGCAAAACAGAAAGAAGGGAGCCAAAAACTCAAAGAAGAAACTAGTCTACAGGATTAATAGTCTACACAAACCATGGCCTCATGTACCCTGAGACCAGAAGAATTGGTTGGTGCCAGGCTGCCACTACTGATCGTCCTAACCAGGACCACAATAGATAGACCCTTGCAGAATGACAGAAAAATGTAGAACAGAATCTCAGATTCCTAAAACATAAACAAAACAAAAAACAGGCTTACTGGATTGATTGAGACTGGAGAACTCCCTGAGATTATTGCCCTAAAATACTCTTTAAAACTCAAAACTTAAATTAATCCCTGAGGTTATCTTCTAGTTAAATAACAGATTATCTCACAAAATAAATATCACCCCTGAGTACAGTGCCCCTTTAAAAAATCATCTAGATGAGGGCAAATAGTCAACAATTACTTTAAAAGAAAGATGAAAATGTAACGGGCAGGACAACTAGATTAATAGAAATGGAATTACCAGAACAGAAGTATTGAGAATATTTACACATTGTGAAGGATGTAACCAATGTACCTGAACAACTTGTGTAGAAATGGTTGAATGGAAACCTAAGCTTCTATGTAAACCTTCACCCAAAACACAATAAAATATTATTTAAAAAAATGAATATATAGCAGAATAAGATGTGTGGTTAAAGAAGATATCCTTAGTAAATGATATTTCAACTGATATGTCAAAGGTGAGTACTATTTATTATGAAAAGGGGTGGATGTGGGAGGGCCTAAGATGCATTCCAGAAAGATTGAATGGCATGCTCAAAGGCCTGAGAACCTAGGTGGCTGAACACATGGCATAGCTGAGAGCCAAGAACAAGGCCAGTGAGGCTGAAGCAAAGAGAGCCTGGGGAAATGGCAGAAAATGAAGATGAAAGAGGTATGAGACTATACTGAAGTTATTTCTTTTAGTCCACTGATTTTTTGTTTTGAGATTAAGGATTTTGACTTTATTTTAATAAAAATGAGAAGGCAATAAAATGTGTTTTGAAATTATTATTATGGCTGAAATGAAAAGATCAAACAATTTGCTAGGAACAAACAGGGATAAGGAGAGGCTATATTTAGCTACCAAGAACAAAAAGGCAGTTACAGTGGCCAAGTAAGAATAAATAAATGATGGTAGCTGGGAATGGAGGAAAGGTAAAGATCAAGGAAAAGTTCTTATAATATTATCCAGATCTTTGTAAATCACATTATTACTAAGTAGTAAGTCTGCCATTATAACATATTAGCAATTCTCTCCCCAAAGATAAGTAAAGGAATCCTCTCATTGATTCTGGTAGGTGGTTCCAGAAAAGTAACGTAAATTACAGGCTGTGTCACTAGGTTCCAATCTTGGCTGTTTTAATAAATACCTCAAATTTCTCAACCAAGTCATTCACTTCATGCCTCCATTTAGCACGCTGGTGGAAAATCAGTTGACCATGGTTGTATTATTTCTGGACTCTCAATTCTATTCCATTAGTCTATATGTCTACCCTTATACCAGTATCAGATGGTTTTGATTATTGTAGCCTTTTTAGTACATTTTGAAATCAGAAATTGTGAATTCTCTGTCTTTTTTCTTTTTAAGGTTGCTTTGGCTATTGGGGGCCCTTGCAATTTCATATGAATTTGAGGATTTTTTTTCCCCCATTTCTGCAGTGGCTTTTGGAAATTTGAGAGAAATTGCATTTAATCTATAGGTCACTTTGGGAGTATTGACATCTTAACAGTATTAGGTCTTCCAATCCATGAACATGGGATGTCTTTCCATTTATTTAGACCTTCTTTAAATTCTTTCAGCAATGTTTTATAGTTTTCACTGCACAAGCCATTCACATCCCTGATTAAATTTATTTCTAGGAATTTTATTATTTTAGATGCTATTGTAAATGAAATTATTTTCTTAATTTTATTTTCACGTTGTTCATTATTGTTGTATAAAAACCCAACGATGAGCTCGGTGTGTTGACCTTGTGTCCGACCTCTTTGGTCAATGAAACCCTGGTGATGTAGCTACAGCTGCTAATCAAAGGTCAGCAGTTCAAATCCACCAACCACTCCTTGGAAACTCTATGGGGCAGGTCTACTCTGTCCTATAGAGTCATTACGAGTCTGAGTTGACTCGATGGCAGTGGGTTTGTTTTTTTGGTAGCATTTTTGTGAGTTCTTTGGAGTTAGGCATATATAGAATCATGTTCTGTATAAAGGGAGAGTTTTACTGTTACTTTTTCAATTTGGATAACTTTTACCTATTAATTTTTTTTTCTTTGCCTAATTGCTCTGCCTAGGATTTCCTGAACAATGTTGAATAACAGTAGTGAGACTGGGAATCATTGTCTTTTTCCTGATCTCAAGGTGAAAGCTCTCAGAGTTTCTCAATTTAGTATAATGTTAGCTGTTGGTTTTTCACAAATTCCTTTAATTAGATTGGGAGATTTTCCTTTTATTTCCAGCTTGCTGAGTGTTTTTTTCTTGAAGGAGTGTTGGATTTTGTCAAATGCCTTTTCTGCATCATTTGAAATGATCATACGGTTCTTTTCCTTTATTCTACTTCTGTGAGATGTTAGTTTGATTTTTCTAAGGTTAAATGAACCTTGCATTTCTAAGGTAAGACCCACTTGATGGTGGTGCATAGTCCTTTTAATAGGCTTTTTGAATTCAGAGTGCTATTATTTTGTTGAGGATTTTTGCATCTATAGCCATAAGAAATATTAATATGTAATTTTTAAATTTATTTCCTTGTGTTGTCTTTGTCTGGTTTTGGTATGAGTAATGCTAGCCTCTTAGAATTAATTAGGAAGTCTTTCCTCCTCTTCTATTTTTTTAGACGTATTTAAAAGGGGTTGGGATCCCTTCTGCTATAGATGTTTGGTAGAAATCCATCTGGTCCAGGACTTTTCTTTTTGTGTCAGTTTTTGATCACTGATTCAATCTCTTCATTTGTTATGGGCTTGTTGAGATCTTTTTGTTGTTGTTTTGAGTCAGTGTGGGAAGTTTATGTGTTTCTAAAAATTGTCCATTTCATTTTATTGTCTAATTTGTTGCCATACAATTGTTCATACTATTCTGTTATGATCTTTTTTTTATTTCTATAGGGTTGTTTGTAATGCACACCTTCATTTCTAATTTTAGGTATTTGCACCTTCTCTTATTTGTTTGTCAGTGTAGCTAAAGATTTGCAAATTTTGTTGATTTTTTTCAAGAAAACCATCTTCTGGTTTCATTGATTCCCTCTGTTTTTAATTTATCTCTGCTCTGTTCTTTGTTATCTCCTTCCTCCTGGTTGCTCTAGCTTTGGTTTCCTCGTCCTTTTCCAGCTCCCTCCAGGTAAATATTAGATTATTGTTTTGAAATCTTTCTTCTTTTTTAATGTGGGCATTTACAACTACAGGTTTCCCTCTGAGCACTGCCTTTGTTACATTCTTTATGTTTTGGTATATTGTGCTTTCATTTATCTCTAGGAATTTCCTGATTTCTTCTTTGACCCCTTGTTTGTTTAATAGTGTGCTGTTTAATTTCCATATATTTGTGTAATTTCCAATTTTTTCTGTTATTGATTTCTAGTTTAATTCTATTGTGATTGGAGAAGATACTTTGTAAGATTTCAACCATTTTAAATTTATTGAAACTTGTTTTGTGACCTAGAATATCATCTGTCCTGGAGAATGATCCATGTCCACTGGAGAAGAATATGTATTCAGCTGATATTGGGTGGAATGTTCTATATATGTCTGTTAGGTCTAGTCGGTTTATATTGTTTTTCAAGTTCTTTATTTCTTTATTGATATTCTGTATAGGTATTCTATCCATTATTGAAAATAGTATATTGAAGTTCCAACCATTATTGTGGAAATCGTTAGTTCTCCCTTCACGTAATTCTGTTAGTGTTTGCATCATATATTTTAGGGTCTAATGTTAGTGCACATGCATTTAAGATACACTATCTTCTTGATAAATTGACACTTTCATCATTATGTAAGCCCTCCTTTGTCTCTTATAACAGATTTTGACTTGAAATCTAATTTTTCTGATATTAATATAGTCACTCCAGCTCTTTTTTGTTTACTATTTGTATGGGATATTTTCCTTGTACTGCAGTTAAAGCAAAACAAAACAAAGCTCCTTTCGCAGTCTTTGCAGCTAGGTTCTACGTCAGGACTCTCTTTCAAACCTCTAGCTTGTTACAATATGCTTAGGGATTTGCCCAGGTGAAAACATAGTGTGTCCTTAGATGTTTGCTGCACATGCATCACAATCAGCGTTCATGCGGCTTTCTCAATTCCCTCATATACGTGGTGCTTTTGATAGCACTCATTTTTGCAAGAAATTCTCAGTCTGTGTTCTTTTTCAGTTCTTAGGGGTTAAATATGTGCTCCAATTACACTGTTTAGTCCCAGAAAATTAGGACTGGTCACAGCATTCAGGCACTGCCTGCTCCTCTCTTCTCTGCCTCGCATGAGCACTGAGGTAGGCCAAACCAAGGGAACCAACTGCTTCAGTCCCTCAGGCACCTCACACACAGATCAGAACAGACACGCGTAAGATTCCACCAGCAAACTCTGCCCTGCTCATCCTAGAGCAAGAGACTTAGACTCCTCTCTGAGAATGTGGACCACAGGCTGAGTCGATTGAGATGATTATGTGATCCTTTTCTTTTGTTCTGTTTATGAGGTGGATTACATTAATTGAGTTTCTGATGTTGAACTATCCTCACATAGTTGATATGAATACCACTTAGTCGTGGTGTATTATTTTTTTTGATTTGATGCTGAATTCTATTGGCTAGAATTTTCTTGAAAAATTTTATGTGTATATTCCTGAGAAATACTGTTCTGTAATTTTCTTTTTTTGTGGCGTGTTTGCTTGGCTTTGGTATCAGGATTTTAATGGCTTCAAAGAATGAATTAGGAAGCATGCCTTCCTTTGCTCTGCTCTGGTGTGAGCTTTTCTATGAATGTTTTACATTTGGTAGAATTCTTCAGTGGAGCCATCCAGGCCAGGGCTTTTATTTTGTTGGGAGGTTTTTTTTTTTCTTTTTTTAAATTACCTCTTCAATATCTTCTCTTGTTATTGCCTATTCTGATTTTCTATCTCAATATGTGTTAGTTTAGGTAGGTAATGTGGTTCTAGGAATTTTTCCCTTTCCTTTAGGTTCTCAAATTTGTTGGAGTATAATTTTTCATAGTATTCTCTTATGATCCTTTTTATTTCATTTCAGTCTGTTGTAATGTCTCCCATCACTTTTCTTATTTGGGTTATTTCCCTCCTCTCCTGTTTTTCCTTTGTTAGCTTGGTCAATGATCTGTCAGTTTTGCTTTTCTTTTCAAAGGATCAATTTTTGATCTTGTTGATTCTTTCTATTGTTTTTCTATTTTCTAATTCATTCATCTCTTCTCTAATCTTTATTATTTCCTTTCTTCTGGTGCCCGTGAGCTTTTTTTGCTGTTCTCTTTCTATTTCTTTGAGTTGAGGGCAAATGTTTTGATTTTGGCCTGCTGTTTTTTTTCGATGTGTTTGTTTTTTGCTGTAAATTGACCTCTGGGCACTGTCTTTGCTGCCTCCTAAATGTTTTGATACAGTGTGTTTTCATTCTTGTTTGATTCTAAGAATTTTTTTATTCCCTCCATGATTTCTTCTATTACCGAGTTGTTTTAAAGCAAAGTGTTATTCAGTTTCCATGTATTCGATGTTATTCACTTGCTCTTCCTATATTGATTTTTACTTTTATGGCATTGTGATCAGAGAGAATATTTTGCACTATTTCAATGTTTTGGATTTTATTGAGGGTAGCTTTGTGACCTAAATGTGGTCTATTCTGCTGAATGTTCCATGTGCATTAGAAAAGAATATACACTTTGCTGCTGTTGGGTGGAGTGTTCTATGAGTTGGTTGATTATATCCTTAAGATCTTCTGTATCTTTGTTGAGTTTTTTTCTAGATTTACTGTCTTTTTATGAAAGTTGTGTGTTGAAGTCTACTACTATTTTTGTAAAACTGTCTATTCCTTGTTTCAGTGCTGTTAGAATTTCTTTTATGGATTTTGGAGTCCTGTCATTGGTTGCGTAGATATTTATTAAGGTTGTGTCTTCTTGGTGGATTGTTCCTTTAATCATGATATAATGTCATTTCTTGTCTTTCTTGATGGTTTTACCTTAAAGTCTATTTTATCTCAGATCAGTACTGCCACTCCTGTTCTTTTTTTGATATAGCTTGCCCTATGTATTTTTTTCCATCTTTTGATTTTTATTACATTTATGCCTTTGTATCTCAGATGTGTCTCTTGTAGACAGCATCATGATTTTTTTTTTTTAATCCATTTCACCACTCTTTGTCTCTTTACAGGTGCATTTAAGCCATTTACATTCACTGTGATTAACAATAAAAAACCCAGTGCCGTCAAGATTAACAATAGATATGAGTTTATTGCTGTCATATTATTGTGCTTTTTTGGGGGGGAGGGCTGATATTTTCTTTGTTCTTCTTACTTTCCTGTGCTGAGTTTCATTTGTTTGTGGATTTTCTTTTCATTTATTTCATTATTCTAGATTTTGTGTTTACTAAGTGTATTTTTCTTCTTTTTTATTTTGATGAATAGGTTTGTTAACTTTCTTTGTGGTTACCTTGATATTTACCCTTATCTTCCTAAGTTTGAACCAGTCTATTACTTGATATCACCTTGACATCCTCTCCACTTGAAGGTTCTATCCTACACACTTTATTCCACCACTTGTTGCTTGATCCTTGTTATCATTTATGGATTGACATTTCTCTTTCCATATTTTAAGTCTTTTAGCTTTATTACTGAGAGTTCTTTACCTAGTTTGGTATCTGGCTGATGCTGTCCTGTGTCGTAGACTCTGATTATTGTCTGATTTTGTTGGTTCTCTAACTGAAGGACTCCTTTTAATATTTCTTATAAGTTTAGTTTGGTTTTTACAAATTCCCTTAATTTCTGTCTATCTGGAAGTGCCCTAATTTTGCCATCGTATTTGACAGAAAATTTTGTAGAATATAGTACTTTTGGTTGGCAGTATTTTTTCATTCAAGGTTGCTTTCTTGCCTGCATATTTTCTGTCAGGGCATCAGAGCTTTGTCTTATTTTTTCCCCTGTGTAAGTGACTTTTCATTTTTCTCAAGCTGCTCTCAGGGTTCTTTCTACATCTTTGGTGTTGGCAAGTGTGATGATACGTCTTGGTGACTTTCTTTTATGATTTATCATATGGGGAGTTCGTTGAGTTTCTTGGATGGTCAGCTTTTTGTCTTTCATGATATTTGGGAAGTCTTCTGCCAGTAAATCTTCAACAGTCTTCTCTGTGTTTTCCAATTTTGCCCCATATTATGGAACTCTGATCATGCACAAATTTTTGCTCTTGATTGTGTCCCACATATGTTTTCTTCATTTATCTTCATTCTTTTCTCTAGTTTTTCCAGAAACAATATAACACCCAAGGACTTATCTTCTATATTGTGATTCTGTCATCCATTTTTTTCAAATTTACATCTAAAACCTTCTATTTAGTTGTCCATTTCTGAAATTTTTTTGTGTATCTTTTTGGATTTCTAGTTGCTGTTTTGGTATGATTGCTAGTTATTTATTTTCTTTTGATATTTGTTCTCATATTATTTTCCTACATTTTTCCATTGTTTTTCTGTGTTTTCCTTGATTTTGGCTATTTCTGTTGGTTTTCACTCTGTTTCATGATTTTGTCTATTTTTTCCTTGGTTTTGTCTGTGTTTTCCTTGATCTAGTCCCTAATCTCTTGGAGAACCCTAAATATTAGTCTTTTGAATTCCATATCATGTAGTTCCACTGCCTTTTCTTCTACTGGAACACTATCTGATTCTTTATTTTGGTCAATTTCTGGAGCTGATTTTAGCTGCTTTTTTGTATGTTTTGATATTATCTGCTGTCTCTGAGACATTAAGATATTATTCCCTTTCTTTATCAATCATATGTTCATTTGTTTCACCTTCTGTTTTGTTTTGTTTTGATATGTCAAGGCAGAAGGGCCTGGCATGCTTTGCTGCATGCTTGTCTGTAGGCATGATAGTTATTACCATTTATCCAGGTGGGCAGGGCAACAGCAGGTAGGCTGATCCCACTTCATTGTACACTGGTTTGGTGAAGTGTCTGCTGGTAGAATGGGTGGGTACTGTCTGCCTCCTTATGTTGGTCCAGCAGTATGGGAATGTTGGCAACCCCTTACCAGATGTGTGGGGCTGTTGAATGGCAAGTGATACAGTCTCCCTTCCTACCACTCAGCAGCTGATCCTGTGGCAGGAAAGGAACAGTACATGCTTGGTGTGGAGGAAGTCTGAGCACTGGGGGCTGGCAAGAAGGGGGGAGGTGGCATACTGGGCTAGGTGGGAAGGAGAAAGAAAATAAAGGAGAAAGAAAGGAAGGAAAGAAGGAAGAAAGAAAAGCATGGTGTAGCAGGAGTCAGCAGGTGAGTGTGGGACTGACCTGGAGGTTGACAGGATGGGAGAAAAGGTGGTATATGGGGTTAGGTGGGAAGGAGAAAGAAAAAAGAAAAAATGGCAGTATTCTGGGGAAAAGCCAGTGCACCAGTGGTGCTCTGTCTGCAGTAGTGGTGCAGGGGGATTGTGCAAAGGGAGAAAGGTGGCATACAGTGCTAGGTGGGAGGGAGAAAGAAAAGTAAGGAAGGAAAAAGTAAGAAAGAGAAAATGGCAGCACAAAGGGGGCTGATGACTGGGTACAGGGCAGAATCAGGGGCTAGTGGAAAGGGAAGAGAGGTGGCTTATGGGCCTAAGTGGGAAGGAGAAAGAAAATAAAGGACAAATGAAAAAAAAAAAAAAGATTGTGCAGCAGGAGCCAGTGGGTGGGAGCAAGGTGGACCCGGGGTGGCAGCGGGCCAGTGGCTCTCTAGCTGTGGTCGTGCAGTGGTAGACAGGGGAAAGAAGAGGAGGTGGCATACAGGCTAGGAGATAGGGAAAAATAAAAGAAAAACGAGAAGAAAAAATGGTGATGTGGTGGAAGTTGACCAGTGGAGGTCTGTGGACCGAGGGGCAGTGGGAAGGAGGAGAGGAAGCATATGAGGATAGGTGTAAGGGAGAAAGAAAAGAAGAAAAGGAATGAAAAAGAAAAGAAAGATAGGAAAAGAAAAAAATGGCTGCACAGCGGAGGTCAGTGAGTGGGGGTGGCATGGACCCTTCCCACAAGACTCTGACACACAACCATGGCTAGAGATCCACCAAAAGGTGTCCTAGAAGGAGGTGGCAGGATGGGGGGTGAGGTGGCATATGGGGCTAATGGAATACAGAGAGAAAAGGTGGGCCTGCAAGGTCTCTTATTGTGGATCCCAGTGGTGGGGTCTGCTGGGATGGGGGAGGTTCTTGCTCCTACTCAGGAAAAAGGTGAGGAGGGGGAAAACGTGTTTATCTGGTTACCATTTGCTTTGTCTCCTATAGGGAGCTCCATTAAGTTGCTTTCCCATTCTTCCTGTCCAGGCTTGTTGCTGGCTATGTTTCAAAATGGTGACACCATGCCATGTTATTTGGCAGGGGAAATATTTATATCTCTCCTCATCCACTGTTTTCTGTCAGTTTCTCCTTCCATTCAGTGTTTGGTCTAGTTCTTTATTCCTTCATTTGATGCTCAGGTTTCCAGGACTGACAATTGTTATCTGTTTTACTTAGTTTTTCAGGTCTTTGCTGCAGAGGGGCGGCATGGTGGCTTCTATGGTGCCATGTTAGCTCTGCCTAACCTCTACAATTCTTGAAATGGCAAAATTATAGAAATGGAGAACAAATTAGTGATTGCCAGGGGGTGCAGGGAGGATGAGGGCAGGAAGGAAATGGTTTGTATATAAAAGGACAATGTGAAGGATCCTTGTGGTACCAGAAATGTTCTTATCTTGGATGTATTAATATCAGTATTGTGATTGTGTGTACTATAGGTGTACAAGATGTTTCTATTAGAGAAAATGGATAACGGGTAAACGAGATACATTTGTATCATTTTGCAACTTCATTTGAATATATAATTATCTCAAAATAAAGAGTTTAAGTTTAAAAAAAATGATTCAAATGTAAGTATTTATTGTATACCTGGAAAATATTTGCATATTAGTAAGTAAAACAAGCAAATTGCAGGGTAAAACACACATTATAGTTCAGTTTCTGTTTAAAGGAAAAGACAGAAAACATAGTAAATTATGTGTGTGTGCTTGTTGTTATTATGTGTATGCACTTTGTCATAGGAGACCTGGTGGTGCAGTGGTTAAGAGCTTGGCTGCTAACCAAAAGGTTGGCACCTTGAATTCACCAGCTTCTCCTTAGAAACCCTGTGCAATACTTCTACTCTGTCCTATAGGGTCATTATTAATTGGAATTGACTCAATGGCAACAGGTTTGGTTTTTGGGTTTTGGTATGTTGTTCTAAGTTTGAACAACGGGATATACACGAGACTATTGACATTGGTTTCCTAAGGGACGGGATTATTGGCAAAAAAGCTGCTATTTTTTTTTCTCTATACATTTCTGTATTGCTTAAAATATTACAATAAGCATTCATATTTTTACAATTAAGAAAAAATAAAACCTTATATTTTGGGAAGAAAATCTACTGTTAATAGATAAAGTGAATGAAGGTTTATTTTGAAGTCTTTGTGCATTTAAGAGTAGGTTCAGGGGCTCACATGGAGGGTGGTCACATTCCATTAGGTTCTTCCACTTCCTGCGTAACTAGCCTAGCCTCTGATGTACTTGATGAAGTACCTTGGATTCTGTCAATCATGGTTTGAAAACCACTGCACTACATAGAATTGAAGATTTTTTCCATGTCCAAGACTATTGAACAGGTGTGAATCCCAAAGTTAGCCAGAAGATCCCCATGAAATCAAGCTGAGCAGAGCTTTTAAGGTGACCTCTTTAGTCTTCTACTACTGACTGGTAATATACCACTTGTACACAGCCACATCGTCTATTGTAATTTTGTCAAATGTAGCCTAGGCAGAGTCATCGTTGTTGAGTTTGTGCCCCAGGTCTAGGTCCATGCTCTCTCCATGTAGCCATCATGCCAGCAAATTCTAATCCAGTGAGACCCACACTGTTCATAGTAGTCCCGTAGTATCTCCCCCAGAAAGACAATTACACTCAAGTTCATGGTAGTCCTCTAGATGCAGGGAGGCCTGCTGTTCAGCAACACTCCCTTTTTCTCGCAAATTTAATTGCAGAGGTGTCTAACACACTCTTTGTTTAAAAAAACACCTATGTATCTAGGGCTCTGGATTTGTGTGTGTGTGTGCGTGTACATATATACACATACATGTACATATATAGGTATGTATGTGCCATATATGTATTATGTGTGTAAGTATGTGTGTATATATATATATAAAAGAAAAAAAAATCCATTGCTGTCAAGTCAATTCTGACTAACAGTGACCTATAGAGCAGAGTAGAAATGCTTCATATGGCTTTCAGACTGTAAGTTTTTACAGAAGAAGACTGCCACATATTTCCCCTGTGGAGAGGCTCTTGGGTTTGAACTTTAAGTTAGCAGCTGAGCACTTAACCACTGCACCACCAGGGAGCATCTTTTTTTATGTATGGTATATAATGTATAGTACATAATACATCCCCTCTCTCTCTCTCTATATATACATAAAATATATGCATGTGTGTATGTATGTATGTGTAAATACATATAAAACATTACCAAGTCGATTTGATTTCAGAGTTTTGAAAGTGTATACACATACGCACACATATATACATATATAATGCATTATATATATATTATATATATACACTATATTCTGTACCTCAGAACATTTGGATTCTGAAGGCAGATGAAATAAACCATTTCCATGGTCAAAAATGTTGTTTATTTCAGGTCTATTTTTCTCAAGTAAAATCCTTTTCACCTACTTTCATTACTTTCTGGAGATGGCCTTGTTGAAAAGGGGAAAAAGGCACAAACAAATATACACACAGCAAGAGCTGGGAGATTCTTTCCTGTTCCACACATAATTAAAAACACAATACATTTTCCATTCTGTGGCACTATCGACTTTTCTCCAATCATATTTAATCCCATGACCTTGAAAGCCTTCAGTCATAATGGAAAAAGGAGAGAAGAGATGCTGGGTTTGAGATCTTGAGAAGGAGAAGTTTCTTCTATTATGAGCCAGACTTCTGAAAGTGAATTAATCTTTTCTTACTCTGAAGAGGCAAAGGGCCCTTGGCTGCCCAGAGATGCTCATAAATGAGTTTTTTGGCAGGAGCAGAGCTTGGGCCTTTACAGTCATGATTGACAATAAGAAAAGAAAGAAATCTTCAGGTAAGTGTATGTGAAAATGGTTCAAAATCCTAAAAAGGTAGATAAAAAGAGTGGAAAATATATCCCTTGACCCTAACAGTTCAGCATGAACCATAGTATCTCTTTGGAATGTGTAAAAGATATTGCATAATTTCAAGTTTTGACAGAAATGCATTCAAAATTTTCCCATTTAAAAAACAACAAGAATGAACACATCTTTATTGTTGAGAAAACATAAGATAGAAAGAAAAATAAAAATGTACCCATAATTCTACCCTCCCCCAAAATTATCTATTAACATTTGTTATTTCCTCTCAGTATTTACCTATGTATATTTATTACTTTCTGTATATCATGTCCAACATACCCTGGTTCATAGATAGTTTTCTTTACTTATTAAAGCAAAATCGCATCCTTGTGTTATTACAGACTTTCCTAATACCAGAGGCCGTGGGCATAAGTTTGAATCTGAGTCTGTCTCATATACTTTATGTGTGACCTTGGACAAAATTTTAATTACCTTAGATTGTAATTGTCTTATTTTACAATGGTAGCATGAATAATATATTCTGTGATATATAGTTTTATGTTGTTAACTTGGCTAGGCTATGGTGCCCAGCTGTTTGGTCAAACACTAGTCTAGATGGTGTGATGAAGTAGTTATGTGTGATTAAGTCAATGGTCTTAAGTGGAGCAGATTACTCTCCACAATGTGGGTGGACTCTTACTCTTCTTCCTGTTGCCTGACCTTCTGATTTTGTTTCTCAAGACTGTAGTGATCCTTAATAGACAACAGATAAGCAGAAACTTTGGTGAAGGGTAGGACGGTACACAATACTGGGGAAGCCAGCACAACCTGTACAAGGCAAGGTTGTGGTAGCTCCATAGACACATCCAAACTCCCAGAGGGACTGAATTTCTGGGCTGGGGGCTGTGGGGACCATGATCTTGGGGAACATCTAGCTCAATGGGCATAACAGAGTTTTAAAGAATATATTCTACATTCTACTTTGGTGAGTAGCATCTGGGGTCTTAAAAGCCTGTGACCGGCCATCTAGGATACTCCACTGGTCTCACCCCTGTGGGAGCAAGGAAGAATGAAGAAAACTAAAGGTACAAGGGAAAGATTAGTCCAAAGGACTAATGGACCACATCTACCACAGCCTCCACCAGACTAAGCCCACTACAAAAAGACCATGCCTGGGTACCACCACTGACTGCTCTGACAGGGATCACAATAGAGGGTCCTGGATAGAGCTGAAGAAAAATGTAGAACAAAATTCTAACTCAAAAAGAAAGACCAGACTTGCTAGTCTGACTCAGGCTAGAGAAATCCTGAGAGTACGGCCCCCGGACACACTTTCAGCTCAGTAATGAGGTCACTCCTCAGGTTCACCCTTCAGCCAAAGATTGAACAGGCCCGTGGAACAAAACAAGACTAAAGGGGAGTGCCAGCTCTGGGGCGGGGACTGGAAGGTAGGAGGGAACAGGAAAGTTGGTAATAGGGAACCCAGGGTTGAGAGGGACAGTGTTGACGTATCGTAGGGTTGTTAACTGATGTCATACAACAATGTGTATACTGTTTAATAAGAAACTAGTTTGTTCGGTAAACCTTCATCTAAAGTACAATTAAAAAAAAAAAAAAAAAAGACTGCAGTGATCTCCAGTCTATCACCTGAGCTACCGATTTTAGACATTCCCGCCCTACAAAATCATGTGAATCAATTTCTTAAAATCTCTCAATGTCTATCTCTAGTAGTTTAGGGTTTAACCATTTGTACTACCCAGGAACTAACTCTCTTTCTCTCTCTCTAGAGAGACAGAGAGCTATTATTATTATTACTGGTTCTGTTTCTCTAGAAAACCCTAAGACAAATTCCTTAAAGAGGACAATCAAATGAGAAAATACACACAATATGCTTATCATAATTCCTGCCACATATTAAATGGGAGTAAATTTAGTTAAAAATAATATGATTTTATACATCTATTTTATTTCATTTTATGTTTATGTTAACAGTTTACTTAACAAAACACTATTGTTAAACTTTTAAATCATATCAAGTTTCACCTTTAAAAACTATAATTAAGATATTATGCATTAGTTGATTTGTGTTTTTTATTATTATGTTCTTAGAATAGTTTCCCAGAGGTGATATTACTGTGCTGTTATTCTCTTTTAAAATTATATTAATATATATGAATTTTGCTTTTAAAAGGAGTTTATCAATAGATTTCCTTTACTAACAACATATGAGCATGCATCTCTCAGATACACTCTTAAGAATTGAGTACTATGTTTTATTTTTCTCAAATCAATACCTCTTCATCATTAAAAATGGATATCTTTGTTTTAATTATTCTAATTTTTTTTTTCTATTTTACTTGTTGCTTACATAAGATCCCATATATATACATATATATATATTTTAAACAAACCCCTCCTCTTACTGTAAAAAAGTAAGTATTCCATTTGATGACCAATTATACTCATATCTTGTGGTAGTAAGAAGTACAACCTAGCCAGTACTTTGCAAACTTTTTGTTTTCCTTCCAAGATAAAAGAATAAATGTAAATATATCTATTCTTACCTAGGTATATTATTTGTCTGTATTGGACTGACAGAGGTCATTTAAAAATAACACCATAAATTGTTAAACTTACTTAATGAAGTGCTCAAATAATTTACAGTAAAATCTAACCAAGTAGCAAAAGAACTTCAATTTTTTGAAAGAGAAAAAGAAAAATTCTTCAAAAAATGTGCTTAATTTTTAAAGCCAAAAGACACCAAAGTTTATGTTATTTGTTTTACTTCTTAAAATTATTTTGATGGTTTCATTCTGCTCACCGCTTCCTAAATCCTTGAATTTGCTCATGCCATTTCCTCTGCCTGAAATGTCCTCACCAACAAAACCCTGCTCACCCTCCAAGACGTAGATCTAGCCCTCTTCTCTGTGCAAGTTCCCATGAGCCTCTCCAAGCCTAGTTGATAGCTACACACCATACCACTGCACATGATAGCATTTACACAGTTTTGGGATTACTTACTTTAGTTTCTCATTCCCCCTATTCTACTGAGAGATTCTTTAGGAAAGGAATTGTTTTATTAATCTATATACTCCTCTCACCCAGATCAATACTTGGCTTTCAAAATGTGCTCTGTAAATATTTTTGTTGAAGCAGGTTTCAGTCAGAATTAGGGGGAGGGATATATTGGACCTCAAGTACATGGCATTATCTGGAGTCCAGTCTCCATGATGACCCCTGTTCTAGCAACTTTCCCTAGGAGCTCTCTCACAGCTCTCTCCCCTCCTAGGCCACCCAGGCCAGTCAGCCTGCTCTCAGGCTTTTAGGCTCACTCTTCCCCATGGGTAGGTAGATGGAGTTGTGTAATTTTTGCATTTGTCTAGTGGTGGTCAAGGACAGGATCTAAATATAGTCTAGAGTCATGCAGACCCATGTAGTCATATTCAGGAGTGGACGCTGTTTGGTGAACTGAGCACCCACAGAAGAGGGCAATATGAGATCCCCGAGGGTAAACTAAGGCCCAAGATGGCATAGGCAATCTTGCTTCTTCTGTATCTGCTAATAATACCCTTGTCAATTGTCGTACCATGTGAGTTGTGTGGTCATGATGAGAGCGTGTCGGGGTAAGAGAAATATGTTGAAAAAGGAGAGAATTATACAATGTTGGAGCTGGAGAACAATTTTTAAGTTATATCAGCCTAATTATCTTTTAAAGGCATCTGGGTGACTCACTCAGTTTGTCTTCAGCTGCAAACGTAAAATTTGGCTGTTCAGACCCATTCAGCGCACTGTGTAAGAAAGTCTGAGAACTGAGTATGTACAAATTGTAGCCAGAAAACCCTGTAGAGCAGGTATGCTATGTAACACATGGGGGAGCCATGAGCTGACTCAACTGCAGCTAAGAGCAACAATTATCTTTTTAGGTTTGATGCAACCATAAAGTTTCAATGACTCCAGCAGAAATCATGTGGACAATTTAAATCCTTATTATATTGAGAACCAAAATTGTCACTTTTTCTTTATATTACATATGCTCTCAGGGTGCCATGGCTACACAAAGATTGTTCTAGGAGAGGTAACAGTTTGTTGAATGAATGAAAGATCCAGTAATTTATAGCATTGCTAAAAATACTATTCAAGAGTGAATAAATGTATAATTCCATTTCCAGTTTTCTCATTATACTTTGCCTTTGGCATGGCATTTTTGTTTTATAACAGATACTCAGTGAATGTTTTTTATTGAAAGAATGAGATCATTTAGAATTGCTTTCATTCATTTTCTTCTCTTCTTAGAATGAAGTGTCCATGAAGTCTTAAATCTATTTTTTTAACTTCTATTTCCTGGGCAGCATTTATTATAGAACATGAAACGTAGCAAGTTGTCATTAATTTTTCGTTGAATTAGTGAATATTTAGATTAGAAGCAAACAAATAGCACTGGACTTGGGCACAGGACAACAGTGGATTCATCAGTGTAATAATTTGTGTTTGATTCACTGGCTCAACTGCACTAATGGTTACCTGCTTGTCACATTATCAGAGTGATGGTGAAATGATCTAAATTTGCACTCCAGGCACTAAAATTGATTATTCTTTGGTCTTTTTTTTTTTTTTTCATTGCTGTTAAATTGACAGGATCATGGTCATTAAACCCATGGTTTATCAATTGATTTTTATTTATTTAATTGAGATAAATCCTTTTTTTAAGCCATGAGATTGATGTTTGATGTGTTAAGATTCATTTTGTCCTAAAACACTAAATTAAAGAGTCATTGGTTGAATCACTCAGGGTTCCACCAGACAGGAAAAACCAATAGGATATAAAAAAAAAATACATAAATATAATTGATCCTTACTACAGTCAACTCACATCAACCCTACAGGACAGGGTAGAACCGTTGCCGTATGGTTTCCAAGGAGTGGCTGTTGGTTTCAAACTGCAGACCTTTCATTTAGTAACCAAGCTTTTATCCACTGACCGATCAGGGCTCCATATGCAATATAGTACTGAATATGCAGTCACTGGAGTCCCTAGGTGGCACAGATGATTATCCTACTAACCAAAGGATTAGTGGTTTGAATCCACCCAGAGGCACCTCAGAAGAAAGGCCAAGCACTCTACTTAACAAACGATCTGATGTACATGGGGTCATCAGGAGTCAGACTTGACTAGACAGGCAACTGGTTTAGAATGCTTTGGTTTTTTATAGCCACTGCAATAAGTCCAGAAAAATAGAAAAATGAAATGGAAGACATACAGGTGGGAAAGAAAGAAAGAAAACTCTATTAGAAGATAACATGATTCTCTATGTAGAAAATACCAAGGTATCTACAATTAAATAAATAAATTTATAGATAGGTAGGTAAATCCTAGAATTAATAAATAATTTCAGTAAGGTTGCAGCATATAAGATCAATTCACAAAATATCAATCACATTTCTATACACTGAGTAGTGGAAACTAAAATTAAAAACATAATACCTTTTATAATTGTGCAAAGAAAAAGAAAATTAAGTAGAAATTTAGCAAGTACAAGGTTTCTCTGCTGAGAACTACACAAAGCAGATGAAAGAAATCAAAGAAATGGAAGTTAATGGAGAGGCATATTGTGTTCACGGACACTATCTTGTGTAATAAAGGTATCAGTTCTCTCTGATTTTATCTATAGGTTTATGTACTTCCTATGAACACATTGTTCCGCTGCTATTCATAAGGTTTTCCCTGGCTAATGCTTTTCAGAAGTAGACTGCCTGGTCCTTCTTCCTAGGCTGTCTTAGTCTGGAAGCTCTGCTGAAACCTGTCCTCCATGGTGACCCTGCTGGTACCTGAATACCGGTGGCATAACTGCCAGCTTTACAGCAACATGCAAGCCCCCACAGTATGACAAACTGACAGACACAAGGTGGACTGACACAGTGGCTGCAACAATGAGCTCAAGCATAACAACAATTGTAAGGATGGAGCAGGACTGGGCAGTGTTTAGTTCTGTTGTGCCTAGGGTCGCTATGAGTTGGACGCAACTCGATGGCACCTAACAACAACAACATGAACATATTAGTGTTTTTAAACATAGACAAACTTACTTCAAAATTTGTGTGGAAAGGTGTGATAGTTAAGGTTGTGTGTCATCTTGGCTGGGCCATGACTCTCAGTGGTTTGGTAGTCCTGATGTAGTTTGGCAGCTAGGTAATGATGTAATCTCCTCCATAATTCCTGCCCTACTGCAAGATCTGATATAATGTAATCGCCTCCACGATGAGATCTGTTATAAGCAGCCAATCAATAAAAACGCATTTTCCTTGGGGGGTGTGGCCTGCATCCAATATAGGTGGCTTTTCTGTCAAAGCTCCCTGACTTTTGCTTGCTCTGGATCCTGTAATTGACTCCTGTTTATATAACCTCTGGTTCTTGGGACTTGAGCTAGCAACTTACCTGCTGAACTTGGTATTTGTCAGCCTCTGCTGCCTGTGAGCCAGAGGCCAGCTGTCTGACTTGCTAATCCTGGGTTTGCCAGCCCTTACAGCTATGTGAGTCAGGAGAAGCCTCCAGTTTGACCCACCGAGTTGGGACTTTCCAGTCTCTATAATTGTGTGAGCCATTTCCTTGATATAAATCTCTCCCTCTCTCTCTCTTTATAGATATGGTCACTGAAGCTGTGTGTCAACTTGGCTGCGCCATGATTGTTATGGTATAGTTTGGCAGTCCTATGATGATGTGACCGCTTCCATGATGAGATTTGATATAATGTGATCACCTGCATGATGGGACCTGTTTTGAATAGCCAGTCAGTAGACAGGGAGTTGCCTTGGAGGTATGGCCTGCATTAATTGTAAGTGGATTCTGTGGCAAGGCTTGGAGGCTTTTGCTGGCTATAGATCCTGCAGCTGGCTCCTGTCATCTGACCTCCAGGTCTTGGGACTTGAGCTAGCAGCTCACCTGCAGTCCTGCCTGCTGAACTTGAGTTTCATCCATCTTCACAGCCCATGAGCAAGAGCCCTGCTGTCTGACCTGCTGATCTTTGGTTTGCCAGCACCTGTGTCTACGTGAATCAGCAGAAGCCTCCAGCCTGACTCAATCCTGTGAGCTATTTCCTTTACATACATTTCTCTGTATAGATATTTATACACTTTGCTAGTTTTGCTTCTCTGAGAACCCAGATGAAGACAAAAGATATAGGTCCGAGAATAGCTAAAACTATCTTTAAAAAAGAATAAAGTATAGATATCACTCTTCATGACATTAAGACCTGCTACACAGCTATGGACATCATGCTTGGTAAAATAGAGGATCAGCAAAAAAGAGGAAGACCCTCAATGAGATGGGTTAGCACAGTGGCTGTAACAATGGGCTTAAGCAAAACAACGATTGTAAAGATGGCGCAAGACTGGGCAGGGTTTAATTCTGTTGTACATAGGGTTGCTATGAGTCAGAATTGACTCAACGGCACTAATAACAACAACATACATCTACAGTGAAAGGTTAGATACACAGATGTATAGGACAGAATAGAGAACCAAGAAACAGAGCTACATAAGTATGCTTGACTAATTTTTGGCAAAATCAATTCAAGGGAGGAAATATTGCCTTTTTGGCAAATGATGTTGCAGCAAGTGGATGTACATATGAAAAAGAAAACATATTAAATAACACTTGATCTAAACCTCACGTTTTATACCAAAATTATCTCAAAATAGATCACGAGAAAAGATGTTTGGCATTATTAGTCATTAAAAAAAAAAAAGTCATTAGAGAAATGCAAATTCAAACCACAATAAGATATCTCTACACAACTATCAGAGTGGCTAAACAAAAAGTTGTCACAACATCAAATGCTGTAGAAGATCCACATATTTCTGGCAGGAATGGTACAGCCAGTATGGAAAATAGTTTGGCAGTTTCTTATAAACTAAATATGCAGCTACCGTACTACCCAGCAATTGCAATCTCGGTCACTTAACTCAAAGGTATGAAAAGTTACATTCACAAGAAATCCTGTATACGAATGTTCACAGTAGCTTTATTCATTGTAACCTAAAACTTGAATCAACCCACATATTTTTCAACAAAAGTGCTTAAGTAAACTAGTAATTATATAACGTGGAATGCTACTTTGAAATTAAAATAAATGAACTATTGATACAAAAATTTAGATCAAACTCCAGGTAGTTACACAGAGTGAAAAAGCCAGTTCTAAACAGTTAGGTACTATATGCTTATACTTATTATATAACATCCTTGAAAAGACAAATCTACAGAAACGGAGGATCAGTTAGTTCTTGGCAGAGGGTGAAGAATAGGTGGAGAGGAAGGTGGCTGATGGATCTGTGTCTTAACTGTATCAATATCAATATTCTGGTTATAATATGCTGCCATAGGGGCAGTGGTGGCTCAGTGGTAGAATTCTCACATTCCGTGTGGGAGACCCAGGTTTGATTCTTAGCCAAGGAACCTCATGCACAGTTACCGCTTGTCTATCAGTGGCGCTTGTGTGTTGCTATGATGCTGAACAGGTTTCAGCAGAACTTCCAGAATAAGACTACCAGGAAGAAAGGCCTGGTGATCTACTTTCAAAAATCAGCCAGTGAAAGCCCTATGGATAGCACCAGTTCAGTCTCCAACTGATCATGGGAATGATGCAGGAATAGGCAGTGTTTCATTCCCTTGTGCTTGGGGTTACCAAATGAAAAACAACTAAACGTAGGTCAGGTGACTAGCTAACAAGAGCATATGCTATATATTTTTGAAGTTGTACTCAAAGGGAGAAACAAGTAACAAGTACAGAGAAACTCTCAATATATTTGCATACAGCTTCATGTAAATCTATAATTTTCTCAAAATAAAAAGTTTAAGAAAAAAAAACGATATTAATAAAATGCCTTAATGTACTCCTCCAAGTTTTTCTGGGATTCAATTCTTGAAGCATGAAATAATTATCAAAGTCATAATAATAAATTTTTACTTATGGTATGAGTTCCAACATCTATAACACACATTTTAATTCACTAACATTTATCAAACTGGTAGATGTCAAGTATTTTTACATATACTCTTTCCTTTGATCTTCATAGAACTCCTGTGAATTAGATAATACATCCTTCATATTAAAAGTGAGAATACTATATTCTCCATGTTAAAGGATAGGAAACAGTCTTGAAAAGAATTAGATGAGGTCACCAAGTTCATTAAGATCAAAGAGCAAAACTCTGCAACAGGTTTTCTAATGCTGGGTCTTGCATTCTGTACCTGTGGAAATGGCTTCCCACTATGTTAACAAAAAAAGAATGTTGCAAGAAATTAAGGTTTCTCTACTAGGAACTTTAGTGAGTTTTAAAGGAGGGAGATATTATGGTCCTTGACTTGGTATTTGAAGAATGAGGTGGTCGTAAACAGTCAAGCAAACAAGAATGATGCCAGGGAAGGTCAGGCAGCCCAAAAACCTATTACCTTATGAAACAATTTAAAAAATTGCTTTCAATCTAGTCGATTCTTACTCATGTGTTTCAGAGAATCACTGTGCTCCATAGATTTTTTTTTTAATTGTGCTTTAAGTGAAAGTTTACAGTTCAAGTCAGTTTTTCATGCGAAAACTTATACAAACATTGTTATGTGACCCTAGTTGCACTCCCTACAATGTGACAATACTCTTCCCTGTATTTTTATTGTCCATTCAACCAGCTCCTGTCTCTCTCTGCCTTCTCATCTCACCTCCGGACAGGAGCTGCCCACATAGCTTCATGTGTCTACTTGAGCTAAGAAGCACACTCCCCACTAGTATCATTTTATGTATTATATTATAGTCCAGTCTAATCATTCTCTAGACAATGAATAAGGAAGAAGAATTGATGCCTTCGAATTGCGGTGGTGGGAAAGAATATTGACTGTACCATGGACTGCCAAAAGAATGAACAAATTTGTCTTGGAGGAAGTAAAACCAGAATGCTCCTTAGAAGCAAGCATGGCGAGACTGCGTCTTACATACTTTGGACATGTTGTCAGGAGAGATCAGTCCCTGGAGAAGGTCATCATGCTTGGTAGAGGTCAGGGTCAGTGGAAAAGAGGTAGACCCTCAATGAGATGCACTGACACAGTGGCTGCAGCAATGGACTCAAGCATAAAAATGATTGTAAGGATGGCGCAGGACCGGGCAGTGTGTGGTTCTGTTGTACATGGGGTCACCATGAGTCAGAACCAACTTGATGGCACCTAACAACGACAATTTTTCTCTGAAGCGTTGGCTTCCAGAATGCTTTTAGGTTTGGGCTAACAGAGAGTCCAGGGGCCATGACCTCTGGGGTCCCTGCCATCTCAGTCAGACCATTAAGACTGGTCTTTTTACCAGAATTTTAGGTTGCCATCCCACTTTTCTCCTGCTCCATCAAACATTCTCTGTTGTGCTTCCTGTCAGGGCAGTTATTGGTGGTAGCCAGGCACCATCAATTTCTTCCTGTCTCAGACTGATGGAATTTCTGGTTTATATGGCCCTTTCTTTATCTTGGGCTCATATTTTCCTTGTGTCTTTGGTGTTCTTCATTCTTTTTTGCTCCAGATGGGTTGAGACTAATCGATGCATCTTAGATGGCCCCTTGCTAGCTTTTAAGACCCCAGAAGCCACTCACCAAAGTGGGATGCAGAATGTTTTCTTAATACACTTCGTTATGCCAATTGACCTAGATGTCCCCTAAAACCCAGACCACTGCCCCTGCTACTCTGTCCCTCTAAGTGTTTAGTTTTATTCAGGAAACTTCTTAGCTTTTTGATTAGTCCAGTTGTGCTGACTAACTCTGTATTGCGTGTTGTCCTTCCCTTCACCCAAAATAATTCTTATCTACTATGTAGTTAGTGTATACCCCTCTCTCTCCCTCCCTCCACACTCTCATAACCATCAAAGAATGTTTTCTTCTGTGTTTAAATCTTTTCTTGAGTTCTTATCATAGTGGTCTCATCCAATATTTGTCCTTTTGTGACTGAGTAATTTCATTCAGCATAATGTCTTCCAGATTCCTCTGTGTTATGAGATGTTTCAAAGATTCATCCCTGTTCTTCATCTTTGCGTAGTATTCCATTGTGTAAATATACCATAATTTGTTTATCCATTCATCCGTTGATGGGCACCTTGGTTGCTTCCATATTTTTGCTATTGTGAACAGTGCCGCAATGAACATGCATGTATCCATTCCTGTGAAGGCTCTTATTTCTCTAGGATGTATTCCAAGGAGTGGGATTGCTGGATCTTATGGTAGTTCTATTTCTAGCTTTCTAAGGAAGTGGCAAATCAATTTCCAAAGTGGTTGTACCATTTTGCATTCTCACTAGTAGTGTATAAGTGTTCCAGTCTCTCTGCAACTTCTCCAACATTTATTATTTTGTTTTTTCTTAAATTAATGGCAGACTTATTGGGGTGAGATGGTATCTCATTGTAGTTTTGATTTGCATTTCTCTAATGGCTAATGATCGTGAGCATTTCCTCATGTATCTGTTAGGTGCCTGAATGTCTTCTTTGGTAAAGTGCCTGTTCATATCCTTTGCTCATTTTTTAATTGGGTTATTTGTCTTTTTGTTGTTGAGGTTTTGAAGTATCTTGTAGATTTCAGAGATTAGATGATGATCAGTTTTGTCATAGCCAAATGTTTTTTCCCAGTCTGTAGGTTATCACTTTACTTTTTTGGTGAAGTCTTTGGATGAGCAAAATTGTTTGATTTCAGGAGCTCCCAATTCTCTAGTTTCTCTTCTGGTGTTTTTGCATTGTTAACAATGTTTTGTATACTGTTTATGCCATGCATTAGGGCTCTTAGCGTTGTCCTTATTTTTTCTTCCATTATCTTTATTGTTTTAGATTTTATATTTAGGTCTTTGATCCATTTTGAGTTTGAATTTTTTTTGTTTTTTTCATCATGGTATGAGCTATGCATCTTATTTCATTTTTTTTTTTTTTTTTTTATAGATGGCTATCCAGTTATGCCAGCACCATTTGTTAAAAAGACTGTCTTTTCCTCATTTAATGGACTTTGGGCCTTTGTCAAATATCCACTGCTCATAGGTGGATGAATTTATGTCTGGATTCTCAATTCTATTCCCATTGGTCTATGTATCTGTTGTGACAGTACCAGGTTGTTTTTACGACTTTGGTGGTAAAATAGGTTCTAAAATCAGGTAGTGTGAGGCTTCCCACTTTATTCTTCTTTTTCTGTAATGCTTTACTTATCCGGGGCCTCTTGCCTTTCCATATAAAGTGGTGATTTGTTTCTCCATCTCATTAAAAAACACCACTGGAATTTGGATCCGGATTGCATTGTATCTATAGATCACTTGGGTAGAATAGACATTTTCACAATGTTGAGCAATCCATGAGCAAGGTATTTCTTTCCACTTATGTATGTCTCTTTTGGTTTCTTGCAGTAGTGTGTTGTAGTATTCTTTGTGTAGGTCTTTTACATTTCTGGTTAGATTTATTTCTAAGTATTTTATCTTCTTGGGGGCTATTGTAAATGGTATTGATCTGGTAATTTCTTCTTCAACTTTCTCTTTGTTGGTGTGGAGGAATCCAATTGATTTTTGTATGTTTACCTTGTATCCTGATACTTTGCTGAACTCTTCTGTTAGTTCCAGTTGTTTTCTTATGGATCCTTTACGTTTTTTTTTTTTTCTGTATGAGATCATATCATCTGCAAATAGAGATACTTTTACTTCTTCCTTACCAATTTGATTGCCCTTCATTTCTTTATCAAGCCCAACTGCTCTGGCTAGGACCTCCCACACAAGGTTGAATAAGAGTGGTGATAAAGGGCATCCTTGTCTTGTTCCTGTTCTCAAGGGGAATGCTTTCAGACTCTCTCCATTTAGGATGTTGGCTGTTGGCTTTGTATAAATGCACTTTATTATATTGAGGAATTTCTCTTCTATTCCTATTTTGCTGAGAGGTTTTTTTTTTTTTTTTTTCCATGAATGATTGTCTGACTTTGCCAAATGCCTTTTCTGCATCAGTTGATAGGATCCTGTGGTTCTTGTCTTTTATTTATGTGGTGGATTACATTGATGGCTTTTCTAAAGTTGAACCATCCCTCCATACCTGGTGTGAATTCCACTAGGTCATGGTGATTATTTTTTTGATATATTGTTGAATTTTCTTGGCTAGAATTTTGTTTAGGACTTTTGCATCTAAGTTCATGAGCAATATTGGTCTATAATTTGCTTTTTTTGTGTGGTGTCTTTACCTAGTTTTGTTGTCAGGGTTATGCTGGTTTCATAGAATGAGTTTGGGAGTATTCCATCCTTTTCTATGGTCTGAGATACCTTTAGTAGTAGTGGTGTTAACTCTTCTCTGAAAATTTGGTAGAATTCTCCAGTGAAGCAGTCAGGGCCAGGGCATTTTTTTGTTGTTGTTGGAAGTTTTTAAATTGCCTTTTTAATCTCTTCTTTTGTTATAGGTTTATTTAATTGTTCTACTTCTGTTTTTGTTATTTCAAGTAGAAAGTGTGATTCTAGAAATTTGTCCATTTCCTCTATGTTTTCAAATTTGTTAGAGTACAATTTTTCATAGTATTTGTTTTGATTCTTTCAATTTTAGTTAAGTCTGTTGTGATATCATCCATCTCAGTTCTTATTTGTGTTATTTGCTTCCTCTCCTGTTTTTCTATTGTCAGTTTGGTCAATAGTTTATCAATTTTGTTGGTCTTTTCAAGTAACCAGCTTTTGGTCTTGTTAACTCTTTCAAATGTTTTTCTATTCTCTATTTCATTTAACTCTGCTCTAAATTTTATTATCTGCTTTCTTCTGGTGCCTGAGGGTTTCTTTTGCTGTTCCCTATTTGTTCAAGTTCTTGGGTTAATTCTTTGATTTTGGCCCCTTCTTCATTTTGGATGTGTGCATTTATTGCTATAAATTGACCTCTGAACACTGATCTTGCTGTGTTCCTGAGGTTCTGGTAGGATGTGTTTTTGTTCTCATTTGAGTCTATGAATTTTTTACACCATCCTTAATCTTAATTTCTTCTATAAACCAGTAATTTTTAAGCAATATATTGTTCACCTTCAATGTGTTTGATTTTTTTTCCTTGCTTTTTCTGTTATTGTTTTCTACTTTTATGACTTTATGGTCACAAAAGCTGCTTTGTAATATTTCTATGTTTTGGATTATTTTAAGCCTTGGGTTATGGCCTAATATGTGGTCTATTTTGGAGACTGTTATATGTGCATTGGAAAGAAAGTATACTTGCCTGCTGTTGGGTGTAGTGTTCTGTACATGTCTATGAGGTCAAGTTGGTTGATTGTGGCATTTAGATCTTCCGTGTTTTTATTGAGCTTCTTCCTGGATATTCTGTCCTTTATTAAAATTGTCGTGTTGAAGTCTCCTACTATTTTTGTGGAGCTGTCTCTTTCTCTTTTCAATGCTGTTAGCATTTGTTTTCATGTATTTTGAAGCCCTGTTCTTGGATGTGTAGCTATTTATTATGGTTATGTCCTCCTGGTATATTGACCCTTTAATCATTATATAGTATCTTTCCTTATCCTTTGTGGTGGATTTTATTTTAAAGGCCATGTTGTCAGAAATTAATAATGCCATTCCTGCTCTTTTTTAGTTGTTGTTTGCTTGATATATATATATTTTCCCATCCTTTGAGCTTTAGTTTCTTTGTGTCTTTAAGTCTAAGGTGTGTCTCTTATGGGCAGCATATAGACAAGTCATTTTTTTTTGCTCCATTCTGACATTCTCTATTTGTAAAAAATTTTTTTTTTTTTTTTTAGTCCATGTACATTCAGCAAAATTATTGATAGGTATGAGTTTAGGGCTGTCATTTTGTTATATTTTTTCTTTGTTTTGTTGAGCATTTCTTTGTTCAACTTAATTTTTTGTGCTTAACCCTTTTTCTTTATATATTTTCTTTTCACCTTTTTCAATTTTGTTGATATTGTATTCGCTGAGTCTTTATGTTTTTCTCGTTGTTTTATTTTGGTGTGTAGCATTGTTAGTTTCCTTTGTGGTTACTTTAATATTTACCTCTATTTTTATAAGTTTAAACTGAATTTTTAATACTTTATATAGCCTTCACTTCCTTTCCATATAAAGATCTATGACTATGTTTTTTAGCCCTTCTTTTATGTTTTGATGTTGTCATCTTTTACATAATGACAGCTCTGTTTCCCTATTTTGGACATTTTAGCTTTGATTTATTTTTGTGATTTCCCTATCTGGGTTATCTGATTTCTCTGTCCTGTGTTCTAGTTTTGGGTTGTTATCTGATGTTATTGACTTTCTAACCGGAGGACTCCCTTTAGTATTTCTTGTAATTTTGATTTGGTTTTGGCAAATTCCCTAAACTTCTCTTCATCTGGAAATGTCCTAATTTTGCCATCATATTTGAGAGACAGTTTTGCTGGATATATAATTCTTGGCTGCTTTTTTTTTCCTTCAAGGCCTTATATATGTCATCCCATTGCCTTTTTGCCTGCATGGTTTCTGATGAGTAGTTGGAGCTTACTATTATTTACTCTCCTTCGTAGGTGACTTTTCATTTATCCTAGCCACTCTTAAAATTTTCTCTTTATCTTTGGTTTTGGCAAGTTTGATTATATCTTGGTGACTTTCTGTTGGGATTTGCCTTGTGTGGGCTTCAAAGAGCATCTTGGATAGACATCTTCTCATCTTTCATGATATCAGGGAAGTTTTCTGCCAACAAATCTCCCCTGTCCTGGTACTCTAATGACTCATAGGTTATTCCTCTTGATAGAGTCATGCATAATTCTTAGGGCTTATTCATTTTTTTAAACTTCTTTTATCTGATTTTTTCCTCATGTATGTTCATGCCAAGTGCTTTATCTTCAATCTTACTAATTCTGACTTCCATTGCCTCAGTTTTGCTCTTATGACTTTCTATCGAATTGTCTAATTCTGTGAAATTTTATTGTTAATCTTCTGAATTTCTTTTTGCTGTCTCTGTATGGATTCTTGGAGCCTGTTAAATTTGTCATTATGCTCTTGTCTAATCTGCTTAATTTCCTCTAATGGTTTGTCTGTGTGCTGCTTGGCTTGTTTTGGGTTTTGCCTGATCTACTGTCTGATCTCTTAAAGAGTTCTGTAGAATCTTTTGGATTCTACTTCTGGTAATTCCTGGAAATTCTCTTCATCTGGAAGATTTATTGAATCTTTGTTTTGGGAGTTTGCTGATGTCATCACGGTCTGCCTCTTTATGTGATTTGGTATTGATTGTTGTCTCTGAGCCATCAATACGTGATTGCATTTATTTATGTTTGCTTACTGTGTCCTAGCTTCTTTTTTTGTTTTCCTTTGATATACCCAAAAAGGCTGCTCAAGTGAGCTAGTTGGATTATTGGCTCCTTTTTGAAGTTCTAATGTCTTGTCACCAGGTGGTTAGAGCTGATACTAGGTATGTGAGCCCAGGAATATGTTCACTTTTCTTGTATGGATTCAGCTCACTTGTCCAGATAGTCACCAAGTGTGTGATGCAGGCTCTCACTGACAGTTCTAGATCGGCAGGGGTGATTGGTGTAGGCACAGTTATCTGAGTCCAGTAGGGGGTCATGTGCTGAGCAAGCAAGGTGCTGACAACTGCCTCTAAGTGTCTGTGAGGAAAATGTGTGCCTGTTCCATGGAGTGCATAGGTGGGTGGGTTTTACTCCTGGACTATGGGCACCCAATGCTGATGGCTGCAGGGACAGGGAGGCACCACTTATTCTTGGACCCCTGTTACAGATGGCTAGGTGGAGTGGGTGGACACACCAGTCATCAGACCCCTGCTGTGGGTAGGTAAGGACCCTGCTTAATAGGAAGACTGGTGTCAAATGACACGAGCTTACCTCTCTACCAAGTAGCTGAAACAGTTGAAGTTAGACTTCAGGTATATACCCTGTTGTACTGAGCTAATGAGGGCCTACACTGTTGAAATGGACGCACACAGGTCTATGCAGGGGCAAAAAGCATTCAAAGTCCATGGACCCCTCATGCCTGTACCTAGGCAAAGGAGCTGTGTCTTAGCTGAGTCCCTGGCTTAGGGGAGCCAACGGATTTTTTTTTTCCTTTTTGTTAATTTGCTCCCTCTTCAAGGCCAGGAGAATGGCTCAGGGGGAGTGCAGGTCCTTCTTCCAGCCCAGGGGATGCATCAGGCTGGAACCCAGTGCAGAGTAGGAAGGGACCAGGTAAATGGGTGAGAGGTTTTTCCCAAAGGGGTGTCTTTGTATCTCAGTAGATTAAATGCAGGTACTTCTTGTTTGGTGCTGATTGTGGACCACTTTTCCCTTGTTCTGGTGCGTTGAGCAGGCTGTCCACCATTCGGTTTCCTGGATGTGGCAAATGCATCCTGATCTCCTCTGCTTGCCTCACTGCACTTGTTGCAGCAGAGGAATTGGCCTGCGAGATTCCGGTTCCTGAGGGATCAGGTCTGGCAACTCCTCGCTGCTTATGAACCATTTTTCCTTCTCCCTGCCACTCAGATGATTCCTCAGCTTTTCCTTTGATGTTCAGGGCTCCTAAAAGCAAAAACAAAACCCACTGCCATCGAGTTGATTCCGACTCCTAGTGACCCTATAGGACAGAGTAGAACTGCCCCATAGCGTTTCCAAGGAGCACCTGGCAGATTTGAACTGCTGACCTTTTGGTTAGCAGCTGTAGCACTTAACCACTACTCCACCAAGGTTTCCTTCAGGGCTCCTAGCTTGTCGTATATAATCCATTCATTGTTTTTTCAGGTCTTTGTTGTAAGAGGGACCAGAAGTAGCATCTGACTACTCCGCCGTCTTGGCCCTGCCTCATCTCCATAGGACTTTTAATGGCCAATTTTTTTGGTAGTAGACCACCAGGCCTTTCTTTTGAGGCACTTCTGAGAAGGCTAGAACCTCCAACATTTTGGTTAGCAACCAAGTACATTAACTTTTTGCACCACCTGGGGAATCTAACTCTATGAAAAGACCTTGTTATTTCACAAATGCCATTCAATGTACTTCTACTGTACAAACGTTCATTGAGGGCTTATTGAATACCTAGTACTATGCTATACTCTGGGAATAGATACAAAAATGGATGATCAAAGCATTTTCTTTCAAGAAACTCAGACTTTTAGGAGCTACAAACATTGAATCCTGTGCAGCAGACTGCATGGGTACAATCAATAACAATGATCAGCCTGGAAATCATGTTCAAAGCATATATCCATAAGGCTTCTGATCATTCAACTGTTTCCCTCATCTACTAAGTTAGCCTGAAACTAGGGAAAATACTGACGCACTGGCCCAACTGCCTTGCTATTTTATAAAGACAAAATGAGGATGGAAATATAAAGTAGTCTTTCAGAAAAGTTAGCTACGTGCATCACTTGACCCTAAGGGCTAAAGCTTTGATGGATATGTTGGTCATGATGCTCAATTACTTAAAGACAAAGAGAAATACTATTGCTGTTCATTATCATTCCAGTTTTTAAAATAAGAGGCTTTCCAAGATCATGCTTTATTTGAGATGCTAGATCTCTAAGCCTCTGCTAATTAACACAGCTTAAGAAAACCTTCCTGTGGGACCATGGCCGAGAAGTCTAATATGACCTTCTCAAGAAGTTCATAGCACCAATGTGGCAATGAGAATGAGGCAATCAACAGAATGATTTCAAGTGAAATGAAGTTTAAAAAAAACTTATAAATACCAAGAGAGTCAAAGCATATGAGTGGGACACACATTCAGGCTGTCTAGACAGAAAAGTGAAATTAGATTGCTGAGAATAAATAACCTGCCGTATCAAAAGACACATTCATAAAATGTGCACAAAATGCATTATGTATTGTGTATGTGCGCTGTGAAACACTAACAATACGTTTTTAGTTCTCAGCTCTATTTTGAGGGGAGAAACACACACCTATGCACATTTGAATTCTAGACAGCAAGTCAGAGCTTTTCATTTCTGTGTTTTGAACTCATACCTGAATGTCTGACATTTGTCAACTACTAGTAAGTGTTTGATCACTTACTAGTAAGTAAGTGATTTCAGACTGCAGAAGTTGGTGAAAATCTTCAATTTCCTCATCTTTGGCCTTACTGGTTGGTGCATAAATTTGAATAATAGTTGTGTTAACTGGTCTTCCTTGTAGACGTATGGATATTATCCTATCACTGGCAGCATTGTCCTTCAGGATAGATCTTGCTCAGACTAGTTGTGGAATGATATCAAGGACATCATACATGAAGAAAGCAAGAGGTCTTTAAAAATACAAGAAAAAAAAAGACGAAAATGGGTGTCAGAAGAGACTCTTAAACTTACTCTTGAATGTTCAGCAGCTAAAGAGGAAGGAAGAAATGATGAAGTAAAAGAACTGAACAGAAGATTTTAAAGGGCTCCTTGAAGAGACAAAGTAAAGTACTATAATGACTTATGCAAAGACCTGGAGGTAAAAAATCAAAAGGGAAGAACACACTCAGTATTTCTCAAGCTGAAAAAGCTGAAGAAAAAATTCAAGGCTCGAGTTGCAATATTGAAGGATTCTACTGGAAAAACATTAAACGACACAGGAAGCATTAAAAGAAGATAAAAAGAATACACAGAGTCACTGTACCAAGTTCAATGTTCAACCATTTTAGGAGGTAGAATATGATCAAGAACTGACGGTATTGAAGGAAGAAATCCAAACCGCACTGAAGGCATTGGCACACACACAAAAAAAGACTCCAGGAATTGACAGAATATCAATTGAGATGTTCCAACAAACAGATGCAGCACTAAAAGTGTTCACTTGTCTATGCCAAGAAATTTGGAAGACAGCTGCCTGGCCAACTGAATGGAAGAGATCTTTATTTTTGCCTATTCCCAAGAAAGGCGATCCAATCAAATGCAGAAATTATCAAACTATATCATTAATGTCGCACACAAGTAAAATTTTGCTGAAGATCATTCAAAAGTAGCTGCATTCCTATATCAACGGGGAACTGCCAGAAATTCAAGACAGATTGAGAAAAGGACATGGGACCAGGGATATCATTGCTGATGTCAGATGGATCCTGGCTGAAAGCAGAGAATACCAGAAAGATGTTAACCTGTGTTTTATTGACTATGCAAAGGATAACATTGTCAAGAATGGGAATTCCAGAACACTTAATTGTGCTAATGAGGAACAGATGAAGAGGCGGTCATTGGAACAGAACAAGGGGAGGCTTCATGGTTTAAAGTCAGGAAAAGTGTGTGTCAGAGTTGTATCATTTCACCATACTTATTCAATCCATATGCTGAACAAAATAATCCAAGAAGCTTGACTATATGAAGAAGAATGGGGCATCAGTATTGGAGGAAGTCTTATTAATAACCTGAGATATGCAGATGACACAATCTTGCTTTCTGAAAATGAAAAGGACTTGAAGCACTTACTGATGAAGATCAAAGATCACAGCCTTCATTATGGATTACACCTCAACATAAAGAAAACAACAATTCGCACAACTGGACCAATAAGCAACATCATGATAAATGAAGACTGAAGTTTTCAAGGATTTCATTTTTCTTGGATCCACAATCAACACCCACTGAAGCAGCAGTCAAAAAATTAAAAGATGCATTGCCTTGGGCAAATTTGCTGCAAAAGACCTCTTTAGAGTGTTGACAAGCATAGATGTCACCTTGAAGACTGTGGAGGTTCTGACCCAAGCTATGGTGTTTTCAATCACCTCATATGCATGCAAAAGCTGGATGATGAATAAGGAAGACCAAAGAAGAATTAATGCCTTTGAATTATGGTGTTGGTGAAGAATGCTGAATATACCATGGACTGCCAGAAGAGTGAACAAATCTGTCTTGGAAGAAGTACAAGGATGGGCGACTACATCTCACATACTTTGGACAGGTTATCAGAAGAGATCAGTCCCTGGAGAAAGATGTCATGCTTGGTAAAATAGAGGGTCAGCTAAAAAGAGGAAGACCCTCAACAAGATGGAATGACACAGTGACTGGAACAATGGGCTCCAGCATAACAACGATTGTGAAGGTAGTTCAGGACATGGCAGTGTTATTTTCGGTTGTACATAGGGTCACTATGAGTTAGAACCAACTCTACAACACCTAACAAAAACAACAATAAATGCTTACTTAAGTGAACTGGAATATAACTAGGAAAAAGTCAGGTTTTAATGCTACGGCTGCTAACCAAAAGGTTGGCAGTTTGAATCCACCAGGGGCTCCTTGGAAACCCTATGAGGGCAGTTCTACTCTGTCCTATAGGTTTGCCATGAGTTGGAATCGACTCGACGGCAACGGGTTTGGCTTTGGTTTTTGATAGAATGGAAATATTAACAAAAGCATTCATGTTTCAATTCCACCTCATGTCTGCATTAGCATGCATGTTTTTGCTGAGGCTAGAATCAAAGATAGTATATTTGTCTAAAAATTAAAAAATTCAGCATAATTGATAATGTTATTAGTACATTGCTACCAAAAGAACTTTTTTTTTTGTATCCTCAGGGGTGGTGGAGCTATCTGATTTTCCATTAACTTTCTTTACCCCAGCAGTATTGTTGTCTTCAGAAAACCTCATGGGATTTAACTCTAGCAGTATAATAAAACTTTAGATTGGACATCAAGAAGACACTTAAAACAGAGAACAATATAGTTTTTTATTGCCATATTTTTACACAAATAACCATGCCTTCTGCATTTGTTTGCAGCCCACTGTTCTCCCCCTCTTGTAGTATTTTCGTAAGCACACTGATTTTTTTTTTTTTTTTTTACAGCAACATGCGGAAGAGGACTGGCATGGCATCACTTTTGAGGGAGCCTTGTTGGGGGAAGGCACAACCAGCAAGCAAAGGTAGAGGGCCTGGGCTATTTGTGTAAAAATGTGGTATATAAGGAGAATCTTTTACAAAGGTAACTCATGCATGTATACTAATGAATGGTATATTTTCTAGAATTCCTTAGTATTTCATATTACTAATTACAATGCATTCAGTTGAATCTAATGTTGTACTCTAAGTCCAAAGAGAGAGAAAAAAATCCAAATTACGTTTTTCCTAGAAAATAACCTAAGTTGTATCTTTAACCAAATGCAATATTAATTGACTTCCAAGTCTGGTTAAACACTGGCCTCTATCACTCCTTATTTCTGCACCTTAATCACCTTTCATGTATAACATACTCTTTCTGACTTCATAACACTGTAATTAGACTTTTTTGTTTTAATATGATGAATATTTGCATGGTGATTTAGGCTAGCTCTGTGTTTGGTGGTTAACAAAAAATGTCATTTAGACTCACCAGAAGTCTACATTTTAAGCATTACTTATCTGTCCTTCAGGGAGTCCTGGTGGCACAGTGGTTAAGAGTTTGGATGCTAACAAAAAGGTCAGTTGTATCCACCAGCTACTCCTTGGAAACCCTATGGGGTGGTTGTACTCTGTCCAATAGGGTCACTATGAATCTAAATTGACTCAACAGCAATGGGTTTGGTTTTTTGGTATCTGTACTTTACAGACAAAACTGAAGATAAAGGTAACCTTATTGAAAGTAGAAGGTAGAAAAGTCAGAATTTGAACTAAAGTCATTTTGGCTAAAAATGCAAGTTCTTGTTTTACAGATCAACATAAATGAACAAACACACACATGCACACAAGCATGCAAGAAATCACACATCTACAAATGTTTTAATTTTTTTCCTTATAAATTTGTTGCTTTTGGAAACTGCATTTATTCAAAACATTTGCTACTATCCTTTTTAATAGTATTTTAGAGACAGTACATATGCCAAGTACAGAAATAGAAAAACAAACAAAAACAGTCATCATTTTGTAGTCACATTTCATTTGTTGCAAAATATTTTTCAAGTTTGGTAATTGATCTTTTTCTCCAGCCTTAGTTCTAAATGTCATCTATTTCCAATATCAAATTGCTTCATAACATCTATCTGTTAAAACAAGCATGTTGTTGATTCTGAATGATGTTTTGAACAGAAGTTCCAAAATGTTTTGATTTATAGAGACATTTTGAAATAAGTAGATAACCTCTTTTTGTTTTTCCAATTTACACTGCAAATGTTACAGTATTCAATATATTTGGGAAAATAGGAAAACAAAAAATCCATATATAACCATATCTCCTTAGTACAAGAATTGTGCTTGAGTCAGGGAAACCGATTTTTATTTCAGTTCTGCTACTTAACTGTAACAACTTGTGTGGCTTTGTAGAAAGAATCAAAGATGTCCTTCTTACCCCTAGTTTCTTAATTTCTAATATGCAAGTAATAACTATAATGCTAGCATTATTGGCCAGTCCAGTGTTAGTGAGAACATATGTGAAATATCTTCATATTTTGGACATTCCTTCCCCAAATTTTTATGCACACATGTATTTTGTATGGTTGCATTCAAAATATGTACATTTTTATCATGGAGGCCACTGACTTCCAGGTACTTATGCTATGAAATGTTTAAAAAATCATTAGGATGGTTATAAGGGGTTGTGGTTTTGTTTACAGTCTCATTAGGCATTTGAGAGGAATTCCCGGTTACTGCTGGGCCACCATGCAGCTGTCAATTTGTCCTACTGTGGTGTATGTTGCTGTGCTACTGGAAGCTTTGCCACCTGTATTTCAAATACCAGCAGGGTCATCCTTGGTGGACAGCCTTCAGTAGAGCTTCTAGACTAAGCCAGACTAGGAAGAGGGACCTAGCAGTCTACTTCTGAAAAAATTGGCCAGTGAAAACGTTATGAGCACCAGTGGAACATTGTCTGATATAGCTCCTGAAGATGAGACCCCCAGGTTGGAAGGCACTCAGAATATGATGGGAGAAGAGCTACTTCCTTAAAGTGGAGTATACCTTAATGACATAGTTGTAGTCAAGCTTTCAGGACCTTAATTTGCTGATGTGGCATGACTCAAAATTAGAAGAAACAGCTGCAAACATCCATTAATAATCTGACCATGAAATGTATGAAGTATGAATCTAGGAAAATTTGAGGTCATCAGAAATGAAATGGAAGGCATCAACATCCTAGGCATTACTGAGCTGAAAAGGACTGATATTGGCCATTTTGAATTGGGCAATCATATGGTCTACTATGCCTGGAATGATAAATTGAAGAGGAATGGCATCATGTTCAAAGTCAAGAAGAACATTCAAGATCTATCCTGAAGTACAATGCTGTCAGTGATAGGATAGTATCCATATGCCTACAAGGAAGACCAGTTAATATGACTATTGCTCAAATTTATGAACCAACCACTAATGCCAAAGATGAGGAAATAGAAGATTTTTACCAACTTTGCAGGCTGAAATTCATCAAACCTGCAGTCAAGATGCATTGAAAATTACTGGTGATTGGAATATGAACGTTGGAAAAGAACAAGGATTGGTAACTGGGAAATACGGCCTTGGTGATAGGAACAACGCAGCAGATCACATGACAGAATTTTGCAAGACCAACGACTTCTTCATTGCGAATACTTTTTCTCAGCGATATAAATGGTGACTATGCATGTGAACCTCACCAGATGGAAAACACAGAAATCAAATAGACTACATTTGTGGAAAGTGACAATGGAAAAGCTCAATATCATCAGTTAGAACAAGGCCAAGGTCTGACTATGAAACAGACCATCAATTGCTCATATGCAGATTCAAGTTGAAGCTGAAGAAAATTTAAGCAAGTCCATGAGAGCTAAAATATGACCTTGAGTATATCCAACCTGAATTTGGAGACCATCTCAAGAATAGATTTGATGCACTGAACACTAATGACCAAAGACCAGACAAGTTGTGGGAAGACATTAAGGATCATACATGAAGAAAGTAAAAGGTCATTTTAAAGACTGGAAAGAAAGACCAAAATGGATGTCAGAAGAGACTCTAAAACTTGCTCCTGAAGGTCAAGTAGCTAAAGTGAAAGGAAGAAATGATGAAGTAAAAGAGCTGAAGAGACGATTTCAAAGGGCAGCTGAAGAAGAGAAAGTAAACCGTTATAATGAAATGTGCAAAGACCTGTTGTTAGAAAACAGAAAGGGAAGAACGTACTCAGCATTTCTCAAGCTGATAGAACTGAAGAAAAAATTCAAGCCTTGAGTTGTAATTTTGAAGGATTCTATGGGCAAAAGCAGCCCTGGTGGCCGAGAGTTTAAGGCCTACGGCTGCTTACCAAAAGGTTGTCAGTTTGAATCCACCAGCCCCTCCTTGGAAACATTATGGGGCAGTTCTACTCTATCCTATAGGATCACTGTGAGTCAGAATGGACTCAAAGCCAATGGGTTTGGTTTTGGGGTTTAGGGCAAAATACTAAATGATGCAGGAAGCATCAAAAGCAGATGGAAGGAATACACAGGGTCACTGTACCAAAAAGAATTTTTCAACATTCAGCCATTTCAGGAGGTAGCATATGATCAAGAACCAATGGTATTGAAAGAGGAAGTCCAAGCAGCACTGAAGCAACTGAGGAAAAACAAGGCTTGGTTTTAATTCAGAACTAGAATTCATGCTTATAGAACACTAGCTCTAGGGTTTTTTCATCACATGGACAGTATTTATATTGCTATTATTTCATGAAATAAAGAGAGGATGTCATATCTTCATGTGTCAAGTCCCAAGTTTTTTTTTTTTGTGAAACTAAACGCATTCTCATTGTTCATTTATAGCAATAAATCAGGAATTATTCCTACCCATATTTCTCTAATTAAGAAGAAAAACTTAATTCCATATGTATTTTATAAAGAATATAGTCAGTTATCTAAATGGTCAATATTACACTGAAAATAAACCATAAAGTGAAATATTTTTCTTTGTGTATTGTCATATTGTATTTTCTCCTTCCATGTTTGAACTTAACAATGTATATAAACCTATGAGGTATGTAGTACATCTCTGTTGTGGATTGTTTTGCACTTCCGAGTTGTAAAAAGACCAGAATATATACAGACACACAGCGGGGAAGAGAGATGGCATGAGATGATTGTCTACAGCAAATGAATTGCTGGGGTTATGGACAAATAAGGACTCGATGAAGTTGAGATCATGATTTGTACTTTTAGCCTCCAGAACTGTGACAAAATAAATTTCTGTTCTTTAAAGTCATGGATTTTTGGTATTTTTATTATAGCAGCATTAGGAAGTAAGATAAACTTCTTCTAATAAACTATATGAGTAAATACACCCTCAGAAAATTTGAATGCCTTGCTACAAAGCTAGGATTTGGCAAAGCTGGAATTTAAATGTTAGTCTTTTGGGCACAACTTCACACAATTTTTAGTGTTCCATCATAGCATACCACCACCAATTATGCAAGATGATCAGTGAGCCAAAGACTTATTTACTGGTTTGTGTTCTTTTGCCATGGGCTTTAGCTTTTCTCCTCTTTGTGCCACTCAGCTTCCATTATCCCCTTAGCAAATTAATCAGACTTATTTGTTAAACTCCTACTAGTCATTCACTAATCTGTCCATCCCTTCTACAAACATTTGCCAAACATCCATTATAAGCCAGGCACCATGTTAACACGTTGCCATCGAGTCCATTCCAACTTAGAGCTACCCTACAGAACAGAGTAGAACTGCCCTATAAGGTTTCCAAGGAGCAGCTGGTAGATTCGAACTAATGATCTTTTGATTAGTAGCTGAGCTCTTAACCACTGCACCACCATGTGAGGCACAGAAATAAAGAATGGAAAGGTCTAGTCACTCTTTAGAGATTTCATAGGCAAAGAGGAGACAGACAAGTGAACGATGTATGACAATTCACAGGTGGCTATGAGAAGGAAAATATCTCAATGTCAATTTACACTTTATTGATTATGCAAAGACATTTGACTGTGTGAATCATAACAAATTATAGGTAACATTGGGAAGGATGGGAATTCCAGAGCACTTAATTGTGTTCATGAGGAACGTGTACATAGATCAGGAGGCAATTGGGGATACTGCATGGTTTAAAGTTAAGAAATGTGTGTGTCAGGGTTATATCATTTCACCATGCTTATTGAATCTGTATGCTGAGCAAATAATCCAAGAACCTGGACTATATGATGAAGGATGGGGCATCAAGATTCAGGGAAGATTCATAAACAACCTGCGTTATACGGGTGACCCAACATTGCTTGCTTAAAATGAAGAGAACTTGAAGCACTTACCGATGAAGATCAAAGACCACAGCCTTCAGCATGAATTACACCTCAGCATAAAGAAAACAAAAATCCTCACAAGTGGACCAATACGCAACACTTGATAAACGGAGAAAAGATTGAAGTTGTCAAGGAATTCATTTTACTTAAATCCACAATCAACATCCATGAAAGCTGCAGTCAAGAAATCAAAGGGCCCATTGTGTTGAGCAAATCTGCTGCCAATGACCTCTTTAAAGAATCGAAAAGCAAAGGTATCACTTTAAGGACTAAGGGGCACCTGATCCAAGCCATGGTATTTTCAATTGTTTCATATGCAAGTGAAAACTGGATGATGAATAAGGAAGGCTGAAGAAGAATTGATACCTTTGAATTATGGTGTTGGAGAAGAATAGTGAATATACCATTGACTGCCAGATGAAGGAACAAATTTTTCTTGGAACAAGGCTCATTAGAAGCAAGGATGGAAAGACTTTGTTTCACATACTTTGGAAATGTTATCAGGAGGGACCAGTCTCTGGAGAAGAACATCATGCTTAGTAAAGTATAGTGTTGGCAAAAAAAAGGAAGACCCTCAACAATATGGATTGCCACAGTGGCTGCAACAATGGGCTCAGGCATGACAAGGATTGTGAGGATGCTGCAGGACCAGGCAGTGCCTTGTTCTGTTGTACATAGAGTTGCTATGAGTCAGAAGTGCCTTGATGATACCTAAGAATAGCAACTTGCTGTTGTTCAACTCACAAAGAAAATCAAGCAAACAAAGCAAAATGCAACTCACAGAAGTTTTTATGTAGTTTGGAATCCATAATGTTTAAATGCCAAATCATCAACTAGAAACCCAAGTTAATCTAAGATTTTTCCTGCAAATAGAGAACATGGAAGCTAGGACAGTCATAGAAGACTTCTAGTAATGATGGAATTTATCCTATAACTTGAAAGAAGATAAATGTTGCATTGTGTGTGGGAGGATAGCATTTTTAAAAAAGACAAAAACACATTAGTATTATGTCATATTTCATTGTGTGTGCATTCATTTTTAACAATTATTCAGCAAAAGCCTTAAAGGGTTAGGGGAAAAAAAAAAAAACAACTTTTCTCTAAATCTGCCTCCAAAGTACCTTTCTATACTATGTTCTCTCTCTTTTTTTTTTTTATCGTCCTTTAAGTGAAAGTTAACAGTTCAAGTTAGTTTCTCATACAATTATTTACAAACACATTGCTATGTGATCTTATTTGCTCTCCCTATAAGGTGAGAACACACTTCTCCTTTCTACCCTGGATTTCCTGTGTCTGCTTTTGCCTTCTTATTTCTCCTCCAGATAACAGCTGCCCTTCTAGTTTCCTGTATTTACTTGAACTAAGAAGCACTCTCTTCACCAGTATCATTTTTATATGTCCTATAGTCAAGTCTAATCTTTGTCTGAAGCGTTGGTTTATGGAATAGTTTCAGTTCTGGGCTAACACAGAGTGCGGGAGCTGGTGATTTCCTTTTTGAAGTTCTCTTTGTTGGTGTAGAGGAATGCAAATGATTTTTGTATGTTTAGCTTGTATCCTGACACTTTTCTGAAATCTTATATTAGTTCCAATAGTTTTCCTGTGGATTCTTTGGGGTTTTCTGTGTATAAGATCATATCACCTGCAAATAGAGATACTCTTACTTCTTTCTTATCAATTTCAGTGCCCTTTATTTCTTATTCAAGCCCAATTGCTCTGGCTAGGACCTCCAGCTCAATGCTGAATAAGAATGGTGAGAAAAGGCATCCTTGTCTGGTTCCCATTCTCAAGGGAAATGCCTTCAGACACTCTCCATTTAGGATGATGTTGGCTATTGGCTTTGTACAAATACCCTTTATTATGTTGGGGAATTTCTCTTCTATTCCTGTTTTGCTGAGATTTTTTTTTTTTACCATAAATGTGTGTTGAACTTTGTCAAATGCCTTTTCTGCATCAATTGATAGGATCATGTGGTTCTTATCTTTTGTTTTATTTATGTGATAGATCACATTGATTGTTTTTCTAATGTTGAACCATCCCTGCACACCTATCATGAATCCCATTTGGTCACAGTGAATTTTATATATAGATATAGATATATCTTGTTGAATTCTATTGGCTAGAATTTTGTTGAGTATTTTTGCAGCTATGTTCATGAGGAATACTGGTCTGTAATTTTCTTTTTCTCTGGTGTCTTTATCTGGTTTTGGTATCAGGGATATGTTGGTTTCATAGAATGAGCTTGGAAGTACTCCATATGTTCTATACCTTTAGTATAGAAAATACCTTTAGTAGTAGTGGTGTTAATTCTTCTCTGAAAGTTTGGTAGAATTCTCTAGTGAAACCATCAGGGCCCAGGCTTTATTTTGTTGGGATATTTTTAATTACCAATTCAATCTCTTCTTTTGTTAAGTGTTTATTTAGATGTTCTACCTCTGTTTTTGTTAGTTCAAGTAGAAAGTGTGACTCTAGAAATTTGTCCATTTCCTCTAAGTTTTCAAATTTGTTAGAGTACAATTTTTCATAGTATTAGTTATGATTCTTTTAATTTTAGTTGGGTCTGTTGTGATATCACCTATCTCATTTATTATTCCCATTATTTGCTTCCTCTCCTATTTTTCTTTTGTCAGTTTGACCAATGGTTTATCGATTTATTGATCTTTTCAAAGAACCAGATTTTGTTCTTGTTAATTCTTTCAATTGTTTTTCTATTTCTTTTAAATCTGCTCTAATTTTTATTGTTTCTTTCTTCTGGTGCCTTAAGACTCCTTTCGCTGCTCTCTATTTGCTCGAGGTATAGGGATAATTCTTTGATTTTGGCCCTTTCTTCTTTTTGGATGTGTGCATTTATTGCTATAAATTGATCTCTGAGCACTTTTTTTTGCTGTGTCTGAAAGGTTTGGGAGGGATGTATTTTCATTCTCATTTGTTTCTGTGAATTTCTTTATTCTGGCCCTAATTTTTCTACAAGCCAGTATTTTTTGAGCAAGGTGTTGTTCAGTTTCCATGTGTTTGATTGCTTTTCCTTGCTTTTTCTGTTATTGATTTCTACTTTTATGACTTTATGGTCAGAAAAGAGGCTTTGTACTGTTTCAATGCTTTGGATTCTGTTAAGGCTTGCTTTATGGCCTAATGTGTGTTCTATTCTGGAGAATGTTCCATGTGCGTTGGAAAAGAAAGTATACTTGGCTGCTATTGGGTGGAGAGTTCTGTATATGTCTATGAGTTCAGGTTGGTTGAGGTGTCATTTAGATCTTCTGTGTCTTTATTGAGCTTCTTTCTGGAAGTTCTGTCCATCACTGAAAGTGCTGTGTTGAAGTCTCCTACTATTACTGTGTAGCTGTCTATCTCTCTTTTCAATGCTGTTGGAAGTTGTTGTATGTATTTTGGAGTCCTGTCATTGGGTGTGTATATATTTATTATGGTTATGTACTGAAACTTTTATCATTATATACTGTCCTTCCTTATCCTTTGTGGATTTTATTTTTTTAAGTGTTTTTTAAGAAATTAATATCGCCATTCCTGTACTTTTTTGATTGTTGTTTGCTTGGTATATTTTTTTTTCCATCTTTTGAGTTTTAATTTTTTGTGTCTTTAAGACTAAGGTGTGTCTCCTGCAGGCAGCATGCAGATGGATCTTGTTTTTTATCCTTTCTGCCACTCTCTGTCTCTTTATTGGTACATTTAGTTCATTTCTATTCAATGTAATTATTGATAGTTATGAGTTTAGTGTTGTCATTCTGATGTCTTGTTTTGTGCGTCATTGACAGTTTCTTTGTCCCATTTAATTTTCTGTGCTGAGTTGTTTTTCTTTATGTATTTTCTTTTCATCTTTTTCATTGTTTTTGATGTTGTATTTGCTGTCTTTATTTATTTATTTATTTTTTATGTGTAGGGTCGTTATTTTCCTTTGTGGTTACCTTAATATTTACCCCTATTTTTCTAAGTTTAAACCATTCTTTTATTTATATTGCCTTGACTTCCTCTCCATATGAAAGATCTATGACTACATTTTTTAGTCCCTTTTTTTGTTTTAGTGTTGTCATCTTTTACACATTGACGTCTCTGTGTGGCACAGTCTCTTACCTATAGAGTTTTAACTGGATGATTTTTCAGTAGCATATTTTCAGGCCTTTCATCTTAGGCCACGTTAGCCTGGAAGCTCTGCCGAAACCTGTTCAGCATCATAGCAACATGCAAGCCTTCACTGACAGATTGGTGGTGGCTGTCCATAAGGAGCATTGGCTGGGAATCAAACTCAAATCTCTTGCTTGGAAGGCAAGAATTCTACCACTGTCCCCAAGTAATTTTAGTAATGCATTATAATTCACTGCATAAAATAAGTTACTGAATCCATACTGACATATCTACATATAGACATACTTACATAAAGTAGGTAAGTTCTTCCTTTCAGGAGAAAGACAATTACTAAATGTAGAAGGAATAATGGAATAAGAAAATCATCATTTAGCAGCAATCATAGTAGCAGATGTTTACATGTGTTTTATTGACTGTGAAAAAGTATTCAACTGTGTGGATCATAACAAATTACAGATAACACTTTGAAAAATATAAATTTGAGGACACTTAATTGTGCCCATAAGGAACCTGTACTTAGATCAAGAAACAGTCCTTTCAACAGAATAAGGGGATACTTTGTGGTTTAAAGTCAGGAAAGATGTATTTCAGGGTTGTAGCTTTCAACACATTTATTCAATCTGTATGCTGAGCAAATAAATCCAATAAGCTGGACTATATGAAGAAGAACATGGCATCAGGATTGGAGAAAGACTCATTAAGGACTTGCAATATGCAGATGACACAACCTTGCTTGCTGAAAGTGAAGAGGACTTGAAGCACGTATTAATGAAGATCAAGACCACAGCCTTCAGTATGAATTACATCTCAACATAAAGAAAAAAAAAAATCCTCACAACTGGACCAATAAGCAATGTCATGATCAGTGGAGAAAAGATGGGAGTTGTCAAGGATTTCATTTTGCTTGGATCCACAACCAACACCCAGGAAGCAGCAGTCAAGAAATCAGATGATGCATTGCATTGGGCGAATCTACTACAAGAGATCACTTCAAAGAGTTGAAAAGCAAAGATGTCACTCTAAGGACTAAGGTGCACCTGACCAAAGCCATGGTATTTTTAATCACCTCTTATGCATGTGAAAGCTGGACAATGAGTAAGGAAGACTGAAGAATTATGGTGCTGGTGAAGAATATTGAATATACCATGAACTGCCAGAAGAATGAACAAATCTGTCTTGGAAGAAGTACAGCCAGGATGCTCTTTAGAAAGAAGCAAGGGTGGAGAGACTTTCTTTCACTTACTTTGGACATATCATCAGGAGGGACCAGTCCCTGGAGAAGGATATCACACTTGGTAGAGGGTCAAAGAAAAAGAGGAAGACCCTCAACCAGATGGATTGACACAGTAGCTGCAACAGTGGGTTCTAACATAGCAATGATTGTGAGGATGGCACAAGACCAGCCATTGTTTCGTTCTGTCATACAAAGGGTTGCTATGTGTCAGAATTGACTCAATGGCTCCTAACAACAACAATAATAATAGTAATTTTTTATTCAACAATCTTCAGTGAATGACTCTAGTGAGTGAACGTTTGAAAAATAATCAGATATTTTCATGGTCCCAAACTCTTTCCTCACAAAATATTTATTAATTATGAAGAGAAGATAGTAACCTTAGAGTCGAGAAACCTGAAATACGCCAGCCAAGCCAAACTGTAAAACTGACATCACAAGGCTCCTGATGTGATGCACTGAGGACACAAAATCATGTTTTTTGTACTCTTTGCAAATATACCCACCCGACCTAATCATGGGGAAACATGAGGAACTCTCAAAATAAGGAACATTCCACAAAATAATGAATCTTCAAAAATATCAAGACATGGAATATAAAGAAAGGCTGGGAGACTGTTCTAGAGTAAAGAAAAATAAAGAGACATGGGACCTAAATGCATTATATGATTTAGGATTTGATTTTGCTATAAAAGACATTTGGATAACATCTGTAAATAAGATAATAATATAGTATTAATATTGTTTTTATTTTGATAATCTTACAATACATAAAATTTCTGTTTTAGAGAACACACATTAAATTATTTAATAGCATGAAATCATGTGTTCAGAAAAAAATATATACCTATGTCTGGAAAAAAAGAAAATGGATCATATGGTAATTTTGTGTCTAACTTTCTGAGGAAATGCTAAACTGTGTTTCCTCTTACATTCCCACCAGCTATGGATAAGGGTCCCAACTTCTCCACATCCTCACCACCGCTTGTTAGTTTTCATTCTTCTGATAATACTTTCCAGTGAGTGTGAAGTGGTATCTCATTTTGATTTTGATTTGCCTGTCACTGATGATCAATGCCATTAACCATCTTTTTGTGTGCTTATTGCCTATTTTTATAGCTTTTTTAGAGAAACGTCAAGTCCTTTTTCCCATTTTTTGATTGGGTTTTTGTCTTTCTACTGTTAAGTTGTAAGGGTTCTTTGTATATTTGGTGTAAAACTGGTGTCAGATGTATGATTCCCACATATTTTCTCACATTGTGTAGACTGTCTCTTCACTTTTTTGACAAAGTCCTTTCATGAACAAACACTTTAAATTTTGAGTTCAGTTTATCTGTTTTGTTTTCTGTTGCTCATGCTTTTGATGTCATATCTAAGAATCATTGACAAATACAAGGTCTTGCAATTTACTCCTATGTTTTCTTCTCAGAGTTTTATGGACTTACCTCTTCATTTTAGGTCATTGATAAACTGTGAGTTAGTTTTTATATGTGTTGTGAGTTATGGGTCCAACTTATTTCTTTTGCGTTTGGTGATCAGATTGTCCCAGCAGTGTTTATTGAAGAGACTATTTTTTCCCCATTGAATGGTTTGGCACTGTTATAAAAAAACAATAGGCTCTAGATGTATGGGTTTTTAATTTCAAACTTTCAATACTATTTCATTCATCTATATGTCTATCATTATACCAGTAATGGAATATACTGATTACTGTAGCTTTATAATAAGATTTGAACTCAGGGAGTGTGAGTCCCTTTACTATGTTTTTTTCCCCAAGATTTTTTTTTTTTTTTTGGCTTATAGTGCCCACTTGATATTTCATAGGAATTTAAGGATCAGCTTTTCCACTTCTTCAAAAAAGTCTATTGGAATTTTTATAGGAATTGTGTTGACTTTATAGACTTTTTTGTGTTGTATAGGAAACTCTCATAGCATAGTGGTTAAGAGCTATGGCTACTAACCAGAAGGTCAGCAGTTTGAATCCACCAGGTGCTCCTTGGAAACCATATGGGGCAGTTCTACTCTGTCCTATAGGGTCACTATGAGTCATGATCGCCTAGATGGCAATGGGTTTTTTTTTTTGGGGGGGGGGTTGTGTTGTATTGGCATCTTTGCAATATTGTACTTCAATCCACAATACAAGATGTCTTTCCATCCATTTAGTTCTTCTTTAATTTCTCTTGGCAGCATTTTACAGTTTTGAGCATACAAATTTTTCACTACCCTGGTTAAATTTATTTCTAGGTATTTTATTCTTTTTGATGGTGTTTTAAATTGGGATTTTTTTTTCATATTGTTCATTGCAGTCTTATAGAAACACAACTGATTTTTTAGTGTTGGCCTTGTATCCTTCTACTTTGCTGATTTATTATCTCTAGACACAGTGGCTGGAACCATGAGCTCAGACACAGCAATGGTTGTGAGAATGGCACAGACCCAGCCAGTGTTTCTTTCTGTTGCACCTAGGGTCACTATGAGTAGGAACCAACTCGAGGGCACCTAACAATGACAACATCTTTTCTCTGGATCCTTTGGGATTTTCTATAAATAGAATCATGCCATCTGCAAATAGAGAGAGTTTTATTTCTTCCTTTCAAGTTCGGATATTTTTTATACTCTCTTCTTGCCTACTCTGGTTAGAATTTTCAGTAAGATGTTAAACAGCAGTGGTTAATGAGTGCATCCTTATTGTGTCCCTGACCTTAGGGGACAGATTTCAGTCTTTGACCGTTGAGTTTGATGTTATCTGTGGGTTTTTCTTAAATACTCTTTATCATGTTGAGAAATTTCCCATTTGTTCCTAATTTACTGAGTGTTTTTATTGTGAATATGTGTTGGGTTTTATAAAATGCCTTTCCTGTGGCAATTGAGATGATCATGTGATTCTTTCCATTCCTTCTATTAATATGGTGTATTATATTGATATATTTTCCTATGTTGAACCACCCTTGGCATTCCTTGAAAAAATCCAAATTTGTCATTAAGTATAAATATTTTTTATGTGCTGTTGGATTTGGTTTGTTAGTATTTTATTGAGATTTTTTGCACCTATATTCATCAGGGTTATCAGTCTGTAGTTTCTTTCCTTGTGGTGCTTTTATCTGGCTTTGGTATCATGGTAATGCTGGCCCCATAGAATGCATGAGTGTTTCCTCCTCTTCTTCTTCTTTTTTTTTTTTTTTTTTTGAAAGAGTTTGAAAAAGTGTTGGTATTAATTTTTTTTTTTTTAATATTTGGTAGAATTCACCAGTGAAGCCTGGACTTTTCTTTGTTGGGAGTTTTTTTTTTTTTTAATTTTGTTGTTGTTGAGAACATACACAGCAAAACCTATGCCGATTCAACAGTTTCTATGTGTACAATTAATTTACTGATGTTGATTAAATTCTTTAAGTTGTGCAATCATTTTCACCCTTCTTTTTAGAGTTGCTTCTCCCTCATGAACATAAGCTCACTGCCCCTGAGGTTCTTAACTAATCTTTTGAGTTACTGACTGTTGTGAACTTGATCCCATATAGACAGTTATTAAAAGAGGACAATACTCAAGGCAGATATTTTTTTCTAGTTAAGCTTAATTATTGCTTTGTTTTAAGAAAACTTCAGGGTATATTTTTGGTTTAAGCTTTAAAGATTACCTCAGGGCTACCATCATTGACTGCTCTGACAGGGATCACAATAGAGGGTCCAGGACAGAGCTGGAGAAAAATGTAGAACAAAATTCTAATTCACAAAAATTCACCAGACTCACTGGCCTGACAGACACTGGAGAAACCTCAAGAGCATGGCCCGTGGACACCATTTTAGCTCAGTAATGAAGTCACTCCAGAGGTTTACCCTTCAGCCAAAATTGAGACAGGTCCATATAAAAAAAAAAAATTTTTTTTTTTATAAAACAAAACTAGACTAAAACGCACAACAGCCCAGAGGAAAGGACCAGAGGCAGGAAAAAAAAAAAGGGGACGGGAAATCTGGTAATAGAGAACCCAAGGTCGAGAAAGTTGTTAACCCATATCATAAAATAATATGTGTACTAACTGTTTAATAAGAAACTAGTTCTGTAAACCTTCATCTAAAGTGCAATAAAAATAAATAAAATAAAATAAAAAGATTATCTCAGGGAAATAGTTCCAGGGGTTCATGCAACCTCCATGGCTTCAGAAAGCCTGAAGTCCCTGAAAATTGAGGTTCTGGTCTGTGCCCTCTCCCCCTTTTGATCAGGATTCCTCTATAGAATCCTTGATCAAAATGGTTCAGTAATGGTAGCTGGGCACCATCCAGTCTTTCTGGCCTCACAGCAAAAGAAGCAATTGTTCCTGGAGGCAATTAGCCTCAGATTCCATATTCTCCTCCTGTTCCTGACTCTCCTTTTCCTCTGTTGCTGCAGGCAAATAGAGACCAATTGTCTTGCCTTGGATTGCCACTTGCAAGCTTTTAAGACCTCAGGCACTACACAATGAGCTAGGAGGTAGAACAGAAGCACCGAATACATTATTAAGCCAATTAACTGGAATTTCCCAGGCACCTGTGACCAATTGGAAGGTTTATGATTACTTATTCAATCTCTCCACTTGCTATTTCTCGGCTGAGATTTTCTATTTTTCTTGAGCCCATTTATGTGTTTTGTGTGTTTCTAGGAGTTCTTTCATATTATTTAGGTTTTCTAATTTGTTGACATAGAATGGTTCATAGTAACCTCTTATAATCGTTCTTATTTATACAAGGCCAGTAGTGCTGTCCCCACCTCCATTCCGATTTAGTCATTTCTGCCCTGTTTCTTCTGCGGCCTCTCTGTCCAGCTAAAGGCGCGCTCAGTTTAAAATCTTTAGAATTAACCTTGGTTTTGTAGATTCTCTCTATTTCTGTGACCTACCTTGTTTCTCTCAGCACCGATCTGTATTATTTCTTCCCAATTATGTTTTGCCCATTCATACTCCACTGTCATATTTCCCCACAGTATAAAATTTTTTAATCGTTTACCTTGGGATAACTTTCATTATTATTCATGTATTATGCACCGTCCTGAATAATCTGGACTGTGTTTACCTCACCGGGCTCTCCTGGGGTATCTTCTCCCACCCCGTAACACCTATTCTCCGGTCACCCCAATATTCTGTCTTCTGTCACAGAACTTTTGACTCTAGTATCTACTTCACCTATATTTCTTCCCTTACACAGTGCCACACAGATATCATCTCAAAATTTGCTTTCTCAGTAAATCTTTCTTTAATCTCTGGTTTAGGGAAGATCCTCCTATTCTACTTTTTCTTGGCCTGGTGCAACTTTCTTCATTGGATCCATCACAGCTATATTTTATATGAACTGCCTTGTTACTTGAAATATCTGTATCTTTTCCATATGTAGTAAGAAGCTGCATAAAGACAATGTGGAAACAAATGATTTCCACATGCTGAACACAGGGTTTAACACACAACAGGAGTAAAGGAAATTTTTATTGGATGCATAAATGAATGAACAATGAGCCAACAGCTCATGTTCTCTGTTGCAAAATATTTCCCGGGAATGTGTGTATCAATTTATACTGCCATCTTCAGTGACTGGGAGTACCTAGCCCATCATATGCCTTTACCAACACAAATATTACCACTAATGTTATTTTTATTGAGGTTTAGATTTTCTGTTATGTTCTATAAGTTCTTTATATACTTAGGATTTTAATGGTTGCAACAATTTGTACTCTCATTTCTCATCAGCAGTACAGCAAACTCCACCTTTCATCCTCTTTGAAGATCCTGAAATATATAAAATTCCAGCTCTTCTCCTTCATTCTCTCCAAGGGAGTTTGCAGCTTCAACTTTATTCTAGTATTTCTCTTCAATAATAAATTATTCCTCTCTGCTCCCAATAAAAAGTAGAATCAAATTGTCATAAAGCCTATCTGTGGCCTATGTAATTTTCTGATTTGGGCATTCATTAATTCTTCCTATTTCCCTTTCAACTGGTTTCTGACATGGCCATTCCTATCTTGTCACACACTCTCTCAACAGTTGTGGTTTCTAACTGACCCTCCTGGCCATGCCTCATATGGTTCCCTGTGTTAAGAAGTCCTCCTTTCTCCCCAGCTAATGTACTGTTGTTGTTAGGTGCTGTTGGGCTGGTTCCAACTCATATGTACAACAGAAGGAAACACTGCTCAGTTGTGAGCCATCCTCTCAATTCTTATTATGCTTGAGCCCATTGTTGCAGCCCTTGTGTCATTCCATTTCATTGAGGGTCTTCCTCCTTTTACTGATACTCTACTGAGCATGACGTCCCTCTCCAGGAACTGGTGTCTCCTGATAACAAGTTCAAAGTATATGAGATGAATTCTTGCCATCCTTGCTTCTAAGGAGCATTCTGGCTGTACTTCTTCCAAAACAGATTTTTTCTTTCTTCTGGCAGTCCATGTTATAGTCAATATTCTTTGCCAACACCATAATTCAAAAGCATCAATTCCTCTTAGTTCTTCCTTATTCATTGTCCAGCTTCCACATGCATATGAGGCAATTGAAAACACCTTGGCTTGGGTCAGGTGACATCTTTACACTAGAAATTTTTAAACTGCCAGTAAGATTTCAGTGCACATTAACCCCATCCTATTTCCATATGTAAACCCTTTACTATAATTCCAACTTGTTGTTGCCTTGATTCAGGGAGTTGTTCCCATGCAACCCCCTGCATTGAGGCGTGTTGCTGTTTCTTCTCTAGGAGCTGTGAGTACTAAATTATATTTGTTTCCTGGCCTCTTTAAATGAGTCTCACTTCCTTGTGCCACACTTGGAAGACCATCTAAGACATTCACAGACCCCTCTTGGGTCAAAGGCAGCACAATTGAATCAGCATTTGTCTAATCTGGAACACGGCCTCTCGTTTCTTGAGTTCCCATAGACTTGCAAAAGTATTTGCACCGTTTGAAGAGGACTCTTTCTACACATAGAAATGTTTTATTGTGTTTATATTATCCTCTTGGCTATTACAGGTCTATATGCATTTCACTTAACTTATAGAATTCGGAAGTCAACATACAGAATTCAGTAATAAATAAAAGATTCATCTATTTTGAAATATCTGGATTGAAAATGAGAAATATAAGCCAATGATCCTAATTATAATTGCATATTTATTGTGAGTTTGTTGCATGGCTCATTTCAAAATATGTAATGGTGGCTAGAGGAGACAACGTTGGAGCATGACCTGAGACCTTTAATATTTTTATTGTTGCCAACATATGCTCACTTCACCAACCAGAGTGCCTCGTGAGGAAGGAAGCAGGTAACATTTTACTTCCTGGACCCTTGCTTGCAAACTAGTTTATGGTTCTTCCAATTTATGCTGAATCCTCAATTTCTCTTACATCCTTGGTAAGAACACCTGAATGACTTATTTTGTTTAAAATCAAGGTGGGTGGTTCTTAAGGAGGAAGAAGCTTTAAAATAAACCCAACTTTATATCAAGTGCTCTCAAGACAGGATCAGGTTGCCCAGGCACCTTTTGGTAATCTAAGCATCTCTTCCACAAAACAAGGAACGTAAAGTGGATGCTAGAAACCACCAAAAGCTATAGAAGCTTGTGGAGTGGCTTCGTTTTTAGACCAAGTAGGACAAAATGTTGTCAAAACCAGAATTCCACTTTGAGAATCCAAAGCTAGCACTATTCCTTATTCTCCTTCTGATCAATGTTCCCCCCAGATTTGATAAATGCAATATTATTCTGGAAGCTCAGCAGTCATACTTACCTCCTGAGATTTGCCATTTTCTCAACTTCTACTTCAGTATTTTTCACATTTCTTATCTCTTTCCTGACTTCTGCTTTTCCACCTCGTGTCCTCCCACCTGTGATTCCCATTCAACATTTAGCTTCACCTCTTTTCCTCAAGTACACTTAAAGTAGCTGCCCATTCTCACCACCACCCCACTTACTTATGAATAAACTGCTCAAAATCTGTCAAAACCAAAAATTCTCTCTGCAAACTGTCCCTCTGGTCATATTGTGACTCCTTGACAAGCAAGCTGAATTCATCATCATCAAATCACATCAGCTTTTGGGAAGAAATTATGCAAATGTAAACCATAGAAGCTGTATTTATTTGTTGGTAAAAGAGAGATGGAGATTCTTTTGGGACACATAAGAAAATGTAACATATACATGTACATATATTGGAATTTAAGATGTGCTACACAATAAACCTTGGTAGAGCTCTGGGATGTGAAATGCAAGGCATTTTGTTAGAGCTGACGAATCCATGTTATCCTTCCCGGAACTTCCAGTACAGAGTCGGCTCAACACAAAAAGTCTTGCCTAGTTTGATAACCAAATAGAAATAGCAGAGAAGCTGCATAATCACAGGGTCGAAAGCTTTGGAATTTGTTCTTTCAATCAGCAGCACAATGAAATCGATTTAAACAAATACATGTGGGGAGAAATAGAAGCCAAATATTTTGAAATGACAGATCCTAAAACAGCTGGATCATTGCAGCATGGCTGATCCCACTTTCTTGCCACCTCAGTGTAGTTTATAATTTCGTTAAATGCCTTTTGTTTATTAAAAGAATCCAGGCAGATTGCACATTGCTGATTTTTGTTTCAACTGTAGTAACAATTTCAGCAAATAAATGACCAATTAAAACCATACTTTTCGTGGGATGAAACGTGTTTCCTTTCCTTTCAGAGTGCTACCATTTAATGAATGGAAACATTTCCATATTATCCCTTACACCTGTTTGTTCAAGGGGATTTAAAGAACAATAATTCTTCCTCTTTCAAGTATTGTGTTCTTACCTTGTACTTACGATGGTCATTCTCTGCTACCCATACAAGGGCAAGAAGCGAATGTTTTTTGAGTGGTTTATGTCTACAAAGCCCTAAGGAGAAATACGTGGAGCACCAAGGTGACCTAGAAAATAACACCCTCTTCTGACGCTTACCCTCTTTAGAGGGCAGATATTTTGTGCCAGCTTCCAATATACACAATAATTCATCCATACATACATCCACCCATTCTACAGTAATGTTAATAAATATGAAAAAGTATGATCTTATGAGAGATCTGTTTTGGAGGTAGACTCATAGGCCTCAATAGTTGAGCCAAACAGCGCCATCTAGTGTTGCCTGATTGAATGGATGACTCGGTAAACACTGTCATAGGAATGATAGATACATCACTTTTGCAGGATATCAAGATTCAGACACAAGTGAGATTTAGCCAACAAAAATATGGATCATTATAGGGAATTAGCACTTCAGTGAGATTGCCCCTAAAACATACCAAGCATTTTCAAGTCACCACATCTTTTTTTTTAATTTTTTTTATTGTGCTTATATGAAGGTTTACAAAGAGAACTAGTTTCTCATTACTCATTTTTTTTCTTTTCTTTCCTTCTTTTTTTTTAAGCCCATTTACACTAACACAGATGAAATGTGAGGCCTTTTCTATCATGCAAAGCATGAAGCATTCTTTAAAATTCCAATGACAAATTCCTCATTCATTTTTCTTCAGAATTCAGGTCTCCAAAGACACCACTCTGTTTCTAATGTAATAGGTGAATTTCCTTGCTCAGCGTTCACAGTATAGTTACTTTCTATCTCTCTGTGTGGTAACTTCATGGTTCCAGAGAAAACCAGTACCTGATATCTGCTTTCTAGGGGATTGCATCTTAGTCGGAAGGTGTGAAGTCAAATACTAACCAACATAACCTAATTCCAAGCCTTCCTTGCACCTTCCGAGTTCCTTCTGTAAAGCTTCGCCACACAGAAAATACCTAAGGAGAAATAAGTGTTTGTCCATTAGACTACAATCTCCTTGAAAATGGCGGTCCCGTCATTGTTTTTTGGTCTTCCACAGAGCTTGATTATTGACGGAGCTCGATGAACATGCGTGTAAGGAAGGAATTATTAAGTAAGTGCATCAGAAGTACAGAGGCATGTATTAAAGATTTTGTATGTGCAGAGAGAGGAGACACAAAAGGACAGGTCCTGGATAAATGCTTCATTCATTCCCTCATTCATTCAGTTTTTTATTTAGAAAGATAAATAAATATCCCAAGCCAGAGAGAAAACCGTGGTGAATGCACAGAAGTCGAACGGAAACAGAATATTCCTGAAGAGCTAACAGTTAGGACTGGTCTGAATGTCCTGGAAAGTCTGCATTTCAGAATGAGGAGTGATTCTGTCAGGAAACTAGAGGACGAAGATCTCAGAAGACAGTCAACAATAGTAAAAGCCATTTGTAAAATAACACAGTCGACTGTATATTTGGACCCGATCCATGTGCTTTCCTGTCTTGTCAAGAAAATTACAGGGTTATTTTGACAAAATGAACATGATCTGAGAGTTACTTGGCTTTTTAAACAGGCACTGTGCAAATTAATAGTTGTGTGGTGTAACAGAAAGCATATTTCAGACACAGAGGTCTCCTGTTCCCTCTAAAATATTACATATATATATTCTTCTCAAAACAGAGTTTTCAGCACTCCCAGGGATACTGTCTGGGATTCTAAGCGTTGCCTAATGGAAGTTTTTGACTGGCTACCATTAAAGTCAGGCCCAGGCCCATGATGTGGCACTAAATGTCAGAGCCTTATTTTTAATTCATGAATTCCATTTCAAAATCACAATAAAATATGACAGGCAGAGCAGTTTGTAGAAATTATGACCCATTTCAAGTAGTTAACATTCTTGAGCCTACAGCTTCTGTGGCTTTTTGTAGCAACTGAGGCATGCCACATTCTCCCCAATGGTCTGATGATTCAGCCTGCCTTCATCTCTTAAGCAAGCTCAGTATACTCTACTGTGTGCCAGGAAGGTTTACTAAACGGCATGTGAGTCGTAAAGGCAGATGGATATTTCCAAAACAGTCACGTGGGAAAGAGAGTTAATTTACAGTGATTTCCTATTCATGGAATAATATACTTTTTCGTTTGTTAAAAAACAGATTTCCAGAACAGATGTGGCTAACATTTCGGTATAGCTAAGTTGCTGAAAGAGCATCCCGGGTGCTTTGGAAGCTGCAGGAGAGATAGGAAGAAAGCACAGGCAAAGACTCTCTACTCTCTAGCAGTGACTCAGCAAGATATGACCTGATCAAGTTAAGTAATCTGAGTATCAGCTTCCTAGTCTGAAAGTTGAGTAATAATTCCATTTAGGGTTTTTTGACTATCAATGAGATAATTAACCAGTACCTGGGTCACAGTAAAACAAAACAAAACTTGTTGCCTTTGAGTCAGTTCAGACTCATGGTGCCTTAAGTGTTGTCAGTGGAACTGTGCATCATGGTAAACTTTCCATAAATAATAGTTATTTAGCCCCACTGCTTAATTGTGCTCATGAGGAAACTTTATAAGTTCAAGAGGTAGTTATTCAGAGAGAACAAGGGGATACTGATTGGCTTAAAGTCAGGAAAGGTGTGTGTCAGGGTTGTATCCTTTCACCATGTTTATTCAATCTGTATGCTGAACAAATAATCTGAGAAGCTGGACTATACGAACAAGAACGGGGCATCAGGATTGGAGGAAGACTCATTAACAACCTACGTTATGCAGATGACACAACCTTGCTTGCTGAAAGTGAAAAGGACTTGAACCATTTACTAATGAAGATGAAAGACCACAGCCTTCAGTATGGATTGCACCTCAACATAAAGAAAACAAAAATCCTCACAACTGGACCAACGAGCAATATCATGATAAATGGAGAAAAGATTGAACTTGTCAAGGATTTCATTTTATTTGGATCCACAATCAACAGCCAGGGAAACAGCAGTCAAGAAATCAAATGATGCATTGCATTGGGTAAATCTGCTGCAAAGGACCTCTTTAAAGTGTTGAAAACCAAAAATGTCTCCTTAAAGACCAAGATGTGCCTGGCCCAAGCCATGGTATTTTCAATCTATTCATATGCATGTGAAACCTGGACAATGAATAAGGAAGACCAGAGAAGAAATGACACCTTTGAATTGTGGTGTTGGCAAAGAATACTGAATATACCATGGAATGCCAAAAGAATGAACAAATGTGTCGTGGAGGAAGTACAACCAGAATGCTCCTTAGAAGCAAGAATGACGAGACTGCATCTTATCAGTCCCTGGAGAAGGACATCATGCTTGGTAAAACAGAGGGTCAGCAAAGAAGAAGACCCTCAACGAGATGGATTAACACAGTGACTGCAACAATGGGCTTAAGGCTAACAACAATCATGAAAATGTCATAGCACCAGGGAGTGTTTCGTTCTGTTGTTCATAGGGTCGCTATGAGTCGGAACCGACTTGATCACACCTAACAACAACTAACAACAACAGCCCTGCTTCACCCTTCAAGGAGCCCTGGTAGTGCAGTGGTGAAGAGCTCGGCTGCTAACCAAAAAGCTGGCCATTCACGCCCATCAGCCACTCCTTGGAAACCCTGTGTGGTCGTTCTGCTTTGCCCTATAGGATCACCATGAGTCAGAATTGACTCAACCGCAATGGGTTTTGGGGTACACTTCAATATTTCCTTCACTGTAACTGATCAACAGATGCAACTATTAATATAGTGCATTTTATCATTTTGTAGAAAGCGAAACAGACCTGTTCTAGTTTAATCAGTAAGTTAGTGGTAGAGTCAGAATTTGAATCTAGAATCAAATGCCTGACTCTTAATTAAGGTTCTTCTATATAATACCAGCATGCCTTCCTGATTTGTGGATAAGTTCATTCTTGATCTCAGGAAAGCAGAACCATTAACAATTACTAAAAAAAAAAAAAAAAAAATTGTAGTTACAAGAAATCATTTTGGAGGATTCAAATTAGTGCCTACATCATGACATCCACTGATTGTGATCCATATCTGCCTAGATAATATATTTATTTAACTTAGACCTCAAGGGTAAAAATGAATCTTTTTTGCAGTTTTTCCAATAATAGCAATAATAATGATGTATATATTCATAAGCAAAATAGATGAGTAGGCCATGTATTATGAAATCATAGACTGAACAAAAATGAGATATTTAAAAACGTTAATAAATCTTAGACACTCCATAAAAATCTCCATCTGTCACAGTTTGTTAGACAACAAAGAAGTGGTATAATGATTAACAATTAGCTCTCTGGGGGATAAAAAAAAAAGACAAAAAATAACACCAAAAAAAAAAAAAAGAATCTGATGTGTAGTATTTGCCAAACTTTGTAGTGTAAATACTAAGATTATGGTCACTTTCAAATTACTGATGGTTTAACCACTATGTCACATAATTCCTGAAAATTTGACAGCTGGGTTTCACAAGCTGGTATAAGAGTCAGCTCCAGCACCCTGCTGTGCCATTATCTAATGGCAGCATGTGCATGTAAAAATTAAACCAAATTTACTGCTATGTTTTCAGAGACAAATTAAGGGTCAAAATGTTCCCACCTTCACTCCCTTGTTTACTATTTGCCTCCCACCAACAATTTTCCTTCTTCTCTATCTTCCAAAATGCCTAAAACCCTTCAAGGCTTAATTAAGTCTGGTTCTGGCATAAAGCCTTTTCTGTCTCTCACAGTTTACAATAATTCTCCTCTTTTCTAAATTCCTAAGATCTTTAATAGAAATTATCACCATTTGGTAAACTGTGGAGCCTACCAAAGTAAAATATACCAAACACTCTTAGCTCCTTCTCATTTATTACTTTGAATCCTTATAAAAATACTGCTCTGTAAGAAACAATAAATGTAATAAAGGCTAATGGAGGTTTTTTACAGCAAATAAGGGACCTCATAGCAAATAAGAAATTGGGCCCAGTTATTCTCATTGCAGGGCCCTGGTCTTGTAGTGGTTAAAAGCTCAGCTGCTAACCAAAGGTGGTGTAGTGGTTAAGTGCTACAGCTGCTAACCAAGAGGTCGTCAGTTCGAATCCACCAGGCGCTCCTTGGAAACTCTGTGGGCAGTTCTACTCTGTCCTATAGGGTCGCTATGAGTTGGAATTGACTTGACGGCACTAGGTTTGGTTTTTCTGTTTTTTGCTAACCAAAAGGTCGACAGTTTGAATCCACCAGCCACCCTTGGAAACCCTATGGGGCAGTTCTACTCTGTCCTATAGCATTGCTATGAGTGCTTTGAGTTGGAATCTACTCAACAATTTTTTTTTTTTTCTCATTGAGGCCTATCTACTCCCCCAAACTTATCATCTGTCTACCTCACCCCTCACTATTTGTACTTATGTTTGGAATTGTGAAGCTCATTCCCTACTCATCAATCCTACTCTTCAACTGCTGTGCTTTTGATTAGCCACCTTAGCAGTTAACCACTGTGCCACCAGGGCTCCTACTCTCCAACAGATAGGCACATTGTGGGAGAATGGAATGGTAATGGAATTAACATGAGCAGAACATCTAGGTCATACCATGCTGTCAACTCTACTTCCATCATCTCATTTAATCCTTCTTACAAACCTGAGTGTAGGTGTATGTCATGGATTGAATTGTGTCCCCCCAAAAATATCTGTCAACTTGGCTATGCCATGATTCCCAGTATTCTGTGATTGCCCACTATTTTGTCACCTGATGTGATTTTCCTGTGTGTTGTAAATCCTGCCTCTATGATGTTAATAAGGTGGGATTAGTGGCAGTTATATTAATGAGGCAAGACTCAATCTACAAGATTAAATTTTGTCTAAAGCCAATCTCTTTAGATACATTAAAGAAAGAAGTGAGCAGAGAGAAAGGGGGACCTCATACCACCAAGAAACAAAGAATCATGAGAATGGAACCAGGGCCCCTGTCCTGAGAAGCCCCTTCACCAAGAAGATTGATGACAAGGACCTTCCTCCAGAGCTGACAGAGAGACAAAGCCTTTCCCTGGAGATTATGCCCTGGATTCGGGCTTCTAGATGACTGGACTCTGAGAAGTAAATTTCTCTTTGTTAAGCCATCCACTTGTGGTATTTCTGTTATAACAGCACTAGATGACCAAGACAAAATTATTATTCCTATTTTACGAATGAGGAAATTGAGGCTCAGATGAGTTTAGTGACTTTCCCATGATCATGTACCTAACGTGCGACCAAGCAGAGATTAAAACCTAGATCTGAAATGGCTTATGTTAGTTACTCTCTACGAATACACTTTATATACTCTGTAATAAATAATGTGGCTTCATTTAAATCATAGGTTCATTTCTGTACAAGCTATTCCCTCAAGCTGGGGATTCCAGTGGCACTGTCTTAACATAAATTAACAGGATCAGATCAGTAGGGACAATATGATTTCTCATCTTTCATGGGATTTTCAGAATTCTCAGTAGCTTCTTGTTATGGAAAAACAGCAATAGCAGAATGTGCTGGCATACTCCTTTGCTTCCCCCTCGTCACACCCAGTTAGTCTCTTCCAGCTCGCAGAGTTCACAGTCGGGAAGGCAAGTCTCATGGTTGAGGGCTCAAGAAAGTTGCTAATCAAAGGAATAGTGCACGTTTAGTGCTTCAGAATGTTTGGGGTGACATTACCCTAAATTTTGCCCTCTTCCTGAATAATTTGTCACAGTTCCTGAGATACCATGACTGGATGACATCTCTACAAATCTCTGAGCTCCTTGAGGGCTGGGATGAGATTTCATTTACCTCTGTATCATTCACTGGGTCAATGAATGGACTTTGGCATGAGGGAGATCTTCTCCTTGAACAAGTTTCCCCTGATGTATAAAATGTACAATAATACACTTACCTCACATCGATGTCATAAGAGGTAAATGAGATGATCTAACATACTTAGAATAGTGTTTGACACAATGCGTGCATTGTTGTTGCTGTGATTACTATCTCATTGTACAGTTAAGGATCTAAGTTCCAGGTGAGAAAGTTCTACTTGGTGAATGAATTGGAATTAGTACTAAAATATCCTGGTGACTTTTTCTTTAATACCTCATTACCTGAAATGACAACTTGGACCGATGTCTAAATAAATCACTTAAGGGAAAAATTTCAGTGTTCTCTCTATCTAAACGAGATATCTATCTAAACAGTAAAACACAGGGCAATCAACTTGATTTTTTTAAGGAAAATTTTAAGTATGCATTGGTGAGGTTTATGAGTCAGAAGAGAATTACATTTAAGTATATTAAGATACAGAGAAATTATTTTGTTAAGTAATATGCATGGGGGCTGTTTCTTGAATGTTGTTCTGCATACCCAGTAATTTTGGGGAATGCATCATAAATTTTATTTTATTAATGGAAATGGAATGAAATTGATTCCCAGAATTAGATCAGTATATCTCAATTAGCCAGTGGAACTATATGACCATCGAGATACTTGGCAATATAGGAAAAGCAAGAAATAAGCAAGCTACAGTACAATTCCCGTGTTGTTTTGACCTTAGGAGACGGAGGAACTGAATTGAATTTTGTGCATATAGCAGCGAAAGAAGTTATGTCTGCTATACCTTGGGTAATGGATACAGGGAGTATAAGCCTTTGTTTATGAGATCATTTTGGACTTGGAATATACCTATCCCTCCTTTGACTGATGGGGGCACAGATATAAAACGAAGGAAGAAACTGTGGAACCAGCTTACCTCTGTGGTCCAAGACATGAGTACCCTGATTGGAGGCACGTTTTACTTTGACATTAGGGAGTAATCATAGCAGCCTGCTGCTTTGATAATTCTCTGTGATAATTGCCGCCACCAAACCTGCCTAGAGAGAATAAGAAGTTAGTCACAGTAGATAGACTCAGCTATCAAAAAAGTTACAAAAATAACTATCAATAATGAAACTAAACTTTTTCACCATTCTATAGCCCATCTTTCTTATCTGTTATTGAGTGGAAATAATCATATATGCATATTGATTCAAGTTATAGGGTGCATCACATCATTCCTTTTTAGTAGGTAATTGAAATTAGAGCAAATTTTTTGGCTTTGAGATTAAGTTGTTTTAATACATATTTACCTGTATGTAAAACTGGAAATACTTTTTTCTCATGCCGTTTGACCTTTTTCATGAGGGCATGAAAATACATTGGATCCAGTGTGTTTGCAGACTAAAAAGAAAATGCGAGAAAAGTAGGACACTGTATTTTCTTAAGAATACAGGTACGTTGATGTGTCTATTAGTTTTCTGTGGCTGCCTCAGCAAATTTCCACAAACCTGGTGCTTTTAAAACAACAGATGTTTATTCTTTCACAGTTCTGGAGTCCAGAAGTCTGCTCTCTAGGTGCCAGTAGGGCTGGGGTCCCTTCAGAGGCTCTAGGAAAGAATCCTCCCTTTCTACTTCCGGCTTCTGGGGGCTGCCAGCATTCCTTGGCTGTGCCTGCATTACTCCAGTCTTTGCCTCTGTTTTCTTTGTGTCTGCTTTTCTGTGTCTCTCCTCTGGGTGTGTCTTATAATTATACTTATCATTGGATTTAGGGCCCACTGAAATTCTCCAGGATGATCTCATCTTGAGTTCCTTAACTTAATTACATTTGCAAAGACCCCTTTTCCAAATAATGCCACATTCGTAGCTCTGAGGATTAGGATGTAGTCGTATTTTTTTGGGGGGGGGTCATCATTCAAACCACTCCACTTTGTGTACACACACACACACACACACACACACACATATGTATACTCACACACATATATAAAAGCCCATTGCCATTGAGTCAATTCTGACTCATAGTGACCCTTTAGGACAGAGTAGAACTGCCCGGTAGAGTTTCCAAGGAGCGCCTGGTGGATTCGAACTGACGACCTCTTGGTTAGCAGCTGTAGCACTTAACCACTTCGCTACCAGGATTTCCATATATATATATGGAAACAACTAGGCCACCAGGGTTTCCGTGTATATATATGTTGGAAATTTGCAAGGTGTCTTCAAAACATCCCCTATTACTTATAAACAAAAATTGCAAAATTCCTCACTATTCAAAAAGAAGTGTAGCACAAAATGTGTAACTAGAGAGCGGTGGGGAGACCTTGCTATAAGGTTTTCGTTTTGATCTGCCCTTGCCAAAAACCACTCTCCAGAGCTGTCCGTCCACATGCCATCTACATGATGTCAGTCAGCATGGCCTAGGAAGGTAGTTCTCTTTTCCTCCAAGATAAACCTTACGTTCTCAGGATCCCTTCAGGAAAAGTCCCTGGAAAGCAAAATGGCAACATCAAAGTCAGTTGGTGCTACACTTAAGAGAATCTGAAATTCTAGTACCCGTCTACTCATCTTCCCATAGCTTAACTCTAACTTTGTTGATGTTGTTCGTTGCTGTTGTGTTAACTCTGGCTCATGGTGATCACTTATGTGTTGAGTAGAACTGCTCTATAGGATTTTCATGGTTGTGACCTTTAGGGAACAGATCATCAGGCCTGTCTTCCCAGGTGTCTCCGGGTGGGTTAGAGCTGCCAACATTTTGGATAGTAGCCCAGTGCTTAACTGTTTATGCTACACAAGGATTCCTTAATTCTACATAGATAGATGGAAACATTGATTTCCCATCATCTGGTTGAGGGCCACAGACTTCAGGACCACATGTTGATGTGACAAAGTCAATGGAATTAAGCCACTCGAGTAAGTAAAACATGGTTGCCATTATTCTCATGATATGTCCACAGGCATTGTCTCATAGGGATGTTGAGAATTACAACAATGAATAAATAGCTCAAAATGTGAATTTCAGTGTTATTCTACATGCATAATTCTTCCATCTTTAACAGCTTTGAAAAGGGGATTTAGGAAATAGTTGGATACTCTAGAGGCTCTTTGGAGCTGGTAAGAATTAAACTGGATACTTAAGGGTGAGCCAGCAGAATAAAAATTTGAAATTCCAGGCCCACCTCTACGTAATAGATACGTAATCTCTGCCATTCACAATAATTATTTGAAATTGGTTTTATAAATCTTATTTTTCACATAAAGTAACTAATGATCTGAGAGTTTACATAGCCTCCCACAAAATGAACGGAAGAGTCAGATTTTTATCTCAGAGCTTTCCCTGTCCTCAGATGACCAGGATTTCTTTTGATGGGATTGAGGTCTTTCCTCCGTACTTTTTTCTCTTCCCTGTGATTGGTTGTAGAACTTCAGTGCCTCTGTCAGTTTAGAGTGAAATACGAGTTTATTCTCTGCTAAGGAAATCTCCTTCTTCCTCTTTCATTCCCATCTTCACTGTACACCAGTCTTTGTATTCACTTCTCTTTCAGGTTATATCCCTCTCTCCACATCTTCCTTTCAAATTGAGAAAAAAAGTCCTTTCTAGGTTTACTGTTTGTTTTTTGTTTTCACTACCTTAACTCCTATTTGAGGTTTCACTTCGTGCATGATTTAAATAATTTTTATTATTAAGACTTGTTTTGTGAAATCCAATATGATCCATCTACGTAAATGTTTTGTATGCACTTAATTTTTTTGTTTGTTTTTAATTTTTTGTTGGGTGGAATGTTCTATCAAGGTTATTTTAGTCAGGTTGGTTAATACTACTATTTTGTGTATCCTTATTGATTTTCTGTCTACTTGTTCTATCAATTCATGAGAGAGGGCTGTGGAAATTTCTCACTATGATTATGGATTTGTCTATTTCTCCTTGCAGTTCTGTTTCTGCTTCATATATATGAAAGCTCTGTTATTAGGTACATACATGTTTAGGATTGTTAAGTCCTCTTGATGAATTCATGCCTTTATCATAATGAAATGATCCATATTATCATGGTTACTAATACAAGTCTACTTTGATGTTAAAAACATACTTCGGGTTTCTTTTGGATGGTGTTAGCATGGTTTGATTTTTTCCATTCTTTAACTTTTAACCTATTTGTGTCTTTAAATGTAAATTCCTTTGAAATGGCTTTCCTGTAGACAGCATGTAGGTAGGCCTCTCTCTCTTTAATCTCACAAGCTCTGACTTTTAATTCGGATGTTTAGACCACTGACTTTTAATGTGGTTATTGGTATAATTAGGCTAAAATCTACCATCTGCTATTTGTTTTCTATTATTCTACTCTGTTACTTTGCTCCAGTTTTCTTCTGTTTGCTCCCCTATTTTATTAACTGATTCAATTTTATCTTTTCAGTTGGCTTCTTAACTACAATTCTTTGTGGTAATATTTTACTCCTTGTATTGAGGTTAATTTATCACAGTTGGTTTTCAAATGACATTAACCATCATGAATGATATAAGAACTTGAGTACAGTATATTTCCATTTTTTTTCCGTCTTGGACTTTTTGTTACTGTTTCCATATATTTTGCATCTTATTGTTGTTAGGTGCCCTCAAGTTGGTTCTGACTCATACTAACCCTATGCACAACATAATGAAATGCTGCCAGGTCCTGTGCCATCCTCACAATCATTGCTATGATCCAGCCCATTGTTGCAGCCACTGTGTCAGTCCTTCTCATTGAAGGTCTTATCTTTTTCAAGAACCCTCTGCTTTATCAAGCTTGATGTCCCTCTCCAAGGACTGGCCTCTCCTAATAACATGTTCAAAGTGCACGAGACTAAGTTTCACCATCGTTGCTTCTAAAGAGCAATCTGTCTGTGCTTCCTTCAAGACAGATTTGTTCATTCTTCCCTCAGTCCATAGTATATTCCATATTCTTTGCCAGCACCATAATTCAAAGAATGAATTCTTTGGTTTCCCTTATCCATTGTCCAGCTTTTGCATGCATATGAGGCTGTTGAAACTGCAACAGATAGGGTCAAGTGCACCTTAGTTCTCAAAGTCACCTCTTTGTTTTTTAACACTTTAAAGAGGTCTTTTGCAGCAGATTTGCCCAGTACAGTATGTCCTTTGGTTTCTTGATTGCTGCTTCCTTGGCCGTTCATTGGGGATTTAACTAAAATGAAATCCTTGACGACTTCAATCTTTTCTCTCTTTATCATGGTCCAGTTATGAGGACTTTGGGTTTCTTTATGTTGAGGAGTAATCCATACAGAAGGCTGCAGTGTTTGATTTTCATTAGTAAGTGCTTCCAGTCCACCTTATTTTCAGCAAGCAAGGTTGTGTCACCTGCATATCGCAGTTTTTTAATAAGTCTTCCTCCAATCCTGGTGCCTGGTTCTTCTTCATATAGTTCATTTTCTTGGATTATTTGCTCAGCATGCAGATTGACTAAGTATGGTAAAAGGATACTACCCTGACATACAACTTTTCTAATTTTACACCATGCAGTATCCCCTTGTTCTGTTTGAACAAGTGCCTCTTGATCAATGTACAGGTTCCTCTTGAGCACAATTAAGTGTTCTGGAACTCCCGCTCTTCGCAGTGTTATCCGTAATTTGTTACCACCCACACAGTCAAATGCCTTTGCATAGTCAATAAAACACAGGTAAACATCTTTCTGGTGTTCTCTGCTTTCAGCCAAGATCCATCTGTCATTAGCAAATGACATCCTCTTATTTTTATGTTCTACATATTACATTTACAAATCCAATAATGAATTATATAATTATTACACTCTATAAGTTTTTATATCTATTAAAGAAAATAAGAAAAAAAGATGATTATAGATGTATAGAGTTTGTTATTACATTAAATTTCTTATTTTTCATTTCTACTTCTGTTCATTTGTTCTTGTGGATTTGATTTATCATCTGGTGTCATTTATTGAGTTTCTTGGTACAACTTTTCTCCCACCCATCGCTTTTGTGCTGTATTTTCAAATATACGGCATTTCTATGTGTTGTAGCCCCAACAGTACAAATATATTTATAGGGATATATGTATAGTTTTATGCAATTACTTTTTAAATTACTTAATAGAAGAAAAAAAAGAGTAAATATGCATTAATACTCTTCATAATTATATTTACTAGTGTTCGCATGTGTGTGTGTTTGCACGTGCGTGTGTATGTTTATTCGAATCATTATGTGGTGTCGCTTGCTTTCAGCCTCAAGTACACACTTTGGCATTTCTTGTAAGGGACGTCTGTTAGCAATGAATTATTCCAGGTTTTGCCGATCTTGGAAAGTTTTCATTTCACATTCATTTTTTAAAGTTAATTTTACTGGATATTACATTCATGCTGAAAATTTTCCCCCTTTCAACAACAGGTTTTTGTCTCCATTGTTTCTGACAAGAAGTTAGCTGTTAATATTTTGGGGTTTACTTTGTACATGGTGAGTTATTTTTCTCTTTCTGTTTTCAAACTTTTATTTTTTTCTTTGGCTTTTAGTAGTTTTACTATGACGTCTGTGTGTGGAAATATTTACATTTATGTTCCTGAGATTTCATTGATCTTCTTGGATATGTAGGTTTTTTAATCAAATTTGAGAAGTTCTCAGCCATTATTTCCTCTAACCTTTTTATCTAATCTTTTTCTATCTCTTCAGCTTCTGGTATTCTTATGTGTATGGCTTTCCTATGTGTATGGCTTTCCTATGTGTATGGCAGTGTGCATATTTCTCACATTTCTGTGAGGCTTTGCTCCTTTTTGTTTTGTTCTCTTTTTTTTCCCATTCTTTGGGTCCATAGCCTCTACTGATTTATCTTCAAGTTTGCTGATTCTTTTCTTTTGCCAGTTCAGATTTATTCTTGATCCCCTCAAGTAAAAATTTAATTTTTGTTATTTTACTTTTCAACTTCATAATTTTCTTTTGGTCTTTTTTTTTTTTAATAATTTCTGTCATTTTATTATGTTTTGTATTTGATAAATCATTGTCATTGTAACTTCCTTTACTTCTTTAAGAGTGGTTTCCTTTAGATCTTTCAACATATTACAATAACTGCTTTGAAATCTGTGTTAAATCCTACACCGTGGCTCTCTCATTGGCAGTTTTCCCTCTAATCTTTATTATTTCTCAACTTCTGCTTCATTTGAGTTTTCTTTTAAGTTTTTTTAAAGACAGAATGTTAAATTACTGATTTAGCTCTTTCCTTTTTTTTAAATATAGTAGCTTATGTCTACAAATTTTTCTCTAAGCACTGACTAGATGCATCCTATGAGTTTTCGTGTGCGGAGCTTTCATTTTCATTTATCTAAATATATCTTCTAGATTTCCATTCTGATTTTTAAAAAGTTTATTTATTTATTTGTATTTTTAGGTCTAGTTGCTTATAGAGTTCAAGTCTAATACATCTATATTAATCCTTAGTTTAGTTATTTCCATTAATGAAATTTGGATATTGAGTCTTGAAGTCTAAAACTATTACAACTATGATTTTTTTTTTTTTTCTCCTTCCCATTCTAGCAGTTTTTTGATTTACATATTTTGGGACCTTGATGTTTTATATGTATATATATGTATATATAGAACAGTTCAAGCATCCTTATGGGTTCACCTTTAATAAATTATAAAATGCATCTGTTTGCTTTTAGTAGGATTTTTTTGTTTTATTTAGTTTTAAAATATATTTTGCCGTTTGTTATATCTTTTTACTTCATTTTACCCTCACTTATTTGTGTTTTTAATTAACTTCTAGAAACTTTAATTTGTTGATTAAAAAAAAAAAAAATCAGGGCACCTGGCTGTAGGGAAAGGCTTTCTCTGTGGGCTGTTGGGGAAGGTTCTTGTGGCTTTTCACCTTCTTTCCCATTTTGCTTGATGATCTTCAGGTGGCTTGGCATCTGTCTTCCTCCATTGGTGCTGGTTTGTCTCTGTACCCAATAAACTCTTTTTATCTCAAAAGTGATTGGCTTAAGACACACCTTACACTGATATGGCCTTATTACCATAACAAAGAAATCCCTATTCCCAAATGGGAATACAGCCACAAATGTAGAGGTTAGGATTTAAACATAGATTTTGGAAGGACACAATCCAACCCATAACAGAAAATTTACTTCGATCCAAGAGCTTATTAGTACCCAACTGAAAAGTACAACTTTACCACCTTGAATGTCTTCATAGTGGTAGTGAGCTATCTGCAACCCTCTCCTATCTGGCACTCTGCCTTGATAACTTGAGCCACCTTGGCCTTCCTGGCCTCAGCTTGAAAGCACCATTCACCTCTTCTCTTGATCTTTGCACTGCAGCCTTAGAACTCTCTCCAAGAAACAAGCTGGGACAATTATACATATGGCTTATCACATTTGTGTCCTGTTTCTAAGGAATCATTCTCCTGTTGATGTATATCAAACGTCTTGAAAACCATTAATTCACAAATTGTTTCTGGTTTAGTTGTTTCAGGCAGGAGGATAAATGATCCCTTGTTACTCCATCTTGGATGCAAATAAGTGGAAGTTCTTGGTTTCCCTAAGCAATGTCTTCCTCAGTCGTCACCTTTTTCACCACTCCCCATGCATGATCTTAATCACTGTTTATTTGCTGAACTAATATTTCCAACCTTTAGTAAGTGGTTGTCATCTCTGAACAATCCTTCTTATCAAATTAATCAGCTTGTTTAACCCTTTTGTTACAGAGTCCTTTTTCTTTCTTTTCTCTGACTCATTTGATTTTATTTCCATCCTTCTGTTCCTCTATGTCTTATATACTTTTCACAATCTTATGTCTTGGTTTATTTATCTATTTGTTTTTACTATTTTGTGCTAAGCAGTGGGCTGGATAGACATGGACCTTTGTTCAAAGGTGTGCCAGACACAGTCTCTGCACTCAAGTAATCAAGTAATCCTTAATCTGCCGGGAAGCAGGGGATTAGTAAATAAATAATTAAATTTCATGGCAGAAGTGAAAACAGAATATTTGGAAAGCTTTTAGGCCGAGTAGTGAAATAAACATTGGACAGGAGGATTTAAATATGTGGCTTTGGGTAACTGAGGATACCTCACTGAGCTTCATTTTCCTTCTAAAGAATGAGGCAATGGGGCTCAGTGGTCATGATGAGGATAATAATTTAAAAACTGAAGAAAGTATGAAGTATGGAGCAAGGCAGAGACTAAATGGATTCCCAGTGTGGCCCATTAAACATATAAACCCAAAAAAAAACAGTGGAATAAATAATACATCTTTATAAACAGCGTCATATACATTTACTTAGAATTTAGATGTACTTTTTAACTTAACTAATAGAATAAAAAGTGGTGAAAGTAATGCTACCCATGCCTAAGAAACTTGAAATTTCTGCTTTTTGACTTTGGAATACTTTCTCTGAAAGCCTGAGCTCAGATAAAAAAAAGAAAAGTAATGATGGAAAATCCATGTGTAGGATATCTAGTCAACAAAGAGTCCTGGCTTCTAGTCATCCCCACTAGACACGTCTTAGACCTTAGATTTTTCAAATGAGCCCACCACTAGCTGAATATTGCCAAGTGACTTAAGTGGATCAGAAAAATTCCTAGGGGAATCATCTGGTGAGTAACCCTTCCTCTGAAAGGAAGAAAAAAGCCAAAGGGTTGTATAGTTTCTACTGGTGACATGTTGGCTCTCTGACATTCTATACACTTCTATTATCTGTCTATTTATCTATCTGTAGTGCAATAAATTACTTCATATGGCCCTTCTATCCATAGTCTTTGTGACTCACATCCAATGACTGCGTGGGACTATGCAAATCTGTAGATCGCTTTTGGTGGTACTGACATTTTCACTATGTTGGGTCTTCCAATCCATGAGCACAGAATGTCCTTTCATTTATGTTTTGTGTTTTTTTTTTCTTTCAGTCTCTTGTAGTGTTTTATGATTTTCATTGTATAAGCTTTTTATGTCCCTGGTTAGGTTGATTCTTAGGTATTTTATCATTTGGGGGGCCATTGTAAATGGTATTGCTTTTGTGATTTCCTTGTTAGTGTAACTGACTTTTGTGTGTTGATCGTGAACCCTGCAATGTTGTTGAATTCTTCTATTGGATCAATGTTTTTCTTGTTTTAGAGTTTCTTATGTATAGGATCATGTCATCTGCAAATAGAGATAGTTTTACTTCTCCCTTTCTGATTTAAATATCTTGTATTTCTCTTTCTCCTATTGAAAAGTCTTGAAATATATGGCAACTAGAAGGATCAAGTATTCTTTAAAAACTTTTTATTTTCATGTATAACATTGATTAATAACAAAATGCAATTATGTTTCCAAGGAAATTTTGTACCTGCAATGAATGTAACTTTTGAAATCTATTATGGTGATTTGATACAAAGGAATCAAAATCACAAAATCTTTAATGCTCCTTGGAGAAGGTAAGCTTACTCTTTTAATTAAGCCATTTATGTGCCAAAGGGGTATTTACTTTCACTTTCCATGCATTAAGAATCAAGGAACATTAGAAGTGGTCTGAGCTTATCGGTATAATTAGCAATTTGCCCAGAGTCACGGGACTCCTCATTCAAGAACAATTTGAGCTCTTGGCTCTTGGTCTCAGACCAGTTGCCTTTTTGTGACATTTTCTCATAATTACTCAAGTAAAATTACTTTTCTAGATAAACAATTTTACCTCAATTAAGAGAAGACATCTATCTCTATTTCATAATTTCCTATTTTTCAAGTAAGAAAACTGTGACCAAAAAAGGTTAAACAGGTTTTCCAAATATCAAACAATACATGGAAGAGCTGAAGCAAAACTTTGGGCTCTATGTTTCCTTGTCTTTCAAAATATCAGTCAAAAGTGTACATTATCAGAGCTGAAATTTTTAGACAATACATAATTAATCAAAACAGTAGTTAAGATTCTTGGTAAAAATGTAATATATGCTGGACATAATTTCTAAGGATTTATATGTTTGGGGTCTCCTAACAATCTATTTGCTCTCTTTGAGAATATACATTTGAAATAAAAGTATATTACAGTCTGTTTAATTATGCTAATATCTTCTGTTTGCATTATTTGCTTTCTGCTACATGAATACAATTAATATTTGAATTTAATTATGCAAACTCAGCTTACTCATGCCAAATTCCGAATGTCACCTGTCTGCTTCTGATCAAAATCTTGTCAAAGGCATTGACTCATGCAGCATCTGGAGTCCAATTTCTTTTGCTTAGCTCGCTAATGCCATTGGGCAGTGTTTTGAAAGGTATCCTGTTAGTGCTTCATCTAAGTAATTGACATAGCTAAGGTTCCCATGAGCCCCTGCATTTGCCTCTTTCACAAACCATTAGCCAAGGCAATTCTATTTTCACTTCCCTTCTAATGTATTCTTCAAGTTACTGGTTCCCTAAGCAACTGGATTTAGTAGATAAAGATGAAGAAGAGTTGTGATTTATTATACGAAACTATAATCGAGCCTTCAATTTTTTTAATTTTATTTTTATTGTGCTTTAAGTGAAAGTTAAATCAAGTCAGTATCTCATACAAAAATTTATATACATCTTGCTATATACCCCTAATTGCTCTCCCCCTAAAAAGACAGTACATTCCATCCCTCCACTCTCTCTTTTCGTGTCCATTCGGCCAGCTTCTGACGCCCTCCACCCTCGCTTCTCCCCTCCAGGTAGGAGATGCCAACATAGTCTCATGTGTCTACTTGATCCAAGAAGCTCACTCTTCACCAGTATCATTTTCTATCCCATTGTCCAGTCCAAACCCTGTCTGAAGAGTTGGCTTTGGGAATGTTTCCTGTCTTGGGCTAACAGAAGGTCTGGGGACCATGACCACCGGGGTGCTTCTAGCCTCAGTCAGACCATGAAGTCTGGTCTTTTTACCAAAATTTAGTTTCTGCATCCACTGCTCTCCTGCTCCCTCAGGGGTTCTCTGCTCTGTTACCAGTCAGGGCAGTCATCAGTTGTAGCCGGGTACCGTCTAGTTTTGGTCTCAGGCTGGTGTAGCCTCTGGTTTATGTGGCCCTTTCTATCTCTTGGGCTCATAATAACCTTGTATCTTTGGTGTTCTTCATTCTTCTTTGCTCCTGGTAGGTTGAGATTAATTGATGCTTCTTAGATGGCTGCTTGCTAGCGTTTAAAACCCCAGACACCACTCTCCAAAAGTGGGATGCAGAAAGTTTTCTTAATAGATTGTATTATGCCAATTGACTTAGATGTCCCCTGAAACCATGGTCCCCAAAAGCTCACCCCTGTTACGCTGGCCTTCGAAGCATCCAGTTTATTCAGGAAACTTCTTTGCTTTTGGTTTAGTCCAATTGTGCGGGCCTCTCTTGTACTGTGCATTGTCTTTCCCTTCACCTAAAACAGTTCTTATCTACTATCTAATTAGTGAGTCCCCCTCTCCCTACCTCCCTCCGTCCCCCCCTCATATTTTCTTCTCTGTTGAAACTATTTCTTGAATTCTTATAATAGTGGTCTTATACAATATCTGTCCTTTTGCAACCGACTAAGTCAATTTCACTCAGCATAATGCCTTCCAGATTCCTCCATGTTATGATATGTTTCACAGATTCATCACTGTTCTTTATAAATGCATAGTATTCCATGGTGTGAATACACCATAATTTATTTATCCATTCATCCCTCGATGGGCACCTTGGTTGCTTCCAACATTTTGCTATTGTAAACAGTGCTGCAATGAACATGGGTGCGCATGTATCTGTTCATGTAAAGGCTCTTATTTCTCTAGGATGTATTCCAAGGAGTGGGATTGCTGGATCGTATGATAGTCTATTTCTAGCTTTTTAAGGAAGTGCCAAATGCATTTCCAAAGTGGTTGTACCATTGTACATTCCCACCAGCTGTGTATAAGTGTTCCAGTCTCTCCACAACCTCTCCAACATTTAGTATTTGTGTTTTTTGGATTAATGCCAGGCTTATTGGAGTGAGATGGAATCTCATTATACTTTTGATTTGGATTTCTCTAATGGCTAATGATCATGAGCATTTCCTCATGCATCTGTTAGATACTTGAATGCCTCCTTCAGTGAAGTGTTCGTATCTTTTGCCCATTTTTTAATTAGGTTATTTGTCTTTTTGTAGTTGAGTTTTGCAGTATCATGTAGACTTTAGAGATTAGGCGCTGATTGGAAAAGTCATAGCTAAAAACTTTTTCCCAATCTGTAGGTAGTCTTTTTATTCTTTTGATGAGGTCTTTGGATGGGCATAAGTTTTTGATTTTTAGGAGCTCTCAGTTATCTAGTTACTCTTCTGCATTGTTACTAATGTTTTGGGTACTGTTTATGCCATGTATTAGGGCTCCTAACATTGACCCAATTTTTCTTTCAAGTTCTTTATTGTTTTGGATTTTATATTTAGGTCTTTGATTCATTTTGACTTAGCTTTTGTGCATGGTGTGAGGTATGGGTCTAGTTTCACTTTTTTTGCAGGTGGCTACCCAGTTATGCCAGCACCATTTGTTAAAAAGACTTGTCTTTTCACCATTTAACTGATTTGGGGCCTTTGTCAAATGTCTACTGCTCATATGTGGATGGATTTATGTCCGGATTCTCAATTCTGTTCCATTGGTCTATGTCATCTGTTGTTGTACCAGTACGAGGCTGTTTTGACTACTGTGGTGGTACAATAGGTTCTAAAATCAGGTAGAGTGAGGCCTCCCAGTTTATTCTTCTTTTTCAGTAATGCATTACTTCTCTGGGGCCTCGTTCCCTTCCATACGAAGTTGATGATTTTTTTTCTCCATCTTATTAAAAAATGCCATTGGAATTTGGATCAGAATTGCATTGTATCTATAGATCGCCTTTGGTAGAGTAGACATTTTTACAATGTTAAGTCTTCCTATCCATGGGCAAGGTATGTTGTTCCAATTATGTAGGTCTCTTGGTTTCTTACAGTAGTGTTTTTGGTTTTCTTTGTATAAGTCTTTTACATCTCTGGTAAGATTTATTCCTAAGTATTTTATCTTTGTGGGGGCTACTGTAAATGGTATTGATTTGGTGATTTCTTCTTCAGTGTTCTTTTTGTTGATATAGAGGAATCCAACTGATTTTTGTGTATTTATCTTGTATCCTGATACTCTGCTGAACTCTTCTATTAGTTTCAGTAGTTTTCTTGAGGATTCCTTAGAGTTTCTGTGTATAAGGTCATGTCATCTGCAAACAGAGATACTTTGACTTCTTCCTTGCCAATCTGGATGCCCTTTATTTCTTTATCTAGCCTAATTGCTCTGGCTAGGACCTCCAGCACAATGTTGCATAAGAGTGATGATAAAGGGCATCCTTATCTGGTTCCCAATCTCAGGAGGAACTCTCTCAGACTCTCTCCATTTAGGATGATGTTGGCTCTTGGCTTTGTATAAATGCCCTTCATGATGTTGAGGAATTTTCCTTCTATTCCTATTTTGCTGAGAGTTTTTATCATGAATGAGTGTTGAACTTTGTCAAATGCCTTTTCTGCATGGATTGATAAAATCATGTGGTTCTTGTCTTTTGTTTTATTTGTATGATGGATTACATTAATTGTTTTTCTAATGTTGATTGAACCATCCCTGCATATGTGGTGTGAATCCCACTTGGTCATGGTGAATTATTAATTTTTTTTTTTTTTGATATGTTGTTGAATTCTGTTGGCTAGAATTTTGTTGAGCATTTTTGTATCTAAGTTCCTGAGGGATATAGGTTTGTAATTTTCTTTTTTTGTGGAGTCTTTACCTGGTTTTGGTATCAGGGATATGCTGGCTTCATAGAATGAGTTTGGGAGTATTCTGTCCTTTTCTGTGCTCTGAAATACCTTTAGTTGTAGTGGTGTTGACTTTTCTCTGAAAGTTTGGTAGAACTCTGCAGTGAAGCCATCCAGGCCAGCACTTTTTTTGTTGGGAGTTTTTTATTATCTTTTCAATCTCTTCTTTTGTTATGGGTCTATTTAGTTGTTCTACACCTGTATTAGTTTAGGTAGGTAGTACATTTCTCAGAATTCATCCATTTCGTCTAGGTTTTCAAATTTGTTAGAGTGTAATTTTTGATAGTAATTTGATATGATTCTTTTAATTTCAGTTGGTCTGTTTTCACATTGCCACTGTCATTTCTTATTCAGGTTATTTGCTTCCTCTCCTGTTTTTCTTTTGCCAGTTTGGCCAATGGTTTTTCAATTTTGTTAACGTTTTTAAAGAACCAGACTTTGGTCTTATTAATTCTTTCAACTGTTTTTCTCTTTTCTGTTTCATTTAATTCTGCTCTAATTTTTATTATTTGCTTTCTTCTGGTGCCTGAAGATTTCTTTTGTTGCTCTCTTTCTATTTGTTCAAGTTGTACAAATAATTTTTTGATATTGGACCTTTCTTCTTTTTATATGTGTGCCTTTATTGATGTATTTTGACCTCTGAGCACTGCTTTAGCTGTGTCCCAAAGGTTTCAATAGGAAGTGTTTTCATTCTCATTGGATTCTATGAATTTCTTTATTCCATCCTTAATGTCTTCTATAGCCCTGTCTTTTTTGAGTAGTTTTGTTCAGTTTCCAAGTGTTTGATTTCTCGTCCCTGTTTTTTCTGTTATTGATGTCTACTTTTATGGCCTTATGGTCAGAGAAGTTGCTTTGTAATATTTTTATGTTTTGGATTCTGTTAAAGTTGCTTTATGACTTAATATGTGGTCTATTCTAGAGAATGTTCCATGTGCACTAGAAAAGAAAGTATACTTGACTGCTGTTGGGTGTAGCGTTCTGTATATGTTTATAAGGTCATGTTGGTTAATTGTGGCATTTAGATCTTTCATGTCTTTTTTGAGTTTCTTTCTGGATGGCCTGTCCTTCACCAAAAATGGTGTGTTGAAATGTCCTACTATAATTGTGTAGCTGTCTACCTCACTTTTCAATGCTCTGTTTGTTTTATATATCTTGCAGCTCTGTCATTAGGTGCAAAAATATTTCATATGGTTATATCCCCATGGTATATTGTCCCTTTAATCATTATGTAGTGTCCTTCCTTATCCTTTGTGGTAGATTTAACTTTAAAGCCTGTTTTGTCAGAAATTAATCTTTCCACTCCTGCTCTTTTTTGATTGTTGTTTGCTTGATATATTTTTTTCTATCCTTTGAATTTTAGTTTTTTTGTGTCTCTAATTCTAAGGTGTGTCTCTTATAGGCAGCATATAGATGGATCTTTTTTTTTTATATGTATACATTCTGCCACTGTCTGTCTCTTTATTGGTACATCTATTCCATTTACCTCAGCATAATTATGGATAGGTATGAATTTAGTGCTGTCATTTTGATGTCTTTTTTTGTGTGTTGTTGACAGTTTCTTTTTCCGGCTTAGTGCTTTGTGCTGAGTAGTTTATCTTTATATATTGTCTTTTATTTCTTTAAATTGCCTCGTCTTCCTCTCGGTATGATTTATGACTTACTTTTCTTAGTCACCCTTTATTGTTTCAATGTTGCCTTCTTTTACATAATAACATTGCTTTTTCCCTGTTTTGAGCTTTTTTTTAATCTTGATTTATTTATGTGATTTCCCTGTGTGTGTCAACCTCTGATTGTTCTGTCCAGTGTTCTTATCTTGGGGTGATACCTGATATTATTGATTTTATAGCCAAAGAACTCCCTTTAGGATTTCTTGTGGTTTTGATTTGGTTTTTACAAATTCCCTAAACTTCTGTTTATCTGGAAATGTCCTAATTTCACCTTCATATATGAGAGACAGTTTTGCTGGATATGTGATTCTTGGCTGGTAATTTTTTTCCTTCAATTCTTTATATGTCTTCCCATTGCCCTCTGGCCTTCATGGTTTCTGCTGAGTAGTCTGAGCTTATTCTTATGGACTCTCGTTTGTAGGTAACTTTTCGTTTGTACCTAGCTGCTCTTAAAATTCTCTATCTTTGGCCTTGGCAAGTTTGATTATGTCTTGGTGACTTTCTTTTAAAATCTACCTTATGTGGAGTTCCATGAGCATCTTGGATAGATATCTTCTTATCTTTCACCAAATTGGGGCGGTTTTCTGCCAACAAATGTTCATCAATTCTGTCTGTATTTTCTGTTTTCCCTCCCTGTTCTGGTACTCCAATCACTTGTAGGTTATTTCTCTTTATAGAGTCCCACATGATTTTTGAGGTTTCTTCATTTTTCAAAATTCTTTAGTCTAATTTTTCTTCAAATATATTGTTGCCAAGAGCTTTACCTTCAAATTTACCAATTCTGCCTTCCACTTTCTCAATTCTTCTTTTCTGACTTTCTGTTGAGTTGTCTAATTCTGTAATTTTATTTTTAATCTTCTAATTTTCTAACTGCTGCCTGTCTATGGATTTTCCAGCTTATTAAATTTTTCATTATATTCTTGAATAACCTTTTTAATTTCTTCAACTGCTTTATCTGTGTGTTCCTTGCATTGTTCTGCATATTGCCTGATTTCCTTCCTGATATCTTGAAGGGTTTTGTATATTAATCTTTTGTATTCTCCATCTGGTAATTCCAGGAAGGCACCTTCATCCAGAAGATCTTTTGATTCTCTGTTTTGAGAACTTGTTGAAGGTATTATGGTCTGTTTGTTTATTTGACTTGATATTGACTGTTTTCTCAGAGCCATCTGTAAGTTATTTTATTAGTTTATTTTATGTTTGCTTACTGTATCCTAGCTTCTTGCTTTGTTTTGTTCTGATATGCCCAAATGGGTTGTATGAGGGAGCTAGGTTGATTATTTTCACCTTTAAAGCTCTAATATCTTGTCACCAGATGGCTAGAGCTGTTAATCAGGTGTATCAGTCTAGGAGTCCATTCACTTTTCTTGTATGGATTCAGCTCAGGTATCCAGGAAGCTGGTCATCAAGTGTGTGGTCTAGGCTCTGTCCTACAGTCTTAGAGGGGCAGGGATGATTGGTGTAGGTACTGGTATCTGTTTACAGCAGGGGGTCATGCTCTGAAGAAAGCAGCAGGCTTAAAATCATCCCTCAAGTTTCTCAGAGGAAAGTGCATCCCTTTTCCCTAGAGCGTATAGGTGGGTGAGCTGTGCAGATAGATCATGGGCACCCAGTGTTTTTGGTTGTAAGGACTGGGAGGTACCAGTTATCCTTGAACCCCTGTCGTGGGTGGCTGAGTAGAGCCATCAGTCCTTAGGCCCCTGATGTGGGTAGGTGAAGGCCCTATTTAATAGGGAAAATGGTGTCCAACATCAAATACCCACCTCTCCACCACACAGCTGAAACAGTTGTAGTCTGCCAACAAGAGCCTATTCTCCTGAAATAGGCCCACAGAAATCCATGCAGGGGGGAAAGATACTCAAAGTCCATAGACCATTTATTCATGGACAGGAGCTGCTTCTGTCCTGAGCTTCCCAGGTTAGTGGACCTGGCAAATTATCTTTTCCCCATCTGTGAATTTATTCTTTCTCTAAGGCCAGGAGCATGGCTCTAGGCTCTCAAACAGGGCCTATCTCAGGCCCAGGGAAATCAACAGCTGCTGAAATTGGCTTGGGGGCAAAGGGTGCTGTAAAATATACTCAAGTGTTTAGCTTTTGCCTAGAGTGCCATTCTTCTCTGGTTCTGGACGTGTGAGTAGGCTGTGTGGCTGGCTGGTTCTCCCTGAGGAAACTGTGGCCGAATGCTAGTACCAGCCCACCACAGCCGCTCCTGGGAATGGTGCCTGAGGGCTCCCAGCGACTCATGTCCGGCAACTCCTCTCTGCTTCTGAACCGTCTCTTCCTAACCTGCCGCTCATTTCTTTTTCTAACTTTTCTTTTTATGTTCTGGGCTCCTAGCTTTGCATAAATACACTTGTTTCTTCGATTCTTTGTTGTAAGAGGGCTCGCCAGAAGCGTCTGTCTCTTCCACCCTCTTGGCCCCACCTCAAGCCTTCAATTTAATTAATTATTATTAATACAATATCCACATGTTTTAAAAAAGTGACTTGCTAAAAATGATATTCCCAACTTTTTTTGTCTGATATGTTTATAAGCATAATCATTCCTAGAAATGGTAAACATAGTGCATATAAACACCTCCTGAGACCACTAATTAGATATATTCATGTAACTAGCTTCTTCAATTCTATTTCAACACAAAGCCAAGTTTTTTATTTCTTAAGGAATGACATCAATTTATTTTGTTAGGGATAATACTTTGTGAAGAGCAACAGGTTTCAGATATGTTATTTTCATATTTTGGTTTTGACTGTATGACTGACACATCATGACCCATGTGAAAATTTTCAACTCTGTCTTGCAAGTTAGCATCAGGACAGAGCTCAAGGTCTGTGAGAAATTCATAAGACTTGTTAAAAGAAACATCGTACCCATCTCATTACCTTTCAGGCCTCTTTTTCTGTCATTGTTTTGTTTTCTTTTTCCCTTGGGAATTTTGGATTACTGGCAAACTTGGAAATGATATTTTTTAATGTCAAACAATTAAAAAGAGATACGAAAATGTAGTCAAATCAATAAAATACACTTATTAATTATACGACATTTCTGAATCAAAAGCTTGATCTCAACTTCTTCCCCTACATGTGACAAATGAACCCCCAGCTGAATTTTGGGGAAAGCTGTGACAGTCCATTTTTTTGTAAGATTTACAGCCTTGGAAACCCTATTGGGCGGTTCTACTCTGTCCTATAGGGTTGCTATGAGTAGAAATTGACTTCACAGCACTTGTTGTTGTTATTTTTTTGGTTTATGGTATAAATAATGTTATCCTCACACTCACTTTCTGGTGTATATTATTTTCTCAATACTGTTTGTGTTGACTATTCTTCTAACTCTCCAGCTGCATTTTCTTGGGTGAGTTGGACTAGTTTCATCACTTCCATTATATCCCATATGCTTATGATTTCCAAATGCATATTTGCCTCCACAACTCATTTCCAGTCCTGTTTATCTTTTTTCTCATGGATTTCTTGACATATCCTTTCAAAACCTTATCCATATCAAACACATTCCTCTTCCCATGGTCTCCATCTTGATTGGTGTCATAACTAAAAATCTGGTGACTTAGGTGATAAAAGTTAGAGACAAATTTAACTCCTCTCTGCTTCAGGCACCAATTTCTCTTTTTTTTCTTTTTCTTTTTTTTACAGTCCTGTTGTTTACTACTTCGTGGTCTGTAGATTGTGCTAGCTCATATTTCTAGTCATGTATGTTGAGTACCTTCACTCTGAAGCATAGACTCCCACTCTCTTGCTAATGCCTTCGGCTTTCTTGCCTTTTTATTGTCTCTCTCTTTCAAGACTCATCCCTGATTTAATCTCATAGATTGATATTACATTGTTTTTAAGCCTAAGCTGCTATGCATGGCTAGATAAATGATAAAATCACATGGATTGAAGCTCCTACATCCTGGAGTACCTGAAAATTCTATGAATCAAGGGAAAATGTTCTCCCTTTTCTAATATAAATGACTTTTTAGTTTTCAGCTCTCAACTTCCTTGATTCCTCTCATTCTGCAGATGACTCTAGACTTCTTGTACTACTGAGAGAATAGAAACCTTCAGAGAGAAGATAATCTTGTGGCCACACTACTACAAATGTATCTATACCTCTATTCAACTGTGACTATGCCCCTTATTCAACATCTTTCTTTGTCTGTCTCTTAAGTACTCATATACCTAGGGTTCAAGAACACAGAGGGAGTCAACTAACCTTTTTTATTATTATTTATTTTGTTGTGGTTTTGAGCACAGCAAAAACATACAATTCAACCATTTTTACAAGTATAATTCAGTGACATTGATTACATTCTTCAAGTTGTGCAAACATTCTCACCTTTCTTTCCTGAGTTGCTCCTCCCCCATTAACATAAACTCACTGCCCCCTAAGGTTCCTACCTAATCTTTAGAGTTGCTATTGTCACTTAGCTTCCATACAGATAGATCTTAAAAGAGCATAATGTTCAAGGCAGACATTCTTTGCTAGTTAAGTCAGACTACTGTTTGGTTTCAAGGGGAGTCACCTAAATTATTATCACAGACTTCTGACTAGATTTTTCTGCATTCAATTTTGTCCCTTTCCAAAGAGTCTCTTTGAATTGTTTTGATAGGTTAGTATAGAGAAAACACATCCTCGAATTCCCCCGTTAAAAACTAACCTCCAAGGTCCTATCATATTGGATACAGAACACAAGGTGTTTCTTAAAAAGTAAAAACTGCTGGATGTAGTAAACAAAGAAATGAGAGTCTATCAGTGCAAGCCTTATTTTTCACTGTTTTCACCACTCCCAAGGTGATCCCATCATTAGTGGGGGTTAATTTTCATTAATGGATTACATTTATTTAGTGGAAAGCCTAAATAGTAGTATAACAAAATTTTCGTTTCTCTTAAGAAAACACCATTATGTAATATTTGGAAAAATATTTTCATGACCATGTTTTATTAGCCAGGTAGAACAAATTTTTTTTTTTTTCCAAAATAGATGCATAAACATAAAATATTCAGAAGGACTCACTTTATCATTTTTCATCAGATGTAATTGACAATATTTTTCAGAAAATATATATACAAAAGTTGATATGTTTCTTCATCCTCCAAGATAAGATAATCACCAAGGTAAATTTATGAAATATCCCATCAACCCTTCAAATTTAATACTCATGCTGCTACCAGAGAAATCACACAAAAGCACAAATCTGGTTAAGCTAACCCGTTATATCTCCCCATACACCTCAAAACAATTGCAAATCTTCCACCATGATCTACCAAGTTCTTCAGACCCTTTTGCTTAATTGTCGATACCTCTTTCCATTCCCAACTCTTACTATAGTTAGTGACTTGCGATGAAGACACATTCTGTGCACTTTTTTGTCTTTTGGTCTAAACATTTTCAGCTTCTCCTGCAGTCGAAGAACACCTATTCTCCAATATGTAGTGCAAATGTGTTTAAATGAATGAATGAAAAATGATGAATTAGTTTTCTGAACTCTCCTTCACATTCTCCCCTCCACTGTCTCTCCACTATTACACGTTCTTTTGCTTTGGTTTTTTTTCCTCAATGTCATGAAGTAATACCTCTTCATCTCTCTTTCCTTTCCCAAACTCTTGACTGTGTGAGTTCTTAAACTCAACCCAGATTAACCTATTCTCCTTCTGAAGAAAAGCATTACTTAAAGAAATGAAAGTTCTTGGCATCCCAATCACAACTTTCACAATCTGGTTTCAAAACTGCCTTATCAGTCTCACCTTAACTATCCTATGAAAGTAAACGCTCCTGTATGAATCAAGGAGCCCTGGTGGTGCAGTGGTTAAGAGTTTGGCTGCTAATCAAAAGACTGGCAGTTTGAATCCACCAGCTGCTCCTTTAAAACCTTACAAGGCAGTTCTACTCTGTCCTATAGGGTCCTATAGAGTTGCTACATGTTGGAATCAACTTGAAGATTCAAATCCAAAAAAGCCCAAACCAATCATTTCTCTGAACATTTTCTCATCTCTATCTTTGGTTCATGTTATTATGCCCCCGTTAAAACGTCGTCCATTCTTCAAGGTACAGCTCAAATGTTGCTTGCTTCCCCAATAGGCAAGACTTCTGTGATCCCTCAGAGGGGCAGATATGATCTATAGTTTTTGCTCTAATTGCATCCTGTTACAAATATTAGCTGACATTTCAGTCTTTCTACATATGAACTCTGTAAAGAATATAGACTTATTTCTGTAAACTGTCTGGAAAAGTGACTAATGTTATTCCTCATTAAATATTGGAGAGAAAAAAGAGAAAAAGAGGCACTGAGACTGTTAAAAATGAATAAATGTCTTTTGGAACAAAATTCATTGAATTTTATTACTTTAATTTAGAAAAAAATACTTTCAAAGACTTATTTGTTTCACAACAGTCTTAAGGTTTTATTCCGCATATGAAATCAAGATGTGAGGGTTGACAGATGTTTAAAAATATCTTTTTTTTTTGGAGAACTTTTTCCTTATACTATGGTTTTAAAAAATTTGAAGAAAAAATTTACTGAGGGTAGCCTATTTCAACTCGTCTTTTATCATCCATATCAATCTCTAAAATCTTAACTGGAACAGCAATAGCAGCACGAGTGCAGGCTATTTTCTGCAGCTTTTACAGTGGGTCAACCACTTGAGAGCTAAATCATTCACTTGCACAGTTCTACTCCACACTCATTCAAGTTCCTTGCACTAGGGAAAAGCAGGAAGTCACAAAGAAAAGAGAAAGAGAAGGGAGAACATCAGCTGTCTGCTTTGTTATGGGCTTTTTCCTGAAGACAGATTACAAGCCACCTGCTGTAGACGGTAGAAGTCACATCTAAGTCCAAGGGTTTTTCACTTTTTTTTATTTCTGTCCTTGGAAAATGAGTCACTTCTATATATATTTCATACTGTAGAAGTCCCTACCTCTAGAAAACACAATAAACTTCTTAGTTATACAAAACATTGATGGGTTCTTATGTTTAGAAGTGTTTGCTTGCTTCTCACAAATTGGCACAAAAAAAGAAGATTGGATTCCTTTAAGTTCTGCGGGTAACAACCTCATTTGAACTCAAATAAAATACATTTTTAGGTCATTTAAATTAGCAAATTTTTAAGTATTTCCAAAATAAATTATTTTCAAATTTATTCCCCCTGTGTGTACACACACACACGACACAGAGTTCTTGTTTGTTTCACTGATCTATTCATATATGCAAAATGTTAACTTGGAAAGCTATAATTTTATTCTCAAATCAATGTTTTCTCCAGCAAAACTATAGTTTCTGGAAACTCTCCACTTCCATCAACACCAACAAGTGTGAAATAATCCGTGATTTTCAGAGGAAACATAATATTGAGGAGAGAACCTCAGTTGAAACATTCAGAGGCCTGTCCCTATCTCTTGTTAGCTTGTGATTTAGCTAATCCTAGTCCCCTCATCTGAAAAATTAGGGTGACTTAGTGACTGTAGTGGCCCTTTCAACACTAACATGAGTTAAAAACGAAATAAAGTTTCTGTAAAATAAGAGTTTTACTCAGGCACAAAGATTTGCAAATCAAGAAGACGCAAAATGAAAGTTCAAAATGGTGTTCTGAAGAGGTAGTATAACCACACGTCCTTTATACTCAGTTTTGCAGAACTCTGTACAGAGTTGGGAAAGAGTATGAGGGCACAGTTGACTAGTTGGTATTCAACATGGTCTGTAGGACTCATTTACCAAGAATTTCTAAACCCCAGGGCCAATCCTATAACCTTTTTAAACCAGTAATTATGTATGCATCCTAGTCATGATCCCTTCCCCACTCCTGTAATTCCACCTACGGCAGTGATGAATTGAGTGGCTATCAATCATGACCTTGTGATGATTTTCTTTGTCCTCTGTGGTATATAATAGGCTCCATGACTATGATTCAGTAGATTCCTTCAGCCTCTGTACTGGGTGGGTACATGCTGTCTCCTTTATTCAAATGACTGTCTTTGTCTTGGTTGAATAAAAATCTCTTTTGATTAAATTTGAATCTAGGGTCTTTTCCCCTTACAACATCTTGAATATCAGACTTATCATCTAAAAATTGGATATTTATCTTCCAAGAAGGAAAAGTATATGTAACATATTATTTGTGATGCAAAAGTAAGGCCTGATTTATAAGAAATGATTTACAAGGACATCATTGCAGGGTAGGGTCTTCACTTTCAGTTCTTTGCATCAGATATGGGCATATCAAAGTATGCAAAGAAGATTTTTGGTTACCTGCAGTCTAGAGTTTGAAACCAAAGATTCTCAGATTTTCTCCTTAGGGAAGATTTAACAAATGCAATTAGCCTGAGCATTCCAATTTTATGTAAATGTCCAGAAGCAGAGCAGGGATATAGGTACCCTTTAAATAACTGAACAAATGGAATCTCATAAACAAACACTCCAGACCCAATATTTCATGCTTTCTTTTCTTGCAGGATGGGAATCATCCTTGACATTAAAGAGATGAATCTTTCTCTGGCAAAAATTATTCCTGGTTTCCAATTAAGTGTTAAATAAGGGAGAAATAAAAGCTTCACTTTTAAAACCCCACTTTAGCTGAGTTTCATTTTGTCACAGAAGGCAATTGTAACATTACCTCATCTTCTGCAGTGTGGCATGTAAAGTCCATATGTTATTAAACACTGACAATGAGATTAATTTGAACAAAGCAGAAGAATGGTTCATTAAGTCTCAGGCACACTGCATATGATCAGTAGCTGAATATTTTAAAAAGAGTATCGAAAAATCATGCACAAAATTGACATCATTCAGCCACTCACTGCCTTCATTTCTCCTCCATTCACATGCTGCCTCATTCCCCATCCCAGTCTCTCCATGTGATGTTGTTATAACTATCTCTCCATGTCCATCTCTGCCTGCCTCTGCCTCTCATTTTCTTTCAACATCATTACAGCAGGCCCTTCATTGTCACAAATTACCATCAGGAAGTGAATTCTTTTGCAATTTTCTGTCATCTGTGAGGTCGTGTGGAAACCCTGGTGGCGTAGTGGTTAAGTGCTATAGCTGCTAACCAAGAAGTCGGCAGTTCGAATCTGCAGGCGCTCTTTGGAAACTCTATGGAGCAGTTCTGCTCTGTCCTATAGGGTTACTGTGAGTTGGAATCGACTCAACGGCAGTGGGTTTTTTTTGTGTGTGTGCGTGAAGTCATGTTGCATAAGAACTTTTGGTACTTGTTATCAATGCTGACCGATGGTTTAAATACACAGTTGCATCCAGAATGTATCAGAATGGAGCTGGAGGAAGAGCTTGCAGCTCAGGCCTTTCAAAAGGGTGCAGTTAAAGGCTGGTGAAGCCTGCCTTTAATTGCAAACCAGCTTAGTTTGTCATTCAAGGAAGTTGCCCCTGAAAAGGAAGGCAGATTTAATGCTTTGTAATTCCCTTTTCATTCTGAGCATGTTAAATTCCTTAGATTCATTTGAATCCAAAAGGAGGTGTTAGGAGGACAGAGCAGCCCTCTCCAATTAGGTCTCTTACATGTAGACCTCCACATTTGAGTGGCTTAATCTTGCTTTCCCAAACACTTAAGTTTTAATCAAAAGAGAGAATGATTTCACAACAAGCTCCGGCTGTGTGCATCACCAGCCAAGGAAATCTCCTTATTTATCTTTTCTACTTTTCTTTATTTGTAAATTCTTACACTAAACAATTGCTTGGTACAGGAAGTGGCTGTCCGGGACCCCATGGATATGTTATTCCTCTAAGTTGTATTCACTTGAGTTTCTACATAAGAAAAAACCAGGCACTAAAATGAACAACAAAAAACAGTTGATAACAAACAAAGTAAATTGTTCTTCACAGGTAAATTTCCTGGAATGCAAACCAGAGGCACTTTGTAGCTGATTCCACCCTCACTATCAGAAACAAATTATTCTTCTTGAAAAATAGGCTATGAGTCATTCCTTCATTCTAGGAATACAACTCTGCTATCAGCTATTATAAGTTGGCCAAAGGAACCCCCAGAAACCGTATTGATCTCTGTAGTTTCAAGGAATGTGGGTTGCCATGGAAACCCCTCACTTCATCTATGTCATCCTGTTTTCCCTTTCAGTGGACCAGGACAAAAGCGTAATGGCTCTACTTATATTAATGTAGCTACTTTATCTATTTAATTTTTTTTTCCCACTTAGACTATTTTTGCTCACATGTGTTCATCAAAGAACTACTTTAACTGTACTTTGAGATGACCAACTTTTTGGAGTATCCAGCTGTAGGCTAAGGTCTAACCCATAAAAAAAGTTTAAATTTATCAATTTAGTGAGTAAGAAAAAGAATCTCTCTTCTATTATAAGAAATCTAACATGTAAATCAGATAAAAATTAAGTGAAATTTGGAGTAATGACAACTGAGGTTGTAACCGAATGCCACTCGGGTTTTTGTCCTGTCTTATTAACACAGTGCCCTGTCTTATTAGCCGATTGAAATAAGACGGATGCTGATTGCAACGGAAACAGAAGGTGGCAAGTTTATTGTCTGAGCATACAAGGAGCACGTGGGCTCTGGTGACCTTAAAGCCACGTGCTCGCTGACTAAGGGGGCTGGGGAGCTTTTTGTTTCCAATGGAGTCAGGAGGTTGGGTTTAATATCCGGAATTTTCTGCCTTTAGCCCTCCCATGCCTATATTTGGCGGGGGGTGGGGGTCGGTTGAAGGATGTGATTTCAATCTGTGCATGCTTCAAGGTGTAACTAGGGCTAGTCAGTGGACAGAGCCACTACCTGCTGCGACTTCCTGCTCAAAACAAGCTTGTGGTTAGCAAGACAAAGGAGGGGGGAGGGGTGTTGACTGGGGTTTTCAATATGGCTGAGCAGCCTGTTTCTAGGTAATTCGGAAAAAACCTCTAGGGCTCGGGCCACTGTTGTAAAGTACATATTACACTCTGTGTATTCACACATAATTTGGTATATGTGAGTAAAAAGACCAGGTTTTTTTCTTTATGATTTTTTAACTTAGCTCTTCAATATGAATACAAGCCTTTTGGATTATAAAGATAACCCGGGGAATTTAAGGAATGTGAGGGACTTCAAAAGTTAGAAGACTATGATAATTAGCAATATCTGGCTCTCATTAAAACACCGTATGAAAAGAAAAGACTGGATGCTGGCAAATGACAAGCTCTTGAAAGCAGATACAACATGTTAAATGTGCTGTCTGATATTCATCTAGGACAAGATTCTGTAACCTAGGTTGTTGTGGCTGAATGATACTGCAAACTGGTTCGTGAAACACCTTCCCAATCATATCCCAGATTCTATCCTTCTCTATGATGACTACAAGGAAAACAAACAAACTTCTTTCCCTAATTTCTTTGCATCTAAAATTCTACACTGGGTTTAGATTCTTCTACACACATGTAGGAGTTTAGGTGGAAGTGAGCAATCTGTGTTGGTGCCAGACACTGGGAGGTTGGACCTGGGGCAGAGACTTTTTTTTTCTAGATCAGCTATAGCAGGTGTTCTATGTGTGGCCTCCTAGCATTATATGTGCCCAAAGGCAGTGATGGCAGGGCTTTGTACTAGTATAGTTCCACAGTGTGGTTGAGCATTTCTTCCAACTGCACATTTCTTGTCTGAGTTATATCAAAGCCTGGTTTTGTGACTCTCTGGAAATTCTGTAAGATACAAAATACCCTAAAATAAATCTGTGTCTTTTAAATAAGCAATAATACCTTCTCTTGTTTACAACTAACAGCGCTTATCAATACACACAAAAAAGAAAAATTGCCATCGAGTCAATTCTGTCTCATAGTGACCCTCTAGGACAGAGTAGAACTGCCCCATAAAGTTTCCAAGGAGCAGCTGGTGAATTTGCAGACCTTTCAGTTAGCAGTACAGCTTCTAACCACTGCACTACCAGGGCCACTTAACAAAATAGCTGTCCTATTAAACTGATAGCTTGTGAGTACTTAGAACATTTGTCCTTAATGAACAAAACCAAAAGAAAACAAACCTGTTGCTGTCCATTTGGTTCTAACTCATAGTGACCCTATAGGACAGAGTAGAACTGCCCCATAGAGTTTCCAAGGAGCACTTGGTGGATTCGAACTGCTGAACTTTTGGTTAGCAGCGGTAACACTTTACCACTACACCACCAGTGTTTTCTTGATGGATAAGAGTTCATTTCAGAATTACCTGGTAAATTTTTACAAATGTTCATTTTTCGTCTCCTTTCCAAGCTTTTCATCCACTTTATATTATAGCACCTGGTATAATATATATACCACTGATGTGACAATCTTACATATATGTCCACTGACATATCTTGAAAAGAGTAAACAGTTGATTCTGATGTATTAGCATAATTGAGAACCACCCATCAAGCTCAGTAGTTAAAATATGACTCACATTGAGCCTTCTTCAGAGCTTAGATAGATCTTCAGGGACACCCCAACCCATTAAAAGCAGATTTCCCAGGGTAAAGATTAGGAACCTGTGTACAGATTAAATTTCTCATGTGACTATAATGCTACAGCTGAGGGCATCTCCAAGACCTGCTGTTTAGAAACCACTGGCATAGAAGATCGATCATTTATCAGTGGGACCTAATGGGACTTCATTAAAACAGCCTAAACTCATTTTTCTCTCTCAGAATGTCAGTAGAATAGAGTCCCTACATAGTTAAAACACTTGGTTGCCAACTGAAAGGATGGAAGTTCAAGCCTACCCAGAGGTACCTTGAAAGAAATTCTGGTAATCTACTTCAGAAAAATCCGCCATTGAAAAGCCTATGAAACACAGTTCTGCCCTGACACTCACGGGATCACCATGAGTCAGAGCCCACTTGACGGGAATGGGTACCAGTAAATTCTCGGGCAAGGGAAAGCTTTAGAAATTATAAATGTGGACTGGCGCAAAATAGCTGAAAACAGCTCTTACAATAAGGAAAGCTTAGTGAAAAAATAGGTAGATTATCTATTGGTGCAGTGGCTGTACACAAAAAATGATAATGGATGATATCCTCCTAATCTAGAGAGTTTATGGGTGAAATGCCCAAGACAGTTTAAGTTATTTTATGCTAACACAAAATTTTAATTTCTTATGTTTCAAATCTTCACTCAAGAATGTAGGCAAAAACGATCTCCACAGTCTGGAAAAATTCCTTGGGTATTAGACATGGTAGGTTGTATACTGGCCCGGAGAAACTTATGTCATTTAAAGTCTCATTACATTGACCAAAGTAAGTAACATCCCCATGCTTAACTTCAAGAGTTTGTGAAAGCAATCCTACCATAAGCCTGGAAGGAGAAGAATAGAAATATGAGACTAAGTCTTGAGTAAACCAGTGTCTTAACCCAATCCCCGCTGTGTCTTCTGTCTCCCTTTCCCCAAAGGCTAATCAGTGTATTCAAAGGAGCACAGGCTTTGGATTATTATTATTATTATTATTTTTACCTTTATGTGACATTAATTCTATTTCCACACCATGATTAAAGAAATAATTTAACTTTTAAATTGTAGCATCTTTTTATACCACATGGATACATCATACATACATTTTAGCATGGTGCGTTGAGACAAATGATTATTATAATGTTATTATTATCCTTAATCAGCATTCAATTCCATATCCTGAATGTTAGTTACCACTTGGTATGGTACAATGGATCAAATGTGGTAGTGGGAAAAGAGTGAATAAAACCTTAGTTTTAGAAAAACAAAACAAAGCAAAACCCAAAGTATTATGGAGTACTGGGCTGAAAGATAAACTGTCCATCTATTCTTCTAGATCAATATTTTACAGTATCTGCTACACATTAGATTGCCTTTTTTTTTTATTTAGTTTTGTTTTTTTAATCCTCATGTCCTGATCATACAACAGACCAATTTAGTCATAACTCTTGGGGGTGAGATCAGACAACATCTTTATTTATTTATTTATTAACTCCCTAGGTAATTCCAATATATATAAAAAAAAAAAGTCAAGGTTAATATCTATTGTTTGAGATTATCCTTAAAACTGTGCATGTAAGAATTATCAGTTGAGTGTTGTTAAATCATAGTTGCCTATAAGCCCCCATTCCAGATCTATGCAGTAAAGTTAAAGGAGATGGGTTTCAGAGAATAAAAGAATGTTTTTGTTTGTTTGTTTTTTAGTAGACAACAGTGTGGAGATGAAATGAGTTCTCTCTGTAGGCAGCAGTTAAGCAGGGTCTTGAGTGCCTACTTGGAAAGGACACTTCAAGAATGTGTTTCAATCAGGCCTGAATACTAACCCTGCTGTGCCTGGGGAATGGGCCTGTTTATCCTACTTAGGAGGATACTCTCAGAAGCATATTGGTTGTTGACAATTATAGGCAGCGAGCAAGCCAGAGTCTCCAAAAGAGTTGGAAGAGAGAATGGATAAAAGACACTAAGACAGAACTAACCTTACCAAATGGCATCCTCATTGCATCGAATGGTGTCTTTGGGAACTGAGCCCCCTCCTGGCAGTATGGTACTATGTACTCTGCCCTCTGAGGCTGATTTGAGCAGTTTTGTAACCTTTAATTGCACTGAAAGAACTTTTATTTTTATTTTTTTACTTATCTTGGATAGACATTTTGGTGTCCCCTGTCAATCACCATCACTATTGGGACAGCTATGTAGATGCTGTGGAGAGGATCCAAATACCCTATTTAATCTGATGATCTTTGAAGCTAATGCTAATGTTCACTAAGCATTTATTTTTAAATTCCTGACTGCATTAGCAAATGTAAATATTTTCTGTCTTTACTTGGAAAAGGGATGGAAGACTAACGATGTGCTAAATGACAGGCTCAGTCACTAATTAGGTATATTATCTTGAGTAGATCACTTAAGCTCTTTGAACATTGATCTTGCTGTTTAGAAAATGCTGGTTATTATACCTAACAAAAAGAAACTCTATACCAAATGTAAAAAGCCTTTCAGATGGTCTGGGTTCAATATGTACTAGTTATTTTCATTTCTTACATATTTCAATTCACACCAACAACTTTGTTAGCCTCTTGATAAATTTTGTGTTTCTAGGTTGTCAACTTCCTGAGGACAAGTACTTTATATTTATCATCTTTGTGTCATCTGTGTGCTACAGAAATATTTTGAAATATTAATCACTTCTTCACACCTCACTCCTTTTTTTTTTCCAGTTATCTTAACCCTTCACCTCACTTGACTGGCTCCACATTCTGTATTATTCGTTACAGTAAAAGAATGATGTAGTAGAACACAGATATCCGAAAGACTCAAATTGTTGGCTTTTCAAGTTCAAGAGCTTACACTTGGACATTCGAAAAGAGTTTTGAAAAAATAAGTAATGAGCAAAAGCAAATCTTCCCTGCTACACATGATTTCCTGTACTGCAGGAAGGGGTCAATTAGAGGGAAAGCAAAGAGTACTGCTGCAAAGGGGTGTTGTACCTGCTCCTCAACCTTGGTCAGGGCCCCGTGTTTCCAGGCAGGTTTGGAAATACTCCTACATCCCTGAGTAGTAGTAGTTCTAGGCATCTAGAATGGTACCAGTTATGTAGCAGTCTTGGCACATTGAGAAAATAGTTACTGAAGTCATTTACTATGTTATGTAGTTCAGATGAGGAATTCTGGTTGAGAAATACTGAAGTAGTTAAATAGGGCAGAGACAGCCTCAAAGCTTTTACTGTGGCCCCAAGTTGGCATCGAAGTACCAGAACTACCACATGTGGCCAGCAAGAGCATCAGTAACTTAGACATCAAGGCCATCTCAGTTGTTGGGAGAAACCCAGGCCTGAGGTGGCCTTGATGTTGGGAATGAGTAAGGCCCCAGGAGTGATATCTTGCACTGAAAACGGAAGCCAGATCAGGATTGCCAGGCAGAGAAGCAGTATTCATCCCCCACCTCCTGCATGACCTTTAACACTGAAATCTTACCCAAAGAATGAACCCTACGGGAAATAGGCCCTTTCCCCAAGTGCCTTAGTGTTAAGGTATATGATTAACAATAACATTGCATGCTGGCAAGATCTAATCTTAGATCCCAGAAGAGGAGGGAATGTTCTTTCTTTGGCTCCATCAAAGCTGAGGACAATCACCACAAGACCATCATGTACCCTGAGCCCAGACTGTGTCAAGGGAAATCTCCCTCTTCCTCCCCTTCCCCTTTTCACACAGAACCCTTTGGTCTAAGGTCTACATAAACCCCAGGGCAATTTGTTCCTTTGTTCCTTTCATCTATAGTGCATCCTGGGACTATGAATGTGCATAGAAATGTTTTCCCTGTCAACTCGCCTGGGGACAGACAATGACTTTTTCTGGGAGAACTGGTCCAAGATGGAATTTTAACCTTTCATTTCTGTCCCAATTTCCTTGAAAGTAATGAAACTTATGAAAATGCCATGTGGTAAATGTCAATAATTTGCTGAGGGGTTGTTATGAGTCGGAATGGACTGGACGGCAACAGGTTACAGCCCTGGAGGAACTTACTTTCATTTTTCATTCTTGTCTCATCACAGGGATACTGTGCTTAGGTGACACCATGGTGACCACAATCAAGGGTCACAGGTTTTCCCCAGTGCCCATGTTGCACCCCTCTGCAAGAAGCCTCACCACCGTCTAAGGTCTGAGAATGAAAAAGAAGATCTGGAATTAATTGCAATTCAGTTTCTGCCATCAAGTGGAACGGTGAATGGTGGGGGAGAAGTGTTCAAAAGGGAAATTAAAGTTTAGATCAAGAAGGTCCTTTTTTTTTGTAGACTGAGTTTTTACCTGCTACTTGAATTTTGTATTGTACACAATTTAAATCAATGTTTATTATAGTAGTCAATGGAACTGAATTGATTGGTGTAAAGGTAAAAAGCTATCTTAGAACTAACTTTCTCAAATAGCTGGCCTTTTCATGTATGAATACATAATCTAGAAACCCTTATTTCATCTTAAATATGATCATGTAACATTCTAGAACTATTTTCTCCATAAGAAATTGATGTGAAGATATGTAATTTTGGTCAGTTGGAATGTAATAGTCTCTTAAGAGAGCTTATTTATTTCATAAATTAGTAAATTAAGGCAATTCTGTAAAAAACTATACTCTCTTGCAGTTCTTGCTTTTTTTATACTAAAAATGTAAAATATAGAGAGTTAATATTAGATAAATTATATTTTTGAGTTTACAAACAACCCTGAAAATCAATTCCATTAGGATTTTCTAACTCTTCCATAGCAACATAAAAATGAAATGAAAGAGTTTTATTAATAATTATAGGGATATTAAACGCCACTTGCTGTAAATCATAGCACATTAATGACTAATGTTCTGCAATATCTTCCTCCGTGTCGTATTTGGAGCAGAAATGATTTAAGTGAATGTAAAATTATGAAGTATGTGCAATAATTACTGAACTTATTAGAAAAATAATTCAGCAGCTGGAGAATTATTTAGAAGAGTATTTCAGATTCTTGCCAGTCTCTCCTCCAGTGAGTAGAAGCATTGACTCATTAGTACGTTTCTCCATATAACTAATAAATTTTCATGAACAGAATTAATTTTATGGTTTCAAATTTGTGATGCCTCGAATAAGCTGTTTCCATCAGAAATTTTGACTACTTGAAGAATCATCTTCATTATATTTTCTTTCACTTAGGATGACATTCAGATTAATCAAGATTTACCACAAAATCATTTTTATTCACTTTTTTAACATGCTGTCTTACTATTTGTTAATATTGATTCAAGACCAATCTTAACTCTTTCTTTAGTTCAAATCTTCCTCCTCAGTCAACTAACACTATTGTCTGAGCACACAGAGTTTTAAATTCAGTAAAGCTTAGCACAATTCTATACATATACATGTGGCCTCAATTGTCCTTATTTATCAAAAAAGGGCATGAAGAGGTCATAAGAAGAATGGTTAAGAGCTAAATTCTGGGTTCCTGTAGCAACAGGGTCAGGAACTGATTAGGTATTTAATTTTTTTTTTTTTTTCTCTGAAAAGCATGGATGCTTTCTTGAGAAAGGAAAGAGAATTGAGTAGGTTTAAGGAGTAGAAACAATGCTGGGTTTGAAGAAAAAGAACATATTTTTTAATAAGCATGTTTTCTTCCTGAAAAATCTTGAAAATCTTAGTAACTTTTTTAAGGCTGTTGCTTGTGAATGAAGTATGACGCTTGTGTCTGTGTTCAAATTCCTTCCTTGCTTACCAAAATAAATTCAAAGTTTTTTGAAGAAAAATTCTGTTTGAATTTTTATATGATCCAGGTAATGCAGGCATGGTTTACTTCTGTCTCCAAGTACCACATCTAAAAATGCATGAAACCAGATAATAAGTTTCCCAGGTTAAAGCTAAATCTGTCCTCATTCAAAAATGAACACAACCATTCTAAGAGCAGGGAGTGGACTTTATAATTTCAGAGACTACACATTGCATCTTGTTTTTTAATCCTGTCTTTAAAGCTGACTCTTTTTTTAAAAGGAAAATCGTTGTTGTTGTTGTTGTTAGGTGTTGTAGAGCAGGTTCTGACTCATAGTGATCCTATGCACAACAGAACTAAACACTGCCTGGTCCTGCGCCATCCTCATGATCATTGTTACACTTGAGCCCATTGTTGCAGACACTGTGTCAGTTCATCTCCTTGAGAGTCTTCCTCCTCTTAGCTGACCCTCTACTTTATCAAGCATGATGTCCTTCTCCAAGGATTGGTCCCTCCTGATAGCATGTCCAAAGTATGTGAGATGAAGTCTCACCATTCTCTCTTCTAAGGAACATTCTGGCTGTACTTCTTCCAAGACAGATTTGTTCACTTTTCTAGCAGTCCATGTATATTCAGCATTCTTCCCCAACACGATAACTCAAAGGTATCAATTCTTCTTTGGTCTTCCTTAGTCATTGTCCAGCTTTCACATGCATATGAGGCAATTGAAAACATCATTATTTGGGTCAGGTGCACTTTAGTCCTTGAAGTGACACCTTTGCTTTTTAACACTTTAAAGAGGTATTTTTGCAGCAGATTCACCCAAAGCACAAAGGAAGATTATCATCGACTAATTAAGTCCTAAGAGCACTGGTAGCTAACTGGTTAAGCACTTGGTTGCTAACCAAAAGATCAGTGGTTTGAACCCAGCAGCCATTCTTCAGGAGAAAGATGTGGCAGTCTGCTTCCATAAAGATTTACAGCCTAGGAAACACTCTGGGGAAGTTCTACTCTGTCTATAGGGTCCTTATGAGTTGGAATCAACTCAACAGCAATGGGTTTGGTTTTGGTATTTCCATTACACTATTGAGGTGTGCGTGCGTGTGTGCATGTGTGTTTGTGTCTGTGTCTGTGTGTGTGAAGGTAGGTGAATATGGTTAAGTGGATATCTGCTCTGCTTAGAACAGGGGCCATGTCTTCATTTGAATCTTCAAAAGTTATGAACACTTACCAATACCCGATGAAAAAAAAATATTGATGTCAGCATTAAAGATAGTATTAAATATTTGTTGCAATTAATTCGTCAGTAAATATTTAATTGTATGAAATTAATGAACTAGGGAAATACAAGAAGTAAATGTTCTTAGCCTGCAATTTTCACTACAAAAACCCTATACCCTTACAGTTCTTCTCTCCCACTTTATGTTATTAATCCCTTAGTTGTATTTTTATAGGATTTGTGATCTGTAGTTTAAATCTGTATTTTTTATATATGTCATTATAAGATAGACATGTCATATTCCTTACAATTATCAAGTAAGAATACCTTAAAACGTACCCTTATTTTTGCCTTGAGGAATTTCCTTTACTAGAAATCTTTCTATATGTGGCTTCGAACTTCTTTCTGATATCATTTCTTTCCTGTCTGGAGGACTCTTTTTGGTACTTTTTGTAGAGATGGTGTTATGGAGATATAGTCTTGTAGATTCTGTTTGACTGTGAATGCTTTAATTTCACTGTTGTTTTTGAAGGCTAAAATTGCTGAATACAATTTTCTTGGTTGATAATTTCTTTCTTTTAGCACTTTAAGAATATAATTCCATTGACTTCTGTTCTTCAGGGTTTCTGAAGAGAAATTGACAATCTTATTGGTACTCTTTTGTATGTCACCTTTTCCTTGTCTCTCACCAATTTCAGAATCTTTTACTTGTCTTTAATCTTCGAGAGTAGGTTCATGGTTTCTTTTTCTTTATATTAATATTGACATGCACATGCTTTTCCTTACTTTTTATTCTATTTGTGTATTCATATTTAAAGTGGGTATTAATTTAACACAGGTTGTTAGAAAAATATTAATTGTTGTATTCATGGTAACAACAAAGGAAATATCTTAAAAAAGGAACAGAAAAGTGAATCAAAATGACTCACTTCAAATTAGCAACAAAATACAAAAGACAGTAGCATTAGCGATACGAAAGGACAAAAAAGACATAATCCACATAAAAAACAAGACAGCACAAGTAAGTTCTCTCTTATTAGCAATCACAGTGAATGTAAATGGACCAAATGCTTCAGTCAAAAGGCAGAGAGTGGCAGGGAGGATAGAAGAAAGCATCACCCATCTATATGCTACCTACCAGAGACCTGTCTTAGGCTCAAAGACAAATAGATTGAAAGTGAAAGGATAGGAAAAAATATTCTATGCAAGTAGTAATCAAAAGGGAGCAGGAATAGTCATCTTAATTTCAGACAAAATAGGTTTCAAGGCAAAATCTCTTACAGGAGACAATTAATGATAAAATGATCAATCATCAACAAGACATAACAATCTTAAATATAAAAAAAAATTTTTTTTCTTAAATATATGTGCCCCTAAAGAAAACACTGAAATAATTGAAAGAAGAAAAAGACGGTCTTACCATAATAGTGAAAGATTTTAATACATCACTCTCACTAATGGACACCACATCCAGAAAGAAGATTAATAAGGAAAGAAGACATAATAAAGAAGGCATGAATGATACGATGAACAAACTAGGTTTAACAGACTTATATAGATTGTTGTTGTTGTTGTTAGATGCCACAAGTCAGTTCCCACTCAGTGACCCTAAGTACCACAGAACAAAACACTGCCTGGTCCTGGGCCATGCTTACAATAATTATTATGCTTGAGAACATTGTTGCAGCCACTGTGTCAATCAATCTCATTGAGGGTCTTCTTCTTTTCCACTAACCCTGTACTTTACCAAGCATGATGTCCTTCTCCAGAGACTGATCCCTCCTGACATGTCCAAAGTATATAAAATGCAGTCTCACCATCCTTGCTTCTAAGGAGCATTTTGGTTGTACTTCTTCTAAGACAGATTTGTTCATTCTTTTGGCAATCCATGGTACATTCAATATTCTTCGACAACACTGCAATTCAAAGATGTCAATTCTTCGGCCTTCCTTATTCATTGTCCAGCTTCCCATGCACATGAGGCGATTGAAGATACCACAGCTTGGGTCAGGTGCACCTTAGACTTCAAGATGACATCTTTGCTTTTCAACACTTTCAAGAGGTCCTTTGCAGCAGATTTGCCCAATGCAACACGTCTTTGGATTTCTTGACTGCTGCTTCCGTGGGTGTTGATTGTGTTTCCAAGTAAAATGAAATCCTTGAAAACTTGAATCTTTTCTTCATTTATCATGATATTGCTTATCGGTCCAGTTGTGAGGATTTTTGTTTTCTTTATGTTGAGGTATAATCCATACTGAAGGCTGTGGTCTTTGATCTTCATCAGTAAGTGCTTCAAGTCCTCTTCACTTTCAGCAAGCAAGGTTGTGTCATCTGCATAATGCAGGTTGTTAATGAGTCTTCCTCCAATCCTGATGCCCTCTTCTCCTTCATAGAGTCCAATATCTCAGATTATTTGCTCAGTATACAGATTCAATAGGTATGGTGAATGGATACAACTCTGACACACACATTTCCAGACTTTAAACCATGCAGTATGCTCTTGTTCTGTCCGGGCGATTGCTTCTTGATCTATGTCCAGGATCTTCATGAGCACAATTAAGTGTTCTGGAATTCCCATTCTTCACAAAGTTATCCATCATTTGTTATGATTCACACAGTCGGATGCCTTTGCATAGCCAATAAAATGCAGGAAAACATCCTTCTGGTATTCTCTGTTTTCAGCCAGGACCCATCTGACATCAGCAATGATATCCCTAGTTCCATGTCCTCTTTTGAATCCAGCCTGAATTTCTGGCAGTTCCCTGTCAATATACTGCAGCAGCTTCTTTTGAATGATCTTCAGCAAAAATTTGCTTGTGTGTGATATTAATGATATTGTTCTATAATTTCCATATTCTGCTGAATCACCTTTCTTTGGAATAGGCATATATATGGATCTCTTCTAGTTCGTTGGTGAGGTAGCCGTCTTCCAAATTTCTTGGTATAGACTAGTGAGAACTTCCAGTGCTGCATCAGTTTGTTGAAACATCTCAATTGATATTCTGTCAATTCCTGGAGCCTTGTTTTTTCCCAATGTCTTCAGTGCAGCTTGAACTTCTTCCTTCAGTACCATTGGTTCCTGATCACGTGCTACCTCTCGAAATGGTTGAACTTTGACCAATTCTTTTTGGTATAATGACTGTGTATTCCTTCTGTCTTCTTTTGACACTTCCTGCATCGTTTAACATTTTCACCATAGAATCCTTCACTATTGCAACTTGAAGCTTGAGTATTTTTTCTTCAGTTCTTTCAGCTTGAGAAATGCTGAGTGTGTTCTTCCCTTTTGGTTTTCTATCTTTAGCTCTTTGCATATGTCATTATAATACTTTACTTTGTCTTCTCAAGCTGCCCTTTGAAATCTTCTATTCAGTTCTTTTACTTCATCTTTTCTTCCTTTTGCTTTAGCTGCTTGATGTTCAAGAGGAAGTTTCAGAGTCTCTTCTGACATCAGTTTTGGTCTTTTCTTTCTTTAGTGTCTTTTTAATGATCTCTTGCTTTCTTCATGTATGATATCCTTGATGTCATTCAACAACTTGTCTGGCCTTCAGTCATTAGTGTTCAAAGCTTCAAATCTATTCTTGAGATGGTCTCTAAATTCAGGTGAGATATACTCAAGTTCATACTTTGGCTTACCTGGACTTGTTCTAATGTTCTTCAATTTCAACTTGAACTTCTTTATGAGCAATTGACAGTCTGTTCCCCAGGTGGCCCCTGGCCTTGTTCTAATTGATATTGAGGTTTTCCATCTCTTTCCACAGATGTAGTCAATTTTATTCCTGTGTATTCCATCTGTTGAGGTCCATGCGTATAGTCACTGTTTATGTTGGTGAAAAAAGGTATTTGTAATGAAGTCATTGGTCTTGGAAAATTCTATCATGCAACCTTGGGCATCACTTCTATCAGCAAGGCCATATTTTCCAGCTACTGCTCTTTCTTCTTTGTTTTCAGCTTTCACATTCCAGTCACCAGTAATTATCGATGCATCCTGATTGCATGTTAGATCAACTTCAGACTGCAGAAGCTGGTAAAATCTTCCATTTCTTCATCTTTGGCCTTAGTGGTTGGTGCTTAAATTTGAATAATAGTCATATTAACTGGTCTTCCTTGTAGGCATATGAATATTCTCCTTTCACTGACGGTGTTGTACTTCAGGATAGACCTTGAAATATTCTTTCTGAAGATGAACTCAATGCCACTGCTCTTCAAGTTTTTGTTCCTGGCATAGTAGAACATATGATTATCTGATTCAAAATGGCAAAGACCAGTCCATTACAACTCACTAATGCCTAGGATATTGATGTTTATGCATTTCATTTCATTACATATAAAAAAAAAATAGATTACTCCACCCAAAACCAGCACAATATACATTCTACTCCACCACATATGGACTATTCTCCAGGAAAGACAATATGTTAAGTCACAAAACAATTCCCAATACATTTAAGAAAACTGAGATCATACAAAGCATTTTCTCCAACCACAATGGTATGAAAATATAAATTAATTGCAGAAAGAAAACATCTGGAAACTAAACAACACACTACTAACAAACCACGGAAGAAATCAAGTGGGAACTTTTTTAGAAATAAATGAAAATGATAGCACAACATATCAGCATCTATGGACGCAGAGAAAGCACTGCTCAGAAGGAAGTTCATAGCTGTAAATCCCTATATTAAAAAAGAAAAAGATCATTTGTCAAAAAACTAACTGAGCAAATCCTGGTCATGGTGCTACAGAAAGAAGCACCGCGCTGTCCCTCCACAGAACAGTCCCCCAAACTAAGGAAAACAGAGATAAATGTCAATCCTGGAAACTTAAGAGTCAAGTGAAGAGATTAAGAACTGAACCAAGCACTGAATGGAATAAGAAACTGACAGAGATCAGAGTAGGAGGAGAGATATGGAGTGGAGGTCCACTCACAGCTAATGCAGCATGGATTTGCCAACTTGGACTCCTGCTAGAGATTGGTGGACAGGGAGTATGGAAAAGCAGCTTCCTGGAGCATCAGGAGACAGTAAATGGTAACTAGCAATACACACTTTCTCTCCCCTCACCCTCCTTTCCCCCACTGGGCTTCTGCAACTTTCTGGTGGGTCACAGCTGCTCAGCCGGGAAGGCACCGGATCTGTGCCTCTTGATATTGCCCCTCCTACACCAGCTGTCTCCTTTAGCTCCATTTCTTTACTGGTGTTGCTTTTTTTACTTCTTTTAATTTCTTCATTCTTTCCTACTTCCTTCCTTTCATTTTTCTCCAACACCTGGCTCTGTGTGCCATTTCTGCTTCTTCATAGGCTGTGAAGTGCCGCTCTGCTGGGGAACCACTTCTCTTGTCCTCGCTGCCATATTGGCAGGATCTCTGGGGCCATTTTTTTTTCTTTTTCTTCATTTCTCTGTTTCTCATCTCTCTCTAATTACTTTCTTTTCCTGTCCCCTAAATACTTAGCATTGTGTGCAATCTTCACCCTGTCTAGATAGGATGTACTGCAAGGCTTGGGAGCCACTTCTCCAATCTGTGCCACCAGGCCCGTGGGCTCCCTGGGGGCATTTCTTTTCTTTCCTTTTTTTTTCTTTTTGTTTTTCTCCATTTCTTGGCTTTCTCTACTTACCTTTTTTTCCTTTCTACTGAATACCTGGTGCTGTGTGTCATCTCTGTACCTTCTAGACAGGCTGTACCTTATGGTTTGGGAGCCACTTTCCCAGTGTGTGCCACTGTGTTGGTGGGATCCCTGGGGGCATTTTTTTTGTTGTTTATTTTTTATTATTTTCGTTTTCTTCATTTATCAGTTGCTTATCTCTCTCTACTTTCTTTTCTTTTATCCTGAATACACGGCACTGTGGGTCATCTCCATCCCTTCTTGACAGGCTGTGCCCTGAATCCTGGGGTCCACTACTCCAATTGCTGATGAGATCCCTGGGAGCATCACCTCTTCTTTTTTTCTTTTTGCTTTCTTCATTTCTCAGTTTCCCATCTCTCTCTACTCTCTCCACTTCCCTTCCTTTTCTTCCTTCCAACCACCTATAGACAAAAATCAAAGATCTAACAGCCTGCTTGCTCAGACATAACCAAATAAAACAAAAAAGCAGGATGAAACAAGTAAATCTACAGTCAATAAGTGAAGAAAATAACTACTGAATGTCTGAAGGCAGCAGACAATATCAAAACATATTAAAAAAAAAAAAAAAGGACAGGATGGTCCCAGCAGGATTCCAAAATAAAACACCAGATGACTTTTCAATAGAAGAAAAAGCACTGGAACTACCTGATAGAGAATTCAAATCTCTAATATTCAGAGCTATCCAAGAGTTGAAGCAAAAAGCAGACAAAATTGAGGAAAAAATAGACAATTTCATGGAAAAAAAGAGACAAAATCATGGTAAATACAAACAAAGCAATGAAAGAATTCAGGAAATATTATAGTAACGAAATAATTTCACAACAAGAAATCATACAAAAATAACAATTAGAAATCCAAAAGAAAAACAAGATTTCAGAAATGGACAGTCATAGAAGGTCTGAGGAGCAGGTTTGAAACAATAGAAGGCAGGATCAGCAAAACTGAAGACAAATACTTGGATACCACTTTGTTTGAGGAAAAATCAGAAAAAAAGTATGAAGAAAAATGAAGAAACCCTGAGAATGATTGGGGATACAATCAAAAGCAAAAATTTGCAAGTGATCAAAATTCCAGAACAGGGGGAGAAGACACAGAGAGGATAATTGAAGAATTACTGACAGAAAACTTCCCTAATATGATTAAAGATGAAAGCTAACCATCCAAGAAGCTCAATGAACCCCATATAGAATAAACCACAAAGAAAATCACCAAGGCATATCAAAATCACCCACTAAAACCAAAGACAAAGAATACTGAGAGTAGCTTGAGAAAAACAAAATGTCACATGCAGAGGAGAAACAATAAGACTAAGCTTTGATTACTCAGCAGAAACCATGCAGACAAGAAGGCAATAGGATGACATATATAAAACACTGAAAGAAGAAAATTGCCAACCAAGAATAATATATCAATATATCTCATTGAAATATGATGATAAAATTAGGACATTTCCAGATAAACAGAAATTAATGGAATATGTAAAAACCAAACTAAATTTACAAGAATTATTAAAGGGGTCATTCAGTTTGAGAACAAACAACACCAGATGACAGCTTGAATCTAGGACACAAGGCCTCACCAACCAGATACCAGCCTAGAAAATGAACTCTCAAGGACTAACCAAAACTAAAAGATTTACAACAGAGAGCCAGAGAGGTTAATCTGCAAATGACAAGAACATCAGCACAATAATAGAGGGAATAAATGGTGTAGGTATAGAACTTTCAAATGGGAGGATGGCAAAATGGTATCAAGAAATAAAAGACTGGTTCAAACTTAGGAAGTTAATGGTAAATTTCAAGGTAAATACAAAGAAAATTAACAAAGGTACTCATCAAAATAAAGAAGAAAAATGTAAAGTCTCATTAAATACAAAATCTACAAAAACAAAAGAAGTAAAAAATCACACAAAAAAGGAATTCAGCACAGGAGAGTAAGAAAAGCCAAGAAAACGTCAGGACGACAAAAAAAAAAAAAAGCACTACAAAATGAGAGCAATAAACTCACACCTATCAACAGTTACACTAAACACAAATGCCCTGCATGCAGCTGTAAAGAGACACAGAGTGAGAGAATTGATAAAAAGAACAGAATCCATCAATATACTGTCTACAAGAGACACATCTTACAAACAAAGCCAAGAATTTATTAAAAATCAAAGGATGGAAAAAATATATCAGCAAAACAGCTAGTAAAAAAAAAAGCAGGAGTGGCAATACTAACCTCAGATAAAATAGACTTTAAAACAAAGTCTACCATAAAAGACAAAGAAAGGCAGTAAAAATGATTAAAGGGACAATCCAGCATAAAGACATAACCATAATACATGTTTATACACCCAATGATAGGGCTCCAAAATACATAAAACAAATTTTAACAGCACTGAAAAGAGAAATTGACATTTCACAGTAATGGTAGGAGACACCACTCTCAGAAAAGGACAGAACATCTAGAAAGAAACTCAGCAAAGATACAGAAGACCTAAAGACCACAATCAGCAAACTTGACCTCATAGACATATACAGAACACTCCACCCAACAGCTGCAAGGAACACATTCTTTTCTAAAACACATAGAATGTTCTCCAGAATAGACCACATCTTAGGCCACAAGGCAACCCTGAACAAAATCCAAAACACTGATATAATATAAAGTATCTTCTCTGATCACAATGCCATCAAAGTAGAAATTAAGAATGGGAAGAACAAAGAAAAAAAAAAAAACAAATGCATGGAAACTGAAAGACACCCTACTTAAAAACCACTGGGTAATAGAAGAAATCAGAGATGGAATAAAAAAATTCTTAGAATGAAATGAGAATGAAAACACTTCATACCAAAACTTTTGGGACACACCAAATGCAGTCCTTTGAGGCCAATGTATAGCAAAAGACGCACATATCAAAAAAGAAAAAAGGGACAAAATCTAAATATTAGCTACACAACTCGAACAAATAGAAAGAGAACAGCAAAAGAAGCCCCCAACCACCAGAAGAAAGAAAAAAATAAAGATCAGAGCAGAAATAAATGAAATAGATAATAGAAAAGCAATAGATAGAATTAACAAAACCAAAAGTTGATTCTCTGAAAGGATCAACAAAATCAACCAACCACTGGCCAAATGGACAAAAGAAAAACACGAGAGGACACAAATAACCCAAATAAGAAATGAAATGGGGGGCATTACAACAGACCCAACTGAAATAAAAAAAGGGCCATAGCAGAGTACTATGAAAAACTATACTCCAACAAATTTGAAAACCTAGAGGAAATGGACAAATTTCTGGGAAAACACTACCTACCCAAACTAACACAAAATGATGTTGAGAATCAGAACAGATCCATAATAAGAGAAGAGATTGAAAAGGTAATAAAAAAAAAAACCTCCCCCTTTCCCCCCCAAAAAAGCCTAGCCCAGATGGCTTCATTGGAGAATTCTACCAAACATTTGGAGAAGAGTTTACTCTAGTGCTAAAACTCTTTCAGAACACAAAAAAGGAAGAGATACTTCTGAATTCATTCTATGAAGCCAGCATAACCCTGATATGAAAACCAGGCAAAGACACCACAAAAAAAAGAAAATTACAGACCAATATCTCTCATGAATATAGATACAAAAATTCTCAACAAATTCTAGTCAATAGAACTCCCCACCCATTACCATCGAGTTGATTCCGACTCATGGCAACCCTGTAGGACAGAGTAGAACTACCCCATAGAGTTTCCAAGCAGCACCTGGTGGATTTGAACTGCTGACCTCTTGGTTATCAGCTGTAGCACTTAACCACTACGCTACCAGGCTTTCCCAATAGAATTCAGCATCATATAAAAAAATAATACTCCATGACCAAGTGGGACTCATACCTGGTATGTAAGGATGGTTCAACATTAGAAAATCAATGTAATTACCACATAAATAAGAGAAAAGAAAAGAATCACATGATTATCTCATTGATGAAGAAAAGGCATTCCACAAGGTCCAACACACATTCCTGATAAAAACTCTTAATAAAATAGGTATAGAAGGGAAATTTATTGACATAATAAAGAGCATCTATACAAAAGCAACAGCCAACATCATTCTTAATGGAAAGAGTCTGAGAACATTCCAGTTGAGAACAGGAACAAGACAAAGACGCTCTTTATCACCGCTCTTATTTAACATTGTGCTGGAAATCTTAGCTAGAGCAATAATGCGAGAAAAAGAAATAAAGGGCATCCAAATTAGTAAGGAAGAAGTAAAACTGTCCCTATTTGTGGATGATATGACACTATACATAGAAAATCCAGAAGGCCCCACTAGAAAACTTCTGGAAGTAATAGGAAGATTCAGCAAAGAAGCAGGATACAAGATAAACATACAAAAATCAGTTGGATTTCTATACAGCAATAAAGACAACAATGAAAAGGAAATCAGGAAAACAATACCACTTATAATAAAAAAAAAAAAATCATTTATTTATTTATTTATTATAATAGCCCCTAAAAAAATAAAATAGGAATATATCTAGGAATTATGTCTAGGAAATATATTAGGAATATATCTAACCAGGGATGTAAAAGGCCCATACAAAGAAAACTACAAAACACTACTGCAAGAAACCAAAAGAGATCTACATCAATGGAAAAACATATCATGCTCATGGATAGGTAGACTCAACATTGTGAAAATGACAATTCTACACACAAAAAAAGCAGTCTACAAATACAGTGTGTTGCTGATCCAAATACCAACAGCATTCATTAAAGGGATGGGAAAATTAATTGTTAACTTTATATGGAAAGGGAATAGGCCCTGGATAAGTAAAGCACTATTGAAGAAGAAGAATAAAGTAGGAGGACTCGCACTACCTGACCCTGAGAACCTACTATACAGCTACAAGAGTCAAAACAGCCTGGTACTGGTGCAACGAAAGATACATTGACCACTGGAACAGAATTGAGAATGCAAATGTAAACGTATCCACCTATGATCACTTGATCTTTGACAAGAGCCGAAAATCCATCAAATGGGGGAAAAGGCAGTCTTTTTAACAAATGCTGCTGGTAAAACTGGACCTCTATCTGCAAAAAAAAAGAAACAGGACTCATACCTCACACCAAGCACAAAAACTAATTCAAAATGGATCAAAGACATAACTATAAAACCAAAAATTATAAAGATCATAGGAGAAAAAATAGGATCAATCCTGGAGGTCTTAATACACAGAATTAACATGATACAAATCATAACTAACAACACACAAACTCCAGAAGATAAGCTAGATAACTGGGACCTTCTAAAAGTTAAACACTTATGCTCATCAAAAGAATTCACCAAAAGAGTAAAAAGAGAACCTACAGACTGCAAAAAAATGTTTGACTATGGCAAATCAGACAAAGGCCTAATCTGTAAAAACTACAAGAAAATTCAACACCTCTACAACAAAAAGACAAATAATCCAATTACAAAACAGGCAAATGAAATGAACAGACACTTCACCAAAGGAGACTTTCAAGTGGCTGACAGACACATGAGGAAATGCTCAAGGTCACTAGCCATTACAGAAATGCAAATCAAAACTACAGTGAGGTACCGTTTCACCCCAGCACTAATGGCACACACACACACAAAAAAGACAAATGTCGGAGAGGCTGTGGGGAGATTGGAACTCTTTTTCACTGCTGGTGGGTATGCAAAATGGTACAACCATTTTGGAAAATGATATCGCACTTCTTTAGGTAGCTAGAAATAGAAATACCATATGATACAGCAATCCCACTCCTAGAAAAATATCCTAGAGAAATAAGAGCCGTCACATGAATAGACATATGCACAACCATGTTCACTGAAGCATTGCTCACAATAGCAAAAAGATGAAAATAACCTAGATGCCCATCAACAGGTGAATGGATAAACAATCATACATACACACAATGGAGTACTACACAATGATAAAGTGCAATGATGAATCTGCAAAGCATCTCACAATATGGATGAATCTGGAGGGCATTATGCTGAGTGAAATAAGTCAATCACAAAAAGACAAATATTGTATGAGACCACTACCATAAAAAGTCACAAAAAGTTTACACACAAAAAGGAACAATCTTTGATGGTTACGAGGGAGGGGAGGAGGGAAGGAAAAATACATAATAGATAAGTGGTAACTTGGTTGAAAGGTAAGACAGTACACAGTACTGGGGAGGACAGCTCAATTTGTACAAGGCAAGGTCATGGAAGCTCCATAGTCACATCCAAAGTCCCTGAGGGAGTGAGTTACTGGGCTGAGCTGTGGGGACCGTGATCTCAGGAACATCTAGCTCAATTGGCATAACACAGTTTATGAAGAAAATGTTCTACATTCTACTTTGCTGAGTAGCGTCTGGGGTCTTAAAAGCTTGTGAGCGGCCATCTAAGACACTTTACTGGTCTCTCCCCACTGGGAGCAAGGTAGAATGAAGAAAACTGAAGATACATGGAAAGGATTAGTCCAAAGGACTAATGGACCACAACTACCACAGCCTGCATAAGACTGGGTCCAGTGCAACTAGATGATGCCTGGCTACCACCATTATCTTCTCTAACAGGGATCACAATAGAGGGTCCCGGACTGAGCTGAAGAAAAATGTAGAACAAAATTCTAACTCACAATAAAAGGCTAGATTCACTGACCTGACAGAGACTGGAAAAACCCCAAGTATGGTCCTGGGACAGCCTTTTAGCTCAGTAATGAAGTCACTCATGAGTTTCACCCTTCAGTCAAAGATTAGACAGGCCCATAAAACAAAATGAGACTAAAGAGGCACACCAGTCCAGGGGCAATGACTAGGAGGCAGGAGGGGACAGGAAAACTGGTGATTGGGAACCCAAGTTCGAAAAGGGAGAGTGTTGACATGTCCTGGGGTTGGTAACCAAAATCACAAAACAATATGTGTACTAACTGTTTAATGAAAAGCTAGTTTGTTCCGTAAACCATCTAAAGCACACACAAACACACATACACACAAAAAAACTAACTGAAAAACTTGAGAAATTAAAAAAAAAAGAACTAATCAAAACCAAACCAAGCAGAAGGAAAGAGATAACAAAGATCAGGGCAGAGATAACAAAACAGAATAGAAAAGCTGTAGAAAAAAATCAATTAAGCAGTTGTTTTTTGAAAGAATGAATAAAATTGACATGCCTTTAGCTAGACTATAGGTCGCTATGAGTCAGAATCGACTCGACGGCACTGGGTTACTGGGTGGGTTTTTAGCTAGACTAAAAAAGGGAGAAAAGAAAAAAGGGAGAAGACACAGTAATCTAGTGTTAGAAATGAAAATGGAAGCATTACAGCAGAGCCTAAGGAAATAAAAATGATTATTAGAGAATACTATGAACATTTACATGCCAATAAACTTGACATCTTAGATGAAATGGACACATTTCTGGAAATACACAAACTTACTACGCTAATATAAGGGGAAACAGAAAACCTTAACAGACAACCTCAACAAGTGAAGAGGTCAAAGAACTAATAAAAAAAAACTCCCCATCAAAGAAAAGTCCAAGTCAGGATGGCTTCACTGGGGAATTCTACCAAACATTTTAAGAAGAAGTGATGTCAATGCTTCTTAAACTCTTTCAAAAAATAGAAGAGGAGGCAATTTTCGTAATTCATTCTATGAGGTTAGCATAACCCTCATACCAAAGCATGCAAAGACACCACAAAAGGAAAACTATAGACCAATATCCTTGATGAATATTGATGCAAAAATCCTCAAAAAAATATTAACAAACCGAATACAGAAACATATTCAAAAGGTTATACATCATGCCCAAGTGGTACTAATCCCAGAATGCAAGAATGGTTCAACACTAGAAAATCAATCAACATAATATACCTCATTAATGAGACAAAGGAAAAGAACTACATCATCATCTCATTTGATGCAGAGAAGGCTTTTGACAAAAGCCAGCACCCTGTCATGATAAATGCATTCAACAAAATAGAAGTAGAAGGAAAAATTCCTCAATATAATAAAGGGCTTTTACAAAAAAACCTACAGCTAGCATCATACTCAATGGAGAAAGACTGAAAGCATTCCCCTTAAGATCAGGAACAAGGCTGATGCCTTCTCTCACCACTTCTGTTCAGTATTTTACTGGAATTTCTAGCCAGAGCAATTAGGCAAGAAAAAATAAAAGGTATCCAGATTGGGAAGGAAGGAGTAAATTATTCCTGTTTGCAGATGACATGAGCCTATATACATGACTCTAAACTACCCACAATAAAGTTACTAGAGCTAATAAATGAATTCAGCAAAATGGTAAGATATAATGTTAATGCACAAAAATCTATCAGGTTTTTATACATCAGCGACGAACAAGCTAAAAGGAAAATTAAGGAAATGATTCTATTTACTATAGCATATAAAAGAATAAAATACCTAGGAATAAATTTAACCAAGGAAGTGAAAGGCTTATACACAGGAAAACTATAAAACATTACTAAAATAAATTAAAGATGACCTAAATAAATGGAAGATTTTATACTCCTGGATCAGAAGACTCAATATTGTCAAGAAGTAGATATTACCTAAAACATTGTATAAATTTAATGCAATCCCCCTCAAAATTCCAACAGCCTTCTTAGGGAAATGGAAAAATCAATCCTCAGACATATATGGAAGTTCAAGGGGCCCCAAATAACCAAAGCAATCTTGACAAAGAACAGAGTAGGAGGACTCTCACTTCCCAATCTCAAAGAATATTACAAATCCATAGTGATCAACACAGCCCAGTACTGGTATAAAGATAGACATATAGGCCAATGGAATAGAATTGAGAGCCCAGAGTCAAGTGTCCACATCTATTGCAACTAATCTTCAACAATGGTGCTAAATGCATTGAATGAGAAAAAGAAATAATCTCTTTAATAAATGGTGCTGGAACAACTAGATTTCCACCAGAATGTAATGAAGATAGGCCCATATCTCACATCATACAAAAACTAATTCAAAATGGATCAAAGACCTAAATCTATGACCCCAAACCATAAAACTATTAGAAAGGAATGCCGGGTTACATCTTCAAGACCTAGTCCTCAACAATGGATTCTTAACACATGACGGTGAAAGCATGGGCAACAAAAAACAAAACAGATAAATGGGATCTCATAAAAATTAAAAACTTTTGTTTAACAAAGGGATTTGTCAATGAAGTGAAGGGACAACCTACAAACTAGGAGAATATTTTTGGGATCTACATAACAAACAATGGTCTGATATTCAGAATATATAAAGGCATTTCTACAATTTAACAAGAAAAAGACAAACAACATAACTGGAAAAAAATAGAGAAGCAGGGCAAAGGGCCTGAATAGACATTTTACCAAAGAGGATATTCAAATGACCAACAAACACGTAAAAAGGCTCAATAACTTTTAGCCATCAGTGAGATGCAAATCAAAACCATAATGAGATACTGCTTCATTCTCACCAGGATGGCTAAGATTAAAAAAAGAAAAATAACAAATGTTGGTGAGGATGCAGAGAAATTTGAACTCATATCCATTGCTAGTGGAAATGCATAATGGTATAACTGTTGTGGAAAACAGCATGGCAGTGTCTCAAAAAACTAAATATATACCTATCATATGACCAAAAACTCTAGGCTTGAATTTTTTCTTCAGTTCTTTCAGCTTGAGAAATGCCAAGTGTGAGTGTGTTCTTCCCTTTTGGTTTTCCATCTCCAACTCTTTGCACATGTCATTAAAATACTTTACTTTGTCTTCTCAAGACGCCCTTTGAAATCTTCTGTTCAGTTCTTTTACTTCATCAGTTCTTCCTTTTGCTTTAGCTGCTCAACGCTCAAGAGCGAGTTTCAGAGTCTCTTCTGACATCCATCTTGGTCTTTTCTTTCTTTCCTGTCTTTTCAGTGACCTCTTGCTTTCTTCACGGATGATGTCCTTGATGTCATTCCACAACTCGTCTGGCCTTCGGTCACTAGTGTTCAATGTGTCAAATCTATTCTTGAGATGGTCTCTAAATTCAGGTGGGATATGCTCAAGGTCATATTTTGTCTCTTGTGGACTTTCTTCAGTTTCAGCTTGAACTCGCATATGAGCAATTGATGGTCTGCTCCACAGTTGGCCCCCGGCCTTGTTCTGACTGATGATATTGAGCTTTTCCATTGTCTCTTTCCACAGATGTAGTCAATTTGATTTCTGTGTGTTCCATCTGGTGAGGTCCATGTGTATCGTCTCCATTTATGTTGGTGAAAGAAGATATTTGCAATGAAGAAGTGATTGGTCTCACAAAATTCTATCATTTTATCTTTGGAATTGTTTCTATCACCAAGGCCATATTTTCCAGCTACTAATTCTTCTTCCTTGTTTCCATCTTTCGCATTCCAATCGCCAGTAATTATCAATGCATCTTGATTGCATGTTCAATCAATTTCAGACTGCAGCAGCTGATGAAAATCTTCTATTTCATCATCTTTGGCCCTAGTGGTTGGTGTGTAAATTTGAATAACAGTTGTATTAACTGGTTTTCCTTGTAGGTGTATGGATATTATCCTATCACTGACAGTGTTGTACTTCAGGAACATTGAAACATTCTTTTTGATGATGAATGCAACACCATTCCTCTTCAAGTTGTCATTCCCAGCATAGTAGACTATATGATTATCCGATTCAAAATGGCCAACACCAGTCCATTTCAGCTCACTAATGCCTAGGATATCGATGTTTATGAGTTCCATTTCATTTCTGACAATGTCCAATTTTCCTAGATTCATACTTCATACATTCCAGGTTCCAAATATTAATGGATGTTTGCAGCTGTTTCTTCTCATTTTGAGTCGTGCCACATCAGCAAACGAAGGTCCTGAAAGCTTTACTCCATCCACGTCATTAAGGTCCACTCTACTTTGAGGAAGCAGTTCTTCCCCAGTCAAATTTTGAGTGCCTGAAAGAACTGAAGAAAAAATTCAAGCCTCGAGTTGCAACAGTGAAGGATTCCATGGGGAAAATATTAAATGATGCAGGAAGCATCAAAAGAAGTTGGAGGGAATACACAGAGTCATTATACCAAAAAGAATTAGTCAATATTCAATCATTTCAAGAGGTGGCATATGATCAGGAACTGATGGTACTGAAGGAAGAAGTCCAAGCTGCTCTGAAGGCATTGACAAAAAACAAGGCTCCAGGAATTGATGGAATATCAATTGAGATGTTTCAACAAACAGATGCAGCGCTGGAGGTGCTCACTCATCTATGCCAAGAAATATGGGAGATAGCTTCCTGGCCAACTGACTGGAAGAGATACATATTTATGCCTATTCCCAAAAAAGGTGATCCAACCAAATGTGGAAATGATAGAACAATATCATTAATATCACACACAAGCAAAATTTTGCTGAAGGTCATTCCAAAATGGCTGCAGCAGTATATCGACAGGGAACTGCCAGAAATTCAGGCTGCTTTCAGAAGAGGATGTGGAACCAGGGATATCATTGCTGATGTCAGAAGGATCCTGGCTGAAAGCAGAGAATATCAGAAGGATGTTACCTGTGTTTTATTGATTATGCAAAGGCATTCGACTGTGTGGATCGTAACAAACTATGGATAGCATCGCGAAGAATGGGAATTCCAGAACACTTAATTGTGCTCATGAGGAACCTTTACATAGATCAAGAGGCAGTTGTTTGGACAGAACAAGGGGATATTGAGTGGTTTAAAGTCAGGAAAGGTGTGTGTCAGGGTTGCATTCTTCCACTGTACCTATTTAATCTGTATGCTGAACAAATAATCTGAGAAGCTGGACTATATGAAGAAGAACGGGGCATCAAGATTGGAGGGGGACTCATTAACAACCTGCGTTATGCAGATGACACGACCTTGCTTGCTGAAAATGAAGAGGACTTGAAGCACTTACTATTGAAGATCAAAGACCACAGCCTTCAGTACAGATTGCACCTCAACATAAAGAAAACAAAAATCCTCCCAACTGGACCCACGAGCAACATCGTGATAAATGGAGAAAAGATTGAAGTTGTCAAGGATTTCATTTTCCTTGGATCCACAATCAACAGCCATGGAAGCAGCAGTCAAGAAATCAAATGATGGACTGCATTGGGCAAATCCACTGCAAAGGACCTCTTCAAAGTGTTGAAGAGCAAAGATGTCACCCTGAAAGCCAAGGTGTGCCTCACCCAAGCCATGGTATTTTCAATCACATCATATGCATCTGAAAGCTGGACAATGAATAAGGAAGACCGATGAAGAGTTGACGTCTTTGAATTGTGGTTTTGGCAAAGAATACTGAATATACTATGGACTGCCAAAAGAATAAACAAATGTGTCTTGGAAGAAGTGCGGCCAGAATGCTCCTTAGGGGCAAGGATGGCAAGACTGCATCTTACATACTTTGGACATATTTTCAGGAGGGATCAGTCCATGGAGAAGGACAACATGCTTGGCAGAGTACAGGGCCAGCAGAAAAAAGGAAGACCCTCAACGAGGTGGATTGACACAGTGGCTGCAACAATGAGCTCAAGCATAACAACGATTGTGAGGATGGCGCAGGACCGGGCAGTATTTCATTCTGTTGTGCATAGGGTCGCTATGAGTCAGAACCGACTCAGCGGCACCCAACAACGACAACATGACCAAAAACACATCACTCCTAAATATATACCCAGGGGACTTATCACCCAAAGGACAGTGATGCAAACTGACATATATACACCAACGTTCATTGTAGCACTATTCACAATAGCCAAAAGGTGGAAACCACTTAAGTGTTCATCAACAGGCAAATGGATAACCAAAAGGTGATGATACTGAGATATTACTTAGCCAGGAAGAGAAACAAAGTCCTGATAGATGTTCCAACATGAATGAACTTTGAAGATATTATGCTGAATGAAATAAGTCAGTGACAAAAGGGCAAATATTGTATGATTTCACATATATGCAATGACAAGAATGGGCAAATGTATAGCAACCAAAATTTGTCAGTGGATGCTAGGTGTGGAACAGAGGGAGAAGGGAAGTCATTGTTTGGGAAGCAGTGATTTTCTGTTTATTGTAATGGGAAATTTGGCACCAGTTATGGGTAAGGTTGCACAACAGACTAATGTAAATGATATCTCTAATCTGTACAGCTGAAAAATGTTGAATTGGCAAATGTTATGTTATATATATTTTAAAAAAGCTTTTGAAACTGCTTACATACAACTGTAATGTGGTACTAGTAGTGGTTGTGTCAGAACATTCAGGGGGTATAATAAGAATCAAGGTCATCAGCCCAAAACTGATTTCTATGAGGTGGAAGTCAGACATACCTCCACTCTCCAACTTCTTTACCAATACTTACACCAGCTGCTGCCCCTTTCCACCCGCTCCACCACCACACCACTCTCTACTTTTCTGCTGTGTTCAATAATTCTTTGCAATGGCCTCACAGAACTCACAGCCATACTTACAGTTAACTGATTTATTAAGGAAGTAACAGATTATAACTCAGAATCAGGATCAGAAAGCATGTAGGCAAAGTTGGGAAGCCTTCCCCAAAGTGGACAGCACATCCCTCCCTTCTTCAGTGGAGGACAGCTCTTACAGTTACTCTCAGCTATGTAAGCAAGCCCGCTATTCTCTCTGCCATACACACCCCCTCTCAGCTGTGCAGGTTTCCTCTCAGCACCCTCAGGCCGGCCTCCTCTTGGACCCTTCAGGATACGCCTCCTTTTGCCCCCCATACCCCATCTCATCTGTGCAGACCTCTCCGACATCAGTTTCCATTCTGTCGACCTCTCCACTGCCAAACGACCCAGCTAATAGCCAGTGTAGCTTTATCCAGCTCTCTTAGCTGCATTCCTGTCAGCAGCTTTCTGCAATCACCACTGACTGCCACAGGATCTCTTCCAGGCCTGTTGCAGCCAACTCTGCCTCAAGGCCTCTTCCAAGCCTCTGGCTGTCTTCAGTGTTACAGACCTTGACCCTTGCTACAGTTCTTTTAGGAGGCTCCTTACCTCCTCTCTCTCTGCTTCTCCTCCCTTCTTGCCTCTCTTTGACTCTGTTGTCTTTCTTCCTTTTTCTGAGGCCTATGTGGGATTGGCTGCTTATATAATCAAACTCCTTGTCAGCTTCACGGCATGGTCCTCCCAGCAGGGCCACAACCGGACCAATGCCCTTGGTAAGCCACAGTCACTTCATTTGCATAGTAAATGTACCAATCCCTCTTTGGAATTGCAAATCACTAATTTGCATAACAAACTGACCAATCTCTGCAAGGTGCATAAAATAGATCAACTACAGGGCAGACTGCAGACCAGGGCTAGACAAAAAGTATCAAACCATCAACTTGTTTATAGCTTACCCAGGAAACGTCAATCAACCTGGAGTTTCTGGAGCCATTAAGGTTGGGTGAACCCTCAAAACTATTGCCCCGAAGTCATTTTTAATCTTGAAGCCTTAAACTAAAATTGCCCCCTGAAGTGCTCTTCTCTGAACCAAAAAAAAAAAAAAACGGCTTATCTTAATTAGTAAATTATATCTGCTTTGAGCATTGTGCTCTTTAAAGAATTATCTACTTGAGATCAAATTGACAACAACAGCTCAAAAGATTGGGTGGGAAGCTTAGGGGGCAGTGAGTTTATTTGGAAGAGGATAGTGAGAATGGTATCACAATTTGAAGAATGTAATCAATGTAACAGAATTGTACAGGTAGAAATTGTTGAAAGAAAGATCTTTGTGTACTTTTTCACCAAAATTAAAAAAAAAAACTATGGTATAGCTGAATGACTGTCAGACAAAATATATTCAGGAGGAGAGCATATTAGCAGGGAAAAAGAATAATTTCATAATGATAAAAGTTTCAATACATGGAGTATATACAATGCTAAATGTTTATGCATATGGTAACAGAAATTCAAGATATATGAGGAAAAAATTGATAAAACTGTAAGGGGATATGGACAAATCTGCAATTACAGTCAATCATTTTAACACTTCTCTCTCAAAAATTGATGGAACAACTAGGCAGAAAATCAATTAGGTATCAGAAAATTTGAATAACACTATTAACTTATTTGATCAAATTGACATGTATAAAACACCCCACTCAAGAACAATAGAGTACATAATTTTTTTCCAAGTGCACAGAAAACATATACCAAGATAGATCATACTACTACAAAGTATATTTTAATAAATTTTAAATGTATCAAGCCACCAAATTTTTTTTTTTTTTTTTTTTACCAACAGGAAATATCAGAAAAATATCTGGAAAGTCCCCAAATATCTGGACTATAAAACACACTTCTAAATAACTTATAGAAGAAAGTTAAAATAAAAGAAGAAATTAGAATGTATTTTGAACTAAATGAAAATATAAACACATTATATCAAAATTTTGTGGAGTGCAGGAAAAGCAAATTTCAACCAACATAAAGAAAAATTTATAGCACTTAATGACTATATTCAAAAAGAAAAAATGGTCTCCAATCAATGGCTCTGGCTTCTAGTTAAAAAAGAAAAACACACAAACAGAAAAAATAGAAATAGAAGAACAAACAAACCACAAGAAAACAGATGAAATAATGAAGATCAGAGCAGAATAATAAAGTAAAAAACAGAAGAACAATAGAAAGAATTACTGAAACCAAAAGCAGTCTCTTTGGGAAGATCAATAAAATTGATACCCTAATCGGACTGATCAGGAGAAAGAGAAAAGGTAAAAATTACCAACATCAAGAATGAAAGCGGTGACATCGCTGTGGATTCTAAAGATATTAAAGATAATGTACCATTTTGAATATCTTTATGTCGAATATTTCTCAACTTACGTAAAAGGAAAAAATTCTTTGAAATACACTGTTTTAGTTTTCTAGTGTTACTGAAACAAAATACCACAAATTGTGTGGGGTAAAACAAAATAAGACAAAACAAGCAAACAAACAAACAAAAACCCATAAATATCTTCTCTCACAGCTCTGAATGCTGAGTCTGAAGCCAAGCTATTGGCAGGGACATCCTCTCTCTGAAGGCTCTAGAAGAGAATCCTTAAGGCTGCAGTGAATTTTCCTTAGAAATTCTCCATTCCACTCTACTCCATCTTGAATAAAATTTCCAGAATATAAGATATGAGGACACCATCTGGGAAGAAAAAGAGAAGGTGGAAGAAAAAAAAATTTCTTGGGTCCTCTGATCCACATCAGAACCTGCGTCTAAAAGTCTTTAAAATGTCTGGATATTTTCCTTTCCTTGAGACATAGTTACCATGGCAAATGGATACACAACTTTTTGGGAAAGGGTTAGATATTTATGGTATATACTTGTAGTGGTATGAAGTCCTTCCTTAAGGGATCCAGCTTTCCTTTAGTCAGTGCCTATGGATTGTGAACTAGCAATGTAAAAACTGAGAGGATATGTTTTCCCATGGTCCCTTACAGTGTTACTTCAAAACTCTCAACTTTTCAGTTTATGCAAACCTAGAACACTATAGTCAACTAACCTTCTTTCTCTCCTCTGGTAATAGCATTGCCCTAGATCTTTGTTATCAACACTCTCTGATTGCCACATTCATTTTGTCTCTAAATGTTTAATGTTGTCACCTGGCTTGTGATTCATCAAAACCACTTCTGTTAGGGACCTTAGTTTCTGAAGAACATCTTCCACCATCAATCTTATAAATCAATCTCTGTGTTACTGTTGTTGTCATTGTCAGGTGCTGTTGAGTTCAGTTCCATCTCATAGCCACCCTATGTAGAACAGAACTAAATACTGTCCAGTCCTGCTTCATCCTCAAAATCATTTTTATGATTAAGAACTTTGTTGCAGCCACTGTGTCAACCCATCTTGTTGAGAGCCTTCCTCTTTTTGTTTGACCCTCTACCTTATCAAGCATGAAGTCGTTCTCCAGGGACTGGTCTCTCCTGATAATGTGTCCAGAATATGTGAGATGAAGTCTCATCAACCTTGCCTCTAATCAACATTCTGGCTGTACTTTTAAGAGAGATTTGTTCATTCTTCTGGCAGTCCATTGTATATTCAATATTCTTCTTGAACACCATAATTCAAAAGCAGCAATTCTTCTTTGGTCTTCCTTATTAATTGTCTAGCTCTCACTTGTATATGAAATAATTGAAAACATCATGGTTTGGGTCAGGAACAATTAATCCCTAAAGTGACATCTTTGCTTTTTAACACTATAAAGAGGTCCTTTGCAGCAGATTTGCTCAATACAATGCATTATTTGATTTCTTGACTGCTGCTTCTGTGGGTGTTGATTGTGGATCCTAGTAAAATGAAATACTTGACAACCTCAATCTTTTCTCCTTTTATCGTGATGTTGCTTATTGGTCCAGTTGTGAGGATTTTGGTTTTCTTTATGTTGAAGTGTAATCCATACTGAAGGCTGTGGACTTTGATCTTCATCAGTAAGTGCTTCAAATATTCTCCACTTTCAGCAAGCAAGCTTGTGTCATTTGCATATTTCAGGTTGCTAATGACTCTTCCTCCATTCCTGATGCCCCATTCTTCTTCATATAGTCCAGCTTCTTAGATTATTTTCTTAGCATATGGATTGAACAGCTATGGCAAAAGGATACAACACTGATGCACACCTTTCCTGACTTTAAACCAATCAGTATCCCCTTGTTCTCTCCAAACAACTGCCTTTTGGTCTAAGTACAGGTTCCTCATGAACACAATTAAGTGTTCTGGAATTCACATTCTTTGAAATGTTAGCCATAATTAGTTATGTTCCACACAGTCGAATGTCCTTGCATAGTCAATAAAACACAGGTAAACATCCTTCTGGTAGTCTCTGCTTTCAGCCAGGATCCGTCTGACAACAGCAATGATATCCCTAGTTCCATATCCTGTTCTGAATTAGGCCTGGATTTCTGACAGTTCCCTATTGATTTACTGCTGCAACTTCTTTTGAAAGATCTTTGGCAGATTTTAATTGTGTGTGAAATTAATGATATTGTTCAATAATTTCCACTTTCTGGTGGATCACCTTTCTTTGGAATGGGCATAAATACAGATCTCTTCCAGTTGGTATGCCAGGTAGCTGTCTTTCAAATTTCTTAACATAGACTAGTGAGTGCTTCCGCACTGCATCTGTTTGTTGAAACATCTCAATTGGTATTTCGTCAATTCCTGGAGCCTTGTTTTTCACCAATGCCTTCAGTGCAGCTTGGATCTCTTCCTTCGGCACCATATGTTCTTGATCATATGCTACCTCCTGAAATGATGGAACATCAACCAATTCTTTTTGGAGCAGTGATTCTGTGTATTCCTTCCATCTTCTTTTGATGCTTCCTGCATCATTTAATATTTTCCCTGTAGAATCTTTCAATATTGCAACTCAGGCCTTGCTTGAATTTTTTCTTCATTTCTTTCAACATTTCTAAAATGCTGAGCATGGTCTTCACTTTTGGTTTTCTATCTCAAAATCTTTGTACATTTCATTATAATACTTTACTTTGTCTTCTGAAGCCACCCTTTGAAATCTACTGTCCAGCTCTTTTACTTCATTTCTTCCTTTTGCACTAGCTACTCTTTGTTTAAGAGCGACTTTCAGAGTCTCTTCTGACATCCATTTTGGTCTTTTCTTTCTTTCCTGCCTTTTTAATGAGTTTCTGCTTTCTTCAAATATAATGTCCTTGATGTCATTCTACAACTGGTCTGGTCTTTGGTCATTAGTGTTCAATGTGTCAAATCTATTCCTGAGATGGTCTCTAAATTCAGGTGGAGACATCCAAGATCATACTTTGGCTCTAATAGACTTGTTCTAATTTCCTTCAAATTCAAGCTGAACTTGCATATGAGCAATTAATGGTGTGTTTCACAGGCAACCCCTGTCCTTGTTCTGACTGATGATACTGAGTTTTTCCTTCATCTCTTTCCACAGTTTTGGTTGATTTAATTCTTGTGTATTCTATCTGGTGAGGTACACATGTGTAGTCACCTTTTATGTTGTTGACAAAAGGTATTTGCAATGAAGAAGTTGTCAGTCTTGCAAAATTCTATCATGTGATCTCTGGCATCCTTTCTATCACTAAGGCCCTATTTTCTAACTACCAATTCTTCTTTCTTTCTAACTTCCACATTCCAATCACCAGTAATTATCAATGCATCCTGATTGAGCATCGAATAAATTTCAAACCTCAAAAGTTGGTAAAAGTCTTCAATTTCTTCATCTTTGGGCTTAGTGGTTGGTGTGTAAATTTGAATAATAGTCATACTTAACTGGTCTTCCTTGTAGGCGTATAGATATTATCCTAACACTGACAGCACTGTACTTCTGGATAGATCTTGAAATGTTCTTTTTGATACTGAACTGTACACAATTCCTCTTCAAGCTGTCATTCCCAGCATTGTAGGCTATATGATTGTCCAACTCAAAATGGCCAATCCTAGTCCATTTCTGCTCACTAATGCCTAGATATCAATGTTTATGCATCCCATTTTATTTTGGGTGTCTTTCAATTTTCCTAGATTTACATTTTTTCCATTCCACTTTTTGCTTATTAATGGATGTTTGCAGCTGTTTCTTCTCATTTTGATTCTTGCCACATTAGCAAACAAAAGTCTCAAAAGCTGGACTCCACCCACCTCATTAGTATCTACTCTACTTTGAAGAGGCAGCTTTTCCCCTGTTGTATTTCAAGTGTCTTATGATCTCGGGAGCTCATCTTCTGGCACTATATCAGACAATCTTCCACTGCTATTTTTCAGAAAGCTTTTCAATGGCCAATTTTTCAGAAATAGACTGCCATGTCCTTCTTCCTAGCCTGTCTTAGTCTGGAATCTCCACTGAAATCTTCCCACTAATGATGACACTGCTGATATCTGCAGTACGGGTAGCAAAACTTCCAGTATCACAGCAACATGCAAGCCATGGCAGTACAGCAAACTGACAGACACATTTGTATACGTCACAGCATTTACGAAAAACATGGTTTTTTCTTGCATACTTCTTAGAGACGTCATTTATCTTGGTCAAGGTTTGCACACTTCACCCACATTTGGCGTTATATTCCCCATCACAAGAAATAACAAATGTCTATTATCTAGAGGGAGCTCTGGTGTCACAAAGGTTAAAGGCTATAGTGAGCTACAGCTGCTAACTAAAAGGTCGGCAGTTCAAATCTACCAGCTGCTCCTTGGAAACCTTATGGCGCAGTTCTACTCTGTTTTACAGGGTCACTATGAGTCAGAATCGACTCAGTAACAAAGATTTTATTTATTTATTTATTTATTTATACTATCTAGAGAGTGATCCTATCCCACCTAAACCTGATAACCACCAGTGATCATTGATTTCAATATTTATCCTTGTCTTTTTATAATAGGTATATCATATAGTATGTGTCCTTTTTTTGATTGACTTGTTTCACCCAGCATAATGTCCCCCAGATTTATTGACATTATAATATATTTTGAGAACTCGTCATTATTCTTTATGGCTGAATAGTATCCCATTGTATGTATGTACCAAATTTTGTTTATCCATCTTTCTGTTTATGGGCACTTGGGTTGTTTCTATCTTTTTTCCTATCATGCATAGTGCTGCACTGAACATAGGTGTGCGTATGTCTGATGTGTCTTTACCCTATTAGATCTATAGGGTATATACCTATAAGTGGGATTACTGGATCACGAGGTAGTTCTATTTTTAGTTTTTTGAGGAAGCGCCATACTGTTTTCCATAGTACTTGTACCATTTTACAATCCCACCAGCAGTGGATAAGGGTTCCAGTCTCCCCTTATTCTTGCCTGCATTTGTTGTTTTTTTGGTCAGTGTCATTTTAACAGGGGTGAGATGGTATCTCATTGTGGTTTTGATATGCATTTCTCTAATGGCTAATTATTGTGAGCATCTTTTCACATGTTTGCTGGCCACACGAATGTTCTCTTCTGTAAAGCGTCTGTTCATGTCTCTTGCCCATTTTTTAATTGGGTTGTTTGTCTTTTTGTTGTTTAGATGTTGAAGTTTTCTACATATTTTAGAGATTAAACCCTTATCAGATGTCATTCCCAAAGATTTTTTCCCAGTGTGTAGGCTGTGTTTTTACTCTTTTGATAGTCTTTTGAGATACACAAGTATTTGATTTTTACAAAATCCCAGCTCTCTAATTTGTCTTCTGCTCTTTATGCATTAATACTTGTGTTTGATTATTTATTTATTTTTGCAAATTAGGCTCCATTGTTTTAGCCCTATGTTTTCTTCCAAGAACTTTATAGTTTTAATATTCGGGTCTTTGTTCTATTTTGTGTTAGTTTTTACATATGGTGTGAGGTATAATACTTGTTTCATTTTTCTGTATGTGATTACCCAATTTTGCCAGCAGCATTTGTTAAATCCACCACTTTGTCAGTTTGTCATACTGTGTTGGCTTGCGTGTTGCTGTGATTCTGGAAGCTATGTCACTGGTATTTCAGCAGAGCCACCCATAGTGGATATGTATCAGTAGAGCATCTAAAATAAGACAGACTAGGAAGAAGGACCTGGCAGTCTACTTCTAAAAAATGTGAAAACCTTATGAATAGCAGTGGAACACTGTCTGATATAGTACATAAATCAACAGAACAAGGGGATACTGCATGGTTTGAAATCAGAAGAGGTGTGCATCAGGGTTGTATAATTTCATCATACTTATTCAATCTGTATGCTGAGCAAATAATTTGAGAAGCTGACCTATATGAAGAATAGGGCATCAGGATTGGAGGAAGACTCATTAACAACCTGTGATACAGAGATGACACAACCTTGCTTGCTGAAAGTGAAGAGGACTTGAAATACTTATTAATGAAGATCAAAGACTACAACTTTCAGTATGGATTACACTTCAGGATAAAGAAAATAAAAATCCTCACAACTAGACCAATAAGCAACATCATGATAAACAGAGAAAATATTTTAGTTGTCAAGGATTTAATTTTACTTGTATCCACAATCACCACCCATGGAAGCCACCAAAACAACCAAAAAAAACCAAACCCAGTGCCATTGAGTCGATTCCGACTCATAGTGACCCTGTAGGACAGAGTAGAGCTGCCCCATAGAGTTTCCAAGGACCATCTCGCGGATTCAAACTGCTGACCCTTTAGTAGCAGTCGTAGCACTTAACCACTACACCACCAGGGTTGGGGCAGCAGTCAAAAAATCAAAAAAAACTATTAAATTGGGCAAATCTGCTGCAAAAAAACCTTCTTAAAGTGTTTTTTAAATGTCACTTTGAGGACTAAGATATGCCTGTGGTATTTTCAATCACCTCATATGCATGTGAAAGCTAGGTAATGAATAAGATAGACAGAAGATGACTTGAAGCTTTTAATTATGGTGTTGGTGAAGGATATTGAATATATCCTGGACTGCCGAAAGAATGAACATACCTGTTTTGTAAGAAATATAGTCAGAATGCTCCTTAGAAGCAAGAATGACAAGACTTCTTCTACATTTTGGATGTGTTATCAGGAGGGACCAGTCCCTGGAGATGAATGTAATGCTTGGTAAAGTAGAGGGTCAGTAAAAGAGATGAAGATTGCTGACGAGATGGATTGACACAGTAGATGCAATGATGGGCTCAAGCATAGCAACAATTTTTATGATGGTACAGGATCCAGCAGTGTTTTGTTCTGTTGTACATAAGGTCATTATGAGTTTGAACTGACTCAAAGTCATCTAACAACAACGAGACTGTTTCTTCCCCATTGAATCAGCTTTAACCCCTTGTCAAAAATCAGTTGCCATAGATTCTGGGTTCTTGATTATATTCCCCTGATCTATGTGTCTATTGTTGAACCACAGGACAGTTTTGATTATTGTGGCTGTGTAGTATGTTTTGATATCAGAAAGTGTGAGGCCTCCTACTTTGGTCTTCTTTTTCAATAATGATTTGGTAATTCAGGGCCTATGCTACGACTGCTAGCAAAAAGGTCGGCAGTTCGAATTCACCAGCTGCTCCTTGGAAACTCTGTGGGACAGTTCTACTCTGTCCTGTAGGGTTGCTATGAGTCAGGATCAACTTGATGGCAGTGGATTTGGTTTTGGTTTTTTTAATTTCCATATAGAGTTGGTGACTAGTTCTTGGAATTTGGATTGGGATTGCATTGTATCTGTAGATTGCTTTGGGTGGTGTTGACATCCTCACAATATTAAGTCTTCCAACCCATCAACACAGAATGGCCCTCCATTTATGTAGTTCTCTTTTAGTTTCTTGTACTAATGTTTTACAGTTTTTACTGTATAAGTCTTTTACATCCCTGGTTAGGTTTATTCCTCGGTATTTTATCATATTGGGGGCTATTGAAAATGTTTTTTTTTTTTTAATTTCCTTTTTTGGAGTTCTCCCTGTTAGTACAAAGGAACCCAACCAATTTTATGTGTTGATTTTGTAACCTACAATGTTGTTTAATTCTTCTATTAGATCTAGAAGCTTTCTTGTGAATTATTTGGGATTTTCTACATGTAGGATCATTTCAGACATGAATAAGGATAGTTTTACTTCTTCCTTTCTGATTTTATTTCTCTTTCTTGTCTGTTTCTGTGGCTAAGACTTCCCATACAATATTGAATAAGGGTGATGATAATGGACATTCTTACCTCACTTCTGTTTTCAAGAGGAAGAATCTCAGCCTTTCTCCATGAGAATAATGTTGGTAATCGGTTATGCATATATGCCCTTAATTATGTTGAGAAATGCCCCTTGTGTTTCTATTTTGCTGAGAGCTCTTATCAAGAAAAGCTGTTGGATTTTATCAAATGCCTTTTTCTGTATCAATTGAGATGATCATGTTGTTCTTTTTTTTTTTTTTATGCAATGAATTATATTGTTTGATTTTCTAATGTTGAGCCACTCTTACATTCCTGGTATGGATTCCACTTGATCATGGTGTGTGATTTTCTTAATATGTTGTTGAATTCTGATTGCTTGAATTTTGGTGAGAATTTTGGTGTCTATTCATGAGGGATATTGGTCTGTAGTTTTGTGTGTACGTGTGTGCGTGCATGTGTGTGTGCATGTGTGTCTTTGCCTGGATTTGGTATCAGGGTGATGCTGGCTTTACAGAATGAGTTAAGGAGTGTTCTTTCCTTTCCTATGTTTTGGAATAATTTCAAAAGGGCCCACTTGCTACTTTCTGTTTTTCTTGGCACGTCCTAAATTACCTGTAACAACTTTGTCATATATACCACCTCTGTCACCTTCAAATCTTCCTGATTTCTGTCGAACTGCACACTTTCTGGTCTCCATCTAATTAGTTAACTATGTATCTATCAATTTTTAATTCAATACCACCAATAGCTATAACAGGGACTTTTTTTTTCTACTGTCCTCCACCCCATCATCCAGTCACAGTCTACCTCTTTAATTTCTTAGAGGAGTGTATCACAGTAAGACCTAAAATTCCATGAGCTTTTCTCTGGTATAGTAACTTCGCTGCTATCTTATTTCCAAAAAACCAAACCCATTGCTGTTGAGTCAATTTCTACTCATAGAGACCCTATAGGACAGAGAATTGCCCCATAGGGTTTCCAAGGAGCACCTGGTGGATTCCCAGTGCAGACGTTTTGGTTAGCAACTGTAGCACGCCAGAGTCCTTAACCACTATGCCACCAGGGTATCTGCTATCTTTTTTAAGCTTCAGCAAAATGGTGTTATAGTCTTTATTGGAAAGATTACCAATCTGAGCTCCAAGCACCTAAGGTACGTGCTACCTTTCCTTAACCTTCACTAATCTGTAGGCAAGACATTTAAGCAAATCAAACACATTCTAAATTAGGTGTATTCAGGCCATTATGTCAGGATGGCCTCTGTTAATCAGTAGCTCACATAAACTGTTTCACAATGTAACAGGGCACTGTTTCAGTAAATGTGGACCATATAAATAATGAATGCATTTGGTTCTTCAAGCCAAACTTTGAGCTCTTTCTGCAATGACAAAGTGTTAATAATTTCCACTTACTCTGCTCACATATTCAAAGCAAAACCAGTTGATATGGAATAGACTCTGACTCATGGCAAACTCATGTGTGTCAGACATGGTTTTCAATAGCTGATTTTTTCAGGAAGTAGATCACCAAGTCTTTCTTCTGAGTCACCTCTAGGTGGACTTGAACTGCCAATCTTTTGGTTATCAGCTGAGTGCTTAACTGTTTGCACCACCCAGGGATCCACATATCATTCATATGTAAAAATATATGTTTATACATATTTATAAATTATGTCTGTAAACAAAAACAAAATGAAACCCCTTGCTGTTGAGTCTATTCTGACTCATAGTGTCCATATAGGACAAAGTAGAACTGCCCCATAGGATTTCCAAGGAGCAGCTGGTAGATTTGAACGCCAAATTTTTGATTAGCAGTTGGGCTCTTAACCACTCTGCTACCAGGGTTTAATTTACACATTAATATGCATACAGAGTCCGCTTATGTAGTATCCAGATACTAGTTGCATTATAAGAAAAGAAATAATTTTTATAATACCAGAATATATCTAAATAAAATATTCAGTTAGTGTCTATTTCTTTTTTGTTATAAGAAATGAATAAATGCATCCCATCCTCTTGACTAGTTTTTCTTAGAAATATATTACTAGTTTGGCTCAAACATAAGAAGCTGAAGAAAGAGTTGGGCAAACCTAACCAGTCCAAGTTTTAATAAATAATCTTATTGTTACTCCTAACTCAATTTTAAGGGAAAGGTGTTTTAAGAATAGTTACATTGAGGAGGTAGAAAATGACACTTGTTGAGTGTGTACTATGGTAGAAGCTTTATCTGGTTTTCATGATGTAATAGTCATGAAAACCCCTAGAGGATAATGTGGGAATCTTCAGTTTAACATAAGGATCTCAGAGTTGAGATGTTAAATTCTTGGCCCAAGGTCACCCAACAGTAAAAGGCTGAGAGGTTTATGGCACTGTCATTGTTATGGGATGTTGCTGCATTATGGTTTAATGTTGCTAGTTGAAAAATGATGTAATTTTTCATTCAAAATAGGAAGGAATGAAGGAGTGCAGAAAGTGAGTTAGAAAAAGAAAGATGGGAAGAGGAACAATGAAATGGAGTGGGAGGAGAAGAACAGGATATTGTCTCAGGTCTCCCTTGGTTAATTGGGCTCCTTGAGAGTAGGGATTTGTTAATCCTTATAATGTGTCACTAACAGAATTTAGTACTGTCAGAAAATTGCAAAACCAGTATCCTTGAGTAGAATAAAAATGATCATACCTTAGCTTGCATACTTCTGTCTCTATATTCATCAGACAACTGGTAGAGACCAAGAGAGAAACAGAGAGCGAGAAAGAGAGAAATCATTTTGATCAAATGCCTAATGGCCAAGTATTAAAAGCAATATTCATCCAAATCCAAGACTAAAATCAAGACCAGGGCTGAGGCTGCATATCACCGTGATACAACAAACTTCTGAAATATAAGAATAAATTCTAAATTTTATCCAGAACAGAAATTATTACTAGACCTTTACTATTAAAATTTCACCCTCAAAAGACTCGACACAGTGAGGTGGGTTTTTGCATCCTCAAAAGACGAGTTATTAAGATTTGCCTTTTTTTTTTTTCCCAGCACTGTCGGTACCTGGAAAGATCCTGCTTTCTCTACAGGGCACATTTTCAAAACTATCTTGAATTTCCACTACAGTCAGTGGATGGTCTGAGTTTTTTGGCTTAGCTCTGCCTTCAGAATGTGGTGACAATAATGTTTCCAATCAAGTCATTTAGCTTTCCTTTCTCTCTGACTTAAAAAAAAAAAGAAAAAAAAAAAAAAAAAACCCAGTGCCGTCGACTATGAATGGCTAAAGTGAAGGAAAATTTCCCCTCAGATACTGGAGCTGAAGATTTGGTCAATGATAATCAGGTGATTTTTTGGAAACTACTCCATACATTGAACCTTATTTCAGTGTTTGAAAAAAGAAAATGGCATCTGAATATTTCTGCCTGCAAACTTAAGATTGTTACCCTCGCTTTTTTTTTTTTTTTACTTATAATGTTTGTATATGAAATTGCTGCCTCACACAATTACTTGAAATAAATTTGCTCTTAATCCTATGTCTAGGAATGAGAATGGAGCAATGTAATTTGTGCTCAAAATAATAAAATCTGCCTCTGAATTTTTATCTGCTTCTCAGCTTTCACTGTATGACACTAATTTCAGTCTCTTCCCTGGAGCAGAATGATTGGTACACCTTTCCAACAGGTTTCTTATAAGAAATACTCACACTCCTGAAGCACGGAAATTTGATGACTTATTCAGTGGGTTCGAGCAAATGAATAACTTTCTCTGCAAGCTCTGCATCATGCTTATCTATACAGTGCAGTATTAAGGCTTCCTTTTATTTAAGCAGTTTTTTTAAACACATAATAGCTGCCATTCCATATTTCTTGGACATTTTGTATACGATGAGCAAGGTCAAAGATCTTCGGATGTCATGCAGTGTATCTCTGACTGAAGAAGAATAATAAATGTGGCTCTGTATCTTTCATTAGGAGCCCTGGTGGCACAAAGGTTAAGAATTCGGCTGCTAAGCGAGAGGTTGGTGGCTTGAACCCATCAGTGACTCTATGGGAGAAGAGACTTGGTGATTTGCACCCAGAAAGATTTCAGCATAGGAAAACCTACTGGGCAGTTCTACTCTCATATAGGGTCAGCATGAGTCAGAATCAACTAGACCGGAAGCAATGACATATCTTTAATGCCTATGGCCAGTATTTCTTTCACATTACCAAACCAAACCTGCTGCTGTTGAGTCAATTCCAACTCACAGCGACCATACAGTACAGAGTAGAGTTGCCCCATATGGCTTCCAAGGAGCACCTGGCAGATGAGCTGGGCTAAATGCACACTAAAAAATGGGATGAAGACAATGTACCCTTGGGATTCCGAAATCACTCCTAGGCTCACTCCATTGTCAGCAATCATCGCACAGCATACTTATCTCCCAGTTTGCCATTCTATAAGCATATCTCCTAAAAATCACTATGCTGATAACTGTTGGAGACCCTGAAGTCGCTTGCTAAGCAAGAAGACCAAAAGAATAATCATTCATTCATTCTACTCTGGTTATTTAAAAAACAATCATTGGGTCTTACTCAAATATGTGATGAGAGAGAAGTAACACACCGGAAAAATCATATATTTTGCGCAGCATACTGTCATTACATAAAAACACTGCTTTAGTGGCATATTTTCTAGAAAGAGTTTGTATAGGGATTCATACTTTGAGAAAGAATAAAAGATCCTTTGTCTCTAACTATTGAAAATAGTTGACAGTCTTTAATAATCTTTTCATCAAACTTTTAAGTATTTAGATTCAAAACTATAATTGATTTACCAGAAATATTGGGATAAATCAGCCTAAACTCATGTCAACCATTGCAGCTTTAGACCTTTAGAGCTTTTATAACTTGTAAAATTTTGGTTGACATTCTGTTCATGATAAAATTTCCAAAATATTTTTGTTGTTGTTATTTTCTTGTTTTTTTTTTTTTTTGGTAGGACTCCTGGATAACATGGAATCAAACAATTATAATTGAAATATAGTTCTTCCAAGTTATTTTGGTTAAAGTTGTGGACCCTAGTTCACCATTCCATTCTACACATATTAAATTACAGGATTTCTTATTTCTTAGACAGGTAGTCCCAAACTTACAATGTATTTGAGTTACAACAAACCGTGCTTAAACTGTCTTTTTAAAAATTTTTTATGTCTTATTGTTAGTAATATGTACTACTAATATGCTCATATTATTATTCTCAGATGTTCACTTGCAGAAGTTCAAAAATTGGTTTTAAATTTATAAAGATACTGATAATAAAAGGCACTAATAATGAAAACTTAAAAAAAAAAGATATTCAACTTAGAACAAACTTACAACGAAGCTGTCAGAATGGAATCCTGAAGTAAGTCAGACACTACCTGTATTCTACTCTGTATTATTTCTTAAATTTTCGAGAAATATTTGTTGGCCCAAAGAAATAAAATGTTCTCCCTAAAGTTATCTACCAGTAACCCAGTGCCGTCGAGTCGATTCCGACTCATAGCGACCCTACAGGACAGAGTAGAACTGCCCCATAGAGTTTCCAAGGAGCACCTGGCAGATTCGAACTGCCAACCCTTTGGTTAGCAGCTGTAGCACTTAAATTCTCAATAGTTCATTTAACTGTTGACCTTTCTCCCCACTTGTTTAACTATTTTCAGGTTCTGAACAATGGCTTTAATACATAAATCTCTAATACATAAAGCTTTTATCATAATTATTAGTGGTCAAAATGTTTTACTTTTATGGTTATAAATAGTTTGGCTGATATTATTTCTCCATATATATCACATAAGAAAATTTCATTTTAAGTAATGTCTAAGGTACTTCCCTCTAGTTAAAACTGAAGATTGAGATGTTAAAAAAGAATCAGAATCACATGCTTTGTTTGTAAACCTGACTTTGTCACAGTAATTAGATACAAAGTCACCTACACAATCAGTCATTGATCAGTAGACGTACAGCAATGCCAAACTAGATGTCGATGTTGGCATCTGGCTCTTTGGCTTTCCAAAGATCAAGACAGAAGCTGAGGCTAAAGAGCATATAAAGAGAGCAAGGCCAAACTTGAGTCCATTTTTATTTTGTACCCTGGACTTAAGTTTATCAGCAATGGGAAGACATGGGCATATATTTATGTGGGCTTGTATTAATAAACATTGCTGAATATCTCCTGTTTTGCCTGGTAAGGTGCTTTGTGCTAAGGATTCACGAATAGAAGGCCAGGTAAAACCCTGTCTTTACACAGAGCAATGTCTAGCGGAGAAGACTGATGTGGCCAGCGGATCAAAACTAGTCTATATGACAAATGCCACCAGAGATGCAATTACAGAGAAGCCTTAAGGGGTGAGGTCTCAGCAGTATATGATGGGTTTAACCGTGCAATAATAGGGGTGAAGACTTTCCTTACAGAGGAAACAACGTGAGCATACAGCCCAGGAACCTTCAGGAAGCTGAACCGCTTTTAATATGCCTGGATATGTGGTATAAAAAGAGGTGTGATAAGACCTGAGGTGGGATTGTTACAGGAACCAGGTTATGCAAGGTGTGCAATGCCACGCTAAGGGAGTGGGTTTCGGAAATGATTTCCAATCCAGGTGACCTGGGGTGAGGCTTACGGACATTTATTTGTGCTAGGCAACATCATCACAGGTAATGAGAAACTGTGGATATACTTTAAGCACAGGGATGCTGTGATAATATTTTCGTTTCTGAAAGTGATGTGAGGGGATGTATTTGATTGCTGGGAAAAGGGTGGACACGGGGTAGGCCAGTGAGAACCACTGGGTGTGGCCATTATCTAAGTGAGGTGGCAGGGATGGCCAGGGTGACAAGAAGGGGTAGATCTCAGAGACAGCAACAAGGTAGAATCCACAAGATATGGAAACAGGCTTGATGGGGGTGGAATTAAAGAGGAGCATCAACTGTGAGTTGAGTTATATTCACGGCAGTTATGAAGTACCTGATGAACATCCAAAAGAAGTGTCACAGTAGACACTGCTATTTAAGAGACTGGAATTTAGTAGAGCATCCTAGCTGCGATACATGGATTTTGTTGTCAATGACTACATGTGACTAAAAAAAAAAAAAAAAAAAAACTAGTGCCATCGATGTGACTAGGTGGGAGAAAATAAGATTATCTGAAGACAGGGTACAGAATGAGACTAAAATGAGATGGAGGTATTCAAATTTTTACCTGGGACACTACTTAGAATGTAACCAATTTTGATGACTCAGCAGGGACTCAAGATAACTAGGAAGGAAGGAGGTTAGATGTGAATTTTGTGGCTCATATACTTATAAGTCGCCCACTCTGCTTCCCTGACTGGATGCTGGCTATTTATCCCCAGGGGACTTCAGCAATCCACTCCAAACAGACCTCATAGTGTATCTGGCACTTTTCTGTCTCTTTTCACACTTTTAAGTTGACTTTCATCCTTGGTTTTGCATGATCAAGATTTATGTGAGAAGGGTCTCAGAGTACGATTTCCTTGTCCTTGCTTATTCATGTTATGGCAGTTGAAAATTAGGCTCTGTCATGAGGGGGGAAGCTATTTGACAGTCGATGACTTGCTCTGAGATGATTTCAATGGTGATTGTGAGTATACCAGAATAAAACGTGATGGCAACAAATAAGAAATCAGCATCTGTAGTATCTACTGAACTCCGCTCTCACGTGTGTGGCTGCACTGCCTGCCACACTCCAAGAGAAGGAAGTAATTACTGGCCTGGCCATGTGCCATGCATATGTCCCTTTAGCACTCCACACTTGCAGATGGAGATAGGCATCATTTTTGATGGGTATAAATATTCACACGCAAATATGTTTAAGTTTCCACAACCCATGACTTTTTTGTGTACAGCTTGCTTTCACAGGCACCTGGAAGTGGCCCAGTCTACTGTCTTATAAGAATTGCTCTTCTTTCTGCCCAGGGCTCTGAGGACCTAGAATCCAGGAAACAGGCTGCCAGGGCACGTAAGTTCCTCTCTAGCGTGTGTGTCCCCGCAGTGGTGAGGGAAAGCCAGCTGAGTCACAGGGTATCAAGACTGATTTCCAATTTTTAAACTGTTATTATGTGATGTTTAATTGGAATTATTTCTAAGGACCTGAGGGATAGTCCTTTCTAATCAAGATAAAAGAATAACTAGTGTGCAACTCTGAGGTGAGAAAAAAAATCTTAAAATACCTCTGATCCAATTGATACAGTATTTATACATGATAATGGTTCCATGTCTTCTTGTAACAAATTAATTTTTTTAATTAACAAACTTAAGACTTCAATTTGCATTAAGGCCGCATAAGCATAACCTATTCTCAGATCCAAATGAAGGAAAGGAAACAAAAGCAAGGGACATAAACCTAATTTAAAATAACAATTTTTTTTTTCCTTCAATACTGGGGTCAGGTTATTAAGCACAAATCCCATTCTTCCTTGAATGGAAGATTGTTATTGTGCATAATTTGAAAACATTCCATTTTCTCCGTTTACCTCAAAAAAAAAAAGCAAAAAAAACCCAGTGCTGTCGAGTCTATTCCGACTCATAGCGACCCAAGCCCCAAATGCCTTAACATGCAATACAGGATCCTGCACATCTACCACGCCTCCTCCTAAAACAAACCCTCTATATCACCCTCGTGCTAACCATACAGAAGGTGGGCTCTTCACCTAGGGCCTTCAATCATGGCATTCCCTTCCTGGAAATTCCCTCTCATCACTAGTAAAACCAGGTCGATCTTACATGCTACCTTCTCTTTGACATGCTCTGCAGTCATCATGATTTGAAGTAGTCACCATTTTCTCTGTGCTCTTCGCTTACACTTATTTTATAGTACACTTCCTTTGCTAAATGTTTCTTGCTTGTTCTCCTCACTAGGAAAGCTCCTAGGAAAGACCCTTGAAGCAAGACCAAGTAAAACCACATATAATAATCGCACAAAGAGATTTATTGAGTTCAGTTGAAAAGAACTAAACCAATTCCTGCGTTAATAGTAACAAGAAAATTTTAAACAAAATGGCAAGGGTTAGAAAGCTTATACGTTTCATTTTAATATTTAATTCATTCAAGGCTTTTTTTAGTATCCATTTTAATATTTTATTCATTCAATATGTATTTTGTAGCACTTCTACGTCAATTCATTTTAATATTTTATTTATTCAGTGTATTTTTTTTTTTTTTAGTATATCTATGTATCAGGCATTGTTCTAGGTTCTTAGGATGTATCAGGGAACAAATATCTCTTTCCTTGTGGAGCTTTCAGCCTAGCGATGGAACAGAGAATAAAGAATAAAAACAATAAATATAAGAAATTGCATATTAGAGAGTGACACATGCTATGGAGAAAAAGGAAAACAAATAGAGTATCATAAAGGCAATTGGGAGTGCTAGATGGGGAAATGTGTTACAGTTTTAAATGGGTTGGTTGAGATATGCTTCATTGAGATGGTGGCATTTTTACCACAATTTCATGAGTTAGAGTCACCTGCAGCAAACAGCCAATTATTGAGATGGGGTAAGGTGGGTAGCAAGAGCTTTTTTAGATACACTGGTACATGGAGACAGAGGGGTATGATCTCCTCCTAAATCTGTCTGTCTCCAGGAACTGCAGGCCAGCTGGGGTCTTATAGGGAAAGGGGGACATGGGTTTTAGGAGCTTGTGGAATGTCCATTCTCTTTCTGTTTGGTTTTGGTGGTCATATTTCAAACATGTTGATCTTTTCTTGCCATTATCCCGCCAGCCCAGAGGGTGGCAGGGCCATCCTTTGTCCTGTTTGACAGGCTTAGATTGACATTGCTTGTTTTTCATGGTCCTAGGGGAAACATTAGTTAACATTTAACTTTTACGGGAGTTAACAGCAAAATTATACTTGAAGACAGAGACAGGCTAGGGAAAGGAAAAATGGCACAGATTCTGTTCAAGATATAGCTGAGCAGCCTGTTTTAATCCTCCCTTTTTGTTGTAGGTTTCTCAAACTTGGGAAACAGGGCGCCGCATCTCTCTAGCTGTTTCCTGCTGGAGGGGGGCATAGAGGCCTAGAGGTTAGAACAGTGGAACTCTTGTGTTGTCTGAGTTAAACAATTATATCTCTCTTGTATCTATAATAGTGGCCATTTATTGGGCTGTTGTTCTCTTCTTGACGGGGGATGGGTTGAAATCTCTGAGCAACCATCATTTGGAGCTGGAACTTTTGAATCACATGAAATAACTCTTTACCCTTTGCGGGAGAAGGCACCAACTCATTAAGGCATACACCAAGACACATAAACTTGTCTAGAAAGAAGAACAACAGAAGCAAAGTTTAAAACAGAAATTAGTGAAACGGTTAGAGCACAAACAATTCTTAATACTTTTACAGCACTTATTATTATGATGAGAAAAAAATTTTTTTTTTTTTTTTTATTTACCAGTCTTTGTTTTGTGTCTTGAAGAGTCACTTAAGTCTTAACTGGTTCATATATTTAAAAAGGCAAATGTGGGAAGCAGACAAGTATGCTGCTAGAGTCATGCCTTTTCAAGTCCTAGGAATAGTAACAGGGTATAAAATGGGCAAAATCATTGAAAGCTTTACCTTTTCACAAATCAGCTAGAAACTGTGATCTTATATTTTGAATTGTCCTCCTTAATAATCATTGGTATAGGTTTCAGTAAACGACAGTCAGGAGGGTCTTCATTGGCCCAACAAATTTTCTATTTACTATAAGAGCTAGTAAAAAAAAAAAAAAGGAGTCTTTTGTGTTCTGGCTTATGTGAAACGTTCTCTAAAAGATATTTTTCTTTCTTAAAAAGATAATTTTTAAGATTGTCCCATCTATTTTCTTTATCTCAGGGCTCATTTGATGTGTCTTAGTGAGTTTTTGTGAGCCCTTGTGAGCCCAGCCCCAGCTGGGTCACTTTTTTAGTGCCCACCGACAGGGAATAATGACTCTAATATTATTTCTTAAATCACTTTCTCTTTTCAGTCGGAGATTGGAGATAACACATTGATGATCAATACCTAGACTTAATCAAGTTCCTAGATGGTGGCCACTGCAGGCTTTTTAAACTCACAGTGCTAGTTTTTCACTGGATACCATCTGGTTCTTCACCAGGATCTTAAGTAAGAGCACAATTTTTATCAATTGTAGACTCAATGTACATCAACTTTTTAGCCCAAGGCTTTTTCTTTTGCCTTTTAAGTGTGCAAGACAGTAAAGGATAATTTTTTTTTAAGTCTAATACTATCAGGACTATCTCTTGCAGTAGTGATGTATCTCATGTACCTATTTTTGATGGTAACTACCAAATAAATCTGGTATTTGTAAGGGTGTTACAGTGTGTAACCAAGTAGCTTGCTGCCCAGTTTTATGTGTTCTTTTTTTCCTGTGTTATTTATCTAAATGTAACAAGAGGTATTTGTTACACCACAGATCACACCTTTTTGGGGAGGATAAAAAATCTCAAGTTGGTTTCATTATCTCATGTCACCTCGGCTTAATGAAGTCAGAGATCCCTGTTGTGTTTTTATCCCAGTAGCAACTTTTTCTGTTATTTTTCTCATAGTGATTGAGGAATTTCTTAAAGATTTCTCTAATTTGGCTATATCATAAGTAGGAATTAAATTTACCAATCACAACCTGAGTGTTGGATCAATGGACTTTCCTCTGACTCTTGTTTTTTAATGAGTGACAATTTAACACTCTCTTTCTAATATTTACTAGAATCATTACTATGAATATCTAAAGGTAATCTTAATTTTCTTAAAGTGTATTGTCCCACACATTCTTCAGGACTCTAAAGAAGAGATTACTTACATAAATTCACTGTCAGTTATAAAGGGATTATCTAAATTAGTTTAGTTGAATCTATCACCCAAAAAACATATCTATAAAGCACAAGAAGTTTGTCTAGAGAAAACAGAAGATATAGAAAAATTTACATGTGATAAATAAGTTTCTATTAAAGTATACATGATTAGCAATATACTACAGGATGGACTTCTCTTGCTGGAAATTTTTAGTTAATTTGTTTAAAACATATTAAGTGTTCTTCTCAAGGGCAAGATGCCCCTCCTTGGTTTACCTATTAACAGTCATGGGCCACTTTTTAAGAAGCAGAAGTGAAAAACTTAAGACAGCATAGGGTCTAAGCCATGAGGTTAATCCCTCCTGAAAGCCTGGTTTCTTTAAAATACATAATTTTTTGTAGAGCAAGTAGGTAAGAGGTTGATTATAAACATTAGACAGGTATTTCATATAACACTGTTTTGAAGACTGATTAAACTGATTACTGGTTTACCCTAAACATAATTCTCAGTCTGATCTTTGGAGTTAGTTTTTCAAAACTGACTGAATTCTTTAAAAAAAAAAAAAAGCACAACACCCAGAGTAAAATGGCCTTGTTACTTTATTTGGACAACTGTTTGACTCAAAGTGGTTTAGGAATCAGTTTCTTTGTTTTTTTTCTCCAAAACTCAAGGTTTAAAAGGACACCCAAAGGTGATGGCCTATGTGTGTTGCCCCAACTTCCATGAAAGCCAGAAGTCTGGATTCTAGGAGAATTAGGTACAACTGTCTCATGGTTCTCTTCTTTGGCTCATGATCTCGTTATAGAATCTTTGATTAAAAATGTTCAATAAATGGTTATTGGGCACTATCTGGTTTTTAAGATCTCAGGCACCATACAGTGAATCAGGAGATAGAAACACTATTAGGCCAATTGTCTGAAATAACCAGTAAAACCATAACTCTAAGGTCTTTGAACCAAGGAAACAAATCTCATGAGGTGTTTGTTTATGCAAAAGCAACATCAGCAACTGCTTGTCATGTGCCCCACAGCAGCTATATTTTGTAAAACCTCAATTTGTGTATTAATATAAATACAGCAATAATTATCTATTAAGGCACAAAACTGTTCCAAAAGAACTAATAGGAAATCTAATGTTATTTTAATTTGTAAAATCGTAAGTCAAATTTCAGAGACTTCTGTGGTTATGATATTTACAACTTTGTTAAATTTATCAACAAGAACTTTTAATTCAAGAGCTGTAATATTTAAACCTACTAGTTAGATAATTTATGAGAAAGGAGTGTGACCCTAATATTCTCTAGTCTGTTTTTTCTTTTTCAAAACGGACGACCGAGAGGTTGACATAACTAAGGCCATGATAAATATATAAGTTTTTCTCTTGTTTTCTGCCTGCCTCTTCTTTCACATACCTCTGTTAATTACTTTGTTCTTTGTTTTAATTTGATGTAAACAACTTTGTTTTGCTCTGTCTACCTGTGACTTACAACCTGCCACAGGGAGATTAGAGTCCAGGTGTCTGATATGCATGCGCTTAGCCCCATAAAGAGATTTTCCTGCCTGCGTCTCTTCAGTCTGACAGAGTCCCTGTCACTATTCTGCAATGAGAAACTCTTTTGGCCACCAGCACGCTACAAAGACAATTCTAACACTTATAAAACCCCACACAAGCTCCAATGTAAAATCATTCCCTGGGACTCCACAGAGACAGTTCGTGTCTCTGCCGGGTCCCAGGTGATGTACGCATCTCTTAAACAAACTTTCTCACTCTTTCTGACTTGGAATATATTTCATTGGCTCGACTGCTCTAGGGCACAGACCTTAATCTGGTAGCAGGAGAAAATGGTTAAGCATTTCTCATTTTTAGAAAGACTTTAAAACATCAGCAATATTTTCACATAAAACCCATAGTATCTTTTGGTTTACTCAGCCTTATGTAGTTAATTTTTGTTCCAAGTGATTCTGGATCGACTGCAGTTCGCGAATCCAGCAACTTTTGCATGGGAGTTCTGGAAATCTTGATTGAGTCTAGTCACAGTCTTTTTCTTAAGTCCAATATCGTTCATCTTTTTTGTTGAGATATTCTAGTCAAATGTTTTCAGAAAATCAGAAAGTAAAAACTTATTTGTGGATGACAAAACTTAATATGGCCGTGATTAATACACACATAACTCTTCATAGTGAAAGACCTGATAGAAATTAACTACAAGCATAACGTAAAGGCCAAATAAAATCAGTTAAAAATTTTTTAGATAGAAGTATTTTTAAATAAAACCATTAACCATTTTTTAAAAGAGCTTCAGATATAATACATAATAATCTTGAGGCCTAATACCATATAGTCAGGATATATTAAGAATATACCAAGATTTCCAAGTCTCTAAATACCTGAATAGTAATAAAAATAATGTCGTAGGTAAATGATGTGAATTCTTTAATGAAACTATTGGCTTTAAAGATGTTAGATTTAAAAAAAAAAATTTGCAACCAAGTTAGCAATAAAGAAATAATAATAAAATTATTGCATCATATTACGTGTTTATTGCCTAATAAAACCAAAAAGCAGTGCCATCGAGTTGATTCTGACTCATAGCGACCCCATAGGACAGAGTAGAACTGCCCCATAGAGTTTCCAAGGAGAGGCAAAAACACAAAAGGACATACTAACATATAAACTTTAACCCAAAGAGAATCAGGCACTTCTCATGATTTTAACAAGTTCTATATGTTAAATAAACTTTTTTTTAGCACTTTTTCTTTATAAAAATTTTGTGGCTTCCCAACTTGTCAGGAGTTTGTCATAATTTAACCAAGAAATAATACTTTATTTAACCACAAATCTTAAAGTAAAAACCTCAATTTTTTTTTTTTTAAACCATGTGGCTTGGTTTCTGACTCAGGAATTTATTCTAATGGCAGACTGAACCTTTGCCTTTGAAGCAGTTTACACAAAAAGATTAACTCTTTAACTCAGTAATCAAGGAAAATTTTGTTATTTTAACAGCGAGAAATCTAATTCTTTGTTTTATATGCTATTTAACATTAAAGCTCTTAAAAATCTCATAAATTAAACTATTATACTTTAGTCAGACAGATAAAACTTTTACCATTATCAAGTAAATTTCTTTTTTTAATAAACCCCTTAAACGTCCTTTGTTGTATATCTCTTATAGTGAAAAAAAATTTTTTTTCCATTCCTTTATATGGCAAAAATGAACTCACTCATTAGCAGACCCAAATACACACATATATATTCTCCCTGTCAGCTTCTTAAAGTTCTCGTACAATAGAGAGAACTTGTTTACAGCTTTTTTATGATTGGGATCCACCCAATTTTTGATAACTATATTAAAACAGCAATTTTCTTTATCTTTTGTCCTAAAAGGTCTCCACCTAGTGGAAAGGAGTCTTTTAAAAGCTTTTTTTTCTGGAGCTATATGACCCTGGAGAGCAGGGGCTGCGGGCTGACAAAGCCTGGTCTTGCCGTTCCCTACCTACCTTTTAACTCAGGGTAGTAGAAGAGAAGATTAGGTCAATCTAATTCATTTACATATGTTTAAGTCAACCTAGACCTTTTGAAAGGCAAAAGATAACTAATTTCTTTCCCTTTTACTGTTCTGGAACTATTACTTTTACTTTAAGACAAAGTTATCCTTTTTTGTTGTTGTTGTTGCTTGGTATTTTGTACACTCTCACTTTTAATGTCTTTATTCTTTACACCAGCCGCACTGGTCTCTTTTTAAGGTGTGTGGGGCCTTCTTGGCTTCTGTGGTGTTGGTCTCCCTCGTTTTCTTTGTTTTCTTGGAGGATGGCCTTTAGCCTGCAAGGCAGTAGTTAGGAAAGCTGCCTGGTGATTTGGGGTTATAAATTTCTTTTATCTTCCTTATTTCAGTTAGACTAACTTGGCAGGTCATTTCTACTAGCCAAGAGATTTTTAACCCTATACTTCTTTCAGTTTTTCAAGCTTTTCTTTTTCTTTTTTTTTTTTAATGTAAGAAAAGAATTTCCAATGTTTAAGAATGTACCCTGGGGCGAATCTCCTGGTAAGTTCTCTTAATTTTTCATTCTGTCCAATTAACTGTCCCCAAGAACCTGGACTTTTTATTTTTATGGACAGTTGATACCACCAGCTTTTTCTTTTGGTCCAATAGGAATTTTTTTTGTCTTTTGCACTGCAGCCAAGAGTTTTTTTTTCAGCTCTGGGAGACAGCCTCTTTTAAAATCTTAACACTCTGCCTGGAGTATTCTCTGTACTTTTTTTAAATGTAGTGATAATGAGAACTGACCAGTACACAGTTAAACACTGGTTAAGGACTTCTCAGACTCTTCCTGGTTGTCTTCTCAGATCAAGGTGGTCTTCTGGTTAGAATGGCAAAACTGAAAGGTAAAAGTACTTAAGTTTTATTTTCTAAGAAAGATAAAATCCCCTATGATGAAATAATTAGAGTAAAGCAAATAGTTATCATCCATTAATGCTGTTATAAATTAGAAGCATTCAGGATTTTGCTCTCTGCAACCCAAGTTTAAAGACTCCAGAAGGCATTGAAAAGTCAGCTGAGGGACCTATGGCTGATATTCCCAAGAAGTCCTCAGGATAATCAAGCAGGCAGTCTCAATTATGAAGAGCATGAGTTTTCGAGTACTGTTATGGTGCTTAAATTATTACATGTACTTGAGTTCTACTGGAATTTTAAATGGAGTCAAAGAGAAGAAAATAATAAGATTTGCTCTAGGTAACCAGGTTCATCATTACTGAATTGGAGTGAGAGTGATTATGAATATGAGTTTGAGCATATCCCCAACCTCCAAACACACATAGAGTTATTAGAAAATGATACTGAGTCATAAAATTCTGGCTTTAATGACATTAAAAAAAAATTTGATTGTCATTCAATCAATGTGACCATACTGATTTTATTACTCTGACATCGTATTATTTGTTCCCCAGAATGGGATTCTGAGAGCAGGTGTTGCCTGCAGAGTTTATTGGGGAACGCCCTCAGGAGATACACCTGCAAGAAGTGAGTGAGGCAGGGAAGAGCTGAATTGCAGTGAGGCTGCAGCTGCAGCTCCCTAGGTACTATAAAAAAAAAAAAAAGGTACTATAGGAAACTCTAAAGCTGGGATGGCCTTGCAGAGTTGTTCTGAATGGAGTGTGGAGTGGGGCCTTTGTATTCCTCCATCAATCAGCCAGTCACTGTGTGCTGCCCCCTGGGCAAGGCAGGTCTCTGCTGCCCAAGGTTGTGCAGCTGTGAGCCTGTAGCAGGCAATGTTTTTGCAACTAGGGGATGGGTGGGCCAGCCCTGAGGAGGGGACCTGGGCAGCGAACTCCAGTAACTACATGTGGTGACCGGATCAATTACACAATCTGCCACCATTGGGCTTATTAGTCATAGCTTGTATCATACACTGTGATGGATGAGAAAATTTGGAACTTTCAGTGTTTGTGCAAGTATGATGTTATCTGATCTAGCTCAACAGTATTTGGAATCCGCATGAACCCAAGGTGTACATTTAAGTCTAAAGTTTTATTTCATTTTGAGGATTTCACTGAAAATAATTTTTTCTTCTTGATGGATTTTTCTTCATTTTGGAATATCGTTCTTCTAACTTATCAGAGGCAAAAAGGGGAAATGCAGCAAATAGAAGCAGCAGAGTAGAGAAGATGAAGTCACCTAACAGAAGTCCTGTTTTCATTTGAAGGATTGAGAAATTCTGTCTTATAAATCTGTCCACTTTGTTTTCAGGTCTATGCCAGACAGAAAGGAAAGAAATATTAGCTTAGCATCTATTTGAGCTGCCGTGGTTTGTATGCACCATATAAATAGAAAGGCAGAGCAAATCTGGAAGTTTTCGCAGAGGGGTAAAACATAGATAGCATAGTGAGTAAGCGTAAGAGACACTGAAAGAAAATGTAGAAAATCCTCAGCTGGAAGTTAGGATAGCAGGCTGGGTTCTTTCCATGGCTTTGACACTAACCATGCCCTCTTAGACAAGGCATCTCATCCATGTGTGCCTCCATTTCTTCAGTTATAAAATGACGATTACTGGGGCCTTGCTTAACTCACAAGAAATTATGGGGATCAGATGATAGGCCTGTGCATAGGCTTTGAAGACAATACAACACTAAAGAAAGATTAATAAGAAATGAAACTGTAACTATGGACTCAGGGTTAAGAGGGTTGGAATATTGGATAAGGCAAGTCCAAAGTTCTAAATGGAAATGTCAGGCCACTTAAATGTCACTATAGAAATAATTTTTTCTCATTAGAAGTAAATTACTGATGTGATAATCTAGGTAAAGGGCTAAACTCACTGCTCTGGCTTGCAAAAGCAGCCATGAGCATTAGTTTTCATTCCTCACAAGTGCATCCTCCCTTTTGTTGTCAGAAACATGTCCAAGGCTTATTGTGAAATGTACAATACTCACTCAAGGAACTGGATCCACACTGGGCAGGAAACAGATAAACATGATCTTTAGTCAATATTTTGTCCATTTCTCCAGGAAGGACCCTAGAACAATGGGTACATCAGAATTTCTCTCAGGGGCAGATTTTTTTAGGGCTTGTCTTGTCCCCTTCTTTTCAACTGAAAAAGTTGTGTGAAATAAAGGTGACTGATGGGGAGCCAGAGTGGTTCTTTGAAATTCAATTCCCTTCTCTCCCAGAAACCCAGGAATTTGTGTATTCATATGCAATGCTTGGAAACCCTGGTGGCATTGTGGTTAAGTGCTAGGCTGCTAACCAAGTGGTCAGCAGTTCAAATCCACCAGGCACTCCTTGGAAACTCTATTGGGCAGTTCTACCCTGTCCTATAGGGTCACTATGAGTCGGAATCGACTCGACGGCAGTGGATTTTGCTTTTTTGGGTATGCAATGCTTTGCCATTAAAGCACATTTAAAAAATGTATTCATATTTGATTTTATTTATGCATAATTCTCATGAACTGGAAAATGTATGTGACTTGATAAACAGCAAGATCAGTTGAATATAATATATGCTCTGGCCTTTTTTTTTTTTTCTAGTTTACACTGAGAAAGAATCCTAATACCTTGAAGAGTTTACACATAGATGATGCACTTTCTTCAAAGCAGATGAAAGAAAAACCCATGCGATTATGGAGCTTCTACTGCTAATGACAAAATTACTGCCAGGTGATCAATTTTCTCTTTAACTATTAATAAAAGTGACCTCAGTTTACTTAAAATAAACTTGTCCTGAACAGAGTTCCAGATGACTTTAATGGTTCTAAATGGAAGTTGCTTGGTATAAACACAATGGCCTAAGGAGGGGGTGACTGACAACACATTTGATGAACAAGCTCCAAGGGAGGAGATTGAAAGTGAATTCTACAAAGAGGTATTAGCAACCATGAACATAATAAACAAATTCAGATGAAAAGAACATGAGTGAATAAAAGATGAGGGATACAATGAACACTATTAAGGTATGCAGGCTCCAGATAGGTGACAGATTTCAGAAAGAACTGGTCCAAAGGACAGATGAGAAAGATCAGGTCAACCAAGGAGGTTGATTAAGCGATGTGAGGAGATGCTCCCAAAGTGGGAGGTTTGGGGAGCAGATTTCAATTGTGCATTATCTCACCAGGTGAAGAATATGCAGTACAGACATGGCTATAACAAGAAAATACAAACTGTGAAAATAGCAGTGAAATGAAAAGAATGAACTCTCCTTTAATAGGGAGGAACAAGCAGGAAGGAGCTGACCAAGAAATAGTCATTGGAGAATTTAGTCATCTTCATTAACTTGTAAAATTCAAAAGGAGCGAAAGGTGAAAATGTAGCCAAAAACACTTATTCAGAAAGTGCAAAGTAGAGATATTTGGTGTCTAAGCTGAGATGTTTTTCTAAAATGCTTTTGTTATCCTCCTTTTTAAGAAAAAAAAAGTCAATATTGTAACCATCTTAAGAACAGATTTGTTGCATTGAACACTGATGAATGAAGGCCAGACAAATTATGAAATAACATCAAGGACATTGTACGTGAAGAAAACAAGAGGTCATTAAAAAGAAACAAAGACCAAAATGGATGTCAGAAGAGACTCTGAAAGTTGCTCTTGAATGTAGAGTACTTAAAGCAAAAGGAAAAAATAATGAAGTAAAAGAAATGAGCACTAGATTTCAAAGGGCAGCTGGAGAAGACAAAGTATTATAATAGAGAGAAACCAAAACGGAAGAACATGTTCACCATTTCCTAAGCTGAAAGAACTGAAGAGAAAATTCAAGTCTCGAGTTACAATACTGAAGGATTCTACGGGGATAATTTTAAATGACACAGAAAGCATGAAAACAAGATGGAAGGGAAAACACAAAATCACTGTGCCAAAAAGAATTGGTCACCATTCAACCATTTTAAGAGGTAGCATATGATTAAGAACCAGAATCGATGGTACCGAAGGAAGAAGCCCAAGCTGCACTGAAGGCAATGACAAAAAATAAGGCTCCAAGAGTTGACAGACTTCCAATTGAGATGTTTCAACAAACAGATGTAGTGCTGGAAGAGCTCACTTGTCTCTGTCAAGAGATTTGGAAGACTGGAAGAGATCCATATTTGTATCCCAAGAAAAGTGATCCAACAGAATTTGGAAATTATCAAACAATATCATTAATATCATACAGAAGTAAAATTTTGCTGAAGATCCTTCAAAAGTGATTGCAGCAGTACAATGACAGGGAAATGCCAGAAATTCAAGCCAGATTCAGAAGAGGACATGGAACAAGGGATATCATTGCTGATGTCAGATTGATCATGGAAGAAAGCAGAGAATACTAGAAAGATATTTACCTGTGTTTTATTGACTATGAAAAGGCATTCCACTGTGTGGGTCATAACAAATTATGGATAACATTGTGAAGAACGAGAATTCCAGAACACTTAACTGTGCTCATGAAGAACCTGAACATAGGCCAGGAGGTCATTTTTCCAACAGAACAGGGGGATGCTGAGTCATTTAAAGTCAAGAAATTGTGTGTCAGGGTTATATCCTTTCATCATACTTATTCATTCTATATGCTGAGCAAATAATTTGAGAAGCTGGACTATATGAAGAAGAACATAACATCAGGATTGGAGGAAGACTCATTAACAACTTGTGACAGAGATGAAACAACTTTGGTTGCTAAAAGTGAAGAGGACTTGAAGCACTTACTGATGAAGATCAAAGGCCACAGCCTTCAGTATGGATTACACTTCAACATAAATAAAACATCTTCACAACTGGATCAATAAACAACATCATGATAAACAGAGAAAAGATTGACATTGTCAAGGATTTCATTTCCCGTGGATCCACAATCAACACTCATGGAAGCAGCAGTCAAGAAATCAAAAGATGCATTGGGCAAATCTGCTGCAAAAGAACTCTTTAAAGTGTTAAAAAGCAAAGATGTCACCTTGAGGACTAAGGTGCACCTGACACAATCCACAGTGTTTTCAATTGCCTCATATGCATGTGAAAGCTGGACAATGAGTAAGGATGACCAAAGAAGATTTGAGGCCTTTGAACTATGGCGTTGATGAAGAATATTGAATATACGTGAACTGCCAGAAGAATGAACAACACTGTCTTGGAAGTACAGCCAGAATGCTCATTAGAAGCAAAGATGATGAGACTTAGTTTCACATATTTTGGCCATGTTATTATTATTATTTATTAGGAGGGACCAGTCCCTGGAGAGGGACATCAGCTAAAAACAGGAAAACCCTTAACAAGATGGATTGACACAGTGGCTGCAACAATGGGCTCGAGCATAACAAGGATTATGAGGACAGCACAGGACTGGGCAGTGTTTAATTCTGTTGTACATAAGCTGTGTTATGCAGAGATAAATCACACCCACCCAGTGCCGTCGAGTCGATTCCAACAGAAATACATTTTCTAAATTATGACAATATTTTTCATTCCAGTACTACTTTAAAAATTCACACATTTTGATCACAAATATTAAAATATATATGTATGTTTATACACATCTCAATGCCTGAGAAATATTATCGATTTATTTTTTCTTCATAGTTGTTTCATTACCTATCTTAATTATTATAGTAGCAATGAATGTGGCACTATCCCTGTATGCAATATTATATTTTGTTCTGTTTTTAGCAGCCATTGAATTGACTGCAACTTGTGGCAACCCCATGTACAATAGAATGAAATGCTTCCTGGCCTTGTGTCATTCTCATAACTGCTGGCCTGTTCAAGACCATCATTGAGACTACTGTGCCAATCCATCTCATTAAGGGTATCCTTTGCCCTTGCTGGACCTCTCTTTCACCAAACTGATGTCCTCCTTCAGCAATTGACCCCTTCTGATGATGGTCCAAAGCAAACGAGCCTGACAATGTTCTCTTGAGATCTATAGCTAATTGTCAGAAGTAGATCACCAGGCCTTTTTCCCTAGTCTTAGTCTGGAACCTCTGCTGAAATCTGTCCACCATGGGTGACCCTTCTGGTATTTGAAATACTGGTTACATAGCTTCCACCATCATAGAAACACATACGCCACCACAGTATGACAAAGTGACAGGTGGGTCATAACAACATTTTATTATATATACTATATGTTATTTTAAGAAGCCCTGGTCACACAGAGTTTAAAGAGCTCGGCTGCTAACCAAGAGGTCAGCATTTCTTACCCATCAGCCGCTCTGCAGAAGAATGGTGTGGCAGTCTACTTCCATAAAGATTTACAGCCTTGGAAATCCTACGGGGCAGTGCTACTCTGTCCTATACGAATGCTGAGTTGAATCAACTCAAGGGCAGTGGGTTTTTATATGTTACTTTAGCCATTACCATGGTTCTCACCATGGTAGAAAAGACCAAAATGAATGTCAGAGGAGACTCTGAAACTTGCTCTTGAACGTCCAGCACTTAAAGCAAAAGGGAGAAATAATGAAGGAAAAGAACTGAACAGGAGATTTCAAAGGGTAGCTCAAGAAGACAAAGTAAAGTATTATAATGACATGTGCAAAGTGCTGGAGACAGACAACCAAAAGGGAAGAACACACTTGGCATTTCTCAAGCTGAGAAAACTGAGGAAAATTCAAGCTTCGAATTGCAATAGTGAAGGATTCTATGGGGAAAATATTAAAAGATGTAGGAAGCATCAAAAGAAACTAGAAGGAATACAGAGTCATTATGCCAAAAAGAACGAAGAGGTAGAATATGATCAGGAACCGATGAAGGAGGAAGTCAAGCTGCACTTAAGGCATTGGCAAAAAACAAGGCCCCAGGAAATGATAGAATATCAATTAAGATGTTTAACAAATGGATGCAGCACTGGAAGTGTTTACCCATCTATGCCAAGGAATTTGGAAGACAGATTCAGGCCAACTGACTGGAAAAGATCCATATTTATGCATATTCCCAAGAAAGGTGATCCAATGGAATGTGGAAATTATGGAACAATATCATTAATATCACATGCAAGCAAAATTCTGCTGAAGATCATTCAAAAGGGGCTGCAACCGCATATCGACAGGGAACTAACAGAAATTCAGGCCGTTTTCAGAAGAGGACATGGAACCAGGGATATCATCGCTGATGTTAGATGGATCCTGGCTGAAAGCAGAGAATATCAGAAGGATGTTTGCTTGTGTTTTATTGGCTATGCAAAGGCATTCAACTGTGTGGGTCATAACAAATTATGGATAACATTACAAAGAACGGGAATTCCAGAACACTTAATTGTGCCCATGAGGAACCTGTACATAGATTAAGGGGCAGTTGTTTGGCCAGAACAAAGGATACTTAGTGGTTTAAAGTCAGGAAAGGTGTCTATCAGGGTTGTATCCTTTCACCATACCTATTCAATCTGTATGCTGAGCAAATAATATGAGAAGCTGGACTGTATGAAGAAGAAGGGGGCATCAGGATTGGAGGAAGTCTCATTAACAACTGAGTTATGCAAATGACACAAACTTGCTTGGTGAAAGTAAAGAGGACTTGAAGCATTTACTGATCAAGACCAAAGACCGCAGCCTTCAGTATGGATTACACCTCAACATGAAGAAAACAAAAATTCTCACAAGGGGACCCACAAGCAACATGATAAATGGAGTAAAGATTGAAGTTGTCAACATTTTCATTTTACTTGGATCCACAATCAACAACCATGGAAGCAGCAGTCAAGAAATCAAAAGATGCATTGCATTGGGCAAATCTGCTGCAAAGGACCTCTTTAAAGTGTTGAAGGGTAAAGATGTCACCTTGAAGACTAAAGTGTGCCTGACCCAACCCATTCTATTTTCAAATGCATTATATACATGTGAAAGCTGGGCTATGAATAAGGAAGACTGAAGAAGAATTGACGCCTTTCAATTGTGGTGTTGGCAAAGAATATTAAATATACCATGGACTGCCAAAAGAATGAAAAATCTGCCTCAGAATAAGTACAAACAGAATGTTTCTTAGAATCAAGGATGGTGAGATTGAGTCTTACATACTTTGGACATGTTGTCAGGAGGGATCTGTCCCTGGAGAAGGACATCATGCTTGGTAAAGTACATGGTCAGGGGAAAAGAGGAAGACCCTCAACTAGATGGGTTGACACAGTGCCTGAAACAATGGGCTCAGGCATAACAACGATTGTGAACATGGTGCAGGACAGGGAAGTGTTTTGTTCTGTGGCACATAGGGTTGCTATGAGTTGGAAGCAACTCAACGGCACCTAACAACTATATGGTTGTCACTCTGAAAAAGTAAATATTATTTATATTAGCTCACATTTTTTGTAATTCAGGGCATTAGTATTTTGAAATATAATAATATTTTCCTTCTAAATCCAGTGTTGTTGGTGAGATAGCTGATTTTATCTGGTTGTTGAACTTCCATGGTGGTTTTTTTTTTTACCCTGGATTTTAGAATTTTCTTTTCGTATTTAATTTTCTTAAATTTTGTTATCATATGTGTATGTCTTTTTACTTATCATTGTGTCTTAACATTCTATAATTCTTTTCAATCTGAGGTGTTTTGGCTTTCTTTTAGTAAATTAAAAAAATCTCTGTCATTATTATTTCAAATATTTCTTCTCTATTGTTATTATTTTTTCTTCTTATTTCTCCATTTAATATTCCTGTTATAAGGAGCCCGCTTTGTGCAACGGTCGAGAGATTGGTTGCTAACCAAAAGGTCAGCAATTTGAATCCACTAGACACTTCTTGGAAGCCCTATGGGGTGGTTCTACTCTGTTCTGTAGGGTTCTTATAGAGTCAGAATCAACTCAACAGCAATTTTTTTTTTTTTTTTTGCTACTATACTATACAGATGTTTTCATTTCTTCTTCTTGTAGCTTTTTTTGATGCTTCTTCAGCACTAGACCTTGCTTCTTGTTTACTGCCTCATGAATACTAGCCTATTCCAAGGGCGATTCACCTCCCACTCAGGTACGTGGACAAAGAAGAGAGAAGGAAGGCCCTCTCAAGGCCCCTCGCTGCAGCAGTGTGACATCCTCTGGAGTACTGAGCTTATACCTTGGTTCTCTGCCCCTCAGGCAGGACTAGTCACATGATGCTTGACCAGTACACTGAGCAAGAGAACAGCTTATCCCCCTCACTGCATATTGTGTCTTCTTTTCGGACCACCGCTTTCTCACAGTGTTTATTCTATTCCGTGTCTTTGTACTTCCTTATCCTGGGGCTTCTCTTGAGCTTCGCCATGTCTCCCATGTGCCAGGAATCTGAAGTCTCTAATTATTATTTTAAACTCTTCCAGATACAAGGTTGACTGTGCTTTCTCATCCCTCTAATTATTTTTATTTTTTACATTTATTCCTGTGAAAGACTCTATTGGTTCATCTATTTAGTTGATCATTTCAAAGAAAGCCCTTTTGGTTTATTTATCCTGTCAAACATTTTGCTTATAATTTTATTAATTTCATTTTTTGTCCTTTTTAAGTCCTCTTTCTTAATTTTCTTTGATATTTTTGGGCTTTTATGTTAACTTATTATTAATCTTTAATCTTATTGATTAAAATGCTTAGGGTGAGGAATTTTTCTCTGAGAAAATTTAGGCTATGCCCTAAAGGCTTTTCTATAAAATTTACTCTAGTTGCCTTCTTTTTTGGCCCCTTCCCTTTTTTTAATGAAAATGCTTCTTAATTTCCCAAAGACCACTTTGTTGTTTTTCAGTTTGATTTGACTTGCTAATTTTTTTTCTCATATTTATATCTGGCTTTTATTTTGTTATGAACAAAACTGTATCCTTAAAAAGCATAAAGTACAGATTTTATAAAAATGTTATGTGCAAAGTAAATAATACGTGAACATATTGCATAGAATCAAAAAACATTATATACAATTCTATTGCTTCTAGTACATAAAATTTCATTAAAGTGTTTTGGGGTTACTTGACCTATCAAATTCTTAAAGATTTATTTTAAAATTTACTACTGTCAAGATTTTTCTTAATAAAAGTCTCTTTGAGAGAGGCGGGGCCAAGATGGCGGACTAGGAGGACGCTACCGCGGATCCCTCTTGCAACAAAGACTCGGAAAAACAAGTGAATCGATCACATACATAACAATCTACGAACTCTGAACAACAAACACAGACTTAGAGACGGAAAACGAACAAATATGGGCAGACAGCGACCGTTTTCAGAACTAGGAGCCAGCGTACCAGGCAGGTGACCTTCGGAGCCCGATCTGGGGCAGAGCCCAGGGGGGCAGATGGCACAGACAAGGGGCCCAGCCCTACCCCCCGAACCCATCCCGGGAGGGAGTCTAGCTGGTTGGCACAGGCGGCGTAGCGGCACAACCAGTGGGAGAAGCACCCGGGAGGCAGTGACTGATCTTGGAGCGGGGAAAGCAGTGTCCCAGCCGGGGAGCCGTCCCACCGGGAGTTTGGCGGGAAGTGGGTGTAGCGTGAGCAGGGGGATCAGCTATATTTCCCTAAAGCGACCCCGGGGCAGGGCCCACACGTTCATGCGGGGGACTACCACCCAGTGTGCACGTGCGGCGCAGCGCACCGGAGGGAGAAGTCCCCAGGAGGAAGTGACTGGTCTTGGAGCGGGGAGAACAGCGTCCCAGCTGGGGAGCCATCCCGCTGGGATTCTGGCACGTGCGGGCAGGGTGTGAGCACGGGGTCCAGTTATATTCCTCTGAATAGACCCTGGGGGCGGGCCCACCTGGTCGTGCGGGTGACGCCCACCCAGTTCACTCGAGCGGTGCGGCGCAACGGAGGGAGAAGTCCCCGGGAGGAAGTGACGGGTCTCGGAGCGGGGAGAGAAGCGTCCCAGCCGGGGAGCCGTCCCGCCAGGATTTTGGCGGACGGGGGCAGAACGTGAACGCGGGGATCAGCTCTATATTCTGTGGTGCTACACTCCTAGCTCTCTGATCCCTCCCCCACCCTCCCCAGGCGGCTTCATTAACATCCGAATACCCTGAGCCAGAGGGAGAATTCAGATAGGGATCTGACTGCATTTTTTTTATAGCTGATTACCTGGAATATCTAGTTTCCCAGTGATGGCTCGGAGACAGCAGTCCATATCAAACCACATAAAGAAACAGACCATGACAGCTTCTCCAAACTCCCAAACAAAAGAATCAAAATCTTTCCCAAATGAAGATACAATCCTGGAATTATCAGATACAGAATATAAAAAACTAATTTACAGAATGCTTAAAGATATCACAAATGAAATTAGGATAACTGCAGAAAAAGCCAAGGAACACACTGAGAAAACTGTTGAAGAACTCAAAAAGATTATTCAAGAACATAGTGGAAAAATTAATAAGTTGCAAGAATCCATAGAGAGACAGCATGTAGAAATCCAAAAGATTAACAATAAAATTACAGAATTAGACAACACAATAGAAAGTCAGAGGAGCAGACTCGAGCAATTAGAATCTAGACTGGGACTTCTGGAGGACCAGGGAATCAACACCAACATAGCTGAAAAAAAATCAGATAAAAGAATTAAAAAAAATGAAGAACCCCTAAGAATCATGTGGGACTCTATCAAGAAGGATAACTTGCGAGTGATTGGAGTCCCAGAACAGGGAGGGGGGACAGAAAACACAGAGAAAATAGTTGAAGAACTCCTGACACAAAACTTCCCTGACATCAGAAAAGACGAAAGGATATCTATCCAAGATGCTCATCGAACCCCATTTAAGATTGATCCAAAAAGAAAAACACCAAGACATATTATCATCAAACTTGCCAAAACCAAAGACAAACAGAAAATTTTCAAAGCAGCCAGGGAGAAAAGAAAGGTTTCCTTCAAGGGAGAATCAATAAGAATAAGTTCAGACTACTCAGCAGAAACCATGCAGGCAAGAAGGGAATGGGACGACATATACAGAGCACTGAAGGAGAAAAACTGCCAACCAAGGATCATATATCCAGCAAAACTCTCTCTGAAATATGGGAGAAATTAAGATATTTACAGATAAATACAAGTTTAGAGAATTTGCAAAAACTAAATCAAGACTGCAAGAAATGCTAAAGGAGATTGTTTGGCCTGATGACCAATAATATCAGGTACCAGCACAATACAAGGTCACAAAACAGAACGTCCTGATATCAACGCAACTCAAATAGGGAAAGCACAAAAACAAACAAATTAAGATTCATTCTAAAAAATAAATAAATAAACAAAATAATACACATAACAGGAAATCATGGAAATCAATAGATAAATGATCACAATAATCAAAAAGAGGGACTAAATATAGGAGGCATTGAACTGCCAGATGGAGAGTCATACAAGGCGATATAGAACGATACAAGTTAGGTTTTTACTTAGAAAAATAGGGGTAAATAAAAAGGTAACCACAAAAAGGAATACCAATTCCATAACTCAAGAAAAAAGCCAAGAAAAATGTAACGACTCAACAAACATAAAGTCAAACACTATGAAAATGAGGATCTCACAAGCTGCTAAGAAAAACGTCTCAGCACAAAAAAGCATGTGGAAAAATGAAATGGCCAACAACACACATGAAAAGGCATCAAAATGACAGCACTAAAAACGTATTCATCTATAATTACGCTGACTGTAAATGGACTAAATGCACCAATAAAGAGACAGAGAGTCACGGACTGGATAAAGAAACACGATCCATCTATATGCTGCCTACAAGAGACACACCTTAGACTTAGAGACACAAACAAACTAAAACTCAAAGGATGGAAAAAAATATATCAAGCAAATAATAAGCAAAAAAGAAGAGGAGTAGCAATATTAATTTCTGAAAAAATAGACTTTAGACTTAAATCCACCACAAAGGATAAAGAAGGACACTATATAATGATAAAAGGGACAATTGATCAGGAAGACATAACCAAATTAAACATTTATGCACCCAATGACAGGGCTGAAGATACATAAAACAAATTTTAACAGAATTGAAAAGTGAGATAGACACCTCCACAATTATAGTAGGAGACTTCAACACACCACTTTCGGAGAAGGACAGGACATCCAGTAAGAAGCTCAACAGAGACATGGAAGACCTACTTACAACAATCAACCAACTTGACCTCATTGACTTATACAGAACTCTCCACCCAACTGCTGCAAAATATACTTTTTTTTCTAGTGCACATGGAACATTCTCTAGAATAGACCACATATTAGGTCATAAAACAAATCTTTGCAGAATCCAAAACATCGAAATATTGCAAAGCATCTTCTCAGACCACAAGGCAATGAAGCTAGAAATCAATAATAGAAAAACTAGGGAAAAGAAATCAAATACTTGGCAACTGAACAATACCCTCTTGAAAAAAGACTGGGCTATAGAAGACATCAAGGAGGGAATAAGGAAATTCTTAGAAAGCAACGAGAATGAAAATACTTCCTATCAAAACCTCTGGGACACAGCAAAAGCAGTGCTCAGAGGCCAATTTATATTGATAAATGCACACATACAAAAAGAAGAAAGAGCCAGAATCAGAGAACTGTCCCGACAACTTGAACAAATAGAAAGTGAGCAACAAAAGAACCCATCAGGCACCAGAAGACAACAAATAATAAAAATTAGAGCTGAACTAAATGAATAAGAGAACAGAAAAACAATTGAAAGAATTAACAAAGCCAAAAGCTGGTTCTTTGAAAAAATTAACAAAATTGATAAACCATTGGCTAGACTGACTAAAGAAAAACAGGAAAGGAAACAAATAACCCGAATAAGAAATGAGAAGGACCACATCACAACAGAGCCAAATGAAATTAAAAGAATCATTTCAGATTACTACGTAAAATTGTACTCTAACAAATTTGAAAACCTAGAAGAAATGGATAAATTCTTGGAAAAATCCTACCTACCTAAACTAACACATTCAGAAGTAGATCAACTAAATAGACCCATAACAAAAAAAGAGATTGAAACGGTAATCAAAAAACTTCCAACAAAAAAAGTCCTGGCCCAGAGGGCTTCACTGCAGAGTTCTACCAAACTTTCAGAGAAGACTTAACACCATTACTACCGAAGGTATTTCAAAGCATAGAAAAAGATGGAATACTACCCAACTCATTCTATGAAGCTATCATCTCCCTGATACCAAAACCGGGTAAAGACATTACAAAAAAAGAAAATTTTAGACCTATATCCCTCATGAACATAGATGCAAAAATCCTCAACAAAATTCTAGCCAATAGAATCCAACAATACATGAAAAAAATAATTCACCCTGATCAAGTGGGATTTATACCAGGTATGCAAGGCTGGTTTAATATCAGAAAAACCATTAATGTAATCCATCACATAAATAAAACAAAAGATAAAAACCACATGATCTTATCAATTGATGCAGAAAAGGCATTTGACAAAGTTCAACACCCATTTATGATAAAAACTCTTACCGAAATAGGAACTGAAGGAAAATTCCTCCACATAATAAAGGGCATCTATGCAAAGCCAACAGCCAAGATCACTCTAAATGGAGAGAAGCTGAAAGCATTTCCCTTGAGAACGGGAACCAGACAAGGATGCCCTTTATCACCGCTCTTATTCAACATCGTACTTGAAGTCCTAGCCAGGGCAATTAGGCTAGACAAAGAAATAAAGGGTATCCAGATTGGCAAGGAGGAACTAAAGCTACCACTATTTGCAGATGACATGATCGTATACATGGAAAACCCTAAGGAATCCTCCAGAAAACTACTGAAACTAATAGAAGAGTTTGGAAGAGTCTCAGGTTATAAAATAAACATACAAAAATCACTTGGATTCCTCTAGATCAACAAAAAGAACACCGAAGAGGAAATAACCAAATCAATACCATTCACAGTAGCCCCCAAGAAGATAAAATACTTAGGAATAAATCTTACCAAGGATGTAAAAGACCTATACCAAGAAAACTATAAAACTCTGCTACACGAAATTCAAAAGGACATACTTAAGTGGAAAAACATACCCTGCTCATGGATAGGAAGACTTAACATAGTAAAAATGTCTATTCTACCAAAAGCCATCTATACATATAACGCACTTCCAATCCAAATACCAATGTCATATTTTAAGGGGATAGAGAAACAAATCACTAATTTCATATGGAAGGGAAAGAACCCCCGGATAAGCAAAGCATTACTGAAAAAGAAGAAGAAAGTGGGAGGCCTCACTCTACCTGATTTCAGAACCTATTATACAGCTACAGTAGTCAAAACAGCCTGGTACTGGTACAACAACAGGCACATAGACCAATGGAACAGAATTGAGAACCCAGATATAAATCCATCCACATATGAGCAGCTGATATTTGACAAAGGACCAGTGTCAGTCAATTGGGGAAATGATAGTCTTTTTAACAAATGGTGCTGGCATAACTGGATATCCATTTGCAGAAGAATGAAACAGGACCCATACCTCACATCATGCACAAAAACTAACTCCAAGTGGATCAAAGACCTAAACATAAAGACTAAAACGATAAAGATCATGGAAGAAAAAATAGGGACAACCCTAGGAGCCCTAATACAGGGCATAAACAGAATACAAAACATTACCAAAAATGATGAAGAGAAACCAGATGACTGGGAGCTCCTAAAAATCAAACACCTATGCTCATCTAAAGACTTCACCAAAAGAGTAAAAAGACCACCTACAGACTGGGAAAGAATATTCAGCTATGACATCTCAGACCAGCGCCTGATCTCTAAAATCTACATGATTCTGTCAAAACTCAACCACAAAAAGACAAACAACCCAATCAAGAAGTGGGCAAAGGATATGAACACACATTTCACTAAAGAAGATATTCAGGCAGCCAACAGATACATGAGAAAATGCTCTCGATCATTAGCCATTAGAGAAATGCAAATTAAAACTACGATGAGATTCCATCTCACTCCAACAAGGCTGGCATTAATCCAAAAAACACAAAATAATAAATGTTGGAGAGGCTGCGGAGAGATTGGAGCTCTCATACACTGCTGGTGGGAATGTGAAATGGTACAACCACTTTGGAAATCTATCTGGCGTTATCTTAAACAGTTAGAAATAGAACTACCATACAACCCAGAAATCCCACTCCTTGGAATATACCCTAGAGATACAAGAGCCTTCACACAAACAGATATATGCACACCCATGTTTATTGCAGCTCTGTTTCCAATAGCAAAAAGCTGGAAGCAACCAAGGTGTCCATCAACGGATGAATGGGTAAATAAATTGTGGTATATTCACACAATGGAATACTACGCATCGATAAAGAACAGTGACGAATCTCTGAAACATTTCATAACATGGAGGAATCTGGAAGGCATTATGCTGAGTGAAATGAGTCAGTTGCAAAAGGACAATATTGTATAAGACCACTATTATAAGATCTTGAGAAACAGAAAAAACGGAGAAGAACACATACTTTTGTGGTTACAAAGGGGGGAGGGAGGGAGGGAGGAAGGGAGAGGGCTTTTTATTGATCAATCAGTAGATAAGAACTGCTTTGGGTGAAGGGAAAGACAACACTCAATACAAGGAACGTCAGCCTAATTGGACTGGACTAAAAGCAAAGAGGTTTCCGGGATAAAATGAAAGCTTCAAAGGTCAGCGGAGCAGGGGCTGGGGTCGGGGGAACTTGGTTTGAGGGGACTTCTAAGTCAATGGGCAAAATAATTCTATTATGAAAACATTCTGCATCCCATTTGAATTGTGGCGCCTGGGGTCCTAAATGCCAACAAGCGGCCATCTAAGATACATGAATTGGTCTCAACCCACCTGGAGCAAAGGCAAAGGAAGAACACCAAGGTCACACGACAACTAAGAACCCAAGAGACAGAACGGGCCGCATGAACCAGAGACCTACATCATCCTGAGACCAGAAGAACTAGTTGGTGCCCGGCCACAATCGATGTCTGCCCTGTCAGGGAGCACAACAGACAACTCCTGAGGGAGCAGGAGACCAATGGGATACAGACCCCAAATTCTCATAAAAAGACCATACTTAATGGTATGACTGCGACTAGAGGAATCCCAGAGACAATGCTCCCCAGAACTTCTGATGCCACAGGACAGGAACCATCCCCGAAGACAACTCATCAGGCATGAAAAGGACTGGTCAGTGGAGGGGAGAGAGATGCTGATGAAGAGTGAGCTAATTAAATCAGGTGGACACTGGAGAGTGTGTTGACAACTCTTGACTGGAGAGGGGATGGGAAGATAGAGAGAGAGGGAAGATGGCAAAATTGGAACGAAACGAGAGACTGAAAGGGCTGACTCAATAGGGGGAGAGCAAGTGGGAGAAGGGAGTAAGATGTATGTAAACCTACATGTGACAGACTGATTGGAATGGTAAATGTTCACTTGAAGCTTAATAAAAATTAATTAAAAAAAAAAAAGTCTCTTTGAGTTGATGAGGTGCATCTGTTATTGGCTGTATTAAGCTTTCGGGTTGTTACATCATCACATAAATGTGTTTTCTATGCTTGTAATATATGTCTTTTCTTGGTTGAAGATTTTGATCTATATTTTTTATATTAATATTGAGATCTTCATGGCTTATGATATGTTTGAAAACCCTGGTGGCGTAGTGGTTAAGTGCTACAGCTGCTAACCAAGAGGTTGGCAGTTCAAATCTGCCAGGTGCTCCTTGGAAACTCTATGGGGGCAGTCATACTCTGTCCTATAGGGTCACTATGAGTCAGAATCAACTTGATGGCAGTGGGTTTGGTTTGGTTTATGAAATGTTTATCTATTTTTAGTCCTTGTTTATAACTATGCAAGCCTAACTTATACTTCAACCCAGTATGACTGTCTTCAATGAAATAATTCAGTCCTTTTATATTTAAAAACAGCTATAATATTTTATTTTGTTTCCTCTGTCTTATTTTATGGCAAACCATTATTATACATTTTTAGTGTTTCCTTCCCATTTTTTTCCCTTACTTTTGCTGACTTGGTCATGTTTTTCTTTCTTCAATCTCTTCACATATAAACCACTCCTCCTCACCTCTCCGCAGCACACACAAACACGAACCATTATTGCCTCTCAATTTGAGATCCTAAAATGTTCTTAACATTTGTTAGTGGTTAACTTTTTTGGCTCAAATGATCACAAAAACATAGTATGATTTGTGTGTCTATGTAAATATTTTATTAACAACAAATATGTACTTTTTTTTACCCAACTCTCATCCTTCTCTAAAATGAAATATTTGTATTCATGTTAACTTTGTCAACTTTTAATTTCTTTTATGTTGCTTCAGCAATTTAAAAGTGCTATTTTCAGTTCTTATTAATATTTTTGTTATACTACGTATCTTATGTTTCTTAACTTATTTTTAGCATTTATATTACATATTTCTGAAGACATTTATTTCTGTTTGAATTTGTGTTTGGACTAAGTTGGAGAGGGAGGTCTGTGTAAATTAAGTATTTTTTTTTTAGATGAGAACATGGGATTTATGCTTTTGAGGCATGGCATATGTGAAAGTTTGGGGTTTATTTGCCATTAGAGTGTTACCGCAAAGCCGCCTGCTGCAGAAGCCAATACTGAGACAGGGGTGAGGTGAGCAGCAAGAGGGTCTCTATTGTACACTGGTATACAAGAGACAAAGGACAGAGGAGAATGGGCTCCTCCAAAATCTGTCTGTCTGCTGGAGGCCTACTGGAGGGTTTTATAGGGACAGGTTTTGGGTCTGAAGAGCTCAAGGAATTTGTTAGCTCCCCCTCGAGGTGATATGATGACCGTGTTCCAGACACGTTGACCCTCTGTGAGTATTCTCAAAGATCCCCTGACGCCATCCTGGTTCTAGTCACAAGACTGGCCCTTTGTTTAGTTTCTCTCTCCTTCAGGTTTATCACTTGTTGTTCTACTTCCCAAAGAGGAACAAAGCTAATTTCAAACTTTACAACCCATCCAAAAAACCCATTGCAATTGAGTCAATTCCAAATCATATCAACCCTATAGGACAGAGTAGAACTACCCCATAGCTTTTCCAAGGAGTGCCTGGTGGATTCAAACTCCTGACCTTCTGGTTAGCACTTAACTGCTACGCTACACCACCAGGGATTCCTCAAACTTTATAGGATCAGGGAAAAGATGGGGGGGCAGGGGGAGCAGGGGAGAAGGAAACCAGAAAATCGCTGGGATATGCAAAAGTTAGCTAGGATAAGCTAGATAAAAATAATACCATAATGCCCAGGATGTCAGGCCTATACAGCCTCTTTCCCATGCTGCCCCTTTCAAGAGATTCATTTGTTTAATTAGTTAATCTTTACTTAGCACCACACTGTGCAAGGCACTGTTTTAGGCTTTGGGAGTACAGCAGAGAACAAAATGAGGGAATGTAAAAACGGCAGCATGAATGGCATCATCAGACCTCTTCGTCTGATGCCAGGAGGAGTAGAGAGAATCAAGATCAGCCCAAGGCTGATGATTCCTGTGGTTGGAAGTCAGAGACACCTCCTCTCTCCAGCACTTTTACTAATTCTGACACCAGCTGTACCTCTCATGGTACTCTCTACTTCTCTGTTGGGTTGATAATTCATTGCAATGGCCACAAAGAACTCATAGGCTATACTCACAGTAGTGGGATTTATTAGGGAAGTAAGAGGTTGCAATTCGGGGTCAGAATCAGCAGGCTACAACTCAGGGTCAGGATCAGTAAGCATGTAGGAAAAGCCTCCCTACTTAAGTGCAGGGCACTCAGTGAATCTTCGCAGTGCAGGGCTCCTCTCAGCCTCCTCGGGACAGACTCCCCTTGGCCCTCAGCCTGGCCTCTGCCCTGCTTGGGCAAGAGTTGCCAAGCTCTTTTAGCTCTGTCAGTAAGTGCCCAGAAGTACCCCACTCTGCCAACAAGCCCTCTGCCCAAAGGCATTCAAGCTCTCTTGCTCTGTGTGTCAGCATACCCACTGTAGCCACCTCACTTGGTGGACCAGGAAGCCCACTACTGCCATCTTGTGACTGTCTCCTGGTTCTGCCTCTGCCGTTTCTCTGCCAGTCAATTCTGCTGTGTTTGCTGCTGCTTCTCATCATCTCTGGTATTACAGCTCTTACTGTCTCTGAACCTCTGGGAGGTTCTTAGCACAGGGACCCTGGATCCAAAGGATGCTCTTCACTCCTGGCTCTTCTTCTGCTGAGTGGTAGCAAGGTCTCTCCTTCCTGCCTCTTGCGTAACTCATTTTGGGATGGCAAAACTGACCAATTCCCTGGTTAAGGTTCCATACAGCTTATTTGCATTATCAGCAAGCTGCCTAATCTCCTTGGTGGGCCATAAGCACCTTATTTACAAAGTCCCAGCCAATCATTGTGTGGGAGTCACAAAGCCTATGGCTAGAAGGGCTATCTGTATTAAGTAATTCACTGCACTGCAGTGAAATTATCTTTTCTCCTGGAATTTACATTTTAATTATATAATTATAGATAACAGAAATTAAATAAATAATAAAAGAGTATGGCAGATGTTGACAAGCAGAAAAATGGCTCAGGCAAAGTTGAGATGGTGTTATTTTAAATATGATGGCTATGCACATTGTTGCTGAGAAGGTGACACCTAGGAGCAAAGGTGTGAAGGAGAGAATCATGGATATGTGTGGGTGGAGTGTCTTAGAAAGTGGAAAAGTGTAGGTGTGAGAGCCCTGCTCCAGGTGAGTGAGCCCAGAGTAGAGAAACAGAAGGAGGTCTGTGGGACCAGAGAGTAAGGAGCATGAGGGAGAGTGGTGGCAATGATGGCAGAGGAGTAGGGGACTTTGTTTCTGTGCTTTTCTTTACTTTTCTGGAAAGCCCATCAGTCTACTTTTGTTGGGTGAATACGGGAAAATGTCCCTGCACAATCATCACTTTGAGGCATTGGTGGGTCAGTGATAGACTTCTTCCCTTCCATGTGGGAGACATCCATGCACAGCCATCATCCAACTGTAAGTGGAAGCTTCTGTGTTGCTATGATGCTGAACAGGTTTCAGCAGAGCTTACAGACTAAGATGCAAAAGGAAGAAAAGCCTGGCAATCTATCTACTTTTGAAAATCACTCACTGAAAACCCTGTAGGTCAAAATAGTCCAGCCTGCAACCAATCATGAGGATGGTGGAGGGCCAGGGAGCATTTTGTTCCATTGTGCATGGGTTCACCATGAGTCAGAGCCAACTCGATAGCCACAGCAGCTAACAAGGACTACCGTCACAATAGTCATCATTTCACAGAGTCAAAAATGACAGGAAGCACAGACAGTTCCTATGCTTCTCATGTTATTTCCTCATTTTCTGACCTTGGTCCTCGAGATTAGAAAATGTCTCTCACTAGGTCAGTATATTCTGTCTCTATGTTAAGAAACCTAATTAGAAAACTATGAATACAAGTTGGTAAGATATCTAGCCCTCTTTTTTATTCCAAGTGAAATGACCTCAATATCTCCTAAAGACCTCTCACTTTTTTTTTTTCCCCCTTCATTTGCCCCTCCAAATTCAGGTAATGAGTGGCATTAGTAGATTTGTATCAGGTCTTAGGGTCTTCTTTCAATTTGATCCATATCCATCGCATTTGGAAAAAAAAAGTCTGAAATTTGAGTGTGTGTGTGTGTGTGTGTGTGTGTGTGTTAGGGTTATTAATTCAATCTATTCATTATTCCCCACAAATGTATCATTTTCCCTTGGCCAGTGGCTGTTGGAGGATTCTATTTCCTGTTTGAACACCAGATTTAGTTTAGCCGATGAGATGCAAATAAAAAATAAGTAATATTTTTTAGTAACTTTTTCATTGCTGTTTCTGAGCAAATGTTTTAGGAGCCATGACAAGCTTCTTTTCTCATTATAATGCCAGATTCTTTTCTCACTCTTTTTTTGCAAACCTTAGATGTGGGTCTGGATCCCAGATTAAAACAGAACAATAGAATAGGTGGAGCAGAGCTACAGTTAAAGTGCACCTAATATTTAATGTGACTGAGAACTTAAATATTTGTTTTTGTAAGACTCCAAGACTGAGGGGTTTGTTACTGCATCCTAATTTAACTGAAAGACTATCGGTGCCAATGGGGATTTTCCCCTACATTTGCATTCTTTTGGCTACTTAGTTGATTTTAAGGAGGAGTTTAGGAATATTTTCTATACCATCATCTTGTTTATACTAATGCTCAACAATCCCACTTCTAGCAATTTACACAATAGAAATGAAAACATACGTCCCCACAAAGACATATCTATACACAGAAGTTTATAGCAGCCTTATTCAAAATAGCCAAAAATTAGGAACAATTTACATGCCCATCAGCTGGTGTATGGATAAATTTTGGTACATCCAGACAATGAAATACTTTTCAGCAATTAAAAAAAAATGCAACAAAACCGATGAATCTCAAAAACATTATGCTAAGTGAAAGAAGTCAAACACAAAAAGCTGTATATTACATGATTTCATTTATAAGGTATTTTAGAAAAGACAAAAAAAAATAGGGACAGAAATTAGGTTGTCCTCTGGTGAAGGAAATGAATTGATAAAAAAGGGGTATGAAGGAACTTTTTGAGGTGATAGGTACGTTCTATGTTTTGATTGTAGTCCTAGTTAAGCAATTGTATAAATTTGCCCATACTGAACTGTTCACCTAGGCAGACCAAATAGTACTGTACATAACTTATATCGTGTTAAACCTAAAAATGGGTCATAATGTGATGTTTTCTCTCCTCCATAAATGAGATGAAATTTTCTATGACTTCAATATTCACATGTACCTTGCAAAAACTAGAAGTACCTAATATACATTATGAAATTTCCAGCAAATTTAAGCAAATTAACATGTTGGTTGTCTACTTTGAATTAGCACCATGGTGTGCTGTTTCCAATGATCTCAATCATTCAAGCAACATTATGCAGTATTTCAGTTCCTAACTAGACTGTCCTGACACCAAAGCACAAGTGCTAATAAGTGACAGTTGTTTGACAGGAAAGCTGTCATTCTGAGTATTTTTTGTGATGTATGTAAACAAACAAGCAAAAAGGAAAAGAGTTATGGCCGAGCTCATTCTAACTCATGGTGACCCATTGTGTGCCATAGTGAAACTGTGCTCCGTTGGGTTTCCAATGGCTGGTACTTTGGAAGTAGATTGTCGAGCTTTTCTTTTGAGGTGTCTCTGGGTAGATGTGAGCCACCAAACAGTTAGCTGCTGAGTGAGATAACCATTTGTGCCACCCAGAGACCCCATTATGTATAAATAGGATCATGTCATTTTTCCATCTGAAAACTTTCCATGTATTTCCGTATTATATTGAATAAAATCCACATTCCTTGTCATGTTCTCTAAACTCTCACACAGGCCTCTGCTGACCTCTTTGATGCTCTGTTTCTTTCTCCCAGAGGTCCACCAAGCTGCATTGTGGACAGAGGAATTTCACACATGCTGTTGCATCCCATTGGGAATCCCTATACTCTTCTCTTCTCTTTGAAGGATTGTTTTTATACTTTAGGTCTCAGCTTAAATGTTGTTTCATCAGAGATATCTTCTATTACCACTCCATATAAGGAGGGATCCTCTCCCTTACTATTATTTGTTTATTATCATTTTCCCCCAACAAAAAATGCCAATATATTCCTTGGGACATAATAGGCCCTCAATAAATATTTTTAATAAATAAATGAAAAAACTAACTCAGATGAGGTTTCCATCAGCAGGCACAGAGAAAAAATTGTTAAAATCTGGTACAAAAGGAAAGGCCACCTAAAAGGAGACCCTTTGGCTCCAAAACTGAAATCTGAAGTCCGCATATATTAATGAAAATCAATAAATAGCAATAGTCTTGCTAGAAAGACAGAAGCTGGGACTAAATCAATTAAGAGTGTTGTATCTATGTTAATTAGAAACATCAACTAAATTAAACTGCCTAAAATGAAAGATTAAAAGAATATTAATGAGCTGATAGAAACTTGACAAGATTTCCAAAATCTTTTTTTTTTTTTTTACTTCAGTGAGAACCAAATGTGGGGAAAAGGCATTGTGAAGGGTTTTGTGCTTTCTTAATTCTCATAAACATTGTTAGCTGAAGGACACTGCCTGATATCTTTATTAACCAAATTAAAACAATAGGCAGGCAAGGTTTTTTTTTTGCCTTGCACCCATGTCAGGAATTAAGCAGGATTCTTTCAAAGATTAGCGCTTGTCATGTTGGTATTATTTATGAGGTATTTATTTTTCTTCTTGGGCACTATGATAGGCATTTTACAATATGGTACCCTTGAGAATACCAGCATTGAGTTTCAATTGGGTTCACAGAGCTCTGCATTACTCTGCTGGGACTAACACCCTCCTGTCTCCCCTCCTCTCACTCCAGTGAACAGTCCCTAGAAAGAGGGTACACTTTGGAATGATTTTCCACACACATCACCTACACACACACACACACACACACACAGACTATGGGGATTAATTCTCTCCTGTCCTTCATCTCTATTACATGAGTAGCATAATAAATCTAAGCTTCATCATCTGCATAGGGCTGTATGCTCCCTAGTTGGACCTATTCTGCCTCATTCCCAATTTCCCTAAATTCTTCTCCTGAGTCTTCTAGAATTTTTAGACGTTCCAGATGTTCACCCTCTTCTTTCAGTATTTCCTTCACTTTCTTGCTCTCGCATAATCCTAGCTGACTCTGAGGACATCGTTTCTACTTCAGGAGGAGGCTGTCTGTATTCTGTGGCATCCTTTTTTTTTTTTTTTAAATGGCTCTAGAGTAGTTACTCATTGATGGTGCTTCCAGACAATTCTTTATCTTCACTACTTAAAAAAAAAATTTCCTTCTACTGTTTTTGTTAGTTGCTGTCAAGTTGGCTCTGAGTCACGGCAATATTATGTATAGCAGAAGAAAATGTTGCCATCCTCACAATCATTGCTATGTTTGAGTCCATTGCTGTGGCTATTGTGTCAATCCATCTCAATGAGGGTTTCCTTCATTTTTGTTAGCCTTCTACTTTACTAATCATGTCCTTTTCTAGAAATTGGTCTTTTCTGATGACACGTCCAAGTAAATGAGCTGAAGTCTCACCATCCTCCTTTCTAAGAAGCATTCTGGTTGTATTTCTTCTAAGACTGATTTGTTCTGTCTGGCAGTCCAGGGTATACTCAATATTCTTCTCCAACACCATAGTTTGAATGCATCAATTATTCTTCTGCTTCCTTTTTTGATTATCCAGCTCTTTCATGCATATGAGACAATTGAGAAGACCAGAGTTTGGGTCAGGAACACCTTAGTGACCCAAGTGACATGTTTGCTTTTTAAAACTTTAAAGAAGTCTTTTGCAGCAGATTTGCCGAATGCAATATGTCATTTGATTTCTTGACTGCTGCTTCCACAAAAGTTGACTGTTAATCCAAATGTAATGAAATCATTGGTAACTTTAACTTCTTTTACATTCATCATAATGTTTGTTGTTTATTGGTGCAGTTGTGAGGATTTTTGTTTTCTTTAGAAAATCAACAACTTAGGTTAAACCTATTCTCCACCTATTATTTGCCTTCATCAGAGTAGCTGTTCATACCAAAACAAACAAACAAAAAAACTCGTTGCCATCGGGTTGATCCTGATTCACAGCAACCCTATAGGACAGAGTGGAACTGCCCCATAGGGTTTCCAAGGAGCGGCTGGTGGATTCTAACTGCTGACTTTTTGTTAGCAGTCAGGCTGTTAACCACGCTGCCATCAGGGCTCCAAAGTAAAATTAACATAGCTGGTGAAAAAAATAAACAATAACAACAACAACAAAAAATGCTGAATTATCTCACATGAAAAATATAATGGGAAACCTCGAGTGGGTGCTCAGTTTTGCCTAAAAATTCTAATATATTTCTCTTGTCAAAGCACCCACCCACTTTCTGAGGAAATTACACTATATACAGACTTTTCAAATATCCACCACTCTTCACCCCTTCTCATTCCTAGCTGTTGATTTTGTTTCTTATTTCACTCAAGAAAGAAAAGTAATAAGAAAATAACTCCTTAATTTCCATACTGCTAAATATAACCCTATAATAACTATTTTTATTTGGTTATGTGCTCTTTTTTATCATTAAAATGGATTTACTCTCCCTCTAACTATCTGCCCCATTTCTCTGTTCACACTTTCATGTCTTAAAAAAAATTCTATACCCATTATCTCCATTTACTTATCCAGTTCTCTCGTGGACTTCTTCTGCCATTACCTTGTGCACACTCCTCTCAGAGCCACTCATGACCTCAACAATGGCAAATCTAATGGTGAATTCTCAGTACTCATCTCATTCCACTTCAGAGCCAATCTCTGACAAGTTGATCACACTAACTCTCTTCAAACAGTTCTTTCACTTGGGTTCCACATTCTACATTTCCCTTGTTTCCTCTTCCCTCACTGGGTTGGTCCTCTGATAAACTGTCTTCTTAACATGCCTTAACTTTTTAGGTGATGTAAACTATCTCCTTGGATTTAAAACTAGATGATGACTCTCAAATTTGTATCTTTGTCCATAATTGCCTCCCTGAACTTCAGATCCATATACAACTGTTCATCTGACATTTCCACTGGGATATTTAATGTCTCAAGCTTTTTATATCCCTTAGCAAATCTTTGATTTGTATCCTCACACCTGATTTTTCCTAAGAGTTCCTTGACTATCTAAATGACAGCACCATTTACTTGTTAGAGGCTCAGGCACCAAAACTTAGAGTTATCTTTATATCTATCTTTCTTTTATAAATAGTTTTTCATTGATTATGTATTATTGCAGAAGGAAGCAGCTAATATTTATTATCTCATAATTTCCATGGGTCAAGAATCAGGGCACAGCTTAGCTGGGGTCTCTGGCTCAGGAACTCTCACAAGGTTGTTTTCATGCTGTCAGCCAATACTGCAGTCTTCTCCACTCTGCTGATTTCCAGGCTCCCTCAACATAGTTTTTGGCATACTTCCATTCCTCATGGGGCATACGACTGAAACACTCAGATGCTCACTATGTCACACGAGGTCCAAGGGGTCACTCAAACTTGGCAGCCTGCTTTCCCCACTATGAGTGATCAAAACGAGGGAGAGAAAGAGTGCAGCCAGAGAGAAACAGTGAGAAAACAATAGCAGACACCCAAGATGAAAGGCAGTCTTTTGGTCATTTTGTTTCAAAATGACACCCCTTCACTTTTGCCACATTGTATTCATACTCAACTGGGGGGGGGATTACAGCAGGATATGGACACTCCTAGAGGATATCATTAGGGCATCTTCCAGGCCATCTACCGCAGTGGATTGCTGAACCTGTTGGCACCAGCTCATGAGAATGGATTGTGCACATCTTTCCCCAACTCTGTGTTCAGGCACATCATATTGATAGCTTGAAACTGATCATGTTGGAAGTATTTACACCAGTGAAATTGGCAACTGCTACAAATCAAGATTTTTTTTTTTTTTCATTTTCAGACCGGTTGGTTGTTAAATTTTTTTACAAGCATATCACTGCTTCCAAACCACATCCAATCCATCAGCACATTTTGTTAGTACCACCTATAAACATACTTTGAACTCTTGGCCACCCATCTCCTAGTGTTTGCACAAGACACTATCATCACTCAATTAGCATTAGCACAATAGCTTCCTAAGGAGTCTTCCTGTTTTACTTTTACTTCTTTTACCAACAGGTTGTCTTCCTTGTAACAGCCAGAGAGATCTATAAGTTAGATTGTGTCACTTCTGTGTTCCAAAACATACTAGTAGTTCTCCATCACACTTAGAAGTGTGATTCTATAGAATTCAAAGGGCCATAAGTGCTGTGCCTTTGCCTACATCTCTGAATTTTTCTTCTTCCACTGTCCTTGTTCACTATGTTCCTATGTTTGGCTACACTGCATGCTTTACTGTTCTTTTAACACTCTGAACAGGTTATCACCCTACGACCTTTGTACTTGCCTAGAATCACTTAGTATTTCTTAAGCATGTAAGTACATATATACTTATATCTTTATATGCCCCATATTTTCTCATGTCTTTGCTTGTAAGTCACCTTAAAGATCACTGAGTCCTTTCCTGTCTACCACATCTAAAACTGTAGCCTTCATTATCCATGTCTTCCTGATATTATATTACGTTATCTGTTTTCTTACTTGTTCATTGTGTTTATCCCCTGTTATAATGAAAAGGCAAGGACTTTCTTCACTGCTGTGCTTTTTTTTTTAATGTGCTTACATACGTAGGGGGTCTATAAAGACATATTAAAGGAATCAAACAATTATAATTATCTCATTTGCTTCTCTTAAAATAGATGGTTTTAATAATCACTCACAGATAAAGAAACTGACAATTATAGATTGTAGTCAAAGAAACCTAAATTTAAAAACTGGATTTAAATTTAGGTTTCTATGACCACAATGTCCAAAGATGTTGTCTTCATTTAGAAAACCCCTTTCCCAGAGGCTTCCCTGGAGAATTCTACCAAACATTCAGAGAAGAGCTTACACCAGCACTACTCAAAATATTTCAGAACACGGAAAAGGAAGCAATACTTCTAAATTCATTCTATGAAGCCAGTATAACCCTGATACCAAAACCAGGCAAAGACACCACAATAAAGAAAATCTCTCTCATGAATATACATGCAAAAATTCTCAATAAAATTCTAGCCAATAGAATTCAGCATCGTATCAAAAAAATAATACACCATGACCAAGTAGGATTCCTACTAGGTATGCAAGAATGGTTCAACATTAGAAAATCAATCAACGTAATCCACCATATAAATAAAAGGAAAGAATCACATGATCATCTCATTAGACCCAGAAAAAGAATTTGACAAAGTCCAACACCCATTCCTGAAAAAACTCTCAATAAAAAATAGGTATAGAAGGGAAATTTCTCAACATAATAAAGGGGATCTAGGCAAAATCAATGGCCAACATCATCATTAATGGAGAGAGGTCAAAAACATTCCCCTTGAGAATAGGAACAAGACGAAGATACCCTTTATCTTAACATTGTGCTGGAAGTCCTAGCTACAGCAATAAGGCAAGAAAAAGAAATAAAGGGCATCCAAATTGGTAGCGAAGGAGTTAAACTCTCCCTCTTTGCAGATGATATGATGCTATACATAGAAAATCCAAAAGACTCCATGAGAAAACTACTGGAACTAATAGATTCAGCAGAGTAACAGGATACAAGATAAACATACAAAAATCAGTTGGATTCCCATACCCTAATATAGAGAATGATGAAAAGGAAATCAGGAAAACAATACCATTTATAATAGCCCCTAAAAAAAAAATAATAAATAATAATAACATAAAATAACATACTTAGGAATAAATCTAACCATGGATGTAAAGGACCTATACAAAGAAAATTACAAATACAACTACTGCAAGAAACCAAAAGAGATCTACATAAGTGTAAAAGCATACCATGCTCATGGGTAGGTAGACTCAACATTGTGAAAATGACAATTCTACCAAAAGTGATTTACATATACAATGCAATCCCAATCCAAATACAAAAAACATTTTTTAAAGAGATGGAAAAGCTAATCATTAACTTTATAGGGAAAGTGAAGAAGCCCTGGACAAGTAAAGCACTAGTGAAGAAGAATAAAGTAGGAGGACACACACTACCTGACCTCAGAACCTACTATACAACTACAGTAGTCAAAACAGTCAGGTACAGGTACAACAACAGATACATTGACCAATGGAACAGAATTGAGAACCCAGATGTAAATTCATCCACCTATGGTCACCTGGTCTTTGACAAGCGTCCAAAGTTTGTCAAATGGGGAAAAGACAGTCTTTTTAACAAATGGTAATGGCAAAACTTCATGTCCATCTGCAAAAAAAAAAAAAAAAAAAATGAAACAGGACCCATATCTCACACCATACACAAAAACTAAATCAAAATGAATCAAAGACCTAAATATCAAGCCAAACAGTATAAAGTCCATAGAAGTAAAAATTGGATCAACACTAGAGGACCTAATACACAGCATTAACAGAATACAAGCCATAATCAACAGCACACAAACTCCAAAATATAACCTAGATAACTGGGATCTTCTAAAAATTAAACACTTATGCTCATCAAAAGACTTCATCAAAAGAATAAAAAGAGAACATACAGACTGGGAAAAAAAAATTGCTATTACAAATCAAAGGTCTAATCTGTAAAATCTAGAGGAAAATATAACGCCTCTACTACAAAAGTGAAGAACAGGCTCAGCTTTTCTCGAGCTGAAAGAACTGAAGAAAAAATTCAATCCTCGAGTTGTAATAGTGAAGAATTCTATGGAGAAAATATTAAACGACGCAGGAAGCATCCAAAGATGGGAGGAACACACAGAGTCATTATACCAAAAAGAATTAGTCGAAGTTCAACCATTTCAAGACGTAGCATATGATTAGGAACTGATGGTACTGAAGGAAGAAGTCCAAGCTGCTCTGAAGCCATTGGTGAAAAACAAGGCTCCAGGAATTGACAGAGTATCAATTGAGATCTTTCAAGAAATGGATGCAGTGCTGGAGGTACTCACTCATCTATGCCAAGAAACATGGGAGACAGCTTAGTGCCCAAGTGGCTGGAAGAGATCCATATTTATGCCTATTGCCAAGAAAGGTGATCCAACCAAATGTGGAAATTATACAACATTATCATTAATATCATATGCAAGCAAAATTTTGCTGAAGATCATTCAAAAGTGGTTGTTACAGTATATCGACAGGGAACTGTCAGAAATTCAGGCTGGTTTTCAGAAGAGGACGTGGAAACAGGGATATCATTGCTGATGTCAGATGGATCCTGGCTGAAAGCAGAGAATACCAGAAGGATGTTTACCTGTGTTTTATTGAGTGTGCAAAGGTATATGACTGTACGAATCATAACAAATTGTGGATAACATTGCAAAGAATGGGAATTCCACAACATTTAATTGTGCTCATGAGGAATGTTTACATAGATCAAGAGGCAGTTGTTTGGATAGAGCAATTGGATAGAGCAAGGGGATACTAATTGGTTTAAATTCAGGAAAGGTGTGTGTCAGGGTTGTATCCTTTCACCATACCTATTCAATCTATATGCTAAGTAAATAATCTGAGAACTTGGACTATATGTAGAAGAACGGGGCATCAGGATTGAAGGAAGAATCATTAACAACCTGTGTTATGCACATGGCACAACCTTGCTTGCTGAAAGTGAAAAGGACTTGAAACACTAATGAAGATCAAAGACCACAGCCTTCAGTACAGATTGCACCTCGACATAAAGAAAACAAAAATCCTCCCAACTGGACCAATGAGCAACATCGTGATAAATGGAGAAAAGATTGAAGTTGTCAACGGTTTCATTTTACTTGGATCTACAATCAACACCCATGGAAATAACAGTCAAGAAATAAAACAACACATTGTATTGGGTAAAACTGTTGCAAAGGACCTCTTTAAAGCGTTGAAAAGCAGAGATGTCACCTTGAAAACTAAGGTGCACCTCACCCAAGCTATGGTTTTTTCAAATGCATCATATGCATTTGGAAGCTGGACAATGAATAATGAAGACCAGAGAAGAATTGACGCCTTTGAATTGTGGTGTTCGCGAAGAATATTGAATATACCAGGGACTGCCAAATCTGTCTTGGAGGAAGTACAACCAGAATGCTCCTTAGAAGCAAGGATGGCGAGACTGCATCTTACATACTTTGGGCATGTTGTCAGGAGGGATCAGTCCCTGGAGAAGGACATCATGCTTGACAAAGTACAGGGTCAGCGGAAAAGAGGAAGAACCTCAATGAGGTGGATTGACACAGTGGCTACAACAATGAGCTCAAGCATAACAACGATTGTAAGGATGGCTCAGGACCGGGCAGTGTTTCCTTCTGTTGTGCATAGGGTCTCCATGAGTTGGCACCTAACAACAACAACTATTATAAAAGGACAAATAATCCAGTTAAAAAATGGGCAAAGGAAATGGACAGACACTTCACCTAAAAAGACATTCAAGCAGCCAACAGACACATGAGGAAATGTTCGTGATTATTAGCCATTAGAGAAATGCAAATCAAAACCACAGTGAGATACCATCTCACCCAGCATTACTGGCACAAATCAAAGAAACAGGAAATAACAAATGTTGGAGAGGCTGTGGGGAGGTTGGAACTCTTATTCACTGCTGGTGGGAAAGCAAAATGATACAACTATTTTGAAAAATGATAAGGCAACCAAAAGAAAACTAGAAATAGAAACACCATATGATTCGGCAATCCCACTCTTAGAAATATATCATAGAGAAATAAGAGACATCTCATGAATAAGCACATGCACCCTCATGTTCATTGCAGCATTGTTCACAATAGCAAAAAGATAGAAACAACCTAGATGCCCATCAGTAGATGAATGGATAAACAAACTATGGTACACACACACAACTGAGTATTAGCTAACGGTAAAGAACAACGATGAATCTGTGAAGCATCTCATAATGGATGAATCTGGAGGGCATTATGCTGAATGATGTAAGTCAATCACAAAAGGACAAATATTGTATGAGACTGCTACCACAAAAACTCACAAAAAAAGTTTTACACATAAAAAGAAATGATCTTTGATGGTCAAGTGGGAGGGGAGGGGTGGGGATGAAAAAATGCTAAATAGAATCAATAGATGAGCGGTAACTTTGGTGAAGGGTAAGAGAGTACACAATACTGGGGAAGCCAGCGCAACTTGTATAAGGCAAGGTTATGGACGCTGTATATACACATCCAAACTCCCTGCGGGACTGAATTGCTGAGCTGAAGGCTGTGGGGACCATGATCTCAGGGAACATGTAGCTCAACTGGCATAACATTATTTATAAAGAAAATGTTTTATATTCTACTTCGGTGAGTAGTGTCTGTGGTCTCAAAAGTCTGTAACTGGCTGCCTAAGATGCTCTACTGGTCTCACCTCTTCAGGAGCGAGGGAAAATGAAAAAAGCTAAAGACACAAGGGAAAGGGTTAGTCCAAAGGACTAATGGAACACATCTACCACGGCCTCCACTAGACTGAGTCCAGTACAGCTAGATGGTGCCTGGCTACCACCACTGACTGCTCTGACAGGGATCATAATAGGCAGTCCTGGACAGAGCTGGAGAAAAATGTAGAACCAAATTCTAACTCACAAAAACACGAGATTTACCGGCTTAACAGAGACTAGAGAAACCCCAAGAATATGGCCCCCGGACACCTTTTTAACTCAGTAATGAAGTCACTCCCGAGGTTCACCGTTCAGCCAAAGATTAGACAGGGCCATAAAACAGCACAACAGCCTACAGGCAAGGACTAGAAGGCAGGAGGGGACAGGAAAGCTGGTAATAGGGAACCCAAGTTCAAGAAGGGAAAGCGATAACACGTTGTGGGGCTGTTAACTAATGTCATAAAATAATGTGTGTACTAACTCTTTAATGAGAAATTAGTTTGTTCGGTAAACCTTCATCTAAAAAAAAAAAAGAGTTTCTCGAGGGCAGGGATGCATATTATACACCATCTTACTTCTAATGTTTAAAAAAAGTCTGACACACAGTAGGGATTCGTTATGTGATTGCTGAATGATTCATGTCAAATCAATGTCACAACACTGTCTCCCTAGCAGAAAATATTATAGGCAATGAGAAAACACTGAAGGTTATTGATCACGGAAGTGGCATAAACATTTACCTGCAAAATTGCATTACAGTTTAGATAATATAAAAATCACAATACAGAATCTGAAATTTTAAGGATATGATGCTATATCTCCTTAAATCATAACTTTCCATGGGAAAAAAAAATATTATTGAAAGTAATACAACTGGGCTTATCCATTTTTATTCTGATTCTTCCATTTCTGATGATTAGTTCAATCTTATTACAATGGATAGATTATATGAATGGATGGATGGGTGGATATTTCGATGAAAAGATAAATAAATGAAAGGAGACAGTTTGTTGTAAGGACAATTCTCCCACAAAGCTGACATTTAACTGGAATCTCTAATTCCTACTTACTTCTGTTGTAGACCTCAAAAAAAGGGAAAAAGGGCAGAAGGGAGCTACAGAATGACAGGATGACAGTCACTAAATATAAATAGGAAATTTTCCTTGGAGTGTTAAGTACTGGAATTCCTGAGGTTCTGCTCTCTTGGGAGCTCACCAATAACGAATTCTTTTTTAATGGATTCTCCAAAAAAAGTGATTATTATTATTGTCTCAAAAGCGGTGAACTGCATAATCTCTTCACTACAGTGTAAAAATAGTGCTGATCGCTCAAAGGGTGGAGAATTCAAAGGATCAGATAAAGAGACCTCAAGGAAAAGAAAATTTGCTCCTGAAGAGCAACAGACAGTTAACATTGAAAGTGCTTATTGGGAGAAGTGTGTTTATAAAAATCTATTGAAATTAGAGTAAACTTTTTAAAAAAATAATTTGTATTGTGCTTTAAGTGAAAGTTTACAAATCAAGTCAGTCTCTCATACAAAAACCCATATACACCTTGCTACACACTCTCAATTACTCTCCCCCTAATGAGACAGCCAGCTCCCTCCCTCCACTCTCTCTTTTTGTATCGATTTTGCCAGCTTCAAACCCCCTTTACCCTCTCATCTCCCCTCCAGGGAGGAGATACCAACATAGTCTCAAGTGTTCACCTGACCCAAGAAGCTCACTCCTTACCAGCATCCCTCTTCAACCCATTGTCCAGTCCAATCCATGTCTGAAGAGTTGGCTTTGGGAATGGTTCCTGTCCTGGGGTGACAGGTCTGGGGGCCATGACCACCAGGGTCCTTCCAGTCTCAGTCAGACCGTTAAGTCTGGTCTTTTTATGAGAATTTGGGGTCTGCATCCCACTGCTCTCCTGCTCCCTCAGGGGTTCTCTGTTGTGTTCCCTGTCAGGGCAGTCATTAGTTGTAGCCAGGCACCATCTAGTTCTTCTGGTCTCAGGATGATGTAGTCTCTGGTTCATGTGGCCCTTTCTGTCTCTTGGGCTTGTACTTACCTTGTGTCCTTGGTGTTCTTCATTCTCCTTTGATTCAGGTGGATTGAGACTCATTGCTGCATCTTAGATGGCCACTTGCTACCTTTTAAGACTCCAGACGCCACTCTTCAAAGTGGGATGTAGAACATTTTCTTAAAAGATTTTATTATGCCAATCGACTTAGATGTCCCCTGAAACCACGGTCCCCAAACTCCTGCCCCTGCTACGCTGGCCTTCGAAGCATTCAGTTTATTCAGGAAACTTCTTTGCTTTTGGTTTAGTCTATTTGTGCTGACCTCGCCTGTATTGTGTGTTGTCTTTCCCTTTACCTAAAGTAGTTCTTATCTACTATCTAATTAGTGAATACCCTTCTGCCACCCTCCCTCCCTCCCCACTCTCGTAACCACAAAAGAATGTTTTCTTCTCAGTTTAAACTCTTTCTCAAGTTCTTATAATAGTGGCCTTATACAATATTTTAGAGAAAACTTTTTATATGTAAAAAAAATTAATTTTTTTATATGTATATATATATATAAAAAAAAAACTCAGTTATAACTTGCCTGACACAAGAAACACATAATCTCAGCATGAAAATCCAATGTTGTGCCAGGTAGTTGAGGAGTAAAAGTGTAAACTGGGAAAAGTACATTGTTGTTAGCTGCTGTCCAGCTGATTCCGACTCAAGGTGACACCATATGTGTAGAATAGAACTGTTCCATAGGGTTTTCAAGGCTGTGACCTTTCAGAAGCACGTCGTCAAGACTGTCTTCTGAGATGTCTCTGGGTGGATTTGAACTACTAAATTTTCATCTTTTAGCTGTTTATGACACTCAGCAACTCCTGGTAAAAGTATATTAAGGGGCACAGCTCTGGTGGTACAGTGGTTAACCACTTGACTGCTAACCAAAAGGTCAGCAGTTAAAACTCACCAGCTGCTCCACAGGAGAAAGAAGTGGCAGTCTGTTTCTGTGAAGATTAAAAAAATGCCAAACCTGTTGCCATGGAGTCGGTTCCAACTCATAGCAACCCTAAAAGGCAGAGTAGAACTTTCCCATAGAGTTTCCAAGGATATTATCTTTATGGAAGCAGATTGCCACATCTTTCTCTGTGGAGCTGCTGGTGGGTTTGAACCACCCGACTTTTGGTTAACACCCCAGTGCTTAAACACTGCACCACCAGGGTCCCACTTGTAAAGATTTCAGCCTTGGAAACCCTATGGAGCAGTTCTACGCTGTCCTATAGCATCACTAGAGGATCACTATGAGTCAGAATTGACATTATAGATAAAAATCTTGACCAGATAAGGGGAGAGTCACCATGTTTCTGTTTACTTACTAAGAACTGCCTCTAACTTCGCAAGGGGAAGGAGAATCTAGATCAACAGCCGAAGGCTGATTCCTACGAGGTGGAGGTCAGATACGCCGCCTCTTTCTGCCATCTTTACCCATTCCGACACCAACCATCCCTCCCGTGCACTTTCTACTTCTCTGTTGGGTTCGATTATTCATCGCAAAGGCCACACAGAACTCATAGACAACACTCACCTGTATGAGATTTATTATGGAAATAAGTTACAATTCAGGTTCAGGAAGACTCAGGATATAATTCTTCCATCAGGACAGCCTCTTCCTAGCTGTCTCTGGCCTTTGGCCTCTTTCCCCTGTTCAGGCAAGTGTTAAAAGGCTATTTTAGCTTTGCTGATAAGTGCCCTGAGGCACCACACTCCACCAGTAAGCCTCGGCCTGAAGGTGCTCAGCTCTAGCTCCATACGTCAGCAAACTTACCTCCACCAAGTGCCCAGAGGCACCCTACTCCTCCAGCACGCCTCCTGTCCAAAAGCACTCAGGTTTCTTGCTCCATGGGCTGGGAAGCCCAGTGCACCATCTCCTGCTGTCATTTCTCTGCTACTGCTTCTCACCGTCTTCAGTGTTACAGCTCTCTCTCTGTTTCTCTCTGTCTTCTTGTTCCAGGGGCTTCTCAGCGCAGGGATCCTGAGTCTGAAGGACACGCTGTGCTCCTCATTGTTCTTCCTTCCTGGTGGTGAAATCCTCTCTTTGCTCTGGAATTGGCTTTCTTTTAAGCCTAGTGGGATGGCAAAATCAACCAATTCCCTTGGTGGGCCACAATTGTTTGTGCAGTCCCACCCAAGTGATTGGGTGGGAGTTATAAGACCATGGTGAGAAATGCCACACAAAAGTGATCCATTGCATTACACCAGCGTTCTTAGTATCAGATCTGTTCAGACACTTTCTATGGTGTAATAAGATGACTTTTTGAGTCATGGTTATGCCACATATTGGAGGACCTTGGAAAACCATCTCTCTGAGTCTTAGTTTTCTCATCAGTATCTACCTATGATAGGTAGATAAAGTATCTATATGGCACATTGTGGGCACCTAATAATACCTGGTAATATCAATATTATTCTTATTATTCATAAATTCACAGACTAAACACAGGTGTTCACTTCAGTTTCTTGAACACTGCTTAAATGTGTTTTCTTTAAATTCTTTAAGATTAGTGGTTCTGAAATAAAACATAAAGAGAAAAATTCTGCTTGAGGCCTAAAAATTGGGCCTCTTCCAATTCTCATGCAACACTTAGTAAAATGAATATTCTTAGCCCTGAATCTGAGTAGAAATATTCTTTTTAAAATATGAATTAACAAATTTCAGTATTTGCAACATCATTCTAAACATCAAACCCACAGGGTAATGAATGACTCTCTGAAGAGGAACCAACAGCCTGGTTTTCTTCAAAGGCCTCAATCTGGAAACAAACAAGGAAGTATATGGACAAATATGTCACTTGTTTTCTCTAGAAAAGATCTGGAAAGTTAGAGTGGTGATATTTATTTACCACTGGGAATTTTAAACACATTTTGGGTTAAAATATATAAATGCATAAACCAAAACCAGTTCCCATGGAGTCAAATCCAACTCATGGCAACCCCACGTGTGTCAGAGTAAAACCGTGCTCCATAGGGTTTTCAATGACTGATTTCTTAGAAGTAGATTACCAGCCCTTTCTTTTGAGGCGCCTCTAGGTGGGCTTGAACCTCCAGCCTTTTGGTTAGTAGCTGAGCCTCTGAACTGTTTGAACCACTCAGGGTCTCCAAAATGCGTAAAGGGAAGGCTAATGAATTTACTCACTTCTCAAGGAAGCGTTAGCTAAGTTACTCACTTTTCACGGAAAACTAATAGGTGATGACGAAGAACAGTAGCCTGAAACGCAACGAAGAAAACAAAAAGAATGGAACATCCTTCCATATACTTTGAAGTTAAAGTGGTCTTCTTGTAAACAATGATGGGAAGAGAGGGTGGCTTTTTCAAAACTTTATTTTACTAATTCTTGAATTCAAAAGTCTGGAACTACTAATTTAGTAGGAAAAAACAAACAAACTGGTTTTGGAGTTAACCTCTGGCTTGAAGCCTCACTAGGCCATTTAATAATTAAATAACAAGTTTTTATATGCGGTGTAACTTCCAAATGACCTCTACAACATGCAAAATATGCTGTGAAACACAGGGATAAAGAGCATGGACTCCAGAAGCAGTACCTGTATTTGCATCCTAGCTCCTTGACTTAGTATCGTCATAACCTGGGGCTATTACTCAACCTCTTTGAGCTTTGTGCAAAGAGAGGGTATTAAAAATGTCTAATAATTATTGAGAATTAATGAGTTGACAGACACTCTTGAAACAGTGTTGAGATATAGTGTTTTATATTATTATTATTAATTTGTTTAAAAATGGGATTTAGTACCAATTATCATGGAATTTTGGAATCATGGGCCCTTGAAATCAGAAAGATTCACATTTGAGTAGCTGTAAAACAGTATTTAACCTTGCTCCTTGGAAGCTCTATGGGGCAGCTCTACTCTGTCTTCTACGATGGCTATGAGTTGGAATCGACTAGATGGCAATTTTTTTTTTTTTTTGGTGTCTGTTTACTCGTGTAAAAAGGGGATAAGAATAGAAATTATTTCAAAAAATATTATAATGATTAAATAAGAACTATAAAAAATTAGCTCTTACTATACATATAGACAGCTGATATCAAATCAACTCAAATCCATGACAAGCTTATGTACAGCGGAAGGAAATGTTGCCTGGTTCTGCATCATCCTCATGATTGCCTTCAAGTTTGAGTCTGTTTTTGCATCTATTATGCTAATCCATCTCACCTAGGGTCTCCTTTACCCTCATAGACCCTCTAATTCACGAAAAATGATGTTCTCCTCTAGTGATTGATCTCTCCTGATGACGTGTCTAAAGAAAGCAAGTTGGAAAATGTTTGGTTGTGATCCTCAAGGTTTTCATTGGTTAATTTTCAAAAGTCAATCACTGTCTGTCTTAGTCTAGAAGCTCCACTGAAACCTGCCCACCGTGGGTGATCTTGCTGGCATTTGAAGTACTGGTGGCATAGCAACATGCAAGCCACCACAATACAACAACCTGACAGATGGGTGGTGGAATAAACATATAAGTATGTGTACATATATGTGTGTGTAGATGTGCGTGTGTATGTGCACATGCCTCTAATATGTATGTAATTATCATGTGAATAGAAGTCTAGACTCAGAGCTCAAAGTGGCTCAATGGGCCATCGCACACTCTGCAGAAAGCTCAAAATCCTCCTTACAAGATCAACATATTTTCCAGGCATCTTTCGTTGAGTGTTCAATGCAGCTTAAAGCTATTACTTTCCAGTATTGGGATCATCTCAGCAATGAATGCTGCATCCATGCAGAAAGGGAATCCAGGCCCTTCATTAATATGAAAATCACGCCACAAGATGGGGGCAATGACTGGAAAGCAAAACAAGCAACTTAAAGTGAACATTTGACCATATCCAACTCATAGAAAACTCTTTGTAAGTCCATTGTAGAACTGTCTTTCTCTTTTTCATCTTGGAGCCCTGGTGAGAGTGGTTAAGTGCTTGGCTGCTAAGAAAAAAAAAAAAAAAAAAGATTGGCAGTTCAAATCCACCAGCCGCTCCTTGGAAATCCTATGGGGCAGTTCTAGCCTGTCCTATAGGGTCACTATGAGTCGAAATTTACTCGAAGGCAATGGATACGGCTGTTTATCTCACTTTTCTCCTAACTTTACCACCACTTTTTCATTTTCTCCCATCTTTTCTCTCTCTTATACTGAGAAACAATACAAAAGTTTTCACTTTATTTTACAGAATGATCTGATCAGTTTTTATTGTCTTGGTAGGTTTAGATGCCAGATATAAATATAATGCATTTTGCATGATAAAGAAATAAAATTACGTTTCTGTCTTAATGGCTATTTATTTGTAACATAATGATATGAGAATGGATAGGCAGATTTTAGCTACATTTGGAGGGGATATTTGGAATGTTATGACAAAAATATAAATATCAATCTCCACATTAATTCTTGAAGGCTCTAGGGAAAACAGTTATTTTTTTCTTTCATTCTAATTATGGAGGCATGTAACTGTCAATATTTCAAAAATTGATTTTTTTTATCTTTACATTAATAATTTGCCATGATTTTATGAATGGGGAACTTTTCTGTCATTCACTTTCAAGAGATTGCATTTGGTTTTGATTTTCCCTTGCGGATAATATTAGAAATGGCACAAGGCAAGCTGTGATCCCAAATATGAACATCAACAAGAGCTAAAAATTAGAGTTTCAAGAGTGTCCAAAAGTGGCATGACAAAGACAAACTGTATGAGAGTGAACTGGAGAGCAGGGCTCTTTTTTTTTGTTTTTTCTCACTGTGAAGAAAGTAAGCCCCATTTGGCTCTAGAAAAGTTTAAGCTCTTTAAAGATCAGACAAAACCACCATGCACTGTAGGCAAATATATACACCAAATGAGACAGGAATCCTCTTTCAGGATTGAATTTCAGCTGAAATTAAAAGGCATACATATTACTGAACCTCAGGTTGAGCATAACACCTTTCAGGGTGGCTGTGTTAGGGAGATAACGTACGTGAACCATGGGGAATGGCTTGGATATATCAGAGATGTTCAATTGCTAGTCAGTTCTTTGGGTTTTCCTCCCTCTCACCACATTTCCTTTTCAGTAGTTTTCAGGGATACACAGTCATCTCCTACCACATATAGTAATTTCCCACGGCCATGTCCTTTGCTGTTGAAAGTAAGTCAAAAAAAATGCTAATTTTGATTTCATTGGTTTCCCCATATCTGAAAATCATCTAATCTAGCCCTTGTCACCTCTCTCCACCGTATCCTATTAATCCCCGACAGTTTGCTGTGATGGTGCTCGTAATGGCTGAGGGCCCTCAGTGGAAACATTGTTGGAGAGGCATCTTGGTGACCTAATGCAGTAGCTTTGCCATCTTGTCCTTATACTTATCCTGTTAGCAAATGAAATCTGTTTTGCCTCATAAAATCAACAGGCAACCAGAGAATGTTCTTATTGAACATTTTAAGCATCAAATCTAGAAGTGCTCCACCAAAGAAGGGGCTGAGAGAAGAATTCTGCCAGTAGCGTTTTAGGATTAAACACTGGGAGCTTTCAGTGGCACTTTGTGAACCCACTACCTCCTGCTGTAAAGGAAGTTCAGCATGTCAGTTCATTTTCGCCCTGTGGTCTTTGGGAAAAGATGGAGTCAGTCTTTAGAACCATTTTCAATCAAAGTGCAAATACATACGTACCTGAAGGGAAGCATCCACTTAACAAACTCCCAGGTTTTAACTTGGTTCTGTGGCCTGATTCTGCATGGCAAGCCCTTTCAAGGACAGATGGGTGGTCCCCTGTGGTGGCGCTGCCTGATTTTGCTTTGTTGGGAGACATTCTCTTATCATTACTTCAGTGCCCTGGCAGCAGCCTAGTAACAGACTTGGATTGGTTGTTGCTGCTTTTGATTCACAAACTTGCATCTGTTTGGAGTCTTGGAGGATGCCAAAGCTGATCCAGAACTCGTCTGTCATTTGCTCTGGCAGGGTTTAGGAGTACACTTCTAACCCAGTGCACAAAGCTGACACTGGGGATTGGGGTATTGTGACTATTTTCAGGTATGTGGAGCACTTTGGAAAACTCCGGTGGTGTAGTGGTTAAGTGCTACAGCTGCCAACCAAAGGGTTAGCAGTTCGAATCCACCAGGTGCTCCTTGGAAACTATGGGGCAGTTCTACTCCGTCCTGTAGGGTCGTTATGAGTCAGAATCGACTCGATGGCACTGGGTTTGGTTTTTGTTTTTGTTTTTAGAGCACTTTGAATCCTTAGAAACTCAAGTAAACTGGAAAGCTATGACATGCACATTCTTAATGGTTTTCATGTTTATATTTATGATGTCATTTATCAGAGCATCTTCTCTGTAACATACATACATGAGTGTTACACTCTGCCGCAAGGCTTTATCTTTATTTCCTTTTCCTTTTCTTTTTAAACACTTCAGAGTTCATATGTTTCTTTCTAGATGGACGCACACTTATAAATTATTTCTCAGAGGAAACAAAAGCAAAGCAAACTTTCTTTTAACTGTATTATATATCTCTTTTATATCCTCATAAAATTCAGGGTCTAAGATGCTCTTTCATCCCAACACCTGCATTTTATGATTCTTATGATATAATATGTTTGATTTGTGACTCCTTAAAGTGGATTGAAACGCAAGCAAAAGAAATGGGATTCACTTAAAATGAAAGGCAGAATTGGCAATATGTTTATCTAGACTAATATTTTGAAATATCTGTCAGCCCAGAAAAAATTAATATAAGTTCTAAAAGACAAACCCATAAACAATGTTATCTGCCATTTATTTACCACTTATTCCTTTTATTATTGTCAGAATCAGAAAGATTTAACCAAATTACTTATCAACCTTTTAAATATCCTACCTTTTTAAACCCATTGCAGATTCTGACTCATAGCAATCCTATAGGACAAAGTAGAACTATCCTATAAGGTTTCCAAGGAGTGGCTAGTGGACCTTTTTAATGGTAGGATATTATTATGATAATCAAATGTGAGAAATCTTTGCTAAAAAGAACTATGGAAGTCCCGACTTTTCTGCAACTCAGGCCCACTGTAATTAATTACCCAAGAGGACAATAAAAGAAAACACTTAAAGTTGTTTGCAATACCTCTCTTGTAGTTTTTTTGAGTAAGGACAGAATTCTAAGTGAAGTTTCATAATGTTTCTTTTTTCCTGTGTTGTTGTTGTTGTTGTTAGGTGCTGTCGAGTCGGTTCTGACTCATAGTGACCCTACGCACAACAGAATGAAACACTGCCCAGTCCTGAGCCATCCTTACAATCGTTGTTATGCTTGAGCTCATTGTTGCAGCCACTGTGTCAATCCACCTCGTTGAGGGTCTTCCTCTTTTCCGCTGACCCTGTACTCTGCCAAGCATGATGTCCTTCTCCAGGGACTGATCCCTCTGACAACTTGTCCAAGTATGTAAGACGCAGGCTCTCCATCCTTGCTTCTAAGGTTGTACTTCTTCTAAGACAGATTTGTTCATTCTTTTGGCAGTCCATGGTATATTCAATATTCTTCACCAACACCACAATTCAAAGGCATCAATTCTTCTTCAGTTTTCTTTATTCATTGTCCAGCTTTCACATGCATATGAAAATACCATGGCTTGGGTCAGGCACACCTTTGTCTTCAAGGTGACATCTTTGCCCTTCAACACTTTAAAGAAGTCCTTTTTCCTATAGATGATTTAATAAGAACTAGGGTCTCAGAGTAGATGCAGAGTTTATAGTCTAACCTTAGGGCACAGAGGAATGTCAAGGGGAAAAGATATATGAACAGGAAGGAGCATTTTATCAAACCATAGGTTTACTCACTTACTTTGGACTTGTTATCAGGAGGGACCAACCCCTGGAGAAAGACATCATACTTGGTAAAGTAGAGGGTCAGTGAAGAAGAGGAAGACCCTCAACAAGACGGATTGACACCTTGGCTGCAACAATGGGCTCAAACATAGCAACAATTGTACGGATGGTCAGGAACAGGCAGTGTTTCTTTCTTTCATACATAGGGTCACTATAAGTCACAACCAGTTTGATAGCACCTAACAACAACAGGTTTACTGAAAACTACATATCTGACTAAATCAGAAGGCTTTTACGGAAAATTATTTCTCTGACCCACTCTTCTTTCCAGGTAAATTCAGATCTGAATATATACATAAGATGGTGGCAATTGGCCAAGATTCAACTTCAGACATACCTCATTTATATCTATAATTATACATACAAAAAGAGAAACCAAAGGTGACCCATCACTGTACTTTATATGGCAAAGCATTCTGTCCTTACAGGATTGTGCTTCCAAGTTTGTGAGTTTATTTATTTATAGAGATATCTCCAAAAGAAGAAACCCTACATTTAAATTGGGGGGTTAGTCTTACAGACAGTGTGACTTTAAGCAAAAATATCGTATTTGGAAGATGGACAGAAAAAAACAAAGGTTTTTTGGTGAATTGTGAAATTTCTTAGTGTACCACTGCTGCTATGCTCTTTCACTTGAGAAAATACAGGTTCATTTATCAGCAGATAAGGGGTCCAGGCGATGATGAAAATAGTTTCTACTGCTTACCACCAGTGCCCTCCCAGTCAGTACCATGTTTTCCCAGTAGGGGCACTATTAATGCTCCTTCTTTCCTGTCTTTCCTCTTAACGTTCCTTGGACATGCCTCTCCCTATGTGTCTGGCATTATCATGTTCTGGAGTTGAACTTCATGTGGGATGGTATATTCTTCAGTGTGGGAAACTGTACATGAATAAGCCTCTCTTGCTAATGCGGATGACCTCTCTAAGCACTACCAGAGGAAGAAGTTGGGGATACAGGGATGGGAAGGAATGAAAACAACTTAGTTCACTGATGGGGATGGGGCAGAACAAATGGAAAAAGGTAAAGCAGAGTTCTGGTTTCAGAACTGTGTGCCATCACTTACAAACCGTGTGGCCTAAATCAAGTGACTTAACTCTCTGTGACTCAGTTTCTTCATCTGTAAAATGGAGGATTTTTAAGTGTTACAGCAACAATGTTGTTTTAAAGATTAACATTCATAAAGCACTTAGAACAATATTTATAGTTTATTAAATAAAAAGATGTAAAGAAGAGAAACAATTTTATTATTATGCAAGCCAGTTGTCTCTATCTCAATTTGGCTTGAACTTATAAATTAGGAACTACACTTCCCTAATCAACCATTTAAGATTAATTTGATTTCTGCCTGCCTTATTACAATCAGTGCACGAATGGCTGATATGATTCCGTTCCTTTTAATTTCTTTTTTTTTAAAGGCAACAAGAGAAAAATGTACTGTCCTCTCATATTTCAGTCATGAGAGGGGCTCCTGGGATTGACTATTTGAAGTAATATTGAAATGCTCCTGCATTGGCGCAGGTGGTCATTTTACCCACTTAGACACAGAGAGACACATCCCAGGCCTCACAAGATGGACAAGGGGCACCTGTTCATTCTAGGTGACCTTTCTGAGGGCAAAGACCAGCATAGAACTGGGAGGAAATCCACACAGAAATTCAGTAGCCACATGGGAGGACCAAAACCAAACCTACTGCCATCGAGTCAATTCCGACTCATAGTGAGCCAATAACCAGACCAGATCCGTTGCCGTCAAGTCGATTGTGACTCATAGCAAACCTATAGGACAGAGTAGAACTGTCCCACAGTGTTTCCCAGGAGCACCTGCTGGATTTGAACCGCCAGGCTTTTGGATAACATCCATAGCTCTTAACCACTACACCACCAGGGTTTCTATCGGCCCTATGGAGTCCAGCTATTTCAGGACAGGAAGCCTCAAGAGAATATAAAACATCTTATGGAGCCCTTGTGGCATAGTGGTTGAAGCATTTGGCTGCTAACCAAAAAGTCAGCAGTTTGAATCTACCAGCTGCTCCTTGGAAACCCCATGGCACAGTTCTACTCTGTCCTATACGGTTACTATAAGTCGGAATTGACTTGACAGCAGCGTTTTTTTTTTTTTTTTTAATGATAAATTAACGGGATGTAATTTTCTGTTTGCTTTCATAGAAAGTGTTCTGTCCCCTCCAACTTCAAGCAAAAATGGAATTTATATTTGCAGTCATTATAATCAGTTTTCCTTTAAGCAATGTCAAAAGTTGAGTTTCAATTTATTCTTTTCACTCACATCTAAACAATCTAATTTAAAAAAAAATCAGTTTTGCTTGTAGAATTGTAGCAGTTGGAGAGCCCTGTGATTTGTGAAAGAGAATAGTCTAGAAAAAATACACTAAAACACCACATGACAAGGTGGGTTAATGACAAGCATTGGCTGGGGATCTACAGCAGAATTCTTTTGAGATCCCACTGGGCACCCAGCGCGGTCCCTGAGCAACTCCTGAGCCTCCTCTGCTTCCTGTAAGATCCAGGCATGTAGTGTGGGTATGCAGATTAGGCGAAGTGTATCAGACAAAGCTGCTTGTGATTATAACTGACATATAAACCAAAAACCAAACCCACTGCCCTCGAGTCGATTCCAACTCATAGTGACCCTCTAGGACAGAGTAGAACTGCCCTGTAGAGTTTCCAAGGAGTGCCTGGTGGATTCTAACTGCATACCTTTTGGTTAGCAGCCATAGCACTTAACCACTATGCCACCAGGGTTTCCAAATGACATACATTAGGTGCTTAAAGGTATTTATTTTCTTCCTTTATTACTCCAAAAGGGAGGCTGAATACATAAATAAGTACCAGGCACTAAGAAAGACTTAGTAATGGCTTGTTAACTTTTAACTGTTAACTGCTTTGGGTGCATACCTCTAACATTTTCATATGAGGATAGATAGGAAAGCCACAGCATCCTCCTTCCTGCACACACATGCAAAAACACACACACACACTGTAGAAATGTTCCTTAAAACACTAAAGATAGAATTTTGAATCGAGTAAACTATGAGATTTTCAATTTTCCTTGTTGGAATACCTCAAATACATTAAAGCCTTTTATCTCTATATTTTCATTATTCCTTAAGCCAAAAAGAGCAGTAAGCTACGGTATTTAGGTGGAATCATGCAACCTTTCGAAGTATCCCACTTTTGTATTTACGGATTTAATTAAGGCTGCGTGAGTAGGAATATCCGCTTCAAAAATGCCAACCTACTAAAAAGTAGGGAGACACAAAAAGGGAGATATTTGTGTTCTGTGATCAAATTCATGGAAAACCTGCTGAAGCAGAAGATATATAGTAGATCTCAGGATCGGGGCTGTTCTACTTAATGGGTTATCAGGCATTTAGATTAAAAAAAAAAAAAACTGACTTGACTTTAAGCAAAGCCATTCTTCAGAGGAGCAGAGTGCAGTGAGCATGATGCTAGTTTGTGGAGCCTTCCACCAGCCACCCCAGAGGAACCTGAAGATTGTTCTGAATTCTTTTTTTTTCATCAAATATCCTCCACTCCTTGTTACCTAACCCCAGCTCTGGGGGGGGCGAAGGGGGGTAACTCTTATCAATTCTACTTCACCAATATCTTCAAAGGAGTGATCTCTTCTCACCCTAGAAAATGTGAGAGAGAAAGGGTCCTCTCCTCTGGGCTACTACAACAGCCTTGCTCTCCCTGCCTCAGGCTGCGCCCTCCAAATCATCCTTTATCCTTCAGTAACAGGATGCATATGCAATGGTAGTCGAGCTCCCTGGTGGAAGCTCTCCAGTGGCTGACTGTTGGGGGGTCCAGAAGTCCCAGCTCCAAAAAAAAAAAGCAGGCCCTAAATAAGACTCCACACTCTGACCCTCCTCCCTGCACTGGTATTTCCAGCCACCCTCCCTCCTGAGCCTTCTTCAGTGCTCTGGGCCCTGACTACCCTGGCTAACACTCCTCTGTGTCGCCACTATTCATGTCTGTTTGCTTGTTATTTGTCTAGAATGCTCTTTCCTGCCTTTCTTCTCTTCTTCGGGAAGTATCTACATTGTTCACCCCAATTCCCATAAAAAAATTAAGCTAAATAAATAATCAAGTATTCCCTCCTTTATGAAGCCTTTCTGTTGGCATTTGATTCTCCCAGAGTACACTTTGATTTACTCACTGTTGTTCCCCTAAAACCCCTAAGATGCTTTATTGCACTAATATTCTTACATGTTTGTCTCCTGCATGAGACCATGAGCCCCCTGAATGGAGGGACTGTGTATTACTTATTTTTGTGTTCTCAGTACCCAGAATATTAAATATTCACATGTCAAAACAAACAAAATAGCAATCATTGGAAACCGTGGCAGTATAGTGGTTAAGAGCTACCACTGCTAACCAAAATGTCAGCAGTTCTAATCCACCAGAAGCTCTTTGGAAACCCTATGGGGCAGTCCTAGTCTGTGCTACAGGGTTGCTATGAGTCGGAATCGGCTCAATGGCAATGAGTTTGGTTTGGTTTTTGGTTAATAATCAAATGAATGAATGGATGAGGGAATTAGCAAGTAAATGAGCAAATAAATAAATATAAGACTAAAGAGATGAAACTGTAGGCCCGTTTTCTATTTGATTTCCATTTTGGCATGGCCCTGGCCTGATACAACTACTGCATATTGTTGACTTCATGCAAGTGTGTGCATGGGAGCTGCTGAAGCAGACACTGCTGGGTATGGGGAGCTCTGGAATATGCGTCGCAGCAGAATTATCCTACTTTGAGATGAGGGGGCCAAGGTTTTGCACCTGAGGGTCAATCATTGGCAGAGTTGTACCCTCTGGGCCAGGAAGTGTGGTGGGAAGGAGACAGCTATGAATTATCAGACAACAGCTACTCGATGCTTAAAGGGAAGTTTTGTATGCTTTTAAAATATTTTCAGTTTTTTAATTTTTTTCCTATTTTTGTATTAATCTTTATTTTTATTTTATTATAACTGTTTTATTATACGTAAAATAGTAAAAATTGGCAAGGAGAAAACATAAATGTGAAAACATAAGGAAATCATTAAATTAAGGTGTGTCAATTTCTTGGAATACAGAGTATGTATTAAAATTATGCTATTGTAGAAAGATATGAAATGGCATGTAAAAATGGTCATGATACCTTCAGGAAAAATATTGCGGCCTATTTTTTTTTTATGACACAGTATATTTAAGTTGGTCTCATGCTATTGACAGATACATGGAAGAGACAACTTAAGACATGTACCAAAACATTGCCTGAGGTAGCGATCACAGATGGATTCTATTTTCATCCGTGTGTTACTTTCTATTTTCTAAATTATATACCTTGCAATATTTACTAAATTACATATCTATATTATTTAATAATAATAAGTTATAAAATCAGACAGTTTGGAAGCTTTAATTTTCCATCCAACGAGCAAAAGTTATCTAAACTAAGTTACATTAAAGTAAGCCAAAAAAGAAAGATTCTAGTGTCTTAAGTTATATTTCTGTCATAGCTCTTTTCTTTTTTCTTAATTCCTCTACAGATTATATCACTTGATCATTTCACACTCACCTCTACCCAGCCTCGCATCAGCTTCCCTCTCCCACCTCCTCCTGTAAACGTGTGCTGCCGATCTCTACCTTTCAGCTGGTTATAAAGGCGCATCATAAGTCCCCCCTGGTTTGGCATGCCACCCTTTCTGACTACCAGGCTTTTAATCCTTACGTCGCTAACCATGGCCTGTTTCAGGGACTTGAAGTCAGTCAGACAGACCAGGGTTTCAATTCCGACTTTGTCATTTAATTATTTTGTGATGATGGACAAATGCTTTCCTACTCTGAGACTCAATTTTACGATTTGTCCAAATGAAATAATAATAGCACTCCCCTCCTGTAATACTCATAGGAGTAGTGAGGTAATACTTAGACATTTGCCAGGATAATTCTTTGTATATACTGTTATTAGATCAATAGATCTATGGCTGCTATCTAGTTGACTAGTGGCAACTTTATGTACAACAGAACGAAACATTGCCTGGTCCTGTGTCATTCACATGATCACTGCATGTTCAAGTTCCAAAATTGCAGCTGTTGTGCCAATCCATCTCACTAAGGGTCTCCCTCACTCTCTACTTCACCAAATATCATGTCCTCCTCCAGTGACTGATCACTCTGGCTTATATGTCCAATCAAGTCAGGAGATATTCTGCAGTGATTCATAATGTTTTCATTGGCTAATTTTCAGAAGGAGATCACCAGGCCTTTCTTCTCAGTCTGCCTTAGTCTGGAAACTCCACTGAAACCTGTTCACTGTGGCTGACCCTGCTGATATTTGAAATAGAGGTAGCGTAGCTTCCAACATCATTGCAACACGCAAGCCACCACCATAAGACAAACTGATAGACCGGTGATGGTGCATACAATTAGGTGCACACTAAACGTCAATGCCTTCCTTCACCCTCTTCTACCTTTGCACTCATGCTCAGCAATCAATCCTTATGTCATAGTTATTTTTCTCTGTTACTGGTTTTTGTTTATTGCTTCTCTCTTAAAAAAAAAAAAAAAAAAGAACCTTGTTTTACAGGGAAAGTAAACATAAAGCCATTATAAATGATAAATTCAAAAGTACACGAAGAAAAATTTAATTACACACCCTCACTCCTTTCTCCCACGAAGTAATCAATGATTACCAAGGTTAACGAGAGTGTATTCTTTCACAAATTTCTCCACCCACGTACAAATAAAATTGCACACATCTAAGCTTTCCATTGATGTTTTTGTTTCTTTTCTACAAGTTGCTTTTCTCAATTTCATGGATATCCTTGTAGGACAATAAACTCCTTGCTATCCAGCCTATTTCAACTTTTAGCAATCCTATAGGACTGAGTAGAACTGCCACATAGAGTTTCCAAGGAGCACCGGGTACATTCATACTGCTGACTTTTTGGTTAGCAGTCATATATTAATATATTTTCATATCTGTATATATATGTGTGTATGTGTATATACATATATACATACATACACACATATATTTAATGGGTCTATCTGATAAGAGTTGCATAATATTGGTTGCCTGACTAAGAGCTATTTTCCAACTTTTTTATTGGTAACTAACCCTAATTTCGTAGCAAGCAGAAAACCACTTATCTAAGTAATGTACATTCCTTCACTTAGAAACAGCTGCTCTATTTTTCTTGCCAGGGATTTGTCCAGGAATGGTCATATGGCTTGGTTCCGTCCAATGAGACATAAAAGTGGTCTGCTGGGGAACTTCTCTTCTCAAATAAAAATCCATAAATTAGGGTGAAGAAACCAAGTTGATCCTATACCTTCCTTATTTCTTAGGAGACTGTTACTTGTAACTTCTGACCATGAGGAAAAGAAAAAAAATTCCAGTGACTACAAACTAGACATGGGTAAGCTACTAAATCAACCATCAAACTTCTTGTTAATTGAGCAGTAAATATGCTCATGATGTAAACTTACGATAATTGAGTGTTTTCTTAATTGCAGACAAAGCTTTCTAACTGATCCACATACAATAGAAAGTTGTGTTAACATTTTAATTGCTCAATTTAATATATAAAGCTTACAAATGAAAATTAGTTGAGCGGTGCTTCTTCATTTCTAAGCTAACAGTTGGCCCTTTATCCATCAATGATGCCCAGCTCCTTGGGATCATCCAATATGTTACTCAGGATGGTGGAGCTGTAATTCACATATTTGAAATCTCATGCAATCTATTTATAAAGCTAAACAAACATTACACTTCAAAGAAAACTTGGAAATTGACACGTTTTATAGAATTCATGCCATTGGTGAAGTGATTTTGGAAATCTATTAAGTACATTAAAGACCATTTTAACTTGTTAGGCTCATTGTGTCTTAAAACATATTTTAATTAGTTCCCTTTTCTTTCCCATTTGCAAAGTTTGAGGTCCATCTTTCTTCAGAATCTTGAGGGAGAATGGTTATGGAAATGTGAAATGTTAGTGCTTGTTAAATTTGTTGGTTTTAGGAACTATTTGATTCAAAGAGACCCTGGGATAATGGCTACTTAGAGCAAAGCAGGACGAGGGATGACATTTTAGTTGCTGATGTCTAATTTGCATAGTTTAATTTCCTGTAAATCTGTGCACAGAAACTTTCCAAGAGTAAAATTTTAAGTGTTGATACTGCTTCTGATTTACTTCTGTGAAGGTTATTTTTCTCTCTAGACATTTTTTTCTTTCTTTCTTTTTTTTTTACTGTCTTAGGTTTAGCACCAGCCTGATTGGTTTGAAGTAGACTTCCGCAATGCATTGCACCTACTGAGGCAAAATGTTTTGGGGGCATTGTAATGAAGCAGCCACATCACTATTGGAACAGGCTGCTCAGCCATATCTTGAACACAACCTGCACCATTTTTCCCTTCCCTAGCCTGTCTCTGTTTCCAAGTATGATTTTGCTGTTAGCTCCTCTAAAAGTTAAATGTTAACCACTGCTTCCCCTAGGACCATGGGAAAACATGATGATGTCATGTCAAACAAGATGATGCTAATCAGGGTGGCACCAGTCCCCTCCGTGCTGATGGTATAATGGCAGGGAAAAGTCAACATGTTTGAGATGTGATCACCCAAACCACGCAGAAGGAGAATGCACATTCCACAAGTTCCTAAAGCCCATGTCCCCCTTTCCCTATAAAACTCCAGCTGGTCTGCAGTTCCTGGAGACAGACAGCTCTAGGAGGAGATAATTCCCCTCTGTCTCTATACACCAGTATATATAATAAAGCTCTCACTACCCACCTCACCCCTGCCTCAACAATTGGCTGTTTGAGGCAGGTGGCTCTAACTCACTAAATTGAGGTAAAACTATGACAAAGAGAAGTAAAGAAGCAGGTGAAATCCTGCAAGGCACACTGCGCACAGAGCTCCTCAGACCAATTAGCAAGTATGTTCAACATGGGCATGGATACTACTCAAAGTGCCTCTGTGAGACAAGGCATCATCTTCATGGAGAAGGGGAAAGGATAATGAAAAATAAGTAAAAATTTAGTCAGGGAAACACACTGACAACTGCTTCCCTTTCTCTTTCTGTAAGTGGCAACGACATACAACTGACTTCAATAATCTGGGAGGGGAAAAGGAAAAGGGAAAATTGAAAATGTTTTTCAAGTTTTGAAAAACAGGAGCACAATTTCTTGAAAAGTTTCACTTAAAGGCCAGAGGCCTCTGGTTACATGGCTTCATTCATTTCTTCAGTAATTGTTGCTTATTTACTTGAAGCAAGCCTTGATGGGGATTATAACATGCACAATGATCTAAGTTCTAAAAATAAAAATACAGTTTTGTCTTTCAGGAATTTGTAAAATTCATTTTGAAATCAAAGATCAACTTTAACAACCTTTACGAAGTGTTTATTTTAAGCAGACTGTTCAAAAAGCTAGGAATAAAAACAAGCTTTTATTTATGTGTTCAATAATTTATTGAACAAATATTCCTTGAACATCTTCCTATGACAGGCCTTGTGGCAGGTTCTGGGATAAAGTGTTGAGTCAGAAGTCAGATAGTGCTTATAGGAAGGGGGTACTACTGGTAACTGGAGGGGAATATTTGGAAGAATATTTTAAAATGCAGGGTACATTTAAGGCAAGGGAAATGACTTTGGCAAAGCCACAGAACTGAGAAGGAGCAGTTCCAAAATCTAAAAAATATAAACTGAAGGGCTTGAAAGCTACCTGGTGAATCTGGCGGGAGCACTGGGAGAAACAGGCAGGCGCTCATCCTGGTTTCCTCCATTTGACAGTGTCGTGCAAGTGATGACTGCAGAAGGAATTCCAGCTGGAAGGGCCTTTCCTGCTGGGCCTTGTCTTGTTGACATTCTAAAATCTGTGAAGAAAGAAATCTCTGTTGAAGGGGGAAAATATAAATTTTCTCATTCACTACCTGTTATAAAGACATTCATTGAATGTGCTATGTGCCAGGCAGAATGTATGCATAAGTAAGATAACCTGCCCCCTCTCCACACGAGTTTATAGTCCTTTGAGGGTGCATGGCCACCGGTCTGAGAAGGAACCATAAAGACAACACTAAAAGCAGCAGCCACACATTGAGATGCCTCCATCATTACTGTGGTTGACTCTAGGTAGTCCCCAATCAAGATAATATTTCACATCACTATATGTATATATATACATATATATGTATATATATATGTATATATATATATGTACATATATATATATATGTCAAATTTCAGCATCTAAAAGTTGAATTGTTATGCTCATCTGTTTACATACTATCCATGCCTGCTTTGGGGCTACAATGGCAGAGATAAGTAATTGTAAATAGAGACTATATGGCTCACAAAACCTAAAATACTTATCACAGGGCTTTAGAGAAAATGTGAACATTTACAGAAAATGTTTACCCATCTGTCATAGAGAGAAATCACCAACTAGCTAGTAAGGCCCTGACTTATCAGGGGTGACTGTCCAGACAATGACTTGGTATGGGGGTGAGGCACAGCCTCCCCAGATATCTGTGCTGTTTACACACAGTGCCACTGAGCACTCCATGCTGGGCACAGCCCAAGCTGCTACTGGTCCTCTGTGGTCTGTGGCTCTGTTCCTCACTCAGGGGAAAGCTCCGGCTACCTCGGTCCATTGGTGATAACTGACCGTCCAAGTGAGAAACCAAATACTTACCCATCTCTTAAAAGCATTTCCTCACAGAGGTGTTTTAGATTCAATGCATTACAAGTTGAAGTGCTTTATGGCTCCCATTTATGTGTAGTTCTTTTGTCCCCGGTATGCTTACATGAGCTGGGTAACAGTGGTGACTGGGTTAGGAAGAATAAACAAAATCCCATATTCTCTTCCAGAACCACTAACCAAAAACCACCAAATTTGTTGCCATCAAGTTGATTCTGACTCATAGAGACAGAGTAGAACTGCCCTATAGAGTTTCCAAGGAGCATCTGGTGGATTCTAACTGCCGACCTTTTGGCTAGCAACCATAGCACTTAACCACTACACCGCCAGGGTTCAAACATCATGTCCTGCAGCTGAGTCCAGTTTATCATTTTAAACTCTCTCTTTTCTAGAGATGTATTTTCACTCAAGCAGTCACTTTTTACAAGCGTTCTATTGTCTACAGGGATCTCTGTCCTCCCCTCCCCTCACCCCGATTTCATTCACAGACCAACACTTGTCATTGAATACAAGGCTTAGGTTGCTTCCTGGGAGATTCTTGAGTCTCAAGTCGCTCACCAAATAAACACAAATATAGGGGAAGTGAAGTCTTCTAACTCTACCCCTAGATGATACAGGTAACTCTGGTTTTCAGATTTTGAAGAATAAAAATGCAATCACAGAATATATCTTCTTTAAAAAAAAATAGAGGAAAATGAAGTGTGTGGTTTTCACTGTAAAGAGAAACGTGTTCCATGAATAAACTTATCCTCCAATAAAGGTCATTGTGATATAAGGCCAGTCTGGCCCTTTCAGTAGGAGTTTGTATTTACAAAATCCACTGGATAATAACCCTAGGCTCAGAGACACAATTGTGCTAAGTAAATTTTAGTCAAGCACTGGCTAAACTAATACGGCCTGACAGCAATAATAAATTGCACAAATTCCAGTGACCTTCATCATTCTTATTTTGTGTTAAATGTCATCCTGTTAGATGAGGTATGCATAAATGGCACAGGATGATAGATAGAGGGTGTGGATGGCTGTCCACTACGAAAGTCTGTAAAGACATGTCTCAACCCTCGAGGTTGGGATTTGGAAAAACTGCTTCAAATGATATCTTCCCATTGCTTAAAAAGCATATGGGAAAGGCATTTTTGATTTCATTATCTTGGCCTTTTGTTCTGTGTATTGCAGAATGAGGATTTACTTCCATCCAGGTATTCCTACTCTCTTTCTTGTTACCTACTACAGGAATACCTTATTTTATTGTGTGTTGCTTTGCTGCACTTCACAGATACTGAGTTTCATATAAATTGAAGGTTTGTGGCAACCCTGCGTCAAACAAATCTATTGGTGACATTTTTCCCAACAGCTTGTGCTCACTTTGGGTCTTTTGGTAATTCTCCACAATATTTTAAACTTTTTTATTATTATTATGTCTGCTGTGGTGATCTGTGATAGGTGATCTTTGATGTTACTATTGTAATTGTTTTGGGGCACCATGAACCGTGCCCATATAAGACGGAGAACTTAATTGACAAATGTGTGTGTTCTGACTTCTCCACCTAGTGGCCATTTCCCTGTCTCTCTCCCTCCTATGGGGTCTCCCCATTCCCCGAGACATGACAATATTGAAATTAGGCCAATTAATAGCCATACAATTGCCTCCAAGTGTTCAAGTGAAAGAAAGAGTCGTGTGTCTCTCATTTTAAATCAAAAGCTAGAAATGATTAAACTTAGTGAAGAAGGCACGTTGAAAGCAAAGATAGGCCAAAAGCTAGGCCTCTTGTGCCAAACAGTTAGCCAAGTTGTGAATGCAAAGGAAAAGTCCTTGGAAGAAATTAAAAGTGCTGCTCAGTAAACACACAAATGATATGAAAGTGAAACAGCCTTGTTGCTGCCGATACGGAGAAAGTTTCAGTTGTCTAGATAGAAGATCAAACCAGCCACAACATTCTCTTAAGCCAAAGCCTAATCTAGAGCGAGACTCTAACTCTCTTCAATTCTATGAAGGGAGGTGAGGAAGCTTCAGAAGAAAAGTTTGAAGCTAGTAGAGATTAGTTTACGGGGTTCAAGGAAAGAAACTGTCTCCGTACATAAAAGTGCAAGTTGAAGCAACAAGTGCTGATGTAGAAGCGGCTGCAAGTTATCCAGAAGGTCTAGCTAAGACAACTGATGGAGGGGGCTGCATGAAACCATAGGTTTTCAGTGTAGACGGAACCTCCTCATAGTGGAGGAAGCTGCCACCTAGAATCTCCATAGCTAGAGAAGATCAATCAATGTCTGGCTTCAAAGCTTCGAAGGACAGGCTGACTCTCTTGTTAGGGGTTAATGCAGCTGGTGACTTTAAGTGGAAGCCAATGCTCATTTACATTCAGAAAATCCTAGAGCCTTAAGAGTTATGCTAAATCTACTCTGCCTGTGCTCTATAAATGGAACAACAAAGCCTGGGGGACAGCACATCTGTTTAAAAGGTTATTAATATTTTAAGCCCACTGTTGAGACCTACTGCACAGAAAAAAAAAGATTCCTTTCAAAATATTACTGCTCATTGACAATGCACATGGTCACCCATGAGCTCTGATGGTGATATACAAGGAGATTAAAGGAGTTTCCATGCCTGCTAACACAACAGCTATTCTGCAGCCCATGGATCAAGGAATAATTTCCACTTTTAAGTCTTATTATTTAAGAAATATGTTTCATAAGGCTATAGCTGCCATAGCTCTGATGGATCTGGGCAAAGTAAATTGAAAATCTCCTGGAAAGGATTCACCATTCTAGATGCCATTAAGAATATTTGTGATTAATGGGAGGAGGTCAAAATGTCAGCATTAACAGGAGTTTGGAAGAAGTTGATTCCAACCCTCATGGATGGCTTTGAAGGGTTCAAGGATTCATTGGAGGAAGTAACTGCAGATGTGGTAGAAATAGCAACAGAACTAGAATTAGAAGTGGAGCCTAGAGATGTTGCTGAACAGCTGCAATCTCATGATAAAACTATAATTTATGAAGAGTTGCTTCTTATGGATGAGCAAAGAAAGTGGTTTCTTGAGATGGAATCTAGTCCTGGTGAAGATGCCATGACTGGTGAAGATGCTGTGAACATTGTTGAAATGACAACAAAGGATTTAGAATACTACGTAAACTTATTTCATAAAGCAGTGGCAGGGTTTGGGAAGATTGACTCCAATTTTGAAAAAAGTTCTACCGTGGGTAAAATGCTATCAAACAGCATCACATACGACAGAGAAATCTTTCATGAAAGAAAGAGTCCATCAATGTGGAAAACTTCATTGTTGTCTTATCTGAAGAAATTGCCACAGTGACCTCAACCTTCAGCAACCAGCACCCTGATCAGTGAGCAGCCATCAACATCAAGGCAATTCCTTCCATCAGCAAAAAGATTTTGACTTGCTGAAGGCTCAGAAGATGGGTAACTCCTTTCATAGCAATAAGGTATTTTTTAATTTTGATATGTACAGAGTTTTTTAATACATAATGTTATTGCACACTTAATAGACTACAGTACAGTGTAAACATAACTTTTATATGTGCTGAGAAACAAAAAAAAAATTGTGTGACTCGCATTATATCTTATATATTTGGTTTATTGCGTTGGTCTGGAACCAAACCCCCAATATCTCCAAGGTAAACCTGTATTACATTTCAAATCACTGTGATATTTTTTGCTGTTTGCAGCATTGTTCTCCTGTGAATTTATCACTGTGAGAGGAAAGTGTCCTTTTAGTAGTTGGGACTGTACCATGGCTGTGCTCCTGTCTCAGATCTGAAGGAAAGGATTTTTTTTTTTAAATATTTGTCTCTTTTATCCAGAGATTTTATAATAAGAGGATACAGGAGGTGGATGACCACCGTGTCACTCCCTCTGATGAAGGAAGCTTATGGGAGTTTTCCTTGACCATTTCATTAGTAGAAATAAGGTTTCTAAGTGACTACTGAGAGGCTGGTGGTAGTGCCAGCACTCTGCCAGTCATGATTTTGAGCTTTATAAACACTGTCACATTTCCGCATTTAATCCATTTGGTGAGGTAGGTACTGTTGTTGTTGTTCCAAAAACCAAACTTGTTGCTGCTGTGCTGAGTCAATTTTGACAGAGTAGAACTGCTCCATAGTGTTTCCAAGGAGTGTCTGGTGGATTAGAACTGCTGACTTTTGGTTAGTGGCTGAGCTCTTAACCACTGCACCACAAGGGGTCCATTGTTATTGTTAGCTGCCACCAGATCATTCTTGACCATAGTGACCCCATGCACAGAGGAACAAAATGCTGCCCAGTTCTTCTTCATCTCTATGATTGATTGTGAATTTGACCATTGTGACCTATAGGTTTTCATGGGATGATTTTCAGAAGTAGATCACCAGGCCTGTATACATAGTTCATCTTAGTCTGTTCCACTGAAACCTGTTCAGCATCATAGCAACACACAAACAGACACTGACAGATGGGTGGTGGTTGTGTATGAGGTGTATTTGCTGGAAATCGAACCCACATACAGTTAGCTACATATTGTTTATATCTGATGTTCAGAGAGGTAGGTGGCTTGCCCTGAGTCAGGTAGCTGGTAAAAACCTGAGATATGGGTTACAGTCCCAACCAAAGTGGATGTGTTTTCTATTAAACCACAAGGCCCCTCAGTCTTCCTGGTAGTTGAGGCAAATATAAGCAGTGCAAGTCTAGGCTTTCTGTAGAAACTTCACTTCTAACACTGACTCCACCATAAACCAACCCTGGAATATGCCCCAAAGATCTGTGCATCTCCACACAAAATAGGCAAGGATAAGTCACTTTAGGGGACCCCTCCACATCTTGCTTTCTATAAAAGTCCACTTTTAGACATTTCTTAAGGCTCATCACACCTGACACCCATTGACAATTTAGCTACTTTAGCACTTCTAATCCTTGATTTCTTTTAGGTTTTATACCTGTCTTCCTATATAGATGTAGCAGACGTGGTTTGCTTTATTTGCCTGATGAGGAAACTGAAGATAAGAAAGGTTGTTCAACTTGCCCAATATAACCTAGCCTCTTAAATCCATCTCCCCTCATTATGAAGTGCAGATACTTTCATTACTCAAGGAGGCTCCCTACATGGCTAAGTTTTCAGTGATGGGAATGATAAGTCAGCAAGGAGGCTTTGAAGAAATCAGTTTATAGAAGGAAGACTATAGAAATTAGTTTATAAAAGGAAGACTATAGACCATAGACTATCCCACAATTCCATGCCTGCTTAAGTTCTGCAAGTATTCACTAAGTATTTGCTGCACTTCACTCTGAAATGAGCTCACAGAGAACAACAGAGATTAAGACCTGATTTCTGCCCTCTGGGACAAGAAAATGAGAATAATAAAGCCACCTGTTAGGGCTTGAATTGTGTCTCCCCAAAATACGCGATGGAATCCTAACCCCTAAACCTATGGATGTGATCCTATTTGGAAACAGCGTTTTCTTTATTATGATAATTTGGTCATACCCAAGTAGGGTGTGTTCTTAATCTAATCACTGCTGAGTTACAGAAAGAAAAGCATAGACACAGAGACAGGCACACAAACGGGGCATGACAGATGTCATGTGAGGATCACCAAGAACCAAGGAATACTTGGGGCTACCTACAAGGAAGTAATCAACACGGCTGAGGTATTGATTTGGAGCTTTGGTCTCCAGGATTTTGAGAAAACAAATTTTTGTTCTTTAAAGCCACCTACTTGTGGTATTTACATTGCAGCAGCACTAGATAACTAAGGCACCACCCCATAGGATTGTTGTGAAAACTCAACAAGGCAATGTATAGTAAGTTCCTGAGGTAGAGTATGGTACTTTGCCAGAGTTTTAAATAGTCTTCAAGCTCCAGATCCTCTTGGGGATACATGCAGGTGAGCTTTCCCCATCCATGATCTGAGTGATGGCTTTTTTTTACATTCATGATTGTTGATTCAGCCCACTGATCCTTTTCTAGCTAGCTGCCTGGGCACTTGCTCACTGGCCTCCCCAACAGGAGGGAGTCTTAAGCCCCAGAAACTGTTCAAATCCTGCTCCTTGAACCTCATCCCCTCATCTCTATTAGTCAGCCAGAAACAGTAGTGAACTCAAATTTGGATTATTAAAGAGAGGTTCATTACAAAGGAGATGTAGACAGAATGTGAAAGAACCACAAAAACTAGAGCAGTGACCCACAGGTAGAAACAGTAGAGGAGCCACAACCTCCAGGCCTAACGGGTGGAAGAGAAGGAACAGGTGTGGGGACCCAGAAGGACTGCCTTGATAGAAATTGTGAGATTTGCACGGAGCCAGACCAAGACAACCTCAGAATGCAGAAGCCAGAGAAATATGTACCTTGACCTCCCCTTCACGGATCTCCATCCAGGCCCCCACTGACTGAACCCACAGGAGCTCAAAGTGGGGCAGACAGCAGGGAGAGGAAGGGTGAGAAGTAGATCTGCAGGAGCAATTGGGGGATATCTAACATGACTCTTTTTCTTTTACTCTCATATTACAGCCCCTTGTTTCCCACCTAACTCCTGAATTCAGCCTCCCTTTCACTCCTTGGCACTAGTTTTTTTTTCACTCCTTGGGAAAACCTCGTGGCATAGTGGTTAAGAGCTATAGCTGCTGACCATAAGATAGGCAGTTCAAATCCACCAGGCACTCCCTATGGGGCAGTTCTACTCTGTCCTACAGGGTCACTATGAGTCAGAATTGACTTGACAGGAATGGTTTCATTTTGGGATTTTGGTTCACTCCTTGATTCTGAAGGTTGATATTGCTCTTAGGGTTCTGTACTTTCACTCTACCACTTGGCTCTGACCTATTTTTGTCCTATAGGACTGCCTGCTTTCAACCAGTCCTGCTAATGCCCTGGACCATTCCAAGCCCCTTTATACGGCCAACAGCCCTAGCAGAATGCAGCAATGTCAGCAAGATGGAAGCCTCTCTATGTGAGAACCTTCCATAACTACCCCTGCCCTTAACAAATATCCTCTGAGAGCTGAATGTGCTAGTTGCTATCTGGGATGAATACCAGCCTTGGAGATGAATAGAGTCTTTGATCTCAAATACCTTCTAACCTGACAGAGAGGATAGTGTAAACATATGGACTGCGATTTTAATGTTACTGAATATAAGTGACATTTATCATTTGCTTGTGCATATGAGACACGTTATTTTTTAATTCTCCAAACAAGACGGTGAAGTAGCTGGGAGCAGTCCCATTCCTCCCCTGAGGAATGTAAGCAATTCAGTCAACTTCACGCCCATTAATGGCAGAAATGGAACTTGAATGTATGACTATCCTCTCCAGGGTTCTTTCTCTGCTCCCAGATGATTACAATCTGACTCAGAGTATAATAAAAACCACAGAAAGGAAAACATTTTGGGAGGTGGACAGCATAAAATGCCATTGACTTTGAGGAGTAAGCGGAGACTTCAGAACAGAAGGCACTTGTTATGTGGTGGCATTTTGAAAGGAAATGAGCACATTCTGGCATTGGATCCTTTGATAACCCCAAAAAGACACTCTACAAGAAGAATTGGAGCAGTGCAGGCATAGTGTTTTCAGTGCCAACACACTAGCTGTAAAGAGAAATTGCAAAACTTGGACACCACACAAAATGAATAAGCAAATGAAGTGATATTGGACTGCTGGTGATTGGTTATAACAGAAATCTAGTTTCTCATGGTGGAAATGGGCCCTGATTTTGTCAGGTAGAGAGCAGCTGCAGCTGTAAGCAATTGCACACACCACTTGTTCATGCTTATTGAAAATTGTTATTATTTTCATTTCTCATTTTATTTTGATACAGATAGATAGGTAGCTAGATAGATGATAGCTAGCGAGATAGATAGATAATTGCTGCTCACTGGAGTCTGTCGTGTAGACTTCAGGTCCTTCAGAAGCTGTTCTGGTCTACTCTCTAGGAACATGAGGTTTTTTTCACTCAAAATATACTACTAAAAGGAGGTGGCCTGAATAATGACTTGTTCTTGTCTCTCATACTACTCTTAAAATAAAAGAAGACAAAAGCAAACATGATCAATTATCTTCCTTCACTCTCCAACAAGGTGTGACCTCATTGATCCTAGAAGCCCAGTTCCCTAATGGCTGATGGGACCACACAGTCCAACTAAGCTCTTGCTTCTTTCCTACCCTTCCCTTCCTTCCCCTTCCCTCCATTCACCTCCCCTCCCCTCCTGTCTCCTCCCTCAGATTGCTATGTTTTCTTTACTACCTCCCCATAACAAAAACTCTGATACCTGAATCTATCCAGAGATCCCAGTGACAAACCATAGCTAGTTGTTTTCTGTGGTCCATCTGCCTTTCAACAAGGGACATGTATGTAGCCCAAAGTATCAACTTTTTAATGATGGAAATTTAGGTGTCAATGAAAAGTTACTGCAGAAAAAGTTACTGGGCAGGTGAAGAGGGTTGAAGCCTTCTTCATGCTCTTGAACTTCTACCACCTATAAGACCACCTTACTGGCTCTAGCAAAGCTCAACCACTGTTAGCTACTTTGTTTTCTTAATAAAAGAATCACATTAACATCTCTGTCATTTTTGCTCAAACTCTAATTTTTCAAAATTGTATATTTAGAGCATTATAAGAAGCCTGAGATTTTTTACTGATTAATTTATTTTCATTTCTTTGGAGCGTGGTGGGGTAAAGGAGAATCTACAGACACGGATTCTTTGGCTAGAGATCGGTGATGCTTTGAAAAAATTAGACTGTGATTTTGGTTTGTCTGTGCATTCAACTTAAGTTTATTGAGGAGCTATTCTGTGTGACACATTTTTCCAGGCCTCAGTCATGCAATGACAAACAAAACTGAAAAGGCCCTAGCTTCAAACCGAATCCGTTGCTGTTGAGTCGATTCCAACTCATAGCGACCCTATAGGACAGAGTAGAACTGCCCATAAGTCTTCCAAGGAGTGGCAGATGAATTTGAACTGCCCAACTTTTGGTTAGCAGCCAAGCTCTTAACCACTGTACCACCCGTCCTAAAGCCAGAGAATCTATATTGTAGAGAGGAAAGATAGAAAATAAATACACAAATCAATAAATTAAATAATCCCACAAAGAAGTGTGGCCAGAATGTTCCTTAGAAGCAAGGATGGCAAGACTGTGTCTCACATACTTTGGACATGTTATCAGGAGGGATCAGTCCCTGAAGAAGGACACCATGCTTGGTAAAGTAGAAGGTCAGCAAAAAAAGAGGAAGACCCTCAATGAGATGGATTGACACAGTGGCAGCAACAATGAGCTCAAGCATAACAATGATCGTGAGGATGGCACAGGACCAGGCAGTGTTTCATTCTGTTGAACATGGGGTCGCTATGAGTTGGAACTGACTCTATGGGACCTAACAACAAAAATAACAAGGTAGTGAAACTTGTGTTGTAGGCGATAGAGTAGGACTGTGGGTAAAGAGTAACAGAGGTTATGTTGGAGTAGGAGGGGGGATTGGTGAACACTGCTTTTAGGAAGATTCCTCTGGGAAATGCATTTGAAATGAAGCTTGCAGGGAAAGAAAGAGCCAGCCAGTCAAAGAGCTGGGGGGAGGGGAGAACCACAAAAGAGGCAGAGAACAAGTACTAATGTCCTGAGGAAGGAAAGTTCTTTTCAAATTTGAGAAAGGGAGAAGGAGGTGTGTCTGCATTGGGATGCGCATAAGGTAACATGAAATCAAATGATGCCAGAAGGGGAAAAGGGCCAACACATTTAGAAAAAAGAAAAAAAAAAGTAAGAAACAAATAAGCAAGGTGGGGGAGGAGGAAACCTTTTCCTCCTATTTCAAGACCACACGTATGGTAGACCAGGAACCAGTTCAGTTGGCTCCCATCACTCCTGCGCACATCCCTGAAAGTGACACCAAGTCGGAATAAATTTAAATAAGGTGATTTGTTTGCAATTTCTCCATCCTGGTCAGCTCAACGTGCTCTATGACCTGTCAGTCCCATTGATGCACTTATTTTTGTTCAACCTGCTATTCGACTGCATTTCTCTGTGCCTTGTTGTCTGTTTTCTAAGTATATGATCAGTTCTACACTACTCCAAAGACAATATTATACTCATTCTTGTGAAATGTCATCTCTGCTGTGAAACCTACCCCAATCTCCAGAATTAGATTCAGAGTCTAAATCTCCACCTTATCTCTCCACATTCTTTGTCCCTTGCATTTTATTATTCTTGTTGTTATAGTTATTTGATTTTATCTTTGTTCCACTTTAACTATGGAATCCAGAAGTTTTGAGACTTCATGGCTCCTAACACCATTTCCTCCAGCTCCTCCAAGAAGGCTTTCTCGAATCCGAAGATGGTAGGAGCCTATTTTCCGTATGTCTGCACCCGTCAGACAATGTGACAAATGGTACTGTAATTGCTGATTTGCTTTTCTACCCCTTTTTCCCCTGAGAGACTTGAAATAGGACTAGTCTGGTTCATATTTATACCCTAAGACCCAATTGAATTGTTTGCAAAGTATCAGTGTTCAGTAAATCGTGAATGGATACATAAATGAATAACAAATCTTTAATGAGCAAATTTAGTTTGGAAATTCAGTTAAAGTCAAGAAAAAAATTTTGAACACCCAATTTGAGAGAAATTTACTGGGTGCTGAAAAAACTAGAAATATATTTTTAGCATGCTCTTACTTTCTTGAACAGGTTATTATGGAAAGTTATAGTATCTCTTCCCCCAAAACTCTTAAAAAAAGAATTATGGCTTGATCACACCAAAAATATAATTTTTTCCTTGCATCTAGAAAAGTCTTGTGCAGACCTCAATTTTTTATGTCAACATTATTTTCTTATAAAAATACAATCGACAGTGCTAAAATCATTACGTGTGACTTATATTACTTTTTTGTTGTTTGTGAATAGTTGTTCAACACCTTGCTAATAAAATACATTTATAAATTAGTATCATTATGAAATGTATGGAAATTTGAGTATTTGGTCAATTAAATGATTTTATAAATAAAGTGTTTAAAACATCAGTATTTATAACATCAAAAAGTTATTGGGTGATATATAAAAATACAATTATTCTAGGATTATGATTAATGGACTGCTGGTGACTGGTTAAACCTAGAAATAAATTTCAACCGGAAATGAAATATTAGGATCAGGAAATGTAGCTAGGTGTTGAAGGAGAAGGAAAGTGATACTTTACAATGACAGCTATGGTGAATGTGCTCAAGGATAACAACGTTACAGCAGGTGCCAGTGTGTGCATGCGAACCATTACCACGAACTATGGAGGGAGGTTGGTATGCTTTTGCTTGCCTCACCATTATTATTTATATAATATTCAGTGTTACCTTCCTTCCATCACCCTGTTTTCAATCATTGAAAATGGTTATCTTAGACATTTTGCCAAATGACAGAATATGTGTTTGCTTTACAATCTCATTTGTCCTCCAGGCATTCCACAATAAACTTACTGACCACGTTAAACTTGCCAACGCTCTCATGGAAGAAGTAGTAGAGGCCAGATGGGGATCCCAGATAAAAGAACAGGACACTGAACACTGAAAGCAATGTCATGTCACTGGTGCTGCCAGCATTAAGTCACTTTTTCTCCTTTCTTTATCCTGCATTTTCCCTTGAATGATTACCGATAGATAGGTATCTATGAACCTGTTTCTATTTTTTAAAACATCCAACTTATAATGGGTAATAAAAAGATGTTTATGTTTTCCCTCCATAAGATTAAAGTGTTTTCTTCACCTTCCTGTAAAGAAAACACATTTCAGACTCAGTGTAAAAGGCTTCTCCAGATACTCTCATAGCTCAAAAAAGCCATATACAAAACTCCGATCCATTTATAATACAATACAGTTTGTATAATGGGGTGTGAATCATATTTTTGTACTATGTAGAGGGAAACTTGACAGTAGAGATAGATTTCTCAAAGCTGATGCTAAGGACATTTCGGTAAAAAGAAATACATTTCCTTAATCACTTCTCCTATAGAACTGGAGATAAACTCTCAGAGGAAAAAAAAAAAAAAGAAAGTTACCACTGACAAAACTTAAATTTAACCAGGAGTGAAGGGAGAGCCTGCCCTTGACACGGAGGTATTCTGGTATTGAAGAATTATTACATTTTTCTTACTTTGTGAAACCCTTTCTCTGTTATCATCCCCCTCCACGAAATTTAAAAATGGAATTCCACTCCTTTCCTCATTCCTATGCAAGACTCCTTATTTATACTCAAAACTCCCAGAAATTTATTTCCCTGGAGAAGTGGCCACTAAAACCAAATCTCTCAGATAAAAGCACATCTTGATCTTCAGGCCTGATCCAATTCCATGTAAGAGTCAAGCTTTGCTTTATCAGGTAACTGAGGTCATATGCTTATTATTATTATTATTATTAATGCAGGAACATAGCACAGGTTTTGGGGGACATAGGGAGGTCATGATGTTATTAGGTCACAGTGAGAAATGAGGGGTTTGAGCAGCAGATGTGCCCCTGATTTTCTTTGAGGCGTTGAGTGAGTCAGTAGAATTCCCTGTTCCCTTGTCTTCAAACGCAGAATGAAAAGTTTTACCGTAGACCTGTAACAGTCTTTCCCGGTCCGACACTACAGATCCAAGGTTAATGCTGAAGCTGGGAAAACAATCTAAGAATTCTGCGAAGCAGGTCAAGGTATCACCAAGAAACCTGCAGATTTCAAACTACCAGCAATGTCTCCTGAAAATACCCCAGTGGAATATTAAGCTGTTTTTTGCGGAAGACGTTAACGAGTGTTGAAATTATAACACTTTGGGTAAGGAATCTTTTCTAGATGCCGCTGTACTGAAAAAGGCTCTTAGGCAAAACACATTATCCTTTATTTTCCATTCCCACTTCAACATCACCTATTAAGAAAAAAAAAAAATGCTCCAACAAATCACAAAATTGAGCAGGAAGGAGGTAATTGTGAGTGGTTCCTGATATTTCCTTTCACACACACGTGTGTATGACTGTGCTAAGCTTATGACTGAATAATATGCAGATTGCTTTTTTTTTTTAATTTTTAATGGCTTGAATACTTTCTTAAAACAACAGAAAAAAAAAAAATTCCTGAATTTTCTTAGGTACTGCCTTCCACTGCTTAAAAACACATATTTTCAAATTTCACTTTTATGACAAGACAGCTATTCATACTAAATATTGTGAAACTTGTTCTACACACCTGAACTCATTCCACTACTACTATTTATCAGCTGGATTCTGAGAAAAATTATCAACAAGCTCCCTGTTCGTTTTTTTATTCTATGAAATCAACAAAACCCTGTCCCAGTTAATGGATCATTTGGATTAAGGACCTGGCCCAGTTTAGGCAAAATGAATTGGGAATAAGAGTGAATTAACTGAATGGTTACAGCTATTGTCTCTTCATTTTGTTATTTTAAAAACACCACTAGAACTATCACCATCCAATGGCAACAATTGCTATTAAAAATTATATGTTCTCTCCATTTTCTATCCCTACAACATTTGAAGTAGTCCTGGCTCCAGTCAAAAAACCAAAAACCAAACCCATTACCGTTGAGTTGATTCCAACTCATAGTGACCGTATAGGACGCAGTAGAACTGCCTCATGGTTTCCAAAGCGTGCCTGGTAGATTTGAACTGCCCACCTTTTGGTTAGCAGCTGTAGCACTTAACCAGTACACCACGAGGAGTCCTTCCTTAACTTCTGTTGATCGATTTTTTTTTTAAATCTCACATTAGCAGGAATTGGCATTTAGAATGGTGACAGTAAACTATAGACGGTCCTTGAACATTTGAAAAGACAGTGGAAAATGATTATTTGAACTTTTGTGTTTGTATCTTCAAGAAATTCGAAGAACAATAGCTGAAAGGCAGATGTGATGAAACTCATAGTCTATTTATATAAAAAAATAATGTTTCCAGATTTTTCCACTATTATGGGAAACGGGTAGCTCAGAGAGATAGGAAAAAAAAAAAAATGCATTCATCAGACAAACAGTGAAATGCTCTTGACTGCTTAGATTAAAGAAGGGACAATCTTGTTGAGGGAAAAACCAGTGCCTAGAAGGATTAGGGAAGCTTATATAAAGCTAAAAACCAGACTGCAGTTGAATAAAATCTTACAGGAGAGAGCAATGACAACCCGAGGCCTAGAATGCTTCTTGCATGAGCAAAAAAATCATCCAATGTATAATTTAGTTTTAAAAATTATTCACACCAACCTTTGCTGAATTTATCCTTTTTAGTTATTCTCACCTATATATGTATTAAGTTTTGTTCATTTTTTAATGCTACATGTATTCAGCTAATTAATCACATTTAGTTGAATATATATTATAATTGATCTATGTGGCCCTTTTTATTGCTGAGATATACAAGGTCACAAGCCTTTTCACTTTAAAATTTTAAGACTTGAAACCATCTTCTGCAAGAATTTCTTTCTTCTCTGCTTGACAGCCTCACTTTGGTATATAAAATGGCCTCTGAGATGCTTCCAAAGGACTCAGACTTTGTTATTATGCCTGGAAAAAGGGAGGTGACTGAAACTTTCCGGTTGCAGTTGCTCTCCCTGCCACAAGGAGTCAGTGGTGAAATATAGGTCATGCAGCCCTTATGGAGTCCTGGTCACCATATCTGTGGTGAAACCGCTCTTCACCATTCCAGGTTCCCTGGGTGGCACAAATGCTTTATGCTGGACTACTAGCCAAAAGGTTGGAGATTTGAACCCAGCCAGCGTTGCCTCAGAAGAAAGACCTGGCAGTATTCTTCCATAAAGATTACAGCCTATGGAGCACTTTTACTCTGACACGCATGGAGTTGCCGTGAGTGGAAATTGACAGGACAGCCACAGTTTGTTTTTTTCCACCCTAGAGAAGTCCTGGTCACCATGTCTGTGGTATATCAGCTCTTCACCATCCCAGATTTAACCGGGTGACCTGTTATGAGCCTGGAGACCTGCCAACATTCTGTTACCCTGACCCAAGAAAAGGGCTTAGCACACCTAGGACACCTACCATCTTGCAGAAAGAGACCGTCTCTCTTCCCAGATCCCAGAGTACTTCTGCTTAATTACATGCCTGGGAGGTCAATATTCTTGTTAGCTGCTGTCAAGTCGGCTACCAATAGGTGGCAAACGCATGCATAACAGAACAAAATGCTTCTCGGTCCTGCACCACCTCCATGATCAGTTATAAATTGGACCATTGTGAGCCATAGGATTTTCATTGTCTGATTTTTAGAAGTAGGTGCCCAGGCCTTTCTCCCTAACCCATCTTAGTCTGAAAGTTCTGCTGCAACCTGTTCAGCATCACAGCAACAAGGAAGCCTCCACTGACAGATGAGCGGTGAGTGCACATGAGGGGCATTGGCCAGAATCTAACCGGGGCTCCCACACTGAAGGTGAGAATTCTACCACTGAATCACCAACTCCCTCATAAGCCCAATACAGTAGCTGAACAACTAGCCAATTAATTAATCACAATTATTATCATAGCTATTTTTTTAATTATTACATAAAGTTCACTGTATACTAAACCAAAAAACCAAACCCAGTGCAGTCGAGCCAATTCCGGATCATAGCAACCCTATAGGACAGAGTAGAACTGCCCCACAGAGTTTCCAAGGAGTGCCTGGTGCATTTGAGCTGCCAACCCTTTGGTTAGTAGCCATAGCACTTAACCACTGCACCGCCAGGGTTTCCTACTGTATACTAAAAAAAAAAAAAAAAAATCATTTAACACATTTTACATATATTAATTTAATCCTTATGAGGTTAATATCATGACTCTCACTTTACAGATAAAGAAGCTAAGAGACAAGTGATTTGCTAATTGCCCACAGAAGCTCCGCTTCCAAGTGAAAGAGCTGGGATTCTAATCTAGGCAGCCTCGTACCTGAGGCCATGCACTTTCCCACACATGGGCACTCTCCTGGCTGGCAGGCACACATTTCCACTGAGGCTGGGTTGTGGTGCTGGCATGGCCAAGTCTGGAAGGGCTTCTGCTCTTTGACTGCCTCTACTGGACCCCAGGACCCTTGCAACCTCAGGCCTCAATGCTCACCTCTGTTTCTAATTCAAAGGAAAAGGTGAGCATGTTTGTGATGGGCTGACCTTGGATAGCAACTTCTGGTGTTTTCCCATGCCCAGTTTTCCTCTATTTCCAGGTATATGCAAGGACTATACTTTCGCATCACTTTGCAGTTAAACTGGGTCATACTGCTGGTTTCACATACATGTGAAAGCAACCCTGTCAGTTTGGACCAAAGCATCTGCTAGTGGGGATTCTCTAACACCATCCTCCCACCACAGCACCTGAGGATCATGACTTCCCAAGGGTGATGCCAGAACATGGTGGAACCTCAAGCCAGGGAGTCTGAGTGAGTTTGTGGGGCCTACCCTCACTCCTGTCTCCACACTGAATGATGGTGAACAAGGAGTCTAAAAAACTAATAAATCTTTATTGTGTTAAGAGATTTTGAGTTTAATGTTACCAGGTTAGCTTAGCTTACTCATACATTGAATTCTTTGTGTGTAGCCCAGTCAACTTGGAGGAATGCCCCTTTCTCTCTCAGTTGGCCTTCTCCTGTTCAGGCGGGAGGCCTGACTACCCATTCCGTGACTAAGAAATAGGGCAGAAGGGAACCTCACTGTCGTAAACATGTGAGAAAATGAATAAGCTGAGGTCCCCAAGGACTAGGATTTAGAAAACTAGGTGAAGAAACTATCAGATACCTACTAGAGTGTTCAGAAATGTAAACTGCAATCGATTTGACTCAAGCCAAGTAGAGCACACGAGGCCGTTTGATCTGGCAAGTCGGCTATGGTACCTGGAGTCTCTTGGTCACAGAATAAATACCATGTTAGATTACGTCTAAAACCACTTGAAAAGGGTGCTGCATGGCACCTAGCTCTGAATGGTCAACCCAGATGGCAGCAGACTCCAGGCAGCACCCAGAAAGCAGGGTTCCATCTGCCCAATGAATACAGATGGGCTTGAGTTCAACCCCCTTTCCAAGTGTGCTCAAGATCAGGGTTTTCCCTCTCTTTTTAAAGACATTGATCAGATTTATTAACCGGCGCGGGGGGCGGGGGAATTGTACAAAAGGGATAGCATTCTGATTTTGTACACTGTTCTCTGCTTTAAAAGAAAAAAATCATTTACCTAAGATATCTGTCATATTGCCTAAATTGGAACAGTTTAATAGTATGCCATCTTATTTATGTACCATCATCTCAAGAATTTATTGATACATAATTTAGTTTTTCAGTTTTTTACTGTTACACGCAATGCCGCGATGAAGATCTTTTATGTATTGTATTGGTAGCATTTCGTAAGGTGAATTTCTAGGGGTAAGACTGCTAGGTTAAAGGGTATGTGCATTTATTTTAATAAAAAAATAGACATTGCCAAATTGTCCTTCAGCAATGTTGCACCAACTTACACTCCCACCAGTTTTATGAAAGGCAGTCTTCCCACGCTTGCTGAGGGTAAGAATCATTAAAGTTTATACTTTTTATTTTTCTGATTAGAGAAAAACACCTATTTCCCGATTGTTCTGATTTGCATTCCTGTACAGCTAAGGCATCTGCTTATTGGTCATTTGGAAACCCTGGTGGCTTAGTGGTTAAGTGCTACAGCTGCTAACCAAGAAATCAGCAGTTCGAATCTGCCAGGCACTCCTTGGAAACTCTATCGGGCAGTTCTACTCTGTCCTATAGCGTTGCTATGAGTGAGAATTGACTCGATGGCAGCAGGTTTGGTTTAGGTTTGGTTTTAATGGTCATTAGGTAAACTGCCCATTTTTTATCTTGAGTCATTCAGATTGTTTCTTGTTGATTTATTTATTTCAAGTTAAGAAAATTAAAACTTTATCTGTGATTATAATTTCCCACTTTTTCTTTAATTTTTTGGCTTTATGTCTATCTTCTGTGCCATACAAAATATGTGGCAGGTGATACAGTATTACCTGTCAGACCATCTGGGTTTGAATTAGAGCTCTACTGTTTTACTAGTTGTAAGATCTTCAGCAAGTTGCTTAACCTTTCTCTGCATCCGCTTTCTCATCTTTAAAATGGTTATAGTAAGAAAATCATCTCAGGATTTTTGAGGATTAAATGAGTTTATATGGGTAAAACTACAGCATAGGACATAATTTTAAAGTACTCACTGTATGGTAGCTCTTATTTTATTCTTACATAGTCAACGTTGTCAGTCTTTTTCTGTGTAGTTCTGGGTTTGAGATCTTGCTTGGAAACAAGGAATTTTTTAAGAAATAAATTCTGAGTTTGCGACACAATAGGAAAAAATAACTATCCTCAGATGTTCAGAATTTTATCCAAGGCTGCTAATTGATTAAAAGTCTGGGTATATATATACGGCTCTTTGACGTCCCAGCAACTTGATTTAAAAAAATGCAGAAGCTGTTTGGGAGTGTACCTTTATTATGATTTATGTGTTAAGGCTTATGCTTTCTAAATTACCTGAAATTTGAAAGGGATCCTCTTGGCCATGAGTTTGTTTTCATGATTGCTCCCAAAAATTAAGGTGTAAAGGGATTGCCCTTCTGGGAGCAGACCTTATTATCTTTTCTTCTAAAGGAGTAAATACTGCCTGAGCATATTCTTTTATCTATCCCACAAGCTGTGGCATCAGCCTGAGTGTTTTATATACAACACATACTAAAGGGTAGAACTTTCATGCTTACGCTGGAAGATATTAGGAAGGGCATCACTCTTTCTTCTGAAAATAATGATTGGTTCATGAACAGGGCAGAGCTGAATGCATTGCTCCCCACAGGGCAAGGCTGGCCAGGGCCTGGATTTTAGATTCCATAATGCTCCAAAAGGCAAAGCACAAACAACTCTATTCTCCCCACCCACCAGTGTTTCTCTGAGTAGCACGAAATTTCTAATGAAAATACAACTGGACATAATTTCTGTTTCCATCATTTAAGACTAAATGTCCTGAAATTTAAGTGGAAACTAATGAGAAACAATCAAGATTATTAATAGGATGAATTTACAGAAATGCAAGACATAGCCCATTGCCTAGTTACTAGTGTTAGGATTGGTGTTGCCATTCCTGTTAATCTCTCTCTTCAGAATCAAAAGTGATCACAACCTAGATGTAAAAGAGGGAGATCTGCATCTTCACTGCATGACTACCAGGATCTTAAAAGAACAATTTAAAAAGGCAATGCCAAGGTCACAGTAAATCTCCAGGGATTTGAACATGCCATTGTTATCTTCAGGGGAATCTTAGGTTTCTCCAGAGAGAGAACTGCAGTGAAGATTGACAGGTGCTTTTTTTCTGAACCCTCATTCTGGCAAGACCCTCTGATATTACCTCACTCTCATCTCCAACAGAAAGTCAAATCTTGGGAAGCCAGGTGCCTGGAAACTGTTATTGCCCACCTTTTGAATAGTATGTTTAGATAATATCTCCTTGGGAGGTTTTATAGTGATATATGAACAAATATAGAAATGGAGAGAACCAATCTTTAAGTCAAACCCCAGCATATTCAATAATTGATTTAGAAAACATTTGTTGAGCGTATAGTATGTGCACAGCTCCGTGCTAAGCTATGTGACTTACCGACCTCGTGATGGTGAACAAATTGATGATTTTACCCTTCATTGAGTTATAGCAGCTACATTAAATGTGTTAATATGTTAAAGAAGCTTTCATGGTATGTAACGTAGTATTGTTTTTGTTAGTGTCTCAGTGACTCCTACTAATGGTGATTCCATGTACAGTACAATGAAATGTTGCCTAGTTCTGTGTCATCTTAACAATCACTTGTATGTTTGAGTCCACTGCTGTCTTCTAAACTAGGGGACTCATCTTCTAGCACTTTATTGGATACTATTCTATTGTGATCAATAGGGTTTTTATTGCTTATTTTTTGTAAGTACATCACTACTCCTTTCTTCCCAGGAGCCTCTTGGACTCAACCTTTAACTTTCCCATTAGCAGACAAATGTGTTAACTATTTGTACCACCCACAGACTCTGGAGAGAGAAAACAGTAGTGAAAAAAAGACTATACATGAAGGTCTAAGAGACTGGGATTCAGGCATTTGGCTACAGCATGGTGACCAAAAGTCACTGAAAACAAGACTATCTGTGAAGGTCTAAGAGACTGGGGTTCAAGCAATTGCTACAGTGTGGTGACCAAGAATCAATGAAAACAAGACTATGTGAAGGCCTAAGAGACTGGGATTCAGGCAGTTGGCTACAGATAGTGACCAAGAATCACTGAAAATGGGAAGACTTGTTGGAAGCCACTCTTTCCAACACAAACCAACATTGAGAGAAGCTGTTTTGGTGCCAGGTTTGGCTGGGGGTCATAATGGTGTGCAGGACAATGAGCCTTGCAGGTTTGCTAGGGAAATGGAGAAAGTCCAGCAAGGAATTTGTGATACTGCCTGGATGAATGGAAGCCCTGGTGGCACAGTGGTTAAAAGCTCAGCTGCTAATCAAAAGGTCAACAGTTCTAATGCACCAGCCCCTCCTTGGAAACCCTATGGGGCAGTTCTACTCTGTCCTATAGGGTCACTATGAGTTGGAATCAACTTGACAGCAACGGGTTTGTTTTGTGTGTATGTGTGTTTATGTGTGTGTGAGTATGAATGGGTATGGTGGAACAACAATGGCTGCAGATCCATATCTGAGAACAGGTTGCAGGAGACAATGGCTGCATTTTACCCTGAAGGCTCTGCAAGGGACTGAAGGAAAAGGGATGCCAGGATGAAGATCAAGGAACTGTTCAGATGTGACTAGCAAAATTTCCTACATGTTCACACATAGGCCTGCACACAAATGGTTATGGCAGCTTTATTCATAATTGCCAAATACTGGAAGCAACAAAAATGTCTTTCAATAGATGAATGGATAAACAAATGGTGGTACATCATAAACGGGAACATTTTCTGTGATAAAAACAAACGAACTATCAAGACATAAAAAGATATGAGTGAATCTTAAATGCATATTGTTAAGTGAAGGAAGTCAGGTTGAAAGACTACATACTATATGATTCAAATTTTATGACATTCTGGAAAAAGCATAACTATAGCAGTGATTGGAAAGGAAAACTATAGGTCTTCAGGACTTCAAGGGGAAGGGAAAAGGGCTGAATATGTGAAGTTCAGGGAATTTTTTAGGATGGTGAATTTATTCTGTATAATCCTGTAATGGTGGGTATGTTATACATCGTATTTGTCAAAAGCTGTAGAACATTACAACAAAAAGAATGAACCTCTTTTTGAGAATATGCAAATTAAAAAATATTTAGGAGGTTGGGGGAGCCGAGGATGAAATGTAAAATGAGACAATATTTCTAACTATATCACAAATGTATGAAACAACCTCATTGAATGGGGTTGGGGAGAAAGGTGGTGGCTTAAGTAACTTTAGAAGTAAGTGGAGTCCATAAGTCTAAAGGCGAAAGAGACTGTATATAAACACTATAGTTAATTGAGCTGTTTCTTGTGGAAGTACAAGCTGACAATTATTATACTGCTTTACATGCATACTGGAATTTAAGAGTTAAGCGAGTGGATAGTGGATGGTGGAAGCCAGGTTTCCTACTGTGGGAGTGGGAAATTACAGGTAAACAAGGGGAGAATGCTAGAATGATCCATGTGGGGATGGGTCAGTATGAGCTCTGTATGGTTACATATGAGAATATTTGTTGATATACATGGGTTAATTTGCACACTGTATTTCTTTGTAATCTGAGATCATAGTGGTGGTGATGGTCGAGGAACAGCAAGCACACTTGATACCCACAACTTGATTTCTAATACCATTCTCCAGTAAAATAAACCAGGGCTTCTTGGAGAAATATCTAATTCTAGGATTGAGTCAGGAAAACAGAAGACGAGCCTGGGTCCTATTGTAGTGCCAGAAAATTAGGAAGTGCTAAAAAAAAAAAAAAAAAAAGAAAAAAAAATCACAATGATGGAGGTGTCAAGGAGACATGGGGGCCAACTGAAGAGGTTCCCAATGACCAAGGTTGAAGCAATTTGAGCAATAAAATAAATGGAATAATGTTGGATTATAACCAGAAATGTGGAATATATCTGTGAGCCCACATTGATAAAAAATATTCAACAAATAAATAAATGGGGGAGAAGAAACAAATCTCTCCTGCAAAAGAATTCCAAATATTTTATGCAGATACTTTGCCCCTGATGAGGTAGGGCATAACTCCCCACTCCTTTAGTGTGGGCTGCACAGAACGACTGCTTTAAAAAGATGGAAAAGGGGAAAGAAGGGTGATTTCACAGTGGAGAAACCTGATGAGTAGCACCTTAGTCAGGTAATCAAGGTTAGCGTAACAACATGTGTGATGAGAATGGCATTTTTTTTCCTCTGTAGCCTTCCTTCCAAAAACCTATCACCCCTATCTGACCATGAGAAAAACATCAGCTGAATCTCACTTGAGGTACATTCTATAAAATATCTAACTAATACTCTGCAAAATTCTCATGGTCTTCATAACCAATGAAAGTTTGTCACAACCGAGAGAAGCTTAACAAGACATAATAATTAAATATAATATGGTATCCTGACAGGATCCTAGAATAGAGAAAGAGGGCAATAGGTGAATACTGGGAAAACCGGAATAAAGTATGAACTTCAGTTAATAAGATGTATCAGTATTGCTTCATTAATTGAAGCAGATACGCCATACTAATGCAGGATGTTCACGTGGGGGGAGCTGGATACAAGGTGCACTGGAGCCCTTAGTGCTGTCTTCACAATTTTCAGCAGATCTAAAACTGTTTTAGGATATAAAGTTTACCAAAAAGAATAACAAGTTAAAAAGAAAAGCTTCAGACTAATTCTGCCAGTATGTTGTCATATTTTGAAACCGTTGTTGTTAGCGCTGCTGAGTCAGCTCTGACTCATGGTGACCCTGTGCACAACAGAACAAAACATTTCCCAGGTAGAGCCATAAAGCTCAGGGAATAGGAATTTGCTGATTGGAAGATATGTCTTATGAAATGTGTAGCTAGCTTAAAAAATAAAAATGAGCAACATTTCAGCTTCTTGGAGTTCTGCCACATTTATCTAAGGAGGGTCTATACATAAGCAAAATTTATTGCCCTTTAAAACACAAAATTTGCACATATACCCACATACTCAGGACACGGAAAAGTATGTATATTCTACTTCTCAAATTCCACCTTCAGCCTTCCAGGATTTCCCCAGTTTATACTATCTCTCCTGAAGATGGTCTATACAGAATGCAGCCTTCGTGTTGCCAGTTTAGCAGGGAATGATACTCCTTTTCTAGGAAAGGTGAATAACATTTGCAGAAGCTCAGATAATATGGAATAGCATTGTATTTTAGAGAAAATTTCAAGAATATGGCTATGACAAAGGTGTGTGGTGTAAGAGAGACATGGTGAATTCAATAAAAAAGCCAACTCTATAATGTAATTATTTTAAACCTGGGTCTCACTCTTAGGAGATAAACTCATCTTTTTAATCAAAATAATGATAGGTTATGTGATAATAGCTTCTAAATCTACTTTTCAGTACACAGCATTGTTGTGACGATTAAATAAGTTGATATATGTAAAGCAGTTAAAATACAAGTGGCGTAACCTTTATTACTTTTTGTTGTTAGTTTATAATTTTTATGTTGTTGTCAGTTGCCATCAAGTCAATTCCAACTCATGCAGGCCCCATGTGTGCAGAGTAGAAATGCTTCAAGGTTTTCTTTTTTTTTTTCTAATTAAGGCTGTAACCTTTCAGAACCCTGTCTTTGCCAAGCCTGTCTTTCCGAGGCACCTCTAGGTGGGTTTGAACAACCAACGTTTTGGCTAGTAGTTGAGTGCTTAACTGCTTACTTCACCCAGGGATATAAGTATGATTATATGAAGTGGATATATGTGTATGTAGGTAGTTATAGTATAACTTTCTACAGGTTCTGCAAATTTGACATCTCTAAAATAAGACTATCATGTTTTCTTCTAAACCTACTGTCCAGCTAAGGTCCTTAAGTCAGTGAATGATGTCATGATTTCCAAATTCAAAAGCTAATTAAGCACCTATTTTGTTGATTTTACCTTCTAAATATCTCCTAATTTGATAACTTCTCAGAATCCCCATTTTCACTACATTGGTCCATCACCTGTGGACAGGTTTACAATTCTACTTCCATTTTCTCTTCTATCTGTTCTATGAACTGCAGGCAAAGTGAAGCCTCTAAAACATATATGTGACCATGTCATTTTTCTTTTGTGACCAGACTTCTGGCAATCTCTCCAGTTTCATTTCCTGTGATACTTTATATTTGTCTTTCAAGACACATAGAGTTGTTTAGCATTTCCACACATTCCTGACTAACTAGCATGCATCCCTCAGAAATCAGCTCAAGTATCCTACCATTTCCTCACAGAAATCTTTCTAACATCCCAAAACTCAGTTGATACTTAGTCACTATTGTCCTAGAGGATCCCTGGTGGCACAGCAGTTAAAAGACCGGCTGCTAAACAAAAAGCCAGCCATTTGAATCCTCCAGCTGCTCCTTGGAAATCCTGTGGGGCAGTTCTACTCTGTTCTATAGAGTCACTCTGAGTCAGAATCGACTCGATGGCAGTAGGTTTGGATTTGGTTTTGGGTCATAACCAGTATAAATAATTACAATAGTATACTATATTTTATAAATTTAAAAACTGTAATGCATTTCCTAGGTGATCTATTTCAAAAGCTTGGTTTTATATTTAAGGCTATCTTTCTAGAGCTAAATTTCTTTATTTGAGGAAAGTTATGTTAAAATTGGGGATCAATTAGTGGTGAGCTGGTTTGACCTCCAGGACTAAGAATCCTGAATTAGATGAATTATGGCAAAGAAATGCTCAGCAGGCAACCCCCACAGGAGTAATCAGACAAGGGGATCTATCAAGGTCTATCAAGTATGCAACAAAAGTTGATTTTTAGTGTTCTAGCTGTTCCAGGCTCTGGAAAGGAGGACAAAAGTGAGCAGGCAGAACCCAAATCCAGACACAGAGAGCTGCTGTGGGGACCGCCAGGAAAATATAGCCTCAAATTCCAGATATGCTTCTTATCAGCTTTATGGTCTAATCAGGACCTCAGTTTTCTCAGATGTAAAATGAGGTAATTAGTATAGACAGATTAAGATTGTTGGGAGTATAAGCAACAAGGAAAAAACTTTTGGTACACTGGATTAACAAAGTACCAATTGTACACAGTGTACCAATTGTAGACAGATAATCAAGATAGGGTCTCAAGCACAGTAGGTCTTATTCAGGGCATTGGCCATATGCTACAAAGTGAGAGCTGGTGACCAATTCTGGGATAGAGGATCAGCAAAGACCAGACCCCTATAGGGTCACTATGAGTCAGAATTAACTCCATGGCAATGGGTTTTTTTCATTTAAAGCTTGGTTAAGGATAAATGGAGATCCTTTCTGTCTCCTTTCCACTACTACTCTCCCATTCTTTGTTCCACATACTTCTTCACCTACTACTTAATCGTAACTGGAATTAACAATGCAATCATTTCCCCAGAGAAACATCTATGGGTCACCTAGGCTGGGTAAAATGTCCTTCTTCTAGGCTACCATGAGCAGTATCATGATATCCTCTCTTCATATGTCAGTCAACCCTCCTTTAGGGCAGCAGTCATATTGACTTAGCATGGCCCCACCACAGAGAAAGTACTTAGCTCATGTTTGTTGAAGTGAACTAAATTCTCTGTGAATTGGACAAAGTCAAATCTGAATTCTTGAAGGGCAGAAGTTCATGACATTTTATAGAACCTACTAAGGTCAGGGCTGAATAAATTCAAGACCTTGCTTTCTGTTAAGTGCTCATTTCATAACTCTATGATACATTCATATTCAATATTTTGTATAATCCAAAAGACTTTTTAATCACTCATGATGGTGGAGAATAACAGACCTAAACACACTTGAATTGTAACATGAATGAGAGAGAGAATCTTGAAGATCCTTAGCCATTGAGTAAGTGAGTCTGTGCCCATGGAGTAAGCTGACACTCAACAGACAACTCCTTTTTTGTTCCCAGAGGAATTTGCCAAGAGCATGGGAGAAGGACTACAAAGGCTGAGGGGAAAAGCAGAGGTTCTGATAAAACCCATGGCTCTCTCCCAATGCAAAATGACCTCTAAGTGAGTGATAAAGGCTACAGAAGGCTAGAGGCAGGGCAGCAGAATGGAGACAAATCTCCTGAGGAGCAGAGTGTGGAGCAGGACTGAAGAATAAAAATAACTCCCTAGTGACCCCAAAAGCAGGCAGTTAGAATATAAAGCAGACAGGGATCTCCTAAAGTTCAGAAAGCTAGTGGCTGGGTTACAAGGAATAAAGAAACCTCTGGCAGCTCACCAGTGCTTAAATCCCACTACCCTCTGAAAGGAAAGTCCTAATCCAGCTCTTGAAAGATTCAAAACCAGACCTACCCTCCCATGTTAGCAAACTGGAAAAAGAAAGGTTGTACTCTTTTCTGGAGGTAAATATATTTACTTCAATCTTCACTGTAGAATTACACAAAATGTCTGGCATACAGTAAACATTTATAAGTCATGGAAAGAATAAAATTAAAAAGTGACTTATATTCAAGAGGAGAAACAGCCAAGATAAGCAAACTCAGAGATGGGTCCAGCATGTGGAATTATTAGACAGGGACTTTAAAATGGTTATGGTAAATCTATCTAAAAATCTAGTAGGAAATGGGAACAACGTGCATGAACAGGTGGGGAATAATGGCAGAAAGGCTGAAGCTATAAAAAAGAATCAAAGAGAAAAGCCAGATGTGAAAGTTATATCATAAATAAAAAATATATTCAACGACTTTACAACAGATTGTATGAAATGAACCTGAAGAAAAAATAATATAAATTATCCAGACTTAAAAGAATCAGAGTGCAAAAACATGTAATAGGATACCTGAAGTCTGTGGAACAATTTTGAGTACATCATTATACGAGTGTTTGAAGAACCCAGCAGAAGACAACAGAGAGAATAAAACAGAAAAAAAAAAAAAAACCTGAGCTAGAATGAATAAAAATTTTCTGAAACTGATAAAAGATGCTAATATACAGAACCAAAAACCTCTGTGGGCGCCAAGGAGGATGGATACTAAAACAAAACAAACAACCAGAATGCCTAGGCATACCCTAGCTAAAGTGCTAATAACAAAGAGAAAGAAAAAATCTTAAAAAGAGTGAGAAGTATAAAAAACACATTTTAAGCCAGGTAGCAATGAAAGCCGTTTCTAAATTACTAATAAAGAAAAAAAAAATGAAATTAAAATTCTATATGCAGTGCAAAATGTCTTCATAATTGAAGGTGGAATACTTCTGAATCTGTCCATGAGCTAGAAATAAGGTCCAGAAATAATTCCTCATCAGAAACAAGTAAAGGTATGGACAAAATAGAGGAGACAGTACATTTATAGACATTGTACAACACGAAGCTTAGGAACCAGATCTCTGCCAGCAAGAAAACAAATAATAAATATATCATTGCCCAGGCTTCTGCCTTAAGCCAATTTTCAAGCAGTGGTACATGGAAGAAATTAAAGCCTGGAAAACTTACTGTAGTGTTGCTGTTGTTAGGTACTATTAAGACAGTTCCTACTCATAGCGACCGCATGTACAACAAAATGAAACACTGCCCATTCCTGTGCTACCCTCATGATCGTTGTTATGCTTGAGCACATTGTTGCAGCCACTGGGTCAATCCATCTCATTGAGGCTCTTCCTCTTTTTTCACTGACCCTCTACTTTACCAAACATAATGTTCTTCTCCAGGAACTGACCCCTCCTGATAACATGTCCAAAATATGTGAGAAGAACTCTTGCTTCTAATGAGCATTCTGGCTGTACTTCTTCCAAGACAGATTTGTTCATTCGTCTGGCAGTCCATGGTGTATTCAATATTCTTCACCAACACCATAATTCAAAGACTTCTATTCTTCTTCGGTCTTCCTTATTCATTGTCCAGCTTTTGCATGCATGTGAGGTGATTGAAAACACCATGGCTTGTGTCAGGCATTAGGCGCATTTTAGTTCTTAAAGTGACGTCTTTGCTTTCGAACACTTTAAAGAGGTCTTTTGCAATAGATTTGCCCAATGTAATGCATCGTTTGATTTCTTGGCAGCTGTTTCCGTGAACATTGATTGTGGATCCAAGTAAGATGAAATCCTCAACAACTTCAGTCTTTTCTGTGCTTCATGATGTTGCTTCTTGGTCCAGTTGTGAGGATTTTTGTATTATGTTGAGGTGTAATCCATACTGAAGGTTGTGGTCTTTGATCTTCGTCAGTAATTGTTTCAAGTCCTCTTCACTTTCAGCAAGCAAAGTTGTGTCATTTGCAAATTGCAGGTTGTTAATGAGTCTATTACCCAAAGCAGGTCCTCGCTGGTGCAGCTTCTCATCAATCTGACACACCGAGGTGCGGAGGGAGGAAGAGCGATTATTGTAAGTGAGCAAGGAAAGAGCAAGGAGGTGTATACTTTAAATCAAGCTTCCCAAACAAAGGGAGGCAGAACCTTTTATACTGTGTCTCACAAGGAAGTACATACAAATATTATGGACTACATAGGTTATATCATTCAGGTGCGATAAGACAAATTGTGTTTTTTCTTTGGCATATAGGCTAATAAACTGAATTTGACTGGCTTGAGCCACACCCGGTGCTTTGAGAAAAATGGACAGTAAAGGGTAGGTTCCACTTGGTCTGAGCAGCTCCCAACTGAGCCACACCCATCACCATCACCTAAGGTTTTGTTTGCTAACGGACAGAAGGAACAGGTAAGCAGCTCCTGGCTAATTTGGCTATCAACTCTTCCTCTAAACCTGATGCCCCATTCTTCTTCATATACTTCAGCTTCTAGGATTATTTGCTCAGCATATGGATTGAATAAGTAGAATGAAAGGATGCAACTCTGATGCACACCTTTCTTGACTTTAAACCACGCAGTATCCCTTTGTTCTGTTCGAACAACTGCCTCTAGGTCTAAGTACAGGTTCTTCATGAGCACACTTGAGTGTTCTGGAATTCTCATTGTTCCCAATGTTATTCATAATTTGTTATGATCCACACAATTGAATGCCTTTGTATAGTCAATAAAACACAGGTAAACATCTTTCTGGTCTACTTTGTTTAATATTTTATATATCATGTATATCTATTATACGTAATAGATATAGATATATATTTACATGTATCTATTATATTTTATTATATATATTTAATATTTTGTATTATGAATATGAATACTGTAGTGGCTAAAATGAGCATGACAGAGTTCTGGAACTGATGAAGATACATAGGAAGAGAGTTTCAGAAATTTACAGAATCCCCTTTAGTGGTTTCTTTGAATTACAATGCATGCATGACTAGAGTAAATTTCTACAAGGTCAAGCTTCTGAGGAAACAACAATTATGAGGGAGCTGGAAGAGAAAAAAATGTAAGAGCTCATACAGAAATCATTTGAGTTGCTAGTGTGGTGAGATTCCATTACATATAGGAGACATCCTGTACTGAGCCAAAGGGGCCATGTGCGCAAAAGTGGGCTGCCATTAGTTCAAGCATAAATATTCTAGAATTTTCCTTGAAGAACTTAAAAACAGTCCTCACAAATATGTAATTAATTCACAAGAAATAAATGCAAAAAGAAAATCCTTCACTAAACAACATAAAATTGTAAAGTTTATTAAAAATAACAAAAACTCAAATTAAAACATAAGCTTTCTTCTGAGCAGTCATTCTATTTACATGTAGGGAGATCACTTCCTTTTTATAAACAGTGACTCAAAGTAGGGAAGCCACTATTGTTAAACATAAATCTTTGAATTAGCTCAAAACAATATGAGTGTTTCATAATGTAATAAGTAATTTGCAAATTGGAGGAGAGATTCTCCATACGATTTAGAAAATGAAAAAGAACACTCCCAAGGATGGGAGATTTCACAAAAATTTTAAATATTATATTCTCTTTAATGAATACAATTTTTCATGGGGACCAAGTACTTAACGGATACCGAGATGACATTAAAAAGTAGTTCTTGAGAATTTGGCTATTTATCCAATGGTAGCTATGAGATCTCTTGAAATTTGAAATAAAGAAGAGTGGTTTTGTTATTGACTACCCCCTTTTAGCCAGAAAAGACAAATTTACAATACTGCAGGGCAGCTTCTCGTATAAGAAACAAGTCAATATTTTTGCAGTTTGGGTCAGGCTTTTTTATGGCTAATTTTTGGATTTGTGAGTAAGAAAAAACCCTTAAAATCAATGCAAGATTTCTTTTAAGTGTTTCTTTAATGTGTCCAACATCCAAGAAAAAAAATATTGGTTACTAAAAAAAGTAGGAAAGTGCTGAGACAAATGAGTTGATAGTGACAGATGATATTAGTAGAGGACGTTAAAACAGCTATTATAAATGTAGTACATATAAACAAGAATGCAAAGCAACTCATGTGAAGAAATAGAAGATCCAAATGTAACTCCTAGATGTGAATAATATATTAGCTAAAATTTAAAAACTCTTTGGAAGTAATGAATAGAGTATTGGACGCTGTGGGGAAAAATCAGTGAAATTGAAGACACTTCAATATAAATATCCAAATGAAGCACAGAAAGAAAAAATAAAAGACTGAAAAGATGAACAGAGCTTCTTTTACTTAAAAGATTCCATGAAGAGAATTAATATGCTTATGATTAAAGTTCCAAAAGGAGAGAAGACGAAGGGGACATGTGAAAAATATCTATCTATCTATCTATCTATCTATCTATCTATCTATCTATCTATCTATCTATCTATCTATCTATCTATCTATCTATCTATCTATCTATCTATCTATCTATCTATCTATCTATCTATCTATCTATCTATCTATCTATCTATCTATCTATCTATCTATCTATCTATCTATCTATCTATCTATCTATCTATCTATCTATCTATCTATCTATCTATCTATCTATCTATCTATCTATCTATCTATCTATCTATCTCTCTATCTCTCTATCTCTCTATCTCTCTATCTCTCTATCTCTCTATCTCTCTCTCTCTCTCTCTCTATCTCTCTATCTCTCTATCTCTCTATCTCTCTATCTCTCTATCTCTCTATCTCTCTATCTCTCTATCTCTCTATCTCTCTATCTCTCTATCTCTCTATCTCTCTATCTCTCTATCTCTATCTCTCTATCTCTCTATCTCTCTATCTCTCTCTCTATCTCTCTCTCTATCTCTCTCTCTATCTCTCTCTCTATCTCTCTCTCTATCTCTCTCTCTATCATCTATTCATCCATCTATCTATCAACTGAACATTTTCCAAATTCGATAAAACCTATAAACACAGAAAGTCTGGGGAAAAAAATAAAGAAGAAAAAAGGTTTGAACAAGACACATCACGTGTGTAGAAACCTGTGATAAAGAAAAAATCTTTAAAGCATTCAGAGAGAAAAAGACACTTTATGCACAGATGAACAAAGTTAATGGCTAAAAAGTAAACAAGGATGGAAAAAGGTTTATCATGATCCTACTAGGCATAAGAAAATCAACTACAAAATAATATTACCAGGGATAGACAGACATTTTTTTTAATTATAAAGGAATCATTCATCAAGGAGACATAATATTTTTAAATATGCAGAAATTTAATAATAGAACCTCAAAATAAATGAAGCAAAACTGATAAAACAAAAAGGAAAAATAGACAAAACCATAATTGTAGATAGAAAATTCAACATGCCTTCTTAGTAATTGATAGAGTAAGTTATTAAGTAAACAGGACCTAATTGATTTTTATAGGATACTCCATCCAACAACAACTGAATATGTATTAGTTTCAAATGCAAAAGAAATATTAAATGAGATAGACCATATTCTGGACAATAAAACAAGTCGCAGTAACTTAAACGATTGAAATCATATACAGCTCAACAGAATTCAATTATTTGGAAAATTCTCAGTATTCAGAAACAGCAATTCTTAAAAGAAGCAATGCTTCTTAATAATCCATTGGTCAATAAAGAAATCATGGAGGAAATTAGAAAATATTTTAAACTTAACGAACAAAGAAAATATGATATATTGAAATCTGTGGAACACGACTATATGCAAATGTATATCATTAACTGCTAGTGTTAGAAAAGAATTGTCTAAAACTACTATGTTCTATGTTTCTACCTTAAGAAGCTCATAAAAGGGGAACAAATTAAAGCAAAAGTAGGTAGAAGGAAGAAATATAAAGACCAGAAATCGATACAATAGGTGTCATAATAACACAGAGAAAAATCATTAAAACAATTTCTGGCTCCTTTGAGGGAAAAAAAAACCATAATTTTCCATCAAAACTCATCAAGAACAAAAAAGAGAAGATACAAATTACCAATATCAGGAATGAAAGAAGAGAAAAAGAGATATCATTGTACATCTTAGAGAGACTAAAAGATGACAAGGAAATATTATGAACAGCTGTCTGACAATACATTGGAGTACTTAAGGGGAGTGGACTAATTTCTAGAAAGAAAAAAAATCTTCATGAAAAAGATAATGGATCACCTTATATTTCTTAAATGAATTGATCTTTAAAAACATTTCTATAAAATAAAATCTAGGCTCAGATGGTTTCACTGGTGATTTTTATCAAATAATTTGGAAGAAATAATACCAATCTGTAACAAAGATGAAGTTCTTAACAAAATATTAACAAATTGAATGCAGTCATATACATATAACTGTATATAATACATTATGTCCAAAAAGGGTTTATCCCAAAAATAAAAGGCTGGTTTAACATTTAAAGATCCGTCAATGTAATATAGCCAATAAAGGAGAAAAAACATATGTACACTAGATAAATGCAGAGAAAGCGTTAGGCAAAACCCAGTACACATTCATTGTGAAAATGCTTAGCAGGCTAGATATAGAAGTGAACATCAGTCTTACAACATGAAGTATGGTTCTAGCTGTTGAAGTTTTAAAGAGTAACAATAATTGTACAGCTAGAACCATACTTTGTGTTGCAAGACTAATGCTCCCCACTGCCTAATATCAGTAAAACCATTGCAGATACCCACTATTATGACTTCTATTCAGCATTGTACTGGAGATTCTAACCAGTGCAATATATATATATGTATATATGTATATATGTGTATATATGTGTATATATGTGTATATGTATATATGTATATATGTATATATGTATATATGTATATATGTATATATGTATATATGTATATATGTATATATGTATATATGTATATATGTATATATGTATATATGTATATATTTATATATGTATATATGTATATATATGTGTATATATGTGTATATATATGTATATATATATGTGTATATGTATATATATGTATATATATATGTGTATATATATATATATATATATATATATATATATATATATGAAAGGAAAAAAAAGTAAGTTTTTGGGGGATCTCATGATCACCGAGAGCCTGGAGCAGAGCACATTGTTTCGACCCAGGGTCCCTCCGTTGAGAACCTCCTAACCTAAAACCAAACCCTTTGCCATTGAGTTGATTCTGACTCATAGCAACCCTACGAGAAAGGGTAGAACTGCCCAACAGGGTTTCCAAGGAGTAGCTTGTGGATTCAAACTGCAGACATTTTGGTTAGCAGCCAAGTTCTTAACCACTGCACCACTAAAAAAAAAAGGCTCCACAAAAACCTCCTGACTCAAATAAAATCGCTGTAACAGTTTCTGACCATATATATATATTTTTAATATGGTCAGAAACTGTAACACTGAAGACTGAGACAGCTGTGGTTGGTCCATGGAAAGAAAGCCGGACACCTCTGGGCAGGAGGATGCCTATGGAGCTGGGTGCCCTGAAAAGAGGAAGCAGCCACAGTCCAGGTCTGTGCAGGGTGCTTACCACAGCAAGGCAGATGGCACACTTCCTGAGAGTGGTAACACTTGCTGAGTGGGGCAGAGGACCAAGTGTGACCCGTGAAGGGGTTGCACCACTCCCTTATCCCCGGAAACACAAGTGTAACTGTGCGACCCAGGCAGGGCAGGTGGAGCCATTGGCAATGGGCCTATAAGCACCCAGTAGCCCCAGCAATGCAAGGGCCAGTGAGGCTGAGCTGTGGAGCAGGACAAGACAGGAGCTGCACGGCCTCTGCCAGTGTGGTGGAGCTGGAGGCAGCAGTGATATGAACACAGCATCTGACCTGAATCACAGCTTGCCTGCCCAGTGACGTAAGAATGGACATGGGTCATATGGGGAAAGATAAGCTGGGGTTCCTCTTTGAAACATAAGCAGTTCTCACTCTTACAAAGTGAGTTAGTCACCTGTAGGAGGGTGGGACCAGTTAACCATTACTAATCTGTCACTATTGTTTACCATTTGCTTTCTATAAATAATAATAATGATTTTCACTTTGCCAACACTGTGTATGTGTCTTGTGTGTACTGCTCAAACATACCAGATAAATATAGCACCCATGGAGTGTTTGATTCCACTAGGTAAAATTCTCATTTGTACCAGTCTTATTGCTGCTTAGAAATCTCAGGCATAGTCAGTATGTATTACTCAAACAATTGGTTAACCTCTAACCATACCTTGCATAGGAGCTTGACCGGGATAGAGTACAAAATAATTTTTCATCCTATATTTTGATTTCGGTGGTGGTTACGTGGTGCAAAAATTTGTCCAAATTTGTTAAAATGCATATTAAATGGATGCATTTTAATGTATGTAAAACTACACTTAAATAAATTTGATTTAAAAGATAATGAGGATGGGAAGTGGGGCAAGATGTTAGAGTGATTACTCACTTCCAATTATCCCCTAGCAACTAACCCAATGGGGGGGGGAAAAAAAAAAGCACAGACTGAGATCTCTGAACTCCGGAAGGCCACTGAAGTGTTGGAGAGGTGAGGTGAGTTCAGAGGCAGGAGAGGAGGAGTAGGGCTGGTACAGAAGCTGGGAGATCCTAGCTGCTGCCACTTGAAGGACTCGGTTCATGGAGATCATTTTGGAACGGTGACAGACAACAGCCCAAACAAAGAACATAAGACAGGAAGCAGTAGCCCAAATTTTAAGGTGGTGCACATTTTCTTTGGGAGTTCGTGGACCATGCACTAGGGAAGGGGTGAAAGGAGACCCAGGGGCTGCAAGTGAGTTCTTTTGAATCTTCTGAGACCCAAGGCAGATGGGATTTAGGACCTAAAAAAAAAAGCCACACAATACACCTTCAGCCAACTGAGAAAAATAATTCAGACAGGCAACACAGAGGGAAAAAATTGACTCCCTGAACACAGTGGGACACTGTGGGAGAGCCTGTATGGGGTACCCATAATGGAAGGCCATAAAGTGCTCCCCAGCTTTGCCTAAGGAAAGCCAAGCCCTGCTGCTTACATCCATGTCTGTGACCAACAAAATACTCCCATACGTGAAGAAGCTAAGCCATTCCAAACTTCCCATAAGGAGGTGAAAGAAACCAACTCAAGGGGTACACTAAGGTCCACAACAAAAGCCTCAGAAGATGCACCAGCAAAGTAAGCCAATAAAAAATAAGCACCCAGATAAAACCCACAGACAGAACTCCTGACACAATGATGAAAAAAACCTAATGACAATCATGCCCTCTAGTGGTTCTTAGGAGAAGATTTAAAAAGATAAAAAACAAAACAAAACCTGTTGCTCTGGAGTGGATTTCAATCCATAGTGACCCTGAAAGTGGGCTTAAATCTAACAATTATAGCTCACTTGTAAATCAGAAAACTTACCAATTAAAATACACCCACTCCTCATTTATCAACATGAGTGGTTTCCAAAGGCTAAATCATTATGCAAAAATTGACATTATGCAAAAATGGAAGTTTTTTTTTTCTGTTTTCTGAGGATCTATTTGTCCAATTATTTTCATTTAGAAAATATGATCTTAGAAATAATAACAGCTAAGATTTACTGATTGTTCATTACTCTGATGGGTTCAGTTGTGAATTATTCCTCTGCAGAGAAGGAGGCTTGGAACAGACAAAGCTAGATAAAGCCAGGCTGTGTGACTGGAGGGCACATGGCTTAACTACTGCACCTTCCTCCTATGCTGTGTCAGAACTTCCCTTGTAGAACCACCTTCAGGGCTCCACTCCCACCCCTGCAAACCCTGTGTTCACAATTCCAGAGCCTGCTCTGCTCTCTGGGCCTGGTGAATCACTGAGGCTTGAGGCTTCTTGTGAGGGCCCTGAAAGCCTGGGCATGCACCGGACCCCACTGAGGCAGAAGCTTCAGGCCCAGTTCAGATCACTTTGGGATGTCATTAAACACACACGTATTTCTTCCAAACACCTTCTCCAATGCCGCTTTCCTTCCTCCCTTCCTTTCCCACAGCAATTTTGAGTCTAAGGCTGCATAGGACCTGGGAACTGAGAACAGGCAAACACTGGCTCAGGGCTGCCTGTGTGTCAGCTCAGAGGCCATGTCCATGGAGAAGGCTGGCCCCATGGAACAGCTGGATGTGATACCCTCTCTGGCAGGAGAGAGTGGAGGACATAGAGCAACATGGTCTAATTTCCCAGAGGCTGTCTGTAGACCTTTCTTCAGGGAAGTGATCCTTTGCAGACCTTACCACCATGCCAGACACTTTGTTAATGCATAAAATAGTAGGGTAATAGTTTTTTATTATTGTTATAAATGTGAAATTTTAGCTAATGAGATAGTCAATACATGAGGAGAAAAACCAAACCAAACCAAGCTTGTTGCCATTGATTTGATTCCCATTCATAGTGACACTACAGGAGAGAGTTGAATTGCCCCATAGGGTTTCCAAGGAGTGGTTGTAGCTTCAAACTGCTGACTTGTTAGTTAACAGCTGAGTACTTAACCACAGTGAAACCAGAGCTCCAAGTGAGGAGCAGGTGTATTGAAAAAATTATCAAAATGTCCCAAGTTAAAAAAAAAAAGGTAAAATGCACAAAATCACAAGAAAAAAGGTACTGATCAAAAGGAAAACATGAAGAAGAGGAAATTTCTCCTATGGAGATCAGGTTAATGGAAAAAAATTAAAAACTTCCAGACAATGGTGCTAACCAAAAAAACCAAACCTGTTGCTGTCAAGTAGATTCCAACTTATGGCGACCCAGAGTACAACTGTCCCACAGGATTTCCAAGGAGTGGCTGGTGGATTCAAACTGACAACCTTTTGGTTAGCAGCTGAGCTCTTAATCACTGCACCACCAAGTCTCCAAAGATTTTGCTAAATATTTTGAAAGAAAGCAAAAGTCTTACAGGAAACAAAATTAAGGCACAGAATGAGAAACTTGGTAAAGAAATTGAAAATATCAAAAAACAAAGAGAATTACTGGAACTGAAGAATAAAGTACTGAATTGGGAAATTTAAGAGAGACACTCAAAAATAGAGACCAACAGACAGAAGATAGAATAAATGAACTAGAAGACAGAAAAACTGGACTTATCAAGTCTTGAGAAACAACAGAAAAGAACAAAGAAAAGCGAACAAAGCTAAATGGCAATATGGGATTCAATTAAGAAACCTAACAAGAAAATTATTGAAATTCCAGAACACCATGACAATAATAAATACATAGAAAGAATTTTCCAAGAAAGAATCATAGAAAATTTCCCAGACCTACCCAGAGAGCCAAGCCTACAAATACAGGAAGCTACACAAATTGCATTTAGAAGAAATACAAAAAGATCAACCCTGTATCACATTCTAATAAAATTCCTGAAAACCAAAGACCAAGAGAGAATTGTAACAGTAGTAAGAGAAAACAAATAAATGAATAACATACAAAATGTTCTTCATAAAAATCAGTGCAGATTTCTCTCCAGAAAATCTACAGGCCAGAAGACAATGGAGCTACATATACAAAATACTGAAGGGAAATAATTGCCAAGCAAAATTTCTTTACCTAGCAAAGTCATCATTCAAAAATGAGGGAGATATCAAGACAATCCCAAATAAACAGAAGCTCTGGGAATTTGAGACTACCAGGCCAGCTCTGCAAGTATTACTCAAGGGAGTTCTCCAGATGGACAGTCAAGAACATTAAACAAATGCTCAAATCTACACACGGGAAAAATAAATAAATAAGAGACAGAGAGAGAGAGCTCAAAAAAAAAAAAAAAGCAACAATATGAGCAATCATAAACTCAATAATTTAATCCCACAAGCAATACAACATCAACTTCTCAAGGAATAGGAACAAAGTAAACTTATTGGATATAACATGTACAATGATGTTAAGAGGCTCATCAGCAGAAATGGAGGGGGGAGGACAAAATCAGTAGTAGATTCAATATGCTAATGTTGTATGTTACTTGTTCACATGTTGAATGTTTTTGTGATTGCAAGCTGTGTAAAGTAACATGTGTGGTAGCCACTAAGAAATTATCTTAAAAAAATACACTGAAGAAAAGAAGGAAGAAATCAAAAAGCAGTCAAACACAAGTAATAACAGAAATATGAGAATAAAAAGACAAAGAAAAAATGAAACAGTCAGAAAACAAATAGCAAAAGTGTGAGGTAGACATTTTGTTTTCGGTAATAACCTTAAATGTAAATGGTCTAAACTCCCCATGCAAAAGGCAGAAAGTGGCAGAGTGGATTTTAAAAAAAGTAATAATAATAATCCATCCTTCTGCTGATCATAAGAAAAACAACTTAGGCATGAGGACGCAAACAGACTGAAAATAAAAGAATGAAAAAAATTTCATGGAACCAATAAACAAGCAAAAAAACGGGTAGTCACAATGATACCAGATAAAATAGACTTTAAATCAAAATCTAACATCATGTAATAATAAAAGGGTCAATCAACAAAGGAGATATTAACAATTATAAATATATATGTACCTAACATCAATGCTTCTAAATACATGAAACAAATACTAATATGAAAGAAGAAATAAACAACTCCACAGTAATTGTTTGGGACTTCCACACATCACTTTCAATTCTAGAGAGGACACCTAAAAAGATCACTAATGACATTGAGAACTTAAATAAAACCATAAGCCAATTTGACCTAACATATATAGAACACCTAAAATTTTTTTTTTTTTTAAACGGGGCAGTTCTACTCTGTTCTATAGGGTCGCTATGAGTCGGAATCAACTCGACAGCAGAACAATATAAATTTTTCTCCAATGTACATTGATAATTTCCCAGAATAGACCATATGCTAGAACCCAAAACAAGTCTCGACAGATTTAAAAATTTTAAATCGTACAAAACATCTTTTCTGACTTTAACAGCATGAAGCTACAAGTCAACAATAGGAAAAATAAATAAATACATGGAAACAAAATAGCATACTACTGAAAAACTACTGGGTCATAGAAGAAATAAAAAACGAAATTAAAAAATTCCTAGAATCAAACAAAAATGAAAACACAGCATAATAAAACTTTTGGGACATAGCAAAAGCAATACTCGAAGGAAATTCATAGCAATAAGTGCTTACATTAAAAAAAAAATAAGAAAGATTCAAAATCAATAACTTGAACAAAGAGAAAAAAATAGGTAAAAAAAAAAAAAGCCTAAAGCTACCAGGAAACAGGAAGTAGTAAAGATCAGGACAAAATTAAATGAAATAGAAAAACAATAGATAGAATCAATAAAACCAGAAGTTGGTTTTTTGAAGAGATCAATAAAATAGTCTAACAAAAGGAAAAAAAAATGAGAAGAGGCAAATAACCAAACTAATTAATGGAACTGGAGACATTACAACAGATCCAACTGAGATAAAGAGGATCACGATAGGTTACTATAAAAACTGTATTCCAACAAATTTGAAAACCCAGATGAAATTTAGAAATTCCTAGAAACACACTACCTACATAACTAGCAGAAACAGAGGTAAAAATCTAAACAGGTCCGTTACAAAGAAGAGACAGACGGTGTCATCAAAAAACTGCCAACGACAGCAACGACAAAAGCCCAGGACCAGATGGCTACACTGGGGAATCCAAACAAACATTCAGAGAACAGTTGATGCCAATTCTACTCAAACTCTTCAAAAACAAAGAAGAGAAAGAAGCATTCCCTAATTCTTTCTATGAAACCAGCATAACCCTGATATTTAAACAAAGCAAAGACATCACACACGAAAAAGGGAAATTACAGTGTGATATCCCTCATGAACACAGATGCAAAAATTTTCAACAAAATCCTAGCCAACGGAATTCAGCAACATATCAAAAAAAAAAAAAAGATATACCATGATCAAGTGGGGTTCATATCAGGTCTACAAGAGTAGTTCAACATTAGAAAATAAATCAGTGCAATCCACTGCATAAATAAAACAAAGGGAAAGAAACGTATGCTTATACCAATTCATGCAAAAAAAGCATTTGGTAAAATTAAGAACTCTTTCCTAATAAAAAACCTCAGCAAAATAAGAATAGAAGGAAATTTTTTAAACATAATTAAGGATATATATGCAAAACCAACAGCCAACACGCTGTTGGCTGAGAGAGAAGAAAAGCTGAGAGACTTCCCTCTAAGAACAGAAATGAGACTGTTGTTGGTTTTAGGTGCCATCCAGTCGGTTCAGACCCACAGCAGCCCTATGTACCACAGAACAAAACACTGCCCAGTCCTTCACCATGCTCACAATGGTTATTATGCTTGAGCCAATTGTTGCAGCCACTGTGTCAATCCGTCTCGTTGAAGGTCTTCCTTTTTTTTGCTAACCGTCCACTTTACCAAGCATGATGTCCTTCTCTGGGGAATGATCCCTCCTGACAACATGTCCAAAGTATTTAAGATGAAATCTCACCATCCTTGCTTTTAAGGAGCATTCAGTTGTACTTCTTCCAAAACAGATGTTCGTTCTTTTGGCAGTCATTGGTATATTCAATATTCTTCACCAACACCACAATTTAAAGGTTTCAGTTCTTCTTTGGTCTTCCTTACTCATTGTCCAACTTTTGAATGCATATGATGCAATTGAAAACAGCATGACTTGGGTCAGACACACCTTAGTCTTCAAGGTAACATCTTTGCTTTTCAAAACTTTAGAGAGGTCCTTTGGGGCAGATTTGCCTAGTGCAATCTGTCTTTCGATTTCTTGACTGCTGCTTCCATGGGTGTTGATTGTGGGTTCAAGTAAAATGAAATCTTTGACAACTTCAACCTTTTCTCTATTTATCATGTTGTTTCTTATTGATCCAGTTGTGAGGATTTTTGTTTTCTTTTTGCTGAGGTATAATCCTTACTGAAGGCTGTGGTCTTTGATCTTCATCCCTAAGTGCTTCAAATACTTTCAGCAAGCAAATATGTGTCATCTGCAAAATGCAGGTAGTTAATGAGTCTTCCTCCAATCCTGATGTCCCAACCTTATTCATACAGTCCAGCTTCTCTAGTTATTTGCTCAGCATAGAGACTGAATAGGTATGGTGAACGAATACAACCCCAAAGCACATCTCTCCTGACTTTAAATCATGAAGTATCCCCTTGTTCTGTCCAAACAACTGCCTCTCGATCTATGTACAGGCTCCTCATGAGCATAACTAAGTGTTCGGAAATTCCCATTCTTTGAAATGTTAGCCATAATTTGTTATGACCCACATAGTCAAATGTCTTTGCATAGTCAATAAAACATAGGTAAAAATCCTTCTGGTTATCTCTGCTTTCAGCCAGGATCCATCTGACATCAGCCAAGATATCCCTGGTTCCACATAGTCTTCTGAATCTGGCCTGAATTTCTGGCAGTTCCTTGTCAATATGCTACTGCAGCCGCTTTTGAATGATCTTCAGCAAAAGTTTGCATGTGTGTGATATTAATGATATTGTTTGATAATTTCCACATTTGGTTGGATCACCTTTCTTGGAAATAGGCATCAGTATGGATCTCATTCAGTCAGTTGGCCAGGAAGCTGTCTTCCAAATTTCTTAGCACAGATGAGTGAGCACTTCCAGTGCTGCATTCGTTTATTGAAACACCTCGATTGATATTCTATCAATTCCTGGAGCCTTGTTTTTCACCAGTGCCTTCAATGAAGCTTGGACTTCTTCCTTCGGTACCGTCTGTTCCTGATCATATGCTACCTCTTGAAATGGCTGAAAATCGACCAGTTCTTTTTGGTATAATGACTCTGTGTATCCCTTCCATCTTCTTTTAATGCTTCCTGTGTTGTTTGACATTTTTGCCATAGAATCCTTCACTATTGCAATTCGAGGCTTGAATTTTTTCTTCAGTTCTCTCAACTTGAGAAATGCTGACTGTGTTCTTCCCTTTTGGCTTTCTATCTCCAGCTCTTTGCACATGCTATTATAATAGTTTACTTTGTCTTCTTAAGCTACCCTTTGAAATCATCTCTTCAGTTCTTTTATTTCATTATTTCTTCCTTTTGCTTTAGCTGCTTGATGTTCAAGAGCAAGTTTCAGAGTCTCTTCTGACATCCATTTTGATCTTTTCTTTCTTTCCTGTCTTTTTGATGACCTCTTGCATTCTTCATGTATGATGCCTTTGGTGTCATTCCACAACTCATCCAGTCTTTGGTCATTAGTATTCAATGCGTCAAATCTATTCTTGAGATGGTCTCTGAATTCAGGTGGGATATACTCAAGGCCGTACCTTGGCTCTCATTGACTTGTTCTAATTCTCTTCAGTTTCAACTTGAACTTGCATATGAGCAATTGATAGTCAGTTCCACATTTGGTCCCTGGGCTTGCTCTGACTGATGATATTGAGCTTTTCCATTGTCTCTTTCCACAGGAGTAGTCGATTTGATTCCTGTGTATTCCAGGCATGGGCCATGTGTATAGTCGCTATTTATGTTGGAGAAAAAATGGTATTTGCAATGAAGAAGTCATTGTTCTTGCAAAATTCTGTCATTCGATCTCTGGTATTTCTGTCACCAAGGCCATATTTTCCAACTACCAATCCATCTTTGTTTCCAACTTTTGCATTCCAATCACCAGTAATTTTCAATGCATCCTGATTGCATGTTCGATCAATTTCAGATAGCAGAAGACGGTAAAAATCTTCAGTTTCTTCATCTTTGGCCTTAGTGGTTGGTAAATAAATTGGAATAATAATCGTTTTAAATGGTCTTCCCTGTAGGCATATGGGTATTATCCTATGATAGCATTGTATTGTACATCAGGATAGATCTTGAAACGTTCTTTTTGACAATGAATACAATGCCATTCTTCCTCAAACTGTCATTCCTAGCATAGTAGACCATATGCTGCTATTCATAGTGTTTTCACTGGCTAATTCTTTTCTGAAGCAGACTACTGCGTCCTTCTTCCTAGTCTGTCTTAGTCTGGAAGCTCAGCTGAAACCTGTCTGCCATGGGTGACCCTGCTGGTATCTGAATACTGGTGGCATAGCTTCCAGCATCATAGCAACACACAAGCCCCCAGAGTACAACAAACTGAAAGACAGGTGGGGGGAAATGAGACTAGGATGCCCATTATCACCACTTTTATTCTACTGGAATCCTAGCCAGAGCAGTAAGACAAGAAAGAGAAATAAAAGGTATCAACACCAAAAAGGAAGAAATAAAACTATCTCTATTTGCAAATGACATGATTCTGTACATAGAAGACCTTAAATATTCCACAAGAAAGTTACTGGAACTAATAAAACAAGTCAGCAATATTGCAGGGTACAAGATCAGCACTTAAAAAATCAGTTGTGTTCCTTCCCACTGATAGGGAATATTCTGATAAAAGAAATCAGGAAAACAATACAGTTTACAATAGTCTCGAAAACAGTAAAATGCCTAGGAATTAAGCTAACCAGGGACGTGAAAGACTTATACAATGAAAATTATTAAACACTATTATAAGAGACTACTACATAAATGGAAGGACATTCTGTGCTCATATATTGGAAGACTTAGCATAGTGAAAATGTTAATACTACCTAAAGAGATCTACAGATATAATGCAATCACAATACAAATCCCAACAACATTCTTTACTGAAATGAAAAAAGTAATAACCAACTTCATATGGAAAAGAACAAAATCCAGAATAGGAAAAGAAATACTGAAGAAGAAAATCAAAGCAGGAGGCCTCACACTCCTTGATATCAAAACATATTACACAGCCAGTGTAATGAAAACAGCTTGTTATTGGCTCAACAATAGACATATAATACCAGTGGACTAGAATTGAGAATCCAGAATTAAATCCATCCATCTACGGTCGACGGATTTTTGACAATGGGTGGAACTTCATTCAATGGGGCAGAAAAACTCTCTTTAACAAATGGTGCTGGAAGCTCAGCTGAAACCTGTTCACCATGGGTGACCCTGTTGGTATCTGAATACCGGTGGCATAGCTTCCAGCATCACAGCAACATGCAAGCCCCCACAGTACGACAAACTGACAGACATGTTGGGGGCCGTAACTTGAATACGTCATAAATCTGGGACTGCTTGTGTATGATTTCTAACAAGGCTTAGTGTTTCCGACATCCCTTAGGCATCAGAAAATTGTCTGTGCCCAAGTTATTGTCACAAGATGTGGTAGACTGAGCTTTACAGTCTTGACCCAATTCCTATTACATTCAGACTAGTAATCATGCTCTTGCAAAAAAAGTTGTTTACCTCTCTGGGTGCTGCCCTCACCCCCTGGCAGTTTCCATGCCTAACAGAAGATGGAACTTAATGATCTATGACAACTTAGAGAAAAAAATCACTGCATGGTTGGAAACTAGCACTTCTGAGAGTTTTATTTCTTAAACTTCTGGAAGTTCTAAGGAAATGGAAGATTTCTTAGAGATTTGATATCTCTCACAGCTCTTGCTGTGACACCATGCTACCCAGAAAAGAAAGACTGAACTGTGTTTGAAGGAACATTTTGGAGTTACAGAGTCTGCAGATTTTTTCCACATCATTTCATGAGCTTTTAAAAGTTCCTAACAGCTCAAATTACAAAATGAATGAGGGTGCATGATCTTCACCCTGTGTGGTTTCTTCCAATTTAGTAGGATTATTTCCTGATTTTACAGCCCCAGATCACTTTTTAATGATATTTCTCATTCAAATATTTGATCTCCAAAAAGCTGTTGGGTGTTTTCAGTGATGTTTAATGAACATGAGCTGTACAAAAGTATAAAGCAAGGGAAAGAATGGTCCAATGATTCTGGTTTGTACATCATTCAAATATCTTAAGAACTAATTTTCTGCTTTAACTTGAATCCTTTGAAATCACTTTTGTGTGATTTCTAGGACAAACAGAAGCCTGAATTACTCATTGTAAAGACTCTGTCAGCTTTGTGGGTATTAAAGTCCTCACAGAATAGACATTGGAGTGAGTTAAGGGGATCAGAAACAGTCAGGTTAAATTTCCCCTGGAGAATTTTTCACAAGATAGAGCATCAAGAGATAAACACCATCACAAAATTATGTCTGCGTCCTGACCGGGTACATGGGAAGACAGAGAAAAAAAATCATTCTCCTGACAGGTGGTCCTTAGGTCTCCCCAAGATGAGACTTTCTCACTCTGGGATAAAGGGGTTTTCAGCATTTCTTTCTGCTATGCCTTCCCTCAAGGAGCCCCTGGGTAGCGCAAATGGTTAAGTGCTCTGTTTCTAGCTGAAAGGTTGATTGTTAGAACCCACCTAAAGGACTTAGAGGAGCCCTGATGGTTCAGTGGTTAAGAGCTTGGCTGGTAACCAAAAAGCTGGCAGTTTGAATCCACCAGTCACTCCTTGAAAACCCAATGGGAGCAGTTCAACTCTGTCCTATAGCGTTGCTATAAGTTGGAATCAACTCCCCAGCAATGTGTTTTGAAAGGCCTCAGAGGGCAGTCCGGATGATCTGCTTCTGGAAGTTCATATAGCCTTGAAAACCCTATGGAACAGTTCTACTCTGCACACATGGGGTCACCATAAGTTGGAACTGACTCAAGGGCAACTAAAAGCAACAAAAACAGCAACATTTCTTTCCCATTCAGTTTGTCCTTGTTTATCACCATTTCAAAAACATGAATTCAGTGTCTATTTATGTCTCTTTTTCATTAGACACTGTCAGTAGAGACATATCGGAAATGTGTCTTGGTTTCATGGCCAAGAATAATAAGATTTTCCAAGAAAACACCAAAGACATCTTCATGGTGCAACTACTAGCTCAGCATCAAGAAGAAAAGACATTTCCTGTTTTTCTCAAATCTGGTAGACACACTAAGATGTCCTTAGTGTTTTGGAAGATCCTGCCATTTGTCTCTATATTATTTTGAATTGAAAGACCCAATTTCTTCGAAAATAATTCAGTGATTTCTTGTGGTTTTTGTGTTTTAGTTTTGTCTTCTCTACTAAACACTAATATTCTTGAATGTAAAAATCATGCTATATAAATATTATTTATACTTTAATGTATCCAGATCATGTGAGTATATATTCTATGCTTTATTCATTCTAAATTAACATTCAGACATATCATATCTTAGTCCATTTGTGTTGCATTCTAAAAAAAAAACTTCCTTTGATTGATCTTCCAACTCATAAGTTGACTCTTCAGTTCCATCTGTTCTATCCAACATTCCATCTAAGTTTTTTAAATCATAGTTTTTATAAGAAGATTCTTAAGTCTAATGATTCCATTTGATAATTTGCAAATCAGATCCTTTGTAATTTTGAAAATTTTGATTATTTAGCTATTGAATATCTTTTTATTGATTTTGGTTGCTTTCATATAGTTGGCGATATTCAAAGGATTACCAAAAACCAAACTCACTGCCATTGAGTCCATTTTGACTCATAGAGATCTTACAGGACAGAGTAGATCTGCCCCATATGGTTTCCAAGCCTGTAATCTTTATGGGTCTGTTCCACAGTCAGACCTTGGCCTTGTCCTGACTGATAATACTAAGCCTCTCCATCATGTGTTTCTAAAGATGTAGTTGATTTGATTCTTGTGTACTTCATCTGGCAAGATCCCTGTGTATTTGCAGTGAATAAGTCATTGGTCTTGCAGAAGCCTATCATTTGATCTCTGGCATCATTTCTATTACCAAGACCATATTTTCCAACTACTGAGCCTTCTTCTTTGTTTCCAACTTTCACATTCCAATCACCAGTAGTTACAAATGCATCTTGTTTGCATGTTTGATCAATTTCAGCCTGTAGAAGTAGTTACATATCTTCAATTTCTTTATCTTTGGCATTAGTGGTTGGTGCATAAATTTGGATAATTCTTATATTTACCGATTTGCTTTGTAGGTGTATGAATATTAATGTATCACTAACAGTGTTGTGCATAGATAAAGAGATAGCAGTTTAAACAGAACAAGGGGATATTGCATTGCTTAAAATCAGGAAATGTATGTGTCCAAGTTGTATCTTTTCACCATACTATATGCTGAGCAAATAATCCCAGAAGCTGGGTTATATGAGGAACGACAGGGCATCAGGATTGGGGGAAGACTCGTTTACAACCTACAATATGCAGTTGACATAACCTTACTTGCAGAAAGCCAAGAGGGATTCGAGCACTTACCAATAAAGATCAAAGAACACATTCTTCGGTATGGATTGCATCTCAACATTAAACTAAACTCTAAACAACTGGACCAGTAAGAAACATCCTGATAAATGAAGGAAAGATTTAAGTTGTCAAGGGTTTCATTTTATTTGGATATACAATCAATGTCCATGGAAGTCGCAATCGAGATGTTAAAAGACGCATTGCATTGGGAAAATCAGTTGCAAAGACATCTTTAAAGTGTTAAAAAGCAAAGGCGTCTTAGTTATCTGGTGTTACTGTAACAGATGGCTTTAACAAAGAGCAATTTATTCTCTCACAGTCTAGTAGGCTAGAAGTTCAAATTTAGGGCACCAGCTCCAGGGAAATACTTTCTCTCTCTGTCTGCTCTGGGGGAAGGTATTTGTCATCAATCTTCCTTTGGCCTAGGAGCTTCTCTGTGCGGGAACCCTGGATTCAAAAGATGCACTCTGCTCCTGGCACTACTCTCTTGCTTGTATGAGGTCCCCCATCTCTCTGCTTGCTTTCTCTCTTTTATATCTCAATAGATATTGGCTCTAGACACTACCTAATTTATAGATCTCATCAATATAACTGCTGCTAATCCATTTCATTAACAGCATAGTGACAGGATTTATAACAAGTAGAAAAATCACATCAGATGACAAAAAGGTAGACTATCACACAATACTGGGAATCATGACCTAGCCAAGTTGACAGATATTTTGGCGGGATACGATTCAATCCACGACAATGTCACTTTGAGGACTAAGGTGCACCTGATCCAAATCATGCTATTTTCAATCTCATATGCGTGGGAAAGCTGGACAATGGGATAAGGAAGACTGGAAGAGAATTGATACTTTTGAATTATGGTGCCGGTGAAGAATATAGAATATACCATGGAGCCCTGGTGGTGCAATGGTTAAGAGCTTGACTGCTAGCCAAAAGGTCAGCGGTTCAAGTCCACCAGTCACTCCTTGGAAACCCTATGGGGCAGTTCTACTCTGTTCCATACAATTGCTATGAGTCAGAATCAGCTTGAGGACAACAGGTTTTGGGTTTACCAGAAGAACGAACAAATCTGTCTTGGAAAAAGTACAGCAAGAATGCTCCTTAGAAGTGAGAATGGTGAGATTTTATCTCACTATTTTGGACATTGGAAACCCTGGTGGCATGGAAACCCTGGTGGTGTAGTGGTTAAGTGCTACAACTGATAACCAAAAGGTCAGCAGTTCAAATCTGCCAGGTGCTCCTTGGAAACTCTATGGGTAGTTTTACTCTGTCCTATAGGGTTGCTATGAGTCAGAACCAACTCAACGGCAACAGGTTTGGTTTGGGTTTTGGCTATTTTGGTTATCAGAAGGAACCAGTACCTGGAGAAGGATATTATGCTTGGTAAAGTATAGGGTCAGCAAAAAAGAGGAGGACTCTCATGGGATAAATTGAAACAGTGGTTACGACAGTGGGCTCAAATGTAGCAAGGATTGTAAGGATGACACAGGACAGGGAAGTATTTCTGTTCTGTTGTTCATAGGATCGCTATGTGTTGGAACTGACCAATAGGCACCTAACAACAACAATCCTTATAGAAGCTGACTGCTACACCTTTCTTCTGAGGAGCAGTTGGTGGATTCAAACCACTGACCTTTTTGTTAGCTGCCAAGCACTTTAACCACTGTGCCAACAGGGCTCCTCATTCAAAGAATTAAAAATTCTCTGTTGTCGAGTAGATTCTGACTCATAGCTACCCTATAGGACATGGTAGAACTGCCTCACAGGGTTTCCAAGGAGAACCTGATGGATTTAAACTGCCAGCCTTCTAGTTAGCAGCTGAACTCTTAACCATTGCACCATCAGGGCTCCCATACAAAGGATTAAATGAACCAAACAAACCCACTGCCATCACAGTGACCCTATATGACAGAGTAGAATTGCCCCATAGGGTTTCCAAGGCTAGTGGATTCAAATAGCTGATCTTTTGGTTAGTAGTCAAACTCCTAAGCACTGTACTACCAGAACTCCCATTCAAAAGATTAAAAAAAAAAAACAAAAAACCCATTGCCACCGAGTCAATTTTGACTGGTAGTGACCCTATAGAACAGAGTAGAACTGCCCTGTAGAGTTTTCAAGGAGAGCCTAGTGGATTCAGAGGGCTGAACCGATGACTGTTTGGATAGCAGCTGTAGCACTTAACCCCTACAACACCAGGGCTTCCTTCAAAGGATTAACAAACCAAAAACCAAACCCAGTGCCGTCAAGTCGATTCCAACTCATAACGACCCTATAGGGCAGAGTAGAACTGTCCCATAGAATTTCCAAGGAGTGCCTGGCAGATTCGAACTGCCGAGCCTTTGGTTAGCAACCTTAGCACTTAACCACTATGCCACCAGGGTTAAAAAACTTACTTTACTCTCTTTTGTCAAACTGCTGCTTAACTGCCTGCTTTAAGTGCTAAAGAAAGCCTGCTGAGGTGATGGTAGCCAGGAGACAAGTTGCGGGGGATACTCTCAGGCTTTTTTTCTGGATGTTGGGAATATCCTTTTCTCCTCCCACCTTGAGGCAGTAGCTACAAGGGTAACTTCCAAGAACTCTGTTCTCTGATCTTGCCTCTGGGTAAAAGCCATTGCAGACACTTACTTTTTGTAAACCAATAGGGGATAAGGACGTGAAAGCTTATCTTCTCTGAGCACTTACACTCAGTACTCTGAAATCTATATCTCATGATAATAAATTCCCCCAAACTTCTCTTTCAGGCTATTATCATCCCTGGATTTATTTGTATGTAACTCTTTTTACTTCCTAAATGTAGTAAGATTTCAACATTTTGGCCTGTTAATGGTACTTTTAAAGAGCTCTAGTGGCCCAGTGTTTAAGCACTCAGCTGCTAACTGAAAGCTCAGAAATTTGGACCTCCCGGTCATTCTGTGGGAGAAAGATGTGGCAGTCTGCTTCTGTAAAGATTAAAACCTTTCAGACTGTATGGGGCAGTGCTACTCTGTCTTCAAAGTTATGACTGCAACAGGTATGTGTGGTGTAATGGTGTTTTTTCCTACAGAATATTTTTTCAATAGCTATTTATTGAACAACTACTATGTAAGAGATATGTTCTAGGGCTGAGGGTTTAGCATTAACTGGGAACACAAAGACCCTGTCCTTATGGATCCAGTTGGGGAATAAGACAAAAATAAATGAGAAACAGTTTTACTTCTCTTGGATTCAGACTTCAGGGGTCCATGGAGTTGGGGAGAACCACCCAGTCTGTTACCCTGAGACCTTCTTTTGAACTTTGAGCCTTGAGAAAACTGGTTTTCTAAAAACCAAAACCAAACCTGTTACTGTCAAGTTGATTCCAACTCATAGTGACCCTATGAGTTGATCAATAGCCTAGTAAATAGCTTAGAAAAACAATTTTTCCTCAGGTGTTGTGGTCTTTTGAAGAATTCAGTTTCATGAAATAGAAACTCCAAGGAGGAGGAACTGGAAGCTGTGCTTTAGGATAAATTGCTATTGTGTAAACACTGTTCCCCAGCCCTTTTCCATGGCAACGTAGATAAGATGGGGTATAAGAATTTTTGAAGGTTTTTTTTGTTTTGAAACTTTTTGACCCCTTTTTTGAAATGTTACCTCAACTTGCAAATCATATATTAAATAAACTTTAATTAATCAATTTCTATTAGTGGCTTAATATGATTGTTGTTTTACTAATTCTCATTATATATATTATTAAAATTTTTATGTGCTATCAAAATAGATCCATATTTATGCCTATACCCAAGAAAAGTGTTCCCATCAAATCCAGAAATTATCAAACAATATCATTAATATCACACACAAGCAAAATTTTGCTGAAGATCATTCAAAAGTGGCTGAATGCCAGAAGGGAACTGCCAGAAATTCAGGCTGGTTTCAGAAGAAGACGTGGAACCAAGGATATCTTGGCTGATGTCAGGTGGGTCCTGGCTGAAAGCAGAGAACACCAGAAGAATGTTTACCTGGATTTTATTGACTATGCAAAGGCATTCAACTGTGTGGATCATTACAAATTATGGATAACATTGCAAAGAATGGGAATTTCAGAACACTTAATTGTGCTCATGAGGAACCTGCACATAGATCAGGAGGCAGTTGTTTGGACAGAACAAGGGGATACTGAATGGTTTAAAGCCAGGAATGATGTACATCAAGGTTGTATCCTTTCACCACACTAATTCAATCTGTATGCTGAACAAATAATCTGAGAAGGTGGACTATATGAAAAAGAGTGGGGTGTCAGGATTGAAGGAAGACTCATTAACAACCTGCATTATGCAGATGACACAAACTTGCTTGCTGAAAGTGAAGAGGACTTCAAGCACTTACTAACGAAGATCAAAGTCCACAGCCTTCAGTATGGATTGCACCTCAACATAAAAAAAACCAAAATCCTCACAACTGGACCAATGAGCAACATCATGATAAACGGAGAAAAGATTGAAGTTGTCAAGGATTTCATTTTACTTGGATCCACAATCAACAGCCATGGAAACAGCAGTCAAGAAATCAAAAGAGCATTGCATTGGGCAAATCTGCTGCAAAGGACCTCTTCAAAGTGTTGAAAAGCGAAGATGTCACCTTGAAGACTAAGGTGTGTCTGACCCAAGCCATGGCATTTTCAATCACATCATATGCATGCAGAAGCTGGACAATGAATAAAGAAGACCAAAGAAAAATAGACACCTTTGAATTGAGGTGTTGGCGAAGAACACTGAATATACTGTGGACTGCCAGAAGAACAAACAAATCTGTCTTAGAAGAAGTACAACCAGAATGCTCCGTAGAAACAAAGATGGAGAGACTTCATCTTACATACTTTGGACATGTTGTCAGAAGGGGTCAGTTCCTGGAGAAGGACATCATGCTTGGTGAAGTACAGGGTCAGCAGAAAAGAGGAAGAACCTCAACGAGATGGATTGACACAGTGGCTGCAACAGTGGGCTCAAGCATAACAACAATTATGAGAATGGCACAGGACCGGACAGTGTTTTGTTCTGTGGTACATTGGGCCACTATGAGTCAGAACTGACTCAACATCAGCTAACAACAACAACAACATCAAATTAGAGACCAAGAAAAAAGCAAGGAAGGAAGGAAGGAAAAGGTGATAGCGAGTAACTGGGGATATCATTTAGTATTAGGTAGAGAATTTTTAGAGAGTAAAGCATTTCTGAGGATATGATGTCTGAGAAGGTATGTGACATCTGAGAAAGAAATAAAGGAAGGAAACATGGATCTACTAGAAAGAAGAGGAAATAGAGGTGTCATTGTAAACATGCTCACATACAACAAGATTTTTGGTCAAACACATTTAAGAAACCTTCCAAACCATAGTCTTCTCACAAGATATATCAGCATATCAAAGGCACTGTATGTTTGCAGTAAAAAGGATTAATTATTTTTAAGAGTTTCCTACGGACATTTTTCTTTGTGTAAGACCTATTAACATCCCCAGAAATTAGCACTCTGCAGAAACATATTTTTTAAAGAATTTGACATTAAGAACAGTTTCTGCTACATAATTGTGATAGTACAATTTTGATTCAGAGGTTTGACTTTCACTTCCCAAGCTCAAATTAAAATGTCTTTCTATTAGTTCCAATGTTGGCCCAATCAGATATGTTCAATTGATGCCCCACTTTCCCACAGGCTGTACAAAAATAGCATGTCCTCAGTGTACAACTTAGGAAATAGAAAAGGATAAAATTCTTTGGGAATTTATTTGTAGTAATTGCCTCAGTCATATAGCTCAAAGGAATTATTCATAATAAGATGAGGTATAAACATCAGGGCCTTGTATGGATTTTGATTATGCTTATGTTGATATGTATATTCTGTATTTGTTCTGGTCATATCTGTTGTAATTGCCATTTCACTCCATCCTTTCGTATTTTAAAACTTTAGTATACTTTTAAATATTTATATTTCAAAAATAACAAGCTTCGTTATAGTCAAAATTGTTTAGGAAAAAACACAAAAAAGATATACTTTTTTCAATATCCCTGTTGTGTGCTAGACTCTTCCTAGTCATGTTTACACAAGACAGACAATTTCATTCAGATTTCTTACCAGTGTGTGATATTATTAATCGCCTTTTAACAAATAAGCAAGTTTAAAATTAGTGCTGTCTTACTTAAAGAAGGGCAGCATGGAAATAACAGAATCAAATTTCAAACATATTAAAAAAATATTTTCATAGGCCAGGATAAATAATAAATTCACGAAGCAATTTTTTTTTGTGTCAAAGTACATTAAAAAATGAAGTAGATGCTCAAAAAGTTTCTTATGTTATGGAAAGTAAGTTTAATATCCAGATTCGCTCCTGTAATAATAGTCACTGAAGACTGAAAATGTTTTTCTATACAATGTCAAATTTTTTCTTTCCTTTTCAGTGGTCCAAAGCTTAAAGATGAATAAACAAAGGCTCTGAGGGTTGAAATGTTTTGCCAGTGTCCCACAGTTGCAAGGTGGCAGAGCTGAGACTCAAATCTGGCCTTTCTCTGCCAGTACTTTTTCCATGAACCCCTGTTGTCCCCACACTTCACCTCTACATATGCCTGTAAAGTGACTAGCTCAGTGAAGTTTTCCCTCTGAGGTGAATTGTCTACCTCTAGGTATCCAAGAAAAAAAAAAAAAAGGTATCCAAAGTCTTTAAGAAACGAGCACATTCATAATTTTTTAAGATAAATGCGAACTCCCTTATGCCATCTGATCAATATATGAATAGAAGGGGAGGCAGCAGGGAGAGGAAATGCGCAAGAGGGAAAGAAAATAGTATTATGCAAAGTGAATACAAAAGGCAGTGACAAGTTCTGCTTGATTTAAGAGCAGAGAAAAAAGATTGGTCTGATTTCCTTCAGGATGAACCCTTGCTCAGCACTCATTTCACAAGGGGACAGTGTATCTCAGAAAATGAATATATCTTCAGACTTTAATATCATCACATGGAAGTCATTGGAAGTTGTTGTTATGACCTTGCCCTGCACTCGAGGATTGCATGATATATGTTCTGTTGATGAAAATTCAGAAAACCATGCGAGCTGATAAAATATACCTAAGTGATTCAGAGAGTAAATATTAGGTTCAGTGCCTGAATGCCTCGTATTTTAAATATTTCAAGGCTCCTTGCATGACTGGCCAGGCGTAAAGCAGTCACGATTTAGTAACTCCAGCTACAAAAACACCTTAATAGCATCATTCAAAATGCATCCTCTCCTCTTTAGAGTAATGGGCTTTAGATAATAGTAATCAACGAATGCTGCCTATGTAGATTGCAGTTGTAGCCACCCTGAGAAATGATGACTGTTAAGTGCATTTCTTTTCAGTAATTGTGTGTTTTGCTTAGTCCCTTCCTCTGATTTAAGATGCTTGACAGTGGAGCTGGAGGGGGCAGAGTTTTTTCTCCTAACAAAGTGGGAAGTAGCATTAGGGAGGCTGATATTGGTGGCAGAGATGTGCAAAGTACATGCTCTTATTTTACGCACTCTAAGGGAAAAAAAAATCAATTGAAATAATTAGAGATTAGAAAGAAGGTGGTTTGCATACTAATGCAGGTCAAGATTCACGGATCTGGGACAATTAACTTGGAAAATAGTCATCAAATGGGAAATGCGGAGAGGGTATGGTAGGCTGCAAAGTAATGCATAGTGGGGAGAATTATTCTATTTCTCCTACCTTTAATGAAACAGAAAAGGTTCCTGCTCTCTATGTAGTGAATCACCTTTAGTCTTTTGTGTTCTGATGGTTCAGCAGCTACACAGAAATGGAAGAAAGGGAGTGGACCTGACAAAAGTCTCCACTCAAAGCATTCTGTTTCCATAGCACACTGGACTTTTCCCCATGCTGAAAAAAAAATGCTAGGACTCACATAAAAGGTAAAGTAGTATGATAACTTGGGAAGGATGTAGAACTGGGAGTCTGCAAAATGAAGGTGCCATAATTTCCATCTCCTGAATATAGTTAATGACTCTGAATTGTATACATAAAAAAATGTCGAAATGACAGATATTTTATTATATGCATTTTTATCACAACAAAAAATAAGCACAGAATCTGACCCTGCTCCCCTGCACTTAAAAAAAAAAAAAAAAAATCCATTCCTAAAAGCAATGCATCTCAAAGTCTGTGTGCATCAGAATAACCTAGAGAGGTAATAAAAGACCACAAACACCCAGACTCATTGAAGTACAAGTTCCCCAAGTGACTCTGATGCAAACCAGTTTGAGAGCCATTGTCCCAGAGTGGGGTGCCTCCAGGCACTTATGGGTGGAACTACAGAGATTTGAAACACTTGGCTCAACATGACAAATGCTGGTGAGAGAATTGAGGGGCTGAGAAGCCAAGGAACAAGGAAGGAGAAGCTGAAGAAACAAGGAACACAAGAAGTCGAGCTGCCTCAGTCTCAAAAGGTATGGCCTTGACCTCTGGGGTTTCAAAGAGTGGAGCCATGGGGTTTCAGAGGGTGGAGTCACCACCACTCAGATGGACTAGGAAAATGTTACACCTAAAGCTGAGGGAGCAGAGTTGCTATCCCAGTGGGCCTAGAAGGTGCAGTTGAGGCCCAGAGCAGAGGGGCCTTCACTCAGAATCTGGAGAGTGTGGCCAATACCTAGAATCTGGAGGGCAGAGCCACTGTGTAAATGGTCTCAGAGAACAGAGAATTATTTTCAAGCCTTGAGGGCTAATGTAATATGTTCTGCTGACTTGCTTGGTGCCTGTTATGCCTCCTTTCCCTCCAGTTTCTCCCCTTTGTAATGGAAATGTCTAGTTTATGCCTGGTCTACCATTTTTATATGGAAGTAGATTTCACAGATGAAGAGGAATTTTTGGATTTTGGACTTGGAGCTGATTTAAGACTTCTGCTATAATATGATGGGGTGGATATGTTTTACATGTGGCAAGGGCATGAATTTTGGGAGACCAAATGGTGGAAAGTCATAGATTGAATTGTGTCCCCCCAAAATATGTATCAACTTGGTTAGACCATAATTCCCAGTATTGTGTGGTTGTCCTCCATTTTGTGATTTTCCTATGTGTTATAAATCGTAAATGGGTTGAAGACGATTAGAGTGGGATGTAATACCGTTACTAAGGTCACATCCTTGTGGCTTAAGAGGATTAGAGAGCAGAGCACATCCTTTGGATCTGAGGCTCCTGTGCAGAGAAGCTCCTAGTCCAGAGGAAGATTAATGAAAAAGACCTTTCTTCATAGCTGACAGAGAAAGGCTTTCCCTGGAACTAATGTCCTGTGTTTGGACTTCTAGCTACCAGACTGTAAGAAAATAAATTCCTCTTTGTTGAAGCCATCCATTTATACTATTTTTGTTATAGCAGCACTAGATAAATAAGACACCGTGGGAGGTGAAGCCAAGATGGTAGAATTATCAGATGCTTCCAGCAAGCCCTCTTTACAATAAAGACCTGAAAAAACAAGTGAAATGAGTGTATTTATGAAAAGCTAGGAGCCCTGAACATCAAAGGCAAGCTTAGAAAATGAACTGAGGGGCAGCGGGAGGAGGAGATGGTTCAGAAGAGGAGAGGAGTTATAGGACATGAATCGTGGGGAGTCCTTAGCCACCACTCCGGGAGCAGTGGTGGTGGGCTGATACTAGCATTCCACTGCAGTTTCCTCGGGGAGAAGCAGCCAGCCACACAGCCTACTCATACCTACACAACCTGAGAAGAACGGCACTCTTGGCAAAAGATAAGTACTTGCATATATTTTACTACTCCCCCCCACCCCTGAGCTGGCTTCAGCAGCTGAATTCCTTGAGCCTGAGACAGGCCCTGCTGAGCACGTAGAGCCATCTTCCTGGCCTTGGTGAAGGAATAAATTTCTAATTAGGGGAAAACATATTTTGCCAGCTCCACTAACTGGGGGAGCTCAGGACAGAAGCATCTCCTGTCCAGGCATAAATGGTCCATGGACTTTGAGTACCTTTCCCCTCTGCATGGACCTGTGTGGACCTATTTCAGGTGAATAGGCCCTAGTTGGCAGACTCCAACTGTTTCAGTTGTGCAGTGGAGAGGTGGGTGTTTGATGTTTGACATTGCATTGCCTATTAAACAGGGCCCTCACCTACCCACATCAGGGGACCAAGGACTGGTGGCTCCACTCAGGTCACCTGGTCACCTGTGATAGGGGTCCAAGGATAACTGGAACCTCCCAGTTCTTACAACCAAAAACATTGGGTGCCCATGGTCCATCTGCAGAAAACACTCACCTGTACACGCTAGGGAACAGGGACACAAATTCCTCAGAGACACATGGGGGATGATTCTCAGCTTCTTGCTTTCTTCAGAGTATGACCCCCTGCTGCAATCAGATACCGGTACCTACACCAATTACCCCTGCCCTGCTAAGACTGTAGGACAGAGCCTGTACAACACACTTGATGATCAGCTACCTGGACACCTGAGCTGAATTCATACAAGAAAAGTGAATAGACTCCTAGACAGATATACCTGATAACAGCTTTTGCCATCGGGGGACGGGATGTCAGAGCTCCAAAGGTGAAAATAATCAAGCTAGCTCACTCAAGTGATCCATTTGGACATATCAAATATGAAGGTGAAATTAGGACATTTCCAGATAAACAGAAGTTGAGGGAATTTGTAAAAACCAAACCAAAACTAAAGAAATACTAAAGGGAATTCTTTGGTTAGGAAATCAATAATATGAGGTATCAACCCAAGACTAGAACACTGGACAGAGCAATCAGAGGTCAACCCAGACAGGGAAATTAAAAAAAATAAATCAAGACAAAAAAACGCTCAAAACGGTAACAGTGATGTTATTATGTAAAACAAGACAACTTTAAAACAATAAAGAGGGATTAAGAAATGTAGTCATAGATCTTCAATTTGGAAAGGAAGATAAGGTGATACAAAGAAATAAAAGTTAGGTTTAAATTTAGAAAAATGGGGTAAATAATAAGGTAACCACAAAGGAGACAAACTATCCTATGCATCAAAATAAAATACAAGAAAAAAACAGACTCAGCAGAAACAAAATCAACAACAACAAATATGAGGAAAGGACAACATATAAAGATAATCTACTCAGCACATAAAACAAAGTAGGAAAAAGGAACTGTCAGCAACACACAAAAAAAGACATCAGAATGATAGCACAAATTCATACCTATCTATAATTACCCTGAATGTAAATGGACTAAATGAACCAATAAAGAGACAGAGAGTGGCAGAATGGATTAAAAAACATGATCCGTCTATATGCTGCCTACAAGAGATACACCTTAGACTTAGAGACACAAACAAACTAAAACTCAAAGGATGGAAAAAAAAAAATCAAGCAAACAACAATCAAAAAAGAGCAGAAGTGGCACTATTAATTTCTGAGAAAATAGACTTTAAAGTTAAATTCATAATAAAAGATATGGAAGGCCACTGTATAACTATTAAAGGGACAATATACCAAGAAGATATAACCATATTAAATATTTATGCACCCAATGACAGGGCTGCAAGATACACAAAACAAACCCTACCAGCATTAAAAAGTGAGATAGACAGCTCCATAATAACAGTAGGAGGCTTCAATACACCACTTTCAGTGAAGGACAGAACATCCAGAAAGAAAATAAAGACACAGAAGATCTAAATGCCACAATCAACCAACTTGACCTCAGAGACATATACAGAACACTCCATCCAACAGTAACCAAGTATACTTTCTTTTCTAGTGCACATGGAACACTCCCTAGAATAGAACACATAGCAGGTCATAAAGGAAGCCTTGGTAGAATACAAAACATTGAAATATTACAAAGCATCTTCTCAGCATAAGGCCATAAAAGTGGAAATCAATAACAGATAAATCAGGGAAAAGAAATCAAACACATGGAAACTGAACAATACCCTACTCAAAAAAGACTGGATTATAGAGGACATTAAGGATGGAATAAAGAAATTCATAGAATCCAATGAGAATGAAAACACTTCCTATCAGAACCTTTGGGACACAGCAAAAGCAGTGCTCAGAGGTCACTTTATATCAATAAATGCACCCATACAAAAAGAAGAAAGGGCCAAAATCAAAGAATTATCCCTACAACTTAAACAAATAGAAAGAGAGCTACAAAAGAAACCATAAAAATTAGAGCAGAACTAAATGATAGAAAATGGAAAAAAAATTGAAAGAAGTAAAAAGACCAAAAGCTAGTTCTTTAATAAAATTGATAAACCATTGGCTAATCTGACAAAAGAAAAGCAGGAGAGCAAGAAAATAATCTGAATAAGAAATGAGATGGATGATATTACTACAGACCCAACTGAAATTAAAAGAATCATATTAGATTACTATGAAAAATTATACTCTAACAAATTTGAATCTAGAAGAAATGGATGAATTCTACAAACACATTACCTACCTAAGCTAACACAAACAGAGGTAGAAGAACTAAATGGACCAGTAACAAAAGAAGAGATTGAAAAGGTAATCAAAACACTCTCAACAACAACAACAAAAAAGCCCTGGCCTAAACAGCTTCACTGCAGAGTTCTACCAAACTTTCAGAGAAGAGTTAACACCGCTACTACTAAAGGTATTTCAGGGCATAGAAAAGGACAGAATATTCCCATACTCATTCTATGAAGCCACCATATCCCTGATACCAGAACCAGGTAAAGACACCACAAAAAAGAATATCACAAACCTACATTCCTCAGGAACTTAGATGCAAAAATCCTCAACAAAATTCTAGCCAATAGAATTCAACAATATATCCAAAAAATAAGTCGCCATGACCAAGTGGGATTCATACCAAGTATGCAGGGATGGTTCAACATTAGAAAAACAATTAAAGTAATCCATCACATATATAAAACAAAAGACAAGAATCACATGATTTTATTGATTGATGCAGAAAAGGCATTTGACAAAGTTCAACACCGATTCATGATAAAAACTCTCAGTAAAATAGGAATAGAAGGAAAATTCCTCAACATAGTAAAGGGCATTTATACAAAGCCAACAGCCAACATCACCCTAAATGGAGAGAGCCTGAAAACATTCCCATTGAGGTCGGGAACCAGACAAGGATGCCCTTTATTACTACTCTTGTTCAACATTGTGCTAGAGGTCCTAGCCAGAGCAGTTAGGCTAGATAAAGAAATAAAGGGCATCCAGAATGGTAACGAAGAAGTAAAATTATCTCTATTTGCAGAAGGCATGATATTATACACAGAAAGCCCTAAGGAGTCCTCAAGAAAACTAATAGGAGGCTTCAGCAGAGTATCGGGATACAAGATGTTTTGATGAACATACAAAAATCAGTTGGATTCCTCTACGCCAACAAAAGGAACATCAAAGTGTAAATCAGCAAATCAATAAAATTTTCAGTAGCCCCCAAGAAAAAAAAAATACTTACGAATAAATTTTACCAGACATGTAAAAGACTTACACAAAGAAAACTACAAAACACTTCCGCAAGAAACCAAAAGAGACCTACATAATTGGAAAAACATACCTTGCTCATGGATAGCAAAAATTAACATTATAAAAATGTCTGTCCTACCAAAAACAATCTATAGATTTAATGCAATTCCTATACAAAATTATGAGTCGGAATCGACTCGACGGCACTGGGTTTGGTTTTCTGGGTATACGAATTCCAAGGACATTTTTTAATGAGATGGAGAAACAAATCACCAACTTCATAAGGAAAGGAAAGAGGCCCCAGATAAGTAAGGCATTACTGAAAAAGAAGAACAAAGTTGGAGGCCTCACTCTACCTGATTTTAGAACCTATTATACAGTCACAGTAGTCAAAACATTCTGGTACTTGTACAACAAGAGATACACAGGCCAATGGAACAGAACTGATATTTGACAAGGGCCCCAAAACAGTTAAATAGGCAAAAGACAGTCTTTTTAACAAATGGTACTGACTTAACTGCATATCCATCTGCAAAAAAATGAAACAAGACCCATACCTCACTCCATGCACAAAAACTAACTCAAAATGGATCAAAGACCTAAATGTAAAATCTGAAACAATAAAGATTATGGAAAAAAAAAAATAGGGACAAAGCTAGGAAACCTAATACTTGGCGTAAACAGTGTACAAAACATTACTAACAATGCAGAAGAGAAACTAGATAACTGGGAGCTTCTAAAAATCAAACACCTATGCTCATCCAAAAAAAAAAAAAAAAAAGAGTGAAAAGATTACCTACAGACTGGGAAAAAGTTTTTAGCTATGACATCTCCCATCAGTGTCTGATCTCTAAAATTTACATGATATTGCTAAATCTCAACTACAAACAGACCAATAACCCAATTAAAAAAAATGGGCAAAAGATATGAAGACACTTCACTAAAGAAGACATTCAGGTAGCTAACAGATACATGAGGAAATGCTCACTATCATTAGCCATTACCAAAACCAAAACCAAAACCAAAACCAAACCCAGTGCCATCGAGTCAACTCCGACTCATTAGCGGTTAGAGAAATGCAAATCAAAACTGCGACGAGATTTAATCTCACTCCAACAAGGCTGGCATTAATCCTAAAAACACAAATAATGTTGGAGAGGCTGTGGAGAGTTTGGAATACTTATACACTGCTGGTGGGAATGTGAAATGGTACAACCACTTTGGAAAACGATTTGACGCTTTTTTTTTTTTAAAAAAAAAAGCTAGAAATAGAACTACCGTATGATCCAGCAATTCCACTCCTTGGAATATATCCTGGAGAAATAAGAGCCTTTACATGAACAGATATATGCACACCTATTAGTTTTTTTTTTTTTTTTTTATGTTCATTGCAGCACTGTTCACAATAACAAAAAGGTGGAAGCAATCAAGGGGCCCATCAATGGATGAATGGCTAAATAAATTATTGTATGTTCACACAATGGAATACTTCACATCGATAAAGAACAGAGATGAATCTGTGAAACATTTCATAACATGGAGGAATCTGGAAGGCATTATGCTCAGTGAAATTAGTTTCAAAAGGACAAATATTGTATAAAACCGCTATTATAAGAACTCGGGAAATAGTTTAAACTAGAAGAAAATATTCTTTGATTGTTACGAGATGGGGGAGGGAGGGAGGGTGGGAGAACGGTATTCACTAATTAGATAGTAGATAAGAACTACTTTAGGAGATGGGAAAGACAACAAACAATACAGGCGAGGTCAGCACAACTGGACTAAAGGAAAGATATTTCTGGAATAAACCGAATGCTTTGCAGGCCAGCACAGCAGGGGTAGGGGTTTGGGGGCCATGGTTTCAGGGGACATCTAAGTCAATTGACATAATAAAATTTATTAAGAATACATTGGGCACCCCACTTTGGAGAGTGGTGTCTGGGGTCTTAAACGGTAGCAAGCGGCCATTTAAGGCTCATCAATTGGTCTCAACCCACATGGATCAAAGAAGAATGAAGGACACTGAGGAAACAAGGTAATTACGAGCCCAAGAGACAGAAGGGGCCACATAAACCAGAAACAACATCAGCCTGAGACCAGAAGAACTAGATGGTACCCAACTACAGCTGAGGACTGCCCTGACTGGGAACACAACAGAAAACCCCTGAGGGAGCAGGAGAGCAGTGGGATGCAGACCCCAAATTCTCATAAGGCCAGACTTAATGGTCTGACTGAGACTAGAGAGACCCCGGTGGTCATGGCCCCCAGACCTTCTGTTGCCCCAGGATTGGCCTGGACAGTGGGTTGGAGAGGGATGCTGGTGAGGAGTGAGCTTCTTGGATCAGGTGGACACTTGAGGCTATGTTGGCATCTCCTGTCTGGAGGGGAGATGAGAGGGTAGAGGGGGTTAGAAGCTGGTGAAATGGACAAGAAAAGAGAGAGCGGAGGGAGAGAGCGGGCTGTCTCATTAGGGGGAGAGTAATTGGTATATGTATCAAGGTCGATGGCACTGGTTTTTTTTTTTTTTTTGGTTTAGCAAGATGCATATTAGTTTTTGTGAGAGAGACTGACTTGTTTTGTAAACTTTCACTTAAAGCACAGTAAAAATTATTAAAAAAAAAAAAGACACCATACTACAAGATTTTAAAATCTGTTTTAATTGTAAATGTCTATAATTATGCAGCTTTGTGAAACGTGCTTTAGCACTATATAGGAAAGTTAACTAGGAGGATATTTTCATTGTCTTTCATTTCATTAAAATTAATAAAGTCATAGTTATTGCTAAGTGTTTTTGTTGTTAGGTGCCATCTAGTCGGTTCCCACTCGTAGTGACCCTGTGTACCACAGAATTAAACATTGCCCCTTCCTGGGCCATCCTCACAATTGTTGTTATGCTTGAGCCCAGTGTTGCAGCCACTGTGTCAATCCATCTCATTGAGGGTCTTACTCTTTTACCCTGACCATGTATGTACTTTACCAAGTATGATGCCCTTCTCTGGGGACTGATCCCTCCTGACAATGTACCCAAAGTGTGTAAAATGCAGTCTCCCCTTCCTTGCTTCTAAGGAGCATTCTGGTTGTACTTCTTCCAAGACAAATTTGTTTGTTCTTTTGACAGTCCACAGTATATTCAATATTCTCCGCCAACACCACAATTCAAAGTCATCCATTCTTCTTTGGTCTTCCTTATTCATTGTCCTTCTTTCTAATGCATATGATTCTTTTGAAAATACCATGGCGTGGGTTAGGCACAGCTTAGTCTTCAAGGCAACATCTTTGCTTTCAAACACTTTAAAGAGGTCCTTTGCAGAATATTTGCTCAATGCAATGCATCTTTTGATTTCTCGACTGCTGCTTCCATGGGTGTTGATTGTGGATCCAAGCAAAATGAAACCCTTGACAAATGCAATATTTTCTCCATTTATCACAATGTTGCTTATTGGTCCACTTTTGAGGATTTTTGTTTTCTTTATGTTGACGTTTAGTCCATAATAAAAGCTGCGGTGTTTGATCTTCATCAGTAAGTACTTCAAGTCCTCTTCACTTCCAGCAGGGAAGTTTGTGTCATCTGCATAATGCAGGTTGTTAATGAGTCTTCCTCCAAACCTGATGCCCCGTTCTTCATATAGTCCACCTTCTCGGATTATTTTCTCAGCATACAGTTTGAAAAGGTATGTTGAAAAAATATAACCCTGACGCACAGCTTTCTGACTTTAAACCACACAGTGTCCCCTTGTTCTGTCCCAATAACTGCCCCTGGATGTACGTACAGATTCTTCATGAGCACAATTAAATGTTCTGGAATTCCCATTCTTTGAAATGTTATTCTTAATTTATTATGATTTTCACAGTCAAAAGCCTTTGCATAGTCAATAAAAGACAGTAAACAACCTCTGGTAGTCTCTGCTTTCAGCCAGGATCCATCTGACATCAGCAATGATATCCCTGGTTTCACGTACTCTTCTGAATTTCTGGCAGTTCCCTGTCGATATACTGCCGCAGCCATTTTTGAATGATCTTCAGCAAAATTTTGCTTGCTTGTAATACTAATGATACTGTTTGATAATTTCCACATTCTATTGGATCACCTTCCTTGGCAATAGGCATATATATGGATCTCTTCCAGTCGGTTGGCCAGGTGGCTGTCTACCAAATTTCTTGGCATAGAATGAGTGAGCATTTCCAGAGCTGCTTCTGTTTGTTGAAATATCTCAACTGATATTCCATCAACTCCTGATGTTGAAACATCTCAACTGATATTCCATCAATTCCTGGAGCCTTGTTTGTCGCCAATGCCTTCAGTACAGCTTGGACTTCTTCCTTCAGTACGACTGGTTCCTGATCAAATGCTACCTCTTGAAATGGTTGAGTGTTGACCAATGCTTTTTGGTATAATGACTCTGTGTATTCCTTCCATCTTTTGATGCTTCCTGCGTGGTTTAATATTTTGCCCATAGAATCCATCACTATTGCAACTTGAGGCTTGAATTTTTTCTTCAGTTCTTTCAGTTTGAGAAATGCCGAGCACGTTCTTCCTTTTGGTTTTCTAGCTCCAGCTTTTTACACGTCATTATAATACTTGTCCTCTAGAGCTGCCCTTTGAAATTTTCTGTTCAGCTCTTTCTCTTCATCATTTCTTCCTTTTGCTTTAGCTGCCCGACGTTCAAGAGCAAGTTTCAGAGTCTCTTCTGACATCCGTTTTCGTCTTTTCTTTCTTTCCCGTCTTTTTAATGACCTCTTGATTGCTTCATGTACGGTGTTCTTGACGTCATTCCATACCTCGTCGGGTCTTCGATCATTATTGTTCAACGAGTCAAACCTATTCTTGAGAAGATCTCTAAATTCAGGTGGGGTATACTCAAGGTTGTACTTTGGCTCTAGTAAACTTGTTCTAATTTCCTTCAGTTTCAACTTGAACTTGCATATGAGCAATTGATGTTCTATTCCACATTGGGCCCTTGGCCTTGTTCTGACTGATGATATTGAGCTTTTCTATCATCTCTTTCCACAGATGTAGTCGATTTGATTCCTGTGTATTCCTTCTGGTGAGGTCCATATAGTCACTGTTTATGTTGATGAAAAAAGGTATTTACAATGAAGAAGCCGTTGGTCTTGCAAAATTCTATCATGCCACCTCCGGCATCATTTCTGTTACCAAGGCCATATTTTCCAACTGCCAGTCCTTCTTTATTTCCAACTTTTCTGTTCCAATCACCAGTAATTTTCAATGCTTCCTGATCAATTTCAGACTGCAGAAAAAAAAAAAAAAAATCTGGTAAAAATCTCCAAATTCTTCATCTTTGGCCTTAGTCATTGGTGAGTAAATTTGAATAATAGTCATATTAACTGGTCTTCCTTGTTGGTGTATGGATATTTGCTATCACTGACAGTATTGTACATCAAGATAGATCTTGAAATGTTCTTTTTGATGATGAATGCAGAGTCATTCCTCTACAAGTTGTCATTCCTGGCATAGTAGACTGTAAGATTATCATATTCAAAGTGACCAATACCAGTCCATTTTAGCTGACTAATGCCTAGGATATCAATGTTTCTGTGTTCCATTCCGTTTTTGACAATTTACAGTTTTCCTAGATTCATACTTAGTGTGTTTCACATTCTGATTATTAATGGGTGTTTGCAGCTGTTTCTTCTCATTTTTACTCATGCCACATCAGCAAATGAAAGTCCCAAAAGCTTTACTGCATGACATCATTAAGGTTGAGTCTACTTTGAGGAGGCAGCTCTTCCCCAGTTGTCTTTTGAGTGTCTTCCAACCTGGGGGTGGGGGGCTCAGCTTCTGACACCGTATCAAACAATATTCCACTGGTATTCATAAGGTTTTCACTGGCTAATTCTTTTCAGAAGTAGACTGCTGGGCCCTTCTTCCTAGTCTTAGTCTGGAAGCTCAGCTGAAACCTGTCCATAATGGGTGAACCTGCTGGTATCTGAATACCAGTGGCATAGCTTCCAGCATCACAGCAACATGCAAGCCCCCACAGCATGACAAACTGACAGGCAAGCGGGGTATATTGCTAAACAGGTGAGGTAAATCTACATTAAAATAGGCCATAAATACCCCTAAAGAACATATATTTGATAGTAATATAGAATAATGGGAGGGGCATTATTCTGGAAAGAAAATAATTCTACATTCTCTAGTCAGTACCTTGACTCAGTACTAAAAGTAGGTAAGGAAATTCTATGTGTGTTAAGAGTCTTGTGAAATGCTCATCAAGTCACATCTATAAGACGGTTCTAATTGACAATTTGCAAGGATCTGATTTCCGTAAGTCCTTCATTACTGCAACTGTGTGAAATATAGGCAATTTCTTAACGAAACAAACATATGCTTTGTGCAATTTTCCATAGAAAATAAAGTTCAAAGAAATTTCATTTAAAGGGAATAAGGCACAATCTGCTCTTTGGAAAAGCCATGCCCCTCAACAACCTACACATCTGGAATCTGGTATCTTATCTGGTATCTTTATTCAAACAACAAAGAATGCTATTGCCTTGGGAGCTCATGTTATTTCAGTAGGAGGCTCAGGCAGGTGATGCAGTAATTAAGAATAAGATCATGAAACACTGCAGGGAGGACAGCATATAAGGAATGCAAGAAGAGACGTGGCTTCTGCAAGCAAAACTCACAGTTTTGCCTTTATTTCCTTTCCTGTAGTAAATATGTATATGGGAAACAGGAATCAATAGACATAATTGGACGCCTCTAACATTAGCCACCAGCCACTCTGTGGGGAAACTCTATGATGCAGTTTGGCTCTCCCCTATAGTGTCCCTATGGGTTGGAATTCACTTGACGGCAGTGGGTAATGTCTTAGACCAACAGCCACCTGTTGGTTCGTCATCTTGTGGTGGCTCTGTGTTGCTGTGATTCTGGGAGCAATGCCACCAGTATTTCAAATACCAGCAGGGTCACCCAAGGTCCCCAGTCCTTAGCCTCAGTAACTCGGTCCCTCAAGGTATTTGGATTTGTCTAGGAAGCTTCTATGGCTTTGCCTTGAACAAGTTGTGCTGACTTTCCCTATATTGTGTGTTGTCTTTGTTAATACTTGTCTACTGTCTAGTTAGTGACTTCCCCTCTCCACCCATCCCCTCCCTCGTAACCCTCAGAGATTCTTTTTTATGTGTGTAAACCTTTTCTTGAGTTTTTATAAGAGTGATCTCGTGCAGTATTTGTACTTTTGTGATTAACTTACTTCACTCACCATAAGTCTCTTCAGATTTATTTATATTGTGAGGTGTTTCAAGGATTCATCATTGTTCTTTATTGTTGTGTAGTATTCCAGTGTGTATGTACCACAATTTGTTTATCCATTCATCTACCGATGACCACTTAGGTTGTTTCCATCTTTTTGCTATTATGAATAATGCTGCAATGAACATGGGTGTGAAGATGTTTTTTGTGTGACAGGGCTTATTTCTCTAGGATATATTCCTAGGAGTGGGACTGATAGATCTTAAGGTATTTCTATTTCTAGCTTTTTAGGAGGTGCCATGTCATTTTCTGTAGTGATTGTACCATCTTACATTCTCACCAGCAGTGCGTGAGTTCCAATCTTCCTGTAACACCACCAACATTTGTTATTTTCTGTTTTTTGATTAATGCCAGTAATGTCAGGGTGACATGGTAACTACCATAGTTTTGATTTGCATTTTTTTTTTTAATGGCTAATGATTGGGAGTATTTCTTCATGTGCCTGTTAGCCACCTGGATGTCTTCTTTGGTGAAACATCTGTTCATATACTTTTCCCATTTTTTAATTCCATTATTAGTCTGTTTGTTATTGAGGCGTTGAAGTATTCTATAGATTTTAGAGATTAGACCCTTTTTGGATATGTTGTAGTCAGATTTTTTTTTCCCCTGGTCCGTAGGCTCTCTTTTTTACTGTTTTGATAAGCGTGTTTAGTTTTCAGGAGCTCCCAGTTATCAAGTTTATCTTCTGCTGTTTGTACATTGTTAGTCATGTCTTGCATTGAATTTATGCCAGGAATTAAGGCCCCTAGGGTTTTCCCTCATTTTTCTTCCACGTTCTTTATCACTTTAGGTTTTATATTAGGTCTTTGATTCATTTTCAGTTAGTTTTTTTGTATGCGTGTGGTATGGGTCCTGTCTAATTTTTTTTACAGAAGGACATCCAATTTTGCCAGCACCATTTATTAAAAAGACCACCTTTTCCCATTTTAATGGACTTTGGTCCTTTGTCAAAGATCAGCTGACCATAGCTGGATGAATTTACATCTGGATTCTCAAGTCTGTTCCATTGGTCTATGTGCCTGTCCTTGTACCGTTACCAGACTATTCTGACTACCATGGTTCTGAGATCAGGTAGTATGAGGCCTCTTACTTTATTCTTTCTCTTAAATAATGCTTTGCTTATCTGGGGTCCCTTTTCTTTCCATATAAAGTTGGTGATTAGTTTTTCTATCCTGATTAAGGGTGCTGTTGGTATTTGGATTAGGATTGTATTATATCTATAGGTCATTTTGGGAAGGATTGACATTATCACGTGTTGAGTCTTCCTATTTATGAGCATGGTATGTGTTTCCATTTATGTAGATCTCTTTTGGTTTCTTGCAATAGTGTTTTGTAGTTTTCTTTGTATAGGTCTTTTATGTTCCTGGTTAGATTCATTCCTAAGTATTTTATCTTTTTAGGGGCTTTTATAAATTATACATACATATGTATTTTTTAAGTTCTCTTTGTTGGTGTATAGGAATGTACTTGATTTTTGTATATTGATGTCATATCCTGCTACTTCACTGAATCTTTCCATTAGTTCTTCCAGTAGTTTTCTTGTGAAATCTTTGGGGGCTCTATGTGTAAGAAAATGTCACCTAGGGATAGTGATAGTTTTACTCCTTTCTTTCCAATTTGGATGCCCTTTATTTGCTTTTCTTGCCTTATTGATTTACTTAGGACTTAAAGTACAATGTTAAAGAGGACTGATGATAAAGGGCATCCTTGTCTTATTCCTGTTCTCAGGGGAATGCTCTCAGCCTCTCTCCATTGAGAATGATGTTGACTGTTGGTTTTGTATAGATGTTCTTTATTATTTTGAGGAATTTCATTTCCATTCCTATTTTATTGAGAGTTTTATCAAGAATGGGTGTTGGACTTTATGAAATGCCTTTTCTGTGTCTATTGAGATGATCACCAATTTTTTGTTTTTCTGTTTATGTGGTGGATTAAATTGATTGACTTTCTGATGTTGAACCACCCTTGCTTACTTGATAGGAATCCCATTTGGTCATGGTGTATTATGAATATTACTGCATACTCCCAGTTGCTCTCCCCCTAATAAAACAGCCCGCTCCCTCCCTCCTCTCTCTCTTTTCGTGTCCATTTTGCCAGCTTCTAACCCCCTCTACCCTCTCATCTCCCCTCCAGACAGGAGATGCCAACATAGCCTCAAGTGTCCACCTGATCCAAGAAGCTCACTCCTCACCAGCATCCCTCTCCAACCCATTGTCCAGTCCAATCCATGTCTGAAGAGTTGGCTTCAGGAATGTTTCCTGTCCTGGGCCAACAGAAGGTCTGGGGGCCATGACCACCAGAGTCCTTCTAGTCTCAGTCAGACCATTAAGTCTGGTCTTTTTAAAAGAATTCGGGACTTGCATCCCACTGCTCTCCTGCTCCCTCAGGGGTTCTCTGTTGTGTTCCCTGTCAGGGCAGTCATCAGTTGTAGATAGGTACCATCTAGCTCTTCTGGTCTCTGCCTGGTGTAGTCTCTGGTTTATGTGGCCCTTTCTGTCTCTTGGGCTCATAATTACCTTGTTTGCTCAGTGTTCTTCATTTTCCTTTGATGCAAGCGGGTTGAGGCCAGTTGATGCACCTTAGATGGCTGCTTGCTAGTATTTAAGACCCAGATGCCTATCTCCAAGGCGGGATGCAGAATGTTTTCTTAACAGATTTTATTATGCCAGTTGACTTAGACGTCCCCTGAAACCATGGTCCCCAGACCCCTGCCCCTGCTACGCTGGCCTTCAAAGCATTCAGCTTATTCCAGAAACTTCTTTTCTTTTGGTTTAGTCCAGTTGTCCCGGCCTTGCCTATATTGTGTGTTACCTTTCCCATCACCTACAGTACGTCTTGTCTACTATCTAAATGGTATATACCCCTTTCTCACCCTCCCTCTCTCCCCCCTCTTGTAACCATTAGAGAATATTTTCTTCTCTGTTTAAACTATTTCTCAAGTTCTTATAATAGTGGTCTTATGCAATATTAGTCCTTTTGCAACTGACTAATTTCACTCAGCATAATGCCTTCCAGATTCCTCCATGTTATGAAATGTTTCACAGATTCATCACGGTTCTTTATCGATGCGTAATATACCATAGTGTGAATATACCATAATGTATTCATTCATTCATCTGTTGATGGGCACCTTGGTTGCTTCCGTCTTTTTGCTATTGTAAACAGTGCTGCAGTGAACATGGTTGTGCATATATCTGTTTGTGTAAAGGCTCTTATTTCCCTAGGATATATTCCAAGGAGTGGGATTGCTGGATCATATGGTAGTTCTATTTCTAGCTTTTTAAGGAAGTGCCAAATCAAATTCCAAAGTGGTTGTACCATTTTACATTCCCACCAGCAGTGTATAAGTATTCCAATCTCTCCACAGCCTCTCCAAAATTTACTGTTTTGTGTTTTTGGATGAATGCCAGCCTTGATGGCATGAGATGAAATCTCATTGTAGTTTTGATTTACATGTCTCTAATGGCTAATGGCTAATGATTGTTAGCATTTCCTCATGTATCTGTTAGGTACCTAAATGTCTTCTTTAGTGAAGTCTCCGTTCATATCTTTCGCCCATTTTTGAATTGGATTATTTGTCTTTTTGCAGTTGAGTTTTTGGAATATCATGTAGATTTTAGAGATCAGGTTCTGATCTGAAATGTCATAGCTAAAAACTTTTTCCCAGTCTGTAGGTAATCTTTTTACTCTTTTGGTGAAGTCTTTGGATGAGCATAGGCATTTGACTTTTAGGAACTCCCACTTATCTAGTTTTTCTTCTGCACTGTTAGTAATGTTTGTTAGGCTGCTTATTTCGTGTATTAGGGCTCCTAACGTCCCTATTTTTTCTTTCCTGATCTTTATCATTTCAGATTTTATATTTAGGCTTTTGATCCATTTTGATCTCGTTTTTGTACATGGTGTCAGGTATGGGTCTTGTTTCATTTTTTTGCAGGTGGATATCCAGTTATGCCAGTACCATTTGTTAAAAAGACTGTCTTTTACCCATTTAACTGTTTTGGGGCCTTTGTCAAATATCAACTGCTCATATGTGGATGGAATTATGTCTGGATTCTCAATTCTGTTCCTTTCATCTATGTATATGTTGTTGTACCAGTTCCAGGTTGTTTTGACTACTGTGCCAATATAATACATTCTAAAATCAGGTAGAGTAATACCTCCCACTTTGTTCCTCTTTTTCAGTAATGCTTTTCTTATCCAGGGCCTCTTTCCCTTCCATATGAAGTTGGTGATTTGATTCTCCGTCTCATTAAAGAATGTCATTTTAATTTGGATCACAATTGCATTAAATGTGTAGATCGCTTTTGGTAGAATAGACATTTTCATAATGTTAAATCTTCCTATCCACAAACAAGGTATGTTCTTCCACTTTTGGAAGTCTCTTTTGGTTTCTTGCAGAAGTGTATTGTAGTTTTCTTTGTATAAGTTTTTACAGCTCTGCTAAGATTTATTCCTGAGTATTTTATCTTCTTGGGGGCTACTGTAAATCGCATTGATTTGGTGATTTCCTCTTCGATGTTCTTTTTGTTGGTGTAAAGGAATACAACTGACTTTTGTATGTTCATCTTTTATACCGATACTCTGCTGAACTCTTCTATTAGTTTCAGTAGTTTTCTGGAGGATTCCTTAGGGTTTTCTGTGTATAAGATCATGCTGTCTGCAAAGAGAGATACTTCTACTTCCTCCTTGCCAATCTGGATGCCTTTTATTTCTTTATCTTGCCTAAGTGCCCTGGCTAGGACCTCCAAGGACAATGTTGAATAAGAATGATGATAAAGGGCATCCTTCTCTGGTTCTGGATCTCAAGGGGAATACTTTCAGTCTCTCCCCATCTAGGATGTTTTTGGCTGTTGGCTTGGTATAAATGTCCTTTATTGTGTTGAGGAATTTTCCTTCTATTCCTGTTTTGCTGAGAGTTTTTATCACGAATTGGTGTTGAACTTTGTCAAATGCCTTTTCTGCATCAGTCGATAAAATCATGTGATTTTTGTCTTTTGTTTTATTTGTGTAATGAATTACATTAACTGTTTTTCTAACTTTGAACTATCCCTGCATACCTGGTATGAATCCCATTTGGTCATAGTGAATTATTTTTTGATATGTTGTTGAATTCTATTGGCTAGAATTTTGTTGAGGATTTATGCATCTGAGTTCATGAGGGATACAGGTCTGTAGTTTTCTTTTTTTGTGGTATCTTTACCTGGTGTTGGTATCAGGGATATGGTGGCTTCTTAGAATGATTTTGGAAGTATTCTGCCCTTTTCTATGCTCTGAAATACCTTTAGTAGTAGTGGTGTTAACTCTTCTCTGATAGTTTGGTAGAACTCTGCAGCAAAGCTGTCTGGGCCAGGGCTTTTTTTGTTTGTTTGTTGGGAGTTTTTTGATTACCTTTTCAATCTCTTCTTTTGTTATGGGTCTATTTACTTGTTCTACCTCATTTGTGTTAGTTTAGGTAGGTAGTGCTTTTCTAGGAAATCATTTATTTCTTCTAGGTTTTCAAATTTGTTAGAGTACAATTTTTCATAGTAATCTGATATGATTCTTTTAATTTCAGTTGGGTCTGTTGCAATACGCCCCATCTCATTTCTTATTTGGGTTATTTGCTTCCTCTCCTGTTTTTCTTTTGTCAGTTTGACCAATGGTTTATCAATTTTGTTGATTTTTTCAAAGAACCAGCTTTTGGTCTTGTTAATTCTTTCAATTTTTTTTTTTTCTATCTCATTTATTTCAGCTGTAATTTTTATTATTTGTTTTACTCTGGTGCCTGTGGGTTTCTTTTGTTGCTCTCTTTCTATTTGTTCAAGTTGTAGGGATAATTCTTTGATTTTGGCCCTTTCTTCTTTTTGTATAGGTGCATTTATTGATATAAATTGGCCTCTGAGCACTGCTTTCACTGTGTTCCAAAGGTTCTAATAGGAAGTGTTTTCATTCTCACTGGATTCTATGAATTTCTTTATTCCATCCTTAATGTCCTCTATAATCGAGTCTTTTTTGAGCAGGGTATTGTTCAGTCTCCAAGTGTTTGATTTCTTTTTCCTGATTTTTCTGTTATTGATTTCCACTTTTATGGCCTTATGGTCAGAGAAGATGCTTTGTAATATTTGATGTTTTGGATTCTGCTAAGGCTTGCTTTATGATCTAATATGTGGTCTATTCTAGAGAATGTTCCATGTGCACTAGAAAAGAAAGTATACTTGGTTGCTGTTGGGTGGAGTGTTCTGTATATGTCTATGAGGTCAAGTTGATTGATTGTGGCATTTAGATCTTCCGTGTCTTTACTGAGCTTCTTTCTGGATGTCCTGTCCTTCACTGAAAGTGGTGTGTTGAAGCCTCCTACTATTATTGTGGAGAAGTCTGTCTCAGTTTTTCAATGCTGATACAGTTTGTTTTATGTATCTTGCAGCACTGTCATTGGGTACATAAATATTTAATATGGTTATATCTTCTTGATGTATCGTCCCTTTACATTACATTACATACTGACGTTCCTTACCCTTTCTGATGGATTTAACTTTAAAGCCTATTTTGTCAGAAATTAATATTGCCACTTCTGCTCTTTTTTGATTATTGTTTGGCTTGATATTTTTTTTTTCCATCCTTTGAGTTTTAGTTTGTTTGTGTCTCTAAGTCTAAGGTGTGTCTCTTGTAGGCAGCATATACACGGAGCATGTTTTTTAATCCATTCTGCCACTCTCTGTCTCTTTATTGGTTCATTTAGTCCACTTATATTCAGTGTAATTATGGATAGGTGTGAATTTAGTGCTATCATTTTGATGTCTTTTTTTGTGTGTTGCTGACAGTTCCTTTTTCCTACTTTGTTTTATGTGCTGAGTAGATTTTCTTTATATGTTGTCCTTTCCTCATATTTGTTGTTGTTGATTTTGTTTCTGCTGAGTCTGTATTTTTCTCTTGTATTTTATTTTGATGAGTAGGATAGTTTGTCTCCTTTGTGGTTACCTTATTATTTACTCCTATTTTTTCTAAATTTAAAGCTAACTTTTATTTCTTTGTATCGCCGTATCTTCCTCTCTACATGGAAGGTATACGATTACATTTCTTAGTCCCTCTTTATTATTTTAATGTTTTCTTCTTTTATATAATAACATTGCTGTTACCCTGTTTTGGGTTTTGTTTTTTTTTTTATAATCTCACTTTGTTTTTTTGGATTTCCCTGTCTGGGTTGACTTCTGGTTGCTCTGCTCAGTGTTCTAGTCTTGGGTTGATACCTGATATTATTGATTTTCTAACCAAAGAACTCCCTTTAGTATTTCTTGTAGTTTTGGTTTGGTTTTTACATATTCCCTAAACTTCTGTTTTTCTGTAAATGTCCTAATTTTACCTTCATATTTGAGAGACAGTTTTGCTGGATATATGATTCTTGGCAGGCAATTTTTTTTTCCTTCAATTTTTAAATAAGTCATCCCATTGCCTCCTTGCCTGCATGGATTCTGCCAAGTAGTCTGAGATTTTTCTTAGTGGCTCTCTTTTGTAGGTGACTTTTCGTTTATCCCTAGCTGCTCTTAAAATTCTCCCTTTATGTTTGGTTTTGGCAAGCTTGATTATAATATGTCTTGGTGACTTTCTTCTAAAATCTACCTTATGAGGTTGTCAATGAGCATCTTGGATAGATATCTTCTCATCTTTCACAATATCAGGGAAGTTTTCTGCCAACAAATCTTCAACAATTCTCTCTGTATTTTCTGTTATCCATCCCTGTTCTGGTACTCCAGTCACTAATAGATTATTTCTCTTGATAGAGTCCCACATGATTCTTAAGTTTTCTTTGTTTTTTTAAATTCTTTTATCTGATTTTTCTTCAAATATATTAGTGCCAAGTACTTTATCTTCAAGTTGAGAAAATCTGACTTCTTCTTGCTCAGTTCTGCTCCTCTGACTTTCTAATAAGTTGTCCACTTGTGTAATTTTATCGTTAATCTTCTGAATTTCTAATTGCTGTCTGTCTATGGATTTTTCCAGCTTATTAAGTTTTTTTTTTTTTTTATGTTCCTGAATAATCTTTCTAATTTCTTCAATTGCTTTATCTGTGTGTTCTTTGGCTTGTTCTTTGTATTACCTCATTTCCTTCCTGATATCTTTAAGGGTTCTGTATATTAATCTTTCGTATTCTAGCTCTGGTAATTCCAGGGATGCACTTTCATCTAGAAGGTCCCTTGATTCTTTATTTTGAGAGATTGTTGAGGTGATCATGGTCTGTTCCTTTATGTGACTTGATATTGACTGTTGTGTCCGAGCTGTCTATAATTTAGTGTCTTAGTTCATGTTTGCTTACTGTGTTGTAGCTTCTTGCTTTTTGTTTTGATATGCCCAGATGGGTTGCTTGAGTGAGCTAGCTTAATTATTTTCTCCTTTTGGTACGCTGATGTCCTGTCCCCAGATGACTAAAGCTGCTACGATGTATATCAGTCTAAGAGTCCATTCACTTTTCTTGTTTGAATTTCAGCTCAGGTGTCGAGGTAGCTGATCATCAACTGTGTGGTACAGGGTCTGTGCTACAGTTCTTAGAGGGGCAGGGGTGACTGGTGTATGTACTGGTATCTGATTGCAGCAGGGGGTCATGCTCTGAATAAGGCAGGGGCTTCCAAGTTTCTTTGAGGAAAGCGCATATCTTTTCCCTAGAGCATGCAGGTGGGTGGGTTCTGGAGATGGACCATGGGCACCTAATGTTTTTGGTTATAAGGACTGGGAGGTACGAATTACCCTTGGACCCCTGTCATGGGTGGTTGGGTGACCTGAGTGGAGCTACCAGTCCTTAAGCCACTGATGTGGATAGGTGAGGACCTTGTTTAACAGGCAAAGCACTGTCAAACATCAAACACCCACCTCTCCACCGCACAGCTGAAACGGCTGGAGTATGCCAACTAGGACCTATTCTCCTGGAACAGGCCTACAACGGTCCATGCAGAGGGAAAGGTGCTCAAAGTCCACAAACCATTTATGCCTGGACAGGAGCTGCTTCTATCCTGAGGTCCCCCAGTTATGCAGCTAGCAAATTATCTTTTCCCCCATTGCAAATTTTTTCCTCTCCAAGGTCAGGAGGATGGCTCTAGGCACTCAACAGTGCCTATCTCAGGCCCAGTGAATTTAGCCACTGAAGCCAGCTTGGGGGTGGGGGGGGCATGGTAAAATATATGCAAGTACTTAGTTTTTGCCGCGAGTGCCATTCTTCTCTCGTTCCGGAGGTGTGAGTAGGCTTTGTGGCTGGCTGCTTTTCCCTGAGGTAACTGCAGCTGAATGCTAGTATCAGGTGGCCACCGCCACTCCTTGAATGGTGCCTGAGGGATCCCCACGATTCAGGTCCAGTATCTTCTCTCTGCTTCTGAACCGTCTCTTCATCCCCTTGTCCCTCTGTTAGTTTTCTAAGTTTGCCTTTGATGCTCAGCGCTCATAGCTTGTCATGAATATACTCGTTTCACTTGTTTTTTCAGGTTTTTTTGTAAAGAGGGCTTGCCGGAAGTGTCTGTCTATTCTGCCATCTTGGCTCCCTATTATTATTATTTTGATATGATTCTGATTTTGGCCCATTCTTCTTTTTTGCTGTGTGTGTTTATTCCTATAAATTGACCTCTGAGCATTGTCTTTGTTGTGTCCAAAATGATTTGGTATGATATGTTTTCACTGTCATTTGATTCTAAGAATTTTTTTTTATTCCCTGTTTGATTTCTTCTAGTACCCAATTGTTTTTAAACCGGGTGTTATTCAGTTTCCATATGATGATTTTTTTTTTCTTTAGTCTTCCTGTTATTGATTTCTACTTTTTTGCATCATCAGAGAAGATGCTTTATTTTATTTCCATGTTTTGGATTTTGTTGAGGGTTGCTTTGTGTCCTAGAATGTGGTCTGTTCTGGAGAATGTTCCATGTTCATTAGAAAAGAATGTATACTTTGCTGATTTGAGTGGAGTGTTCTGTGTATATCTTTGAGGTCATTTGGTTAATTTTGGCCTTTAGATGTTTTGTATGCTTTTTGGGTTTCTTTTCAGATGTACTGTTCATTGCCAAGAGTGGTATGTTGAAGTCTCATACTATTATTGTGGAATTGTCTATTTCTTTTTTCAGTGCTGTTAAAGTTTGTTTTATGTATTTTGGAGCCCTGTCATTGGGTGCATAAATATTTATTAAGGTCATGTTTTCTTGGTTAATTGTCCCTTTAATCCTTATATAATGTCCTTCCTTGTCTTTATGGTGGACTTTTGCTTAAAAATCTATTATTTCTGAAATTAGTATTACGTCATGCACTTTTTTTGGTTACTGTCTGCTTGATGTATTTTTCTCCATCTTTTGATTTTTAATATATTTATGTCTTTGTCTAAGGTGTGTCTCTTGTAGACAGCATATTGATGGGTCTTTTTTTTTTTTTTTAATCCATTCTGCCACTCTCTGTATCTTTACAGGAATATTTAAGCCATTTACTTTCGGTGTGGTTACTGATAGGTATGAGTCTATTGCATCATATTGTGCTTTTTTTGCAGCACTGACATTTTCTTTGTTCCACTTATTCTTGAGTGCTCAGTTCCTTCTGTTTGTGGATTTTCTTTCCTTTTGTTTCATTTTTACAGATTTTGTGTTTACTGACACTTTATGTTTTCTTGCTTTTTTATTGTGATGAGTAGATTTGTTAGTTTTCTTTGTGGTTATCTTGAAACTTATCCTTATCTTCCTAAGTTTGAACCAGTCTTTAGTACTTGACATCACCTTGACTTCTTCTCTAATCGAAAGATCTATACCTACACCATTTATTTTCTCTTCTATTGTTTTGACACTGTCATCATTTAAAGTTTGATGTCTCTAAGCTTTGTTTTATTACTGAGAGTTCTTTACCTAGGTTGTTATATGGCTGATGCTGTCCCATGTCTTAGAATCCAGTTGTTGTCTGATGTTGCCCACTCTCTTGCCAATGGGGGTTTTTACAAATTAATTTATATTTATCTGGAAATGTCTTAATTTCATCATTATATTTGAGAGAGAGCTTTGCAAGGCATATTATTCTTGGTTGGCAGTTTTTTCTTCCAAGGTTTTCTATATGTTATCCCATTGCCTCCTTGCCTGCATAGTTATTGTCAAGTAATCAGAGCTAATTTTAATTGTTTTTCCTTTTTAAGTGACTTTTCAGTATTCTTTCCTTGTGTTTGATTTTGGCAGGTGTTATTAGGATATGTCTTGATGAATTTCTTCTGGGTCTATGGTATGTGGGGTTCATTGAGATTCAGGAATGGTCAGTTTTTTGTCTTTCAAGATATTTGGGAAGTTTCCAAACAGCAAATCTTCAACAATCTTCTCTGTGTTTTCCGTTTTCTCCCCTTGTTCTGGAACTCTGATCATGTGCTAATTTTTGCTCTTGATTGTGTCCCATATAATTCTTAGGTTTTCTTCATTTTTTCTTTCTTTTCTATGATTTTTTTTCTCAAAGTGGAATTCATTGATTTGTCTTCAATCTCTCTGATTCTGTCTTCCTTTTTTTCAAATATGCTTCTAAATCCTTCTATTGAGTTGTCCATTTCTGAAATTTTTTGATTATCTTTTGGACTTCTAGTTGCCGTTTTTGTGGGATTTCTAATTTTTAATTTATTTTGACGTTTTGTTTTTGTAATATTTTCCTGAATTCTTCTATTGCTTTAGCTGTGGTAGTCTTGATTTTCGCAACATTTTCATTGATTTTGTCTATGTTTTCCTTTATCTCTTTCCTAATCTCTTGGAGAGCTCTAAATATTAGTCTTCTGATCTCCATATCAGGTAGTTCCCTGCCTTTTCTTCTACCATTCGGTCATCTGTTTCATCACTTTGGTCACTTGGCGGAGTCATATTGTCCTTTTTAATGTGTTTTGATGTTGTCTGCTGTGTCTAAGACATTGTTACTGTTTTTTTGTGTTCATAGATTGTGTATTTGTTTCATTTTGCTTCTCTGTTTTGTTTTGACATATCAGGCATGCTTTGCTGTTTGCTTGTTTGTGGGCACAATAGCTCTTGCTACCTTGTCCTGTTGAGCAGGGCAGCAGTAGGCAAGGGAGGCCTGCTTTGCTGCACAAGGGTTTGGTTAGGTGGCTGAGGAAGGACCAGGTGGTAGCTGTTTGCCTCCTGGTGTTGGTCCAGGTCTATGGGAGCATTCACAGCCCCTCAACAGAGAGGTACATGTGTCATGGGCTCACTTTTCTCCTTTCAGTGTCTGGTTGAGTGGCAGAAGAGGAGAGGCAGAGTGAGCCTTATGTGGTGGTGAGCCTGAGGCAAGGATGTTCTAGCCATGACTGCACCAAAAGGGCCAGCAGGAAGCAGAGGTGGCATATGGGACTAGGTAGGGGAACAAGCAAAAGAAAATAAATAAAGAAAAAAAGGGTAACTGACAGGTATGGGTGGAGCACACCTGGGGCCAGGGGGGAAAAAAAGGGAAAGGAGGGTTGAAGTGTTGTACAGGGAGGGGCAAAGAGAAGGAAAAAAAGTGAAAGAAGAAAAGAAAAAAATAGTGCAGAAGAAGTTGAAGAGTAGGGGCAGGGCACATCCAGGATGGCAGTGGGCCGGTGGCTCTCTACTTGGGGCAATGTGATGTGACCTGACAGGAAGGGGCTGAAGGTGGCATACTGGGCTATGTGGGAAGGAGAAAGAAAAAGAAAAAAATGGTGCAGTGAGAACTGGCAGGTGGGGGTCCTGCGGTGGCTGTGGCCAGTAGCTATCTACTTATGGGGGGCACAGCAAGGCCCAGCATAAAGGGGTCGAGACAGCATATATGACTAGACGGAGGCAGAGAAAGACAAGGAAGAATGCGAACAAATGGTAAGGCAGGAGCTAGAGGGTTGGGGTGGGGAAGACTCGAGTAACAGTAGGGCAGTGACTCTCTAGCCAAAGTAACATTGCCTGGTCTGATTGGAAGGGGTAGAGATGCACCAGGCAGAAGCAAGAAAAAAAGGAAGGAGAGGGCAAAAAAATGGCACAGCTGGAGTCAGTGGGTTGCTGCTGGGGGGATCCCAACTGGCAGGTGGCAGGTAGCTCTTTACCCATGGTTGTGTGAAATTGACTTGAGGAAAACTTTAGAGATGTCATACAGGGCTAGGTGGAAGGGAGAAAGAAAAGGAAGTAAGGTTAAAAAAAAAAAAGGAAAGAAAGAAAGAATAATGGTGTAGCAGGAGCCATTGGGTAAGGGCGAGGCAGATCTGGGCTGATGGAAGTCCAGTAGCTCTAGCCAAGCAGCACGGCATTGACCATCTGGAAAGGGTAGGGTGGCATATAGAGCTAGGTGGGGGGAGAAAGGAAAAGGAGAAGGGGGAAAAACATCACAGCAGGGGCCAGCAGGTGCCATTGAGTCGATTTTGACTCATAGTGACCCTATAGGACAGAGTAGAACTCCCCCATAAAGTTTCCAAGGAGCACCTGGCAGATTCAAACTGCTGACTCTTTGGTTAGGAGCCATAGCACTTAACCACTACACCACCAGGCTTTACATTTTTTTTTTTTAATTTTATGGAGCACTGGTAGCACAGTGGTTGACAGATGGGCTGCTATCCAAAAGGTCAGCAGTTCAAATCTATCAATTGCTCCTTGGAAACCCTATGGGGCGGTTCTAATCTGCCCTATAAAGTTGTTATGAGTAGGAATAGACTTGATGGCAATGGGCTGGATATATATACATGAACATAGATTGTTTTGAAAGATGTGTTGTTGAATATAAGAAGCATTTGAAAAATGATATATACTCAGTAATACTGAATAATTAAATATGTATTTTCTATGTATGTGTCTGTGTGGGGGGTATATGTGTGTGTGTTAGTGCATTGTAAAGGGTCAAAGGGATCAACACTAAGTTAATGATAGCAATGCCTTGAGGAGATACAGGGTTGAGGAAGGGGGTGGGATTAAGGGTGGTGGTAAATGGAAACTTTTATCTTATCTGCAATGTTTTAATTTTTATCAAAGGGAATAATTACATATATTCTATTATAAAATTAAAATTTATTATATATATTTATTATATAATAAAATAATTACATATAATTTACCATGTAACTAAAAGTTAATGCTAGCTTTTATTAAAAAAGAGAAATGAAGAGACATCTACAAAATATAGCACATACTACAATTTTCAAAATGCTTAGAGACTACAGATTTTGTCCTTGTCTTCGTTTATGAAGCTAGAACTTTATAGACTCTCAAGCACTACTGAAACATACTGAAAAAACCTGGAAACCTAGATGGCATCAGGGATATGCAGATGAACTTTGATTTCGCACTGTTGGAATTCTGGTACTGCCACTTGCAGTTGCTCAACTTTGTCAAATTGCTTGACCTGCCAATGCTATAGTCTCAGTATGTGTTCAGTGGAAAAACAACAAAAACAACAAAACCAAACAAAAACTACCTTCTTACAATAATGGTGAGTATTAAATGAGATCCACAAGAAGCCTTTAGACCAAGGCAAGGTAGTAAGCCCTCAGAAAGTATGAGCCATTTTTAGCTCTTTGCTGTACAGAAAGCAACCTGTTCTCATAGGTGTCTTTACACACACACACACACACACACACATGCACACACAAACTTGCTTTTGTAAGTGAAGTCACACAATATTAATTATTTAAACAATGCTACGGAAAATGTGAATTGAAGACAAAACAAATACAGATTTCATATTTTTAACATTTTCTTTGAAATTCATTCCCATAGTTATATAAGATGAAAGCTAAACTCTCGTTCTTTCTTTTCCATAAACTTGAAAATTCTCATAATGTATCAATAAATTCAAATAAACTTACCACTTTATTGTATTTTGAGTGACACAAAACGCTAGGGCAATGAATTAAGAGTCTATTTAAAACGGGATCCAATGACTTACAACCTGCCAACTTTTAAACTCTTTATCTATGTTGTTTATGTTTGGACTTGCCATAGGCTGACATTTTTGTATTTTACCAAAATATCACCATATACTATGAATTGAATCGTGTCCCCCAAAAATGTGTGTTAACTTGGCTAGGCCATGATTCCCAGTATTGTGTGATTTTCCTGTGTGCTGTAAATCCTACCTCTATGATATTAATGAGGCAGGATCAGCAGCAGTTATTGTAATGAGGCAGGACTCAATCTACAAGATTAGGTTGTGTCTTAATCAATCTTTATTGAGATATAAAAGAGAGAAGCAAGTAGAGAGAAGGGGAAATTCATACCACCAAGAAATCAGCACCAGGATCAGAGTGCATCCTTTGGATCTTGGGTTCCTATGTTAAGATGCTCCTTGACAAGCGAAGGATTGATAACAAGGACCTTTATCCACAACCAACAGAGAGAAAGCTTTCCCCTGGAGCTGGCACCCTGAATTCAGACTTCTAGCCACCTAGACAGCGAGAGAATAAATTTCTCTTTATTAAAGCCAACTACTTGTGATATTTCAGTTATAGCAGTGCTAGATAACTGAGACACCGTACTAGGGCAAAAGAAGCTATTACATCAAGTGACCTTGAAATGTCTAATTCTGAATTTCATGTTAATTGTGCTTGATGTGCAGGAATATAAAATAAAGTTTTTTTTTCCAGTTAAAATGACTATTAGTCAAATTTACTAACCAAACACTAATGCCACAGATGAGGAAATTGAAGATTTTTACCAACTTCTACAGTCTGAAATTGATCAAGCGTGCTATCAAAATGTATTGTAATCACTGGTAATTGGAATCTGAAAATCAGAAACAATAAAAAAGACATGTAGTTGGAAAATATGGCCTTGGTGATAGAAAGTATGCCTGAGATCCATGATAGAATTTTGGAAGACCAAGGGCTTCTTCATTGTAAATACCTTTATTTCAAACTAAATACAACTATACAAGTTGATCACAGGATGAAAAATACAGGAATCAAACTGACTACATCTGTGGAAAGAGGTAATGGAAAAATTCAATATCATCTGTCAGAACAAGGCCAGGGGCCAAATGTGGGACACACCATCAATTGTTCATACGCGAGTTTAAGCTGAAGCTGAAGAATATTAGAACAAGTCCATGAGAACCAAAATACAACCTTGAGACTGTATCACTTGAATTTGGAGACCATCTCAAGAATAGATTAACTCATTGAACACTAATGATCGAAGACAAGGTGAGTTGTGGGATAACATTAAAGACATCACACATGAAGAAGGCAAAGGTCATTAAAAAGACAGGAAAGAAAGAAAAGACCTAAATGAACGTCAGAAGAGAGTCTGACACCTGTTCTTGAATGTAGAATAGCTAAAGCAAAAGAAGGAAATGAAGTTGTGCCACATCAGCAAATGAGATTCTGAAAAGCTTTATTCCATGCATGTCATTAAGGCTGACTCTACTTTGAGGAAGCATCTCTTCCTTAATCATATTTTATGTGCCTTCCAAACTGAGGGGTTCATCTTCTGGCACTATATCAGTGTTCTGCTGTATGGTGGAAGTGTAGCAAAACTATACAAAATTTCTGTGTGGCAAAATTAGCTGTGCCCCATATAAAAAATATATGGTAGAAATAAAATCCAATGGTAAATATATAGTAATTAAAACTATGGAAGTAGTGTAGAAATAGACAAGTATATTAGTGAAACAAAATAGAGAGCAGATAAAACAGCGTGTGCTTATTCAGATTTCTGTCACAACGCACACAAAATTTCCAAATGCAATTGGGATATTCAAAAGTATCAAAATTTAAATATTTGAGTGGAAAATGTATTTCTAATTAAAACACAGATTTGAGAAGACAAACTAAATTATTACCATAAAATGTGCAAATACCTGGAGTTAGAAAACCAAAAGAGAAGAACATACTTGGCACTTCTCAAGCTGAAAGAACTGAAGAAAAAAATCCATCCTTGAGTAGCAATTTTGAAGGGTTCTGTGGGCAAAATACTGAAAGAAGCAGAAAGCATCAAAAGAAGATTGAAGGACTACGCAGAGCCATTTTACCAAAAAAAAAAAAAAAAAAAGGTTGATGTTCAACCACTTCAGGAGGTAGTATATGATCAAGAACTGATGGTACTGAAGGAAGAAGTTCAAGCTGCACTAAAGGCATTGGCGAAAAACAAGGCTTCAGAAATTGACGCAATGCCATTTGAAATGTTTCAACAAACAGATACAATCCTGGAGGTGCTCACTCATCTATGCAAAGAAAATTGGAAGACAACTACTTGGCCAACTGACTGGAAGAGATCCATATTTTTGCCCATTCCAAAGAAATGTCATTCAACAGAATGTGGAAATTATTGAAGAATATCATTAATATCACATGCAAGTAAAATTTTGCTGAAGATCATTCAAAAGTGGCTTCAGCAGTATATCAACAGGGAACTGCCAGAAATTCAAGCCAGATTCAGAAGAGGATGTGGAACCAGGGATATCATTGCTGATGTCAGGTGGATCCTGGCTGAAAGCAGAGAATGCCAGAAAGATGTTTACCTGTGTTTTATTGACTATGCATTCAACTCTTTGGATCATAACAAATTATGGATAACATTGCCAAGAATGGGAATTCCAGAACATGTAATTGTGCTCATTAGGAAACTATACATAGACCAAGAAAAATAACAAAAAAGAAGCAGTCGCTTAATCAGAACAAGGGGATAATGTGTGGTTTAAAGTCGGGAAATGTGTGTGTCAGGGTTGTGTCTTTTCACCATACTTATTCAATTTGTACATGGAGCAAATAGTCAGAGAAACTGGACTGTATGAAGAAGAATTGATCATCAGGTTTGGAGGAAGACTCACTAACAACCTGCGATATGCAGATGACACAACCTTGCTTGCGGAAAATGAAGAGGATTCGAAGCACTTACTGATGAAGAACAAACACCACACCCTTCAGTATGGATTACACCTCAACACAAAGAACACCAAAATTCTTACAACTGGACTAATAAGAAACATCATGATAAATGGAGAAAATATTGAAGGTGTCAAGGATTTCATTTTACTTGGATCCCCAACCAACACTCATGGAAGCAGCAGTCAAGAAATCAAAGAATGCAATGCATTGGGTAAGGCTGCTGCAATAGGTCTCTTCAAAGTGTTAAAAAGCAAAGATATTATATTAAGGACTAAGGTGTGCCTGACCCAAGACATTGTGTTTTCAATCACCTTATATGCTTGTGAAAGATGGACAATGAGTAAGGAAGAAAGAAGAATTGATGCCTTTGAATTGTGATGTTGGCAAAGAATATTCAATTGTTATGTATTGAATTGTGTCCCTCAAAACATCTGTCAACATGGTTAGGCCATGATTCCCAGGATTGTGATTGTCCATCATTTTGCCATCTGATGTGATTTTCCTATGTGTTGTAAATCCTACCTGTATTAAGTTAATGAGGCGGGATTAGAGGCAGTTATGTTAATGAGGCAGAGCTCAAGGCCAACAATACAATTAACTGTTGAATCTATGGTGCTTGCTGTTGATGCCTATGAGAAAAGAAAACAGCCCACTTCATACACTCAACAAGATCATACCTGATACCTTTTGAATTATGCTCTGCCAGGCTTTTGAGTCTAATCCTTATTTAGTAGCCCTCGTATCTCTTGCCTCTATGGATAAACATGTAGTCTTTCATGAACAGAGATTTGAACCAACTGAGCAATACTTGTGGTTTCATTTCATTGAGAATACTCCAGTCTTATAAAATTTGCAACAAGTAAAAACTTAAAAAAAAAAAATGTTGTATAGTTCTTGATATTGTTTAAGAGAAAATGAAAATCACAATAAGTGATTTAGATGATGAAATTAAATTATTTTTAATAGTGTTTGAAATCATCATCCTTTTTATCTAATGTTCTATCTTTAAGTCACATAAAAGCCACAGCTTTATGCATTTGAATACATCTTTCTAAAAAAATAAAGGCATATTTCTAAATGTAGTATTATAAAACCTATTTTAACAGTCTGTCAGCTTGATTTATAAAATTTGACTATTTGGACATGTCAGTTGGGCACTGTAGGGACACTCAGGTTTTCCTTTCTGCCACACAGAGAAGACCCTGCCTTTCTGACCATCAGGAATCAGCACAGGAAAGCTAAAAAGCTTTAAGTGAGGTGAGTAATATAGAAATAAATAAGCATGTCTTCCTAATAAATAAGGTCAGTGAGCTAAATGACTTTGGGGTTAAACAGGAAACCAAACTAATATTGGAAGCCATGCATCTAACAGACTTTTCAATAACAGTCAATGATAACCTGAAGCAGGATATCTTTTGCCTTGAGTATAAGCACATTTCATGATTTCATAAAAAGAAAACTTATTGTCTCATGAAGGAATTTTTTTCAGTTAGATACATCATACTTAACATGCAAATTCAGGGCATGAAACATTGCTTGTCTAACTCAATATTCTGACAGACACTGAGAAGTGGACAGGCCTCAGTTCTTACATTTTAATTAATCTTAGCTTTAAATCCATTTGCAAGCAGATAATTTCCAGTTTCTCTAGAAAATATGCACAGTAATTAGAAGGTTAATGTCACTGTTTTTGGAGTAAACTGAGTTGTCTCGGTATCATCCCCAGTTTTTGCTTAATACACAGGGTTGATAACCTTTGTTCTTGCTGGGCACATTGTAACCTAGTGGAACATCACAGTTTAACTCCCTCCTCCCAAAACACTAGGATACAGTGTCTCAGTGTTATCATGTCTCCCTTGCCAAGTCCAGCCACAACTGAACATGCCTTCTCTCCTTTCAACCCCCAATTTCCTCATTTTGTATTCTTATTAGCAAATCCACTTGGTCCTTTCTCACCATAGTCCTCATTTTTCCAGGAATGAACCTGTTCTTGGAGAAGCAATCAGCGCAACAGAACCTCCTGACTATAAAGTCAGATACTTGTTGATATCTGTCTTGGCCATATTAGAACTTCAGTTTTGTCAGTCAGTGGTGGATGGTGTCTTCTCTATGCAAGATGTGGATAAATACAAAAACAACCACAAAAAACAAAACCAGTTTCCGTCATCTATTCTGACTCATGGTGACCTCAGAGCATCTACTTTACAAGATTTTCTTAAAATTATAAATGTATTAACGTAGGAAAAGTGCTTAGTGCTTAGCACTATGGCATTTGTTTCACTGTTGAATAAAATGAATATGAGGGCTAAGAAACTTGCAGAGGTTCACTTGGAGCTTAGTACTTCTGACCCCAAATCTGGATTCTTCACACACCACCAGCTACTTTTGGCAGTGTTTGTCTGCTATGCCATGCTAAGCAAGTGCAGAGCCTAGCCAATTACACTTTACAAATAAGAGTGTAAAATCTGAGAAAGATAATTAGTGTCTGTAACAGCCACGTACAAGAAAGCTTTAGGGTTTCCTCAAATTCCAATTCCATGCATCTAAGAGCCTAGTCTCTAAAAGTTATTCCATTGACTGAGCAGGCATAGGCAGCCTGGGAAGCAAATTAATTTTTTTTTTTTTAATTGAAGTGGCATTTCTAGCTGTATTAATGGCCAGCCTCTACACCGTTGATCTGCTCAGCTGGGTGGTTAGTTGATCCAATTTGGTCATCAATATAGCTGTAGAAACCAGATGCGTGATTTTTTTTTTTTTTTTAATCACGTGGTGGTAGTGTTGAACAAACACAGCTGTGAACTTCCATAGGGTGTTAACAGCCAGTGGATTAGCTCCATAGAAAAATGGATTGTTGAAAGGTTCAAGCCTTCATTGAATTACTTTCCAACATCCGGGAGATGGGCAGGGAGACTGGGCTGTTCATTGTTTGGGGAGGTTATATCAAGCTACATACATTTTGCCTCCCAGCCGTTTTTTAATTCTCCCTAGGGGTGTGGGAGGAAGGCAAGAATTTTTATTTTCCTGAATCTTCAATGAGAACTTGAAAAATGCTTAGAATTCCATTTCTTTTAAAACATGTATTGGGTTTGTTTTTTTGAAGTGCCAGAGCCTGACATTTGTGCCTGGATGGAAGATTGCTGGTGTAAGGTATTCAGGCAGTCCCTTTTACTTTTTTTTTTTTTAATCTTCTCTACAAAGGCAGCTGGTATCTAGGCGGGTCTCAAATTTTTGCTTCTTGATTCTATAAAAAAAAGTGATTTTAAATTGGCTTATCAGAATCTTCCATAAAGGAAATTTTGGTATTTTCTGTTTTTTAAGCTTATTTTTACATGTTTTCTAAATAATATTTGTGTATGCATTATTATCAAGATTTCCAATTCATTTAAGTATATTCAGAGATACACAATTGTTACAACTCTGGCTTGTGAATATAAGCTATTTAAACACTTCCTGAATCTTAATATTCATTGTATTTATATTCTTCAAAATAATGAAAGCATGGGATTAAAAACAAACAAGTACAATAAATGAGGCATTAATCAATAAGGGATTCCTTTTTTCCTCTTAAGAAATCTTTGGTGGTGCAGTGGTTAATCTCTCTGCTGCTAATGTAAACGTCAGTGGTTCAAACTCACCAGCCACTCTGTGGGAGAAAGATATTGCAGTTTGCTGTCGTAAAGCTTACAGCCTCGGAAACCCTCTGGGGCAGTTCTACCCTGTTCTATGGGGTCACTGTGAGTCCGCATTGACTCGACAGCCATACTTTTTCTTTAACCCACTCTCAGAAGAATTTATTATTATTGTCATCATCATTATTTGTAATCAATAATAACAGTGACATGGGAAACACGGTTTTGTTCTACCTTGTCACCTCCCTCCACAGAGATGGACCATTTTCACAGTCTGTCTTGGCTTCAGCATCATCCAGGATTTTTCATGTCCCTTAACACCTGATATTCACAACCACTCGGTGTGTCCTGTGTCTCAATTAACCCAAACTCAGGCTTCCTGATTTTCACTGCATGTGTGATCTGCATTTTATCTCCAGGTCAGTGCTCCTGGGCATGTAAGCTAGCTTTATAAATAAAACAATGTTGCACAGTCACAAGGTATCTCAGGTAGTTTCTTTGCTGGTTTGCCCCATAGAGATGTTTCCAGCATTCGTACTGATTATTATTCATTGCTTTTCTTTAAGTATTTTTCTCAGGGTTACATTGTGTGCACTAAAAATTTTTAAATTGTCACTCTTTTACCTTAGAACAACCATCTCAGTCACTTTTAAGTTTCACCTCAACTCCTTTTGCTCAAATTCACCTTCTAATAAGAAATATTGTGAAAGATCAGCCCGCTGCCAGGCTTTCTTTTCTCTTAAATGTCATTGCTTATGACTTAGAGAAGTGTTGTCTACATGACTGCAGAAGTCTGGAGAGCTATAGTTTATACCCATATCATTGCTCTCTGAATTATCCCTTCCCTTCTGCAATTTATTCCTTTTAATTGCTCTTGTAAAAACTTTTGTTTCCCCAAATTTTCAGGTAAGTACTCATCTGCCAGTTTGTACTCATCTGTCAGTTTTTCATACTGTGGAGGTAGTTTGCACATTGCTGTGATGCTGGAAGCTATGCCACCGGTATTTCAAGCACCAACAGGATCACCCACGGTGGACAGGTTTCAGCAGGGCTTCCAGACTAAGACAGACTAAGAAGGTCCTGGCAGTCTACTTATGTTAGCCAGTGAACACCTTATTAATAACAGCAGAACATTGTCTAACATAGTGCTGGAACATGAAGCCCTTCAGATTGGAAGGCACTCAGTGTACGGCTAAGGAAGGGCTGCCTCTTCAAAATAGTCAACCTTAATGACGTGGATTGAATCAAGCTTCCTGGATCTTCATTTGCTGATGTGGCACGTCTCAAAATGAGAAGAACCAGCTGCAAATATCCATTAATAATCAGAACATGGAATGTATCATGTATGAATCCAAGAAAATTGGAAGTTGTCAAAAATGAAATGGAAACCATAAAGATTGATACTCGAGGCATTAGTGAGCTGAAATGGACTGGTTTTGACCATCTTGAATCAGACAATCACATACTCTACTATGCTGAGAATGACAAATTGAGGATGAATCATGTCACACTCATTGTCAGAAAGAACATTCCAAGACCTATCCTGAGGTATGATGCTGTCAATGATAGGATAATATCCATATGCCTACAAGGAAGACCAGTTTATATGATTATTAGCCAAATTTATGAGCCAACCACTAAGCTCAAAGATGATGAAATTGAGGATGTATAGCAAGTTCTGCAGTCCGAAACTGATCAAGCATGCAATCAAGATGCATTGATAACTAGTGGTGATTAGAGCACGAATGTTGGAAACAAGGAAAAAGGAACAGTAATTGGAAAATATGGCGTTGGTGATAGAAACAACACCAGAGATTGCATGATGGGATTTTGCAAGACCAACAACTTATTCATTGTAAATACCTTTTTTTCAACAATGTAAATGGTGACTGGACACTTGTTCCTCAACAGATGAAATACGCATGAATCAAATCGACTACATCTGTGGAAAGAGACATGGAAGAGCTCAATATCATCAGTCATAACAAGGCCAGGGGCCAACTGTAGAAAAGTTCAACAATTGCTCATGTGCAAGTTCAAGTTGAAGCTGAAGAAAATTAGAATAAGTCCGAGAGCCAAAATACAAACTTGAGTGCATCCCACCTGAGTTTAGAGACCATCTCAAGAACAGACTTGACACATTGAACACTAATAACCAAAGACCAGACAAGTTGTGGAATGACATCAAGGACATCATACATGAAGAAAGCAAAAGGTCATTAAAAAGACAAAAAAAAGAAATAAAAAACCAAAATAGATATCAGAAGAGGCTCTGAAACTTGCTCTTGTATGTCGAGTACCCAAAGCAAGTGGTAGAAATGATGAAGTAAAAGAGCTGAACAAAAGATTTCAAAGGGTGGCTGAAGAAGACAAAGTAAAAATTATAATTAAATGTGCGAAGACTTGGAGTTAGAAACCCGAAAAAGAAGAACACACTTAGCATTTCTCAAGTCAAAAGAACTGAAGAAGAAACTCAATTGCCAAGTTGCAATATCGAGGGTTTCTAAGGGAAAAATATTGAATGACCCAGAAAAACATCGAAAGAAGTTGGAAGGAATACACAGAGTCACTGCACCAAAAAGAATTGGTCAGTGTTCTAGGATCTCAGGAAGTAGGATATGATCAAGAACCAACGAGACTGAGGCCCAAGCTGTGCTGAAGGTATTGGTGAAAAAAACATGGCTCCAGGAATTCACAGAATACCAACTGAGACATTTCAACAAAGGGATGCAGTGCTAGAGGCACTCACTTGTCTATGCCAAGAAATTTGGAAGACAGCTACCTGACCAATTGACCAGAAGAGCCCATATTTGTGTCCATTCCCAAGAAAAGTGATCCAGCAGAATGCAGAAATTATTGAACAATGTCAATATCGCACACAAGTAAAATTTTGCTGAAGATCGTTCAAAAGTTGTATGCATATATCAACAAGGAACTACCAAAAATTCAAGTCAGATTCAGAAGAAAACATGTAAGGAGGGATATCATTGCTGATGTCAGATGAATCTTGGATGAAAGCAGAGACTATCAGAAGAATGTTTGCCAGTGTTTCATTGACCTTGCAAAGGCATTTGACTGTGGATCATAACAAATTATAGATAACATTGCAAAGAATAGTAATTCCAGTACCCTTAATCGTGTTCATGAGGAACCCGTACATAGACCAAAAGGCAGTTGTTCTAACAGAGCAAAGGGATACTGCATGGTTTAAAGCTAGGAAAGGTGTGTGTCAGGGTTGTTTTCTTTCACCATACTTATTCTATCTGTATGCTGAACAAATATTCCGAGAATCTGTACCATACGAAGAATGAGACATCAGGAACAGAGGAAGACTCAGTAACAACCTGGGATATGCAGACAAATCCACCTTGCTTACTGAAAATGAAGAAGACTTGAAGTACTTATTGATGAAGATCAAAGACTACAGCCTTCAGTATGGATTGCACCTCAGCATAAAACAAATCCTCACAACTGGACCAATAGGCAACATCATAAGTAGAGAAAAGACTGAAGTTGTCAAGAATTACATCTTACTTGTACCCACAATCAACGCTCATGGAAACAACAGTCAAGAAATCTTGATTTGTATTGCATTGGGGAAATCTGCTACAAAGACCTCTTTAAAGTGTTAGAAAGCAAAGATGTCACCTTGAGGACTAAGGTGTGCCTGACCCACGCCATGGCGTTTTTCAATTGCTTTATGTGCATGCAAATCTGGGCAGTGAACAAGGAAGGCCAAAGAAGAATTGATGCCTTTGAATTATGGTGTTGGAGGAGAATATCGAATATATCATGGACTACCGGAACAATGAGCAAATCTGTCTTGGAAGAAGCACAGCCAGAATGCTCCTTAGAAGCCAGAATAGCGAGACTTCATTTCTCATACTTTGAGTACATCATAAGGTAGGATCTGAAAGTCAATAAAAAAGAGGAAGATTCTCAACAAGATGGATTGAAGCAGTGACTGCAATGATGGGCTCAAGCATAACAAGAATTGTGAGGGTGGCACAGGACTGGTCAGTGTTTCGTTCTGTTGTACGTAGGGTCACTACGAGTTGGAACTGACTCGATGGCACCTAACAACAACAGAGCATCAAATTGTGGTGTATAGTTTTGATGTGAAGGTTCCCTGGTGGCACAGTAGTTAAGTGCTCTGCTGCTAACCTAAAGGTCAGAGATTAAACCCATCAGTTGCCCTGTGGGAGAAAGATGTGGCAGCCTCTTGTCATAAATATTACATCCTTGGAAACGCTATGGGCTAGCTCTACTCTGTCCTATAGGGTCACGATGAGTAGGCATCAACTCAGCAGCAACAGGTTTTTTTGGGTTTGGTTTAGTATAAAAGTCCTACTCCACCCACTCGCCTTCATCTCTCTCACCCTTGTTTTGTTCTCATAAAATCTGTGTTTTCTCTCAGGAAACTTTAGCTATTTAACTTTCAAAATCAGAATACCATTACGTTTCTGGGAAGCAATATGGCAAAATGTATCAAAATCCTTAATTTTTTTTTTATAACTTTCCATCTAGTAATTTTAAAATATATGATAACATATACACATATATGCTTGATACAATACTACTCTACTGTTTATTGTTTCTCCCACAGAATTTTGAATAATTATGAAAACACTCCTCAAAATTTATCCACCAAAACTTTATTGATTTGTATTATGTGTCAAGGATCCCTGAAGGTACAATGTTTAAACACTGCTGCTAACTGGAAGGTTGACAGTTTGAACGCACCAGCCGTTTTTCTGGAGAAAAGACCTGGCGATCTGCTCCCATAAAGATTACAGCCTAGGAAACCCTGTGGGGGAAGTTCTAGTCTGCCCTGTAGAATCACTAAGAGTCAAAATCCACTCTATGACACACAGCAACATCATTACATGCCAGGCACGGTTTCAGCAGAGAGTGAAAATATGGTATTATACAAAAGTACAACCATAATTATTTACCATTAAACATAAAGGAAATGTATCAAAATAGAGCAATAGAGATAATTGAGACTGTATGAAGGGTTTGGATTTTTGTCATTTTTTAAAAAAAATTCAAGTTTTATAAAGAACATGTTTATTTATTTACTTTTTCATGATTTTGGGGATTATTGGGGAAGAAAAAAAATTTTTTTTTTTTTTTTGAATAGGTTACGATTCAGGTTCAGAAATGCACAGGATATAGTTCTTCCAGCAGGACAGCCTCTTCCCAGCCATGGCATGCCTCTCTGGCCCTCAGCCTCTGCCCTGTTATAAAGCTCTTTTAGCTTTGCCAATAATTGCCCAAAGGTACTCTACTCTGCCAGCAAGCCTCCTGCCCAAAGGCACTTGGCTTTCTCCCTCTGTGGGCCAGGAAGCCCACCATGCCAGCTCCTGCCCTTGTTTCTCTGCCACTGTTTCTCTCTCTGTCTCCTGGTTCTAGGAGCTTCCTAGTGCAGGGATACCAGGTCCAAAGGATGTGCTCTCTGCTCCTGGCTGTTCTTCCTTGGTGGTGGCAGGATCCTCTCTCTGCTCTGGAATTGGCTCTATTTTAAGGCAAAACTGACCAATCGCGTTGGTGGGCCACAATTGCCCAATTTTCACAGTCCCAACCAATCACTGAGTGGGAGTTACAAGACCATGATGAGAAAAGCCATACAAAAGTGATCCATCACACCACAGGCCACCCCCAGGGTTTTCTGCCATGGTTCTTTCATACTTGGAGGATAACTTCCCCCTTCCAATCATTTTACCAGTCCAAAATGGTCATTACAATTAGTTCTCCTATAGCGCAAAGAGTCCTAAGGGTAAGGTTACTCAGGTACCAGCCAGTTGGGTCTGCTGCAGGTGTTCATCTGATCTGGTCAGGTTCTCCAAAAGTCATCTCTTCTTCACTCTTTCTGGCCTCTGATAAAATTTAACTGAGAGAAGATTATTCCCTTGCTCTGAGCCTCACTCAAGATATCAGCATAGCAAAACCTTAAAGATTTTTGTGTTCAGCCACTGTATTGGAGTCCAACAGTGCCTCCCCCTTCATCCACCCTTTCATAGTTACAGCTTCTACAATTACAGTTTTTACAATCACAACCCTGTTAACAATCAGCACAACTGAACCGTATCATCCTATCAACATCTTCCCCCATGCCTTTATCTGCCCCCATTTCACACAGCCAAGGTTTAAATTGCCCATTCCTATCAAGCCAAAACTCTGAGGAGACAAGCATGTTCCTTGGTATTGAAGAATCTTCTGTTCCAGTTGGAATTTTGAGCATCTGCATTCACAAGCAATGTCCAGTCCAGAGCAAACCATCAAATTGCAGCAATCGACAACATTTCATGGTGTCAAACAATATTCTCTTCATTCAGTTGAGTTCTAGTCAGCTCCTCTCTGGCAATCCAATCTAGGTCACAATGGGTATCAGCCTTAGGGTCCAGACAGCACTTTAGACAGTCCCTTCACACTCTGTCATCCCTAATCCCCTTGGGCTACGTCAATGGATTCTACCATAAATTCAGGAGTCTGCACAACTCCCTTCACTTCTGACCAGCCAGCCCTTCCTCCCTCTCTCATCCCTAGAACCCAAAGGCTAGGTCAACCGGTGCCTGTGGAACATATCTAACTCAGCCCATCTCTTCATTGCTGCACTTTCCCCTCTTCCACTCATGAGTGGATCCAAGTGGTCACTACATGCTAGTAGACCAAGCTGCTACTCGCTGGTTCCCTTTAACTTCCAGTCCTGAAAGGGGGCTCCTTCTGATAGGCACTGACTTTTCCTGCCTCAATGCATCCAACAGTAAACCATTTAGTCAAAATTCAAAACAGTCAGTTTCCGCCCCCCCCCACCCCCCGCCCCAGGTCCTTCCTTCAAATGCAAATCTCCTATTCTCTCAGTAGTTCTAGGTGGCTCTACATGTCTTTTTATTTTCTCTCTCTCTTTTTTTTTTAATTGTGCTTTAAGTGAAAGTTTACAATTTAAGTCAGTTTCTCATACAAAAACTTATGCACACATTTTTATGTGCCCTTAGTTGTTCTCCCTATAATGTGACAGCACACTCCTCCTCTCCACCCTGTATTCCTTGTGTCCATTCAGCCAGCTCTTGTTCCCCTCCGCCTTCTCATCTCTTCCCCGGACAGGAGCTGCCTACATAGTCTCATGTGTCTACTTGAGCTAGGAAGCACACTCCTCACCAGTATCATTTTATGTCTTATAATCTAGTCTAATCTTTCTCTGAAGAGTTGGCTTTTACTTTTGGGCTAACATAGAGCCCAAGAAATAGGTCTCTGGGGTGCCCCCAGTCTCAGTCAGACCATTAAGTCTGTTCTTTTTACTAGAATTTGAGTTCTGCATCCTACTTTTCTCCCACTGCATCAGAGCTTTTCTGTTGTGTTCCTGCTCAGGACAGTCCTTGGTGGTAGCTGGGCACCATCTAGCTCTTCTCAGGCTGATGGGGTCTATGGTTTATGTGGCCCTTTCTGTCTCCTGGCAATAAGTTATTATATTTATTTACTTTATGCTTGCTTACTGTGTCCTAGATTCTTGTTTTGTTTTGATATACTCAAATAGGCCACTCATGTGAGCTAGTTTGATTATAGAACTTTGAAGCTCTAACGTCCTGTCGCCAGGTGGTTAGAGCTGCTGCTAGGTATATGAGCCCAGGAGTCTGTTTACTTTTCTTGTATAGATTCAGCTCAGGTGTCCAGATAGTTGGTTACCAAGTGTGTGGTGCAGGCTTTCACTACATTCTTAGATGAGCAGGGATGATTGCTTTTGGCACAGGTATCTGGGTGCAGTAAGGAGTCACCTGCTGAACAAGGCAGGAGGCTTACAACTGCCCTTTAGAGTTTGTGAGGAAAGTCTGTGCCTGTTCCCTAGAGAGTGTAGATGGGTAGGTGTTGCACATGGACTATGGGCACACAGTCCTATTGGCTGTAATGACTGGGAGGCATTATTTATCCTTGGACCCCTGTTGTGAACGACTAGGTCGCATGGGTGGAGCCACCAGTCCGCAGGCCCCTTATGTAGGTGGGTGAGGGCCCTACTTAATAGGCAAAGAGGTGTCAAATGTCACAGACTTGCCTCTCCACCATATAGCAGAAATTGTTGAAGTTAGACTTCAGGTATATACCCTGTAGTACTGTGCTAATGAGGAGCTATGCTGTTGAAATGGGCCCACACAGGTCTATGCAAGGGTGAAAGGTATTCGAAGTCCATGTACCACTTATGTCTGTGCCTAGACAGAGGAGCTCTTTTTGCCCTGACTTCCCAGCTTAGGGGAGCTGGCAGATTATTTTTTCCCCGTTTGTTAATTTTTTTCTATTATTATTATTGTAATTTAGATGAGCGTTTAAAGAACAAACCAGTTTCTCATTAAACAGTTAGGACACATGTTCTTTTATGACATTGGTTAACCATCCCACGACGTGTCAAAACTCTCCCTTCTCAAACTTAGGTTCTCCATTACAGCTTCCCTGGCACCCCCCTGCCTTCTAGTCCTTGCCCCAGGGCTGGTATGCCCCTTTAATCTCGTTTTGTTTTTGGGCCTGTCTAATCTTTGGCTGACGGGTAAACCTCAGGAGTGACCTCATTACTGAACTGAAAGGGTGTCTGGTGGTCACACTCTTAGGGTTTCTCCAGTCTCTGCTAGGCCAGCAAATCTGGTCTTTCTTTTTGAGTTAGTTAGAATTTTATTCTGGATTTTTCTCCAGCTCTGACCTGGACTGTCTATTGTGATTCCTGTCAGAGTAGTCAGTGGTCGTAGCCAGGCACCACCTAGTTGTACTGGACTCAGTCTGGTGGAGGCAATGCTAAATGTGGTCAGTTAGTCCTTTCAACTAATCTTTCCGTTGTATCTTTAATTTTTTTTATTCTCCCTTGCTCCTGAAAAGGGTGAGACTGGTAGAGTATCCTAAAAGGCTGCTCACAGGCTTTTAAGACACCAGGCACTACTCACCATAGTAGAATGTAGAACATTTTATTTATAAACTATGTTATGACAATTGAACTAGTAGTTCCCCTAGACCATGGTCCCCACAGCCCTCAGCCCAGCAATTCAGTCCCTCAAGGAGTTTGGATGTATCTGTGGACCTTCCATGACCTTGCCTTTTACAAGTTGTGCTGGATTCCCCAGTACTGTGTGCTGTCTTACCCTTCACCAAAGTTACCACTTATCTATTGTCTATTTAGTGTTTTTCCATCCCCACCCCTCCCCTCCCTAGTAACCATCAAAGATTGTTCCTTTTTGTGTGTAAGCCTTTTCAGGAGTTTTTATAGTAGTGGTCTCATATGATATTTGTCCTTTCGTGATTTACTTATTTCACTCTGCATAATGTCTCCTGGGTAATGCCTCCAGAGTCATCCATGTTATGAGATGCTTCACAGATTCCTCACTGTTCTTTATCATTGTGTAATACTCCATTGTGTGTATGTACCACAGCTTGTTTATCCCTTCGTCTGTTCATGGGCATGTAGATTGTTTCCACCTTTTTGCTATTGTGAACAATGCTACAGTGAGCATGGGTGTGCATATGTCTATTCGTGTGACAAATCTTATTTCTCCAGGATATATTCCTAGGAGTGGGATTGCTAGATCATATGGTGTTTCTATTTCTAGCTTTCTAATGAAACACCATCTCATCTTCCAAAATGGTTGTATCATTTCACATTCCCACCAGCAGTGTATAAGCGTTCTGATCTCCTCACAGCCTCTGTAAATTTTGTTGTTTTCTGTTTTTTTGATTTGTGCCGGTAATGCCAGGGTGAGATAGTATCTCATTGTGGTTTTGATTTGCATTTCTCTAATGGCTAGAGATCATGAGCATTTCCTCAAGTGTCTGTTGGTTGCTTGAATGTCTTCTTTGGTGAAGTGTCTGTTCATTTTCTTTGTCCTTTTTAATTGGGTTATTTGTCTTTTTGTTGTAGAGGTGTTGGATTTTCTTGTACATTTTAGAGATTACACCTTTGTCTGATTTGTAACAGCCAAATTTTTTTTCGCAGTTTGTATGGTCTCTTTTCATCCTTTTGGTGAAGTTTTTGATGAGCATTAAGTGTTTAATTTTTTATACTATGCCGGTTTTCTAGCTTATCTTCTGGAGTTTGTTGTGTTGTGGGTGCAAGTTTTTTATCCTGTTAATGCCATGTATTAGTGCCTCTAGTGTTGATCCAATTTTTTTTTCTATGAAATTCATATTTTTTTTTTGCTTTATATTTAGGTCTTTGATCCACTTCAAATCAGTTTTTGTGTATGGTGTGAAGTATGGCTCCTGTTTCTTTTTTTTTTTCAGAAGAATATTCAGTTTTCATTTGATGGACTTTGGACCCTTGTCAAAGATTAGGTGACCTTGTCAAAGATTAGGTGACCATAGGTGGGTGGATTTACATCTGGGTTCTCAATTCTGTTCCATTGTTCAGCATATCTGTTTTTGTACCTGTATCAGGCTGTTTTGACTACCATAGCTGTATAGTAGGTTCTGAGGTCAGGTTGTATGTGTCCTCCTACTTTATTCTTCTTCTTCAATAGTGCTTTATTTATCTGGGGCTTCTTTCCTTTCCATATAAAGTTATTCATAAGTTTTTCCATCTCTTTAAAGAATGTTGTTGGTATTTGTTTTGGGATTGCATTGTATTTATAATTCACTTTGGGTAGAGGCGTGAGTGGTCTCTCCAATGCTCGGTCTCTCCTAATGTGAAAAATGAGTCCCAAATGCCACTTCTTGCTTCACTGTGCTCCCACTAGCATATTAACCTGCAGGGCATGGGTTCTAGCTGGATAAGGTGTGGCAAATCCTTGCTGCTTCTGAACCATATCTCCCTCCCCCTGCCACTCAGTCTGATTCCTTAACTTTGTCTTTGATATTTGGGGCTCCTAGATTGTCATATATAATTGATTCACTCCTTTTGGGTGGTATTCATTGTAAACGGGGCCGTAGGAAGCATCTGACCACTCCCCCATCTTGGCCTCACCTCCCTTATATATTATTTTTATAATTAAAAAATACATGCAACTATTTGTTTTAAAAAAGTAGGATGCTTAGCTGGTAGCACTATTTCCTGATTACCAAGTAGAGAAAGAGAGACAACAATGAGCAGGGTGATATTGCTAATGATATTACTAATACAGAGTGGACTCTAGCATAGTTAAAATCAAACTAAAACACACTTTGAGAGAATCTTGTAGTGTTTCCTTAATGTCTAGTAACAGAATAACTGCATCAGAATCAGGGGGATATTTATCTCAAATCTGTATTCTAAATTCTTAACAAAAAAACATTGTTTCAGAGACGCAGGTTAGAGCTTATATTAGTTAATCTTTGCTGTCTAAGAAATTACCCCCAAACTTGGTTGCTTCTAACAACAAATACTTGTTATCTCATGTGCTTTCTGAGAGCCAGGAATCTGAGAATGGCGTAGCTAGGTGATTCTGGATTAGGGTCCCTCGTGAGGCTCCAGTCAAAATGTCAAGTAGGGTTGCAGTCATCTGAAAGCAAGATTGGGGCTGGAGGATTCACTTCCAAATGGTGCACTCACTAGATATTTATAGAAAGCTGCAGGGTCTTCTTGACTCTTAGAAGGAAGTCACAGTTCCTCACCATACCTCTGCTCCATAGAGCAACTTAAGTGTTGCTATGGTTTAATAGCCGATTTCCCCCAGAGATAGTGATTCTAGAGAGAAAGCAAGGAGGAGCCTGCAATGTCTAGACTTCCAGTCACACACTGCCACTTCCAGTATAATTTACTGTTTAGAAGAAAAGCACTAAGTCTAGTCCACACTAAGGGAGAAGAAAATTAACTTTAAGCTCCTGAAGGGAGGAGTATCACAGAATTTGTGGACACTTTGTAAAACCACCAGAGCCTCAGAATCTGTTGTTATAGTACAAACTCATCCCTTGTTTTTTCCAAAGCTGGTCTGGCTTTCTGGGAAGCAGGTTAGGGAATACCTATTGCAATCTCTTTCTCAGTGCAGCAATCTTTGCTAAAAAGAGAGTGCCTGAGCAGTATCTGCCTCAGCTCTGCTTAAGACCTTGCTAGTGAAAGGGCCTCATCTCACCCAGGGGCCCATTATCTCTTTGAACAGATTCACCTTACAAGATTGTTTTTTTTCCCCCCTTTTAAATTGAGCCAGTATCTATACTGCATGGCCTTCCTACACCAGTTCTTATTTTTCATATCTAGAGTAGGTTAAAAACAGAAATGTTTTGTCCTCATCCTGAAGCATTCTGGTTCTGGAAGATGGTGATATGGTTTTAAAATCTTCATAGTTGAATATAATGAAAAGCAAGTCTTGAAAAATGTAGAATTATCTGATGAACTCTGCAGAGCAAAACTGGAAAGATAAAGACCCAGGAAAAAAGCCTGGAATTCGAGGTAACTGTAAAGCTGAGATGAAGAAGATATATCTTATATCATAGAAAAAATGGATTTAAAATACATTCTTGTACCTTTGTCTAGAAATTTAACTTTGATAAGTATGAGATATGGAGATATAAACTTTTGTCAACATTTCACAGCTGAAGATGAACTCTGTATTTCTTCTACAAATTTTGTCATGTATAGTCATTCAGGAAATAAAAAACCACAACAAACTATATGATAGCTAATGTGCCACTGTCCATATTAAAGGGAGCTCAGAGCAGGCAGGGCCAAGATGGTGGAATAGCCAGACACTTCTGGTGATCCCACTTACAACAAAGATTCTAAAGAACAAGTGAAACGATTATATTTATGACAAGCTAGGTGCCCTGAACATCAAAGGCAAAGTTAGACTGAGCAGCAGAGGGAGGGAGAGACGGTTCAGAAGTGCAGAGGAGTTGCTGGACCTGAATTGCTGGGGTGCCTCATGTACCATTCCTGGGAGCAGCTACGGTGGGCTGGTAGTAGTATTCTGCCACAGTCTCATCAGGCAGAAGCAGCCAGCCACACAGCCTACTCACACCTCCAGAACCAGAGAAGAACAGCACATAGGCAAAAACTAAGTACTTGCGTATATTTTACCGTGGCCCCCACCCACAAGCCAGGATCAGAGGCTGTTGATTTCCCAGAGCCTGAGATTGGCCCCTTTGAGCACTGGGAACCATTCTCCTGGCCTTGGAGAAGGAATAAATGCTCTATTGTGGGAAAAGATAATTTGCCAGCTCCACTAACCTGGGGAGCTCTGGAGAGAAGCAGCTCCTGTCTAGACATAAAGGGCCCATGGACTTTGAATGTCTTTCCCCCCTGCATGGACCAGAGTGGGCCTATTTCAGGAGACTGCATGTGATTCAGCTGTACAGTGGAGAGGCGGGTGTTTGATATTTAACACCACTTTGGCTATTAAACAGGGTCCTCACCTAACTACATCAGAGGCCTAAGGATTGGTGGCCCCACTCAGGTTACCAAGCCACCTGTGACAGGGGGCCAAGGATAACTGGTACCTCTCAGTCCTTACAACCAAAAGCATTGGGTGCCCATGGTCCATCTGCAGAATCTGCCCACCTGTATGCTCCAGGGAAGAGAGATACAATTTTCTCAGATACACTTGGGGGATGATTCTTAGATCCCTGCCTTGTTCAGAGCATGACCCCCTGCTGAAACCAGATGGCAGTACCTACACGAATCACCCCTGCCCCTCTAAGACTAGGACAGAGCCTGTACCACACACTTGATGACCAGCTACCTGGACACCTGAGGTGAATCCATACAGGAAAAGTGAATGGACCCCTAGCCTGATATACCTGATAATAGCTGTAACCACCTGGTGACAGGATGTCAGAGCTTCAAAGGTGAAAATAATCAGGCTAGCTCACTCAAGAAACTCATTTGGGCACATCAAAACAAAACAAAGCAAGAAGCTAGGTTACAGTAAGCAAACTTAACATAAACTAATATAATAAATTATAGATGGCTCGGAGACAACAGTCAATATCAAAACACATAAAGAAGCAAATCATGATCACTTCAACAAGCTCTCAAAACAAAGAATCAAGGAATCTTCCAGATGAAGGTGTATTCCTGGAGTTACCACATGCATGATACAAAAGATTAATATACAGAACTCTTCAAGACATCAGAAAGGAGATCAAGCAATACACAGAGCAAGCCCAGGAACACACAGATAAAACTGCTGAAGAAATTAAAAAGGTTATTCAAGAATATAATGAAAAATTTAATAAGTTGCAAAAATTCATATAGAGACAGCAATCAGAAAGTCAGAAGATTAACAATAAAATTACAGAATTAGTCAACTCAATAGAAAGCCAGGGGAGCAGAATTGAGCAAGAGGGAGGTAGAAATGGTGAGCTTGAAGATAAAGCATTTGGCACCAATATATTTGAAGAAAAATCAGATAAAAAAATTTTAAAAAATGAAGAAAACTTTGAGAGACTTTATCAAGAGAAATAACCTATGAGTGATGGGAGTACCTGAACGGGGAGGGATAACAGAAAACACAAAAAAAATTATTGAAGATTTGTTGGCAGAAAACTTCCCTGATATCGTGAAAGATGAGAAGATATCTATCCAAGATGTTCATTGAACTCCACATAAGGTAGATTTTAAAAGAAAGTCACCAAGACACATTATAATCAAACTTGCCAAAACCAAAGATAAAGAGAGAATTATAAGAGCAGCTAGGGATAAATGAAAAGTCACCTACAAAGGAAAGTCAGTAAGAATAAGCTTGGTCTACTCAGCAGAAACCATGCAGGGAAGAGGGCAATGGGATGACTTATATAAAGCATTGTAGGAAAAAAAATTGCCTGCCAAGAATCATATATCTAGCAAAACTTTCTCTTAAATATGAACATGAAATTAGGATATTTCCAGAAAAACGGAAGTTTAGGGAATTCATAAAAACCAAACCAAAACTACAAGAAATACTAAAGAGATTTCTTTGGTAAGAAAATCAGTAATATCAGGTATCAACCCAAGACTAGAACACTGGACAGAGAAATCAGGTGTCAACCCAGACAGAGAAATCACAAAAATAAATCAAGGTAAAAAAAAAAAAAAAGCTCAAAACAGGGAAACAGTGATGTTATTAAGTAAAAGAAGACAACATTAAAACAAGATAGAGGGATTAAGAAATGTAGTCATAGATCTTTCATATGGAGAGGAAGACAAGACTATATAAAGAAATAAAATTAGGTTTAAACTTAGAAAAACAGGCAAAAATATTAAGATAACCACAAAGGAGACTAACTACCCTACACATCAAAATAAAACACAAGAAAAAAGAAAATAGAGACTCAGGAAAAACAAAATCAATAACAATGAATAAGAGGAAAAGACAATATATAAAGATATATTAGCCAGCACAAAAAAAATTAAGTGGGAAAAAGAAACTGTCAACAAAACACAAAAAAGACATCAAAATGCAGCACTAAATTCTAACTTACCCATAATTATGCTGAATGTAAATGGACTAAATGCACCAATAAAGACATGGAGAGTACCAGAATAGATAAAAAAAAAAAAAAAACATGATCTGTCTATATGTTGCCTACAAGAGACACACCTTAGATTTACAGACACAAACAAACTAAAACTCAAAGGATGGAAAAAAATATAACAAGCCAAAAACAATCAAAAAAGAGCAGGAGTGGCAATATTAATTTCTGACAAAATAGACTTTATAGTTAAATCCACCACAAAGGATATGGTAGGACACTATGTAATGATTAAAGAGACTATATACCAGGAGGATGTAACTATATTAAATATTTATGTGCCCAATGACAGGGCTGCAAGATGCATAAAACAAACTCTAACGGCACTGAAAAGAGAGCTCCACAATAATAGTAGGAGACTTCAACACACTACTTTTGGTGAAGGGCAGGATATCCAGAAAGAAGTTCAATAATGACACAGAAGATCTAAATGCCACAATCAACCAACTTGACCTCACAGACACATACAGAACACTCTACCCAACAGCAGCAAAGTATAGTTTCTTTTATACTGCACATGGAACATTCTCTAGAATAGAGCACATATTAGGTCATAAAGCAATCCTCAGCAGAATCCAAAATATCAAAATGTTACAGAGTATCTTCTCTGACCATAAGACCCTGAAAGTAGAAATCAACAACAGAAAAAGCAGGGAAAAGAACTCAATACTTGGAAACTGAACAATACCCTGCTGGAAAAAGACTGGGTTATAGAAGACAGTAAGGATGGAATAAAGAAATTCATTGAATCCAGTGCAAATGAAAACACTTCCTGTCAGAACCTTTGGGACACAGTGAAAGCAGTGCTCAGGGTCAGTTTATAGCAGTAAATGCACACATACAAAAAGAAGAAAGTGCCAAATCAAAGAAATATCACTACAACTTGAATGAATAGAAAGACAGCAACAAAATAAACCCTCAGGCAACAAGAGAAGACAAATAAAAAAATTAGAGCAGAATTAAATGAGCTAGAAAACAGAAAAAGAATTGAAAGAATTAACAAGACCAAAGGCTGGTTCTCTGAAAAAAATAAATTGATAAACCATTGGTCAACTGACAAAAGAAAAACAGGAAAGGAAGCAAATAACCCGAATAAGAAATGAGATGGGTGATATTACAACATACCCAGCAGAAATTAAAAGAATCGTATCAGATTACTGTGAAAAATTGTACTATAACAAATCTGAAAATCTAGAAGAAATGAATGAATTTCTAGAAACACCGCCAACCTAAACTAACACAAACAAGGTAGAATGTCTAAATAGATCCATAACAAAAGAAGAGATTGAAAAGGTAATCAAAAAACTCCCAACAAATAAAAACCATAGTCCAGACAGCTTTGCTGCAGAGTTGGACGAAACTTTCAGAGGAGAATTAACACTATTGCTACTAAAGATATTTCAGAGCATGAAAAAAGACAGAACACTCCCAAACTCATTCTATGAAGCCAGCATATAAAAAACATATAAAGACACCACAAAAAAAGAAAATTGCAGACCTATATCCCTCATGAACTTAGATGCAAAAATCCTCAGCAAAATTCTAGCCAATAGAATTCAACAACATATCAAAAAAATAATTCACCATGACCAAATGGGATTCACACCAGGTATGCAGGGGTGGTTTAACATTAGAAAAATAATTAATGTAATCCATCATATAAATAAAACAGAAGACAAGAATCACACGATTTTATCAATTGTTGAAGAAAATGCATTTGACAAAGTTTAACAGCGTTCATGACAAAATCTCTCAGCAAAATAGGAATAGAAGGAAAATTTCTCAACATAATAAAGGGCATTTATAAAAAGCCAACAGCCAGCATCATCCTAAATGGAATCTGAAAGCAGTCCCCTTCAGTTTGGGAACCAGACAAGGATGACCTTTATCATAACTCTTAATCAACACTGTGCTGGAGGTCCTAGACAGAGCAATTAAGCTGGATAAAGAAAAAAAGGACATCCAGATTGGCAAAGAAGTAAAAGTCTCTCTACTTGCAGATGAAATGATCTTGTACACAGAAAACCCTAAAGAATCAAGAAAACTACTGAAACTAATAGGAGAGTTCAGCAGAGTATCAGGATACAAGATAAACATAACAAAAATCAGGTGGATTCCTCTACACCAACAAAAACAACATCTAAGAGGAAATCATTAAATCAATACCATTAACATTAGCCCCCAAGAAAATAAAATACTTAGGAATAAATCTTACCAGAGATGTAAAAGACTTATACAAAGAAAACTACAAAACACTTCTGCAAGAAACCAAAAGAGACCGACGTAAGTGGAAAAACATACCTTTCTTATGGATAGGAAGATTTAATATTGTAAAAATGACCATTCTACCAAGAGCCATCTATAGATTTAATGCAATTCTGATCCAAATTCCAATGACATTATTTAACGAGATGGAGAACAAATCACCAACTTCATATGGAAGAGACAGGTCCTGGATAAGTAAAGCATTACTGAAAAAGAACAAAGTGGGAGGCCTCGCTCTACCTGATTTTAGAACCTATTATACCACCACAGTAGTCAAAACAGCCTGGTATTGGTACTACAACAGAAACGTAGACCAATGGAACAGAATTGAGAATCCAGACATAAATCCACCCACATATGAGCAGTTGATATTTGCAAAGGCTGCAAATCAGTTAAATGGGGAAAACAGTCTTTTAAATAAATCGTGCTGGCATAACTGGATATCCATCAGCAAAAAAGTGAAACAGACCCATACCTCACACAATGCACAAAAATGAGCTCAAAATGGATCAAAGATCTAAATATAAAATCTAAAACGATAAAGATCCTGGAAGAAAAAATAGGGACAGTGTTAGGAGCCCTACTACATGGCATAAACAGTATACAAAACGTTACTAAGAATGCAGAAGGGAAACTAGATAACTGGGAGCTTCTAATATTCAAACACCTATGCTCATCTAAAGACTTCTCCAAAAGACTAAAAAGATTACCTATAGACTGGGGAAAAGTTTTTGCCTATGACATCTCCAATCAGCGCCTGATCTCTAAAATCTACATGATACTGCAAAAACTCAACTAAAAAAGACAAACAACCTAATTTAAACAGGGGTAAAAGATATGAACAGGCACTTCACTAAAAAAGACATTCAGGTAGTAACAGAAACATGAGGAAATGCTCAGGATCATTAGCTGTTATAGAAATGAAAATGAAAATGAGATTCCATCTCACTCCAACAAGGCTGGCATTAATACAAAAATTACAAAATAATAAATGTTGAAGAGCTTGTGGAGAGTCTGGAACACTTACGCACTGCTGGCAGAAATATAAAATGGTATGACCACTTTGGAAATTGATTTGGCACTTCCTTAAAAAGTTAGAAATAGAGCTATCATATGATCCAGCAATCCCACTCCTTGGAATATATCCCAGAGAAATAAGAGCCTTTGCACGAACAGATATATGCACACCCATGTTTATTGCAGCACTGTTTACAATAGCAAAAAGATGGAAGCAACCAAGGTGCCCATCAACGGATGAATGGATATATAAATTATGGTATATTCACACAATGGAATACTACGCATCAAACAACTATGCAAGAACAATGATGAAACCTTGAATCATTTCATAACATGGAGGAATCTGGAGGGCATTACGCTGAGTGAAATTAGTTGCAAAACGAAAAATACTGTATAAGACTATTATTATAAGTACATGAGAAATAGTTTAAACAGAGAAGAAAATAGGTTTTGATGGTTACAGGGGGGAGGGAGGGAGACAGGTTTCTACTAGTTACATAGTAGATAAGAACTACTTTAGGTGAAGGGAAAGACAATACACAGTACAGGCGAGTTCAGCACAACTGGACTAAACCAAACGCAAAGCAGTTTCCTGAGTGAACTGAATGCTTCGAAGGGCAGTGTAGCAGGGATGGAAGTTTGGGGACCATGGTTTCAGGGGACGTCTAAGTCAATTGGCCTAATAAAATCTGTTAAGAAAACATTCTGCCTCCCACTTTGGAGAGGGGCATCTGGGGTCTTAAACGCTAGCAAACGGCCATTTAAGATGCATTAGTTGGTCTCAATGCACCTGGAGTAAAGGAGAATGAAGAACTCAGAAGACACATGGTAAGTATGAACCCAAGAGACAAAAAGTCCTCATAAACCAGAGACTACATCAGCCTGAGACTAGAAGAACTAGACGGTGCCCGGCTACAACCAATGACTACCCTGACAGGGAACACAACAGAGAATGCCTGAGGGAGCAGGAGAGCAGTGGGATGCAGACCCCAAATTCTCATAGAAAGACCAGACTTAATGGTCTGACTGAGTGTAGATGGACCCCGGTGGTCATGGTCCCCAGACCTTCTGTTAGCCCAAGACAGGAACCATTCCCAAAGCCAACTCTTCAGACATGGATTGGACTGGACAATGGGATAGAAAATGATACTGGTGAAGAATGAGCTTCTTGGATCAAGTAGACACATGAGACTATGTTGGCATCTCCTGTCCAGAGGGGAGATGAGAAGGCAGAGGGGGTCAGAAGGTGGCTAAATGGACACAAAAAGAGAGAATGGAGGGAAGGGTTGTGCTGGCTTATTAGGCGGAGAGCAATTAGCAGTATGTACCAAGGTGTGTATAAATTTTTGTATGGGAGACTGACTTGATTTGTAAACTTTCACTTAAAGCACAATTAAAATTAAAAAAAAGAAGAGAGCTATTTGGGTTCTCAGTAGAGCCTTTGAGGTTGTGAATAAGTCTTCCTCCTTCCTAAGTGGGGATACATCTTTTTTCTCTGGAAGTTTGGAATAGAGTAGAGAATTAATTGTCTATGAAACTCAGGATGTCTACAAAAGGAGCTATGAGTATCTCAGTCTCTGCCCAGTTGTTAGGTTAAGTCAGGGCTAGGCTGCAATTCATGTGTTACTGGGGCATACTAAAGGGAGCTTAGAGAGAGGGAAGAAGGCATGGCAGTTCAGAACAGGGATATGAATCTTTTCCCTGAGAAGTACGACAGATACGGTAGGAACTACTGGGGGTCCTATGAGCCCAGATTGAATTGTAGGAGTTTCAGGCAACTGCTGTCTGTCACCCTAGAAACTTCCTGGCTAGTGTCTCATCATTGTAGGAGGCACAGATACATCACCATGAGAACAAGGTCATGAAGGGGCACCAGCTGAGCCCTTAGAAATATCTAGTGTGTCTTAAGAGTCCCTGGGTTGTGCAGGCGGCTCTGGGTGGTGAAAACACTTAATGCACTTTGCTGCTAATAGAAAGTGTGGACGTTCAAGTTAAACCAGAGGCGCCCAGGAAGAAAGGCCCAGTGACCTGCTTTCAGAAGATCACAGCCATTGAGAACCTTATGAAGCTCAGTTCTACCGACAGGTATGCGGTCCTCTGGAGTCACAGTCAATCTGTGGTGACTTTTTCTTTTAATGTCCCACGTCCATGCAAAAGACCCTCCAGGTGAAGACCCTACCACCTAAAAAAAAATTTTTTTTTTTTAAGTCACTAGAAAATGTTCTGTGTTTCAGTTGTATCACTTCCCTTGCCACCAATGGGCCTTACGTTAGCAAATGTGCTTTGCCACTTGCTGCTTTACGCCCACCACTTCGGCAGTGTGTTATCACTGGGAAAGAAGAGGGAAGGAGGCTTCAGACCTTCCCTGTTCCCACCCTATCCCGTCCTGGATTACCACAGCTGGTGCTGTCTGAGCACTTAGAGGATTGTCTTCAAATTAGAAAGAGAATGAAATTTTTACCACTCCAAAATGGTTACCAAAAAAGAAAAATTCATCAATAGATACTGAAAGGTCTTTTGTCAGCAAATTTATTATTTTATTTGCCCTCTTCCTTTCAAGAAGTATGTTTTTTTGTCTTCAGGGTTGAGATTTTACATATATCAACCTCCAATTTAAATAATTGGAAAAAAAGGAACAAAGTGGGTTTTGTTAAGGGATAAAGCCAGATATGTAGGTTATGTTCAAAATCACAAAAGAGCTAGTTGGGGAATGGGGATTTGAACCCAGACAGCCTAACTCTGGAACACAGCATTGTACTTTGCTATTTTCTGTTCTTTGACTAAAACTGTAGAAATGAAACTGATACAATTGCCTGTCCTTTATATTAAGAAAAATTATATTAGCTACTGTCAATTAAATCTCATGCCCTGTTTGGTTTGTGAAAAGCTAGTCAACTTTGCTCTCAACCTTCTAGAAGGCATCAACACATACACATGAAAGTTGATCTACTAATTAAAAGAGTTAGATGCACTGCTAATTATTTTCTTTCTGAAACAGAAATGATGAATGGTACATGACCAGAATTCAGTGTGACCCTTTAGACATGGACAGCTTGACTCACACATTTCATGATTAAAATATGATAGTGCTTTGCTTTCACATCTTTCAAATCTCTTTTTATTTATTCATTCATTTATTTATCAACTAGTAATAGATTTGTGAAATGTCTATTGTGAACAAAACACTATGCCAAATTCTGAAAAGACACACACACAAAAAAACAGATTTGATTGTGAGTTAATTAATGGACTAATCACTAAGTTATTTGAAGGATGAATAGGAATTAGCTAGAGAAGGGAGTACGAGTTTTCCAGGCAAATGGGAAACTAAAAAGAATAGAGATATCTCAGGCTGTGGTGTAGTATTCTCTTAGTAGGGCTCACATCTAGAGTTCCCATGTGAAGATGCTGGGAATATGAATATGACTTGAACACTGACATGCATTTATAATCAGAGTTTAAATTATATTTCGAACAAAATAAGAGTCCTCAAATGGTTTGAAGTTTGTGATGTGATAAGATTTTGTTTCAGAAATGTGACTCAGCTATGGTTGTTCAGAATAGGTGGTTGAGGAGGGAAAGAAACCAGTTAGAAGGACACTGAAAATTCAGGTTAGAAATGATGAGGTGGACCTATACTTTGGTCCAAGATGGAGTAATAAGAAACAGCTTTTCCCTTCTCAGAGAAACAACCAAAAAAAGAGCATATATAGGAAATGGCATTTTTAAAGATAATAGACTTGCAGGCAACGAAGGGTAGTGATAGGTGAGAGAAGGGAGACATACGAGGCAAACCCTATGATTGTCCCAACTCACTGCCCTGAGAGAGTTTCCAGATCATGGTGCAGGGGCAGGGAGGGGTATCACGGCGTGACACAGCACACTCCTTCAGATGAAAATACAGAGCTAATAGTCTGGGGAGACCAAGACAGGTTTTACAGGAGAGAGTACAAAGAAGAGTTTTACAGAGATGGAACTCCAGAGGTCTTCAGAGAGTCCTTCTTTGCACTCGCTGTAAGAACCCTGAAGACAAAAAACATACTTCTTGAAAAACATACTTCTGTAAAACCTGCATAGTTAATTGAGCACTTATTAGTGCATGCATGGGAGAAGGCTGCCTGAGGCCAGAAAAAGACCTACCAGAAAGGATTAGAGGAAAGAATTCCCTATGTTACATGTGGCAAGGAATAGTGTCACTTCTTACAAACATTGTATGGGATATGCAGAAGAGTTTTACTTAGGTCATGGGAAATAATTTGTCCTACCCTGAGCACTGCTCTGATACCATCAAGCAAATCTTAAAAACAAGACCTGAAGTAACCATCTGTTTCCAAGTAACTTAAATGCATCCTGGAACAAAGTTCAACTTAGGTGTGTCCTGGAACAAAGCTCAAGAAACTGTATAGGCACACGAAAAAATATCTAACACTCAAGAAGATAAAATCCACAGTGTCTGGCATACAATTGAAGTTATCAAGCACGCGAAGAAACAGGAAAATATAATAAGGAGAAAAATCAATTAAAAGAAATACAGAATTGACGCAGATGTTAGATTTAGCAGATAATGATATTTGAAAACCTACTTTCAATGTATTCCACATGATCAAAAAGCTAAGTAGCTCAACAAACTCCAGCCTCAATAAAAACAAAGAAAATTATACCAAAATCAAAGTTCTCAAATTAGTGATAAAGAGAATAACCTTAAAAGCAATCACTGAAAAAAGACATGTTATGGAAAGCAGAATGACAGCAGACATTTTTGTAGGAAACAATGAAAGCAAGAAGATAGTGCAACAACGTCTTTACAGTACAGAAAGAAAAAAACTGTCACACTAGAATCCAAACTAAGCAAAATATATATTAAAAATGAAGGGAAAATTATTTTTTCAGATAAATAAAAGCTGAGAGAATTAGTTGCCAGAAGATCTTCGCTACAAGAAATGTAGTTCTTTAGGCAGGCAGAAAATCATACCAGATGGAAATCTGGTTCTACACAAAGCAATAAGGAACACCAGAAATGGTAACTACATGCTTCATAAAAGTCATTGAGGCTCCTATCCTTCTCTCTTAGATTATCATTTCTGAGAAATTCAGTTCTTGATTCTCAAGCAGTCTTGTGGAAGGTCCACACGTGAAGAATGTGACCTGCTGTCAACAGACATATGTGAGTTACTTTGGAAGCAGATCCTCCAGTGCCAGTCAAGGGGTCAGGTGAGGGCAACCCCGTCTGACATCTTCACTACAACCTCGTCCAAGATCCTCAACCAGAAATACTCCAATACTCATGCCCCACAGAAACTTTAAAATGATGTTTGTTGTTTCAAGTACAAAACAAAAACAAGAAACAACAGAACAAACAAAGCCAGCATACAAACAAAAGCAAATGCGCGTACACCTTGACCCCCTTCTACAGATTTATCGTGCAGGTCAAAGGTCCCTGGTGGTGAAGGTGGTGTGCGCTTAACTATTAACTTGAAGATTGAGAGTTTGAACCTACCCAGTGACACCACAGAAGAAAGGCCTGAGGATCTGCTCCCATAAAGAAGTCTACAGCCAAGAAAACCCTATCAAACAGTTCTACTGTGTAACGCATGGGATTGCCATGAGGCAAAGTCAACTCAATGGCAACTTCCTTTTTTTTTTTTTTTAATCGTACATATATACTAGCCCTTGTATGGACATATACATACATACGCTCACTGTGGCATGGTCTGTAAGAGAAAAAGACTGGACACAAACAAAAAGACCATAAATAGGGACTATTTAAGTAAATTATTGTAGGTCCTTAAGAAAAGAAAATAGGTGAGGACATTAACTAAGAAAGCAGGTACAATGGGACCAGAAAGGTTACACATATGTCAGATGTTAAGGTGGTAGAATAAACTATTAATAGTTAGAGGTGAGGAGAGTGGAGGAGACAAGGAAGACAGTCTTGGCTGCATTTCTTAGTTTTCATACCACCAGTCCCTGCCTGAATTATTGCAAATGTCGACTAGCCTGTCTCTCTGCTTTTACCCTTGAGCCCCTCCTCCACCTCCCTACGGTCAATCTTAACATATGAGCCGGAGTACCTTTCAAAAGTTAGATAAAGTCATCCCTCTATTCAAACCCTCTTAAGGCTCACCTTTTCACTTGGCCCCAGATATTTTTCTCACCTTTATAATTTCCTTCCTCCCATCCCTTACCCATTTCATCCTGTTCTTGCCATCATGCTTGCCTTGCTATTCCTCACACAAACCAGAAATACTCCTAGCCCAGTGCACTTGTCCTAGCTGTCTCTCTAACAGAAATGCTTTTTCCTCAGAGCCACGAAGCTGACTTCCCCAACTGCAAGTCTCTGTTTAGATATTACTTTCTGAGATAAACTTACCTTGATTATGTGATTTATACTGCACCTGTCTCCACACTACCACTGAGAATTCTCAATCTCCCTAACCTTGCTCTATTTTCAATTGTTTTATTTCTTACCATTTCTGGAGACTATAAAATACCCTAATTTATTACATTTATTATTTATGGTCTGCCTGCCTTAAGAGAATATAGAATCCACAAGGAAGAGGTTTTTGTAGCTTTTCCTCTTCCTCTCTCTCTCTCGAGCTAATATATCCAATGTCCATTGAGCAGTTCTTGCCAAATAGCAGGTGCTTGATGCATATTTTTGGATGAGTGTGAATTAATATCTCTAATTTGAGTCTGATTGAAGGACTTCTTAGTGAAGCTGTGTCCACTCCGATTCTAGATGTCAAATGTCTATTATTTTAGTTTAGTTGATGTTTATTTGGACTTTTGTGTGGTCACACAACTGTGCTATCTCATACTGAAACTGTTTTTCAGTAGGTATATTATAAAGGAGTAATTAAGAATTGTTGCTAAAAGTATTGAAGGTGCATCACAAGTTGAAAGCAAATTTGCTCTTAAAACGTAATGTTCAAAATAAATGCTGAAATGTATAAAATGAAAAGATGAGAGATTATGTATGTGTCATGTATTTGTATAATGCTAACTCCAGAAGTTGCTTTGAATTTCAAACCGGGAGGCTGGGGCACAACCAGCCCTCTCTGAGGTGATGACCCTAAGTGAAAGGGCAGTTCCACACACCTATTGACATTTTCACAGACCTTTTTAGAGTTTTCAGCGCATATGTAATTTAAGCATGTCATATTATGGTACATGATATGAGGCCCCAGAAGCAGTGTAAAATTATGTAAGTTTGAATCCACTTGTGAAGTGGATTCAAACTGTGAAGTGATGGCATTTGTAGCAAAATAACATGAGGGATGGCTGTGAACCTCACAGAGCCCCTGGATACACTGATGGATCTTTGAGGTGAAAAGGAATAGAGTGAGGGTCTGCATGGTGACTCCTAAGAGCTGCCAAACCTAAACATGTAAGTGAGGAAATGGCTAACAGTGCCCAGAGTTTTGTCACCCTTGGGGGTGGCAGGAGTAGTGTTGGTGGTATTTTTCAGTTTCCATTTTGATCAAAATTTTGTAGGTTTTATTCTGATACAGAACAAATAAAGTGTTAGTGTAATGGTTTACAGTTTAATGTTTGAAGCCTATGTGTTCTCCTATTCCATTACGTATTTGAGAATTACTGTACTTGCCTTTTTGAGAGACTGGAGCAGAGGTTAGTTAATTGCTCAGTGCAGTGGTTAATTGCTTGGCTGCTAACCAATATGTTAGCATTTCAAATCCACCAGCTGCGCCTTGGAAACTCTGTGGGGCAGTTCTACTCTGTCCCATTGGGTCTCTTTGAGTTGGATATGACTCAATGGCAATGGGTATTTGCCTCTTTGGGAGACTTAGGTATATTAAATTGCTAGTTTGAAGAGCCAACTGTGCGTTGTGGGAAGCCCATGGCTTTGTCATTGCACTCTGGCCACCATCCTTGCAGGCCACAAATTCTGTCAGTGATCTTCATTACAGTATAGGGTGGACTGAACATCAGAGAAGTTGGCATCTGTAGTCTAGTGTGACAAGCTAACTCACCCACTGTACTTCAAGGTGAAAATTTAGTATGTGCCTACATTCTCAGAAGACCAAATAGAAGACACCTGCACTCCAAGTTTGAATCAGATCTCTGGTGTTTGCATTTACAAAAACATTTAAGTGGAAATAACTTTTATTTAATACATCAGCTAATGTATCTTTTAACACAATTGACGTCTAGACTAAATTCCTTGCTTCATTTGAGTTTATGACCATGTTTTTCCCTATAGCTTGAAATGGGAATCCAAGAGTTTAAATTAAAAAAGCGAATTTGTAAGCTTTCTGATTTAAAAATTTCAAACATTCACATTTAATTCATTGCTTTTTTTTTTTAAAAGAGTTTAAATTAAAAAAGCGAATTTGTAAGCTTTCTGATTTAAAAATTTCAAACATTCACATTTAATTCATTGCTTTTTTTTTTTAAAAATAACTTATTACATATATTTTGTTTTTTATTCATGTAAGGTATCCCCCTTTTGATTAATGGAACTCTTAGTTACATACATGGAATTTAGAGGTCTAATATCTGTGCCTCTACTTTGATGGGTTATATTTCATTTTGTTCAATTGATCAAGACAAATTTCCTTTATTTTTTGATATATAAGAAATGCTCTGGTAAAATGAAATAAGAAAGCTTAAAACTAGATGTGCTACTATTGAAAAAAATTCTTTCACTTTCTTATTTTGCTTAATATAATCAATTATAATTAAAGAATAAAATCATCTCTAATTTTTTTTAATTTATGTTGGTAGGATATTAATTAAAAACACCCACACTTTTTGTCAATGCAAGTCATATGCCACAATTTATGAGTTCAATTTTCTTAATTGTGTCAAGTTCAACACATAAATAAATAAGGAATTTTTTTTTTAGGTTTCAAAATGTGTAGTAAAATAAGTTGCACCTAACATTATAAATATCGTTTATAAAATATATATATTGAGCACTTGCTATAGATGCCTGGTGATTCCAGAAATAAATAATATGGAGTCCTTTTCTTTAAAGAGCTAATGTAGAATGCAAATTGCATCTTGGAGGTCAGGTGAAAAACAGGGAAATAAGATGAGAAAATTATAATTTCATGTAGAGGGAACAACTTGAGAAAATGCACAAAGGTTGAAAAACAGCAGAAGTACAAAAATAGTTGAATGCACCTACAATATAAAATGCATCACATGAAGATATTGGAAGGATAAATCTTTTTTCTCTGTTATCAGTTATTTATTTTGCATTAAACATACATACTGAGGAAATTGAATTGACTCTAAGTTTTGTCTAGCGTATGTCCAAGGAGTGTCTGAGGGAACTGGGGAGTAGTGGGACAGGAGGTAAAATGAACAGTGTCCTGCAAGGAGGTCTCATCTTGAGAGAAATGGAGTGTGACCTATACATATCCTTAGAAGTTGAAGCAGAGTAAAGCTATTGAGTAGAGCATGTTTTCTTTTATGAGGTATTTTTTTCAACCCAACTTGACTATATCATGCTAAGTCTTATGTAGGGTAAATGGTCACATAATAAAAGCCAAAAGGGTTCATCATCCAACATCTGTATCCATTATAGGGAAAGAGGAAATTATGGATCTCTCCAACAGAATGTAACACACACAGATACACACACACACGCACAGGTACGCACACACACAAATGCCATTCCATCTTTCTTAGCCCTAAACCAGACCACCACACCATGTTTGGTTGATGACGCCCAGAAGAGTGGTGAAAATGCCCCATCAGACTTAGTGGCATCGCAAGTAGGAGAAGGTGCCATCAAACACATATTTTGAAATCCAGTGGAGTGAGGTAGGGTGAGAGGTGGTGATGCACTCTGTATCAGATAAAGCAGTGCTGGTTACTGTTGGAGAAGGGGTGTGTGATACCCAGTTTATGACCAGGAAAAGATGGTAACCAGAAAATATAGTTATCCTCAGTGAGACCCAGTCGTGGAGTGGTAATGGCTAGAGAGAAAGAAAGCTTTGGTTAAGAGATGTTTGCTTAAGGAACAAATCCTGGTGACTTCCAAAACTAATTGAAGGTCATTTTAAGGGGGCTGAATTTCTGTATAAACAAAGGAGGAGTCAGTGGGATTTGAATTAGAAGGTAAAAAAAAAAATGCATCCATAGATTGCTGAGGCATGAGGAAAAAAGTATGTTTCACAAACAGTATATTCATTAAGTGAAAACAAAACTTAGACACTAAAAAGCATTATTTATAATCTTACTACACAGAGGCACTGCAGTGCAACAGGTTTCTCTTTATATATAGCCTTTCTGGCCTAGATTTGTAGTTCTGCCAAGATGATTTACTAGGCCACAATCTTCCAAAGGAATTGGTTAGTCTACTACGCAAATAAAAATAAATAAAAATTTTTTTTTTTTGCAAATAGGGTGTGTAAAATCACCCAATAGGATTAAGTGACCTTGAGATAATTTGTCGATTACTATGCAAATTAAGTGACTATTGTCTACCAAGAGAATTAGTCAGTTTTGCCATCCTGCCAGGCTTATAAAGGTCAATCCCACAGAAGTTGAGGGAGGCCTCACTACTATCAAGAAGATCCTGGAGCGGAGCGCATCCATCGGACTTAGGGTCCCTGTACTGAGAATCTCCTGGACACAGGAGAAAAGAGAGTTGTAATATTGAAGAGGGTGAGAAATGTGACAACCATAGCAGAGCCCAGCAGCAGAGAGAAATAGCGGTAGCATTAAAGGTGGCAGGAACCAGGAGAAGAGTGCCAGGTGGCTGCAGTGGCCTTGATGGTTATATTGCTAATCTTTTGAATTTAATTTTTAATTACACAATCCTGAAAGGAGGAAATCTGTAGTTAAAAAGCTTCTACCCAGTTTGGCAAAATTTAAGTGCTTATGGGTTTCAAGGGACTTTAGAATTGTTATGAAAAGAGTCAGGAAGAGATGGGGGTTTTCAGATTAAATGAAGAGGTAAGGAAACATTTAGAACAAAATTTGTGAATTAGAGAAAGAGCAAATAATCTAGAAACCTCCTGAGTTCAGCCAGTCAGTAACAGGACGGTCAGCGCTAGAATCTACGGCAGTGAAATGAATGCAGTGGGTGGTAAAAAGGTTCTCTTCTCCTCACTGTCCACATTTTTTTTTTCCCTCAGAGAAAGATATTTATATATTTGCATTACCACAACTCCTGAATAAAATAATCTTTCAGCAAATTTCATTTTCTAGGGTTTCATTTTCCAGTGGTGATTCCAAATAAAATGTAGATAAAAACATTAAGTGTAGCTACCTGCTGCTCTGGCACTGGGCAAGGTTCCCTGGAAGGCATTCTAATATGCTCACAATGAGTGCTTTCTGTGCTGCTGAATTATATTGTACAATCACAGAATAATTTAGAATAAAAAGTAAAGGTCAGGCATTTAACGTTGCCAGGAGTGATCTTTTCACTCCCAACTCTTTGTGAAAACATCTGTATTAGCAAGTTCAGATGCATCTCATAAAGAAGCCATTTAATTCTCTCCAGGAACCTTGTTTCTAATTTGAAAGGACCCCTGTGGGTAATGGAGTCTGCTGAAAACATTCACAGGAATGTAAAGTCCTTGCTGTCCTCCTGAGGGATTCTGTGACAATGGGAAAACTTAAGCCCGAGGCCAGCAGATTCCACACTAAACATCACTGCTGAGCATTCAGGCTCTCTCTTTGATCCCAGGAGTTCAGAAAGGGCTTCTCCCCCTTCCTCCTCAGGAAGACCGTGGGTCTGCCAAAGGCCAGGTATATTATAAGTCTTTGATTCATAGCACACTTAACTGGCTATTACACTTCTGTTATTAGATGACTATCAGCAATGAAATGAAACTTCTTTTTTAACTCAAATTCCCAAGGTCACATGAAATAAAAATAGCATCTTGTAATACTGGCTGGAATAAGAGCTTTTCACATAATGAATATTCAATACATGCTATTCGACTTAAATAAATCACACATATTATTTCATTTCATTGAAGAATCAGTGGATTAATAAGTTGAAGAAACTAATAGGAGAAACTGAATTTCTCTTTAGTTGAGTTCAACCAATAGTATTAAACACTCGCTGTGCAACTTACCCAGCCCTGAGGGAGTCACTGTAGATACTCAGGAGGGTCAGGACATGTCCACTTTATCACACCCCTTCACAGCTGAAATGGTACGTACATTGTTTTTAATGCTCAAACAAAAACCAAGTTAGTAGTTTCTAGGTTAATTCCTATTCATGGAGACCCCAAGTGCTGCGAAGAAGAACTGCGTTACATAGGGTTTTCAATGACTTCCCTCTGAGGCACCTCTGGGTGGGTTTGAACTGCCAACCTTTCAATTAGTAGTTGATTGCTTAACAGATTGCACCACTAGGGACTCCCTCTAATATCCAGCCCTTAACAATACACAGTTAGTTCATAAGGGTTCTTCTCTTACTTTTTTGCTTCTGTGAGGCTCATCAAAGACCTGTGTATTTTGAGATTCAAGGAAAACCATTTTGTTCTCAATTTAGTCTATATATCAGTAGGATTTTATGATGGAAAGTATGCTCCTGGAAATACTTACATCCTGTACTTTAGTGACCCTCCTTCTCAGTGTCCTTTTCTGGCTCTTCCTCACCCTTTCCTGGGCTCTACTACCAGAGTTTAGGGCCAGGCTACTTTCCCATCGCCATTTTCACTCTTTCCCTGGGTGATCTCCTGCATGTCCACGGCTTATTATTGCCACAGGTGTGTGTCTCCAACCAAGATGGCACCTCTGCATTCATGTTCAATCATTCATTCAGGAAATATGAGGGAAACAGGAGACATTTCCCAAAATGTTAAATCAAGAAATAAAGATGGAGTTGCACAAGTAGCTGCTAGGAATACTTGAGGCAGGAAGAGTTGAAGGAGGTTATTTCTGAGAAGTGATATGTGAATTTAGGAAAGGTGAGGTGATACATTTATGCTTTTCATCATAGGCTTCTCTGTTCCCAGTGATTCTGAAAGTGCTGCTCACTGACCACTTCATTAGTGTCAGCCTGATTGGTTGTTAAAGAGGCAGATCCTCTGTCCCTAAGCCAAATTTCTCGAATCCGAACTAACGGTGGCGGTTATTGTACATGACTGAGTTTAAGAACTAAAGTTTTAGGCCTATTAATTTACTTTCGAATGTTACTTTGGCCTCATTCCACAGGTCTTTTGTGTATATTTGTTTTTGCATCCAGTCTAATTTCAATTTTGCTTTTTTTATTGACGCAGAAGAATTGGTTTAATTTTCATCTGTGTATTTTTTGATACCTTTATTGTATTTAATTATGGCCAGAGATTATTGTTTGAGACATTTCTAAAATTTTATTTTGACAGGTTTTTTTTTTAAAATATTTAACATTTGAAACTGTAGTTTGGAGACTTGAAAATTATGTTTATTTTCTGTTTGGCATACATTTTTTATTGTTATAATATACTTACTAAGACTTGAGCATTTCCAGCCCTTTATAACTTCATTTAGTTTTTTCTGTACTCAAGGTATCAAAATCTGAGAAGACTATATTAAAATTCCTCATTATAATTCCTCATTATATTACCTTCATGTATACATTCATGTATAATTTATTGTGTGGATGTATGTTTTTATTTTTCTTCTCTCCTTCTAAGAGTGGAATTACTGAGGTCAAATGGGAACTCAATATTTAAATTTTTGAGGAATTACCAGACTTTTTTTCCAAATGACTCTATTATTTTAAATTTCTCTACATCCTCGCCAATAATTTTTTATTAACTAACATTTTAAATATAGCCATCCTAGTGGGTGTGAAGTGGCATCTCATTGAGGTTTTAATTTCCATTCCCTTAATACATGTACTTTGTTTATTTCATAAAACATCACTGAATCCCATCTATGTATCAGTCATCAATCTAGACTTAAGGGATGTAGTAGTGATCAAGAAGAGTGAAGAGTCCCCTGCTGTCTTGATGGTTAACAGTCTAATAGGGGGCAGTGGTGGTTCAGTGGTAGAATTCCTGGCTTCCATGAGGAAGACCCAGGTTCAATTCCTACCAGTGCACCTCAAGTGCAGCCACCACTCATTTGTCAGTGGAGACTTGCATGTTGCTATGATGCCAAACAGGTTTCAGAGAAGCTCCTAGGCTAAGATAGACTAGGAAGAAAGGTCTGGCCATCAACAGCCAGAAATCAGCCTATGAAGAGCCTATGTGTCACAATGGTCCAATGTTATTACACATACAAGTCACTGTGAGTCAGGGGCCAACTTGACAGCAGCTAACAACAACAAAGAGGACACATAGAGAGGAAAGACTTGTTTTTTTTTAGTTCTGTGACAGAAATGAAACAGGGTGATATAAGAAGGCAGGCTTGTGTTTTAGGTAGGGGAGGAGGATAACCAAAGCTTCTAGGAAAAGGTAGACCTTCTGTTAAGACCTGAATTAAAAGGGATGACAATCATGTAAAGATATGAGGAAAGACCATTCCTAGCACAGTGAGCAGCTAGAGCAATGACCCTAATGTTGAATAAACATGAGTGTTCAGAGGACAGAAGGAAGGTGGATGTAGTGGGGGATGTAGTGGGGGCACAGTGAGCTCTGAAGAGAGTGCTAAGGGATGACTTGAGAGAGGAAGCCAGATAAGAGATCCTGCAGGGTCACAGAGAGGGCGGTTGGTTACTGAAGTCTGTAACAATCCCCACAGCATAACATTTAGAGAATTTGCTAATAAAAATTATGTGGCAGTTAAGGGAAAGAAAGGAACTAAGGAGAAGTGCTAGTTTCCTGGGCCTAGCAGCTTGATCACTGGTGTGGCCTTTAGCGAAATGGGTAAGAACTAAGACAGAAATCTGTTTGGTGGTGCATATAAGTCAAGAGTTCAAATTTGAACATGGTAAATTTAAGATTTTGCTGAAGATTATTCAAAAGCAGCTGTAGTGGTACATCAACAGAGAACCACCAGAAATTCAAGCCAGATTCAGAAGAGGCTGTGGAACAAGGGATATCATTGCTGATGTCATATAGATCCTGGCTGAAAGCAGAGAATACCAAAAGTTGTTTACCTGTGTTTTATTAACTATGCAAAGGCATTTGACTGTGTGGATCATAACAAATTATGGGTAACATTGCAAAGAATGGGAATTCTGGGACACTTAATCGTGCTCATAAGGAACCTGTACGTAAGTCAAGAGGCAGTCGTTCAAACAGAACAAGGGGACACTGCATGGTTTAAAGTCAGGAAAGTTATGCTTCAGGGCTGTATCCTTTCACCACACCTATTCAATCTGTATGCTGAGCAAATAATCTGAGAAGGTGGACTATATGAGGAAGAACAGGGCACCAGGATTGGAGGAAGACTCATTAACAACCCAAGGTAACTTCATCAGCAGATGACACATCCTCACTTGCTAAAAGTGAAAAGGACTTGAAGCACTCACTGATGAAGATCAAAGACCACGGCCTTCAATATGGATTACACCTCAACATAAACAAAAATCCTCACAGCTGCACCAGTAAGCAACAACCTGAACAGAGAAAAGATTGAAGTTGTCAAGTATGCTCCTTAGAAGCAAGGATGGTGAGGCTACATCTCACATATATTGGACATGTTATCAGGAGGAGTCAGTCTCTGGAGGAAGACATCAGACTTGGTAGAGGGCCGGCAAAAAAGAGGAAGACCTTCAAGGAGATGGATTGACACAGTGACTGCAACAATGGGCTCAAGCATAACAAGGATTGTGAGGATGGTGCAGGACCTGGCAGTGTTTTATTCTGTTGTACATAGGGTCACTATGAGTAGGAATTGACTCAATGGCACGTAATAACAACAATTTTAAGATGCTTATATATGGTAAGTGAATAAGTTAACTGGATACCCACTTCTGTTTTTCAGTTTAGTGGTCCAGGCTGGAGATAGGTACCTGGGCTTCCTTGGGACTTCATCAGCAGAATAATGAAGATGAAGAAGAGAATGTGTCAATGGGCTGAATCTTGGATTTGCCAATATTTAGAGGTGGAATAAAAACTTACAAGGATATTGAGAAGAGCAATCAGCTGGTTCAAAACTACCAGGGAGAGTGTGGTGTTATCAATATTAAGAGAAGAGAGTATTGAAAACAGACTCTGGTCAATAATTTTTAATTGGACCTAGATGTTGAGTAAGACATAATAGAATTCTGTCACTCATGTGAATTCTTCTGGATTGCGTGGTGATTCACAAGTTTCATTGAATATGTGAATATACAATGCAAATGATTAAACTATGTACTGAAAAAACAAACCTAATGCTGTTGAGTTGATTCTGATTCATGGTGACCCTATAGGACAGAGTAGAACTGCCCCATAGGGTTTCCAAGAAGTGGTTGGTGGATTTGAACTGCTGACCTTTTGGCTAACAGCTGTAGCTCTTAACCTGCACCTCCAGGGCTCCAAACTATGTACAGAGACCAAAATTTCAAGTGCTTTTATTTGTTTTATTTTTTTTGTAGCCTGGGAATGACAATGCTGGTACAAAAAAAAAAAAGAAAGAAAAAGAAAAAACCAAAAAACAGGGAAATTCAGAAATCACAAATGAGAAATTAGCTTCTTGCTCCTCATATGTGTATATACAGAGAAATGTATGTGTGTGTTTGTGTGTGTATATGTAGATACTCTATGTGTACACATAGATACTCTCTATATAACATCCCCACGTGGTGCAAATGGTTAAGCACTCAACTATAACTGAAAGATTGATGGTTTGAACTCACCAAGAGGTGACTCAGAAGAAAGGCCTGGCAGTCTGTTTCTGAAAGGTCACAGGCTTAAAAACCCTATGGAGCAGTTTGACTGCCATATGGGGTTATCATGAGTTGGAATTGAAAAACTCATTTGATTTAGTTTACTTTCTACATGTTGGCTACAATTATTTTGGTAATCCAAAGACTTTGTTCAGTAATTAACAGACAAGGAGAAAATATTTGCAAGAAATTTATCCAACAAAGACTTGCACAAAAATGTATTTAAAAAAACTCTTACACTCAGTAAAAAAATATACAAACAACTCAATATAAATGCTTAATTCATAATGGAAGATAAACAAATGACCAACAATCATATGAAAAAGTGCTAATACTTTGGTTAAAAGCAATGGATATCAATTGATTAAGTAAATAATAATAAAATAAGAACATAGACGGCAAGAGCCTGAAACATCAAAGGAAAAGAATTTTCCACTAGGGAGTTTTTTTCTCCTTTTTCTTTTCTTCTTCCTCCTCTTCTTCTTGTTCTTCTTCCTCTTCTTCTTCTTCACCTCCTCCTCCTCTTTCTTCTTCCAAATGATGTGTAAAAGACCACATGGTTAAATTCCAGAGAAAGGCAATAAAAATTATGACACCAATTTACACACAGTAAGAGTTCTCTGATCATAAAATTTGGGTAGCATTTAGTTGGAAAAAAAGAATTCAAGGCTTGTCAGAAAGGAGAGCAGGTTCATAGAAGTTACACAGATGAGAATAACCAAGGAACTGTGATCAATTTTCTATCCACATGTTCTTCTTGTACCATCTGCTGCTGTACAGTGTCTGTGTTTTCCCACTCACTTCCTTTACCTTTACATTATTTCAAATTCCATGAATTCTGACACCAAGGTTGGGCTAAATATATCCAGAGGGTATTATTGAATGGTTTTGTTGAAGCAATTCAGTGATACCTTGCTAAACAAAAGGTGATATACGTATGAATCTTTTATGTTTAAGGTTTAAGCCTATTCCTAAATTTGCACAAGCCCTCTCTGGTACTAGCCCTTGACTTCCCTATAAGACCGCCACCTTAAAGGAAGAGGCAACTCCAGGAATCCTTTCTTTCTCTCTCATTTTCAATATCCTAAACATGGTAAAACCCTTCTCTTTGTAGATTTCTGTATTAGGGCCAAGCACACGCTAAAGTACACTCACGTAAATAAATTTTCTGATAGGAATTGAGAAATATTAAAACTTCACAATTTGTCCAAATAAGTCAAAACCTGATTTTAGAAAACCAGATTGTCTTGTTTATATTTTTGTAATAACAATATTAAATGAAATATTATTATAAAAATTAATATTATATTGTTGATATTAATAACTATTTGTTAAGTAAAATCTTTATAAGAATAGATAGTTCCAATATTAAATAAATTATTTTATTATATGAGCAGACCTTCTAAATTTATTTTATAATGTTATTATAACTCCCATAACAAACCCGGAAAGATGTCTCCCCCAAATCTTATAAATTAATCCCATCTGTTGATAAAATGAAATAATCTAAATAAAATACAAGTTGAAGCCAATAGTAACACACCATGAACTGGTATCATTTAAGCAGACAATGTAAACAGGGCTCAGTACCAGGAAAGGCGGTACTGTATCACATCTATGTGCCATATGGTTACCAATAGCGCTACCTGCATTCTCATGGCAGAATTACTTTCTCATTGCATTACATAATTATCTCAGTGCTAGAGATGAGAAAGAATCCAGATAGCCTGAGTCTGCACTATTAATGCGTCTCATATTAAAATCATATGTAACCTCTTTATAAACTTTTAATAACAATAAAACCCTTAACTCACAAACCTATTAATAATGGAAGATCCTATATCCAGCATGCCAAAAGAATGTAATTAAATCTGTCAAACTCAAAATGAGCAGTTAAATACTGAAATCATTGAAATAAAATAAGGAACATAAAAATGTAAGCTTCTATCACAAGCCTTAAACATTGGCTTGGAAATTCCAGCCAATCAAATAAAATATGAAAACATAGTTATAAACAAATACTGATTGCATATTTAACACAAATCTTAGATGAAAATAAATTTTAGATACATTAAAGTGTAAAAGAAGAAAATAGAAATGAATACTTATTTGATACAAAAGGGAAAATGATTTATTAAAATAAAATATAATACAACTAATTGTAAAATATGTTTTTAAATTTTCCCTGTTAAAACATAAAATGAAATTAAAAGTTAAATAACTGGGAAAATATACACAAATTAGAAAAATGAGGGATTAATATTATAAATTCCTAAATAACTTATGCAAATTGATAAGTAAATAGTATCCCTTCCCTTACAGAGAGATGGACAAAAGCAATACACAAACATTTCATAAAAGAGAAGATAAAATGGTTAATAGATGTATAAGATTTCTATTCATATTATTAATTGAAGGAAAAAAAAGGACCACAAGATTTTGCTATTTTTCACTGTCAAATTTATCTCCTTTCCCCACAAACATCCAGTTTTTACAAGTTGGCATCCCAACAATCCACTAAAAACCAAACCCACCGCTGTCGAGTCGATGCTGACTCATAGTGACCCTACAGGACAGAGTCGAACTGCCCCACAGAGTTTCCAAGGAGCACCTGGCGGATTTGAACTGCTGACTTCTTTGTTAGCAGCCCTAGCAGTTAACCACTACCCCACCAGTGTTTCCAAACTCATTGGATCAAGTCAGTTCCAACTCATAATGACCCTCTACAACAGAGTAGAACTGCCCCATAAGGCTTCTAAGGAGTAGTTGGTGGATTTAAACTGCTGACATTTTGGTTAGTAGGCAAGCTCTTAACCACTCAGACACCAGGGCTCTTCATTAGAATTAAAAAATATATATATATAAACTTGCTGAGGGGCAATTTATTAATAATGATTAATATTACTTAAAAAATTTTTTTTTGACTCAGCATTTCAACTTCTAGAATGTGGAAATTCACAGAAACCAAAAACAGATGTGCAACCATAAAAAGCCATGACCATGTTCAAGTGGATAATTAAAACAGTGATAAACTGGAAGCAACTGAATTGTCCATTAATGGACAGTTGATCAAATAAGTGACATCCATTCAGCTATTGTAATATCAGGCATTGAGGTTAATATGTAAAATCCTAACAACGATACCATACAAACTGCTTCATAAAAAAATCTTAGTCTAATAAATTGTTCTAGAATAGCTGGTGTAGCATGTCCTATGCATTTGTAGTTAAAAAGATAAGTTGTTTCATCTGCATTTTCCAATATTTATACCATAGAATTAACTGCAAAAAGAAAAAAAAGTCCTTATCTATATGTACATACATAGCACATATTCAGAAAAATGTTAAAAAAAATAGGAAAAACCACTCAAAGTGCTGATGATACTTTTTAAAAATGTTTGTAGTGCTTTTTCAAAGTCCTTTTGGTTGTTTATTGTTTATAAATTTTCTACAGTGAATATCCTTAAAAGAAATGTAAAGACCAATGAACATATGAAAAATTGTGTATCCTTAGTACTAACAAAGAATGAAAACAAACATGAAATATTTTTCACCAACATTATTAGAGTTTTAGGAGGATACGCATACCCAAACACACACGCATATGCACAATACATTATATTCTATATTACATTTTATATATTTTTTTATATATGGTATATTTGCCATATGTATATTATATATATAACCCAGTGCCATTGAGTCAAATCTGACCCATAGTGACCCTATAGGATTATATCTATACATATGTAAAATATATATTTATATGGCAAAGTGGTTTTGAAATCCTTTTGGCAATATTTTCATAACCCAAAAAACCCAGTGCCGTTGAGTCTATTCCGACTCATAGCGACCCTATAGGACAGAGTAGAACTGCCCCATAGAGTTTCCAAGGAGCGCCTGGCGGATTTGAACATTTTCATAGAATTCTGAAAAAAATAATGAGCAGTGCATTGGCTTTCTCCTTATATATGACCTTTTTGGCGCTTGGTTTGTAGTTCTGCCAAGATTATTTGCAAGGCCACAGTCTTGCAAAGGAATGGGGCAGTTTAACATGCAAATAAAGGGTGTAAAACTCTTGCAGGGATTTGACAGTTTACTATGCCAGTTAGGAGCATAAAACCCTTCAGGGCATCGGTAGGTTACTAAGTAATTAGGTAGCTGTGGTCTACTGGGAGGATTTGTCAGTTTGTGGTCTTGATGAGAGGAGTAGGCTTATCAAAAAGCCAATAGCACAGAGATTGCGGGAGCCTTGCTTCCATCAAGAAGAAGAACCTGAAGCAGAGCACGTTCTTTGGACTGGGGGTTCTTGTGCTGAGAACCTCCTAAACCCAGGAAAGGGCCTGCTGAGATACAAAAACGGTGATAGACAGCATGGCAACGGCATGAGCAGCAGTTGCAGTGGCACAAGCCACCAGGAACCAGAACAGTTCACGATGGCTGTGGTGGGCTACCCAGCCAGAGAGAGATGTGTGGGCCTTCAGGCAGGAAGTATGCTGTCAGAGCGGGTTGCCCCCAGGCAATTGTCCATGAAGTTGAAGAGCTGTAACACTTGCTGGAGCAGGGCAGAGGCCAGGCTAAGCAGCACCTGGTGGCAGACGCCTGAGTGGGGGCCCAGCCTGTGAGCAAGACCAAGAAGCACAGGCTGTCTGAGGGTACAGCAGAGCAGGAACTGAGAACTGTCCTGGCTGGAAACTGTCCTGAATGACAAAGCTAATCTTGTCCGGTATTGTTCCTGTTAATTCCAAGTTGATCCTGATCTTGAATTGTACACTGTTACTTCCCTAATAAACCCCATAACTGTGGGCATGATTTGTGAGTTCTGTGTGACCACTGTAACAGTTTTTTAACTCAGCAGAGAAGTAGAGAGTGCTGTGGGGAGGACAGCTGGTGTCAGAATAGGTAACAAGGTTGGAGAGTGAAGTACGTCTCATAGGAATCCACTCTGTACTGATCTTGATTCTCTTCCCCTCTCCGGAAGCTGGGTGGCTTCTGACTCTGCTACTTCATATAATGTAATTCTCTGGAGGAGTAATTTCACTGACAAGGATTTTTGTCTTGTAACCAGTGATGTGAACCTAAGGCTCACATAAGTTTGATCAGCAACTACATACGGAAAAGCACAAGCTTTCCAACCAGGATGACGCAGATCTGAATCTTGGCTCAGTGGTTTGATAGTTCTATCGCGCACCTCAATAATGTCTGTGTCCTCAGTTTCCTACTGATTAAAATGGAGATAATGAAAGCCAGTAACGTAGAGGGTTAGAGAAAAAGCCTGTGGGGGCTGTGTCTTAGGGATCAACCTGTAATGGCTGCTTGTTTTGTGGTAACTACTCCTGTGGTTATTATTATTGCTAAGGAAGCATTGTAAGCACACTAATTGTTCAACAATAGAGAACAGTAGAACAATTTTGATATAAACTATTTATAAAAATATTTACTGGTATGAGGAAGCACGTTTGATATGTCAAAGAATAGACAACAAAATCACATAACGCACACATACATATATATATACTTGTTTAGTCTGGAAGCACTTCTGAAATCCTATTTAACCTACCAAAATATTAAATAGTTGATATTTTGGAGTGGTGAGATCATTGCTAATTGCTGTATGTGCAGAAACATTTAAAAAAAAATTATTTTTTCCTAAAGTTTACTCATACCCAACCAACACTAACATAATCATTTTCCTTTTTTTTTGTGTTCTCTTTCAAAAGTAGTCAAAGTTATATGTTATAGTTAAAATATACATGTAATTGTGTGTTCTTTTTTTAAATTAATTTTATATATTTAAAATTGTACTTGTTACTTTATAACCTATATAATCATTTTTATGACTGCATAATGCCACGTTTAGTTAATATAGGATATTAACTTATGCAATATTGGGGGTTATTCTGTTTCCCCATTGTGTTTTGCCCTTAAAAATTGCACTGCTATGAAAATCTATATACATACATATTTGCTTTGTTTCACTTTGTCTGGATTATTTCCTTGGCGTAAATGTCCAGGAGTGGGTATGTGATATTCAGTGGGAAGAATATTTTCTTCTAGCTTTCATTCCCTCTCAGGATATACTTATGTCAAAGGCAATTGCTCTGATTCTCCAAATTCCTGGCAATGTAAAATGGTATTCAGTGCTCCAAAGCCTTACTAAGGCTGCATACTGTGATTTAAACATTACTGATTTTAAATGAACATTAATACGTGTTTCCTTAATAACATTAATAACATTTCCAAAACCCATTGCTGTCTGGTCAGTTCTGGTTCATAGCCACCCTATAGAACAGAGTAGAACTGCCCCACAGGGTTTCCAAGGAGCAGTGGGTGGATTCTAACAGCCGACCTTTTGACTTGCAGCCAAACACTTAACCACTGTGCCACTGCAGTCCCTTGATAACATAAGCATTGCCTTAATAACATAAATATTTTCCTAATATTATTTTAATTTACTTTTTGTAGAGATTGAACATTTGACCACATTTTTCACTGTAATATACTGTCTTATTTGAGTTGTGGGTTTGAATTATTAATTTCTCATTTTTAAACTTATACAATAATTTTTGGGTCCTGGTTCAAAAAAACAAGTGTAAAATACATTTTGAAAGAGATATGGTACTATAGACTAAATGAGAGGTGACATCAGAAAATTATATTTAACTTTGTCAAAGTTAGATATAATGGTATTATGGTTTTATAAGTACAAGTCCCTATTTTTGTAATATTCTTATTGAAATATTTAGGAGTGGCCTTTTTTTTTCTGTGCTTTAAAATGTTCCACAAAGAAAATAAATAAGGGGGAAAAATAGATAAAGCAAAAGGGGCAAAATCATGAAAATTATTTTATTTTATATTTATGAGTTTATGGAGACTTCTCTTTTGTTTGCCAATTTACACAAATTTTGAAATACACTAAAATATTCATATATATTTGAATAGATTTTTTAATATTTTATTTATTTTGTTGTTTTTGTTCAGAATATACACAGAAAACATATACCAATTTAACAGTTTCTACATGTACAATTCAGTGACATTGATTGCATTCTTCGAGTTGTGCGACCATTCTCATACTCCTTTCTGGAGTTGTCCCTCCCCCATTGACAAAAACTCACTGTTCCCTAAGTTTTTTTTATCTAGCCTTTTGAGTTACTGTTGTCAGTTTGATCCCATATACTTAGATCTTGAAAGAGTACAAGGCTCAAGGCAGACATTCTTTAGAAGTTAAGCTAAACTATTGTTTGGTTTTGAGAAGACTTCAGGGAATATTTTTGGTTTAAGGTTTAAAGATTATCTCAGGTCAATAGTTTCAGGGGTTCATCCAGCCTGAATGACTCCAGAAAATCTGGATTCCATGAGAACTTGAAATTTTATTCTGCGTATTTCCCTTTTTGATCAAGATTTTTCTATAGAATTTTTCATTAAAATGTTCAGTAACGGTAGCTGGGTCCCATCCAGTTATTCTTATCTCGTGGCAAGGGGGGCAGATGTTCACAGTGGCAATTAGCCACTTATTCCCTACCTTCCTCCTGTTCCTGACTCTCCTTCCTCCTCTGTTGCTCCAGGTGAATAGAGGTCAATCGTTGTGCCTTGGATGGCTGCTTACAAGCTGTACTACACAATGAACTAGGAGGTAGAACTAAAGCACTATAAACACTATTAAGGCAATTAACTGGAATGTTCCGTGAAACCATGAAACCGTGACCTCCAAACCAAGGAACTGAATCCTATGAGGTTTTTGGTTGTACATAAGCAGCCTCAGCAGCTACTCTTTTTTTTTTTTTTTTTGTCATTTGTTTTAAGTATATCTATCACATAACTTTTGCCAATTCAACTTTTTATAGACGTACAACTTATTCACAGCAATTACAATAATCAGCTGTGCAACTCTACCTTTAATCAATGCAATTTTTCCATCATCATTAATCCTCCGTTTCCCCCTCTATTAGTTATCTAGTGCTGCTATAACAGAAATACCAGAAGCGGATGGCTTTAACAAACAGAAATGTACTTTCTCACAGCTTAGAAGGCTAGAAGTCCCAATTCAGAGCATTAGTTTACAGGGAAAGCTTTCTCCTTCTGTCTGCTCTTGAGGAAGGTCCATGTTGAACAGGATAGCCTCTTCTCAGCAGTGCCCACAAGCAGGCCTTTCTCTGGTTCTTGGTCCTTCTGCCCCTCAGCCTGTTCTCTGCAGATAAGTGCCCAGAGGCACCCCACTTCTCCAGGAAGCCTCTTGTCTGAAGGCACTCAGTTCTCTATCTCTCCATGGGTTGCCTCCCGAGCCATCTTGAGCTGATCTCCTGGTTCTGTCACCACCGTTTCTATCCCACCGCTTCTTGCTGTCTTGTGCCATCTTTGGTGTTACAGCTCTCTTTGTGTCTCCTGGTTCTAGGAGGTTGTCAGCGAAAGGACCCCAGTTCCAAAGGACTTGCTCCACTCCTCTCTTCTTGATGCTATAGAGGTCCTTATCTCTGCTTGCTTCTCTCTCTTTTTATCTCTTGTAAAATAAAAGACGTAGTTCAACTAAGCGTGTGAATTGGATAATGGTGGTAATGGTGGTCATTGGGATAAGGGTAGTGGTTTGAGTCACATCTTCTAGTAAGGCAGTGACTCAGGATGCATCCATCCTGATCCTGTCTCATTAATATAAGGGACAATTCATTCTCAAACAGGGCCATAACCACAGGCAGAAAGGCTAGGATTTACAACACGTTACATCTGATCACAAAATGGACGAGAAACCACACAATGCTGGGAATCATGGCCTAACCAAGTTGACATATATTTTGGGGGGACATTTCAACCCATAATACCACCTCTCTCTTGCTTCTGGCCATCACTAATAAACTTTGATCTCTATACATTTGCCTTTTCTTGTCTTTTTATATGAGTGAAATCATATGATATTTGTCCTTTCGTGATTGACTTGTTTCCCTCAGCATATCTCCAAGTGGTAGGTATCCATATCGTAGAAAGGATCAAGACTTCATTTCCCCTACTGGCTGAGTAGCATCCTGTTGTATGTACATACCACACTTTGTAAATCCATTCCACAGTAGATGGGCATTTAGGCTGTGTCATCTTTTGACTATTGAGAATAGTGCCACAATAAAAATATATTTGAAATAGAAGTAAAAAATCTTTATTGAATAAATACACTGGTATCTTTCTTTCACATTTCGGAAACCTATGTGTTAAATGGAAACCCTGGTGGCATAGTGGTTAAGTGCTACAGCTGCTAACCAAAAGGTCGGCAGTTCAAATCCACTAGGTGCTCCTTGGAAATTCTATGGGGCAGTTCTACTCTGACCTATAGGGTCACTATGAGTCGGAATTGACTCGACTGCAATGGGTGGGTTTTTATGTGTTAAATACCTTGGTTTAATTTTTTTCAAGAAAAATCGATAACAAGGTTTAAGGTCCATAGGTAATATCTTCTCTTGCCTTTTCTAAGAGGCCAAGCAGTCCTCTCATGGGTAATCTTTCCAAAATAAACTTGTTTGCCTTACTGTCATTAACATTCACTTTGTTTGTAATTCTGACAGCTCTGAGGATTAAATTCTCCATGTATTGATTTGGATGTGCTCTTTGTCATGTTTTGATCAAAAGAAACATCTTTTTTCTCTGCAGTGATAAGGTACAGTAGATAGACTGCATAATCTTTCACAAAAGTCATTTCTAAAGCAATTCCCCTTTCCTGAAATCCACTTGTTTGTTATTTCACCTTTTGAATGATAAATTAGGGATGGAGGTGATAACTTTTCCTTTGGGTAGAAAAGGCCAATGGAATTTCTAAATCCAAAACTCAGAAACAGTCAATGGGCATCGTTTTAAGTATAGCTGTTCAAAGCAGAAATCTCAATTGGCTGATTTCTTAGAAAGTCAGCGGTGAAACCAATTAATAGGCAGAAGATGAAAGACACTATTTTGGCTTTTATAAATGTGCAGTTGAGCCACTGCAGGTGAAAAAGAAACAAAATGAACATTTATTTAAGACCTGTGCTAGTCAAGTTCACAGATACGATCTCATCTAACTAATTCTGTTTTAAGAGTCAGGTATTAAAACTGATTTAATGAAGAAAAAGCCAAGGACTTGACTGATGCAGCTGAACTAAGTGATGTTTTATGCTTTAAAGCCCTCTCCAGCCTCACAGCAAGGTCTGCATTCCTCCACCAGATGCTACTGAGAAACAGGGCTCAATAGTCAGGCAGGTCTGGTCATGGACTACATTTAAAAGTCTTCAAAGAGATTTCAAATGTACCTGCATAGAAAGTGAACCAGTCCTCTTCTGCTTTAGGTGTAGACAGAAGAGAACCAAGGAGCACATGTAGTACTTTCCAGACACCGAGCACTGGATAAACAAAGAAAGGAATCTTCAAACAGATTCCTTCCTCCTTAGTTTCATTTCAATGAAAGAACATATAGGGACTTTGTATGGAAATGCTCACAATAGTATCTCAGCAGTAGATATTCCCCAATTTCTCTACTTTGAAAATGAGGTGGATATTTTCCCTGCCGGATTTGCAGCATCATTCTTATTGTTGAGGCAAAATTGGACCCAGGTCTCCTGCATGGAAAGTGAAAATCCTACGACTGAACCACCAATGCCTTCAGTGTTATAATGGCTCAAAATGAGGTAAGATAAAATATGTGTAAAATACAATGGAATACTACGCATCGGTAAAGAACAGTGAAGAATCTGTGAAACATTTCATAACATGGAGGATCCTGGAAGGCATTATGCTGAGTGAAGTTAGTCAGTTGCAAACGGACAAATATTGTATAAGACCACTATTATAAGATCTTGAGAAATAGTATAAACTGAGAAGAACACATACTTTTGCGGTTATGAGGTGGGGAGGGAGGGAGGGTGGGAGAGGGTTTTTTACTGATTATTTAGTAGATAAGAACTGCTTTAGGTGAAGGGAAGGACAACACTCAATACACGGAAGGTCATCTCAGCTGGACTGGACCAAAAGCAAAGAAGTTTCCGGGATAAATTGAATGCTTCAAAGGTCAGCGGAGCAAGGGCGGGGGTTTGGGGACCATGGTTTAAGGGAATTTCTAAGTCAATTGGCAAAATAATTCTATTATGAAAACATTTTGCATCCCACTTTGAAATGTGGCGTCTGGGGTCTTAAATGCTAACAAGCGGCCATCTAAGATGCATCAATTGGTCTCAACCCACCTGGATCAAAGGAGAATGAAGAACACCAAGGTCACATGATAACTATGAGCCCAAGAGACAGAAAGGGCCACATGAACCAGAGACTTACATTATCCTGAGACCAGAAGAACTAGATGGTGCCCGGCTATAACCGATGACTGCCCTGACAGGGAGCACAACAGAGAACCCCTGAGGGAGCAGGAGATCAGTGGGATGCAGACCCCAAATTCTCATAAAAAGACCAGGCTTAATGGTCTGACTGAGACTAGAGGAATCCTGACAGTCATGGTCCCCAAACCTTCTGTTGGCCCAGGACAGGAACCATTCCCGAAGACAACTCATCAGACGTGGAAGGGACTGGACAATGGGTTGGAGAGAGATGCTGATGAAGAATGAGCTAATGATATCAGGTGGACACTTGAGACTGTGTTGGCATCTCCTGTCTGGAGGGGGGATGGGAGGATAGAGAGAGTTGGAAGCTGGCAAAATTGTCACAAAAGGAGAGACTGGAAGGGCTGACTCATTAGGGGGAGAGCAAGTGGGAGTATGGAGTAAGGTGTATATAAACATATATGTGACAGTCTGACTTGATTTGTAAACGTTCACTTGAAGCTCAATAAAAGTTTAAAAAAAATGTGTGTAAAATGCAAAGCAATTTAGAAATATAAGAGATTGTATTTCTGCCAATGCTGAATTTTGGCCCAGTTAAATTTTTAACAAAGAAAAGGTTACATATGTCATAATATTTCAGGTTCCAATATTCAGAGTGGGAAATTGAGACATTACCCTTCATGCCCTCAGCCCTATAATTTTGCAAGAAGACCACAGAGTGTGGGAGTGGAGAGGCCCTATGCCATAACAGACAAGCTGGCGAATGATCTTTTGACAAGTTACTACTCATTTGATTGACTGTGGACTTCATTAGCCAGACCTGTAGCGCCAAAAATAACGCAACCCTTCTTTGGTCCCTAAAGTGTTTCTCATTCTCAGGGAATCCTTGCATCTGTTGAACTGTCCCTGAATGTTCATTAATTTCAAGGTGAGGTAAATGTCAGCTTGAAACTAAAGGTGATCTAAATGCCGTGGCACCCTACGAGTATTGAAATAAAGAGTGCTCGTGAATTACTGAGCCTAACGAGCGCTCATTCCCAATGCTGAACAAGATGCAGTGCTCAGGCTGCCCTCACCTTCAGGCCTTAGGAAACCCGGGCTCCCCTCAGCACCTGGGTCGCAGCCTGCAAGAGAGTGCCATTTGGTAATGACTTACAAAATGAGTTGGCATTATTATTTTAAATGTTAATCTTGCACATCAAAAGCACTTGGGCCACTTCCCAAAATAATATAATTCTAGCCCAACATGAGGCAGTGCTCTGTAGGAGAAAAAGCTCCAAAATAGGAAGCAAGATACCGAGCTGTTGTGCCGCCTTTGGCACTGATTAATTGTGCAAACTCAAAACCTACAATTGGAGTCCTCAACCAGTTTCTCAACTCCTTGCTTTCCCCAAAACACTGTGTATTATTTTTTTTATCAGTTTAACATATTAACCTTGTTAAAAATATAATGGGGAAAAAAAAAGCATTTCAAAGGAAAAGCATTTCAAAGGAAAAGCAAGACTTGTCCCAAACTTTCATCCAACCATTGTCACCAGGATATCACAATGACAACCATCCACTTCTACCAGGGCGATCCCAAAGTCACCTCCCTAGCCCTCTATAATGTGCTTATAACTGTATTTTATGATTCACCAGTTTTAGACACTATAAATCAACGTTCTGTGAAGATGGGGCAAGTTTGCCTTACACATATACAGTACCCTTCCCCTTCAAGAATTGCTGGGTGGTGCAAAAGGATAGCAGCATCTGCTGCTAAGCAAAAGGCTGGAGGTTCTAGTTCAACCAGAGGCATCTATGGAATAAAGACCTGGCTATCTACTTCCAAAAAAAATCAGCCATTGAAGACCTTGTGGAGCACAGCTCTACTCTGACACATACGGGGTTGCCGTGAGTTGGAGTTAACTGGAAGGCAACCATTTTTTTCCTCCCCTTTAGTCTCCTCCTAATGTTAGTCTCCTCCTAATATTTAGTTCTACTTGAATCGAATATGTGAATTTGAATGGTATATTTTAACTTCAATTTTACAAACCTTCAACTTTCAACAGTGTTGCTTGATTTTAGAATCTGTAAACTGAGACTGTTCGCGCATCTTGTGTTTCTGTGGGTCTCTTTTTGCTCCTTCTGCAACCCTAGTGTTTCTCAGCGCTGCCTTAACCTACACATTATTAAGGAAATGCCCGAAAGTTCATATTTTGCTCCATAACTGCAATTATGTCATCCATGGTTTGTCTACAGATTTTTTCAAAAAGTTGTAACCTGATAAGCTACATTTATATTAGTCTGACCATGTAAATGTTCTGCAGTGCAGAGCTGGGTATTTACATTTCTTCCCTCTAACGGTCTAGTCTAATTACATTCATGTCACTCATACAAGTATCATGTTTAGAATCTCCCTTGTACATTCCTCATTTCTCAAAATCCTGCCACATTTTAGTTCCATATTTTGAACATAAATTGGCCTAAAAAATCTGATTTTCTTACATTTTCTTGATGAATGAGGAAACAGATGCCTGTTCCCTAATACACACACACATAAGCATATATGTATATATATATATATATAACAAAATGGCCATTTCAACTTTTTTTACATGTACAATTCAGTGACATTAATTACTTTCATCAAGTTATACAACAACCATAACCAGCATCCTTTTCCAAATTTTTCCATCAAATTTACCTGGTGGTAGGTTGCTGGGCAGAATTCCTTGGTCTTTGAAGTCCTCTATAGAGAGCTGTCTTCTGGCATAACCCTTACCAAAGAGAAATTTAATGCCAATCTCATTTGTGTTGTTTTGGAAGTAACATGTTCTTCCCCCTCCTCCAAAGTTTTAAGAATGGTCTCTTTACCCTAAGCGTTCTGAAATTTTATGAAGATAATCACTAGGTGTTGATTTTCTTTAAAATTCATCATATTAAAATTAGTGAGATCAGCACAAAGTGAAGCTTCATGTTTCTTTTCTTCAGAGAGAATTTCTTCATTTATAATTTCACCCCCTTCTTTTATAATTTCATTTATAATTTCACCTTCCTCTTTTTCCTTCCTTCCTTCTTTCTTTTTTTTTTTTTTTTTTAGTAATATTTTGTCATGTTTTTGGTGAAAGTTTTCACAGCAAGTTAGATTTCCGTTTGACAATTACCACGCTAATTATTTAGTGACATTAGGTATATTTTTCAAATGTGTCAGCATTCTCTTTGTGTTCTAGTTGTTCCAGTTCTAGTACTCTAGTTTCCCTACCCATTTATCTTTTCAGCTTTGGTTTATAGTAAATGTGGACTTGTAGGTCTCATACAAATGTTTTTTAGTAGAGCACCAATCTTACAGGTAATATCCATTATTTTGCGTGCCACTCTGCTACACTGATCCTAGGGGATAGTTTTGGTTCAAAGTTTAAAGTGTCTTAGAGCAATAATCTAAGGGAGTTCTCTGGTCTCATCTGATCCAGTTAGTCTGGATTTTTTTAAGAATTTGAGGGTTTTTTTGTGTTTTTTTTTTAATACATTTTTCTTTCATTCTATCTGGGACCATCTACTGTGACCTCAGTCAGAACAGTCAGTGGTAGTAGCTAAGCATCATCTATTTCTTCTGGTCTCAGGGTAGATGAGGTCATAGTTCATGTAGGTTATCAGCCTTATAGACTTGTTTTTTCTCTGCAATTTTGGTTACTTTCTTACTCTTTTGCTCCTGAGAAGCAGAGACCAATAGTTGTATCTTAAATTGTCATTCACAAGTTTTTCAGACCCTAGGTGCTACTCAACTTCACTAGGAGGCAGAACTTGGACTTTGTGAACTATATAACTCCAATGGACTGAGTTGTACCATAAGATTATGGTCTAAGCCTTAAAACTTAGAAAACCAATCTCAGAATGTTTTTGACTATGTCTGAGGAGTGTGTTTCATTGTGTCTTCAATGAATGTATGGGCCTGCACACACATATCTCTATTTATTTACATGTACATACAGATACTTCTATCCATTCTCACATATATATATATATACTTGTACACAGGTAAAAAAAAAAAAAAATTTTTTTTTTTTTTTTACCTGTATACTTGTATGCCTGTACCCATCCATATGTGATCATGCACTCAATTTTTGGTCTACGTTAGGATTTTTGCCATCTTATAAATGTCAAATTCTTTAGTACCAGCATCCTTTTCTCTCCAACATTTCTCAGCTACATCATTTACTTTGATCATGATGAACTCACTATACCCACATTCAGTGCCACTTTTTTCATCACCAAAAATAACAAGAAGCTACAATCTAAAGCATGTTTCCCCTTTGCCCTCTCCTCTCCTTGGTAGCCACTAATGAACACTGGTCTGTATGTACATATGGTCTGTATGTACACACACACACACACACACACACACACATTCTTGTCTTTTCATAAAAGATGAATCATACAATATTTGTCCTTATGTACTTGACTTAGTTCATGTAGAATTATGCCCTCCAGGTCCATCCATATTATAACATGTTTTGCGGACTCATCATTGTTCTATTCTATGTATGTACCATATTTTGCTTATCCACTCATCCATCGATGGACACTTCAGTTATTTCCATTTTTTTTTTTTTTTGCCATTGTGAATAAAGCTGCAATGGACACAGGCTTGTATATGTCTGTTTGTGTCACTAGGGTGTACACCTAGGAGTGGGATATCTGTATCATAGGGTAGTTCTATTTCTAGTGTTTTGAGGAAACTCCATACTGTTCTTCATACTGATTATACCATTTTACAGTCTCATCAGAAATGGGTAAGTATTCTAACCTCCTCACATCCTCACCAACATTTGTTATCTTTTTTTTTTTTTTTTAAATCAGTGCCATTTTAGCTTGGGTAAGATATTATCTCACTGTAGTTTGATTTCCATCTCCCTAATGGCTAAAGGAAAATCCTGACAACTGGGTCAATAAGCAACATCATGATAAATGGAGAAGACAGAAGTTGCTTGGATCCACAATCAATGCTCCTGGAAGCAGCAGTCAAAAATTAAATGATGTATTACGTTGAGCAAATCTGCTGCAAAAGATCTCTTTAAAGTGTTAGCTTGAGGACTAAGGTGCCTCTAACCCAAGCCGTGGTATTTTCACTTACCTCATAAGGATGTGAAAGCTGGACAATGAATAAGGAAGACTAAAAAGAATTGATGGCTTTGCATTACGGTGTTGGCAAAGAATATTGAATATACCATAGACTTTCAGAAGAATGACGAAATCCATCTTGGAAGATGTATAACCAGAATGCTTCTTAGAAGGAAGAATGGCGAGACATCCTTTCATGTACTTTGAACACGTTATCAGGAGGAATCAGTCTTTAAAGAAAGACATCATCCTTGGTAAAGTATAAGGTCAGCAAAAAAGAGGAAGACTCTTGTCTTAGTTATCTAGTGCTACTATAACAGAAATACCACAAGTGGATGGCTTTAACAAAGAGAAATTCGTTTCTTCACAGTAAAGTAGGCTAAAAGTCCAAATTCAGGGCGTCGGCTCTAGGGGAAACCTTTTTCTCTCTGTTGGCCTTCTCATCAATGTTTCCTCAGACTAGGAGATTCTTTGCTCAGGAAGCCTGGGTCCAAAGACACACTCTGTTCCCGGCACTGCTTTCTTGGTGGTATGAGGTCCCCCCACTCCAGTTGGTTCCCTTTCCTTTTTCTCTTTTGGGAGAGACAAGGTGGTACTCCATTTACACTGGATCAGGGATGTGACCTGGGTAAAGGTGGCATTACAATTCCACCCTAATCCCCCTCAAAGTAAAATTACAATCACAAAATGGACGAGAACCACACAATAACGAGAATCATGGCATAACCAAGTCGACTTATACTTTTGGGGGACAAAATCAATACATGATATTTCACTCTTTAGCCCCCAAAAAATCACATCCTTGCAACAATCAAAACATATTCACCCCATCATATCATAGAAAAAATCTTAACTGTAAGTCCAAAATCCAAAAATCCCTCTTCATCTGTGAAATCTAGAATACAAGTTATTTGCTTCTAAAGGTACAATGGCAGAACAGGCACAAGCTAGATGTTTCCATTACAAATGGGAGAAATCGAAGGAAAAGAAGGAATAAGAGGCACCAAGCAAGTCAGCAGAACACATTAGATTAGCCTTCAAGGCTTTGAAAATAATTCTCTGTTCTCTGAGACAATTTACACAATAGCCCTGCCCTCCAGACTGTAGGTATTGGCCACACTCTCTGGATTCTGAGTGGAGGCCCCTTAGCACCGGGCTTCAGTTCTGCCTTCTAGGCTCACTAGGACAGCAACTCTGCTCCCTCAGCTCTAGGGGCACCATTCTCCTAGTCCATCTGAGTGGCAACTCCATCATTAGAAATGCCAGAGGCCATGGCTCCACCCTTTGAAACCTCAGAGTTCCTGGCCATACCTTTTGTGTTCTTTGTCTCTTTACCTTCTGCTTTCTGTTTTTTTGGGAAAGAAACGTATTTCTTCACAGTAAATAAGGCTAAAAGTTCAAATTCAGGGCACCAGCTCCAGGGGAAGACTTCCTCTCTGTTGGCCTTCTCATCAATGTTTCCTCAGACTAGGAGCTTCTCTGCTCAGGGACCCGAGGTCCAAAGATGTGCTCTACTCCCTGCTTTCTCGGTGGTATGAGGTCCCTTACTCTCTGCTTGCTTCCCTTTCTTTTTTATCTCTTGAGACATAATAGGTGGTGCAGCCCACACCCCAGGGAAACTCCCTTTACATTGGATCAGGGATGTGGCCTGGGTAAGGGTGGTGTTACAATCCCATCCTAATCTTCTTTAACATAAAATTACTTTCTCAAAGTGGAGGACAACCACACAATACTGGGAATCTTGGCCTAACCAAGTGGACACATATTTTTTGGGGACACAACTCAATCCATGACAACCCTCAACAAGATAGATCGATACAGAGACTGCAAAAATAGGCTCAAAAATAGCAACAATTGTGAAGATGGTGCAGGACCAGGTAATGTTTTGTTCTGTTGCACATAGGTATGATTTGATGGCACCTAACAACCATGACAATGACATCTTTTCATGTTTGTTGGCTGCTTGGATGTTCTCTTTGACGAAGGTTCTGTTCATGTCTTTTGCCCATTTTATAATTGTGTTTTTTGTCGTTTTCTTGTTAGTTGTTGAAGTTTTCTTATAAATTTTAGAGAATACACCCTTATCAAATATGTCGCTTCTGAAGGTTTGTTCCCAGCCTGAAGGCTGTCTTTTTACTCTTTTGAAAAAGGATTTTGATCAATGTAAGGTTTTAATCTTTAAAGGGTCCCATTTATCTATTTTATTTTCTTTTTCTGGAACTCCTATTGGTTAATGTAGGACTTCCTGGAGTTGATCTCCCCATGCCACTCACCTTTTGGCCCATGCTTCCACATCTCTTCACTTAGATATTTCATTAAAGAAGGCTTTTTTTTTTCATCTTTATATTTTATCCTTTCTACTTAAATTTAGATTTTTGGTTATTGTTTACTTTATTTAAATTAACAAAATCATTCTTATTTCCTGAGGCTTTTTTTTATGTTATTTTTGTTTTATGCATTATCTTTCCGATTCTTTAAGGCAAAAATTATGGTTATGACTTAATCTTATCCTTTTGGAATGAGTTCTCATTTATTTATCTTAACATCTTTTTGATGTGTATGTGGTGTTTCTCAATTTCTCTGTTGTATTTATTAATGAGACATCAATATGGTTGTGACTCTGTTTCTGTTTTCTTGGCCTGTTACTGGAGGCTTCACTGAAAGTGATAGGAAAGGTGCCTTTGTGTTAACCATGGTTGTTTCCAAATGCCTGAAGGAGAAAAACTTTGCTTGGGGTATTCAAAACACATGTTGTAAGTTTTAATTCCTTGCATGTAACCTGTAAAACCCATTGCCGTTGAGTCTATTCCGACTCATAGCAACCCTGTAGGGCAGAACAGAACTGCCCCATAGAGTTTCCAAGGAGTATCTCATGGATTCAAACTGATGACCTTTGGATAACAACCATAGTTCTTAACCACTATACCACTCTTGAAATAACGTCTCATTTTTTTTTGGGGGGGGGGTGTGGGGTGGGTGGATGTCTACCTCCTTTCATTCAGGATAACAGTAGTATTTATTTTCTGGTTTAAAGATCTTCAGTACAGCCTTAACACATTCTAATTATTCTCAATTGCCTTCTTTGGGATTTACGCTTGTGAAGATTAGAATCTCCCTTCAGGCTTCTGTTTGAAGTTTCACCCATTTCTGATGTAATTCCCTTGGTCTTTCATCAGTCAGTCCTCTTCCATTCACCTTCTTTGTTATGTATGCTTTTTGTAATGTTCTTAGATCATTTCGCTATTATGTATCATTGATAAGCTTTTTTATACTTTTATGATGTTTTTATAATACTTTTAAACACCTAAAGTAAAGTCATTTATAATGTGAAGTTAGAAATAGAGAATTTCATACAATATTTGTTATTTTGAAAACTGACTAATTTCAGTCAGCATAATTGTATGAGACCACTTTCATAAGAACACGAAAAATAGTTTAAATAGAGAAGAAAATATTCTTTGATGGTTATGAGAGTGGGGAGGGAGGGAGGAAGAGGGGATTTCACTAATTAGATAGTAAATAAGAACTATTTTAGGTGAAGGGAAAGACAACACATAATAAGGAGAGGTCGCATAAGTGGACTAAATCAAAAGCAAAGAAGTCTCCTGAATAAACTGAATGCTTCAAAGGCCAGTATAGCAAGGGTGAGGGTCTGGGGATTATGGTTTCTTTTTTTTTTAATAATTTTTATTGTGCTTTAAGTGAAAGTTTACAAATCAAGTCAGTCTCTCACACAAAAACCCATATGCACCTTGCTACACACTCCCAATTACTCTCCCCCTAATGAGACAGCCCGCTCTCTCCCTCCAATCTCTCTTTTCATGCCCATTTTGTCACCTTCTAACACCCTCCACCCTCTCATCTCCCCTCCAGGCAGGAGATGCCAACATAGTCTCAAGTGTCCACCTGATCCAAGAAGATCACTCCTCACCAGCATCCCTCTCCAACCCATTGTCCAATCTAATCTATATCTGAAGAATTGGATTCGGAAATGGTTCCTGTCCTGGGGCAACAGAAGGTCTGGGGGACATGACAACCCGGGGTCCTTCTAGTCTCAGTCAGGCCATTAAGTCTGGTCTTATGAGAATTTGGGGTCTGCATCCCACTGCTCTCCTGCTCCCTCAGGCATTCTCTGTTGTGTTCACTGTCAGGGCAGTCATGGGTTGTAGCCGGGCACCCTCTAGTTCTTCTGGTCTCAGGATGATGTAGTCGCTGGTTCATGTGGCCCTTTCTGTCTCTTAGGCTCGTAATCGCCTTGTGACCTTGGTGTTCTTCATTCTCCTTTGACCCAGGTGGGTTGAGACCAAGTGATACGTCTTAGATTAGCTAGCATTTAAGACCCCAGACGCTACTCTTCAAAGCAGGATTCAGAACGTTTTCTTAATAGATTTTATTATGCCCATTGACTTAGATGTCCCCTGAAACCATGGTCCCCAGACCCCTGCCCCTGCTACGCTAGCCTTGGAAGCATTCAATTTATTCAGGAAACTTCTTTGTATTTGGTTTAGTCCAATTGTGCTGACCTCCCCTGTATTGTGTGCTGACTTTCCCTTCACCTAAAGTAGTTCTTATCTACTATCTAATTAGTGAATGCCCCCTCCCACCCCCCCCTCCCCCCATCTCGTAACCACAAAAGAATGTTTTCTTCTCAGTTTAAACTATTTCTCAAGTTCTTATAATAGTGGTCCTATACAGTATTTGTCCTTTTGCAACTGACTAACTTCACTCAGCATAATGCCTTCCAGGTTCCTCCATGTTATGAAATGTTTCGCAGATTCCTCACTGTTCTTTATCGATGCATAGTATTCCATTGTGTGAATATACCATAACTTATTTATCCATTCATTCTTGATGGGCACCTTGGTTGTTTCCATCTTTTTGCTATTGTAAACAGTGCTGCAATAAACATGGGTGTGCATATATCTGTTCGTGTAAAGGCTCTTATTTCTCTAGGATATATTCCAAGGAGTAGGATTGCTGGATAGTATGGTAGTTCTATTTCTAACTTTTTAAGGAAGCGCCAAATTGATTTCCAAAGTGGTTGTACCATTTTACATTCCCACCAGCAGTGTAGAAGTGTTCCAATCTCTCCACAGCCTCTCCAACTTTTATTATTTTGTGTTTTTTGGATTAATTACAGCCTTGTTGGAGTGAGATGACATTTCATTGTAGTTTTGATATGCATTTCTCTAATGGCTAATGATCGTGAACATTTCCTCATATATCTGTTAGCTACCTGAATGTCTTTAGTGTAGTGTCTATTCATATCTTTTGCCCATTTTTTAATTGGTTATTTGTCTTTTTGCAGTTGAGTTTTTGCAGTATTATGTAGATTTTAGAGATCAGGCGCAGATCAGAATTGTCAAAGCTAAAAATTTTTCCCAGTCTGTAGGTAGTCTTTTTACTCTTTTAGTGAAGTTTTTGGATGAGCATAGGTGTTTGATTTTTAGGAGCTCCCAGTTATCTAGTTTTTCTTCTACATTCTTTATGTTTTGTATACTGTTTATGCCATGTATTAGGGCTCCTAACTTTGTCCCTATTTTTTCTTCCACGATCTTTATAGTTTTAGATTTTATATTTAGGTCTTTGATCCATTTTGAGTTAGTTTTTGTACTTGGAGTGAGGTATGGGTCTTGTTTCATTTTTTTTGCAGATGGATATCCAGTTACGCCAGCACCATTTGTTAAAAAGACTGTCTTTTCCCCCATTTAACTGTTTTGGGGCCTTTTTCAAATATCAACTGCTCATATGTGGATGGCTTTATGTCTGGATTCTCAATTCTGTTCCATTGGTCCATACATCTGTTGTCGTACCAGTACCACGAGGTTTTGACTACTTTGGCGGTATAATGGGTTCTAAAATCAGGTAAAGTAAGGCCTCCCACTTTGTTCTTCTTTTTCAGTAATGCCTTATTTATCTGGGGCCTCTTTTCCTTCCATACGAAGTTGGTGATTTGTTTTTCCATCTCATTAAAGAATGCCGTTGGGATTTGGATCGGAATTGCATTAAATGTATAGATTGCTTTTGGTTTAATAGATATTTTTATAATGTTAAGTCTTCCTGTCCATGAGCAAGGTATGTTCTTCCCTTTATGTAGGTCTCTTTTGGTTTCTCGAAGAAGTGTACTGCAGTTTTCTTTGTGTAAGTATTTTACATCTCCTAAGATTTATTCTTAAGTATTTTATCTTCTTGGGGGCTACTGTAAATGGCATTGATTTGGTGATTTCCTCTTCGATGTTCTTTTTGTTGGCATAGAGGAATCCAACTGATTTTTGTATGTTTATCTTGTATGCCGATACTCTGCTGAACTCTTCTACTAGTTTCAGTAGTTTTCTGGAGGATTCCTTAGGGTTTTCTGTGTATGAGAGCATGTCATCTGCAAACAGAGATACTTTTACTTCTTCCATGCCAATCTGGATGCCCTTTATTTCTTTATCTAGTCTAATTGCTCTGGCTAGGACTTCCAGCACAATGTTGAATAAGAGTGGTGATAAACAGCATCTTTGGTTCCCAATCTCAATGGGAATGTTTTTAGGCTCTCTCCATTTAGGATGATGTTGGCTGTTGGCTTGTATAAATGCCCTTTATTATGTTGAGGAATTTTCCTTCTATTCCCTATTTTGCTGAGAGTTTTTATCATGAATGAGTGTTGAACTTTGTCAAATGCCTTTTCTGCATCAATTGATAAAATCGTGTGATTCTTGTCTTTTGTTTTATTTATGTGGTGGATTACATTAATTGTTTTTCTAATGTCGAACCATCCCTGCGTACCTGGTATGAATCCCACTTGGTCATGGTGAATTATTTTTTTGATATGATGTTGAATTCTGTTGGCTAGAATTTTGTTGAGGATTTTTTCATTTACATTCATGAGGGATATCGGTCTATAATTTTCTTTTCTTCTGGTGTCTTTACCTGGTGTTGGTACTAGGGATATGGTGGCTTCATAGAATGAGTTTGGCAGTATTCCACCCTTTTCTATGCTCTGAAATACTTTTAGTAGTCGTGGTGTTAACTCTTCTCTGAATGTTTGTTAGTACCCTGCAGTGAAGCCATCCGGAGTAGGGGTTTTTTTTTTTTTGTTGGGAGTTTTTTGATTACCTTTTCAATCTCTTCTTTTCTTATGGGTCTATTTAGTTGTTCTACCTCTGTTTATGTTAGTGTAGGTAGGTAATGTGTTTCTAGGAATTCATCCATTTCTTCTAGGTTTTCAAATTTGTTTGAGTATAGTTTTTCGTAGTAATCTGATATGATTCTTTTAATTTCAGTTGGGTCTGTTGTAATATCACCCATCTCATTTCTTATTCGCGTTATTTGCTTCCTCTCCTGTTTTTCTTTTGTCAGTCTGGCCAGTGGTTTACCAATTTTGTTGATTTTTTCAAAAAACCAGCTTTTGGTTTTGTTAATTCTTTCAATTGTTTTTCTGTTTTCTATTTCATTTAGTTCAGCTCTAATTTTTACTGTTTGTTTTCTTCTGGTGCCTGAGGGTTTCTTTTGTTGCTCTCTTTCTATTTGTTCAAGTTGTAGGGATAATTCTCTGATTTTGGCCCTTTCTTCTTTTTGGATGTGTGCCTTTATTGATATTATTTGGCCTCTGAGCACCGCTTTTGCTGTGTCCCAAAGGTTCTGATAGGAAGTGTTTTCATTCTCATTGGATTCTATGAATTTCTTTATTCCAACCTCAATTTCGTCTATAATCCAGTCTTTTTTGAGCAGGGTATTGTTCAGTTTCCATGTGTTTGATTTCTTTTCCCTGCTTTTCCTGTTATTGATTTCCAGTTTTATGGCCTTATGGTCAGAGAAAGTGCTTTGTAATACGTCAATGTTTTGGATTCTGCTAAGGCTTGCTTTATGACCTAATATATGGTCTATTCTAGAGAATGTTCCATGTGCACTAGAAAAGAAAGTATGCTTGGTTGCTGTTGGGTGGAGGGTTCTGTATATGTCTACGAGGTCAAGTTGATTGATTGTGGTGTTTAGATCTTCTGTGTCTTTATTGAGCTTCTTTCTCGATGTCCTGTCCTTCACTGAAAGTGGTGTGTTGAAGTCTCCTACTATTATTGTGGAGCTGTCTATCTCACTTTTCGATGCTGATAGAGTTTGTTTTATGTATCTTGCAGCCCTGTCATTGGGTGCATAACATTTAACATGGTTACATCTTCTTGGTGTATTGTTCCTTTAATAATTATGTAGTGTCCTTCCTTATCCTTTCTGATGGATTTAACTTTAATGTCTATTTTGTCAGAAATTAATATTGCCACTCTTGCTCTTTTTTGTTTGTTGTTCCCTTGATATACTTTTTTCCATCATTTGAGTTTTAGTTTGTGTCTCTAAGTCTAAAGTGTTTCTTTTGTGGCAGCATAAAGATGGATCTTGTTTTTTAATCCATTCTACCATTCTCTTTCTCTTTATTGGTGCATTTAGTCCATTTACATTCAGGGTAAATATGGATAGGTATGAATTTAGTGCTATCATTTTGATGTCTTTTTTGGTGTGTTGACAGTATCTTTTTCTCCCTTGATTTTATGTGCTGAGTAGATTTTCTTTACGTATTTTCCTTTCCTCATATTTGTTGTTATTTTCTTTCTTCTGAGTCTGTACTTTTCCCTTGTATTTTATTTTGATGAGTCGTATAGTTTGTCTCCTTTATAGTTACCTTATTATTTACCTCTATTTTTCTAGATTTAAACCTAACTTTTTTTTTTTTGTTTCTTTGTATCACCATATCTTCCTCTCCATATGGAAGTTGTATGATTACATTTTTTAGTCCCTCTTTATTATTTTAATGTTGTCTTCTTTTATATATTAACATCACTGTTACCCTGTTTTTAACTTTTTTTTTTTTTAATAATCTTGCTTTGTTTTTTATTTTGGATTTCCCTGTCTGGGTTGATTTCTGATTGCTCTGTTCAGTGTTCTAGTCTTGCGTTGATATCTGATATTGTTGATTTTCTAACTAAAGAACTCCCTTTAGTATTTCTTGTAGTTTTGTTTTGGTTTTTACAAATTCCCTCAACTTCTGTTTATTTAGAAATGTCTTAATTTCACCTTCATATTTAAGAGAAAGTTTTGCTGGAGATACGACTCTTGGCAGGCAATTTTTAAATATGTCATCCCATTGCCTTCTTGCCTGCATGATTTCTGTCGAGTAGTCCAAGCTTACTCTTATTGGATCTCCTTTGTAGGTGACTTTTCATTTATCCCTTGCTGCTCTTATAATTCTCTTTTTGTTTTTGGCAAGTTTGATTATAATATGTCTTGGTGACTTTCTTTTAACATCCACCTTATGTGGAGTTCGATGAGCATCTTGGATAGGTATCTTCTCATCTTTCACAAAATCAGGGAAGTTTTCTGCCAACAAATCTTCAACAATTCTCTCTTTATTTTCTGTTATCCCTGCCTGTTCTGGTACTCCAATCACTTGTAGGTTATTTCTCTTGATAGAGTCCCACATGATTCTTAGGGTTTCTTCATTTTTTAAAATTCTTTTATTGGATTTTTCTTCAAATATATTAGTGCCAAGTGATTTATTTTTGCGTTCAGAAATTCTAGCTCCTACTTGCTCAATTCTGCTCCTCTGACTTTCTATTGATTTATCTAATTCTGTAATTTTATTGTTAATCTTCTGAATTTCTGATTGCTGTCTGTCTATGGATTTTTCCAGCTTATTAAACTTCTCATTATGTTCCTGAATAATCTTTCTAATTTCTTCAGTTGCTTTATCTGTGTGTGTTCCTTGGCTTGTTCCGTGTATTACCTCATTTCCTTCCTGATTTCTTGAAGGGTTCTGTATATTAAACTTTTGTATTCTGCACCTGGTAATTCCAGGAATGTACTTTCCTCTAGAAGATCCCTGGATTCTTTGTTTTGAGAGGGTGTTGAGGTGATCTTGGTCTGTTTCTTTATGTGACTTGATACTGACTGTTGTCTCCTAGCCATCTATAAGTTATTGTATTAGTTTATGCTTGCTTACTGTGTCTTAGCTGCTTGCTTTGTTGCTTGAGTGAGCTAGCTTATTATTTTTTACCTTTGGAGCTCTGGTGTCCTGTCCCCAGCTGACTAGAGCTGTTATTAGGTATATCAGTCTAGGAGTCCATTTGGTTTTCTTGTATGAATTCAGCTCAGGTTTCCAGGTAGCTGATATCAAGTGAGTGGTACAGGCTCTGTCTTACAGTCTTAGAGGGGCAAGGGTGATTGGTGTATATACTGGTGTCTGATTGCAGCAAGGGGTCATGCTGTGAACAAGTCAGGTGGCTGAGAACCAACCTCAAGTATCTCTGAGGGAAACGCGCCTCTGTTCTCTAGAGCGTGCTGGTGGGTGGGTTCTGCAGAGGGACCATGGGCACCCAAAGTTTTTGCTTGTAAGGACTGGGAGGTACCAGTTGTCTTTGGACCCCTGTCATGGGTGGGCAGGTGACCTGAATGGAGCTACCAGTCCTTAGGTCCCTGTTGTGGGTAGGTGAGGACCTTGTTTAATAGGCAAAGCAATGTCAAACGTTAAACGCCCACCTCTCCAACACATGGCTGAAATGGTTGGAGTTTGCCAACAAAGGCCTATTCTCCTGAAATAGGCCCACACAGGTCCATGCAGAAGGGAAAGGTGCTCAAGGTCCACGGACAGTTTATGCCTGGATGGAGCCACTTCTGTCCTGAGTTTCGCCGGTTAACGGAGCTAGCAGATTATTTTTTTTCCCTCCAGTTGCAAATTTTTTCCTTCCCCAAGGCTGGGAGGATGGCTCTAGGTGTTCACCAGGGTCTATCTCTGGCCCAGAGATTTAGCCGTTAAAGCCAGTTTGGGGGTGGGGAGGTGGCGCAGTAAAATATACACAACTACCTGGCTTTTGCTGAGAGCATGCCATTCTTCTCAGGTCCCAGAGGTGTGAGTTGTCTGTGTGGCTAGCTGCTTCTCCCTGAGGAAACTGCAGCCTGAGAGCTCCCCACGATTTAGGTCCGGTAACTCCTCTCCACTTCTTAATGGCCTCTTTCTCCCCCTGCCCCTCAGTTTGTTGTCTAAGCTTGCCTTTGATGCTCAGGGTTCCCAGCATGTCACAAATATACTTGTTTCACTTGTTTTTTGGGGTCTTTGTTGTAAACAGGGCTTGATGGAAGCTGCTGTCTGTTCCGCCATCTTGGCTCCACCTCGGGACCATGGTTTCAGGCGACATCTAAGTCAATTGGCATAATAAAATCTATTCAGAAAACATTCTGCATCACACTTTGGAGAGTGGCATCTGGGGTCTTAAATGCATTTACTTGGATCCACAATCGACACCTGTGGAAGCAGCAGTCAAGAAATCAAAAGACAACTTGCATTGGGTAAATCTGCTGCAAAGGACCTCTTTAAAGTGTTGAAAAACAAAGGTGTCACCCTGAAGACTAAGGTGCACCTGACCCAAGTCATGGTATTTTCAATTGCATCATATGCGTGTTAAAGCTGGACAATGAATAAAGAAGACTGAAGAAAAATTGACACCTTTGAGTTGTAGTGTTGGTGAAGAATATTGAATATACTGTGGACTGCCAAAAGAACAAACAAATCCGTCTTGGAAGAAGTACAAGAAGAATGGTTCTTAGGAGCAAGGATGGTGAGACTGTGTCTTACATACTTTGGATGTGTTGTCAGGAGGGATCAGTCCCTGGAGAAGGACATCATGCTTGGCAAAGTACAGGGTCAGCGGAAAAGAGGAAGACCTTCAACGAGGTGGATTGACACAGTGGTTGCAACACTGGGCTCAAGCATAATAACGATTGTCAGGATGGTGCAGGGCCGGACAGTGTTTTGTTCTGTTGTGCACAGGGTCGCTATGAGTCACAACTGACTTGACAGCACCTAACAACAACAATTCTCCATAGCTAAATGAATATCTTGAAGACTTACTTGTGTGCCTTGCTATAACTACCTTGCAATAAACTAAATGAGTTTATGCGTGACAAACCTGACATTTCTTTATTCTTGAGATAAAATCCTCCAGGACATTCTATTTATGAGAAAATTGTAGAAATCTCTCGTCAGCTGACAGTCCTAATCCATTCCTTTGCATTTTTTCATTATCAATTGTTGCTGTATTAAGATATTAACTATTAAAAAAGTAGGTAGATATGTGAGCTCAGTCTGTTATCCTGTTATGTAAGCCTTTGCTCATATATGAGAAATTATTCTAGTTGTAGTAAGAATATGAAAAAGAAAGAGCAAAAGTTTAGACAAGGAGATCAGTGAGAAAGTCAGTGTGATTAATTAGGAGTAAAATGTAATAACTGTATCCCTACAACTTCTTTTCTGTCTATACAATGAAGTTATTGCTCTGATGTTCTGATATTTTTTTCTTAGGCCTGTCTTTCCTGTCTCTGACTTTCTCTGCATGTATTTTATCCAAGTTTTAATCTTGTGGTTCCATCACCCATATCAGTCACACTCCTGTGGTTTTTTTTTTTAATCTTGGCTTTTCAATTTCTAGGGTTTAAACTTAGTTTTGTCCTAGAGATACTATATTCATTGAACTAAATTAATTAGGTTGTTTCCCTAACAACAACAACAGCAAAACAGTTGCCATCAAATTGACTCCGACTTATGGTGACCTTATGTGTGTTAGAGTAGAACTGTGCTCCATGAAATTTTCAATGGCTGGTTTTTGCAAGCAGATCACCAGGCATTTCTTTTAAGGTACCTCTGTGTGGACTCAAATTTCCAACCTTTTGGTTAGCAGCCAAAGACTTTAACCTTTTTCACCACATCAAACCCATTGCCGCTGAGACAATTCCAACTCATAGTGACCCTATAGGACAGAGTAGAGCTGCCCCATAGGGTTTGCAAGGAGCAGCTGGTGGATTTGAAATGACAATCTTTTGCTTAGCAGTGAGTGCTTAACCAGTATGCCACCAGGGCTCCCTTGCACCGCATGTTGAAACACATTGCTGCAGAGTCAATTCAGACTCATAAGGACCCAGGGACTCCCTATTTCCCTAACAGAGCCTTAGATTTGGGATTTTTCTCCCCAACCTCAACCTGCAACTTCATTACCAAAAGATACGGACCTTGATACAGTGTGGGCTTCCATTAATTACCAGCATATTCTCATGCCTTACTGGAGAGGCAGATGGAATTACAAGGCCCTTATAAATGTGCATTTTGAATTCACAGTCCTTGTGAATCTATGTCCTCCCTTGAGGATTAAATTTACTTCCTCTTTCCCTTATAAGATGCCCTCACCATCTGCTTGTCACTTTATCTAATCTACCCTTTGTAACCCAACCTTATACCATTTCTCCATTTCACCTTTGCCTGGCTTTTAATCTTCATCTGTCTTCATGGATCTAAGCTCATCTCCTTTTGCTTGGCTTTCTCCTAGCAACAACCTCCCTGACAGATTTCAATCTGTATTCATTTTCCACTACTACAAGAACATGCTCTGGTGGGGCTATCAGCATATTAACCTCTCTTGGGCCTCCTCCCATTCCTGGAGAAATGAAGGGAAGATGACAGGCACAGGGAAGGCTGTGTTTCATGAAGCCCCAGGCAGTCCTTGACCACTGAGATCTCAACCAGAGAGTCAACTCAGACTCTGTCATCTTTTTTCCTAAACAATTGAAATGATCTTAATTTGTTCCCCTGACTTCAGCCATGTTCTTGCTAATCCACATGCCAAACTGATGCCAGAATTATTGTTATAAAACAGAAAACCCATTAGATTTTGCCTACTCTTTTTTTCTACATCATAAACTCATCAAAATCTACTGAATCTGATTAAGAGATAATTTAGCATGAAAAAATCAAGGAAAGCCTTTTTTCCCCCATATTTCTACGGGTCTGGATAAAACAGGGAAACCCTGGTGGAGTAGCCGTTAAGTGCTACGGCTGCTAACCAAAAGTTTGGCAGTTCATATCCACCAGGAGCTCCTTGGAAACTCCATGGGGCATTTCTACTCTGTCCTGTATGAGCCAGAATCAACTCAGAGGCAATGGGTTTGTTTTTTTCTTGGTTTTTGGATAAAACAGGTGAACTTAGTGAGCCTGTCCTGTAAGAGAGTGCGAGAGTTTGGGAGTAGGTTGGGCTGAAATTCCAAGGAGTAGTCAGAGGAGCATGAGATATCCAGGTGGTAGGGTAGAATAGTGTGGAGAATAATGCTTCCTTCCCATCCTTGCAGTCTTTATTGAACTGGACACAGAGCATGTTTTGAGTGGGATTTAATGTACTCTAGAAACAAGGAATGGGGAAATTTTTGTGTCTGGGTCTCACACGAGTTAGATGCAAGTAGGATGAGTGGATTCAAGATCAGAAACTGAAAATTCATGAGGCTATAAGTTGAAAACATAAAATTAGTAAGGATGCTCTGAGTTTATGCAGGAATTGGAACTGAGGGTCAGGCAAATGTGTTTTCTAAATTCCTAAAGAGCAGGAGGTCCCTGCCCATATCACTCATATATTACTAGTCTGACCCCTGCCTAATTTAAGGATCCTGCCTGTAGTATCTCTGTGCAGTGGGAAAAAATGGAAATCGAAATCTGACAAAGCTGGCCTCAAACCCAGTTCTCATTATAAGCTGTGTGACTTTGAACAATTTATTTCACCTCTCTGTGCTCCAGTTTTCTCTTGTGTGAAATAAGGATAATAACACCTACCACCTAGGTGAGATGAATTTAAAACTCCTGATAGCATTGTACCATTTCAGTGTTTTGTTTTGTTTTGTTTTGTTTACTGACTTTGCCAACTTCTGCCTTTCTAATGACTAAGAATCTCTCAATTTTCCTGATGCGGAAGAAAAATGTCAATAATAGGAAATTATTTTACCTAGGAAGTCTTTCCTTATACCAAGTCAAAATCTGTATCCCTGCGGCTTTCATTTACTAATACAATAACATCTTTTGGAATAATCAAAGGGAGACAGAGTCCTTAAACATCAGATCCTTGAACTAGGTCACCAATATGTGGTTGAGTAAAGACATTGAACTTGAACTTGGATTTCTATTTTCTTAGAGACCATGTCACCTCTGAGAATTCATCCTGGGTTGGTAGAAATCTCTTTCTCTGGCATCCTTTTAAAATGAAGACAGCAATAGCATGTAGCTAGATAGCTATATCCCACTGTTACACCCTGTTATTTTTGGTGCCCTTTTTCACCATAAGAGACAGACCGTGCCCACAATGGGCTACACAAACAATTTCATATCCTCTTTGAAGTAATTAATGCATATCAACCTAATAACCTTGTCTCCAGCAACCTACTGGGAAGCTCTCTAAGCCTTTCTTCCAGCCTTAAAGGCAGCTGGGTCAATGTGGTTATGTGTCCAGGGAGCATCCAAGGCCCTCTGTTCACCGTGAGTAGCAGTCTTCACTAGACCTCGCTGCTAGGCAGCCATATTTGACAGTTGGACATCTCAAGATGCATGTCCTTTAACAAGTGCCTTAAGCCTGTGCCTTCAAGATCTCTCAGTGATTTTTAAGAGGGAGCTTACATTACAAAGGTAATTTTACACTTGCTATGCTTTTTTTTTCTTTATGCTTAATAACCCTTGATAGTGTACAATCTTGTTTTTTCTTGCTTTTATATCAGCAGACAAACTATGGGGAATACTAAGCAGTTAGACTTACCATTATTATTGCAATCCATCTGACTCTCTCTTTTCCTTGTAAATGAATCTTTAATTAGTTACCACTGCATTCATTCTTGTACAATATAGTTCCTTAATACAAAGTTCTTGAAACTTAAAAACAGTAATGTCTGGCTCTCTTTTGCTTCTCTGTAGGATAATAAAAGTGTACCTTAGGTGCTTTTAGCCATGATAGTTCATCAGTAAGAGTCAAGCATTTAACTTTCTAAACATCAAACAGGGGAATATCAAGAGTGCATGTGATTACCTTGTGTGGACCACATTAAGTTTGTTGTTGTTTGTTGCTGTCCATAACAACTCATGACAAGTCCATGTGGGCAGAACCAATTACCAAGCCTTACTTCTGAAGCACCTCTGGGTGGGTTTGAGTGCTAACTTTTTGGTTAGTACTCCAGGGCTCAACCATTTGTGCCACCCAGGGACTCCTTACATTAAGTCTAGCATTGGGAAATTCCGGGGGCACTCTCCTGATTTTTATGGGAGAAAGATGTGGCAGTCTGCTTACAGCCTTGGAAATTCTATGGGACAGTTCCACTTTGTCCTTAGAGTTGCTATGAGTAAGAATCAAGTCAATGGCAATGGGTTCCTGATTTTTTCTTCTGTGTGCCTACTCTTTTTCCGTGCATAGGATGCCCATAAAAGGGCAAAACTGAACTAAGAGTGGGCATGCTGAATCCTCCTCAGACGTCTGGAGTTCATGGGAGTGGAGGGTAGTAGTTGAGCAGGTGGTACAGTAGAAACAGTATAAAATTTGTGAAGCTTGTAACAAATGAAAATGCCTTTCTTCGTCCCTTAGGAGAGGAAAAGGATGATGATGATGATGATTTGAGAGAATAAGTTTCCTAAAGTCAAAAAGCTAGTCAGAGTAGGAGCTTGGGACTAAAATCCAGGAGTCTGATTTTGGGATACGAGTGCTTTGTCAGGACCCAATACCTAACTGCCAGGCCAGGGGGTAGATTTAGAATTCCAGAGACCTCAGAGTCAAGGGGGTTCTGCAAATGCACACCAATGTTCACTGCAGCACAGTCACAGGAGTCAAAAATTGGAAACAGCCTAAATGTCCATCCAAAGATGAATGGATAAAAAAAAATGTGGTATATATGCAACGGAATATTACTCTACCTTGAATAGAAATGAAGTCCTGATACATGCTACAACATGGATGAACCTTGAAAGCATTATGCTGAGTGAAGTAGGCAATCACAAAAGAACAAATATTGTATGATCCCACTTATATGAAATATCTAGGCAAGTATGCAGAAATCAAAGTTTATTTGTGGCTAGCAGGGATGGGCGGGAGGGAGAGGGAAAGGAGAACTCAATACTTAGGAGACAGTGAGCTTTTGTTAAAGGAGATGCAAAATTTGGGGAATGGACAAGTGTTAGGGTTGAACAACATGGTGAATATCATTGATGTCACTGAACTCTACATGTGAAGATTGTTGAAATGCCAAATATTTTGTTACATAGCTATCACAGTAAAAAAATATATATGTATATATATACATATATGTATATATTTTTTTATATGTATATATATATATACACATATGTAAATATATTTATGTGTCAGGCTCCAAACTCAGCAATGTGGAAGTTATATACAGACTTTCTCTGTTCTAGAGAATCAGAAATTGATGGTATGATGGATAAATGGATACAGAGATGGCAATCATGAGAAATGCCTCCATCTATAAGTCCCTGAATTCTAACGCTTGTTTTAAAAATTGTAAATATCCTTCTGCTAGTTCAGAATAAATTTTCAAATTTGCAAGAAGAAATGGTCAGGTATATGACATATTTCAGGGTACCTGTGCTCTTCAGGTATTTAAAGGTTTTCCTAAAGTTTATCATTTTTCCCCCCAGAATCATTGCCTGTCTCTAGGTTTTCCCTAGTTGAGTTGAATAAAACTTCTGTGATACAAATTTTAGTAAGAAAATAGCAAATAAAATGTTAAATAAAGACATGCTTACCATAAAGATAATGAATTAGATGCATGGTGCAATCCCACCCTTGAAGTAATTTAAATGTAAATATAGGGAAGAAATTTATAATCATTCATTTGTTCACTCAACAAGTGTCAACAGAATAAATGTACATTCTCTGCCAGATGCTATTTCAGCATGGGAAGCTGCGGGCTCTGCCAGACCAATGTGGGAAGGCTGGAGGAATGGGGGCTCTACAGGGTGCAGACTGCAGCAGATTAGAGAAGGCCTGTGCCAACTTACAAATCTTGTTAGTCACATGGATCCTGGCTCTTAGCACAATAGGCCTCTCAAAAATTGAAAATAAAAAGTGCCCACACAAAAGACAAGTTTCCTTCTGTGGATTGCATATGATTTTAGGGTGATTTATCTGTTCTTCAAATGGAATGATTGTTAATGTAGAAAAATATTTTGAGCCTTGATATCTACTAGGACACTTCCAACAGTATAGAAATAGAAAAGTGAAGAGATTCAAAGGAGTATCATTCTTCCCATTAATGTGAAAAATGCTATGCTTGATTGAATGCTGAACATTTAAACAAGAATAAAGTAGGCAGAGGAGGGGCCAAGATGATGAAGCAGTCAGAACTTTCAGGTTATCCCTCTTACAACAAAGACCCGAAAAAACAAGTGAATCAATTATATATGATGAGCTAGGAAACCGGAGCATCAAAGGCAAAGTTAAGGATTCAAATTGAGTGATAAGGGAGGGAGAGGCGGTGCAGAAATGGTGAGGAGTTGCTGAGCCTGCAGCAGAACCCCAGCTCCAAATCTTTGGCGCATTCCTTGGAGTGACTGTGGCAGGGCTCGTGGTAGTTTCCTGGGACACGGCAGCTTCAGGAAAAGAAGGCAAGCAGACTGACCCACCCCTGGCCCTGTGCCTCGTCTACAGCGGGGCTGGCCGTGGTGTTTAGAAATTGGCTGCTTCGACTAAAAAAGCAAACAAAATGCCGGCACTCCTGACCCCCTGGTGTGACAGCTGCAGGACTGGTGGTGGAGTTTAGGACACAGCTGCTTCAGCAAAAGAAGGCAAGTGCGGGACACAGCCCGAACCCCTGGGGCAATCTCAGTGGGGACCCAGTCAGTGTACACAGGGTACACACGCCTCTAGAATCTGAGATAAAACAGCACTCTGAGCACAAGTGATTTTGTCTAATTTACCGTGGGGATGTAATAGCTCCTCTTTTTGAAAGAACTCTCTCCTATCTATCTCATCCCTCCTCCCTCTGCCCTAGCTGGCTTCATTAACAGTTGATTTCCCTGGGCCTGAGACAAATCCTGCTGCACTCCCTGAGCCATTTTCCAGGCCTTGGAGAAGGAACAAATTAACAAATGGGAGAAAAATATTATTCTGACTCTTCTAATCTGGAAGCTGAGGGCAGAAGTGGCTCCCGTCTGGACACAAGTGATCCACAGACTTTGTCTTTCACCCCTGCATGGATCCAGGTGGCTTGACTACACCAGATGGGATCTGGCTATTATATTGAAAGGGCGAATCTGTTTGAGGCCTGACTGTAACTGTTTCAAGCAAGAGTGGAGAGACAGGTTTTGGAAGTTTGATACACCTCTGCCTATTAAACAGGGCCTTCATGTACCCACAGCAGGGGCTGAGGACTGGATACTCCATCCACACCACCTAGCCACCCATGAAAGTGGTCCATGGGTAGTGATGCTTACCAGTCCTTGCAGATATAAGCACTGGGTGCATAAGTTACAGCTGCAGAGCATACCCATCAGAGTGCCATAGAGAACAGGGATGCTCCTTCCTCACTGACACATGGGGGAAGGCTGTCAGCCCCTGCCTTCCTCAGAGTGTGATTCCCTACTGCTACCAGAAACCTGTGAATACATCCTTCACCACTACTCCTCTAAGATGGTAGGTGAGAGGCTACACCACACACTAGGTGATCAACTATAAGGACACCACAGCTGAATCTATACAAGAATAGTGAATGGGCTTCTAGGCTCGTATACCTGGAAACAGCTCTAGCCATCTGGTAACAGGACATTAGTGCTTCAAAGGCTCCAATAATCAAGTTAGCTCACTCTAATAGGCTAGTTGGGTATATCAAAATGAAACAAAGCAGGGGGCGGAGCCAAGATGGCGGACTAGGCAGACGCTACCTCGGATCCCTCTTACAACAAAGACACGGAAAAACAAGTGAATCGATCACATACATAACAATCTACGAACCCTGAACAACAAACACAGATTTAGAGACGGAGAACGAACTAATACGGGGAAGCAGCAATTGTTTCCAGAGCCTGGAGCCAGCGTACCAGTCAGGTACGGCACAAGCACAGAGAGCTGCTCCACCCCGCTGAACTAACCCCGGGAGGGGGACCAGCCGGTTCCACGTGCGGCATGGGACGCAGCCGGTTGGAGAAGTCCCTGGGAGGCAGTGACAAGTCTTGGAGCAGAAAGAGCAGCGTCCGAGCCGGGGAACCGTCCCGCAGGGATTTGGACTGGACGCAGGTACGGCATAAACACGGAGAGTTGCTCCACCCCCCTGAACTAACCCCGGGAAGGGGACCAGCCGGGTCGCGCAGGCGGCGTGGGACGCAGCCAGTAGGAGAAGTCCCCGGGAGGCAGCGACTGATATTGGAACGGGGAGAACAGCGTCCCACCTGGGACACTCGGTCACGGCACAAGCACGGAGAGCTGCTCCACCCATCTGAACTAACCCCGGGAGGAGGCCCAACTGGTTCTCGGAGGCGGCACGGCCACGCGGCTGGAGGGACGAGAAGTCCCCGGGAGGCAGCGACTGATTTTGGAGTCGAGAGTGCACCGTCCCAGTAGGGGAGCCTTGACGCTGGGCGTGGGGCTGGAAGCGGAGGATCTGACCGTGACTCCAGCGGGCCAGACCCCCCGGGGGCAATCTCCACACAGCCAGCACACATAGGCGACGCGCCCGCGGGAGTCTCAGATATAATAGTCATTCCAAGCAAGACAAGCAACTCTGGCTATATTCTGAGGTGCTACTCTCCTATCTCTCTGTTCCCTCCTCCACCCTCCCCAGGCGGCTTCATTAACATCTGAATAGCCTGAGCCAGAGGGAGAACTCTGATAGGGATCTGACTGCATTTTTTTTTTAGCGGATTTTCTGGAAAAACTAGTTTCACAGTGATGGCTCGGAGACAACAATCCATATCAAACCACTTAAAGAAGCAGACCATAACAGCTTCTCCAACCCCCCAAACAAAAGAATCAAAATCTTTCCCAAATGAAGATACAATCTTGGAATTATCAGATACAGAATACAAAAAACTAATTTACAGAATGCTTAATGATATCACAAATGAAATTAGGATAACTGCAGAAAAAGCCAAGGAACACACTGATAAAACTGTTGAAGAACTCAAAAAGATTGTTCAAGAACATACTGGAAAAATTAATAAGTTGCAAGAATCCATAGAGAGACAACATGTAGGAATCCAAAAGATTAACAATAAAATAACAGAATTAGACAACGCACTAGGAAGTCAGAGGAGCAGACTCGAACAATTAGAATGCAGACTGGGACATCTGGAGGACCAGGGAATCAACACCAACATAGCTGAAAAAAAATCAGATAAAAGAATTTAAAAAAATGAAGAAACCCTAAGAATCATGTGGGACTCTATCAAGAAGGATAACTTGCGAGTGATTGGAGTCCCAGAACAGGGAGGGGGGACAGAAAACACAGAGAAAATAGTTGAAGAAATCCTGACACAAAACTTCCCTGACATCATAAAAGATGAAAGGATATCTATCCAAGATGCTCATCGAACCCCATTTAAGATTGATCCAAAAAGAAAAACACCAAGACATATTATCATCAAACTCGCCAAAACCAAAGATAAAGAGAAAATTTTAAAAGCAGCCAGGGAGAAAAGAAAGGTTTCCTTCAAGGGAGAATCAATAAGAATATGTTCTGACTACTCAGCAGAAACCATGCAGGCAAGAAGGGAATGGGACGACATATACAGAACACTGAAGGAGAAAAACTGCCAGCCAAGGATCATATATCCAGCAAAACTCTCTCTGAAATATGAAGGCGAAATTAAGATATTTACAGACAAACACAAGTTTAGAGAATTTACAAAAACCAAACCAAAGCTACAAGAAATACTAAAGGATATTGTTTGGTCAGAGAACCAATAATATCAGATATCAGCACAACACAAGGACACAAAACAGAACGTCCTGATATCAACTCAAATAGGGAAATCACAAAAACAAACAAATTAAGATTAATTAAAAAAAAATACACATAACAGGGAATCATGGAAGTCAATAGGTAAAAGATCACAATAATCAAAAAGAGGGACTAAATACAGGAGGCATTGAACTGCCAGATGGAGAGTGATACAAGACGATATAGAACGATACAAGTTAGGTTTTTACTTAGAAAAATAGGGGTAAATAATAAGGTAACCACAAAAAGGTATAACAACTCTATAACTCAAGATAAAAACCAAGAAAAACGTAACGACTCAACTAACATAAAGTCAAGCACTATGAAAATGAGGATCTCACAATTTACTAAGAAAAACGCCTCAGCACAAAAAAGTATGTGGAAAAATGAAATTGTCAACAGCACACATAAAAAGGCATCAAAATGACAGCACTAAAAACTTATTTATCTATAATTACCCTGAATGTAAATGGACGAAATGCACCAATAAAGAGACAGAGAGTCACGGACTGGATAAAGAAACACGATCCATCTATATGCTGCCTACAAGAGACACACCTTAGACTTAGAGACACAAACAAACTAAAACTCAAAGGATGGAAAAAAGTATATCAAGCAAACAATAAGCAAAAAAGAAGAGGAATAGCAATATTAATTTCTGACAAAATAGACTTTAGACTTAAATCCACCACAAAGGATAAAGAAGGACACTATATAATGATAAAAGGGACAATTGATCAGGAAGACATAACCATATTAGATATTTATGCACCCAATGACAGGGCTACAAGATACATAAATCAAATTTTAACAGAATTGAAAAGCGAGATAGATACCTCCACAATTATAGTAGGAGACTTCAACACACCACTTTCGGAGAAGGACAGGACATCCAGGAAGAAGCTCAACAGAGACACGGAAGATCTAATTACACCAATCAACCAACTTGACCTCATTGACTTATACAGAACTCTCCGCCCAACTGCTGCAAAATATACTTTTTTTCTAGCGCACATGGAACATTCTCTAGAATAGACCACATATTAGGTCATAAAACAAACCTTTGCAGAATCCAAAACATCGAAATATTACAAAGCATCTTCTCAGACCACAAGGCAATAAAACTAGAGATCAATAACAGAAAAACTAGGGAAAAGAAATCAAATACTTGGAAACTGAACAATACCCTCCTGAAAAAAGACTGGGTTATAGAAGACATCAAGGAGGGAATAAGGAAATTCATAGAATGCAACCAGAATGAAAATACTTCCTATCAAAACCTCTGGGACACAGCAAAAGCAGTGCTCAGAGGCCAATTTATATTGATAAATGCACACATACAAAAAGAAGAAAGAGCCCAAATCAGAGAACTGTCCCTACAACTTGAACAAATAGAAAGTGAGCAACAAAAGAATCCATCAGGCACCAGAAGAAAACAAATAATAAAAATTAGAGCTGAACTAAATGAATTAGAGAACAGAAAAACAATTGAAAGAATTAACAAAGCCAAAAGCTGGTTCTTCGAAAAAATTAACAAAATTGATAAACCATTGGCTAGACTGACTAAAGAAATACAGGAAAGAAAACAAATAACCCGAATAAGACACGAGAAGGACCACATCACAACAGAACCAAATGAAATTAAAAGAATCATTTCAGATTATTATGAAAAATTGTACTCTAACAAATTTGAAAACCTACGAGAAATGGATGAATTCCTGGAAAAACACTACCTACCTAAACTAACACATTCAGAAGTAGAACAACTAAATAGACCCATAACAAAAAAAGAGATTGAAACGGTAATCAAAAAACTCCCAACAAAAAAAAGCCCTGGCCCGGACGGCTTCACTGCAGAGTTCTACCAAACTTTCAGAGAAGAGTTAACACCACTACTACTAAAGGTATTTCAAAGCATAGAAAATGACGGAATACTACCCAACTCATTCTATGAAGCCACCATCTCCCTGATACCAAAACCAGGTAAAGACATTACAAAAAAAGAAAATTATAGACCTATATCCCTCATGAACATTGATGCAAAAATCCTCAACAAAATTCTAGCCGATAGAATCCAACAACACATCAAAAAAATAATTCACCCTGATCAAGCGGGATTTATACCAGGTATACAAGGCTGGTTTAATATCAGAAAAACCATTAATGTAATCCATCACATAAATAAAACAAAAGACAAAAACCACATGATCTTATCAATTGATGCAGAAAAGGCATTTGACAAAGTCCAACACCCATTCATGATAAAAACTCTGAGTAAAATAGGAATTGAAGGAAAATTCCTCAACATAATAAAGGGCATCTATGCAAAGCCAACAGCCAATATCACTCTAAATGGAGAGAGTCTGAAAGCATTTCCCTTGAGAACGGGAACCAGACAAGGATGCCCTTTATCACCGCTCTTATTCAACACCGTGCTGGAAGTCCTAGCCAGGGCAATTAGGCTAGACAAAGAAATAAAAGGTATCCGGATTGGCAAGGAAGAAGTAAAGTTATCACTATTTGCAGATGACATGATTATATACACAGAAAACCCTAAGGAATCCTCCAGAAAACTACTGAAACTAATAGAAGAGTTTGGCAGAGTCTCAGGTTATAAAATAAACATACAAAAATCACTTGGATTCCTCTACATCAACAAAAAGAACATCGAAGAGGAAATAAACAAATCAATACCATTCACAGTAGCCCCCAAGAAGATAAGATACTTAGGAATAAATCTTACCAAGGATGTAAAAGACCTATACAAAGAAAACTACAAAGCTCTACTACAAGAAATTCAAAAGGACATACTTAAGTGGAAAAACATACCTTGCTCATGGATAGGAAGACTTAACATAGTAAAAATGTCTATTCTACCAAAAGCCATCTATACATTTAACGCACTTCCAATCCAAATTCCAATGTCATATTTTAAGGGGATAGAGAAACAAATCACCAATTTCATATGGAAGGGAAAAAAGCTCCGGATAAGCAAAGCATTACTGAAAAAGAAGAAAGTGGGAGGCCTCACTTTACCTGACTTCAGAACCTATTATACAGCCACAGTAGTCAAAACAGCCTGGTACTGGTACAACAACAGACACATAGACCAATGGAACAGAATTGAGAACCCAGACATAGATCCATCCACGTATGAGCAGCTGATATTTAACAAAGGACCAGTGTCAATTAATTGGGGAAAGGATAGCCTTTTTAACAAATAGTGCTGGCATAACTGGATATCCATTTGCAAAAAAATGAAACAGGACCCATACCTCACACCATGCACAAAAACTAATTCCAAGTGGATCAAAGACCTAAACAGAAAGATTAAAACGATAAAGATCATGGAAGAAAAAATTGGGACAACCCTAGGAGCCCTAATACAAGGCATAAACAGAATACAAAACATTACCAAAAATGATGAAAAGAAACCAGATAACTGGGAGCTCCTAAAAATCAAACACCTATGCTCATCTAAAGACTTCTACAAAAGAGTGAAAAGACCACCTTCAGATTGGGAAAGAATTTTCAGCTATGACATCTCCGACCAGCGCCTGATCTCTAAAATCTACATGATTCTGTCAAAACTCAACCACAAAAAGACAAACAACCCAATCAAGAAGTGGGCAAAGGATATGAACACACATTTCACTAAAGAAGATATTCAGGCAGCCAACAGATACATGAGAAAATGCTCTCGATCATTAGCCATTAGAGAAATGCAAATTAAAACTACGATGAGATTCCATCTCACACCAGCAAGGCTGGCATTAATCCAAAAAACACAAAATAATAAATGTTGGAGAGGCTACAGAGAGATTGGAACTCTCATACACTGCTGGTGGGAATGTAAAATGGTACAACCACTTTGGAAATCTATCTGGCGTTATCTTAAACAGTTAGAAATAGAACTACCATACAACCCAGAAATCCCACTCCTCGGAATATACCCTAGAGATGCAAGAGCCTTCATACAAACAGATATATGCACACCCATATTTATTGCAGCTCTGTTTACAATAGCAAAAAGTTGGAAGCAACCAAGGTGTCCATCAACGGATGAATGGGTAGATAAATTGTGGTATATTCACACAATGGAATACTACGCATCAATAAAGAACAGTGACGAATCTCTGAAACATTTTATAACATGGAGGAACCTGGAAGGCATTATGCTGAGCGAAATTAGTCAGAGGCAAAAGGACAAATATTGTATAAGACCACTATTATAAGATCTTGAGAAATAGTAAAAACTGAGAAGAACACATACTTTTGTGGTTACGAGGGGGGGGAGGGAGGGAGGGTGGGAGAGGGTTTTTTTATTGATTAATCAGTAGATAAGAACTGCTTTGGGTGAAGGGAAAGACAACACTCAATACATGGAAGGTCAGCTCAATTGGACTGGACCAAAAGCAAAGAAGTTTCTGGGATAAAATGAATGCTTCAAAGGTCAGCGGAGCAAGCGCGGGGGTCTGGGGAACATGGTTTGCGGGGACTTCTAAGTCAATTGGCAAAATAATTCTATTATGAAATCATTCTGCATCCCACTTTGAAATGTGGCATCTGGGGTCTTAAATGCTAACAAGCGGCCATCTGAGATGCATCAATTGGTCTCAACCCACCTGGAGCAAAGGAAAATGAAGAACACCAAGGCCACACGACAACTAAGAGCCCAAGAGACAGAAAGGGCCACATGAACCAGAGACCTACATCATCCTGAGACCAGAAGAACTAGTTGGTGCCCGGCCACAATCGATGACTGCCCTGACAGGGAGCACAGCAGAGGACCCCTGAGGGAGCAGGAGATCAGTGGGATACAGACCCCAAATTCTCATAAAAAGACCAAACTTAATGGTCTGACTGAGACTGGAGGAATCCCGGCGGCCATGGTCCCCAGAACTTCTGTTGGCACAGGACAGGAACCATCCCCGAAGGCAACTCATCAGACATGAAAGGGACTGGTCAGCGGGTGGGAGAGAGACACTGATGAAGAGTGACCTAATTATATTAGGTGGACACTTGAGAGTGTGTTGGCAACTCTTGTCTGGAGAGGGGATGGGAGGATAGAGAGAGAGGGAAGCAGGCAAAATTGTCATGAAAGGAGAGACTGAAAGGGCTGACTCAAGAGGGGGAGAGCAAGTGGGAGTAGGGAGTGAGATGTATGTAAACTTATATGTGACAGACTGATTGGATTTGTAAACGTTCACTTGAAGCTTAATAAAAGTTATTAAAAAAAAATGAAACAAAGCAAGCAACTAGGACACAGAGAGCAAACAAAATAAATTAAAACAATAACTTAAAGATGGTTTGGAGACAACAGTCAATATCAAATCACAAAAAGAAGCAGACCATGATTGCTTCAACAAACTCCCCCAAAAAAGAATCAAGGACTCTCCCAGATGAAGATGTATTCTAGGAATTACCAGTTGTAGAATACAAAAAATTAATATATAGAACTCTTCATGACGTCAGGAACAAGAAACACAAAGAAAAAGCCAAGGAACACGCAGATACAGCAGATGAAGAAATTAAAAAGATTTTTCAAGAACATAATGAAAAATTTAATAAACTGCAAGAATCCATAGAGAGACAGCAATCAGAAAGTTGGAAGATTAACAATAAACTTACATAATTAGACAACTCAATAGAAAGTCAGAGAAGCAGAATTGTGGAAGTGGAAGGCAGAATTAGTGAGATTGAAGATAAAACACTTGGCAACAATATGTTTGAAGAAAAATCAGAAAAAAGAATTAAAAAAAAATGAAGAAACCCCAAGAATCATGTGGGACCCTATCAAGAAGAATAACTTGTGAGTGATTGGAATACAAGAACAGGGAGGGATAACAGAAAATACAGAGAGAATTGTTGAAGATTTGTTGGCAGAAAACTTCCCTGACATTGTGAAAGAAGAAAGGATATCTATCCAAGGTGTTCATCGAACCTCTTAAAGGGTAGATCCCAAAAGAAAGTCACTAAGTCATATTATAATCAAACTTGCCAAAACCAAAGATAAAAAGAAAATTTTAAGAGCAGCTAGGGATAGGCAAAAAGTCACCTACAAGGGAGAATTAATAAAAATAAATATAGACTACATGGTAGAAATCATGCAGGCAAGAAGGCAATGAGACTACATATACAAAGTATTGAAGGAGAAAAATTGCCAGCCAAGAATCATATATCCAGCAAAGCTGTCTCTCAAATATGACAGTGAAGACACTTACGGATAAACAGAAGCTTAGGAAATTTGCAAAAACCACAACAAAACTACAAGAAACACTAAAGGGAATTCTCTGGTTAGAAAATCAATAACATCAGCTATCAACCCAACACTAGAACGTAGGACAGAGCAAAAAGATATCAACTCATATAGGGAAATTCCAAAAATAAATCAAGATAAAAAACACTTGAAACAGGGAATCAGTGATGTTATTATGCAAAAGATAATAACATTAAATCAGTAAAGAGGGACTAAATAAAGTAGACATAGATCTTCCAGATGGAGAGGAAATCAAGATAATATAGGGAGATACAAGTTAGGTTTAAACTTAGCAAAATAGGGGTAAATATTAATATAACCACAAAGAAGACTAATAAGCCTACAGTTCAAAATAAAAAAAGAAAAACATAAAGACGCAGCAAAAACAAATTCAACTACAATGAAAAAGAGGAACACACAATTTACAAAGAAAAAACTCAGCACAAAAAAGTAAGCAGAGAAATGAAACTGTCAAAACACACAAAAAAGATATCAAAATGACAGCACTAAATTCATACCTATCTATAATCACACTGAATAAAAATGGACTAAATGCACCAATAAAGAGAGTGTTGCACAATGGATTAAAAAAAAAAAAGGAGGAGGAGGAGCGCAGATGGCGGAAAAGCCAGACGCTTCCTGCAAACCCTTTTTACAACAAAGACCCGAAAAAACAAGTGAAATGAACATATTTGTGACAAGCTAGGAGCCCTGAGCATCAAAGGCAAGCATGGACAATGAACTGAAGGTCAGGGGGAGGAAAAGACCATTCAGAAGTGGAGAGGAGGTACCGGAACTGAATCATGGAGAGCCCTCGGGCACAATTCCTGGAGTGGCAGAGGCAGCAGCGGGCTGGTACTAGCGTTTGGCCTCAGTTTCCTCAGGGAGAAGCAGCCAGCCACACAGCCTACTCACACCTACAGAACCTGGGGAGAACGGTGCCCTTGGCAAAAGCTAAGTACTTGCGTAAATTTTAAAGCAGCCCCCTCCCCCACCCGCAAGCCAGCTTCCCGGACTGAATTCCCTGGGCCTGTTATAGACGCTGGTGAGCACCTAGAGCCATCCTCCCGGCCTTGGGGAAGGAAAAAAATTAAAATTGGGAGGAAAAGATAATTTGCTAGCTCAATTAACTGGAGGAGATCGGAAAGAAGTGGCTCCTGTCCAGGCATAAACAGTCTGTGGACCTTGAACACCTTTTCCTTCTACATGGACCTGTGTGGGCCTATTTCAGGGGAATAGGCCTTTGGTGGCAAACTCCAACCATTTCAGCTGTGCGGTGGAGAGGTGGGTGTTTGAGATTTGATATTGCTTTGCTGATTAAACAGGAACCTCACCTACCCACATCAGGGACCTAAGGACTGGTAGCTCCACTCAGGTCACCCAGCCACCCATGACAGGGGTCCAAAGACAACTGGTACCTCCCAGTCCTTTCAACCAAAAACGTTGGGTGCCTGTGGTCCCTCTGTAGAACCCACCCGCCAGCACGCTCTAGGGAATAAGACCCGTTTTTGTCAGAGACAGTTGGGGGTCAGTTCTCAGCCCCCTGCCTTGCTCAGAGTGTGACCCCCTGCAGCAATCAGATAGTGGTATATAAGCCAATCACCCCTGCCCCTCTAGGTCTGTAAGACACAGCCTGTAACACACACTTGATGATCAGCTACCTGGAAACCTGAGCTGAATTCATACAAAAAAACTGAATGGACTGTTAGACTGATAGAGCTGATAACAGCTCTAGCCAGCGGGTGCAGGACACCAGAGTTTCAAAGGTGAAAATAATTAAGCTAGCTTACTCAAGCAACCCATAGGGGTATACAAAAACAAAACAAAGCAAGAAAGAATGACACAGTAAGAAACCATAAACTAATATAATAACTTTATAGATGTTTCAGAGACAACAGTCAATAACAAGTCACATAAGGAAACAGGCCATGATCACTTCAACAGGCTCTCAAAACAAAGAATCCAGGGATCTTCTAGAGGAAAGTACATTCCTGGAATTACCAGATGCAGAATACAGAAGTTTAATATACAGAACCCGTCAAGACATCAGGAAGGAAATGAGGCAATACACAGAACAAGCCAAGGAACACACAGATAAGGCAACTGAAGAAATTAGAAAGATTAATCAGGAACATAAAGAAAAGTTTAATAAGCTGGAAAAATCCATAGACAGACAGCAATCAGAAATTCAGAAGATTAACAATAAAATTACAGAATTAGACAACTGAATAGAAAGTCAGAGGAGCAGAATTGAGCAAGTAGAAGCTAGAATTTCTGAACTTGAAGATAAAACACTTGGCACTAATATATTTCAAGAAAAATCAGATAAAAGAATTTTTTTAAATTCTTAAGAATTTTTTTATGTGGGACTCTATCAAGAGAAATAACCAACGAGTGATTGGACTGCCAGAACAGGAAGGGATAACAGAAAATACAAAGAGAATTGTTGAAGATTTGTTGGCAGAAAACTTCCCTGATATTGTGAAAGATGAGAAGTTATGCAAGATGCTCATCGAACTCCACATAAGGTAGATGTTAAAAGAAGTCACCAAGACATATTATAATCAAACTTGCCAAAACCAGAGATAAAGATACAATTATAAGAAAACGAGGGATAAACAAAAAGTCACCTATAAAGGAGAGCCAATAAGAATAAGCAGGGACTACTCGGGAAAAGCCATGCAGGCAAGAAGGCAATGGGATGACATATTTTAAAAATTCAAGGAAAAAAATTGCCTGCCAAGAATCATATATCCAGCAAAACTGTCTCTTAAATATGAATGTGAAACTAAGACATTTCCAGATAAACACAAGTTTAGGGAATTCGTAAACACCAACCCAAAACTATAAGAAATACTAAAGGGAGTTCTTTGGTTAGAAAATCAATAATATCAGGTATCATCCAAGACTAGAACACTGGGCAAAGCAACCAGAAGTCAACCCAGACAGGGAAATCCAAAAAAACAAAGCGAGATTATAAAAAATAATAATAAAGAGGGACTAAGAAAAGTAATCGTACATCTTCCATGTGGAGAGGAAGATAAGGCGATACAAAGAAATCAAAGTTAGGTTTAAATTTAGAAAAATAGGGGTAAATAATGAGGAAACCACAAAGGAGACAAACTATCCTACTCATCAAAATAAAATACAAGGGAAAAATACAGACTCAGCAGAAACAAAATCAACAACAACAAATATGAGGAAAAGACAATATATAAACAAAATCTACTCAGCACATAAAATCAAGGGGGAAAAAGAAACTGTCAACAACACACAAAAAAACACATCGAAATGATAACACTAAATTCATAAAAAATACCTATCCGTAATTACCCTGAATGTAAATGGACTAAATGCACCAACAAAGAGACAGAGAGTGGCAGAATGGATGAAAAAACAAGATCTGTCTATATGCTGCCTACAAGAGACACACCTTAGAGTTAGAGACACAAAGAAACTAAAACTCAAAGGATGAAAAAAAAATATCAAACAAAAATCAAAAAAGAGAAGGAGTGGCAATATTAATTTCTGACAAAATAGACGTTAAAGTTAAATCCACCACAAAGGATAAGGAAGGACACTATACAATGATTAAAGGGACAATATAACAAGGAGATATAACCATACTAAATATTTCTGAACCCAATGACAGGGCTGCATGATACATAAAACAAACTCTATCAGCACTGAAAAGTGAGATAGACAGCTCCACAATTACAGTAGGAGACTTCAACACACCACTCTCGGTGAAGGACAGGACATGCAGAAAGAAGCTCAATAAAGACACGGAAGATCTAAAAGCCACAATTAACCAAATTGACCTCATAGAAATATACAGAACCCTCCACCCAACAGCAACCAAGTATACTTTCTTTTCTAGTGCACATGGAACATTCTCTAGAATAGACCACATATTAGGTCATAAAGCAAGCCTTAGCAGAATCCAAAACATTGAACTATTACAAAGCATCTTCTCTGACCATAAGGCCATAAAAGTGGAAATCCATAACAGGAAAAGCAGGGAAAAGAAATCAAACACTCGGAAACTGAACAACACCCTGCTCAAAAAAGACTGGATTAGAGAAGACATTAAGGTTGGAATAAAGAAATTCATAGAATCCAATGAGAATGAAACACTTCGTATCAGAACTTTTGGGACACAGCAAAAGCGGTGCTCAGAGGCCAAATAACATCAATAAATGCTTACATCCAAAAAGAAGAAAGGGCCAAAATCGAAGAATTATCCCTACAACTTGAACGAATAGAAAGAGAGCAACAAAAGAAACCCACAGGCACCAGAAGAAAACGAATAATAAAAATTAGAGCTGAACTAAATGAAATAGAAAACAAAAACAATTGAAAGAATTAACAAGACCAAAAGCTGGTTTTTTGAAAAAATCAACAAAATTGATAAACCACTGGCCAGACTGATAAAAGAAATACAGGAGATAAAGCAAATAACCCGAATAAGAAATGAAATGGGTGATATTACAACAGACCCAACTGAAATTAAAAGAACCATATCAGATTACTATGAAAAACTGTACTAAGCAAATTTGAAAAGCCAGAAGAAATGGATGAATTCCTAGAAACACACTACCTACCTAAACTAACACAAAAAGAGGTAGAACAACTAAATAGACCCATAACAAAAGAAGAGATTGAAAAGGTAATCAAAAAAATTCCCATCAAAAAAAAAGCCCTGGTCCAGATGGCTTCACTGCAGAGTTCTACCAAACATTCAGAGAAGAGTTGACACCACGACTACTAAAGGTATTTCAGAGCATAGAAAAGGATGGAATACTACCAAACTCATTCTATGAAGCCACCATATCCCTGATACCAACACCAGGTAAAGACACCACAAGAAAAGAAAATTATAGATCTATATCCCTCATGAACGTAGATGCAAAAATCCTCAACAAATTTCTAGCCAATAAAATTTAACATCATATCAAAAAAATAATTCACCATGACCAAGTGGGATTCATACCAGGTATCAAGGATGGTTCAACATGAGAGAAACAATTAATGTAATCTACCACATAAATAAAACAAAAGATAAGAATTACCCGATTTTATAAATTGCTGCAGAAAAGGCATTTGACAAAGTTCAACACTCATTCATGATAAAAACTCTCAGCAAAATAGTAATAGAATGAAAATTCCTGAACAATAATAAAGGGCATTTTTACAAAGCCAACAGCCAACATCATCCTAAATGGAGAGAGCCTGAAAACGTTCCCACTGACATCGGGAACCAGACAAGGATGCCCCTTATCACCACTCTTATTCAACATTGTGCTGGAAGTCCTACCCAGAGCAATTAGGCTAGATAAAGAAATAAAGGGCATCCAGATTGGCAAGGAAGAAGTAATAGTATCTCTATTTGCAGATGACATGATCTTATACACAGGAAACCCTAAGGAATCCTCCAGAAAACTACTGAAACTAATAGAAGAGTTCAGCAGAGTATCGGGATACAAGATAAACATGCAAAAATCAGTTGGATTCCTCTGTACCAACAAAAAGAACATCAAAGAGGAAATCACCAAATCAATGTCATTTACAGTAGCCCCCAAGAAGATAAAATACTTAGGAATAAATCTTACCAGAGATGTAAAAGATTTATACAAAGAAAACTACACTACACTTCTGCAAGAAACCAAAAGAGACTTACAAAAGTGGAAGAACATACCTTGTTTGTGGATAGGAAGATTTAACATTATGAAAATGTCTATTCTACCAAAAGCGATCTACACATTTAATGCAATTCCAATCCAAATCCCAACGACATTCTTTAACAAGATGGAGAAGCAAATCATCAACTTCATATGGAAGGGAAAGAGGCCCCGGATAAATAAGGCATTACTGAAAAAGAAGTACAAAGTGGGAGGCCCTACTTTACCTGATTTTAGAACCTATTATACCACCACAGTAGTCAAAACAGCCTGGTACTGGTACAACTACAGATACATGGACCAATGGAACAGAATTGAGAATCCAGACAAAAATCCATCCACATATGATCAGTTGATATTTGACAAAGGCCCCAAAACAGTTAAATGGTGAAAAGACAGTCTTTTTAACAAATGGTGCTGGCATAACTGGATAACCATCTGCAAAACAAAATGAAATAAGACCCATACCTCACACCGTGCACAAAAACTAATTCAAAATGGGTCAAAGACCTAAATATAAAATCTAAAACAAAAAAGTTCATGGAAGAAAAAATACGGACAATGCTAGGAGACCTAATACATGGCATAAACAGTGTACAAAACATTAGAAAGAATGCAGAAGAAAAACTAGTAAGTGGGAGCTCCTAAAAATCAAATACCTATGCTCAACCAAAGTCTTCACCAAAAGAATAAAAAGACTACCTACAGACTGGGAAAAAATTTTTAGCTATGACATTTCTGATCAGCACCTGATCTCTAAAATCTACATGATACTGGAAAAACTCAACCACAAAAAGACAAATAACCCAATTAAAAAATGGGCAAAAGATATGAACAGACACTTCACTAAAGAAGACGTTCAGGTAGCTAACAGATATTTGAGGAAATGTTCACGGTCATTAGCCATCAGAGAAATGCATATCAAAACTACAATGAAATTTCATCTCACTTCAACAAGACTATAATTAATCCAAAAAACACAAAATAATAAAAGTTGCAGAGGCTGTGGAGAGATTGGAACACTTATACACTGCTGGTGGGAATGTAAAATGGTACAACCACTTTGGAAATCGATTGGGTGTTTCCTTAAAAAGCTAGAAATAGAATACCATCGATCCAGCAATCCCACTCCTTGGAATATATCCTAGAGAAATAAGAGCCTTTACAGGAACAGATATATGCACACCCATGTTTATTGCAGCACTGTTTACAATAGCAAAAAGATGGAAACAACCAAGGTGCCCATCAAGAATGAATGGATAAATAAGTTATGGTATATTCACACAATGGAATACTATGTATCGATAAAGAACAGTGAGGAATCTGCGAAACATTTCATAACATGGAGGAACCTGGAAGGCATTATGCTGAGTGAAGTTAGTCAGTTGCAAAAGGACAAATATTGTATAAGAGCACTATTATAAGAACTTGAGAAATAGTTTAAACTGAGAAGAAAACATTCTTTTGTGGTTATGAGATGGGGGAGGGAGGGTGGGAGAGGGGCATTCACTAATTAGATAGTAGATAAGAACTACTTTAGGTGAAGGGAAAGTCAGCACACAATACAGGGGAGGTCAGCACAATTGGACTAAACCAAATACAAAGAAGTTTCCTGAATAAATTGAATGCTTCCAAGGCTAGCGTAGCAGGGACAGGGGTCTGGGGACCATGGTTTCAGGGGACATCTAAGTCAATTGGCATAATAAAATTTATTAAGAAAACATTCTGCACCCCACTTTGAAGAGTGGTGTCTCTGGTCTTAAACGCTAACAAGCAGCCATCTAAGATGTATCACTTGGTCTCAACCCACCTGGATCAAAGGAGAATGAAGACCACCAAGGACACAAGGCAATTATGAGCCCAAGAGACAGAAAGGGCCACATGAACCAGAGACTACAGCATCCTGAAACCAGAAGAACTAGATGGTGCCTGGCTACAACCGATGACTGCCCTAACAGGGAACACAGTGGAGAACCCCTGAGGGAGCAGGAGAGCAGTGGGATGCAGACCCCAAATTCTCATAAGACCAGACTTAATGGCCTGACTGAGACTAGAAGGACCCCGATGGTCATGTTCCCCAGACCTTCTGTTGCCCCAGGACAGGAACCATTCCTGAAGTTAACTCATCAGGCGTGGGTTGGACTGGGCAATGGGTTGGAGAGGGATGCTGGTGAGGAGTGAGCTTCTTGGATCAGGTGGACACTTAAGACTATGTTGGCATCTCCTACTTGGGAGGGAGATGAGAGTGTGGAGAGGATTGGAAGCTGGCGAAATGGACACAAAAAGAGAGAATGGAGGGAAAGAGCGGGCTGTCGCACTAGCGGGAGAGTAATTGGGAGTGTGCAGCAAGGTGTATATGGGTTTTTGTATGAGAGACTGACTTGATTTGTAAACTTTTACTTACAGCACAAAAAAATTATACTTAAAAAAAACACTATCCATCTATATGCTGCCTATTAGAGGTACACCTTAGACTTAAAGACACAAACAAAAACTCAAAGGACGGAAAAAAATATATCAAGCAAACAACAATCAAAAAAGAACAGGTGTGGCTATGCTTATTTCTGCTGAAACAGACCTTAAACTTAAATCTACCACAAAGGATAAGGAAGGACACTATATAATTATTAAAGGGACAATATACCAGGAGGATATTACCATATAAATATTTATGTACCCAACAACACGGCTTCAAGATACATAAAACAAACTCTAGCAGCACTGATAAGTGAGATAGATAGCTCCAGAATAATAGTAGCAGGTTTCAACACATCACTTTCAGGGAAGGACAGAACACCCAGAAAGAAGCTAAGTAAAGACACAGAAGAGCTTAATGCCACAATTAACCACAGACATATACAGAACACTACACCGAAGAGCAACCAAGTATACATTCTTTTCCAAAACACATGGGACATTCTATAGAATAGATCGCACATTATGCCATAAAGCAAGTCTTCCCAGAACTCAAAACATCAAAATATTAGAAAGGATCATTTCTGACCATAAAGCCATAAAACTAGAAGTCAATAACAGAAAAATCAGGGAAAAGAAATCAAACACATGGAAACTGAACAACACTTTGGATTATAGAACAAATTAAGGACGGAATAAAGTAATTCATAGACTCCAACGAGAATGAAAACACTTCCAATCAGAACCTTTGGGATACAGCAGGAGCAGTGCTCAGAGGTCAATTTATATCAACAAATGTACACATCCAAAAAGAAGAATGGGCCAAAATCAAAGAATTATCCCTACAACTTGAACATATAGAAAGAGAGCAACAAAAGAAACCTTCAGGTACTAGAAGAAAGCAAATAATAAAAGTTAGAGCAGAATTAAGTGAAATAGAGAACAGAAAAAAAAATTGAAAGAATTGAAAAGACCAAGAGCTGGTTCTTTGAAAAAATTAACAAAATTGATAGACATTAGCCAGACTGATAAAAGAAAAACAGGAGATAAGGCAAATAAAAAATGAGATGGGCAATATCACATCAGACCCAACTAAAATTAAAAGGAATCATTACAGAGTACTATGAAAAGATGTACTCTAACAAATTTGAAAACCTAGAGGAAATAGACAATTTTCTAGAAACACACTACCTCCCTAAACTAACACAGAGGCAGAACAACTAAATAAACCTATACAAAAGAAGAGATTGAAAAAGTAATAAAAAAATCAACCAACAAAGAAAAGCCCTGGCCTTGAAGTCTTCACTGGAAAATTCTACCAAAATTTCAGAGAAGAGTTAACACCACTACTACTAAAGGTATTTCAGAGCATAGAAAATGACGGAATACTACCTAATTCATTCTATAAAGCCAACATAGCCCTGATACCAAAACCAGGTAAAGACTCCACAGAAAAAGAAAATTACAGACTAATATCCCTCATGAACTTGGATGCAAAAATCCTTAACAAAATTCTAGCCAATAGAATTACACAACAGACAAAAAAAAAAAAAAATTTACCACGACCAAGTGTGATTCATACCAGTTATGCAGGAATGGTTCAACATTAGAAAAGCAATCAATGTAATCCATCACATAAATAAAAGACAAAAGACACATGATCTTATCAACGGATGCAGAAAAGGCATCTGACAAAGTCAAACACCCAATCTTGATAAAAACTCTCGGCAAAATAGGAATAGAAGGAAAATTCCTCAACATAATAAAGGGGAGTTATACAAAGCCAACAGCCAACATCATCCTAAATGGAGAGATTCTGAAAGCATTCCCCTTGAGAACAGGAACCAGACACAGATGCCTTTTATCACCACTCTTATTCAACATTGTGCTGGAGGTCCTAGCCAGAGCTATTAAAAAAAAAAAAAAAATAGGCTAGATAAAGAAATAAAGGGCAACCAGATTGACAAAGAAAAAGCAAAAGTATCTCTGTTTGCAGATGACATGATCTTATATACAGAAAAACCTAAAGAATACTCAAGAAAACTACTGAAACTAATAGTAGAGTTTAGCAGACTATCAGGATACAAGATAAAAAAAAAAATCAGCTGGATTCCTCTACACCAACAAAAAGAACGTAGAGGAGGAAATCACCAAATCAACGCCATTTACAATAGCCTCTAAGAGGATAAAATACTTAGGAATAAATCTAACCAGAGACGTAAAAGACCTATACAAAAAAAAAAAAAAAAACTGTTAAGACATTACTGCAAGAAACCAAAAGAGACCTACATAAGTGGAAAAATATACCTTGCCCATGGATAGGAAGCCTCAACATTGTAAAAATGTCTGTTCTGCCGAAGGTGATCTGTAGATACAATGCAAACCTGATCCAAACAACAGTGACGTTTTTTAATGAGATGGAGAAACAAATCACGAACTTCATATGGAAGGGAAAGAGATCCCACATAAGTAAAGCATTACTGACAAAGAACAAAGTGTGAGGCCTCACGCTACCTAATTATACCACCTTGGTAGTCAAAACAGCCTGGTACCGGTACAACAACAGATACATAGACCAATGGAACAGAATTGAGAAACCAGACATAAATCCATCCATATATGAGCAGCTGACATTTGACAGAGGCCCAAAGTCTTTAAAAAGGGGAAAAGACAGTCTTTTTTAACAAATGGTGCTAGCATAACTGGATATCCATCCGCAAAAAAAATGAAAAAATACCCGTACCTCACACCATGCACAAAAACCAACTCAAAATGGATCAAAGACATAAATATAAAATCTAAAATGGTACAGATCATGAAAGAAAAAATAGGGACAATCCTAGGAGCCCTAATACATGGCATAAACGGTATATAAAACATTACCAGTGGGCGGGGCCAAGATGGCTGACTAGGTAGAAGCTACCTCAGAGCCCTCTTGCAACAAAGACTTGGAAAAACAAGTGAATTGATCACATACATGACAATCTACTAACCCTGACCATCAAACACAGATTTAAAGAGTTGACCTGAGTGACAGAGACTGAGAACGAACAACTGCGGGGAAGCAGCTACTGTTTTCAGAGCCTGGAGCCAGCGTCTCAGTCAGGAAACCTTGGCGCTGGGCTTTGGACTGGGTGCAGGGGAGCTGAGCACGGCATCCTGAGACGGCACAAACACCGGACGCAGCCCTAGCACCCAGAAGTGACCTTGGGGGAAGCCCAGCCAGTGCATGCAGGCAGCGCAACAACGTGACTGACAGGAGGAAAAGTAACTGGGAGGCAGCGACTGGTTTTGGAGCCAGGCTTTGGACTGGGAGCGGAGGAACTGGCCACGGCTTCTGAGACAGCACAAGCACGGGACGCGGGCCTGACCCTCGGGGGCAATCTCTACCGAGCCAGCACACACAGTCAACATGCCCCTCGGGAATCTCAGATAAAACAGTTATTCCAAGCACGATAAGTAACTTTGTCTATATTCTGGGGTGCTAAAAAAAAATTGCTACTCTCTCCTATTTATCTGAACATTCCCCTCCCCTTCCCAGGCGGCTTCATTAACATTGGAATTTCCGGAGCCAGAGAGTGAAGTGTGCTGTGATTTTTCTTTCTTTCTCTCTTTTTTTTTTTTTTTGGTCTTTTCCTAACCCATTCTCCTGACCTGAGAGAAGCAGCTACAAAAAACCCAGGGACCAAAAATCCTTCCCTAACTGGACTAAAAACACAGAACCAGCTCCAGCCAAACATATGTGATCCACATTCTTGGGCTTTCATCCCTACTGGGCACAAGGTGGCTATTATAATGCAAAGGAATTTCTGATAGGGATCTGACTGTAATTGTTTTAGCGGATTACTGGAAAGACAAGTTTCCCAGGTCTGATATCTCTGCATATTCACAGAGCCCTCACTGACCCACAACAGGGAACTGAGGGCTGAAGCTCCCCCCAGGCCACCTAGCCTCCTGCCTTAGGGGTCTAAGGAGGGTGGCACCTACCAATCTGTAGAGGTACTTGCATTGGGTGCCTAGGGTACAGCTGCAGAGCCCACTCACCAAGGTGCTTTAGGAATAGAGACACACCTACCTCACTGACACTTGAGGGAAGCCTGTCAGCATCCTGCCCCCCTGGAGTGTGAAACCCTGCTGTTACTAGAATCTGGTGCACACAGCTATCACCACTACTTCTCTAGGTGGGTAGGTGACAGTCTGCACCACACACTTGATGACCCAAAATCAGATTCTACTCAAGAATAGTGAATGGACTCCTAGGCTTATATATCTGGTACCAGCCCAAACCAGCTGGTAATAGGACATAAGCGATTCAAGGGCTACAACAATCAAGACAGCACAATCTAGTAGCCCATCTACGTATATTGAAAGAAAACAAAACAAGATAAGACTCAGTGAGCAAATATAGAATAAATCATTACAATATCTTAGAGATGGCTTGGAGACAGCAGTCGATATCAAACCACATAAAGAAGCAGACCATATTGCTTCTACAACTTCCCAAACTAAAAAATCAAAATCTTTCCCAAATGAAGATACAATCCTGGAATTGCCAGATGCAGAATATAAAAAACAAATTTACAGAATGCTTCAAGACATCAGAGATGACCTCAGAAATGAAACAAGACAATCTCCAGAAAAAGCCAAGGAACACACTGATAACGCAGTTGAAGAAATCAAAAAGATTATTCAAGAACATAGTAGAAAAATTAATAAGCTGCAAGAATCCATAGAGAGACAGCATTCAGAAATCCAAAAGATTAACAGTAAAATTACAGAATTAGACAACTCAACAGGAAGTCAGAGGAGCAGACTCGAGCAATTGGGATGCAGGGTGGGGGATCTGGAGGACCAGGGAATTGACACCAATATAGCTGAAAAAAAATCAGATAAAAGAATTAAAAAAAATGAGGAAACCCTAAGAATCATGTGGGACTCTATCAAGAAGAATAACTCGCGTATGATTGGAGTTCCAGAACAGGGAGGGATAACAGAAAATACAGAGAGAATAGTTGAAGATCTGTTGGCAGAAAACTTCCCTGACATCAGGAAAGATGAAAGGATATCTATTCAAGATGCTCATCAAACCCCATTTAAGATTGATCCAAAAAAAAAAAAATCACCAAGTCATATTATCATCAAACTTGCCAAAACCAAAGATGAAGAGAAAATTTTAAAAGCAGCCAGGGATTAAAGAAAGGTCTCCTACAAAGGAGAATCAATAAGAATAAGTTCAGACTACTCAGCAGAAACCACGCAGGCAAGAAGGCAATGGGATGACATATATAGAGCACTGAAGGAGAAAAATTGCCAGCCAAGGATCATATATCCAGCAAAACTCTCTCTCAAATATGAAGGTGAAATTAAAACTTTTACAGATAAACACAAGCTTAGAGAATTTGCAAAAACCAAACCAAAGCTACAAGAAATACTAAAGGAAATTGTTCAGAAAACCAATGATATCAGATACCAGCACAACACAAGGTCACAAAACAGAACATCCTGATATCAACTGAAATAGGGAAATCACAAAAAGAAATTAAGAGTAATTTTAAAAAGAAAAAAACGCTCAAAACAGGGAATCATTGAAGTCAATATGTAAAAGGTCACAATAATCCAAAAGAGGGACTAAATACAGGTGGCATAGAACTGCCATGTGGGGAGGGAAACAAGGCGATATAGGACAATACAAGTTAGGTTTTTACTTAGAAAAATAGGGGTAGATATTAAGGTAACCACAAAGAGGTATAACAACTACATAACTCAAAATAAAAGCCAAGAAAAACATAACGACTCAGCAAACATAAAGTCAAATACTATAAAAATGAGAATCTCACAATTTACAAAGAAAAACGTCTCAGCACAAAAAAGTAAGTGGAAAAATGAAATTGTCAACAACACACATAAAAAGGCATCAAAATGACAGCACTAAACACATACTTATCTATAATTACGCTGAATATAAATGGACTAAATGCACCAATAAAGAGACAGAGAGTCTCAGACTGGATAAAGAAACACGATCCGTCTATATGCTGCCTACAAGAGACACACCTTAGACTTAGAGACACAAACAAACTAAAACTCAAAGGATGGAAAAAATATATCAAGCAAACAATAAGCAAAAAAGAACAGGAGTAGCAATATTAATTTCTGACAAAATGGACTTTAAAGTTAAATCCACCAAAAAGGATAAAGAAGGACACTACATAATGATTAAAGGGACAATTGACCAGGAAGATATAACCATATTAAATATTTATGCACCCAATGACAGGGCTGCAAGATACATAAAATAAACTTTAACAGAACTGAAAAGTGAGATAGACGTCTCCACAATTATAGTAGGAGACTACAACACACCACTTTCGGAGAAGAACAGAACTTCCAGTAAGAAGCTCAATAGAGACACGGAAGACCTAATTGCTACAATCAACCAACTTGACCTCATAGACTTTTACAGAACACTCCACCCAATAGCTGCAAAGTATACTTTTTTTTCTAGTGCACATGGAACATTTTCTAGAATAGACCACATATTAGGTCATAAAACAAACCTTTGCAGGATCCAAAACATCGAAATATTACAAAGCATCTTCTCAGACCACAAGGCCATAAAAGTGGGAATCAATAACAGAAAAATTAGGGAAAAGAAATCAAATACTTAGAAACTGAACAATACCCTGCCCAAAAAAGACTGGGTTATAGAAGACTTTAAGGAGAGAATAAAGAAATTCATAGACTTGAACAAGAATGAAAACACTTCCTATCAAAACCTCTGGGACACAGCAAAAGCAGTGCTCAGGGGCCAATTTATATCGATAAATGCACACATACAAAAAAAGAAAAAGCCCAAATCAGAGAATTCTCCCTACAACTTGAACAAATAGAAAGTGAGCAACAAAAGAATCCATCAGGCATCAGAAGAAAACAAATAATAAAAATTAGAGCTGAACTAAATGAATAAGGGAACAGAAAAACAGTTGAAAGAATTAACAAAGCCGAAAGCTGGTTCTTCGCAAAATTTAACAAAATTGATAAACCATTGGCCAGACTGACAAAAGAAATACAGGAAAGGAAACAAATAACCAAAATAAGAAACGAGAAGGGCCACATCACAACGGACCCAACTGAAATTAAAAGAATCATATCAGATTATTATGAAAAATTGTACTCTAACAAATTCGAAAACCTAGAAGAAATGGATGAATTCCTAGAAAAACACTACCTGCCTAAACTAACACAATCAGAATTAGAACAACTAAATAGACCCATAACAAAAAAAGAGATTGAAAATGTTATCAAAAAACTCCCAGCAAAAAACAGCCCTGGCCTGGATGGCTTTACTGCAGAGTTCTACCAAACTTTCAGAGAAGAGTTAATACCACTACTACTAAAGCTATTTCAAAGCATAGAAAATGACGGAATACTACCTAACTCATTCTATGAAGCCACCATCTCCCTGATACCAAAACCAGGTAAAGACATCAAAAAAAAAAAAAAAGAAAGAAAGAAAGAAAGAAAATTATAGACCTATATCCCTCATGAACATAGATGCAAAAATCCTCAACAAAATTCTAGCCAATAGAATTCAACAACATATCAAAAAAATAATTCAACACGACCAAGCGGGATTTATACCAGGTATGCAAGGCTGGTTTAATAGTAGAAAAACCATTAATGTAATCCACCATATAAATAAAACAAAAGACAAAAAACACATGATCTTATCAATTAATGCAGAAAATGCATTTGACAAAGTCCAACAACCATTTATGATAAAAACTCTCACCAAAATAGGAATTGAAGGAAAATTCCTCAACATAATAAAGGGCATCTATGCAAGCCAACAGCCAGCATCACTCTAAATGGAGAGAGCCTGAAAGCACTTCCCTTGTGAACGGGAACCAGACAAGAATGCCCTTTATCACCGCTCTTATTCAACATTGTGCTAGAGGTCCTAGCCAGAGCAATTAGGCTAGACAAAGAAATAAAGGGTATCTGGATTGGCAAAGAGGAAGTAATATTATCGCTATTTGCTGATGACATGATCTTATCCACACAAAACCCTAAGGAATCCTCCAGAAAACTACTGAAACGAATAGAAGAGTTTGGCAGTCTCAGGTTATAAGATAAACATACAAAAATCACTTGGATTCCTCTACATCAACAAAAAGAACATCGAAGAGGAAATCACCAAATCAATACAATTCACAGTAGCCCCCAAGAAGATAAAATACTTAGGAATAAACCTTACCAGAAATGTAAAAGACCTATACAAAGAAAACTACAAAGTACTAGCGCAAGAAACTAAAAAGGACCTACATAGGGGAAAAACATACCTTGCTCATGGATAGGAAGACTTAACATAATAAAAATGTCTATTCTACCAAAAGCCATCTATACATACAATGCACTTCCGATCCAAATTCCAATGACATTTTTTAATGTGATGGAGAAACAAATGACCAACTTCATGTGGAAGGGAAAGAAGCCCCGGATAAGTAAAGCATTACTGAAAAAGAAGAAGAAAGTGGGAGGCCTCACTTTAGCTGATTTCAGAACCTATTATACAGCCTGATACTGGTACAACAACAGGCACATAGACCAATGGAACAGAATTGAGGACCCAGATATAAATCCATCCACATATAAGCAGCTTATATTTGACAAAGGCCCAGTGTCAGCAAATTGGGGAAAAGATAATCTTTTTAAGAAATGGTGCTGACATAACTGGATATCCATTTGCAAAAAAATGAAACAGGACACATACCTCACACCATGCACAAAAACTAACTTCAAGTGGATCAAAGACCTAAACATAAAGACTAAAATGATAAAGATCTTGGAAGAAAAAATAGGGACAACATTAGGAGCCCTAATACAAGGCATAAACAGAATACAAAACATTACCAAAAATGATGAAGAGAAACCAGATAGCTGGGAGCTCCTAAAAATCAAACACCTGTGCTCATCTAAAGACTTCACCAAAAGAGTAGAAAGACCACCTACAGATTGGGAAGGAATTTTCAGCTATGACATCTCTGACCAGCGCCTGATCTCTAAAATCTATATGATTCTGTTAAAACTCAACCACAAAAAGACAAACAACCCAATCAAGAAGTGGGCAAAAGATATGAACATGCACTTCACTAAAGAAGATATTCAGGCAGCTAACAGATACATGAGAAAATGCTCTCGATCATTAGCCATTAGAGAAATGCAAATTAAAACTACGATGAGATTCCATCTCACTCCAACAAGGCTGGCATTAATCCAAAAAACACAAAAGAATAAATGTTGGAGAGGCTGTGGAGAGATTGGAACTCTTATACACTGCTGGTGGGAATGTAAAATGGTACAACCACTTTGGAAATCTATCTGGTGTTATCTTAAACAGAAATAGAACTACCATACAACCCAGAAATCCCACTCCTCGGAATAAACCCTAGAGAAATAAGAGCCTTTACACAAACAGATATATGCACACCGAAGTTTATTGCAGCTCTGTTTACAATAGCAAACAGCTGGAAGCAACCAAGGTGTCCATCAATGGATGAATGGGTAAATAAATTGTGGTATATTCACACAATCGGTAAAGAACAGTGACGAATGTGTGAAACATTTCATAACATGGAGGAACCTGGAAGGCATTATGCTGAGTGAAATTAGTCAGAGGCAAAAGGACAAATATTGTATAAGACCACTATTATAAGATCTTGAGAAATAGTATAAACTGAGAAGAACACATACTTTTGTGGTTACCAGGGGGAAGGGAGGGAGGGTGGGAGAGGGTTAATTACTGGTTAGTTAGTAGATAAGAACTACTTTAGGTGAAGGGAAGGACAACACTCAATACACGGAAGGTCATATCAGCTGGACTGTACCAAAAGCAAGGAAGTTTCCGGGATAAACTGAATGCTTCAAAGGTCAGTGGAGCAAGGGCGGGGGATTGGGGACTATGGCTTAAGGGGACTTCTAAGTCAATTGGCAAAATAATTCTATTATGAAAACATTCTGCATCCCACTTTGAAATGTGGCGTCTGGGGTCTTAAATGCTAACAAGCTGCCATCTAAGATGCATCAATTGGTCTCAACCCACCTGGAGCAAAGGAGAATGAGGAACACCAAGGTCACATGATAACTATGAGCCCAAGAGACAGAAAGGGCCACATGAACCAGAGACTTACATTATCCTGAGACCAGAAGAACTAGATGGTGCCCAGCCACAACCGATGACTGCCCTGACAGGGAGCACAACAGAGAACCCCTGAGGGAGCAGGAGATCAGTGGGATGCAGACCTCAAATTCTCATAAAAAGACCAGGCTTAATGGTCTGACTGAGACTAGAGGAATTCTGGCAGTCATGGTCCCCAAATCTTTTGTTGGTCCAGGACAGGAACCATTCCTGAAGACAACTCTTCAGACATGGAAGGGACTGGACAATGGGTTGGAGAGAGATGCTGAGGAAGAGTGAGCTACTTGTATCAGGTGGACATTTGGGACTGTGTTGGCATCTCCTGTCTGGAGGGGAGATAGGAGGGTAGAGAGGGTTAAAAACTGGCAAAATTGTCATGAAAGGAGAGACTGGAAGGAGGGAGTGGGCTGACTCATTAGGGGAGAGTAAGTGGGATTATGGGGTAAGGTGTATATAAGCTTATATGTGACAGGCTGACTTGATCTGTAAACTTTCACTTAAAGCACAATAAAAATTATTTTAAAAAATTTTTTAAAAAGCAAAAAAAAAAAACATTACTAGAACTGTACAAACACAAGGAGAGAAATTAGGTAACTGCGAGCTCCTAAAATCAAACACCTATGCTCATCTAAAGAGTTCACCAAAAAAGTAAAAAGATTACCTACAGACTGGGAAAAATTTTTAGCTATGACATCTCCAATCAGGGGCTGATCTGTAAAATCCACATGTTACTGGAAAAACTCAACAACAAAAAGACAAACTAATTAAAAAATGGGCAAAGGATATGAACAGGAACTTCACTAAAGAAGAGTTTCAGGTAGCTAACAGATACATGAGAAAATGCCCACGATCGTCAGCCATTAGAGAAATGCAAATCAAAAAACTTTAATGAGACTTCATCTCACTCCAAGGCTAGCATTAATCCAAAAAAAAAAAAACACAAAATAATAAATGTTGGAGAAGTTGTAGAAAGACTGGAACACTTATACTCTGCTGGTGGGAATGTAAAATGGTGCAATCACTTTGTAAATCAATTTAGCACTTCCTTAAAAAGCTAGAAATAGAACTACCATAGTATCCAGCGATCCCACTCCTTGAAATACACCTTAGAGAAGTAAGAGCTGTCACATGAACAGATATATGCACACCCATGTTCATTGCGGCACTGTTTACAATAGCAAAAAGATGGAAGCTCCAAGCTGGCCATCAACAGATAAGTGGATGAATAAATTATGGTATATTCATACAATAGAATACTATGCATCCATAAAAAACAATGATGAATCTGTGAAACATTTCATAACATGGAGGAATCCGGAAGGCATTCCGCTGAGTGAAATTAGTCAATTGCAAAAAGACAAATATTGTATGAGACCAAGCTAATAAGAACTCAAGAAATAGTTTAAACAGAGAAGAATATATTATTTGATGGTTACGAGAGTAGGGAGGGAGGGAGGAAGAGGGATATTCACTAATTAGATAGTAGACAAGGACTATTTTAAGTGAAGGAAAAGTCAACACACAATACAGTTGAGGTCAGCACAGTTGGACTAAACCAAAAGCATAGAAGTTTCCTGAATAAACTGAATGCTTCGAAGGCCACCATAGCAGGGGTGGGGGTTTCGGGACTCTGGTTTCAGGGGACATCTAGGTCAATTGGCATAATAAAATCTATTAAGAAAACATTCTGCACCCCATTTTGGAGAGAGTGGTGTCTGGGGTCTTAAGCGCAAGCAAGTGGCCATCTAAGAGGCATCAATTTGCCTCAGCCCACCCGGAGCAAAGGAGAATGAAGAACACCAAAGCATAAGGGAAATATGAGCCCAAGAGTAAGAATGTGCCACATAAATCAGAGACTACATCAGCCTGAGACCGGAAGAACTAGATGATGCCTGGCTACACCCGATGACTGCCATGACAAGGAACAAAACAGAGAATCTCTGAAGGAGCAGGAGAGCAGTGGGATGAGTACCTCAAATTCTTGTCAAAAGACCAGGCTTAATGATCTGACTGAGCCTCGAAGGACCCCAGAGGTCATGGTCCCCAGACCTTCTGTTAGCCCAAGACAGGAACCATTCCCAAAGCCAACTCTTCAGACAGGGTTTGGACTGGGTTATAAGACAGAAAATGACACTTGTGAGGAGTAAGCTTCTTAGATCAAGTAGACACTGAGACTGTGTGCAGCTCCTGTCTGCAGGGGAGATGTGAAGGGCGAGGGGGCAGAAGCTGGATGAATGGACACTGAAATATACGGTGGAGAAAATGAGTGTGCTGTCTCAGTAGGGGGAGAGCAGCTAGGAGTATATAGCAAGGTTTTTGTATGAAGGACTGACTTGATTTGTAAACTTGTACTTTAAATACAATAAAATTTAAAAAAATAAATAAATAAAGTAAAATAAAAAGAGAATAAAGTTGGGAGGAGGAACAAAGAAAACAATATGGATTCCCTGTGGAGAACATAGCAGACACAAAGTAGGTTTAAAAAAATCTGGGTGGATTGCTGTGCGAATGAGCACATTTCAGAATGTAATTTAGCAAATAGCTGGTCCAGAAGGTACTCTCCTTATTCAATGTTGAATAATTATTAATACTGTGAAATAGAATTAGCACCTCGAATATGTAAAAAAAAAAAAAAACTTCTCTATGTCTAAAGGAAATTTTTTTTTAATTAAAAAAATTTTGAATAAGCAATTTCAAGAAAGGGAAATGAAAATGATTAACAAGTATATCAGCAGTTTCCCTTTTTTTAATTCACTAAAAATAAAAGGAAAGTGCGCTAATATAATGAAATGTCACTTTATGACTATCAGATTGGTGACAATTAGAAAGGCCAGTAATCCGAGTGTCTGCAAGGGTTTGGAGAACTGAGAACTTTGTAGAGCAAAAATGACAGTTTGGTTGAAATTAAAAAGAAAAGAGATTATAAGGAGGCAAGGCAGTTTGCAAATGGGAATTGCAAGGTCCAGAAGTAAACTAATTGATCTGAGGAAGAGACAGTTCAGGGAGCTTTTATAAGAAAATTCAAGAAACTTCAGTAAAAATTCAGTGATTGGTTGACAATTGGGTAACAGTCACAAAATTGGGTGAGGGTACCTCTGATTGGCAGATTACATGTTTCTAAAAATTTTTTTTTTTCTTTTCTAAGTTACAAAAAAAAGTTACAAAGTAGTCATTAAATTGAGTACATCTTACCTTGAAACAATCAGGAGATCTTCTTTGCATGACCCCAGGGAGGACATGTGTAAGTCTAAGTTTAATCTTCAGTAAACACCTGTTCTCTCACCTGTCTGTCAGTTTGTTATACTGTGGGAGCTTACATGTTGCTGTGATGCTGGAAGTTATGCCACTAGTATTTAAATACCAGCAGGGTCACCCATGGCTGACAGGTTTCAGCTGAGCTTCCAGACTAAGACAGACTAGGAAGAAGGACCTGGTGGTATACTTCTGAAAAAGAATCAGCAGGTGAAAATGTTATGAACAGCAGCAGAACATTGTCTGGTATAGTGCCGGAAGATGACCCCCTTAGTTTGGGCGGGACTCAAAATACAACCAAGGAAGAGCTGCCTCTGCAAAGTAAAGCTGACCTTAATGATTTGGATGGAGTCAAGCTTTCCAGACCTTCATTTGCTGATGCGGCATGACTCAAAATGAGAAGAAACAGCTGCAAATATCTGTTAATAATCAGAACATGGAATGTACAAAGCATGAAACTAGGAAAATTGGAAATAGTCAAAAATAAAATGGAACGCTTAAAGATTGATATCCTAGGCATTAATAAGCTGAAATGGACTGGTACTAGCCATTTTGAATTGGACAATCATATGGTCTACTATTCAAGGAATGACAACTTGAAGAGAAATGGCATTGCATTCATCATCAAAAAGAACAAGAACACTTCAAGATCTATCCTGAAGTACAATGCATCAGTGATAGGATAATATCCGTACACCTACAAGGAAGATCAGTTAATAGGACCAAACACTAAGTCTAAAGACAAAGAAATTAAAGGTTTTTACTAACTTCCGCAGTCTAAAACTGATCAAACATGCAATCAGGAGGCATTGACTGGTGATTGGAATGCAAAAGTTGCAAACAAAGAAGAAGGATATGTAGTCAGAAAATATGGTCTTTGTGATAGAAATGATTCCGTAGAACTCATGATAGAATTTTGCAAGACCAGCAACTTCTTTGTTGCAAATACCTTTTTTTCACCAACATAAGTGGTGACTAGAACGTGGACCTCACCAGATGAAATACACAGGAATCAAATTGACTACAGCTGTTGGAAAGAGATGATGGAAAAGATCAGTATCATCAGCCAGAACAATGCCAGGGGCTGACTATGGAACAGACCATCAATTGCTCATAAGCAAGGTCAATTGAAACTGAAGAAAATTAGAACAAGTCCAAGAGAGCCAAAGTACGACCTTGAGTATATCCCACCTGAGTTTAGAGACCATCTCAAGAATAGATTTGATGCACTGAATAAAAATGACCGAAGACCAGACAAGCTGTGGAATGACATCAAGGACGTCATAAATGAAGAAAGCCAGACGTCATTAAAAAGACAGGAAATAAAGAAAAGACCAAAATGCATGTCAGAAGAGACTGAAAGTTGCTCTTGAACTTCAAGTAGCTAAAGCAAAAGGAAGAAACGATGAAGTAAAAGAGCTGAGCAGAAGATTGTGAAGGGCAGCTCGAGAAGGCAAAGTGAAATATTATAATGACACGTACAAACAGCTGGAGATAGAAAATCTAAACAGAACAATCTTGTAATTTCTCAAGCTGAAAGAACTGAAGGAAAAATTCAAGACTCGAGTTGCAATACTGAAGGATTCTATGGGGAAAATATTAAATGACACAAGAAGAATCAAAAGAATATGGAAGGAATACAGTCACTATACCAAAAAGATGTACTCCATGTTCAACCATTTCAGGAAGTCTTGTATATGATCAGGAACCAATGATACTGAAGGAAGAGGCCCAAGTTGCATGAAAGGCATTGGTGGAAAACAAGGCTCCAGGAATTCACGGAATACCAATTGAGATGTTTCAACAAATGGATGCAGCACTGGAAGTGCTCACTCCTCTATGCCGAGAAATTTGGAAGACAACTACCTGGCCAACCAACTCAAAGGGATCAAAAGAAAGGTAATCCAAAAAATGCAGAAATTATCAAACAGTATCATTAATATCATATACAAATAAAATTTTGCTAAAGACCATTCAAAAGTGATTATAGCAGTACATTGACAGGGAACTGCCAGAAATTCAAGCCTGATTCAGAAGAGGACATGCAATGAGGGATATTGTTGCTGATGTCCGATGGATCTTGGCTGAAAGAAAAGAATACCAGAAAAACGTTTACATGTGTTTTATTAATTATGCAAAGGCATTTGGCTGTGTGGATCATAAGAAATTATGGATAACAGTGGGAAGAAGGGGAATTCCAGAACAGTTAATTGTGCTCATGAGAAACCTGTACATAGATCAAGAGGCAGTTGTTCAGATAGAACAAGGGAATACTGCGTAGTTTAAATTCAGGAAAGCTGTGAATCTGGGTTGTATCCTGTTACCATACTTATTCAATCTGCATACTGTGCAAGTAACCCAAGAAGCTGAACTATATGAAGAAAAACTGGGCATCAAGATTGGAGCAAGATGCCTTAACCTGCATTATGCAGCTGATACAACCTTGCTTGCTGAAAGTGAAGGGGACTTGAAGCACTTATTGATGAAGATCAACGACCATAGACTTCAGTATGGATTACAATTCAACATAAAGTAAACAAAAAACCTCACAATTGGACCAATAAGCAACATTATGATAAATGGAAATAAGATTGAAGTTGGCAAGGATTTCATTTTACTTGGATCAACAATCAACGCCCAGGGAAGTAGCAGTCAAGAAATCAAATGATGCTTTGCATTGGACAAATGGGCTACAAAGACCTCTTTAAAGCATTAAAAAGCAAAGATGTCACCTTGAAGACTAAGGTGCCCTGACCCAATCCATGGTGTTTTCAATCTCCTCACTGCATGTGAAAACTGGACTATGAGGAAGACAGAAGTAGAATAGATGCCTTTGAATTCTGGTGCCATTGAAGAATATTGAATATATCATGGACTGCCAAAAGAACAAACAAATCTGTATTGGAAGAAGTACAACCAGGATTTTCCTTAGAAGCATTGGCTGCATCAATGAGCTCAGGCATAACAACGATTGTGAGGATGGCAGGGGACTGAGTAGTGTTTCCTTCTGGTGTATATTGGGCACCTAACAACAACAACAATAAAGCCTCTATCCTGAGAATTGTTTTGGACTTGATTTCCTAAGCAAAGTATATTCTTTAGCAAACAAAATGTTTAAGCAAACAAATCACTTTCTTCTTAAATTTTTTACCAACAATTTTTCTCAGGGTACAATGGAGTGTTACAGAAATGACACGCTGCATTCTCAATGAAGAATTTACTCTTGATTCAAAATGAAATTTTGGCCTCAGACCTTAGCATAGCCACCATGTAATTTTGGGAGCTCTAAGTTAATTTGGGGTGCTTCTACTCAGAACATTTGTGCAGTGCTGGTGAGAAGAAAATTTGGTGTAGCCATTCTAGTGCAAATTCTGTTAATTATTTCCAAAACCTATGACCCAGAAATTCTTTACCTGAAAATTAATCCCAGTTATGCACAGGAGGTCTATAAAGGCATCTGAACAAAGGCATTTACTGAAACATCATTTGATTTGTAAAGAGTTGAAGGCAATCTTGTAAATGAGTAATTAATATGTGGTAGATATAAGTAATAATGTGGAGTATTCTGTAACATTGAAAAGCAATAATCTAAATTTGCGTGGTGCAACATGTATAGTTCTTAAACACAGTGAATGATGAAAAAGTAAGAAGCATAGGTTATATAGTCAATGATTTCAGATAAATTAAAAATACATACGCAAAATAAATACTTGTTTTGCAAGGTAGGTATGTGTCTATGGACATACGCTAAACACATTAGGTGCCTATGGGGTGAGGAGGAATAGGGAGAGAGATCAGGGTAGAGGAGAGAAAATTCAAGTAATCTGCCCAGTTTGAACATATGATTATTGTGTACATGAATGGCGAAATATGATTAGGCCAACCTTCTGCTTTTGAGAGCGTGAAGGAAAAAAAGCAAGTATTAAACTCTTAAATTTTACAAGGTAAAGAAATATGTGATGATTGCCATTGGCAGCTTATTACATTTACTATAAGACACACAGGTAAGTACGGAACTTCTTCCATACTGTAAACAGTTTCAGCCAACCACCAGTCAAGGATAATTAAAGCAGAGTCCACATACCATGTGGCTCTTGTCTCCATATTATTTCTCCAACCACACAGCCTTGGGCTTCTTTTTGCTCACTGTTCACATGCTGAGCTGTGTGCTGACTCAGTTATCCTCTGTCACCATTTCTGCTATCCCTGCTGCTACTAACTCTCTGGCTGTATGCCTCAAGTTCAAACTCCCTAAGAGATAATGTGATCAGTGTAAGCCATCATTTTATGTGCATGTTCGAGTATTTATCTCATGACACGTAAGCTCATAGACTGCTGGACACCATTTAGATGGCAGCCATTCAGTCAAGTCCAGCTTTTTGGGCCAATCTGTTATGGCCAGCAGATTGTGGATGCCCTAGTGCAATCTAATTTTTTTTAAATGCTGTCTTGACACAATTTTGAAGCCCTGACTTGAGGCCAGTCCATTCCTCTTCTTGAGTGCTGACTTGGTTCACTATTCAGCCATTCCCTTTATCAGGTTCTCATACTCCTGGGCCACTATGCAACCATTATAATCACCCTAGAGCAGGTACCCAACAACCAGGGACAGCCCCTATGGCACCTAAACCAAACCAACCAAACCCACTGCTGACGAGTCGATTCCGACTCATAGTGACCCTATACGACAGAGTAGAACTGCCCCATAGAGTTTCCAGGGAGCGCCTGGTAGATTTAAACTGCCAACCTCTTGGTTAGCAGCCCTAGCGCTTAACCACTAAGCCTGCATAATTATTTAAAATGTCCTGCGTACTGGGAGCAAGTGCAACCTAGCTAACCTCTCCTGGTTGTTACACATAAGCCCTTTCCTACAATTCCAGCTGGCTTTTACCTTGTCCCCAGGCGCAACCCTCTCTCTACACACACACACACACTCTCTCTGCATGGCCCTAAATCATGGTGTGCTGTGCCTCTCTGTCTCTCGGAAATATGAGTATACTGAACCTGTTACTTTCATGGCCTCCTTGACTCTTCTTTCCCAAATCACACCTAATTTACCAACCCATAAATTTTTTAAAGCACCTAGACCTTGAAATCTTTGGGTACATCTACAGATCCATCATCACTTCATAGTTGTAATGCCACTAAACTTTTGAGATATCTGGTCATCACTTCAAAATCTGTGGTCAATTAAGAAAGATGGTACTGGTGGCAGAGTAAAACATATCTGGAACTTGCATATTATATATGAGTGGCAGTGCTTGTTAACAGCAATATTTGCAGTCATGAAAAGTAATTATGCTGGTAATTTAGGGTGAAAGGGATAAGGATAAAAGAGGTTTGAGAAGGCACTTTTTGAGTTTCACTCTGAACTGCCAGAACGTCATTCTGGTTGGGGAGAATAGCATCACCACCAAACTTGTCTGCCGTGAGGAGTTGCATAGACTCAAGAAACCATGCTTACTATGCTTCTTCTAGCAAGATATAATCCCCCCAAAACAAAACCAAACCCATTTCTATTGAGTCGATTCCAACTCATAGCAACCCTACGGGAAAGAGTAGAACTGCCCCATAGAGTTTCCAAAGAATGGCTGGTGGATTTGAACTGCTGACCTTTTGGTTAGCATCCGAACTATTTACCATTACATCACCAGGGCTTCAGCCTGATATAGGTAGGTATATTTTGCTGAGAATAAGCAATGACTTACACAAATATTTGTGTCAGAATGCTCATTTTTCCTAAACATCCAGTGTAGTCCTCAGAGAACTCCTCCTCAGGTAGACGTTCAGGAGCAGGAGCGTATGTACCTCCTTATATTTTGTGCTTTTGGTGCCTCACTTGCTCTCTAGCTCCAACTCTGCTCAGAAAAAAAAAGGAGAGAATAATTTGTTCTAGAATAAACCCAGCTATGGTCCTTCCTAAAAGAAGATCTTAAAATCAGGATCCAAAAGGGCAAACTATTTCCAAATAATGTAACTATGTCTCAGAACAATGCTCAAGAATATCTATAGAAATACAAAAATAGCTTGTACCCCCAAAAGATAAAATTCACAATGCCTGACAATTAAATATGACCAGACATGCAAAGAAGCAAGAAAGTACATATTGAAGAGTGAAACCAACCCAATACTGACACAGATGTTAGAATATCAGAGAAAGGCATTAAAGCAATTATTCTTATTGCATACCGTACGCTCAAAATTTAAGTGGAGACATAAAAACCAAAAAAAAAAAAACCCCATGCCGTGGATTCGAACTGTCAACCCGTTGGTTAGCAGCCATAGCACTTAACCACTACACCATCAGGGTTTCCAGAAGATATAAAAAAGGCCCAAACCAGCAGTATAAACTACAAAAAAATGAAGTACTGAGGTAAATAATGTAATTTAAAGAAATAAAAATAAAAAACAATGATTTGTGGAACAAATCCAAGTGACCTAATGTATATATGTAATCGAAGTTATTGAATGGGTTGGGGGAGGAGTAGTAGAAATATTTAAAGAAATAATGACTGAATTTTTCCCAAATATGATGACAACAATTATCCCACAGACCTAACAAGTTTAAAGAACCCCAGGTACAAGAAACATGAGTAAAACCGCACCAAGACAAATCATCATCAGGCTGCTCAAACAGCAGTGAAAATGGGTAAATCTTAAAGGAGATGAAGAAAAAGATATATTACATACATGGGAGGACAATCGGGATGGCAGTAGTTTTCTTGTAAAAAACAATGCAAGTGGGAAGACACCGGAGCAAAATTTTTTTTTTCCTTTTTTCTTTTATTGCATTCTAAGTAAAAGTTTACAATTCAAGTCAGTTTCTCATTCAAAAACTTATACAACTCCTAGTTGTTATGTGGCCCTAGTTGTTCTCTCTACAATGTGACAGCACACTTCTCTCCACTGTGTATTTCTCAGGTCCATTCAACTGCCTGATGTCCCCCTCTATCTTTTCGTCTTGCTTCCAGACAGGAGCTGCCCATGTAGTCTCATGTGTCTACTTGAGCTAAGAAGCACACTCCTCACCGGTATCATTTTATGTCTTGTATTCCTGTCTAATCTTTGTCTGAAGAGTTGGTTTCGGGAATAGTTCAGTTTTGGGCTAAAAGACCGTCCAGGAGCCATGGCATCTGAGGTTCCTCTAGTCTCAGTCAGACTGTTAAACCTGGTCTTTTTACTAGAATTTGAGGTCTGCATTCCACTTTTCTCCTGCTCCATCAGGGATTCTCTGTTGTGTTCCCTGTCAGAGCGGTAATTGGTGGTAGCCTAGCACCATCTAGTTCTGGTCTCAGGCTGATGGAGCCTCTGGTTTACATGGCTCTTTCTGTCTCTTGGGCTAATATGTTCCTTGTGTTTGATCTTTTTGATTCTCCTTTGCTCCAGGTGGGTTGAGACCAAATGACGCATTTTAAATGGCCGCTTTCTAGCTTTTAAGATCCCAGATGTCACTCACCAAAGTGGGTTGCAGAACGTTTTCTTAATACACATTGTTATGCCAATTGACCTAGATGTCCCCTGAAACCATGATCCCCAGACCCCATCCCCTGCTACTCTGTCCCTTGAAGTGTTTGGTTGTATTCAGGAAACTTCTTAGCTTTTGGTTTAGTCCAGTTGTGCTGACTTCCCCTATATCGTGTGCTGTCTTTCTCTTCATCTAAAATAATTCTTCTCTACTTAGTTAATACCCTACTGCCTCCCTCCCCACCCTCATAACCATCCAAAAATGTTTTCTTCTGTGTTTAAACCTTTTCTTGAGTTAGTGGTCTAATACAATATTTATCCTTTTGCAACTGACTAATTTCACTCAGCATAATGCCTTCCAGATTCATCCATGTTATGAGAACTTTCACGGATACATCACTGTTCTTTAGCATTGTGTGAGAATACCATAATTTGTTTATCCATTCATCTGTTGATGGCACCTTGGTTGCTTCCATCTTTTTGCTATTGTAAACAGTGCTGCAGTGAACATGGGTGTGCATATATCTATTCCTGTGATGACTCTAATTTCTCTAGGATACATTCTAAGGAGTGGGATTGCTGAATCGTATTTCTAGCTTTTTAAGGAAGCGCCAAATAGATTTCCAAGTGGTTGTACCATATTACATTCCCACCGTCGGTGTGTAAGTATTCCAGCCTCTCCAACATTTATTATTTTGTGGCTTTTGGATCAATGCCAGCCTTGTTGAGGTGAGATGATATCTCATTGTAGTTTTGATTCGCATTTCTTTAATGGCTAATGATCATAAGCATTTCTTCATGTATCTGTTAGCCATCTGAATGTCTTCTTTGGTGATGTGCCTGTTCATATCCTCTGCCCATTTTTTTTTACAATTGTTATTTGTCTTTTTTGTTCTTGAGGTTTTGCAGTATCTTGTAGATTTTAGAGATTAGACACTGATTGGATTAGTTGTAGCCAAAATTGTTTTTCCCAGTCTTTAGGTAATCTTTTTACTATTTTGGTGAAATCTTTAGACGAGCATAAGTGTTTGATTTTTAGGAGCTCCCAGTCATCCAGTTTCTCTTCTGTTTGTGCATTGTTAGTAATGTTTTGTATACTGTTTATGCTATGTATTAGGGCTCCTACCATTGTCTCTATTTTTCTTCCATGGTATTTATCATTTCAGATTTTATATTCAGGTCTTTGATCCTTTTTGAGTTTGTTTTTATGCACTGTGTGAGGTATGGGTGGTGTTTCATTTTTATGCAGATGGATATCCAGCTATGCCAGCACCATTTGTTAAAGAGACTGTCTTTTCCACAATGAATGGACTTTGGGCCTTTGTCAAATATCAGCTGCTCATAGGTGGATGAATTTATGTCTGGATTCTCAATTCTGTTCCGTTGGTCTATGTGTCTGTTGTACCAGTACCGGACTGTTTTGACTACTGTGGCTGTATAATAGGTTCTAAAATCAGGTAGAGTGAGGCCTCCCACTTTGGTCTTCTTTTTCAGTAATGCTTTACTTATTTGGGACCTCTTCCAATTCCATATGAAGTTGGTGATTTGTTTCTCCATCTCATTAAAAAAATCATGGAATTTGGATCAGGATTGCATTGTATCTGTAGATAGCTTGAGGTAGAATACACACTTTCAAAATGTTGAGTCTTTCTATCCACGAGCAAGGTATGTTTTTCCAATTATGTAGGTCTCTTGGTTTCTTGCAGTAGTGTCTTGTAGTTTTTCTTTGTATAGGTCTTTTACATCTCTGGTTAGATTTATTCCTAAGTATTTTATCTTCTTGGGGGCTATTGTAAATGGTACTGATTTGGTGATTTCATCTTCAACTTCTCTTTGTTGGTGTAGAGTAATCCAACTTATTTTTGTATGTTTGTCTTGTATCTTGATACTTTGATGAACTGTTCTGTTAGTTCCAGTAGTTTTCTTGGGGATTCCTTAGAGTTTTCTGTGTGTAAGATCTGCAAATAGAGATACTTTTACTTCTCCCTTGCCAAACTGGATGCTCTTTATTTCTTTTTATAGCCTAATTGCTCTAGCTAGGACCTCCAGCACAACGTTGAATAAGAGTTGTGATAAAGGGCATCCTTGTCTGGTTCTCATTCTCAAGAGAATGCTTTCAGGCTCTCTCCATTTAGAATGATGTTGGCTCTTTGCTTTGTACACATGCCGTTCACTATGTTGAAAGATTTCCCTTCTGTTCCTATTTTGGTGAGGGTTTTTATCATGAATGGTGTTGGGCTTTGTTAAATGCCTTTTCTGCATCAATTGACAAGATCATGTAGTTCTTGTTTTTTGTTTTCTTTATGGATTATATTGATTGTTTTTCTAATGTTAAACTATCCCTGCATACCTGGTATGAATCCCACTTGATCATGATGAATTATTTTTTTGATATGTTTTTGAATTCTATTGGCTAGAATTTTGTTGAGGATTTTTGCATCTATGTTCATGAGGGATATTGGTCTGTAATTTTCTTTTTTGTGGTGTCCTTACCTGGTTTTGGGTTCAGGGTTATGGTGGCTTCATGGAATGAATTGGAGAGTATGTATTCATTGTTTTCTATGCTCTGAAATTCCTTCAGTGTATTTCTAGAAATTTGTCCATTTCCTCTAGGTTTTCAAATTTGTTAGAGTACAATTTTTCATAGTATTCTGTTTTGATTCTTTGAATTTCAGCTGCACATGTTGTGATATCACCTATCTCATTTTTTATTCAGGTTATTTGTGTACTCTCCTGTTTTGCTTTTGTCAGTTTGGCCAATGGTTTATCAATTTTGTTGATCTTCTCAAAGAACCAGTTTTGGTCTTGTTAATTCTTTCAGTTGTTTTCCTGTTCTCTGTTTCATTTAATTCTGCTCTATTTTTTTTATTGTTTGCTTTCTTCTGGTGATTGAGGGCTTCTTTTGCTGCTCTTTTTCTATTTGTCTGAAGTGTAGGGATAATTCTTTGATTTTGGCTTTTTTTTTCTTTTTGGATGTGTGAGTTTATAAATTGTCCTTGGAGCCCTGCTTTTGATGTGTCCCAAAGGTTCTGGTGGAAGAGTTTTCATTCTCATTTGATTCCATGAAATTATTTATTCTGTCCATAATTTCTTCTGTAACCTAGTAGTTTGGGGGCAACGTGTTCAGTTTCCATGTGTTTCATTTTTTTCCTTGCTTTTTCTGTTGATTTCTATTTTATAGCTTTATGGTTGGAAAAGATGCCTTGTAATATTTCAATGTTTTAGATTCTTTTAAGGCTTGCTTTGTGACCTAATATGTGCTCTCTTCTGGAGAATGTTCCATGTGCCTTGGAAAAGAAAGTACACTTGGCTGCTGTTGGGTAGAGTGTTCTGTATATGTTTATTAAGTCAAGTTGGTTGAATGTGGCATTTAGATCTTCCATGCTTTTGTTGATCTCCTCTGTGGATGTTCTGTCCTTCACAGAAAGTGGTGTTTTGAAGTCTCCTGCTATTATTTTGGATCTATCTCTATTTTCACAGCTGTTAGAATTTGCTTTATGTATTTTGGAAACCTGTCAATGGGTGTGTAAATATTTATTATGTTTATATACTCCTGATGTATTAAACCTTTTAATCCTTATGTAGTGTCCTTTCTTATCCTTTGTAGTGAATTTTACTTTAAAGGCTATATTGTCAGAAATTAATATTGTCACTTCTGCTCTTTTTTGATTGTTGTTTGCTTGATATATATATATATATATATATTTCCATCCTTTGAATTTTAGTTTGTTTAAGTCTAAGCTGTGTCTCTTATAGGCAGCATATAGACAGATCTTATTTTTTTAATCCATTCTGCCAGTATCTGTCTCTTTATTGGTGCATTTAGTCCATGTACATTTTGCATAATTATTGATATGTGTGATTTCAGTGCTGTCATTTTTAAGCCTTTTTTTTGTGTTGTTGACAGTTTTTTTTGTTGTTGTTGTTCCACCTAATTTTCTGTGCTGAGTTGTTTTTCTTTATATGTTGTCTTTTCCTCTTTTTCATTGCTGTTCCTTTTGTATTTGCTGAGTCTTTATGTTTCTCTTGGTTTTTATTTTGGCGTGTAGGACTATTAGTCTCCTTAGTGGTTACCTTAATATTTACACCTATTTTTCTAAGTTTAAACTGAAATTTTACTTCTTTGTGTTGCCTTGACTTCCTCTCCCTATGAAAGAACTGTGACTACATTTTTTAGTCTCTTTTTTTGTATTTAATGTAGACATCTTTAACATAATCACCTCTCTGTTTCCCTGTTTTGAGCATTTTAGCTTAGGTTTATTTTTGTGATTTCTCTATCTGAATCGATATCTGGTTGCTCTGTCCCATGTCCCAGTCTTGGGTTGTTATCTGATGTTACTGATTTTCTAACCATAGGACTCCCATTAGTATTTCTTGTAATTTTGGTTTGATTTTTACAAATTCCCTAAAGTTCTGTTTATCTGGAAATGTCCTAATTTCGCCTTCATATTTTGAGAGACAGTTTTGCTAGATATTTAATTCTTGGCTACTAATTTTTTTTTTTTTTTCCATCAAGGCTTTATATATGTCACGCATTACCATCTTGCCTGCATGTTTTTGCTGAGTAGTCTGAGCTTATTCTTATTGACTCTCCTTTGTGGGTGACTTTTTGATTGCCCCTAGCAGCTCTTGAAATTCTCTCTTTATCTTTGATTTTGGCAAGTTTGATTATGTCTTGGAGACTTTCTTTTGGGATCTACATTGTGTGGGTTTCAGTGAGCATCTTGGATAGATATTTTCTCATTCTCCATGATATCAGGGAAGTTTTCTGCCAAAAAATCCTCAACAATTCTCTCTGTATCTTCTACTTTCCCCCTTTTCTGGTATTTCAATCACTTGTAGTTTCTCTTGATAGAATCCCATGTAATTCTTAGATTTTCCTCATTTTTTTTACATTCTTTGATTTGTCCTCAAATATGTTGTGTCAAGTGCTTTATCTTCAATCTCACTAATTCTGACTTCCATTGCCTCAATTCTGGTCCTATTATTTTCTATTGATTTGTCTAATTCTGCATTTTTTTTTAATCTTCTGAATTTCCAATTCGTGTCTCTCTATGGACTCTTGCAGCCTATTGAATTTGTCTTTATGCTCTTCTATAATCTTCTTAAGTTCCTCTAATTCTATGTCTCTGGGCTCCTTGGCTTGTTCTTTGTTTTGCCTGATCTCCTGAAGAGTTCTGTATGTTAATCTTTTGTATTCTACCTCTGTTAATTCCAGGTAATTCTCTTCATCCAGAATTTTTCTTGATTCTTTATTTCAGGAGTTTGCTGAAGCCATCATAGTCTGCCTCTTTATGTGATTTGATATTGACGGTTATCTCAAAGTCATCAATAAGTTATTGTATTAATTTCTTTTTTTTATTAATTTATTTTATATTTGCTTACTGGGTCCTAGCTTCTTGTTTTGTTTTGTTTTCATATGCCTAAATAGGCTGCTGGAGTGAGCTAGTTTGATTATTGGTGCCTTTGATGCTCTAACGTCTTGTCTTCAGGTGGTTAAAGCTGTTGCTAGGTATATGAGCCCAGGAGTCCATTTACTTTTCTTGTATGGATTCAGCTCAGGTGTCCAGATAGTTGGTCACCAAGTGCGTAGTGCAGATTCTCACCTACAGCCTTAGATGAGCAGGAGTGGTTGGTGTAGGCACAGGTATCTGGCTGAAGTAGGGGGTCATGTGCTGAGCCAGACAGGGGACTGAAAACCACCCTTGCGTGTCTGTGAGGAAAGCATGTCCCTGTTCTGTAGAGCACCTGGGTGGGTGGGTATTGCAGCCAGACTATGGGCACCTGCTGCTGTGGGCTATAAGGACTGGGAGTCATGATTTATTCTTGGGCTCCTGTTGCAAGTGACCTGTAGATGTGGATGGAGCCACCAGTCCTCAGGCCCCTGTTGTTGGCAGGTGAGGACTCTGCTTAATAGGCAGAGCTTTGTCAAACATCCCAAACCCACCTCTCCACTACATAGCTGAAGCATTTGAAGTTAGACTTCAGGTATATACCCTGTTGTACTGTGCTAATAAGGGTCTACCTTGTTGAAATGGACCTTCACAGGTGTATTTAGGGGTGAAAGGCATTCAAAGTCTGTGGACCCTTATTCCTGTGCCTAGGCAAAGGAGCTCCTTTTGCCCTGAGTTCCTGTTTTAGGGGAGCTCACAGATTATTTTTCCCCCCAGTTCGTTAGTTTGTTCCTTCTCCAAGGCCGGGAGGACAGCTCAGTGTGCATGACAATTCCTACTTCCACCTCAGGGAAAGCAGCTATCATCACTGAAGCAAGCTTGGGATCCAGTGCAGAGTGGGGAGGAGTCAGTTAAATGGGAGAGAGTTTTTTCCAAAGGGGTGTTTTTTTGACCACATAGTGAATTTTTTTTACTTATCTTATGCCCAGAGTGCTGTTTTTCCCTTACTCTGGAGGTGTGAATGAAGTCTCCGCCGCTCAGTCTTTCCCAATATGGAAAATGCATTCTGAAAGCCACTGGTTGTGCTGCCTTGCTTCCACCAATGGTTCCAGTCTGCAGGGTGCTGGTTCCTGCCGGGTCAGATCTGGCAACTCCTTGCTGCTTCTGAACTGTCTCGCATTCAGTCTTATTCCTTAACTTTGCCTTTGTTGTTCAGGGCTCCTAAATTGTCATATATAATCAATTCACTTGTTTTTTGGAGTCTTTATTGTAAGAGGGAGCACTGAAAGCCTCTGACTACTCTGCCATCTTGGCCCTGCCTCCTGGTGAAATATCTAAAGTATGAAAGAAAAAAAAAAAAACCTGTTAAACTTGAGTCCTATGCCAGTGAAAATGTCTTTCAAAAACAAAGATGTAATAAAGTTTCTCAGACACACAAAAGATAAAATAAATACATTGCTATCAGAGCTGTACCACAGAAATGTTAGAAAGTGAATCCTTCAAGGAGGAAAATGATGCCAGATGGAAATCTGAATGTATAAAAAAGAATGAAGAGTCCAGAAAAACGTAACTACTTGGATAAAAAGATAAGGTTTACCTGTTTAAATTTCTCTAAATCATAATTTACTGCTTAAACAAAAACAGTAACAATGCATTGTAGGATTTATAACACACAGATAAGAAAACCTAAGGTAGAAAACAGCAGAAAAGCCAGGCAGGGAAATATGTTTAAACATTCCTAGGAGAACATTTCAGGCAATCACATGAACAAATGCCTGGCAGATTCTGGGAATTATTGTTGTAAAAACCACAGTATAGGTTTAAATTTTAGATGACAAGAATTACTGAAGTCAAACTGTAATCAAAGAAGGGACAGGGTCTTGATTTTAATCTTCCTTTTGTATAATAAACATCATGTTTTTATGGGTTCTAAGTAATATTTTCTCATGACAAAAATTCTGTGTAAAAGCGTAAAACCAAACCAAAAAACCAAACACGTTGCTGTTGAGTCAATTCCTACTCATAGCGACCCTATAGGACGGGGTAGAACTGCCCTATACAGCTTCCAAGGAGAGCCTGGTGGATTCGAACCGCTGACCTTTTGGTTAGCAGCCATAGCTCTTAACCACTATGCTACCAGGGTATAAAAGCATAGACAATGAAAACCCAGACTTTCTCCTATCCAGTCCTTAGTCTGCAAGACGCACTCCTCACAGTCAACTCCGGTTGTCAGTTTCATTTCTAATTTCTTGGAGACAGTTTAAAAAAGCCTCATGGCACAATGGTTAAATGCTGGGCTGCTAACTGAAAGGTTGGTGGTTTAAACCCTTTTCCATGGGAGAAAGATGTGGGATTTTGCTTCCATAAAGATTATAGCCTTGGAAACTCCGTGGAGCAGTTCTACTCTGTCTTATAGGGTCACTATGACTCAGAACCAATTCAGTAGCACACAACAATTAAAAAAAAAAAAAGTTTCTGTCAAGTAGATTTGGACTCTTAGTGATCCTGTAGGACAAGTAGAACTCCCCCGCGTTTCTGAGAAGCAGCTGGTTGATCTGAACTACTGACCTTTTGTTTAGCAGCAGATCTCTTAACTACTGTGCCACCAGGGCTCCACAACAACAATGAGAGGTAGTTTAAACAGGTAAATAATTAGAAATAAATACATCTGCACATTTATCTATATATCCCTTTAGCACACATTCTGTTCTGCATCTGAGGTTTTTTTTCCCCCCAGAGCCCTTTCCTAATTACCAAATATAGATCTACTTTAAAATTTTTGATAGTTGGTTAATATTTCAGGTTTAGGACACATCCCGATTTGTTTTATCACCCACCCAATATGGTCTAAGTTATCCTTGTACCTATACCTTTGATTTTATGTATAAAATAAATTCTTAGAAGTAGAATTTTTAATGCATTAAAATATTGTATCTGTTTTTAATTTTGATGTATATTGCCAAATCTTCTTCCAAAGAGATTGGTTGTGATTTTTGCTGACTACAACAGTGTCTATTTTTTTTTTTAACAATTACACTCACAAAATGAATTAGCCAAGTTAAAATCTTTGCCAAAATTAATGAATTAACTGAATTAATAAATGTGTCAAGATTATGAAAAATACAAAAAGTAAAATTTATTATATTTTAGTTTGCATTCCTTTAATTACAGCGAGATTGGGTCTGATTAGTTTGAAATTAAAAAAAAAATTCTTGTGTTTTAGGTGAAAGTTTGCAGCACAAATTAGTTTTCATTAAACAAATTTTGTACATGAATTGTTTTGTGACATTAATTGCAATTCTCAAAATGTGACAGCACGCTCCATGATGACCCCCAGGACCCAGCCCCAGCTACCTGGTTCCTGAAAGTTTTTAGATGTGTTTAGGAAACTCCTATGATTTTGCTTTGGTCTTCTATGTTTTGCTTAGGTCTTTGATCCATTTTGAGTCAGTTTTTTGGATGGTGTAAGTTATGTGTCCTGTTTAATTTTTTTACAGATGGACATCAATGTTTGCCAGCACGATTTACTAAAAAAAAAAAAAAAATTTTCTCCATTTAATGGATTTTGGTCCTTTGTCAAAGATCAGCTGACCATAGGTGAATGGATTTACATCTGGTTTTCAATTCTATTTCATTGATCTATTTGTCTATCCTACCACTAAGAGGGTGTTTTTCCTACCGTGATTGTATAGTAGGTTCTGAGATCAAGTAGTGTGAGACTTCCTGCTTTGTTCTTTTTCTTCAGTAATGCTTTGCTTATCTGGGACATCTTTCCATATAAAGTTGGTATATTACTTTTTCCATCTCGTTAAAGTATGCTGTTGGTATTTGGGTCAGGATTGCATTATATCTGTAGATCGCTTTGGATAGGATTGATATTTTCACAATGTTGAGTCTTCCTATTCATGAGTATGGTATACTTTTCTATTTAGGTAGGTCTCTTGGTTTCTTGCAATAGGGTTTTGTAATTTTCTTTGTATAGGTCTTTTATGTCCCTGTTTAGATTTGTTCCTAAGTCTTTTATCTTTTTAGGGGTTATTATAAATGGTATTATTTTCCTGATTTCCTTTTTGAAGCTCTCTTTCTTGATGTATAGGAATCTAACTGATTTTTGTATGTTGATTTTTTTATACCCTTACTCTGCTGAATCTTTCTATTAGTTAGAGTAGTTTTCTTGTGGAATCTTTGGGGTTCTGTAGGTATAGGATCATATTATCTGAGAATAGGGATTAGTTTTTCTTCTTCCTTTCAAATTTAGATGCCCTTTGTTTCTTTTTCTTGCCTTATTGCTCTAGCCAGGACTTCCAGCACAATGTTAAATAGGAATGGTGGTAAAGGGCATCCTTGTCATGTTTCCGTTTTCAGGGGGAATACTTTCAGCCTCTCTCCAGTGAAAATGATGTTGACTCTTTGTTTTGTATATTAAAAAAAAAAAAAAAACTTATTGTCATTGAGTCGATTCTGACTCAAAGAGACCCTAGAGGACAGAGTAGTGCTACTTCATAGGGTTTCCAAGGAGTGACTGATAGATTTGAACTGCCAACCTTTTGGTTAGCAGTCTTAGCTCTTAACTACTATGCCACCAGGGCTTCTAGTTTTTTATAGATGTCTTTTGTTATGTTGAGGAATATTCCTTCTATTCACATTTTTTATAGAGAGTTTTTTCAGAAATGGGTTTTGGACTTCACCAAATGCCTTTTCTGTGTCAATGGAGATGATCACTTGATTCTTTTTCTTTTGTTCTATTTGTGTTGGATTACAGCGATTGATTTTCCAATGTTGCATATCTGGTATGAATCCCATTTGGTCATGGTGTTTTTTTTTTTTTTGGTACGGTGCTGAATTCTATTGGCTAGAATTTTGTTGAGAGATTTTACATCTATATTCATAAGAGATATTGTTCTGTGATTTTCTTTTTTGTAGTGTCTTTACTGGCTTTGGTATCTGGGTTATGCTCCCTTTGTGAGTATTCTTTTATCCCTTCTTTTTTTATGTCTTGAAATAGCTTGAGTAGCACTGAATGTTTCGTAAAATCTACAGTTGAAGCCTTCTGGGCCAGGTTTTTGTTGTTGTTGTTATTTTTTTATAACCTCTTCAATCTCTTCTTTTGTTATGAGTCTGTTCAGATTTTGTATGTCACTTGTTTTTACTTGTGTTAGTTTAGGTGGTAGTGTGTTTCTAGAAATTTTTCCGTTTCTTCTACGTTCTCAAATTAGCTGGAGTACAATTTTTCATAGCATTCTGTTATGATCCTTTATTTTTTTAGTTGGATCTGTTGTAACATCTCCCATCTCATTTTTTATTTGGGTTATATGCTTCTTCTCCTGTTCCTTTCTTTTCTTTTACTTTTTTTTTTTTTGTCTTGTTTTTGTCAGTTTGGCCAAAAATTTCTCGATTTTGTTGATCTTTTTTCAAAGAAACAGCTTTTGGTCTATTGATTTTTTCTGCTCTCTATTTCATTTTTTTCTGCTCTAATCTTTATTATTTCCATTCTCCTGGGGCCGAGGACTTCTTTCGCTGTGCTCTTGTAGGCATAAAGTTTTGATTTTGGTCCATGCTTCTTTTTTGATGTGTATGTGTATTACTATAAATTGACTTCTGAGCACTGCATTTGCTGTGTCCCAGTGGTTTTGGTATGATGTGTTTTCATTTTAATTTAATTCTAGGAAATTTTTTATTCCCATTTTCATTTCTTCTATTACCCAGTTGTTTTTAAGCAAAGTATTATTCAGTTTCCATATATATATTTTTTTCCTAGCTCTTCTTGTTATTGATTTCTACTTTTATGAGGTTGGAATCAGAGAATGCTTTGTACTATTTTGATGTTTGGATTGTGTTAATGATTGTTTTATGGCCTAAAAGTGTGAGCTATTCCAGGGAACGTTCCAAGTGCATTGGAGAAGAATGTATATTTTGCTGCTGTTTGGTGGAGTGTTCTATGTCTATGATGTCAAATTGTTTGATTGTGGTCTTTAGATCTTCTATATCTTTGTTGAGCTTCTTTCTAGATGTTCAGTCCTTTACTGAAAGTGGTAGGTTGAAGTCTCCTACCATTATTGTGGAACTATCTATTTCTCTTTTCAGTGATGTTAGAGTTTGTTTTATGCATTTTGGAGCCCTGTCACTGGGTATGTAGATATTTATTATGGTTATGTCTTTTTGGTGGATTGTACCTTTAATCATTATATAATGTCTTCCCTTGTCTCTTATGATGGATTTTGCCTTAAAGTCTATCTTACCTAAGATTAGCATTGCTACTCCTGTTCTGTTTTGGTTACTGTTTGCTTGATACATTTTTTCCATCCTTTTCTTTTTAATATGTTTATATCTTTGTGTCTAAAGTGTGTCTCTTGTAGACAGCATATTGATTTTTTTTTAATCCATTCTGTCACTCTCTCTTTACGTGTGCATTTAAGCCATTTACATTTGTGTGATTATCAATATGTATGAGTTTATTGCTGTCATGTTATTGCACTTTTTTTATTGGTACTGAAATTTTCTTTGTTCCTCTTACTTTCTTGTGATGAGTTAATTTTGTTAGTGGATTTTCTTTTCTTTTGTTATTATAGATTCTATGTTTAATGAGACTTCATGTTTTTCTTCTTTTTTATTCTGATGAGTAGGTTTGTTAACTTTCTTTGTGGTTACCTTGAAATTTACCCTTATCTTCCTAAATTTGAAACAGTCTTTTATTACTTGATATTGTCTTTTCTTCCTATCCATTTGAAAGCCCTATACCTACATTGTTTATTCTCCCTTTTCCTGTTTGGACGTTGTGGGCATTTATAGATTTTTCTTCAATCTCGTTGATTTTGTCTTCCTGTGTTTCAAATTTGCTTGTAAATCCTTCTGTTGAGTTGTCCATTTCTGAAATTTGGTTGTTTATCTTTTGGATTCTAGTTGCTTTTTTATATGATTTCCTGTTGTTTATTTATTTTGATATTTTGTTGTTGTATTGTTTTCCTGAATATTTCTATTGCTTTTCTGTGTTTTCCTTGATTTTGCTCATGTTTTTGTTGGCTTTGTCTGTGTTTTCCTTGATCTCTTTCCTAATCTCCTCAAGAACCCTAAATATTAGCCTTTTGAATCATATATCAAGTAGTTCCATTGCCTTTGTTTCTACCAGAAGGTCATCTTATTCTTCATTTTGGCCACTTGTTGAAGCCATCTTGTCCTGCTTTTTTTTTTTTTTTTAATGTTTTAGTATATTCTGTTCTCTCCAAGACGTTAAGGCATTATTTTATTGATTGATTGATTATACATTCATTTGTTCCATCCTGCTTCTGTGTTTTGTTTTGATATATCAGGGTGTGCGGGCCTGCCATGATTTTCTGCTTGTTCATCTGTGGGTACGATAGCTCTCACACCTTGTTTGGACATGCAGGGCAGTCACAGGCAGGGTGAGACTTCTTCACTGTACACAGGTTTGGCAAGGTGGCTGAGGACAGACTGAGTGAGTCTGTCTGCATTCTGATGTTGGTTCAGTATTATGAGAGCATTCACAGCCCCTTGCCAGATAGGTGGTGATGTTAGATGGGGAGTTGGATGGAGTCACTTCCCTCCATTCAGCAGCTGCTTAAGTGGCATGAGAGGAGGGGCAATGAGAACCTTGTGTGGTGGCAGGCCTGGACTGGGGACCATCTAGCCAGGGAGGTATGGCAATGGCTGGTGGGAAACAGGAGGTGGGGTACAGGGCCAGGTGGGAAAGAGAAGAAAAAGTAGAGGGAGGAAATAAAGAAAAGGAAAAAGAAAGAAATAGGGGCAGTGTAGACTGGGGCTGGCCCTGGTGTGAAGTCTTTCTAGCCAAGGCAGTACATCGTAGTTCAGTGGAAAGGGTAAAGGTGGTATACGGAGCTAGCTGGGAGCAAGAAAGAAAAGGAATGGGGGGGGGAAGGTGTGACAAGATCCTGCAGGTGAGAGCAGGGCTGACCCAGGATGGTGACAGGTCAGTGTCACTATAGCCAAGGCAACGTGGCACAGCTTGGCAGGAAAGGGTAGAGTGGGTTACAGGGCTAGTTGGGAATAAGAAAGAAAGAGGAGGAAGGCAGAAAAAGAAGAGAAAGAAAAGAAAAAAAAAGGTGTGGCAGGAGCCAGGGGGTGCAGTGGGGGTGGGCCTGGGCTGGTGGCAGGCTGGTGTTTCTCTAGCTTTGTCTAAACCAGGTAGTGGGGTGTGATCCAGTGGGAAGGGGTAGAGATGTGGTATGGGCTAGGTGGGAGAGAGAAAGAAAAGGAGGAAAGGGGAGAAAATGTCATGGCAGGAGACAGCAGGTGGGGCAGGATGGACTTGGGCTGGCAGTGGGCTGGTACCTCCCTAGCCAAGGCTGCTCAGTGTGACCTGTCGGTGGAGAGGAGTAGAGATGGTACATGTGGAAGAAGGGTGGGTGTTGGGAAAGCATGTTTCTCACTTACTGAGTTCTCTGTCTCGTGTTGAGAATTCCGTGACATTGCCTTCCTATGCTCCCTGTCCAGGGTCATTGATGACTATGCTCCAAGATGGTAACACTGTGCCATATTAGTTGGTAGGGGACCTCCACTCTGTATCTCTCTTCGTTCTCTGTTTTAATTCATTTTCTTCTTAATTTTGGTGTTTGATCTAGTTCTTTATCCCTTTGTTTGAAGTTCAGTGTTCCAAAACTTATGTTTGTATCTGTTTTACTTATTTTTTGGGGTCTTTGCTGCAAAGGGATGGCATGATGCATCTGTCAAGGGCACCATCTTGGCTCTGCTTCCCTCAGTTTGGATTTTTTTAAGATGTCTCTAAAAATGGGACAAAGTGGAGATAATTTTCAATTCATGGCAAGTAAACAAATTAATGATTCCACAGATGGGGCAAATGGGGTTTTTGTATGAGAAAAATGTAAGAAGGGACAGAATAAATATCTATTAGTTTCCACTTTTTGCCAATCTTGTTTGGCTTATGTTTATATTTTCTTTCAAAGTGATAGTAATTTCAGACAGCAATGTGTTGGAGTCTGGCCCTAAATATCAAACTAGAGTACTGGTCAAGAGATCAGATGGCCTGTCCCAAGCTGAAAACCTACTTATGCTACTGAAGAACAGTAGCACAGGGTGGTTGCTACAAAGCCATCCATTGAGTTTGAATGATGTGGCAATGAAATTGGAGGTTGTATCATTTTAAGAGGTTATTCTTCAAGAAACACTGAACGTAGAGCTATGATTTAGAAACAGAAAAAAACAAGCATTCAAATAAAATAAGAGCTGGTAGTTTGAAAGAAAAAAGCATGCAGGCTGGTCTACTTTGAAATAACCCCTTAATGCCCCTATCTAGAATGAGGCTGCTTTTAAACAAAATGGGTTTGTGGAAAGATGATTTATTTTTCTTTGTCTGGCAAAGGACAACATGCACTTTTTGTTTCAGAAAATATTAGATGTCCTCAGAAAACCTGATGTTACAAACTTGAGAATTCACATGCTAGAGAAGACTTTAGAATTCATCTATGCCAATTACTTCTTTTGTAGATGAGAAAATTGACACAAGTCGTAAAATTACTTAACAACTCACAAAGTAAACTATGGGTGGAATTGGGACCCTATCAGTTCCTATGACTCCTAGGGTGGAGCTCTTACATCGTATTGCTGATTATCACAGTGTTACAATATTAAAAATGACATTGCACTGTAGCATTTAAAACCCAGCTGGTGCAGCTGCACGGACTGCCATTGCACTGAATGATGTTACAATGGCAAATATACTTAAAATATTAGTTAGAAATGCAATATGAATTTAGTCAGATAAAGCAGCCAGAGTGCTGTTCATTCTCCCTCAAAACTGAAAAATAACTCTTATAGCCTGAATTATAAACATGTAGTAGCCAGCAATTTTATTTATTTATTTTTCCTTCTCCTTCTCTCTGCCTCTCTCTCCTTTTTTTCTCTTGCTGTGCTGCCATGTACCATGGTCAACAAGGTTAGTGAGAGAATGAAGCCAGCATTCTTATTAAGTGTGGTGAGAATCAGGCTCTAATTACACTCCTCAAACATCACTGCGTGTGCATCACACCTGGGATGCCCTATAGTCTTAACCCTAGAATGCTTATTGATGATGCTTTGGTTTTTACATCATTATAAGAGCCATAAACATTCAAGTCCCTAATAGCAAATATTTAGTGCACGGGGGAAAAAAAAAATCTAAGCTATTGAAACTACATAACTATTTTACAAAATTTGCAATGGATTGCAGGAAAGAATGTAAAATGAAAAAAAAAAAAATGTTTTGGATTAACCCCATTCCCCTCTCCTAAAAAAAAAAAAAATGATGAAATCAAATCTCAAAAGCTTCCTGTTGTATTTTCCTGCACCTGCTGCTGCTTCCTCACCTCTGCCCCAGTAAATTTTCAGTGAAGTTACTGGAGTGGGATTTTAAAAAGGCAAATCTAGTTAAAACTATTTGGGTCTTTCCATTGCCTTTGGGATTAACTCAAAATTGACATGTGAGGACTCCAGGAAAGGCTGCCCTCCTTTCTCTAGCCTGTTCTCAGGGTGGGTCATGGTCTCCCATGCCTCACCTATCAAATCCTGGGCTGAATTAGGTGTGGTTCCAGTGAAGGTTTGTGGCTGCCTGCATGAAGCCTCTTTCACCTCCATGGTGGGCTTCCTCAGCCTTCATGATGATAAAGGTTAAGTCCAGGGAATCAGTAGATAATCCACTGTAGGCTAGTGTTACTACGTAATTTTTTTTTCAAACAAGAGCTAGGGAAATATCTGGGAAAGTATGAGACTGGAGGTTCTGGAACCATTGTTACAGCTGCACAGAGAATGTAACTTAAAGAATGAAAGAAACTTCATTTGAAAAGAAACAGAGACCAAATATAGAGTCACAGTTAAATTTCCATTCCTGGATCCAAGGGTCCAGTTCCCTTCCTGTTTTGTTATATGGCTCAGAACTCTATACTTAAGCTAGTTTGAGTTGTGTTTCTTCCAAAACCAACAGAATACTAAAGACAGCAGACTACATGCACACTTCCACCATAATTATTGGTTTAAAGTGAGGAAAAGTGTGATTCAGGGTTGTATGCTTTCACTATACCTATTCAATCTGTATGCTGAGCAAATAATCCAAGAAGCTGGATCATGTGAAGAAGAGTGGGGCATCAGGATTGGAGGAAGACTCATTAACAACCTGTGTTATGCAGATGACACAACCTTGTTTGCTGAAAGTGAAGAGGACTTGAAGCACTTACTAATGAAGATCAAAGACCACAGCCTTCAGTATGGATTGCACCTCAACATGAAGAAAACAAAAGTACTCACAGCTGGACCCATGAGCAACATCATGATAAACGGAGAAAAGATTGAAGTTGTCAAGGATTTCATTTTACTTGGATCCACAATCAATAGCCATGGAAGCAGCAGTCAAGAAATCCAACGCTGCATTGCATTGGTCAAATCTGCTGCAAAGGACTTCTTTAAAGTGCCGAAAACTAAAAATGTCACCTTGAAGCCTAAGGTGCGCCTGACCCAAGCCATGGTATTTTCAATAACATCATATGCTTGTGAAAGATGGACAACGAATAAGGAAGACCAGAGAAGAACTGATGTCTTTGAATTGTGGTTTTGGCAAAAAAATATTGAATATACCATAGACTGCCAAAAGAATGAACAAATCTGTCTTGGAGGAAGTACAACCAGAATGCTCCTTAGAAGCAAAGACGGCGAGACTGCGTTTTACATACTTTGGACATGTTGTCAGGAGCGATCAGTCCCTGGAGAAGGACATCATGCTTGGCAACGTACAGGGTCAGTAGGAAAGAGCTAGACCCTCAACGAGGTGGATTGACACAGTGGCTACAACAATGAACTCAAGCATAACAGTGATTGTAAGAATGGCACAGGACCGGGTAGTGTTTCATTCTGTTGTGCATAGGGTTGCTATGAGTCGGAACCGATTTGACAGTGCCTAACAAAAACACAACACCATAATTATTATAGTTCATTCCACACACTTTTTTGCTTTTAGATCTAAGAACTTCTAAATCTAAAATTACCTACTTATTTACCATAAATAAATGTACTCCATCCAGAAGTGGGAAGAGACTTAAAAGAATTTTACCTTTCGATGTGTTTAAAACCACCATTTGCCATTGAGTTGGTTCTCAGGACAATTCCATGTGTGTCAGAGTAGAAATATGCTCCCTAGGGTTTTCAATGTATGATTTTTTTCAGAAGTAGATTGCCAGGTCTTTCTTCCAAGGCTGCTGTTGCAGTTGTTCTTAGTTGCTGTTGAGTTAATTTCAACACCCAACCCCACCCCAGTGCCACAAAATGTGTGCACAGCAGAACATTGCTCCATAGGGTTTTCAGGGCTGTGACCTTTTAGAAGTAGGTTGCCAGGCCTGTCTTCCATGGTGCCTCTGGATGGATTCAAGTCTCTAACCTTCTAGCTAGCTGTTGAGAGGTTAACCATTTATACCACCCTATGGCCTGCAGCAACCTGGGAGCATTTAGTCGTGAAAAACAGATGATCTCACAGTCCCTTCTACCACACCCAGAATCAGTGATAACCTCCAAAACTACAAGTAGAATATGCCACACACACACACACACACACTCGTGCATACACACAAACATTTTTGAAATGTTTGACCTGTATGGCCACTTCTTGGAAGACTTGCTTGAAAGGCTTATCTTTATTTCACCTGTGAACTCACTCAATACAAAAGTTGCTACCAAGACTGTGGGAGGGACATTAATCAAAACTTGTATAGGTAAATGTTTTAGTTGCTGATATCTGAGGTATAGAGAAAAGTTAGGGCATAAAATAGACTAACCAAAAGCTTGGGAGGACAGATTGAGGGCTGAGAAATCAATAAGGATTTGAAACGTTCTGTCATGTCTGTCCAATAAGTAGCTGACCACTAAGGTAATGAAACATGGACTTCAGAGACCACACAATAGTTTGGACTTTGCAGAATTAGTTTAGAAAATCACTAAATATCCAACAACAATTACAACAAGCAATAGCAACAACAAATCCTGAGGAGGAATGAAAATCTGATTTCCAGAGCTGCCACATTACAGTATTCAAACTGTCCAGTTTTCAACAAGAAATTATGAGGCAAGAAGCAAGGAAGTATTCACCACATACAGGAAAAACAAAAGTCAATAGAAATTGTCTCCTAGATAGCCTAGTTATTGGGCTCAATAGACAAAGACTTCATATTAACTTTTAAAAAGATGAAAAAAGGAAGTAATCGCTGAAGAAATAGAGGAAAACATAAGAAGAATGTTTTACCAAATAGAAAATATCAAGAAAGAGATAAACATTATAAAAACAAAGCAAGAAGAAATTCTATAGTTGAAAATACATTAACTGTATTAAAATAATAATAATAATAATCACCAGAGGATTCCAACAGCAGATTAAAAAAAAGAATCAGAAAACTTGAAGTCGTGTGAACTGATATTACTCAGGCTGAGAAGCAGAATAAAAAAATAAAATAAAGGAAAGAAAAAAATGAACAGTCTCAGAGAACACCATCAAGCATATCAATATTTGATGAATGGAAGACTCAGAAGGAAAGGAGAGGAGAGAGGGAAAGGGAAACAGAATAGTTGAAGAATAATGGTTGAAAATATCTCACATTTGATGAAAAACATTTATTTATACACATCCAAAAATTTCAATGAACTGCAAATAGGACATACTCAAAGGTATGACACCTAGACACATCAGAATCCAATGAAAAAGAATCTTAAAAGTAGCAAGAAGGAAGAGATTCATCATGGACAAGGGATCATGATTAATATAAGCAGATAATTAATTATACAGATATTAGGTCATAAGATAAACATTTCAACACTTTTAATTATCATGCTAAAATACTTTCCTAAAAAGTGTATGCAACAATATGTTTTATCACACTTTTTGAGATTTTGACAATTTTAATTTATTAATGGTTTAATCTATTAAAATACTTGCATTTTTAAGAACCATTTACTTTAGAAATTTTCAAACACATAAAAAAGAGAGCAAGAAATAGAATAAGGTATCCCCATGTATCCTGTTTCAGTGATGATCAACTCACTCATGGGCAATCTTATTTTACCTATATCTCTGCCCGCTTCTCCTGCCCCAGGCTTACTGTGAAGCAAATCCCAAACATAATATCATTTCCCCAATAAATATCTAGCTATGTATCTCTAAAAGATAAGGATACTTTTCGTAAATAAAACCATGATAGTTTTATCACAATGAAACAAAATTACCAATAATGTGTTAATAATATTTAACACTTAGTGTTAAATTTGTGAGTTTAATTATGGACCTAAAAAAATCCATACATTTCTATTTGTTGCTGTGTCTGTTAAAATTTCTTTAATTTACAAGTTCAATTCCCTTCCATCATTTCCCTGCATTTTTTTTTTTTTTTCTTTTTTGACCATACCAGGTCATTTGTTCTATAGAATTTCCAACAATCTGGATTTTGGATAGTGTATCCTGATGGTGTTATTTGATATATTTCTGTGCCTCTGTTATTTTCTATAAGTAGATTATTTCTTGTAAATAGGTTGTCAGAATAATCAATTTATTTGTAATTTTTATTATTTTCAAAATAATGAGTAGCTGCCTTAGTACTCTGAAAAGGTGAACAATGAAGTTTTCATTTGAAGTATCATTACAAATGCACAGATTTACACATATTTAATCCACTGTCATTATTATATTTATAGAAGTTCAAATTATCACAAAATTGGTAATTAAAGTCAATGCAGGTTGGGGCCTATATGCTTTTGACATGACCCTAGTAGTCTTTGATAGCTCCCTTATATTCTGATTTGGCAAGAGGTTTCAAGCTTATCTTGCACTTTTTTGTCTAAAAAAAATGCAGTTTTTCCTTTCCATTGATTCTTTGAAATTATCAAGAAATATGATCATTTTCATACCACACACAGATTTGGTTTTATATTTTTCTTGTCAATTCTAAGGCTCCTAATTGCTTTTCATTTCTAGTAATTACAAGAGCAAATACTTCTAACGAAACACTAAATATTAATGGGGACAGTGGGCATCCTATCTAGTTCCTAACTTTATGAGAAATCCCCTTTTGTTCCCACGTTCAATGACATACTGGATTTGGCCTGGAAAACATTTGCTTTTTGATATCAAGTTTATATCCCCACTGAGAAATAATCCTAGTATATTCCGCCTTTCATACAATTTCTCCTCAATGTAGCCCCTCCAAGAAAGAATTAGCCTAATTTCCTCCAATAACAGATTTCCTCCCATTCTCACATTCAGGCTTTTTTCATGTGCTTGTTCAGTTTGGGCTGTTCTACATAGGTCCCTGGGTGGTGGGAAGCCCTGGTGGTGGAGTAGTTAAGAGCTACGGCTGCTAACCAAAAGGTTGGCAGTTCGAATCCACCAGGCACTCCTTGGAAACCCTGTGGAACAATTCTACTCTGTTCTGTAAGGTCACTGTGAGTTGGAATTGACTCAATGGCAAACGGTCTGGTTTGTTTTTTTGTGTGTGGTGAAACTTTTAGCACATTTGCACTCAACTACTAGAGGCCAATTTATATCAATAAATGCACAAAAGCACAAAAAGAAGAAAGGGCCAAAATCAAAGAACTGTCCCTACAACTTGAACAATTAGAAAGAGAGCAAAAAAAAAAAAAAGAAACCAGCAGGCACCAAAAGAAAACAAATAATAAAAATTAGAGCAGAATTAAATGAATTAGAAAACAGAAAAACAATTAAGAGTTAACAAGGCCAAAAGCTAGTTCTTTTTTTTTTTCTAGGCTGTAACCGTTTTGTTTTTTTTTTAACTTTTATTGAGCTTCAAGTGAACGTTTACAAATCAAGTCAGACTGTCACATATAAGTTTATATACACCTTACTCCGTACTCCCACTTGCTCTCCCTCTAATGAGTCAGCCCTTCCAGTCTCTCCTTTCGTGACAATTTTGCCAGCTTCCAACTTTCTCTATCCTCCCATCCCCCCTTGAGACAGGAGATGCCAACACAGTCTCAACTGTCCACCTGATATAATTAGCTCACTCTTCATCAGCATCTCTCTCCTACCTACTGTCCAGTCCCTTTCACGTCTGATGAGTTGTCTTCGGGAATGGTTCCTGTCCTGGGCCACCTGAAGGTTTGGGGACCATGACTGTCGGGATTCCTCTAGTCTCAGTCAGACCATTGAGTCCGGTCTTTTTGTGAGAATTTGGGGTCTGCATCCCACTGATCTCCTGCTCCCTCAGGGGTTCTCTGCTGTGCTCCCTGTCAGGGCAGTCATCGATTGTGGCCGGGAACCAACTAGTTCTTCTGGTCTCAGGATGATGTAGGTCTCTGGTTCATGTGGCCCTTTCTGTCTCTTGGGCTCTTAGTTATCATGTGGCCTTGGTGTTCTTCATTCTCCTTTGATCCAGGTGGGTTGAGACCAATTGATGCATCTTAGATGGCCGCTTGTTAGCATTTAAGACCCCAGATGCCACATTTCAAAGTGGGATGCAGAATGTTTTCATACTAGAATTATTTTGCCAATTGACTTAGAAATCCCCTTAAACCATGGTCCCCAAACCCCTGCCCTTGCTCCACTGACTTTTGAAGCATTCAATTTATCCCGGAAACTTCTTTGCTTTTGGTCCAGTCCAGTTGAGCTGACCATCCATGTATTGAGTATTGTCCTTCCCTTCACCTAAAGCAGTTCTTATCTTCTAATTAATCAGTAAAAAACCCTCTCCCATCCTCACTCCCTCCCCGCCTCTTAACCACAAAAGTATGTGTTCTTCTCAGTTTATACTATTTCTCAAGATCTTATAATAGTGGTCTTATACAATATTTGTCCTTTTGCCTCTGACTAATATCACTCAGCATAATGCCTTCCAGGTTCCTCCATGTTATGAAATGTTTCACAGATTCGTCACTGTTCTTTATCGAGGCGTAGTATTCCATTGTGTGAATATACCACAATTTATTTAACCATTCATCCGTTGATGGACACCTTGGTTGCTTCCAGCTTTTTGCTACTGTAAACAGAGCTGCAATAAACATGGGTGTGCATATATCTGTTCATGTGAAGGCTCTTATTTCTCTAGGGTATATTCCGAGGAGTGGGATTGTTGGGTTGTATGGTAGTTGTATTTCTAACTGTTTAAGATAACGCCAGACAGATTTCCAAAGTGGTTGTACCATTTTACATTCCCACCAGCAGTGTATGAGAGTTCCAATCTCTCCGCCGCCTCTCCAACATTTATTCTTTTGTGTTTTTTGGATTAATGCCAGCCTTGTTGGAGTGAGATGGAATCTCATCGTAGTTTTAATTTGCATTTCTCTAATGGCTAATGATCGAGAGCATTTTCTCAGGTATCTGTTAGCTGCCTGAATATCTTCTTTAGTGAAGTGTGTGTTCATTTCCTTTGCCCACTTCTTGATTGGGTTGTTTGTCTTTTTGTGGTTGAGTTTTGACAGAATCATGTAGATTTTAGAGATCAGGCGGTGGTCGGAGATGTCATAGCTGAAAATTTTTTCCCAGTCTGTAGGTGGTCTTTTTACTCTTTTGGTGAAGTCTTTAGATGAGCACAGGTGTTTGATTTTTAGGAGCTACCAGTTGTCGGGTTTCTCTTTGTCATTTTTGGTAATGTTTTGTATTCTGTTTATGCCTTGAATTAGGGCTTCTAAAGTTGTCCCTATTTTTTCTTCCAAGATCTTCATCATTTTAGTCTTTATGTTTAGGTCTTTGATCCACTTGGAGTTAGTTTTTGTGCATGGTGTGAGGTATGGGCCCTGTTTCATTTTTCTGCAAATGGATATCCAGTTATGCCAGCACCATTTGTTAAAAAGACTATCTTTTCCCCAATTAAGTGACACTGGGCCTTTGTCAAATATCAGCTGCTCATATGTGGATGGATTTATATCTGGGTTCTCAATTCTGTTCCACTGGTCTATGTGTCTGTTGTTGTACCAGTGCCAGGCTGTTTTGACTACTGTGGCTGTATAATAGCTTCTGAAATCAGGAAGAGTGAGGCCTCCCACATTCTTCTTCTTTTTCAGTAATGCTTTGCTTATCCGAGGCTTCTTTCCCTTCCATATGAAGTTGGTGATTTGTTTCTCCATCACATTGAAAAATGACATTGGAATTTGGATTGGAAGTGCATTGTATGTATAGATGGCTTTTGGTAGAATAGACATTTTTACTACGTTAGGTCTTCCTATCCATGAGCAAGGTATGTTTTTCCACTTAAGTATGTCCTTTTGAATTTCTTGTAGTAGAGCTTTGTAGTTTTCTTTATATAGGTCTTTTACATCCTTGGTAAGATTTATTCCTAAGTATTTTATCTTCTTGGGGGCTACTGTGAATGGTATTGATTTGGTTATTTCCTCTTCGATGTTGTTTTTGTTGATGTAGAGGAATCCAAGCGATTTTTGTATGTTTGTCTTATAACCTGAGACTCTGCCAAACTCTTCTATTAGCTTCAGTAGTTTTCTGGAATATTCCTTAGGGTTTTCTGTGTATAAGATCATGTCATCTGCAAATAGTGAAAATTTTACTTCCTCTTTGCCAATCCGGATGCCCTTTATTTCTTTGTCTAGCCTAATTGCTCTGGCTAGGACTTCTAGCACAATGTTGAATAAGAGCGGTGATAAAGGGCATCCTTGTCTGGTTCCCGATCTCAAGGGAAATGCTTTCAGGCTCTCTCCGTTTAGAGTGATGTTGGCTGTTGGCTTTGCATAGATGCCCTTTATTATGTTGAGGAATTTTCCTTCAATTCCTATTTTGGTGAGAGTTTTTATCATAAATGTGTGCTGGACTTTGTCAAATGCCTTTTCGGCATGAATTGATAAGATCATGTGTTTTTTGTCTTTTGTTTTATTTTTGTGGTGGATTACATTAATGATTTTTCTAATATTAAACCAGCCTTGCATAAATCTCACTTGGTCGTGGTGGATTATTTTTTTGATATGTTGTTGAATTCTATTGGCTAGAATTTTGTTGAGAATTTTTGCATCTATATTCATGAGGGATAAAAATGAGGGATATAGGTCTGTAATTTTGCGTGTGTGTGTGTGATGTCTTTACCTGGTTTTGGTATCAGGGAGACGGTGGCTTCATAGAATGAGTTAGGTAGTGTTCTGTCATTTTCTATGCTTTGAAATACCTTTAGTAGTAGTGGTGTTATCTCTTCTCTGAAAGTTTGGTAGAACTCTGCAGTATAGCCATCCAGGCCAGGGCTTTTTTTTGTTGGGAGTTTTTTGGTTACCGTTTCAATCTCTTTTTTTGTTATGGGTCTATTTATTTGTTCTACTTCTGAATGTGTTAGTTTAGGTAGGTAGTGTTTTTCCAGAAATTCATCCGTTTCTTCTAGGTTTTCAAATTTGTTAGAGTACAATTTTTCGTAGTAATCTGATATGATTCTTTTAATTTCAGTTAGGTCTGTTGTGATGTGGCCCTTCTCGTTTCTTATTCGGGTTATTTGTTTCCTTTCCTGTATTTCTTTAGTCAGTCTAGCCAATGGTTTATCAATTTTGTTAATTTTTTCAAAGAACCAGCTTTTGGCTTTGTTAATTCTTTCAAATATTTTTCTGTTCTCTAATTCATTTAGTTCAGGTCTAATTTTTATTATTTGTTTTCTTCTGGTGCCTGATGGATTCTTTTGTTGCTCACTTTCTATTTGTTCAAGTTGTAGGGACAGCTCTCTGATTTTGGCTCTTTCTTCTTTTTGTATGTGTGCATTTATCGATATAGATTGGCCTCTGAGCACTGCTTTTGCTGTGTCCCAGAGGTTTTGATAGGAAGTATTTTCATTCTGGTTGCATTCTATGAATTTCCTTATTCCCTCTTTAATGTCTTCTATAACCCAGTTTTTTTTTTTTTTCATGAGGGTATTGTTCAGTTTCCAAGTATTTGATTTCTTTTCCCTAATTTTTCTGTTATTGATTTCCACTTTTATGGCCTTGTGGTCTGAGAAGATGCTTTGTAAAATTTCGATGTTTTGGATTCTGCAAAGGTTTGTTTTATGACCTAATATGTGGTCTATTCTAGAGACTGTTCCATGTGCACTAGAAAAAAAAGTATACTTTGCAGCATTTGGGTGGAGAGTTCTTTATAAGTCAATGAGGTCAAGTTGGTTGATTGTTGTAATTAGGTCTCCCGTGTCTCTATTGAGCTTCTTACTGGATGTCCTGTCCTTCTCTGAAAGTGGTGTGTTGAAGTCTCCTACTATAATTGTGGAGGTGTCTATCTCACTTTTCAGTTCTGTTAAAATTTGATTTATGTATCTTGCAGCCCTGTCATTGGGTGCATAAATATTTAATTTGGTTATGTCTTCCTGATCAATTGTCCCTTTTATCATCATGTATTGTCCTTCTTTATCCTTTGTGGTGGATTTAAGTCTAAAGTCTATTTTGTCAGAAATTAGTATTGCTACTCCTCTTCCTTTTTGCTTATTGTTTGCTTGATATATTTTTTCCATCCTTTGAGTTTTAGTTTGTTTGTGTCTCTAAGTCTAAGGTGTGTCTCTTGTAGGCAGCATATAGATGGATCGTGTTTCTTTACCAGTGAGAGATTCTCTGTCTTTTTATTGGTGCATTTAGTCCATTTACATTCAGCATAATTATAGATAAGTGAGTGTTTAGTGTTGTCATTTTGATGCCTTTTTATGTGTGTTGTTGACAATTTCATTTTTCCACTTACTTTTTTGTGCTGAGACGTTTTTCTTTGTAATTTGTGAGATCCTCATTTTCATATTATTTGACTTTATGTTTGCTGAGTCGTTACGTTTTTCTTGGTTTTTATTTTGAGTTATGGAGTTGTTATACCTGTTTGTGGTTACCTTATTATTTACCCCTATTTTTCTAAGTAAAAACCTAACTTGTACTATCCTATATCGCCTTGTATCCCTCTCCATATGGTAGTTCTATGCCACCTGTATTTAGTCCCTCTTTTTGATTATTGTGGTCTTTTACATATTGACTTCAATGATTCCCTGTTTTGAGCGGTTTTTTTTTTTTAATTAACCTTAATTTGTTTTTGTGATTTCCCTATTTGAGTTGATATCAGGGTGTTCTGTTCTATAACCTTGTGTTGTGCTGGTATCTGATATTATTGGTGTTCTGACCAAACAATTTCCTTTAGTATTTCTTGTAGCTTTGGTTTGGTTTTTGCAAATTCTCCAAACTTGTTTTTATCTGTAAATATCTTAATTTCGCCTTCATATTTCAGAGAGAGTTTTGCTGGATATATGATCCTTGGCTGGCAGTTTTTCTCCTTCAGTGCTCTGTATATCATCCCATTCCCTTCTTGCCTGCATGGTTTCTGCTGAGTAGTCTGAACTTATTCTTATTGATTCTCCCTTGAAGGAGACCTTTCTTTTCTCCCTGGCTGCTTTTAAAATTTTCTCTTTATCTTTGGTTTTGGCAGGATTGATGGTAATATGTCTTGGTGTTTTTCTTTTTGGATCAATCTTAAATGGGGTTCGATGAGCATCTTGGATAGATATTCTTTCGTCTTTCCTGATGTCAGGGAAGTTTTCTGTCAGGAGTTCTTCAACTATTTTCTCTGTGTTTTCTGTCCCCCCTCCCTGTTCTGGGACTCCAATCACCCGCAAGTTATCCTTCTTGATAGAGTCTCACATGATTCTTAGGGTTTCTTCATTTTTTTAAATCTTTAATCTGATTTTTTTTCATCTATGTTGGTGTTGATTCCCTGGTCCTCCAGATTTCCCACTCTGCATTCTAATTGCTTGAGTCTGCTCCTCTGTCTTTCTATTGCGTTGTCTAATTCTGTAATTTTATTGTTAATCTTTTGGATTTCTGCATGCTACCTCTCTATGGATTCTTGCAACTTATTAATTTTTCCACTATGTTCTTGAATAATCTTTTTGAGTTCTTCAACTGTTTTGTCAGTGTGTTCCTTGGCTTTTTCTGCAGTTTGCCTTATTTCATTTCTGAGGTCATCCCTGATGTCTTGAAGCATTCTGTAAATTAGTTTTTTTATTTTCTGTATCTGATAATTCCAGGATTCATTTGGGAAAGATTTTGATTCTTTCGTTTGGGGGGTTGTAGAAGCTGTCATGGCCTGCTTCTTTATGTGGCTTGATACCGACTGCTGTCTCCGAGCCATCACTAAGATATTGTAGTGATTTATTCTATATTTGCTCGCTGAGTCTTATCTTGTTTTGTTTTCTTTCAATATACGTGGATGGGCTACTAGACTGTGCTGTCTTGTTTGTTGTAGCCCTTGACTTACTTATGACCTATTACCAGCTGGTATGGGCTGTTGCCAGATATATATGCCTGAGTCTATTCACTATTCTTGAGTAGAATCTGATTTTGGGTCATCAAGTGTGTGCTGCACCCTAACACCTATCCACTTCAAGAAGTAGTGGTGATAGTTGTGTGCACCAGATTCTATTAGCAGCTGGGGTTCACACTCCAGGGGGGGGCAGGGTGCTGACAGGCTTCCCCCAAGTGTGAGTGAGGTAGGTGTGTCTCTATTCCTAAAGCACCTTGGTGGGAGGATTCTGCATCTGTACTTTAGGCACCCAATGCAAGCACCTCTACAGATTGGTAGGTGTCACCCTCCTTAGACCCCTAAGGCAGGTGGCTATGTGGTCTGGGGGGAGCTTCAGCCCTCAGTTCCCTGTTGTGGGTCAGTTAGGGCTCTGTTGAATAAGCAGAGATATCAGACCTGGGAAACTTGTTTTTCCAGTAAATCCGCTAAAACAAATGCAGTCAGATCCCTATCAGAAATGCCTTTGCATTATAATAGCCACCTTGTTCCCTGTAGGGATGAAAACCCGAGATATGGATCATATATGCTTGGCTGGAGCTGGTTCTGTGTTTTTAGTCCAATTAGAGAAGGATCTTTGGTCCCTGGGTTTTTTGTGGTTGCTTCTCTCAGGCCAGAAGAATAGCTTAGGAAAAGACCCCCCCCCCAAAAAAAAGGGAAAAGCAAGGCCACGGAGCCGGAGCTGTTCTCTCTCTGGCTCAGGAAATTCCAATGTTAATGAAGCCGCCTGGGAAGGGGAGGGGAGGGTTCAGAAAAACAGAAGAGAGTAGCACCCTGGAATATAGCCAAAGTTGCTTATCTTGCTTGGGATGACTATTTTGTCTGAGATTTCTGAGGGGCGTGTGGCCTATGTGTGCTGGCTGTGTAGAGATTGCCCCGAAGTGTTGGCCCGCTGAAGCCGTGGTCAGATCCTCTGCTGCCAGTCCAAAGCCCAGCGTCAAGATTTCCCTGCTGGGATGCTGCACTCCCGGCTCTAAAATCAGTCGCTGCCTCCCGGGGACTTCTCCTCCCACCAGCTGCGTCGCCACGCCACCCACATGGACAGGCTGTCCCCCTCCCGGGGTCAGTTCAGGGGGGTAGGTCTGTGCCCATGTTTGCAATGTGACAGGATGCCGTGCTCAGCTCCTCTGTGCCCAGTCCAAAGCCCGGCGCCAAGGTTCCCCGGCTGGGACACTGCACTCTCGGCTCCAAAACCAGTCACTGCGTCCCGGGGACTTCTCTTCCCACCAGCTGCGTTGCCATGCCGCCCATGCAGACTGGCTGGGCCCCCTCTCGGGGTCATTTCTGGGGGGGTAGGGCTGCGCCCCTTGTTTGCACCATCACAAGATGTTGTATTCAGCTCCCCTGCACCCAGTCCTAAGTCCGGCGCCAAGGTTACCTGACTGGGACGCTGGCTCCAGGCTCGAAAACAGTCGCTGCTTCCCTGTAGTTGTTCGTTCTCCATCTCTGTCACTCAGGTCAACTCTTTAAATCTGTGTTTGTTGTTCAGGATTCATAGATTGTCATGTAAGTGATCGATTCACTAGTTTTTCTGAGTCTTTGTTGCAAGAGGGATCTGAGGTAGCGTCTACCTAGTCAGCCGTCTTGGCCCCCTCCCTAGTTCTTTGAAAATATTAATGAAATTCATATTTGGCCAGACTGACAAAAGAAAAACAGGAAAGGAAACAAATAACCCAAATGAGAAATGAGATGGGCGAGATCACAACAAGCCCAAATGAAATTAAAAGAATCATATCAGATTACTATTAAAAATTGTACTCTAACAAATTTGAAAACCTAGAAGAAATGGATGAATTCTTAAAAACACGCTATCTACTTAAACTAACACAAACAGAAGTAGAACAAATTTGGGATTGCTGGATCCTATGGTAGTTTTATTTCTAGTTTCTTAAGGATGTGCCAAATCGATTTCCAAAGTGTTTGAACCATTTTACCTTCTCACCAGCAGTGTATAAGTGTTCCAGTCTCTCCACAATCTCTCCAACATTTACTATTTAGATTTTTGGATTAATGCCAGCCTTGTTGGAGTGAGATGGAATCTCATTGTAGTTTTGATTTGTATTTGTCTAATGGCTAATGATCCTGAGCATTTCCTCATGTATCTGTTAGTCTCGTGAATGTCTTCTTTAGTGAAATGCCTGTTTATATCCTTTGCCCATTTTTTAGTTGGGTTGTCTTTTTGTGGTTGAGTTTTAGCAGAATCATGTAGATTTTAGAGATCAGGTGCTGAATGGAAATGTCATAGCTAAAAATATTTTCCCAGTCTGTACCAGTACCCAGTGCAATCGAGTCAATTCCAACTCATAGCAACCTTTTCCCAGTCTGTAGGTAGTCTTTTTATTCTTTTGGTGAGGTCTTTGGATGAGCACAGGTTTTTGATTTTTAGGAGCTCCCAGTTACATTGTTTCTCTTCAGCATTTTAGTAATGTTTTGTATTCTTTTTATCCCACATATTAGGGTCACTACCATTGTCCCTATTTTTTCTTCCATGATCTTTATTTTTTTGGACTTTATGTTTAGGTCTTTGATCCATTTTGAGTTAGTTTTTGTGCATGATGTGAGGTACGGGTCTTGTTTCATTTTTTTTGCAGATGGTTGTCCAGTTATGCCAGCATCATTTGTTAAAAATACTCTTTTCCCCCAATTAACTGACTTTGGGCCTTTGTCAAATATCATCTGCTCATATGTGGATGGATTTATGTTTGAATTCTCAATTCTGTTCCATTGGTCTATGTGTCTGTAGTTGTACCAGTACCAGGCTGTTTTGACTACCATGGTGGTATAATCAGGTAGTGTGAAGCCTCCCACTTTGTTCACCTTTTTCAGTAATGCTTTACTTATCTGGAGCCTCTTTTCCTTCCATATGAAGTGGGTGATTTGTTTCTCCATCTCATTAAAAAACGTTGTTGGAATTTGGATCGGAATTGCATTGTATCTATACATCGCTTTTGGTAGAATAGACATTTTTGAAATGATAAGTCTTCCTACCCTTCAGCAAGGTATGTTTTTCCACTTATGTAGGTCTCTTGGTTTCCTGAAGTAGGGCCTTGTAGTTTTCTTTGTATAGGTCTTTTACTTAAATGGTAAGATTTACTCCTAAGGATTTTATCTTCTTGGGGTTGATGTAAATGGTATTGATTTGGTGATTTCCTCTTAGATGATCTTTTTGTTGGTGTAGAGGAATCCAACTGATTTTTGTATGTTTATCTTGTATCCTGATACTCTGCTGAACTCTTCTATTACTTTCAGTAGTTTTTTTTTTGAGGATTCATTATGGTTTTCTGTGTATAAAATCTGCAAATAGAGATACTTTTACTTCTTCCTTACCAATCGAGATGTACTTTATTTCTTTATCTAGCCTAATTGCTCTGGCTAGGACCTCTAGCACAATGTTGAATAGGAGTGGTAATAAGGGGCATCCTTGTCTGGTTTCTGTTTTCAAGGTGAATGCTTTCAAAATCTCTCCATTTAGGGTAATGTTGGTTATTGGCTTTGTGTAAAAGTCCTTTATTATGTTGAGGAATTTTCCTTCCATTTCTTATTTTGCTGAGAGTTTTTTTTTTTTTTTATCGTGAATGGGTGTTGGACTTTGCCAAATGCCTTTTCTGCATCAATTGATAAAATTATGTGATTCTTGTCTATTGTTTTATTTATATGGTGGATTACATTAATTGTTTTTCTAATGTTGAACCATCCCTGTTATACGTCCCACTTGGTTACAGTGAATTCTTTTCTTGGTATGTTGAATTCTATTGGCTAGAATTTTGTTGAGGATTTTTGCATCTATGTTCATGAGGGATATAGGTCTGTAATTTTCTTTTTTTGTGTTGTCTTTAGCTGGTTTTGGTACCAAGGATATGCTGGCTTGATAGAATGAGTTAGGGAGTATTCCATCCTTTTATAAGCTTTGAAATACTTTTAGTAGTAGTGGCGTTACCTCTTCTCTGAAAGTTTGATAGAGCTCTGCAGTGAAGCCATCAGTGCCAGGGCATTTTTTTTGTTGGGAGTTTTTTTGATTACCTTTTCAAGCTCTTTTTTTTTTTTTTTTAGTTGTTCTACTTCTGTTTGTGTTAGTTTAGTAGATAGTGTGTTTCTAAGACTTCATCCATTTCTTCTAGGTTTTCAAATTTGTTAGAGTACAGTTTTTCATAGTAATCTGATATGATTCTTTTAATTTCATGTGGGCCTGTTGTGATCTCGCCCATCTCATTTCTCATTCGGGTTATTTGTTCCCTTTCCTGTTTTTCTTTTGTCAGTCTGGCCAAATATCAATTTCATTAATATTTTCAAAGGGCTAGCTTTTGGTCTTGTTAACTCTTTCAATTGTTTTCCTGTTTTCTAATTCATTTAATTCTGCTCTAACTTTTATTATTTGTTTTCTTCTGGTGCCTGATGGTTTCTTTTCTTTTTTCTTTTGCTCTCTTTCTAATTGTTCAAGTTGTAGGGACAGTTCTTTGATTTTGGCCCTTTCTTCTTTTTGTGATTTTGTACATTTATTGATTTAAATTGGCCTCTGAGCACTGCTTTCACTGTGTCCCAAAGGTTCTGGTAAGAAATATTTTCATTCTCATTGGATTCTATGAATTCTTTTTTTCCTTCTTAATGTCATTTATAACCCAGTCTTTTTTTTTTTATTAACTTTTATTAAGCTTCAAGTGAACGTTTACAAATCCAATCAGGCTGTCACATATAAGTTTACATACATCTTTCCCCGTACTCCCACTTGCTCTTCCCCTATTGAGTCAGCCCTTTCTGTCTCTCCTTTCATGACAATTTTGCCAGCTTCCCTCTCTCTCTATCCTCCCATCCCCCCTCCAGACAAGAGTTGCCAACACACTCTCAAGTATCCACCTGATATAATTAGCTCACTCTTCATCAGCGTCTCTCTCCCACCCACTGACCAGTCCCTTCATGTCTGATGAGTTGTCTTCAGGGATGGTTCTGTCCTGTGCCGACAGAAGGTCTGGGGAGCATGGCCACCGGGATTCTTCTAGTCTCAGTCAGACCATTAAGTATGGTCATTTTATGAGAATTTGGGGTCTGCATCCCACTGATCCCCTGTTCCCTCAGGGGTTCTCTGTTGTGCTCCCTGTCAGGGCAGTCATCGATTGTGGCCGGGCACCAACTAGTTCTTCTGGTCTCAGGATGATGTAGGTCTCTGGTTCATGTGGCCCTTTCTGTCTCTTGGGCTCTTAGTTGTCGTGTGATCTTGGTGTTCTTCATTTTCCTTTGCTCCAGGTGGGTTGAGACCAATTGATGTACCTTAGATGGCCGCTTGTTAGCATTTAAGACCCCAGATGCCACATTTCAAAGTGGGATGCAGAATGTTTTCATAATAGAATTATTTTGCCAATTGACTTAGAAGTCCCCTCAAACCATGGTCCCCAGACCCCCTCCCCTGCTCCGCTGACCTTTGAAGCATTCATTTTATCCCGGAAACTGCTTTTGGTCCAGTCCAATTGAGCTGACCTTCCATGTATTGAGTGTTGTGTTTCCCTTCACCCAAAGCAGTTCTTATCTACTGATTAATCAGTAAAAAAACTCTCTCCCTCCCTCCCTCCCCGCTTCGTAACCACAAAAGTATGTGTTCTTCTCAGTTTTTACTATTTCTCAAGATCTTATAATAGTGGTCTTATACAATATTTGTCCTTTTGCCTCTGACTAATTTCGCTCAGCATAATGCCTTCCAGGTTCCTCCATGTTATGAAATGTTTCACAGATTCGTCACTGCTCTTTATCGATCCGTAGTATTCCATTGTGTGAATATACCACAATTTATTTACCCAGTCATCCATTGATGGACACCTTGGTTGCTTCCAGCTTTTTGCTATTGTAAACAGAGCTGCAATAAACACGGGTGTGCATATATCTGTTTGTGTGAAGGCTCTTGTATCTCTAGGGTATATTTCGAGGAGTGGGATTTCTGGGTTGTATGGTAGTTCTATTTCTAACTGTTTAAGATAATAACCCCAGATAGATTTCCAAAGTGGTTGTACCATTTTACATTCCCACCAGCAGTGTATAAGAGTTCCAAACTCCGCAGCCTCTCCAACATTTATTATTTTGTGTTTTTTGGATTAATGCCAGCCTTGTTGATGTGAGATGGAATCTCATCGTAGTTTTAATTTGCATTTCTCTAATGGCTAATGATCGAGAGCATTTTCTCATGTATCTGTTGGCTGCCTGAATATCTTCTTTAGTGAAATGTGTGTTCATATCCTTTGCCCACTTCTTGATTGGGTTGTTTGTCTTTTTGTGGTTGAGTTTTGACAAAATCATGTAGATTTTAGAGATCAGGCGGTGGTCAGAGATGTCATAGCTGAAAATTCTTTCCCAGTCTGTAGGTGGTCTTTTTACTCTTTTGGTGAAGTCTTTAGATGAGCATAGGTGTTTGATTTTTAGGAGCTCCCAGTTATTGAGTTTCTCTTTGTCATTTTTGGTAACGTTTTCTATTCTATTTATGCCTTGTATTAGGGCTCCTAGGGTTGTCCCTATTTTTTCTTCCATGATCTTTATCGTTTTAGTCTTTATGTTTAGGTATTTGATCCACTTGGAGTTCGTTTTTGTGCATGGTGTGAGACATGGGTCCTGTTTCATTTGTTTGCGAATGGATATCCAGTTATGCCAGCACCATTTGTTAAAAAGACTATCTTTTCCCCAATTAAGTGACACTGGGCCTTTGTCAAATATCAGCTGCTCATATGTGGATGGATTTATATCTGGGTCCTCAATTCTGTTCCATTGGTCTATGTGCCTGTTGTTGTACCAGTACCAGGCTGTTTTGACTACTGTGGCTGTACAATAGCTTCTGAAATCAGGTAGAGTGAGGCCTCCCACTTTCTTCTTCTTTTTCAGTAATGCTTTGCCTATCCAAGGCTTCTTTCCCTTCCATATGAAATTGGTGATTTGTTTCTCTATTCCCTTAAAATATGACATTGGAATTTGGATCGAAAGTGCCTTATATGTATAGATGGCTTTTGGTAGAATAGACATTTTTACTATGTTATGTCTTCCTATCCATGAGCAAGGTATGTTTTTCCACTTAAGTATGTCCTTTTGAATTTCTTGTAGTAGAGCTTTGTAGTTTTCTTTATATAGGTCTTTTACATCCTTGGTAAGATTTATTCCTAAGTATTTTATCTTCTTGGGGGCTACTGTGAATGGTATTGATTTGGTGATTTCCTCTTCTGTGTTCTTTTTGTTGATGTAGAGGAATCCAAGTGATTTTTGTATGTTTATCTTATAACCTGAGACTCTGCCAAACTCTTCTATTAGTTTCAGCAGTTTTCTGGAGGATTCCTTAGGGTTTTCTGTGTATATAATCATGTCATCTGCAAATAGTGATAACTTTACTTCCTCCTTGCCAATCCGGATGCCCTTTATTTCTTTGTCTAGCCTAATTGCCCTGGCTAGGACTTCAAGTACGATGTTGAATAAGAGCGGTGATAAAGGGCATCCTTGTCTGGTTCCCGTTCTCAAGGGAAATGCTTTCAGGTTCTCTCCATTTAGAGTGATATTGGCTATTGGCTTTGCATAGATGCCCTTTATTATGTTGAGGAATTTTCCTTCAATTCCTATTTTGGTAGAGTTTTTATCATAAATGGGGGTTGGACTTTGTCAAATGCCTTTTCTGCATCAATTGATAAGATCATGTGGTTTTTATCTTTTGTTTTATTTATGTGATGGATTACATTAATGGTTTTTCTGATATTAAACCAGCCTTGCATAGCTGGTATAAATCCCACTTGATCATGGTGAATTATTTTTTTGATGTGTTGTTGGATTCTATTGGCTAGAATTTTGTTGAGGATTTTTGCATCTATGTTCATGAGGGATATAGGCCTATCATTTTCTTTTTTTGTAATGTCTTTACCTGGTTTTGGTATCAGGGAGATGGTGGCTTCATAGAATGAGTTGGGTAGTATTCCGTCATTTTCTATGCTTTGAAATACCTTCAGTAGTAGTGGTGTTAAGTCTTCTCTGAAAGTTTGGTAGAACTCTGTGGTGAAGCCGTCTGGGCCAGGGCTTTTTTTTGTTGGAAGTTTTTTGATTACCATTTCAATCTCTTTTTTTGTTATGGGTCTATTTAGTTGTTCTACTTCTGAATGTGTTAGTTTAGGTAGGTAGTGTTTTTCCAAGAATTCATCCATTTCTTCTAGGTTTTCAAATTTGTCAGAGTACAATTTTTCGTAGTAATCTGAAATGATTCTTTTAATTTCATTTGATTCTTTTGTGATGTGGTCCTTCTCGTTTCTTATTCGGGTTATTTGTTTCCTTTCCTGTATTTATTTACTCAGTCTAGCCAATGGTTTGTCAATTTTGTTAATTTTTTCGAAGAACCAGCCTTTCGCTGTGTTAATTCTTTCAATTGTTTTTCTGTTCTCTAATTCATTTAGTTCAGCTCTAATTTTTATTATTTGTTTTCTTCTGATGCCTGATGGGTTCTTTTGTTGCTCACTTTCTATTTGTTCAAGTTGTAGGGAGAGCTCTCTGATTTTGGCTCTTTCTTCTTTTTGTATGTGTGCATTTATTGATATAAATTGGCCTCTGAGCACTGCTTTTGCTGTGTCCCAGAGATTTTGATAGGAAGTATTTTCATTCTCGTTGCATTCTATGAGTTGCCTTATTCCCTCCTTGATGTCTTCTATAACCCAGTCTTTTTTCAGGAGGGTATTGTTCATTTTCCAAGTATTTGATTTCTTTTCCCTAGTTTTTCTATTATTGATTTCTAGTTTTATTGCCTTGTGGTCTGAGAAGATGCTTTGTAATATTTCGATGTTTTGGATTCTGCAAAGGTTTGTTTTATGACCTAATATGTGGTCTATTCTAGAGAATGTTCCATGTGCACTAGAAAAAAAGTATATTTTGCAGCAGTTGGGTGGAGAGTTCTGTATAAGTCAATGAGGTCAAGTTGGTTGATTGTTGTAATTAGGTCTTCCGTGTCTCTATTGAGCTTCTTACTGGATGTCCTGTCCTTCCCCGAAAGTGGTGTGTTGAAGTCTCCTACTATAATTGTGGAGGTGTCTATCTCACTTTTCAATTCTGTTAAAATTTGATTTATGTATCTTGCAGCCCTGTCATTGGGTGCATAAATATTCAATATGGTTATGTCTTCCTGATCAATTGTCCCTTTTATCATTGTATAGTGTCCTTCTTTATCTTTTGTGGTGGATTTAAGTCTAAAGTCTAGTTTGTCAGAAATTAATATTGCTACTCCTCTTCTTTTTTGCTTATTGTTTGCTTGATATATTGTTTTCCATCCTTTGAGTTTTAGTTTGTTTGTGTCTCTAAGTCTAAGGTGTGTCTCTTGGAGGGAGCATATAGATGGATCGTGTTTCTTTATCTAGTCCGTGACTCTCTGTCTCTTTATTGGTGCATTTAGTCCATTTACATTCAGCATAATTATAGATGAATACGTTTTTAGTGCTGTCATTTTGATGCCTTTTCATGTATGTTGTTGGCAATTTCATTTTTCCACATACTTTTTTGTGCTGAGACGTTTTTCTTTGTAAATTGTGAGATCCTGATTTTCATAGTGTTTGACTTTATGTTAGTTGAGTCGTTACGTTTTTCTTGGCTTTTGTCTTGAGTTATGGAGTTGTTATACCTTTTTGTGGTTACCTTATTATTTACCCCTATTTTTCTAAGTAAAAACCTAACTTGTATCGTTCTATATCGTCTTGTATCACTCTCCATCTGGCAGTTCAATGCCTCCTGTATTTAGTCCCTCTTTTTGATTATTGTGATCTTTTACCTATTGACTTCCATGATTCCCTGTTATGTGTATTATTTTATTATTTTTTTTAATTAATCTTAATTTGTTTTTGTGATTTCCCTATTTGAGTTGATATCAGGACGTTCTGTTTTGTGACCTTGTATTGTGCTGGTATCTGATATTATTGGTTTTCTGACCAAACAATATCCTTTAGTATTTCTTGTAGCTTTGGTTTGGTTTTTGCAAATTCTCCAAACTTGTGTTCATCTGTAAATATCTTAATTTCGCCTTCATATTTTAGAGAGAGTTTTGCTGGATATATGATCCTTGGCTGGCAGTTTTTCTCCTTCAGTGCTCTGTATATGTCGTCCCATTCCCTTCTTGCCTGCATGGTTTCTGCTGAGTAGTCTGAACTTATTCTTATTGATTCTCCCTTGAAGGAAACCTTTCTTTTCTCCCTGGCTGCTTTAAAAAATTTCTGTTTATCTTTGGTTTTGGTGAGTTTGATGATAATATGTCTTGGTGTTTTTCTTTTTGGATCAATCTTAAATGGGGTTCAGTGAGCATCTTGGATAGATATCCTTTCATCTTTCCTGATGTCAGGGAAGTTTTCTGTCAGGAGTTCTTCAACTATTTTCTCTGTGTTTTCTGTCCCCCCTCCCTGTTCTGGGACTCCAATCACCCGCAAGTTATCCTTCTTGATAGAGTCCCACATGATTCTTAGGGTTTCTTCATTTTTTTAAATCTTTAATCTGATTTTTTTTTTCAGCTATGTTGGTGTTGATTCCCTGGTTCTCCAGATGTCACAGTCTGCATTCTAATTGCTCGAGTCTGCTCCTCTGTCTTTCTATTGCGTTGTCTAATTCTGTAATTTTATTGTTAATCTTTTGGATTTCTACATGCTGTCTCTTTATGGATTCTTGCAACTTACTAATTTTTCCACTATGTTCTTGAATAATCTTTTTGAGTTCTTCAACAGTTTTATCGGTGTGTTCCTTGGCTTTTTCTGCAGTTTGCCTTATTTCGTTTGTGATGTCTTGAAGCATTCTGTAAATTAGTTTTTTATATTCTATATCTGATAATTCCAGGATTGTATCTTCATTTGGTAAAGGTTTTGATTCTTTTGTTTGGGGGGTTGGAGAAGCTGTCATGGTCTGCTTCTTTATGTGGTTTGATATGGACTGGTGTCTCCGAGCCATCACTGGGAAACTAGTTTTTCCAGAAAATCCGCTAAAAAAAAATTCAGTCAGATCCCTATCAGAGTTCTCCCTCTGGCTCAGGCTATTCGGGTGTTAATGAAGCCGCCTGGGGAGGGTGGGGGAGGGATCAGAGAGATAGGAGAGTAGCACCTCAGAATATAGCCAGAGTTGCTTGTCTTGTTTGGAATGACTATTATATCTGAGATTTCCGCAGGGCACGTCACCTATGTGTGCTGGCTGTGTGGAGATTGTCCTCCGTGGGTCTGGCCCGCTGGAGTCATGGTCATATCCTCACGTCCGGCGTCAAGGTTCCCCTACTGGGACGGTGCACTCCCGACTCCAAAATCAGTCGCTGCCTCCCGGGGACTCCCCGTCCGCCAGCCGCGTCGCCGCGCCGCCTCCGGGAACCGGCTGGGCCCCCCCCGGTCAGCTCAGGCGAGCGGAGCAGCTCCCCGCGCCTGCGCCGTGACAGCGCGTCCCGGCTGGGATGCCGCTCTCCCCACTCCAAGACCAGTCGCTGCCCCCTGGGGACCTCCCCCACTGGCCGCGTTGCCATGCCGCCTGCGCGAACTGGTTGGGCCGCCCCTGGGGCTAGTTCAGGGGGATGGAGCAGCTCGCCGCCCCTATGCCGTGCCTGCGCCCAGTTAAAATTCCGGCGGGACGGTTCCCCTGGTGGGACGCTGTTCTCCCCTCTCCAAGACCCATCACTGTCTCCCGGGGACTTTTCCCTCTGGCTGCGTCGCCACGCCGCCCACGCGAACTGGCTGGGCCCCCTCCCGGGGTTAGTTCAGGGGGATGGAGCAGCTCGTCTAGCCTATGCCGTGTCCGCGCGCCTCCAAAATCCCGGCGGGACGGCTCCCCGGCTGGGACGCTGCTCTCCTTGCTCCAAGAGCAGTCACTGCCTCCCAGGGACTTTTCCCACCGGCTGAGCCGCCACGCCGCCCACTTGAACCGCCTGGGCCCCCTCCCGGAATGAGTTCGGGGGCCAGGGCTGGGCCCCTTGTTTGTGCTGTCTGCCCCCCTGGGCTCTGCCCCAAATCGGGAGCCAAAAGTCACCTGACTGGTATGCTGGCTCCAGGCTCTGAAAACAATCGCTGCCTCCCTGTATTTGTTCGTTCTCCGTCTCTAAATCTGTGTTTGTTGTTCAGGGTTCGTAGATTGTTATGTATGTGATCAATTCACTTGTTTTTCCGAGTCTTTGTTGCAAGAGGGATCGCGGTAGCATCCACCTAGTCCGCCATCTTAGCCCCGCCTCCATAACCCAGTCTTTTTTGAGCATGGTATTGTTCAGTTTCCAAGTATTTGATTTCTTTTCCCTGGTTTTTCTGTTGTTGCTTTCTACTTTTATGGCCTTATGGTCTGAGAAGATGCTTTGTAATATTTTGATGTTTTGGATTCTGCAAAGGCTTGCTTTATGACCTAATACAAGGTCTATTCTAGAGAATGTTCCATGCGTATTAGAAAAGAAAGTATACTTTGCAGCTGTTGCGTACAGTTTCCTTATATGCCTGTGAGGTCAAGTTGGTTGATTGTGGCATTTAGATCTTCCGTGTCTTTACTGAGCTTCTTACTGGCTGTCCTGTCTTTCACCAAGAGTGGTGTGTTGAAGTCTCCTATTTTTATTGTGGAGCTATCTCACTTTTTAATGCTGTTAGAGTTTGTTTTATGTATCTTGCAGCCCTGTCATTGGGTTCATAAATATTTAATATGGTTATATCTTCCTGGTAAATTGTCCCTTTAATCATTATATAGTGCCCTTCTTTATCCTTTGTGGTGGATTTAACTTTAAAGTCTATCTTGTCAGAAATTAATATTGCTACTCCTTCTCATTTTTTATTGTTGTTTGCCTGATGTATTTTTTCTATCCTTTGAGTTTTTGTTTGTTTGTTTCTCTAAGTCTAAGGTGTGTCTCTTCCAGGCAGCATATAGCTGGATTTTTTTTTTACCCATTCTGCAACTCTCTGTCTCTTTATTGGTGCATTTAGTCCATTTACATTAAGCATAATTATATTAACTATAGATAGGTATGGGTTTAGTGCTCTCATTTTGATGCCCTTTTTGGTGTGTTGTTGACAATTTCATTTTTCCACTTGCTTTTTTGGGCTGAGAAGTTTTTCTTTGTAAATTGTGTGTTCCTTTTTTCATTGTAGTTGAATTTGTTTTTGCTGAGTCCTTATGTTAATCTTGGTTTTTATTTTGAATTTTGGGATTGTTAGTCCTCTTTGTGGTTACCTTAATAGTCATCCCTATTTTTCTAAGTATAAACCAACTTGTGTCTCCCTATATCACCTTGATTTCCTCTCCATATGGAAGACCTATGCATCCTGTGTTTAGTCTCTTTTTATTGATTATTGTCATCTTTTACATAATGATATCAATGATTCCCTGTTTTGAGCTTTTCTTTTTAATTAATCTTATTTTATTTTTGTGATTTCCCTATCTGCATGGATATCAGGATGTTCTGTTCTTTGTCTTTGTGTTGTGTTGATATGTTATTGATTTTCTGACCAAAGAATTTCCATTAGTAATTCTTGTAGCTTTGGTTTGGTTTTTGCAAATTCTTTTAGCTTGTGTTTATCTGTAAATGACTCAATTTTGCCTTCATTTTAGAGACAGAGTTTTGCTGGATATATGATTCTTGGCTGGCAATTTTTCTCCTTCAATGCCCTATTTATGTCATCCCATTGCCTTTTTGCTTGCATGGTTTCTGCCAAATAATCCGAATTTATTTTTATTGATTCTCCTTTGTAGGTGACTTTTCATTTATCCCTGGCTGCTTTTAAAATTTTCTCTTTATCTTCGGTTTTGGCAAGTTTGATGATAATATGTCTTGGTGATTTTCTTTTGGGATCTACCTTGTATGGGGTTCAACGAGCATCTTAGATAGATGTCTTTTCATCTTTCATGATGTCAGGGAAGCTTTCTGCCAACAGATCTTCAACTATTCTCTCTGTATTTTCTGTTATCCCTCCCTGTTCTGGAACTCCGATCACTCGTAGGTTATTTCTCTTGATAGAGTCCCACATGATTCTTAGGGTTTCTTCATTTTTTTAAATTCTTTTATCTGATTTTTTTTCAAGTATATTTTTGTCAGTTGCCTTATCCTCCAGCTCCCCCACTCTGCATTCCAATTGCTAGATTCTGCTCCTCTGACTTCCTATTGAGTTGTCTAATTCTGTAATTTTACTGTTAATCTTTTGAATTTCTTTGAATGCTGTCTCTCTGTGGATTCTTGCAGTTTATTAAATTTTTCATTATGTTCTTGGGTAATCTTTTTAATTTCTTTAACTGCTTTATCTGTGTGTTCCTTGGCTTTTTCTGTACATTGCCCTATTTCATTTCTGATGTCGTCCCTGATGTCTCCAAGCATTCCGGATATTAGTCTTTTGTATTCTGCACCTGGCAATTCAAGGAATACATCTTCGTCTGGGAGAGATCTGGATTCCCTGTTTTGGGGGTTTATAGAAGCAATCATGGTCTGCTTCTTTATGTGATTTGATATCAACTGCTGTCTCTGAGCCATCTGTAAGTTATTGCAATAGTTTATTTTATATTTGCTCAGAGTCATCTCTTCTTGTTTTGTTTGTTTCAGTATATCAGATAGGCTACTAGAGTTTGCTAACTTGATTGCTGGAGACTTTGAAGCACTTATGTCCTGTTACCAAATGGTTAGATCTGTTACCAGGTATATGAGCCTATGTGTCCATTCACTATTCTTGAATAGGATCAACTCAGATGTCCTGATGGTCAGCCACCTAGTGTGTGATGTATGCTCTAAATTACTATCTTATAGGAGTAGTGATGATGGTTGTATGCACCAGTTTCTGGTAGAGGTAGGGGTCACACTCCAAGAAGGGCAGAGCGCTGACAGCCTTCCCCCAAGTGGCAGTGAGGAAGGCACGTCTCTGTTCTCTAGAATGCTCTGGTGGGTGGGCTCTGTAGCTGTACCTTAGGCACCCAATGCTTGTACCTGTAAAGACTGGTAAGCACCACTATACTCAGACCCCTTTTGTGGGTGGCTAGGTGTTGTGGATGGGGCCTCAGCCCTCAGTTCCCTGCTGTGGGTACATGAGGGTTCTGTTTAATAGGCAGAGTAGTATCAGACCTCCAAAACCTTTCTCTTCACCACTCAGCTGAAACAATTATAGTCAGACCTCTAACGCAATTGCCTTTGCATTATAATAGCCACCTGGTTGCATGTAGGGGTGAAAGCCAAAGACTGTGGCTCTCTTGTGCCTGGACTGGAGCTGCTTCTGTTCTGATCTTCCAGTTTAGGGAAGCCAGGAAAGGAGTTTTCCCCTGATTGTGAATTGCTGCTTTTCCCAGGCCAGGAGAATGGGTTAGAAAAAAGCAGTGCACTTCTATCTGTGTCCCGGGGAATTTGAATGTTAATGAAGCCAGCTGGGGGAGGGAGGGGAGGGATCAGATAGATAGGAGACAGTAAGACAGTAGCATGGTAAAATAGACAAAATCTCTTATCTTGTGTGGGGAGTGCTGTTTTATCTGAGATTCCAGAGGGGGTGTGTAGCCTGTGTGTGGGCTGGCTGGGTCCCCACCAAGATTTCCCCAGGGGGTTAGGGCTGCATCCCAGGCTTGTCTTGTCTCAGAAAGCCACCAACAGCCCCACAGCACTTACACAAAAGCACAGCACCAAGGGATCAGGGTTGGGGCACTGCAAACTGGGCTCTGCAACTGGTTGCTGCTTCTTCATGGTCTCTCACTACCCTGTCATTCAGGTCAATTCCTTAGTTCTATGTTTGAAGGTCAGGGTTCATAGATTGTCGTATATGTAATCTATTCACTTGTTGTTTCGGGTCTTTGTTGCAAGAGGGTTTAGCGGAAGCTTCTGCCTAGGCAGCTATCTTGACCCCCCCCTCCATGGATTGTCTTTTTTATCTCTGCATTTCTGAAACCTATCATAGCACTTCAAACAGAAGAGGTTCTCGGTAAATATACGCAGAATGAATGATTAAAATCTTTTGCAATCCTGCCAAACGATAACCCCCGACCCTTTTCTGGATTCTCTGTGATTGTAAAATGATTGCCCTCCCCCAGATTTAACAGGCAATTGATCTATAGTTACTTCTGGTTTGCTAAGTTTGTATATCTATATATATATATAAAATACATATATAGATTTGTATGTATGTATACACGCACGCATACACCTTATCCTCTTTAAAGAGAAATAGTGCATTCGTTAAGGTAATGCTATCTCTTGTGTTCCCTAAATTACAAAATCTCAGTGGCTTAACACAATTGATATATATTACCCATTCACCTAAAAGAGCCAAACACCTGTTGCTGTGACCGACCTCCAACCAGTGATTCAGGGACCAAGACCTTGCACATCAGGCTGGTCTGCTATTCATTCATGATTTGAAATTCTCTGCGGGATCCCCTGCATCAAGCAAGCATATGGAGAAAGAGAGTGGAGTAAGCATACCTTGGCCCAGAAGTGACACTTTTCATTTCTGTTTACCTTCCGTTGGCAATAATTTGTCACCTGGGCTCACTAAGATGCATGTGTTCTGGGAAATAAAGTCACGGCTTGGCACAAAGTTCTCAGAAACTATTATACTTAATAGAAAAGGAGTAGGAATGTTTGGAGGACACTACACACACTTATGATAAGAGGAACATATATGGTAAGTTCTCATAAGCAAACTTTGCTTTAACTTATTACTTAACTAGTTTATAGGATATACCTATATATGTATAGGAAAGTGTCATTTATTAAGTGTGAACTGTTATGAACTTTTGGATCAGAGTAAAGGGAAGAAATGGACCCCCCAAAAAGAAACTGAATGTATAAGGAAATTCAGGATAGGAACTTGTAAGTTTGTCATATGAACAAAGGACTATTTATTCAACAAAGATTTTATTGTTTGTTACCCATTACATTTATATATTAATGAAAAATTTAAACAGTAATTCCACATATATTCTCTAATTTTTTTTTTTTGCAAATGGACACACAAAGACAGTTATCTCATCAAAGCATTTTTTTAATAATTTTTATTGTGTTTTAAGTGAAAGTTTACAAGTCAAGTCAGTTTGTCACATAAAAGCTTATATACACCTTGCTCAATACTCCCACTTACTCTCCCCCTAATGAATCAGCCCGCTCCCTCCTTCCAGTCTCTCCTTTCATGATGGTTTTGCCAGTTTCTAACCCTCTCTACGCTCTCATCTCCCCTACAGACAGGAGATGCCAACACAGTCTTAAGTGTCCACTTGATACAAGTAGCTCAGTCCACATCAGCATCTCTCTCCAACCCATAGTCCAGTCCCTTCCATGTCTGATGAGTTGTCTTCGGGAATGGATCCTGTCCTGGGCCAACAGAAAGTTTGGGGAACAGGACCGCCAGGATTCTTCTAGTCTCAATCACACCATTAAGTCTGGTCATTTTACGAGAATTTGGGGTCTGCATCCCACCGTTCTCCTGCTCTCTCAGGGGTTCTCTGTTGTGCTCCCTGTCAGGGCAATCATCGGTTGTGGCTGGGCACCATCTAGTTCTTCTGGTCTCAGGATGATCTAAGTCTCTGGTTCATGTGGCCCTTTCTGTCTCATGTGACCTTGGTGTTCTTCATTCTCCTTTGATACAGGTGAGTTGAGACCGATTAATGCATCTTACATGGCCACTTGTTAGCATTTAAGACCCCAGACTCCACACTTCAAAGTGGGATTCAGAATGTTTTCATAATAGAATTATTTTCCCAATTGACTTAGAAGTCCCCTTAAGCCATGGTCCCCAAACCCGCACCCTTGCTCTGTTGACCTTCGAAGCATTCAGTTTATCCCAGAAACTTCTTTGCTTTTGGTCCAGTCCAGTTGAGCTGACCTTCCATGTATTGAGTATTTTCCTTCCCTTCACCTAAAGTAGTTCTTATCTACTAACTAATCAGTAAATAGCCCTCTCCCACCCTCCCTCCCTCCTCCCCTCGTAACCACAAAACTATGCGTTCTTCTCACTTTAAACTATTTCTCAAGATCTTATAATAGTGGTCTTATACAATATTTGTCCTTTTGCATCTGACTAATTTCACTCAGCATAATGCCTTCCAGGTTCCTCCACGTTATGAAATGTTTCACATATTTGGCACGGTTCTTTCTTGATGCGTAGCATTCCATTCTGTGAGTATACCATAATTTATTTAACCGTTCATCCGTTGATGGACACCTTGGTTGCTTCCAGCTTTTTGCTATTGGAAACAGTGCTGCAAGAAACATGGGTGTACATATATCTGTTCCTGTAAAGGATCTTATTTCTCTAGGGTATATTCCGAGGAGTGGGATTCCTTGGTTGTATGCTAGTTCTATTTGTAACTTTTTAAGAAAACGCCAGATAGATTTCCAAAGTGGCTCTAACATTTTACGTTCCCACCAGCAGTGTATAAGAGTTCCAATCTCTCTGCAGCCTCTCCAACATTTAGTATTTTGGGTTTTTGGATTAATGCCAGCCTTGTTGGAGTGAGATGGAATCTCATCGTAGTTTTAATTTGCATTTCTCTAATGGCTAATGATCGAGAGCATTTTCTCAGTATCTGTTAGCTGCCTGAATTCTTCTTTAGTGAAGTACGTGTTCATATCCTTTGCCCACTTTTTGATTGAGCTGTTTGTCTTTTTGTGGTTGAGATTTAACAGAATCATATAGATTTTAGAGATCAGGTGCTGGTCAGAGATGTCATAGCTGAAAATTCTTTCCTAATATGTAGGTTGTCCTTTTAACTCTTTTGGTGAAGTCTTTAAATAAGCATAGGTGTTTGATTTTTAGGAGTTCCCAGTTATCTGGTTTCTCTTCATCATTTTTGGTAATGTTTTGTATTCTGTTTATGCCTTGTATTAGCGCTCCTAGGGTTGTCCCTATTTTTTCTTCCATGATCTTTATCGTTTTAGTCTTTATGTTTAGGTCTTTGATCCACTTGGAGTTAGTTTTTGTGCATGGTGTGAGGTATGGGTCCTGTTTCATTTTTTTGCAAATGGAAATCCAGTTATGCCAGCACCATTTGTTAAAAAGACTATCTTTTCCCCAATTAAGTGACACTGGGCCTTTGTCAAATATCAGCTGCTCATATGTGGATGGATTTATATCTGGGTTCTCAATTCTGTTCCATTGGTCTATGTCCCTGTTGTTGTACCAGTATCAGGCTGTATAATAGGTTCTAAAATCAGGTAGAGTGAGGCCTCCCACTTTCTTCTTCTTTTTCAGTAATGCTTTACTTATCTGGGGCTTCTTTCCCTTCCATATGAAGTTGGTGATTTGTTTCTCCATCACATTAAAAAATGTCATTGGAATTTGAATCGGAAGTGCATCGTATGTATAGATGGTTTTTGGTAGAATAGACATTTTTACTATGTTCAGTCTTCCTATCCATGAGCAAGGTATGTTTTTCCACTTAAGTAGGTCCTTTTTAGTTTCTTGCAGTAGTACTTTGTAGTTTTTGTATAGGTCTTTACATTTTTGGTAAGGTTTATTCCTAAGTATTTTATCCTCTTGAGGGCTACTGTGAATGGTATTAATTTGGTTATTTCCTCTTCGATGTTCTTTTTGTCGATGTAGAGGAATCCAAGTGATTTTTGTATGTTTATTTTATAATCTGAGACTCTGCCAAACTCTTCTATTAGTTTCAGCAGTTTTCTGGAGGATTCCTTAGGGTTTTCTGTGTATAAGATCATGTCATCTGCAAATAGAGATAATTTTCCTTCCTCCTTGCCAATCCGGATGCACTTTATTTCTTTGTCTAGCCTAATTGCTCTGGCTAGGACCTCTAGCACAATGTTGAATAAGAGCAGTGATAAAGGGCATCCTTGTCTGGTTCCTGTTCTCAAGGGAAATGCTTTCAGGCTTTCTCCATTTAGTGTGATGCTGGCTGTTGGCTTTGTGTAGATGCCCTTTATTGTGTTGTGGAATTTTCCTTCAGTTCCTATTTTGCTGAGAGTTTTTATCATAAATGGGTGTTGGACTTTGTCAAATGCCTTTTCTGCATCAATTGATAAGATCATGTGGTTTTTGTCTTTTGTTTTATTTAAATGGTGGATTACATTAATGGTTTTTCTAATATTAAACCAGCCTTGCATACCTGGTATAAATCCCATTTGGTCATGGTGGATTATTTTTTTGATATGTTGTTGAATTCTATTGGCTAGAATTTTGTTGAGGATTTTTACATCTATGTTCGTGAGGGATACAGGTCTGTAATTTTCTTTTTTTGTGGTGATTTTACCTGGTTTTGGTGTCAGGAATATGGTGGCTTCATAGAATGAGTTAGGTAGTATTCCATCATTTTCTGTGCTTTGAAATACTTTAGTAGTAGTGGTGTTACCTCTTCTCTGAAAGTTTGCTGGAACTCTGCAGTGAAGCCATTTGGGCCAGGGCATTTTTTTGTTGGGAGTTTTTTTTATTACATTTTGAATCTCTTTTTTTTGTTATGGGTCTATTTAGTTGTTCTACTTGTAATTGTGTTAGTTTAGGTAGGTAGTGTTTTCTAGGAATTCATCCATTTCTTCTAGTTTTCATATTTGTTAGAGTACAATTTTTCATAATAATCTGTTATGATTCTTTTAATTTCAATTGGGTCTGTTGTGATGTGGCCCTTCTCGTTTCTTATTTGGGTTATTTGTTTCCTTTCCTGTATTTCTTCAGTCAGTCTGGTCAATGGTTTATTAATTTTGCTAATTTTTTCAAAGAACCAGCTTTCTGCTTTGTTAATTCTTTCGATTGTTTTTCTGTTCTCTAATTCATTTAGTTCAGCTCTAATTTTTATTATTTGTTTTCTTCTGATGCCTGATGGATTCTTTTGTTGCTCGCTTTCTATTTGTTCAAGTTGTAGGGACAGTTCTCTGATTTTGCATCTTTCTTCTTTTTGTATGTGTGCATTTATCGATATAAATTGGCCTCTGAGCACGGCTTTTGCTGTGTCCCAGAGGTTTTGATAGGAACTGTTTTCATTCTCATTGCACTCTATGAATTTCTTTATTCCCTCCTTGATGTCTTCTATAACCCAGTCTTTTTTCAGGAGGGTATTGTTCATTTTCCAAGTGTTTGATTTCTTTTCCCTGATTTTTCTGTTAATGATTTCTAGTTTTATTGCCTTGTGGTCTGAGACAATGCTTTGTAAAATTTCGATGTTTTGGACTCTGCAAAGGTTTGTTTTATGACCTAATATGTGGTCTATTCTAGAGAATGTTCCATGTGCACTAGAAAAAAAGTATATTTTGCAGCAGTTGGGTGGAGAGTTCTGTATAAGTCAATGAGGTCAAGTTGGTTGATTTTTGTAATTAGGTCTTCCGTGTCTCTATTGAGCTTCTTACTGGAAGTCCTGTCCTTCTCTGAAAGTGGTGTGTTGAAGCCTCCTACTATAATTGTGGAGGTGTCTGTCTCACTTTTCAGATCTGTTAAAGTTTGTTTTATGTATCTTCCAGCCATGTCATTGAGTGCATACATATTTAATATGGTTATATCTTCCTGGTCAATTGTCCCTTTAATCATTATGTAGTGTCCTTCTTTATCCTTTGTGGTGGATTTAACTTTAAAGTCTATTTTGTCAGAAGTTAATATTGCTACTCCTCTTCTTTTTTGCTTGTTGTTTGCTTGATATATTTTTTCCATCCTTTGAGTTTTAGTTTGTTTGTGTCTCTAAGTCTAAGGTGTGTCTATTGTAGGCAGCATATAGACAGATCATGTTTCTTTATCCAGTCTCAGACTCTGTCTCTTTATTGGTGCATTTAGTCCATTTACATTCAGCGTAATTATAGATAAGTATGTGTTTAGTGCTGCCATTTTGATGCCTTTTTATGTGTGTTATTGACAATTTCATTTTTCCATTTACTTTTTTGTGCTGAGACATTTTTCTTTGGAAATTGTGTGTTCCACATTTTCATAGTAGTTAAATTTATGTTGCTGAGTAGTTATGTTTTTCTTAGTTTTATTTTGAGTTATGGAATTGTTATACCTCTTTGTGGTTACCTTAATATTTACCGCTATTTTTCTAAGTAAAAACCTAACTCGTATTGTCCTATATCGCCTTGTTTTCCTCTCCATATGGCAGCTCAGTGCCTCCTGTATTTAGTCCCTCTTTTTGATTATTGTGATCTTTTACATAATGACTTCAATGATTCCCTGTTTTGAGCATTTTTTTCTTTTTAAAATTAATCTTAATTTGTTTTTGTGATTTTCCTAATTGGGTTGATATCAGGATGTTCTGTTCTGTGAGCTTGTGTTGTGTTGGTATCTGATATTATTGATTTTCTGACCAACAATTTCCTTTAGTATTTCTTGTAGCTTGGGTTTGGTTTTTGCAAATTCTCTAAGCTTGTGTTTATCTGGAAATGTTTTAATTTCACCTTCATATTTGAGAGAGAGTTTTGCTGGATATATGATCCTTGGCTGGCAATTTTTCTCCTTTAGTGCTCTATATATGTCATCCCATTGCCTTCTTGACTGCATGGTTTCTGCTGAGTAGTCTGAACTTATTCTTATTGATTCTCCTTTGTAGGAGACCTTTCTTTTCTCACTGGCTGCTTTTAAAATTTTCTCTTTATCTTTGGTTTTGGCAAGTTTGATGATAATATGTCTTGGTGATTTTCTTTTGGGATCAATCTTAAATGGGGTTCGATGAGCATCTTTGATAGATATCCTTTCGTCTTTCATGATGTCAGGGAAGTTTTCTACCAACAGATCTTCGTCTATTCTCTGTATTTTCTGTTATCCCTCCCTGTTCTGGAACTCTGATCACTCGTAGGTTATTTCTCTTGATAGAGTCCCACATGATTCTTAGGGTTTCCTCATTTTTTTTAATTCTTTTATCTGATTTTTTTTCAAGTATATTTTTGTCAGTTGCCTTATCCTCCAGCTCCCCCACTCTGCATTCCAATTGCTAGATTCTGCTCCTCTGACTTCCTGTTGAGTTGTCTAATTCTGTAATTTTACCATTAATCTTTTGGATTTCTTTGAATGCTGTCTCTCTATGGATTCTTGCAGCTTATTAATTTTTCTACTATGTTCTTGAATAATCTTTTTGATTTCTTCAACTGCTTTGTCAGTGTGTTCCTTGCCCTTTCTGTATATTGCCTCATTTCATTTATGAGGTCATCTCTGATGTCTTGGAACATTCTCTAAATTAGTTTTTTATATTCTGCATCTGGCAATTCCAGGATTGTATCTTCATTTGGGAAAGATTTTGATTTTTTAATTTGGGGAGTTGTAGAAGCCATCATTTTCTGCTTGTTTATGTGGTTTGATATCGACTGCTGTCTCTGAGCCATCTATAAGATATTGCAATGATTTATTTTATATTTGCTCATTGAGTCTTATCTTGTTTTGTTTTCTTTCAATATACGTAGATGGGCTACTAGATTGCCTTGTCTTGATTGTTGTAGGCCTTGAATCACTTATGTCCTATTTCAAGCTGGTTTGGGCTGGTACCAGATATATAAGCCTAAGAGTCCATTCACTATTCTTGAGAAGAATCTGATTTTGGGTCACCAAGTGTGTGGTGTAGACTGTGACCTATTCACTTAGAGGAGTAGTGGTGATAGTTGTGTGCACCAGATTCTAGTAGCAGCAGGGGGTAACAGTCCAGGTGGGGGCAGGATGCTGACAGGCTTCCCCTAAGTGCCAGTGAGGTAGATGTGTCTGTATTCCTAAAGCACCTTGGTGGGTGGATTTTGCAGCTGTACCTTAGTCACCCAATGCATGTACCTCTACAGATTGGTAGGTGTCACCATCCTCAGACCCCTAAGGCAGGAGGCTAGATGGTCTGGGGGAAGCTTCAGCCCTCAGTTCCCCATTGTGGGTCAGTGAGGTCTCTGTTTAATATGCAGAGATATCAGACCTGGGAAACTTCTCTTTCCAGTAATCAGCTAAAACAATTACAGTCAGATCCCTATCAGAAATGTCTTTGCATTATAATAGCCACCTTGTTCCCTGTAGGGATGAAAGCCCAAGACTGTGGATCTCATATGCTTGGCTGGAGCTGGTTCTGTATTTTTAGTCCAGTTTCAGGAAGTCAGGGAATGATTTTTGGTCCCTGGGTTTTTTGTAGCTGCTTCTCTCAGGCCAGGAGAATGGGTTAGGAAAACACCAAAAAAAAAAAAAAAAAAAAAAACTGCAGAGCACTTCACTCTCTGGCTCAGGAAATTCCAATGTTAATGAAGCTGCCTGGGAAGGGGAGGGGAGGGATCAGACAGATAGGAGAGAGTAGCACCCCAGAATATAGACAAAGTTACTTATCTTGCTTGGTGATGACTGTTTTATCTGAGATTCCCAAGGGTTGTGTAGCCTGTGTGCTTTGGCTCGGTCAAGATTTTACCCAAGGGTCAGGCCCGAGTCCTGTGCTAGTTCTGTCTCAGAAGCTGTGGTCAGTTCCTCCACTCCCAGTCCAAAGCCCAGTGCCAAGATTCCCCAGCTGGGGCGTCACACTCCCAGCTCCAAAACCAGTCGCTGCCTCCTGGCGACTTCTCGTCCTGTCAGCCGCGTCGCTGCACTGCCTGCGTGCACTGGCTGGGCTTCCCCCGAGGTCACTTCTGGGGACTAGGGCTTCATCCCGTGTTTGCGCTGTCTCAGGATGCCGTGCTCAGCTCCCCAGTGCCCAGTCCAAAGCCCGGCGCCAAGGTTTTCTGACTGGGACGCTGGCTCCAGGCTCCGAAAACAGTTGCTCTTTCCCCGTGGTTACTCGTTCTCAGTCTCTGTCACTCAGGTCAACTCTTTAGGTCTGTGTTTGATGGTCAGGGTTCGTAGATTGTCATGTATGTGATCAATTCACTTGTTTTTCTGAGTCTTTGTTGCAAGAGGGATCAGAGGTATCGTCTACCTAGTCAGCCATCTTGGCCCCGCTTCCCCCCACAGCATTATTTTTAATAGTGAAATTTATAATGTCTTTTTTTTTTTTTTTAGTCTATTGACTGCAGCCCTGGTGGTGCAGTGATTGAGAGTTACCACCAGCTACCCCTGCTAACCAAATGGTTGGCAGTTTGAATCCACCTGCCACTCCTTGGAAATCCTATGGGGCAGTTTTACTCGGTCTTATAGGGCTGCTATGAGTCAGAATGAACTTGAAGGCAACGGGTAACAGGTAGTCTACGGACTAACAACTTTAGGTACATTTGTGAAGTCCCTTTGCCGTGCAAGGTAACATATTCATGCCCACAGGTATCACCATGTAGAATCTTCTTGGTAGCCCTGATTCTGCCTACCACATGTGTGCAACGTCATGTTTAGATTATATAATAAAGGTGGCATTGCTGGTAATTTTTTCTGTGTTTCCTAATTTTGGTTTTCATTTACGTGAACATTCTACTCATGGAAATTAAATAAAAAATTAGTAGGCGTTATCTTTGCTTAGCGGATGGAGAGATTTCAACCTTGAAAACTGTCCATGAACACAACATTGCAGAGTTTGCAGTCTGGGTTTGAACACATGCTTTCTAACTGCTTTTCTATTTCTTCTCCCTGAGTCTTCCTGTGCTAGACAAGGCTTACCTTTTGGAAGTTTACAAGAGTAGGTTGTCAAGAACTGGTAGGAAATAGAAAGTGACAGAACAGGCCTAATGATATGAGTTTCCAAAGCCCTAGATTCATCTGTGTGTTTCTCAAAAACTCATAAGAAGGGTAACTCTGTGGGAAATCAGATGTGTCCAGGGCTTTGTAATGAGATGTTTGGCTAGAAAATCATGACATGCTTAACTGAGTCTCTTCTTATAAGACGCCTTGCCAGGAGTGAGTAATTAGACTTTTGACTTAGTATATGCAATGAGGTGTGTGACTAGGAGCGTAATTAGATAGGGGTTGGAACAGAGCATGCAGCATGTGGCTATACTGCAGAGATGCTCTGGCAGACCTGTGGGGAATGGTGCAGGTTATAATGATGCTTACAAGGGCAGATTATCCAATATGGAAGGTAAACATGGGCTTTCTTGTGCTTACCTTGCTTACTGGGTCATCTACCTTTGTCAGGGATTGTAAATTTGAAAAGAGGCTTTGATTCTGTAGGGCAGTGCTGTGGGGTGGGGAATGAGATACAGATGCCAGCCATACCTAGAAGAAGATTCTTTGATGTGGTGAAAAAATGTGAAATTTTTCACTACAGGTTAGAAAGTAAGCACAAGTAAGCTCATGCTTACCTTGCTTATTGGACAATCTGACCCTGGGTCATGCACACACTGAGCAGGCAATGATTCACACTGGAAGGCCCATTGGAATGGAGAGGTGATGTGGTCCTTCACCAGTGTGTGGTCATCCATTAGGAGGAACTGAATGGAGGGTAAGGCTAAGGCATAGGGCATAAGGAATGACAGCATGGATTCTGGAGCTGAGGCTGGAATGCCTGTTTTATCGCTATCGAAGCAGCTGCAGCAAGCACTTACATTCTCTGTGCCTCATTTTTTTTTTTCATCATAAGTTTAGAATTTACATGGTAAGGTCCTTATGGGGATTAAATGAATTAATCTGTGGAAAGTTCTTAAAGCTGTGCCTGGCATATGGACATGCTCTATTTAAGTGTTAGCTGTTAATATGTGCCAGGACCTCTAAGTGCATTAACTGATTCAATCCTGTGATGATCCTTTAAGGTAGCACATTCACTCATGTGTCCCAAAATCACATAACTACTAAATAGAAGTAAACAGTTTTGATATATGGCATAGAAGATTTCTGGATTGGAGAATATGATGTTGACTGAGATAAGAGAAGAATAGAAATTTGTGAACCAGCTTCTTTGGTGAGCTATGAGGAAGAAAGTACACTGAGACACAAAACCGATCTGATCTAGTAACCTGCCCTAGGGAGAAAAGTGGTTGTCCTGTAGCAGAACCCAGGATGTGAATGCCACCCCAGCCTCACCTGTATCTCAGCTTCCTCTTCCATGAAAGAGTATAATAGCCCCATCTTTTAGAGTGTCTTTACAAGTTAAATGTAAAGATATATTAAATGATTTAGAACAGTGTCTATAACATGGCAATTTTTGTCAGTTAGGAAAATGTTTGTCTGCAGGTAACAGAAGACATGACCAAAACTGGTATAAGCAGTAAGGATTTGAGTTGTTGTTGTCACTAAATTGGAAATCTGGGGTGAATAAGGCAGGGCTGCTATGGGGATTACAGTGATGTTTTCAAGGACTCTACTAATTTTATTTCCCTGATCTGAATTTATCATATGGGACTCTGTCCACTGGTCCGAACATGGCACCTGCACCAGTAAACACTACGTTTGGATTCCAGAAAGGAGAAAGACGGAAGGGTGAGATTCGAAGGGTAGTTAATCTGTCCCATTTTTAAAACTTCCTTCAAGTTCCAACAACTGCCTTCTGCTTACTTCTCATTAGCTAAATTGGAGTCTGGTAGGGTAAGTATCTTAGTCTTCTGATGTACATACATTAAAGTTTTAATGGCTTTCTTTCAGACCGCTGGACAGTTTTTATTCATTAAGAATATTACCTTTTTGTCATCATTTGTCAAAACTGAGAGGTAAACAAAGAAGGAGTAATTGGCTTCTTATTGGAAAACTTTGGCAACTTAACAATGCCTTGGTGGGTGGGGTAAATCATTTTCAATTCAGGGGGACTGCTGTTCTAAATTATGACCACATTTCTGCTATCTTTCACATTTTATGCATAATGTGAGGCCACAGGTAGAATAAACACTGTTTTTTCCAAGACATAATTGCCATTTCTTCCTTTACACCTGTCTAAAACTAGAGGAGTTACATTTTCATGGTAAAAATCCAATATTGGTTATGGAACAAACTGTGTTTTGTAAGGCCCAATGGAATGTGCTGCCTTGACATTTGGTGAAACGAGGGACTCAAATGGCTTAACCACAAATTCCTCTCCCTTCCCCATTCTGTTCGTGGGTAAGGTTCCCCAGCTAAACAACCCTCATTATCAAGGCTGCAAGTCACAATGCCAGCTTATCCCTGAGTAGCAGGTTTCATGCCTGTGCCAGACCACAGAATTGTGCAGTCCAGCCAATCACATCTCTTTTGGGAACCAGGTGGCACCTTACTTTCTTGGTAATACAAAGCCCTCCTACCAAAACTCCTGTTTGTTCATTCTGTTCTCAAGGGCAATCCCCATGTGACGCTGCTTGGTATGCAGTGTCTTCCTCCCCAAGGCTGTGAGCACCTGTGAAATAAACCTTGGTTGATCTCATCTGACCAATGTGTGCTGCCATCCACAAAACCCTAGGAGGGAAATACCTCCATCACAAGTAGAATGAATGTTGTTGTTAGATGCTGTCAATTTGGTTCCAACTCATAGTGACCCTATTTACAACAGAACACAACAATGTCCAGTCCCCTGCCATCCTCAACATCTTTGTTATGTGTGAGCCCATTGTTGTAGCCGCTGTGTCAGTTTATCTTGTTGAGGGTCATCCTCTTTTTCTCTGACCCACTACTTCACCAAGCATGACGTTCTTCTCCAGGACAGGTCCGTCCTGATAACATGTCCAAAGTAGGTGAAATAAAGTCTTGCCATCCTCACTTCCATTATGGTTGTAATTCTTCTGAGGCAGATTTGTTCATTCTTCTGGAAGTCTATGGTATATTCAATATCCTTTACCAAAACCATAATTCAAAGGCGTCATTTCTTCTTCATCTTTCCTTATTCATCATCCAGCTTTCACATGAGGCAATTGAAAACACCATGGCTTGAGTCAGTCGCACCTTAGTCCTTAAAGTGACATCTTCGCTTTTAAACTCTTTAAGGTGGTCTTTTTGCAGTTGAGTTGCCCAGTGCAATATTTCTTTTGATTTCTTGACTGCTGCTTCCATGGGTGTTGATTGTGGACCCAAGTAAGATGAAATTTTTGAAAATTCCAATCTTTTCTCTGTTTGTCCTGATGTTGTTTATTGGTCTAGTTGTGAGTATTTTTGTTTTCTTTATGTTGAAGGATAATCTTTACTGAGGGCTGTAGTCTTTGATCTTCATCAGTAAGTCCTTCAAGTCTTCTTCATTTTCGGCAAGAAAAGTTGTGTCATCTACATATTGCAGGTTGTTAATGGGTTTTCCTCTAATCTTGAAGCTGCACTCTTCTTCATATATTCAGCTTTTCAGATTATTTGCTCAGCATCCAGATTGAATAAGTATGGAGAAAGAATGCAACCCTGACACACACCTTTCCTGATTTTAAACTGCGTAGTATCACCTCGTTCTATTCAAATGACTACCTGTTAGTCTGTATACAAGTTTCACAGGAGCACAATTAAGTGTTCTGGAATTCCCATTCTTCGTAATGTTGCCCATAATTTGTTATGATCCACACTACCCAATGTCTTTGGATAGTCAATAAAACACAGGTAAACATCTGCTTTCAGCCAGGATCCATCTGACATCAGCAATGATATCCCTTATTCCAAGTCCTCTTTTGAATCAGGTTTGAGTTTCTGGCAGTTCCCTGTGGTACTGCTGCAACAACTTTTGAATGATCTTCAGCAAAATTTAACTTGTGTGTGATATTAATGATATTGTTTGATAATTTCCACATTCTGCTGTGTTACCTTTCTTTGGAATGGGCACAACTATGGATCTATTCCAGTTGGTTGGCCAGGTAACTGTCTTCCAGATTTTGTAGCATGGACAAGTGAGCACTGCCAGTGCTACATCATTTGTTGAAGCATCTCAGTTGGTATTCTGTCAATTCCTGGAGGATTGCTTGCTTTTCACCAATGCCTTCCTTCTTCTGTTCCATCAGTTCCTGTTCGTATGCTCCCTCCTGAAGTGGTTGAACATCCACCAATTCTTTCTGGTACAGTGACTCTGTGTATTCCTTCCATCTTCCTTTGATGCTTCCTGTCTCTTTCAATATTTTTGCCCATGGAGTCCTTCAATATTGCAACTCTGAGTTTGAATTTATTCTTCAGTTCTTTCAGCTTGAGAAATGCCAAGAGTGTTCTTCCCATTTAGTTTTCTAACTTCACGTCTTTGCACATTTTGTTATAATCCTTTACTTTGTCTTCCCCAGCCACCCTTTGAAACCTGTTCAGCTCTTTTACTTCATCATTTCTTCCATTTGCTTTAGGTGCCTTACATTGAAAAGCAAGTTTCTCTTCTGACATCCTCTTTGTTCTTTTCTTTCTTTTTAATGACCTCTTGCTTTCTTCATGTATGATGTCCTTGATGTCTTTTCACAACTCGTCTAGTCTTCAGCCATTAGTGTTCAATGGGTCAAATCTATTCTTGAGATGGTCTCTAAATTCAGGTGAGATATGCTCAAGGTCATAATTTGGTTATCATGGACTTGTTTTAGTTTCCTTCAACTTTGACTTGAACTTGCACATGAGCAATTGATGGTCTGTTCTACAGTCAGCCACTGGATTTGTTCTGACTGATGATATTGAATTTCTCCATCATCTCTTTCCTCAGATGTTGTCAATTTTTATTTATTCCACCTGAGGAGGTCCATATGTATAATTGTCATTTATGTTATTTTAAAAAAGTATTTTCAGTGAATAAGCCTTTAATCTTGCAAAATTCTATTATGTGAACTCTAGCATCACGTCTATCACCAAGACCATATTTTCTCATCTACTGCTCCTTCGTTTCCACCTTTTACATTCCAATCACCAGAATTATCAGTGAATCTTGACTTAACATTTAATCAATTTCAGACTGTAGAAGTTGTTAAAAATCTTCATTTTCTTCATCTTGGCATTAGTGGTTGATGAGTAAATTTGAATAGTGCTATCAACTGGTTTTTCTTGTAGGTGCATAGATATTATTCTATCACTGACAGCATTGTATTTCAGGATAGATCTTGAAGTGTTCTTTTGGAGGATGAATGCAACCCTGATCCTCTTCAATTTGTCATTCCAGGCATAATAGGCCATATGATTTTCTTATTCAAAATGACCAATACCAGTTCATTTCAGCTCACTAATACCTAGGTACCAATCTTAAAGAGTTCCATTTCATTTTTGGCAACTCCCAATTTTCCTTGTTTCATACTTCATACATTCCGTGTTCCGATTATTAATGGATGCTTGCAGCTGTTTCTTCTCATTTTGAGTCATGCCACATTGGCAAATGAAGGTTGTGAAAGCTTGGTTCCATCCATGTCATTAAGGTTAACTCTAGTGTGAGCAAGCAGCTCTTTCACAGTCTTTCCTGAGGGACTCATCTTCTGGCACTATATCAGACAGAATTCCACTGCTATCCATAAGCTTTTCATTGACCAATTTTTTTTTTCAGTCTGTCTTAGTCTAGATACTCCCTTGAAGACTGTCCACCATGGGTGACTCTGCTAGTGTTTGAAATACCAGTGGGGTCGGTTCCATCATCACTGCAATAGGCAAACCACCACAGTAGGACAAACTGACAGATGGTTATCATGGACTTGCTTTAGTTTCCTTCAATTTTGACTTGAACTTGCATATGAGCAATTGATGGTCTGTTTTAATCACCTCCTACTCACCCTACTCAACCAAGACTAGGGTAAGTAGGAGGTGATTAAAACACAAATGTAACCAAGACATTAATTTATTTCTGTGAGCACGAATGGTTAAAACTCTCTGAATATTGCACTACAGGAATTTCACAAACCAAAGGGCTGCTTGCCTTCTTTTCTTCTTTCTGTCTCCCTGCCCCTTCCTCTTTTTTCGTGACTTTCTTTTTACAATGTTGTGGCCATACATTTTGCCCATTTTGTTGCTGTTATTGGAGAAGCTGTATTTTTCTTATCTACTTAGAATTATTAGCAATAGCAAAATAGTATTGATAAATCATTAATAAAGCACTTCTTATGCTGAGCACTTATCTAAGCATTTCTAATGTTAACTAATTTAATTCTCAGAACAAGACTATGTGTATTATATGTAATCTTTTTTTTTTTTTTACAGATAAGGAAACCATGACACAGAAAGGCTAAGTAACTTCACCAAGGTTACACAGATAGCACCCAGCAGAGAGGGCCTTTGACACATGCACCATGATTCTAGAATTTAAGGGGCCTGGCTCTGCTGAGATACAGGAGAAGGCTTGATGAAACACTCCACATTTCTCATCTTTCATCATGGCTTTGACTTTAGAAAACATGAATAGGTTGATAGGTAGGTAAATTTTATTGTCCTGCTACATGTGAAAAAATCAAAGCAGAACCAGTTTACCTACAGAAAGAAATTGGGAAGAAAAATGGTGGATCATTGATATAAATAACATGAAAAAGGAAAACTAACTTTATCCTTCAGGTGTGCACAGCATCTGCGAATAATGGCTTTTTATTTTAGTTATTCTTTTGCTAAGTGTTTTGAAATCCACTCAGTAGAAAGGGTCACCAGAAGAATGGTTTAGTGGAAATTGGAAAACAATAGTTTTAGAGGATGCTTGATAACAATATATATCTTATGCTCTCTGTAACCTCTCCCTTCTTAGCATGGAGACCATGTCTAGCAAGCAGTTGACAGAAGGCAAAGGTCTGCAGCAAGGGACTACAAACAAGGCAGTTACTGGAATTCACAAAAGCAAAGAGACTTTTCTCATACAAAGGACTGAATATCAAACAGCAGTTTTATCTGACATTCTAAATTAAATGTATCTGTCTTTTTCACTATAGCTTGTGTCTAATGGTCTGTGGTGGGAAGTCTACTGTCAAAGTCATCAAATAAGATTTTTTTCTGTAATATTCACTTAAAAAAGAAATAGGTTCCCTTAATAGGGCCTTTAAGGATGACTTAGAGGGTTCAAGGAATAAAGTGATAATCAATTGAATACTCTCACTAATTTATGAATCATTCCCATACATATACATACACAGTGCATTTCAATCCAACAAATATTTTGAGTATGTAAAAGGGGCCCAATTCTTATAGTTTGTTGGGACAATTTGATGAAGGAGATGCCTTTAGTACCAAGGAGCTTAAGAAGCAAGAGAGATGGAAAAACAGGTAAATCAGATATGACTCAATTAATTTATTCAGCGCACATTTGCTGAGTGTTTTCTCAGTGCCTCACACTAGGGTGGAAACCCTGGTGGTGTAGTGGTTAAGTGCTACAGCTGCTAGCCCAGAGATCGGCAGTGCAAATCCACCAGACGCTTCTTGGAAACTCTATGGGGCAGTTCTACTCTGCCGTATAGGGTCTCTATGAGTTGGAATCGACTCAACGGCAACAGGTTAGTTTATTTAACATTTAAAAATTATTTTTTTAATTTATTTTATTTTATTGTTGTTAAGAATATACAAAGCAGAACATAGAGTGATTCAACAATTTCTACATGTACAATTCAGGGGCATTCATTACATTCTTCAAGTTGTGCAACAATTCTCACTCTACCTCTTAGTTATCTAGTGCTGCTATGACAAAAACAGTACCAGTGGATGACTTTAATAAACAGAAGCTTATTCTCTGACAGCCTAGGGTGCCAGAAGTACTAATTCTGGGCACCAGCTCCAGGGGAAGACTTTCTCTCTATTAGCTTTGGAGGAAGGTCCTTGTCATAAATTTTCCTCTGGTCCAGGAGCAGGGATCCCGAGTCCAAATGACAGACATTCCTGGCTCTTCTTGCTTGGTGATAATAAGGTCCCCATGTCTCTCTACTTGCCCCTTTCTCCTGTATCTCAAAAAGATTGACTCAAGATACAATCTTATCTTGTAGATTGAGTCCTGCTTCATTAACATAACTGCCTCTAATTCTGCCTCATTAACATCACAGAGGTATAATTTACAACACATAGGAAAATCACCTCAGGTGATAAAAAGGTAGACAATCACACAATACAGGGAATCATGGCTTAGCCAATTTGACACACATTTTTGGAGGGACACAATTCAACCCGTAACATAGTTCTTTTCTGAGTTGTTCCTCCCACATTAACATCAGCTCACTGCCCCCATAAGTTTCCTATCTAATTTTTTGAGTTGCTATTGTCAATTTAATTCCATACAGACAAATCTTAAAAACTCAAGCCAAGCGTTCTTTACTAGTTAAAATAAATTCTTGTTTGGTTTAAGAAGACTTCAGGGGATATTTTTCGTTTAAGGTTTAAAATTATCTCAAGGCAGTAGCTTCAGGATTTCATCCAGCCTCCATGGTTCCAGGTAGTCTGGATCCAATGAGAATTTGAAATTCTGTTCTGCACTTTTACCCTTTTGATCATGGATTCTTCCATAGAATCTTGGATCAAAATATTCAGTAGTGGTAGCCAGACATCAGCCAGTTCTTCTGGCCTCATGGCAAAGGGGGCAGTTTTTCATGGAGGCAATTAGCCACACATTTCATTTCTTCTTCCCATTTCTGACTTTTCCTTCTTTCTCTGTTGTTCCAGGTGAATAGAGACCAATTGTGGTAATATGGATGGCTTCTTGCAAGTTTTTAAGACCCCAGGCACTATGCAATGAACTAGGAGGAAGAAGAGAAGCACTAAACATGTATTAGGCCAATTAACTGAGATGTTTTATAAAACCATGACCTCAAACCACTAGACCAAAGAACCAAATCCCATGAAGTGTTTGGTTGTACATAAGCAGCCTTAGCATCTACTGTTTTTTTTTCTGTCATTGTTGCGAATATGTCTATCACACAACTTTAACCAATTCAATATTTTATATGAATACAACTTATTGACAGCAATTACCTTATTCAGCTGTGCAACACTACCCTTAATCAATGACATTTTTCCATCGTGAGAAACTGAATCTTAGTGCTCCATAAGCAATTGCACCCCTTTTCTCCCTCACTCCTACCCTTGGTAACCACTAATAAACTTTTGTCTATATACATTTGCTTGTTCTTGTCTTTTATATTAGTGAGGTCTTGCAATATTTGTCATTTTGTGATTGACTTGCATCACTTAACATAATGCCTTCAATTTCCATCCATGTTGTAGCATGCATCAGGAGTTCATTCCTTTTTCTGGCTAAGCAGTATCCCATTGTGCTTATGTACCACATTTTGTTCATTCATTCATTAATGAGCATTTAAGTTTTTTCTACAATTTGGCTATCGTGACTAGTGCTTCAGTGAACACTGCTGTACATATATCTGTTCACATCACCACTTTCAGGTCCCTTCGGGTTATTCCTAATAGTGGGATTGCGGGTCGTGTGGTAGTTTTAAGGAGCTCTGGTGGTGCAGTGGTTAAAGGATTTGGCTGTTAGCCAAAAGATTGGCAGTGTGAACCCACCAGTTACTCCACAGGAGAAAGATATAAAGGTCTTCCCCTGTAAAGATTACAGCCTGAGAAGCCCTATGGGGCAGTTCTAGCTTGTCTTATGCTGTCCTTATGTGACAGAGTTGACTTGATGGCAATGGGTTTACTTTGGTTTTATGGTAGTTTTATTTTTAATTTCATGAGGAAATGCTACATTGTTTTAACAACAGCTGTACTATTTTGCATTCCCATCAGTAATAGATAAGTGTTCCAATTTCCCCACAACCTTGCCAACATTTGATATTTTTCATTTTTTTTGTTTAATCTTAGCCATCCTAGAAAAAACTAAAACTGTTGCTATCGAGATGATTCTGACTCATAGCAACCCTGTAGGACAGAGTAGAACTGTCCCATAGCATTTCCAGGGAGAGTGTGGTGGATTCAAACTGCCAACCTTTTGGTTAGCAGACAATCTCTTAACCACTGTGCCACCAGGGCTCCTAGCCATCCTAACCCAAAAATAGTGAGAGTGAAATGGTATCTCCTTGTGGTTTTGATTTGGATATCTCTGATAGCTAAAAACATTGAGCATCTTTTCAAGTACATGTTGGCCATTTGAAAAACCTCTTTGGTGAAGTGTCTGTTCATGCCCTCCATACATTTTTTTGGTTGGATTGTCTTTTTTTGTTAAATTGCATCAGTATATATACATACATTTACATATATTAAGCCTTATCTGATATATTGTTCCTGAAGATGTTTTCCCAGCCTGTAGCTTATCATTTTGTTCTTTTCATAAAGTCTTTTTATGAACACTAGTGTTTAATTTTTATGATGTTCCAGTTATCCATTTTGTCTTCTATAAATCATACATTCATTTTTTTTTTTGATAAGCTATCATTGAAATAAATTAGGTCCCATAACTTTACCCCTAAATTTTCTTCTAATAGCATTATGTTTTTTAACATTTAGGTGCTCGATCCATTTTGAATTGGTTTTTGTGTATGGTGTGAGGCAGGAGTCTTGCTTCATTTTCTGCATATGGAAATCTAATTTTGCCAGCGCCATTTTTTGGAAAGTTCCTTCCCCATTAAATGGACTTAACTTCCTTGTTGAAATTCAGTTTGCTATAGATGTGTAGAAACATTTCTGGGTTTTCAATTCTGTTTTTAGCTTGAAAAACTTTCTTTAGTATTTCTTGTAAGGCAAGTCTGCCAGAAACAAATTCTTTCCATTTTTATTTATCTGGAAATATCTTCATTTCCCTCCATTTTTGAAAGACAGTTTTGCTGTATAAAATAGGAATCCTAGTATCCTCAGCCTCGCCTTCCAGGAATAATAAAGCTTCTGTAAGAGGAGTTGTGAGAGATGCTGGCAGCCTCCTCTCCGTGGCGTGAAGACATAGCCATAAACTGGGAGCTAGGTGTGAGTGGGTGCCCTGTCTTTTTGGCCATATCTGTCTGGTATAGAACTATTGTCACACTGAGCTGGGAGGAACAGGTGCAGTGTCATTAACTAGACTTAGTAGATTTTCATTGGCTGTCTGCTGTTATGACAATTTCCAGAGACTCAATGGTTGTCTTGTTTATAATTTTTGGTAGTTAAATGACAGTTTCTTTGGGGTCAGGATCCACTGAGCTCCTCATACACTGAGCCCGGCAGTTTCTTAGCCTGTTCTTCCTTTCCTGATTATTCCTGTAAAAAATTGCGTTGTCTCTTCTGTACTAGTCATAAACCTACATGTAGAATGTGTGCTTCCGTGGTCTCCCAGGAGTGATTGTGCTCTCCTATGTGCTCCCGCAATTCTTGGGGGGGGGGGGAAAACTTTATTTTGTACTTAATCACTAATACTGCAATAATTTTCTTAGAACCTCAAAGCTTGGACTGGGTCATATTTTTCTATGTCAGTCTGTCTACCAGCACAGGCCTGACACAGAGATGTTGTGCAACAGTGTTTAATAAATGAATGAAAAAAACCATGCATGCAGGAATAAGGACAGCCAATTGCAATGGAGAAATAATTAGGTTCTTATCTCAATCGTTAATAATATGAATAATGAGAATATTATAAGGCAGAATATTATTTATACAAACACTTTCTTCCACCCTCCTTCCATTCAGCACAAATATAAATGCAAAATCTCAAATGCAGTTCCTGAATGTAATTCCTTCTTCCAGAGTAACTTGGAGTAATCCCAGGTTGCTGACTACAGGCTATTTAATGATGAACTGTTGTATAATATGGGGGATGAAGGCAGAGAACCTTTTCAATTAGGGGACAGTTTGCTTTGAGAGGAAAATTAGAATCAGCAAATTTTTTGACTTGACAAATTAGAAAATATTATTACCATTTTTCATTCAGTATACTTTATAATTGCCAATACTTGCTCTAATGTGTATTATAGTCTATTAAATCATCTCTGCATCTTCGTTGTCTGTATTCCTATTACTGCATTTACCACACAGGACTGTAATTACTGCACATATTTATGCATCAATTTCCATCACAAACTGGGGTTTCTTTTACAGTCTTCACTAAGTATTGAATATCTGCATTCCCCAGATGCAGAGCACATAATCAGGGTCAATGAATGTTTGTTGAATGCATTATCGCATGTATCACCCTATGTTTTAGTGACGTGCTCTGTAAAGATACTCTTTTTTCTTCATGTCAATATCTCCAGATTGAATAATGGATTAAAAAGTAAATAAACAAATGAAGTAATTGGTAGGTGGATAAATGTACTGAAAACTATGTTCTGTATTTTCCAGCTTTGTATGCAGAGATGATTCTACTAACATGCATGTATAGAACTCAACATCAGTGGCTCTGAGCTGCCTGCCTCCTTCTTGATGGTGTATTCTAATTTCTCATACTATCATCACCCAAATACTAGCCACCATTACTTTTTTTTTTTTTTTCTTCCTGTTTTGACATCCATGTCTTCCAACAGAAAGTTATAAAGGAATCCACCATGGCTGGTAACCTCAATGGAGGGTGATAGCCTCCACCATCACAAAGCTCTAGGGACCAGGTGATCTCTCTTCCCAGTTCTGCAAGCAAAGGGAAACGGAAAGGGAAAAGAACATATGCTTTACCAATTGAATAATCCTTCACTTAGTACTGAATCAAGAGCAAGTGAGCCAAAGTCTGGTGGTTGTCATTGTTAGGTGCAGTCAAGTCTATGCCAATTCACAGTGACCCTATAGGACAGAGTAGAACTGCCCCAGAGGGTTTCCTAGACTGTAAACTTTACAAGAGCAAATTTCCAGGTCTTTTCTCCAGTGGAGTAACCGGTGGGTTTGAACCACTGGCTGTTTTGGTTAGCAGTCAAGCACTTAACCATTGAGTCACCAGGGGTCTTAAGGGCTGGTAAAATCTATTATATTAACTCATAGTGGCATTAATTTCCAGGATCAGTGGTGTCCAGAGTGGCAGCTTCCTGGTCAAACTGTTTCTAATAAAAGCTGAATGTTATATCACCTGCTTTTTAACCATCCAGGTCTGTCTTGGTTCGGCCAGCTAAGCAAGCTAAATCTTTTGGATCTCACCAATATTGTGAGCTACTGTGTCTTTTAAATACCTTCCCTATGTTGTTTCATGTTAAAACTAATAACTAATTAGTTTCACTTTCTCTAACTGGGGATCCAGAATCTTCACTGATATAATATTTAAACTTTAAAGATAAACAAGGTTTAAATATTTTGCTTTCCACAACGTGGCTTAGCCCTAAATGTAACCACAGATGGAAATGAGTATTTCAGGTAACTCCTCTCAATAGAATAGCTCAGTTCTGACCTTACTCATCTGGGACACAGAATAAGTGGCTTGCTCAGTCAACCAAAACCAAACCAAATATGTTCCCGTGGAGATGATTCCGACTCATGGCAACCCCATGTGTTACAGAGTAGAACCACTCCACGGGGTTTTCTTGGCTGTAATGTTTATAGAAGCAGATCACAAGGACTTTCTTTCATGGTGTCACTGAACGGGTTTGAATTGCTAACCTTTAGGTTAGTAATCAGGTGTAAACAATTTGCTCAAGCTTGTTCCTTAAACCAAAAAGCCAAACCTACTGCACTGAGTCAGTTCTGTTCCACAGGGATCCTACACAGTAGGGTAGAACTGCCGCATAGGGTTTCCAAGTCTGTAAATCTTTACAGAAGCAGACCGCCACAGATTTCTGCCATGAAGTGACTGGTAGGTTCAAATCACCGACATTTCAGTTAGCAGCTGAGCTCTTAGTGACTGTGCCACTAGCACTTTCGCTTGTTCATTAAAAAAAAAAAATTTTTTTTTTTACCACCCCGAAAATGCATTGAAGACATTTTTAAAACTGTGTCCATGAAACACCAATTTGAGGAGAGTTTAGAGAGTACTCTGAAAAAAAGAGATTCATAGTCACATAACTTTGGGGTATGAAAACCAAACCAAACCCACTGCCGTGGAGTTGAGTCCAACTCATAGCAACCGTATACTAGTTGCTAAATTCTCCTCTTGGAGATTCACTATGCACTTTATTTAAGGCCCTGAAGTGTCTTAAATTAGAGATGTCCATTTATCTTTCTTTCACAGTGTTTCAGATCTAAACAAGGACCACATTTTTTTTCCATACACTAATTAACATAACGTGAAACAGCAGAGTTCTGAAATCAATTTGTATAATATTAATGGAGATTGTTAGACTTCTTCCTGACTCACATTCGAGGGAATTGATGCAGTCTGTGAAAAGGACTTATCAAAGGACCTGAGATACTTTAATGCCACTTTTGAACCCTGTGTAGAAAAAATTCATTTCCTGTTATCTGCTTCACTATTTGAAAGAAAGAGAGGGAAGAAGAGAAAGACACAGGGAGACATACTTATGAAGCGAATGCTGGTAAATGTTAATAATTAGTGAATCTAAATGAAGAGTATGTATGTGGGTGTTCACTGCTCATTTTTTTTAACTTTTCTAAAGGTACATTTTTTTTTTCCATCAACTTGGGAAAACTTCCTTTAGTGAAAATGTAAACAGAGTTAAAACATTTTCAAGAGGATGACTATAAATTTTCTTGAAATACATAAATGTAGAATTAAACAAATAGATCCTTACTATCTTCTTGGACAGTGAGAATGAGCATAAAGATGTCAATTATCTATATTAAATTTTAAGTTTAGTGCAATTTTAATAAAAATAATGTTAGTTTTTTTTCAAACTTGCAAAATTGGTTATAAATTTAATTTCGAAGCACAAACAAGCAAAACTAGAAAGGACAGCCATAAAAAAGAAGAACATTGGAGTGAGAAGACTACCCCATCAGCCGTTAAGAAAATTATAATGATTCTCTACTTGAAAGAGTAGGAGACTACTTTATGTGTATATTTGGAGATGAATGGAAGGGTACAGATAATATAGAAATAGCCCAGGGCTTTTCAACTTTGTTCCTATTGACATTTTGAGCTGCATGAGTCATTGCTGACAAGGGTACCTTGCGCACTGTAGGATGTTTAGTAGTATACCTGGCCTCATTCCATTATATGCCAATAGCTCATGCCCCCCCACCCAAGTTGTGACAATCAAAAATTTCTCCTGATATTTCAAAGTGTCCCCTGGAGGTTAAGATCACCCTATGAACCACCAAAAGAGATATAATTGTCATTTTGAAAGTTTACTATTTGAAAGACATAGTTTCCCAAATGAGTGAGGAAAGATGGCTCTTTTTAACAAGTATGGTTTGATGACTGAAAAGCCATACATAGAAATGCTAAAATTGTATTCTTTCTTCTTACAATAGACCAGAAAATACTCTAAATAAAACAAAACAAAAAAACCAAACCCATTGCTGCCAAGTCGATTTCGGCTCATAGTGACCTAATAGAAGAGAGTAAAACTGGCCCCTAGAGTTTCCAAGGAGCTTCTGGTGGATTAGAACTGTCAGCCTTTTGGTTAGCTCTTAACCACTGCACCAGCAGATACAAATATAAAATTAAAATTATGTGGTACTAGAAAAAAACATGGACAAAGCCTTCTATAACCTAGGAGTGGGTAAATCTCTTCTAAGTGTCTTAGCTCCCTAGTGTTGCTGTAACTCGAATACCACAAGTGAGTGACTGTAGAACAGACATTTATTTCCTCACAGTTCTGGATGTTAAAAGTCCAAATCAGGATCTCGGGTGTCAATTTCTGCCTTGTCAGTAGTCCTAGGTATTCCTTGATTCCTTGGCCATCCTCACATGGCATTTGTCCCCCCTTATGTTTGTGTGTCTAATCTGTACATTTTATAACTCAGAAGTGATTAGATTTAGAACCAACTCTACTTGGGTAGGAACACTGGTTGTGCACTGGTTAAGAGATTGGCTGCTAAGCAAAAGGTCGGCAGTTCAAATGCACCAGCCACTCCTTGGAAACTCTACGGGACAGTTCTACTCTGTACTATGGGGTTTCTATGAGTCAGAATCTACTTGATGGCAACAGGTTTGTTTGTTTGTTTGGTAACAGGATGAAAGGGCAGGGATGGAAGTTAATGTCTGTGCCCGGACCTGCCTCACCCCATTTGCCAATTGTACTCTTCTTGGAGGTGGAGAGTGCTATTATTTTGTTGTGGGTGCTTCTTGACCATTTTTCAATATATTTGCATAGATATGTAATTTTACATTTTTTGTGAGTTGATTTTTTTTAGTCAAATATGATTTTGTTATACATGCTAGTCTGCCATCTCCTTTTTGCACCTAGTAACATGTTCAAGGACCCTCCGTGTCAGTTATCTATTGTTATGTAACAAAATTACCCCAAACTTGATGACTTAAAACAAAAACAATTTATCATTGCTCCTTAATCTCAGGTCTATCTAATCTGGACAGTCAATCTCAACTGGGCTCCTCATGTGTCCACAGCCAGGTGTGGGTCAAGTAAGCAACTCCACTGATCTTGGCCAGGCTCTCTCACATATTGAACATCTGGCTGGTTCTCTACTGGTCTGGAGTAGCTTTAGTTCTGTGTGGCTATACCTGGTTCCTAATTATCCTGCAGGCTAATCTGGCCTTCTTCTTATGGCCTGGTAAGTTTCTTAGAATGACGAATGAAAGCCCTCATGAGGCCAAGGATGGGGACTGGCTATAGGGAAAGGAATAATTGTGGCCACTTTGTGAACAATCTATCACATAAACCATGCTTTGTAACTGCTAAATAATAAAATTAATAATGATACGAATAAAAATAATAGAATTATATCACACATTTCTTACAGAGTGCCAAGCGCGTTCTAAGTATATATATGCTTAAGATTCCTATGACATAGGTGTTACTATAGACCTTATTTTACAAAAGGAAACGCTGGAGGTGTAGCAGTTAAGAGCTATGGCAGTTAACTGAAAGGTCGGCAGTTTGAATCCACCAGGCACTCCATGGAAACCCTATGTGTCAGTTCTACTCTGTCGTATAGGGTCCTTATGAGTTGGAATCGACTCACCGGTAAAGAGTTTTTTTTTTTTTTTAGTTTAGTTTACAAATGAGGAAACAGAGAAATGTAGAGGTCTTCTGAGTTTTTTTTTTTAATAACTCCTATGGTTATCCAGATAGTAAGTGGCAGCAGAGCTGGACTCTGAACTTCACATGGCTGGCCCCAGAGCCTTTCCCCTACCATTATTGTGTGGTAAAGAATTTGTCCTTGCCCAAAAAGAAGCCTGGCCTTTGTTTTTGGATTTGGGAAGGGACCTCTAAACCCTGGGAATCTTCCCAGTGATAGGAGAGCCTTTGTTATTCATGATGGGCCCTTCTGACCACACCTAATAATTTATGCTAATAAAGTGACCTGTGGTGGGCCACATGGACCACGTGGTATACCAATCTATAAATCATGCCTACTTAATGAAGCCCCAATAAAATCTCTGGATACTGAAGTTTTGGTGAGTTCTCCAGGGTGGCTATACTTTCTGCTTATTGTCACAAATTGGTACTCACAGACTGACGTGTACACAGGACAACAGAGGTTTGACATTTAGAACCTTCCTAAGACTCTGCCCTATGTATCTCCACTTTTGATTGGACCTAATTTGTGACCATTTCTATATAACAACTTTCATGAGTATAACAACTTTCTGTAAGTTCTGTGAGTCTTTTTAAATAATTATTGAAACTAAGGATGGTTTGGGGAAACCCCTGGACCTACAGTTGATGTCAAAGGTGGTTACGGTCTTGTATGGACTCTTCCCTCCAATTTTGCAGTACTAACACCCACGTGTCCGTCAGTTTGTCTTACTGTGGGGGCTAGTGTGTTGCTGTGATGCTGGAAGCTATGCCACTGGTATTCAGATACAAGCAGGGTCACCCATGGAGGACAGGTTTCAGCTGAGCTTCCAGACTAAGACAGCCTCGGAAGAAGGACCCGGCAGTCTACTTCTGAAAGGCATTAGCCAGTGAAAACCTTATGAATAGCAGCGGAACATTGTCTGATATAGTGCTGGAAGATGAGCCCCCCCAGGTTGGAAGGCACTCAAAGGATGACTGGGGAAGAGCTGCCTTCTCAAAGTAGAGTCGACCTTAATGACATGGGTGGAGTCAAGATTTCAGGACCTTCATTTGCTGATGTGGCATGACTCAAAATGAGAAGAAACAGCTGCAAACATCTATTAATAATTGGAACCTGAAACATACAAAGTATGAATCTAGGAAAATTAGAAATCATCAGAAATGAAATGGAATGCATAAACATCGATATCCTAGGCATTAGTGAGCTGAAATGGACTGGTATGGGCCATTTTGAATCAGACAATCATATAGTCTACCATGCTGGCAATGACAACTCAAAAAGGAATGGTGTTGTATTCATCGTCAAAAAAAACATTTCAAGATCTATCCGGAAGCACAAGGCTGTCAATGAAAGGATAATATCTATATGCCTACAAGGAAGACCAGTTACTACGACTATTATTCAAATTTACACACCAACCACTAGGGCCAAAGATGAAGACATAGAAGATTTTTATCAGCTGCTGCAGTCTGAAATTGATCGAACATGCAATCAAGATGCATTGATAATTACTGGCGATTGGAATGTGAAAGTTGGAAACAAAGAAGAAGGATGAGTAGTTGGAAAATATGGCCTTGGTGATAGGAACAATGCCAGAGATGAAATGATAAAATTTTGCAAGACCAACGACTTCTTCATTGCAAATACCTTCTTTCACCAACATAAAAGGCGACTATACACATGGACCTCCCCAGATGGAATGCACAGAATCACACTGACTACATCTGTGGAAAGAGACGATGGAAAAGCTCAATATCATCAGTCAGAATAAGGCCAGGGGCTGACTGTGGAACAGACCATCAATTGCTCATATGCAAGTTCAAGCTGAAACTGAAGAAAATCAGAGCAAGTCCATGAGAGCCAAAATATGACCTTGAGTATATCCCACCTGATTTTAGAGCCATCTCAAGAATAGATTTGATGCATTAAACACTAGTGACCGATGACCAGACAAGTTGTGGAATGACATCATCCATGAAGAAAGCAAAAGGTCACTGAAAAGACAGGAAAGAAAGAAAAGACCAAGGTGGATGTCAGAGGAGACTCTGAAACTTGTTCTTGAGCATCGAGCAGCTAAAGCCAAAGGAAGAACTGATGAAGTAAAAGGACTGAACAGAAGATTTCAAAGGGCCTCTCGAGAAGACAAAGTAAAGTATTATAATGACATGTGCAAAGAGCTAGAGATGGAAAACCAAAAGGGAAGAACATGCTCAGTGTTTCTCAAGCTGAAAGCACTGAAGAAAAAATTCAAGCCTCGAGTTACAATAGTGGAGGATTCCATGAGGAAAATATTAAACGACGCAGGAAGCATCAAAAGAAGATGGAAGAATACACGGAGTCATTATACCAAAAAGAATTAGTCGATATTCAACCATTTCAAGAGGTGGCATATGATCAGGAACCGATGGTACTGAAGGAAGAAGTCCAAGCTGTTCTGAAGGCATTGGCAAAAAACAAGGCTCCAGGAATTGATGCAATATCAATTGAGCTGTTTCAACAAACAGATGCAGCACTGGAGGCGCTCACTCATCTATGCCAAGAAATATGGAAGACAGCTTCCTGGCCAACTGATCGGAAGAGATCCATATTTACGCCTATTCCCAAAAAAGGTGATCCAACCGAATGTGGAAATTAGAGAACAATATCATTAATATCACACACAAGCAAAATTTTGCTGACGATCATTCAAAAAGGGCTGCAGCAGTATATCGACAGGGAACTGCTAGAAATTCAGGCTAGTTTCAGAAGAGGACGTGGATCCAGAGATATCATTGCTGATGTCAGATGGATCCTGGCTGAAAGCAGAAAATACCAGAAGGATGTTCACCTGTGTTTTATTGATCATGCAAAGGCATTTGACTGTGTGGATCATAACAAACTATGGATAACACTGTGAAGAATGGGAATTCCAGAACACTTAATTGTGCACATGAAGAACCTTTACATAGATCAAGAGGCAGTTGTTCCAATGGAACAAGAGGACACTGATTGGCTTAAAGTCAGGAAAAAGGTGCATCAGGGCTATATTCTTTCACCATACCTATTTAATCTGTATGCTGAACAAGTAATACAAGAAGCTGGGCTATGTGAAGAAGAACAGGCCATCAAGATTGGAGGAAGACTCAGTAGCAACCTGCTTTATGCAGATGACACAACCTTGCTTGCTGAAAGTAAAGAGGACTTGAAGCACTTACTAATGAAGATCAAAGACCACAGGCTTCAGTATGGATTACACCTCAACATAAAGAAAACAAAAATCCTCACAATTGGACCAATGAGCAACACCATGATAAATGGAGAAAAGATTGAAGTTGTCAAGGATTTCATTTTACTTGAATCCACAATCAAGCAGCAGTCAAGAAATCAAAAGACATTGGGCAAATCTGCTGCAAAGGACCTCTTCAAAGTGTTGAAAGCGAAGATGTCACCTTGAAGACTAAAGTGTGCCTGACCCAAGCCATGGTATTTTCAATCACATCACATGCATCTGAAAGCTGGACAATGAATAAGGAAGACCGAAGAAGAGTTGACACCTTTGAATTGTGGTGTTGGCGAAGAATATTGAATATACCATGGACTGCCAAAAGAAGGAACAAATCCATCTTGGAAGAAGTACAACCAGAATGCTCTTTAGAATCAAGGATTGCGAGACTGCGTCTTACATCTTTGGACAAGTTGTCAGGAAGGATGAGTCCCTGGAGAAGGACATCATGCTCGGCAGAGTACAGGATCAGTGGAAAAGAGGAAGACCCTCAACAAGGTGGATTGACACAGTGGCTGCAACAATGAGCTCAAGCATAACAACTATTGTAAGGATGGTGTAGGACCAGGCAATGTTTTGTTCTGTTGTGCATAGGGTTGCTATGAGTCAGAGCCGACTCTACGGCACCTAACAACAACAACAACTTCTTGCAACTGGGGAAGAAGTTTTGGTTAGACTTGGAAGTCTGGTGTACTGTATCCTTAGCTTCACAGCGTGGCTAACTCAAGGTATTTATGCTTCACTGACACCCATAGCATTTGCCTAGTAATATAAACAAATAAAAAGAGTAAGAAATTAGGATCTTGTTTATTAGCATCTACGGTGCCTCAGAGATTTTTTTTTCCCTCACGAGAGTGGTATGGATTGAATTGTGTCCCCAAAGAGTGTGTATCAACTTGGCTAGGCCACTATTCCCAGTTTTGTGTGGGCTGTCCATCATTTTGTGATTGGATGTGTTTATCCTGTGTGTTGTAAATCCTAATGTCTATGATATTAATGAGGCAGGATTAGAGACAGTTATGTTAATGAGGCAGGACTCAATCTACAGGATTAGGTGGTATCTTGACACAATCTCTTTTGAGATATAAAAGAGAGAAAGGAACAGAGAGGAAAAGGACTTCATACAACCAAGAAAGAAGTTCTGGGAGTGGGGCGTGTCCTTTGGACCTTAGGTCCCTGTACTGAGAAGCTTCTAGGCCCAGGGAAAGATTGATGACAAGGACCTACCCCCAGAGCTGACAGAGAGAGAAACCTTCTTCTAGAACTGGTGCCTTGAATTTGGATTTTTAGCCTCCTAAACTGTGAGAGAATACAATTTTCTTCATTACAGCCATCTACTTGTGTTATTTCTGTTATAGCAGCACTGGATAACTAAGACGGGGGGGGGTAAAAGTACACGAAATATTTGCTCAGCAAATCTTAGTTCCCTTCTCTTAGTTCTTCCTGAGTACAGTTTTCATTTTCTCCGTTTCCTGTTTTTGTGTGATTCTTAGATTACTATTTGTAGTTATTAATAACATATGGATATACACAAATGCACACACATACACACACCAAATTCTGGTCTATTTGGTGTTAATCATCACAAAAAAAAAATGCCTGTAGGGACTTTCAACAAATGTGTCAGGTATTTGTAGGTCATCTGACTTGCTAGGTGGCATGGCAAACCTGTACTTTATGGCATCCTTGTCTTCACTATTTGGAGTGATAATTGTCATCTATTCAGAGCATAAACTAGTTCGGGATCCCTGAATGATGCAAATAGTTAATGAGCTTCGCTGCTAACTGAAAGGTTGGAGGTTTGAGTCCACCCAGTGGCACCTTGGAACAAAGGCCTGTTGATCTACTTCTGAAAAATCAGCCATTGAAAACCTTATGGAATACAATTCTACTCTGACACACATAGGATTGCCAAGGATTGAAGTTGACTCAATGGCAATGAATTTATTCAGAATATAGATTGTCAATATATGTGGAGAGTGTGTTTGGGTCATATGACTTAAGAGATATGTTGCATGGCATATGTGAAATTAACATATGGGGACACTTAAGAGTTGCTCATACTATAACCACCTGAAATGTAGGTATATGTCACATTTTAAATAAGATACAATGGAAGAAGAAAACAAACAGATTCAAGTACCCATTGTCATTGAGTTGATTCCAACTCATAGCAACCCTATAGGACAGAGTTGAAATGCACCATGTTCAATTTCCAAGGCTGTAAATCTTTATGGAAGCAGACTACCACATCTTCCTCCCAGTGAACAGCTTGTGGGTTCAAATCACCAACCTTTTGGTTAGCAGCTTAAACACTGTGTAACCAGGACAAGTAAACTCCCTAAATTTTTTTCATCACAGATCAAACTGATTTTTACATGATTAACTGTCTCTTCTTCCAAATTGGTACATGCTGTGATTTATTTGCTTTAAAATAATTAAGGATTCTGATGAGTGATGTCTGCTGTCATAGATAGATATAAACAATAATGGTAATAAAATACTCATATACCAGCCGCTGTGTTCCTGGCACTATTCTAAACCCAGCACTAGTCTAAGTCATTTAATTAGAATGACCGTATTATAAGAAGTCACTATTATTACCCACATTTTACAAATGAGTAAACTGAGGCATTGAGTGGTTTAATGAGTTACCCAAAGTCACATAACCTATAAATGGAGAATCTGGGATTAGAACCAATTTGATTTCTGGGTCTGTCTATAACCACAATAGCTGACATCTTTATCAAAAACCAAAATCTATTGCTTTTGAGTCGATTCCGACTCATAATGACTTTATAGGACAGAGTAGAACTGCCCCATAGGGTTTCCAAGGAGTGCCTGGTGAATTCAAACTGCCGACCTTCTGGTTAACAGCCAAACTATAAACCACTATGCCACCAGGGTTCCCCATAATGGATATAGATATGGAAATATCACAGGAAGTAAAGTAGATAGATATATAACAACAGATGTAGATATAGAGAGCTATAAAGGTGAGCACCCACCACATACACACACAAATACAAACACTATGTAGATATTTATAATAGAACTATAGCACCCACGTAAGGATCTACTAAGTTAAACACCAAAATTTTAGCTTGAAAAATAAAAATCCCCTTCCCTACTCCTCATGCAAAAATAACAGCATGGGGGAAAAGGGCCAGGTCAAGCTAATGTCAGTATTTCCTTACTTTTTCCAAAGTCCCACTGAAAACTCCAAGTCTAGTAAATGCTCTTGATCACTGCCAGTACATGTCTTTACCAGTGCAGGACTAAAGGAGCAGCCTCAGGCAAGGAGAAGCCTACACATATTTTAACAACACATTGAGTGGGTGATGTGTGCAAGGAGCTTCAAACCAAAACCAAACCCATTGCCCTGGAGGCGATTCTGACTTATACCAACCAAAACTTAGAATCTTGGAGAACAGCAATATTCTTTTACTAGTTGATATGATCTATTTTCTCTTCTTCCCCAGAGGACCTAATATGATACTTGGACATGTTTTCCAAACTCTTGATCTCTCAGTCTCTGCAATAGCAATATCCATTGCCATCGAAATAGCAATAGAGGGGAAAAAATTGCCTTGTAGGCTTGTTATGATGATTAGAGACCACAAAAATGAAGCACTAATTTTAAGTAATTTGTATATATTTGAAGATTAGTACATGATTTTCCCAACTCTAGCACATGGTGAAATTCCAAGGGTGCCGAATCTTGGTCTCAGTTGGTCCAGAGCACTGGCTGGCCAGAGCCCAACAGTAATTCAAGCCAGCTTCACTCTGCCTACAGTTTATTTGCACTCAAGTGTGGCCTGCAATCAGCTCCTGAGATGAACTTTGGAAAAGTAATTACATTTTAGCAGGAGGCAACGACTTATGTCAAAGAAAGATCTCCCTTGGTGATAATGTGGAATCTGTTTAGCCAGCCTATGAGACACATTTAGGAGAAAGGCCTTCTTTAAACTGTTCAAAGTGAACCCATTGGAGCCTATACTGCATTCTGACAGCCAAAGGGGTGGAACAGTGTCTGGTCAGAGCCTTCTCAGCTGATGGTGAACTGGTTCTTGATGGCAAGGAATTAACTAAAACTTGTTGGAGAATCATCCCTCTCCCGCATCTCATCCTGGATTATTGGAATTTGTCAGAGAATTCCTCATAGTTCAAAGGATTTCAGACCCAAATGGGAATACTCACAATGGTGGAATGCTATAACTATAAAAGATTATGGAAGAGATCTATTGAGGGAGGAAACATCCCAAACATCTAAGGAAAGAGACGTTTATAGACACCCAACAAACACTGAACTTTATTGTGCGCGTGTTCACATGGGAAAAGAAACAGTTCACATAGATTTTATTGCCACTTATTCATTATTAGAATTATGGGAAAAAAAAGAAAGTGTATAAATAAAAAAATAAAAATGTGATCTTATCACTAAGATCTAATGCCTTTTAATTAGTTTTTGCATGCAAGTGTAGTATTTTTAATATAATGTGTTACATATTTTATACACTTGATATTACATTATACACAAATAAGGACTTCTGTTCTTCCCATTTATTGTATGCAGTTTAACATCTGAATAGTATTCCATCAGAGTGGTAGTTCTCTGTTTATAGGTACATAAAAACAAAAAAAAAAACCATTGCCGTCAACTCAAGTCCGACTCATAGTGACCCTATAGGACAGAGTAGAACTGCCCTATAGGGTTTCCAAGGAGCACCTCGTGGATTCCAACTGCCAAACTTTTGGTTAGCAGCTGTAGCTCTTAACCACTATGCCACAGGGGTTTCCAATAGATACATATAGGTTAATATATTTCAATATCAAATTTACAGGAATAATACAAAACAGACTTTAAAAACATATCTTTCCTGAAGAATAAGTCAATTATAAAAATCTAGTAAATTGGTAGAATTAGCTCTATAAGTTAACATTAAAGCACTCTTTCATTGTCATCAATGGTATTTATTTGCCCAGAACACTGGAGGTTAATATATATCTGTTATAAGGCTGAATTTCTGAAACCTATTTGCAGAAAGGTTCTGCCCACCTTAATGCCTGCCTTTATGTGCTTACATTTATATTTAAAATTCACACATCAGTGAAAATACCAGGGATACAACTTACTTCCAAGTGACTGATTTCATCCTTCCTTGTTTCCATTTGTAATCTTATGTACAATTACACCCAATAAAGAAAATGTCAATTGTTCACAAGAAATCTAAAGGAAGAAGTGGATTTTTGTTTGAATGGCTCTGGTAGGTTTCTCACTTAAAAAAAAAAAAAAAGTTCTCATTGAGTCCATTCGGACTCATAGTGACCCTATAGTACAGAGTAGAACTGTTTCATGGATCCATCCAGCTGGTGGATTCGAACTGCAGACCTTTTAGTTAGCAGCCAAGCACTTTACTACTGTGCCACCAGGGCTCCTTCACATTCTAGTGAAGTTCAAATAAATTTCCTCTGTGGTAACTTAGCTAGGTATTTTGAATCAATAATCATACATCTGAAATATCCAGTTTATAGACTGATGTCTTCAGTAAAGCTCACCTCATAGGTCTTCTCTACTGTTGGTAAAGTAAGTAATCAAGAAGTAATATCTTGTTATGTAAATATGTTGCTACAGCTCAGAGTAATATATATATAAACAAAAAAAACAAACCAACTGCCATCAAGTCAATTCCAGCTCACAGCGACCCTATAAGACAGAGTAGAATGCCCAATAGGGCTTCCGAGGAGCGCCTGGTGGATTTCAACTGCCGACCCTTTGGTTAACAGCCATAGCACTTAACCACTACACCACCAGGGTTTCCTGTATGTGTATATACATGTGTATACTCTGTATATAAACCAAAAAAAAAAAAAAAAACCTCTCTGCTGTCCAGTTGATTCCGACTGGTAGCAGCCCTACAGGATAGTGTAGAACTGCCCCATAAGGTTTCCAATGAGTGGCTGGTGGATTCAAAGTGCTGACCTTTTGGTTAACAGCCAGGTTCTTAACCACTGTACCAACTGGGCTCCATTCTATTTATATACATATAAATCCACACCCACTACCGTCAAGTAAATTCTGATTCATAGTGGCCCTGTAGGACAGAATAAAACTGCCCTATATGGTTTCTAAGGCCAAGGCAGTTATCTTTACAGAAGTAGAGTACCACTCCTTCCTCCCAAAGAGCAGCTGGTGGGTTTGACCTAACAACCTTTGGGTTAACAGGTGCATGATTAACCACTGCCCCACTAGGGCTCTGTGTGTGTGTACATATATATATATGTATGTAAAACATATATATATAGTCTGTATGTATAGTCTGTATTTATATATACTGTATATATATATACATATATACATAGTATATGCACATATGTATATTTCCCTCTTTCTGTATCTCTCTGGTAGAGGGGTATTACTAGAAATAAGTATATGACCATTACAAAATTTTTCTTCCTGGGACTTAACAATTTGGATTCTGGGCCATTGCTTGGTCCAATCAATGGTAGGCGTGGTTTCCTCCTGCATCCACCCTCTATTTTAGCTTTGATTCAAAGTGCAAAGGGGCCCATGGAACTAGAAAGCAACATGGCTGTTAAATGTTCCACCAAAATTAAGTAATTTCTCTATACTTGGATATTCAGCTTTTTATACTCTTCAGTTGATATTATAAATAACACTGTCATCAACATATTTATGCCTTACTCTTTGTCCTTGTATCTTATTAGGTCATAGTGTAGACACTTTAAGTGAATTTCTATGTTAAAAAGTCTGAACATATTTATGTCCAAATCACTTTCCAAAAAAAAAAAAAATTTCAATTTATGCTATCACCAGCAGTGCATTAATGCGTGTAATTCCCCACATTTTAGGGTAACCTGGAGGACCAAAATGGCTTAAAGAGGCAGACGAAATGAGATTTAATGGTGAAATCTGAGGGACATAACAAGGGTGGAGGAGACCTTGAATAGGGAACACTGCTGGAAGCATCCTTCAAATGAAATGAAACAAAACACATTTTTTGACACCTACTGTGTACCAGAGAGAAACCCTGGTGGTGTAGTGGTTAAGAGCTATGGCTGCTAACCAAAAGGTCAGCAGTTTGAATCCACCAGGCGCTCCTTTGAAATCCTATGGGGCAGTTCTACTCTGTCCTATAGGGTCGGTATGAGTTGAAATCAGCAACGGGGTTTTTATATACACACACTGTAGTCGGTATTTTGGAACATTGTTTTATATAATCCTGACAACTATCAACCACTGTTGCATGTTTAGAAACTGTGTCTCAGAGAGGTTAATTAACTTGCCCTTGATCAAGCAGCTTGGGTAATGTTGGGCTTCACACGTGACGTCTGTCAGAAAGTAAAACAAAAGTAACCTGGCAGTGCCGCCTCTCAAATCACACTGCATAAAAGGCCAGTCATTTATATGATTACACTCCTATTGAATATTTCCTTCTCTGTGGTCCTTCATTTTATGTTTAATTAAAATGTGGAGTAACAAATCCCATTTTGCCATATTCATTATTCCTACAAAATCATGAGTCACATGTAACTCACAGTACAATACTGAGATTTTTAAAAAACCTATTTATCTCTATCTTTTTTTTTTTTTTTTTGCTGTTGTTTGATAAACAATAGATTTACCATCTCTTTGCTGTATCTGGCAAACATATACAAGGAAAGAAAAATAATTTATCACCATTTAATTAATGGCAAGGGCTAGCTACTATTTGTGCAAACTCATTAAAAGCTGGTGGCTTTCACAATCAACTCATAATTTTGAAACAATGGTAAATGGTATTATTGTAACCAAAAGATACCTTTGGTTAAAAAGAAACACACATGTGGGAATAGATGGCATCCCACAAAATGGCTGACCCTACATCAGGTGTTAGAAACAGAACCTTCAGTTGAATGCATTCACTTCTTTCCACTGATTTCAAACCTTGGGTGACTTGAGATGAGATAAATTTCTATTATAAGTAATCACTTCCCACAAAAAAGAAGCAACAGCTGTTGTTGTTGTTGTTAGGTGCCGTCGAGTCTGTTCCAACTCATAGCGACCCTATGCACAACAGAACGAAACACTGTCCGGTCCTGCGCCATCCTCACAACTGTTGTTATGCTTGAGCTCACTGTTGCAGTCACTGTGCCAATCCACATTGTTGAGGGTCTTCCTCTTTTCCGCTGACCCTGTACTCTGCCAAGCATGATGTTCTTCTCCAGGGACTCATCCCTCCTGACAACACGTCCAAAGTATGTAAGACACAGTCTCGCCACCCTTGCTTCTAAGGAGCATTCTGGCTGCAACAGCTAAATGAAGCCAATTACTAGTCAGAGGACTTTTCTCAGCTGAGATATGGTAGAGAGTAATTAACAGTTACTGAGAATTGCTATGTTGAAAAACATTGCTCGAGATGGTCAGAAGCACAAATGGTATCTGTCTCTGTCTAGTGCCTTTGGCGTAAGTGCATGTGGACTTCAAAAATGCTCTTTTAAAAAACAACAGCTTTACTGATACATAATTCACATACCATATACTTCACCCCCCCCACCAAGTGTCTGTCAGTTTGTCATACTGTGAGGGCTTGTGTGTTGCTGTGATGCTGGAAGCTATGCCACCAGTATTCAGATACAAGCAGGGTCACCCATGGAGGACAGGTTTCAGCTGAGCTTCCAGACTAAGACAGCCTAGGAAGAAGGACCCGGCAGTCTACTTCTGAAAAGCATTAGCCAGTGAAAACCTTATGAAGAGCAGCGGAACATTGTCTGATATAGTGCTGGAAGATGAGCCGCCAGCATGGAAGGCAATCGAAGGATGACTGGGGAAGAGCTGTCTCCTCAAAGTAGAGCCGAACTCAATAATGTGGATGGAGTCAAGACTTCGGGACCTTCATTTGCTGACATGGCACGACAAAACGAGAAGAAACAGCTGCAAGCATCCATTAATATTTGGAACACGGAATGCACAAAGTATGAATCTAGGAAAACTGGAAATCATCAAAAATGAAATGGAATACATAAACATCGATATCCTAGGCATTAGTGAGCTGAAATGGACTGGTATGGGCCATTTTGAATCAGACAATCATATAGTCTACTATGCTGGGAATGACAACTCAAAAAGGAATGGAGTTGTATTCATCATCGAAAAGAATGTTTCAAGATCTATCCGGAAGTACAACGCTGTCAGTGATAGGATAATATCCATACGCCTACAAGGAAGACCAGTTAATGCGACTATTATTCAAATTTACACACCAACCACTAGGGCCAAAGATGAAGACACAGAAGATTTTTATCAGCTGCTGCAGTCTGAAATTGATCGAACATGCAATCAAGATGCATTGATAATTACTGGTGAATGGAATGCAAAAGTTGGAAACAAAGAAGGACCAGTAGTTGGAAGATATGGCCTTGGTGATAGGAACAATGCCAGAGATGAAATGATAGAATTTTGCAAGACCAACGACTTCTTCATTGCAAATACCTTCTTTCACCAACATAAGCAGTGACTATACACACGGACCACCCCAGATGGAACGCACAGAAATCAAATTGACTACATCTGTGGAAAGCGATGATGGAAAGCTCAATATCATTAGTCAGAATAAGGCCAGGGGCTGACTGTGGAACAGACCATCAATTGCTCATATGCAAATTCAAGCTGAAACTGGAGAAAATCAGAGCAAGTCCACGAGAGCCAAAATATGACCTTGAGTATATCCCGCCTGAATTTAGAGACCATCTCAAGAATAGATTTGATGCATTAAACACTAGTGACCGAAGACCAGACGAGTTGTGGAATGACATCAAGGACATCATCCATGAAGAAAGCAAGAGGTCACTGAAAAGACAGGAAAGAAAGAAAAGACCAAGATGGATGTCAGAGGAGACTCTGAAACTTGCTCTTGAGCATCGAGCAACTAAAGCCAAAGGAAGAATTGATGAAGTAAAAGAACTGAACAGAAGATTTCAAACGGCCTCTCGAGAAGACAAAGTAAAGTATTATAATGACATGTGCAAAGAGCTGGAGATGGAAAAACAAAAGGGAAGAACATGCTCGGCGTTTTCCAAGCTGAAAGCACTGAAGAAAAAAATTCAAGCCTCGAGTTGCAATAGTGAAGGATTCCGTGGGGAAAATATTAAACGACACAGGAAGCATCAAAAGAAGATGGAAGAATACACAGAGTCATTATACCAAAAGTACTAGTTGATATTCAACCATTTCAAGAGGTGGCATATGATCAGGAACCAGTGGTACTGAAGGAAGAAATCCAAGCTGCTCTGAAGGCATTGGTGAAAAACAAGGCTCCAGAAATTGATGGAATATCAATTGAGATGCTTCAACAAACAGATGCAGCACTGGAGGCGCTCACTCATCTATGCCAAGAAATATGGAAGACAGCTTCCTGGCCAACTGACTGGAAGAGATCCATATTTATGCCTATTCCTTAAGAAAGGTGATCCAACCGAATGTGGAAATTATAGATCAATAACATTAATATCACACACAAGCAAAATTTTGCTGACGATCATTCAAAAACGGCTGCAGCAGTATATCAACAGGGAACTGCCAGAAATTCAGTCTAGTTTCAGAAGAGGACATGGAACCAGGGATATCATTGCTGATGTCAGATGGATCCTGGCTGAAAGCAGAGAACACCAGAAGGATGTTTACCTGTGTTTTATTGATTATGCAAAGGCATTTGACTGTGTGGATCATAACATACTATGGATAACACTGCGAATAATGGGAATTCCAGAACACTTAATTGTGCACATGAAGAACCTTTACATAGATCAAGAGGCAGTTGTTCCAATGGAACGAGGGGATACTGATTGGTTTAAAGTCAGGAAAGGTGTGCGTCATTGTTTTATTCTTTAACCATACCTATTTAATCTTTATGCTGAACAAATAATACAAGGAGCTGGACTATATGAAGAAGAATGGGGCATCAGGATTGGGGAAGGCTCATTAACAACCTGCATTATGCAGATGACACACCCTTGCTTTCTGAAAGTAAAGAGGACGTGAAGCACTTACTAATAAAGAGCAAAGACCACAGCCTTCAGTATGGATTGCACCTCAACATAAAGAAAACAAAAATCCTCACAACTGGACCAATGAGCAACATCATGGTAAATGGAGAAAAGATTGAAGTTGTCAAGGATTTCATTTTAGTTGGATCCCCAATCAACAACCATGGAAGCAGCAGTCAAGAAATCAAAAGATGCATTTACTGGGCAAATCTGCTGCAAAGGTCCTCTTCAAAGTGTTGAAGAGCAAAGATGTCACCCTGAAGGCTAAGGTGTGCCTGACCCAAGCCATGATATTTTCAATCACATCATATGCATCTGAAAGCTGGACAATGAATAAGGAAGACAAAAGAAGAGTTGACACCTTTGAATTGTGGTGTTGGGGAGGAATATTGAATATACCATGGACTGCCAAAAGAACGAACAAATCTGTCTTGGAAGAAATGCGGCCAGAATGCTCCTCAGAGGCAAGGAAAGGGAGACTGTGTCTTTTATACTTTGGACATGTTGTCAGGAGGGATCAGTTCCTGGAGAAGGACATCATGCTTGGCAGAGTACAGGGTCAGCGGAAAAGAGGAAGACCCTCAACAAGGTGGATTGACACAGTGGCTGCAACAATGAGCTCAAGCAAAACAACTATTGTAAGGATGGTGCAGGACCAGGCAGTGTTTCGTTCTGTTGTGCATAGGGTCGCTATGAGTTGGAATTGACTCGACAGCACCTAACAACAGCAACACACTTCACCCACTTATAATAGAGGCTTTTAGTATATTCACAGAGTTGTGTAACCGTCACTGCAGTATAATTTCATAAGATTTTTTTCACCTGCAAGGAATCCCCATTCCATCAGTCACTCCCGTTTCTCCTTGCCCAGGCCCTAGGCTTCTCCATCTTTATAAAGTACTCTGGGTACTTTATGACTTTGAACATTTCCTGTGCACAAGGAAGGTCAGAGTTCTGATGAACAGACAATTTGACAACCCATGCCAAGCCTCACAAATTCTAAATTCATGTTTCTTTTACAATTTTTATTTACTTCTCTAAATGCAATTTCTTTCTTTTTTGAGAATGTCAAGGAATAAAGTGGCCTTTGCTAATACAGGTAATCTAGCTCAGTTAGCTCAGAAGAAAATACAGTTTCTCTTTTTTTAAATTGAACTTTAGATGAAGGTTTACAAAACAAACTAGTTTCTCATCAAACAATTAATACACACATTGTTGTATGACATTGGTTAACAACCCCATGACATGTCAACACTTCATTCTCAACCCTGGGTTCCCTATTAACGGCTTTCCTGTTCCCTTCCAGCTGCTGCCTCATGGCTGGTGCACCTCTTTTGTCTTGTTTTGTACCATGAGCATTTGTCTGAAGGGCAAACATCAGGAGTGGCCTCATTATTGAGCTGAAAGGGTGTCTAGGGGTTATACTCTCAGGATTTCTCCAGCCTCTTTCAGGCCAGCAAGCTCAGTCTTTCTTTTTGACTTAGAATTTTGTTCTCATTTTTCTCCAGCTTTGTCTGGGACTCTATTGTGATCCCTGTCAGAACAGTCAGGGGTGGTAGCTGGGCACCATCTAGTTGTACTGGACTCAGTCTGGTGGAGGCCATGGTAGATGTGGTCCATTAGTCCTTTGGACTAATCTTCCCCTTGTGTCTTTAGTTTTCTTCATTCTTCCTTCCTCCCGAAGGGGTGAGAACAGTGGAGTACCCTAAATGGCTGCTTATAGGCTTTTAAGACACCGGATGCTACTCAGCAAAGTAGAATGTAGAACATATTCTTTATAAACTCTGTTATGCCAATTGAGCTAGATGTTCCCTGAGACCATGGTCCCCACAGCCTTCAACCCAGTAATTTGGTCCCTCAGGGAGTTTGGATGTGTCCATGGAGCTACCATGGCCTTGCCTTGTATGCGTTGTGCTGGCTTCCCCAGTATTGTGTACTGTCTTACCCTTTACCAAAGTTACCGCTTATCTTTTGTCTCTGACTATTTAGAGAAAATTTTTCAGACTATCCATAAATGAGGGAGCAAATTCTCTTTTGATATTCAACCCACTATAAGAGCATTTATATTGTAACCAACTGTGCAAGGGTAATAAGAGAGACATGTGTAGGGGAATGTGGGAGCCTAAAGTAGGGCAACAGTCTGAACAACTCAACATCCACCTTCCCCTCCAGCCTCCCCTGACCATTTTGGAGCCCTAGAATCTTATTTAATTTAGTAACACTTGTTGACTTTACTCCCACGTTTTTTTTGGCATGCACAAATGTAACTTCCTCATCTGTCTTTCTCAGCGAGTACCTTTTTCTAGACAAAGGCCATTCCTTACTGAGGCCGGAGGGCAGCAAGCTGGTGACTCAAAACAATGTGACTTAACCCCAAGAGAGCATTAGCGTCATGTACTTGGTTTTTCATCTGTAGAAGGAGGGAGCTGATTTGATGATCCTGAAGGTTGTTTTCAATTTGATGTTCATAGTTGTATAACTCAATATAATCTGTATTGCTCAGATTTTGTCCTAGGATTAACCCAGAAAAGAGAAGGGTGTAAAGTCCATGGCCATTGCCCCCCCCACCTCCAACCAACTATTGTCAAAGAATCAGAAAAGTGAAATTTTCACTGGAAGACAAAGACAGCAAACCTGTGAAAAGCTGCATTACCTGGGCCCTCAGACAACACACAGACTTGGAAGAACAGCTTTCTGATTAAAGAGTTTGTTTACCCAGTAATATTTGTAATTACCTGTAAGTAGATAGATAAAGATCAATGTTCCCCAAGGCAGGCTTTCGACCTACATCAGTGACTGCCCCTTTCACCCCCATCACACATCCTACACGTGAGGCTCCATCCCTATCCTTCTGCATATGCCAGCCTGTCCATTCAGACCATCAGCCATATCATCTAGGATTTAAATGATGGCAGCCTTGTCCCATGTACGTGAGCAAAGGCAGACCACCAGAAGAAGTTAAAAGGGTGACAACTAAGCTTAGGTCAGAGGGCACATGAGAGATGGAGTCTGAAAGTATTTAAAGCAATGGGAGAAGCAGATGGCCTCTGTGGTACAGAAAATAGGCTGAAGGTCGCACACATTTGTGTATGTGTATGGTGGGGGAGGAGGATGACGGGTGAAGCTGAGAGGTAAACTGGCCTTTGGTGGTCAGATTTTATACTTACTGGGCTCCAGATGGAGCTCTGGTGGCACAGTGCTTGAGAACTATGGCTACTAACCAAAAGTTCGGCAATTCAAGTCCACCAGCTGCTCCTTGGAAGCCCTAGGGGGTAGTTCTACCTTGCCCCACAAGGTTGCTTTGAGTCAGAATTGACTTCATGGCACCGGGGATGGCTTGGCTCGGTGTTCCAGATAATATCATTGTCTTATATAAAGATTATCCTTACAACCATAATATTGGTGGATAGGTCAATGTGTTCTACCTCAGGATAATGGGGAACCATTGAGGGCTTCAATTTTTGAAGTTGAAAGATTGGGAGATGATGACGTTCCAAGTTAGTATGTGTAAGAATCACCTGTAATGTGTGCTTAAAACGTAGATTTCCTTGCCCCTCTCCAGAGTCAATGGTTAGGAGGCTTAAGCAAAATAATCTATATTCAGAGCATGAGAATGCCTGATACATAATAGGAAAAAACAGAATAAAAAGCAGCTATTTCTATGATGATGGTGATAATGATGATATTCGTGGCTTAGGATTTAGGGGACAAGGTCACATCTGAAAATGTAGGACCCACCTGGTGTAAATCAACTGGCAAGGGTCAGAACCAATTAAACCAAAATCATTGGGTGCAACAAACAGTGAGTGTGTGGCACAAGAAGAACTTTCATTTACTACAGGTAGGAATGCAAAATGACACACTGTCTTGTCTGGCAGGGTCTTCAAAAGCTAAAAAATAGGCTTTCCATAAGATCCAGCAATACATATTTATCCAAATGAAAACATATTTCCACACAAAACCTGCACGCAAATGTTTATATTAACTTTATTCATAATTACCAAAAATTAGAAGCAACCCAGATGTCCTTTAGTAGGTGAAGGGGTAAAACAAATGTTGTACATCCTCAGAATGAAGCATTGTTCAGCCATAAAAAAAAAAAAAATGAGCTACCAAGGTAGGGAAAGACATGCAGGAAACTTGAGTGCATATTTCTAAGTGGAAGAAGCCAGTTTCAAAAAGCTACACGTTATATGATTCCAACTATATGACATTCTGGAAAAGACAAAACTATAGACAGTAAAAAGATCAGTGATTGCCAGAGGGTAGGATGAAATATTAGTAGGTAGAGCACAGGACATTTTTATGGTAATAAAACAAATGTGCATGACTCTATAATGATGAACACATAACATTATGAATTTGTCAAAACCCATAGGACTGTATAACACAAGCAGTGAACCCTAATTTAAACGATGGACTTTTTTGTTTTTGTTAGGTGCCATTGAGTCACTTCTGACTCCTACAGACCCTATATACCACAGAATAAAACACTGCTTGGTCCTGTACCATCCTCAAAATTCTTGCTATGTTTGAGCCCATTGTTGCAGCCACTGTGTCAAAACATCTCACTGAGGGTCTTCCTCTTTTCGATGACCCTCTATTTACCAAGTATGATGCCCTTCTTCAGGGACAGATTCCTCATGACAACATCTCCAAATTACATGAGAAAAAGATCAGCTTCCTTGCTTCTAAGGAGCATTTTGGTAGTACGTCTTCCAAACAGATTTATTTGTTCTTCTGGCAGTCCACAGTGTATTTAATATTCTTTACCAACACCATAATTCAAAGACATCAATTCTTCAGACATCCTTATTCACTGCACAGCTTTCATATGCATATGAGGTGTTTGAAAATACCTTGACTTAGGTCAGGGACACCTTAGCGCTCAAAGTGACATCTTTGCATTTGAACACTTTAAAGAGATCTTTTGCAGGAGATTTGCCCAATGCAATACATTGTTTGATTTCTTGACTCAGGTTCCATGAGTGTTGATTGTGGATTCAGGTAAAACGAAATCCTTGACAACTTCAATCTTTTATTCACTTATTGTGAAGGCACTTATTGGCCCAGTTGTGAGGATTTTGTTTTGTTTATATTGAAGTATAATCCATACTGAACACTGTACAGTTTGATCTTCATCAGTAAGTGCTTCAAATCCTCTTCACTTTCAGAAAGCAAGGTTGTGTCATCTGCATAACGCAGGTTGTTAACGAGTCTTCCTCCAATCCTGAAGCTGAGTTCTTCTTTACATAGTCCAGCTTCATGGATTATTTGTTTAGCATACAGACTAAGTATGGTGAAAGGATATAACTCTGACACACATCTTTCCTGATTTTAAACCACACAGTATCCCCTTTTTCGGTTTGAACAACTGCCTCTTGGTCTATGTACAAGTTCCTCATGGGCACAATTAAGTGTTCTGGAATTCCCATTATTAGCAATATTATCCAAAATTTTTTTGATCCACGCGGTCTCATGCCTTTGTATAGTCAATGAAACAGATAAACAGCTTTCTGGAATTCTCTGCTTTCATCCATCTGAAATTCATCTGTCATCAGCAATGATATCCCTCATTCCAAGTCCTATTCTGAATGCAGCTTGAATATCTGGCAGATCCCTGTTGATGTACTGCTGCAACCATTTTTTAATTATCTTCAGCAAAATTTCACTTGTGTGTGATATTAATGATATTGTTAGATAATTTTCATGTTCTGTTGGAGCACCTTTCTTTGAAATGGGCACGAATCTGGATCTCTTCCAGTAGGTTCACCTGATAAGTGTCTTCCAAATTTCTAGGCATAGATAAGTGAGTGCTTCCAAGCTTTGCATTCATTTATTGAAACACGTCAATTAGTATTCTGTCAATTCCTGGAGTCTTGTGTGTTGCCAATGGCTTCAGTGCAACTTGGATTTGTTCCTTCAGTACCATCAGCTTTTGAACATATGCTACCTGCTAAAATGTCTGAACATCAACCACTTATTTTTAGTACAGTCGCTCTGTATTCTTTCCATCTTCTTTTGATGCTTCCTGTGTTGGTAAATATTTTTCCCATAGAATCCTTCAGTATTGCAACTCTGGCCTTGAATTTTTTCATCAGCTCTTTCAGCTTGAGAAATGCCAAGGATGTTCTTCCCTTTTGACTTTCTAACTCCAGGCCTTTGCACACTTTGTTATAATACTTTACTTTGTCTACTGGAGCCACCCTTTGAAATCTTCTTTTCAGCTCTTTTACTTCATCATTTTTTCCATTTGCTTTAGCTACTCTACATTGAAGAACAAGTTTCAGAGTCTCTTCTGATATCTATTTTGGTCTTTTTTTTTTTCTTTCCTGTCTTTTGCTTTCTTCATGTATGATGCCTTGGTTTATCCCACAGCTAGTCTTTGGTTATTAGTTATTTGGTTATTAGTGTTCAGTGCATCAAATCTATTCTTGAGACGGCCTACAAATTCAGTTGGGATGTACTCAAGGTCATATTTTGGATCTCATGGACTTCTTTTAATTCTCTTCAGCTTCATCTTGAACTTGAATATGAGCAATTGATGGCCTACTCCGCAGTCTACTCCTGGCCTTCTTCTGACAGATAATATTGAGCTCTTCTATCTTCTCTTTCCACAGATGTAGTCAATTTGATTCCTGTGTTTTCCATCTTGTGAGGGCCACGTGTACAGTCATCTTTAATGTGGTTGAAAAAAGGTATTCACAATGAATTAGTTGTTTCTGCAAAATTCTATCATGCAAACTCCCACATCATTTCTATCACCAGAACCATATTTTCCAACTTTTGATTCTTCTTCTTTGTTTTCAACTTTTGCATTTCAATCACTAGTAATTATCAATGCATCTTGATTATATGTTTGATCTATTTCAGACTGCAGAATTTGGTAAAAATCTTCAATTTCTTCATCTTTGGCCTTAGTGGTTGGTGTGTAAATTTGAATAGTCATATTAACTGTTCTTTCTTGTAGGCATATGAATATTGTCCTAACACTGACAGCTTTGTACTTAGGGGTTGATCTTGAAATGTCCTTTTTGACTATGAGTGCAATGCCATTTCTCTTCAATTTGTCATTCCTGGAGTTGCAGGCTATATGTTTGTTCCATTCAGTATGGCCAATACCAGTCTATTTCAGTTCACTAATTCCTAGGATATCGATCTTTATGCATTTCATTTCATTTTTGATAACTTCCAATTTTCCTTAATTCATTCTTAGTACATTCCATGTTTCTATTATTAATGGATGTTTGCTGCTAATTCTTCTTATTTTGTGTCGTGCTTAATCAGTAAATGAAGTTTCCGAGGAGGCAGCTCTTCCCCAGTCATATTTCTAGTGCTTTCCAACCGGAGGGACTCACCTTCCAGCACTATATCAGACAGTGTTCTGCTGCTATTCATAAGGTTTTCACTGGCCATTTTTTTTTTTTTTTTTTAAGTAGATCACCAGGCCTTCTTCTTACTCTGACTTAGTCTGGAAGCTCTGCTGAAACCTGTCCACCATAGTTGACACTGCTGGTATTTGAAATATTGGTGGCATAGCTTTCAGCATCACCGCAACATGCAAGCCACCACAGTACAAGCTGACAGATGAGTGGTAGACTTTAGTAAATAATAACTTAGTAATATTTGTCAATTTTAACACATGTACCACAGGAATCTAGGATGTCAACAATAGAAACAGTGTTCAAGGAGGGAGAGGGAGTTTATAGAAACTCTTTACTTTGTGTGCAACTTTTCTGTAAACCTAAAACTGCTCTAAAAAATAAAGTTCATTTAAAATTATATATATATATATATATAAAATCAGGAATGAGGCCCAGGCATTGGAGCTTTTAAAAGATTTCCAGGGAATTTTAATATGCATATAGGTTTGAGAACTGTTGTGTGAGCTATAGAACTCTTGTTTCACCTTCAGCTGGGGAATCTGTTAAAAATGCAGACTCCTGGGCCTAACCCTAGAATATCTAGAGGGCTTTTGTTGTGGATGATCTCCACATTTCCAAGCTCCCAGTTGATTTCTATGCACATTAGAGCTCAAAACACTGCCTCACACATTTAGGCTTTACTTACTTTACTTAAACATTTTGTCCTCATCTTATGTTATCTCAAAGAATCGATTTTTGCTTTGAATCATCTAAGCTTTTATCATAAAGCCTGTCACATAGGGCTACCAAAAATTTCTAGATTGATTAATTAGCTTACAATGTTTTTAATGTAACACAAAAGTACACAAATGTGTTCTAAAACCAAACATTATCACTTTAGTCTTTTATCAAAAAGGAACAGATGCACAGTTAATTTTGGACTATTACTTGCTTTGCTTTTTTTTTCCCCCCAGCATTACTTACTTTGCTTTTTTTTCCCCCCAGCAATGGAAGTGGAGAGTTTTCAATAAACAATGATTGGGTATCCATTATTGGGGTGTTCTGCCCTTAGCTGATGCTTCTGCCCACATAATAGCCATCAAGCTATGGCAAATGTGAAATGTAGAATGTTCTTTGGGCTAGTTTTATGTATATCCCACTAATAAGTTTTTTTTTTTTATGTTTTTCCATGTTCTACCTGCTTCCTTTGTCTTTTCTAGCTTGAAGGAGAAAGTTCCAATCACCAAACAAGGAGAAAACCAGTGTCTGGGTAATGGCTAATACTTTTGCAATTCTTTCTACTTTCATTACTTTTTCATGGTGGTGATGGTTCATGGACCTTGCCATTTCTTTACAGCAGTATTTGTGAAGATGATTAGTCATTCCCTACCCTTCAACTCCACCACTCATCTTTCAGCTTGTTGTGCTGTGGTAGCTTGTGTGTTTCTATTACACTGGAAGCTTTGTCACCAGCATTCAAATACCAGCAGGTAATAGATGGTGGACAGGTTTTAGTGAAACTTCTAGACTAAGATAGACTAGGAAGATCAACTTGGCAATCTACTTGGGAAAATTAGAGAATGAAACCCCTATGGATCACAACAAAACTTTGTCCAATATAGTGCTGGAAGATGAGCCCTCAAGTCAGAAGAAACACAAAATACAAGTAGGGAAGAGAAGCTACCTCAAAGTAGAGTGAGCCTTAATGATACTGGTAAAGACTTCAAGACTTTCATTTGCTCATGTGGTACTGCTCAAATAAGAAGTAGGAAAAGGAATACTCATCAGTGTTCAGAAAGTGGAATCTGTGAAGTAAAGTAGAAAGACAATGAAAACTTCAATGGGATCATCAAAATCCAGTGATCATGAAGAGGTGCAGGACTAAGCAAATTTTCCTTCTGTTATAAATAAGGTCACCACAAGGCATAGCCAATTGTACACCAACTGCAACTTGAAGGCAACATAATCAGACTTGTTATTAAAGTCAAAACTTTTTTTTTCTTTTTTGGAGGCTCATCAAAAAAGCTGTAGGTTATTCTTCTGCCAAGTTTAATGGTTTTCAGTAATCCTATTAGTAGTATTAAAAGAAATAAATTATTCAGTGGGATGAAGGTCAAGTCACAAAATCTAGAATGGTAATTCTTTCAATACACTCAAAGTTTTTGGGAACTGTGACTATATATATAAATAAATATTTTTTTCAGTGCTGAATGTGACAAATATTGTCTTTTATGTTTTACTTAATGATGCTTTTAAAATTTTTATGATCTATTCTGTCACATTTTGTACAAAAATCAAGGAAACATTTTTAAAACAAGGTTGGGACTTAAATGTTTTAGTTAGGTATATAATTCTTGTTGAAATTTAACCGTTGGAAAAAGTTTAGAGTTTATGATCTGAATTTTTAAAGTTTGTACACTTATTTCATCAGTATGTTTAATGCCTGTGAAGGACAAATGTTTTAAAATTTGACCATAGGATTTATGGATTCATATTACAAAGTTGTATTCATACCTAGTAGATATTGGACAATATCATTAATATCACACACAAGTAAAATTTGCTGAAGATAATTCAAAAACAGTTGCTGTAGTCCATTGACAGGGAACTACCAGAAATTCAAGCTGGATTCACAAAAGGACTTGGAATGAGGGATATTATTGCTTATATCAGGTGGATTTTGGCTGAAAGCACAGAATTCCAGAAAGATGTTTACCTGTGTTTTATTGACTATGCAAAGGCATTTGACTGTGTGGATCATAATAAATTATGAATAACATTGGCAATAATGGGAATTCCAGAACGTTTTATTGTGCTCATGAGGAACCTGTACATAGATCAAGAGATGGTTGTTCAAACTGAACAAGGGGATACTGTGTGGTTTAAAATGAGGAAAGGTGTGTGTCAAGGTTGTATGCTTTTTTCCATACTTATTCAATCTGTATGCTGGGCAAATAATTTGAGAAGAGGGACTATATAAAGAGGAACTAACTATATAAAGTTGAACTTGGCATCAGAATTGGAGAAAGACTCATTAACAACCTGCAATATGCAGATGACTCAACCTTGCTTTCTGAAAGCGAAGAGGACTTGTAGCACTTACTGATGAAGATCAAAGGGTACAGCTTTCAGTATGGATTACACTTCAACATAAAGAAAACAAAACTCCTCCAATAAGCAACATCATGTTAAATGAAGGAAATATTGAAGTTGTCAAGGATTTCATTTTACTTGGATCCATAATCAACGCCCATAGAAGCAGATGTCAAAAAATCAAATGACATATTGCGTTGGACATATCCGCTGAAAAAAACCTCTTTTTTAAAGCGTTATAAAGCGAAAATGTCACTTTGAGGAGGAAGGTGCACCTGACTGAAGCCATGGTATTTTCAATTGCCTCATATGCATTCAAAAGGTGGACGATTAATAAGGAAGACAAGAGAAGAATTGAATTCTTTGAATTATGGTGTTGGTGAGGAATATTGAGTACACCATGGGCTGCCAGAAGAACGAAAAAAATCTTAGAAGAAATACTGCCAGGATGTTTCTTAGAAGGGAGGATGGCAAGACTTCATCTTACCTGTTTTGGACATGTTATCAGGAAGACCAGTCCCTGGAGAAGGACACCAAGCTTGGTAAAGTAGAGGGTCAGGGAAAGAGAGAAGACCCTCAATGAGATAGAGAGACACAATGGCTTCAACAATGCTCTCAAGCACAGCAACAGCTTTGAGGACGGTACAGGACCAGGCAGTGTTTCCTTCTATTGTACATTGGGTTGATATGAGTTGGAATGCACTTGATGGCACCTAACAACATTCATACCACAGTGAATAGAGAAATCAGAGAAAGAACTTGAACATTTTGCCTCTACACAATGGGTGCTACCATGAGAAGTCTAGGATGCAGTGACCCTGAGCCCTCACTATGGACTCTCCAGGCAAAACAGAGGAGAGAATTGTGGAGGGGTGGCTCTTTTCAGCAAAATGTGTAAGGAGTAATTCATGAGATATTATCATTGTATTGCCCAGGTCTTCTTGTCTTCTACTAGATCCTGGCCACAGAACACCAGATTATTTAAAAATTGACACAGAACATTCAATTGGAACCTGGGGATTCTGGGTCCTATGTCTCTATGTGCATATTGATGCTTCTTGATGCTCCACACCCACAAGGAACCATGGCTACATTTCTCTGTTTCTCTTGACTCTCTGATACAGTCCTCCCATTTCATCTCCCATAGAATTGTATCCTTCATCCCTGCTTTCCACATACATATGTTATTCCAGCACCAAAAGATTATTCATTCTGCCTTTGTTAAATTGCTAAAATTCATTTTGCTTATTTGCCTATATTGTCTTATCCATTTTTTTTTTGCCCATGCTTCTATTTGCATATTTCAATCATGCTTATTAAGCTGTGAGCAAAACTTCCTATTGGTAATATTGCTCTCTCAATCCATCTCCAAATCCCTGACTTCCTTTCAATTCCTTTGAGTACTTTCTGAACAACTTCTGTTTGCCAAGATTTGTGCTGGGTACTAGCAATTCTAAGACAAACAGAGAGGCCTGATCTAATAGAGCTCAAAATGTAGAAGGAGAAAACAATGTCTGGACATGGGGCCAGTGTAATGTGTTTTGCAGAACATCAGGAGACCAGGGAAGACAGTGGTCCTGGAGAAAATCACTCCAGAACACTTGATCATGCTGTTCTAGTTCTGCATTTAAGATTCCTTTGTTAGGTTTATTTTATGCAGCATCATTAGTAAAAATGGACCTAATACAAAACCTTATCCAAACTTCCAGGTATAGATGAAAGTGTGTTCTTCCTCCTCCCATGGTCTGGTACTGATGTCTCCCCTCCCCAGAGTCCCACTGTCCCCTGCCTTTACTTTTGCCACCTTCTCACCCCTTCTTCCTCATTCCTACATCTTTTCATGGGAATATTCTGTCGATCTGAGATCTGAGTTGCTACACAAAGGGGAATGTCACATGTTTGCCTAATAGGAATAGCCACTAGCCCTGCTCACAGAAAATGCAAAGGTTGGCTGCTGTGACTCTATTGATCACTAAACAACTAACATCTTATTTCCTGCCTCTCCCTGGTGCAGACATAGTGCCCCAATCATTTCAAACCAACAAGTTTCTCAATCAAGCAAAGCTCTCTGGGAAGCTTTTGCATACTCTGTATTCTCTGCCTAGAATGCTTTTTCTCCCCTGTGTAGTTGGCTAGGTCTATTCTTACTTTAATTCAACTAAAGCATCATATTCTTTAATAAGAGTACTTTGAGTACTCCTCTCAAATTCATCAAACTTGCTACCCCACCCCAACTGGAGGAGCATTCTTGCTGAATCATTTTGCACCCATACTTTTTGCAGAGCTCTGCCTGACTTTCCATTCTAACTACAATCGCTCTTGTCATTGGTGGCTCATTTGTGTACCTCCTGCCTCAGGCTGCCTTTACTCAAGGGCAGGCATTGTATCTTCTACTTCTGCAACCCCATTGCCTAGTCAGACAACCAGCTCATGTGAGCAGAAGGGGGCCTGTTGTCTTTAAGTGTGTAGAGATTCCAGAATGAATTGTTGAATTAATACATTGAAAAAAAATACCCAGATAGGTAATGTAGTTCCCAGTGAAATAAGAACATGAGAATGCTGATAGTCAATAAGATCTAAGAGAAAGGAGGTACCCCAGCACCAACATGGAATTTGAGAGGTCAACAGAAGCTCCACTTGCTGCTTAGTTTCCTGAATATAATCTGGGATTCTGGAACCTTTTCTTTCTGTTCATGTTTAAAACAATGACCATTGTCCCATTGTCAATGAATTCCACTAATATGTGTATCACATCTGGCAGATTTCTCCCTAAAATCAAATTACAACATTTTCTTAGTGTTCAGATTAAAGAACCTAAAATATAACCTCTTTCCTTCATTAATAAGCAGCAATACGTTCTAAGAATTTTTTGAAGGAAATAGTGGAATTTTTATTCCCTAAGAAGTAAAAAAAAAAAAAAAAAAAAAATTTTTTTTTTTTTAAGAAGTATGTCTGATATCTGTCCAGCAAGATCTTTACATAAAAATAATAAAAAGCATTAGATGTAATGGTCCAACAACAAGCTTCTAATAAGAAAATGACATGTGTCAATCATAGATAAAACTGATATGCATAACGTCTGAATAATTCATAATGACTTATCCCTCATCCCTTTTGTATAAAAGTGACCTAAAATGACATCCAGGAGTATATCTGTTCACTGAGATATCAGCAAAAGAAAAATAAAAGCATCACAGGATAATCGAGAGTAAAGGAAGTGTGAAACTGTTATTCTGTTCAGAAAACATTCTGCTAATGAGTGTTTAATACACCATTTGCCAAGAAATAAATAGTAAGAAAGGGCACATTTTTGGTTTTTTGTTCACTGCTGTTGGTTGATTTCTTGGTTGCAGCCAAAGGAGGACAAGATTAGAATACTACCAAAAGTAATTACAACTCTCCAGAACTCTTGGATTACAAAATTCAGAAGATATTTTTTGGTCATGGAATTCAAATATCTTTCCACATAGTCTTTCATCCATCTCCAAGCATTTCTGAGCACACTTCTTCTAGGACAGGCACTGTCCTATGTCTTGAAGACACAGTGATAAATGCATGTCACTCCCTCATATCGTAGTCCAATTAGATGTTTTCTGCTTTTAGAGAGTCCCTGAGTGGTGCAAATGGTTAAAACACTTGGCTGTTAATTCAATGGTTGGTGGTTCAAGCCCAACAAGGTTTACCTCAGAGGAAAGGCCTGGTGATCTGCTTCTGAAAAATTAACCATTGAAAACCCTATGGAACATAGTTTTACTCTGACAAGCATGGTATTGCCAGGAGACAGAATCAACTTTTAGAATGACTAACCACAGGCTAGGAGCCCTGGTGGCACAGTGGTTAAGAGCTTGGCTGCTAACCAAAAATTTCACAGTTAGAATCCACCAGTTGCTCCTTGGAAACCCAATGGGAGCTGTCCTACTCTGTCCTATAGGGTCACTATGAGTCAGAATTGACTCAATGGCAGCGGGTTTTTTTGAGTTTGGTAACCACAGGGTAAAGATTTCTGAGGAGGAGCAGCAAAGTAAATAAAATAATTAAAATTTGAGCTTATATATTAAAGAAAGAAAAAACACATATAATAAGTGCAGTGCAAAACTTTTTAGTCTGCATTAGAAAAAGCTGTATGAGTATGCATGATGTACAAATAACATCTATAATTTAAAAAGACATAGCAGAATATTATTTCCCAAAGGTCACCATCATTGTTTAATATTGATGGAATTCCATGGTCTGTACCTTGTTCGGCTTTTGCCAACCTTTAAATCAAGGGCAGCATGCAGTAGCTGCTTGGTTTACTGAGAAGAACCCTGAAACGGCAGCTAGGAAAGTCGATCCCAGTTGCTGGGACCATTAGTTAGGTGGCTTTAGGTGTTTCCATGCTAAGGCCCATTTATGTGACAGCAATACCTATTCCACCTATCCCCAAAACACTGGTGTCAGGATGAAAAGACTCAATATTTCTGAGATCTCTGTATGACTTCCAGAGGTTAATAGCCCCCTACCCCCCACTGAAAGGAGCTAGGTGCAGTCTCGAGTCAATCAATTTCTGTGACTCCTATCAGTGTCTTCCCCGTAGTCACAAATATTAACAATGGAGCTTTCACAAGGCTTTAGGGGAGGGTGATGGTGTATAGAAATCTCAGAATTACCAGAAGGCTACAATCAGCACATCTGTCCATAGACCCATGCCTAAAGCCAGGCTCGCTTAGGTAGCCCCTTCTGGGTTCTTCAGACCTCAGCTTCTTTGATATTTCTGCTCTGTTGACTGTCTCCCTTTTAGACATTGTTCCCTGACAGTATAGTTCTCTTTGTTCATCTTGGTGCCCCTGTTCTTCTAGCCAGGAACCCTCTCTTTCCTCTACTTCCTGTGTGAACTCTACCCACCATCACGAAGGCGCTCCAGTCCCCCACTCTGAGGGGCTCCCAGACCCTCTGCCTCCAGTGGCCTCTCTCCTCTCATCTCCTTGGGTAGTTTACTTCCCTGATGGTTCAGAAACTTATTGTGCATCACTATGAATTCATAGTTATCCATTACATAAATATTTTATTCCCCAATTTGTATTAATATCCTTTAAGGGAGGGATCATGCATAATTGTTTAGGTAGCATTGAGCCTTTGTTTATGGAGATGGAAAATTTGCCATTGGATTTGGTAGTAGTTGCAAACCATGATTGATCTAATTGATTTTATCAAATCCTACATGTGAAAAATGTTGTGTTCTTTATATTTTTACAATACAAAATGTAAAATAAGAAAGTAAACAAATTATTTAAAAAAAGATTGCTTTATCAGCCAGCACAATACCCTGTTGACAAAAACATTGAAAACATATAGTTGAATGATTGAATGATGGGGCCCTGGTTAGACATGACAGTTTTTCTTGTTTTTTTTTTTTTTTGCTGTGTGCAGTTTATATCCATCTTTGATACCTCCATTTATCGGTGCACTCTTTCCTTTTTGACCCCAAGGCAGAAAGTAAAATAATTATAAAATAAAATGTGTTGAAATAATTCCTGTTTCATTGAAATAAGATTATATTAATGCCACCCTGGGTCTTCTTCCTAAGAGTCTTTGTAATGGATATTTCTTTCTTTTATTAAAAATATCACTTTCTAAAAACTTAATCTGCTCCTGAGAATATCTTTTTATCTTCTTTTCAATTAATAGATTATATGGAAAATCCTCATCTTTTTCTCCTAATACCATTGTTTAAACAGGATGTGAAGCCAGTGTGCAAACTTAGAGATAGATTCCAGTATTTTCAAAGCATAAAGCCACTTCTGAAACAGGTTCATGAAAGAAAAAATCTTTTAGAATTGAACCTTCAGACAGAGCTTAAGGCCAGAGTGCAGTTTTTGCATTTCTGAAAATGTGAATTACTTGAAAATAAGGAAAAGACGTTCTTAAGTAAGTGGATGAATTGTTGCCCGTCACTTTGCTGTAGTCATCATTTGTTTTGTTGGTGGCACAAAATTAATGCCTTGTTTTTCTTATGTGAGTGAAATAATTGGCCTCTGTGGATACAGTGATTGTTCTTATCTGAAACAAATCAGTTTTCCTAAAGATTATTTAGAAGGTCCTTTTAATAATTCAGTTTGGCTAAGCATTTTAAATGAATTTAATTAAATGAGAATGTATGTGAAGCACCTAGTTCAGATACTGGTGATAATTATTATATTATTGTTGCTAATAATAATATATTTAACATTTTTAAAAATATGCAGGAACCCAATACCCCCATAAAAGAGTACATATTGAATGATTCCATCTATGAAAATTCTAGAAAATGCAAATTAATCTGCACTGAGAGAAAAGAGATCAGTGATTCCCTTGGCATGTGGGAGGAGCAGGAGCAAGGTATTACCAAAGGGCACAAGAAAACTTTGGGAAATGATGGACATGTTCACTATCTTGATTGTGGTGATCTTTTCACAGGTATTTACATAGGTCAAAAATTATAAAATTGTACACTTTAAATATATGCAAAAACCTATTGTATTCAAATATATTTCAATGAAGCTGTTAAAATAATATTCTTAGGATGTTTTCATTGATACTGCCTGAGATTATTGGCTTCTGACTGTCTATTTCACTGTCCCTAACCCTGCTGTCCTAACAGGGCACACTGTCCTGCTCCACTGGGAATTCCCTCTCTCACTCTGTGCCCAAATGAAGCTGTTGCCTGTTGGAGGCACCATCCCTCCATGCTGTTTTAAACTTCAATGTCCTAAGAATCTGTTCCCATTCAAATCTGTTGTAAGGAAAGCACCAAAATTATGTCCAATACAAAAAAAAAAATTCAGAACTCCAAATAGACACACATACACACTCACACATGCACTAACACACACGCACACATACTTACACACTTTACTTTGTTTTGACAGATAACAGAATAATCGAAGACTGAAATTACCTACCTGGAACAGCAAGTGTTGGGAAGGATGGAAAGCAAGTTGGGTTGTGCTGTCATATATAAGGGAAATGCATCATACTGAAAGTCACCCTGCTTGGACCATTGGCATGCCTTTATTCATTGATTCGTCCATTTACTCATGCCATATACTTTTTTGAGTATGTACTAAGGCAGAGGCATGGAGCTCAATCCTGAACATTCAGAGAGGAAGAGTGCAGTCTCCCTGCCTTTCTGCTCTCAGAAAAGTGACAGTGACATAGAGAAATATTTACAGCATACTGTGAATTATTGAAAAACAGCTCCACCAAAAGTCAAATCCTCCTCCACTGTCCCCTCATCCTGTTTGCATTCACATACATATCTTTATATATTTGCCATCTATGTATCTCTACCATTGGCTATCTGTCAGTTTGTAGCACAGTACTGTGATGGCTTGCTGGTTGCTAAGATGCTGGAAACTATGCCACTGGTATTTCAAATACCAACAGGGCCACCCATGTTAGACAGGCTTCAGTGGAGCTTTCGGACTAAGACCAACCAAGAAGAAAACCCTGCTGGTCTACTTCTGACAATTAGCCACTGAGAAACCCTATGGATCACAACAGAAAATTGTCTGATATAGCGCTGGAAGATGAGCGCCATAGGTAGAAAGGCACTAAAAACACACTGTGGCCAAAACAATGGACTCAAGAATGCCAATTATCATGACAATTGCGCTGGACTAGGCAATGTTTTGTTCTGTTGTCCATGGGGTCGCTACAAGTCAGAGATGGCTCGATGACAACTAACAACGATAATGTGATGCATCTCTAAACAGGTTGTAGTGCTGTTTCACACTTTTAAGATTTATATGAAACAATTATACTGTAATAAGGAGCTCTGTCAATAAAAAGATGAAGCACTCAATTATTATAGTGAAGTCATGGAAGGCTTTCTTGAAGAGGTGATATTTCATCTGTGCCTGAAATCTTCAGTGTTTTATTGTTACATTCATTCATCTATATCTGTGGTGTTTAACATTTATTTTTTTTTCCTCACAGGAGTAAAGCTTCTAAATAAAAGTTATAATTTTTCGTATCATTAAATTATTTTGTATTGATTTATATATTTTTTTACATACAAATTACTGGAAACCTTAAGGCTACTAGAGAACTCTGCTGAATTTAGGGAAGTATAAACAAAGTAAAATAAAATCTCTGGTTCAGCCAGCATTGTACTTCCCACCCAGGCTGAAGACTTTTCTCTCAGTCAGGTCAGCAGAACAGGGGCTGGAATAACATAACACCAAGAAACACAATAAAAAATGGGCATGCACCTTCTTGTAACTGAAGTATGTTTGTTGTACCTAGACTCTCCCTCACATACCTGGAAAATATCAAAACAACATTCCTGTGATATGGCTAACCAGGTAGGAAAGAGTCCCTTCCTTGGGTACACCTGCAGAAATACGATGGTACTTAAAGCTTCAGAAGATTCCAATTATATGGAACTTACTGTGAAGTAAAGCAAAAAAAAAAAAGAGAGAAACTCAAAACTCCAACTATATTCTTAGATGTTTCAGAATATCTAGAATTTCAAGTTGTGTTACATTTTTTATTTTGATATTTAGGCTTTTATACACACTAATTGAAGGGAAAAAAAGTCTCTCTTCCATTAGTATTGGTGAAGCACTTTTGCTTTTCTTTCCTCATGCTCCTGACTCATATTTTCTTCTAATAAACAGCGCTGGGAGGTGTTTCTGGATTATAATTTTTCCTCCTCCTACAGCTTCTGTGGGAAAAGAACTCTGATATTACTCTCATTTCACAGATGCCCTGATCAGCACAGAGCTGTCAGCTTAAATTTCCTGAGAAACTCTCCCATGTTAGGCACTTGATGTCAGAAACGACAGCAAAAAATGGAGGGCCCAGTAAAAGAAAAAGAGACATACTGTATTTCAGACTCATCAAGGAGTCATTTTCCAATCCAAATATCCTATCAGAGGGCCTGGTCATTTCTCACGGGGTCTTACAGTGTCCTTCACTAAGTAATGCCTTATTTAGATTTCAGTTTTGGTTTACTTTTCCCAAAAAAACAGAAAGTCATGGTGCAGTCTAGAAAGGGTGTAATTATAGCAGTGAAGAAAAAAAAAAAAATGCCTCCTATTTTCTTTCCACTTCATTTCTGTATTTCATTGTTTATCAATCTCTGTACAAGAATTAAGAATTAAGTTAGTATATAAATATTTTTTAAGAACAAAATATAGAGCCTTATGCTGTATACTAGGTGAAATTCAAACAGTCCCTGTTTTTCTTTTATTAATGAGCTTAATATGTACTTAATATGTAAATACAGACAAGACTAGAATAAAGTAGAAGTTGTACCACGTGCCAGGCACTCTGAATTAATTTCTGACTGATTCAAGAACTCAGCTAATACAGAATATTCCTTCTGCCACTTCAATTAAGAGGAACTCTGGAAAAATTTAAAATAGAGAATCAGGCTTAATGCCTACAATGTATTCAGTAGACTCGCTTTGGGGAAACAGATACTGACTCATGGTAGGGATGCAATTTAGCAAAACCATTTCTGAAAGTAAAAAAATAATGAAATTACCGCTAGGAATTTATTCTCAAGATACAGCACTGACAATTTAAAATACATACGTACATGGTTGCTCACTGCAGTACTTTCTACAGTCACAAACTATCAGAAACAACATAAATGGTCACACAAAAGGGATTGGTTGAGTAAGCTACGGTACATCTAACCTGTTATAGAATAATTTCCTGAATATATTGTTAAGTAAAAAAAAAAAAAAAGAAATTTAAAAGTACGCTACTTTTGGTAAGAGAAAATTGGAAATAAAAATATATGTGTGCTCAACTTACTTTCACCAAATAAAAGACTAAGGATAAACTGTGTATTAATGATATTGATTATTAATATAAGGTGTGTATGAATGATTTTTTTATGAATGGAGTGAAAATGTTAAGGGTAGTGAAAGGACACTTCCTTAATTATATGTTTTTGTACAGCTTTTATTTATTTATTATGTATTAAGTGCAAGTTTACAATTCAAGTCAGTCTCTCATATATAAACTCATACACTCCTTGCTATGTAACCCTAGCTAGTCTCCCTCTAATGGGACAGACACTCCTCTACCCTGTATTCCCTGTGTCCATTCAGTTAACTCCTCTCCACCTCTGCCTTCTCATCTCACCTCCAGGCGGGAGCTGCTCACACTCTCAAGTGTCTACTTGAGCCAAGAAGCTCCCTCCTCACCAATACCAATTTCTGTCTTATAGTGCAGTCCAATCCCTGGCTGAAGAGTTGGCTTTAGGAATGGTTCCAGTCTTGGGCTAACAGAGAGTTCAGGGGCCATGACCTCTGGGGTCCCTCTAGTCTCAGTCAGACCATTAAGTCTGGCATTTTTACAAGAATTTGAGGTCTGCATCCCACTGTTCTCCTGCACCCTCAGGGATTCTGTGTTGTGTTCCCTGTCAGGGCCATCATCAGTGGTAGCTGGGCACCATCTAATCCTTCCAGTCTCAGGCTGATGGAGTCTCTGGCTTATGTGGCCCTTTCTGTCTCCTGGGCTCATATTTACCTTGTGTCTTTGGTGTTCTTCACTCTCCTTTGCTCCAGGTAAGTTGAGACAAATTGATGCATCTTAGATGGCTGCTTCCTAGCCTTTAAGACCCCAGACGCCACTCACCAAAGTAAGTTGCAGAAGCTTTTCTTAATACATTTTGTTATGCCTGTTGACCTAGATGTCCCCTGATACCATGGTCCCAAGACCTCAGCCCCTGCTACCATGTCCTCTGAAGCATTTTGTTGTATTCAGGAAACTTCTTAGCATTTAGTTTAGTCCAGTTGTGCTGACCTCTTCTGTATTGTGTGTTGTCTTTCCCTTCACCTAAAATAGTTCATGTCTATTATATAGTGAATACCCTTCTCCCTCCTTCCCTACCCTTGTAACCATCAAGGAATATTCTTTTCTGTGTTTAAACTTTCCTTGCTTTCTTGTAATAGTGGTCTCATACAATATTTTTCCTTCTCCAGATTCATCCATGTTATGAGATGTTTCACTTATTCTTCATTGTTCTTAATTGTTGCATAATATTCCGTTATGTGAATATACCATAATTTATCCATTCATCCATTGATGGGCACCTGGGTTGCTTCTATTTTTTTGCTATTGTAAACAGTGCTGCAATAAACATGGATATGCATGTATCTGTTCGTGTGAAGGCTCTTATTTCTCTAGGGTATATTCCATGGAGTGGGATTGCTGGAAACTATGGTAGATCTATTTCTAGCTTTTTAAGGAAGTGCCAAATTGATTTCCAAAGTGGTTATACCATTTTACCACCAGCAGTGTATAAGTGTTCCAGTCTGTCTCTCCATGACCTTCCCAACATTTATTATTTTGTGTTTTTTGGATTAATGCCAGTCTCATTGGGGTGAGATGATATCTTATTGTAGTTTTTTTAATGGCTAAAGGGTAACCTTGGTGGCTTAGTGGTTAAGATCTATGGCCGCTAACCAAAAAGTTGGCAGTTGGAATCCACCAGATGCTCCTTGGAAACTCAATGGGGCAGTCCTACTCTGTCCTATAGGGTCACTATGAGTTGGAATCAACTCAACAGCAAAGGTTTTTTTTTTTTTTTTTTTTTTTTTGGTATAATGGCTAAAGGTCGTGAGCATTTCCTCATGTATCTGTTAGCTGCCTGAATGTTTTCTTTGGTGAAGTGCCTCTTCATATCCTTTGCCCATTTTTTAATTGGGTTATTTGTCTTTTTGTTGTTGAGTTTTTTCAGTATCATGCAGATTTTAGAGGTCAGACTCTGATCTGAATTGTGGTAGCCAAAAACCTTTTCCCAGTCTGTAGCTAGTCTTTTTACTCTTTTGGTAAAATCTTTGAATGAGCATAAGTGTTTGACTTTTAGGAGCTCCCAGTTATCTAGTTTCTCTTCTGGTGTTTGTGGATTGTTAGTAATGCTTTGTATACTGTTTATGCCAAGTATTAAGGGTCTTAGCGTTATTCCTATTTTTTCTTCCATGATCTGCACCTTTTTAGAGTTTATATTTAGGTCTTTGACTCATTTTGAGTTAGTTTTTGTGCATGGTGTGAGGTATGGGTCTTCTTTCCTTTTTTTTGCGGATGGATATCCAGTTATGCCAGCGCCATTTGTTAAAGAGACTGTCTTTTCCCCACTTAACAGATTTGGGGCCTTTATCAAATATCAGCTGCTCATATGTGAATGGGTTTATGTCTGGTTTCTCAGTTCTGTTCCATTGGTCTATGTATCTCTGCTGTTGTTCCAATACCAGGCTGTTTTGACTGCTGTCATTCTAAAATCAGGCAATGTGAGGCCTCCCACTTTGTTCTTCTTTTTCAGTAATGCCATGCTTATCCAGGGCCTCTTGCCCTTCCATATAAAGTTGGTGATTTGTTTCTCCATTTCATTAAACAATATCATTGGAATTTGGACGGGGATTGCATTGTATCTATAAACCACTTTAAGCAGAATAGACATTTCACAATGTTGAGTCTTTCTATCCATGAGCAAGGTATGTTTTTCCACTTAAGTAGGTCTCTTTTTTGTTTCTTGCAGTAGTGTCTTGTAGTTGTCTTTATATAGGTCTTTTATGTCTCTGCTTAGATTTATTCCCAAGTATTTCGTATTCTTGGGGGCTATTGTGAATGGTATTGACTTGTTGATTTCCTCTTTGACATTCTTTTTGTTGGTGTAGAGGAATCCAACTGATTTTTGTATGTTTATCTTGCCTGCTGATACTCTGCTGACTCTTCTATTAGTTTCAGTAGTTTTCTTGAGGATTCTTCAGGGTTTTTTGTGTATAAGATCATATCATCTGCAAATAGATATTTTTACTTCTTCCTTATCTATTTGGATGCCCTTTTTTTCTTTATCTAGCCTAACTGCAATGGCTAGGACCTTCAGCACTATGTTGAATAAGAGTGGTGAAAAAGGGCATCCTGTCTGCTTCTCGTTTTCAAGGTGAATGCTTTCAGACTGTTCATTTAGAATGATGTTGGCTATTGGCTTTGTATAAATGCCCTTTATTAGTATGTTCAGGGGTTTTCCTTCTATTCCTAATTTGCTGGGAGTTTTTTTTTTTTATCATGACTGGCTGTTGGACTTTGTCAAATGCCTTTTCTGCATCAGTTGATAATATCATGTGGTTCTTGTTTTTGTTTTACTTATATAAAGGATTACATTGATTGTTTTTCTAATGTGAAACCATCCCTGCGTACCTGGTATGAATCTCATTTGGTCATGATGAATTATTATTTTTATTTGATATGTTGTTGAATTCTGTTGGCTGGAATTTTGTTGAGGATTTTTGTGTATAAGTTCATGAAGTATATAAAAAAATATCCAGTGCCGTCGAGTCGATTCCGACTCATAGCAACCCTATCGGACAGTGTAGAACTTCCACGTAGAGTTTCCAAGGAGCGCCTGATGGATTCAAACTGCCAACACTTTGGTTAGCAGCCGTATCACTTAGCCACTACGCCACCAGGGTTTCCATGAAGGATATAGGTCTGTAATTTTCTTTTTTGGTGGTGTCTTTACCTGGGTTTGTTATCACGGATATGCTGGCATTAACTCTACTTTGAAAGTTTGGTAGAATTCCCCAGTGAAGCTGTCAGGGCCAGGACTTTTTTGTTTTGTTTTGTTTTCCTTGGGAGTTTTTTAATTACGTTATCAATCTCTTCTTTTGTTATGGGTTTCTTTGGTTGTTCTTCCTCCGCTTGTGTTAGTTTAAGTAGGTAGTGTGTTTCTAGAAATTTGTCCATTTCCTCTAGGTTTTCAAATTTGTTAGAGTACAATTTTTCATAGTAATCTGATGTGATTCTTTTAATTTCAGTTTGGTCTGTTGTGATATCGCCCATCTAATTTCTTATATGGGTTTTTCTGCTTTCTCTCCTGTTTTTCTTTTGTTAGTTTGGCCAATGGTTTGTCAATTTTGTTGATCTTTTCAAAGAACCACTTTTTGGTCTTGTTAACTCTTTCAATTGTTTTTCTGTTCTCTGTTTCATTTAATTCTGCTCTAATTTTTATAATTTGCTTTTTTCTGGTGCCTGAGGGTTTCTTTTGTTGCTCTCCTGCTATTTGTTTAAGTTGTGGGGATAATTCTTTGATTTTCGCCCTTCTTTTTTGAATGGGTTCCTTTATAGCTATAAATTGACCTCTGAGCGCTGTTTTAGCTGTGTCCCAAAGATTCTGGTATGAAGTGTTTTTGTTCTCATTGGGTTCTATGAATTTTTTATTTCATTATTAATTTCTTCTATACCCAGTCATTTTTTGAGCAAGGTGCTGCTCTGTGTCCATGTGTTTGTTTTCTTCTTCCTGCTTTTTCTGTTATTGATTTCTACTTTTCTGGCTTTATGGTCAGAGAAGATGGTTTGTAAATATTTTGATGTTTTGGATTGTTAAGGCTTGCTTTATGACCTAATATGTGGTGTATTCTGGAGAACTTTCCAGCATACTTGGCTGCTGTTGGATGGAGTGTTCTGTATACATGTATGAGGTCAGGTTGGTAGATTCTGGCATTTAGATCTTCTGTGTTTTCATTGAGTTTCTTTCTGGATGTTAAGTCCTTCATCAAAAGTGGCATGTTGAAGTCTCCTACTATTATTGTGGAGCTTTCTTGCTTTTGAATGCAGTTAGAGTCCTGTCGTTGGGTGTGTAAACATTTATTATGGTTATATCCTCCTGGTATATTGACACTTCAATCATTATTATTCTTTGTGGTGGATTTGACATTAAGGTCTATTTTATCAGAAATTAATATTGGCACTCCTGCTCTTTTTTGATTGTGGTTTGCTTGATATATTTTTCTATACTTTGTGTTTTAGTTTGTTTGTGTCTTTAAGGTGCGTCTCTTGTAGGCAGCATATAGGCAGATCTTGTTTTTTTATCCATTCTGCCACTTTTTCTCCTTATTGGTGCATTTAGTCCATTTACGTTCAGAGTAATCATGGATAGGTATTTTTTTTTTATGAGTTTAGTGCTGTCATTTTGACGTCTTTTTTGTATGTGTTGTTGACAGTTTCTTTTTTCCACTTAATTTTTTGTGCTGAGTAGTTTTTATTTATATATCTTATTTCCTCTTTTGCATTGTTGTTGATTTTATATTTGCTGAGTCTTTATGTTTTTCTTGTATTTTATTTTGATATATAGGATTGTTAGTCTCCTTTCTGATAACCTTAATATTTACCTCATTTTTTCTAAGTTTAAAACAAATGTTTATTTCTTTATATTGCCTTAACTTCCTCTCCATATGAAAGGTCTATGACTAGATTTTTTCATCCCTCTGTATTGATTTCATGTTGTCATCTTTTACATAATGACACCTCTGTTTCCCTGTTTTGAGTGTTTTTTATCTTGACTTATTTGTGTGATTTCCCTATCTGGGTTCATGTCTGGTTGCTCTGTCCTGTGTCCTAGTCTTGGATTGGTATCTGATTTTCTAACCAGAGGACTCCTTTTATTATTTCTTGTAGTTTTTGGTTTACACAAACCCAGTGCCATTGAGTCGAGTTTTTGGTTTGGTGCTTGCAAATTTCCTAACCTTTTGTTTATTGGAAATGTCCTAATTTCACCTCCTTATTTGAGAGACAGTTTTGCTGGATATTCGATTCTTGGTTGGCATTTTTTTTTTCCTTCAAAGCTTATATATTTCATCACATTGCCTTCTTGCCTGTATTTTTTTTTGCTGAGTAGTCCTAGCTTATTCTTATTGACTATCCTTTGTAGGTGACTTTTCATTTATCCCTACTGGCTCTTAAAATTTTCTCTTTATCTTTGGTTTTGGCAAGTTTGATTATAATATGTCTTGGTGACCTTTTGGGGGGATCTACCTTGTGTGCAGTTCTATGAGGATCTTGGATAGATATCTTCTCATCTTTCAAGGTATCACAGAAATTTTCTGCCAAAAAATCTTCAACAATTCTCTGCGTTTTCATTCTCGCTCCTTGTTCTGGCACTCCAGTCAGTCATAGGCTATTTCTCTTGATAGAGTCCCACATGATTCTTAGGTTTTTTTTAAATTTTTTATCTGAGTTTTCTTTGAATATATTGGTGCCATGTGTTTTATCTTCAATCTCACTAATTCTGACTTCTATGTCCTCAGTTCTGCTCTTTTGATTTTCTATTGAGTTGTCTAGTTCTGAAATTTTATTGGCAATCTTCTGAATTTCTGTTTGCTGTCTGTCTATGTATTTTTGTGACCTATAAAACTTGTCGTTATGCTCTTGAATAACCCTCTTAATTTCCTTCACCTTTTTTCCTGATATTCTTCCTGATTTCTTAAAGAGTTCTGTATTTTAATCTTTTGTATTCTACTCTGGTAATTCCAGAAATATGTCTCCATCTGGAGGATTCCTTGGTTCTTTGTTTTGGGAGATTGTTGAAGTAATCATGGTCTGCTTCCTTATGTGATTTGATATTGACTGTTGTCCCTGGGCCATCTATAAGTTATTGTATTAATTTATTTTATGTTTAATTATTGTGTCCTAGCTTCTTGCTTTGTTTTGTTTTGATATGCCAAAATAGGCTGCTCGAGTGAGCTAGTGTGATTATTTGTACCTTTGAAGCTCTAATGTCCTGTCACCAAAAGACTAGAGCTGTTACCAGGTAATGAACCTAGGAGTCCATTCACTTTTCTTGTATGGATTCAGCTCAGGTGTCCAGGTAGTTAGTCACCAAGTGTGTGATGCAGGCTCCCACCTATGTCTTAGAGGAGCAGGGGTGATTGGTGTAGGCACAGATATCTTGTTGCAGCAGGAGGTCATACTCTGAGCAAGGTAGGGGGCTGACAATCATCCCCCAGTTGTCTGTGAGGAAAATGTGTCCCTGTTCCCTAGAGCACACATGTGAGTGGGTCCTGCAGCTGGACCATGGGCACCCAATGCTTTTGGCTGTAAGGACTGGGAGGAACTACTTATCCTTGGACCCTTGTAGCAGGTAACTAGGTGGCATGGGTGGAGCCACCAGTCCTCAGGCCCCTGATGTAGGTAAGCAAGGGCCCTGATTAATAGGCAGAGTGATGTTAAATGTCAAAAACCCACCGTTCCACCACACAGCTGAAACAGGTGAAGTCAGACCTCAGGCACAGACACCATTGCACTCTACCAACATGAGCCTAAGCTGGTGAAATGGGCCTACACAAGTCCACTTAGGGGTGAAAGGCAGTCTAAGTTCATGGACCACTTGTTCCTGTGCCCAGGCAATGGAGCTAATTCTTCCCGGAGTTCCCAGTTTAGGGGAGCTTGCAAATTATTTTTTCAACATTTTTTAAATTTTTTCCTTCTCTAAGACCAGAAGACTGGCTCAGGAAATGCAGCAGAACCTATCTGAGGCCCAGGAAAGTGATCCCCACTGAATCCAGCTCGTGGGCTGGAGCAGATGGAGGAGGGATCAGGTAAATGGTAGTGGGTTCTTTAGAAAGGGGTGTTTTTTGGTCCAGGCAGTAAATTAGACACAAGTACTTATTTTTTGCAGAGAGCTCTGTTTTTCTCTGATTCCAGAGGTGTGAGTAGATTCTGTGCTGCTCCCTCTCTCACACTCCGAAAAATGTGCCCCAAATGCTGCCGCCAGGTGATTTGGCCTGAGGGGTGCTGATCCCCATCAACTCAGGGCTGGCAACACTTCACTGCTTTTAAACCATCTCTCCCTTCCCCTTCCACTCAGCCCAATTCCTTAAAATGCCTTTGATATTCAGGGCTCCTATTTTGCCATATATATATAATTGTTTCACTTGTTTTTTGAGTCTTTGTTGTAAAAGGGACCACCAGGAGTGCCTGACTACTCTGCTGCCTTGGCCCCATCTCCAGTACAGTTTTGACTTAAATAACCAGGGGAATGTTTTATATTTTCTAAAATATCAAATAAAACCTATAAGAATTGGTTTAAAAAAAAAAAGCTAAAATGCAATTCAAACAAAAACAAATGTCATAACCATATTTCAAACAAATACCCTAACTACTTGAACAAAAATGTGTATCTCAAGTGTCTTTTGAACACGGTGCTTTGACTCTATACCCTCATGCAACAGATAAATATAACTGAGAACAAATACTATACTTTAGTTAGTAGGTTTCTTTCATGAAAGAAGATATTTTAAGTATAAGAAGAACCAGATGAAAGGGATTCACAAATATGGAAAAGGAGAGGATTGAACTGAACCTGGTTAAGTTGAAATCGAATTGGCGGTATCAATAAGAACTCAAAGTTTTGGAGACATAGAAATAAAGATATATCCATGCAGTTGAGTCAATTTTCAGTAGAATTGCCACATAGAGTTTCAAAGGTTGTAAATTTTTACAAAAGCAGACTGCTACATCTTTCTCCCATGGAGTGGCTAGTGTATTTGAACCACCAACCTTTTGATTAGCAGCCAAGTGTTTAAGCATCGAATCACCAGGGCTCCTTGAAATAAGGATACAGAAATAGCAAAATATTTGTATCAGTATTTTCTGGCTGGGCCCACTGAGAGGGCCTAGGAGCATGGCACCCCACTAGCTGCGAGCACACTAAAAGCCACATCTTGGTTTCTATATACATTTCTCCTTCAAAAGGAACCAGAGATCCTAGGAATAAATGGTTGGTTCCAGGTCTAAATTTTTTTTTTTCCAGGTCTAGGGCATGAAAAGTAAAAGAGGCACTCTGAACATCTTGTCGCTGCAAAATAAGGGTGATAGGGACACATCGAAAGCATATAGAAACAGATTAAAGGAGCTTTCAATAGCCAAAATTGCACCTTTTGATTATCAAAGCAGATAATGATAGTAACACATTATAACTCATTGAATAAAATGAAAATATGTGTCCATTCTGCTATAATGAAGGAAGGAAAGGAGAGATACAGAGAAAGAGAAACAAAGGAAGAAATGGAGAGGAAAAGAATAAAATGAAAACACATGTGTGCATTCTGACATAAATAAGGAAAATAAACAAATAAGTGAGAAGGAAAAGCTTCTCTTTCTGTAGAATGGCAATGATAAGTGTAAAATGAATGATGAAGTTGGAAAATTACACTTTGGAAACCATTTTGGTAATAATAGATTCAGACAAAACCATCAATGTATACTAAAAGTAACAGATGGTTGATGAAGAATGGGGTATTTGGCCTCAAAGTATCATCCTACAAGGAACTTATTAATACAAATGGAAGATAAGTAACTGTACAGTGGAGAATCCTGTTAAACATCATCTTAACAAAGAGTTCAAAGTTAACATCACCATTGATGGGACAAACCAACACTGTTTCCTTCCTGATTTGATTTATTGAGGAGAAAATAATAACATTTTATCAAGTTACTGTCAAAAACATATAAACAAATATAATCATGAGAAAACATAAGACACTCGCACACACACGCACAAAAAATTAAGGATATTGTACAAAATAACTAGCCTGTACCATTCAAAATATCAAAATTTTGAAAAACAATATGTTCACTACTTTGACAGGAGCGGAAATTAGATTTTAAAGGTGAAAAGTTAAGGCAAAGAAATGAAGATACAGGGTAGATTTTATTAATGCCAGTATCTGGTCTGCAAAATGGAAAAAATAAATAACTGGACAAATGTAGCAAGGTGTCATGGATTGAATTGTGTTCCCCAAAAATATCTGTCAACTTAGCTAGGTCATGATTCACAGTATTGTCTGATTGTCTATCATCCTCTCATCTGATGTGGTTTCCCTAAGTATTGTAAATTCTACCACTATGATGTAACAAGATGGATTAGTGGCAGTTATATTGATGAGATCGACAAGACTAGATAGTGTTTGAAGGCAATCTCTTTTGAGGTATAAAAGAGAGAAGCAAGCAGGGGAACCTCACACCACCAAGAAAGAAGCACCTGGAGCTGAGCACTTCGTTTGGACCCAAGGTTCTTGTGCGAAGAAGCTCCTTGTCCAGGGGAATATTGATGACAAGGACCCTCCTCCAGAGCCACCAGAGAAAGCCTTCCCCTGGAGTTGATGCCCTGAATTTGCACTTGTAGCCTACTAGGCTGAGAGAATAAACTTCCATTTGTTAAAGCCATCCACTTGTGGTATTTCTTTTGTAGCAGCACCAGATGACTAAGACACAAGGCAAGAGGAATTTTGTTGTTTAGTCTTTACAGTGCTGTTATTGGTATACCTGAATTTGTCTTTATTTGAGTCTATGAGATTAACTGCCTGAGACAGACAGCCAATAAATCATTTAACTAGTCTATTACACACACAAAAATAATGAAATAGACTACACTAGTCAGTATTCTCTGTTATACTCTGGTGAGAAGCAGTCAGTGGCTTGCTACACAAAAGGTCAGATTCTCATTTATGGTGTACGTCTACCGTGGTGGCTTCCTGTGGCTCTGGTCCACATGGGCTCTTCATTCAGAGATCCAGGCTAAAGGAGAAGCACTTGTCTGGGACATTGTTATCCTCACGCCTGAGAGAATAGAGGCATGACAAAGCCACATACAGGACTTTAGAACATCTCGGCAGTGGCAAGTGCTACTTCCGCTCTCATTCCATTTGCCAAAATGAGTCTCAGATCCACACCTGATGTCCATTTAGGCCAGGATGCTCTCTTAGAGAGGAGCAACAGATAATTGGGAATGTATGTTTCCAACCTGATAACTTTTCCAAAGTGTAAAAATACAAAATACTTACGGTGGACGATTTGTAAATTAGAGCACAAAATTCTAAAGAGGAAAACAGAAAGCACAACAATCATACGCACTCATGAAATATTGTTGCAAACATTATGCTGAGGTGTTTCCTCCCATTCTGTCTCTCTCTGCAAACACATATTTAATCATACACACACACATACATATTTACAAAGGGTTAAACTGTATACACAATTTTACACCTAGCCTTTTGGATGCAAATTCATATTTGCAAAATTTTCCCCAGTCATTAAACAAATTATAAATATAATATTAAAAGGATGAACGATAGTGCATTCTACAAATATACGTCATTTAAAATTTTTAAATTACTGGATATGTAGATTATTTCCCATTATTCTCTTTAATAGAATGATGTCATGAACAATTTTGTTTAAATTTTTATTTTCATTTATGATTGCATCTTTAGGATAGATTTCTATAAGTGAAATTACTGAATAAAACTTTCATAACCGTTTGAAATTTTAAGATGTTCATTAGCAAAACGCTTTCCAGAAAAAAAAAAAAATTATTGTCATTTTTCCTAGAACTTCCACAGCACTTCACCCATTGTCCTGAGGCTAAATAAGCCTGACTCTGTAGCACTCCTTCACTGAAATACCCATGATCTCTGAGAAGAGACCAGAGGGGTAATATTCAACTCGCTCCCCCTCCCCCGCCCCAGGAATATCCATAACACTGCAAACAACAACACTTCTCCCCTTAAATGGACTTCAGTCTTTAGTTCAGACTTTCTAGTAAATAAGAAGTTTCTCATCCTCACAAAGCTTTTACTTATGCTTGCCTTAAAATATCAGTTCAGGATTTGATATACTGGAGAAATATATAGGATACTCTGTGTATTCAAAAGTTCATTAACAAATTTAATGAGCAATGATGGAGCAATGGTAAAAAGCACGCTTCATTATCTGTGACTACCCAGCAGAGTCCCAAAGGGGTATCAGGCATCTTCATCTCTGAGTATCAGCAGCAGAGAAGGAGAAAAGAAGACGAGGGTTTATGATCCTCTTTCTACCTGCTCTTCCTTCCCCTTCCTTGAAACCAGCTATCCTAGTTCCGCACTCCCCACTGGGAATATTGATCTCATTCAGAAAAAAAAAATCAAGTTTGAATGATGGCAGGCATTGCATGCTGCTATCTGTGCAAGGAAGGATTTTCTTTTCCTGAAACTAACTGGTCACTACAAGGGGAAGGAGATCTTGTCAGACATAAAGGGCATAATACTAGCTTTTAAATTAGGTACTTAAGCATCACATATTTGGTTTATTAAATTATTTGTGTATGATTTTTCAGGACTCTCAGTCTCCAAAAAATGTTATACAGCAAAATTCAAATTTGATGACATATAATCCACCCAGAGGGTCTCATCAAAAAGTACACATTTTTTTCTTTTCCAATGCCCTTGTTAAGAGCTCTTGGCGAGACAAGAATACTTAGAGAAACTTTCTCATCTTGTGGGATGTGAGTGGGGGCTGGGGGGTGGTTGCATTCACAGGATAAACTCCTGAAGAGCTGGTTTTGTTTTTCTCTGGTCTTTGTCAGTCACTGGAGAATGACACATGATTGACTACCAGTCTTCTGCCCAATTATGGAAATATACTTACTCCCCATTTCTATCCATGCTCACCACAGAGGAAAATAGTCTGACATTGAGTATCTGCATCAAGATATATTTATGTCAAACTCAGTCATTAGCAACTGTCTCTCTCTTCCTCTTCTCACACTTGCTTTGGTGTCCCAACATGCATTTCTTTCTTTTGGGTTTGACTAATTCTGTCTTCTCTCTCTCAACCCAAGTAAGCATCACTGCCAATCACCTAGTTCATAAATTAAACACCAAATCCTTTGCTGAATCATAATGACCCTATAGGACAGAGTAGAACTGCCTATCTTTATCGAAGCAGACTGCCACATCTTTCTCCTGTGGAGTGACTGGTGGTTTTGAACTGATGACCTTTTGGTTAACAACCTACCACTTAACCACTGCACCATCCAACTCATACAGGGGCTCTTTTTTGGCTTCTGCACTACCCTGCTCATAATCTCATTGTCTTAGTCTCAGTTCTCTAGAGAAGGAAAATCAGTAAAATGTACAACAGAGAGATTTATATCAAGGAAATGGCTCACACAGTTGTAGAGGCTGAAGCATCCCAAGTTGGTGAAACAGGATAGAGGCTTCTCCTGATTCACATAGCCACAGGGGCTGGGGAACCCAAGATCAGCTGGTAGAGACTGGGTCTCTTGCTCACAGGATGTGAAGATCAATGAACCCCAAGATTGGCAGGCAAGACCGCAGGTAGGCTGCTAGCTCAAGTCCCAAGAACCGGAGGTCAAACAAGCAGGGCCCAGCTGCAGGATCCAGAACAGGCAAAAGCCAGAATGTCTACTTATATTTCAACACAGGCCACCGCCAAAGGAAACTCCCTTTCAATTGATTGGCTACTCAGAGCAGATCCTATAATGGAAGTGATCACATATCATATCTCAACAGGGAATTGATCACAACATTATATGACTGCCAAAACACTGAGAAACACGGCCCAGCCAAGCTGACACACAATCTTAACCATCGCACCCATCAAAACACTTGTCAAACTGTTTTGGCAGGGATTATGTACTGTTCATCTACGCATTTTGCCCCTGGTGGCACAGTGGTTAAAGAGTTCAGCTGCTAACAAAAAAGTTGGCAGTTCAAATCCACCAGCCACTCCTTAGAAACCCTATGGGGCAGTTCTTCTTCCTATAGAGTCTCTATGAGGCAGAATTGACTTGAACGCAGCAGTTTTTTGTTGTTGTTGTTAGTTTTTGTTTTGGCCTAGAATCTAGTAGATTATCAGATTTAAGAATTAGTGTGTATGAAGTCACTTGTTTAAAGACCCGCCTCCTCCCCCAAAAGAATAAACAGATGCCAGACCCCAGCCCTGAAAAGTCAAAGTTTTTTGCAGTGAATGGGACCCAAATATCCAAGTGTCTACAATTTATGAAGCATTATATGAAGTATCATCTGTGGTCAGATAGGAAAAATTGTAGTACATACATCACAGTTACATGCTGAATAACTTATAGTGAGTGGCTGGGTCAAGTGTAAACTTCATCCAAACCTGTCTGTCATAAACACCAGTAGGATACTGACTTGGACATAGGTGCATGTCTGCCAGATAGTAGTGTAATGGCAAGATTTGTGCTGGTAAAACACATAGCTAACCTAGATCAAAATTGAAACCACTTCCTTGTCTTGGTGACCTAATCTATAGAATTTACTGTAAGAGTGAACAACACAGGTAGAGCAAGTAATCTAAGCATAGGGGAAAAAAATCAGTTTATTTTACATGAAAATCTAAGAATTCGTTCTACATTCATGGACATATTAGGTGATATTTTTCTTCCAACTAGCCCAGTTAAATGTCAGAAAACATTTGACACTTACATATAATTTTTTTCTCATGTTTGATTCGAAAGACTTTGGAATTAGAAATGTCTTTATCATGGCGCAACAGGCATTACTATGGTGAATGGGTCTGCAGATGTTGAAAAAACATTTAGGCCCAAGTTTCATACCTGGAAAGAACAAGACATGTGAAGTATAGTCCTGTGGTTCCATATGACACTCAATGAAACCAGTATTCGGTAGCAAAGGTGGGCATGCCAGAGCACAGTTGTCGAAGTTGTAAGAAAATAAAATCATTTTATAATTATCAATCACACATTGGGACTCCTCAGTCAAAAGAGTTACGCATTTCTGTTTCACCACAGACTCTGAATATAAAGGCTGTGTGTTATTTATCTTCATAATTTTAGTATCCAACATGGCTTCTGTCACACAGCACAAACACAATGCTTGTGGAACTGATGGTAATAGGCATTATTTCTCAAAATAACCAGCTCCATCCAGAAAAAAGCCCTTTTTCAATGACTTCATTTATAAAGACTGTCAACCTACATAAGTTATTCTTGTTAACTGTGAGTTGGACATGAAGAAGAGGGATAAAACATGATACAAAAAAAGGGGAAGTCAGTAGAAAAAGGAGAAAGAAAGAGTAGGAAGAGATCAATAGAAGTTGAGAGAAGCAGATAGAGTAGGAGTGAGAGAGGAATAGGAAGAGAGGAAAGGATAGATAGGGAGAGAGAAATTAATGGTAGAAGACGGAAGATGTCAAAGGATAAAAGGAGGAAGTGGGTCACTAATGCAGAGAGGAAAAGGGTCAATTTCAGGAATCAAAAGCTCTCCTGGAAAAAGAACTTGAACAGACATTTCTCCAAATAAGATATTGCATTGTGATGGATTGCTTTCAAGTGACCTTTCTCATCATGGTCTTATAACTCCCACTGAATGTTTGGGTGGGACAATACTAATTAGGTATATGGAACTCTAAAGGGGGGATTGGTCAGTTTTGCCATCCCACTAGATTTAAAATGAGTCATCCTGGAGGCGAGAGGGGGAGGATCTCACCACCACCAAGATAGTAGGGCCAAGAGCAGAGTGTATCCTTTGGACATGGGATCCCTGTGCTGAGAATCTCCTGGAACCAGGACACAGAGAGAGAGAGAGAGAGAAGGCTGTAACATCGAAGACGGTGAGAAGCAGTGGCAGAAAAACAGCAGCAGTAGTGACCATGAGGAGAGACTGACAGGGGACTGCTCACTGGGCTTCCCAGCCTACGGAGTGAGAAAGCTAAGTGCTTTATGGCAGGAGACTTACTGGTAGAGTAGGGTCCCTCTGGGCACTTGGTGGAGCTAGGTTTGTAACACTTGCCTGAGTAAGGCAAAGGCCAGGGACCAGAGAGAGACACTCCATCTGAGAAGAGGCTGTCCTGATGGAAGAGCTCATCCTGAGCATTCCTGAGTGTGAACTGTAACCAGTTACTTCCCTAACAAACCTCATAATCACGAGTATTGTCTGTGAGTTCTGTGTGGCCATTGCAATGAAGTATCGAGCCCAGCAGAGAAATAAAGAATGCCGGGGAGGGACAGTTGGTGTCAGAATTGGTAAAGATGGCAGAGAGAGGAGGCATGTCTGACCCCACCTCATAGGAATCAGCCTTGGGCTATTGATCTTGATGCTCCTTCCCCCTTGTGAAGTGAAATGAGGTCAGATGCTGCCCCCATGCCATTCTTACAGATATTCAAATGGCCAAAGCAAAGGAAATGATGTTTGGCATCATCAGTCAATTAGGGAAATGCAAATCAAACCACAACAGGATACCACTTCACCCCCACAAAGATGGCTCACTGAAAGGTTGGAGGTTCAAGTCCACCAAGTGGCATCTTGGAAGAAAGACCTGGTGATCTACTTCTGAAGAAATACCCGTGAAAATCCTATGGAGCACAGTTCTGTTGTGACACGCATGGGATCACCATGAGTTGGAATCAACTTGACGGCAAGTGGTATGTAAGACGGCTTTTATCAGAAAAACAGAAAATAAGAAGTGCTGGCAAAGATGTGGAGAAATTCGAAACCAAATGCATTGCTGATAGAATGCAAAATGTTCAACAACTCTGCCGAACAGCTTGACGACTCCTCAAAAAGCTAAACACAGAATAATCACATGACCCAACAACTCCAAAAAATTGAAAGCAGGGACACAAACAGATACTTGTACATCAATGGTCATTGCAGGATTAATCACAATATTCAAAGAGTGAAAGTAACCCAAGTGCTCACCAACAAATGAATGGATGCAGAAAATACGATACATCCATATGAAAAAAACCCACTGCCGCCAAGCACAGCGGACTATTATTCAGCTTCACAGAGGAATGCAGCTCTGACCCATGCTACAACATGGGTGAACCTTTAAACACATTATGCTAAGTGAAAGAAGCCAGACACAAAAGGACAAATACCGCATGACTCCACTCCTGTGAAGTATCTAGAATAGTTAAATTTATAGAGATAGAAGTAGATAAGAAGTTACCAGGGACTGAGGAGAGGGAGAAATGGCAGTTAATGATTTAACAGCACAGAGTTTCTGTTTGGAGTGATGGAAAAGTTTTGGAAATGCATGGTTGTACAACATTCATGTAAATGAATGTAAATTAATGCCACTGAGCCATATTCTTAATAATGGTTAAAACTGTAAATTTTATGTTATATATGTTTTATCACAATTAAAAAAATAAATAAGAACCTTCTCTGGATTCTACTAAGCACACAGGGACAGCCTTGTTGACTCTGGGTCATAGAATCTCAGATTTAGAAGGAACCTTAGAAATTATCCCATCAAACCTTTCTCCCTTTTGGTACATTAAAGATGGGGAAATGGAGACCAAAAGCAAGGGAGTGACTTAGCTCAAGTCCCAGGAAGGTGGAGACAGGTATAGCTATGACTGCCTATGTCTCCCAACCCCACCCTGTTTCTCATACTGGCTGGACAGAAGAAACAAAGTAGAAAGAGAAGTGAAAACTTTCTGGTATTTGGGATGCTTTCCTTAGAAGTAAACCAGCAGAGTGCCTAAAAGAGCATTATTTTCCTTTTGTAGGTTGAAGCAGGTCACTAGTTCAGATCTGCACCCTCGTGTCTCCATCAGTCTCCCAATGGGGAATTATCCCCATTCCTTGGGGTCTGGCTGTGAGAGCTACTGAGGGCTGGTCACAACATCGTGCATGGCCAGTGCACCGAACTTTGACCTTTGTGGAGTTATATTTGAACTGGAATGCCAAATAATAAGAGGCAATGAAGGATAGATAAATCAATACCTGATGAGCTGCACTCTGTTTTAACTTAAAAAAAAAAATTATCTTTTATTACAAACAACAGTCAGGATGTTAATTTATCACATGGTTTATCCTTTATTTTGTTTCCAACTCCATCAAATGGCATCTTAAGATGGGTCAGATTAGAGCAATAGAGATTTGAAACTGAATTATAAAAAATATACTCCAAAAATTGCCACAAAGAAGAAGAAAAGGTAAAAAAAAATTAAAAAATTAAGCTTCACATCTGGTCTTACGCTCAATCAATATTAACAAGGGCACACAATGTGCCAGGAACTCTGCTAGAAGCTGAGAACAAATCCTGGTTTTGCTCATTGCCAGCTGTATAAATAGTGTAAGCTTCAAAAAATTGGATCTGTAAAACAGAGATAATATTTCTATTATTGAGTAATTGTGGGAATTAAATATGCTAATTTCTGTAAAGTCCTTGGAATAATGCCTGACACATTAGTAAGTGTTCAGTAAATATCAACTATTAATATTTTGATGAATTTTCTCTAAGGTATTTGTTTTATGTTCTTGTCATCTGGCTTTGTTTCAATGGGTCTGATTCCAATGATCATGAGTCTTCACCCACCTGCACAAGCTGAACAGAGCCCAGGTCCTGAGTTAAATGAAAAAGTCTGGTTCCATGACCATATGCTTTATTGAGAACAATGTGTATTATTGACTCCACATAAGTTTGGGGTGTCTCATGGACTTGGAAATTTTCATATAGAAGGTAACAGTTAACACAAACTTCAACATTACAACAGAAATAAGATAATTTAGTGCTTAAATAGTGAAGGGAGATGGGGGTGACATAGCTTGTGGTGTGTCAGGGCAGATTCTCTGTTTAGAAGAAGGTGGAGACTCTGCACGCTGTCTCATATTTCCATAGCTCTCAGTGATGACAGATTGGGGAAAGCAGAAACTTGGCTTTAATCTCAATCAGTGGCATGCTGGTCAATGCTTAGGAACTGGTTCTCTGAAACAACAAAATACCAATTTTTTTTCTGATAATTCTATCATTTTATGATTTTCATGGTGTAAATAATCCCACCAAGGCCAATTCTGAGCTATCAGTGTGAAGTCACACAATGTGTATTTTGGAAAAGAAGCCGCAGAGAGTTCTGGAGAGGTGGTCGGAGCCAGCTCTAGCGCGTCGCTCTGTCAACTTCTCACTGACTCTCTGAACTTGGATAATTTGTTTCTAATCCTGTTTCCTTACCTGTAAAGTGGAGACTTTGAATCCTGCCTGTAGTATTGATGAAAAGGTTAAATGAGATAATACATGAAAGCTCTCAACCTAGGATTTGCATAAGATAAAAACTAAGACAAAACCTGTTGCCATCAAGTCAATTCCGACTCAGTGACCCTATAGGACAGAGTAGAACTGCCCCATAGAGTTTCCAAGGAGTGCCTGGTGGATTCAAACTGCCGACCTTTTGGTTAACAGCCATGACATTTAACTACTACGCCACCAGGGTTTCCTTGCATAAAATAGAGGTTCAAAAGTACTAGTTTCTCCCTTTTCTCCTTTAGTTGAAATCTGGATATCAGGAGTACTCTGGAAACCCAGACATGAAAACAGTAGTATGAAGGCAGGGCAATACCAGAAAAGTGTTACAGACCTCTAAAGATTCGCAATTAGTTAACTTATTTGCATAGATAACTCCAAATTAGACCTGAACATAAGTACAAAGGCATAGGCCATTTTGTTTTATGTGTCTTCACATGTGATGTTCTTTCTACTAAGGTGAAGGAATATTCTTTTGGGGTAAAAATTATATTCCTCTTTAAAGGCTTGCATGTATTAAGTCCATAACCCATTACTTTGAGGAACTGATTAATTGACTTGAAAAACAAAAAACATAATGTACAGTTAAAAAAAAAAGATTTAATTTCTGGTCTTGTTCATTTTGCATCTAAATTTTAAATCAGACTGTCCACCCAGACATGAGTAATAGTGAGCTGTCCTCATTCCAGGCTGCACGTGCCAGTACACTGGGACCCTTGCTTTCCCCCAAACTTGCTTTGCCCCTGCTCCATTGTCATTCATTACATGCTTTCTCTTACTTAGTAGCAGAATCTCCCATTTCTGGTCCTGAATTGCTCTTTGAAATTCATACCTAAAAACAGCCTCTCTAGATTTAATCTGTGTGTTATTTACTAAGGACTTGGCTTGATATGGATTTATTTTCTATTTCTTTTTGTCTAGCCAATTTTTTTTTTTTTTAGCCAATTTGAAAACAATGCTTAGAGTTACACATACTAATAAGGAGCTAGAATAATAACCATCATATATTTTTATACATATGCTAAGCATAGAATATTTATTAATCTTCTGAGATAGATACTATTAAATTAATTAAGGTTCTGAAATATTAACCTCAAGTCACATAGATATGTTTAGCCCATTCTGTAATATTCAGCCTATCCTTACCTTTTCCTACTTACCCTCCTTCAAGTCTTGAAATGTGACACTGAATAACTTTCTGAATGTCTACTAAGTATCAGTCACTAGGTCATACACTAAAAAAACAAAACCCAAACCCTTTTCCATCAAGTGGATTCCTATGGTAGATAAAATAGAAAATACCAGTCTTCATTCTACCTGATCTTTGGTCAACCTTCTGTACACTTCACATCTGCCTCGTTGTTAAGATATTCAATTCTTTTGTCTTCCATAACCTAACTCTTCCCTCTAGCATTCCTCTCCGCTATTCTTGCTTCTCTTTCACCTTCCTATCTCTGGCATTAAATGTTAGAGTTGCTATCCTAAGCCCTCTTGTCTTATTCTGTGTTCTTCCCTTAGGTGATATCACAACACATCCGCAACTTCGATTACCACCTTATGATACCCAAACTTATGAAGTCCCTGGCTGGTGCAAAAGTTTAAGTGCTTCGTCACTAGCTGAAAGGTTGGCAGTTTGAATCCACCTCAGGAAGCAGGCTTGGTGATCTGGTTCCGAAAGGTCACAACTTTGAAAATCCTACGGAGCAGTTCTACTCTAAACACAAGGGATGATCATGAGTTGGAATTGACTCAATGGCAACTAACAACGATGACAACCCAAATTTATGTTATAGGCTAGATTTATCCTCTGAGCTCTAGATCTGTTTATACTACTGCAACTTGATATCAACTCCCGGATATTTCAAAGCCATACATGCGAAGCCAAATAATGATCTGTCCTATCAAAATATCTTCCAGAATTCTCTCTCCCCATCCATCTTACTGCAACCAAACTTGACATATCCCTCTCCATCACTGCCATATCTAACACATCATCAAGTACTGTCAATTTTTAGCTATTAAATGTTTACTGAATCATCCACTTTTCTCCATTTCCACCAAATCGATCTAAGCTAACATCCTTTCCCATCTAGACTATTATAGTGACCTCCTAACTAGTATTCCTGACTTGCTTTTATATTTTCCTATTCATACTCCTTGTTGCCACTAACCTATTGATCTAATTGTTGTTGTCAGGTTCTGGCTCATAGAGACCCTATGCACGATAGAACTGAAACACTGCCTGGTGCTGCACCATCCTCACAATTGAACCCATTATTGCAGCCACTGTGTCAATCCATCTCACTGAAGGTCTTACTCTTTTTCACTGACCCTCTACTTTACCAAACATGATGCCCTTCTCCAGGGTCTGATTCCTCCTGATAACATGTCCAAAGTATGTGAGTCATAGCCTTGCTGTCCTTGCTTCTAAGGAGCATTCTGGTTGTACTTACCTATCTAATTACCTATTAATTAAAATATAACATTTACTCGTGTTGTACAAAGCAGAAAAAAGAGCTAGGCTAATTACCTGGGAAACCAGTTCACCTAAAAGGCATTTGCTTCTGTAAACCTGTAAAAGTTTTGAAAAAAATAAAGTCTGTCATCACTTTAAATATTTCATGCCACTCTTTTTGCTTTTGTGGTTTCTAAACAGAAATCTACAGACTTCTTATCCTTGATCTTCTGTACTTAAGGTTTTTTTTTTCTGGCTTCTTTTAAGATTTCCATTTCTTTGACTTTCTGCAGGTTAAATATGATAGGCCTGGATGTAGTTTTTTTGTTTGTTTATTGAAGTTATGCTGCTTTGTATTCTTTGATTTTCTCCACTGGTGGTTTGGTGTCTGACAATAATTTTGAAAAAGATTCAGCCATTATTACTTAAAATATTTCTTCTGTCCCTTTCTCTTTTTCTTCTGAGATTCCTATTATGCATAAGTTGCACCTTTTGTAATTGTCCCACAGTTCTTGGACAGCCTGTTCTCTTCCTTCCTTCCTTCCTTCCTTCCTTCCTTCCTTCCTTCCTTCCTTCCTTCCTTCCTTCCTTCCTTCCTTCCTTCCTTCCTTCCTTCCTTCCTTCCTTCCTTCCTTCCTTCCTTCCTTCCTTCCTTCCTTCCTTCCTTCCTTCCTTCCTTCCTTCCTTTCTCTCTCTCTCTCTTTCTTTCTTTCTTCTTTCTCTCTCTCTCTCTCCCTCCCTCTCTCCCTCCCTCCTTCCCTCCCTCCTTCCTTCCTTCCTTTTTCTTTCAGTCTTCTTTCTCTTTCTGTGTTACAGTTTGGGGAGCATCCATTGGCATATATTCAAGCTCACAGATTCTTTCCTTGGTTGTACTCAGTCTGTCGGTGATTCCATCAAAGGATTGTTCTTTTTCTGTTGCAATGTTCTTGATTTCCAGCATTTCCTTTTGATTCTTTCTTAGAGTTTTACTGTCTCTTTTTACACTACCCATGTGTTCTTGCATGATGCCCACTTTTTTTCCTTAGATCTCTTAGCATATTAATCATACCTATTTTCAATTCCTGGTTTGATAGTTTAAAAACCTCTGCCATATCTCAGTCTGATTTGGATGCTAGTCCTGTCTTTTCAGATTGAAATTAATGCCTTTAGCATGTCTTTTAATTTTTTGGTGAAAGAAAGGCATGATACATTGGGTAAAAAGAACTGAGGTATAGAGGCCTTTGGTGTGAGGTTTTATTTTTATCTGGCTAGGAGTTGTTCATGAGTAGTGCAAGTGGCTGATGCACTCAGCTATTAACTGAAAGTTTGGAGGTTAACAGCCCCTCCAGCTACACCCCAGAAGAAAGACATGGTGAACTACTTCTGAAAAATTAGCCATTGAAAATACTACAGATAAGTCAAGCACATAATGACAAATATTATATGATACCTCTTTTATAAGAACCCAAGAAAAGACATATATAAAGAGACAGTGCTCACTGGTGGTTACCAGGGGAGAAGGGGAGGGAAGGGGAAGTGCACTATAGATTTATGAATACGTGTTATGTTTGGTGATGGGAAAAATGACACTGAATGTGGGCATAGTGAGCACAGCATGATAAAATTAAATGATGCTACTGAGAAACACTCATTAGAAAAGGATGCCTGTACCAAATAATTTGACATGTAAGAGGGCAAAATGCCAACAAAGAACAAAATAGGAGTCTAGGATCATATAAATAGGCATAAGTGTTTAAGGGTAGATACAGGTGTACACATATATAGAAATATTTAAATGTACATGTAAATACAAATATGTATAGGCAGGCACAACATTCATTGAAGACATAACTACTGATACTCCTCGGACATAACCAAACACCTTTCAAAATTGGGTTTCTAGTTTGAAAGTTTAGGACCATATTTTCATGGGATAACTCAGTTGTCAAATGGCATAATATAGCTCACAAAGTTCATGTTCTGCATCCTAGCGAAATGAGTAGCATCTGGGGTCTTAAAAGCTTGCAAGTGGCCATCTAAGATATAGCTATTGGTCTCTACTTGTCAGGATCGAAAGAATAAGAAAGTAACCAAAATCAGAGAAAAGAAACAAATCAACAAAGCTGGTAGCCTACGGATCCATGACCTCAACAATCTGAGACCAGAAGAACTAGATGATGCTCAGCTGTTACCACTGACCAACCTGACAGGGGACACAATGATCTTGGTTAGAATGGGAGAAAAATGCAGAACAAAACTCAAATTCTTAAAAAAGACCAGACTAACTGGACCACCTGAGACCAGAGTACTCCCTGAGACTATCACCTGAGACACTCTTTAAACTTTGAATCAAAACTATCCCTTGAGATCAACTTTAAACAGAAAAGCAGAGTGACACATAAAATAAATATCATCTGTTAGATCAGTGTGCTACTAAGAAACCATTTGTATGAGACCACAAGATCAACATTTAATCCAAAGCAAAGATAAGAAGATAAAGGGGTAGGGAAACTGGAGTACTGAAAATGGGACAACCGGAACATAATTAAGAGAATGTTAACATATGAGAAAAATGTAACTAATGTCGCTGATCAATTTGTGCGGAAATTGTCAAAGGAGAACCTAACTTGGTGTGTAAACTTTCACCAAAAACACAATAAAATATTATTTAAAAAAAATCCAAAATGATGCACGGTTCTACTCTGCGACACATGCAATTGCCATGAGTTGGAATTGACAGAACTTCTAAAAAAATTTTTTAGCCATTTTGATGTATTATTCTAATAAAGTATTTTTAAACTAACAATATTTTTATTGTGAAAACTTTATTTTTATTATGTTTTAATAATATTTATTTTTGGTGAAATTATACCGGACAAAAATATGAACCCATTTAACAATTTCTACACATACAGGTTAGCGACATCAGTTACATTCTTCACTTCACATCAACAATCTCACTCTGTTTAAATTGTTTCATCACCTTCAACTTAGACTCACTGCTCCCTTAGCCTTCTTATATACTATATATTCACTGTTGTCAATTTGATCTCATATATATCATCTTTTAAGAGAGCGCAATACTCAAGGCATCTCTTCCTTACTAACTGAGCTAAATTTTTTAAAGAATATCTCAGGGCAAGAATTTCCTGGGTTCCTCCAGACTCAGTGAGCCCAGTAAGTCTGGAATCTTTAAGAATCTGAAGTTCCGTTCTACATATTTCTCCCTTTTATCAAGATTCATGTATTGCGGCCATGATCAAAAAAATTGTTAATAGGAGCTGAGCATCATCCAATGACAGAGGCAGTTGTTCCAGGATGCAACAAGCAACTTTTTTTTTTTTTTTTTTTAGCTAGGAGTTACTCTATATTTACTATTAGCTATAGGTGTAAAAAAAAAAATTTTTTTTTTTTTTTTATAGATGTAGTGTCGCTATGAGTCGGAATTGACTCGATGGCAGTGGGTTTGGTTTTTTTTCCGTTATAGGTGTAGGTGTCAGAAAATAAAATTCTCTCTTCATTTGTACCTCCCCTCTTGTCTTTAGGTTTTCCTGGATACTGTCGATGTGATGGTAAGAAGTTGGGTGGTAAGGATTTCCTCTATAAGTCTATGATTAACACTCAGTCAATTCAGACTGTGTTCCTGGGCTGTGACCTTTGCAAGTGCTTCTCAGTTTTTGTTTGTCTGCTTCACTTCTTAGGTAAGACATGAAGGCTGGAGTGGGCAGGATTTGTAAATTTCCCTTCTCCTGTCAGGTTGTTGTTGTCAGGTGCCATCAAGTCAGTTCTGACTCACAGTGACCCTATGTACAACAGAAGGAAACACTGCCCAGTCCTGCACCATCCTCACAATCCTTTCTATGTTTGAGCCCGTTGTCGCAGCCACTGTGTCAATCCATCTCATTGAGGGTCATCCTCTTTTTTGCTGCTCCTTTACTTTACCAAGCATGATGTTCTTCTCCAGGGACTGGCCCCTTCTGATAACATGTCCAAAGTATGTGAGATGAAGTCTCACCATCCTTCCTTCTAAGGAACAGTCTCACTGTACTTCTTCCAGGACAGATTTGTTCATTCTTCTGGCAGCCCATGGTATATTCAATATTCTTTGCCAACGCCATAATTCAAAGGCAAAGAATGCATGTACATGAGGTGATTGAAAATACCATGGCTTGGGTTAGGCACAACTTAATTGTCAAGGTGACAATTAAGGTGACATCTTTGCTTTTTAATGCTTTAAAGAGGTCTTCTGCAGCTGACTTGCCCAATGCAATACATCATTTGACTTCTTGGCTGCTGCTTCCATGGGCATTTATTGTGAATCCAAGTAAAATAAAATCCTTGACAACTTCAATATTTTCTCCATTTATAATGATGCTGCGTATTGGTTCAGTTGTGATGATTTTTGCTTTCTTTGTGCTAACACCATTGAAGGCTGTAGTTTTGGATCATCAGTAATTTTCTTTTGAGGGTAATCTGTTGTTAATGAGAATTGAGAACTCTGAGAATATTTCAAAATGTTTACCTCTCCCTTCCCTCTGCCAGAAGTATGAAGGGATTTTTCAAGTATCTTCATAGTGAGATCTGATGGGGCTCCTGGAAAGAAACTCAGGAAAGTATGGACTCTACACCAAGGCAGTGCCTACAGGAGTTTTTATCTCTGGTGCTAGAGCTACTTCATGCACCATGATTAAGCATTATCTTGATGATTAAAAACAAGGGACATTACTTGAAAGGTATTAGTCAAGTAGGTTAAAAAAAACAAAAACTCTTCGTTGTCAAGTCGATTTTGACTTATAGCGACTTATAGGACAGAGTAGAACTGCCCCATACAGTTTCCAAGGAGAGCTGGTGGATTTGAACTGCTAAACTTTTGGTTAGCGCCAGATGCTTAATCACAGTGCCACCAGGGCTCCATCAAGTAGATTAATGGCAACAATAAGAATGTACTGGAAAAAGTAAGAACAGAGTCAGGAATACCAGTTAGAAGGTTCTTATAATAGTTCTGATGAGAAACGATGTCATCTTAGATGACGTTGGTGGAAATGGAGAAAAGTGGATGGATTTGGTACATATTTAGGAACTAAAATTGACAGGGTATGATAACGTGTTGGGCATGAGAGTATGGAAAAGGATGTGTCAACTTAGGTTTCAGGTTCGTAGAGAGAATACTGAAAGATGACCATATTTGGATGAAACGGGCCATTAGTTTGCTTTTGCAGATGTGGCTTTGAAATATGCAAGAGGTGATATCGAATTGCAGTTTTATAATCTGTTCTACTACCCCACAAAGGTGCTAAAAACTCTAAGTGTTACCACTCTTTCCAAGTTCATGTCATACCAAACCCTTTCCAATGACCCTGTCAGTCAGCTTGGCCTCAGGGTCTTTTTTAATTTCTATGTAGAGGTTCTTAACTGGAGATGTTATGGTTCCCTGAAGGTGTTTCAAAATGTAGGGGAGAATTTAATTGCCATAATAAGAGGTAAGACCCAGATTTTCTTGCCTTTACTGGACAAAGGCCAGGAATGCAAAATGGCCTGCCGTGTAGGCAAAATTCTGCCCATAGCACCTCTGTCAATAAACATATTTGGAGTGCATGAGCCATCCCCCCATTGGCCTTCACAATTGCTACTCCCTCTTCCTTGAACGGAAACTCTGGTGGCGTAGTGGTTAAGTGCTACAGATGCTAACCAAAACGTAAGCAGTTCAAATCCACCAGGCACTCCTTGGAAACTCTATGGGGCAGTTCTACTCTGTCCTATAGGGTTGCTATAAGTCAGAACCGACTCACTGGCAGTGGGTTTGGTTTTTGGTGGTTCTTCCTTGAACAGTATTCCCTCCCCTCCTCTCTTTAGACTTTTGGTGAGTTGTTACTTTACAAGGAAGGCTTGACCTTCCCAATGCATCTTAGTATCATGTGCCATTGCTTCAGAGCTCTTCTCACAGCTTTACAGTCAGGCATTTATTCATGTGATCATTTGGTCAACGTCTATTTTCTCCAGAAGTCTGTAAGGTTTCATGTTGACAAGAATCACACCTGCTTTTGGTAATGCCTGTATCCCCAGCACCTGAAAGAGTTCCTGGTACATGGGGACACTCAGGGAGTTTTTGTTGATTGTGCAAATGAATGCATGCATGAATGACACAGCCCCTGCTCTCAAGGGACTTGCTGTATGGCTGGAAATAGAGAACAGAGCCTGTGATCAGAATCCCGCGTCACCAGCTGTAGTTGGGTCCTGCATGTCACCACATAGGGGTAATAGGGGGCACCTGTCTCAATGTTGGCACAGTGAATCCAGTTGTGCTGAGAGGTGGGCTGGGATGAAAGATTTCACATAGACATGTATTTTAGAGCCTGGAATCTCTCAAAACAAAAGTTTAGCACTGGTGAGAGGATGGTTGCTTCAAACATCTCTCTTGGAAGTGTCTCTTTGAGAATTCTGAAGTCTCTCAAGTAATTCCAGCACACATCAGCTCCATGGCAACTATATGTGCTTTCTTTCCAGGGGGTTTGGAGCACCCATGGACCATGGAATCCTGCTTTTCAATTTGCTCCCACAGCAAAGAACCAGTGGTCTGTTAGAGAACAAAAAAAGAAGGGAGTGAGGGGTCAGACACTGATCAGAGCAGGCTTGGGAGATTGCAAGTGAAAGGGTAGAGAATGAAGGAGGAAGGAAGCTGAAGCAACTGGAGATGAGGGAGAGTAGGAAATAAAAGAGAAGTCAGCTTTAAAATAAGTTCCCATGTTGAAAAGAAAATTCTGTTGCCCTCATTTACAGGGACACCCAGGGCAGACAGGAGCCTCAGGATATTATATCTTTAAATCTTTAATTGAGTACTGCAAAAGATCACAATTAAGCTTTTCAAAATATAATGTTTAAGTTAAAAAGAATCCTTGGGGACTGACACTATTGAATCTTCTAGCCTGAACCAATGTCCTTATTAAAAACAGGAGGGGATGATGGTACAAATTCATAATTCCTGAGTCACTGGTTAAAGGAAGTATTCAGGCCCCCTGGCCCTCTGCTAATGGGCTGGAAATGAAGAAGAAGGACAAGGAGATAGAGATATGCTCTATTCAAGTCTAACTCCACAACGGAGATGCTTACCCAGAAAGGCAACACCATTCCTAATGCCTGTGAAAATAAAAGACAAGGGAATTATGTTTAGATGCCTTGATCTTTATTCCACCTCTGCCTTTGCATTCTTAAATTCTGTTAATCTGCAAATCGGTTTGTATATTCACTTCTAGGCCCTAGATGTTAGCTGTTGTTACGCCCATGTCTATTCCTACTCATGGCAACCCCAGGTGCGCAGAGTAGAACTTCACTATAGGATTTTGAAGCAGATTGCAGGCCTGTCTGCCAAGGTACCTCTGGGTGGGTTAGAACTGCCAACCTTTTGGCTACTAGCAGAGTGTTTCACCATTTGTGGCTTGGCCTAATACTGCCTTTGCCTTCCATGGTCTTAACAAAAAACTAATTGCAGTCCGGTTGATTTTGGCTCAGGGCGACTCCATGTCTGTTACAGTAGGACTGTGATCAATATGGCTTTAAATAGCTGATTTTTCCAAAGTAGATCGCCAGGACCTTCTTCTCAGGTGCCTCTGAGTGGACTCTAACACTCAACCTCTCAGTTAGCAGCCAAGTGCCTTAATTGTTTGCACCACCAAGGGACTCTACCCCAAGGGCTTAACTCCTGGATATTCAGATCAGTGTTGCTCTGTGCTGATAATTTGTCTTTTTCCTGATCCTGAAATGTTGGACTGTGGTCTGGTACTCCTTAACTTCTGATTGCTCTTATAATTTTCTTCCTTCTTCCTGTCCATGAGTCTCACTAATTCTTATAAGCATGGATACTCATTTTCTTTGAATGTGTGGAGCTCTGCCCAGTGTCTGGAAGGTAGAAGCAAACTGAAGAACCCTGGTCCAGCAACTTGGCATTTCATCATGTTTCTTCTTGTTGTTCACCTTGCCTTTTCTGATCTTTTAACCATAGCTCTCATATTCTTTTGCCCATTTCAGTGTAACCAAGCACATGGGGGTAGTCAAGATTTCTGTCCAATGGTCTAAGAAAACTACAAAAAAGTCTGTACTGCCTTGCAAGTTTACTTAGGCCTGGAATCCTAATGCTGAACTGTACAGCACTGAGCTGAGCAATCATGGCTGTCTCCAAGTCTTCCCGAATTCCTGCTTGGACTTCCATTGATTTCTGAGTCTAGGAGGGCCTGGTACCGTGTTCTACATGAGTAACCAATGGAACCTATCACACTGAATCACAGCTTTCCTGGACATCCACTCATTGCCTTCAACATCTTCTCACGAGGCTTCAAAAGGCTCTTCTGACACTAGTCTACTAGTTCCATTAGGTGGTTTTCCAACTTGTCAGCTGCAAATTTGAGTATATTTCTGATTTCTGGAAGTATACTCTTTTTGATCAAAGTTCTTACAGTTATTGGGTTTCTCATGGAGGTTTCTTGGCTCCACCCTGGCTTGGGGTGAATATTAGATATAGCTTGCCTCTATTTATTGCTTCTAACTTGTTCCTATAGTCTTGCGTTGTACCTTGTGACCCGTTGTGCTGCAATCTCTCTATATAGTTCAGCACAGCTCACACTCCTGGGAATTAGATGGACACACGTTTACTGTTCATTTCCCCAAAGCCAACCCTGGCTTCTTTAGAAATACCACATTATCTCCATCAAGAACAAAGCTCCTGGATACCCAGTGTCTCCTTTCCCAACCCATGTGGATGTAGCTCTACCTAAGGATCATTTTCTATATGGTTCTTCAGATTTCTCCAGGTATAACATTAATTATATCTCAAACAATTAATTCTGTATTGTCACCACAGAGTTCACCATACAGAATGAAGCATTAAGAAAGCCAACAAATATTTTATTGACGGACATTCAAGTTGTTTCTAATATGCTGCTATTGCAATAATGCTGCAATGGATAACCTTAAGAATATTTGTTGAGTAAATGATGAATCATTACCAAAAAGTATTATTTTTCAGTTACTAAAAACAAAATAAGATTCATTTATATTAAATTATATAATGCAATTTATTGGATGAATTGTTAAGTGTAAAGAATTAAGGTATATATATATATATACATATATATGTGCACATATACATAACTGGGTTTACTGGGTATACATACATATATATACTGTGTTAAGTTTATGTGTCAGCTTGGCTGGGCCATGATTCTCAGTGTTTTGGCAGTTGTATAATGTTGTGATCACTTTCCTGTTGATATTTGATATGTGATCACCCCCATGATGGAATCCACTGAGTGGTACCAGCAGGAGTGGGGCCTGTGGCGGCTCACCACCACCTCAGCCTTCATCTTTCTTCTTTCTACCACCTACATCCTTCCTGCTCACCTTCCAAGTGTTGTTGGCTTGTTCTGGATCCAGCAGCTGTACCTTGTCTGACATATGGTTCTTGGGACTTGAGCTGGCAGCTTACCTGTCTATCTTGGGATTTGCTGATCTTCACAGCCTGCTAGCAAGAGTCCTGCTCCCCAACCTGCCTATCTTGAGTTTGCCATCCCCTGCAGCTAAGTGACTCAGCAGAAACCTTGTGGTCTTGCATGCAGACTTTTGGGATTCTTCGACCTTCACAACCTGTGATAGGGATCCCTGCTCTCCTACCTGCTCATCTTGAGCTCACCAGCTTCTGCAGCTCGGTGAATTGGGAAAGGACTCAATCCTGATCCAAGGACTTGAGGCATTCCAACCCCTACAATCACATGAGCTGTCTCTTTAAATCTCTCTATTTATGTTTATACGCATTACTGGTTTTGCTTCTCTAGAGAACCCAGGCTAAGACACATATATATATACATATGTACATATATACATACATACCTACATATATACATACATGCATATATATATATATGTATATATGGACACACACACACACAGGCATACCTCGGAGATATTGTGGGTTCAGTTCCAGACCACCAAAAGAAAGCAAATATCACAATAAAGCAAGACTTTTTTTTTTGTTTTTGGTTTCTTAGTACATATAAAAATTACATTATACTATGTTGTAGCCTATTAAGTGTGCAATAGCATTATGTCTAAAAAACAATGCGCACAAATTAATTAGAAAATACTTTATTGCTAAAAAAGGTTAACCACAATCTTAGCCTTCAAGAAGTGTAATCTTTTTGATGGTCGAGGGTCTTGTCTTGATGTTGATGGCTGCTGACTGATTGTGGTGGTGGTTGCTGACAATTAGGGTGGTTTTGGCAATTTCTTAAAAAAAGATGACAAAGAAGCTTGATGCATTGGTTGACTCTTCCTGTCACAAAAGATTTCTCTGTAACATGTGATGCTGTTTGATAGCATTTTACCCACCATAGAACTTCTTTCAAAATTGGAGTCAATCCTCTCAAATCCTGCTGCTGCTTTATCAACTAAGCTTATGCAATATTCTAAATCCTTTGTTGTCATTTCAACAATGTTCACAGCATCTTCACCAGGAGTAGATTCTGTCTCAAGAAATCACTTTTTTCATCCATAAGAAACAACTCCTCATCCATTAAAGTTTTGTCATAAAATTGCAGCAATAATAAGACAAAATCTTAAGACTTGAAAGTGGAAATTACACCTGATCCATGGACTACGGAGCAGATCTTGTGTTAGTAGGCATGAAAACAACATTAATCTCCTTGTAAATCACCATCAGAGCTCTTGGGTGACCATGTGTATTGTCAATGAGCAGTTATATTTTGAAAGGGGTCTTTTTTTCTAAGCAGCATGTCTCAACAGTGGGTTTAAAATATTCAGTAAACCATGTTGTAAACAAACGTTCTGTCACCCAGGCTTTGCCCTTCCATTTATAGAGTGCAGGCATAGTTGATTTATCACAATTCTTAAGGGCCCTAGGATTTCCTGGATAGTAAATGAACATTGGCTTCAACTGAGCCTCGGCTTCATCCTAAAGTCACCAACTGCATTAGCCCCTAACAAGAAAGTCAGCCTGTCCTTTGAAGTTTTGAGGCCAGGCATCGGCTTGTCTTCTCTAGATATGAAAGTTTTAGATGGCATCTTCTTCCAGTATAAAGTTTTTTCATCTACATTGAAAACTTGTGGTTTCATGTAGCCACCTTCATTAATTTTCTTACCTAGACCTTTTGGATAACTTGCTGCAGGTTCTACATCAGCACTTGCTCCTTCATCTTGCACTTTTATGTTATAGAAACGGTTTCTTTCATAAACCTCATGAACCAACCTCAGCTAGCTTCAAACTTATCTTCTGCAGCCTCCTCACCACTCTCAGCCTTCATAGAACTGAAGAAAGTTAGGGCCTTGCTCTGGATTAGCCCTTGGCTTAAGAGAATGTTGTGGCTAGTTTGATCTTCAATGCAGGCCACTGAAACTTTCTTCATATTAGCAAGAAGTCTATTTCACTTTCTTATAATTTGTGTGTTTACTGGAGTAGCACTTTTAATTTCCTTCAAGAATGTTTCCTTTGCATTCATAACTTGGTTAACTGTTTGGGGCAAAGGCCTAATGTTTGGCCTATCTCGGCTTTTGACACACCTTCCTCACTAAGCTTAATCACTTCTAGCCTTTGATTTAAAGTGAGAGACATGTGACTCTTCCCTTCACTTGAACACCTAGAGGCCATTGTAGGGTTATTAACTGGCCTGATTTCAATATTGTCATGTTTCAGAGAATAGGGAGTCCCGAAGAGAGGGAAAGAGATGGAAGAATAGCTGGTCAGTAGAGCAGTCAGAACACACACATTTATTGATTAAGTTTGCCATTCTATATGGACATGGTTCATGGCACCCGAAAGTAATTCTATAGTAACATCAAAGATCACTGATCACAGATCACGATAACAGATAATAATAATGAAAAAGTTTGAAATATTGTGAGAACTGCCAAAATGTGACACAGAAACAAGATGTGAGCACATAACATACTGTTGGAAAAATGGCACAGATAGACTTGCTTAACACAGAATTGCCACAAATTTCAATTTGTAAGACACACAGTATCTGTGAAGCACAAAAAAGTGAAGCAAAATAAACTGTATATACAGTTGTTGTTGTTGGCTGTAATAGAGTTGATTACAACTCATAACAACCCCACGTAACAGAATAGAACTACACAGTAGGGTTTTCTTTTCTATAATCTTTATGGAAGCAAATTGCCAGGCCTTTCTCCCATGAAATCACTGGGTGGTTCAAACCAACTACCAACCTACTGTTTAATCACTGCACCATCACGGTATATATATATATATATATATATATATATATATATATACACACATATTTTTTTTTTCCGAAAAGAAATACAGGACGAATAAGGACAAATAAAACTGAATCTAAGGAAAACGTTTACCTGTGGATTAGAAAAGGATAAGCAGTATAGGAATGTAAGTAAGAATGTTTTGCACATGCCTTTGTATATAGTCTTAACATTAGAATGAGATATGTGTTTTATGTAATCACAAATTGAAGTAAAAGCTAAAAACATGAAAAAGCAAACACACAAGTAGATTTTTTAAAGAGGGAGAAACAAATCTAACTAGAAATCAAATTGCCAAACTCAAGACAGATAAGGACTCAAATAACTGTTGAAGAATTATGTGGTTTCTTGTCTGACATGTAAAGAGCTTAGAAGTCATCATCCTTTTCCTCACAACAAAAAAAGAGCTGAAAAACTGAAGATTAATAGCTCTTGTTAGGTCTTTGAGAGAATTGAGATCACAAGGTATCTTAGATTGGATTCTCTAGAGAAGCAAAACCAATGAAGCATATAAATATACGTATATAGAGAGAGATTTATATCAAGGAAATGGCTCATGAGATTGTAGAAGCTGTGAAGTCCTAGGTCCCTGGGTCAGGCTAGAGGCTTCTCCTGGCTCGTGTAGTTGCAGTGGCTGGTGAACCCAGAAAACAGGCCTCTGGCTCACAGACTGTGGAGAATGACAAATTCCAAGATGGGCAGGTAAGCTACTAGCTCAAATTCTAAGATCTGGAGATCAGATGAACAGGAGCCAGCTGCAGAATCCAGAGCAAGCAAAAGCCAGCAAGCTTTGCCAGAAAGTCTACCTATATTGGATACAGGCCACACCGCCCAAGGAAATTTCCTTTCAAATGATTGACTGCTCATAACAGATCTCATCATGGAGGTGATGGAATTATAGTAGATCTCACTTTGGAGGGGATTACATCATTATGTAACTGTCAAACTACATCATAGTTGACACACAGCCTTAACCATGACACAGTGCAAACTATCACCTTGAAAACTGGAGATACAGACAGGCTTATACATAGAATCACCTCTTATTTGGAGTGGAAACCACTACTAGAGCTAGCATAAGGTAGGAATACTTAGAGGGTAATAACTAATTGCTGGAGACTGAGTGTGGACTAGCTAGAGAGATGGAAACTTCTAAGGCCTAGCTTCATGGGAGGGAACTCACACTTCCGTAGGAGCCTTAGGAGTTTCCATCTCACTATCTAGACTAGTCCACAGTCTGCCTCCAGCAATTAGCTATTACCCTTTAAGAATTCCTGTCTTATGCTAGGTCTATTGGTGGTTTCTACTCTCAGTAAGAGATGATTCTGTGTATTCGCCTGTCTGTTTCTGTAGTTCTCATTGTGATTCTCTGTGAAAAATCCTATCCTGCTGTGGCTGGGAAAGGGGAAAAGAAACAATTTTGGAGTAGTGCTCTCTTTTCCTTGGCCACGGCCTGACCTCAAAGGAAACTACTTACCAGAGCCTGACCAATGTGGGTTTTATCAGAGCCTAACAGACATGGTGACAGACAAATATTCAAATGAAGACCTCTCAGGACAGACTCATACTTGGGAGAAGAAAATTACCGAGATCCATCCCTCTCTGATCTTCCTGTTTCACCTAAAGTATATATAAAAAAAAAAATCTGAGAAGCACTTCTGAAAGTGACAACCCCAGGCACAGGCTCAATCAAAGGCTGAAACTCAAATCTGAGACTCAAATGATAAACATATAAATCACTTCCCCTCCCGAACACCTTCTGACCACATCAGCAACAGGGCTTTGCAGGGAATTAAATTGGGGGAGAGAACTTTATGATTTTCTTCTTATGCATCATGTCTAGCTTATAACAAAAAATTACAAGGTGTGTTAAGAGGTCAAGAACACTGTGCAGACAGGGCAAGCATCAGAACAGAAGTGAGAGACAGTAGAAATTTTGGAAATATCAGACCAGGAATTTTTTTTAAATGCTATAATTAATAGGTTCTGATGGAAAAGCTAGAAACATGATAAAAATGAGTACTGTAAGCAGAGAAATGAAAACTTTAATAAGAAATCAAAAGAAAATGCTACATATCAAAAACATAATAACAGGAAACAAATGTCTATGACAGACTCAGTTGACTAGGCATGACTGAACAAAGAATCAATGAACATGAAGATATGTGAATACAAATTGCTTAAACTGACAATGACTGAGAAAAAATAAAAATACTGAAAAAAGTGGAATAGAATATACAAGAACTGTGAGACAACTGGAAACCCTGGTGGTGTACAGTTAAGTGCTACAGCTGCTAATCAAAAGATCAGCAGTTCGAATCCACTAGGTACTCCTTGGAAAATCTGTGGGGCAGTTCTATTCTGCCCTATAGGGTTGCTGTGAGTTTGAATCGACTCAACAGCAAAGGGTTTGGTTTGGTTTTTTGGTTTGTGGGACAATTACAAAAGATATATACAAAATGGGAATAACAGAAGGAGAAGAAAGGAACAGAAGAAGTTGAAGGCATAATGGCTGAGAATTTTCCAAAGCTATTGCCAATAACCAAACCTCAGACTCAGGAAGCTCAAAGAATAATAGCAGGATAAATACCACAAAATTTAAACATAGATATATGGTATACAAAGTGTGGAAAATCAAAGACAAAGAAAAAATCTTGAAAGAAGTGTGCTTTCACTTGAGTTCTCTAGAGAAACAAAACAAGTGAAGTGCACATATACGTATATATAGAGAGAGAGAGAGAGGCAGAGACAGAGATTTTATTTCTAGGAAATGGTTCATGTGGTTGTAGAAGGTGGTAAGTCCAAAGTCCGTGAGACAGACATCAGTGTTTAGGCTTCTATAGAGTCACATAGCTGCAGTGGCTGATGAATACAAGATCTGCAGGTAAGATGGCAGGCTGCTGGCTCACAGGCTGTAGAAACCTAAGAATCCCAAGATCTTCAGACAATACAGCAGGCATCTCGCTCAAGTCCAAGAACAAGGGGTGAGATGATGACAAGCTGGATGCAGGACACAGAGTGAACAAAAGTCAGGAAGCTTTGCCAAAATGTCCACATATACTGGATGCAGGCCATACCCATAAGGAAACTCCCCTTACAACTGATTGGCTTCTCATGGCAGATCTTATTATGGAGGTGATGACATTTTATATCAGATCTCACCATGGAGGTAATTACAGAAGAGTAATTAGCCCAATGCCTGCCAAATTACATCATTACATAACTGCCAAACCCCTGAGAATCATGGCCCAGCCAAGTTGACACATAATAATAACCGGAACCATCACAAAGTGAGAAAAGAAAAAAAAAAATACTTTATCTATAAAGGATGAAAGGTAAGAATTGCATCAGACATCTCTTCGAAAACCATGCAATCAATAGAGAGTAGAATGTAATAGTTAATATGTTCAAGGAAATATCTCACTAACTTGGAATTCTACACCAACTTCAAATTGAAGGAGAAATAAAGACAAACAAAAATTGAGGCAATTTGTCCTCTATAGACCTGCTTTGAAAGAAATGTTCAATGAAATATTAACGGAAAGAAAATTCTGTAAGTCAAAAAAAGGAAAACAAATTAAACCCAAAGTAATAAAAAGAAGATAAATAGTAAAATTAGAGCAGAAATAAATGAAATTGAAAATAATAGAGAAAAATCAATGAAACTGAAAGCAAATTTGTCCAAATGATCAACATAATTAATAAACTCCTAGTCACATAAACAAAAAAAAAAGAGAGAGAGAGATACAAAGAACAAATTATTATTAGAAATGAAATCTATTCCATCAAAACTGATTCTATTTACATTAAAACATAATCAAAGAAACTGTGAACAACTCTATACTCACAAATTTGATTACTTAGATGAAATTGACCAATTCCTTGAAAGGCACAATCTACCAAAACTCACACAAGAAAAAAAAATATAATCTGAAGAGGCATACATCTACTTAAAAAATTAAATTAACCATTAATATCATTCCTAATAGCACTAGGCTCAGATTTCATTGGTAAAATCTACCATACATTTATGAAAGAAGTGATATCAATTTTCTACAATCTCTCCCAGAAAAAGAAGCAGAGGGAACACTTCCAAACTTTATTTTGTAGCCAGAATTATCCTAATAACAAAATTAGATAAATATATTATGAGAATGGAAAACTACAAACAAATATCTCTCATGAACATAGATGCAAAATTCCTCAAAAAAGTATTAGCAAATTAATTCAACAATGCAAAAAAAGATTTTTCACTGGAACTAAGTGGAATAAACTCTAGCTATGCAAGGCTGGTTCAGTGGCTGATGGGTTTGAACTGCTAACCTTTCGGTTAGCAACTGAGCGCTTAGCCACCGTGCCACCAGCGCTCCTCCAATTAATGTAATTCATCATATCAACAGTCCAAAGAAGAAAAAAATAATCTGATTATATCAAGAGTTTCAGAAAAAATCATTTGACAAAATATAACACCCTTTAATGATAAAAATTCTCAGTAAACAACAATTAGAAGGTAACTTCCTCAACTTGATAAAGAATATTTACGAAAAATCTATAGCTAACGTCATACTTAATGGTGAGAAACTAGATGTTCTCCCTCTAAGATAAGTAACAAGACAACTATGTCCTCTCTAACTCCACCTACTGAGCATTATTCTAGAAGTTCTAGCTAATGCAATAAGACAAGAAAAAAGAAATATGTGTACATAGATTCAGAAAGAAGAAATAAAACTCTTTTTGTTTGCAGGTGACATGAATGTGTATGTAGAAAATCCCAAACTAAAACTACACTGTTTACTTTAGCACAAGGTCTCTAATAATGTTTAACAGGTGTTCCTCCCACAAAAGTTTGAAAATTGTAACACACCATGCATATTTCCTATTAAGGACATTAAAGAGTCTTATTGTAAAAACATGTCTAATCTTATGAGTCTGAATTCTCTTGTTTGAACAAAAAGCCAGAGTCCCATAGGACACAGTACGGAGTAGGGTGATGTAGATAGTCAGGTGACTGAGAGATGAGAGAATTAACATGATTTGCTATGGTAGTATTTTAACCATTCAGCCTAACGATCTATAATCCTGAAGGTTTTTCCAAGGTGAGCTTTGGTTACTCAATTTAAAAGCTCTTTGCATAACTGTGGCTGCCATTGTATCAATCTGCAAATTATATTAGAGTGGAGTCACCACTGTCAGTTATTGTACCCAATATACTGTGGGGACTGTTGTAAATTAAACAAATTCTCTCCTCTCCCGTGTCCGAACAGCAAGACCCTGAGTTTGCTGTGCAGGAAGGCTGGCTGGATTCCAGAACTGATCTGAGGGAATGTATTGTCCAGATTTGACACTTTCTAGAGTGGGCTCTGACAATAGGACTAAATTCTGTTTTTGGACTTTAGGGTAAGACAGATATGTTTGAGTGTTTATTCAAATTCTTACTGGCTGTGTGATTTCCCCATTATCTCTGAGCCTCAGTTTTTATATTCAAAAAAATAGGAAAAATGTTTTCTAATTCAATGACTACATGAAATGACAATGAGGAAACCCATAAAACAATGCTTACCCTTAGGTTTTCTACATGTTCCATTTCTACTTCCTTTCTAGTAGACTTAGCTGTGCTGAGTAGGAACTATCATTTTCTGTACTGAATTTTCCTTATTGTATTTCAAACTATTTCCTCCCATATTTGAAACTTTTCAATATTGGATTTGTCCTCTAAACTTTCCTGCTTTTTCCATGCAATAGGTAATAAAATTCTCAGTTTTCCTACATAGAATAGACAGAATAATATTATGTTCCCGCATAAAAGTATTAAAGGAGAAGTAATAATAATAATGTTAATATTTGATTTTCCAGTCGTCATTAACTCCAACTCATGACAAGCCCGTGTGTGTCAGAGTAGAACTATGCTCCATAGGGTTTTCAATGGCTGATTTTTTTGATGTACATCACCAGGCTTTTCTTTTGAGGTGCCTCTGGGTGAACCCAACCTCCAACAATTCGGATAGCAGGCAAGTGCCTTAATCACTTGTCCTACCCAGGGACGCCATATTCTGCTATTTACAGACTGCTTACTATGTTCCAAATATTGTTCTGCTTTGTATAATTATCTCATTTAATTTTAATGGAATTGAGAATTGAGATCTAAACAGTTTGCAGTAAAATTTTCTTGAGTTAAAATATACAATATGATGAGTAACAATGTAAAATACACAATGCTTACTCAGAAATCAAATATGCATGAAATGGAAAAAAAAACTATTATGTTAGATTATTTTATTGCTACTTGTTATGAAACCAATTTGACTAGCAATTTCAAAGCACATTAAGATTTTTTGATGTAGCATTGGTTAAAAATTATTTGTATTGGAAGAAATACTGGACTATTTGGAAAATAGTTTTCCAGATAAACACATTTTGAGAACTCTAGAGAGCTTTATCAGAGGCAAGATGAAACAACCACTAAATGTCAATTTTCCAATTGTGATTTTATTGTTGAATAAGAGCTTGGATGCCCTGAGGTTTCGTTGTTGTTAGTCTTCTTTTTTAAGCAAGACTGAAAATGCTAGAAATAAAGAATCAGAGAATGGAAAATTGCCTCAGGGATGGATTTGAGGGTACAGAGGGACAAATTATTGTCCTCATGGTCAGGGTCCTGGTCTACCATTCTGACACATTTTGACTCAAAACAAAACGTCAAACTAAACTATGGCAGTAGTAAGCTAAACATTTAAACCTAGTGAGTCTCTGTTTTACTTCTAAAGTACAATGATAAGTACAGTTGTCTGCATAGAGACTAGGTAGCAGGATGAGAGGTAGAAAAGTTGAATTGTTATTTGTTTATTTAAAAACTAAAACTGGGAGGCAGGGCCAAGATGGCAGAATAGCTAGATGCTTCCTGTGATCCTTCTTACAAAAAAGACTTGAAAAAACAAGTGAAATGATACACTTATGACAAGTTAAGAGCCCTGAACATCAAAGGCAAAGTTAGAAAATGGTCTGAGCAGCAGGGGGAGGGAGATATTGTTCAGAAGCAGAGAGGAGTTGCCAGACCTGAATCACTAGGATACCTAGGTACCACCCCCAGAAGCGGCTGCGGTGGGCTGGTAGTAGCATTCGGCCGCAGTTTCCGTAGGGAGAAGCAGCCAGCTGCACAGCCTATTCACACCTCAGGAACCAGAGAAGAACGGTGCTGTCAGCAAAAGCTATGTACTTGCGTATATCTTAATGTGCCCCAGGCCCCAAGCTGGCTTCAGTGACTGTTGATTTTTCTGGGCCTGAGATAGACCCTGTTAAGCACCCTGACCCATCGTCCTAGCCTTGGAGAAGGAATAAATTCACAATTGGGGGAAAAGATAACTTGCCAACTCCACTAACCAGAGGAGCTCAGGACAGAAGTGACTCCTTTCCAGGCATAAATGATCCATGGATTTTGAATACCTTTGCCCCGTGCATGGACCTGTGTGGGCCTATTTCAGGAGAATAGGCCCTTGTTGGCAGACTGCAACCATTTCAGCTGTTCAATAAATAGATGGGTATTTGATATTTAACACCACTTTGTCTATTAAACAGGGTCCCCACCTACCCACATCAGGGGCCTAAGGACTGGTGGCTCCACTCAGGTCACCCAGCCAAGACAGGGTCCCAAGAATAACCGGTACCTCCCAGTCCTTACAACCAAAAGCATTGGGTGTCCAAGGTCCACCTGCAGAGCCCACCTACTGATACACTTAGGGAACAGGGACACACTTTCCTCACAGACACTCAGAGGATGGTTCTCAGCCACTGCCTTTTTCAGAGTGTGACAATCTGCTGCAACCAGATACCAGTACCTACACCAATCATCCCTGCCCCTCTAAGACTATAGAACAGAGCCTGTACCACACACTAGATGATCAGTTACCTGGACCCCTGAGCTGAATCCATACAAGAAAAGTGAATGGACTCCTAGACTGATATACCTGATAACAGCTCTAGACATCTTGTGACAGGACGCCAGAGCTTCAAAGGTGAAAATAATCAGGCTAGCTCACTCAAACAACCCATTTGGGCATATCAAAACAAAACAAAGCAATAAGCCAGGATAAGGTAAGTGAACATAAAATAAACTAATACAATAGCTTATAGATGGCTCAGAGACAACAGTCAATATCAAGTCACACAAAGAAACAGGCTATGATTGCCTCAACAAGCTCTCAAAACAAAGAATCAACAGATCTTCTGGATGAAGGTGCCTTCCTGGAATTACTGGATACAGAATTCAAAAGATTAATATATAGAACTCTTCAAGACATCAGGAATGAGATTAGGAAGGAGATCAAGTAATATGAAGAACAAACCAAGGAACACACAGATAAAGTAGTTGAAGAAATTAAACAGGTTATTCAGGAACATAATGAAAAATTTAATAAGCTGCAAGAATCCATAGAGAGACAGCAATCAGAAATTCAGAAGATTAACAATAAAATTACACAATTAGACAACTCAAGAGAAGGTCAGAGGAGCAGAACTGAGCAAGTGAAAGGCAGAATTGGTGAGTTGGAAGATAAAGAACTTGGCACTAATATATTTGAAGAAAAATAAGATAAAAGAATTAAAAAAAAAGAAACCTTAAGAATCATGTGGGACTCTATCAAGAGAGATAAGCCACCAATGAGTGGTTAGAGTACCAGAACAGGGAAAGACAACAAAAAATACAGATAGCATTGTTGAAGATTTCTTGGCAAAAAACTTCCCTGATATTGTGAAAGATGAGAAGATATCTATCCAAAACGCTCACTGAATTCCACATAAGGTAGACATTAAAAGATAGTCACCAAGACATATTATAATCAAACTTGCCAAAACCAAAGATAAAGAGAATTTTAAGAGCAGCTAGGGATAAACAAAAAGTTACCTACAAAGGACAGTCAGTAAGAATAAGCTTGGACTACTTGGCAGAAACCACTCAGGCAAGAAGGCAATGGGATGACTTATATGAAGAACTGAAGGAAAAAAATTGCCAACCACGAATCATATATCCAACAAAACTGTCTCTCAAATATGAAGGTGAAATTAGGACATTTCCAGATAAAAAGAAGTTTAGAGAATTTGTCAAAACCAAACTGAAACTACAAGAAATACTAAGGGGAGTTCTTTGGTTAGGAGATCAATAATATCAACCCAAGTCTAAAACACTGGACAGAGCAATCAGAGTCAACCCAGATAAGGAAATCACAAAATAAATCAATATATTAATAAAAAGCTCAAAAAAGGGAACCAGTAATGTTATTATGTAAAAGAAGACAACATTAGAACCGTAAAGAGGAACTAAGAAATGTAGTCAAAGATCTTTTGCATGGAGAGGAAGACAAGGTGATAGAAAAGAAGACATTCAGGTAGCTAACAGATATATGAGCAAATGCTCACAGTCATTAGCCATTAGAGAAATAAAAATCAAAATTCCCATGAGACTCCATCTCACTCCAACAAGGCTGGAATTAATCCCAAAACACAAAATAATAAATGTTGGAGAGGTTGCGGAGAGACTGGAACACTTAAAGACTGCTGGTGGGAATGTATAATCATTTTGGAAATCGATTTCGTGCTCACTTAAAGAACTAGAAATAGAACTACCTTAGGATCCAGCAATCCCACTCCTTGGAATATATTCTAGAGCACTAAAAGCCTTTACACAATTAGATATATGAACACCTGTGTTCATTGCAGCACTGTTTATAACGGCAAAAAGATGGAAGCAACCATGGTGCCCATGAATGGATAAATAAATTATGGTATATTTACACAATGGAATACTACACATCAATAAAGAACAATGATGAATCCGTGAAACATTTCATAACATGGAAGAATCTGGAAGGCATTATGCTTAGTAGAATTAGTCAGTTGCAAAACGACAAATATTGTATAAGACCACTATTATAAGAACTCGAGAAATAGTTTAAACAGAGAAGAAAATATTCTTTGATGGTTACGAGAGCAGGGAAGGAGTAAGGGAGGGAAAGGGGTTTTCACTAATTAGATAGTAGATAAGAATTATTTTACTTGAAGGGAAAGTCAGCACACAATACAGGCAAGATCAGCATAACTGGACTGAACTAAAAGCAAAGAAGTTTCCTGAACAAACTGAATAAACAGAGGCGGGGTTTTGGGGACCATGGTTTCAGGGGACATCTAAGTCAATTGTCATAAAGAAATATTCTGCATCCTATTTTGTAGAGTGCCTTCTGGGTTCTTAAATGCTAGGAAGTGGCCATCTAAAATGCATCAAGGGGTCTCAACCCACCCAGAGCAAAGGAGAATGAAGAACACCAAAGACACAAGGTAATTATGAGCCCAAGAGACAGAAAGGACCACATAAATCAGAGACTGCATCAGCCTGAGACCAGAAAAGCTAGATGGTCCCCAGCTACAACCAGTGACACCCTGACAGGGAGCACAACGGAGAGCCCCTGAGGGAGCAGGAGAGCTGTGGGATGCAGACCTCAAATTCTCGTAAAAGGACCAGACTTAATGGTCTTACGGAGGCTAGAATGACCCTGGAGGTCATGGTCCCCAGACCTTCTGTTAGCCCAAAACAGGAGCCATTCCCAAAGCCAACTCTTCAGACAGGGATTGGACTGTACTATGGGATAGAAAATGATACTGGTGAAGAATGAGCTTCTTGGATCAAGTAGACACATGAGACTATGTTGGCATCTTCTTTCTGGAGGGGAGATGAGAAAGCAGAATGGTTCATAAGCTGGCGGAATGGACACAAAAATAGAGAGTGGAGGCAATGAGTGTGCTGTCTCATTAGGGAGAGAACAATTAGGAGCATATAGCAAGGTGTATATAAATTTTCTTATGACCGACTTGATTTGTAAACTTTCAGTTAAAGCACAATAAAAATTTTAAAAATAAAAACAAACTGCTAAAGAGTTAATGACTTTCCAAAGGGAGAAAACAAGTATTATGTATGGAGTCTGGGGTGATATTAGTTCCTGTAAGTGGTCTTTTGCCTTGGTTCTTTGGAAAAATAGCTTGAGAGATTTTTTTTTTCCCCTGAAACTTGAGGAGTTAAAAAAAAAAAATTTTTTTTTGAGGAGTTACCTTGTCCTAATTTTCTACCCCAGGGTATTGTTACTTTTATCCAGGTTAGTGGTAACTTGTAGCTTGATACTTTTTGTCTGGCCCTAGGCTACAGCCTGCCCTGTGATTGGTATGTAGCTTGCAGGGATTGGTCAATATACTACACAAATGGCGTGACTATAGATCATGCAAAGGAAGTGACCATAACCTACTGTGGGAATGAAGTGTCTGTGGCTTCCTGAGAAGGAATTGGGCTGTTAATGGCTTTGGTGGGAGAGGCAAATCTTGAAATTAAGAGTTTGTTTATATATGTAGCCAACCCCGCAGAGATTGATAGATGTAGAAGGAAGAAAGGAGACAGAAGAGAGAAGAAGCAGAGAGACAGGAGGCAAAAAACCTCCTAAAAGAGCATAACACAGGTTTAGGGCTGTAGTGCTGAAGATACCTACAGGTGCAGACGGGGCTCTGTGGCAGAGGTGGTGGTAACAGAAGAAACCTGCTGCTGGGAATGAAGCTGAGAACTGAACAGAAGTGTCTGTCGCACTTACTATGAGCTAGAACAGTTATCAGTGGAGAAGCTGATGCCAAGGAGGCCAAAGGCAGAGAAGCCTGTCCTGAGGGGACAGAGAGGAGGCCTGTCATGACAGGACTAAGAAAAAACTTGTGCTCAGGGGGCTGAGAGAAGGCCTGTCCTGAGGCGACTGAGAAGAAGCCCCTCCTCAGGGGGCTGAGAGGAGGCCTGCACGGCTGAGGGGACTGCTTGGAAGAGAAGACTGCCTGCTTGCTTGCACTGCTAAGAGAAGCTGAGAGAACAGTCCTGCACTGAAGAAGGGAGGGATGTGTTCTCCACTTTGGGGGAGCCTTCCATACTTTTCCTGCATGCTTCCTGATGCTGATCTTGAAATGTAGCTTGTTGATCCTGATCCCAAATTGTACCTCATTACTTCCTTAATAAGCTACTTAACTGTAAGTATGGTCTGTGAGTTCTGTTTGGTCATTGTATGGAATTCTCAAATCCAGCAGAGAAGTAGAGAGTCCCATGAGGTAGACAGCTGGTGTCAGAATTGGTAAAAAGGCTGGAGAATGGAGGTATATGTCTGACCTCCACCTTATAGGGAGGAGCTTTGTGCTCATGATGTTTCTGAAGTTATCCCCCTGAAGTTAAACATGTTCTGATGCTACTACTACCCTTTTACAGGGTCTGACCAAACATCATCAATCCTTGCTGGCTGCAAGACCTGAGCAAACTTCTTGGATTTTATAGGGGAGATCTCTAAGCTCAGAACATTTTAGATGCTTCCATCTAAACCCCTTTCTGCAACTGATGCTACTCCACCCATCAGGGACCAACTCTTTGAACCAATCAAGTTGGGTGTGGATCCCTGGTGCAGAAGAGGGAGAGACAGTGTATGTATGTACACGTAGGAATTAACATGTTGCGACTAATACATTGCTAGAATTCTGAATTCATAAGTTTTTCACCAGAAAAAAAGAAACTAGATTTTTCATTTCTGTATCATTTCATACGTATGTGTGTGGTCTCTCTCTCTCACACACACACAATGTTTTCATCCACCTCTTCTATCTTCAAAACCAGGACATTGTCCTCCACACTGCATTTAAAACAAGGCAAAGGGAAAGGTAATGTCATAAGATGCATCCATCCTGAAACATTTCACTGCTTTTTGTATTGTCTCAAGTGACCTAGAAGTTGGCATATGATGGAGGCTCTTGGCATGCATTTGGAGTAATTAGTAAAAAAAAAAAAAAAAGAGAGAGAAAAGATGCCATTTCATGCTTTACTCTTGTGGTGGAATGGAAGATTAGGGATTATTTGAAAGCATTGTCACCTCACTATATACAACTCAAAGAGAAATTGACAGGGATCTTTTATTGATTGTTGGTTTGGAAAAACAAAAAAAGTGATAAAAAGTCACCAAAAAGTATAATGTTTTACAGTCCATATTGCCCTTCATATGTATAAATGCTATTTCTAGAAACTCAGAAATAAAAGAATTTCCAGATTTTTTTTCCAGATATGTAAGAATTGTTGCTATTCTGAGCTGGGCAGCAGCTCAGAGGACCAAGACTTGGCTCAAGCTCTACAACACCACTATCCTGTGCGCTGAGTTCTCTCCTTGTACCTAAGTGCTCTGTTGGGCTAGATGACCAGCTCTTCTGAGCTCACCTGGTCCCTGCTCCCTCACTACATGACACTTTCCCAGTTGTACTTTCTGTTCCAGCCATATAGGTTATTGAAGAGTTTCTAGAATTTGCTAACCTCTTTCCTGACTCAGGGCCTTGTATATGTTCTTAACTTTGCTAGAACATCTCTTCTTGTTTAAATGCAGGTCTTCCCTTGTTATTGCCTATATCATTGTCTCATTTTTTTTTTCCTCTTGACATCTCAATGTGCACGTATGTGCTTAACATATTTCATATAGATTTCTCCTGTTAGACTGTGAGCTGCATGAGGTCAAGCACATTTCTGTCTCCTTCCCCCAGGTATCTGCTGCTCCTGGTTCAATATATGACAAGTTGCTCAATGTTTGTGGAATGAATAAATGATAGATAATAGGGAAATGCAAATAGAAAAACCTTATAGAGATGGTGATCTTTGCTTATCAGAGTCACCTGGGGAGATTCTTAGGAATATGAAATTCTTTGCAGGCCACATCCCCAGGCCTACTGAATCAGAATCTGCATTTTAACAAGATCAATAGGAGATTCCTATGCACGTTAATGTTTGAGAAGTACTGGTCTACGGTGTTTACAAAATAATCTTCAGTTTTTCTTATGCTCAGTTCTGTTAGAGAATGTGGCAACCCCATAGAAGTAAAAATAAAAGTCATAATCCAAGAGCAACAGATACGTCAATGCACATTTATTCATGTAACACAACATTTAGAATAAAACTCTCTGTTAGGCACTGTGCTAGGCTCAGAAGACACAAAAAGAAAACTCAAGTGTATTTCCTCCTCTTAAGAAGATTTTTGTCTAGAAGTGGGAGATAGGTTCACAGACAATTTAAAGTAACAAAGTGTTAGAGGTACAAGGATGAAGATCATATAGCTGGACTGAAAAGCAAAGGAAGATATTGCTACTTTGGACATTATGAAAACCTTTACAGAAACTGGCCTGGTGTCAAATCTTAAGCCGTGTGTAGGTGTTCATGAGTCATCACAGTTGTGCTATGAGAATTCCACATAACCAGCCTGGAGTCCTCAGCTGTGTTTTCAAAGATAAGTAGATATTCTGAGGATAGAAGGAGAAAGCAGGGACATTCGAGGAAGAGACTGTGATATGTTTGAAAGCATAGAGATTAGGCAAATTTCATTTGGTTAAGGAAAACAAGCACCTCCCAACATCTTAAATGCAAGGTGTAAAGTAGTGGTGGAAGATATGAGCCTGCAAAGTGGGAAAGAGCTAGAACATACAAGCTCTTAGACTACATGCAAGAGAGCTTGGATTTTGGCATCTGCCAGTGCAAAACCTCTAAATAATTTTAAATAGGAAAGTGACATGGTCATGTTTGCATTTCAGCTTTGTGATAAAGAATTGGAGAGTAGCAAGAGAGATGAGGAGGCTAGATGAAGGGGACGTCAATAGTCCACGTAGGAAATGATGAGAATTGAATCATGGAGACTAATATGAGAAAGGAATTGTATATTATTCAGAAAAGAACTCTCAAAACCTTTATTTGTTGTTATTTTTAGTTGTCATCTAGTTGGCTCTGACTCATAGCAACCATATGTATAATAGAACCAAATGTCTGATTCTGTTCCACCTTCCTGATTGTTGGCATGTCTGAGTCCATTGTTGCAGCTATTACGTAGTGTTTTCAAACATAGGGGGCTCATCTTTCAGCAGTATATCTGCTATGATCCACAAAGTTTTCACTGGCTACTTTTCTGAAGCAGATTGCCAGGCCTTTCTTCCTAGGCTTAGTCTGGAATCTCTACTGAGACCTGTCCACCAGGGGTGACTCTGCTGGTATTTTAAATACTGGGAGCATAGCTCCCAGCATCACAGCATCACACAAGCTATCAGTACAATAATCTTTATCCCATCTTTTGTAATTCTCATAAGCTTGGTTGCTATATTTCCAACTCACAGAATAAATGTTCAGAAGCATAAGTTAAAATGATGAAGACTGAAGATGATGGTGGGGTAAACAGGAATGCTTATTGGTAATCCAGATAAAAATAAGAAGGGAAAACTGAGAAGAAAATCTAAGAGGAAGGGAGAGAGGAAGGAAGACAGGGAGAGAGAGACCACAGACCTAGGGACTCCAAAAGCACATCAATATTGTGCTATTGAATCTGAGGCAAACATCCCTGAATGTGTCAGTACACAATACAGAAAAGAATGGCAGATATTCATTAGGACAATGAATTCTTTCATGAAAAGAGTAAAACATGTTCACAAATGCAGGCCAATGTCTTATATTATTTATTGTAGACACATTCCATTTAAAGTAATTTAAACAGTGTTTGTTTGGCACTAGTAAATATAAATGCAAAGTCACATAGCTCGGCAGACCATTGACCCTGGTCTCCTTCACTTTCCTTCAACACTATTTCTAGGATAAAAGACTCAGTGGGGCTCGATGACTCAGGGAACTGTGCCCACTCCTCTGTCCTTTGAGCAGAGGCAGGAGTGGAACAGGTGGAAATGAGATACTTCAACAGAAACAAGGTCCAGGCAAGTGACTGGATGAGATTTTCTGATTACAGTAATCATGAACGGCAGCGTGAACAATGGCAAAGTGGACTGCTATAAGCACTGTGTCTCAGATAAAAGGAAATAGTCAAATTACAGCTTTTTCTATATTAAGGTCATGACATTCAGGGGCATTACTGCTGAACTACTCCCCTAAATCATTTGATCTGCGAAGACTTGAGAGGTTGAGGTACTTTGGTGAAATGGTATGTGCATGGGGGAAGTGGGACATACTGAGAAAATAAGACCAAAGTCCTAAAAAATATTTAAATTGAATTTTTAAAGGTTTTAAATGCTTAGGAATTCTGATATTAGTAGGAATGTATCTCTTCTCAAATCACTAATAGTAAGCATAAGGAAACCAAAACCCATTGCCATTGAGTTGATTTCGACTCGTAGCGACCCTATAGGACAGAGTAGAACTGTCCCACAGAGTTTCCAAGGAGTGCCAGGTGGATTTGAACTGTCAACCTTTTGGTTAGCAGCCATAGCACCTAACCACTATACCACCAGGGTTTCCTATCAGTATTAGGAGGTAGACATAAATTTCAAACTCAAGTGACTTTGGGGGAGGTAAATTTCCATGAGGCAAAATCTTGTAAAAATGTAGATGGTTGACTAGGAAAATTCTAGAATTGCAGTAATAGGAACTGTGGATTATACAGGCATACTTCTTTTAGTTACACTTTGCTTTATTGTGCTTTGCAGCTATTGCATTTTTTTTATAAATTGAAGGTTAATGGCAATCTTGCATTAAGCAAGTCTGTCAGCGTCATTTTTCCAACAGTGCATCCTTACTTCGTGTCTCTGTGTCACATTTGATACTTCAAGTGATATTTTGAACTTTTTCATTATTTTTATATCTGTTATGATATGTGATCTGTGGTCTTCGATATTACTATTGTAATTGTTTTGGACAAACCATAAGATATAAGATGGCAAACTCAATCAATAAATATGTGTGTTCTGACTGCTCCACCTGTTGGCTGTTGCCCCATCTCTCTCCGTCTCCTCAGGGCTCCCTATTCCCTGAGGTACAGAAACATTGAAATTAGATCAATTAATAAACATGCAATGGCCTCTAAGTGCTCAGGTGAAAGGAAGAGTCACATATCTCTCACTTTAAATCAAAAACTAGAAATGATTAAGCTTAGTGAGAAAGGCATGTCAAAAGCTGAGATAGGCTGAAAGATAGGCCTCTTCCTCCAAACAGTTAGCCAAGATGTGAGTGTAAAGAAAAGTTATTGAAGGAAATCAAAAGCGCTACTCCAGTAAACACGAGAACGGTAAGAAGGCAAAACATCCTTACTGCTGATATGCAGAAAGTTTCAGTGGTCTGTAGATATCAATCCAGTCACAACAGTCCTTTAAGCCAAAGCTTAATCAAGAGCAAGACCCTAACTCTCTTCAGTTCTATGAAGGCTGAGAGAGGTGACGAAGCTGCAGAAGACAATTTTGAAGCTAAGAGAGATTGTTTCATGAGGTTTAAGGAAAGAAACCATCTTCATAACATAAAAGTACAAGCTGCAGCAAGTTATTCAGAAGATCTAGCTAAGATAATTAATGAAGGTGGCTACACTAAACAGCAGATTTTCAATGTAGACAAAATAGCCTTATACTGGAAGAATATGCCATCTAGGACGTTCATAGCTAGAGAAGAGAAGTCAATGCCTGTCTTCAAAGCTTCAATTGACAGGCTGACTCTCTTGATAGGGACTAATGCAGCTGGTGACTTTAAGATGAAATCAAGTCTCATTTACCATTCTGAAAATCTTAGGACCCTTAAGAATTATGCTAGATCTACTCTGTCTTTGCTCTGTAAACGTAGCAACAAAGCTTGGGTGTCAGCACATCTGTTTACAAGATTATTTACTGAATATTTTAAGCCCACTGCTGAGAGCTACTGCTCAGAAAAAAAAAAAAAAAAGATTCCTTTCAAAAGATTACTGCTCATTGATGATATACCTGGTCATCCAAGAACTCTAACAGAGATGTACAAGGAGATTAATGTTTTTTTCATGTCTGCTAACACAACATCCATTCTGCAGCCCAAGAATCAAGGAGTAATTTCAACTTTCAAGTTTTATTATTTAAGAAATACATTTTGTAAGGCTATAGCTGCCATAGATAGTGATTCCTCTAATGGATCTGGGCAAAGTAAATTGAAAACTTTCTGGAAAGGATTCACCATTCTCGATGCCATTAAGGAACAGTTGTGATTCATGGGAGGAGGTCAAAATTAACAGCAGTTTGGATGAAGCTGATTCCAACCCTCATGGATGACTTTGAGGGGTTCAAGATTTCAGTGGAAGAAGTAACTACAGATGTAGTGGAAATACCAAGGGAATTAGAATTGGAAGTGGAGCCTGAAGATGTGATGGGATTGCTGCAATTTCACAATAAAATTTTAATGCATTAGGAGTTGCTCCTTATGGATGAGCAAAGAAAGTGGCTTCTTGAAATAGAATCTACTGTTGAAGATGCTGTGAACATTGTTGAAATGACAAGAAAGGATTTAGAATATTACATAAACTTAGCTGATAAAGCAGTGGAAGGTTTGAGAGAACTGATTCCAATTTTGAAAGAAGTTCTATTTTGGGTAAAATGCTATCAAACAGCATCACATGCTATGGAGAAATCTTTTCTGAAAGGAACAGTCAATCAATGTGGCAAACTTCGTTGTCTTATTTTAAGAAATTGCCACAGACACCCCAACATTTAGCAACCAGCACCTTGATAAGTAAACAGCCATCAACGTTGAGGCAAGACCCTCCACCAGCAGAAAGATTACAGCTCGCTTCAGCCTCAGATGATGCTGAGCCTTTTTCACCAATGAATTTTTTTTTTTTTCAATTTAGGTATTGTCTTAGTTATCTAGTGCTGCTATAACAGAAATACCACAAGTGGACTGGTTTAACAAAGAGAAATTTATTCTCTCACAGCCTAGTAGGCTACAAGTCCAAATTCAGGATGTCAGCTCCAGGGCAAGGCTTTCTCTTCTCTGTCAGCTCTGAAGGAGGGTCCTTGTCATCAACCTTCCCTTGGTCTAGGAGCTTCTCTGTGCAGAAATCCTAGGTCCAAAGGATGTGCTTTGCTCCCTGTGCTGCTTTCTTGGTGGTATGAAGTCCCCCTGTCTGTCTGCTCACTTCTCTCTTTTATGTTTCAAAAAAGATTGCCTTAAGACACAAGCCAATCTTGTAGATCTCATCAACATAACTGCTGTTAATCCATTTTATTAACATCATAGTGATAGGATTTACAACACATAGGAAAATCTCATCAGGTGACAATCACAATACTGGGAATCATGACTTAGCCAAGTTAATACACATATTTTTGTGGGACACAATTCAATCCATGATAGGTACGTACATTGTTTTTGTTTGTTTGTTTTTAAGACATAACAGTATTGCACACTTAATAGGCTGCAATATAATATAAACATAATTTCTACATGCACAGGAAAACCAAAAAAATTCCTGTGACTCACTTTATTGCAATGATCTGGAACTGAACCTACAATGTCTCTGAGGTATGCCCCTAGTTCATTTCCAATATGTATCTCAAAGCCCCTAAACTCTGTGCTACAATTTTTATGTAAAGCTGGGAAGCATATCCAGTAAACCTGATCAAATCACTACATACACACACTCCCATGTTGTCTCCTCTAGCTCAAAATCCTTTAATAGCTGCCCTTTCTCTATGGGAGTAAGCACACATATATGTTCCTGGCTCGTATGCCCTCCACAATCCAGTTCCAGTCTACCTGGATTCAATCATCTATGATCTTATCTGCTTCAGTCACAGTGAACTACTATTCCCCTAAAAGTACTTTGTGTAGATTTTCCTCATTCATTGCCGTAAATTGAGAAAATACTTCTCACAAATGATAAATATGCATCTTTGCTCTCCAAAAATGTCATAAACTCTTTGAGGGCTGAACCCTTGGTGGATGCAGATACTATCTAATTCACAGGATCGTTCTAAGGATTGGCTGAAAAGGTGCATTTAGAATACTGTTTGCATGTGATTAACAGTCAACAAGTGGTAGTTCTTATTATCCATGCCCTGTCTATATTGAACATGGCCAGACAATTCAGACTAAACCTTCCCCTACTGAGCTGTTTGGTTTTGTTTCCAGCAATGATGGTACTCAGCATCTCAGCACCATGGTTAGTTGTTTTTTGTCACTTTTTCCAGGCTAGGACTGGCTTTAGAGTTTCACTCAGCTACTCCAAGCTGCCTTTCATCCATTTTATGAGAGGTTTCTAAGACACAGTCACATCACAAGTGATTTCAAAAGCATCATGTTATTAAACTTGCTCAAATACCATAGTATATAAACAAACAAAAAATTAGTTGCTGTTGAGTTGATTCCAACTTATGGTGACCCCAAGTGTGTCAGAATGGAACTGTGTGTTTCATAGGGCTTTTAACGGCTGATTTTCAAATGTAGCTCACCAGGCATTTCTTCTGAGGAGCCTCTGGGTGGACATTAACTGCTAAACTTTTGATCAGCAGCCAAGTGCATTAACTGTTTGCAGTATTCAGGGATTCCAGCATAGCATAGAAATACTGTTAATTTCTCATTTTTGTAGACTGAAAAGCGAAAGTACAAATGAAACAAATAACATCCTCATTGTCACACTATTAGTAATTAGGAAAATAGATGATGAAGATAGAAAGACAGACAGACGGACGGACAGACGGATGGACAGACAGACAGATAGGTAGATAAGTAGGTAGATAGATGATAGATGATAGATGATAGATAGATGATAGAGAGAGAGATTGATAGATAGATGATAGATAGATGATAGATAGATAGATAAATGATAGATAGATGATAGATAGATAGATAGATAGATAGATAGATAGATAGATAGAGAGAGAGAGATAGATAGATGATAGATAGATAGATAGATAGATAGATAGATAGATAGATAGATAGATAGATAGATAGATAGATAGATAGATAGATAGATAGATAGATAGATGATAGATAGATAGATAGATGATAGATAGATAGATAGATGACAGACAGACAGAGAGATAGAGAGAGATAGATCTAGATGGATGGACGGACGGACAGACGGACAGATATAGGCAGCCACTGTAGAGTCAACTCTGACTCATGGTGACCTTATCTGAAACAGAAAAAAAACATTGCCTGGTCCTGCATCATCCTCACCATCACCATTATTTTTGAGTCCACTGGGTGGCTATCACATTAATCCATCTCACTGAGGGTCTCCCTTATCCTCCTTGGCCCTCTATTTCACTAAACATGATGTCTTTTTCGAGTGATTGTTTCCTCTTGATGATGTTTCCAAAACATGTAAATCAGATAATATTCTGTTGTGATCCATTAAGCGTTTTCTTGCCTTACTTTTGGAAGTGGATCACCATGTGTTTCTTCCCAGCCTGTTTTAGCCTGGAAGCTCCACCAACACCATGGGTGACCCTGCTGGTGTTTGAAATAGTGGTGGCATAATTTCCAGCATTGCAGCCACAGGCAAACCACCCAAGTCTGACAAACTGACAGATAGGTTTTGGAGTAAGGGGTAAAGCTACTGTTTAAATCAAGCCTATCTAAGATTATGTTTTTTCTTTTTTCTCTTCCAGTAAAGTAGATTGCCTTTCTTTGCTACATTATTTGTTACTGGTTATCTATAAAAAATATCACTGAGAAATTCCAGCTTACATGTGTTGGACCAGAGGGCTTCCTTTCTTAAGATTGATTTTCTATGACTTTTTAAAAATATATAATTTTATTTTTGTTGTTGTTTTTGTTGAGAATATACATAGCAGAACATACACCATTTCAACAATTTCTACGAGTATAATTCAGAGACATTGATTATATTTTTGACTTCTGCAACCATTCTTACCCTCCTTTTCCAAGTTATTTCTCCCCGTTAACATAAATTCACTGCCTCTTAAGTTTACTACCTAAACTTTCAAGTTGCTGTTGTTAATTTGATCCCATATAGATTGATATTAAAAGAGCACAGTGTTCAAGGCAGACATTCTTTACTTGTTAAATTAAACTATTTGTTTGCTTTTAAGAACAGTTCAGGGGATATTTTTGGTTTAAGGTTTAAAGATTATCAAGGCCATTCAGCTCCCATGGCTCCAGAAAGTCTGGATTTAATGAGATTCTAAAATTCTGTTATAAACATGGAGGAACCTGGAAGGCATTATGCTGAGCGAAATTAGTCAGAGGCAAAAGGATAAATATTGTATAAGACCACTATTATAAGATCTTGAGAAATAGTATAAACTGAGAAGAACACATACTTTTGTGGTTACAGGGGTGAGGGACAGAGGGTGGGAGAGGGTTATTTACTGATTAGTTAGTAGATAAGAACTACTTTAGGTGAAGGGAAGGACAATACTCAATACATGGAAGGTCAGCTCAACTGGACTGGACCAAAAGCAAAGAAGTTTCTGGGATAAACTCAATGCTTCAAAGGTCAGTGGAGCAAGGGCGGGGGTTTGGAGACTACGGCTTAAGGGGACTTCTAAGTCAATTGGCAAAATAATTCTATTATGAAAACATTCTACATCCCACTTTGAAATGTGGTGTCTGAGGTCTTAAATGCTAACAAGAGGCCATCTAAGATGCATCAATTGGTCTCAACCCACCTGGATCAAAGGAGAGTGAAGAACACCGAGGTCACACAATAACTATGAGCCCAAGAGACAGAAAGGGCCACATGAACCAGAGACTTACATCATCCTGAGACCAGAAGAACTAGATGGTGCCTCGCCACAACCGATGACTGCCCTGACAGGGAGCACAACAGAGAACCCCTGAGGGAGCAGGAGAACAGTGGGATGCAGACACCAAATTCTCATAAAAAGACCAGACTTGATGGTCTGACTGAGACAGTCATGGTCCCCAAACCTTCTGTTGGCCCAGGACAAGAACCATTCCCGAAGACAGCTCATCAGACATGGAAGGGACTGGACAATGGGTAGGAGAGAGATGCTGATGAAGAGTGAGCTACTTGTATCAGGTGGACACTTGAGACTGTGTTGGCATCTCCTGTCTGGAGGGGAGATAGGAGCGTAGAGAGGGTTAGAAACTGGCAAAATTGTCATGAAAGGAGAAACTGGAAGGGCTGACTCATTAGGGGGAGAGTAAGTGGGAGTATGGACTAAGGTGTATATAAGCTTATATGTTACAGACTGACTTGATTTGTAAACGTTCACTTAAAGCTGAATAAAAATTATTAAAAAAAATTCTGTTATACACGTTCCCCTTTTTGATCAGGATTGTGCTATAGAATCTTTGATTAAAGTACTTAGTAATGGTAGACAGGCACCATCCAGTTCTTCTGGTATCATGGCAAAGGAGGCAGTTGTTCATGGAGACAATTAGCTACACATTCCATTTCCTCCTCCTATTCCTAACTCTCCTTTTGCCTCTGTTGTTCCAGGTGAATAGAGGCCAATAGTGTACCTTGGGTGGCCACTTGCAAGCTTTTAAGACCCCGGGCACTGCATAACTAACTAGAAGGTAGAAGAGAAGCACTAAATGAATTTTTACTCCAATTAACCGTGAAGACCCATGAAACCGTGACCCTAAACCTCCAAACCAAGGAATCAAATCCCATGAAGTGATTGGTTTTACATAAGTAGCCTCAGCAGCTACTCTTTTTTATTTCTTGCTTTGTTATAATTAAACCTATCTTATAATTTTTGCCAGTTCTACATTTTACAAGTATACAACTTATTAACATCAATCAGTTGTTCAACCATTACCCTTAATCACTGTGAATTTCCCATCATCATAAACAGAAACTTAGCACTTCTTAAGCAATAACTCCCCTTTTCCCCCTCCCTCCTACCCCTGGTAACCACTAATAAGTTTTGGTCTCTATGCATTTATTTACCTGTCCTTTCTTTTTATTTAAGTGAGGTCATACAATGCTTGTCCTTTCATGATTGGCTTATTTTACTCAGCATAATATCTTCAAGCTCCATTCTTATTGTAGCAAGTACCAAGATTTTATTTCTCTTAAGGGCTGAGTAGTATTTCATTGTAGGTATCACATTTTTTCACTCATTCATCCACTGATGGGAATTTTGATTGTTTCCACCTTTTGGCTATTGTAAATAATGCTGCAATGAACATTGGTGTACAAGTATCTGCTTGGGTCTTTACTTCCAATTGTTTTGGGTATATACCTAGGAGTGGAATTGCTGGGTCATCTGGTAGCTCTGTTTTAAAGACAAATTGGCTCAAATACTAGATTAAATAGGACACTACCTGGAGAGATTGCTCCAGGCCAGGTCTTTTCTTATAAGCCTAGCTTCCAAATCTCAGTTGCTGAATTATCAAGCCTGAATAGCAATGATTTGAGAATAAAGTAGTGTGGAGAAGTGGACAAATTCAAGTTTCTTACCTGCTCTCCAGCCATACTTCTTTGTCCTTGTTCAGGCCCTTCTTCCAACCTCCATTTAGTAAACATGCTGGAGGGCACACCTGGTGCCAAACCCTTCTAGACCCTGGAACACGAAAGTTAACAATACAGATTGTATTTCCTCTCAGAGCTAGCAGTATCCTGGGACCTTATTGCAGAAAAAAAATATTTTACAAAATACGCTGTGACCAAGGATGCTGCAACGTGTTTCCTTAAAGGGGGTGTCACAGTCCAACAAGTTTGGGAACTGCAACATGCTATTAGCTCTTTTTTGATACTTGTGCATACTAGCTTATTAGATACTCTGCAGTGATAAAGTGTTTTACTTTTTTTAGCTCAGACTTCTTTATAGAAATTCTGTGACTATAGGATGCTCTATATGTTCCCCATGCAGCACTTAAAAAAATACTGTAAAATTAGAGTTCCTTCAAACCAATTTTAGGGAAAAGTCATCTAAAATTGTATAACAGCAGCCTCATAACAAACATCTTCATCTCTTTACTTTCTTTTCCAAGCAGTCTTTTACACTATTGTGATAGCCTTCCTCAAAGAATAATCAGATTAGATAGATTATGCTATTTTTTAGAATTTATTTTGTTGCTATTGAGAATATACACAGCAAAACATACACCAATTCAACCATTTCTACAAGTAAAGCTCAGTTATGTTAATTACATTCTTTAAGCTGTGCAACCATTCTCACCTCCCCCCCTTTTCTGAGATGTTCCTCTGTCATTAATATAAACTCACTTGCCCCTCAGCTTCCTATCCAATCTTTGCTGTTTTTTTTAATTTTAAATCAAACCACACAAACAGACAACACAGGGTTTTGTATTGCACAGTAAATTCTGATGCATTATTAGAGTGTTTTTACGGTTTATTTCTGCCAAAACTGCGTCCCCATCTTTATCTCCTGCTGTTCCTGTAGTCACATAAGCTGAGGGAAATGGCACTATTTGTGAAATGGTACTATTTCCCATTGTCACAGAGCCACCAGAGCATCCCCACAACATTAAGTTTTGTCACTAGAATATTCCACTTTCCCTCAATCTCTGCCTCTAGAGAATCTTTGTTTCCTGCTGGAATCCCAGGCTGAATCTCCAGGAAGTCATCGCTGATCTTCACAACCTTAAGTAAACACTCTGACTTAGTTATCTAGTGCTGTTATAATGGAAATACCACAAGTGGGTGGCTTTAAAAACAGAAATTAATTTTCTCACAGTTTAGGAGGCTAGAAGTCCAAATTCAGGGTGCCAGCTCTAGGGGAAGGCTTTCTCTCTGTGTCAGTTCTGGAGGAAGGTCCTTGAGCCTCTGTTCCTGTTTTATCTTCATGTGACTTGGCATCTCTCTTTCCGATCTCTGCTTCCTAACTTGCTTGTTTAATCTCCTTTGTATTTCAAAAGAAATTAACTCAAGACACACCCTAGACTAATCCTGCCTTATTAACATAACACACAACCACAGGTATAGAGGTTAGGACTTACAACACGTATTTTGCGGGGACACGATTCAATGCATAACATTCCATACTTTGTCTTCTAAAAATTCATGTCCTTGCCACATGCAAAATGCATTCACCCCTTCATATCATCCCAAAAGTGTTAAATCAATTCCAAATCCAAGATCTCATCTTCTGAAGCATCTTAATCAAATAGGTGAGATTTTGGAGAATTCCATCCTGAGGAAAATTCCTCTTCCTCTGTGAACCTGTGAAGTCTAGTGTACAAATCATCTACTTCCAAAGAACAATACTAGAACTGGCACAAGGTAGACATTCCCAATACAAATATGAGAAATTGGAGGGAAGCAAAGGATAATAAGCACAAAGCAAATCCAAAATCCAGCAGAAAAAATTATATTAGTTCTCAAGACTTGACAATAATCCTCTTTTCTCTGAGACCATCTAGGCAACGGCCCTACCCTCCAGGTTCTGGGTGTTGGCCATGCTGCCTGGGTTCTAGGTGGAGGTCCCTCAGCCCTGAGCCTCTGTCTTCCAATGTCTGTGGTATGGCAACTCTGCTCCCTTGGCTTTAGGTGTCCCCATTCTCCTAGTCCATCAGACCCCCAACAACTCTAACTCAAAGGCCCTGTTCTTCTGCCCTTAGGGCATGACAGCTCCACCCCTTCAGCTTTGGCAGTGGCCCCATTCCCCTGGCACACCTTAATGGCAGGCCCACACTCCTTAATGGAGTTGATGAAGATCTGACCCTTTGAAACCCAGGATGCTTTGACCCCACCCTTTGAAACTGAGAAGACTTTGCTTCCTGTTCTCCTTCCAACAGCTCTCCTGATCTCTGAGCTGCTCCAGGGATGGTCCTTTTCTTTTCTTGGAGGACAACAGATATAGCTCATTTGGCTTGCCTTCTGCCTGTGGAATTCTAAGAGGCAGACAACATTTTTTCCTTTGTTCTTTCTCTGTCCCCTTCAGTCTAAGCTGATGGATTGTCTGTTGTGGGAGATCCATCAGTCACAAGCTTAACTTCTTTAACAAAAGATTGTGTAGCCACATCCTTAGGAAACATTCTAGGATACAGGTCCTTAGTTTGTACTACAAAATTTTCCAAATCTTTAAGCTCTGTTTTCATTTTGCACAGTTCATTTTTATCTCTTTCTTCTCACATTTTACTATAAGTGGTAAGGAGAAACCACACTTCCTTCCCCTTTAAGATTTTGCTTAGAAATCTCATCTACCAAATATCCCAGTTCATCACTTACGTGTTCTACCACAAAACATTTAAACATAATTCAGACAAGTCTTTGCCACAGCATAAAAAGCACTGCCCTTCCGAAGTTGTCCAATCACGTGTTCATCATTTTCTTTTAAAGCCTCACCAGAAGCACACTTAATGCCCATATTTCTAGCAACATTCTGTTCCTGGCACCACATGTATTCTCTAAGACGATAAAGACTTTACCTATAGCTCCTCTCACTTCCTTCTGAGCCCTAACCAGAATTGTCTTTGACATCCACAATTCTACCAACAGTCTCTTCTAGACAATTTAGACTTTTACTATTAGGCATCTTAAAACACTTCCAGCCTCTAGCCATTACCCAATTCCAAAACCACTCCCACATTTTAAATATCTGTTAGAGCAGCCCCCCACTCTTCTGGTACAATTCTGTCTTAGTTATCTAATGGTGCTATAACAGAAGTACCACAAGTAGATGGCTTTAAAAACAGAAATTTATTTTCTCACAGTTTAGGAGGCTAGAAGTCCAAATTCAGGGTACTGGATCTAGGGGAAGGCTTCTGCCTTTGCTGGCTCTGGAAGAATGCCCTGTTTGCTTCTGAGCTCTTGGGCAATCTTCATGTGGTTTGACATCTGTCTTTGCCCATCTCTGCTTCCTAGCTTGGTTGTTTAATTTCCTTTAATTCTCAAAGGAGATTAATTGAAGACACACCCTGCACTAAATCCTGTCTCATTAATATAATAAAGACAAACCATTTGCAAATGTGATTACAACCACAGGCATAGAGGTTAGGATTTACAACATATTTTTGGGAGACACAATTCAGTCTATAACACACTCCCTCTCCTGAGTCTCCATAGCACCCTTCTTAGACGTGTCTTCAAGAATTCAGCACCTTCTGCCTCCCTCATTGATGCTCTCCTTCTCTTAGTCTATGGCCCTTTCAAGGTGTAAGGTGATTGGGTGAGTAACATTGTGCCCAGCTACACTGCCTATCTTCTTACTAAGCTCCTCTGTCCTGGGCGATTATAGGCTTCTTTGCCTACTGATGTTTGTTGGGAATGAGTCCAGGGCCTGGGGTTACCCAGATTAATACCTGCTAGGTTATGTATTATCTCCCTCTTAGTTTCCAAATAACGAAAGTGACAAACCTTTAATTTACAAGATGAATGGTGTTACAAACTGTTTGTTCTAGACTTCTAACCTAAAGGTTTGTGGTTTGAATCTACCCAGCAGCACCATGGAAGAAAGGTTTGGTGATCTGCTTCCATAAAGATTACAACCAAGAAAACTCTGTGGAACAGTTCTACTCTGTCACACTTGGGATCTCCATGAGTCAAAACCAACTTGAATGCAACAGGATTTTTTTCAATATCAGATTAACAAATAAGATATATTAATATAAGAAAGTGATGGATATTACCTTTGGTAAAGTCAGGTTTCTGATTCGCCAGTCAGTTCTGTTGCTCTCTGTGATGCTATTTTTCTCTCATTGCTATATACTGACCCTCAAGTCCAAGCTCTGTCCTTCAGCCAGACATCGTAAATCTATTCTCTGCCAGCGAGAAGGTAGGTTCTACATAGTTGTTCATAGAGGCAAGTCCAAGTATCAAAGATACTGCCACACAACTGACCAATCTTTCCTTCTCATAAAGTAGAACAGATCAGAAAATATTTAGTTAATAGAAAAGTGTAAGCTATAGTTTATTGAGTTCTTGGATATTAGTGCCATAGGGCAGAGAAAATAAACTAATCTGAAAGAGGTTAAATAATTTCCTTAGGGTCACAGAATAAACAGGTGTCGTAGTGGATCTCGGAATTCAGGTCTAAGGTTCCAAAGTCTAAGCTCAGAACCATGGCCCTTCCCATAGTCATTGTTAGTCAAGGGGAGAAGAGAGTGATTTACCAAAGAACGATACGGACTAACTTCATCTTAGGAAGCTTTTTGGAGCAAATGAAATAAAATATTATTTTTGGAAAGTTCACTGTTTGCAGTTTTCACTGAAAGATTTAGTTATACACAATAATTTCACTTGAGCTCATTAAAGTACCAAAAAAAAAAAAAAAAAAAACAAACTTGCAACGTAAATACCAGTGGCCTGTTTTAATGTTGATTTTCCATATGTTTGGTAAAACATATTGAGTTCCAAGTAATCACGTAATTTTCACTTTATATGTATATCAACTTATACCTCCCAAAACCAAACCTACTGCCTTCAAGTTGATTTCAACTCATAGCGAGCCTATAAGAGAGAGTAGAACTGTCCCATAGGGTTTCCAAGACTGCAATCCTTACCGAAGCAGAATGCCACATCGTTCTCTCGTGGAGTAGCTGGTGAGTTCCAACTGTTGATCTTTCAATTAGCAGCCCAGCACTTAACCACTGTGTCACCAGGGCTCCTCAGCTTATATCTAGTAGATATCTAGGAACTTATTGTTTCCAGTGAACACTATGTAAAATGTGTTCTCACTTAGCTATAAATAAAGCTCAGCCTTCAGTGTGATTGTTTTTTCTCTTTCCAACTAAAAAACTTTGTTGGTCATAGTGACCATTCTCAATATTTGTCGAAACCATCAGTTTCGATTTGGAGGTCTGAGAAAAAAAAAAATCATAAAAAAAAGCCAACAACTAGTAATTAAAAACTAGTATGCTGACATAAAATTATGCTTAGTAACATCCTAACTACATAAAATCAGCAAGTAAGATTGAAGTAAAATATTGGAAAAAAATGGATTAGAGCCTAATATTCATCAGGATTATTCTTTGATTGTTTCCCAAATTCACAAAGAAATGTTTAAACAGGATCTTGACTTAGTCCCAAGATGCATTTCCGTTAAAAGCATTTGTTTCTTTTTTGTCCTTATACAGTATGAACTAAATTTTAACTTTCATTAACATTTTATCCCTTGCTAAATGACTTACAAAGAAATAAGCCTTTTTTGTTGTTATTGTGTTTTTTCAAATTTACTTAACGACAATGACTGGGTCCTTTTTCAAATATACAAAAAGTACATTTATATATATATAAAAAAAGGTGCTGTCGAGTTGATTCCAACTCATAAAAGCACGTTGCCATGTTAACATAAGCATGTTGGGGGATTGGCTCAGTGTCCCTGACAAAAAACTTCCTATATGCCGGTATAATTCAAGCTCATGTCATAGGAAAATGTCTAAGTTGGGATAATTTTGTCACTATATTCAAATAGTTAAAATTAAGTAAATGCGTGACTTTAAAGGATCTTTTATATACCAAAATGTCAACAGCATTTATCCACGAATAATAGAAATATGAACAATATTTTTTCTTCCTGCTACAGTTCTTAGCTTCCTAAAGTTTTAAATAATTTTTGGTTTATTTAAGTAAATGTAAAAACAACAAGAAAAACTAAGACCTTACATTTTATTTAATTAGGAGATGGTTAAGAGATTCCTTGGTATGGTCCCCTGATATATAGACATTTATGTATCATTGCATTAGAAATAGCTATTTTACTTGTCCAACAGGCCTTGTGATTACATGACTACCATAGAGATGGAATGCAATCTGAAAAGTGTAGTTGCAGCTCCTCAATGAGCAATGAGCTGGAATTAGGAACTCTATCATTATCAAAAAAGAACTTTGTAGGAAGTTGTTCTCACCTTCATTCTCAGCCTTTCCTCTGTTCTTTTCTATGTTATGAAAACCATAGTTCACAGAATTCCTTGCCAATCGACTTTCAACTAGGTTCAGCCAATAGGAGGCACAAGGTGATGATTTGAAGACTAAAGGGAGGGAGGAGACAGGGGATTTAATTTCTTTCTTCTCTTGACTGTGTATTCTGTAGAAGTTACTACATGCTCTCTGTTATGGCTCCAGGGCCTACTATGTGGTCACTTTGTAGCCAAGCTTCCACCAGTTGTCCCTGGCTCTTTGGTTTAAGTAACACTGTCTCCCCTCTGGGTTTCTCCATTTTTAGAGGCAGCGGTTTCCTGTTTTGGTATTTTCTGTGTCCCACTTTGCAATCTCAGGCTTTCCTGCATTATGTGGCCAAGTATCTGCATTAAAGTCTTTCTGTTTGAAACACATAGATTGTTTTTTATTTTCCTGAGGAGACCCTGACAGATGTAGTGGACATTTGTGTCACATCTCATGAGTTCCCTAAAAATCCAGCCATCATACTGCCTTCTGAATTTGTGAAACTGGGTTATCTTGGATATTTGTACTGATGGTCTTAAGGCTACCTACTTATATTGAGCAGATACTATATGCCAAGCATTGTAGTAAACTTCCTCAGTCCTCCTGCCTCCATCTTGAGAGACAGTTGTCCTGTACTTCAGCCAGCCTGACTTTTTTTTAGACCAACAAATAAACACATACCTTTCTATCTCAGTGGCTTTAAACATGCTACTTTCCGTTTGAGATGGCTTGTCTCCTTAGGTCTCTTCTTAAACATTGCTTCTTTATGAAGCTGTCTCTGACCCCAGATTGTTAATGTGTCTTGCAGTGCACACTCATTCCATAATTTGCTTTCCTTTTGTAGAACTTGTCATAAAGATAATCAAACAAGTACCTACAAAAATATATGGTCAAAAAAGACAGGGACAAAATTCACTTAATTAACTTCTGTGACCCCATTATTATACATGCAAAAATCAGTTGTTGTTGTTGTTAAGTACACTAACTCTGTTCTGACTCATAGCGACCCTATGTACCACAGAACAAAATACTGCCTGGTCCTCTGCCATGCTCACAATCATTGTTATGCTTGAGCCCATTGTTCCAGCCACTGTGTCAATCCATCTCACTGAGGATTTTCCTCTTTTTCGCTGACCCTCTACTTTACCAAGCATGATGCCCTTCTCCAGGGACTGGCCTTTCCTGACAACATGTCCAAAGGATGTAAGATGCAGTCTCCCCATCCTTACTTCTAAGGAGCATTCTGGTTGTACTTCTTCCAAGACAGATTTGTTTGTTCTTTGGCAGTCCGTGGTATATTCAATATTCTTTGCCAACGCCACAATTCAAAGGCATCAATTCTTTTTTGGTCTTCCTTATTCATTGCCCAGCTTTCACATGCATATGATGCAATTGAAAATATCATGGCTTGGGTCAAGTGCACCTTAATCTTCAAGGTGATATATTTGCCTTTCAGCACTTTAAAGAGGTCTTTTGCAGCAGATTTGCCCAATGCAATGTGTTTTTTGATTTGACTGCTGCTTCCATGGGTGTTGATTGTGGATCCAAGTAAAATGAAATCTCTTACAACTTCAGTATTTTCCCCATTTATCATGATGTTGCTTTTTGATTCTCTCTTTTTTTTTTTTTTACAACTTCAGTATTTTCCCCATTTATCATGATTTAGCTTTTTGATCCAGTTGCGAGGATTTTTGTTTTCTTTATGTTGAGGTATAATCTATACTGAAGGCTATGGTCTTTGATCTTTATCAGTAAGTGCTTCAAGTCCCCTTCACTTTTAGCAGGAAAGGTTGTGTTGTCTGCATAACATGGGTTGTTAATGAACCTTCCTCCAATTTTGATGCCATGTTCTTCTTCATATAGTCCATCTTTTCAAATTATTTGCTCAGCATACAGATTGAATAGGCATGATGGAAGATACAACCCTGATGTATACCTTTCCTGACTTTAAACCACTAAGTATCTTCTTGTTCTGTCCAAACAACTGCTTCTCGATCTATGTACAGATTCCTCACGAGCACAATTAAGTGTCCTGGAATTCCCAATCTTTCCAATGTTATCCGTAATTTGTTATGGTCCACACAGTTGAATGCCTTTGCATAGTGAATAAAACACAAGTAAAAATTGGAGCTCACAAATAATTGTTGAAAAAGATTTCATTTAATTCTGTCACCATTCATTTAAGATAGATATTATTTTCTTATTTTATATTATTTTGTCTGATATGGTCTATAATATCATGAGTAGACTGCTGTGTAGCATGGGCTGTTTTAAATGCAGAGGATAAGACAATTAAAAAAACAGACAAGAGTCATTTCCTTCAAACAACCTACACTTTAGTCTGGGAGATATATAAAACACAAGTCAAATATAAATGATACTGAAAATGAAGCAGGGAGGGGAAATAGAGAATACCTCAGGAAGTAAATGTGTCATTTGAAATAGGAAGATTGGGAAGACCTCCTTGATACCAGGACATATGACCAGAGAGCCAAAGGAGCTGAGGAAGTGAACCAATTGAATATGTGGGGGAAAGTGGCTCTAGGAAGAGGAGACATCATCAATTTCAAAGATAAGGATAATGAAGCTCTAGGAGATGAAGCCAATTCCCTGAGGTCAAAAGGAGCCCCTATTTTTAGCCAGGTCTTTGTGCCCCCAGGCCCAATGCACCTCTCACTGTGTTACAATTTCACATCCTATGTAGGGAGTGTAAAACCATTATGAAAAGTTCACCACCATTGAGACCAAATTGAACCATTCAGCCATGATCAGTATATTCCTTCTCACTGTACTAACAATATTTTACAAAAGAAACAGCAATTGCACACGACATTAAAGTCAAAATTCAGCTTCTGATTTTAAGTCATTTCAGCTAAAGAGTTATTGTTGATTTGTTACCATTGGGGCTAGAACTCCATTGATGATAAAGCAAAGCTATGGATATTGGGCTCCAGAGACCCACTGAATTTTGTACTGTTTCAGAACTGTGGTCAGACCCTCATCAATTATTATGAAGGGGGCAACAGAGTGTGTAACGTTGGATCAAAAAACATCTGCAATGCTGAGGGAACAATTTCAAATTTGTATGTCACCTTCACACAGCAGTGCTATTAGGCCATCAAAATGATGTCTTGCAGCCTTGACCAGTGAAATCTTGTGTTTCCATTCTCTGCCTTCTAAGTTAACTGTGGCATTTCTTAACATTCTTTTGATGTGTTAAGAACCACACTAATGAAGACAAATGAATAAGAGGGACTCTGTAGTACAAACTATGGCAATTCATATCAGATTGTCCAATTGTAGAGTTCCTTTGGTCAAGGATTTCTTACTCCTTCTATGAAGATTACTTTTAGGGCATACCCTTTCCTCTGCTGCCCTTGAGTCCCAAGATTAAAAGAACAAATTCAACTGAATTACATATAATGAAGAGGTGGCAGCTAGGGGGAGCCTTGGAGTTGGCCAGGCTTGGGTTTTTACTTCTAATTCTAGCATGTTCTAGTTATCAATGCTCATCTGGGCCTCGCCTTTGAAATATAAGAGCTGTCTTATAAACATGAAGGGGTTAACACAAAACTAATGATAGTCTACTTTAAATTTACTAATAATATCTGACCTGTTAGATCTGTAACAAATGGTGATACTTAGGAGTTTATTTTCTGATTTTAATTGGACATTTTTCAAAAGAAGCAACTTGGTACATGAGGAAATCACAATATACTGAAACTGAAAGAACTAAATCATTCCAATAAATAGTACTATGTCTGTGGCCACATAATGTAACTAACTGGATTTATTCATTCATTTATTGCATTTGGCAATTAGGGGGTTGAGCACAAGACTCCAAGTTAAAAAGCAAAATAAAAACCATGCTTCTGTAGCTTATATCCTCTATGTATTTGTATATGATAACATCTAACTCTTACAGGAAAATGCAATCTGAAGAGCTTGAGAATATCTGACTTTCTATTCATTGGAGAGTGAAGTAAACTTCCATAAAAAATCACATTGTACTTGGGAAGGAGCATCCATTTCTAATCCCAAATAGCATTTTGATTCAATCTTTAATATTATCAAGGCCAACAAACAACGTCAGTGATATTTTCTTAGTTAACCCAGATTATGATTTCCTCTAATTTTGGTAAAGGAAGCAACAAAATATTTCTAAAATAGTATTATCAGTTAAATAAAATAATCTCCCATCAGAAACAAGATTATCAATCTAATGGGGCTTTGTTGTCACAATTTTCACTCAAAATTCCTATCTAACCTTTAAAAAGTCTGCCTGTCATCAAAATGACAACACTAAACACTTATTTATCTATAATTACTCTGAATGTAAATGGACTAAATGCACTAATAAAGAGACAGAGAGTCTCGGACTGGATAAAGAAACATGATCCGTCTATATGCTGCTTACGAGAGACACACCTTAGACTTAGAGACACAAACAAACTAAAACTCAAAGGATGGAAAAAATATATCAAGCAAACAATAAGCAAAAAAGAAGAAGAGTAGCAATATTAATTTCTGACAAAATAGACTTTAGACTTAAATCCACCACAAAGGATAAAGAAGGACACTACATAATGATAAAAGGGACAATTGATCAGGAAGACATAACCAAATTAAATATTTATGCACCCAATGACAGGGCTGCAAGATACATAAATCAAATTTTAACAGAATTGAAAAGTGAGATAGACACCTCCACAATTATAGTAGGAGACTTCAACACACCACTTTCGGAGAAGGACAGGACATCCAGTAAGAAGCTCAGTAGAGACACGAAAGACCTAATTATACCAATCAACCAACTTGACCTCATTGACTTATACAGAACTCTCCACCCAACTGCAGCAAAGTATACTTCTTTTTTCTAGCGCACATGGAACATTCTCTAGATTAGACCACATATTAGGTCATAAAACAAACCTTTGCAGAGTCCAAAACATCGAAATATTACAAAGCATCTTCTCAGACCACAAGGCAATAAAACTAGAACTCAATAACAGAAAAACTAGGGGAAAAAAATCAAATACTTGGAAAATGAACAATACCCTCCTGAAAAAAGACTGGGTTATAGAAGACATCAAGGAGGGAATAAGGAAATTCATAGAATGCAACGAGAATGAAAATACTTCCTATCAAAACCTCTGGGACACAGCAAAAGCAGTGCTCAGAGGCCAATTTATATCGATAAATGCACACATACAAAAAAAGGAAAGAGCCAAAATCAGAGAACTGCCCCTACAACTTGAACATATAGAAAGTGAGCAACAAAAGAATCCATCAGGCACCAGAAGAAAACAAATAATAAAAATTAGAGCTGAACTAAATCAATTAGAGAACAGAAAAACAATTGAAAGAATTAGCAAAGCCAAAAGCTGGTTCTTTGAAAAAATTAACAAAATTGATAAACCATTGGCTAGACTGACTAAAGAAATACAGGAAAGGAAACAAATAACCCGAATAAGAAACGAGAAGGACCACATCACAACAGAACCAACTGAAATTAAAAGAATCATATCAGATTATTACGAAAAATTGTACTCTAACAAATTTGCAAACCTAGAAGAAATGGATGAATTCCTAGAAAAACACTACCTACCTAAACTAACACATTCAGAAGTAGAACAACTAAATAGACCCATAACAAAAAAAGAGATTGAAACGGTAATCAAAAAACTCCCAACAAAAAAAAAGCCCTGGCCCGGACGGCTTCACTGCAGAGTTCTACCAAACTTTCAGAGAAGAGTTAACCCCACTACTACTGAAGGTATTTCAAAGCATAGAAAATGACGGAATACTACCCAACTCATTCTATGAAGCCACCATCTCCCTGATACCAAAGCCAGGTAAAAAAAAAAAAAAAAAGACATTACAAAAAAAGAAAATTACAGACCTATATCCCTCATGAACATAGATGCAAAAATTCTCAACAAAATTCTAGCCAATAGAATTCAACAATATATCAAAAAAATAATTCACCCTGATCAAGTGGGATTTATACCAGGTATGCAAGGCTGGTTTAATATCAGAAAAACCATTAATGTAATCCATCACATAAATAAAACAAAAGACAAAAACCACATGATCTTTTCAATTTATGCAGAAAAGGCATTTGACAAAGTCCAACACCCGTTTATGATAAAAACTCTCACCAAAATAGGAATTGAAGGAAAATTCCTCAACATAATAAAAGGCATCTATGCAAAGCCAACAGCCAATATCACTCTAAATGGAGAGAAGCTGAAAGCTTTTCCCTTGAGAACGGGAACCAGACAAGGATGCCCTTTATCACTGCTCTTATTCAACATCGTGCTAGAAGTCCTAGCCAGGGCAATTAGGCTAGACAAAGAAATAAAAGGCATCCGGATTGGCAAGGAGGAAGGAAAATTATCTCTATTTGCAGATGACATGATCTTATACACAGAAAACCCTAAGGAATATTCCAGAAAACTACTGAAACTAATAGAAGAGTTTGGCAGAGTCTCAGGTTATAAAATAAACATACAAAAATCATTTGGATTCCTCTATGTCAACAAAAAGAACATCGAAGGGGAAATAACCAAATCAATACCATTCACAGTAGCCCCCAAGAAGATAAAATACTTAGGAATAAATCTTACCAAGGATGTAAAAGACCTATACAAAGAAAACTACAAAGCTCTACTACAAGAAATTAAAAAGGACCTACTTAAGTGGAAAAACATACCTTGCTCATGGATAGGAAGACTTAACATAGTAAAAATGTCTATTCTACCAAAAGCCATCTATACATATAACGCACTTCCGATCCAAATTCCAATGTCATTTTTTAAGCTGATAGAGCAACAAATCACCAATTTCATATGGAAGGGAAAGCAGCCTCGGATAAGCAAAGCATTACTGAAGAAGAAGAAGAAAGTGGGAGGCCTCACTCTTCCTGATTTCAGAAGCTATTATACAGCCACAGTAGTCAAAACAGCCTGGTACTGGTACAACAACAGGCACATAGACCAATGGAACAGAATTGAGAACCCAGATATAAATCCATCCACATATGAGCAGCTGATATTTGACAAAGGACCAGTGTCAGTTAATTCGGGAAAAGAGAGTCTTTTTAACAAATGGTGCTGGCATAACTGGATATCCATTTGCAAAAAAATGAAACAGGACCCATACCTCACACCAAGCACAAAAACTAACTGCAAGTGGATCAAAGACCTAAACATAAAGACTAAAACGATAAAGATCATGGAAGAAAAAATAGGGACAACCCTAGGAGCCCTAATACAAGGCATAAACAGAATACAAAACATTACCAAAAATGACAAAGAGAAATCCAATAACTGGGAGCTCCTAAAAATCAAACATCTATGCTCATCTAAAGACTTCACCAAAAGAGTAAAAAGACCACCTACAGACTGGGAAAGAATTTTCAGCTATGACATCTCCGACCAGCGCCTGATCTCTAAAATCTACATGATTCTGTCAAAACTGAACCACAAAAAGACAAACAACCCAAACAAGAAGTGGGCAAAGGATATGAACACACACTTCACTAAAGAAGATATTCAGGCAGCTAACAGATACATGAGAAAATGCTCTCGATCATTAGCCATTAGAGAAATGCAAATTAAAACTCTGATGAGATTCCATCTCACTCCAACAAGGCTGGCATTAATCCAAAAAACACAAAAGAATAAATGTTGGAGAGGCTGTGAAGAGATTGGAACTCTTATACACTGCTGGTGGGAATGTCAAATGGTACAACCACTTTGGAAATCTATCTGGCGTTATCTTAAACAGTTAGAAATAGAACTACCATACGACCCAGAAATCCCACCCCTCGGAATATACCCTAGAGAAACAAGAGCCTTCACACAACCAGATATATGCACACCCATGTTTATTGCAGCTCTGTTTACAATAGCAAAAAGCTGGAAGCAACCAAGGTGTCCATCAACAGATGAAGGGGTAAATAAATTGTGGTATATTCACACAATGGAATACTACGCATAGATAAAGAACAGTGACGAATCTGTGAAACATTTCATAACATGGAGGAACCTGGAAGGCATTATGCTGAGTGAAATTAGTCAGAGGCAAAAGGACAAATAATGTATAAGACCACTATTACAAGATCTTGAGAAATAGTATAAACTGAGAAGAACACATACTTTTGTGGTTACAAGGGGGGTAGGAATGGAGGGAGAGGGTTTTTTATTGATTAATTAGTAGATAAGAACTGCTTTAGGTGAAGGGAAGGACAACACTCAATACATGGAAGGTCATCTCAGCTGGACTGGACCAAAAGCAAAGAAGTTTCCGGGATAAAATGAATGCTTCAAAGGTCAGCGGAGCAAGGGCAGGGGTTTGGGGACCATGGTTAAAGGGGATTTCTAAGTCAATTGGCAAAATAATTCCATTATGAAAACATTCTGCATCCCACTTTGAAATGTGGCGTCTGGGGTCTTAAATGCTAACAAGCGGCCATCTAAGATGCATCAATTGGTCTCAACCCACCTGGAGCAAAGGAAAATGAAGAACACTGAGGTCACACAATAACTAAGAGCCCAAGAGACAGAAAGGGCCACAGGAACCAGAGACTTTCATCATCCTGAGACCAGAAGAACTAGAGGGTGCCCGGCCACAATCGATGACTGCCCTGACAAGGAGCACGACAGAGAACCCCTGAGGGAGCAGGAGATCAGTGGGATGCAGACCCCAAATTCTCATAAAAAGACCAAACTTAATGGTCTGACTGAGACTGGAGGAATCCCGGAGGCCATGCTCTCCAGACCTTCTGTTGACACAGGACAGGAACCATCCCTGAAGACAACTCATCAGAAATGAAAGGGACTGGTCAGCGGGTGGGAGAGAGATGCTGATGAAGAGTGAGCTAATTATATCAGGTGGACACTTGAGATTGTGTTGGCAACTCTTGTCTGGAGGGGGGATGGGAGGATAGAGAGAGAGGGAAGCTGGCAAAATTGTCCAGAAAGGAGAGACTGAAAGGGCTGACTCAAGATGGGGAGAGTAAGTGGGAGTAGGGAGTGAGATATATGTAAACTTATATGTGACAGACTGATTGGGTTTGTAAACGTTCACTTGAAGCTTAATAAAAGTTATTAAAAAAAAAAAAAAAGAGACCATACTTAATGGTCTGACTGAGACTAGTGGAACCCCGGCGGCCATGGTCCCCAGACCTTCTGTCGACACAGGACAGGAACCATCCCCAAAGACAACTCATCAGACATGAAAGGGACTGGACAGTGGGTGGGAGAGAGATGCTGATGAACACTGAGCTAATTATATCAGGTGGACACTTGAGATTGTGTTGGCATCTCCTGTCTGGAGGGGGGATGGAAGGATAGAGAGAGTGGGAAGCTGGTAAAATTGTCACGAAAGGAGAGACTGGAAGGGCTGGCTCATTAGGGGGAGAGCAAGTGGGAGTACGGAGTAAGATGTATGTAAACTTATATGTGACAGACTGACTTGATTTGTAAATGTTCACTTGAAGCTCAATAAAATTAAAAAAAAAAAAAAAAGTCTGCCTGTATTAATGAGGTTGGAAACTTCAGGTGCATTTAGGCCTGCTTGCTTGAGGATAAAGAGCGTTGTTATCTGGGAGCTCTGTTTTTCTGCACTGCAGTTACGCAAGTGGTTTGACAGACTTATAGACAGTTTTGTGCTTTTGAATTATTTTCTCTGCTTACAAGTACTTTATAGTCTATAATTTCCCCCATCATTATATCCTTCACTGGAATGAGAAAAAAAATAAATAAATGAAACTATACATTATCCCTCCTTATTTAAGACCCTCATAAAAATCTAAATTGCAGGAATTTGGGCTCTCCCTTTGGTAGGGGGATTTCTTTTCTCCTACCTGGTAGGCTCACAGTCTTATTTTATAAATTTAAGCAACCATGAACTTTAAGGCTTATATTTACATTTCTTCACTTTTGTTCTGGACAATGGGTGTTCACAGATGTTTGCCTTTCTTTTCTTCTCAGTAACGTTGATAATGGAGAGTTAAATGTGGCAATAAGATTTAATCATGGTTTATAACATACCATTGACAAAAGATTGATGTGCCTAACATAGGAAAATACTTTTCTAGAGAGAAGAATATGGTAAAAAAACAAACAAACAAACAAAAAAACATGTCTATGGAAAAATGGGCTGGCAATATGAACATATGTTTAACAGAAAAAGTAATGACCATTATCCTTCACCATATAAAATGATACTCAAATCGTGTCATGATGAAATAATTGAAAATTTTAAATGTAGTGATGTATCATTTCTTATCTAACATATTGGTAAAATTCAAATTTGACAACACACTTTGTTGTTAAGACTATAGGAAAATATTAGCAGTGGAAATGCAAAATGATATAATACCTACGGTGAGAAATGCAGCAATATATGCCAAATTTGCATGTGCATTTTCCCTTTGATCCAAGTAATGCCAGTTCTAGGAATTATTGCAAGACATATGCACGATCCCATTCACTGCAAGCTGATTTTTAATAGCAGAGGATGGAAACAATCCAAATGTTTATCATTAGGGGACTGATTGAATAACCTCTAGTAGACCTATAACAAATTCCCATCCCAAATTCCTGCAATTTTAGATCAGTAACAAAGAATTGGGTATATCTTTACATGCTACTGTGAGTAATGTCCTGAAAGTAATAGACACAAAACAAAATACATGTGGAGAAAAAGGTAAAATTTACTTTTGTTTATCTAAATTTTGCTTATATTTACAAGAAAAAGAATGAAAGCATAATCCAGAAAATTAAACAGAAGGCTACCTTCGTGGGGAAGAAAGGTGGGGGGAGGGGAGAACAAGAAAGGAAGCTAGACTCTTCTGAACATGTGATTTACATCAGACTATGTAAGTATGTGGATATTTTTCATAATTATGAAATAAAACAATATTTCAACAAGTAGTAAAATGAAACAAATACACCTGTGTATCAGGTTGGTAGCATAATTGAACCAAGAGGAATTATTTCAAGTACGTGAAACAGGAATGTTTTGCTGTTATCCTAGTGTATTATACCATAAGAAAAATGAGAACTGCAATACAAAACAAAGCAATTTTTTTTAATTGTACTTTAGATGAAGTTTACAGAACAGACTAGCTTCTTATTAAAGAGTTAGTATTTTTTTTATACATATGGTTTTGTGACGTTGGTTAACGACCCCACAACATGTCAATACTCTCCCTTCTTAACCTTGGGTTCCTTATTACCAGCTTTCCTGTCCCCTTCTGCCTTCTCTTCCTTACCCCTGGGCAGATGTGTCCCTTTAGTCTTCTTTTGTTTTACGGGCCTGTCTAATCTGGCTGAAGGGTGAACCTTGGGCGCAACTTCATTACTGAGTTAAGAGGGTATCCGGGGGTCATAGTATTAGGGTTTTCCAGTTTCTGTCAGGCCAGTAAATCTGGTCTTTTTTTGTGACTTAGAATTATGTTCGAAACAAATTTTTTAACTAATTTAGTAGTCATATCGTTAAAGGTGGAGCCCTGGTGTCACAGTGGTTAAGAGCTCAGCTGCTAACCAAAATGCTGGCAGATCAAATCCACCAGCCACTCCTTGGAAACCCTATGGGGCAGTTCTACTCTGCCCTTTAGGGTCACTAGGAGTCATATACTGTTGAAAGCAAGGTTGGTATTATTTTTCTGAGAGTACTGGTTATGTATTAAGTGATAAAGAAATGAGTAATTTTCTTGGCGTCACTGAGAATCAGGAAAAACGAGGTCAGAGGGAAGGACACTAAGGCCAAGTAAAGAGCATGCAATCCTGAATCTGAATTGGAAACACCAGTATGAACTTGTGATATATTTTAACTCTAGAAAAAAATACATATATTCTAGCTCTTCCACTGGAAAAGTCTGGGGAGAAATACCAAGTCAGTTAAAAACATTGCATCTACTACACAACCTGTGCTCCTAAATATCACTTCCTACTAAAAGGAACCAAGACTCCCTGGAGAAATGGCTGAGGCAGGAGAAGTTAAAGATGAACTTAGAACATCTAGTCATGCCAGGTAACAGGAAAGCTGTCAGAGACTAACAAAATTTTATTAAAATATCTGAACAATTAACTTAAAAAGAATACCACTAGCTAAAGTTTGGGCAGTTGGAGTATCAATAATGGAAAATACTGCAGATAATTGAGGTGCATCAAAATGATTAAATATATAAATTTATGAGAAGGATTGGAGGAAAACACTTGTAATTTTGAAATTGATATGTAAAGGCTAGGAATCAAGAATTTATTCTCCCTTTCCTACCCTATTATATTTTAAGTTGTCCAAATAATGGGTGAGAATTTTTTTTTTTTTCTTATATAAACATTTGGAGCCCTGGTGGTGCAGTGGTTAAGAGCACGGCTGCTAATCAAAAAAGTTGGCTGTTTTAGAGAAATGCAAATTAAAACTACGATGAGATTCCATCTCACACCAACTAGGCTGGCATTAATCCAAAAAACACAAAATAATAAATGTTGGAGAGGATGCGGAGAGATTGGAACTCTTATACACTGCTGGTGGGAATGTCAAATGGTACAACCACTTTGGAAACCTATCTGGCGTTATCTTAAACAGTTAGAAATAGAACTACCATACAACCCAGAAATCCCACTCCTTGGAATATACCCTAGACATACAAGAGCCTTCACACAACCAGATATATGCACACCCATGTTTATTGCAGCTCTGTTTACAATAGCAAAAAGCTGGAAGCAACCAAGGTGTCTGTCAATGGATGAATGGGTAAATAAATTGTGGTATATTCACACAATGGAATACTACGCATCGATAAAGAACAGTGACGAATCTGTGAAACATTTCATAAGATGGAGGAACCTGGAAGGCATTATGCTGAGCGAAATGAGTCAGAGGCAAAAGGACAAATATTGTATAAGACCACTATTACAAGATCTTGAGAAATAGTATAAACTGAGAAGAATACATACTTTTGTGGTTACAAAGTGGGGAGGGAGGGAGAGGGTTTTTATTGATTAATCAGTAGATAAGAACTGCTTTGGGTGAAGGGAAAGACAACACTCAATACATGGAAGGTCAGCTCAGTTGGACTGGACCAAAAGCAAAGAAGTTTCCGGGATAAAATGAATGCTTCAAAGGTCAGCGGAGCAGGGGCGGGGGTCTGGGGAACATGGTTTGAAGGGACTTCTAAGTCAATTGGCAAAATAATTCTATTATTCAAACAATCTGCATCCCACTTTGAAATGTGGTGTCTGGGGTCTTAAATGCTAACAAGCGGCCATCTAAGATGCATCAATTGGTCTCAACCCACCTGGAGCAAAGGAAAATGAAGAGAACCAAGGCCACACGACAACTAAGAGCCCAAGAGACAGAAAGGGCCACATGAACCAGAGACCTACATCATTCTGAGACCAGAAGAACTAGTTGGTGCCCGGCCACAATCGATGACTGCCCTGACAGGGAGCACAACAGAGAACTCCTGAGGGAGCAGGAGACCAGTGGGATGCAGACCCCAAATTCTCATAAAAAGACCATACTTAATGGTCTGACTGCGACTAGAGGAATCCCGGCGGCAATGCTCCCCAGACCTTCTGTTGGCACAGGACAGGAACCATCCCCGAAGACAACTCATCAGACATGAAAGGGACTGGTCAGCGGGGGGGAGAGAGATGCTGATGAAGAGTGAGCTAATTAAATCAGGTGGACACTTGAGAGTGTGTTGGCAACTCTTGTCTGGAGGGGGGATGGGAAGATAGAGAGAGAGGGAAGCTGTCAAAATTGTCACGAAACGAGAGACTGAAAGGGCAGACTCAATAGGGGGAGAGCAAGTGGGAGAAGGGAGTAAGATGTATGTAAACTTACATGTTACAGATTGATTGGATTTGTAAATGTTCACTTGAAGCTTAATAAAAGTTAATTAAAAAAAAAAATTTGGCTGTTCAAATCCACCAACTGCTCATTGGAAACCCTATGGGACAGTTCTTCTCTATCCTATTGGGTTGCTGTGAGTTGGAACCCACTTGATGGCAATGGGTGTATAAGCATTAAAGCTAATGAAATAAGTGACAAAACTAGAATACCTCATTTGCAACCCCGAATGAATTAATGGATCTAGACAGTGATCATTAGTAGCGGCCAATATCATCCCAAAGAGAGTCAATTAGATATTGTGTGTTTCCTTGCAGATATGTACAATCTGCCAGTGACATATTTCTCTAAAATAACTGCATCAGAATCTGATCAGGCCTATGAGATCTAAAAACCAATTTACAAAAAATACTGGTAACAGAGAATTTGTTAAATGAGACCAAGGAAGTTCAATAAGCAAACCTTGAGTATAAGGAAATTGTACAGTACAAACATCTGGTTTAACAAGCATTGCAGGAAAAAAATAAAAAGAGATAAAAGAGAAATCAATAATTCAAATGGAACTTGAGATATATCAATTAATTACCTACATTGGAAATCCAAATTCAAACAATCCAACTCAAAAAATAAAAAAAGAAAAGGCAGGGACATTTGAATATTGTCAGAATTTTTAAAGATATTAAAAAAATTACTGATTATTTGTAGATTTGATCATAGTAATGTGAATATTTTAAAAGAAGAAACTCTTTATCTTTTAGAAATGCATGCTGACAGGTTCACACATGAGATGATATGATCTGAGATTTTCTTCAAAATGATCAAGGTTGGGAGAAGTGAGTGATGGTACAGATGAAACAAGACTGTCTATGACTTGATAATTTTTGAGTGCCATTATGGGTACCTAGTGAGTTGCTTTACAATACTTTGTCTTCTCCAGCCTCACTGTGGAATCTGTTCAGCTCTTTTACTTCATCATTTCTTCCTTTTGCTTTAACTACTCTATGTTCAAGAGCAAGTTTCAGAGTTTCTTCTGACATCCAATTTGGTCTTTTATTTCTTTCCTGTCTTTTTAGTCATCTCTTGCTTGCTTCATGTTTGATATTCTTGATGTCACTCCACAACTCCTCTGGCCTTCAATCATTAGTGTTCAACATGTCAAATCTATTCTTGTGACAGTCTCTAAATTCAGGTGGGATATACTCAAGGTCTTACTTCGGTTCTCACGAACTTATTCTAATTTTCTTCAGTTTCAGCTTGAACTCGGATGTAAGGAATTGATGGTCTGTTCCAAAGTTGGCCCCGGTCTTGTTCAGAATGATGATATTGAGCTTTTCTGTCATCTCTTTCCATGGATGTAGTCGCTTTGGTTCCTGTTTATTCCATATGGTGAGGTTCACTTGTATAGTCTCCATTTATGTTGGTAACAAAAGCTGTTTGCAATGAAGAAGTCGTTGGTCTTGTATATTCTATCATGTGATCCCTGACATCGTTTCTATCACCAAGGCCATATTTTCCAACTACTGATCCTTCTAGTTTCCAACTTTGCCATTCCAATCACCAGGAATTATCAATGCACCCTGATTACATGTTCCATCAATTTCAGATTGCAGAAGTTGGTAAAAATCTTATTTTTTTTCATCTTTGGCCTTAGTGTTGGGTGTGTAAATTTAAATAATGGTCATATTAAATGATTTTCTTTGTAGGCATATGGATATTATCCTATCACTGAGAGCATTGTAGTTCAGGATAGATCTTGAAAAAAAAATTTTTTTTGACAATGAATGCAACTACATTTTGTTTCAAGTTGTCATTCCTAGCATACTAGACCATATGATTGTCTGATTCAAAATGGCTAATGCCAGTCCATTTCAGCTCACTAATGCCTAAGGTATCAATGTTTATGCATTGCATTTCATTTTTGACAATTTCCAATTTTCCCAAATTTATACTTCATACATTCCAGGTTCCAATTATTAATGGATATTTGCAGCTGTTTCTTCTCTCTTTGAGTTGTGCCACAACCGCACATGAAGGTCCCGAAAGGTTGACTCCATCTACATCATTAAGGTCAACTCTGCTTTGAGGAGGCAGCTTTTCCCCAGTCATGTTTTTAGTGCCTTCCAACCTGAGGGGATCATTTTCCAGCACTATACCAGACAATGTTATACTGCTATTCATAAGGTTTTCACTGGCTAATTCTTTTCAGAAGTAAACCAACAGGTCTTTCTTCTTGAAGCTTGGTCTAGAAGCTTTCCTGAGACTTGTCTGCCATTGTGACCTTGCCTATTCCCAAGAAAGGTGATCTAACTGGATGTGGAAATTATCAAACAATATCACTAATATCACATACAAGTAAAATTTTACAGAAGATCATTCAAAAGTGGCTGCAGCAGTATATCAACAGGGAACAGCCTGAAATTCACACAGGATTCAGAAAAAGACATGGAACCAGGGATATCACTGCTGATGTCAGATGGATCCTTGCTGAGAGCAAAGAATACCAGAAAGATGTTTACCTGTGTTTCATTGACTATGCAAAGACATTCAACTCTGTGGATCATGACAAATTATGGATAACATTGCTAAGAATGGAAATTCCAGAGTACTTAATTGTGCTCATGAGGAACATGTACATAGATCAAGAGACAGTCCTTTGAACAGAGCAAGGATGTACTGCATGGTTTAAAGTCAGGAAAGATGTACATCAGGATTGTATCTTTCACCATACTTGTTTAATCTGTATGCTGAGCAAATAATCCGAGAAGCTGAGCTATATGAAGAAGAATGTGGTATCAGGTTTGGAGGATGACTCATTAACAACCTGCATTATGCAGATGACACATCCTTGCTTGCTGAAAGTGAAGAGGACTTGAAACACTTACTGAGGAAATCAAAGACCACAGCCTTCAGTATGGATTACACCTCAACAAAAAGAAAACAATAATCCTCAGAACTGGACCAATAAGCAATATCATGATAAATGGAGAAAAGAATGAAGTTGTCAAGGATTTCATTTTACTTGGATCCACAATCAACAGCCATGGAAGCAGCAGTCAAGAAATCAAAAGATGCATTGCATTGGGCAAAAGACCTCTTCAAAAGCAAAGATGTTACTTTAAGGACTAAAATGGGCCTTACCCCAGCCATGGTACTTTCAATTGCCTCATATGTATGTGAAAGCTGGACAATGAATGAGGAATACCAAAGGAGAATTGATGCCTTTGAATTGTGGTTTTGGTGAAGAATATTGAGTATACACAGACTGCCAAAGGGACAAACAACTCTGTTTTGGAAGAAGTATAACCAGAATGCTCCTTAGAAACAAGAATGGAGAGACTACGTCTCACATACATACTTTGGACATGTTTTCAGGAGGGATCAGTCCCTGGAGAAAGACATCATGCTTGGTAAAGTAGAGGGTCAATGAAAAAGAGGAATGCCCTCAAGGAGATGGATTGACACAGTGGCTGCAATAATGGGCTGAAGCATGACAATGATTATGAGGATGGTGCAGGACTGGGCAGTGTTTCGTTCTGTCGTGCATAGGGTTGCTATGGGTCAGAATGAACTCAGCTGCACCTAACAACAACTGGAAGACACTACATTGCTCATATGATTTCTTGTTTTTGAAATATTCCATAATAAAAAGTACAGTAAAATAGTCATATCACTGCTTAGCACTTTGAACTATCTTAATTATCAATTAAATTATTAACCCATAAGGTGGTATGAAGAGAACCCAAATAATGATTTCTAGACAAAAATCTCTGTCCTATAGGGTCGCTATTAGTCAGAATTGACTCAACGGCACTGGGTTGTTTTTTGGGGTAGATCAAAATCATTTTTCTTATAGCGGGCCACATATTATCTATATTTTCTTATGTAACTATGACTTTTTTCACCAGAAGGTCATATTTAGACAGCAAATTGTCTCCCAAGAGAATAGAATAATTTATAATCCATCACTTTAAACTTTGTGAGCATTTTTTGTTTGTTTTTACGACCCAGGAGGTTGCAAGTAGTAATAACTGGCTAAGAAATAATGTATACAAATAGAAACAATTGACACAGGAATAGATTTAAGACTGTTCCTCTAACCTCTCAGTTACAGAGAACAGGTTGTATTCCACTAATTTAAATTGGGAGGGATTTATTATAGGGTATGCCATTGCTTACAGAGGACTTAAAAAACCAAAACCAAACCCACTGCTGTCAAGCCAATTCCAACTCATAGTGCACTAGAAAGGTTAAAAAAATGCACTGTAGGCTGAGCTTCCAAGCGTTACTCCCAAAGCCACGCCACAGAATTGGGCTGCTTAGGAAGCTGCCACATCGTCTGTAGTCAGGACATCTTGTAATCAGGACATCACTGAATTTGGGATATTGCCCGGTAAGGAGGCTTATTCTACTGCAGCCAACTCTATCTCTATAAGGCACACATGTTACAATCTGCATAAGAAAAAACTAAACACATTTAAATCAAATTTACAGCTCTAACTGAAAAACAAACAAAAACATCTATGGATAATATAGTCTTAGCTTTCTAGCCTCTTAATCTAATAATAATTCATCCTAGAGAGAGGATAGACTGAAGTTAAACACCAAAAACCACATACTAATGAGGACCAACCACTTTCCTATACACATTTAATAAACTATCGCTCTTTGCGGCTTTCTCCTCCCATTCGCCTCTGTAAAGTGTACTTGTAATTATATAAAATAAGCTTTTATCGTATTTCAACTACTTGTACAAAATATACCATACAGAAAGTGGCTTTTCTTTTCCATTTAGTGGGAAGTTAAGTAGTTCAACTTTTGGGGATAGATGGAGACTTTCACATTTGCCATTCTGAAACTGCTTGGTCATATTATCGTTCATTTACGTGTTTACTAAGCTTTTGCATCCTCCAGTTCAGGTTCTGTATTTTACTCCTTTCTACACTCTTCGTCCATCCAGAATCTGAGGTGCATTCAGTGAATACCTAATGACAGGGTGAATACCTGTAACAGTGGGGCTGGCCGAAGAGAGCAGAAGGTGCTGGGCAGCCCACCTCTGGGCTTCTAGCACTGGGGTCTCAAGCAAGAGGGAGGCACATAGAAAAGATAAACGGGGCACGACATGGATGCAAAAACACATTCCAGAACATTTTGCTAAGAAGTGGCACTGTTTAGCTGCAGAGAAGCTTTTACTAAATAAAAGAAAAAAATACCAGCTATGCGTTTGGGGGAAAAAAAAAAAGAAAGCAGTACAACAGAACACATATCAATATAGTAATCAAGGCCTGGTTTCAAATAATGTGCCTGTGCCAGGAGCAGATAATAATGTCTAATTAAGACATTAATTAAAACTCATAATAGTTGCCTAATGAGAAAGTGTAAAAATACTATTAGAATGTTTTCTTTTAAATTAGCTGAAGGAGATGATTAGCAGCTGTTCTTACTGTAAAGTTCTTATTATTGACGAGAATACTGCATGGGTGAAAATTAGACGTGTAAATAACCATATTAAAATTCGTCACTAGTAAGTGCGTAGAGCAGGTGCTGGCCCCACAGCCCTGGTACCTGGCCAGCTATTTTTGCTTTCTGCTTACTCCCAAATTTCATTGTAGTTTAAATTGTACAAGCTCCATTCTTCAACCTTTTCCTTGAACTTTCTTGGAATCCTTATGCCCTTTCAGTCTCTCACAATTCATATTCTAAAAGGAAGAACCCAAGAGAATGATTTAAATTGGACAAGAAGGAATATAGGTGAAAGGAAGGAAATACTGTAGAAGGCACAGAGGAAGTTATCAAGGCCCTTTAGAGGAGACCCTAGAACAAGTTTCATTCTCATTTGCTGGTGATAGTGAGGAGTCAATGAAATCTCCAGTATCCAAGGTATATTTTATTTATTTATTTATTTATGTTTTTATTTATTTATATTTTATTTATGTTTTATTGTATTGTTATTAAAAATGCATTGCCTGCTTATTTCTACCCTGGGAAGAAAGATGTGACAGTCTGCTTCTGTAAAGATTTGCAGCCTTGGAAACCCTGTGGGGGCAGTTCTACTCTGTCCTATAGGGTCGCTTTGAGTCAGAATTTACTTGATGGCGGTGAGTTTGGTTTTTGGTTTTGGTCAGATGAAAGCTGCCCAAGGGTAGAGTTTTCTTTGTCACATAGTATTGAACGCTGTATCCACAGCTTCCAAGGAGGGGTGAGCACAAAGTAGGTGCTCAGGAAATATGTAATGAATGAAAGAGACTACTGAATTTTGTGTGTAGTGCATGTTTTGTGCATTTTTGTGTGTGTGTATACTTCCTCTGGCATCATAAATGTTTTGGTGGGTACATATTTTATTCGTAACTTGTTGTAGAATTGGAGTTTTCAAATAGGGTTAAAATCCCTAGCAGGCTAGCCAATTGTTACACATTTGTATTAAGCCTGGATGGAACTCTTTAACACGCCAATATCAGCTGCTATCAAGTCAATTCCAACTCATGCCGGCCTCAGGTGTGTTCAGAGTAAAACTGTACTACATAGGGTATCAGTGGCTGATTTTTTGGAAGTAGATAACCAGGCCTTTTTCCTGAGGCACCTCTGGGTAGACTCAAATCACCAACCTTTTGATTACCAGATGAGTGTGTTAAACATTTGCACCACTCAGGGACTCCACAGAGGTCTAAACAAATGCTATTAAACTGAGGCAGTAAAAGCCAAGTTGAGCCATTCATTGTCTACCCTGAAACTTATTTGTTCCCTCAAACAACCCCACGAGTGAAGCCCATTAATCCTAAATATAGCTCTGGCGGCTCAATGGTTAAGAGCTCAGTTGCTAATCAAAAGGTCATCAGTTCAAATCCACTAGCTGCTCCTTGGAAACCCTATGGAGAAGTTCTGTTCTGTCCTACAGGGACGCTATGAGTCAAAATTTACTTTACGGCAACGGGTTTGTTTTTTATATTTACAAGGCTATAAGGGAAAGCACAGAAGAGATCACAAACGAAGTCAGTTCAACCACCATGTATATGGAGATCAGAAATAAGAATAAGACATTCCAGAAAAACAGCACCATGCATGCAAAGCTACACAGACATAAATACTAAGTGGTCTACTTTGTTAGGGCTTACAGTTGGGATTGGGGGAGTATTAAAAAAAGAAGTCATAAGTAATGAATGGGAAACATGGCAGGGTCCAGGAGACAAAGAACCTACAGGGTTTATTTTATTGAGCCTAAAAACCAGTCATTGATGGATTAGTATTTTACAAATTGTATTCACAAATCAATATGAAGAGGTCTGGGGGAAGATCCCTGCCATTCAGATGATGTCCATTGCTTCCATTTCTGAATTTCAGTTGCTTCTCAAGTGTCTGCTTTAATAACTCAAGAGAACAGGCTCTCTTGTCCTTTTAGTATTCTTCTTTAGGATTTCTATATTCTCAGCAAAAGTACTAAGTCCATTGCGGCTTTTTTTCTTTTAAGCAGAAAATACGAAATGAAGATGGAAGAAAGAACCTGAATCTATAAAAATCAGTGATTCCCCTGATGGTTGCTATAAAAGGGGCTGACTGCCTCCCAGAGTCTTGGTATATGCTAAATAAAAGCCCTGATGTCTTCACAAGAGAGAAGATATAAAAATGTTGCCTAAAAGTGCTGGGCAGCTATAAAGGAAACAAATGACTCTATTACTTTGAAATGCAAGCAAACATTGATGTAAAGCCTTGGGCAATGAAGGAAGCCATTCTACATTAATAAATGGGAAGCTGATGGCCTCTCCTCATACATCATCATAGGAACAATGCAGTCATTATCTGGGAAAAGACATATGGATGCTCTTGGCTGAAGCGGGATCACAGGGTATCGTCGTGTGCTCCCTCCTCTTCCTTTATGTCAGTGTTTGGCTTCACCTATGACCACAGTACATGGGGACTGAGACCCATGGCAGCATCTACTTTAGCCAATGGAAAAGCTTTCACCAAAATAGAAACCAGGGTATTCCTGTGGAGAACTCATGTCTGTGTTCTCACTTAACTCCTAGGGATGAAGATCTCTAATGCTACCATACATACAGACAATGGATTGGTGCTTGTTTCTTGGGGTGGAGGTGGAGGAGGCTCTTTCATGTGGGAGAGAAGAGAGTTTAGAGCTTTCAGCCTTTTTTTTTCCCTTTCTTCCCTGGTATGTGACTAAGCAGTGCGAAGGAGCTGGGATGCCCTTCCATAGGTCCTGGAGTAGGTTCAGAAAAAGAGAGCTGGTAGGAGCAGGAGAGGCAACCTACTCTACAATACACAGAGAAATGTTCTAACCCCTGTGGTCATGTGCATCTGCTCTATTCTGCTTTTGAATGGAGGACAAATTGAGGGAACTGATCTCGAAGAAAAAAGGTGAAGAGAAAATTCACTCTAGCAGGCAAAAAAATTAAATCTTGTTTTCTGGAATCAGGCTTGGATTAAAATTTACTATTAATTTGGTTGACTTTGGGTAACCTCTTATAATCTCTGAGACTAAATTTCTTGGTCTTAAAATACAAAAAACTATACTATTTGATTTACAGGGTTTTATGGGCATAAAACAGACTGATAAATGTAAGTATAGAGTAAATATTGACTGTCATTATTATTTCTGTCACTACTATTCAAAATTGTATTGTTATTTTTTATTAAAAATAGTGCATGTGTTTCTTATGGGGGCAAGAATAATAAAGGGACTGTAAAAAAATATTTTGTGTTTCAGTCATCAAAGGAATATTAGGCAAGAGGGTTTACTGAGATATATATCTAACACATGCACAAACACACACAAACAAACCCTCATACACATTGGAACCTGCATCCGTCACCTACTGAGGTTTCAGAGATTTGGGTTTGGGTTCCCAACCATCTTCTACCCCAATATCTGTCTGGCATTTAGCACAGAACTGGAGCTCTGAGTTTGTTCTTAAAAGCTCTGTTACATGAAGGAGGAGATTGCCGTCAGAAGCATCTCTACACGTCAAGAGAGACCCTCAGATAATTGCAGTATCATGCTAGTATTAGTGGCTGGATAAGGCCCATTTATCACACAACACGAGCACTCTATGGACCATGGGCCGCATGTGTTGTTGTTAGGTTACATAGGGTTATATAAAGGAGGAGCCTTCTTTGTGATGCCTTCTCATGTCCCTTCCTACTGGCCTTCTCTATCCTCCTGAGGCTAGAATCTGCCTTGGTTATTGTTATCATATGTTTTCCTGAATTAATTTAAGTGAATAGGCCATAGTCTAATAGCACCTGGCTATAAAGAAATAGTTTTGATTTAGGTGAAGAAGTTTTGTAAAAGCATGATTGGTGTTTGGCAGTGTTTTCTAGAAGATTTATGGTCTTCTGTTGCTGAGGGAGCCAAATCCTGGAATGCCTGCCTGCTTGATCTGCAGAAACATCAAGAATCTATTCATATGGTCCCCAAACAGGAGATGTTCCATGTCTCCTCAATCAGTACGCTGGCTGAGACCTCTTGACTTAATTGCTCTTTGCATTTGATCTCTGACTAGATGGGGCCCTGTGGCTGCAGTAAGAAGCTTACCCTCCTCTCTACCCACAACCTGCACTGGGGCAGTGAGGAATGGTAACCCTTGCTCCTCTCCTGGGCTTCCTTCATCTTGCTTCTTTTCTAAGTTTAGGGTGGACAGAAAACAACATGAATGTTTGGTTTTGACTTACTTGTACCTTGTGAATCTGGATTGCTGTGGAAATGATAACTTAGAATAAAGAATTTAATTTTAGTTTAACCTTTGGAGCTACAAAGTCATATAACAGACTAAGTGAATGTACTCAGGACCCTTGGTGGGTCCTAGACACAGCTGTCCCTATAAATACTAACCACAAACTTCTGGTACTTAGATTTAGTTGTGGCTGAGGAAGGTTGAGGAAGCATAAGGGAAGGGCAAAAGTCCTCCACGTGGATCAGAGCCTCAGATATGGAATCTGGCTTTCATTTTTCCTGGTGTCCTAAAAATTACTATTAGCAAGATGATATTTAGCTTCTTTAGTCTGCTGCTCACATCTCTAATAAAGATCATTTTATTATTGAGCAAGTACAAGCCTGTTTTGATCACTGTAGCTGTATAGCAGGTTTTTAAATAGGGAAGTGTGAGGCCTCCTACTTTGTTTTTCTTCGAAATTGCTTTGGCTGTTTGGAGCTTCTTTCCTTTCCATATAACACTGATGATTAATTCCATTTCAGTAAAGAACGCTATTGGAATTCTGATAGGGATTACATTGAATATATAGATCACTTTGGGTAGTAATGATGTTTTACAATATTAAGTCTTTGAATCCACAAGTATGGAATGTCTTTCCATTTATGTAGCAAACCCAAAACCCATTGACGTTGAGTCGATTCCAACTCATAGTAACCCCATAGGACAGAGTAGAACTGCGCCATATAGTTTCCAAGGTGTGCCTGGTGGATTCGAACTGCTGGCCTTTTGGTTTCATCCGTAGCACTTAACCACTACGCCACCAGGTTTTCCATTTATGTACGTTTGTTTATTTCAGTCTCTTGCAGTAGTGTTTTATAGTTTTCATTGTATAAGTCCTTTACATCCTGGTTAGGTTTATTCCTATGTATCTTTTTATTTATTTATCATTTTAGGTGCTATTGTAAATGGAGGAAGCCCTGGTGGTGCAATGGTGAAAGCACTCAGCTACTAACTGAAAGGTCAGTAACTATTTGGAAGAAAAGACCCAGAAATCTGCTCCCATAACAATTTATAGCCCAGGAAAACCTATGGCATAGTTCTACTCTGTCCAATAGTATCGTTATGACTCTAGAATTGACTCAACAGCATGTAACAACAACAACATTGTAAATGATATTGTTTTCTTGATAACTTTATTGGATTTCTCCTTGTTGGTGTGTAGAAATCCAGCTGATTTTTGCATGCTGATCTTGTACCCTGCAACTTTGCTGAATTATTCTATTAGATCCAGCAGATTTTTGTAGATTCTTTGGCATTTTCTATGTATAGGATCATACCATCTTCAAATAGAGATAATTCTTCCTTTCCGTTTTGGATTTCCTTTATCTTTTTCTTGTCTTGTTGCTCTACCTAGGACTTCCAGTAGTATATTGAATAGAAGCAGTGACAGTGGGCATCCTTGTCTCATTCCTGTCCTCAGGGGGAAGGCTTTCAGTCTTTCTCGACTGATTATAATATTGGCAGTTGGTTTTTCATAGATGCCCTCAAAATATTAAAGGAATTCCCTTCTATTCTTATTTTGCTGAGAGTTTTAGGCAATAGTGTTGAATTTTATCAAATGCCTTTTTTTGTACCTATTGAGATGATCATTTAGTTCTGTGCCCTAATTTTATTAATGTGGTGTGTTACATTGATTGCTTTTCTAATGCTGAACCATCCTTGCATTCCTGAACAAATCCCACTTGGTCATGGTGTATAATTATCTTAATATGTTGTTAGATTCTGTTCACCAGAATTCTGTTGATTATTTTTCCATCTATATTTTTATGAGAAGTATTATTAGATAATTTCCTTTTCTTGTGAGGTCTTTATCTGGCTTTGGTATCAGGTAATGCTGGATCCATAGAAAGAATAAGGGGATAGTCCTTCCTCTTCTGTGTTTTGGAAGAGTTTCAGTAGATTTGGTGTTAACTCTTCTCTTAATGTTTGGTAAAATTCCCCAGTGGAGCCCATCTGATCTAAGTTTTTGCTATTGTTGTTTTTGTTTCTTCCGATCCAATCTGTATGTCTTTTATAGCAAGTTATAACTTGTAGTAAATAATATGTCGATAAAGAGTGGTGAGAGGAAACATCTTGTTCTTGTTCACAAGCATAGAGGAAGGAGGATTATTAAGTCTTAAACATTCAGTACAACATTAGCCATAGGTTTTCTTTTGTAGATGCTGTGTATGTACTAAGTTGAGAAAGGTCTCCTATATTCCCATTTTTTCTGAAAATTTTTTTTAATCGTGAAGATTTATTGAATCATCACAAATGCATTTTGAGCATCAGTTGATATGACAAAGTAATTTTTCTTCTTTAGGCTGTTGATGTGGTAGATTACATTGATTAATTCTAGAATATTGAACCAGCCTTGCATTTGGTCATGGTGCATATGATTATCTTTTTATAATTCTATGTGGTAATATTTCTTAGGATTTTTCCATCTATATTTTTTTTTATTCATAAAGGACATTTGTCTCTAATTTTTCTTTTTTTTTGGTCCCATCTTTTTCTGGTTTTAGTATCAGAATAATACTGTCATTGTGTTGTTAGGTACCGTCAAGTCAGTTCCAACTCATAGTGACCCCATGTACAATAGAACAAAACACTCTCAGGTCCTGCGCCATTCAGAATAACAATGTCATCAGTGATAGAATAATACTAGTTACATAAAATAGAGAAGTCTTCTATCCTCTTCTATTTCCTGGAAAAGTTTCAACAGTAAAATCATCTGTGCCTAGAGATTTTTTGGGGGGGGAAGAGAGATTTGTAAAATTACTATTTCAATTTATTTATTATCAATTTATAGTTACAGAGCTATTCAAAACATCTCTTTCATGTAGAGCAAGTTTTGGTAGTTTGTGCTTATTGAGGAATTGGTCTATTTTATCTATGTTGTCAAATTCACCTGCTCAGAATTGTTTTTTTGTTATGTTGTTCTTAGATGTCATTGAGTCAGTTCTGACTAAGAGTGATCCTAAGTAAAACAGAAGGAAAAACTACCAGGTCCTCCACCATACTCACAACTGTTGCTATGTTTGCGTTCCTTGTTGCAACCAGTGTGTCAATCCATCTTGTTGAGGGTCTTCCTCTTTTTCACTGACCCTCTCACTTTACCAGGAATGATGTCCTTCTCCAGGGACTGTTCTCTCCTGATAACATATCCAAAGAACATAGACAAAGTCTTATCATAGTCATCTTCCCTTCTAAGGAGCATTCTGACTGTATTTCTTCCAAGACTGATTTGTTCATTCTTCTGGCAGTCTGTGGTATATTCAATATTCTTCATCAACATCATAATTTGAAGGCATCAATTCTTCTTCTATCTTCCTCATTCATTGTCTAGCTTTGCATGCATATGAGGTGATTGAAAATACCACGGCTTGGGTCAGGCACAACTTAGTGCTTTTTAACATTTTAAAGAGATATTTTGCAGCAGATTTACCAAATGTGATATGTTATTTGATTTCTTGACTGCTGCTTCCTTGGGCATTGATTGTGGTTTCAAGTAAAATGAAATTGTTGTCAACTTCAAAATTTTCTCTTTTTATCATAATGTTGGTTATTGGTCCAGTTATGAGGATTTTTGTTTTCTTTATGTTGAAGTGTAATCCATACAGAAGGCTGTAGTCTTTGATCTTCACCAGCAAGTGCTTCAAGTTCTCTTTGTTTTGAGCAAGCAAGCATATTGCAGGTTGTTATTGAGTCTTCCTCCAATTCTGATGCCATGTTCTTCTTCATATAGTCCAGCTTCTCAGATTTTTTTTTTTTCTCAGATTATTTGCTCAACATACAGACGGAATAAGTATGGTTAAAGAATACTACCTGACACAGCTTTCCTGATGTTAAACCATTCAGTATTCCCTTGTTCTATTTCAACAAAAGCTGCTTGGTTTATGTCCAATTCCTTCATGAGCACAACTGTTTTGGAATTCCCATTCTTTGAAAATTTATTCATAATTTGTTATGAACGACACAGTTGAATGCCTTTGCATAGTCAATAAAACACAGGTAAACATCTTTCTGGTATTCACTGGTTTCAGCCAAGATCTGCCTGATATCAGCAATGATATTCTTCATTCCACATCCTCTTCTGAATCTGGCTTGAATTTCTAGCAGTTTCCTCTTGATGTATCCTTCAAACATTTTTGAATTATCTTCAGCAAAACTTTACTTTTGTGTGATATTAATAATATTGTTCGATAATTTCCACATTCTGTTGGGTCACCTTTCTGTGGAATGTGCATGTATATGGATTTCTTCCAACAGGTTCACCAGGTAACTGTCTTCCAAATTTCTTGGCATATTATATCAGTTCCCGGAGACTTGAGTTTTGCCAATGCCTATGGTGCAACCTGGATTTCTTCCTTCAGTTTTTAACAAATTCTTCTTGGTACAGTGACTCTGTATCTTCTTTTGATGCTTCCTGTGTCCTTCAATATTTTGCCCATTTAAAAAAAAAAAAGTTGCCCTTGAGTCATCCGACTCATAGCAATCCTGTAGGACAGAGTAGAACTGCCGCATAGGGTTTCCAAGGAGCAGCTGGTGGATTTGAACTGCTGACCTTTTGGTTAGTAGCAATAGCTTTAACCACTGAGCCACCAGAGTTCCATTTTGCCCATAGAATCCTTTAATATTGCAATTCAAGGCTTGAATTTTTCTTCAGTTCTTCGGCCTGAGAAATACTGAGTGTGTTCTTCCCTTTTGGCGTTCTAACTCTACATCTTTCCAGATTTCATTATAATACTTTACTTTGTCTTCTTGCGCTATGCTTTGAAATCTTCTGTTCAGCTCTTTACTTCATCATTTCTCCATTCACTTTACATACTCTATGTTCAAGGTCAAGTTTCAGAGTCTTTTCTGACATCCCTTTGGGTTTTGTCTTTACTTTCTATCATCTTTTTAATGACCTCTTGCTTCCTTTATTCATAATGCCTTGATTTTAGCCCACAATCCATCCGGTCTTTGGTCATTAGTGTTTAATGCATCAAATCCATTTTTGAGATGGTCTTTCAATTCAGGTGAGATATACTCAAGGTCCTCCTTTGGCTCTTGTGGATTTGTTTTAATTTTCTTCTGCTCCAACTTGAACCTACATATAAGTAATTGATAATCCGTTCCACAGTTAGCCTCTGGCCTTGTTCTGACTGATGATATTAAGTTTCTCTACCGCTTCTTTCCACAGACATAGTTGATTTGAATCCCGCTAGGCTATCTGGCTAAGTCCACGTGTGTAGTCACAGTTTATGTTGTTTAAAAAAGTATTTCTGATCAATAAGCCGTTGGTCTTGCAAAATTCTATCATGCGTTCTTGGGAGTCATTTCTTTCACAAAGGCCATGTTTTCCAAGAATTGATACGTCTGTGTTTCCAGCTTTTGTATTTCACCACCAGTAATTATCAATGCATCTTGATTGCATGTTTGATAAAGTTCTATTTCTATTCAATTACTATTCAATTCTACTCAGTAACTGTTTCCTTATCCTTTTGATGCCTCTTATTCCTGAATTAAGTAACTTGTGCTTTTTTTCTATCTTTCTAGAGGTTTGTCAATTTTTTTTTAATAATTTTTATTGTGCTTTAAGTGAAAGTTTACAAGTCAAGTCAGTCTGTCACATATAAGCTTATATACACCTTACTCCATACTCCCACTTACTCTTCCCCTAATGAGTCAGCCCGCTCCCCCCTTCCAGTCTCTCCTTTCGTGACGGTGTTGCCAGTTTCTAACCCTCTCTACCCTCCCATCTCCCCTTCAGACAGGAGACGCCAACACAGTCTCAAGTGTCCACCTGATACAAGTAGCTCACTCTTCGTCAGCATCTCTCTCCAACCCATTGTGCAGTCCCTTCTTTGTCTGATGAGTTGTCTTCGGGAATGGTTCCTGTCCTGGGCCAACAGAAGGTTTGGGGACCATGACTGCTGGGATTCTTCTAGTCACAGTCAGACCATTAAGTCTGGTCTTTTTATGAGAATTTGGGGTCTGCATCCCACTGTTCTCCTGCTCCCTCAGGGTTTCTCTGTTGTGCTCCCTGTCAGGACAGTCATCGGTTGTGGCCGGGCACCATGTAGTTCTTCTGGTCTCAGGATGATGTAAGTCTCTGGTTCATGTGGAGGTTTGTCAATTTTATTGATTTTAAAAAAAATAATAGTTCTTTGTTTCATTGACTTTTTTACTGTTTCAAATTTCATTAATTTCCAATTTTCTCTTATTTTTATATTATTTTATAGGTTTTGAACAACTTTTCTTGCCTTTTGTATGTTCTTAATAAATGTAGACTTTTTTTTATACCTTTCCTAGCATTAGCATGTAGTACTTTAAATGTCTGTCTCTGCATTGCTTTAGCTGTTTTCCACAAGTTGTGATATGTTTTGACTTTCAACTTCACATTCAAAATTGTTTTTTGGCTTCTTCTTTGAGCCACCCATTATTAGGAAGTGTTTTGTTTAGTTTCCAAGTGTTTGGAGACTTTATTGACGTATCTCTGTTAATTGATTTCTAGTTTGATTTTCTTATGGTCAGAGAACACATTTTATATGATTTCAAGCCTTTTAAATTTGTTGAAGTTTTTTTTTTTTTTTTGATAGCCTAGTATATGGTCTATATTGATACGTTTGCTTTAAGAGATGTGTTACTCTTGGTTGATTGTGTTTTGTGTATATTTGCTAATAATATATATATTTGTCCTATCAGTGAGAAAGTAACTTGAAACCTCTAGCTGTAATTGTGGATTTCTCCCTTTTTTTTCTTTCAGTTCTATCAGTGTTTGCTTCACATAACTTATATTTGGTGCATATGCTTTTAGTATTTTTATATTATTTAACCATTCTGGTTCTTTAACTGATGTATACGGACAACTTACATTGAATATAATTATTGACATGTTAGTTAAGTTAGACATTTTTGTTTTTTGGCTTTCTGTTTGTTCTTTCTAATTCTATTTCTCTTTTTCTTCCCTCCGTGTGTGTTATTTGAACATTTTTTAGAATTTTATGTTAATTTATCTATAGCGTTACTGAGTATATCTCTTTGTATAGATTTTTAGTGGTTTCTCAGGGTATTAATAAGCATATATTACAGTTTACTGGTGTTGATACTTCAAATGAAATGTAGATGCTTTACCCCCCATTATGTCCCTTTGCTCTCTACAATTTATAATTGTCTTAAGTACTTTTTCTACATAAATTTAAAATCACACCAGACAGTGTTAAATTTTTACTTCAATTGTCAAAATTAGTTTATTAAACTCAAGAGAATATGCAAAGTACATTGACTTTACTAATGTTTTTGACATTTTCCATGTTCTTTCTTCCTTCTTAATGTTTCAGGATTTCTTCTTTCAAAATTTTCTTTCTATTTAGAAAACTTCCTTTAGAGATTCTTTTACAGTAGTCTGACGGAGTCAAAGGCTCCCAGGTGGCACAGTTGTTAAGTGCTCGACTGCTAATTGAAATGTCAAAAGTTTGGCTGTTGGAACTCACCAGCTGCTCCAAGGGAGAAAGATGTGGCAGTCTGCTCTCTTAAAGATTACAGCATTAGAAGCCCTATGGGGCAGTTCTACTGTCTTAAAGGGTTGCTGTGAGTTACTATGTCTTTTTTTACTTTTTATGAAGTCAAATTCACTTACTTTTCCTTCATCTGATAATATTTTGATTTCCCATTTGTTCCTGAAGAATGTTTTGATTGATAATAGAATTATTAGTTGACAGGGGTTGTTGTTATTGTTTTATTTTGTTTTTTCCCAGAGCTTCAAAAAATATTGTTCCATTTCCTTCTAGCCTTCATGGTTTCTGATGAAAAATTACCGCCACTCAAAATGTTTTCCTCAATAAGTAAGGCATCATTTCTCTCTTAACACTTTCAACATTCTTTGTTTTTAGTTTTCAAAAATTGCACTATGACCTGTCTTGGTGTATATTTTTTGGGGGGTGGGGGGGTTATCCTGCCTGGTGTTTCCTAAGCTTCTCCTAAGTATAGGTTTATGTTCTTAGCCAAATTTGGGAAGTTGTCAGACATTGTTTCTTTCAGCAGTTTTTTAGTCCCACTCTCTTTCTTTATCCTTCTGGAATACCAACAGCGTAAATGTTACATCTTTTGTTATAGTCCCACAGGCCTGAGGCTTTGTTAATTTCTTTTCAGTCTATTTTCTCTTTTGTTACCTTGAGTGATTTCTGTTATGACATCATCTAACTCGTTGATTCTTTCTTTTGTCTTTTCAATTCTGCTGTTGAACCCATAATTTGAGCTTTTTGTTTTGGTTATTGTATTTTTCTAAAAATCCACTTGTTTTTTCTTTAAATCTTCCATTTATTTGCTGGTATTTTTTGCTTGTTGTTTCAGGAGTGTTTTTAATGTTCTTTGAAACAGTTTTATGATAGCTGCTTTAGTATATTTGTCAGATAATTCTATCATCTCTGTCACCTCTGGGATAGGCAGAATTCTAGCCTTCCAAAGATGCCTATACCCTAATCTCCAGAACCTGTAAATATGGTAACTTACATGGCAATAGGAATTTTGCACACGTGATTAAGGTTAGGGTATTGAGATAAGGAAATATCTGGCAGGATATGTGTAATAACAAGGGTCTGTATAGGAGGAAGGCAGGAGGGTCAGAGTTAGAAATTGAAAATATTATGCTGCCAGTTTTGAAGATGGAAGAAGGGTTCATGAGAAAATGAATAGAGACAGTTACAGAACCTGGAAAAAGAAAGAGAACAGATTCGCCCTTAGAGCCTCCAGAATGAATGTAAAACCTTGGGACATCTTGATTTTTGCCCAGTGTAAGCAATTTTATATTTCTGATCTCAGAACTGTAATATAAATTTGTGTTGTTGCAAGCCACTGAGTTCATGATAGTTATAGCAGCAATATACAACAATACAGCATTGTATTTGTCAATACAATTGTATTGATTGCCCTTTATAGTCAAGCTGAGATTTTCCTGATTCATAACACGATGAGAGATTTTCAATTGAAGTCTGGACATTTTGGGTATTTTGTTATGAGATTCTGGATCTTATTTATTTATTTTTAGGTGACTTTTTTGAATACTGCTTTGGCAGGGGAAGAGTGTGTACTGCTTTATACTGCCAGGATGGGATAGAAGTCTAGGTTCCTACTCAGCCTCCTTGGACATCTGAGAGGGATACCCTGCTCCCCACTAGGCCTTCACTGGTACCACCCTGGCTGTGAAGAGTAGGAGTGCCTCAATACTATTCCCCAGGTAGCCTTCATTGACACTGTGGAAACTGTCCTTTTTAACAAAATAGTTGACAATGAATCTCTTGGACTGTCCAGTAGGTCTTTTATGATGCCACCCCAGCAGGGAGGGAGAAAGTTTCCTTGTTACCGCTCAAGGTACAATGCGTGTACAAGTCCAGGTATACCATATGTTCTTGGTGGTGGGATATCTCAGAGGAAATAAAAATCTTGGTTTGCTAATTGACATACTCTGACACCATTCTGGCAGGGATTGCTATACCTCATCACAGTCTGGCAAAAGTGGAAGTCTAGGCTCTCCACTCAACTTGTGATGGCATGGGCGGTGATGTCTGAAGAGTTGGCTTCAGGAATGGTTCCTGTCCTGGGCTAACAGAAGGTCTGGGGGCCATGACCACCAGGGTCCTTCTAGTCTCCTTCAGACCATTAAGTCTAATCTTTTTATGGGAAATTTGGGGTCCGCATCGCACTGCTTTCCTGCTCCCTCAGGGGTTCTCTGTTGTGTTCCCTGTCAGCATAGTCATCAGTTGTAGCCTGGCACTGTCTAGTTCTTCTGGTCTCAGGATGAGGTAGTCTCTGGTTCATGTGGCCCATTCTGTCTCTTGGGCTCAGAATTACCTTGTGTCCTTGGTGTTCTTCACTCTCCTTTGATCCAGGTGGGTTGAGACCCACTGATGCATCTTAGATGGCAGCTTGCTAGCATTTAAGACCCCAGACGCCTCTCTCCAAGTTGGGATGCAGAATGTTTTCTTAATAGATTTTATTATTCCAATTGACTTAGATGTCCCCTGAAACCATGGTCCCCAAACATCTGCCCCTGCTACGCTGGCCTTCGAAGCATTTAGTTTATTCCAGAAACTTGTTTGCTTTTAATTTATTCCAGTTGCGCTGACCTTACCTGTATTGTGTGTTATCGCTCCTGTCACCTAAAGTAGTTCTTATCTGCTATCTAATTAGTGAATACCCCTCTTACACCCTCCCTCCCTCCCACCTCTCATAACCATCAATAATATTTTCTTCTCTGTTTAAACTATTTCTTGAGTTCTTATAATAGCGGTCTCGTACAATATTTGTTCTTTTCAAACTGACTAACTTCACTCAGAATAATGCCTTCCAGATTCCTCAATGTTATGAAATGTTTCACAGATTCCTCACTGTTCTTTATCAATGTGTAGTATTCCATTGTGTGAATATACCATAATTTAATTATCCATTCATCCATTGATGGGCACCTTGGTTGCTTCCAGCTTTTTGCTATTGTAAACAACGCTGCAATGAACATGGGTGTGCATATACCTGTTCATGTAAAGACTCTTATTTCTCTAGGATATATTCCAAGGAGTGGGATTGCTGGTTCGTATGGTAGCTCTATTTCTAGCTTTTTAAGGAAGCGCCAAATCAATTTCCAAAGTGATTGTACCATTTGACATTCCCACCAGCACTGTATAAGTGTTCCAATCTCTCCACAGCCTCTCCAACATTGATTATTTTGTGTTTTTTGGATTAATGCCAGCCTTTTTGGAGTGAGATGAAATTTCATTGTAGTTTTGATTTGCATTTCTCTAATGGCTAATGATCGTATTTCCTCATGTATCTGTTAGCTCCCTGAATGTCTTCTTTAGTGAAGTGTCTGTTCAAATCTTTTGCCCATTTTTTAATTGGGTTATTTGTCTTTTTGCAGTTGAGTTTTTGGAGTACCATGTAGATTTTGGAGATAAGGTACTAATCGGAAATGTCATAGCTAAAAATTTTTTCCCAGTCTGTAGGTAATCTTTTTACTCTTTTGGTGAAGTCTTTGGATGAGCATAGGTGTTTGATTTTTAGGAGCTCCAAGTTACCTAGTTTTTCTTCTCCATTGTTAGTAATGTTTTGTATACTCTTTATGCCATGTATAAGGGCTCCTAACGTTGTTCCTATTTTTTGTCCCATGATCTTTATGGTTTTAGATTTTATGTTTAGGTTTTTGATCCATTTTAAGCTCGTTTTTGTGCATGGAGTGAGGTAGAGGTCTTGTTCCATTTTTTTGCAGGTGATATTCAGTTATGCCAGCACCATTTGTTAAAAAAGAATGTCTTCTCCCCATTTAACTATTTTGGGGCTTTGTCAGATATCAACTGCTCATATGTGGATGGATTTATGTCTGGATTCTCAGTTCTGTTCCATTGGTCTATGTATCTGTTGTTGTACCAGTACCACACTGTTTTGACTACTGTGGCAGTATAATAGGTTCTAAAATCAGGTGGAGTAAGACCTCCCAGTTTTTTCTTCTTTTTCAGTAATGTTTTACTTCTCCGGGGCCTCTTTCCCTTCTATATGAAGTTGGTGATTTGTTTCTCCATCTCATTAAAGAATGTCATTGGGATTTGGATCAGAATTGCATTAAATGTATAGATCACTTTTGGTAGAATAGACATTTTTATAATGTTAAGTCTTCCTATCCATGAGCAAGGTATGCTTTTCCACTTATATAGGTCTCTTTTGGTTTTTCACAGAAGTGTATTGTAGTTTTCTTTGTATAAGTCTTTTACATCTCTGGTAAGATTTATTCCTAAGTATTTTATCTTCTTTGGGGCTACTGTAAATAGTATTGATTTGGTGATTTCCTCTTTGATGCTCTTTTTGTTGGTGTAGAGGAATCCAACTGATTTTTGTATGTTTATCTTGTATCCCGATACTCTGCTGAACTCTTCTATTAGTTTCAGTAGTTTTCTGGAGGATTCCTTAGGGTTTTCTGTGTATAAGATCATGTCATGTGCAAATAGAGATACTTTTACTTCTTTCTTGCCAATCTGGATGTCCTTTATTTCTTTATCTAACCTAATTGCTCTGGCTAGGACTTCCAACACAATGTTGAAAAAGAGCAGTGATAAAGAACGTCCTTGTCTGATTCCCAATCTCAAGGCGAATGCCGAGCTTATTCTTATTGGTTCTCCTTTGTAGATGACTTTTCGTTTATCCCTAGCTGCTTTTAAAATTCTCTCTATCTTTGGCTTTGGCAAGATTGATAATAAAATGTCCTGGTGACTTTCTTTTAACATCTACCTTATGTGAAGTTCGATGAGCATCTTGGATGGGTATCTTCTCATCTTTCATGATATCAGGGAAGTTTTCTGCCAACTAATCCTCAACAATTCTCTCAGTAAGTTCTGTTATCCCTCCCTGTTCTGGTATTCCAGTCACTTGCAGGTGATTTCTCTTGATAGAGTCCCACATGATTCTTAAGCTTTTTTCAGTTTTTAAAATTCTTTTATCGGATTTTTCTTCAAATATATTAGTGCCAAGTGATTTATTTTTAAGTTCAGAAATTTTGGCTTCTACTTGCTCAATTCTGCTCCTCTCACTTTCTACTGAGTTGTCTACTTCTGCAAGTTCATTGTTAATCTTCTGAATTTCTGATTGCTGTCTGTCTATGGATTTTTCCAGCTTATTAAACTTTTCTTTATGTTCCTGATTAATCTTTCTAATTTCTTCAGTTGCTTTATCTGTGTGCTCCTTCTCTTGTTCTGCATATTGCCTCATTTGCTTCCTGATGTCTTAAATGGTTCCGTATATTAAACTTTTGTATTCTGGCTCTGGTAATTCCAGGAATGCACTTTCATCTAGAAGATCCCTGGATTCTTTGTTTTGAGAACTTGTTGAGGTGTTCATGGTCTGTTTCTTTATGTGACTTGATATTGACTGTTGTCTCTGAGCCATCTATGAGTTATTGCATTAGTTTATGCTTGCTTACTGTGTCATAGCTTCTTGCTTTGTTTGGTTTTGATATGCCCAGGTGGGTTGCTTGAGTAAGGTAGCTTGACTATTTTCACCATTGGAGCCTGATGTCCTATCCCCAGATGTCTAGAGCTGGTATCAGGTATATCAGTCTAGGAGTCCATTCAGTTTTCTTGTATGAATTCAGCTCAGGTTTCCAGGTAGCTGATTATCAATTGTGTGGTACAGGGTCTGTCCTACAGTCTTAGAGGGGCAGGGGTGATTGGTGTATTTACCGGTATCTGATTGCAGCAGGTGATCACACTCTGAACAAGGCAGGGGGCTTAGATCCAACTCCGGAGCATCCCTGTGGAAAGTGCGTCCCTGTTCCCTACAGCATGTCAGTGGGTGGGTTCTGCCGATGGACCATGGGCCCCCAATATTTTTGGTTGTAAGGACTGTGAGGTATCAGTTATCCTTGGACCCCTGTTGCGGGTGGCTGGGTGACCTGAGTGGAGCTACTAGTCCTTAGGCCCCTGATGTGGGTAGGTGAGGGTCCTGCTTAATAGGCAAAGCAATGTCAAACATCAAACACCCACCTCTCCACTGCACAGCTGAAACAGTTGGCATCTGCCAGCAAGGGCCTATTCTCCTGAAATAGGCCCACACACGTCCACGTGGAGGGGAAAGTTGCTCAAAGTCCATGGACCATTTATGCCTGGACAGGCGATGCTTCTGTCCTGAGCTCTCCTGGTTAATGAAGATGGCAAATTATCTTTTCCCCCAGTTGCAAATTCTTTCCTTCTCCAAGGCCAGGAGGATGGCTCTAGGCACTCAACAGTGCCTATCTCAGGCCCAGGAAATTCAGCCACTGAAGCCAGCTTGGGGGTGGGGAGGCATGGAAAAATATATGCAAGTACTTAGCTTTTGCCTAGAGCTCGGTTCTTCTATGGCTCCAGATGTGTGAGTAGGCTGTGTGGCTGGCTGCTTCTCCTTGAGAAAACTGCGCCTGAACGCTAGTACAGCCTGCCGCAGCCGCTCCCAGGAATGGTGCCTGCTGGCTTTCCGTGATTCAGGTCCGGTAACTCCTCTCCACTTCTGAACCGTCTCCTCTTCCCCTTGCCCCTCTGTTTCTTTGTCTAGGCTTGCCTTTGATGCTCAGGGCTCTTAGCTTGTCATAAATACACTAGTTTCTCTTGTTTTTTCAGTTCTTTGTTGTAAAGGGGGCTCGCCGGAAGCATCTGTCTATTCCACCATCTTGGCTCTGCCTTAGCAGCTGATCTCTTAACCACTGCACAACCAAGGTTTCCATTGTCTTCATAGAAAAGAGATTTCCAACCTTAAGTTTGTGGTTTTCACTAACTTTTTAATTGTGCTTTTAGACCAAAAGAATTACCTAACAATTCATTTATTAAGTCACTAACACAAAAGTAATAGATATTCATGTCCCAATCACTTTGTATCTATTAAAAAATAATGTACACCTAAATTGAAAGTTAAAAAATACCTTCTTCATTCTTAAATTCTCAGTAATTTACTAATAGGGTAGGTGAGCCTGTTGGACACTGCACAACTTTTCAAACTTTAGAATCAGATTGGACACCACCACCCTGATACTCTGTTTCACATTGATTGTCACACATACTTACTTTTTATCACAGCTAGCACTGAAGAACCAGCTTCACACTGAAAGGAATACAGTTCAGTCTAATGGTGAAAAGTGACCTACTTCACATAAGTAGTGCTTCACAGGTGTGAATATACCATTTTTCCCTCCAAAATTTAAAATATCACACAGTGCCTTTTTGAATTTATTGTGGTGCTCTGGAGCTCTGGGATTCAGTTGGGGGCCATGAGCATAATATTTACAAATATCAACCACAGAACCACAATGCCTGGGTTAAAATCCAAGATCTGCCATGCTGTATGTATGCAGCTTAGAAGTCACTTTGCTTTGCTTTGTAGTTTTTCCTTTTTTTTGGCCCTGTTTATTTTTTTTATTTTAGAAATGTATAACAATTGTGATGATTAATTTTATGTGTCAACTTAACTAGGCTATGTGTGTCCACACACTAGTCTAGGTGCTGTTTTGAAGTAGTTATTAAATCAATTGGCCTTGTGATTAAATCAGCTGGCTTTGAGTAAAGCAGGTCACCTTCCATAACATAGTGGTGATCACATTCAATCAGTTGAAGGCCTTAAGAGCAAAAAAAGGAGTTTCCCAAGGGAAAATTGTGCCTCCAGAATATCCACATTTTTTCCAGAACTTCTTCACTTTTCACTCTTTCCATAGTCTTTCTGACTTACAGATTTTGGAACACAAGACTAAAGGAATCTCCAGCCTGTCACCTGACTTACCAGCCCACCATAATCACATGAGCAATTCCTTAAAATAAATGTCTTTCTCCATTTGATTTCCCAATTACTGAGTAGGGTTTTAAAGTGGATCCCTTTTTTCACTCTGGTGGGGTGACTTAACATTAAGCAGACTGGGGTTTCCCCTTTTTACTCTAAGATATTGTTCAGGTCTGAGGGGTTTACCTAGGGCTATGCTGACCCCCATTGAAATACACACCAGCCCGTCAGAGCTTTGTCATCAGTCCTTGAAATCACAGCCATGTCATTCCTGTATCTCATCTGGCTTCAGTGGATTTCTTAGAAATTCTTGTGCCCCTCCTGGCTGAGTGGAATTGACGATTCAATCTCCACACCTAATGGAGTCTTGAAAATATATCCTAAGGCCCCTTCTGCCTACATAGCCATCCCCAGCTGAGGCTACTCCAATCTACATTTCTTTCTGAAGCTCAGAAAGCCTTGAACTATGGGGACATATAGAGGTACTCTTATTCATCAGATTTTCTTGGGATTTTTCTTCTCCACAGGACCACATACTCTTGTGCCTCAATGACAAAATCCCTTTCCTGGATTTGTCGTCACATCCCATTCATGAAGTAATATCATAAGATGGTCAATCTAATTAAATGATGGGTATTTCCAAGATATAAGAGGAAATATTGGATAGAAAGTTTAAATAAATACTGAGGTCCCTGAGTTTAAATTAGCTTTGTAGATTATTCAGATGCTCAGCCAAGGTGGAGAGCCAGTGCTTTATATGTTCTTCCATTTTCATTTAATGAATGTCCATTGCTCCCATCATCACTTTTAAAATCATGTTTCCCTTCTTTTTGCCTCTGGCATGACATATCCTATAAACATCAGATTCTGACTTCCATTTCCCTGTTAGGTATTTCCACTCAGATGTGCCCAATACTTCAAACTTAATAAAGCCAAAATTGCAATTATTACCTTAACCTACACCAAAATTTCTATTCTACCCCATTTCCACTCTTGGGAAATGGCATTTGATCTAGGAAATGTCAAACTCATCCTTGGTTCCTGCAACTCTATACTTCTCAGGTGTTAAATACCATAGATTCTGTAATTCCTTTTTAAAACTGTCACTGCTGCTTTTCTTATGGTGTGGGTAGTATACCAAAAAAAAAAAAAGTTTAACAAATATAATCCTGATTGATCAGTACGAGAACTCTGTAAGGTGGAAAAGGGAGATACCGCTATCTCCTTTTAACTATCGGAAACCTGAAACTCAGAAAACAAATATGCCAAAGTTCATACGTAGATCCACAGGGTATTTTAATTCTATGCACTTGTGTTTTGGCCTTTTGGACACCTTAGTTATCCCATAGATTAACTCAAAAGTCCTTTGCCTTGAAAAATTTAGAATGACATTTTCATCGTATTGCTTTAACTATATATATATATACACACACACACATATGTATATATACACACACACATATATATACACACATATATGTATATATATACACATATATATGTATATATATTTAAATAAATATACACATGTATATGTATATATATATACACATATATGTGTGCGTGTGTGTACATATATATATACAGACAGAGAGCATGATGTTCTTCTCCAGGACATCATATCATGCTTGGTAAAGAAAAATGTCAGCAAAGAAGAGGAAGACCCTCACTGAGGTGGATTGACACAGTGGCTGCAACAATGGGGCTCAAATATGGCAGTGATTGTGAGGATGGTGTAATATTGGGCACGGTCGGTTTCTTTCTGCTATTTATAAGGTCCTATGAGTTGGAGCTGACTTGATGGTTTTTTTTAACAACAACATATACAGAGAGAGAGCAAGAGAGAGATGGTGGAAATAGTTACTATGCTTGACTGCTAACCTAAAGGATGGATGTTCAATTTCACCCAGATGGACACCTCAAAAAAAAAAAAAAGACTTGGCATTCTACTTCCAAAAACTCAGCAGTTGAAATACTATGGACCATAACCCTACTCTGACACACATTAGATTGCCATAAGTTGGTGTCGCTTTGACAGAAACTGGAAGACAGATGAGAGATGATAGATAGATAGATAGATAGATAGATAGATAGATAGATAGATAGATAGATAGATAGATAGATAGATAGATAGATAGATAGATAGATAGATAGAGAGAGAGAGAGAGAGAGAGAGAGAGATAGATAGATAGATAGATAGATAGATAGATCGATAGATAGATCGATAGATAGATCGATAGATAGATCGATAGATAGATCGATAGATAGATGATAGATAGATAGATATAGATTGATAGATAGATAGATGATAGATAGGTGATAGATAGATGATAGATGGATGGATGGATGGATGGATGGATGGATGGATGGATGGATGGATGGATGGATGGATGGATGGATGGATGGATGGATGGATAGATAGATACCCACATATACCTACATATATATAGGTATATGTGGGTATCTATCTATCTGTCTTGACCAAGATCCAAGATTCTTATCTCTCTAGCCATCAGAGTAGCCTATATGAATACAACTTTTGTATGAGAATCTTATAACTTTCACCGTTTCTGAAGTAAACTACAATTTTAGCTCCCGAATGGAAACATTTTTAAAGATTATATATATATATTTAACTCAAATCATTTGAACTGTGATTTCCCTCTGATATCTTCATTAAGGAGTGAAGGAGAAAGGGAGAGAAGCCCATACTGGGAGAAGTCATTAATGTAAAAATCCTATATTCCCTTCTCCTTTATTCTGAGGCATACAGTTCTTGCTGTGTGGGTGCTCTGCTTCTGGCCCTGTTAGCTACTTAACTCCTGAACTGAATCATTTCAACAGGAAAGGTGTGGCAGCCAGACCGTTACCAGCAGATGAGTCTCCATCGTCTTGTGCCACCTTCCCCTACTAATGAGTATAAGCCAGGCTGCGTTTTTGTGCTAAGCCAATGAGCAAGCTCATGCAGCAATCTCATGGGCAAACAGCAGCAACCCAAAGAACAGTATTCTCATTTTGCACGTCATACCCTCCTACTTGCCAAGTGACAACTCTCCATGCTCCTCAATTTGATCCATTTGGAGAATAAGATTTGACCTTAAGAAAAAGATCCTGGAAAGTCTCTCAATATAATCTTGTTCCTGAAAAAAATGAAGGAATGTATCCCTAAAGAAATACTAGTTTGATGGACTTTGTGTAGGGGAGAGGGAAATAGTTACTTCACAGAGTGTTGACTTGTGGAAGCAGGGAAGATATGCAGCTTTTGTGTTCATAGAAAATACATGATAGAGAAGAGCATTAAAGGTTAATTTAAATTGAATTAAACATTTAAAAGTGAGAGACCAAATGGAGCTCTGCTTAAATACTCTGTGATCTCAGCTAGGTGAGATAAAGCTTTAGTGTCTTATCTTGACAATGATTAATGGCCCAGAGGAATTTTTATTTTTCTTTACGGAGATTGCAACATAAAATGAAAAATATAACAGACAGGAGCAATGTTAAAATATCAGCACACAAAAAGACACCATTTTATGAATTCTCAGTGGGAAATGTGCTCTAAAAGGGCATAATTTTGCTTCCATCAGAAAGCCCATCTTATTTTCAGAGGAAGAAAAAACCCTAAGTAACAGATGGGTCCAGAGGAATCCAGTAAGAAGACAGTTGGTGGAATCTCACTTCTGTCGGCAGAGCCAACTCTACCCAAAAACAGAAATCCAAAGTGGACTCAGGGGCTGACAGGGTATGGGCAAATCATTTATGCTCACTTGGCCTCTGCTTCATCGTCTTTAGGTGACTCCCTTCTAAGAGCACTGTATTGTGGCTAAATATAAGGTTACAGTCACTCTCCCAAAAGTGTCTTCTTTCACCCTATCCTACTCTGGGGCCTCTCACATTATTCTAAATCATCACAGGAGACCGCAGGGCAGTCTTACCTACAAATAAGCAAGTGTCATTTTCTTCCTTGCTCACAGAGGTAGCATCTTTTGTTTGTGAACAAACCATGGAGACAATTAGGGCCTGCCCTACTTCCCCTGAAGGTGACTGTTGCTGCTCTTTCTTATACCACACTGCCCATATTAGACCCAAAGTCACTTTTATATTCCTAATTTTCCTGATTTGCCATCATGTTAAACTCAATGTGTCTCATCTGAATTTCTTCAGTAACTTCTTCCTACCCTGGTTTCCACATTTAATTTTCTAAGTTCTATTCATAGCAACATCTTTGACTAATGCTGTATTTATTTTACTCTCCATATCCACTGCTAAACATGTGTACCAAAGTCCTTCCTAAAAACATCTCTGTATTTCCCCTTTGTTTTTATTTCCACTGCTGTCTCACAGGTTAAAATTCTAATCATGTTAGCTCTACCTCTTTTATTCTCTTCTTCCATTTGTACCTCATAAATTAACCGCTCCCAATCTCATTCTTCAAATGACATATTGCATTGGGGCAAATCTGCTGCAAAAGAGCTCATTAAAGTGTTGAAAAGTGAAGTTGTCACTCTGACAACTAAGGTGCATCTGACCCAAGCCATGATATTTTCAAACACCTTATACGTATGTGAAATCTGGACAATGAATAAGGAAGACGGAATAAAAGTTGATGCCTTTGAATCATGGTGCTGGCAAAGAATATTTAATATACCATAGACTGCCAGAAAAAAGAACAAATCTGTCTTGGAAGAAGTGCAATCAGAGTGCCCCTTGGAGGCAAGAATAGAGAGACTTTGTCTCAGGTACTTTGAACATATTATCAAGAGGGACCAGTCCCTGAGAAGGACATCATTCTTTCCAAGGTAGAGGGTCAGTGAAAAAGAGGAAGACCGTTGAAGAGATGGATTGACACAGTGGTTGCAACAATAGGCTCAAACATAGCAATTATTTTGAGGATGCTGCAGTACTGGACAGTGTTTCATTCTGTTGATGTTGCTACAGGTATGAACCGACTTGATGGCACCTAACAACAGCAACAACAGATCTCATTCTAAACTATTTATTTAAATATCTTTAACATTTACTTAATAAATACTGATTCTATAATCAGAAAATGCATCAGAGAAAACACTAGAGAAAGTCACATCTTGTAGAGTAAAATGAAAACCAAACCAGTTGCCATCGAATGGATTCTGACTCATAGCGAGCATATAGGACAAAGTAGAACTGTCCCTTAGGGTTTTCAGGGAGTGGCTGGTGGATTCAAACTACCAACTTTTTGCTTAGCAGCTGTAGCTCTTAACCAGTATACCATCAGGTCTCCCAGTAGGAACTAAGAACTGTTGTTGGTTGCCATCAGATGAGGCAAACCCGACACAGGGTGACTGGGTGGCTCACATGGTTAAGAGCTTGACTACTAGCTGAAAGGTTGGTGGTTTGAAACCACCCAATGGCACCTCAGAAGACAGGCCTGGTGATCTGCTTCCATAAGGTCACAGCCTTGAGAACCATATAGAGCAGTTCTACTCTGCGCACAGGGTGTACAAAGAACTAAAAATTAATTATGTGCTAAATTGTTGTGGGGAGCTGAGAGATGATATTTATGGTATGAGGTAGGGTTTCAAACAATAGTGAAGTTTATATTAAAATAAACCAGAAAAAATCACTTGCCATCAAATCAATTCCAACTCACCGTAACCCCATGTGTTTTAGAGAACTGTGCTCCATAGGGTTTCACTGACTGTGATCTTCTGGGAGTAAATAGCTAGGCCTTTCTTCTGAGGCATTTCTGGTGGGTTTTGAGCCTCCAACTCTTTAGTTAGTAGCTGAGCACTCACTCATTTGGAACACTCAATGGACTTATCTTTAAATACCTAGATGCAAATTATATTGGCATTAAAGATCACATTATATTGAGAAGTATAATTAAAAAAACCCAAAACTAAACCTGTTGCTGTTGAGTCAATTCTGACTCATAATGACTTTACAGGACAGAGTAGAGCTGCTCTATAGAACTTTCAAGGAGCAGCTGGTGGATTTGAACTGCCAACATTTTGGTTAGCGGCCATAGCCCTTAACCACTGGTTTATATCAGGAAGCAGCATAGGTCAGATAAAGTTGAGCAGGATATGTCATGCTAAGGAGTCTAGTTTTTATTTTATAGGAACTAGAAAGCCAAAGATGTGTTTTTAGCAGGATAATCATGTGATGAGATTGGAAACCTTAAAACATCATTTTGGCAGCCTTTGCTGAATACTTCAGTTCAAATTGTTTATTATTTTACAGTTAGGACCTGATAAAGGATGAGATCAGGCCTTTAAAATTCAGAGTCTCTAGGGAGCAGCAAAGTGCATGGCTTATAGCAGGCACATGTTGCAGTTGTTGGCACTGATTCAACCCTCGACTCACGGAGACCCCGTTCATACTGTGCAGTCCTGCACTATTCCCATGATCAGTCGTGACCCATATGGTTTTCAATGGCTTATTTTCAGAAATAGAATACCAGAACTTTCTTCCTGGTCCACATTAGCTGAAACTTGTTCAACATCATATCAGCATGCAAGTGTACATGAGGTGCATTGGCTGGGAATCAAACCCAGATCTCCCTCAAGGGAGTCAATAATTCAATCATTGAATCACCAATGCCTCATATAACAGACACATGCTCTGTGTTGTCAATGAGTAATTAACAGATAGTCTTTTCTAACCACTTGCCATTTAGTTATATTTTGAAGTTATCATTAAACTTCTCATTAGTAAGTGTGTTAAAAAAAAATTTTTTTTTTTCTATATCCGGGTAGACAGGCTACCACCTTTTTAAAGATAACTCTCATATCAGGAAATATCTGTCGTCTATCCATCCATCCATCCATCTGTCTGTCCATACGTCTGTCTGTCTATCTGTTTATGTGTCTATCTGTCTATCATCTATCTACCTACCTACCTACCTATCATCCATCTATCTATCTATCTATCTATCTATCTATCTATCTATCTATCTATCTATCTATCTATCTATCTATCTATCTATCTATCTATCTATCATCTATCTATCTATCATCTATCTATCTATCATCTATCTATCTATCTATCTATCTATCTATCTATCTATCTATCTATCTATCTATCTATCTATCTATCTATCTATCTATCTATCTATCATCTATCTATCTATCTATCATCTATCATCTATCTATCTATCTATCATCTATCTACCTATCTACCTAGCTATCTATCGTCTTTCGTCTGTCTATCATCCATCCATCCATCCATCCATCCATCCATCCATCCATCCATCCATCCATCCATCCATCCATCCATCCATCCATCCATCCATCCATCCATCCATCCATCCATCCATCCAAAAAGAGAAAGAGAGAGAGAGGCTTCTTTGCACCAGAAACTGCTCTAGGTTCTAGGGAAGTGGAGATAGAGGGAGTAAAGGAGATGGAAGAGGCCCCTCCTCTCAATGAATTTTACATGGGAAATTAGTCCCAAAGCCCAGCACATGGTAAATTGGAGGCCATAATAGATTCTGTAATTCTTCTTCTTTTTTAATAATCTAGAAGCTGTTCTCAGACAAAACATAGACTTTCTACATGAAAATGTTCCAGTTCTGTTCGAGCTCAGTCCCAGTGCTCTTTTTCTCATACGTTTTCTCTTCTAAAGCCAAGGAATTCCTCTTTTTCCAGCTTGAGCACATTCTTTATATGAGTTTGTCACTGAGTGTATTAATTTTGATGTGTTTTCAAATAGCATGATGGATTCTGAAAAGTACTTTCTGACTTGTTCATATAATGAAATTTGTGGCATCTGTCTCTTCTGCAAATATTGTGCTAACCCAAAACCCAAGCAGGAAGAGAAAAATAAAGCAACTTCTGTTTGCAACTATTTTCCTTAATAGCATCAATTAAAAATTCATTTATTATATCAGAGGGAAGCTTGTTCCAATAAATTATTAATGAATAACTATATAGTTTGTGTTGATATGCAAAACCTGTCCCCAGCAATTATAGAACGTCACAGCTCTATTGTAAGTTATAGTAAAAGGTCACATGCAGTAAAGTTCCTTTTGTAATATATATTTAGCTTCACCATCTTTGGAAACTTTTATTAAGCTGTTAATTCTGTATGACAATGTACAAGGAAAAACACATAAGCCCAATGTCTGTGTTCTCAAGTGTTGTAACCTAAAATAGTCTCTGGGGTTTTTTTAATACATGTATAACTCAAGAAATACTTTCTGAACACCATTACAGCTACTCCTCTAGAACTTCAGCACAAACAGATGTCTGTCTTCGAGTCGCCCTCAATCCATTCGAGGGACAGGAAGAATGTCTAATAGACAACAAAAGTGTCACCATGATTTACCCCACTACCTTCCTAACCCAACCCATTTGGGTAGCTGTGACCATCCGTTGGAGTACATAAGGCCTGGAAAAGCCATCACTGGAGAGGCTACCATATGTGTAATGGCTCAGGCCATTCCATATAGGCTTCTCCTCCTCTTGGCTGTGGTTTCCCATAATGAGCAATAATCACTAGGTAGAACAAGCCAGAAAATATGGCCACTCACTTTATGTTCACCACCGTGTAATTTGCAGCAAGAAGCTTCCAAATATGCAGGGTCTGCACAATCTATTGAATTAAAAAAAAAAAATTGAATTAATCCCATAAAATTCCACAGTTACTCATCTCCCAGTAAAGGAGCTTCCTTTACCTGGAGTTTCTTTTCTCACCATTTACTGTGTTTTCAGGGTGCTTTGCATTCTGCAGCTCTTTTTTGTTTGTTTGTTAGTATTTTATCAGAATTGTATAAATAAATCATGTGTGAGAGAGAGATAGAGATGATCATGATGATGATGACAATGATAAGAAATCCAATCTTCAAAAGAGAGCTTAAGACTTCTAGTTTCTATGTAATTGTATCTGAGAAGACGCTAAGTAGGATTCTGAAGGCAGAGGTTGAGGTAGAGGAAAGTAGTCTATGTGGTAGGAATAGCAAGAGAAAAGGCATGAAGCTGAATCAGCACCAAAATAAAAAACAAACTCGTTGCTGTCAAGTCAATTCCTACTCATAGCAACCTTATACACCAGAGTAGGACTGCTCCATAGGGTCTCTAAGAAGTGGCTGGTGAATTTGAACCACCAACATTTTTGGTTAGGAGCAGTAGCTCCCCATAGCTCTTAACCACTGTGCCACCAGAGTCTGAACAGGGAATGTATAACAGGGTTATTTGACTGAGGCATAGAGAATGTGCAGGGTAATGGTGAAAAATAAGACTGAAAGTTAATTTGATAACAGTGGTCAATAGATCATTGCCATTGAGTCAATTCTGACTCATGATGACCTTATATACAACAGAACAAAATGTTGCCCAGTCTTATGTCACTGTCATATTCAAGTCCATTTTTGTAGCTATGGAGCCAATTCATCTCACAGAAGGTCTCCCATGACCTTGCTGCCCCTCCCCTTCACCAAACATGAGGTTCTCTTCCAATGATAGATCCATCCATGATGACATGGTCAAAGTAGGCAAAATGGGCAATGTTCTGTTATGATCCATAAAGCTTCCATTGGCTAATTTTCAGAAAGAGATCACCAGACTAGAGATCCTAGTCTATCTTAGTGTGGAATCTTCCCCAAAATTCATCCCCTATGGTGACCTTGCTGGTATTTGAAATATTGGTAGCATGGCTTCCAGAATCATAGCATCAAAGAAACACGCCAGCTCCCATGTTACCGTAAACTGACAGTGCTGTGTTAAGACCAGTGGAAGAATAAATGTATATGAATGTATGTGTGTGTGTGTGTGTGTGTGTGTGTGTGTAGGAGTCCCTGGGTGGTGCAAAGAGTTAAGTGCTAGGCTGCTAACAGAAAGGTTGCAAGCTCAAACCCACCCAGAGGCACCTCTGAAGACAGGCCTAGTGATCCCCTTCCAAAAGGTCACAGCCTTGAAAACCCTATGGAGAAGTTCTGCTCTGCAAACATGGGGTTGCCATGAGTTGTAATTGACTTAATGGCAACTAAGAACTCTCTCTCTCTCTCTTTCTATCTCTATATATATAGAGAGAGAGACATATTTTCATAAGCACTGTCATGCCAACTTTTTTACATGGAAAGAATTCGTGGGAAGAGTTGGCACACAAACTTAGAAGGTGTGTGTTATTTGTGTAAAAATACTATATATATAGTATAATTATGTAACTTTTTGTTGAATTCAGACACCAAAAGAGAGCTATGGAAGCTTTTAGCAGGAGAAAGTTCTTTGATCCTAGTCCTGATGGAACATCCAGCTGGCAGCTGGAGATGTGGTCTGGAGCCCAGCAGGAAATATAGCAAGAGGTGTAAGTTAATGAGGCATCTATAAGAATATTGACACTTAGGACTGAGTCTCACCACTGAGAGAAAAAGTGTAAAGAGGACTGAGAAGAGGAGGCACCATCTGGAACAAGCCAGCAAGGAGACAACAAAAGGAAAGTAAGGAGTCAGAGCAGTGGGCAAAAAGGAGCACCTGGAGAAATCAGAGGAGAACAGGAGAGTGTGGCACAGCAACAGGTGCAGAGGGCTGCATGGCAGGGCACCTGGGATGTTCTCTATAGTGTTGGGGAATTGAGAGAGACGAGACAGAAACAATACCGAAAACAGCTTTAGGTTAGAGAGGAAGAAATGGTAATGTTGCCTCCTAAACTCCCCAAACCTGAGAGAAGATTAAATTTACAATAGTGAGAGAGGACCCAAACTTCTCAGAGTATTAGTATATCTCAAAGAAAGAAGTCAGGGAAATATATGCACAGTGATTTAGGGCCTGAGTGATTTTTAAGGCATGCCTGGCAAAGTTGGAAACTGGTTGAGGTTGGACAGAGTTACGTGAGTTTAGATTTGCGTGCATAAAATGAGGGTGTATGAGTACTGGTGAACAAACTGTAGTCTTAATGAATAAACTGTGTTAATTGGGGCACAGTTTTATCTTCCAGGAGCAAGTATTTCCCAGACTAATTAGCCAAGCTATTTTTCAGTTATTCAGCTATTGGCTGCAACAGAAATAGAATTGTTTAGCACAGGGACAGGGAAATATCTTATTTTTAGTGCTATCTGAGCTTTGAATGAGTTTTCATCAAGAAGTTAGTACTGACCACTTGTGGATATCCCAAGGCAGAGCAAAGATGGTGGAATAGACGGACGCTTCCGGCGAGCCCTCTTTACAACAAAGACCCAGAAAAAAACAAGTGAAACGAGCATATTTGTGACAAGCTGGGGGCCCCGAGCATCAAAGGCAAGCTTAGACAATGAACTGAGGGGCAGGGAAGGAAGAGACTGTTCGGAAGTGGAGAAGAGTTACCAGACTTGAATCGCAGGGAGCCCTCAGGTACCATTTCCGGAGTGGCAGCAGCGGCGGTGTCGGGCTGGTGCTAGTGTTCGGCCTCAATTTCCTCAGGGAGAAGCAGCCAGCCACACAGCCTACTCACACCTCTGGAACCTGAGGAGAACAGTGCTCTTGGCAAAAGGTAAGTACTTGCGTACACATTACCCCGACCACCCCACCCCCAAGCTGGCTTCAGCGGCTGAATACCTGGACCTGAGATAGACCCTGGTGAGCACCTAGAACCATCCTCCTTGCCTTGCGGAAGGAAGAAGTTTGCAACAGGGAGGAAAAGATAATTTGCTAGCTCCATTAACCAGGGGAGCTCAGGACAGAAGCAGCTCCTGTCCAGGAATAATCCATACATGGACCTTGAGCACCTTTCCCTTCTGCATGGACCTGTGTGGGCCTATTTGCCTTGTTGGCAAACTCCAACCATTTCAGCTGTGTGGTGGAGAGGTGGGTGTTTGACGTTTGATGTTGCTTTGCCTATTAAACAAGGTCCTCACCTACACACATCAGGGACCTAAGGACTGGTAGCTTGACTCAGGTCACCCAGCCTCTCACAACAGGAGTCCAAAGATAACTGGTACCTCCCAGTCCTTACAACCAAAAACTTTGGGTGCCCATGGTCCCTCTGCAGAACCTACCCACCAGCATGCACTAGGGAACAGAGACACATTTTCCTCAGAGGCACTTGGGGGTCGGGTCTCAGCCTCCTGCGTTGTTCAGAGCATGACCCCCTGCTGCAATCAGATACTGGTATATACGCCAATCACCCCACCCCTCTGAGACTGTAGGACAGAGCCCGTACCACACACTTGATGATCAGCTACCTGGAAACCTGAGCCAAAGTCATACAAGAAAACTGAATAGATTGTTAGACTGATATACCTGATAACAGCTCTAGCCAGCTGGGGACAGAACACCAGACATCTACAGGAGAAAATAATCAAGCCAGCTCACTCAAGCAACTCATAGGGGTATACCAAAACAAAACAAAGCAAGAAGCTATGACACAGTAAGCAAGCATAAACTAATACAATAACTTATAGATGCCTCGGAGATAACAGTCAATATCAAGTCACATAAAGAAACAGGCCATGATCACCTCAACAGGCTCTCAAAACAAAGACTCCAGGGATCTTCTAGATGAAAATGCATTCCTGGAACTACCAGATGCAGAATACAAAAGTTTAATATAGAGAACCCTTCACATCATCAGGAAGGAAATGAGGCAATACGTAGAACAAGCTAAGGAACACACAGATAAAGCAACTGCAGAAATTAGAAAGATTATTCAGGAACATAATGAAAAGTTTAATAAGCTGGAAAAATCCATAGACAGCAATAGAAATTCAGAAGATTAACAATAAAATTACAGAATTAGATAACTCAATAGAAAGAGGAGCAGAATTGAACAAGTAGAAGCTAGAATTTCTGAACTCGAAGACAAATCACTTGGCGCTAAAATATTTGAAGAAAAATCAGATAAAAGAATTAAAAAAAATTAAGAAACCTTAAGAATCATGTAGGACTCCATCAAGAGAAATAACCAACGAGTGATTGGACTGCCAGAACAGGGAGGGGTAACAGAAAGTACAGAGAAAATTGTTGAAGATTTGTTGGCAGAAAACTTCCCTGAAAGATGAGAAGACATTTATCCAAGATGCTCATCAAACTCCACATAAGGTAGATGTTCAAAGAAAGTCATCAAGACATATTATAATCAAACTTGCCAAAACCAAATACAAAGAGAAAATTATAAGAGTAGCAAGGGATAAACAAAAAGTCACCTACAAAGGAGAGCTAATAAGAATAAGCTCAGACTACTCAGCAGAAATCATGCAGGCAAGAAGGCAATGGGATGACATATTTAAAAAATTGAAGGAAAACAAATTGAATGCCAATAATCATATATCCATCAAAACTGTCTCTTAAATATGAAGGTGAAATTAAGACATTTCCAGATAAACACAAGTTGAGGGAATTCGTAAAAACCAAACCAAAACTACAAGAAATACTAAAGGGAGTTCTTTGGTTAGAAAATCAATAATATCAGGCATCAACCCAAGACTAGAACACTGGGCAGAGCAACCAGAAGTCTACCCAGACAGGGAAATCAAAAAAAACTAAGCAAGATTAAAAAACAAACAAACAAAAAGCTCAAAACAGGGTAACATTGATGTTATTATATAAAAGAAGACAACATTAGAATAATAAATGGACACTAAGATGTGATCATACACCTTCCATATGGAGAGGAAGATACAGCGATACGAAGAAATAAGTTAGTTTTAAATTCAGAAAAATAGGGATAAATAAAAAAGTAAACACAAAGGAGACAAACTATCCTACTCATCAAAATTAAATACAAGAAAAAATAGAGACTCAGCAGAAACAAAATCAACAACAACAAATATGAGGAAAAGACAATATATAAAAATAATCTACTCAGCACATAAAATTAAGTGGGAAAAAGAAATTGTCAACAACACACAAAAAAAGACATCAAAATGGTAACACTAAATTCATACCTATCCATAATTACCCTGAATGTAAATGGACTAAATGCACCAATAAAGAGACAGAGAGTGGCAGAATGGATAGAAAACAAGATCTGTCTATATGCTGCCTACAAGCGACACACCTTTGACTTAGAGACACAAACAAACTAAAACTCAAAGGATGGAAAAAATATATCAAGCAAACAACAATCAAAAAAGAGCAGGAGTGGCAATATTAATTTCTGACGAAATAGACTTTAAAGTTAAATCCATCAGAAAGGATAAGGAAGGACACTATATAACGATTAAAGGGACAATACACCAAGAAGATATAACCATATTAAATATTTCTGGACCCAATGACAGGGCTGCAAGACACGTAAAACAAACTCTATCAGCATTGAAAAGTGAGACAGACAGCTCCACAATAATAGTAGGAGACTTCAACACACCACTCTTGGTAAAGGACAGGACATCCAGAAAGAAGCTCAATAAAGACACAGAAAATCTAAATGCCACAATCAACCAACTTGACCTCATAGATATATACAGAACCCTCCACCCAACAGCAACCAAGTATACATTCTTTTCCAGTGCACATGGAACATTCTCTAGAATAGACCACATATTAGGTCATAAAGCAAGCCTTAGCAGAATCCAAAACATTGAAATATTACAAAACATCTTCTCTGACCATAAGGCCATGAAAGTGGAAATCCATCACAGGAAAAGCAGGGAAAAGAAATCAAAAACTTGGAAACTGAACAATACCCTGCTCAAAAAAGACTGGATTATAGAAGGCATTAAGGATGGAATAAAGCTATTCATAGAATCCAATGAGAATGAAACCTTTCCTATCAGAACCTTTGGGACGCAACAAAAGCAGTGCTCAGAGGCCAATTTATATCAATAAAAGCGCACACCCAAAAAGAAGAAAGGGCCAAAATCAAAGAATTATCCCTACATCTTGAACAAATAGAAAGAGACCAACAAAAGAAACCCACAGGCACCAGAAGAAAACAAATCATAAAATTTAGAGCTGAACTAAATAGACAGAAAACAGAAAAACAATTGAAAGAATTAACAAGACCAAAACCTGGTTTTTTGAAAGACTCAACAAAATTGATAAACCACTGGCCAATTTGACAAAAGAAAAACAGGAGAGGAAGCAAATAACCCAATTAAGAAATGAGAGGGGCAATATTGCAACAGATCCAACTGAAATTAAAAGAATCATATCAGATTACTGTGAAAAAGTATACTCAAATTTGAAAATCTAGAAGAAATAGATGAATTCCTAGAAACACACTACCTACCTAAACTAACACAAACAGAGGTAGAACAACTAAATAGACCCATAACAAAAGATGAGATTGAAAAGGTAATCAAAAAACTCCCAACAAAGAAAAACCCCTGGTTGGGACAGCTTCACTGCAGATTTCTACCAAACTTTCAGAGAAGAGTTAATACTACTACTACTAAAGGTATTTCAGAGCATAGAAAAGGACAGAACACTGCCAAACTCATTCTATTGAAGCCACCATATCCCTGATACCAAACCCAGGTAAAGACACGACAAGAAAAGAAATTATAGACCTATATCCCTCATGAATGTAGATGCAAAAAATCCTCAACAAAATTCCAGCCAATAGAAATCAACAACATACCAAAAAATAATTCATCAGGACCAAGTGGGATTCTTACCAGGTATGCAGGGATGGTTCAACATCAGAAAAACAGTTAATGTAATCCACCACATAAACAAAACAAAAGACAAGAATCACACGATTTTATCAATTGGTGCAGAAAAGGCATTTGACAAAGTTCAACACTCATTCATGATACAAACTCTCAGCAAAATTGGAATAGAAGGAAAATTTCTCAACATAATAAAGGGCATTTATACAAAGCCAGCATCACCCTAAATGGACAGAGCCTGAAAACATTCCCATTGAGATCGGGAACCAGACAAGGATGTCCTTTATCCCCACTCTTATTCGACATTGTGCTGGAAGTCCTAGCCAGAGCAATTAGGCTAGATAAAGAAATAAATGGCATCCAGATTGGCAAGGAAGAAGTAAAAGTATCTCTATTTGCACATGACATGATCTTATACACAGAAAACCCTAAGGAATCCTCCGGAAAACTACTGAAACGAATAGAAGAGTTCAGCAGAGTATCGGGATACAAGATAAACATACAAAAATCAGTTGGATTCCTCTACACCAACAAAAAGAACATCGAAGAGGAAATCACCAAATCAATGCCATTTACAGTAGCCCCAAAGAAGATAAAATACTTAGGTATAAATTCCACCAGAGATATAAAAGACTTATACAAAGAAAACTACAATATGCTTCTGCAAGAAACCGAAAGAGACTTACATAAGTGGAAGAACATACCTTGCTCGTGCAGTATAAAAATGTCTACTCTACCAAAAGTGATCTATACATTTAATGCCATTCTGATCCAAATCCCAGCGACATTCTTTAATGAGATGGAGAAACAAATCACCAGCTTCGTATGGAAGGGAAAGAGGTCCCAGATAAATAAGGCATTACTGAAAAAGAAGAACAAAGTGGGAGGCCTTACTTTACCTGATTTTAGAACCTATTATACTGCCACAGTAGTCAGAACATCCCGGTATTGGTACAAAAACAGATACATGGACTAATGGAACAGAATTGAGAATCTAGGCCTAAATCCATCCACATATGAGCAGTTGATATTTGACAAAGGCCCCAAAACACTTAAATGGGGAAAAGACAGTCTTTTTAACAAATGGTGCTGGCATAACTGCATAACCATATGCAAAAAAAAAATGAAACAAGACCCATACCTCACACCATGCACAAAAACTAACTCGAAATGGATCAAAGACCTAAATATAAAATCTAAAACTATAAAGATCATGGAAGAAAAAATAGGGACAATGTTAGAGGTCCTAATATATGGCATAAACAGTATACAAAACATTATAAAGAATGTAGAAGAAAAACTAGTTAACTGGGAGCTCCTAAAAATCAAACACCTATGCTCATCCAAAGACTTCACCAAAAGAGTAAAAAGATTACCTACAGACTGGGAAAAACTTTTTAGCTATGACATTTCTGGTCAGCGCCTGATCTCTAAATTCTACATGATACTGCAAAAACTCAACTGCAAAAAGACAAAAATCCAGTTAAAAAATGGGCAAAAGATATGAACAGACATTTCACTAAAGAAGACATTCAGGTAGCTAACAGATATGAGGAAATGTTCATGATCATTAGCCACTAGAGAAACGTTGATCAAAACTACAATGAGATTTCTTCTCACTCTAACAAGGCTGGCATGAATCCAAAAAACACAAAATAATAAATGTTGGAGAGGCTGTGGAGAGATTGGAACACTTCTACACTGCTGGTGGGGATTTAAAATGGTACAACCACTTTGGAATTCAATTTGGCGCTTCCTTAAAAAGCTAGAAATAGAACTACCATACAATCCAGCAATCCCACTCCTTGGAATATATCCTAGAGAAATAAGAGCCTTTACACGAACAGATATATGCACACCCATGTTTATTGCAGCACTGTTTACAATAGCAAAAAGATGGAAGCAACCAAGGTGTCCATCAATGGATGAATGGATAAATAAATTATGGTCTACTCACACAATGGAATTCTACGCATCGATAAAGAACTGTGAGGAATCTGTGAAACAGTTCATAACATGGAGGAACCTGGAAGACATTCAGCTGGGTGAAATTAGTCAGTTGCAAAAGGAGAAATACTGTATAAGACCACTATTATAAGAACTTGAGAAATAGTTTAAACTGAGAAAAAAAATTCTTTTTGTGGTCATGAGAGGGGGGAGGGAGGGAGAATGGGAGAGGGGCATTCACTAAATAGATAGTAGATAAGAACTACTTTAGGTGAAGGGAAAGTCAGCACACAATACAGGAGAGGTCAGCACAATTGAATTAAACCAAAAGCAAAGAAGTTTCCTGAATAAACTTGAGGGCACTGTGTGTTTTTGTTTTTCCTGAATAAACTGAATGCTTCGAAGGCCAGCGTAGCAGGGACAGGGGTCTAGGGACCATGGTTTCAGGGGACATCTAAGTCAATTGGCATAATAAAATCTATTAAGAAAACATTCTGCATCCCACTTTGAAGAGTGGCATCTGAGGTCTTAAACGCTAGCAAGCATCCATATAAGGCTCATCAATTGGTCTCAACCCACCTGGATCAAAGGAGAGTGAAGAACACCATGGTCACACGATAACTATAAGCCCAAGAGACAGAAAGGGTCACATGAACCAGAGACTACAACATCCTGAGACCAGAAGAGCTAGATGGTGCCAGGCTACAACCGATGACTGCCCTGAGAGGGAACACAAGAGAGAACCCCTGAGGGAGCAGGAGATCAGTGGGATGCAGACCCCAAATTCTCACAAAATGACCATACTTAATGGTCTGAGACTAGAAGGACCCCAGTGGTCATGGCCCACAGACCTTCTGTTGGCCCAGGACAGGAACCATTCCTGAAGCCAACTCTTCAGACATGAATTGGCCTGGACAATGGGTTGGAGAGGGATGCTGGTGAGGAGTGAGCTTCTTGGATCAGGTGGACACTTGAGACTATGTTGGCATCTCCTGCCTGGAGGGGAGATGAGAGAGTGGAGGAAGTTAGAAGCTGGAAAAATGGACATGAAAAGAGAGAGTGGAGGGAGAGAACGGGCTGTCGGAGAGTAATTGGGAGTGTGTAGCAAGGTGTTTTTTTTAGCAAGGTGTATGTTGGTTTTTGTTTGAGAGACTGACTTGATTTGTAAACTTTCACTTAAAGCACAATAAAAATTATAAAAAAAAGAAGTTAGTATTACACAGAGTTAGGACATAAGTGGACTAAATTTCCCTATATTGGAAGAGCCTCTGAGCACTTGGATCCAGGAAAGGGAGATCACCTCTGCAGTTTTTACTTCCAGCAGCTCAAGGTTCTTCTCCTCTGTTAGCTCTGGGTGTCCCCAGTGTGCCTATTTTCACCTGAAGTGATGCAGTGATGACTTCTGATGTGTTGCTGGCTGGAGCAGTTTCACTGCTTATGGGGGATCCCTTCTGCCATCCTGTGATGGAAAAGAACCACAAACCACCAAAGCTGCCACTTCATCAATATCAGCCTCAGGGCTCCCCCAAACCCCAGCCTTTACACATTCATCTCTACCTGTTCTGTGTCAATTTCAACAGTGGGGAATGCCCTGGGGCTGAAATAGATCAAATAAATCAATGTCTTATAAGCCAAGTGCTATGCCTTCAAGCAAGATAGAGCAATTATTACCCAACACGGGTGTCCCTGATGGCTCTCAAGGACAAGCAGGAGAAGTGAATCTGTCACATCCTCCCATTTAAGATGCATTTTAAACTGTGGTAGCTTTTCTGCACAGTCATCCTCATTTGTGCTCTGTGTCATTCTTCAACGTTCCTCAAGCCTGGCAATCTGCACTGAGGAAATAGAGAAGGCACCTGGCCAGTGGGTTTGAAACTTAACCTGAGTTAGGGTTAAAATAAAAAGCTCTGGTGTGAGAGCATCACATAGGCATTTTTAGTTAACTCTTGATTCTTCACTACAGCCAAGCACGTGTATGAATGTGTGTGTGCATTCCTATAATACATTCGAAGAAATCTTTGTTCAGTGTAGTGTCAGGCATTTGGTTAGCCTCTGTTGGGAGACATGGAGAGGGAGAACTAGGGATGCTCTAAAGGAACTGGCATTCAGATAGTCAAGACAGAGAAGTAAACTTGATGATTGCATTAGCATCAGAGATAAGCAAACTGGGAACTAGGAGCACAAAGGAGGGCCATGTAACACACCTGGAAGAGGTGCCCTTGGAAGACTTCCTGTCTTCCAGGGATGCCTGAGCTGAGTTTGAAGAATAGAGGAACAACGAAGAGCTAGAGCCAGGAATGAGCGTTCTGAATACAAAGATTCGTGTGTTCGAGTCATGGAGGCAAGAGAAAGAATGCTGCATTTGATGAAATCCAAAAGGCTGCTTCTACCTCAGACCACATGGTCTGAGGAAAGCAAAAGAAGAGAGAAGATGGAGAGGAAGGCAGGGCCAGATGCCTGTAGGCCTTCTGAGCTGTGACAAGAAGTTTAGCACCATCCTGCGCCCTAGAGAGCTGCAGAGGGGCTTTGCACAGCAGCAATCCACCATCACTTAACTGCTCCACCTATGTGAAATTTCCAAAGACAGCTTGTTCTCTTAAGTGCTAAAAAGCGTTTAACAGAATCATTTCTAAAATGGGGTATTACTGAAATTACTCTTAAATACAATATTTGCGCCTAATATGTTTCTCTTTTATCTGAACTCTAACCACTCAGTTGTTACTTGTTTTATGCTATGTATTGCTCTGAATTGTGATTTTTATGCCTGTCTGTCTCTGCTACTGGAATATGAGCTCATTGCTTTTATGGCACTTCTTCTTAATTTTTTTTTAATTATCTATTTTTTGTATTTTTTATTACAACATGCAGTGAGAACTTTCACATAGGAAGTGTTCAAGATATTATGCCCTGGAAATGACAACCTTTAGAAATCAGAATAGATAGTCAGGATAGCATAGACTGAAGACTGAAGGTTTTTTTCTCTATTCCCACAAAAGCAGCAGTCCAGGTGCCAGACTGATGGAGCTGGATCAGCACAGAGGAGGGCCACCACAGATTCTCAGACTGTGGAGAAATTAGGACAAGGGAGATCTAAAGAGCAGTGTCCAATCCAGGGATACGTTTGAAATTGAGCTTTGAACAGATAATCCTCATGATACCTCCTTTACGAAGGTCTGGCCAAAGATGATTAGAACAGCACACAAGACAATGGGATGGAAATTACGTACACAAGAGACAGCCTGGTTGGGATTATGAAGTAGGAGTCAGAGGTGCTTAAATTTAACAGAAGACATCTTAATGATGCCAAGTCAGTCTAAACTGAAAAAGGCTTCAGGCATTAAAGGTCCAGAAATATTGAAAAATTAAGACCACAAGAATCTAGAGAGAAGTTCAGGTATACATATTTGTCACACAAGATGGGAATCTACTACATGATGCTTATGAGGTACTTGTAGGTCATTTCCAAATCACAGTAAGGAAGAAGGGCCATGTATTGTATTGCACTAAAACTTTCATGACGAAAGGTGCTAAAACAGGTAATTACTGTTGTTTATCTACTTAATGCCAAAGCTTCTTTTTTCCTTGTCAAAACACAGTTTCATTTAGCATCCCTAGATTTAGGACCTAGATTAAATACTGGTTTGGTCTGGTTGAGAAGGGTCAATTGAAGATTCCTAGAAGAGGTGATGCCTGATCAGAATTCTAATGGAATCATGGAAGTTTCCCAGGCAAAAGACAGAAGAGAGCACAGGATATCTGAGCTGAGAAAGCAAGTGTTAAGGGTTGCAAAGCTTACGGTATGTTAGAAAAACAAAAAGCGGGTTGATATGTCTGGAACATAATGTTAGGGATTTATAGGAAGAAATGATGGATGGACTAATAGAGAATTCAGTCTGATAAGATGTTGGATACCCTTGCTTTTCCAATCTCTTGTGAAATCTGTATAAAGTTGCCAGAAATAATGTCTTTTAAAAACTCATAACTTGGGGGCACATCGGCAATGATGGCAGAATAATTATCTGAAAAAATGCTCTCCTCCATCAAAACAAAAAAACAACCTGGCAAAATTGTCAGAAAATCTCTTTTGAAGTCTGAAAATTAACCAAAGGTTTGCAGCAATCTGGTGAGCATTAACTTCAAAAAATGGCTGAATCTCAGTAATAACAGAGGAATTTCTATTGTTTTAACTAGCCCTATCTCCATCCCACCCTCCCAGCTCTGTGATAGCTTGAAAATCCACAGTCCACAATAATGGTAAAATCCAACAGCCAGACAACCACTGGATGTTGGTACTTCTTTAAAGTCTATTTCCAGAGAATTGTCATCATTTATTCTGTCTGGTGGTTCCCTGAAAGACTCTATCCTTGAGACTGCCCTTTTTTTTTGTCCTGAATTAGAGCTCTCCCAGTGCGAACAACTTTTCCTTCTGGGGCATTAAAAAAAAAAAAAAGGCAATTGGTTAACATTGTGGCTGCCTGAGGTGTTGGATGGAAACCCTGGTGGCTTCCAAGGCTTCTAACAAAAATGTCAGCAGTTCAAATCCACCAGGCACTCCTTAAAAACTCTGTGGAGAAGTTCTACTCTGTCCTACAGGTTTGCTATGAGTTGGAATCAACTTGATGGCAGTTGGTTTGGTCTGGAGGTGTTGGATAACAGTTTGGGCAAGCAATAGATTACTCAAAAACTTTAAAAGCAAAAGCTGTGAAATGAGATGTCCATAGAAGAATTTGAAAAGGTCTGACATGTTCCTGGGAATCTAAAAGGCCATATTCACACACAGGGCTGTGAACATGCCAAAAGCTATGGACATGATCAGGAATTACATGAGAAGACCCTAAGTTCTCCCTTCTGCTAACATTGTCTCTGAGTCTCTGTGAAAGCAGCAAGTGAATACTATAAGGTAGAGTTGCTACTGACTGGCTGAGTGCTTAAGGCATACTCCAATATGCAAGCACTACCTCTGTTTTAGTTATCTAGTGCCTCTGTAGCAGAAATACCACAAGTGGACAGCCATCACAAACAGAAATTTATTCTCTCACAGTCTAGGAGGCTAGAAGACCAAATTTAGGGTGCTAGCTCCAGGAGAAAGCTTTCTCTCTCCGTCAGCTCTGGGGGAAAGTCCTTGTCATCAGTTTTCCCCTGAGAAAGTCCAAACATTGTAATTACTGGAAAAAAGACTGTAGGACAGCTATTTTAAATATGTTCAAAGAACTAAAGGAAAATATGTTTAGAGAACAGAAAGAAAGTATGAGAATGATAGCTCACAAAATAGGAAATATAAAAAATGAGATTACAGCTATATATTTCATAAAATACATAGAAATTCTGGGGGTAAAAAAAGTAAAATAGTAGAAATTAAAAAATAAAATCCCTAGAGAGGCTCAAGAACAGATTTAAGCAGAAAGAAAACAGAATCAGAAAACCTGACGATAAGTCAATTGAAACCATTCAGTCTAAGGAACATAAGAAAAACACAATGAATAGAGCCTCAAACCTTGGAAACATCACCAAAGTGCACCAGCACATACACGATGGGAGTCCCAGAAAGAGAGAGAGAGAAAGAAACAGGAAGAGTAGCAGAAGAAATAACGACTAAAACTTTGCAAATTTGAGAGTAAACATTAATCTACATGTTTGAGAAGTCCAATCCACTCCTAGTAGGATACATTCACAGTCATACCTAGACACATCATAATTACAAAGCCAAAGATAAAGAGAAAATCTTGAAAACAGCAAGAGAGAGGTGATCATCATACAAAGAATTTTAAATAAGATCAACAGCTAACCTCTCATAAAAAGCCATGGAGGCTAGAAAGCAGTAGCATGCCATATTCAAAGTGTTGAGGGGAAAAAGAAAGGACTGTCAAACAGAATTTCTAGATCCAGAGGAACTATTCTTATAAAGTGAAGGAAAAATTAAAGCATTCATAGATAAATAAATACTGAGAAAATTTGTCATAGCACAGCTTCCTTACAAGAAATACTAACAGGAGTCTTTCAGGAAGAAATAAAAGGATGTTAGATAATAATTTGGACCAACATGAAAAAAAAAAAGTACACCGGTATAGGTAACTACAAGTGCAAATATATAAAATTTTGTTTTGAAACATTTTTTAATCTAACTGCTTAAAAGAAAACTATATAAAGCAATAGTTATAATAATAATTGAAAAAATATTACAATAATAAAACATACAATAATTTTGTCGATGGACACACATTGTACGAAGATGTAATTTGTAGGACAATAGCTGCTCAGAAAAGTAGGAAGAAATATAGCTACATAGATACAATGCTTTTATGTACTATTGAAATTATGTTGGTTTTAATCACATTAGTTCATTACAAATTAATGTTAAGTGTAATCCCAGGGCAAGGACTCAGAACATGACATCACAATGTGGTAAAAGAACAACAATGGGATTAAAATGACACAGTATGTAATATCTTTTTAACAAAAGAAAGTCGTGATGGAGGATTAAAGGAACATAAATAAGACATAGAAGACAAGTAATGAAAGGCAAAACATATACTCTAGCTTATCAGTAATTACATTAAGTATGAATAGATTAAACAACTCAATTAAAAGGCAGAAATGATTAAAATAAATTAAAAATAAAACATGATTCAACTCTATGTTTTCTACAAGAAACATAATTTAGATTAAAAAATGCAAATAGATTGAAAGTAAAAGGAAAAAACAAGGTACACCATATAAAAATTAACCAAAAGAGAGCTGGAATAGCTACATTGATATAAGACAAAGCATATAGCACATTTTAAGACAAAATTGTTACTACATCCAGAGAAGTGTATTTTACAGTGGTAAAAGGGTCACTCTATCAAGAAGGTACAACCGTTTTAAATAGGTATGCAACTTACAACACAGATCCAAAGTACATGAACTAAAAACTGACAGGGAGAAATAGACAATGAAAGGAGAAATAGACAATTCAATGATAATAGTTGGAGACTTCAATAACATATTTTATACCATGGTAAGAATTGGGCAGATGATCAACAAGGAGGCAGGAGATTTGAACAATGCTGTAAACCAACTAGAGCTAACAGACATGTATGGAACCCTCCACCCAACAGTAGCATGATACATATTATTCTCAGGCGTACATGGAACATTCTCCAGGGCAGACCATATATTAGGCCATAAAAGTAGTCTCAATAAACTTAAAAGTATTTAAATCATACAAGTATGGTTTGTGTGTGTGTGTGTGTGTGTGTGAAATTAATTAGAAATCATTAACAGAAGGACATTTACGAACACATGGAAACTAAACAATATGCTCCTAAATAGCCAATGAATGAAAGGAAATAACAAATGCCTTTAGAAAACACATTGTGATGGATGAAAACTAACATACAACACTCCATATCTCATGGTATGCAACTAAAGCAGGTGAACTTATGTCTACCGAAACTTATGTCTACAATACTTATATTTAATAAATAGAAAGGTTTAAAATCAATAACCTAACTTTACACTTTAAAAACTAAGGAAAGAAGAGTAAGCTAAACCCAAAGCAAGCAGATAGAAGAAATAAAAATGACTAGAGTGGAAATGAATGAAACAGAGCATTCCCAGAAAAATACTGAGAGGAAAGGACAATAGAGAAAATCAAGAAAACCAAAAGTTGATTGTTTGAAAATGTAATAAAATTGACAAACATTTAGGAACATTGACCATGAAAGACAGAATATTCAAATTACTAAAATTATGACTTAAAGAGGTGACATTATTACCAACCCTATAGAAAAAAAAAAACTGATTATAAGGCAATACTATGTACAATTGTTTGCAAACAAATAACCTACATGAAATAAATTCCCAGAAGGACATAAACTACCAAAACTGATTCAAGAGGAAATAGAAAATCTGAATATGACTCTAACAAGTAAAGCGAGAACTTACTAATCAAAAAACCCCTCCCTTCTCCTCCCCAATAAATACACACCCAAAATCCAGGATCAGATGGTTTTACTGGTGAATTCTACCAAATATTTAAAGAATCAGTACCAAGCCTTCCTGGACTCTTACAAAAAAATACAAGAGAAAAGAGTGTTCGCCAACAGACTCTATGAGGGTAGTGTCATCCTGATACCAAAACCAGACATAGGCATCACAAAAAAGATAATGGCAGAGTAATATCCTTTATGAATATAGATGTAAAAATCCTCAACAAACTACTAGCACACTGAACCCAGCAACATATAAAAATGATTAGATAACAACCAAGTGGTATTTATCCCAGAAAAGCAAGGTTGGTTTCACTTACAAAACCAAAGTCATGTATTACATCATAGTAACATAATGCATGACAACACCCCAATTTTCTCACTTCTTTATTTATATACATCATCAATCTTATTGTCATTGGTCTCACTAAAGCACCATATTTACTGTCAAGGTAGACATGAGATCTCACATTTTACTGATGAGGAAGCTAGCTAAGAGAGTTTAAAGAACTTGTTCTAAGTCACAATGTTAATAAGTAGCAAAAATATAAATTAAGCCCAGACTAAAAGGATTTTAAAGTTCATTGTTTTTATCTTTTTGCATTTCATCTGCTCCTTTTGAGTAAAAGATTTTATTTTATTATTCATTATTTATTTAAAATATTCCCCAGTAAAAAGTAAAAATGTAGCACGTTGTTGTTGTTAGGTGTTGTCAAGTCAGTTCCAACTCATAAAGTCAGTTCATTCTATGTACAACAGAATGAAACACTGCCCCGTCCTACACCATGCTCACAATCATTGCTATGTTTAAGCCCATTGTTGCAGCCACCATGTCAATCTACCTAGTCAAAGATCTTCCTCTTTTTTGCTGACCTTCTGTCTTACAGAGTTTGATGTCCTTTTGCAGGAACTGGTCCCCCCCATAACACGTCTAAAATACACAAGACCAAGTCTCGCCATCCTCATTTACAAGGAGCATTTTGGCTGTGCTTCTTCCAAGACAGATTTGTCCATTCTTCTGCCAGTCCAAGGTACAAAGTAGCCCCCTCTTTATCCAAGGCAGGTGCATTCCAAGACCCGCAGGGAATGCCTAAAACCACAGATAGTACCGAACTCTCTATATAATTTTTTTTGCTATACATACATACCTATGATAAAGTTTAATTTATAAATTAGGCACAGTAAAGATTAACAACAATAACTAATAATAAAATAGTAGAACTGTATGGCCTTCCTCACAATCATTGTTATGCTCGAGCCCATTGTTGTAGCCACTGTGTCAATCCACCTTGTTGAGGGACTTCCTCTTTTTTGCTGACCCTCGACTCTACCAAGCATGGTGTGCTTCTCCAGGGACTGGTTCCTCCTGATAACATGTCCAAAGTATGAGAGTAAGTTTCACCACCCTCCGTATAAGGAGCATTCTTTTTTTTTTTTTTACAGTTTTGTGTGTGTGTGTGCTTTAAGTGAAAGTTTACAATTCAAGTCAGTTTCTCATACAAAAACTTATACACACATTGTTGTGTGACCCTAGTTGCTCTCCCTGCAGTGTGACAGCACACTCCTTCTCTCTACCCTGTATTTCCCATGTCCATTCAATCACCTCCTGTCTGCCTTCTCATCTTGCCTCCAGACAGGAGCTGCCCACATAGTCTCATGGGTCTACTTGAACTAAGACACACACTCCTCACCAGTATCATTTTATGTCTTATGGTCTCCTCTAATCTTTGTGTGAGGAGTTGACTTCAAGAATGATTTTAGTTTTGGGCTAACAGAGAGTTGGGGGGCCATGACCTCTGGGGTCCCTCCAGTCTAAGTCAGACCATTAAGTCTGGTCCTTTTACTATATAAGGAGCCTTGTGACTGTACTTTCCCAAGACAGATTTGTTCATTCTTCCAGTAGTCAACGATTGTCTTAGTTATCTGGTGCCGCTATAACAGAAATACCACAAGCGGATGACTTTAACAAAGGCAAATCTATTCTCTTATGTCTAGGAGCCTAGAAGTTCAAATTCAGGGTGCCCGCTCCAGGAGAAGGCTTTCTGTCTGTGTTAGTCGTCTTTGTCATCAATCTTCACTGGTTGAGGAGGTTCTCAGCACAGGGACTCAGGGTCCAAAGTTGTGCTAGTCTCCTGGGTCTCGTACCTTGGTGGTATAAGTTCCCCCATGACTCTCCAGTGGCTTCTTTCTTTTACATCTCAAGACAGAGTGACTTAAGACATAACCTAATCTTGCAGAATGAGCTCTGCCTCATTAACATAACTGCCTCTAATCCCGCCTCATTAACTTAATACAGGTAGGATTTACAACACATAGGAAAATCATGTCAGATGACAAAATGATGGACAATCACAATACTGGGAATCATGGCTTCACCAAGTTGACAGATATTTTGAGGGACACAATTCAATACATAACAATTCAATATTCTTTGCCAACATCACAATTCAAAGGCATCAGTTCTTCTCTCTTCCTTACTCATTGTCCATCTTTCACACGCATATGAGGTGACTGAAAACACAATGTCTTGGGTCAGGCACACTTTAGTCCCTAATGTAATATCCTTGCTTTTTAACACTTTGAAGAGACCTATTGCAGCAGACTCGCCCAATGCAATGCATCTTTGATTTCTTGATTGCTGCTTCTATGGGTGTTGGCTGGGGATCCAAGTAAAACGAAATCCTTGACACCTTCAATATTTTCTCCATTTATCATGATGTTTCTTATTACTCCAGTTGTAAGAATTTTGGTGTTCTTCGTGTTGAGGTACACTCCATACTGAAGGGTGTGGTGTTTGTTCTTCATCAGTAAGTGCTTCGAATCCTCTTCACTTACAGTAAGCAAGGTTGTGTCGTCTGCATATTGCAGGTTGTTAATGAGTCTTCGTCCAAACCAGATGATCAATTCTTCTTCTTATAGTCCAGCTTCTCTGACTATTTGCTCCACGTACAAATTGAATAAGTATGGTGAAAAGACACAACCCTGACACACACCTTTCCTGACTTTAAACCACATAGTATCCCCTTTTTCTGATTAAATGACTGCTTCTTGGTCTATGTATTTTTTTTTTTTTTTTTGGTCTATGTATAGTTTCCTAAAGAGCACAATTAAGTGTTCTGGGATTCCCATTCTTGGAAATGTTATCCATAATTTGTTATGATCCAAAGAGTTGAATGCCCTAGCATAGTCAATAAAACACAGGTAAACATCTGCTTTCAGCCAGGATCCACCTGACATCAGCAATGATATCCCTGGTTCCACATCCTATTCTGAATCTGGCTTGAATTTCTGGCAGTTCCCTGTTGATATACTGCTGAAGCCACTTTTGAATGATCTTCAGCAAAATTTTACTTGCATGTGATATTAATGATATTCTTCAATAATTTCCACATTCTGTTGAATGACATTTCTTTGGAATGGGCAAAAATATGGATCTCTTCCAGTCAGTTGGCCAAGTAGTTGCCTTCCAATTTTCTTTGCATAGATGAGTGAGCACCTCCAGGATTGTATCTGTTTGTTGAAACATTTCAAATGGCTTTGCATCAATTCCTGAAGCCTAGTTTTTCACCAATGCCTTTAGTGAAGCTTGAACTTCTTCCTTCAGTAGCATCAGTTCTTGATCATATGCTACCTCCTGAAATGTTTGAACATCAACCTTTTTTGTTTTGGTACAATGGCTCTGCGTAGTCCTTCAATCTTTTGATGCTTTCTGCTTCTTTCAGTATTTTGCCCACAGAACCCTTCAAAATTGCAACTCGAGGATGGAATTTTTTCTTCAGTTCTTTCAGCTTGAAAAATGCCAAGTATGTTCTTCTCTTTTGGTTTTCTAACTCCAGGTATTTGCACATTTTATTGTTATAATTTAGTTTGTCTTCTTGAGCTGCCCTTTGAAATCTCCTGTTCAATTCTTATTTTTCTTCATTTCCTTCTTTTGCTTTAGCTACTCTACATTCAAGAACAAGTGTCAGACTCTCTTCTAATATTCATTTAGGTCTTTTCTTTCCTTTCTGTCTTTTTAATGACCTTTGCCTTCTTCATGTGTGATGTCTTTAATGTTATCCCACAGCTCACCTTGTCTTCGATCATTAGTGTTCAATGAGTTAATCTATTCTTGAGATGGTCTCCAAATTCAAGTGATACAGTCTCAAGGTTGTATTTTGGTTCTCATGGACTTGTTCTAATTTTCTTCAGCTTCAGCTTAAACTCGCATATGAACAATTGATGGTGTGTCCCACATTTGGTCCCTGGCCTTGTTCTGACAGATGATATTGAATTTTTCCATCATCTCTTTCCACAGAAGTAGTCAATTTGATTCCTGTATTTTCCATCCTGTGATCAACTTGTAGAGTCGTATTTAATTTATGTTCTTGAAATAAAGGTATTTACAATAAAGAAGTCATTGGTCTTCCAAAATTCTATCATGAATCTTAGGCATACTTTCTCTCACTGAGGCCATATTTTCCAACTACATGTCGTTTTTTATTGTTTCCAATTTTCAGATTCCAATTGCCAGTAATTACAATGCACTTTGATAGCATGCTTGATCAATTTCAGACTGTAGAAGTTGGTAAAAATCTTCAATTTCCTCATCTGTGGCATTAGTGTTTGGTTAGTAAATTTGAATAATAGTCATTTTAACTTGTCTTTCTTGTAGTTGTATGAATATTATACTATCACTAACAGGGTTGTGCTTTTTTGGACAGATCTTGAAATGTTCTTTTTTAACAATGTATGTGTTACCATTCCTCTTCAATTTGTTATTCCTGGTGTAGTAGACCATATGATTGTCTGATTCAAATGCTATTTCAGCTTACTAGTGCCCAGGATATTGATTTTTATCCCTCCCATTTCATTTTTGATAGTTTCCAATTTTCCTAGATTCATACTTCATACATTCCACATCTCAATTATTAACGTATGTTTGCAGTTTTTTCTTCTTATTTTAAGTTGTGCCACATCAGCAAATAAGGTTCTGAAAAGCTTTACTCTATACATGTCAAAAAGGCTGATTCTACTTTGAGGAAGCATTTCCTTAATCATATTTTATGTGCCTTCCAACCTGAGGGGTTCATCTTCTGGCTCTATATCAGACAGTGTTCTGCTGTATGGTGAAAGTGTAGCAAAACTATACAAAATTTCTGTGTGGCAAAATTAGATGTGTCCCATATGGTAGAAATAAAATCCAATGGTAAAAATATAGTAATTAAAACTATGGAAGTAGTGTAGAAATAGACAAGTGTATTAGTGAAACAAAATAGAAAGCAGATAAAACTGCGTGTGTGTGTTTATTCAGATTTCTGTCACAACACACACAAAATTTCCAAATGCAATTGGAATATTCAAAAGTATCAAGAAAATGTAAAAAAAATTTTTTAAATATTTGAGTGGAAAATATATTTCTAATTAAAACACAGATTCAACTTCTGACCAACATAATACTATAGACAGACAGAAGCATCACACCATCTCTCCACAGCAAAGACCCAAAAAACTAAGTGAAACAGAGACATACATCAGTTCTGGAACCTGAAGTGTCAAATGAAGAGATAAAAGAACTCAGCCAAGCACGAAATGAAATAAGAAACTGATGGAGAACAGAGAAGGAAGAGAAATATGAGCAGAGATACCTTATCAGCTAATGCAGCTCGGATTTGCCATCTTGGACTCCTGGCAGACAGAGAGCAAGGGAAAGCAGCTTCACCAAGCTCCCAGCAGGAGGCAGAGCACCTGGCAACCAGTGATACATGCTTTCCCATCCCCCATCCTCTCCCTGCTGCTCTACCTCCGTGCTTCCTGACTGGCAGTGGTAGCTTAGCCAGTTGGGAAGTACAGTGCTTGGATTCACCCCACCCACATCAGAGATCAGTGGACAGGGAGTACAGGAAAGCAGCTTCATGAAGTTCTCAGCAGGAGACAGAGCACTGGGTAACCAGTGAAATACACTTTCCTAACCCTCCCCCTTCCTTCCCCCACTGGCCTCCTCTGCTTCCTGCTGGCCACAGTCTATTGGCTGGGAGGCAACTGCTTCAGCCCTGGGCTGCTTGGATTCACCCTGACTAAACTGGCCAGCTCCCTGAGTGCCATTTGGCTGTTTTTGGTGTGCTTTTTTCTGTTACTTTTGGTTTCCTCCCTGCCTCCCACCACCTCCACCTCCTCTCTCTCAAACTCCTAGCTCTGTGTGCCATCTTTGCTTCCTCTTGAAAGGCTGTGAAGCACTGCTCAACTGGGGAACCACTCCCCAGGCTCACAACACCACACAGGTGGGAAACCCAGGGATTGCTTTTTTTTGTCTTTATTTATTTGTTTTCTTTTTTTCTCTTCGTGGCTTGGGAGCATCTTCTAGCAAGGCTGCACTGCGCATCTTAGGAGCCAATCCTACAATCTTTGCAGCTGGGTTGGTGGGATCTCTGGGGACATTTCTTTTTCTTCCTTTCCTTTTCTTTTTTCCTCTTTCTTCCTGTCTTTCTTCATTTCTCAGTCCTTTTCTGTCTATATTTACTTTCTTTTCCTGTCTTCTGAGTACCAGGCAACATGTGGCATTTTTATCCCCTCTAGCCAGGCTGTATTGCACAGCCTGGGAGCCACTTCCCCAGTGTTCATAGCCACAGAGGTGGGACCCGTGAAGGCTATACTTTTCTTTCTTTTTCCCCCAAATTTTTATCTATTTCTTTCTTTCTTCTTCTTTTTTTTTTTTTGTTGTTTTTCTCCATTTCTCAGTTTCTCATCTCTCACTCCAACAGCAAGCTCCCATAGCACTCTTTGTTTGTTTTGGGGTGGTGTTTCTCTCTCCTCTTTCTCATACCCATATTAGCTTCACACATCACAACTTCCACCATCCTTCCTGCCTAGCTGCACCTTGAGCTGAACATCACACTCTTGAACAGCACAAGTATGGAATACCAGCCTACCCAGCACTGATTCCTGGCTCACCCTGTTGGCCTTAGTGTGTGCCACAAACAACCCATCCCAGCCCTCTACATGTCAGCAGGACCTGCCCTGCTGCACCATAGCTGAGTGACTGGCCCTGCCCATTGAACAAAGATGTGAAAAGAATCGTGACCAGAGATGAGTAAACAACAAAGAACGCACAGTCCACCTACTCAGATATAACCAAATAAAACAAAAAAAGCAGGATGAAACAAACAGATCTACAATAAAAAAAAAAAAATGAAGAAAATAACTAATAAACATCTACACACCCAATGACGGGGATCCAAAAATACATAAAACAAACTCTAACAGCACTGAAAATAGAAATTGACAGTTCCACAATAATAGTAGAAGACCTCAACACACTCTCAGTGAAGGACAGAACATCTAGAAAGAAACTCAGTGAAGATACAGAAGAGCTGATGGGCACAATCAGCTAACTTGATCTCGTAAACATATATGGAACACTCCACCCAACAGCTGCAAAGTGCACATTCTTTTCCAACACACACAGAACATTCTTCAGAATAGACCACGTCTTAGGCCACAAAACAACCCTCAACAAAATCCAAAACAATAAGATAATACAAAGTATCTTCTCTGACCACAATGCCATCAAAATAGAAATTAACAACAGGAAGAGTAAGGGAAAAAAAAAAATCAATTATATAGAAACTGAATTACACCCTGCTTAAAAACCACTGGGCAATAGAAGAAATCAAAGATAGAATCAAAAAGTTCCTAGAATCAAACAAGAATGAAAACACATCATACCAAAACCTTTGAGACACAGCAAAGGCAGTCTTCAGAGGTCAATATGTAACACTGGATACACACATTTAAAAGAAGAAAGGGACAGAATAAAAATGTTAGTTATATAACTTGAACAAATTGAAAGAGAACAGCAAAAGTAGCCCACAGCCACCAAAAGAAAGGAAATAATACAGATTAGAGCAGAAATAAAGAATAGAAAAACAGTAGAAAGAATCGACAAAACCAAAACTTGGTTCTTTGAAAATATCAACAAAATTGACAAACCACTGGCCAAATTGACAAAAGAAAAACAGGAGAGAACACAAATAACCCAAATAAGAAATGAAATGGGGGGACATTACAACTGACCTAACTGAAATAAAAAGAGTATTATGAAAAACTATACTCCAACAAATTTGAAAACCTAGAGGAAATGGACAAATTTCTAGAAACACACTACCTACTCAAACTAACACAAAATGATGTTGAAAATCTGAACAGACCCATAAGAAGAGATTGAAAAAGTAATAATAATAATAATAAAAACTCCAAACAACAACAAAAAAAGCCCTGGCCCAGATGGCTTTACTAGAGAATTCTGCCAAACATTCAGAGAACAGGTTACGCCAGTACTACTCAAACTATTTCAGAACATAGAAAAAGAAATGATACTTCCAAATTCATTCTATGAAGCCATCATAACCCTGATACCAAAACCAGGCAAAGACACCACAAAAAAAGAAAATTATAGACCAATATTTCTCATGAATGTAGATGTAAAAATTCTCAACAAAATTCTAGCCAATAGAATTCAGCATCATATCAAAAACATAATACACAATGACCAAGTAGGATTCATACCAGGTATGCAAGGATGGTTCAACAGTAGAAATCAATCAACATAATCCACTACATAAATAAAAGGAAAGAAAAGAATCACATTATCATTTCAATCAATGCAAAAAAGGCATTCAACCAAGTCCAACACCCATTCCTGATAAAAACTCTCAATAAAATAGGTATAGAAGGTAAATTTCTGAAGATAATAAAGGGCATTTATGCAAAGCCAATGCCCGACATCGTTGTCAATGGAGAGAGGCTGAAAACATACCCCTTGAGAACAGGAACAAGACAAGGATGCCCTTTATCACCACTCCTAATTAGCATTGTGTTGAAAATCCTAGCCAGAGCAGTAAGGTCAAAAAGAAATAAAGGGCATTCAAATTGCTAATGGAGAAGTTAAACTGTTCCTATTTGCAAATGATATGATACTAAGAAAATCCAAAAGGCTCCACGAGAAAACTACTGTAACTAATAGAAAGATTCAGCAGAGTAGAAGGATACAAGATAAACATACAAAAACCAGTTGGATTCCTATACACCAATAAAGAGAATGATCAAAAGGAAATTAGGAAAGCAATACCATTTATAACAGGCCCTAAAAAAATGAAACACTTGGGAATAAATCTAACCAGGGGTGTAAACTACCTATACAAAGAAAACTACAAAATACTACTGCAAGAATGCAAAAGCGATCTACATAAATGCAAAAAAAAAAAAAAATACCATGCTCATGGATAGGTAGACTTAACATTGTGAAAATGAGAATTCTACCCAAATTGATTTACAAATACAATGCAATACTGATCCAGGTATCAAACACATTCTTTAAAGTGATGGAAAACATTATTGTTAACTTTATATTGAAAGGGAAGAAGCCCCAGATAAGTAAAACACTATTGAAAAAGAAGAATTAAGTAGGAAGACTCACACTACCTGACCTCACAATCTATTATACAATGCGGTAGTCAAAACAGCCTGGTACTGGTTCAAGGACGGATACATTGACCAATGGAACAGAGTTGAGAGCCCAGATGTAAATTCATCCACCTATGGTCACCTGATCTTTGACAACGGCCCAAAGTCCATCAAATGGGAAAAAGACAGTCTTTTTAACAAAAGTTACCAGCAAAACTGGATGTTCACCTGCAAAAGAAAGAAAAAGGACTCATACCTCACACCATATACAAAAACTAACTCAAAATATATCAAAAACCTAAATATAAAGCCAAAAACTATGAAGTTCGTAGAAGAAAAAATAGGATCAATGCAAGAGACCCTAACACATGCCATTAACAGTATACAAATCACAACCAACAACACACAAACTCCAGAGGATAAATTAGATAACTGGGATCTTCTAAAAATTAAACACTTATGCTTATCAAAAAGATTTCACCAAAAGAGTAAAAAGAGAACCTACAGACTGGGGGAAAAAATTTGGCTGTTACGAATCAGACAAAGGTCTAATCTCTAAAATCTACAAGAAAATCCAACACCTTTACAACAAAAAGACAAATAATCCAACTAAAAAATGGGCAAAGGAAATAAACACACACTTAACCAAAGAAGACATTCAAGCAGCCAACAGACACATGAGAAAATGCTCACAATCTCTAGCCATTAGAGAAATGCAAATGAAAATCACAATGAGATACCATCTCACCCCGGCATTACCAGCACAAATCAATAAAACAGAAATAACGAATGTTGGGGAGGCTGCAGGGAGATCGAAACTGTTATGCACTGCTGGTTATGCAGTGCAAGATGATGCAACTATTTTAGAAAATGATATGGCACTAGCAATAGAAATGCCATATAATCCAACAATACCACTCCTAGGGATATATCCTAGAGAAATGAGAGTCATCACGAGAGTAGATATATGTACACCCGTGTTCACTGCAGCATTGTCCATAATAGCAAAAAGATGGAAACAAACTAGATGCCCATCAACAGATGAAAGGATAATCAAAGTGTGGTACATACACACAATGGACTATTATGCAACACTAAAGAACCATGATGAATCCATGAAGTATCTCATAACATGGATGCATCTGGAGGACATTATGCTGAATGAAATAAGTCAATCCCAAAAGAACAAATAATGTATGAGTCCACTACTCATGAAAAGTTTTACATACAAAAAGAAACAATATTTGATGGTTACGAGGGAAGGGAGGGGTAGGAATGGAAGAACACTTAATAGACAATAGGTAAGTGGTAAAGTACACAATATCCGGAATGACAGAACAACCTGTACAAGGCAAGGTCATGGTAGCTACATAGACACATCCAAACTCCCTGAGGGACCAAATTTCTGGGCTGAAGGCTGTGGGGATCATGGTCTCAGGGAACATCTAGCTCAATTGACATAACAGAGCTTATAAAGAATATATTCTACATTCTACTTTGGTGAGTAAGGTCTGGGGTTTAAAAGTCTGTGAGTGGCCATCTAGGATACTCCATTTGTCTCATCCCTTTGGGAAAAAGGAAGGATGAAGAAAACTATAGACATAAGGGAAAGATTAGTCCAAAAGACTAATGGACCACATCTACCTTGGCCTCCACCAGACTGGGTTCAGTACATATAGATGGTGCCTGACTACCACCACTAACTGCTCTGACAGGGATCACAATAGAGGGTCCTGGACAGAGCTGGAGAAAAATGTAGAACAAAATTCTAACTCAAAAAGAGAGACCAGACTTGCTGGCCTGACAGAGACTGGTGAGACCCTGAGATTATAGTCCCTGGACACCCTTTCAGCTCAGTATCGGGGCCACTTCTGTGGTTCACCCTTCAGCCGAAAATGGAACAGGCCCATGGAACAGAACAAGACTTAAGGGGTGCACCAGCCCTGGAGCAGGGACTGGAAGGTAGGAGGGAACAGGAAAGCTGGTAATAGGGAACCCAGGGTTGAGAAGAGTGTTGACATGTAGTGGGGTCATTAATCAATGTCATACAACTATGTGTGTACTAACTCTTTGATGAGAAACTATTTTGTTCCGTAAGCCTTCAACTAAAGTTCTATTAAAAAAAGAAAAAGAAGAACAGATAGTATTGAAGGAAGAAGTCCAAGCTGTACTGAAGGTATTGGTGAAAAACAGGCTCCAGGGATTGATGGAATGTCAATTAAGATGTTTCAACAAAGGAATCAGTGTTTGAGGTGATTGCTCATCTATGCCAAGAAACTTCAAAGACAGCTACCTGGCCAAAGGACTGGAGGTCATCTATATTTGTGCCCATTCCAAAGAAAGGTATTCCAACAGAATTTGGAAATTGTCCAACAATGTCATTAACATCACAAGCAAGTAAATTTTGCTGAAGATCATTCAAAAATGGTTGCAGCAGTACATTGATAGGGAATTGCCAGAAATTCAAGCCAAATTCAAAAGAGGACATGGAACGAGGGATACCATGCTGATGTCAGATGAATCTTGGCTGAAGGTAGAGAATACCAGAAAGATATTTACCCATGTTTTATTGACTATGCAAAGGCATTCGACTCTGTGGATCATAACAAATTATGGATAATATTGTGAAGAATGGAAATTCCACAACACAATTGTGCTCGTGAGGAAACTGTACATAGATCAAGAGGCAGTCATTAGAACAGAACAGGGGATACTTCGTGGTTTAAAGTCAGGAAAAGTGTGCAACAGAGTTGTATCATTTCACCATAATTATTTAATTTGTGTGCTGAGCAAATAATCTGAGAAACTGGGTTACCTGAAGAATTCAGATTCAGGATTTGTGGAAGACTCATTAACAACCTGTGACATCAAAATGACACAACCATGCTTCTGAAAGTGAAGAGGACGCAAAGCACTTACTGATGAAGATCAAAGACTACAGCCTTCAGTATGGATTACGCTTCAACATAAAGAAAACAAAAATCCTCACTACTGGACCAATAAACAGCATCATGATAAAGGTAGAACAAATTGAGATTATTGAGGATTTCATTTTACTTGGATCCACAATTAACACCCATGGAAACAGCAGTTGAGAAATTAAAAGACGTTTTGCGTTGGGCAAATTTGCTGCAAGAGATCTCTTTAAAGAGTTGAAAAGCAAAGATGTCATTTTGAGTACTAAGGTGTGCCTGACACAGCTGTGAAGTTTCAACCACCTCGTGTGCATCTGAAAGCTGGACAATGAATAAGGAAGACCAAAGCAGAAATGATGCCTTTGAATTATGGTGTTGATGAAGAATATGGAATATACTGTGGACTGCTAAAAGAACAGAAACCCTGGTGGCAGAGTGGTTAAGAGCTACAGCTGCTAACCAAAAGGTCGGCAGTTCCAATCCACCAGGCGCTCCTTGGAAACCCTATGGGGCAGTTCTACTCTGTCCTACAGAGTCGCTATGAGTTGGAATTGACTCGATGGCAACGGGTTTAGTTTTTGGGTTTTTTTTGCCAGAAGAACGAACTTGTCTGTAGTGGAAGAAGTACAACCAGAGTGCTTCTTGGAAGTGAGGATGGTGAGACTTCATCTGACACACATTGCACATGTTGTCAGGAGGACCAGTCCCTGGAGAAAGACATCATGTTGGTAAGGTGGAGGGTCAATGAAAAAGAGGAAGACCCGCAACAAGATGGATTGACACAGTGGCTGCAGCAATGGCCTCAAAACACAGCAAAGATTATGAAGATGGTAAAGGACCAGGCAGTGTTTTCCATTCTGTTGTACATAGGGGCTGCTATGAGTGATAACCAACTCCACGGTACCTAACAACAACATATAGAATGTGTTTCATCTAAGAAAAAGGAGAAAGTGTAGATGATTTGGACAACCATTGCTTCACGAGGCTGCTAAACTTCTCCTGATCAGGAACATTTTGTCAGGGAATTCATTATCTTTAGCATTGTCAATGTTACTTGTCTCATGTCTTCTTTCTTGAATTGTTTCTCATTAGCCTGAATGTATGTTACAGTGCCCACCATTTTACTCAAACATGTCTTCTGCCAAAATTTATCTCTTGGTTTTCTATTAATCAGCATTCATGATCTCAATGGCACAGAAATAGCACTTTATGTAAATATGGAACAAATGCACAGCCACAAATATTTTCTTAAACAAATAACATGTGCCTTAATGCAAGGAGCTACATTCCACAAAATGCCATCTATGTATTAATATGTAGTGAAAGGTGGGTGTGTTTGATGGTATAAAAGAGATGAACAAGATCTATCTTTTAAGATACCATCAATAGGCAGTATTATAAAACTCTGGGAGGGCATTTACTAGCTGAGGTAGGGAAGGAAGTTCCACTAAAGGTTAATTCAGCAGCTCAGTGATGTCATTAAAATTTTTTTTTCCATATGACCTCATTGACATGAACAAGAGTGTTGACTTGTTTCAACTAACTCCTTTTGTGTCTCCAAAGAAGTTCTCTAAGTTCCTGTCAATATTCAGAGGTTGAAAATGAAACTTGTTGCCTGGAGAAAGATACTTCCAGAAACACAACCCCTGCCACAAATAGTCTTGTTACTTTTCCTAGCCATGGATCAGAATGGTATCACGTGTTCATGACTATTCTCTGTGCTAAGTGAGCACAATCATCTTGTTGGGCTAAATCAGTCGTGACTGAGTCCTTTACTTTGGAAAGAGGACAGCGTCCTCTGAAGGACAGAGGATTTTGGAAGTTAGATGAATAACATCGGGGTTCTTTTCACAAAATTAAGGGTCTGATAATTTTTGAGTAGGTCACCAACTGGTCCAGCTAAAATAAAATAGTCCCTGTCCAGATTGAGGTTACAGGCTTGTGTTGAAAGACATTAAAAAATTATTAAAAATATGTATGTGTATAATTAAAACTGCATAGTAACAATGTAGCAAGAAACAGAAAAAGAGTAAAAAGAGAAATCCAAACTATGACCAAACATAAACCTGGTTAAAGATTTTCAACAATTCTTATTAAGTTATGTTGAAATATCAATCCAGATATCAAATATATATCACATATATTTTCATTTTATAAGTATCCTTAAGTATCTAATAAACCCTATACAGTCCAGTTTTGTAATGTGGATCTTATCACGTGTCTATGTGGATCCTATCACGCGTCTATACTCATCTTCGTCCTTCCATGAATCCTCGTTTATTACAAAAGCTCCCTAGGAATTTTCATTGATAGGTAGATTATCTGCACAAGATGAACCTAATACGGCAATAGCAAATACAGTTTTTGAATCCCGGGTGACTGATTATAGAAAACATCTCACTTAAAGAGTTCACAAAGTAATTTCTGTTTCTCAGGGGTTCATAGGGCTGAAGCCCAAATTTGATTTAAGTTGGAATTTTGGAGAACACATCTTGCTAAATAAGACACTGATCCTGTGATATCTAAATCTTACAAGCTCTACAATTCTAGGAAGGGTAAAGATTACAAAACTACATGAATATGAATACATGAACTATATGAATATATAGTCAGTCTAAGATATGTATGGAAAGAAAATATTATATTCTAACTATATTTACTCTGCCTACAAGTCTCAAGTAAATGTCCTAGATGGCATTTGGTTTTCACAGAGACAGATGAGTTATACACATTCCCATCATCCAGTGAGCGCATTCATTCAGATCCTGCTGCACTCAGCTCTTGTACGAGGTGTGTCTGACTCTGTGGCATTAGTCGATATTCCCTCACACACTCACTGGCCTTAGGTCTTAACTTTTTAGATACTTTTGTACTGTCTCATAATTAGATTCGTTTTTCATTGCCTCTCGGTTGATGAATTAAAAAAAAAAAGATTGTTTTTTGAGCACATGTTCTAGCATAAGAGTATGTGCCCAATAAATGTTTGAAGAATAGAATGAATATTAATTACTTATTATTCAGTTGGCATCAAAATGCAAGATTAGCTTACTTAGATAAAGATCATTCCGTGTTTGAAATGATAATAGTACTAAAAATAGGTTTGAAATCAACTCAGAAAATATTAATTAACTTCTAATGCTTTTTGTTAACGGTATGACCTTTAGAGATAAAACAGACTCCTGAAAAAGGGTAAACAAACTTTTCTATATTCCAGAGATTGTTAGCATTAACTTTTATACCACAGCTTCTCTCATCTTCTCCCATCAGATTGTTAATATTTTGTTTTAATTGTTCCAGGTGATTTCTCAATTTCTGTTTTGTCTGGAATTAGTAACTGAAGAAGTAGGGACAAGGTATTAGCTCCGTTCCTCCTCAAATAAGCATTTTAAAAATTGAGTTTCAAAAGTGGCAAGGGCTGGAATGTCAGATGGAAAGACAAGAGATGTCATGGAAAAACCAGAGGGAAGATATTTCTTTTCAGAAAACTCTCCGATAAATCCGTGTGTATGTCTTTGTAAATCCGGTAAATAGAAACAATTTTCTATCTAATGGGGTTTAAGTAATAAAGGCTAAGAGTCTGAAACAACTTCAAAGAGATTAGGTACATTATGTTTTCCATGTGTGTATAAAACAGATAAAAAATAGCCGAAGAAAATATTTTTTCATGGATTTTTTTCTTCTCCTCCTGCTGTTCTCTCTCTTCCTCCCACTCCCTCTCTATTGCAAAAATAGTCATTTTAGTGGACATTTATGCCCAACATTCCTGTTAGAGTCCAGTTAGTGAAAAGAAGCTGAAGTGGCCTTTGAGCATTGGAAGATATCGCGTATGCTGTAGATGGACTGGAAAGAGTGAGCTGCTAAACAGCGGGTTCATCTGTCAGCCATATTTAAACCTTGTGAGTGGGAAAGTAGCAACCAGAAGTCTGAATTGTTTTCCAGTGAGGACTCCTGAGAGATCACGACCTTTTTCCTGGAGCAGATGTAAATTTAGTTCTGTGTGTGTCTGTGTGACTTTTATTGCACTTGGTACCTTGTTGCTATTGCTTTCGTTTGTGTTTGCTTGTTTGTTTTAGAGCTAGTATTCGTAAAAGAATTACGTTGAGGTTCTGAACGCTTGAAACTGCAAGGTTGAAATGAAGAGCAATACAAGTGATATCCATTTGTTTAGTAACAATTCACTGGACATTCCATGTTATAAAATATGAGATATTTTGGTCCCAAACTGTCAGGAAACAATATATTCCATTTAGAAGATTTTTGTTTTTAATAAATTGCTGAGAAATCTACTTTTCATAAACACCTTCTACACAGGACTCCTAAGTAGTGGGACATTTTCTGAGCCTGAGGAAAGGCTACAGCAGGGTTTTTCAAAGTGCATCCGAAGGTGGTGCTCAGCCATCATCTGTTTGTGGGTCCTCAATGAGATAAGTACAACATCAAATATTTGGGTTTTGAAAGCAATGTGATCTTCCTGCAACATCCAGTGAATGGCTTTTTTTGTAAATCACTTTTACTATATTTAATAAATGATAGATTAGAAATTAAAACAAAAACAGGAAAGTGTATCCTTCTAAAGGAATAATTTGACAGGTGCCAGCCCATAGGATTGTGACTTAGCCTCTTAGTGTCCTAAAGAGATGTTTTGTTAAGCAGTACTTTTCCTAATACCTAACTGCTTTCCTCAGATTTTTCCCTTTTGTTTTTTTCTGGTTCAGCTATTTTAGTACTTTTTTTTTCTTTTGTATGTACTAAAGAAATTTTTATATCTTGCTTGTCAATTAAAAATAATTTTATTCATCTCTATGCTAATATAAAACTATAATGATTTAGAGATTTTGATACTGGGGGAATGATCTGTATAGATTATGAGTTTTATTCTGAGCACCCCAAATTTCAGGCATAGGCTTGGAACCAACTGGAACCCACCAAATACATAACTTATATAAGGATTTCCATAAAGAAAAATAAAACACTTAATTTAAAGCCCAAAATAATGCATATTAGCTCTTCATTTTATGTATTATGTTGATAAATGGATACTAAAAGGAGTGTAGAGATCTGTAGAAAATTTAAGTGCTAAAAAACAGAGTTCTCATATTTGCCAAACTTAGGAAACCAGTTATTTTTGTACCTCTACTAGAAGGATGAAGGCTTTGGTGGTTCAGTGGTAGATTTCTTGCTTTCCAGGCAGGAGACACAGGTTCAATTTCTGCTCAATGCTCCTCACGTGCAGCCAGCACACATCTGTCACTGGAGACTTGCCTCAAAAAGTTTCAGCAGAGCTTCCAAAATAAGACTTGGAAGAAAGACCTGGCAATCTACTTCCTAAAATTATCCAATAAAAATCCTATGGATCAAAATGGTCTGATCTCGTTGTGCATGGGGTCTCCACAATTTAGAGGCCAACATAATGACAGCTAACAACAACAACTAGAAGGAGGGTAATGGGCAACTCAGTCAATTGGCACAATATTGTCCATTAAGACAATGTACTGCCTCTTAGTTTGGTGAGTAGCATCTGTGGTCTTAAAAGCTTACAAACAGCCATCTAAGATACAGCTATTGGTCTCTACTTATTGGAGCAAAAAAGAGAGAAAGAAACCAGAGAGAACCAAAGATTCAAAAAAGAAACTAGCCTGCAGAACTAGTAGCGTGCACAAACAATGGCCTCACCTACCTCAATACCAGAAAGACTAGATGGTGCCTAGCTATCACAACCAACCACTGTGACCAGGGATTCAATAAATGGTCCTAGATAGAACAGGAGAAAAATATAGAACAAAACTCAAATTCCTAAAAAAAAGAAAAAACGGCCACACTTACTGGAGCAGTAGAGACTGCATGAACCCCTGATATTATCACCCTGGGATACCCTTTAAGCTTAGAACTTAAATCACTCCCAGAAGCCAACTTTCAGCCAGATGACAGATATCAAAACCGAACCAAACCTGTTGCCATTGAGTCGATTCTGACTCATAGTAGTGATGTTATAGGATGGAGTAGACATGCCCCATAGAGTTTACAAGACGTCGCTGGTGGATTCGAACTGCCAACCTTTTGGTTACCAGCTGAGCTCTTAACCACCTTGCCAGCAGGGCTACAGATGACAGATAGGTCATAAAATAAATCATATCACCTGTGAGTACTGTGCTCCTTTAAATAATCACCTGGATGAAACAAAAACGTAAACATTTTCACTAGACAAAACATGAGACGATGGGGGGGGGGGGAGAAATCTAGATGAAAGGAAAAAGAACAACCAGAATGGAAATAATGAGAATGCTGATATATTGTAAAAAATGTAACCAATGTCACGGAACAATATAGAAACTATTAAATGGGAATCCAATTTGCTGTGTAAACTTTCACCAAAAACACAAAACATTAAAAAAAGAAAATATCAAAGCGATGATCACTAGATCTAGGTAAGGGCAAATGGGTCCATACAGCTTGGCAGTGCTCTGATGCCAAGTATAACTTATCTAAGTCATATAAGATGGTTTCCAGAAACCACCTAATGTATGTGTAAGACTAATGAGAATAGAGTAGTTGTTATTTATTGAGGAAACCTTAAACTAAGAGATGAAAACTAAAAGAAGCAAAATAAGGAGTCAGACTATACTACCTTATTCATAGGACTGTGTGGTGGAGATCTTCATACCAGTATGAGTCTAAAATAGAAAAAAAAAAAACTTGTAAAGCCAACTGACTGGAAGAGATCCATATTTATGCCTATTCCCAAGAAAGGTGATCCAACCGAATGTGGAAGTTGTAGAACAATATCATTAATATCACATGCAAGCAAAATTTTGCTAAAGATCATTCAAAAACGGCTGCAGCAGTATATCCACAGGGAACTTTCAAAATTCAGGCCGATTTCAGGAGAGGACTTGGAACCAGGGATATCATTGCTGATGTCAGATGGATCCTGGCTGAAAGCAGAGAATACCAGAAGGATGTTTACCTGTGTTTTATTGACTATGCAAAGGCATTAGTGTGTGGATCACAACAAATTATGGATAACACTGCGAAGAATGGGAATTCCAGAACACTTAACTGTGCTCATGAGGAACCTTTACACAAATCAAGAGGCAGTTGTTCAGACAGAACAAGGGGGTGCTGACTGGCTTAAAGTCAGGAAAGGTGTGCGCCAGGGTTGTATTCTTTCACCGTACCTATTCAATCTGTATGCTGAATAAATAATACGAGAAGCTGGACTATATGAAGAACAACGGGGCATCAGGATTGGAGGAAGACTCAGTAGCAACCTGCGTTATGCAGATGACTCAACCTTGCTTGCTGAAAGTGAAGAGGACTTGAAGCACTTACTAATGAAGATCAAAGACCACAGCCTTCAGTATGGATTACACCTCAACATAAAGAAAACAAAAATCCTCCCAACTGGACCAATGAGCAACATCATGATAAATGGAGAAAAGATTGAAGTTGTCAAGGATTTCATTTTACTTGGATCCACAATCAACAGCCATGGAAGGAGCAGTCAAGAAATCAAAAGATGCATTGCACTGGGTAAATCTGCTGCAAAGGACCTCCTTGAAGTGTTGAAGAGCTAAGATGTTACCTTGAAGACTAAGGTGCACCTGACCCAAGCCAAGGTATTTTCAATTGCATCATATGCATGTGAAAGCTGGACAATGAATAAGGAAGACTGAAGACGAACTGACGCCTTGAATTGTGGTGTTGGCGAAGAATATTGAATATACCATGGACTGCCAGAAGAATGATTAATCTGTGTTAGAAGAAGTACAACCAGAATGCTCCTTAGAAGCAAGGATGGCAAGACTGTGTCTTACATACTTTGGATATGTTGTCAGGAGGGATCAGTCCCTGGAGGAGGACATCATGCTTGGCAAAGTACAGGGTCAGGGGAAAAGAGGAAGACCCTCAACGAGGTGGATTGATACGGTGGCTGCAACAATGGGCTCAAGCATAGCAATGATTATGAGGATGGCATGGGGTTGCTATGAGTAGGAAGCAACTCGACAGCACCTAACAACAACAACATATATATATATTTATATACATACATACCTTCATAGGTATAACTGATCTGTGATAATCTGAGCAACAGGCTAATCTTTGGTGTTACATGATTTAAAAGCCTTTCTTGGTATAATTTGAAAGTGTGGAATCTTGGTGCTGACATGTGGCATGGGGATGAGACAAGTTGCTTTTGGTTGGAATGTTAACATGATCATTCCACCTGTAGAATAATTAGGTCTGATGAAGCACCTTTTAAAAATCATCTGTTGAGGGACCAATAAGCAACATCATTATAAATGGAGAAAATATTGAAGTTGTCAAAGATTTCATTTTACTTGGCTCCACAATCAGCACCCATGAAAGCAACAGTCAAGAAATCAAACAGCATACTGCATTGGGCAAATGTTGCCAAAGACCTCTTCAAAGTATTGGAAAGCAAAGATGACATTTTAAGGACTAAGGTGCACAACTCAAGCCATGGTATTTTCAATTGCCTCATATACATGCAAAAGCTGGACAATGAATAAGGAAGACAGAAGTATTGATGCTTTTGAATTATGCCTTTCAATATTGAATATACCATGGACTGGAACCCTGGTGGCTCAGTGATTAAGAGCTTGGCTGCTAAACAAAAAGGTTAGCAGCTCAAGTTCACTAGCCACTCCTTGAAAACTCTATGGGGCAGCTCTACTCTGTCTTATAGGGTTGCTGTGAGTCGGAATCGACTTGATGGCAACAGGTTTGTTTTTCCCAGAAGAATGAACAAAGCTGTCTTGGAAGAAGTATAGCCAGAACCCTCCTTAAAAGAGTAGATGACGGAGGCGGGGCCAAGATGGCAGACTAGGTAGACGCTACCTCGGATCTCTCTTGCAACAAAGACTTGGAAAAACAAGTGAATCGATCACATACATAACAATCTACGAACCCTGAACAACAAACACAGATTTAGAGATGGAAAACGAACAAATACGGGGAAGCAGCGATTGTTTTCGGAGCCTGGAACCAGCGTCCCAGTCAGGTAACCTTTGGCGCCCGATTTAGGGCAGAGCCCAGGGGAGCTGATGGCGCAAACAAGGGGCCCAGCCCTACCGCCCTGAACTCACTCCGGGAGGGGACCCAGCCAGTTCGCGTGGGCGGCGTGGTGACGCAGCCGGTGGGAGAAGTCCCTGGGAAGCAGTGACTGGTCTTGGAGCTGGGAGAGCAGCGTCCCAGCTGGGGAATCGTGCCGCTGGGCATTTGACTGGGTGCTGTCACGGCACAAGCACGGGGACCTGCTCCACTCTCCTGAACTAACCCCAGGAGGGGGCCCAGCTGGTTGGCAGAGGCGGCACAGCGATGCGGCTGGCAGGACAAGAAGTCCCCGGGAGGCAGGGACTGATTTTGGAGCCGGGAGTAAAGCGTTCCAGCAGGGGAACCTTGATTAATTAAAAAAAAAAATTACTCCTAACAGGGAATCACAGAAGTCAATATGTAAAAGATCACAAAAATCAAAAAGAGGGACTAAATACAGGAGGCATAGAACTGCCATATGGAGAGTGATACAAGGTGATATAGAACAATACAAGTTAGGTTTTTGCTTAGAAAAATAGGGGTAAATAATAAGGTAACCACAAAGAGGTATAGCAACTCCATAACTCAAGATAAAAGCCAAGAAAAACGTAACGACTCAACAAAGTCAAACACTATGAAAATGAGGATCTCACAATTTACTAAGAAAAACGTCTCAGCACAAAAAAGTATGTGGAAAAATGAAATTGTCAACAACACACATAAAAAGGCATCAAAATGACAACACTAAACACTTATATATCTATCATTACACTGAATGTAAATGGACTAAATGCACCAATAAAGAGACAGAGAGTCTCGGACTGGATAAAGAAACACGATCCGTCTATATGCTGCCTACAAGAGACACACCTTAGACTTAGAGACACAAACAAACTAAAACTCAAAGGATGGAAAAAAATATATCAAGCAAACAATAAGCAAAAAAGAAGAGGAGTAGCAATATTAATTTCTGACAAAATAGACTTTAGACTTAAATCCACCACAAAGGATAAAGAAGGACACTACATAATGATAAAAGGGACAATTGATCAGGAAGACATAACCATATTAAATATTTATGCACCCAATGACAGGGCTGCAAGATACATAAATCAAATTTTAACAGAATTGAAATGTGAGATAGACACCTCCACAATTATAGTAGGAGACTTCAACACACCACTTTTGGAGAAAGACAGGACATCCAGTAAGAAGCTCAATAGAGACACGGAAGACCTAATTACAACAATCAACCAACTTGACCTCATTGACTTATACAGAACTCTCCACCCAACTGCTGCAAAATATACTTTTTTTTCTAGCGCACATGGAACATTCTCTAGAATAGACCACATATTAGGTCATAAAACAAACCTTTGCAGAGTCCAAAACATCGAAATACTACAAAGCATCTTCTCAGACCACAAGGCAATAAAACTAGAAATCAATAACAGAAAAACTAGGGAAAAGAAATCAAATACTTGGAAAATGAACAATACCCTCCTGGAAAAAGACTGGGTTATAGAAGACATCAAGGAGGGAATAAGGAAATTCATAGAATGCAACCAGAATGAAAATACTTCCTATCAAAACCTCTGGGACACAGCAAAAGCAGTGCTCAGAGGCCAATTTATATTGATAAATGCACACATACAAAAAGAAGAAAGAGCCAAAATCAGAGAACTGTCCCCACGATTGAACAAATAGAAAGTGAGTAACAAAAGAATCCATCAGGCATCAGAAGAAAACAAATAATAAAAATTAGAGCTGACCTAAATGAATTAGAGAACAGAAAAACAAATGAAAGAATTAGCAAAGCCAAAAGCTGGTTCTTTGAAAAAATTAACAAAATTGATAAACCATTGGCTAGACTGACTAAAGAAATACAGGAAAGGAAACAAATAACCCGAAGAAGAAACGAGAAGGACCACATCACAACAGAACTAACTGAAATTAAAAGAATCATATCAGATTATTACGAAAAATTGTACTCTAACAAATTTGCAAACCTAGAAGAAATGGATGAATTCCTGGAAAAATACTACCTACATAAACTAACACATTCCGAAGTAGAGCAACTGAATAGACCCATAACAAAAAAAGAGATTGAAACAGTAATCAAAAAACTTCCAACAAAAAAAAGTCCTGGCCCGGATGGCTTCACTGCAGAGTTCTACCAAACTTTCAGAGAAGAGTTAACACCACTACTACTAAAGGTACTTCAAAGCATAGAAAATGACGGAATACTACCCAACTCATTCTATGAAACCACCATCTCCCTGATACCAAAACCAGGTAAAGACATTACAAAAAAAGAAAATTATAGACCTATATCCCTCATGAACATAGATGCAAAAATCCTCAACAAAATTCTAGCCAATAGAATCCAACAACCCATCAAAAAAATAATTCACCCGGATCAAGTGGGATTTATACCAGCTATTTTTATGCAAGGCTGGTTTAATATCAGAAAAACCATTAATGTAATCCATCACATAAATAAAACAAAAGACAAAAACCACATGGTCTTATCCATTGATGCAGAAAAGGCATTTGACAAAGTCCAACACCCATTCATGATAAAAACTCTCAGCAAAATAGGAATTGAAGGAAAATTCCTCAACATAATAAAGGGCATGTATGCAAAGCCAACAGCCAATATCACTCTAAATGGAGAGAACCTGAAAGCATTTCCCTTGAGAACGGGAACCAGACAAGGATGCCCTTTATCACCGCTCTTATTCAACATCGTGTTGGAAGTCTTAGCCAGGGCAATTAGGCTAGACAAAGAAATAAAAGGCATCTGGATTGGCAAGGAGCAAGTAAAATTATCTCTATTTGCAGATGACATGATCTTATACACAGAAAACCCTAAGGAATCCTCCAGAAAACTACTGAAACTAATAGAAGAGTTTGGCAGAGTCTCAGGTTATAAAATAAACATACAAAAATCACTTGGATTCCTCTACACCAACAAAAAGAACACCAAAGAGGAAATAACCAAATCAATACCATTCACAGTAGCCCCCAAGAAGATAAAATACTTAGGAATAAATCTTACCAAGGATGTAAAAGACCTATACAAAGAAAACTACAAAGCTCTGCTACAAGAAATTCAAAAGGACATACTTAAGTGGAAAAACATACCTTGCTCATGGATAGGAAGACTTAACAGAGTAAAAATGTCTATTCTACGAAAAGCCATCTATACATATAACGCACTTCCGATCCAAATTCCAATGTCACTTTTTAAGTTGATAGAGAAACAAATCACCAATTTCATATGGAAGGGAAAGAAGCCTAGGATAAGCAAAGCTATACTGAAAAAGAAGAAGAAAGTGGGAGGCCTCACTCTTCCTGATTTCAGAACCTATTATACAACCACAGTAGTCAAAACAGCCTGGTACTGGTACAACAACAGGCACATAGACCAATGGAACAGAATTGAGGACCCAGATATAAATCCATCCACATATGAGCAGCTGACATTTGACAAAGGACCAGTGTCAGTTAATTCGGGAGAAGATAGTCTTTTTAACAAATGGTGCTGGCATAACTGGATATCCATTTGCAAAAAAATGAAACAGGACCCATACCTCACACCATGCACAAAAACTAACTCCAAGTGGATCAAAGACCTAAACATAAAGACTAAAATGATAAAGATCATGGAAGAAAAAATAGGGACAACGTTAGGAGCCCTAATACAAGGCATAAACAGAATACAAAACATTACCAAAAATGACAAAGAGAAACCCGATAACTGGGAGCTCCTAAAAATCAAACACCTATGCTCATCTAAAGACTTCTCCAAAAGAGTAAAAAGACCACCTACAGACTGGGAAAGAATTTTCAGCTATGACATCTCTGACCAGCGCCTGATCTCTAAAATCTACATGATTCTGTCAAAACTCAACCACAAAAAGACAAACAACCCAATCAAGAAGTGGGCAAAGGATATGAACACACACTTCACTAAAGAAGATATTCAGGCAGCTAACAGATACATGAGAAAATGCTCTTGATCATTAGCCAATAGAGAAATGCAAATTAAAACTCTGATGAGATTCCATCTCACTCCAACAAGGCTGGCATTAATCCAAAAAACACAAAATAATAAATGTTGGAGAGGCTGCGGAGAGATTGGAACTCTTATACACTGCTGGTGGGAATGTAAAATGGTACAACCACTTTGGAAATCTATCTGGAGTTATCTTAAACAGTTAGAAATAGAACTACCATACAGCCCAGAAATCCCACTCCTGGGAATATACCCTAGAGAAACAAGAGCCTTCACACAAACAGATATATGCACACCGAAGTTTATTGCAGCTCTGTTTACAATAGCAAAAAGCTGGAAGCAACCAAGGTGTCCATCAACAGATGAATGGGTAAATAAATTGTGGTATATTCACACAATGGAACACTACACATCGATAAAGAACAGTGACGAATCTGTGAAACATTTCATAACATGGAGGAACCTGGAAGGCATTATGCTGAACGAAATTAGAGGCATATTGTATAAGACCACTATTATAAGATCTTGAGAAATAGTATAAACTGAGAAGAACACCTACTTTTGTGGTTACGAAGGGGGGAGGGAGGGAGGGAGGGAGAGGGTTTTTTATTAATTAATTAGTAGATAAGAACTGCTTTAGGTGAAGAGAAGGACAACACTCAATACATGGAAGGTCAGCTCAATTGGACTGGACCAAAAGCAAAGAAGTTTCCGGGATAAAATGAATGCTTCAAAGGTCAGTGGAGCAAGGGCGGGGGTTTGGGGACCATGGTTTAAGGGGACTTCTAAGTCAATTGGAAAAATAATTCTATTATGAAAACATTCTGCATCCCACTTTGAAATGTGGCTTCTGGGGTCTTAAATGCTAACAAGCGGCCATCTAAGATGCCTCAATTGGTCTCAACCCACCTGGAGCAAAGGAAAATGAAGAACACCAAGGTCACACGACAACTAAGAGCCCAAGAGACAGAAAGGGCCACATGAACCAGAGACCTACATCATCCTGAGACCAGAAGAACTAGTTGGTGCCCGGCCACAATCGATGTCTGCCCTGACAGGGAGCACAGCAGAGAACACCTGAGGGAGCAGGAGATCAGTGGGACGCAGACCCCAAATTCTCATAAAAAGACCATACTTAATGGTCTGACTGAGACTAGAGGAATCCCGGCGGCCATGGTCCCCAGACCTTCTGCTGGCACAGGACAGGAACCATCCCCGAAGACAACTCATCAGACATGAAAGGAACTGGACAGTGAGTGGGAGAGAGATGCTGATGAAGAGTGAGCTAATTATATCAGGTGGACACTTGAGACTGTGTTGGCATCTCCTGTCTGGAGGGGGGATGGAAGGATAGAGAGAGTGGGAAGCTGGTAAAATTGTCACGAAAGGAGAGACTGGAAGGGCTGATTCATTAGGGGGAGAGCAAGTGGGAGTACAGAGTAAGATGTATGTAAACTTATATGTGACAGTCTGACTTGATTTGTAAACGTTCACTTGAAGCTCAATAAAAGTTAATAATAAAAAAAAAAAAAAAGAGTAGATGACAAGACTCCCTCTCATGTACTTTGACTTGTCCGGAGGGGCCAGTCCCTGGGAAGGACATCATGCATGGTAGAGTAGCGGGTCAGTAAAAAAGAGGAAGAACCTCAGCGAGATGGCTTGATATAATGGCTGCAACAATGGGCTCAAGCATAGCAATGATTATGAGGATGGCCTAGGGCCAGGCAGTGTTTCGTTCTGTTGTATACAGGGTTGCTATGAGTCAGAACTGACTCTACAGCACCTAACAACAACAATGTACAAGGAAATAAAGAGTTACCCTTTTCCCTATTTCCCAATTTAATATTAAAGAATACAGTATCCAAGAGATATTGCAGAAAGACCTGTTGGCTTTGTTAATACCCTTTCCCAAATATTTTTAAGTAAAAAGCCTCTGTTTTCCTATAACATATATTAACATCCATGAGGCAAGCATTTTACAGAACATGCCTTTAGAAATTCTCAATTCAATCTTATAGTTCAAGACAGGAGTCCAGTGTTTATTGACAGTGTCAAGCAGGACAGTTAGTTGTGCCTCCTAAGACCTGGAAGACTAGTGGGCAGGTCTGAGACTAGACTGCACAGCTCAGAAGATGAATTTACCAAAGTCATCCAGAAACAGCATATCCAGAGTAAGGCACAAAAATAATTATGAAGCTAAGTCACAACAATAACATATACCTAAAATAATAATTACAATCAAATCTTAGAGTAAGGCAAGCACAGAAGTGAATGGTGAAAATGCAATACCTGTGGATGAAAGAGGAATGTCGAAAACTCAGCTTTGGGGGAATAAGGGGAAGATGGGGAAGAATGGCTGAGAAATTGTGGAAATAGACAAAGAACACCCAATGGAGAGCAAAGGCTACTTATTCAGAGCTTGCTGTGTAGCAAGGGAGTCAGTCACCATCACTTGCCCTTGGCAGAGACTCAATGGCAAGCCCAGGAGTGGGAAAGCTTCAAGTGGCTAAAAGGGAAAGTTTCAAGGCTATTGTTAGGGAAAGTTTCAAGGCTATTTTTATCAAAATGCTGCAAGTGAGTGAACTAGAATCAAGGCATTTCATGTAATTGCTTAGTGGGATATTTGGCTTCCTCCAGTTGGTCCAAGTTAGCAAAAAAAAGTTAGAAGCAGGGACAAAAATTAAGCAAACTGTTAGCTGTTAATCAAATTCTGGCCATTTTGGGACTATTGGTAGAGCGATTGCTGTTTGGCTTTCTGAACTGGTAGGTGGCTACAGACTGTTGTTTGGCTTCATAGGATGGATGTTGCCAGTCGTGGCCAGAGTTTTGTTTTCATATATTGTCAGTCATTGTTGCTTTGTGCATTCAGTGTCTCAGAACAAAGGCTAAGATTCTTGAACAAATAGTTCCTGCTGCTTATTGAAGTTGAGATGTAGGCTTAGTGGCATTAGGAAAGTCACTATCCTGGGCCAATTCTATACCTTACCTAATGGTATTGAAGTTCATGGCTCTGTTAGTGCCTTTGTTGGCTCACTCCTCAGTATTCTTCATACCCAACTCCTAACCCAACTCTGCATGGAGATGCTCTGAATCGTACCCAATGTCTGCCTCTCCCAGTTTCAGACTGAAAGTTTTAATGACTCTAACCAACAACTGTATAAATGGCATAGAGCCTTTGAGGGAGGGGAAGGAAAGAAAAACAAATCTGCATAAAAATTAAAGTCAAATTGTATTATGGCTTGAGAAACTGTTAAAGTCATTAAATGCAGCAGTGTAGCACACTCAACCACTGTGCCACCAGAACTCTCTTTATTTCCTAGGTAGAGAATTTAGGGTTTTTGTATATTAAAACAAAGCGGGGTCGGGGGGGAAGCTCTAATTAGAAGCAAGTTATGAGTTGACCACTCTTTGACAATCTGTTGTATATAGACCCCTTCCTGGCTTCTCACCCTTTAATGCGCACTCCATTCACCTTGTCTCTGTTACAAGGCAGATTCAGCATTTTCAGCACAGGAGGCAGTGGCCTTTTGTTCTCCACACCACACTGTGAGCAGTGGGGCACTAAGCCAGCATGCCTTCTTCCCCCGGCACTACTGAAGCCCAGCAGAGGCAGTAACTTACAGCTTCCTCCACTTCATTCCCCTTTCTGCAAGCTACTCCTCCTGCTTCATCTCACTTGATAGCTGATCCCACCTGCCTCTTTATATATCTACCACTTTGTTCAGTTGCTTTCAAACTCATCAGCACTCTGGTGCTCACATTACCAGCCACAGCAACAATTTTTTTTTTAAATAATTTTTATTGTGCTTTAAGTGAAAGTTTACAAGTCAAGTCAGTCTGTCACATATAAGCTTATATACACCTTACTCCATACTTCCACTTACTCTCCCCCTAATGAGTCAGCCTGCTCCCTCCTTCCAGTCTCCCCTTTCATGACAGTTTTGCCAGTTTCTAACCCTCTCTACCCTCCCATCTCCCCTCCAGACAGGAGACGCCAACACAGTCTCAAGTGTCCACCTGATACAAGTAGCTCACTCTTCATCAGCATCTCTCTTCAACCCATTGTCCAGTCCCTTCCATGTCTGATGAGTTGTCTTCGGGGATGGTTCCTGTCCTGGGCCAAGAGAAGGTTTGGGAACCATGACGCCGGGATCCCTCTAGTCTCAGTCAGACCAATAAGTCTGGTCTTTCTATGAGAATTTGGGGTCTGCATCCCACTGATCTCCTGCTCCCTCAGGGGTTCTCTGTTGTGCTCCCTGTCAGGGCAGTCATCGATTGTGGCCGGGCACCATCTAGTTCTTCTGGTCTCAGGATGATGTAAGTCTCTGGTTCATGTGGCCCTTTCTGTCTCTTGGGCTTATAGTTATCCTGTGACCTTGGTGTTCTTCATTTTCCTTTGATCCAGGTGGGTTGAGACCAATTGATGCATCTTAGATGGCCGCTTGTTAGCATTTAAGATCCCAGATGCCACATTTCAAAGTGGGATGCAGAATGTTTTCGTAATAGAATTATTTTGCCAATTGACTTAGAAGTCCCCTTAAGCCATAGTCCCCAAATCCACCCCGCTGCTCTGCCGACCTTCGAAGCATTCAGTTTATCCCAGAAACTTCTTTGCTTTTGGTCCAGTCCAGTTGAGCTGACCTTTCATGTATTGAGTATTGTCCTTCCCTTCCCCTAAAGTAGTTCTTATCTACTAACTAATCAGTAAATAACCCTCTCCCACCTTACCTCCCTCTCCCCCTCATAACCACAAAAGTATGTGCTCTTCTCAGTTTATACTATTTCTCAAGATCTTATAAGAGTGGTCTTATACAATATTTGTCCTTTTGCCTCTGACTAATTTCACTCAGCATAATGCCCTCCAGGTTCCTCCATGTTCTGAAATGTTTCACAGATTTGTCACTGTTCTTTATCGATGCGTAGTATTCCATTGTGTGAATATAGCATAAGTTATTTAACTATTCATCCATTGATGGACACCTTGGTTGCTTCCAGCTTTTTGCTATTGTAAACAGAGCTGCAATAAACATGGGTGTGCATATATCTGTTCGTGTAAAAGCTCTTATTTCTCTAGGGTCTATTCCGAGGAGTGGGATTTCTGGGTTGTATGGTAGTTCTATTTCTAACTTTTTAAGACACAGCAACAATTTTAACAGGTAATAATTCTTGAGTACTTGCTCTGTACAAGGCATTGTGCTAAATACTTTACATGCTGATCCTCTCCTCCCTCTTTCTTCTGAGCACCCAGTGTTTCACTGTAAACTTCTGTCCTCCAGAATGTATACTTCAGGAGAGCAGATCTTTATATTTTTGTTCATAGTTATATCTGCACTTCCAGGCACATTACTGAACAATCAATAAATATGTTCCAAATGATATGAAAAAATGAAAATAAGCACATATTATCTCATTTGGGGAATGAGAAAACTAGGGTTTAGTTAATGCAAGATCACACATTTGAAATAACCCTCTTTTAATTCAAAATATCAAGCTCCTACCACTATGATGTACCTCATGAAGCATATTTTTCATCAACAACCTCAGTCTATCTTACAATTGTTGATTTCTCCAAGTCTAGCCTACAAAGTTAAACAAGCATAACTCCTGGTTTGACTCAGTTCAAGGCATTGACCTCAGTGTTTTGTTTGGACAGCCCTTGGCCTGGTGATCAGGAACGAATCTCTAGGCAGTGACCATGGAAATGGATCAATAGTTCTACTAGAGATTGGAAAATTTTATAACAGACTCCCTTCACTAACTTGACTATATGTACATTAACAAAAAAACCAGACCCATGGCAGTTTAGTCAGTTTCAACTCGTAGTGACCCTATGAGATGGAGTACAACTTCCACATAGGTTTTTCAAGGCTTAAGTCTTCATGAAAGCAGACTGCCACATCTTTCTCCTGCAAAGCAGCTGACAGATTCAAGCTACTGACCTTTTGGTTAACAGCCAAGTGCTTAAACCACTGTTCTACCAGGGCTTCTATATGTACATTAACTGAAGATAAAACCGGGAGTTACTGCAAAGTTCAGAAAGATAAGCAAATGGGAAAGTAAGATGGAGATAAATAATTATATATAATTAGCTTTAAACCACAATTGTTTATTATTAATACATTTGCCAGGTTAAACATTATACAGAATGAGACTTCTTTTATCTTCAGAGTTGAAGCATAGCTCTATCATTATATGGCATATGCATATTATGAATGGCTTTTTTTTTTTTTTTTTAGCTTCTTTAGGGGGCAGGGCCTCCATTTTTATCACTTCTGTCTCTCCAAAGCCCAGCTCAATTCCTGAGACGTAGTAAGTGTTCAGTGAATGTTGTGAGGTGATGACATTTTCTAAGCTTAAAGATTTTTAAGAATATATTGCAAAAATAGGGCGCAGAAGAGAGTGGAGGAATAAAAGAAGTCAGAAAAAAGAAGAATAAGAAATGAAGGAGGAAAGAGACCCAAATAAGGAAGACTACATCTGCACAAAATAAGGAAATATTACCTAATTTAAAAAGAGAGAAACAAGATGAGGGCCAGAAGATAATGCACATGGCCACTAACCAAAAGGTACACTTAGAGGCACCTAGGAAGAAAGACTTGGTGATCTACTTTAGAAAAATCAACCACTGAAAACCCTAGGCAGCTCAGTTCTACTCTGATACACCTGCAGTCTCCACAGGGAGCCGAGTTGATGAATACTGGGGGTAGTGGTGGGGAGTGGGGCCAAGGGATGCAGCATAATCAGGAGTAGGAATGGCCATGGTAATAAGCAGAGTCTTAGACATGGTATATATAGTATGTACAAAGCACAGACACAAGCATGAATAAAAATTTTTTGGGTGAGGGGCATTGTTGGCTAAAAATTTAAACCATGTTTGGTTTCTATCAAAACACAAGATGCTTCTGGTGAAATTGTGGCTTTACTGATTCATTCATTTATTCAAAAGATATTGAAAGCCCACTAACTTCAGGCACTTTCTCTATACTGGAAATAACAAGGACGATTAAAAAAAGTGTCAACAGTAGTACGATCTTCACCAGCTTCTCCTTCTGGCAGTAGGAACAGACTCAGCCAGCCAATAGATGCTTTTTGAGATCAACTATTCATCAGGTCCAGCGACACAGGCATAAAGGACAAGATCTGTGTCCTCAAAGCATCTCACTCTCAAGAGGGAAAGACAAATGAACAGTGAGGAGATCACAGAAATGATTGATCCAGCTAAAAAGTGTCAGACACAGAACCCTGTGCATAGGGAAAGAGGACAAAAGAGAGGTTTCAGTGGTCCCAAGCAAAGACCCACAGATGCCAAGCAGACAGGACACAAGGAAAGGTTAACACCACAGTGGAAGGGAACTGACAGGGCACTAAATGATATTGATACCATTTTATAAATTTTGTATACCATAACAATTATGTTTTCCTTTTCATTTCAGACCAATTAGGTTTTTTTTTCATTTCAGACCAATTATGTATAACCGTGCTTTCAGTTCTCTTTTGTCAACCATGTAAGACTGTGCCAGCAGCACTGTGATCACGTGACTCATGACATATACAGTCCTTCAGAAAGTGAATCAAGAAGTATCTTCAGATTGAGCATACACTAGTATTTGTACCATGCTCTTTGATATTGAGCTCAACCCTGTCAGGTATTGTAGTAGTCTAAGAAACTGAAGACGCAGCAGCAAAGGACCAAAAGTGAGTGTGTAAGTTTTTAAGCATTATTTTCAAGACAAACAACACAGTGGGGATCTGTGAAAGGGCCTGCCAGCAACCTTCATATGACAAACAAAGGAAATTATTTCTGACTGCCTTGTAGGTACTATTTTTTTTAATTTTCTCAGACCTAAAGAACAAAATTATATGCTCCAAATCAATATTTTTTTACTTACAAATTTTCAAATATAAAATTTTCCATTAACGTCTAAATTTAAATACGAATTTTATTTTATCAATTTTACTTGTTTTTATGTGTTTTATTTATTTTCAGTTATTCACTTATTTGCTATGGTGGAACCAAGTTTAAAAAGTGACATCATTTTATATCCAGGTAAAATGATATGGTATCAACTAAGTGGGGCACAAAAATGAAAGCTCGCAGAAGATAAAAAGAAAAGGATTTGTGAATGCCTAAAGAAGATTCCGGAATTAACTTCCTTTTTAAAACCTAATGAATCAGAAGAGAATTCTTTCATCGAATGCTTGAATTTAATGGGTACAAATCATTGTGCTAGTACCTCTAGTGCTGAAATTACTAATAGCAATGTGAATATAACAGGATTTTTTCCAAATTCTGCATCTATTCCTTGCTGAATGAAGTTAAAAAAAAATAATAATTAATAATGGTGTGGAAAGTGAAACTATTTTAGAATCTGAAATTGTCACATCTGCAGACCCTATAAATAACAGAAATACAGAACCTGCTTCATGGAATAATTTTTCTTTTAATGAGGTAAGTTATGGGATAGTATTAGATAGAAAGACGGCCAAGTGATTGTCAACATCACAGTGGACCATTTGAAAATCTGTCTAGAAAATTTCTGGATGATAAACAAGCTTCTACAACCAGAACATATTTTTGGGTGCAAGTTAAATGGCGAAAATTATAAGAGGGAGTCGCTACTGCATTCTCCATCAGTCGGCTATGTATATCGTTTGGATTGCAAATTATTCAGTCCTAAATTGTTCAGTTCTCAATTTGCTATGAATGGATTTAACAATTGGTGTAACTCGAATATGACTGATAAACATAACAATAGTTCAATACACAAAGATTGTATGTTGTCACATTTAAACCAAAGACATGGTTTTGTCTTAACTCATGAACTGGAAACATAAATTAAAGAAATCAGTATGGCAAATCCATTTTGTAATTCTTTGTTGCTGTTATTATAACAATCACTGAATGTGGACTATCTTTTCGAGGAAGAAATGAAGTGTTTGAGTACCTACAAAATGGAAATCTGGGAGGTTTACTTGAATTTTTTGCTCAGCTTGATCTATTTTTATCAGATCACATTTCAAAGTATGGTAACAGGAAAGGGCAACCCATCCTATATGTCTAAACAACCTATAAAAATTAATAAACATAATAAGTGATAAAGTTATATAAACTATTTTCAGTGAAGTAAGTATAGCTTGATATTTCAGTTTGTCTGTAGATTCCACTCCTGATTTTTTCATAGAGGTCAGCTAAGTATTATTTTAAGATATGTATCTCCAACCCATAGAAAACCTGTTGAGTGATTTATCACTTTTTACTGGCTTAAAAAGTCATACTGGCAAAGAAATTACAGCTCAAGTATTTTATTATTTATGTGAAGTTTGCAAAATTGATTTTTCTAAGTGCAAAAGCCAGTCCTGTAATAATATGTCAGGAGTTAATAAAGGCACGCAACAGAAAATTTTAGACTAACAAATATGCCGTTTTCATACCATATCAGCACGTTCACTTAATTGTGTAGGATGCAGAGCAGTCGATTGTTGTCCCGAGGGAGTTGATTTTTTTCTACCATTCAACTACTCTACACATTTTGTGACGCCTCTACTCACCAATGGGCCATTCTTAAAATGTAGTTAGGCAGGGATTGAGTTTTGAAATGTCTTTCTAATACGTGTTGGAAAGCTCATGCTATAGAAATGAGTGCAATCTTGAAATCCTACAAGCAGATTGTAGAAGACTTAGAAAATATTGCTGAAGACTGGACATAGAAAGGAGATATCAAAAGAGAAGCTGCAAACATTGCCAACAAAATGCTAACACTATATTATGTATTTGTGTTGGTTATGTGGAATAATAAACTGTAGCATTTTCATTGCATGAGACAAGCTCTCCAAGATTCAGAATTAAATTTAAAGACATGCACAGATTTCTACCAGTCATTAACAGGGTATTTACATACTTTAAAAGAAGATTTTGAAAGTGCAACAGAACAAATACTGCCAAATACTGTTTATCAAGCAGTTCACCATCACAGAAGCACTAACCTGTTGCCATTGAGTCAATTCCAACTCATAGCAACTCTGCAGGACAGAGTAGAACTGCCCCATAGAATTTCCAAGTAGCACCTGGTAGATTTGAACTGCCAACCTTTTGGTTAGCAACCATAACACTTAACCACTATGCCACCAGGGTTTCTGAAGCACTAGAAAGAAAGAAGTAAATGACTGAAGTGTTTCAGAAGTATCGAGTGCCAGAGATCAATTTTGCATAACCAGCTACTATACCATACTGTCATTGACACACTTTAATCTTCCATGAAAAGAAGGGCAAAAGTGAATGGTGTTCTTTCCAATAAATATTCTTTCTTAAACAGTGTGCATATACCTGATGAAGAATAGATGAAGGCATCGAAGAAATTAGTGCAGACTTATCCCCATGACTTTGATAAAAAAAACTTTATGGAGAAGTGGGACAATTTCATTCTTACATGAGGCTTAAATTTACAGGTTCAGGAAAGACAAATTTTACATATATAAGCATGTGTGACTCCATAATAGAAGAAAAAATACAATGCACATATCTCAATATTGCTTTATGCATATTCCTAACTTTAGTGATCACAAACTGCACAACTGAATGCTCCTTTTTGTCCCTAAAGAGACACAAAAACCCTCAGCGTACAACAGTAATTCAAAAAAGACTTGATTCATTATTCTTATTATGTATAGAAGTAGATATTGTTTGGTGGCTTCATTGTGATGAAATCATTGAAGAATTTGTAATAGCAAAGAACAGAAAGAAATGTTTTTAATTATAACATGTTAGACATGAGTTATCTAAAAATAAAATATATTAATTTGCAGTAATATTTGTTTTCTGATCATTAAATTTTATTTTATGACATCTTTGCATTTGTTCATTTATAATTACAGAATTTATTACAAAATAAACATCAAAATTGAAGTATTAGCTGTTTAAAGCAAAACTGGTGAAAGTCAAAGTCAATTTTTCATTGTGGAAGATCAACAGGATTCTACATCGATTGTTGAAACAACTAAGTTCACTGACTCGTTTTCTTTGTTACAGGATATATGGAATATTCTTTCTGTAGTACCCCACATCTACTAAAAGTTTTATAATCCAATTTATCTCATTCTACTACAATGGCATATGCCACTTTGCCTTTCAATTGCTAATACTATAGCTACATTTAAAAAGAAGTTGCATCATGAGTAGCTAAGATGCACACACACATACACACACACACTCATATATATATATATATATATATATATATAAACTCACATACTCCATTCAAATGCATGAGTAAGCAGAGGAGGGGGCACGACAGATTATCAGTTTATGGCCTTCACATGCCTTAATCTGGCCCTGCCTCTGAAGCCATTCTGGTTGCGTCAGACCTGAGCTCATGCTGGAAGGGTGACCAGGTGCTGGCCATTTGGAGAAGGAGGAAAGGGCATTGAAACTATGGGACTGGTATGGTAAAGCCTGGGCAGGAACAGAAGCTTGTAAGTCCGAGTCCCCTCCTTTAAAGAAATGGGGGCTGAAGTCGTAATTTCATAAAGGACTAAAGGAGAAATTTCTTTTTGGCTTCTTGGTTTCATCAGCCTCTCAATCCTCTTGTTGCCTAGAAACCCTGGTAGCAGAAGTGAACCCTGATTGAGGTGTAACGAATGGTAGTTATGGGATTATGAGGAGCGGCAGAAACAAGATATAAGGAGGCAGAGGATGGCCAGGGAAGAGAAGCAATGCCTCAGTGTATTAGTAAGTATTCAGTCCTGAGAAATACAGCAGGGTGGAGGATTTAGAAGACTAAAAAAAGTGGGCCATAAAAAGCTTAGGCATCGGTTTAAAAATAATACCTGGGATTTATAGAGCACATTGACTTCTAAAGCACTTTCTCATTTATTTTCTCCTGTAGTCAGAGCTCCCGGAGGTTGCTGGTGAGGGGTTCACTTCCTGCCAAAGGAAGAATCTCAAGGGCTTCTCTGAGTTCAGGCCTTTATAGAGCCCACTGCTGCTCACTCCCCATCGTCTTCAGACAGAGAGGCCTTTCTGCCTTGTCTCAATGAGGGGAAAACCATTTTCTGAAAACCTGCTGTAGGCTAAATGCTGTACTAGAAGCTTAGTAACACTAATTGCAGTCAAGTCGAGTCCAGCTCATGGCAACCCCAACTCACGGCAACCCTATGTGTGTCAGAATAGAACTGTATTCCATAAGGTTTTCAGTGGCTGACTTTTCAGTAGATCCACAGGGCTTTCTTCCAAAATGTCTCTGGGTAGACTCAAATCTCTAACCTTTTGTTAGTAGCTGAGTGTATTAACCATTTACTCTTTTCGGGGACTCCTTCCTCTCAATAACCCCCTGAAATGTGAAGTTTATCCCTGTGTCTAAAGAGGAAGCTGAAAGTCAGAAAAGTTAAGTAATATGCCTAAGGCAACACAGCTGATAAATTGCAAAATTGACTCTTGAACACTTGTTTCAAAAAAGTGAGTCCAAGTTTTCTGCTGAAGACCACTGAGTTTGCCAAGTTGCTAAGATATAAATAAGGGTTGTATTAATTTTGGAGAGGTGGTAATATTTCCTCAAACTATGTGATGTTTTCCAAAATCAGGATACTTTGGAGGCATCATTATAGACCAATTCATAGCGGCTGCACTGCGGGTTGTCTAGGCTATCAGTCCAAGCCTGCAGAAGCAAGGTCTCCGTAAGAGTGGAGAGGTCAAAGCAGCAGTCAGTGGCAGGCGGTCACTTTTGTATGTCCTTAACTTGAGGCGTCTTTTTATTCTGTGGTGTAAGCAGTGTGTAGATGTGTGAGGTGGAGGGGAGATGATTCTTACTTCAGATTCCAAGACCTCCACAACAAGAATGATAGTCCTTAGGGGTGATTTGCTAAGGCATTTGCATGTTGAAATGCATTCAGTTAGAAAGGTGACTGCAGGAATGAAGCCACCAAGCTTAATATTACATATGAATTGCCCTGTGAGTTAAATCAGCACTTTTTTTGACATCAGCATATATTTGAAAGGAGCTTATGCCCTTTTGGGGCAACCCGGTAAATTTTTTAAGCAGTAAAGTGAAGGTACCCTTCTAAAAAAAAAAAAAAAAGGAGCACATAATATATAAAGACAAAATCATCAGCTATAAATCCATGTATATTGATTTAAATAAATTGGATCATTGCCCTCCAGTAAACCTAGCTCACAGGCAGAACACAGCAAAGTCCCAGCTTAGAAATTGCATTTGCATTTAATTTGCATTTCTAAGCAGAAACCCAAAGGGGGATTCCCTTCAAGACAGAAATTACTATGTTACAACTTCAGACTTTTCTAGATGCTCTGCATATCCAAAGCAAAGCAGGGCAGAGGCATTGGGGTATGGAGAAAAGCTTTGCTAGGAGTCACCTATGCCTCTGGTACATCAAAACGTGGCAGGCATGAATGACATGCCATCAGGAGGAAGTGTTGAGACATTTGCTCAAGGAGCACACGTCGGGAACATTAAGTACTGCTGTCCTGCTTGTCCCCCAGAGGGCACCATGCTCGTTCTCATTGTAGTCCCAGATACTATGATAGGAGCTTCATCTATATTAATTTTTAGTGTAAATTTCCTTACAATGAGAAACTAATGAGGAGATAATATCTCCCCCTTACACCATATTTTTGACTGGTAAAGTTAAAGTAATATAATATGCCTTGCAGGCCACATCATTCACAACCCAAACTAAAGTCATACAGCCCAAAGCAGAGCAGCACAGGGCCTAAAAGTCTGGAAATCTCAGTGTTAGTCCTTACCATCATTAGCAATGCGATCTGTCATTAATTATCTGTATGCTTTTAGACAAGTCCATTTTTGCTTCTGGGTCACATGTTCTTGAGCTGAAATGTAGGAATGGGATTTTCTGGCCCAGAGATTCCTAATACTCTATTGTTCTTTGATTTGGGGAGAAGACAAAGCCCTACAGAAAGAGAGGAGCTCAGGTTTTGGAGCAAGGGTCAGAGATTCAGAACTTGCCTTTCCTTTTCCCAGTTCTGTAAAAGTAAGCCAATATACATGCCACTTTCCTGCTATGTGAATGGTCAGCATGACAACTTGGTTATCAAGCCACTGATAATTCTGTTCAGCACAACCTCCAAAATGCTAAAAGGAAATCTACGAAATGTAGCCAGGGCTTGGGTATTGCCAAAAGCACATATTTGTGCAGTGAGAACTGCCTGACATCTTACTTTCACCCCATAAAGACCATCATGACAGTTTGACTGCAAAACCGTCCCCGATCAATCCCAACTTGTTCCAGAAAATGAATGGCCACAGAAAACCCAAACGTTGCCCTTAACCTTGAATAAGCTTTCTTCTTCCGAAGTTTCCCCAAACTGCTCGCCGCCTCCTTTCAGCCAGTCACATTAATTGCTACACTTGCCAATCACTGTTTTCTCTATAAAATTTACTCTCTTTTCAAATACCATTGAGCCCTTGTTGAAACAAAAGTGATGGGAGGTGTGTTCACTTCAGCAAATTTATGAACAGTCTCGGTTAATTTTGTCTAAAAATAGTACCTGGAAAATGCAACATGTGGGTGCTGAGTTTGTCCCGTGGTCTAAATAAATAAACAAAGGTTTATTGTTAGAAGCCCTTGTGGCACAGTGCTTAAGAGCTTGGCTGCTAACCAGAAGGCTGGCAGTTTGAATCCATCAGCCTCTTCTTGGAAATCCTACAGGACAGTTCTTCTCTGTCCTATAGGGTCATTATAATTCGGAATCGATGGCAACAAGTTTGAGTTTTTTTTTTTTGCTGTTATTGTTTATAGATGAATAAACACATTAGAATATCATCAATTCAGGTATTTGACCTATTGTAACTGATCACTGCTATTACTTCAATACAAATTCTCAGGCTGGTGGGGTATTCTGACTGACAGGTAATTTGATCGTTGGCTTAGCACTGGATGATGATGATGATGGCCACTTTTGTAGTCTCAGTCTGTACCAACTACTATAAAAAAGTGCACTGCCTACCTCACTTCTCAGCCTCATGATTCAATCTCCAGTTAGTACTATTTCCTTTTAGAGAATGAGTTAGCTGAGACTCAAACATTGAAGCCCTTACCTACAGTGACATGGCTCATGAATAGTGATACCATGATCACAAAGCTATTTTTCTAGGGCATCTGTCTTCATGTAGCTTAGACCTAAGGCTATGTCAGTCACAGAAATTGACTTGTGAGCCTGCAATGTTTCCAAATCTTCTAAAGCTTTCTCAGTGTCTTTGTTTAACAGAAAACTCACCCTTTGTTTAAATCCTACTCTATAATGAATTCCACCCAGCCACTCATTTTTATAGACTTTTTTTATACAAACATATTGCAAAGGTGTTTCAGATCCTACCATATAAATCATAAAGGTGACTTGATGGTTTTTTTCCAAGATACTTTATCTATTCCTCATACCTTTCCTGTTGTTATTAAATCAAGTAAATGTTTACAAATTTTGATGGAAAAAACACAAAAAATACAAGATACCTTTGTGAATGCAAAGGGGCTGGTTAAATGATTCATTGAGATCCAGTTTGTAGACATATCCACACTGCAGACAGATTCTAGGGCAAGGTAATTTCAGAATATACACATGCAGATAAATTCTCACTGTTGAAAAAATATTGTCTGAAGTAATAAAAGGTTAAATACTGGTTGTTTAAGTCTATTTTTGAAGTTAAGATTTCATTGGTTTTATGGGAAGCTTCTGCTTATTATAAAAATTTGAAATTTTACAACTGTTATTCCCCAAAGCTTCACATATTGATGAGATAAAGAAAGGTCTGCATATTGGACCACCCCTTTCTCAAATATTGGGATCAATTAAGTTTGCTCTTGAAACTTCAAACTAATTTTTCCTTGGTTATTTTTTCCTCCAGCAGAGCGGGGTGACCAAGAAGACTTCTTTCAGAAGATAATACGTGAATAGAAATTGTAAAGGGCAGGTGAATATAGGGCTTTAATTATCTGGAGAAAGAACAGGATTGAACCGCTGTTGTAGAAAAAAGCAACAAGGCATTTTTAACCTTGCCTGTTCAAGAAATAGAAGTTTATAGCGGATGAGGTGGAGAGTACAATAAGATGTTCAAGGGATAGTCAGGGGCCAGACATGTAAGGTCTTCAGGGGAACGGTCAATGTTTATATTTTATTCTAAATACAATGGTAAGTCTTTGGGAGTTGGATCAGCCTTATTATCAGTAGGAAACACATAATCCATTCAAAAGTGTTCTAATAATAGTTCATTGAAGGGATATTTTAGAGGTATAAACAGTGTGAATTACTCAGTAACATGGGATGCTATGGGCCTTAGGGATTTGCAGTGGTTGGAATCTTTTAACATCCTCTGGCCTGAGGTGAAAACGAAGTGATCAGTGTTACCACAGTTGATTAGATCCAAACACATGGAAGAGAGTCTATCAAATCAGAGGTATATACCTTAAGAAACAGTTACAGACAGAGCAAAGAAAACAAACAAACAGGAGAGAAAAATAGAACACTTACCATGACCTCTCTCTTGCCTCCCAAATTGCTTGCTGGTGACAGATAGCAAGACAGCTTAGAGGACATAGTTTCTACAGGTCACCTTCACAGGGCACAGAGGGGGGAAGGGAAGGGTGAATAATTGATGAGAGGAAGAAACAAACATTGATTAACCACACGGAGATTTTATATGGAACTCACAGCAGAGAGAATCTTGAACTCAAAGAAACGCTTAATCTGGAATGAAGGTTTTTTTTGGAGGGGGTTGGGAGGGGCACACTCATGTGTGCACACACACACACACACACACACCTGGAACACACTTACCTAAAGATGAGTCAGAAAAACTGAACAAGGTTGGTGGGGCAACTTCTGCATCAGCAGAATTTTACACAGGTTAAGAAAAACCATCTTGGGAAGAATAATCATCAAAGACAGATGAAGAAAATGGTTAAAATTACAGGTGACCTGGGTGCAAAGAGACACTTTTTTTTTCCCCATCTTCCCAGAAGATTCTGATGCATAGTCATGTTTTACGGTCACCAATGTAGTTTACAGACTGCAAGTTTTGATCCTACAAAAACAAACAAACAAACAAAAAAAAACTAGTTTCTATCCTTGGTTCTATTTAGGCTGTAGCTTTTGCAATGTCCACCTCATGGAATCTCATTTCCTTATCTGTCAAGTGGAGCTGATGATATGTCTTATATGGTTGCTACAAATAATTTTAACATGCTTGGCTGCTAACCAGAAGATTGTAAGATCAAATCCACTCAGAGGTGCCTTGGAAGAAAGGCCTGGTGATCTACTTCCAAAAAATCAGCCATTGAAAACCCTATGGTTCACAGTTCTACTCTGACATACATATAAGTCAGAGCTGATTCAACCACAACTGGTTATCCTATTGACTCTCCTTCCTTATCTGTTAAGCGATATGTAGTACAAAGAATTGTAACATTAACTTAAATCAGATAGCAGTAGCTGGTCTCTGCAAATGTTTTTGCTATTATGATTACTAGCAGTAAATGACACTAATAAAGTAGACAGGACGTGTAGTCTTCAGAATTGCTTTTGGAAAGGTCTCTCATGATAGCTCTTTGGAAAAAAAAATGAAGTGGATGTCATTCAGTGAATCAACCCATTACTGAGTGAGAATACCCAGAATAAGCTAAATAGTGTGGACAATATACCGCAATCTCCAACAATCTTCCCAAGGATCAGATAGTATCACCGTGTCCTGAAGAATGTTTTTCTCAATGACTTAAAGAAAATTCAAGAAAGCACCTCCAAATGCCTTGAAGATGATGCTGAACTAGGAAATGAAGAGATGGAGTAGATAAATAGAATAGCTCAGTGAGCCACATTAGACAAACCACAATTAAATTGACATATATGAAATTTCAATACATGGGTCAAAATAATCAACTAGACACACACTATAGAAACAATTCTGATAAATGAGAAAATGTAATTTAAAATTTAAAAACAATGTAGTTCTGTTTTCAACTTTGACATATAAAGAACTTAGAGAGAGGCGAGGCCAAGATGGCAGAGTAGTCAGACACTTCCAATGGTCGTTTTTACAAAAAGACCTGGAAAAACAAGTGAATTCATTATATTTGACAGTCTAGGAGCCCTGAAATCAAATACAAAGTTGAGGAGTCAGACTGAGTGGCAGGGGAAGGAAGAGACAGTTCAGGAGCAGCAAGGAGTTGCCGGGCCTGACTTGGCTGGCACCCAGCAGTCTGTACTGGCTGTCATGCACAAGCTGAGGCAAGCAGTAGTTATCAGGATGAGGTTTTCACACCAGAAGAAACCTAATGGAAGAGAGTCTGCTCACGTCTCCGGAACGAAGGAGAAGCAGTGATGAATTGGCAAAAGCTAAAGACAAGTATCCAACCTACTGTGCAAGATTAAAAAATCCCTTCTCTGATGAGGGGGGGAGGGAGGGAGGGTGGGAGAGGTTTTTTTTACTGATTAATTAGTAGATAAGAACTGCTTTAGGTGAAGGGAAGGACAATACTCAATACACGGAAGGTCAGCTCAACTGGACTAGACCAAAAGCAAAGAAGTTTCCAGGATAAAATGAATGCTTCAAAGGTCAGCGGAGCAAGGGCGGGGGTTTGGGGACCATGGTTTAAGGGGACTTCTAAGTCAATTGGCAAAATAATTCTATTATGAAAACATTCTGCATCCCACTTTGAAATGTGGCATCTGGGATCTTAAATGCTAACAAGCGGCCATCTAAGATGCATCAATTGGTCTCAACCCACCTGGAGCAAAGGAGAATGAAGAACACCAAGGTCACACGATAACTAAGAGCCCAAGAGACAGAAAGGGCCACATGAACCAGAGACCTACATCATCCTGAGAGCAGAACTAGTTGGTGCCCAGCCACAACCGATGACTGCCCTGACAGAGAGCACAGCAGAGAACCCCTGAGGGAGCAGGAGATCAGTGGGATGTGACCCCAAATTCTCACAAAAACACCATACTTAATGGTCTGACTGAGACTAGAGGAATCCTGGTGGTCATGGTCCCCAAACCTTCTGTTGGCCCAGGACAGGAACCATTCCCGAAGACAACTCATCAGACATGAAAGGGACTGGACAGTAGGTAGGAGAGAGATGCTGATGAAGAGTGAGCTATTTATATCAGGTGGACACTTGAGACTGTGTTGGCATCTCCTGTCTGGAGGGGGGATGGGAGGATAGAGAGAGTTGGAAGCTGGCAAAATTGTCACGAAAGGAGAGACTGGAAGGGCTGACTCATTAGAGGGAGAGCAAGTGGGAGTACGGAGTAAGGTGTATATAAACATATATGTGACAGTCTAACTTGATTTGTAAACGTTCACTTGAAGCTCAAGAAAAGTTAATAAAAAAAAAAGAAAAAAAAAAGGCTCCGTTATCAAACTTTTAGCCACAGAAAATAAGAACTTTGACCATATCAAATAAATTTCCTTTTAAAAAACCTTTTAAATTTCCTGTTCTTATTACATATCCCTTAGAAACCCTGGTGGCATAGTGGTTAAGAGCTATGGCTGCTGATCAAAAGATTGGCAGTCTGAATCCAGCAGGTGCTCCTTGGAAACCCTACGGGGCATTTCTACTCCATCAGTTAGGGTCGCTATGAGTTGGAATCAACTTGGCGGCAATGGGTAAGGGTATTACATATCTCTTACAGTGCAGCCCTTTAAGTGCCAAAACGAACACCCTTATTACCAGACCCAAATATAGATATATATGTATACATATGTCTATATAGATAGTTGAAGTTTATAGGCTCTTACTTTTCTTATCTTTCTCTGTGGCTGAAAAGTAAGAGCCTATAAACTTCAATTATAATGAATAACCATTCACACAATTTAATATCAGCAAGTTACCTAAAAATCTTGGAAATTATTTAAGCCTGTATACTAGAAAACACAATTACTGTTGACGTAAACCCAAAAAACATACTGTTGACGTAAAGCTTGTCTAAATAACTAACTATACAATAGATAAGTGGTAACTTTGGTGAGGGTCGCTATGAGTCGGAATCGACTCGACAGCAGTGGGTGTAACTTTGGTGAAGGGTAAGACAGTACACAATACTGGGATAAGTCAGCACAACTTGACAAAGGCAAAGTCATAGAAGTTTCATAGACACATACAAACTCCCTGAAGGACCAAATTACTGGTCTGAGGGCTGGGGACCATGGTCTCAGGGCACATCTAGTTCAATTGGCAGAACATAGTTTATAAGGAAAATGTTCTGCATCCTACTTTGGTAAGTAGCATCTGGGGTCTTAAAAGCTTGTGAGTGACCATCTAAGATGCTCCACTGGTCCTGCCCCATCTGGAGGGGAGAATGAAGAGATCTAAAGACAGAAGGAAAAGATTAGTCCAAAGACCTAAAGGACCACAGCTACCACAGCCTCCACTAGGCTGAGTCCAGCAAAACTAGATGGTGCCCGGCTTCCACCAACAACTGCTCTGACAGGGATCACAATAGAGGGTCCCAGACAGAGCTGGAGAAAAATGTAGAACAAAATTCTAACTCACAAAAAAAGACCAGACTTACTGGTCTGACGAAGACCGGAGAAACCCGAGATCAAGACCCTTGGATACCCTTTTAACTCAGAACTGAAGTCACTCCTAAGGTGCACCCTTCAGACAAAGATTAGACAGGCCTATAAAACAAACGATAATACACGTAGCTCAACCATGTATATGAGACCAAATGGGCACATCAACCCAGGAGCAAGGATGAGAAAGCAGGAGAGGACAGGAAAGCTGGATGAATAGAAATCTGAAACAAAGGTTGAGAAGGGGAGAGTTGACACATCGTGAGGTTGGCAACCAATGTCATAAAAGAATACGTGTATTAATTGTTTAATGGGAAACTAATTTGCTCTGTAAACCTTCATCTAAAGCACAATTTTAAAAAATATGAGCAGGAATGCAAAAAAAAAGTTCTGCCCGAATTTTGATTGGAGTTGTATCAAATCTGTAAATTGATTTGGGAAGATTTAACATAATTAACAGGTTGAGCCTTCCAATCCATGAACACAGCATGTCTGCCCACTTGTTTAGATCGTCTTTGATTTCTTTTGTCAACATTTTATAGATGTTAGCATACAGTTACTGTACATGTTTTGTTAGATTGATACTTATTAATTCATTGTTAGAGCTATTGTAAATGACATGTGTTTTTAATTTTGGTTTCCAATCTTCCATTGGCACTATATAGAAATAAAATTAATTTCTGTGTTAAAAAAAAAAAATCCCTTCTCTGCCCATCCTCCCTGCCCCCGCCGGCCCCCAGGAGTACATCTCTCTCATTTACCTGCACCATCCCTACTCTCCTACTCTGCTCCAGGTCCCAGATCCTGGCCTGGCTTCAGCAATTTTCAGCAGTTGCTGTTCCCCTGGGCCAGAAGAAGGACCTTTCACTCAGTCCAAGCCATTCTCTTAGCTTTGGGGAGGGAACAAATTAACTAACAGGAAAAAAAACCTGCCAGCTCCCCTAAACAGGGAACTCAGGGAAGGCACAGCCCCTTTGCATACGCACAGGCATAAGGGTTTTACAGACTTTGAATGCCTTTCACCCCTACCCAGACCTGTGTGGGCCCATTTCAACAGCATAGGCCCTCATTAGTATGGTACGTTGTTGTCGTTCTTGTTAGGTGCTGTTGAGTCGGTTCTGACTCATAGCGACCCTAGGCACAACAGAACGAAACACTGCCCGGTCCTGTGCCATCCTTACAATTGTTGTTATGCTTGAGCTCATTGTTGCAGCCACTGTGTCAATCCACCTCGTTGAGGGTTTTCCTCTTTTCCGCTGACCCTGTACTCTGCCAAGCATGATGTCCTTCTCCAGGGACTGATCCCTCCTGAAAACACGTCCAAAGTATGTAAGACGCAGTCTTGCCACCCTTGCTTATAAGGAGCATTCTGGTTGTACTTCTTCTAAGACAGATTTGTTAGTTCTTTTGGCAGTCCATGGTATATTCAATATTCTTCACCAACACCACAATTCAAAGGCATCAACTCTTCTTCAGTCTTCCTTATTCATGGTCCAGCTTTCACATGCATATGATGTGATGAAAAGCAAACACTTCACTCTGAGAACTACTGTTGGTGTGCCTGACCCAAGCCATAGTATTTTCAATTGTCTCATATGCATTGGAAAGCTTGACAGTGAATAAGGAAGACTGAGGAAGAATCGATGTCTTTGAATTATGGTGTTGGTGAAAAATATTGAACATACAATGGACTTTCAGAAGAACATACAAATCTGTCTTGGAAGAAGTACAGCCAGAGTGCTCCTTGGAAGCAAGGATGGTAAGGCATCATCTCAAGTCCTTTGGACATGTTACCAGGAGGGAACCAGTCCCTCGAGAAGGACATCATGCTTGGTAAAGTAGAGGGTCGGTGAAAAAGTGAAATACTCTCAACAAAATAGATTGCCACAGTGGCTGCAACAATGGGCTCAAACATAGCAATGATTGAGAGAATAGTGCAGGAGCCAGCAGTGTTTTGTTCTGTTGTGATCCCTATGAGTTAGAACTGACTGGAGCATATCTAACAACAAACAAATTATATATATATGTGTGTGTGAGTGTGTATTTATAATTATATTTTTATATACACACACATATATATCTCCCATGCTTCTGTCAGTTTGTCTTACTGTGGGGGTTTTTGTGTTGCTGTAATGCTAGAATCTATGTCACCGGATTTCAAACACCAGCAGGGTCACCCATGGTGGACAGGTTTGAGCTGAGCTTCCAAACTAAGACAAACTAGGAAAAAGGACCCAATGGCCTAATTCTGAAAAGAACTAGCAAGGGGAAACCTTATGAATAGCAGGTGAGAATTGTCTGATATAATGCTAGAAGATGAGCCCCTCAGTTTGGAAGGCACTCAAAATAAGACTGGGGAAGAGTTTCCTCCTCAAAGTAGAGTTGACCTTAATGACGTGGATGGAGTCAACCTTTCAGGACCTTCATTTGTTCATGTGGCACGACTCAAAATGAGAAGGAATGGTTACAAATACTCACTAATAATTGGAACCTGGAAAGTACAAAGTATGAATCTAGGAAAATTGGAAATCATCAAAAATGAAATGCATAAATATTAATATCCTAAGAATTAGTGAGCTGAAATGGACGGATTTTGGCCATTTTGAATTGGACAATCATATGGTCTACTATGCCAGGAATGACAACATGAAGACGAATGACATTGCATTCATCAACAAAAAGAACATTTCAAGATCTATCCTGAAGTATAATGCTGTCAATGATAGGATAATATCCATACATCTACAAGGAAGACCAGATAATACGGTTGTTATTCAAATTTACTCACCGACCACTAAGGCCAAAGATGAAGAAACTGAAAATTTTTACCAACTTCTGCAGTCTGAAATTAACAGAACATGCAATCAGAATGCACTGATAATTACTGGAGATTGTAAAATGGGAAAGATTGTAAAATGTGAAAATTGGAAATAATGAAGAAGGGTTGGTAGTTGGAAAATATGGCCTTGGTGATAGAAAAGATGCCAGAGATTGCATGATAGAATTTTGCAAAAATAATGACTTCTTCATTGCAAATACCTTTTTCACCAATATGAACGGTGACTATACAAAAAAAAAAATTTTTTTTTTCTTTTTTATACACATGGACCTTGCCACATGGGATACACAGGAATCAAATCAACTACATCTGTGGAAAGAGACAATGGAAAAGCTCAGTATCATCAGTCAGAACAAGGCCAGGGGCCAACTGTGGAATAGATCATCAATTGCTTATATGCAAGTTGAAGTTGAAACTGAAAAAGATTAGAACAAGTCCACAAAAGCCAAGGTATGACCTTGAGTATATCCCACCTGAATTTAGAGACCACCTCAATAATAGATTTCAAGCATTTAACACTATTGACCAAATCCCAGATGAGTTGTGGAATGATACCAAGGATATCATACATGAAGAAAGCAAGAGGTCATTAAAAAGACAGGAAAGAAAAAAAAAGAGCTAACTGGATTTCAGAAGAGACTCTGAAACTTGCTCTTGAACATTGAATGGCTAAAGCAAAAGGAAAAAATGATGACGTAAAAGAGCAGAACAGAAGATTTCAAAAGGCAGCTCAGGAAGAGAAAGTAAAATATTATGATGATATGTGTAAAGATTTGGAGTTGGAAAACTGAAAGGGAAGAACACACTCAGCATTTCTCAAGCTGAAAGAACTGAAGTAAAAATTCAAGGTTTGAGTTGCAATACTGAAAGATTCTATGGGGAAAATATTAAATGACACAGGAAGCAACAAGAGAAGATGGAAGGAATACACAGAGTCACTATACCAAAAAGAATTGGTCTATGTTCAGCTATTTCAGGAGGTAACATATGATCAGAAACCAGTGGTACTGACAGAAGAAGTCCAAGGTGCCCTGAAGGCAATGGCAAAAAACAAGGCTCCAGGAACTGGCAGAATACCAATTGAGATATTTCAGCAAACGGATGCAGCACTGGAAGTGCTCACTCATCTATGCCAAGAAATTTGGAAGACAGCTACTTCGCCAACCAACTGTAAGAGATCCATATTTATGCCTATTCCCAAGAAAGGTAATCCAACCAAATGTGGAAATTATCAAACAATATCGTTAATATCACATGCAAGCAAAATTTTGCTTAATATCATTCAAAAGCAGCTGTAGTAGTATAAGGACAGGGAATAGACATTCAAGCCAGATTTAGAAGAGGATGTGGAAGCAGGGATATCACTGGTGATGTCCTATGCCAGAAAGATGTTTACCTGTGGTTTACTGCCTATGCTAAGGCATATGACTGTGTGGGTCATAACAAATTACGGATAACATTGCAGAAAATGGGAATTCCAGAACACTTAATTGTGCTCATGAGGAATCTGTACAGGGATCAAGAGGCAGTTGTTTGAACAGAAAAAAGGAATATTGCATGGTTTAAAGTCAGGAAAGATGTGTGTCACAGTTGTATCCTTTCACCATACCTATTAAGTCTTTATGCTAAGAAAATAATTTGAGAAGCTGGACTATATGAAGAAGAATGGGGCATCAGGATTGGAGGAAGACTTATTAACAACCAGTGTTATGCAGATGACACAACCTTGCTTGCTGAAAGTGAAGAGGACTTGAAGCACTTATTGAGGAAGATGAAAGGCCTTTGGTATGGATTACAGCTAAGCATAAAGAAAACAAAAATCATCACAACTGGACAAATAAGCAACATCATGATAAACAGAGAAAAAATTTAAGTTGTCAAGGATTTCATTTTACTTGGATCCACAATCAACACCCATGAAAGTTAGCAATCAAGAAATCAAGAGATGCATTGCATTGGGCAAATCTGCCGCAAAAGACCTCTGTAAACTGTTGGAGGGCAAAGATGTCACCTTGAGGGCTAAGGTGCACCTGACCCAAGCCATGGTGTTTTCAATTGCCTCATATGCATGGAAAAGCTGGACAATGGATAAGGAAGATCAAAGAATTGACTCCTTTGAGTTGTAGTGTTGGCGATGAATACTGAATACACATGAGCTGCCAAAAGAACCAATAAATCTGTCTTGGAAGAAGTGCAACCAGAATGCTCCCTAGTAGCAAGGATGGGAAGACTATGTCCCATGTATTTTGGACATGTTATCAGGAGGAATCAATCCCTGGAGAAGGACATCTGCTTGGTAAAGTAAAGGGTGAGTGAAAAAGAGGAAGACCCTCAACAAAATGGATTGACACAGTGGCTGCAACAATGGGCTCAAGCGTAGCAATAATTGTGAGGATGGTACAGGATCGGGCAGTGTTTTGTTCTTTTGTAGGCATGGTTGCTATGAGTCAAAACCAACTCAACGACATATAACAACAATGACAACAACATATATATGTATTTAAGTACATATATGCATATATATACATATATATAAAACCCACCCACCCATTGCAGTCAAGTCGAGTCTGACTCATATCTACCCTATAGGACAGAATAGAACTGACCAATAGGGTTTTCAAGGAGTTCTTGATGGATTTGAATGGTGAACTTTTTGGTTAGCAGTCGTAGCTCTTAACCAATATGCCACCAGTGTTTCCATATATATATCCCACCCAGTACCCAGTGCCTTCAAGTCGATTCCGACTCATAGCGACCCTACAGGACAGAGTAGAACTGATATATATATGATGGAAAATGGAATAAGAATATTAATCACGAAGAAGTCAATAAAAGAGATAAAGAAGAATATAAACCAAAGGGACAAAAAGAAAACAAATAGGTGGTAAATTTGAAAGCTAATTATATTGGTAACTATACTGAATATCAACATGCTAAATCTTCCATTTAATAGAAAAAATATCAGACTGATTAAATAAACAAACAAGCAAGCACACAACCAGTGACTGCGCATATACGTTGAAAGTCACACTTTAAACTTAAGACTATGGAAATATTAAAAGTAAAAGGGTAGAAAAAGAAATCACATTTAAATACACTTCAAAATAACTTGATAATAGCATCAGAAAAAGTCAACTTTAAGAAAATAAATATTGCTAAATATAGAACAGTTTATAATAATGAAAGAGTCATTTTGACAAAAGATAAAAAAATTCCTTACTCCTAATGGCTTAATCTTTAAAGAAAGCAAAAATTGCCCGAAGTGCAAAGTTACAGAGCCTAATTCACAATGAGAAGTGGATATTTAAACAGATATCACTCAGTAACTATGATAAACAATCAAAATTTAATGAAGACATATATAAAATAATCAATGTAATTAATCCAGTAGTTAGTACTGAATAATGCGTGTAACTTTCTAGTATGTATGAAGTGTTTAACAATAAAACAACAACCCAGTGCCGTGGATATCAATGGTATATCAGACTACTAGGCAAATCACATTTCACCAGTATAAATCATATTGTGGATATTTTCTCAGAACACCTGAATTAAACTAGGAGTCCTGAACATCATAGTCAAAGTTGAGGAATTGGACTGAGCAGTAGGGGAAGGGAGAGAGATGGTTCAGAAGCAGCAAGGATTTGCCAAACCTGACACTGCAGGAACCGGTACCCTGCAGGCCTGATAGGTTGTAGTGTGCTATATGGCAAGCAGTGGTTCTCAGGACGCATTCTCAACATCAGGAGAGACCGAGCCTCAGAGGGTCTGTTCAATGCTCCAGAACCAATGAGAAGCGGCGTTCAATAAGCAAAAGATAACTACATGCATGTAACCTACCAAGCGGATCAAAAACACCCCCTTTGGGAAGAAACCCTATCCCATGTGCCTGCCCCCTCCCCGCTCTGCACCAGGTCCAGGCTGGCTGCAGTAATTTCCATGTCCCCTGGGCTGGAAGTAGGGTGTGTTGTGCAACCTGAACCATTCCCCCAGTTTTAGAGAGGGAACAAATTAACAAACAGTGAAAAAATAATCTTCCAGCTCCCCTAAGCCAGGAGCTCAGGGCAGGCACAGCTTCTTTGCCTAAGCACAGGCATAAGGGGTCCACAGACTATGAACACCTTTCAAACTGCCTAAACCTGTGTGGGCCCATTTCAACAGTGTAGGCCCTCACTTGAACAGACAACAGGATATATTCCTGAAGCATAATTTCAATTTTATCAGCTATAAGGTGGAGTGGCAGGTTTGTGACATTTGACACTGCTCTGCCCATTAAGCAGAACCCCCACTAACCCACATCAGAAGCCTGAAGACTGGTGGCTTCACCCACTTCACCTAGCCATTTAAGACAGGGGTCCAAGAAAAAGTGGTGCTTCTCAGTCCTTATAGCCAACAGTATTGGGTGCCTATAGCCCGGCTGCAAAACTCACCCACCTACATGATATAGGGAACAGGGACATGCTTTCCTCCCAGACACTCAGGGGCAGCCTTCAGTTGCCTGCTTTCCTCAGTGCATGACCCCCTACTGCAGCCAGATACTTGTGGCTACCCAATCACTTGTGTCCATCTATGACTATAGATGAGAGCTTGTACCACACACCTGCTGAATGACTACCTGGATACCTGAGCTGAATCCATGAAAAAAAAGTAAACAGACGCCTGGGCTCACATATCTAGTAACACCTCTAACCACCTGGTGACAGGATGTGAGAGCTTTGAAGGAGCCAATAATCAAAATAGCACACATGAGAAGCCTATTTGGGCATACATAACAAAACAAAACAAGAAGCTAGGACACAGTAAGCAAACATAAAATAAATAAATATAATAACTTGATGGCTTGGAGACAATGGTCAATTTCAAATCACATAAAGAGGTAGAACTTGATGGCTTCGCAAGCAACCAAAATATCAAGAAATGTTCCAGAGGAAGAGAGCTTCTTGGAATTACCAGAGGTAGAATTCAAAAGATTAATATATGGAGCTCTTCAAGAGATCAAGGAGGAGATCAGGTAAAATACAGAACAAGCCAAGAAACACACAGACAAAACAATAGAGGAAATTAAGAAGGTTGTACAAGAGCATAATGACAAATTTAACATGCTTCAAGAATCCATAGAGAGACAGCAAACAGAAATCCAAAAGATTAACAATAAAATTTCAGAATTAGACAACTCAACAGGAAGTCATGGGAGCTGAACTGAAGCAATGAAAGTCAGAACTAGTGAGGCTGAAGATAGAGCACTTGACTCCAATTTACTTGAAGAAAAATCAGATAAAGAATTTTAATAAATGAAGAAACCCTAAGAATTATTTGGGACTCTATCAAAAAAAAATTTTTTTTTCCTATCAAGAGGAATAACCTATGAGGGACTGGAGTACCAGAACAGGGGGGATAACAGAAAACACAGAGAGGATTGTTGAAGATTTGTTGGCAGAATACTTCTGTGATATCATGAAAGATGAGAAGATATTTATCCAAGAAACTCGTTAAACATGAGACAGAGCAGATCCCAAAAGAAAGTCACCAAGATGTATTATAATCAAACTTGCCAAACACAAAGATAAAGAATTTTAAGAGCAGCTAGGGATAAACAAAAAGTCGTCTACAAAAGATAGTCAATAAGACTAAACTCTGACTACTCAGCAGAAACCATGCAGGAAAGAAGGCAATGGGATGACATACATAAGGCCTTGAAGGAGAAAAATTGCCAGCCAAGAATTAAATATCCAGCAAAACTGTCTCTCAAATATGATGGAGATATTAGGGCATTTCCAGATAAACAGAAGTTTAGGGAATTTGTAAAACCCAAACCAAAATTATAAAAAATGCTAAAGGGAATCCTCCAGTTAGAAAATTCATAACTTCAGATAACAACCCAAGACAAGAACACAGGACAGAACAACCAGAAATCAGCCCAGATAGGGAAGTCACAAATAAATCAATGCTAAAACACTGAAAATAGGGAAACTGAGATGTCAATATGTAAAAGATGACAATATTAAAACAAAACAGAGGGACTCAATAATGTAGAAATAGGTATTCCATATGGAGAGGAAGTCAAGGCTATATAGAGAAATAAAAGATTAGTTTAAACCTAGAAAAATAGGGGTCGATGTTAAGCAACCACAAAGGAAACTAACAATCCTACACATCAAAATAAAAAACAAGAAAAACATACTCAGGAAATGCAAAATCAACAACAAAGAAAAGGATGATAACAAGATACACACACACACACAAACTCAGCAAAGGACATTAAGTGGAACAAATAAACTATCAAAAACACACAAAAGACAAGAATCGCATGATCTTATCAATTGATGCAGAAAAGGCATTTAACAAAGTCCAACATCCATTCACGATAAAAACTCTCAGCAAAACAGGAATAGAAGGGAAATTCCTTAGCATAATAAAAGGCATTTATACAAAGCCAACAGCCAGCATCATCCTAAATGGAGAGAGCCTGAAAGCTTTCCTCTTGAGAACAGAAACCAGAAAAGGATGCCCATTATCACCGCTCTTATTCAACATTGTGCTGGAGTCCTAGCCAGAGCAGCTAGGCTAGATAAAGAAATAAAGGCATCTAGATTGGTAAGGAAGAAGTAAAAGTATCTCTGTTTGCAGATGGCATGATCATAAAACCCATTGAAAATACACAGAAAACCCTAAAGAATCCTCAAGAAAACCACTCAAACTAATAGAAGAATTTAGCAGAATATTAGGATACAAGATAAACGTACAAAAATCAGTTGGATTCCTCTACACCAATAAAAAGAACTTTGAAGAGGAGATCACCAACTCAATACCATGTACAATAGCCCCCAAGAAAATAAAATACTTCAGAATGAATCTAACGAGAAACGTAAAAGACCTGTACAAAGGAAATTACACAACACTACTGCAAGAAACCAAGAAAGACCTACATAAGTGGAAAAACAGACCTTGCTCATGGATAGGAAGACTCAACATTGTGAAAATGTCTGTTTTACCTAAAGAGATCTACAGATACAATGCAATCCCAATCCAAATTCCAAGATGTTTTAACTATATGGAAAAATAAATCACCAACTTCATATGGAAAGGGAAGAGGCCCTGGAAAAGTAAATCATTACTGAAGCAGAAGAACAAAGTGGGAGGCTTCACCCTACCTGAACTTAGGACCTATTATAACACCATAGTAGTCAAAACAGCCTGGTACTGGTCAACAGATACATAGACCAGTGAACAGAATTGCGAATCCAGAGGCAAATTCATCCACCTATAAGCCACTGATATTTGACAAATGCCCAAAGTCCATTGAATGGGGAAAAGACAGTCTCTTAACAAATGGTGCTAGCATAACTGGATATCCATCTGCAAAAAAAAAAAAAAAAAGAAAGAAAGAAAGAAACAAGATCTGTACCTCGCAACATGCACAAAAACTAATTCAAAATGGATCAAAGACCTAAATATAATATCTAAAACAATAAAGATCATGGAAGAAAAAGCAGGGACAATGCTAGAAGCCCTAACACATGGCATAAACAGAATACAAAACATTACTACAATGCACAAATACAAGAAGAGAAACTAGGTAACTGGGAGCTCCTGAAACTTAAACACTTATGCTCATCCACAGATTTCACCAAAAGAGTAAAAAGACAACCACAAACTGGAAAAAAATTTTGGGCTACGACAAATGGAATCAGGGCCTACTGCAAAACCTCAACAACAAAAAGACAACACAATTAAAAAATGAGCAGGCAGTTCACTAAAGAAGACGTTCAGGCAGCTAACAGATACATGAGGAAATGCTCAAGATTATTACCCATTAGAGAAATATAAATCAAAACTGCAATGAGATACCATCTCACCCCAGCAAGGCTAGCATTAATCCAAAAATGCAAAATAATAAATGTTGGCAAGGTTGTGGATAGACTGGAACACGTATGCACTGCTGGTAGGAACGTAAAATGGTACAATCACTTTGGAAATCAACTTGATGTTTTCTTAAAAAACTAGAAGTACCGTATGATCCAGCAATCCCATACCTTGGAATATATCCTAAAGAAATAAGAGCTGTCACACCAATAGATAAATGAAAACTCATGTTAATTACAGCCCTGTTCACAGTCGCAAAAAGATGGAAACAACCTAGGTGCCCATGAACAGACAAACAGATCAACAAATTATGGTATATTCCCACAGTGGAATGCTAAGCAACTATAAAGAAAAATGAATCTGAGAAACATGTCATAACATGGATGAATCTGGAAGGCATTACGTTGAGTGAAATTAGTCAGTTTGCAAAAGGACAGATATTGTATGAGACCACGATTATAAGAACTCAAGAAAAGGTTTAAACACAGAAGAAAACATTCTTTGATGGTTATGAGGGTGCGGAGGCAGAGAAAGGGGTATTCACTAAATAGATAGTAGACAAGAATTATCTTAGATATAGGGAAGAACACACAATGCAGGGGAAGTCAGCACAACTGGACTAAACCAAAAGTTAAGATGTTTCTTGAACAAGACCGAACACCAAACACTTTGAGGTACTGAGTAGCTGGGGCTGGGGTCTGGGGACCATGATTTTAGGGGGCATCCAGGTCAATTGGCGTAACAAGGTTTATTAAGAAAATGTTCTGCATCTCACTTTGGTGAGTGGTGTCTGGAGTCTTAAAAGCTAGAGAGTGGCCATCTAAGATGCATCAATTCGTCCCAACTCACTTGAAGCAAAGGAGAGTGAAGAACACCAAAGACGTGAGGAAAATATAAGCCCAAGAGACAGAAAGGGCCACATAAACCAGAGACTCCATCAGCCTGAGACCAGAAGAACTAGATGGTGCCCAGCTACCACCAATGACTGCCCTGACAGGGAACACAACAGAGAGTCCCGGATGGAGCAGGAGAAAATGGGGGTGCAGAACTCAAATTCTAGTAAAAAGACCTGACTTAAAGGTCTGACTGAGACTGGAAGGACCCCAGAGGATGTGGCCCCTGGACTCTCAGTTAGCCCAAAACTAAAACCATTTCCGAAGCCAACTCTTCCAACAAAGATTAGACATAAAATGATACTTGTGAAGACGGCAAAATTGGTACAAAACGAGAGACTGAAAGGGCTGACTCAATAGGGGGAGAGCAAATGGGAGAAGGGAGTAAGATACATGTAAACTTACATGTGACAGACTGATTGGAATTGTAAATGTTCACTTGAAGCTTAATAAAAGTTAATTAAAAAAAAATGATACTTGTGAAGAGTGTGCTACTTAGCTCAAGTAGATGCTTGAGACTCCTGTTCAGAGGCAAGATGAGAAGGCAGAACCAGACAGGAGCTGATTGAATGGACACGGGAAATCCACCTTGGAAAGGAGTGTGCTGTCACATAATAGGGAGAACAACTACGGTCACATAATAATGTGTGTATAAATTTTTGTATGAGAAACTAACTTTAACTGTAAACTTTCACTTAAAGCACACACACACACCAAAAGTTAAATTCAAAGAAAGTAGTATGAAAGAAAAGATAAGGGTAACAGCAGAAACTAATAGACTACATTTATATCAATACCTATGTCTATACCTGCATCTGTAATAGAGATTATCAACAAAGGCAAATGGTTGTTTTTTGAAAAGAGTAATACAGTAGATAATTCCTTATAAAATGATCAAGTAATAAAGAGCAAAATAATGAATTAGAGCTATCAGGAAATAAAAAAGCTCATTGTTGTACATCCTACAGATAATAAAAAAAAAATACCAAGGATATTGTGGTAACTTTATTACAAAACAAACCCCAGTTAGAGTTACCTTCTAAATAGTTAATTTTTCCAAGGGCCTCAACATAAGTAAGGAAAAAAAAAAATCAATCTTACATAAAACCAACTAACCTCTAGAACGAGAGCAAAAATACTTTATTTTTTGAGAACAGTATAATAACAATGTTGGACCCAACAAAGAAATTACATGAAAATAAATTTATAGGCCAATATGTCTCACCCTAAATAAAACACTAGTAATCTTAATCCAATGATTTTGAAAAGAATAATGTACCATGCCCACATTGGGCTCATCCCGGGTGTACAAAGTTGGCTTTATGTTTAGAATCAATTGATGTAATTCACTATAAAAAAAAAATAGAGAAAAATGATATATAATCTCAAGTTATGCAGAAAACATGGTTTCTTGAATGTTAACACACATTTACTTTAAAAAGAATTTTCTTTTACCAAATTAGAAATAAAAAACAGTTGTTTTATTTGATACTTTATGCTAAAAAAATGTACAGCAAACATCACAATAAATGATAAAATACTGTTAATGAAAAAAAGGCAGTTTTATACTATCACCACTTCCGTGTGTACTGAAAGATCTAGCTAGTGCAATAAGACGCCAAAAGTATACAAAGCCTATAAAGATTGAAAATAAAGGCATGAAACTGGTATTAATCAGTTATGCAAAAATTTCAGAATACCTAAAATATGGACAATTAGAAATATTACTGCCCACTAAAAAAAAACACTAGATATCTTTTATTTTAGGCATAGAGTAGTTTCATCCCTAATTTCCAAAGAATCTATTGTTCTCAAGGAGGAGTTTTATATGAGCAAATCAAAGAGAAAATTAGTAAGAAATATTAAAGGTGACAGTGCTTTATTTCTTCTAGACAACAAACTTGGTAAGATTGTTCTTATTAACCTATACGTATGTAGGCTAACAGGGTATTTAGATATAAAATACTCAAGAATTATAAGTAGTATGTTGAAAATACACCAATCTGCTAGAAAGTGTGTTTCGGTGTTTTCTCAATTATCAGTAAATAGAAAGTGCTTGCCTTGGTTTGCGCTCAGCTGCAAATTTTGCAAGATGTCAAAGAGGAGGAAGTGAAAAATCCCATGTTTGAATTTTTCAAATAAACTTAAGTTTCTGAGTAAGAATAACATACATTAAAGAAAACATACATTAGATACAAGTTATCAGTTCCCGTTGAGTCAATTTCGACTCAGAGTGACCCGATAAGACAGAGTAGAACTGCCCCATAGGGTTTCTAAGGAGTACCTGGTGGATTCGAACAGCCGACTTTTTAGTTAGCAGCCAAACTCTTAAGTAGTTATAAGTTAGTGTTATATATTTTCTCAAGTATTTATTCCAGTATTTAGAAGAAATTATTTCATTAATTTTTCCCAAGAGATTATTTATATTCTCTGAATTCATGTTTATTTTTACTTGGTATCAAGTCTCTGACATTCTATCACTATTCATTATCTGCTCATTTATTCATTTCTTGCATGAACTAATAAAATCTGGAATAATTAATGAGAACATGTAGTTAATTTTTACAGTAAATAATGCATTGTCTTCAATTATTAGCTCACCTTTTTTAGACAGAGTTAGTGTGGCCTAAACCTTCTTTTTTTTTTTTTTTTTTTTTTTTGCCTTTTGCTTTTCACTGAATTCTGGCTCCTTCTAGCAATTATTTCTGGGTACATTAATTAATTGAAAAATCCATCTGTATTTGTCATCTAGTGCTGCTATAACAGAAATACTAGTGGATGGCTTTAACAAAGGGAAATTTATTCTCTCACAGTCTAGTAGGCTAGAAGCTCAAATTCAGGGTGCCAGCTACAGGGGAAGGCTTTCTTTCTCTGTCAGCTTTGGGGAACATCCTTGTCATCTATCTTACCTAGTCGAGGAGCTTCCCAGCGCAGGGACCCTGAGTCCAACAGACATGCTATTCTCCCGGCTCTTGTTTCTTGATGATATGAAGTCCCCCTGTCTCTCTGCTCAGTTTTCTCTTTTATATCTCAAAAGAAATTGGCTTTAGACAAAATTTAATCTTGTAGATTGAGTCCTGCCTCAATTAATATAACTGCCACTAATCCCATCTCATTAACACCATAGAGGTAGGATTTACAACCCATAGGAAAATCACATCAGATGATAAAATGGTGGACAATCACACAATACTGGGAATCAAAGCCTAGACAAACTGATACACATATTTTTAGGGGGTATGGTTTGATCCATGACACCATCTCATTAAGAAATTTTTCATTCAAAAGTTTACTGTTTATGTTTAATTTGTCTAAATTTTAGTGTAATGTTTCTAAAATTGTTTTTATTATTAAAAAAACCCAAACTTGTTGCTGTTGAGTTGATTCTGACTCATAGCGACCCTAAAGGACAGAGTATAACTGCCCCATAGAGTTTCCAAGGGGCCCCTGCTGGATTTGAACTGCCGACTTTTTGCTTAGCAGCCGTAGCACTTAACCACTACACCACCAGGGTTTCCTTGTTTTTATTATAATGATATATAAACAACTAAACATACAATATTTCATCAATTTCTACATGCACAATTCTCTGACAACTATTACATTCTTCGAGTTGTGCAACCATTCCTGTTAATGTTTTTTTTATCCCACCACCATTAAGATATATTCAATGCATTCTAAGTAAAATTTCCACTTTGCCCTTCCTTCTCGTCCCTCGTAACCACCAATTGCTTATGTTTTCCATATAATGGCTCATTTCATACCAGTGATATCATATAGTAATTTTCCTTTTGTGTCTGACTTGTTTTACCCAGCAAAATGTCTTCTAAGTTTATCCATGTTGTGACATGCATCAGAACTTCATTCCTCATTTTTATGGCTAGTATTTCAATGTATGTATATGTCACATTTTATTTATCCATTCACCCATTGATGGGCATTTCAGTCATTTCCAATTTTTGGCTACTGAGAAGAGTGCTGCAATGAACATTGGTGTAGATATGTCTGCACCACTACTTTCAGGTGTTTTGGGTCTATGACTAAGAGTGGAATTGCTGGGCCAGATTTTTGAAGAAACATGAGTTTGTTTTCCACAGTGGCTATGCCAACTTATAGCCTTACCAGCAACATCATCAATACCTAGTGATTTCTGTTTCTGTTTGTTTTCATCAATGCTGTTCTAATGGGGATGAGGTGGATCTTATTCTGGCTTTGATTTTCATCATCCCAATGGCTAATGACTTTGAGCATCTTTTCATGGGCTTGTTGGCCATTTGAATACCCTCCATGTCAGTAAAATATCTGTTCATGTCCTTCGTCCATTTTTTAAATCTAAGTCTAATGTGTACCTTCATCCATTTTTTGATTTGGTTGTTTGTATTTTAGTTGTTAAATTGTAGAAGTATTTTATAAATTTTGGATATTAGAATTTTGTCAGATACATGGTTCCCAGAAATTTGCTCCCACTCTGTAGGCTGTCTTTTCACTTTTTTAACAAAGTCTTTAGATGAACAAAAAATACTTAATTTTTATGACGACCCATTTATCTATTGTGTTTTTTGCTGCTCATGCTGGTGGTGGTGGGCGGGTCCTTTCTCCGGTGAGCTGGTGGTACTGGGCCCTTTCTTCCATGGCAGTTGGTGGTTGGGGGGATTAACTGGCTCTGCTGGACTGTTTTGCTTATGAGTATTTCCCACCTTGGTTGATGGATGAGTCCTGCAGCTAATGTGTGGTCCCAGGTCCAATTCCTTGTGTCTTCCCATTGCTATACTTTCCTGAAACATGGCAGCATAAGCCAGCACTGTGTGCCCTTCCTCTAAGTCACTCCCGAGGGTTTTTCACTCCAGCTTTCCTGCCCCTGCCTATGAATTCCCGCATTTCAGTCCACACCACTCCACCCACATAGCACTTTCTTGGGGTTTCTGAGACTCAGATCTGTGCTAGGTCCATGCACTACTCTGTCTCAGGTGTGTTCAGGCCTGGTACATGCCTTGCCTACTTTCCCACTTTTTTCTTGTTTACTCAGTATTTCCATCCAGATCCATGTGCTCCATGTTGCTCCCACCCTGCTCCTTGTTTAGCAGTTTCATTTTCAGCCGTCCAAAAATGGCTATGCTGAGACAGACTGGTGGGTAGGGTGTAGATGATCTGTGAATCTGTTTTCCTGCTGTCTATGTGCTATTTTTTTTTTTTATGTGCTAGCTTTTTCTGGACTCAATGTTGGATTTTGTTCTCTAACCCTTCAATTGCTGTCCAGAATTTCAAGGTTGTTGGTTGTGTCAATTTTTACTTGTTTTCATCTGGTGTCGTTGTGGGGGGAATCTGACTGTTCATACTGCCATCTTGCCCCTCTTCCCTAGTATAATGTTGTTTTAATCAATTGTATACTACTAATTTTTGTAATGAGATCACAACACAGAAGGAAAAAACAATACTTAAAGCCTATGGTCACAAAAAATGCACACATATAAATATAAATATTTAGACATACTTTTATGAGAGAGATGCATAAAAAGGTGATATTTTATTAAATATTTAATTATTCAGTAACAAAGAGATATTAGCTAGAATTAAATGCTGTGAGAAAAAAATGGAAGGAAAACACAACGTTAATTAAAAAATGAAACTGAATTTTCTGACTTTTTGAGAGCTATTCCATGTATTTTAAATGAATGGTTGTACGTATCTGATTGTTATGGCATTAATATTTCATCATATGCATTTAAATGTTGTTAGGTGCCATCGAGTCAGTTCCAACTCATAGCGACCCTATGCACAGCAGAATGCCACACTGTCTGGTCCTGAGCCATCCTTACAATCGTTGTTATGCTTGAGCTCATTGTTGCAGCCACCGTGTCAATCCACCTCGTTGAGAGTCTTCCTTTTTTCCGCTGACCCTGTACTTTGCCAAGCATGATGGACTGATCCCTCCGGACAACACGTCCAAGGTATGTAAGATGCAGTCTCGCCATCCTTCTAAGGAGCATTCTGGTTGTACTTCTTCCAAGATATATTTGTTCACTCATCTGGCAGGCCATGGTATGTATATTCAATTTTCTTTGTCAACATCGTAATTCAAAGGTAGTAATTCTTCTTTGGTCTGCCTTATTCTTTGTCCAGTTTTTGAGTATATATGTGATGATTGAAAATACCATGCCTTGCTTGGGTCAGGCATTTTGTCTTCAAAATGACATCAATGCTTTTCAGTGTGTTAAAGAGGCATTTTGCAGCAGATTTGTCCAATGCAATACATTGATTTGACTGCTGCTTCCATGGGCATTGATTGTAGATCCAAATAAAATTAAATCCTTCAATTCTATTTATCATGATGTTGCCTATTGGTCCAAATTTTTGTTTTTTTTATGTTGAGGTGTAATCCATACTGAAGGCTGTAGACTTTGATCTTCATCAGTAATGCTTCATTCAAGTCCTTTTCACTTTAATTCCTCTGCAATTTCAGCAAGCAAGGTATGTCATCTGCATATCACAGGTTGTTAATCAGTCTTCCTCCAAATCTGACTGCATTCTCCTCCATATAATTCAGCATCTCGGATTATTTTCTAAGCATGTTATTGATGTTTTTAGATGCCTTCGAGTTGGTTCTGACTCATAGTGACCCAATGAACAACAGAACACACTGCCTGGTCCTGTGCCATCCTCACAATCATTCTTGTGCTTAAGCCTATCAGTACAGCCACTGTGTCAGTCCATCTCAGTGAGAGTCCTTCTCTTTTTTGCTGCCCCTCCAATTTACCAAGCATGATGTCCTTCCCCAGGGACTAATCCCTCCAAAAAACATGTCCAAAGTATGTGAAAGGAAGTTACACCATCCTTGCTTCCAGGGAGCATTCTGGGGATACTTCCTTCAAAACAGATTTGTTCATTCTTCTGTCAGTTCATGGTATATTCTTCGACGCCATAATTCACAAAAGCTTCAATTATTCTTCATTCTTCCTTACTCATTGTTCAGCTTTCACATGCATATAAGACAATTTAAAACAACATGGGTCGGGTCAGGCACACTTTAGTTCTCAAAGTGACATCTTTGCTTTGTAACACTTTAAAGAGGTCTTTTGCAGCAAATTCGCCCAATGCAATGCATCTTTTGATTTCTTGACTGCTGCTTCCATGGGCATTGATTGCTGATCCAAGTAAAATGAAGACACTTACAACTTCAAAATTTTCTCCTTTCGTCATGTTGTTTATTGGTCCAGTTGTGAAGATTTTTGTTTCCTTTATGTTGAAGTGTAATCCATTCTGAAGGCGGTAGTCTATGATCTCCATAAGTAAGTGCTTCAAGTCCTCTTCACTGTCAGCAAATAAGGTTGTGTCATTTGTATATCGTAGGTTGTTAATGAGTCATCCTCCAATCCTGATGCTCCATTCTTCTTCATATAGTCCAGCTTCTCTGATTATTTGCTCAACATACAGATTCAATAATATGGTGAAAGTATACAATTCTGAGGCACTCTTTTCCTGACTTTAAATCACGCATTATCCCATTGTTCTATCTCAATGACTGCATCTTGGTCTATGTACAGGTTCCTCATGAGCACAATTAAGTCCTCTAGAATCCCCATTCTTTGCAATGTTATCCATAATTTGTTATGATCCACACAATTGAATGCTTTTGCATAGTCAATAAAACACAGGTATAAATATTTCTGGTGTTCTCTGCTTTCAACCTAGATCCATCTCACATCAGCAATTTTCCAAGTCCTCTTCTGAATCCAGCTTGAATTCCTGGCAGTTCTCTGTCGATGTACTGCTGTAACTGTTTCTGAATTACCTGCATCAAAATTTTACTTGCATGTGATATTAATGATATTGTGCAATAATTTTCACAATTTTATTGTGCAATAAATTCCAGCCTTCTTTGGAATGGGTACAAATATGGATCTCTTCTAGTTGGTTGCCCAGGTAGCTGTCTTTCAAATTTCTTGGCATAGACAAATGAGTGCTTCCATCATTGCATTCATTTGTTGAAATGTCTCAGTTGTTATTCCATCAATTCTTGGAGCCTTGTTTTTTACCAAGATCTTCAGTATAGTGCAGCTTGAAATTATTCCTTCAATACCATCAATTCTCGATCATATGCTACCTCTTGAAATGGCTGAACATTGGCACAGTGACTCTGTGTATTCCTTCCATCTTCTTTTGATGTTTCCTGCATCATTCAATATTTTGCTTATGGAATCCTTCAATATTACAACTTGAGGCTTGAATTTTTCTTCAGTCAAATAATAAATTAATTAGTAAAAAAAGTCTGCCTTGAGCACATACTTTTAAAAACTACTTATATGGGATCAAATTGACAAGTTTAGACAGAAAGCTTGGGAGGCAGTGAGTTTATTTCAATAGTAGAGGAACATTCCAGAATAGGAGAGTGAGAATGGTTGTACAACTTGAAAAATGCAATCAATGTCACTGAATTTCTAATGGTTGAACAACATGATAAAACTAAATAATGTCACTGGGCTGTACATGTGAAGAATGTTGAAACAGTGAATGATTTGTTACATATTTATCTACCGCAATAAAAAATTAGAAATATACTATTTTAAAAAAATTACTTACGCTTATTTTTATAAATATTTTTTAGTTTTTTCCTTTAACATTTTTTGTTTTGTGTTAAATTTATTTTGTCAACTGCAGCTCCTAGTACTCATCAGTAGAGAAATATTTGTGAGCAATAATATTTGTAGAAATAAATAATTGAAATCAAATTTGAAAAGCTACATTGAGGAAATTTCTTCTATTGATTTGTTTTTCTGTGAATTAGCAAACAACCATTATTATTTGATTTGAGTAATGAGAAATCTTAATCCAGCTTGTAGAAACATAATTTGGGAACTACTGTATCATTTGGGGCTTGATGAATGTGACCAGTCCAAAAGAAATGTATTAGAAGTGTAAAATATACATTAGATTTTTAAGGTATAGAGTCCCCCAACATGTTAAATATATCATTAAATTTTTATATTATTTACTTGTCAAAGTTAAAATATTTAGTACATGTTGGATATATTATTTTACATTTTCTTTTAATGTAGCTACTAGAAAATTTAAAATTAAGCATGTAACTTGCATTATATTTCTGTTGGATAGGTTCTGAGAGTGGCTTTAAGACATTTAATGTGCATCCTATTGGTAAAAACAATGGAAATAGATCAGTTTAATTTGAAAAGTTATATCTGTCAACTTGAACAAAAAGATGGTGTAATGGTGTATTTTATAAAATGTATGGCAAAATACAAATTTTAAAATGGCAAAATAAAAAGAGACAGAAATTCTAATCTTTTTTTCCAGATCTCCCATAGATCATCTATGCATACTTTTGGAATCTAAGAAATTATATTTATAGATTGATTTATGAGCAAACTAGGAGTCTTATTTGTACTACCTCACCAGGCTTAAGGAACCAGATACAGAGAATCCAAGAACAGTGCTTATTTGTAAGTACATTTTAAATTGTAGTTAAAATTTAGTGTTAGTTTGAAATACACTGTTTTGTCAAGTATATTTAGTATTTATGCTTAATCACATGATTCATATGGAATACAACAAGTCTATGTAAAACCAGATTGATGACAGAATCATAAATCTGAGACTGATGTCCACAAGCTTACTGATCTCCCTAATTGTGATGAAGGAGAAACAGAAGGAAGAGAAAGAGGAAGAGAAGAAGGAGGTGGGGCAAAACATTATTTAGAAGATATGCTGGTAAATGTTGATTTTTAAATAGGAGTAAATATTCAATTACCTGAATTAATAGTAATATATCTTAAGCACATATATTATTTAAATCATAAAAATTAGGATCCTAGCCTGTTAAAGTTGGCAACAATTAATGATCAACCCAACTATGCTTTTGCTTTGAAGGTGAGAAAGCTGAAGTCCAGGAGTTCAAATGACTGCCTGAGAACACAATGTGGAGAATAACTAGAGCTAAGACCAAGTCTTGATGGGCTGTCTCCCAGGCTCCCGTTCTTTCCCCAGACAACACCATTTCCTAAATTGAGGAAAGCAACCTTTACAAAACCAATTTTTTGAGCCTTGCTTTGATTATTCCACATTCCACTTTTTCAGGAGCCTCATAAAAAATACATTATTTCCAAATGTTTACTAACTGAGAATCAAATGTGTCATTTCTGAATAATCCTGAATTCTAAATTCTGTAGGGTCTGAGTTAATAGGATTTTACAGAGTATCACAGCAAGGGAAATAGCTACCAGTTCGGCATGCCCATTCTTTACACACTGCATGTCTTTACTTATTTTTGTGATTAAAGGAAACATTATGAATTCCCCAAATAACCTCAATATGTTTTTATGATAAAGTATGCCACCGTGTTCAAATATTTATCTTACTCATTGTAACATTAATGACACGGGCAGCACTTAATATCCTATTGCACTTTCCCTGTTTATACTCTGAACAGAGCAGAGCAGATGTTCATATATTAGAAACCATTTCTTAAAGTGCACATGTACAAGCATCAACTTTGCTGTGTTTTAAGAAACAATGAAACATTTTTAATATAATGACTTTAAACAGAATAGAAGCAAGCAAATTATTTGGTGATTATGGCTTTTCTAATCTAATGGCAAAATTGCATAAAATTAGTTATCTTTGTTATGAAAAAAGACACTGAAATTGTAGATTTGAGAAATTATTAAAATAATTTTAAGGTTTTGTCATAGATTGAATTGTGTCCCCAAAAAACATCTGTCAACTTGGCTAGGTCATGATTCCCTTATATGATTGTATGATTGCCTACCATTTTATCATCTGATGTGATTTCTCTATGTTTTGTAAATTTTTTTTTTATCATTATGACATAGTAGGATGGATTAGTGGCAGTTATATTGATGAGGTCCACAATATTAGATAGTGTCTCAAGCATTCAATCTCTTTTGAGATATAAAAGAGAGAAGCGAGCAGAGAGATATGGGGACCTCATACCACCAAGAAAGTGGTGCCAGGAGCAGAGTGCATCCTTTGGACCTGAGGTTCCTGCCCTGAGATGCTCCCAGACCAAGGGAAGGCTGATGGCAAGGACTTTCTTCCAGAGCTGACAGAGAGAGAAAGCCTTCTCCTAGAGCTGGCACCCTAAATTTGAACTTCTAGTCTCCTAAGCAGCACCAGATAACTAAGCTACCCGTTCAACGAATTCTACATCTATGTTCAATCACATTGGTTACTTACTTCACACTGTGTCACCATTTTCACTATCTCCACCCACATTTTTTCACCACCACTAACTTAGACTTTGTGTCCCTTAAAGTTCTCTTCTATGCTTTAGTGTTACTGTTGTCAATTAGTTCTTATAGACATAATTCTTTAAAAGAAAGCAATGCTCAAGGGAAACAATTTTTTGAGCAATTTATTGTTTAGTACAAAGACAAATTCATGGGATAGTTTTCCTTCAAAGTTTAAAGATCATTTCCAGGCAATGGTTTCAGGGTCTCCCTCAGTCTCAATTAATACAGTAAGTCTGGTTTCCATAATAATTTTCATTCTTTTGATCAGGACCCATCTATTGGATCCTTGATCAGAACATTCAGTGGTAGTAGCTGGGTACTATCCATTTCTTCTGGTCTCAGGGCAAAGAGGGTAGTAGCCCATGGAGGCAATTATACTTGCAATCCATTTCCTTCTTCAGTTCTTGGGTCTCCTTTCTCTGCTGCTCCAGGTAAATAGAGACCAATTGTTGTCTTGTCGGTGGTTGCTCACAAGTTAAGACACACTGAAATAGGAGATAGAACATAAACTCTAAATACAGTATTGGGCCAATTGATTAGATAGACTCAGAAAACGATAACCTTGAAGCTTTGAAATAAAATTAATCCCATGAGGTACTTGGCTGTACCTAGGCAGTATTAACAATTACAGCCTTTCCTTTTTTTTGGCCACTGTTGTTATGTATAACACTGTATTTGCCATTTCACCATTTTTATGCTGTACAGTTTAGTGATATAAGTTATATTAATAAAGTTGTGTAGCCATTACCCTTATATTATGCCAATTTTCCTATCATCATAGAATAGACAATATTCACTATTTCACAAAGAATGATTCCCTATCTTTCTCCACCCTCCCACCCCTGGTAACCACTAGTAACAAGGGTCTCTATGTATTTACCTATCCTTGTCATTTCATAGAAGTGACACCATGCAGTATTTGTTCTTTTGTGATTGTCTTATTACACTCAGCATAATGTCTTTGAGGCTCATCCATGTTGTAGCATGTATCAGAATTTCATTTTCTTTGAAGCTGAGTAGTATTGCACTGCATGTATGTACCACATTTTGTTTATCCATTCATCTGTTGATGGGTCCTCGGGTTGTTTCCACATTTTTGCTCTTGTGAATAGTGCTGCTGTGATCATCAGTGTAAATATGTCTGTTCATGTCACTACTGTTAGGTCCCTAGTGTATATACTTAGGAGTGGAATTGCTGAGTCATATTTTTAAATTTTGAGGAATCTCTATACTGTTTTTCACGATGATTGTAGCATTTTACATTCCTACTAGCCCTGGATAAGTGTTCTGATCTCCCCACATCTTCAACAATATTTAATATTTCTGTTTCTTGATCACTGCCATTCCAGCAGGGGTGAGGTGGTAAATTTAACTTGCATCTCTCTAATGGCATATTTGGCAACACTGGTGGCATAGTGGTTAAGAGGTTGGCTGCTAACCTAAAAGGTCAGCAGTTTGAATCCACTGGGCACTCTGTGGAAACCCTATGGGGCAGTTCGCCTCTGTCCTATAGGGTTGCTATCAGTCGGAATCGACTTGGCTGCAATGGGTTTGATTTTGGTTTAATGGCTTATAGTGATGAGCATCTTTCTATGTACTTCTTGTCTGTTTCAATATCCTCTTTGGATATGTCCCTTTCTGGGGACTGGCCCCTCCTGACAACATGTCCAAAGTACATGATAGGAAGTTTTCCCATTCTGACTTCTAAGGAGCATTCTAGCTGTACTTCTTCCAAGATGGCTTTGTTCATTCTTCTGGCAGTCCATGGTATATTCAATATTCTTCACCAACACTGCAATTCGAAGGCATCAATTCTTCTTCAGTCTTCCTCATTCATTGTCTGGCATTCACATGCATATGAGGCAACTGAGAATACCATGGCTTGGGTCAGGCACACCTTAGTCCTCAAAGGGACATCTTTGTTTTTGACACTTTAAAGAGGTATTTTGTGGCAGATTTGCCCAATGCAATGCCTCATTTGATTTCTTGACGGCTGATTCCATGGGCATTGATTGTGGATCCAAATACAATGAGATGCTTGACAAGTTCAATCTTTTCTCCATTTATCATGATGTTGCTTATTGGCCCAGTTACAAAGATTTTTGATTTCTTTACGTTGAGGCGTAATCAAACCGAAGTCTGTGGTCTTTGACCTTCATCAGTAAGTGCTTCAAGTCCTCTTTGCTTTCAGCAAGCAAGATTGTGTCATCTACATGTCACAGATTGTAAACAAGTTTTCCTCCAATTCTGACGCTGCGTTCTTCTTTATATACTCCAGCTTCTTGGATTATTTTCTCAGTATATAGACTGAATAAGTTTGGTGAAAGGATACAACCCTGATGTACACCTTTCCCTATGTTCTTTTTTAATGACTGCCTCTTGGTCTATGTACAGGTTCCTTATGAGCATAATTAAGTATTCCAGAATTCCAATTCTTAGTTATGTCATCCATAATTTGTTACAATTCACACAGTTGAATGCTTTTCAGTAGTCAATAAAACACAGTTAAACATATTTCTGGTAGCCTCTGCTTTCAGCCAAGATCCTTCTGACATCAGAAATGATACCCTCTCGTACCACATCTTCCTCTGAACCCAGCTTGAGTTTCTGGCAGTTCCCTTTCAACATGCTGCTGCAACCATTTGTGAATTATCTTCAGCAAAATAGATTTTTTTTAACCTTTTTCTTTCCATTTCAATTTGTATTCTATTGACATATATCCTAGTGCACAAATTTTCTTTTGTCAATGTGTCCAGTCTACTGGTGAGCCCATTAAGGAATTCTTCATTTTTGATGCAGTGTTTTTGATTTCTAGCATTTTTAAAAAATTCTTTTTCAGAGTTTCAGTCTCTTTGCTTAATTACTAATCTATTCTTCCATGTTGCCCCCTTTTTCTATTGGAATACTTAATACATTAATTGTAGTTACTTTAAATTTCCAGTCTAATTCCAAAATTTCTGTTGTATATAAGTCTGGTTCTGTTGTTTGTCTTGTCTCTCCAGACTGTGAGTTTTCTTGTTCTTTTTTATTGAAAGAAGTATGATATCTCGGGGATAGAGGCTGTGGTAAATAGGCCTTGAATGTGAGGGTTTTATTTATTAATTAATTATATATATTTTTAATCTAACTAAAGTTTACACTGTGTTTGCTGTTTATTGTATGTGTAGGTATCTGAGGCTTCAATTTCCTCTAGTGTTATCCTTTTTGTCTCCCCTGTCATCCTTGAGTTTCTGTAAAAACTCCTGAAATAAAGCCATAGCCTTGCAGTTCACTTAGTTGTAACCACCTGCTATTATGCAAGGGCCCTGTTGATGTAGAAGTAAAGTATGGGGGGAAGAGAAGCATTTTATAATCCCATGATTAAGACTCAGACTTTTAGCGGAACTGAGTGCCTGGTCTGTGACCTTCACTAATTCTTCTTAGTTTTTTTTTTTTTTTCTCCCTAGACTGAAAATCTAGAGAAGGCTGAAGTTCTGTGTGTATTCCTACTGGCTCACATCAATTAGGTTTTGCCAAAGGAACTTCCCTTGAGGGCAGGCAGAGAGCATAACTACTCCGGATATATTTGAACATGGTTACTTTTCCCTTGGGTTTAATTCAAAATGGTTACTTTTTACCTTCCCCTGCTGGAAGCACAGGGGACTATTTCTCAGATTTCATCAGGATAGCCTCATGGGGCTCCTAACAGTAAAAGCCATCCACATGTGGGGGGCCCCTCCAGATTAGGTTTCCAGGAGTTTTATCTCTTAAAGCTAGTCCACACTCAACCTTCAGGAGTTTATCAATAACAGTTTAAGTTTCCTGGCTCCAGTGTCTTCTGCCCTAGTAAACTGTGATTCTCTGTATTCTCTCATCTCCCCAGTTCTGGGGGCATCAATTTGCCAAGTGAACTCAATTATCTGATAGATCTAGTAAAAGCTGCTAATTTTCTTTTTTTTCTGATTTTTTTTCCCAATGTGAAAGTGGAAGTGATGGCATCCAAGCTCTTTACATGCGAGAGTGGAAACAGTGATGGATTATTCTTAATTTGGTAAAAGATTTTAGCTACATCCCACAGCTTTTTACGATAATTCATTAATCAAATGCCTGAAGGAAAAAAAAAAATGAAACACTAAAGGCAACGGAATTTCCATATATTAAACATTACTTAATCATTAAAAAACATATTTTTTAAAAAGACAAAAATAGGGAATATAAGTGAAGAACGAGAGAAAAAAGAGAAAGATTTTAAGACTTCGTAGACTCATGATATTAATCACTGTACTACTTTAATGTGTGTTATAACATATACCTGTTGAAATTTATTTATTGTTGTGTGGAATTTGTCCAATATATCACATAAGTGCCAGAATATCTTGTAGGACTTTGATCCCAAGGATAGCAGAGTTGTTATTAAGGTAAGAACCCTGATATTTTGAGAGTTTGTCAATTTGCCTCTTTGTTTTCATTACTGAGAGGTTTGGGGCCATTTATATTCCCCATCCTGAGCAACTCTACAAACACAGCAGAAGGATACAAAACTAAAGCCTCTTGCATGCTTAGAATCTCAAGGGAGATCACAACCTAATCATTAAACTTAAACATATTCAAAACGTACATGAGCCTTTTTTTTCCTATACTTATAAGTAAAACTTCTTCCTCCTGCAAGAAGAATCAAAATAAAGAAGCCATATGAACCTTTAGATTCAGATCTTGGATTAATTTTGAGTTGCATTGCCTTAGGCCATCCTGGTAACCGCTTTATGCCTCACTTTTCTCAAAAGTAAAAATAGTCATAATAATGCCTATCTTTCAGGATTCTTATAAGTAAATCCCATGCAGGCAGTAATCCCTAATTATTACTGTTAAGATAATAACTAAATGTTGATTACATTTAGTTACACTGGTTACCAGGCAAGGGACTATCACAGAGTGGGGTAAACTCCACTGCATCTTCTAACACTCCTGTGTTCATGAACCTATCTCTAACTTAGAGAGAAACCTGAATACCTAAGGTGCTTAATACTCAGAATATAAGGCTGGCTATTCAAATACATAAATTTTCTTTTATATTTTCCCACAAATATACAACATGATCAATCCAAGTCTTTGAATCTTATGCTAGTTTTTTGATATTATAATATTACTTTGGAGAGTTGGAAAGAAGATATTTCTTAATGAAATATAAAAGAAAGCAGCCAAAGTTTCTTACCCTGAAAGACGGTGTGATCTTTAGCACCTAACAGTTATCACAAATTGTTCTATGCTGTTTCCCAGAAACTTCAGCAACCTGGAGCTCCTGCACAGTGGAAGATGTTGTTGCTGCTGTTCTGTACCCTCAACTCAATTGCGACTCATGGTGACCCTACAGGACAGAACAGAGCTGCCCCATAGGGCTTCCAAAGCTGAATCTTCACAGGAGCAGATGCCAGGTCTTTTCATGAAGTGATTAAAACCCTTTGACCAGTAAAAGGTGGGCTTAGATGATAAGATATCAAGAAACTCAGGGAGAAGTTTCTCAGCCAAAAGAAAAGCAAACCAAAGAAATTGTTGAGAAATAGAATGATGCCAATCGATTTACTGGACAAAAACATAGTTTTAAGTTTTCTTGTTCTGGAAACAAAACAATGCTTATCAAGTACCTTCCTGGAAGAAACTGTACAGTGTCATGAAAGTTAGAGCCAGGGATTTCTTCCTGTCAGAAAAAGATATGGAGAGAGTTATTCATAGTCTGGCTCCTGAAAGTATATATCTAATGGCCTTTTTTTTTTTTTCCCTCCTGGCTGGTGAGCAAAAATATTTATAATAACCATATAGTAGATAATAGGTTAGTTGTGACTGCAAAAATTACAATTTCATCATAGCAAGAGAGGGTTAGGAGGCAATCAAACTGTTTCCTTGCCCCTTGGTTGAAGCTTAGAACAAAGATTTTTTCATTTATTTATTAATTCAAAAGTTTTCATTTTTATTACAAGTAACAGACTCATTGCTAAGGATAAAATATTGGGAAAGATTTTTGTCCTCACAGGATTTACAGACTGCCAAGGTTAGCTATCCCTCCCTTTTGTAAAAAATAAGAAAAGAGAGAAAAAGACAAAAAGAAGCTCAACGATCCTCTTGGCAAAATGGATCAAATATCTCAGTGTAAGAGCAAAAACTATAACTCAGAAGAAAGCATAGGTGTAAAGATTCTTAGATATGACAATAAAAGCATGAGCAACAAAAGACAAAGTAGATATAGTTTCAAAATGTTAGTGATTCAAAGGATACCATCAAGAAAGTGAAAAGACAACCCATAACCAAAAAAAAGAAAAAAGTTGCCGTCAAGTCAATTCTGGCTCATAGCAACCGTTTAGGACACAGTAGAATTGCCCCATAGGGTTTCCAAGGAGTGGCTCATGGATTCAAACTGCTGACCTTTTGATTAGCAGCCACAAGCTTAACCAGTGTGCCACCAGGGCTCCAGGCAACCCACAGAATGGGAGAAAATAATAGGGATATCACACGTCTGGTAAGAGACTGGTATCCAGAGTATATGAAGAACTCTTATAGCTAAATAATGAAAAGACAAATAACCCAATTTAAAAAAATTGGAAAAGGACCTGAATAGATATTTTTCCAAGGAAAATATACAGATAGCCAATAAACAAATGAGAAGAGGCTCAATAGGCCAACAAAGTACAATAATAACACGTGTTTGTGAGAAATCAGAACTTTCATACATCATTGGTGGGAATATAAAATGGTATAGATGATTTGGGAAACAGTTTGACAGTTTCTAAAATGGTTAAACATAACGTTACCACATGACCAGAAATCCCACTTCTAGGCACACATCCTAAATAAATGAAAATACATATCCACATAGAAACCTGCACACAAAAGATATAACAGATTTTAGTAGTCATAATAGCAAAGGTAAAAATAATGCCAAATATTCAACTGGCAAATTAATAAACAAAATGTAGTATAGCCATATAATGAAATTTTATTTGGCCATAAAAAAAGGAATGTAGTGCTAATACATACTACAGCTTGGATGAACCCAGAAATCATTATTCTAAGTAAAAGAAGCTAGTCAAAAAAGACAACATATATGATTCTATTGATATGAAGGTCCAGAACAGGGTAATCTATAGAGGCATGAAGTAGATTAGTGGTTGCTTGGAGCTGAAGGGTATAGGGAAATAATAGCATAGTAAATTAAGTCATCCCTTACATGGACACTTGCAAGATTTTAAGACTCAGACACTACAAAATGAACTAGGAGGTAGAACAGAAGCACTGAACATATTAGACCAATTAACTGCGATGTCACATGAAAACATTCTCCTGGAGCAACAGAAGGAGAAGAGTTGGAAATAGGACAAAGAAATGGAATGTGCAACTAACTGGCTCCATGAACAACTGCCTTCTTTCCATGAGACTGGAAGGGCTAAATGGTGCCTGGCTACCAATGCTGAACATTTTGGATTAATACCTGATATTATTGATTTTCTAACCAAAGAACTCCCTATAGTATTTCTTGTAGTTTTGGTTTGGTTTTTACGAATTCCCTCAACTTGTGTTTTTCTGGAAATGTCTTAATTTCACCTTCATATTTAAGAGACAGTTTTGCTGGATATATGATTCTTGGCAGGAAATTTTTTTTCTTTAATTTTTTAAATATGTCATCCCATTGCCTTCTTGCCTGCATGGTTTCTGCCGAGTAGTCTGAGCTTCTTCTTATTGGCTTTCCTTTGTAGATGACTTTTCATTTATCCCTCACTGCTCTTATAATTCTCTCTTTATCTTTGGTTTTGGCAAGTTTGATTATAATATGTCTTGGTGACTTTCTTTTAACATTTACCTTACGTGGAGTTCAATGAGCATCTTGGATAGACATCTTCTCATCTTTCATGATATCAGGGAAGCTTTCTGCCAACAAATCTTCAACAATTCTCTCTGTATTTTCTGTTATTCCTCCCTGTTCTGGTACTCCAATCACTCGTAGGTTATTTCTCTTGATAGAGTCCCACATGATTCTTAAGGTTTCTTCATTTTTTTTAATTCTTTTATCTGATTTTTCTTGAAATATATTAGTGCCAAGTGATTTATCTTCAAGCTCAAAAATTTTAGCTTCTACTTGCTCAGTTCTGCTCCTCTGACTTCCTATTGAGTTGTCTAATTCTGTAATTTTATTGTTAATCTTCTGAATTTCTGATTGCTCTTTGTCTATGGATTTTTCCAGCTTATCAAACTTTTCATTACGTTCCTGAATAATCTTTCTGATTTCTTCAGTTCCTTTATCTGTGTGTTCCTTGGCTTGTTCTTTGTATTGCTCATTTCCTTCCTAATGTCTTGAAGGTTCTGTATGTTAAACTTCTGTATTCTGCACCTGGTAATTCCAGGAATATACTTTCATCTAGAAGATCCCTGGATTCTTTGTTTTCAGAGCCTGTTGAGGTGATAATGGTCTATTCCTTTATGTGACTTGATATTGACTGTTGTCTCCTAGCCACCTATAAGTTATTGTATTAGTTTATGCTTGCTTGCTGTGCTATAGCTGCTTCCTTTGTTTTGTTTTGGTATACCCCTATGGGTTGCTTGAGTGAGCTAGCTTAATTAATTTCACCTTTGAAGCTCTGGTGTCTTGTCCCCAGGTGGCTAGAGCTATTATCAGTATATCAGTCTAAGAGTCCATTCAGTTTTCTTGTATGAATTCAGCTCAGGTTCCCAGGTAGCTGATTTCAAGTGTGTGGTACAGGCTGTGTCCTACAGTCTTAGAGGGGAAGGGGTGACTGGCATATATATCAGTATCTGATTGCAGCAGGGGGTCATGCTCTGAACAAGGCAGGGGGCTGAGAACCGACCCCCAAGCGTCTCTGAAGAAAATGCATTGCTCTTCCTTAGAGCATGCTGGTGGGTGGGTTCTGCAGCAGGACTATGGGCACCCAAAGTTTTTGGTTGTAAGGACTAGGAGGTACCAATTATCATTGGACCCCTGTCGTGGGTGGCTGGGTGACCTGAGTGGAGCTTCCAGTCCTTAGGTCCCTGATGTGAGTAGGTGAGGACCTTGTTTAACAGGCAAAGTGATGTCAAACGTCAAGCACCCATCTCTCCATCGCATAGCTGAAATGTTTGGAGTCTGCCAACAAGGGCCTATTCTCCCAAAATAGGCCCACACAGGTCCATGCAGAAGGGAAAGGTGCTCAAGGTCCATATATGGATTATGCCTGGACAGGAGCCGCTTCTGTCCTGAGCAACTCTGGTTAATGGAGCTAGCAAATTATCTTTTCCCCCCGGTTGCAAATTTTTTCCTTCCCCAAGGCCAGGAAGATGCCTCTAGGTGCTCACCAGGGTCTATCTCAGGCCCAGGGATTCAGCTGCTGAGGCCTGCTTGGGGGTAGGAGGGACAAGGTAAAATATACTCAAGTACTTAGGTTTTTCCCAGAGCACCACACTCCTCAGGTTCCAGAGGTGTGAGTAGACTGTGCAGCTGGCTGCTTCTCCCTGAGGAAACTGCGGCCAAGCTCTAGGACCAGCCCGCTGCCACCGCAGCCACTGCTCCAGGAAAGGTGCCTGAGGGCTCCCCACGATTCAGGTCCAGTATGTCCTCTCTGCTTCTGAACGGTCTCTTCCTTCCCCTGCCCCACGGTTCATTGTCTAAGCTTGTCTTTGATGCTCAGGGCTCCCAACTTGTCACAAATATACTCGTTTCACTTGTTTTTTCGGGTCTTTGCTGTAATGAGCGCTCACCAGAAGCATCTGCCTATTCCACCATCTTGGTTCCTCCTCAATGCTGAACATTTTGATCAAAGATTTTATAGATGAATCCTCACCAAATGGGGAGAAATGAAGAACAGAATTTCAAATTATCTTGGAATTCAGGCTTTCTTGTGACATGGAGGCTGGATGAATCCCCAAAATATTGCCCTGATGTAATCTTTAAACCTTAAAAATAACCTCTGAAGCTTTGTCTAAACCATAAACACATAAGCTTAATTAATAAAGTATATCTGCCTTGATCAATTCTTCCTTTTGGTTTAGCTGCTCGACATTCAAGAGCAAGTTTCAGAGTCTCCTCTGACACCCATCTTGGTCTTTCTTTTCTTTACTGTCTTTTCAATGACCTCTTGCTTTCTTGGTGGATGATGTCCTTGATGTCATTCCACAACTCGTCTGGTCTTCCGTCACTAGCGTTCAATGCATCAAATCTATTCTTAAGATGGTCTCTAAATTCAGGTGGTATATACTCAAGGTTACATTTTGGCTCTCGTGGACTTCTCTGATCTCCTTCAGTTTCAGCTTGAACTTGCATATGAGCACAGTCGGCTCCTGGACTTGTTCTGACTGATGATATTGAACTTTTCCATTGTCTCTCTCCACAGATGTAGTCAATTTGATTTCTGTGTGTTCCATCTGGCGAGGTCCATGTGTATGATTGCCGTTTATGTTGGTGAAAGTTTTTGCAATGAAGAAGTAATTGGTCTTGAAAAATTCTATCATTCAATCTCTGGCATTGTTTTTATCACTGAGGCCATAGTTTCCAACTACTGATCCTTCTTTATTTCCAACTTTCACATTCCAATCACCAGTTATTACCAATGCATCTTGATTGCATGTTCGATCAATTTCAGACTGCAGCAGCTGATAAAAATCTTCTATTTCTTCATCTTTGGTCCTAGTGGTTGGTGCGTAAATTTGAATAATAGTCGTATTAACTGGTCTTCCTTGTAGGAGTGTGGATATTATCTGATCACTGACAGCGTTGTACTTCAGGATAGGTCTTGAAATGCTCTTTTTGACCATGAATGCAACACCATTCCTCTTCAAGGTGTCATTCCCAGCATAGTAGACTATATGATTGTCCAACTGAAAATGGCCCATACCAGTCCATTTCAGCTCACTAATGCCTAGGATATCAATGTTTATGTGTTCCATTTCATTTTTGACAATTTCTAATCTTCCTATATTCATACTTCATATATTCCAGGCTCCAATTATTAATGGATGTTTGCAGCTGTTTTTTCTCATTTTGAGTCATGCCACATCAACAAATTAAGGTCCTGAAAGCTTTACTTCATCCACATCATTAAGGTCGACTCTACTTTGAGGAAGAAGCACAGAAGATTTTAAAGGGCAGCTTGAGAAGACAAATTGAAGTATTACAATGACATGTGCAAAGAGCTGGAGATGGAAAACCAAAAGGGAAGAACACACTCGGCATTTCTCAAGCTGAAAGAACTGAAGAAAAAATTCAAGCCTCGAGTTGCAATAGTGGGGAAAATATTAAACGATGCAGGAAGCATCAAAAGAAGATGGAAAGAATACACAGAGTCATTATACCAAAAAGAATTGGTCGATGTTCAACCATTTCAAGAGGTAGTACATGATCAGGAACAGATGGTACCGAAGGAAGAAGTCCAAGATGCTCTGAAGGCACTGGCGAAAAACAAGGCTCCAGGAATTGATGGAATATGAATTGAGATGTTTCAACAAACAAATGCAGTGCTGGAGGTGCTCACTCATCTATGCCAAGAAATATGGAAGACAGCTTCCTGGTCAACTAACTGGAAGAGATTCATATTTATGCCTATTCCCAAGAAAGGTGATCTAACCGATTATGGAAATTATAGAACAATATCATTAACACCACATGCAAGCAAAATTTTACAAAGATCATTCAAAAACGACTACAGCAGCGTGTCAACAGGGAACTGCCAGAAATTCAGGCCAATTTCAGGAGAGGACGTGGTACCAGGGATATCATTGCTGATGTCAGATGGATCCTGGCTGAAAGCAGAGAATACCAAAAGGAAGATTACCTGTGTTTTATTGATTATGCAAATGCATTCGACTGTGTGGATCATAACAAATTATGGATAACATTGCAAAGAATGGGAATTCCAGAACACTTATTTGTGCTCATGAGGAACCTTTAGATAAAGAGGCAGTTATTAGGACAGAACAAGGGGATATTGATTGGTTTAAAGTCAGGAAAGACATGTGTCAGGGTTGTATTCTTTCACCATACTTATTCAATCTGTATGCTGAGCTATATGAAGAAGAACTGGGCATCAGGATTGGAGGAAGCTTCATTAATAACCTGCATTATGCAGATGATACAACCTTGCTTGCCAAAAGTGAAAAGGACTTGAAGCACTTACTAATGAAGATCAAAGACCACAGCCTTCAGTATGGATTACACCTCAACATAAAGAAAACAAAAATTCTGACAACTGGACCAATGAGCAACATCATGATAAATGGAGAAAAGATAAAAGTTGTCAAAGATTTCATTTTACTTGGGTCCACAGTCAACAGCCATAGAAGAAGCAGTCAAGAAATCATAAGCGCATTGCATTGGGTAAATCTGCTGCAAATGACCTCTTTAAAGTGTTGAAGAGCAAAGATTTCACCTTGAAGACTAAGGTGCACCTGACCCAAGCCATGGTATTTTCAATCACATCATATGCATGTGAAAGCTGGGCAATGAATAAGGAAATCCAAAGAAGAATTGACGCCTTTGAATTGTGGTGTTGGTGAAGAATATTGAATATACCATGGTCTGCCAAAAGAATGAACAAATCTGTTTTGGAAGAAGTACAGCCAGAATGAGCCTTAGAAGTGGGGATGGCGAGACTGCATCTTACATACTTTGGACATGTAGTCAGAAGGGATCAGTCCCTGGAAAAGGACATCATGCTCGTCAAAGTACAGGGTCAGTGCAAAAAAGGAAGACCCTCAATGAGGTGGATTGACACAGTGGCTGCAACAATGAGCTCGAGCATAACAATGATTGTAAGGATGACACAGGACCAAGTAGTGTTTCATTTTGTTGTGCATAGGGTCTGTATGAGTCAGAATCAACTCGACGGCACCTAACAACAACAACAACATCTGCTCTGAGCATTGGGCTCTTGTAAAGAACTCTCTATTTCAGATCAAATTGACAATGGGAAGTAGAAACATTAGGTAGGAAGCTTAGGAGGCAGTGACTTTATATTAGTGAGTGAGAAACAATTTGGAAAAAGAGGGTGAGAATGATTTTACAACTTGAAGAATATAATTCATGTCCCTGAATTGTACATGTGGAAATTGTTGAGTTAGGATATGGTTTACTGTGTATATTTTCAACAACACATAAATAAAATGAAATCAATTATTTTTAAAATGTTGTCACAGAGGAAGTTCTTTTTATTCCAGAATCAAAAGAATGTTTAATATTAGAGAATAAGTTAATAAAAACCAGCATAATAATAATTCATATAAAAAGTTATCACCCCAATAAAACAAAATCAGAAAAGTTAAACAAACCATATGTCTTAGGCTGGGTTCTCTAGAGAATTAAAACCAATGAAGCATATATATATATAATCTCAAGTAAATATCTTTCAGTGTTGTAGAAGTTGGGAAGTCACAAGTCCATAAAGACAGGCATCAGAGAAGATACATCCCCTGACTCAAGTAGCTACAGGAAGTGACAAACCCAAGATCAGCAGGCACTATGGCAGGCTGCTAGCTTGAGTCCCAAGAACCATAGGTCAGATAATGACAAACAGGATGCAAGATCAAGAGCAAGAAAAGGCCAGTAAGCTTTGCCAAAATGCACATATATATTAGATGTAGAGCACACACACAAGGAAGCTCCCTTTACAACTGATTAGCTAATCATATCAGATAACATAATGGAGATGATTACAGCATTACATAGCTGCCAAACTGTTGTTGTTGTTAGATGCCGTCAAGTCGATTCTGACTCATAGAGACCTTAAGTGGAACAGAATGAAACACTGCTGGGTCCTGAAGCATCTTCACAATGCACAGTCCTCTTGATCCATGTACAGATTCCTCATGAGCACAATTAAGTGTTCCAAATTTCCATTCCCCATAATTTTATCCATAATGTGTTCTGATCCACACAGTCAAATGCCTTTGCAGAGTCAGTAAAACACAAGTAAACGTCTTTCTTGTGTTCTTTGCTTTTAGCCAGGATTCATCTGACATCAGCAATCGTATACCTGGCTCCACATCCTCTTCTAAATCCAGCTTGAAGGTCTGGCAGTTCCCTTTCTGCAGCAGCTTTTGAATGATCTTCAGCCAAATTTTCTTGCATGTGATATTAATGATAATTGTTCATTAATTTCCAAATTCGGTTAGGTCACCTTTCTTGGAAATAGGCAAAAATATGGATCTCTTCCAGTTGGTTGGCAAAGTAGTGTCTTCCAAATTTCTTGGCATAGATGAGTGAGCACTTGCAGTGCTGCATCCATTTTTTGAAACATCTCAATTTGTATTCCATCAATTCCCAGAACCCTGGTTTTTTGCCAGTATCTTCAGTGCAGCTTGGAGTTCTTTCTTCAGCCCCATTGGTTACTGATCATATCTTACCTTCTGAAATGGTTGAACATTGACCAATTCTTTTTGGTGTAGTGACTCTGTGCATTCCTTGAATCATCTTTCACTGCTTCCTGTTGTTTAATATTTTCCCTGTAGAATCTTTCACTATTGGAACTTGAGGTTTGAATTTTTTCTTCAGGTCTTTCAGCTTGAGAAATGCTGAATGTGTTTTGGAGCATAGACACAAAAATTCTCAACAAAATTCTAGCCAATAGAATTGAACAGCATATCAAAAAATAATACATGATACCAAGTGGGATTCATACCATGTGCACAGGGATAGTTCAACATTAGATAATCAATCAGTGTAATCCACCACATGATCATATCTATCAACAGATAAAAGGCATTTGACAAAGTCCATCACCCATTCCTGATAAAACCTCTCAGCACAATAAGAACAAAAGGGAAATTCCTAGATATAATAAAAGACAATAGCATTCTAATCCTTCTAATAAGAGAGAAACTGAAAACATTCCTTTTGAGAACATAAACCAGACAACGATCCGCTAGATCACCACTTGTATTTAATATCATGCTGGAAGTCCTAGCTAGAGCAACAAGGCAAGAAAAAGAAATAAAACACATACAAATTGGTAAAGAGGTAAAATTATCCCTATTTGCAGAAGATATGATCTTATACACAGAAAAGCCAAAAAAATCCACATGAAATTTGCTAGAACTAATAGAAGATTTCAGCAATGTGGTAGTACACAAGATCAACATACAAAAATCACTTGGAATACTCTACACCAACAACAACAAAAAAAGGAAATCACCAAACCAATACCATTTACAATAGCTCCCAATAAGATAAAGAACTTAGGAATAAATCTTACCAGAGATGTGAAAGACTTAGACAAAGAAAACTATAAAACACTACTGCAAGAAATAAAAAAAGAGCTATATAAGTGAAAAAATATACCATGCTCATGGATAGGAAGACTCAACATTGTGAAAATGTCAATACTATCCAAAGCTGTCTACAGATACAATGCAATCCCAATTCAAATTGCAACAGTATTATTTAATGAGATGGAGAAACAAATCACCAACTTTATGTGGAAAAGGAAGAGGCCTCGGATAAATAAAGGATTCCTGAAGAAGAGGAATAAATTGGGAGGCCTCATAAAAAAAAAAAAAAAGAACATAATAACAGTCAAGGTAGCCAAAACAGCCTGGTACTTGTAGAACAGTGGAACATAATTGTGAACCCAGATGTAAATCCATCCATGAGCAGTTGATGTTTGACAAAGATCCAAATTCCATTAAATGGGGAAAGGACAGTCTGTTTTACAAATAGTGCTGGCATAACTGGATGCCCATCTGTAAAAAAATGAAAAAAGATCCATACCTCACACCATACACAAAATCTAACTGAAAATGGATCAAAGACCTAAACATAAAATCTAAAATGGTAAAGAACATGGAAGAAAAAATAGGGACAATGCTAAGGGCTCTAATATGTGATATAAATAGTACACAAATGATAGCTAACAATGTATAAACACCTGAAAAGAAACTAGATAACTGAGAGCTCCTAAAAATTAGACACACTATCAAAAGACTTCAACAAAAGTGTAAAAAGAGGGAGGTGGGGCCAAGCTAGCAGAGTAGTGAAACCCTTCCTGTGGTCACTCTTACAACAAAGACCCCCCTCCCCGAAAAAGTGAATCAATTATATATGATAATCTAGGAGCACAGATCATCAAAGACAAAATTAAGAAATCCAACTGAGCAGCAGGGGGAAGGAGAGATGGCTCAGAAGCAGTGAAGAGTTCCCAGACCTGACCTGGCCAGCAGTGGCACCCTGCAGGGTGGATCAGCTGGCATTAGCAGTGAGGTAAGCGGTGGCACTTGGGATGCATTTACTACATTGGGAGAGACTGAGAGGTGGAGAGTATGCTCAAACCTCCAGAACCAGTGAGAAACTGCATTCATCTAATGTACCACGCAGATCCAAAAAAAAAAAAAAAAAAAAAAAAACCCTTTGGGGAGTATTTCTCTCCCATTTACCTGCTCCCTTCTTGTGCTGCTCTGGTTCCAGATTGCTTCAGCTATTGCTGCGCATCCTGGGCTGGAAGTAAAAAAAAAAAAGGAAGTAGGACCCATCATGTATCCCCAGCCACTCTCTTGACTTTGGAGAGGGAGCAAATTAACAAACAGGGAAAAATAATCTGCCAGCTCTCCTAAACCAGAATCTCAGGGCAGGCACAGGCCCTTTGCCTGGGCATGGGCATAAGGGGTCCACAGGCTTTGAATCCCTTCCACCCCTACATACACCTGTGTGGGCCAGTTTCAACATGATAGGCCCTCATTAGCACAGTATAACAGGGTACATACCTGAAGTCTATTTTCATCTGTATCTGCTACAAGTATCAGTGGCAGATTTGTGACATTTGACACCACTCTACCCATTAAGCAGGGCCCACATCAGGGGCCTGAAGACTGGTGGCTCCACCAACACCAACAGGCCACTCATGACAGGGGCCCAAGAATAATCCACAGTCCCTACAGCCAATGGCATTGGATGCCCATAGCCTGGCTACAAAACCCATCTACCAACCAATTCTAGGGAATAGGTACATGCCTTCCACCCAGACACTCAGGGGCCACAGTCAGCCTCCTGCCTTGATCAGGTCATGACCTCCTACTGCAGCCAGATACCTGCGCCTACTCCAGTGATTCCTTCCTGTCTAGGACTGTAGGTGAGAGCCTGGACCACACACTCAGTGACCGATGACCTGGACACCAGAACTGAATCCACAAAAGAAATGTAAATGGACTGTTGGGCTCACATACCTAGTAACAGCTCTAGCTACCTAGACACAGAACATGAGAGATTCAAAGACTCCAGTAATCAAACTAGGTCATGTGACCAACCTGTATCAACATATATAAAAAAAAAATCCAAGAAGCTAGGACACAGCAAACAAACATAAAATAAATAAGTATAGTTACTTATTGATTCCTCAGAGGCAACAATCAATATCAAATCCCATAAAGAGACATGCCATGACAGCTTCAGCAAACCACCAAAACAAAGAATCAAGAAACCTTCCAAAGGAAGATAACTCCTTGGAATTACCAGAAGTATAATTCAAAAGACAAATATACAGAACTCTTCAAGAGATGAGGCAAAATGCAGAACAAGCCAAGGAACACACAAATAGGGGAACTTAAGAAGGTTATGCAAGGGCATAATGCAAATTTAACAGGCTGCAAGAATCTATAGTCAGGCAGCAAACAGAAATCCAAAAGATTAACAACAAAATTTCATAGGAACAGAATCGAGACAACAAGAGTCAGAATTAATGCGACTGAAGATAAAACACTTGACACCAACTTATTTGTGGAAAACTCAGATAAAAGAATGAAAAAAAAAAAAGAGGGAGAAGAAGAAGAAATGCTAAGAATTATGTTGGACTCTATTAAGAGAAATAATCCGAGTGATTGGAGTACCAGAACAGGGGTGGGAGGGATAACAGAGAATACAGAAAGAATTGTTGAAGATTTGTTGGCAGAAAACTTCTCTGATATCATAAAAGATGAGAAGATATCTATCAAAGAAGCTCATGGAACTCCACACAAGGTTGATGTCAAAAGAAAGTCAGCAGGACATACTATAATCAAACTAGCCAAAACCAAAGAGAGAATTTTAAGAGCAACTAGGCAAAAGTCACCTACATAGGAGAGTCAATACGACCAGGATCTGACTATTCAGTAGAAACCGTGCAGGCAAGAAGGCAATGGGATGACATATATAAAGCCTTGAAGGAAAAAAAAACTGCCAACCAAGAACTGCCTGGCAGACATGATGGCAAAATTAGGGCATTTCCAGATAAACAGAAGTTTAGGGAATTTGTAAAAACCAAACCAAAATTAGAAGAAATGCTAAAGGAAGTCCTTCAGTTTGAAAAATCAATAACATCAGATAACAACCCAAGACTAGAACACAGGACAGAACAACCAGATATCACAAAAATAAATTAAAGCTAGAGCACTGAAAATAGGGAAGCAGAGAGGTCAATATGTAAAAGATGACAACACCAAAACAAGAGAGACTAAATAATGTACTTATAGAACTTTCATATGGAGAGGAAGTCAAGGCCATATCAAGAAATAACAGGTTGCTTTAAAGAAAAATAGGGGTAAATATTAAGGTAACCGCAAAGGAAACTAACAATTCGTGACATCGAATTAAAAAAAAGACAGGTATATAAATTGAAAAACATACTTTGCTCATAGATAAGAAGACTCAACATTGTGAAAATGCCAATTCTACTCAAAGTGGTCTACAGATACAATGCAATCTCAATCCAAATTCCGAGGAAATTTTTTTAATGAGATAGAGAAACAAATCACCAAATTCATATGGGAAAGGGAACGGCCTCTGATAAGTAAAGCATTAAAAAAAAGCATTACTGAAGAAAAATAACAAAGTGAGAGGCCTCACACTACCTGATTTTTAGAACCTATTACACCAAAAAAAAATTTTTTTTTTATTATACCTCCACCATAGTCAAAACAGCCTGGTACCGGTATAACAACAGGTACATGGACTACTGGAACAGAATTTAGAATACAGAACTAAATTCATCCACCTATGAGCAGCTGATATTTGAAAAAGAACCAAAGTCCATTAAATAGGGAAAAAAACAGTCTCTATAACAAATGGTGCTGGCATAACTGGATATTCATATGCAAAAAAAAAAGAAAAAGAAAAAATGAAACAAGACCCATACCTCACACTGTGCACAAAATCTAACTCAAAATGGATCAAAGACCTAAATATAAAATCTAAAATGTTAAAGATCATGGTAGAAAAATAGGGACAACGCTAGGAGGCTTAATACATAAACACAATGGCATAAACAGAATACAAAATACAACTAACAATGCAGAAATACCAGAAAAGAAACTAGATAACTGGGAGCTACTAAAAATCAAACACTTATGCTCATCAAAAGACTTCACTAAAAGAGTAAAAAGACAACCTACAGACTGGGAAAAAACTTTTGGCTACGACATACTCAGTCAGGATCTGATCTCTAATATCTATAAGGTAAGGCAAAACTTCAACCACAGGAAGACAAATGACCCAATTCAAAAATGGGTAAAAGATAAGAACAGGTACTTCACCAAAGAAGACATTTGGGCAGCTAACAGATATGTGAGGAAATGCTCAGGATCATTAGCCATTAAAAAAAAGAGAAACACAAATCAAAAGTGCAAAGAGATATAATCTCTCTCCAACGAGGCTAGCGTTAATACAAAAAAACACAAAACAATAAATGTTGGAGAGGTTGTGGTGAGACTGGAACACTTATACACTGCTGTTGGGACTGTAAAATGGTAAACCACTTTGGAAATTGATTTGGTGCTTCCTTAAAAAGCTAGAATTAGACGTACCCTATGAGGCAGTAATCCCACTCCTTGGAATATATCCTAGAGAAATAAGAGCCGTCACATGAATAGATATATGCACACTCATGTTCATTACAGCACTGTTCACAGTAGCAAAAAGATGGAAACAACCCAGGTGACCATCAGTGGACCAATGGATAAACAAATTTTGGTATATTCACACAATGGAATATTATGCAGCAATAAAGAACAGTGACGAATCCTTGAAACATAACATGGATGAATCTGGAAGGCATCATGCTGAGTGAAATTAGTCAGTTGCAAAAAGACAGATATTGTATGAGACCACTAGTATAAGAACTCAAGAAAAGCTTTAAACAGAAGAAAAGAATCTTTGATGGTTATGAGGGTGGGGAGAGAGAGAGAGGGGTATTCATTAACTAGATAGTGGATAAGAATTACCTTAGGTAAAGGGAAGGGCAACTCACCATACAGAGGAAGTCAGTGGCACAGGATTAAACCAAAAGCTAAGAAGTTTGCTGAGCACAACCAAACACTTTGAGGGACAGTGTGGCAGTGGCAGAGGTCTAGGTACTATGGTCTCAGGGGACATCTAGTCAATTGGCATAACAAAATATATTAAGAAAATGTTCCTCATCCCACTTTGGTGAGTCATATCTGGGTCTTAAAAGCTATCAGGTGGCCATCTAAGATGTATCAATTGATCTCAACCTACCTGGAGCAAAGGAGAAGGAAGAACACCAAAGACAAGAAAAATATTAGCCCAAGAGACAAAACGGGCCACATAAGCAAGAGACTCCATCAGCCTGACACCAGAAGAACTAGGCTGTGCCTGGCTACCACCAATGACCACCCTGAAAGGGAACACAACAGAGAGTCCTTGACGGAGCAGGAGAAAAGTGGGGTGCAACACTCAAATTCTAGAAAAAAGGGTCTGACTGAGATTGGAAGAACCCCAGAAGATATGGCCCCCAGACTGTCTGTTAACCAGAGCTGAAACCATTCCAGAAACCAACACTTCAGACAAAGAATAGGCTGAACTATAAGACATAAAATGATACTGGTGAAGAGTGTGTTTCTTAGTTCGGCTCCTGTGACATGAGAAGGCAGAAAGGGATAGGAGCTGGGTGAATGGACACAGGAAATCTGGGGTGGAAAAGATGAATGTGCGGTCACATTACAGGGATAGCAACTAGGGTCACATAACAATGTGTGTATAAATTTTTGTAGGAGAAACTAACTTGACCTGTAAACTTTCAGCTAAAGCACCAAAAAAAGAATAAAAAGAGAACCTTGAAAAAATTTTAATTACAGCCTATCTGACAAGGGTCTAATCTCTAAAATCTACAAAATAACATCTCAATAAAAAAGGCAAATAGTCCAAGTAAAATATAGGCAAAGGACATGAACAAACACTTCACCAAAGAACACATTCAAGAGGCTAAGGGACATGTGAGGAAATGTTCATGATCATTAATCAAACAAAACCCATTGCTGTCAAGTCGATTCCAACTCATAGCAACCTTACAGAACAAAGAAGACCTGCCCCATAGGATTTCCAAGAAAGGCTGGTGGGTTGAAAGTGCTGACCTTTTGATTAGCAGCTGAGCTCTTACCCACTATGCCACTAGGTTCCCATTAGCTTGCAAATCGAAACTATAATGAGATACCATCTCGCCCCAACAATACTGCCACTAATTCAAAAAACACAAAATAACAAATGTTGGAGAGGTTGTGGGATGACTGGAACTCTTATGCACTGCTGGTGGGAATGTCAAATGGTACTTGGAAAACAATATGGCACTTCCTTAAAAGGCTAGAAATAGAAATACAATATGATCTAGCAATCCCACTCCTAGGAGTATATCCTAGAGAAATAAAAGCCATCACAGGAATAGATATATCCACATCCAAGTTCATTGCAGCACTATTCACAATAGTAAAAAGATAGAAAGAGCCTAAATGCCCATCACCAGATGAATTGGTAAACAAATATGATACATACATACAATGGAATACTACACAATGGTAAAGAATAATGATGAATCCATGAAACATCTCACATGAATGAACTTTTAGGGCATTATGTTGAGTGAAAAAAGTCAGTCATGAAAGGGCAAATATTGTATGAGACCACTATTATAAGAACTCAGAAAAAGGTTTACACACAGGGAAAAAAAAAATCATTTGATGATTATGAGGTTGGGAGGAGAGAAGGGGAAATCACTAGATAGTAGGTGTCATGGATTGAATTATGTCCCCCCAAAAATGTGTGTATCAACTTGGTTAGGTCATGATTCCCAGTATTCTGTTGTTGTCCTCCATTTTGTGATTGTAATTTTATGTTAAAGAGGATTAGGGTGGGATTGTAACACACTTACTAGTTCATATCCCTGATCCAATGTAAAAGGGGTTTCCCTGGGGTGTGGCCTGTGCCACTTTTACCTCTCAAGAGATAAAAGGGAAGGGAAGCTAGCAGACATGGCGGAATCCACAAATGGCTCAGTAGAACAAGGGAAATTTCTCAACATAATCAAGGGCATATATCCTGAACCAACAGCCAACATCATACTCAATGAAGAAAGACTGAGAGCCTTTCCCTTGAGAAGAGGAACAAGAAAAGTATGCCCATTATAACCACTCTTATTCAATATTTTACTGAAATGGAAAAACTAATAAACAACTTCACATGGAAAGGAAGGAAATCCCAAGTAGCCAAACGATATCGAAGAACAGGAACAAAGCAGAGGGCTTACACTCCCCGAAATGAAAACATATTATGCAGCCACTGTAGCCAAAACACATATGCCGATGGAATAGAACTGAGAACTCAGAAATAAATCCAACCATCTACAGACAACTCATTTTCGACAAGAGTTCAAAGTCCATTCAACAGGGCAGAAGCAGTATCTTTAATAAATGGTGCTGGAAAAACTGGATATCCACTTGCAGCATACAAGATCCATACCTCACACCATACATAAAAACCAACTAAAAATCTGTCAAAGACGTAAATGTGGAACCTAGAGCTCTAAAATCGCTGGAAGAAAACTATGGGACCTAATCTTTTCTAAAAATAGGATAAAAACATAACAACTAATGCACTGGATAAGAAGACAAAATAGATAAATGAGACCTCATAACTTATGCTCATCGAAAGATATTATCAAATCAGCTAAAAAAAAAAAAACCTACACACTGGGAAAAAAATCTTCAGAAATGACATACCCAATAAGAATCTAAACTATAAAATTTATAGAAAAATTTAACAACTCAACAACAAAAAGACAAACAACCTATATAAAATCAGTAAAGGACATGAACAGAAACTTCACCAAAGATGACACCCAAACAGCCACCAAACACATGAAAAGATGCTCACTATCATTAGCCATTAAAACCCGTTAACCAAACCCATTGCCATCGAGTGGATTCCGACTCATAGAACCCTGTAGGACAGAGTAGTTCTGCCCCGTAGGGTTTCGAAGGAGCAGCTGGTGGATTTGAACTGCCGACCTTTTGGTTAGCAGTCGAGCTCTTAACCACTGTGCCACCAGGGCTCCACATACACACTCACAATGTATTTATGTATGTGTGTGTATATATGTGTGTATATGTATATACACACACATACATATACATACACATACACATACACACACACACACACACCCCAAACCAAAACCAAACCCAGTGCTATCGAGTTGATTCCGACTCATAGCGACCCTATAGGACAGAGTAGAACTGCTCCATAGAGTTTCCAAGGAGCGCCTGGTGGATTCAAACTGCCGACTCTTTGATTAGCAGCCCTGTCACTTAACCACTACACCACCAGGGTTTGCCACACACACACACACACATAAACACACACACATATAGAGAGAGAGAGAGAGAAGCCCTGGTGTCACCAGGCTATACACACATGCACTCACATGTATATCTATGTATGTGTATATATGTGTACATTAAACTAAAAAACAAACTCATTGCTATAGAGTTGATCCCAACTCATGGCAACTCTATAAAACGGAGTAAAACTGCCCCGTAGGGTTTCCAAAGAGCACCTGGTGGATTCAAACTGCCAACATTTTGGTTAGCAGCTGAGCTCTTAACCAGTACACCACCAGAGTTTCCATCTATATATGTGTTGGAGCCCTGGTGGTGTAGTGCCATATGGCACTATCTGTTGCCATCAAGTCAATTCTGACTTATAGGTGAAAATCAAAACTACAATCACATACCATCTCACCCCAGCTAAATTGCAATGATTTTTTAAAAAGAAAAAGGTAATAACAAATATCAGCAAGGATTGGATTGGAATGCTTATCCGTTGTTGATGGGGCCTTAAAATGGTGCAACCACTATGAAAAACGGTATGGTGCTTCCTCAAAAAGCCAGCAATTCCATCCTTAGGTATATACCCTAGAGCCATAAAAGTAATGACATGAATAAACATATGCATACGTATGCTCACTGCAGCTTTTTTCAAAATAGCAAAAAATAGAAACAACCAAAGTGGTCAGCAAAGGATTAATGGAAAGCAAAACGTGGTACATACATTCAATGGAATAATATGTAACCATAAAAAGCAATGATGAGTCTGCAAAACATATCATAATATGGATGGACCTGGAGGGTATAAACTGGTGGCGCAGTGTTTAAGTGCTACAGCTGCTAATCAAAGGGTTGGCAGTTCAAATCCACCAGGCGCTCCTTGGAAACTCTATGGGACAGTTCTACTCTGTCTATAGGGTCGCTACGAGTCAGAATCGACTAGGCAGCACTGGGTTTTTGGAGGATATGATGCTAAATGAAATAACTCAAGCACATAAGGACAAATTTTGTATGATTCATCTTTTATAAGAAGACAAGAATAGGCGTATATAAAGAGACCAACGCTCCTTAGTGGTTACTAGGGGGAGGAGGGAGAGGAGGGGGAAGCACACTCTACATAGAAGATACTTGTCGATGGGAAAAGTACCACCGAATGTGGGGATAGTGAACACACAGCATGACCAAAGTAAAAGATGTTGCTGAGAAGCGATCATTAGAAAAGGATGCCTATATTAGACTACTTGACATATATAAGAGGGCAACAGCTCCAAGACCAAAAAATGAGTCTAGGATTATATATGGATGAGTTATAGTCATACATACACAGATAGTTATAGCTGTATACATATGTGAGAACAGATAGAACTATCTTTGTTGCTGTTGTTAGGTGCCATCCAGGTGGTTCTGACTCACAGCAACCCTATGTACAACAGAATGAAACACTACCAGTCCTACACCATGTGCACAATCCTTATTATGCTTTGCATTGTTTACATTGCATTATTTACATTATTGCAGCCTCTGTGTCAGTCTATCTTCTTGAGGGTCTACCTTTTTTCCGCTGACCCTGTACTTTACCAAGCGTGATGTCCTTCTCCAGGGGCTGATCTCTCCCGACAACATGTACAAAGTATGTAAAAGGTAGTCTCGCCATCCTTGCTTCTAAGGAGCATTCTGGTTGTACTTGTTCAGAGACAGATTTGTTCATTCTTTTGGCAGTCCATGGTATATTCAATATTCTTCACCAACACCACAATTCAAAGGCGTCAATTTTTCTTCTGTCTTCCTTATTCATTGTCCAGATTTCCCATGCATATGATGTGGTTGAAAGTACCATGGCTTGGGTCAGGCGCACCTTAATCTTCAAGGTGGCATCTTCACTTTTCAATAATTTAAAGGGGTCTTTTGCAGCTGATTTGCCAAATGCAAAGCATCTTTTGATTTCTTGACTGCTGCTTCCATGGCTGTTGATTGTGGATCCAAGTAAAATGAAATCCTTGACAAATTCAATCTTTTCTCCATTTATCATGATGTTGCTCATTGGTCCAGTTGTGAGGATTTTTGTTTTCTTTATGTTGAGGTGTAATCCATACTGAAGGCTGTGGTCTTTGATCTTCACCAGTAAGTACTTCAAATCCTCTTCACTTTCAGCAAGCGAGGTTGTGTCATCTGCACAACAAAGATTGTTAATAAGTCTTCCTCCAATCCTGATGCCCCGTTCTTCTTTATATAGTCCAGCTTCTTGTATTATTTGCTCAGCATACAGACTGAATAAGTGTGGTGAAAGGATATATCCCTGATGCACACTTTTTCTGACTTTAAACCACACAGTAGCCCCTTGTTCTGTCCGAACAACTGCCTCTTGATCTATGTAAAGGTTCCTCATGAGCACGATTAAGTGTTCTGGAATTCCCATTTTTCTCAATGTTATCCATAATTTGTTAAGATCCACACAGTCAAATGCTTTTAAGTAGTCAATAAAACACAAGTAAACGTCTTACTGGTACTCTCTGCTTTCAGCTAAGATCCATGTGACATCAGGAATGACATCCCTGGTTCCACGTCCTCTTCAGAGTCTGACCTAAATACCTGGTAGTTCCCTGTGGATAAATTGCTGCAGTTGCTTTTGAATGATCCTCAGCAAAATCCTACTCGCATGTGATATCAAAGATACTGTTTGATTCTTTGGATCACCTTTCTTGGGAATAGGCATAAATGTGGGTCTCTTCCAGTCAGTTGGCTAGGTAGCTGTCTTCCAAATTTCTTGGCATAGACGAGTGAGCACTTCCAGTGCTGCATCCCTTTATTGGGACATCTCAATAGATATTCTGTCAGTTCCCGGAGCCTGGAGAAAAACAATCTCCAATGCCTTCAGTGCAGCTTGGCCTTCTTCCTTCAGTACCATGGGTTCCTGATCATACGCTACCTCTTGAAGTGGTTGAATATTGACCAATTCTTTTTGGTGTAAGGACCGTGTGTATTCCTTCCATCTTCTTTTGATGCTTCCTGCGTCATTTAGTATTTTCCCCGTAGAAGCCTTCACTATTACAACTGGAGGTTTGAATTTTTTCCTCAGTTCTTTCAGTTTGAGAAATGCTGAGCCTGTTCTTCTCTTTTAGTTTTCTATCTCCAGCTCTTTGCACATGTCATAATACTTTACTTTCTCTTCTTGAGCCACCTTTTGAAATCTTCTGTTCAGTTTTTTACTTCATCATTTCTTCCTTTTGCTTTAGCTACTCTACGTCCTGTCTTTTTAATGACCTCTTGTTTTCTTCATGTATGATGCCCTTGATGTCATTCCACAACTCGTCTGGTCTTCAGTCATTAGTGTTCAAAGCGTCAAATCTATTCTTAAGGTGGCCTCTAAATTCAGGTGGAATGTACTCAAGGTCACACTTTAGCTCTCTTGGAACTGTTCTAATATTCTCCAGTTTCAACTTGAACTTGCATATGAGCAATTGATGGTCTGTTCTGCAGTCAGCCCCTGGCCTTTTTCTGACTGATGATATTGAACTTTTCCATCATCTCTTTCCACAGATGTAGTCAATTTGATTCCTGTGTATTCCATCTGGTGAGGTCCATGTATATAGTCATCTTATATGTTGGTGAAAAAAGGTATTTGTGATCTCCGGCATTGTTTCTATCACTGAGGCCATATTTTCTAAGTACTGACCCTTTGTCTTTGTTTCCAACTTTCACATTCCAATGACCAGTAATTATAAATGCATTCTGATTGCATATTTGATTAATTTCAGACTGCATAAGTTGGTAGATATCTTCATCTTTGACCTTAGTGCTTGGTGCTTAAATTTGAATAATAGTCATATTAAGTGGTCTTCCTTGTATGTGTATGGACATTATCCTATCACCGACAGCGTTGTACTTCAGGGTAGACCTTGAAATGTTCTTTTTGATGATGAACACAATACCATTCCTCTTCAAGTTGTCATTCTCAGCATAGTAGACTATGTGATTGTCTGATTCAAAATGGCCAACACCTGTCCATTTCAGCTCACTAATGCCTAGGATATTAATGTTTATGCATTCTACTTCATTTTTGACAATTTCCAATTTTCCTAGATTTATACTTTGTACATTCCAGGTTCCTGTTATTATTGGATTTTTGCAGCTGTTTCTTCTTATTTTGAGTTGTGCCACATCAGCAAATGAAGGTCATGAAAGCTTGACTCCATCTGTGTCATTCAGATCGACTCTACTTTGAGGAGTCAGGTTTTTCCCAGTCATTTTTTGAGTGCCTTCCAACAAAACTCAAATTCTTAAAACAGTGCATACTAACTGGACCACCTGAGACCAGGGGGCACCCTGAGACTATTGCCTTGAGACACTCTTTAAACATTGAACCAAAACTATCCCCTGAGATCAACTTTTAGTAGAAAAGCAGAGCGACACACAAAAATAAAGGATATTACCAGTTAGTGGGTGCTCTACTAAAAACAAACAAAACAAAACCTCTGTGTTATCCAAAGGCCAACATTTCCCCTATAAAATGTTCATTCCACAGATGTACTGTGTTTCTGTTTAAGTAATATGTATTGGATATTAAGGCATGTTCTGTTGATGGAAGGAACTGGAAATCCGGTGAAAAGGGATCCATTGGGAGCAAAAAGGTACAGAAAAAGAAAAAAAATGTGGAACTTGGGGTCCTAGCTGAGGCTTAACAAACTGAATTTTCTTTTGAGAGTGAGAAAAAAAAAAGAATAACATATCAGTTGCTGTTGAGTCAATTATGCTTTTTTTTTTTTTTTTTAGTCAAACTGTTCCATAGGGTTTTCTTGACTGTACTATTTACTGAAGCAGATCTCCAGGCCTTCTTCCACAGAGCCACTGGATGGGTTCAAACTATGGTTAATATTCAAGGACAAACTGTTTATCCCACAGATACCTCGAGAGTACGGCTAAGAAAATTTCATTTAGAAAGAATGTATGAGTGACTCTCACTTGAGTTTCTGTCTGAGGACCAGATTAGGGAATTTGGCATTAGACAGGGGGAGGGCAGGTGAGGAAAACAGAAGCCACAGTAGCTGTAGAAGCAGAGGTTACATACCCAGAGGGAAGAAGAGCACATGACCCCTCTGAGATTAAACGTGGCTTCTGTTTGGGCATGAAGGTCACTGTCCCCAGAACCAGCTGACAAGCATGGCAAACCTAACTTCTTCAATCACCATAAGTAGTTACATAAAATACTGTATTAGGAGCATTATCATCTAGTTTTTCCTAAAGTCTTTAACAATTATCATGCACTTCTTCAACTTAGAAAGAGGCTTGGCACTGAAGATGGTGTTAGATATAGGAGCTGTCTGGAGAATTTAGGGTGTAAGTGGTCACTGTGTTTTAGGATCTATTTTGTTTAAGTTCAGAGGCATGGGTAATAGCAGCTACCTTGTGACACGTGCAGGAAAAATAAAACATTAAAAAAAAACTGGCAAAAAGTTGGTGCTAGATAAATGTTGCTCCCTTTATTCCTTCCCTTTAGGGTTTAGAGTTTCTAAGAACATGAAACCCAAACTAGGAGACAACTGGTTAACTGACTTCAGTTTGGGTGAAAATCTTGACTGACTCTGCCTGAAAGAAGGATATGGTCCACAATGGGAAAATGCATTTTGGAAAAAGCACAAACATATTTCTGGACAGACCCTGTCTTATCTCAGTTCAAGAAGAGAATTTAGCACACTGGAGGGCTGGTTCAGCTGGGTTTCTTTCTCAGCCAATGCCCATATCATATAGAGCTTTTGAGCCTTCTCTGACTCCCCCTTAAAATGGGAGGTATTGAGCCACTCTCTTCCTACCTTCACTTTCCATCAGCAAACAGAATTTCATGTTGAGGGAAGCTAGGAGACTTCAGAAATGACAACATGTTTGAAAGAGATTAATCTGAACTGCAATGTTTTGTGAAAATCCACTTACCTGAGACATTCAGAATTTATCTGTCTCTAAAACTTAAAAAGATAAATTCTGAATGTCCCAGTTAGATGGATTTTCACAAAGATTTGCAATGGTTTAAATGCAATGGTTATATTTCAGAATTTATCCATGTCTAAAACTTAAATCCACCACTAGTCTGTCATTTTGTCATACTGTGGTGGCTTGTTTGTTGTTGTGATGCTGGAAGCAATGTTATCGATATTTCAAATACTAGCAGGGCTACCCATGGTGGACAGGTTTCAGCAGAATTTCCAGGCTAATACTGACTAGGAAGAATGACCTGACAGGCTATATCTGAAAAAACTGGCCAGTGAAAACCTTATGAATAGCAGTTGAACATTGTCTGATACAGTGCCTGAAGATGAGTCCTTCAGATTAGAAGGCACTAAACATCAGGGCCAAAGACGAAGAAATTAAAGATTTTTACCAACTTCTGCAGTCTGAAATTGGTCAAGCATGCGATCAAGATGCATTGATAATTATTGGTCTTTGAAATGTTAAGGTTGGAAACAAAAAAGAAGGATTGGTAGCTGGAAAATACAGCCTTAGTGATAGAAATGACACCAGAGATTGCATGATAGAATTTTGCAAGGCCAATGCAAATACCTTTTTTCGGCAATATAAACAGTGACTATACATGTGGACCTCACCAGATGGAATAGATAGGAATAACATAGACTACATCTGTGGAAAGAGATGATGAAGAAGCTCAATATTATGAATCAGGACAAGGCCAGGTGCCAACCAGTGAACAGAGCAACAACTGCTCTTATGCAAGTTCAATTAGAAGTTGAAGAAAATTAAAACACATCTATGAGAGCCAAAATCTGACCTGAGTATATCCCACTCAAATTTAGAGACAGGCTCAGGAATAGATTTGATTCTTTGAACACTAATGCCCTAAGACCAGAGGAGTTGTGGGATGACATCAAGGACATTATACATGAAGAAAGCAAGAGGTAATTAAAGAGACAGGAAAGAGAGAAAAAAACAAAATGGATGTCAGAACAAGACTCTGAAAGTTGCCCTTGATCGTAGAGTAGCTAAGGCAAAAGGGGGAAATAATGAAGTAAAAGAGCTGAATGGAAAATTTCAAAGGGCAGCACGAGAAGGCAAAGTATTATAATGAAATGTAGGAAAACCTGGAGATACAAAACCAAAAGAGAAGAACATGCTCAGCATTTATCAAGTTGAAAAAACTGAAGAAAAAAATTCAAGCCTAAAGTTGCAATATTGAAGGATTCTATAGGGAAAATATCGAACGATGTAGGAAGCATCAAAAAAAAAAAAAAAAAGACCTAAGCAGTACACAGAGTCATTGTACCAAAAAGAATTGGCCCACTTTCAACAATTTCAGGAGGTAGCATTTGATCAAGAGCTGATGGTACTGAAGGAAGAAGTCTAAGCTGCACTGAAGGCATTAGAGTAAAACAAGGCTCCAGGAATTGAACAAATACCAACTGGGACATTTCAACAAATGAATGCAGTACTGGAGATGCTCACTTGTCTGTACCAACAAATTTGGAGGACTAACTGGAAGAGATCCATATTTTTGCCCATTCCAAAAAAAGGTGATCCAACAGAATGTGGAAATTATGAGACAATATTGTTAATATCACACACAAGTAAAATTTTGCTGAAGGTCATTCAAAAGCTGTTGCAATGCCCCAAACTGGAAGGGAACTGCCAGAAATTCAGGCCAGATTCAGAAGAAGACATGGTATGATGTCAGATGAATCTTAGCTAAAAGCCAAAAATACCAGAAAGAAGTCCACCTGTGTTTTATTGACTATTCAAAGGCATTTGACTGTGTGGATCATAGCAAATTATGGATAACATTGTGAAGAATGGAAATTCCTGAACATTTAATTGTGCTCATGAGGAACCTGAACATAGAACAAGAAGCCATTGTTCAAATAGAACAAGGGGATACTGCATGGTTTAAAGTCAGGAAAGGTGTGTGTCAGGGTTGTATCCTTTCACCATACCTATTCAATCTGTATGCTGAGCAAATAATCTGAGAAGATAGACTGTATGAACAAGAACAGGGCATCAGGATTGGAAAAAGATTCATTAAAAATCAGCTATATGCAGAAAACATCACCTTGCTTGCTACAAGTAAAGAGGACTTGAAGCACTTACTGCTGAAGATCAAAGACTATAGCCATCAGTTTGGATTTCACCTCAACATAAAGGAAACAAAAATCCTCACAACGGGACCAATAAGCGACATCACGATAAATGAAGAAAAGATTGAAGTTGTCAAGGATTTCATTTTATTTGAATTCACAATCAACACCAATGGAAGCAGGATTCAAGAAATTAAGTGACTTATTGCGTAATTGGGCAAATCTGCTGCAATAGACCTCTTTCAAGCGTTGTGTTAAAAAGCAAAGATGTCACCTTGAAGACTAAGTATGCCTGACCCAAGCCATGGTATTTTCTATCACCTCATACGCATGTGAAAGCTGGACAATGAATAAAGGAGACTGAAGAAGAATCGATGCCTTTTAATTATGGTGTTGGCGAAGAATAGTGACTATACCATAGACTGCTAGAAGAAGAAATAAATCTGTGTTGGAAGAAGCACAGTCAGAATGCTTCTTAAAAGCTAGACTTTGTTTCATGTATTTTGGACATGTTATCTGAGGGAAACAGTTCCTGGTAAAGTAGGTTAGTGAAAAGGAGGAAAACCGCCAAGGAAATGGATTGGCACAGTGGCTGCAACGATGGACTCAAATATAGCAATAATTGGGAAGATGGTGTTGGGCTGGGCCATGTTTCATTTTGTTGTACGTAGGGTCTGTATGAATCAGAAGAGACTAGATGGCCCCTAACAGCAACTATGACAAAATTTAAATTGTTTGAATCTGGGTTCACTTCACATCTATATTTCCATTTTCAAGGAAATTCCCATGCTCTCAAGCCTCTACAACTTCAAGCAAGACACTTAACCTGACTGAGCATCAGTCTTCAGGTTGGTAACCTTGTAGTAATGGTGCTGCTCTGCAGAGTTGCTGCAAGGATTTGCAGTGATATATACAATGTGTCTACCATGTTTTTACTATGATGCCAAGTTGTTACAACCACGTACACCCCAGTGAATCATCAATAACTGCAAATTCTTCTCCCCCTGGATTAAGCTGGATTAAAAACCATACAAAAACAAAAAACTAGTGGCTGGCTAACCCAAGGAAATCAAAGGAGAACTGTTCTCCATAGGGTTTTCAATGTTGATTTTTCAGAAGTAAATTGTCAGGCTACGTACATGTGACAATATCTAAATGTGTAATTATTTTGGTATTGAAATGAACTATTGTGCTAATTTATCTAGGCTTTTCTTATATACATCTGAATTGATTTCAGTCACAGTACTTGCCTGAGATATTTTTTAACTGCAATGACATATATATAAATATATGTATATAAAATACCAATGGTGGAAAATATCTTAACACTTATTCCAATGAATAAATTATATCATATAACAACTTAAGTTCCACAGACCAACAGAAAGTAAACATAGTCATTATATGGAAGTACTTGCAGTTTCTGCTCTAAACGTTTTTTGAACAGAGAAGAAAAACATAATACTAATATTAGAGAGAAAAATTCTGATAAATGAAAACTGATGGAGTATTTGAACATTAGGCCTAAGGCCTATATCTACGAAGACTGGACTCTGGAATACAAGAGGTTCTTTCTTTTCTTTTCCATTCTTTTCTCTCAGCATCCCTCTTACAGAGAATCTCAGGGACATTTGCACAAAAAGAGGAGTCATTGTATGGTGAAAACCACAAAACGCTGACGGAAAAAGTAAGAAAAAAATCATCTAAATAAAAAGGAGAAATACTGTGTTTATTGATGGGACAAGTTAGCTTAGAAATGGTGTCAATTCTCCACAAATTGATACACAGGTTTAAAGCAGTTTCTATGAAAATCCCAGCAAGTCTTTTTGTTCATGTTGACAAGCCTGTTTTAAAATGTACGTGGGAAGACAAAGTAACTAGAGTAGGTAAATCAATTCTTATTAGGAGGAATAATGTGGAATTCTAAGCCTTGTCGTATGCTTAGGTAGTTGTTCTCACATGATTTTGGCCTTCTTCCCTAGCTCATGCGTTTGTAATCTACGTGTTTCTCCCACATACCTCTCTGGAGTATCTGGTAACCAGTTCTAGTTGAGTTAGTTCCGACTCACGGAGGCCCCATGTGTGTCACAGTAGAACTATGCTCCACAGGGTTTTCAACGGTTGATGTTTTTCAGAAGTAGATTGCTAGGACATTCTTCCAATGAACATCTGGGTGGACTCCACTTGTACCTCTAACTTTTCAGTTAGCAGCCAAGTTCGTTAACCATTTGCACCACCCAGGGATTCCATCTTTCCAGCAGCCATGGGTTTATTTTGTTAGTAACTTTCCAGGTTCTGAGGTTGGAGTTAGATTATTGAGTTCAATATTTTCTAATTTAAGTACAATATGCTATAAATCTCCTTCTCAGCACTGCTTTAAGTGCGTCCCATAAATTTGGATATCTGCATTTTCTTTCTCATTCAGACAATGTATTTTTTATTTCCCTTCAGGCTTCCTATTTGACCCATGGAGTATTTAGAAGTGTGTTGTTTAGTTCCCAAGTGTTTGGGGATTTTCCTATTATCTTTCTGTTATTGATTTCTAGGTTGACTCCATTGTGGTTGAAAAAAACACTTTAATTCTTTCAGATCTGTTAAAGGTTAGGTTAGGACCCAGGATATGGTCTTTTTTGGTACATGTTCTATAGATACTTGGAAAAAAAAATGTGTATTCAGCTGTTGTTGAGTGGAGTGTCCTACGCGTATTGATCAGATCCTGTTGGCTGATGGTGTTGATGAGTTCAATATTCTTGGTGATTTTCAGTCTTGTTATTCTATTCATTGTTGAAAGATGAATGTTGAAGTCTCCAACTATAATCGTGGATTTCTCATTTTAATTCTGTCAGTGTTTGCTTCATATATTTTGCAGTTCTATTCTTTGGTTCGTTCACATTTAAGTTTGCTATGTCTCTTTGATCAATTGACTCTTTTACATTACACAAACCTCTTCTTTGCCTCTGGTAATTTAATTGACCTGAAGTTTTATGTTACTTGAATTTTTACATTATCTGAAAGCCCGTCTTCTTTTCTTATGATTAATGTTTGTGTGATTTCTATCTTCTTATTTTCAAAGTGGCGATATCGTTACATTTGAAGAGATTTTATTGTATACACCATATGGTTGGGTCATTTTTTTAATCTACTCTGATAATCTCAATTTTTAATGTAATTATTATATGCTAACTATTGTGTAGTTTTTGCTTCATGTGTCAAACATAATCCAGAAATTCAAAAGAAGAGAGAAATTCTATTGTATTTATCCACATTTTTGCTTACCATTTTTCTTCCGAAAATTACAAGTTTTCTTCTTTAATGATTTTCTTTCTTTTTAGAGAATATCTTTTAGCCATTCTTTTAGGGTAGATCTGGTGCTACAAATTCTCTTAGATTTCTGTAATTGGAGAATTTGACATTCCTTGTTCTTTTCTGGACGTTATTTTCAGTGTATACAGAATTCTGGACTGAAAGTTTTTTTTTTTTTTAATCAGTATTTGAAAACTATTATACCACCCCCTTCTTGCTGCATTGTTGCTTATGAAAAATCTACTGCAATTCAAGTAGTTTTCCCCCATAGGAATGGTGTCATTTCTTCCCCTACAGAAAAGGTGTCTTGCTGTTTTCAATATTTTTCATTTGTTTTTGGTTTTCATAAGATTGACTCTGATGAGTCTCGGTGTAGATTTCTTGGAGTTTATGCTGCTGAGTGTTTGCACAGTGTCTTAACCCTATAGGGTTATATCCTTTGTCAATTTTGGGACATTTCCAGCCATTATTTCTTTGAGTGCTTTTTCCACTTCACCCACTTTTGCCTCTCCTTTCTTCTCCTCTCTTTCTTCCTTTCTAAAATTCCAATAACATGAGTGTCAGATCATTTGTTATGATCACAGCTTCCTAAATTTCTTTTCTTTTTTTTTTTTTTTTGAGTTTACTTATTCTTTTTTGTTCAGATTAGGCAATTTCTAGTGTTCTGTCTTCAAGTTCACTTAATCTCTCTCTGTCCTCCTGATTATTCAATTGAGGCTACCGACTGAGTTTTATTTTGGTTATTGCACTTTCCTGTTCTAAAATTTCCATCTGGATCTTCTTTACACACACAATCATGCACTGAGTAATGACCATTCAGACAACGTCCAACTGCATATACATTGTCAGTGGACTGATATATATAGACTTCAGACATTTCGATCTAAGAATGGGGTGTAGTGGATTTAGGCATGTTCCTCTCAACAATCATGAGGACCCTCAAAAACAAAGAAAAAAATCTCCAAGCTGTTAAAGGATCAGGTCCACTGAAAGCTACAAGGCTAATGAAAATGTAAGAGGTTACCGATATCAGATAAGGAGAATTTGCTAATGATGTGGATTAAGGACCAAACACAAAAGTCAATCCCGCTCAGCAGGACAACAATCACTGCTAAGGCATGGAGCTTGTTTGAGATGCTTAAAGAAAAAGCAGGCCCAAACTACAATATTGAGTTTAGTGCCAGCTCTGAGTGGTTTCAAGTGCTTCAAAAAACATTTCCTGCAGCATAATGTGAAAGCGAGTGGTGAGTCTGCAAGTACTAATGCAAAGACAGCAGAAGAATTTGTTGAAACCTTAGATAAATTAAATGTGGAGGGAGGTTATTTGCCCCAGTAAATTTTTAATATCGACAAAACCTCCTTATTCTGGAATCAAATGCCTAAAAGGACCTTCATCCATAATATGGTGCTTGCAAAATGTCAACATCACATGATGTTCTATTTCACAGAATGTTTCATGGATGTTAAGCAACATCAAATAAATTTCTTTGCTGAGATTTCATATTTTTTCATGTGTTTCAAGCATGCTTACAATTGTTCCTTGAAGCATTTTTGTGGTATCTGATTTAAGTATTTGTCAGATAATATAGTGATATCTCTCTCATATCAGTATTCACATCTATTGCTTTATTTGCTCATTCACTCTGAGATCTTCCTGAGTCTTAGCATAATGAGTAATATTCTATTGAGATACGAGCATTTTAGGAATTATAGTACGTGTCCTTGGAACTTGTTTAAAGCTTCTGTTTTAGTTGACTTTCTCTGCCAACACTCCTGTACAGGGAGGTGAGAGGCTGACTCATTACTGCCAGGGTTAGATTTCCAGCTACTCACCTGGGCCTCAGGTAACTGCTGGATAGGGTTGGGAGTCTTAGATCCCTTGTAGGCCTCCAAAGATACTTTCCTCAATTAGAGGAGTGTGAGTAACTCATTACAGCTTCCCACAAGATTTCCACTGACACACAGAGGAGGGGAGTGGGATGGAGATGTCTCATTAACCCTGAGAAGGAGAGAAAGCCATGACTCTCCACTAGTCACCTCCATGGCATGAAGAGGGAGTGACACTTTGTTCCTGTCACATGGGGATGGAAGTCAAAGCTCCCAGCATGGTCTTCACTGTCTCCATGCGTGAAGGAAGTGGTGTGGAGGTCAAGAGGTCTGTTACCTTCTCCGGGGAAAAGAGTCCTAGATCCATAGTGAGCCTTCTCTGACATCATCCCTGCAGCATGTGAGGGCAGTGCTGAGATGCCTAATTATAGCCTTAAAAACAAAACAAAGAAACAAAAAAAGACAACCCATAACCAAAAAAAATCTTGTTGCCGTCGAGTCAATTTTGACTCACAGCAGCACTATAGGACAGAGTAGAACTGCCCCATAGGGTTTCCAAGGAGTGGCTGGTGGATTTGAACTGCTGACCTTTTGGTTAGCAGCCAAACACTTAACCATTGTATCACTAGGGCCCCAAGTATAGCCTTGGGAGGTGGAAATAATCTAGGATAGCCATTGGGCCTTGCTGGTGTAGGTAGTGATAGGGCCACAGGGTTTTTCTCCCCCCCCCCATGTAGTGTTTGGCTAGAGTGCAGCAATTATTCTGTCTCATTAGGCTTTCTCTTTTTTGGTCCTTTGTCTAGAGAGAGTAGGTTTTTATTGGGCTTTTCTTCTGTCTGCACCCATTGATGTTTCTGAATTGCTAGTTTCTTTATCTCATAATCTGAGGTATGTGAGGAAAAAGGAAAACCCAAATGACTATTTTGTCATCCCTCTTGTCCCGAGGTCCCTAGAAATCCTGCATTTTTTTCTCTGCCTTTCAGAGTCTTCGTATGTTTGTTTTACATACAATGTTCAGGGTTTTTAGTAGTACCAAGCAGAAGGACTAAGTACAAGTGTATTTACTCTACCTTTCTGGAAGTGATAGGCCCCTTCTTATTTTAAAAAAGTATTTCTAAATTCTGTGCCCAAAACTTTTTTTTTAATGTATTGAAAATATAGTCTTCAACTCAATGGCATGTTTTTTTTTCCCCAAGGGTATGTTTTGACAAATAGCTGTTATTAACTGTAATGTTAGCAAATTTATCAATATTTATATTAATGACTAGTACTTTTTTGATCTGTTTAGGAAGTTTTTATATTTACCTAAATCATGAAGGTACCCTCCTATGTTATAATCTAGAAAAGTTACTTTTGTACCTTATATATTAATACCTAAAATTTATCTATTGTTTATTCCAGAGGGTTGGATGAGATAGAGGTCAAGATTTTTTTCCTACACACATTCAGATAAACCAAACAAAATTACCAAAAAGAATGTCATTTCTACATTGCAAAGCCAAAGAAAATTTTGCCATAAACCAAGTGGCTGTATATGTGTGGGGATTTTTTAGGACCCTCCATATTGGTCCTTTGATTTATTTGTCTAAAGTTTTACTAATACTATACATACTCTGTTAATTAACCTAACTTTCTAACAAATCTTTTTATTCTAGTAGTTTAAATCATCCAATTTTCCTCCATTCTATGAACATGTTTTGTATATTTGATTCAGCTTGTTGATCTACACACGCACAGACACTCATACTGCATAAGATTTTTTGGAGAGATGACATCGAACATACATAAATCAAGTTGAGATGATCTGACATTAAGTGTTGTTGACTCTTCCAGTTCATGAACGGAGTAAAAATTTTTGTTTATTATGTCTTTTAAAATTATCTCAGTGAATCTTCTATAGAAAGTTTGACCAAAATGTTCAGTATTGGTAGCTGGGCACCACCCAGTTCTTCGATCTCATGGCAAAGGAAGATTTTGTTCATGAAGTCAATTAACCACACGTTCTATTTCTTCCTCTGTTCCTCTGGGTGAGTAAAGACCAATTATTGTGCCTTGGATGGCCATTTGCAAGCTTTTCAGACCACACACACCAGGAAACAAACTAGGAGGTAGAACAGAAGCAATAAACACATTAGTAGGCCAATTAACTGAGATGTTCCATGAAACCGTGACCCTAAACCTCCAAACCAGAGAACCAAATCCTATGAGGTATTTGGTTGTACATAAGTAGTCTCAGCAGCTACGCTTTTTTTTTTTTGGTCATTGTTGTAAATATATCTATTGCACAACTTTTGCCAATTCATCTTTTTACAGGTGTACAATTTATTGACATCATTTGCAATAATCAGTTGTGCAAACTTACCCTTATTCAGTGCAAAACTCACATGGCCTCCAGAATTTCTGGAGCCATGGAAGCTGGACAAAACCCCAAAACTATTGCCCTGAGATAATCTTTAAACCTTAAACCAAAAATATTTCCTGAAGTCTTCTTAAAACCAAACAACAGTTTAGCTTAACTAGTAAAAAATGTCTGCCTTGAGCAATATACTCTTTTAAGAACTATCTATATGGGATCAAATTGACAAGAGCAAGTTGAAAAATTAGACAGGAAGTTTATGAGGCAGTGAGTTTATGTTAAAGGGGAAAGGACAACTCAGGGAAGGTAGGTGAGAATGGTTGCACACTAGAAGAATGTAATCAATGTCACTGAAGTGTGCATGCAGAAACTGTTGAGTTGGTGTATGTTTTGCTGTGTATATACTCAACAACAAAATAAATAAAATTTAAAAAAATTATTTCAGTTATGTTTTGTACTCTCTATTGAGGTCTTTCAAATTTCTGTTCAAAATCTAGTCTATCATATTTAACAGTTTTAAATATTGTTATAAATGCTATCTTCAAAAATGTTTTCATATCATATTATTTTATTGTCGTATATGAAAAACAATGGGTTATTTTAGCATTTCTATATTCAGCAACTTTGTTAAACTCACTAATTAATTTTAAAACCCAAGCATAGATTTTTAAAATTTACCTACATACAAAACTATATCATTTGTTGAATGGAGTTAGTTTTATTTCTTTTGTTGCAGTCCTTATGTCATTATTTCTTTTTGGAATTATTTTTGGATTACGGAACTGGTTAGAACTTTCAATGCAATGTTGAATAGAAGCTATGACAGCAAAAAAAAAAAAAAAAGAAATAATTACATGGTTTTCATTCGGTACTATATTAGGCTGAATTACATTGATATTTGCACATTAAATCAACTTCTTGTTGTTAGGTGCCGTCGAGTTGGTTCCGACTCATAGCGACCCTATGCACAACAGCACAAAACACTGCCCGGTCCTGCGCCATCCTTACAATTGTTGTTTTGCTTGAGCTCATTGTGGCAGCCACTGTGTCAATCCACCTCGTTGAGGGTCTTCCTCTTTCCCACTGACCCCGTACTTTGCCAAGCATGATGTCCTTCTCCGGGGACTGATCCCTCCTGACTACATGTCCAAAGTATGTAAGACACAGTCTCACCATCCTTGCTTCTAGGGAGTGTTCCGATTGTACTTCTTCCAAGACAGATTTGTTCATTCTTTTGCCGGTCCATGGTGTATTTAATATTCTTCTCCAACACCACAATTCAAAGGCATCAACTCTTCTTCGGTCTTCCTAATTCATTGTCCAGCTTTCACATGCATATAATGTGATTAAAAATACCGTGGCTTGGGTCAGGTGCACCTGAGTCTTCAGGGTGACATCTTTGCTCCTCAACACTTTGAAGAGGTCCGTTGCAGCAGATTTGCCCAGTGCAATGCGTCTTTTGATTTCTTGACTGCTGCTTCCGTGGCTGTTGATTATGGATCCAAGTAAAATGAAATCCTTGACAACTTCAATCTTTTCTCCATTTATCATGATGTTGCTCATTGGTCCAATTGTGAGGATTTTTGTTTTCTTTATGTTGAGGTGCAATCCATACTGAAGGCTGTGGTCTTTGATCTTCATTAGCGAGTGCTTCAAGTCCTCTTCACTTTCAGCAAGCAAGGTTGTGTCATCTGCATAACACAGGTTGTTAATGAGTCTTCCTCCAACCTCGATGCCCTGTTCTTCTTCATATAGTCTAGCTTCTCGTATTATTCGTTCAGCATACAGAATAAATAGGTATGGGGTTTTTTTTTGGTAGTGCGTGAAAGAATACAACCCTGCCACACAACTTTCCTGACTTTAAACCAATCAGTATCCCTTTGTTCTGTCCGAAGAACTGCCTCTTGATCTATGTAAAGGTTCCTCATGAGCACAATTAAGTGTTCTGGAATTCTCATTCTTCGCAGTGTTATCCATAGTTTGTTATGAACCACACAGTCAAATGCCTTTGCATAATCAATAACACACAGGATAACATCCTTCTGGTATTCTCTGCTTTCAGCCAGGATCCATCTGACATCAGCAATGATATTCCTGGTTCCACGTCCTCTTCTGAAACCAGCCTGAATTTCTGACAGTTCCCTGTTGATATACTGCTGCAGCCTTTTTTGAATGATCTTCAGCAGAATTTTGCTTGCGTGTGATATTAATGATATTGTTCTCTAATTTCCACATTCGGTTGGATCACCTTTCTTGCGAATAGGCATAAATATGGATCTCTTCCAATCAGTTGGCCAGGAAGCTGTCTTCCATATTTCTTGGCATAGACTAGTGAGCACCTCCAGCGCTGCATCTGTTTGTTGAAACAGCTCAATTGATATTCCATCAGTTCCTGGAGCCTTGTTTTTTGCCAATGCCTTCAGAGCAGCTTGGACTTCTGCTTCAGTACCATCGGTTCCTGATCATATGCCACCTCTTGAAATGGTTGGATATCAACTAATTCTTTTTGGTATAATGACTCTGTGTATTCCCTCCATCTTCTTTTGATGCTTCCTAAGTCATTTAATATTTTCTCCATGGAATCCTTCACTATTGCACCTCGAGGCTTGAATTTTTTCTTCAGTTCTTTCAGCTTGAGAAACACCGAGCGTGTTCTTCCCTTTTGGTTTTCCATCTCCAGCTCTTTGCACATGTCATTGTAATACTTTATTTTGTCTTCTGGAGAGGCCCTTTGAAATCTGTTCAGTTCTTTTACTTCATCAGTTCTTCCTTTGGCTTTAGCTGCTCAATGCTTAAGAGCAAGTTTCATAATCTCCTCTGACATCCACCTTGGTCTTTTCTTTCTTTCCTGTCTTTTCAGTGACCTTTTGCTTTCTTCATGGATGATATATCCTTGATGTCATTCCACAACTCATCTGGTCTTCAGTCACTAGTGTTCAATGCATCAAATCTATTCTTCAGATGGTCTCTAAGTTCAGGTGGGATATACTCAAGGTCATATTTTGGCTCTCGTGGACTTGCTCTGATTTTCTTCAGTTTCAGCTTGAACTTGCATGTAAGCAATTTGTCTGTTCCACGGTCGGTCCCTGGCCTTGTTCTGACTGATGATATTGAGCTTTTCCATCATCTCTTTCCACAGATGTAGTCATTTTGATTTCTGTTTTCTATCTGGTGAGGTCCATGTGTATAGTCTCCGTTTATGTTGGTGAAAGAAGGTATTTGCAATGAAGAAGTCGTTGGTCTTGCAAAATTTTATCATTTGATCTCTGGCATTGTTTCTATCACCAAGGCCATATTTTCCAACTACTCATCCTTCTTCCTTGTTTCCAACTTTTGCATTCCAATCGCCAGTAATTATCAATGCATCTTGATTGCATGTTCGATCAATTTCAGACTGCAGCAGCTGATAAAAATCTTCTATTTCTTCTTCTTTGGCCCTAGTGGTTGGTGTGTAAATTTGAATAATAGTCATATTAACTGGTCTTCCTTGTAGGCATATGGACATTATCCTATCACTGACAGCGTTGTACTTCAGGATAGATCATCAAATGTTCTTTTGGCTATGATTGCAACACCATTCCTCTTCAAGTTGTCATTCCCAGCATAGTAGACTATACGATTGTCTGATTCAAAATGGCCAATACCAGTCCATTTCAGCTCACTAATGCCTAGGATATCAATGTCTGTGCATTCCATTTCGTTTTTGACGATTTCCAATTTTTCTAGATTCATACTTCATACATTCCAGGTTCTGATTATTAATGGATGTTTGTAGCTGTTTCTTCTCATTTTGAATCGTGTCACATCATCAAATGAAGATCCCGAAAGCTTTACTCCATCCATGTCATTAAGGTCGACTCTACTTTGAGGAGGCAGCTCTTCTCCAGTCATCTTTTGAGTGCCTTCCAACCTGGGGGGCTCATCTTCCAACACTATATCAGACAATGTTCCACTGCTATTCATAAGGTTTTCACTGGCTAATACTTTTCAGAAGTAGGCTGCTGGGTCCTTCTTCCTAGTCTGTCTTAGTCTGGAAGCTCAGCTGAAACTTGTCCTCCATGGGTGACCCTGCTGGTTTCTGAGTACTGGTGGCATAGCTTCCAGCATCACAGCAACACACAAGCCCCCACAGTATTACAAACTGACAGACACGTGTGGGATAAATCAACTTATGTTTCTCAAATACACCCAAACTAATCATAATATATTATTGTTCTAGTACATCCTGAACTCAACATGGAAGTATTTTGCTTAGGAGTTTTGCTTCTATGTTGAAGAAACCAAAAATCAGTTGCTGTCAAGTCAATTCTGACTCATGGCAACCTTATGTGTTCAGAGTAGAACTACAAGCAGTTCGGAAGTAGATCATCAAACCTGTCTTCTGAGCTGCCTCTGGTAGGGTTCAAACTGCCAAACTTTCTGTTAGTAGTCTAGCAATTAACCTTTTGTGCCATCCAGGAACTCCTTGTGACCATAAAATTAGTTATACTTTTCTTTCTTTTATGTCTTTGTCAGATTTTGGGATCAAGGTTGCTCTGGACTCAATAGATGAGTTAGATGATGTATCAGTTTTCTGCTTCTGCATATGTATTGCAACGAACTTAATACCTAAAAACAATGCAGATTTCTTATCTCACTATTTCTGTGGGCCAGGAGCCTGGGCACAATGTGACTGAGTTTTCTGCTTAGGGTCTTATAAGTCTGAAATCAAGATGTTGGCAGTGCTAGTTGGCAGTGCTAAATTCCTTTCTGAGACTGTGGGGAAGAAACTGCTCCCAGGTTCATTGGGATTTTTGTCAGAAATCATTCCCTTGTAGTTCGTTATGGGATGAGATCCCAATTCCTCCTTAACTGTGAGCCAAGGTCTTTTGTCTCAGCTTCATAAGGCTGCCTTCCACTCGTTCTTTCTCACATGGCTGCTTTTGTCTTCAAATCAGCAAGGGCTCAAGTCCTTCTTACATTTCACATCTTTCTGACTTCCATTTCTTCCTTTCATTTGTGCCACTAACCAGACAAAGTTCTTTGTTTTAAGGGTCTTATGATTAAATGGAACCATTTAGATAATTTCCACCTTTTAAGTAAACTCTGTCATATAACACAGTGAAGTCATGGCAAAGACGCCTCATCACATTTACAGGTTCTGGGGATTAGGGTATCACGGAATCTTGAGTGGAGCATTTCTAGAAATTCTTTCTACCACAAATATTATTCCCTTTTTTGGCATGAATTGTCTTGAAGACTGTGTAAAATGGTATTAATTCTTCCCTAAGTATTCTGGTAATGGATTTTTTTTGAGAAGCTTTCTTATTAATAATTCTTCAGAATTTTCACACTTATTTTCATTAGTTTTAGTAAGTGATTTTGCAAGGAATTTCCTCATATCAAATTATTTTTCACTTTTTTTATAGTAACACTTTTGAAATTATGCTCAATGTTTTTAGTCTTTAGGATCTGTGGTGAAAACCCATTTTATTCTTGATGTTGTTAATTTGTGACTTCTTCATCATGCCTACAATATGCCTACCTGACTTTTCAAAGGACCAATTTTTATATTTGTAATAAAAATAATTAGAATTTTATTATGTATTTTCTTATTAGACTTTTCAGTGGGCTGGCTTTTATTTATTTATTTATAAGTGGCTGTTTCTGTTTAATTTATTTCTGCTCTATAATTTTTTTCTACTACTTTTTTGGGGAGTTCAATTTGATTCCTACCTTCCTCAGAGAAATACTCCTGTTATTAATTTTCAGCATTTTTGTAATATATAAATTTAAAGCTAGCAATGTCCCACTGATGTGACTTTACCTTCATCCCATTGACTTCACTTTGTCAAAAATCTATTATTATTCTGAAAAATTATTTTATGATTTCCATTGTCATTTTTTAAATATTTGATAAAACTTATTTTTAAAAGAATTTTAGATTTACAGAAATATTGAGCAGATAGTGCAGAGGTTCCCATATATCCTACATATATTATCCCCTATTATTAATAACTTACATTAGAATGCTACATTTTTACAATTAATAAACTAATATTGGTATATTACTATTAAATAATATTCATACTTTATTTAGGTTTCCTTAGTTTTTTCCTAATATTCTTTTTATGTTTCAGGATCCCACCCAGGGTACTACATGACATTTCAGCGTCACACCTTCTTAGACCACTCTTAGCAGTGCTGGTTTCTCAGACGTTCCTTATTTTTGATGGTCTTGACAGTTTTGAGGAGCACTGCTCAGGTATTTTGTAGGATGCCATACAGTTCAGTGATACCAGTTACGTCAGTCATGATTTTCCAAGATTTCCAGAGAAACTCAGGAGCTGAAAAGTTCATCGTCCTCACTGAATCTTTCTTGTACGTCTCCCTTCCTTTTACAAAAGAAAGCTCCACTGTTTTTTCATATCAAGGCCTTTGCTTGTGTCCTTGATACCAATCCAGAACTCTTACTTTCTCAAGGACTTCCTGCCATCATCTTTTTTTTCTGCTTTATTTACACCCTACCAAAGCGCTTCCCATCAGCACATGAACTTCTTTTAGTAACTTCTATAAACAAAAACCACTGTACTTTCCTGTCCCTGTGATAAAAGATTTTGGGCCAAGAATGCTTTTGGGTTTCTGTACCAAACCCAAGTGGGACCAGGAAAAAATAGCTTAGACAGTTGCTGTTATGGATTGAATTATGTCCCCCCAAAATACGTATTAACTTGGCTAGGCTATGATTCCCAGTACTGTGTGGTTGTCTGTGATTTGATGTGATTATCCTATATGTTGTAAATCCTAACCTCTATGATGTTAATGAGGCAGGATTAGAAGCAGTTATGTTAAAGAGGCAGGACTCAATCTACAGGAATAGGTTGTATCTTGAGTTAATCTCTTTTGAGATATAAAAGAGAGAATCGAACAGAGAGGATAGGGACCTCATGCCACCAGAAAGAAGTGCCAGGAGTGGTTTCTGCACTGAGAAGCTGCCAGTCCAGGGGAAGATTAATTACAAGGCCCTTCCTCCAGAACTGACAGAGAGAGAAAGTATTTCCAAGAGGTGATGCCTTGAATCTGGACTTCTAGCCTCCTAAACTGTGAAAGAATAAACTTTTGTTTGTTAAAGCCATCCACTTATGTTATTTCTGTTATCGCAGCACTAGATAACTAAGACAGTTGCTGTAGGAAATACTTGCTTCAAGAAGATAAAACTATGAATGAACTAAGTTTACTTATTCAGACTAACAACTGCCTCATTAATACTTCATTTAGATACTTGCCTCATTATACCCACCTGTTCAAAGCTCCTATGTCATTAACTCTGATAAATCCCATACAACTCTCTGCCTGACAATATCTGACTTAAATCACCCAGCTCAGATTTTAAAACACGTTCAATAAAATATTCTCCCTTGCCTAACCCCTTCCGGACAAGTAGTAAGACTCTCAAGATTGGTATTTTTCTTTACTGCAATAAGTCAAAATTACTTGGCTTTCCTTGTTCAAGAAGTGTTTCTGGTGGACTTTTGGGGACATGAAAGTCTATACTTATAATTTAAAAAAAAGAGGAAAGTTTCTCACTTACTTCATCATTCTCCAGATGCTCAATTATTTGCTCTTTCTTATAAAAAAAATTTATTGAAGTTTCTATGTATACTTACAGCTTTGTATTTTTTTTCTTATCCATTGTTTCAAGTCAACCCAATCTGGCTTCCACCCCACCATTATACTGAAACAGTTTTGCCAAAGCCAGCAACAACTTTCCTGACAGCAAACCCAAAAGACATGAGTTTGTCTTTTTGTCTTTTAGCCTTGTTATCAATACGCAGCACAAAACTGTGCTCTCCATTTCACAATGCTCCCTTGTCTCAGCTGTCGTGACACCCCATTCTTTTTCTCACCCTCTAACTAAATGCCCATCATTGGCTCTACTTTCTCTTCCTCTGCCTGCCTCTATATTGTGACTTTACTCAGCCTAATTGTTGAAGCGCCTCAGATTTTTATAACATGCCTTCTTCTGTCTCCACTTTTTTCTAAGTGATCGCCTTCACGCCCATTATTAGGGATTTTTTTTCTTTTTTTAATGACTCCTAAAGATATATCTTTTTCCTAGGCTTTTCTGTGCTCTAGAATTGAATATATTCTTCACCTGGATGACTTAAATTCACCTCATACTTTACCACTTAAAGCACTGAACTCCTTCGGATCATACACATCTTATATATCATTAGATAGTGCCATTATTCCCTTAGTTACTAAGCCAGAACTCTGCAACCCACCTTTGATTTTTCTATGTGTTGTGCCTTCCACATTCATGATGCCTCTTCCTGCTAGTTCCAACCCCAAAATGATCCAGAATATGAATATTCCCCTCCAACATCATGGCAAACACCTTTAAGCTTAGCCACTGTATCCTCTCCTATGGATCAATGCAATAAAATTTTAAGTAGATTGGATTCTGAATTATATGAGCCAAACCACTTGACTCTGATTTCTTTCAATGCTTTCCCATTGTCTCTGATAAATTCCAACTCCTTTGCCAAAGGCTATAAATTTTGCATGATTTTGTCCTTACCTTCCTTTCCGACTACAATTGATGCCACTGTCTTTGTTGTTCACCATATTCTAACCACAATTGCCTTGTTAAGTTACTGTCATCTCTTCTGGGAAGTCCTCTCTGAGCTTTTCATGTGTGGACTGTTACCTTTACTCATTGTGCTCACATCATATCCCAGAGGTAGTTCAAGATTACAGTTGCCTACTGTGTTGTAATTTTCTGCTCTGTATCTTTCTTTCCCACTAGACTTGAAATCCCTTGGGACCAAGATGCCAAATCTTATCCTTGAATACTCAGCATCTATCTTATGAACTGGCATATGATAAGGTCTCACTAAGTATCTGTTGAAGGATTCTCTCAAAACACCAGTAGGCAGAGATTTCAGGAATAAATAGTTCCTGCTTGGGAAAGGAGCCATACAGAAACCTGAGGATAAAAGAAGACCTGACATAATATTCATGCCCAGACACTCTTCTTGTGTGCAGGTCTTTTGAGGAGACTGTGTAACTTTTTTGTCCTGCTCATCAGTAGTAAGACAGGTATGAGAAAAAATTCTGATAGCAGCAATGTTTCACTCACCTAAGAAATGTTAACAGAAGTGAGAATGGACTAAAAGAAAGGCACTGATACTCTTCTAATTCCTGGCTACATTTCTAGGAACTGCAGGTTTAACCAGTAGTGTATTTGAGAGGATCACATTTGGCCGTTTAAGGAACTGACAGATATAAAGGACTTAAATATGATAGCTCTTTAAATGCTGGTTTCCTGTTTCTGATAAGGCCCTACTTTTAAAACTTTCAGAATTTTTAAAGTTGTTTCTCTAAACTCAGTTAGCAATCCCCTGAGTTACCGTAAAATGGTCAGGGGTATTGTACCTTGGTGGCCTGGTGTATGTGAGGAATTACGTCCCTGCACATAATCAGCTCATATGGTTCACCCAAGTTGAAATCTAGGCACAATATTTCCAATTTCACCTCCTTCTCTTTCATTGAAGAAAATATAAGTTCAAGTGAGTGACAGTATTGCAATGGGAAAAACTTTTAATAACTTAAAAAGTAAATAAACTTATTCCCAAACTTTGGTACTTAAACACTTATTGGTAACAAACTATTTATGACGCATCTCATAATGCATCAGCACACAGCGCTGTGCCTAACCACTGACATCTACAAGCTGAACTTGAGCACACAGTAGGATACCTATCCCATTCTCTTTTCTTATACACAGAAAAACACAACTGCATGAGCATTCACACCTGCACAAACCTAGTCGATAATTCTTTCATGCAAGGGCATTAAAACATACTCAACATAAAACCAAAAACCAAACCCATTGCCGTCGAGTTGATTCTGACTCATAGTGACCCTATAGAACTGAGTAGAACAGCCCCATAGGGTTTCCAAGGAGCGGCTGGCAGATTTAAACTGCCCACATTTTGGTTAGCAACTGAGCTCTTAACCACTGCACCACCAGGAGCCTCTCTTGTTAGGGGTGAAAAACTGAAGGATACACAAAAATACTGTCTGAGATGTACATAGGTATGTAGACTAGGTGATGGGTGGAGGAGTTGGTTTTGGCAATTATCTCCAAGCATACAGCTTACCGCAAGACTTCATTTAATCATTATACAATCAGTAGAAGAATCATGTTCAAAAACCAACCAACCAACCAACAACAACAACAACAATGTAGTTTAACTTCCCCTTGATAACTACCTCTTCTGGTTTCTCCATTTTATTTTACTTTGACTTTTAACCCCTCTCTTCCTCTATGTTCATTGAATGAAATTTTTTGAATTGTTTTTTGAAATTTATTGGCAGCTAAATAATGAGCTGAGCTGTATAGGATTGTCAGTTTTCTAGATAAAATGTTTGAATATCTGCAATTTCATATGGTTCCCACAAAACTGTAAACTGTAATGTTTCATAGATTAATGTATGTTTTAAGCTAAAAAAAAAAAAGATATTGTACCCATTTCAGTCAGAGTTCTTCAGAGAAACAGAGTCAATACCCATTATATTGTGTCAATTTGGACTCAGAGCAACCCTAAAGGACAGAGCAGAACTGCCCCATAGGGTCTCCAAGGCTGTAATCTTTACTGAGGCAAACTGCCACATCTTTCTCTCCTGGAGCAGCTGGTGAGTTCGAATCGCTTACCTTTTGGTTTGCAGTTGAGCACTTAACCACTGTGCCACAACGGATTCCTGCAGAATCAATAGAGGAGTGTTATAGGTTGAATTTGTCTCCCCAAAATTTGTGTCAGCTTGGCTAGTATTGTGTGATTGTCCACCATTTTATCATGTGATGGCATTTTCCTATATGTTGTAAATCCTACCTCTATGATGTTAATGAGGTGGTATTAGCAGCAGTTATGTTAATAAGGCAAGACTCAATTACAACATTAGGTTGTATTTTGAGTTTATCTCTTTTGAGGTATAGAAGAAAGAAGAAAGTAGAGAGACAGGGGAACCTAATGCTACCAAGAAAGTAGTGCCAGCAGCAGAGTGCATCTTTTGGACCCAGGATCCTTGCGTTGAGAAGTTCCTAGACCGGGGGAGATGGATAACAAGGACATTCCCCCAGAGTGGACAGAATAAACTTCTGTTTGATAAAGCCATCTACTTGTGGTATTTCTGTTATTGCAGGACTAGACAACTAACACAGGGAGATAGATAGATACACACAGAGACAGACAGACAGATAAATAGATGGATATAGTAGATATTTTATATATATATATATATAATGCTGATGCCCTGTTCTTCTTCAGATAGCCCAACTTCCCAGATTATTTGCTCATCATACAGACTGAATAAGTATGATGAAAGAATACGACCCTGACATACACCTTTCTTGACTTTAATCTACGCAGTATGCCCTTGTTCTGTTCAAATATCAACCTCTTGGCCTATATACAGGTTCCTCATGAACACAGTTACGTGCTCTGGATTTCCCATTCTTCTATCTCTATCTCTGACTCTATGTCCATCTCCATTTCCATCTCTATCTTTCTATCTCTATCTCCCCGGAGATGTACACCAAATATGTACATACATATAGTTGTATATATACTGAATATATACTATTGAAAGATAGAGGGTAGATAGATATACAGGTAGAGAGACAGATGAAAATATCTTCTGAATATGCATGTGTTTATGCATGTTAAATGTGTACTACGTTTATGCATGTTGAATGTTTACTATGTTTACTACATTCAGAGCACCTGGTCAGCTTAGCAGCCTGGTCCCCCATGTATTTATGATGGAGGTATTCTTTATCTGGATCAGATGGTCATGTTTTGTGTTTTTTTTCTTTATATTATTAATGCTAATTATAATATCAGATTGCCTGCAAATACAAAATTCCATTTTTTTTAAAGTAAGCGTTTCTAGTAAGCATAATTCTTTTGAAAAAGATTTTTGGTAGTATGAAATATACAAAACTCAACCAGAGAATGCTCCTAAGCTGACCTTTTTTTTTTTTTTTTTTTTTTAAGGTAATGACAATTTGGGTATTCTCAGGAAGATATTTGGCTGCAAATTTCAAGTTAAAGCATTATGCATTTTTTTCAATAGTCATTGCACAAACTTTTACTAAGTATTTATTCTGTCCATTCTCTCTCTTCTGGCAGTCCAGTTTACTAGGATCAGAGAAATATGAAACAAGCAATTGCAGCAAGACTTGGTAAGATCTCTTAAAAAAGTATGGACAAAGGGCAGCTGGAGAAGCATTTTTTAAAGACTTTTCTTAGATATGGCATGCTGTTATTTGGCTTAGTACAATTGCACTTTGTCTCTGAAATCCTTGGAAAGCACTTCACAAAATTAGAGGTAATTATTTTTGTCAAGTTACTTTATTAAATTTGAAGAATATGTTCAGACTCCATTTTATCAGAGATGCAATTATCCTTTTTTGTTGAGCACAACACAAAAAAATACTTAGCTTTTCAGGATCAGGATAAGTCAAGTTTTAGGGCAGGCTGAGCTTTACTTTGGTATTTTCTATACAAAAGGCCTTCCTAAGCAAATAGACTAGGAAAGGAGGAGAACAAAGGAAATATTTATCCAACCAAAAAACAAACCAAACAACAATAAAGCTCTAAAAACAATTTGCATGTGAATACATGCTAATTAAATAAAACTTTTATTTTTTTTAATTGAAGCAATATTTGTGAGGGCTTTACTTACTCAATTCTTTTGTTTTAACATTTTACATTATGAATATGCCTAAAAACAATAAAACTATAATACACTTGACAATATTTATTGATTAAAATCAAGGTTATCTTTCTATAAAAACACTTATTCTTAAATAATTAAAAATTAACATATACTTTTTTTTAATATACTCCCTCAGAAAATATATTTTCTTTTCAGCATCTTTTTTTTTTTTTTTTTTAAAGAAAACAACTCACATGATTATGAAACAGGAAAGCAGTGTTTAAAAAAAATCTATGGGGGGGGGCCGAGATGGCTGACTAGGTAGAGGCCACCTCTGATCCCTCTTGCAACAAAGACTCGGAAAAACAAGTGAATTGATCATATGCATGACAATCTATGAACCCTGACCAACAAACACAGATTTAAAGAGTTGACCTGAGTGACAGAGACCGAGAACAAACAACTACTGGGAAGCAGCGACTGTTTTCGGAGCCTGGAGCCAGCGTACCAGTCAGGAAACCTTGGAGCCGGGATTTGAACTGGGTGCAGGGGAACTGAGCACGACATCCTGTGAGGGCGCAAACACGGGGTGCAGCCCTACCCCCCTGAACTGACCTCAGGAGGAGGCTCAGCCGGTCTGTAGGGGCGGCTTGATGACGCGGCTGGCAGGAGGAGAAGTCGCCGGGAGGCAGTGACTGGTTTTAGAGCTGGGAATGCAGCATCCCAGTCTGGGAACCTTGGCGTGGGGCTTTGGATTGGGTGCAGGGGAGCTGAGCATGACATCCTGTGAAGGTACAAACACGGGGCGCAGCCCCAGCCCCCTGAAATGACCTCGGGGGAAGCCCAGCCAGTGCACACAGGTGGCGCAATGACACGGCTGACAGGACGAGAAGTCACTGGGAGGGAGCGACTGTTTTTGGAGCAGGGAGTGCAGCATCCCAGCCGGGGAATCTTGACGCTGGGCTTTGGACTGGGAGCGAAGGAACTAACCGAGGCTTCTGAGACAGCACAAGCACGGGATGTGGGCCTGACCCTCAGGGGCAATCTCTACCCAGCCAGCGCACACAGGCGACGCGCCCCTCGGGAATCTCAGATAAAACAGTGATCCCAAGCAAGACAAGTAACTTTGTTTATATTCCGGGGTGCTACTCTCTCCTGTTTTTCTGAACTCTCCCCTCCCCTTCCCAGGCAGCTTCATTAAAATTGGAATTTCCTGAGCCAGAGGGAGAACTGCTCCGGGCTTTTCCTTTTTTTTTTTTTTTTTTTTTGGTCTTTTCCTAACCCATTCTTCTGGCCTGAGAGAAACAACCACATAAAACCCAGGGACCAAAAATCCTTCCCTAATTGGACTCAAAATACAGAACCAGCTCCAGCCAAGTATATGTGATCCACAGTCTCAGGCTTTCACCCCTACAGGGAACAAGGTGGCTATTATAATGCAAAGGCATTTCTGATAGGGATCTGACTGCATTTGTTTTAGCAGATTCACTGGAAAGACAAGTTTCCCAGGTCTCATATCTCTGCGTATTCAACAGAGCCCTCACTGACCCACAACAGGGAACTTAGGGCTGAAGCTCCCCCCAGACCACCTAGCCTCCTGCCTTAGGGGTCTAAGGAGGGTAACACCTACCAATCTGTAGAGGTACTTGCACTGGGGGCCTAAGGTACAGCTGCAGAGCCCACCCACCAAGGTGCTTTAGGAATAGAGGCACACCTACATCACTGACACTTGGGGGAAGCCTGCCAGCATCCTGCCCCCCTGGAATGTGAACCCCAGCTGCTACTAGAATCTGGTGCACACAACTACCACCACTACTTCTCTAGGTGGATAGGTGACAGTCTGCATCACACACTTGATGACCCAAAATCAGATTCTACTCAAGAATAATGAATGGACTCAGGCTTATATATCTGGTAACAGCCCAAACCAGCTGGTAATAGGTCATAAGTAAGTCAAGGGCTACAACAATCAAGACAGCACAATCTAGTAGCCCATCTACATATATTGAAAGAAAACAAAACAAGATAAGACTCAGTGGGCAAATATAGAATAAATCACTACAATGTCTTAGTGATGGCTCAGAGACAGCAGTCGATATCAAACCACATAAAGAAGCAGACCATGACTGCTTCTACAATCCCCCAAACTAAAGAATCAAAATCCTTCCCAAATGAAGATACAGTCCTGGAACGACCAGATACAGAATATAAAAAACAAATTTACAAAAGGCTTCAAGAAATCAGGGATGACCTCAAAAATGAAACAAGGCAAGCTACAGAAAAAGCCAAGGAACACACTGATAAAGCAGTTGAAGAACTAAAAAAGATTATCCAAGAACATAGTGGAAAAATTAATAAGTTGCAAGAATCTGTACAAAGACAGCATTCAGAAATCCAAAAGACTAACAATAAAATTACAGAAATAGAAAATGCAAAAGGAAGTCAGAGGAGCAGACTCAAGCAATTAGAATGCAGAGTGAGAAATCTGGAGGACCAGGGAATTAACACCAATATGACTGAAAAAAAATTAGATAAAAGAATTTACAAAAATGAAGAAACCCGAAGAATCATGTGGGACTCTATCAAGAAGGATAACTTGCGTGTGATTGGAGTCCCAGAACAGGGAGGGAGGACAGAAAACACAGAGAAAATAGCTGAAGATCTGCTGACAGAAAACTTCCCTGACATCATGAAAGACAAAAGGATATCTATCCAAGATGCTCATCGAACCCCACTTTAGACTGATCTAAAAGAAAAAAACCAAGACATATTATCATCAAACTTGCCAAAACCAAAGATAAAGAGAAAATTTTAAAAGCAGCCAGGGAGAAAAGAAAGGTCTCTTTCAAGGGAGAATCAATAAGAATAAGTTCAGAATACTCAGCAGAAACCATGCAGGCAAGAAGGCAATGGGATGACATATACAGAGCACTGAAGGAGAAAAACTGCCAGCCAAGGATCATATATCCAGCAAAACTCTCTCTCAAATATGAAAGGGGAAATTAAGATATTTACAGATAAACACAAGCTTAGAGAATTTGCAAAAACGAAACCAAAGCTACAAGAAATACTAAAGGGAATTGTTTGGTCAGAAAACCAATAATATCAGATACCAGCACAACACAAGGTCACAGAACAGAACATCCTGATATCAACTCAAATAGGGAAATCACAAAAACAAATTAAAATTAATTAAAAAAATGCTCAAAACAGGGAATCATTGAAGTCAATATGTAAAAGATGACAATAATCAAAAAGAGGGACTAAATACAGGTGGCATAGAACTGCCATATGGAGAGGGATACAAGGTGATATGGGACAATACAAGTTAGGTTTTTACTTAGAAAAATAGGGGTAAATATTAAGGTAACCACAAAGAGGTATAACAACTCCATAACTCAAAATAAACAGCAAGAAAAATGTAACGACTCAGCAAACATAAAGTCAAATACTATGAAAATGAGGAACACACAATTTACAAAGAAAAACGTCTCAGCACAAAAAAGTAAGTGGAAAAATGAAATTGTCAACAACACACATAAAAAGGCATCAAAATGACAACACTAAACACATACTTATCTATAATTACACTGAATGTAAATGGACTAAATGCACCAATAAAGAGACAGAGATTCTCAGACTGGATAAAGAAACAAGATCCGTCTATATGCTACCTACAAGAGACACACCTTAGACTTAGAGACACAAACAAACTAAAACTCAAAGGATGGAAAAAAATATATCAAGCAAACAACAATCAAAAAGGAGCAGGAGTAGCAATATTAATTTCTGACAAAATGGACTTTAAAGTTAAATCCACCACAAAGGATAAAGAAGGACACTACATAATGATTAAAGGGACAATTCACCTGGAAGATATAACCATATTAAATATTTATGCACCCAATGACAGGGCTGCAAGATACATAAATCAAATTTTAACAGAACTGAAAAGTGAGATAGACACCTCCACAATTATAGTAGGAGACTTCAACACACCACTTTCGGAGAAGGACAGGACTTCCAGTAAGAAGCTCAATAGAGACACGGAAGACCTAGTTACTACAATCAACCAACTTGACCTCATTGACTTATACAGAACTCTCCACCCAACTGCTGCAAAGTATGCTTTTTTTTCTAGGGCACATGGAACATTCTCTAGAATAGACCACATATTAGGTCATAAAAGAAACCTTTGCAGAATCCAAAACATCGAAATATTACAAAGCATCTTCTCAGACCACAAGGCCATAAAAGTGGAAATCATTAACAGAAAAATCAGGGAAAAGAAATCAAATACTTGGAAACTGAACAATACCCTGCTCAAAAAAGACTGGGTTATAGAAGACATTAAGGAGGGAATAAGGAAATTCATAGAATGCAATGAGAATGAAAATACTTCCTATCAAAACCTCTGGGACACAGCAAAAGCAGTGCTCAGAGGCCAATCTATATCGATAAATGCACACATACAAAAAGAAGAAAGAGCCAAAATCAGAGAACTGTCCCTACAACTTGAACAAATAAAAGTGAGTAAGAAAAGAATCCATCAGGCACCAGAAGAAAACAAATAATAAAAATTAGAGCTGAACTAAATGAATTAGAGAACAGAAAATCAATCAAAAGAATTAACAAAGCCAAAAGCTGGTTCTTTGAAAAAATTAACAAAATTGATAAACCATTGGCCAGACTGACTAAAGAAATACAGGAAAGGAAACAAATAACCTGAATAAGAAACGAGATGGGCCATATCACAACAGGCCCAACTGAAACTAAAAGAATCATATGAGATTATTACGAAAAATTGTACTCTAACAAATTTGTAAACTTAGAAGAAATGGATGAATTCCTAGAAAAACACTACCTACCTAAACTAACACAATCAGAAGTAGAACAACTAAATAGACCCATAACAAAAAAAGAGATTGAAACGGTAATCAAAAAACTCCCCCCCCAAAAAAAGCCCTGGCCCAGATGGCTTTACTGCAGAGTTCTACCATACTTTCAGAGAAAAGTTAACACCGCTAATACTAAAGGTATTTCAAAGCATAGAAAATGACGGAATACTACCTAACTCATTCTATGAAGCCACCATCTCCCTGATACCAAAACCAGGTAAAGACATCACAAAAAAAGAAAATTACAGACCTATATCCCTCATGAACATACATGCAAAAATCCTCAACAAAATTCTAGCCAATAGAATTCAACAACATATCAAAAAAATTATCCATCATGACCAAGTGGGATTTATACCAGGTATGCAGAGTTTTTTATGCAAGGAAGGTTTAATATTAGAAAAACCATTAATGTAATCCACCATATAAATAAAACAAAAGACAAAAACCACATGATCTTATCGATTGATGCAGGAAAGGCATTTGACAAAGTCCAACACCCATTCATGATAAAAACTCTCACCAAATAGGAATTGAAGGAAAATTCCTCAACATAATAAACGGCATCTATCCAAAGCCAACAGCCAACATCACTCTAAATGGGGAGAGCCTGAAAGCATTTCCCTTGAGAACGGGAACCAGACAAGAATGCCCTTTATCACCGCTCTTATTCAATATTGTGCTAGAGGTCCTAGCCAGAGCAATTAGGCTAGACAAAGAAATAAAGGGCATCCAGATTGGCAAGGAGGAAGTAAAATTATCTCTATTTGCAGATGACATGCTCTTATACACAGAAAACCCTAAGGAATCCTCCAGAAAATTACTGAAACTAATAGAAGAGTTTGGCAGAGTCTCAGGTTATAAGATAAACATACAAAAATCACTTGCATTCCTCTACATCAACAAAAAGAACATCGAAGAGGAAATCACCAAATGAATACCATTCACAGTAGCCCCTAAGAAGATAAAATACTTAGGAATAAATCTTACCAAAGATGTAAAAGACCTATACAAAGAAAACTACAGAGTACTACAACAAGAAACTAAAAAGGACCTACTTAAGTGGAAAAACTTACCTTGCTCATGGATAGGAAGGCTTAACATAGTAAAAATGTCTATTCTGCCAAAGCCATCTATACATACAATGCACTTCCGATCCAAATTCCAATGTCATTTTTTAATGTGATGGAGAAACAAATCACCAACTTCATATGGAAGGGAAAGAAGCCTCGGATAAGCAAAGCATTCCTGAAAAAGAAGAAGAAAGTGGGCGGCCTTACTCTACCTGATTTCAGAAGCTATTATATAGCTACAGTAGTCAAAACAGCCTGGTACTGGTACAACAACAGGCACATAGACCAACGGAACAGAATTGAGAACCCAGATATAAATCCATCCACATATTAGCAGCTGATATTTGACAAAGGCCCAGTGTCAGTTAATTGGGGAAAAGATAGTCTTTTTAACAAATGGTGCTGGCGTAACTGGATATCCATTTGCAAAAAAAATGAAACAGGACCCATACCTCACACCATGCACAAAAACTAACTCCAAGTGGATCAAAGACCTAAACATAAAGACTAAAACGATAAAGATCATGGAAGAAAAAATAGGAACAACCTTAGGAGCCTTAATACAATGCATAAACAGCATACAAAACATTACCAAAAATGAAGAAGAGAAACCAGATAACTGGGATCTCCTAAAAAACAAACACCTATGCTCATTTAAAGACTTCATCAAAAGAGTAAAAAGACCACCTAGAGATTGGGAAAGATTTTTCAGCTATGACATCTCCGACCAGCGCCTGATCTCTAAAATCTATATGGTTCTGTTAAAACTCAACCACAAAAAGACAAACAACCCAATCAAAAAGTGGGCAAAGGATATGAACACACACTTCACTAAAGAAGATATTCAGGCAGCTAACAGATACATGAGAAAATGCTCTCGATCATTAGCCATTAGAGAAATGCAAATTAAAACTACGATGAGATTCCATCTCACTCCAACAAGGCTGGCATTAATCCAAAAAACACAAAATAGTAAATGTTGGAGAGGCTGCGTAGAGATTGGAACTCTTATACACTGCTGGTGGGAATGTCAAATGGTACAACCACTTTGGAAATCTATCTGGGCTTATCTTAAACAATTAGAAATAGAACTACCATACAGCCCAGAAATCCCACTCCTCGGAATATACCCTAGAGAAATAAGAGCCTTCACAGAAACAGATATATGCGCAGCCATGTTTTTTGCAGCTCTGTTTACAATAGCAAAAAGCTGGAAGCAACCTAGGTGTCCATCAATGGACGAATGGGTAAATAAATTGTGGTATATTCACAGAATGGAATACTACGCTTCGATAAAGAGCAGTGACGAATCTGTGAAACATTTCATAACATGGAGGAACCTGGAAGGCATTATGCTGAGCGAAATTAGTCGGAGGCAAAAGGGCAAATATTGTATAAGACCACTATTATAAGATCTTGAGAGATAGTACAAACTGAGAAGAACACGTTCTTTTGTGGTTAGGAGGAGGGGAGGGAGTGAGGGTGGGAGAGGGGTTTTTACTGATTAGTTAGTAGATAAGAACTACTTTAGGTGAAGGGAAGAACAATACTCAATACATGGAAGGTCAGCTCAACTGGACTGGACCAAAAGCAAAGAACTTTCCAGGATAAACTGAATGCTTCAAAGGTCAGCGGAGCAAGGGCGGAGGTTTAGGGACCATGGTTTACGGGGACTTCTAAGTCAATTGGCAAAATAATTCTATTATTCAAACAATCTGCATACCACTTTGAAATGTGGCGTCTGGGGTCTTAAATGCTAACAAGCGGCCATCTAAGATGCATCAATTGGTCTCAACCCACCTGGATCAAAGGAGAATGAAGAACACCAAGGTCACACGACAACTATGAGCCCAAGAGACAGAAAGGGCCACATGAACCAGAGACTTACATCATCCTGAGACCAGAAGAACTAGTTGGTGCCCGGCCACAACTGATGACTGACCTGACAGGGAGCACAACAGAGAACCCCTGAGGGAGCAGGAGATCAGTGGGATGCGACCCCAATTTCTCACAAAAAGACCATACTTAATGGTCTGACTGAGACTAGAGGGATCCTGGCTGTCATGGTCCCCAAACCTTCTGTTGGCCCAGGACAGGAACCATTCCTGAAGACAACTCATCAGACATGGAAAGGACTGGACAGTGGGTAGGAGAGAGATGCTGATGAAGAGTGAGCTATTTGTATCAGGTGGACACTTGAGACTGTGTTGGCATCTCCTGTCTGGAGGGGGGATGGGAGGATAGAGAGAGTTGGAAGCTGGCAAAATTGTCACGAAAGGAGAGACTGGAAGGGCTGACTCATTAGGGGGAGAGCAAGTGGGAGTATGGAGTAAGGTGTATATAAACTTATATGTGACAGACCTACATGATTTGTAAACGTTCACTTGAAGCTCAATAAAAATTTAAAAAATAAAAAATAAATTTATAGAGAAATAACTTCATGTTTAGTGAGGTCATTGACTTTTGTGTTTCTATCAATAGAATTACTAGTGTCAAGCCTCTTTAGAAAACAAAGGAACCCTAGTGGCACAATGGTTAAATGCTGGGCTGCTAACCAAAAGATTGGTGGTTTAACCCCCCCCCCCCCCAGCAGCTCTGTGGGAGAAAGACTTGGCAATCTGCTCCAGTAAAGACTATAGCCTAGAAAACCCTGTTGGGCAATTCTATTCTAACAACAAGAACAACAGGAAGCAAATTTCAAAATCCTCAGAGTTTTAGTCAGTGAAAAACAGAGACATCTCATGGAGAACTTAGGGTGCAAGGAACAGGTTGCTAAAGCTTTTTCATAATTTCACAGAAGTAGATACAGGGAAGCTAGGATACCGATGGGGATATGTCATTCCCTGTTGTCTTCACTCATCTTCCCACAGAAGGGAAAAATGACAACACAGGAACTCTGGAAAGTTATATAGTTTATTGAAGTTACAGCGAAAGAATATGTCATAAGCTTCTCCCAAGAATATAGGAGTTTCGATAAGACTTACACTTTTAAATAAGGAGTGGATTCAGGTCCACCATGCTGGTGATATGGAGTGCAGTGAAGTTATAAAGGATGTGGCTGTCATCTCCTTAAGTAAACAATGCAAATCGAAGGTGGACAAAATCAGTTTAGCTTCAGATAATCCAACAGTGGTAGGGATATTTGGAAGATCCTTTCCTAGATTATAGTATTCTTTGGAAAATTCTAACTGTTATTAGGTGTCCAAAAAATGACAGTACTGGTCAAACAAGTTTGTATATCATAGCATATGATACCCTTTTGGAGGTTTCCCAATGCCTAGAATCTGATTAAAGGTTATGAGCAGTCTATCAGAAAGCAGACCGATTTGAATTTGTCTAATACAGCACTTCTCAAACTTACTTGGGAGTTCTGTCTTTGTAATATATTTATTTATATTCAGGAGACTTTGTTATTGGAAACACTATTTTGTAAACTTCTGAATTAAAAAATGCATGGTAGAGTCAGCATTGGTATGAAACTTGGTCCAGTTTTATTAAATAGTAATAGATAAATATTGAAAATAAATGAGAAATAGCTAGCTCTGCTTAGGCTTGCATAACTGTAGATAACGTATGACAATATATGACAATGTTGTTATTGTTGAGTGCTGTTGAGTCAATTCCAAATCATAGCAACCCTGTATGACAGAATAGAACTACCCTATAGGATTTGCTAGGCTATAATCTTTATGTGAACAATTCTCCCTCAGAACTCCTGGTGGGTTTGAACTGCTGACCTTTTGGTTAGTAGCTCTGCACTTAACCATTGCTCCACCAAGGCTCCTATATATAATAGATCATATATGTGTACACTCACACATCTATGTATATGTACACAACCATTACCATCTAGTCATTTCCAACTCATGGCGACCCCGCAAGTGCAAAGTAAAACTGAACTATCCCACAGAATTTTCAAGGCTTTGACATTTCAGCAGCCTGTCTTCCAAGGCACCTCTGGGTGGGTTGGAACCACCAGCCCTTCAGCAAGTAATTGAGCACTTAACCATTTGTGCCACCCAGGGATTTCACCACTAGGAGGAAGGAACACTACAAATCATTCTATCAATTTCCGCATTCTCCCAAGATGAGAACCTGGCAAGAACGGACATACTCTTGTAATAAATATGAACGTTGAGAATTAAAAATGATTATCATCTGTCCTCAAAGGATGAAACGTAACTAGATCCTTTTCTTTTGGATTTTGTCCCAAGATACTCACTATGATAGCCTTGAAGTTTTAGTTTGTATTTTATATACAATGGGGAGAAAATTTTTTCTTTCTTTTAACCAACCATGTAACAGCTCAAGCACCTTTTATGGAATAATTCCAATAAAAGCCACAGGAGATAATGTTAGTAAGAAACACCCTCTTCCTGGAAGCAACTGGCAGGGGAGAAAACCAAATTAAAAAATATATATATATACATGGAAACCCTGGTGGCATAGTGGTTAAGTTCCATGGCTGCTAACCAAAGGGCCGCAGTTCAAATCCGCCAGGCGCTCCTTGCAGACTCTATGGGGCAGTTCTACTCTGTCCTATAGGGTCGCTATGAGTCGGAATCGACTTGACGACACTGGGTTTCTGGGTATATATATACACACATATATATGTTTGTAGAATGATTCTCTTTTTCTATGAACCAGCTTTCAAGTTCCTTGAAGGCATATTCCATCTTTTCTTTGAATCTACTTCCCACACCAAGCACCCAGGACCCAGCAAAGCTCTTTCACCTGGTGAACAACTTGAAATAATTACCTATGAGTTGACCACTTGATTTTATACCATGTGCTGTATTCTTTTATTCATTCTCATATACCATTCATTCACTCATTTATTAATTTATTCTATCATTAATTTGCAGTTTATGCTGATTAGAAACTAGACTTTTGCCCAAAGTTAAAACAAGAGGAACATTTAAGCCCTTAGTTTGCTTTTGATTTCTTTTATCTCTGGTAGCAAGGCAACTGTGAGGAAATGGCCACGTGGTGTGAATCAATAAGCTTTATTATCATATATTCCCAGCTGAGGTGCTGCTGTTGCTCTGGTTGCCAAGCACTCTAACCTCCTGAGAGAGACCTCCAAACCCATCGTCAGAGGTTAATTAGTTTACAGCTGACCATAATTAGGATCAAAAGTCTGCAATAAAGAAACCCGTAAGAATCCTGACAGAAAGCATATGCAGAGGTGAAGCTGTCAGCTGGAGCAAACTGTGGTTTTTTAACTAGAATCCTGACAAGGAAAAGTTTGGAAACAGCTAGATAGGCATGCCTGCTGAATGCATGATTAAGCAGGTAGCTGTGGCATAAAGCAAACACTGAGACCCCTGGTAACCCCTGTGGACCGATTTTTTTCAATAGTAAAACGAAGTGGTTGATCTGGACAGTGACCAAGTTTTCAAATTCTGGTCCTCACAATGGTTAAAAAGGACCTCAGAACATATTACAACAAGGAAACATTGACTTCAGTCAGCTTATTCATACCAACATTCACAATCGTTGCCAACTGTTTACAATCTACCATGTGCTCAGCACTTCATATTTTATTTGAATTCCACAGAAACAAGCAAAAATGGACATTATTAACACATTTGTAGAGGTGGATGAATTAGAATTTCAAAAAGACAAGTCACTTGCTCCAGATCATGTCCTCTTCAGTGAATGAAAAGAAATTTCCACTCATGAGTATTAGATCCCAAAGTCCCTACATCTTTGTTCTAGGCTGTCTTGTCTCCCTGGAGCCCAAAAATCTGTATTTAATGTGGCACAATGGTGAAGTCCTAAGGCTGCTAACTGAAAGACTGAAAGTTTGAATCTACCAGCTGCTCCTTGGAAACCCTAGGGGACAGTTCTACTGTATCCTATAGGGTAGCTATGGGTTGAAACTGACTCAATTGCAATGGGTTTGTTTTTTTTAATATATCTCAAGGAAGAATATCTAGACAAATATGCAAGTTGGGTTTTCAGAGGCTGTCTCCATTTGTCTCTGTCTTAGGTTGGGTTCCCTAGAGAAGCAAAACCAGTGATGTGTATAAATATATATATGTGTATGTGTGAATATATATAGAGAGAGATTTATATCAAGGAAATAGGTCAAGTGGTTGTAGAGGCTAGAAAGTCCCGAGTCCCTGGGTCAGATTAGAGGCTTCTACTGACTAATGTGCTGTAGGGGCTGGTAAGCCCAAGATCCACAGGTCAGACAGCAGGTCTCTGGCTCATGGTCTCTTATTTCTCTAGGCTATATTCCGAGGAGTGAGATTTCTGGGCTGTATGGTAGTTCTATTTCTAACTTTTTAAGAAAATGCCAGATAGATTTCCAAAGTGGTTGTACCATTTGACATTCCCACCAGCAGTGTATAAGAGTTCCAATCTCTACGCAGCCTCTCCAACATTTATTATTTTGTGCTTTTTGGATTAATGCCAGCCTTGTTGGAGTGAGATGGAATCTCATCGTAGTTTTAATTTGCATTCTCTAATGGCTAATGATCGAGAGCATTTTCTCATGTATCTGTTAGCTGCCTGAATATCTTCTTTAGTGAAGTGCGTGTTCATATCCTTTGCCCACTTCTTGGTTGGTTCCCTAGTTTTTAGGTGAAGGGAAGGACAATACTCAATACATGGAAGGTCAGCTCAACTGGACTGGACCAAAAGCAAAGAACTTTCCAGGATAAACTGAATGCTTCAAAGGTCAGCAGAGCAAGGGCGGAGGTTTAGGGACCATGGTTTACGGGGACTTCTAAGTCAATTGGCAAAATAATTCTATTATGAAAACATTCTACATCCCACTTTGAAATGTGGCGTCTGGGGTCTTAAATGCGAACAAGCAGCCATCTAAGATGCATCAATTGGTCTCAACCCACCTGGATCAAAGAGGCCTTCTGGGCCAGGGCTTTTTTTTGTTGGGAGTTTTTTGATTACCTTTTCAATCTCTTTTTTTGTTATGGGTCTATTTAGTTGTTCTACTTCTGATTGTGTTAGTTTAGGTAGGTCATGTTTTTCTACGAATTCATCCATTTCTTCTAGGTTTACAAATTTGTTAGAGTACAATTTTTCGTAATAATCTCACATGATTCTTTTAGTTTCAGTTGGGTCTGTTGTGATGTGGCCCATCTGGTTTCTTATTCAGGTTATTTGTTTCCTTTCCTGTATTTCTTTTGTCAGTCTGGCCAATGATTTATCAATTTTGTTAATTTTTTTAAAAACCCAGCTTTTGGCTTCGTTAATTTTTTCAATTTTTTAATTCATTTAGTTCAGCTCTAATTTTTATTATTTGTTTTCTTCTGGTGCCTGATGGATTCTTTTGTTGCTCACTTTCTATTTGTTCAAGTTGTAGGGACAGTTCCCTGATTTTGGCACTTTCTTCTTTTTGTATGTGTATATTTATCGATATAAATTGACCTCTGAGCACTACTTTTGCTGTGTCCCAGAGGTTTTGATAGGAAGTGTTTTCATTCTCATTGCATTCTATGGATTTCTTTAGCCCTCCTTAATGGCTTCATAACCCAGTCTTTTTTGAGCAGGGTATTGTTCAGTTTCCAAGTATTTGATTTCTTTTCCCTGATTTTTCTGTTAATGATTTCCACTTTTATGGCCTTGTGGTCTGAGAAGATGCTTTGTAATATTTCGATGTTTTGGATTCTGCAAAGGTTTCTTTTATGACCTAATATGTGGTCTATTCTAGAAAATGTTCCATGTGCGCTAGAAAAAAAAGTATACTTTGCAGCAGTTGGGTGGAGAGTTCTGTATAAGTCAATGAGGTCAAGTTGGTTGATTGTAGTAATTAGGTCTTCCGTGTCTCTGTTGAGCTTTTTACTGGAAGTCCTGTCCTTCTCCGAAAGTGGTGTGTTGAAGCCTCCTACTATAATTGTGGAGGTGTCTATCTCACTTTTCATTTCTGTTAAAGTTTGTTTTATGTATCTTGCAGCCCTGTCATTGGGTGCATAAATATTTAATATGGTTATATCTTCCAGGTGAATTGTCCCTTTAATCATTATGTAGTGTCCTTCTTTATCCTTTGTGGTGGATTTAACTTTAAAGTCCATTTTGTCAGAAATTAATATTGCTACTCCTGCTCCTTTTTGATTGTTGTTTGCTTGATATATTTTTTTCCATCCTTTGAGTTTTAGTTTGTTTGTGTCTCTAAGTCTAAGGTGTGTCTCTTGTAGGCAGCATATAGACGGATCGTGTTTCTTTATCCAGTTTGAGACTCTCTGTCTCTTTATTGGTGCATTTAGTCCATTTACATTCAGCATAATTATAGATATGTATGTGTTTAGTGCTGTCATTTTGATGCCTTTTTGTGTGTGTTGTTGACAATTTCATTTTTCCACTTACTTTTTTGTGCTGAGACTTTTTCTTTGTAAATTGTGTGTTCCTCATTTTCATAGTAGTTGAATTTATGTTTGCTGAGTCGTTATGTTTTTCTTGGCTTTTATTTTGAGTTATGGAATTGTTATACCTCTTTGTGGTTACCTTAATATTTACCCCTATTTTTTTTCTAAGTAAAAACCTAACTTGTATTGTCCTATATCGCCTTGTTTTCCTCTCCATATGGCAGTTCGATGCCTCCTGTATTAAGTCCCTCTTTTTGATTATTGTGATCTTTTACATAATGACTTCAATGATTCCCTGTTTTGAGCTTTTTTTTCTTTTTAAAATTAATCTTAATTTGTTTTTGTGATTTCTCTATTTGAGTTGATATCAGGATGTTCTTTTCTGTGACCTTGTGTTGTGTTGCTATCTGATATTATTGATTTTCTGACCAAACAATTTCCTTTAGTATTTCCTGTAGCTTTGGTTTGGTTTTTGCAAATTCTCTCAGCTTGTGTTTATCTGTAAAAGTTTTAATTTCACCTTCATATTTGAGAGAGAGTTTTGCTGGATATATGGTCTTTGTTTGGCAGTTTTTCTCCTTCAGTGCTCTATATATGTCATCCCATTGCCTTCTTGACTGCATGGTTTCTGCTGAGTAGTCTGAACTTATTGATTCTCCTTTATAGGAGACCTTTCTTTTCTCCCTGGCTGCTTTTCAATTTTTCTCTTTATCTTTGGTTTTGGCAAGTTTGATGATAATATGTCTTGGTGATTTTCTTTTTTGATCAGTCTTTAATTGGTTTCGATGAGCATCTTGGATAGATATCCTTTCGTCATTCATGATGTCAGGGAAGTTTTCTGCCAACAGATCTTCAACTATTCTCTCTGTATTTTCTGTTATCCCTCCCTGTTCTGGGACTCCAATCACATGCAAGTTATTCTTCTTGATAGCGTCCCACATGATTCTTAGGGTTTCTTCATTTTTTTTAATTCTTTTATCTGATTTTTTTTCAGCTATATTGGTGTCAATTCCCTTGTCCTCCTGATCCCCCACCCTGCTTTCCAATTGCTCGAGTCTGCTCCTCTGACTTCCTATTGAATTGTCTAATTTTGTAATTTTACTGTTAATCTTTTGGATTTCTGAACGCTGTCTCTCTATGGATTCTTGCAACTTATTAATTTTTCCACTATACTCTTGAATAATCTTTTTTAGTTCTTCAACTGCTTTATCAGTGTGTTCCTTGGCTTTTTCTGTAGATTGCCTTATTTCATTTTTGAGGTCATCCCTGATTTCTTGAAGCATTCTGTATATTAGTTTTTTATATTCTGCATCTGGCAGTTCCAGGATTCTATCTTCATTTGGGAAAGATTTTGATTCTTTAATTTGGGGATTTGTAGAAGCAATCATGGCCTGCTTCTTTGTGCTTTGATATTGACTGCTGTCTCCAAGCCATCTATAAGATATTGTAATGGTGTATTTTATATTTGCTCACTGAGTCTTATCTTGTTTTGTTTTCTTTCGATATACGTGGATGGGCTACTAGATTGTGCTGTCTTGATTGTTGTAGCCCTTGAATCACTTATTTCTACTACCAGCTGGTTTGGGCTGTTACCAGATACATAAGCCTAAGAGCCTATTCACTATTCTTGAGTAGAATCTGATTTTTGGTCACCAGGTGTGTGGTATAGACTGTCACCTATTCACTTAGAGGAGTAGTGGTGATAGTTGTTAGCACCAGATTCTAGTAGCAGCAGGGCATCACACTTTGGGGGGGGGCAGGATGCTGACAGGTTTCCCCCAAGTACCAGTGAAGTAGGTGTGTCTGTATTCTGAAAGCACTCTGGTGGGTGGTCTCTGCAGCTGTACCTTAGGCACCCAATGCTTGTATCTCTACAGATTGGTAGGTGTCACTATCCTCAGACCCCTATGGCAGGAAGCTAGGTGGTTTGGGTGGAGCTTCAGCCCTCGGTTCCCCATTGTGGGTTAGTGAGGTTTCTGTTTAATAGGTAGAGATATCAGACCTGGGAAACTTGTCCTTCCAGTAATCTGCTAAAACAATTACAGTCAGATACCTATCAGAATTGCCTTTGCATTACAATAGCCACCTTGTTCCCTGTAGGGATGAAAGCCCAAGACTGTGGACCTCATATGCTTGGCTGGAGCTGGTTCTGTATTTTTAGTCCAATTTCCGGAAGTCAGGGAAGGATTTTTGGTCCTTGGGTTTTTTGTAGCTGCTTCTCTCAGGGCAGGAGAATTGGTTAGGAAAAGACAAAAAAAAAAAGTTAAAAAAATCCCACAGAGCACTTCACTCTCTGGCCCTGGAAATTCCAATGTTAATGAAGCTGCCTGGGAAGGGGAGGGGAGGGATCAGATAGATAGGAGAGAGTAGCACCTAGGAATATAGACGAAGTTACTTATCTTGCTTGGTGATGACTGTTTTATCTGAGATTCCTGAGGGGTTTGTAGCCTGTGTGCGTTGGCTGGGTCGATATTGACCCCGAGGGTCAGGCCCACGTCCTGTGCTTGTGCTGTCTCAGAAGCCATGGTCCGTTCCTCTGCTCCCAGTCCAAAGCCCAGTGCCAAGGTTCCCCAGCAGGGATGCCGCACTCCAGGCTCCAAAACCAGTCGCTGTCTCCTCGTGACTTTTCCTCCTGTCAGCCACGTCGCTGCACTGCCTGCATGCACTGGCTGGGCTTTCCCCGAGGTCACTTCTGGGTGCTAGGGCTGCATTCCGTGTTTGCGCTGTCTCAGAATGCCGTGCTCCTCTTCCCTGAGCCCAGTCCAAAACCCGGCACCAAGGTTTCCTGACTGGGATGCTGGCTCCAGGCTCCGAAAACAGTTGCTGCTTCCCCATGGTTGCTTGTTCTCTCGTGAGCCCTGTTAGTGTGTAGCCTGCTTGCGCCTGAGTCTCTACGGAGGTTACCCCAGGGGGCTATGGGTTAGGGCTGTGTCCCATGCCTTCCCCACCTCAGCAAGCCGCAATCAACCCCACCACTAGGCACCCTGGAACCGGGAGGGCTCAAGTCTGTGGTGTGGGTCACCAGTTCCAGAAGCAGTACCTGCTTCAGGGTGCAGCTTTTTGCTCCCCTGTCACTTAGGTCAACTCTTTAGATCTGTGTTTGATGATCAGGGTTCATAGATTGCCATGTATATGATCGATTTACTTGTTTTTCCGAGTCTTTTGTTGCAAGAGGGATCCAAGGTAGCTTCTACCTAGTTAGCCATCTTGGCCCCGCCTCCATAAAGCTTATTTTTTTTGTGAACAATTGTTTTCTATATGTTTGTTTTGTGAAGCATACTCGATATTCCTGGGTTTGACTCAGACCACAGGGTGGCTTGATAGAAGGGGAGTAAACCAACACCAGTCGGGTTGCTTAAACATACAAAAAATAATAATTTAGGAAGAAAAAATTTGTTGAAATAGTAATAGAAATTTAGACTTTGGCAAGTGCTGATCAAAATTGAACTTTCAGACTTCAGCAGAGGAGGCTATTTATGAACCTTTACACAGTATAATCTTTACAATGAGACAAACAGGGTCAACTGAGATAAATATAGTGTGGTATTCAGAATATTATTTCTTTCTCAATATTGTGATTACATATTTGAACATCATAATTAGAACCAATAGATCATTGTGTTATCTGGGATTACATAGGAAAGCTACCTCAAAACAAGATATTAAAGCAATACTTGAGGAAATAAGAATAGAAACTAAAAAAAGCATTTAGTCTTTATTAGGCATCCTAATCAGAAATACATATGAATTGACTTGTAGAATGAGGCTGGAAATCTTACAAGTAAGAAAATGCTTTTCTGAGAAAATGTCTTTTTTTGGGTGTGTGTACCATGAGTTTGGCGAAATCTTTTTCTGTCCAGAGTTTTAGGTAGGTCAATGATAAGCCTGGAACAACATTCAATAAGCATTCAGACAGGCTGCATCCATCACACCTTCACACATTAACACAATCACAGAAGTTTATTGAGTACACACTATGTACCAGGCCCTGTAGTGGACAGATAAATACAGAGATAAAGAGAACAGAACTCCTGTCCTGGAGAACTTCACGCAGTAGTGGGGAAGATGGACAAGTACACAATTACTGTTGAATGGGTTACATGGTACATGACAAATGCAGTGTAGAAGAAGGAGTCCCTGGGTAGTACAAATGGTTAATGCATTCAGCTGTTAAGTGAAAGGCTGGCAGTTGGAGTCCACCCAAGGGCACCTCAAAAGAACCACCTGTTAATCTACTTCTGAAAAAGCAGTCATTAAAAGCCCTAGGTTGCACAGTTATATACACTGACATATGTGGGATCACCATGAGCCTGAGTTGTCCCAATGACAAAGGGTTTTTTTTTGTTTGTTTGTTTCTTAATGTAGTGGAGCTTTTTTCATATTTTTATTCAAGTAACTCACACGCTCTACATTTGTTTGCCAATTGCACCCTCTCCCTGCATGGTATTTTTGTAAGTGTGCTATGCTAATTTTTTATAGCAGTGTGTAAATACTCTGTGGGGGGAGGGTATGGTTGGTAAACACATGGAATGTGCATGTTATTTGCATAAAAATATGATAATCTAATATTGAAAAATCAAAGAAGTCCTCCCACAAGGAGAGTCAACCTAGCTGAGATTTTTAAAGACAGCTAGGTATCAGTAACGTAAAGGGTAAAATTGGGTGAGGGATTTTCTGGCAGATAAAAGGACCCCACACAAAGTCTCAAATGTCAGCAAGAATACTAATGATACTACTAATACTTTGGTATGGTTAGAAAGTAAAGGGTCTTTGGGGACTGTGCAAAAGTTCTACATGACAAGGTTTACAGAGGCCAAGGCATTGAATTTTATGCTGTTGAAATTTATCCCATGTCTTGGCACTTTTCTATAATTGTAACTTTTGTAAGACCTCTTATTTCACTATTTTTTCCTGACCCCTTCACTTGACATTTTTATCCTAGGAGTCAGTTTCTAGACCATGCATGATTTGGACAGAAACTTAGAAATAATTAGAATGTGGTAACAAAGAGTGGAATATTGGTCTATCAACTAGTTGCTATATAGACTAATGTTTAATACACCTACATTGCCTCAGAATCAATAAGATAATAAAAACCAAGCAGGGGCCAACCTGGATCTGATCAGCTGAGGTGCCTATCTATATTGCCATGAGTTGGAATCGGCTTGAGGGCAACTGGTTTAGTCCCTGGGTGGTGTGAAAGTTGACACAGTCAGATACTAAATGAAATATTGAAGGTTCAAGTCTCCCCAGAGACACCTTGGGAAAAAGTCCTAGTGATCTACTTCTGAAAAGTCAACCACTGAAAACCCTATGGAGCAGTTTTACTCTTACGCACACACCCTTGGGTCACTGAGAGTCAGAACTGACTCAACAGCAACTGTATTACTGGTAACAAAGTAGGGCAGGAGGGAAGGACTTAGAGGCTACAGTCACATCAGACTTATCTAGAGCTCCAGAGCTACTCTGTCTCACAGACCTATTTACATTAATTAAGGAAGCATTTATTAAGTACTGGGCACTGTGCCAGAGAAACTGAAATAAGCAATATCAAAGCAGATTGGGAGGAGTGAGACAGCACAGAGTACATCAGAAATATCAAGGAGTTGAGTGATGGGGTGGGATGATTGGAGATAGGCCTGGAGAATGGAAGGATCCAGATCTTCAAAGGTGATAGTGCCTCACTGATTTTAGATACCCTAGAGAAGGTAGCCAAGAGACACTGAATTCTGCTTCAGTAGATAGTTATGGGTCATAAACAAGTGGGAGCAAACTTCAAGCAGGGGTAGCCAAAACCAAAAACCAAACCCAGTGCAGTCGAGTCGATTCCGACTCATAGTAACCCTGTAGGGCAGAGTAGAACTGCCCCATAGAGTTTCCAAGGAGCGCCGCAGATTCGAACTGCCAACCCTTATGGTTAGCAGCCATAGCACTTAACCACTATGCCACCAGGGTTTCCAGCAGGGATAGCAGTTGTGAAATAATACAAGAAAAGTGAGGAAATACTGACCTAGACTGAAAAAATAAATAAAGCGATATCCGATCTATTTCAAGTACTCATTATTTCTCACCTTGATTTTTAACTTTTGCTGCACTGAGATACCAGTTTATATGCAATAAATTCACACACCTTAAGTATTCAGTTCCATGAGATTTGAAAATTGACCTCATGAGGATATATTTCTATAGTCGTTACTTTCTTTTGTTAATCCATTTGTCAGTTCTTACACCGAAACTTTGTGGTCTCTGTTGTTGTGATTTTAAGGCAAATATTGAATTCCATTTTTAAAAAATTTTATAAGAAAGCTTTGGCTGTTCTAGATTCACTGCATTTCTATGTAATTTAAAAATCATATTTCCTGTATCTTTAAAACAGTCTGCTGGAATTTTAATAGAGATTGCTCCAAATACACATATGTTAATGTAGGGGGAGTGTACCTCCTAACAATATTGAGTCTTTCTATCCATGAATGTGATGTATCTCTCCATTTATTAAGTCTTTAAAATTTTATCTCATCAATGCTTTTACTTTTTAGTGCAGAGGTCTAGTACAAATTTTGTTTGATTTATATTCCTGCCACCACGTGCCTGTCAGTTTGTCATACTGTGGTTGCTTTCCTGTTGCTGTGATACTGGGAGCTTTGCCACAGGTATTTCAAATACTGGCAGGGTCATCCTTGGTGGACAGGATTCAGCGGAGCCTTCAGACTATGATAGACTAGGAAGAAGGACCTGGTAGTCTACTTCTGAAAAAAACAGCCTGTGAAAACCTTAAGAATAGCAGCAGAACTTTGTCTGATATAGTGCCAGAAGATGAGCCCTTCAGGTTGGAAGACACTCAAAATATGACTGAGGAAGAGCTGCCTCATCAAAGTAGAGTCAGCCTTAATGATGTGGATGGAGTCAAGCTTTTGGGACCTCCATTTGTGGCATGACTCAAAATGAGAAGAAACAGCTGCAAACATCCATTAATAATCGGAATGTGGAATGTACAAATTATGAATCAAGGAAAATCAAAAGTTGTCAAAAATGAAATGGAACACATAAACATCTATATCCTAGGCATTAGTGAGCTGATATGGACTGGGATTGGCTATTTTGAATTAGACAATCATATGGTATACTACACCAGGAATGACAAATTGAAGAAAAATAGCATCACGTGCATCTTCGAAAAGAAGATTTTAAGATCTATTCTGAAGTACAATGCTGTCAGTGGTAGGATAATATCCATAGGCTTACAAAGAAGACCAGTTAATGTGATTATTATTCAAATGTATGCACAAGCCACTAATGCCAAAGATGAAGCAATTAAAGGTTTTTACCACATTCTACAGTCTGAAATTAATCAAACATGGAATAAATCATGCATCGGTAATCACTGGTGATTGTAATGAGAAAGTTGGAAACAAATATTGGTAGCTGAAAATATGGCCTTGGTGGTAGAAATGAAGCTGGAGACCAAATGAGGGAATTTTGCAAGACAAACGACTTATTCATTGTAGATACATCTTTTCAACAACATAAACAGGAATCAAATTGATGACATCTGTGGAAGGAGATGATGGAGAAACTCAATATCATCAGTCAGGACAAGGCCAAGGGCCAACTGCAGAACAGACCATCAATTGCTCACAAACAAATTAACTTGAAGCTGAAGAAAATTAAAACAATTCTACAAGAGCCAAAGTACTACCTTGAGTTTTACTGACCTGAATTTAGAGAACACCTCAGGAGCAGATTTGACGCAATGAATACTAATGACCAAAGACAAGATGAGCTGTGGGATGACGTTCAGGACATCATACCTGAAGAAAGCAAAAAGTCGTTAAAAATACAGGAGAGAAGAAAAGACCAAAATGGATGTCAGAAGAGACTCTGAAACTTGCTCTTGAACATAGAATAGCTAAAAAAAATGGAAGAAATGATGAAGTAAAAGAGCCGAACAGGTGATTTCAAAGGGTTTGAGAAGACAAAGCAAAGTATGATACTGAAATGCGCAAAGACCTGGAGTTAGAAAACAAAAATGGGAGAAGACAGTCAGCATTTCTCAAGCTAAAATAATTGAAGTTACAATTCAAGCCTTGAGTGGCAATACTGAAGGATTCTATGGGGAAAATATTGAATGACACAGAAAGCATAAAAAGGTGGAAGGAATACACAGAGTAACTGTACCAAAAAGAGTTGGTTCAGCCATTTCAGAAGGTAGCGTATGATCAAGGACCAAAAGTATTGAAGGAATAAGTTCAGGCTACACTGAAGGCATTGTTGGAAAACAAGGCTCCAGAAACTGACAGAATACCAATTGGAATGTTTCAACAAATGGCTGCAACCCTGGACGCACTCATTCATCTATGGCAAGAAATTTGGAACACAGCTACAAGTCCAACAAATATTTGTGCCTGTTCCAAAGAAAAGTGATCCAACGTAATGCAGAAATTATCAAACAATATCATTATTATTACATTCAAATAAAATTTTGCTGAAGATAGTTCAAAAACAGTTGCAGCAATATATCAACAAAGAATTGCCAGAAATTCAAGCTGGATTCAGAAGAGGATCTGGAAGGGGGAATATCATTGCTAAGGTCAGATGGACCTTAACTAAAAGCAGAGAATACCAGAAAGATGTTTACCTGTGTTGTATTGACTATGCAAAGGCATTCAACTCTGTGTATTATACCAAATTATGTATAATATTTCAAAGAATAGGAATTTCAGAACGCTTAATTGTGCTCTTGAGGAACTTGTATACAGACCAAGAGGTAGTCATTAGAACAGAATAAGAGGATATTATGTGGTTTAAAATCAGGAAACATGTGCATCAGGTTTGTATCCTTTCACCAAATTTACTCAATCTGTGTTCTGTGCAAACAATCTGAGAAACTGGACTATATGAAGAATATGACATCAGTACTGGAGGAAGACTCATTTACAACTTGTGATATGCAGATGACGCTTCCTTGCTGAAATCAAAGAGGACTTGAAACACTGATGAAGATCAAAGACTACAGCCTTCAGTATGGATTTTACTTCAACAGAAAGAAAACAAAAATCCTCACAACTGGACCAATGAGCAACATCATGATAAATAGAGAAAAGATTGAAATTGTCAAGGCTTTCATTTTACTGGAATTCACAATCAACACCCATGGAAGCAGCAATCAAGAAATCAAACTATGTATTGCATTGGGCAAATCTGCTGCAAAAGACCTCTTTAAAGTGTTAAGCAGCAAAGGTATCACCTTGAGGACTAAGGTTTGTGTCATAGATTGAATTATGTCCCCTCAAAAATGTGTGCATCAACTTGGTTAGACCATGATTCCCAGTATTCTGTGGTGGTCCTCCATTTTGTGATTGTAATTTTATGTTAAAAGGATTAGGGTGAAATTATAACACCCTCACCAGGTCACATCCCTGAGTCAATGTAAAGGGAGTTTCCCTGGGGTATGGCCTGCACCATCTTTTATCTCTCAAGAGATAAAAGGAAAGGGAAATGAGCAGAGAGTTGGGGACCTCATATCACCAAGAAAGCAGTGCCTGGAGCAGAGTGCATCCTTCGGACCTAAGGTTCCTGTGCTGAGATGCTCCCAGACCAAGGGAAGATGGATGATAAGGACCTTCCTCCAGAGCCAAAAGAAAGTCTTCCCCTGGAGCTGGCACCCTGAATTTGGACTTGTATCCTACTAGACGGTTAGAAAATAAACTTCTGTTTGTTAAAGCCATCCACGTGTGGTATTTCTGTTATAGCAGCACTAGATGACTAAGAATTGCACTAGATGCCTAAGACTGTGTGCCTGACCCAGGCCATGATATTTTCAATCAAGGCATTTGCATGTGAAAGGAAGACTGAAGAAGGATTTATGCCTTTGGATTATGGTGTTGGAGAAGAATATTTAATACACCATGGATTTCCAGAGGGGAAAATCTGTTTGGAAGAAGTACAGTGAGAATGCTTCTTAGAAGCAAGGATAGCCAAGCATTGTATCACATACTTTGGACATGTTATCAGGAGGTATCAGTTCCTGGGAAAGGACATGTTCGGTAAAGTAAATGGTAAGTGAAAAAGAGGAAGACCCTTAAAGAAATTGATTGCACAGTGGCTGCAACAATGGGCTCAAACATAGCAGCAATTGAGGATGGTGCAGGACCAGACAATGTTTCCTTCCGTTGTCCATAGGATCTCTGCGAATCAGAACTGACTCAATGGCACCTAACAACAACAACCCATTGACTGCACTAGTGCTAGAAACCAAAACATATTATAGTGAAGTACACTGTAAGGACATATTGCATGAAGTCCTCGCGAATGAAAAGAGGATAGTGAAGGCTTAAAAAAAATTATCCCATTAAAATATGATATATCCATCAGTAACCACATCATCATTATAAGTTGACATGAGGAGAAAAAAAAGAACTTTCGGATTAATACCCTGTCAAGACAAGCTTTTGACTCCTTCCTCTACCATCCAATTAGCTCATTTACTATCTTTGTGTCACTGAAAGCCAAATTGCTTCCCCAGGGGACTGAAGTGTGGAGTTCTCTCATTATTTCAGAGAGAACCCAGAATTGCCAAAAAAAAAAAAAAATGGAATTAAAGTGCTCTGTCATATTGAGCTTGAGGTGGAAATTTGAGTTCTTCATTAATGAAAATTATGAATTTAATTTTGACATTCAGGAACTCTTAGCCCATAACTAGAAAGCCAGGTATGAATAAGTAAATGGAAAAGTGTTATTTATTAACTTGTATATATATGTTCATGTATAAAGTACATGTAGGGAGCCCAGGTGGCCCAGTGATTAAGAGCTTGGCTGCTAACCGAAAAGTTGGTGGTTGGAAATCACCAGCCACTCTACCGGAGGGAGATGTGGGAGTCTGACTTGGAAGCCCAATGGGGCAGTACTACTCTGCCCTGTATGGTCACTATGAGTCTGCACTGACTCAACAGCAACAGTTGTATATGTGCATGTGGCTTTCCTGAGTGGTGCAAGTTGTTCATATGCTGGGCTGCTAGCTGAAAGACTAGAGATTTGAGCCTACCCGGAAGCAGCTCAGAAGAAAGTTCCGGCAATCTCTTTCTGAAAAGTCAGCCACAGAAAAACCTATGAGGCGCAGCGCTATTCTGACACACACGGGGTCATCATGAGTCAGAATCAACTTGAGTACAACTGGTTTTTGTATTGCAATTATAAGTATTTATTAATATGTACGCATTATTGTTTACCACAAAAATGATTTCAGAGGGAAATAAGAATTGATTTTATCAAAGACCAGTGGCCTCCTCTCCTAATTCCACCTGGACTTTATAGAGTTCCTGGCTTGGTGTTTTACCTATTCAGCATTTCCCAGGCCAGGCAGTTTTACTTATATTCTGTCTACTGTTGTTGAGAAAATAGATGGATGGATGGGTGGGTGGGTGGATGGGTGGGTGGGTGGATGGGTGGGTGCGTGGGTGCGTGGGTGGGTGGGTGGGTGGATGGGTGGATGGGTGGAGGGATGGATGGATAAATGTTTAGATTCACCCGTTACTCCATTCAGACAGGATGCACTGAATTTTAATCAAGAAAATAAAACTTCTAGAGGTTATACCATGAACATCAGGGAAAGGTGAGGTCCAATAGGAACAGATTTGGCAGATTCTCGGGTTTTTCAGACATGTACCTCTGTCTTGTTGTTGTGGACAGTGCAATGTCCTTAGGAGTGCTGTACAGGAGGCTGAAGCGCAGGAAACGGAAAAGAAGAGGAGATGACAAAGTGGAGTTCGTGAGAAAGGAGAAGAGAAATATTAGAAGGAAAGACAGTTTTGAGAGATGAGAGGAAGGAGACAGATAGGTAGCAATGAGGAAATGGGGAGGGAGGACAAAAATGAAGCGTGAAGAGCAATTCTGGGGAAGAAAGAAGGAATAACCAGGCCTGTAGGTGCAAAAGACAAGCTTGCCTTTACTTCTAAGCTTGCCTTCCAGGTGCTTCCTGATTAACACACTCATTCATCTTACTTATTTTCTTTCTTTAATGTGTTTCTTTTAAAATATTGTTTATATTATTCTAATCTTTAGTCAATTTTTGTTCTAGAATTATTTTGTAGTTTTATATATATGTGTATATATTTTTCTAAATAAATTCTACTTCTTTCCCTCTGTCCTATAAGGTCACTATGAGTCGGAATCGACTCAACGGCACTGGGTTTTCCCTGTGTATTTATAGATAAAAACTGTACTGTCTATGGAAGGGTTTATTAAATTAGGAATTTGTGAATCAGTTTTTAACTAATTTATTTACAATATCTGGAGAAATTTGCAATAAAATAGTCACCTATGAAATAAGGTTATATCATCAAATATAACAAAAATAATGGCTGTATTCATTAAATTACCTAATTTTATTATAGTGTACCCATATAGATTGCTTCTTTGTATATTCTTTATTAGAAATCTGAGTAGGTTAAGGCATGATTTCACATTTCCTTTATGCTAGAATTCTGGGTGATATCTCACAGAAACTATGTACTTGCAGCTCTCATACATTCCTTCCCAGACTCGTTCATCACATACCTATTGAGTTCCTCCTGAGCATTGATCACTACTCCAGGCACTGGGGTCACAAAGATAGACAAGCTCTACACCTGGAAGCTTGTATTCTTATAGGAGAATGGGGGAGGCAGGTACATGACCCATAACAGAAATGCATTAAAACCATTTTGTAGGTATGTGCGTGGGTTACCACTGGAGCCAGAAGGAAGGACAGAGAGAGAGAGTCAGAGGGAACTTAAGAGGTTTCTTGAAGGTTTTAAAATGATGAATATGTGGTATTTAGGAAAAAAAGAGATAGAGGGACATACTAGTAGGAGGAACAGCATTTGCAAAGACACAGTTGCATGAGCAAGGGATCATGAGTGTCCAGAACCTAAGTGGTGCTACCTATAAAGTTAAGGTAGATTAAGAGGAAACTTCCATGCTTTTCTAAGAAGTTTGCCCTTTATCCTGTTATCAGTAATCGAGTCCTGCTTTATTATTATCTAATCCCTCCTACTTACTCTTGTGGGAATGTATGCAAGTTGTTTAATTTCTCTGAATTTTGGTATCTCCATCTGTTAATGTAACAGTGGGAAGTTTCCCTTCCCAGGCATATAATGAAAAGGGAAATAATGTAACCTTACTGTACATGCTCTATGAATATAGATGTCCATAATAGTTAGTCATCAGATCTGTGTTTCAGAGTCATTTTCAATAGGAATTAAAGCCAGACAAGATTAGAATTAGGGCGTCAGTCAGAGGTCTAGGTCAAGAACTCAAGTGAGCTGAGAAAGAAGAGCAATGAAAGCTGTGGAAAAGGGAATGGAAGAAAGGGGAGAGGCTCAGGTTATGAGTATGAGACTCAATGCATTCAAAATAATAATAATAGTAACTACCATTACTGAGTGTCAATCGCAAGTACTCACCTAGGCACACTATCGGTTATGTCACTAACCTTCACGATAATCTGTGTGATAATAATGTTGGCATATTTGTTATGGAAAAGAAAACTTAAGATGTGAAAAGCCGTTAGTTGCCTAAGGTAAATGGAAATATTTGGATTCAAGTGCTCATTTTTTCTAATTCAAAAGCCATTGTTTATACCACTATACTAGACACTTAATTTTGAACATGCTTTTTATTTTATACGTTCCTGCTAATTACAACCAAAACATTAAGGTGACTTCTTTTCTCCCTTCTCCCCTAGGGTGACAGAGTGAGCAGGATCCAAAAATAGTTCAGAAGAAAGGAGTTCGAGTCTGGAAGTCTTCTATACCTTAGTGGTAAAGAGATAAAAGAGTGAGAAGAACATGGTTCTCTATAGCGTCTGATTTAGTTCAACAGGTTTGGATTTAGCTATAGATTTGGGCCAAATTTCTAGTAAATAATGAAAAATGGACATCTGTTTAGAGTTCCCAGGATTTATACACTAATTTGAGGGAGGTAATTGTTGAGTTACGGACTTTGGTCCCCAATATTTCTTTTTAGGTTAAATTACAAATCACTGTTTCTTTGATATCTGATATTACCCAACCAGGAAAGTGAATGTTTTATGTTAGAAGCTTTGTTGCTGTTGCTGTTGCTGATGCTGGTGATGTTCCATTTTAATGCGGTCTTCTAGGGGGTATCAAACACTATCAGGCCATTTTGTGAGTATTAAGGTAATCATTCAGTCATAAGCTTTTGTGATTTTCTAAATAACTTCAGCAAGCCCAAGAATAGAATTTCTCTTTCAGGAAGCTCACTTAATGTCGATATGAATTTCTAATTCAACAACGAATAGATAACAGTAATCAATTATTTATAAGGAATGGAATTAAAATCATAGTAATAATGATACCGTTGTTTGTATACTGCCTCCATTCCAAAAATCAAGCTATTTTTAAGTCTGAGTCACTGGTAGAAGATGTGGCACTTATGATCAAAGGCAATTTCAAGAATAAAAGGCAAATGTCCAAATGAATTACAAATCCTAGGTGCTCATCACTAGAATGCCAGGTCAGTGTTGACTCACTGCTTTTCTGTATGTAACCAAGGAAATATTAAATTATATGCGTGTGCGTCTGCATGTGAACTGACTTTCCTCAGCAGAAATACTTTTTCAGTTACTGTCCACATCATTCTACTAATTCCCCAAGGATCTAATCTCAGAAGAATTTTGACGTTAAACTTCTCTTGCCGCCACATTTGATCAGTCTCCAAGTCCCAGTGATTCTTCCACTGTCTTTTTTATACTCCTTCTCTTAAATAATTCTCCTTGTATCTCCTACCTCAAAAGGGTGAGTTCTCTAATTCTCATCCTTTCTTTACCCAAACTCTTGGCGCATGCAGCTTCCAGATGCATCTCTGCATATCCAATTTTCATCTTATCATTGTGTCAGTAAAGAAAATTAAATTTCATTTGTTTTTTGTTTTCTTACTACAAGCCCTTTTCAAAAAATTGCAAATGGCAAAGTCCTCCACTAATGCGATAACTTCAACTTTTAACTTCTCATCACTAGGACTCATTACTGCACTAAACCATGTCTTTCTACTCTTTCCCACATCTGCCTTGGCCATATGCACCCCAGAAATATTGCTCACGTTGTATTACTACATGAATGGCATTTTCCCCTTCTGTCAGTCTGTCGAAATCTTACTGTTTCATTGTTGGGGAGGAGGTACAATGATGTGTGCGTAATGGAATGTACACAATTTCAGCTATGCCTGGTTTCATGTTCCCACTCTTCCATTAGCATCTACATGACATTCAGCGAGGTATTTAACACTGCTGGGCCTAAGTTCTTAATAATATTTCATAGTGACCTTATATTTACTTTGAGGTTTTATTTTCAGAGAGATGCAAAAACTGTGTCAATGATTCTTAATATTTTGTGACAATTACTTCATAAAAAACCTGGTTCCCTCCACAACAGAAACAAAAACCAGACCTGCTCTGACAAAGAAATCTGTGTACTGAAATGCATTCTGAGGCTGTACTTAGACTTTATAAATTTTAACAACATAAACATTTCTATTGAGAGAGCAATTTTTGGTATGTCATATTAATTATATTTTCTGGTGCACACAGATTATAGAAGACTCAGACCAGAGAAGATATGAAATAAGTGAGCTTGCTGATTGCAGAAGAATGAATTATTGGTAAGCATTATAAATCCTGTATTTTTATACTTGGTTGAACAGTGCCCCCCCTTAAATTCATGTCCTTTAGGAACCTGTGAATGTGACCTTATTTAGAAATAAGGTTTTTGCAGATGTAATCAAGTTAAGGAAAGGTCATGTGGGATTAGAGTGGGCTTTAATTCACTACTGGTGTCCTTATAAGAAGAGGGAATTTTGAACACAGAGACACACAAGAGGAAGACAACCATTTAAAGACAGCAGAGATTGGAGATTAGACAATAAATAAGGGAAACTGAAGAATAATTGATGCCTGTGAGTTATGATGATGGTGAAAAATATTGAATATACCACAGACTTCCAGAAGAAGGAATAAATCTATCTTGGAAGAAGTATAGACAGAGAGCTCCTTGGAAGGGAGGATGGCAAGACTTTCTTACGTACTCTGGACATGTTATCAGAATGGACTAGTCCCTGGAGAAGGACATCATGCTTTGTAAAAGAGGAAGACCCCTCAACAAGGTGGGTTGACACAGTGGCTGCAACAATAGGTTCAAGTATAGCAGTGACTGTGAGGATGGTGCGGGGCCAGGCAGTGTTTCACTCTGCAGTACGTAAGGTAGCTGTGAGCCAGAATTGACTTGATGGCACCTAACAACAACTACAAGAGACTGGAGTAATTCCACCCAAGCCAGGGATTTCAAGGATTGCTGGAAATCGTTAAAAATTAGAAGAGGCAAATAAGGATTTTTCCCTAGAGCCCTCAGAGGGAGCATGGACCTGACAGCATCTTCATTTCAGACTTTCATTCTCCAGAACTGTGAGAGAATAAATTCCGTTGTGTTAAGCCACTCAAGCTTGTGATAATTTGTTACAACAGTTCTAGCAATCTAGTATAACCCATGCCACACGTTAGGATTGAGATTTCTATCAACTATCTCGATGTTCTCCAATATATCCTTAAGGTCACTTCATACGTGAAGGTGCATTGCCTCTTCAACCTAATTTCACATGCTTTGTGAGCTAAGGATTGTCTTTAATTTATTTTGTATCCAGTAGATTGAGAGAAATTATTCTGGAATACAGTTGTAATGGATAACTAGAATTGTTTAGGGTTTAGAAATGGGCTATATTGAACTGTCAGGATAACTCTGAGATAAGGTCTTTCCAGCCTCTATAAATTAGATAAATTATATTCAAAATTAAAGTTTGAAAGCTCCATCAGTACCTCCATTTTCAGATTTTTAAGAGTTTCTTATGTACTCTTTCTTGTGCCCTCATCACAGTAGATGGTCCCTAGTGATTTCTCATCCGAAATAAATGTATTTTAATGGATAATTTGAAAACATTTATTTGGAATTTTAATTTTTTGTCTAAGTTAAAGTATGACTTATTTTAGTATGACATAAGTTTGGGAAATATAAAGTAGTGAGTATTTTTCCCATGTTATGTCTACATGACTAAAATGTATCCAGCTACCAGAAGTTTCTCAAACTGTTATTTTTACAAGTAAATGTGTTCTATCATTGCAAAAAGTAAATTTTGGAATTTTAGCTTGCTCAGCCCTCTCAGTAGAGGTTTGTCAAAGTGTAAGTTCTGATCAACCCCTGCCTGGCTGATGTCACTTTCCTTCTGTTTTACTGTGTTCTCAGCAGCTTCTTTCACTACCCAACCAACTCCAGGACCCTGATTTGACCCATTTAATGAGATCTGGTAAAACCATTCTATTCACCTGCCATCTGAATGAAGGAAGTATTGGAAGTTAGCCCTAAAAAGAAATTACCCAAATTGGACAAAAGTTTCCATGATCTTTTTGACAGTGTCATATTGCACAAAGAGCATCGACTCCTAGAGGCAGTACAGACCCAGCTTCAGACGGACCTGCGCCTGAGCCCTGGATCTCTATAACACTGGGCAAGCTACTTAATGTCGAGAAGCCTCAGTTTACTTAGGAAAATAGTACAACACATTTTGGTCATTGTGAGGATTAAATTAATTAAATCACACACGTAAAATGCTTTGCATAGTTCCGGACTCAGAATAATAAATATAGTGGCCGTGGTTGTTGTTTTGCCGATACTGTTTGGAAGCAGGACTGATTTCAGTTACTAGCAACATCACTTGTGGATTGTCTGATAAATAGAATACTAAAATTCAAACGGTTATTTTTATAAAATATGGTGCATAGTAGGCATTCAATAGATGTCCGTTTCCTTCTTTGCCAGGAAATAATAGGGAACAAATGTTATGTCTAATATTCGCATGGTGGGTCATTGGAGGTTTAGTGGTAGAGTTCCAGGAGGGAGACCAGGTTTCACTTACTGGGCAATGCACCTAATTGATAGCAGCCGCTCATCTCTCAGTGGAGGCTCGCATGTTGCTCTGTTGTTTAACAGATTTCAGTGGAGCTTCCAGACTGAGATGGCCTGGAGATCTACTTCCAGGAATCAGCCGGTATAAACCCTGTCAATCACAAAGGTCTGCTCTGCAGCTGATCATGGAGATGTGAGGCGCTCATGGCAGCTCTACAGCAGCTAGCAACAGCAACAATACTCACATAGGTGGGAAAACAGTAAAATTCCGAGAGGCCTTCTTTTTGTTTGTTTATAAACTTGGCAGGCATTCTTATTCTCACATAGAGACAGTCTCTAATGCACAAGGAGCCTCCATACATATGAAACACTTTTCCTGATAACAAATCAATCTAGCTCCATCTTTCTTCCCTGCTGATTTGATTGGCATGCTAATCACTACGTTCTTAACTTCCAAATGACATCTTTTGGCCAATTAACAATTTATACCTTCTGAGATTACAGAGTCAACATTGAGCATTTTTGCTAAGCTGAGTATTGCTTTGTTGAATTCTGGTTCATTTAATTAAAATTTCAAACCTCTGCTTTGCCACCCTGAAAAATGGCAATCTTTTAAATTAAAACAGTATTTTTTTAGAAAAATTAAGAGCTGATCTGATAACATCTGAGAAAAATTATGCCATTATTGTCACAATCTTAAAATTACTTATAGCTGCATGACTTAGAATAGTTAAGAATATTTAAGAGGGCAAAAATAGTCTTTTTAAGAGAAATTAAGGGCTTATCTGATCACATCTGAGATAAATTATGCCATTATACTTACAATCTTAAAATTACAGTTTAGAATAGTTAAGAAGGAAAACAAAAAACCCGTTGTCTCTTGCTTTAGAACTCAGGTCAATTCAACCAGTATCCCTGTATGTTAGTGAGTGTGTTTATAATAGTGTTATGGGTTGATTTGTGTTCTCCCAAAATATCTGTTCAAATCCCAAGCCCCAGTACCTGCGAATGTGTACTTATTTAGAAACAGAGTCTTTACAGATATAATTAGCTAATATAATTAACATGAGGTCATGCTGAGTAGCCCGAAAAAAAAAAAAAAAAAAACCACAGCCACTATATTTATTATTCTGAGTCCGGAACTATGCAAAGCATTTTACGTGTATGATTTAATTAATTTAATCCTCACAATGACCAAAACGTGTTGTACTATTTTCCTAAGTAAACTGAGGCTTCTCGACATTAAGTAGCCTGCCCAGTGTTCTAGAGATCCAGATGACTCAGTTTGGCCTGAACCATAGGGTGGATGGTGGTGCTAGTAACTGAGATGGGAAGAAAAAACAGCACTATGGTTTGGGATACCAGCAGCTTTGTTTTCCCTATGTTGAAGGTCAGGTCTCTGTTAGGCATAGGTGGAGATGCCATGTGAGCAATTCCTATACTGCCTGGAGTACAGAGAAGAAGCCTTGACTGGGGATGTGCACTGTGGATTTAGGTGCCTAGGGATGACATTTAAAGCCTGAAAGAGAGCACATTGGAAGAGAATGTGGATAGAAAAAATGGGAGGATATTTAGGTGTGAAAGAGGATGGGAATCCAGGGAAATGACTGAGGAAGACAGCATGTAAGATAGTAGGATAACTAGAGAGGTACGGTGCTCAAGAAGCCTGGAGAACAAATTTCAAAAGTCAGAATTGGTTGACTCTGCAAAAAAAGTGGATAAGAGATCATGTAAGATAAGATTAGCAATTAACCAGTAAATTTGGCCATATGGGGTTTTACAGTTGAGCCTGATGGCACTACAGGATTACTTCTTTTAGCCTCTGAACATGCTGCAATGTCACCTAAAGTAGATTGAGTTATTTCCAATTCCCCATTTTCCCCTGTAGTTGGATGAACTTTTGCAGTGTGATTTTGTTGTGCTTCTCAGTAAAGTAGGAAAAGTATACTACATCCCTTTCTCTTGACTTGGAGCTTTGCCACGTAACCAGTTATGAAGGAAGGCAGAAGATAACTGTAGAAGTTAAATCTTTTAGTAGTCAGGCATTGCTCTGAGGTAGAAGCAGGCATATTTTTTTTTACTACAATAGGAGAAACAGTACAAAACGCAGGAGAGATGCAAGCAGATCAATGATTTGGTGGTAGAAAGACAAAGAGGTTATAATACAAATTTCTCTCCTGACTTTCTTTAAACAATCTATGCTAAAAATCGCCACCACTCATCTGTCAGTTTGTCATAATGTAGTGGTTTGTGTGTTGCTGTGATACTGGAACCTACGCCATTGGTATTTCAAATATTAGCAGGGTCGCCCATGGCGGACAAATTTCAGTGGCGCTTCCAGACTAAGACAATGAAGAAAGACCTGGTGATCTACTTCTAAAAACAATCAGCCAGTGAAAACCTTACGGATAGCTGCAGGAGATTGTCTAATACAGTGCCAGAAGATGAGCCCTTCGGGTTGGAAGGCACTTAAAATACGACTGGGAAAGAGCTGCCTCCTCAAAGTAGAGTCAACCTGAATGACGTGGGTAGAGTAAATCTTTCAGGGCCTTCATTTGCCATTAATAATTGGATATTTAGTATCATTATTAAAGATTGAAAATGGCATATCTTGTGTCTGCTTTATTCCTTTGCTTAGGCTGTGAGTGAGGCTAGAGAGTGGGTCTAGCTGTGTGTTCAGAAAGGAGAAATGAATTTTTGGTGACTAAAGTTTTTTTTTATCTAATAGAATTTGCCACACATACAACTTTTGTTACGTCCTACCAGACGAAAGCCAGTTTAAGTTTAGGTCCTAACTCTAAATATCCTCACAAAAAAGTCTGATAATTTGCCAAAATTTTCTTAAATACATACTTCATAAACTGAAGAGAGATTATATATTGTTTTGTTTACAACCTTACAAAGCATTGTCCACTATTTCAAGAAATTTCAATACTAACAAATTATTTGAGTCAACATACAGAAACTTATTTCTAGCCTTTGACCTTTTTATTATGTCTTCTAGTATAGTTGTGCCTAAGTACAGGTAGTCCTCGACTTTCGATGGAGTTTCATTCCAGCAACTCTTTCATAAATCGGTTCTGGTATCAGCTGAATATCTTTTTTTTTTTTTAGTTTTCGTTATTGTTGCTTTTTATTATCAGTATCTTTTTAAATGTGATCTGTGAACATCTGCAAGTGAACATTTCAGAATGATAATATCAGCAGATTATCCCTGCAACATTGTATGTAGTACACATTACTAAAGATAAGATACACCAAAAAAAAAAAAAAGCCAGATAGTCAAAAGTGCTGTTTGTTGAAACTCAAATACATCTTAAGTCAGGAACTACTTTTATTTACATATTGAAATATATATTATCTTCTTCTCAGAGATAGGGTATTTTATTGACTTTTCTTTTAAAATTATTTGTGTAAAGTAAGTTATGATTATATAAGTTTAATTACAAATAAAAATATTTGTTATAAAAGAAGGTACTGGGTTTTATAGGCTTGAGACTATATTTTATTAGGACAGAGGCAATTGAAAACACATTTACAAAGTATATGTAGGAAAATGGCAGCCTGAACTATGCCAGTGATGTGTATGCGAGAGTTGGAGGAAGCCAGCAAACACTTCAGCCTCAGATCACCTGAAGAATGGTGATGCTCTCTGCAGTAATTCTCCAACATATGAACGCTGTCCTTCTTATTGAGCCTCACCACCACCTAGCCACAGGCAACTGTGCTTCATGTGAGGACTGAGTCTTCAGAACAATTAGAGGAAAGCCCCAGACAGCAAGGATCACATCTATTTAGTTATTCATTAAATAGAACAATTTTAATAATGACCTAGTGCATTGTTGAGATTCATCCTTGGTTGTTTCTTTACTCCAGTCATCCACTACTTCCAGTATTGAGTGTAGCTGCTATTTTTAAAAAATTATTCTCCTCTTCTTTATACTACCACTACCTTGGTTCGGCTCACCATCACATCATTTGCTAAGTGAATTAACTGAAATCCTGTTAATTTTCTTGATCTCAATATTGCCATTATCTGACCTATTGTCTACGCTAAAAAAAACCCAGTCTATGCACAGCCAGAAAATATGTATGAATCAAAAGGTGCATTGTTCCTCTATCCCCCACCTCACATTACAGTCAGGAACACAGAAGAACGTGTAGGTGACAGATGGTACCGTGTTCTTTCCTGTCCTTGGATGCTGCACACAATGTTCCCTATATCTGGAAGCCTTTTAAAATCCCACTGTACATTGATCTGGTTAATTTCTACTTAGCCTTCAGTACATAGCCTAGAAAAAACTTTTACATTGATCTCATCATGTTGGGGTTTTTTCTTTTGTTCATGGGCTTATCAGTATTGTTGTGGCGGTGGTTTGTTTGCTTGTTTGTTTTTGCTCACCACCTGTGATGGTTAATGTTATATGTCAAATTGGCTAGGTCATGAGTCTCAGCAGCTTGGCAGATGTCCCTTTCAAGATCTGTGGGACGTATGATATCATACCCAATTTTAATGCCTCTGGACTTCTTTGGAAAGGAGGTAGCTTGACTTTAATATGTTTAGCCTCGAGGTGGGAGCCTCTCGAAATGCTTGAAACTCAAGAACCCTGAGTTGGAGCCTCATTTTTTTTGTAGATTGAACATTGTCTTAGGTGATGCCTCCCAAATGTGTGAATTTTCTAAACTTTTGACAGGTTTGCCTTTATTTCTGTGAGATAAGACTCCTCACTACATATCCCAGTTACTACATTCTCATGAGAATGTGCTTATCATGATAATAAACTATAGCCAGTCTTCATTAAGTCACAGTGGCCGTTTCTTCTTTACATCATTTGTTGATTCCAGGTGTTACTGGTTTCCTTCTTTTCTAACTTCTGAACAGTAAGCAACACCTTTCCAATAGGGAATAATGCATTGCAGTGGTACTTTTCAAGAGATTGGAACTTCTACGAGTTATTCTTACCCTGCATTCAATCTTAGGGCCCACTCATCGCTTCCACATGTAGCAGGTAGAATGCACCTCTCTGAGCAGTTCTGTAGTATTCCAGGGAAGATCTTTCTGCTTCTTAGCTGTTTGTACTGCTTTTATTATAATGGATACACAGTACTTGTAACTATTCTGAGATTCACATTCCTTTAGTTTTATTTATTTGGCTTGTAAGTACTGCTTTTGGAGTAATGGAGAATGCATTGTAGTGGTAATTTTCCTGAGATAAAAAATCCCTTGGCTTTATTTATTTTGGCTGTAAATACAGCTTTTGCAGTAAGGAAGAATACATTACACCATGTTGTGAAAAGTTTTATGAAAAATAGTAAAAAGGCTAAGAAGAAGCAGAAGAGAATAAAATGTATGTGCAGTCATGGACAGGTGCCTTAATGTTTCACCTCACATTTTACAAATTTTCAAAAAAAAAAAAAAAATAGCAGTGGCTCATATCAGCAGGATTTATGTCATTCAGGGTCCACTGGGATACCTGGGATCCCAGATAATGGGTACCAAAATCCATAACTCATAACAAAAATTTTGAATTTGTCCTTTAATCAGCATGCTTTCATTTTTGAAAACACATAATATCATCAGAAAATTCAAAGGAGAAAATAATTGGGCCTTGAAAGGAATATTATGTAATCACCCTTCATTTTGTGATCTGATGTGAGTAGCCAATCAGTTGGAAGGGTAGTTTCCTTGGGGGTATGGTCTATATCTAATATATATGGGTATTCTGGGAAAGCTCTTTCTCTTGAACCTGCACCCATCCCATCATTCTCTGACCTCTAGTTCTTGTGACTGGAGCCAACAGCCTGCTGCCTTATGTACAGATGCAGGGTTTGTCAGCCCCTGCAACCAAATGAGTCAGGAGAATTGTGTGAGCCATTTCCCTGAAATAAATCTCTCTCTTTCTCTCTGTCTCTGTCTCTGTCTCTCTCTCTCTATACATATATTCATTCAAAAGTGTTTGCACAGTGCATCAACAGGAATCTGCCAGAAATTCAAGCCAGATTCAGAAGAGGATGTGGGACAAGGGATTTCACTGCTGATGTCAGATGGAGCATGGCTAAAAACAGAGAATATCAGAAAGATATGTAGCTGCATTTTATTGATTATGCATTCAACTTTGTGAATCATAACAAATTATGGGTAACATTGTGAAGAATGGGAATTCCAGAAATACTTGATTGTGCTCATGAGGAACCTGTACTGAGACCAAGAGGCAGTCATTTGAACAGAACAAGAGGATATTGTGGGGTTTATAGTCTAGAAATGTGGACATTGGGGTTGCATTTTTTCAGCATACTCATTCAGCCTGTATGCTGAGCAAATAATGCAAGAAGCCAGACTGAATTGGAGAAAGACTTATTAATGACCTATGTTATGCAGATGACACAACCTTCCTTGCTGAAAGTGAAGAGGACTCAAAGCAGTTACTGATGAAGATTAAAGACTGTAGCCTCTAGTATGGTTTACACCTCCACATAAAGAAAACAGAAATCCTCACAACTGGACCAATAAGCAACATTATGATAAACAGAGAAAATATTGAAGTTGTAAAAAGCATTTCATTTTACTTGAAATCAAATGATGCATTGCTTTGGGCAAATCTGCTGTAAAAGAACCTTCAAAATATTAAAAAGCAAAGATGTCACTTAAAGACTAGAGTGCACCTGACCCAGCCCATGGTGTTTTCAATCGTCCCATATGCTTGTGAAAGCTGGACAATGAATAGGGAAGACTGAAGAACAATTGATGCCTTTGTATTATGGTGTTGGCAAATAATACTGAATATGTCGTGGACAAATCTGTCTTGGAGGAAGTACAGCCCAAATGCTCATTAGAAGCAAGGATAATGAGAATTTAACTCACATACTTTGGACATGTTCTCAGGAGGGACCAGTCCCTGGAGAAGGACATCAAGCTTGGTAGAAAGTCAGTGTAAAAGAGGAAGACTCTCAGTGAGACTCACAACGGTTGCAAAAATGGGTTCAGGCATAACAACGATTATGAGGATGGCACAGGGACAGGCAGTGTTTCATTCTGTTGTACATAGGGTCGCTATGAGTTGAAACTGACTCAAAGGCACCTAACAAGAACATATATTTTCTTATATATGCTTTTTTGGTCTTGTTCCTCTAGAGAACCTAATCTGAGACGCCACCTTGATTATATGCATGTTTGTCTATCTCACCCACTCAACTTCAGTCAAACTGAAGGAAATGGTTGTGTCTCAAACACTACGGAAACCCCAAAAACTAACAATGTCTGACACATAGAGGGCATTAGTTGTTATTATTGTGTGTCATCAAGTCAATTCTGACAATAACTCTATATGACAGAGTAGAACTGCCCCATATGGTTTTCTTGGCTGTAATCTTTATGGGAGCAGATACCCAGATCTTTTCTCCAGAGGAACCGAGCCACTGGTGGGTTCAAACTGCCTAACTTTTGGTTAGCCACCAAGCACTTAACCAGTGCCACCAGTGTTCCTTGAGGGCATTTAGTCAATACTGATCGAGTAAATGAAAGAGTTAATAAATGAATGGATAAGTCTGAATAGTGTATAAATAGAATACATAGTCACAGGTGGAGGTGCCTTGATCCTTCCTCGTTTGACTTGAGTTGGCTGCTCTAGAGCAGCACTAGGCATCACACACATAAGGAATCCTAGTTTGACTGAGGGAAGTTGTTATCAGGGACTTTAAAAGAATAATTACTATAATAGTTTGTTGGAAGAAGAGATCCTTGAATAAACGTTAAACAACATCCCTTCTTTGAGTCTTTGTGCACACCCACCCATACATACACACACACAAATGCATCCATAAAGAAAATATCACAGTTCACCTTGTGGATTTGTTGTGAAATTGTAAAGTAGGCAGTGGATGGAATTTACGGTGGATGAAATTTAATTAGTAAAATTGTCATTTTCATACATATTAATTATTAGAATATCATTAATAGATAATATTTAGACAACGTTTTGTACTCTTTAAATATTGTAGAAACATGTTTGTTTTTATTAAGGTATGGTTTCAGGGAATATCTCCTATTTACGTTCCTCTAATTGTTACTGCCACTTTTAGTGATTAGATTTCTTTTTTTATTTTGGGACAAATGTATTATTACTGTATGTCTTAGTTACCTGGGGCTGCTATAACAGAAGTACCACTAGTGAATGTCTTCAACAAACAGAAGTTTATTCTCTCACAGTCTAGGAGACTAGAAGTCCAAATTCAGGGTGTCAGCTTCAGGGGAAGGTTTTCTCTGTCGGCTCTGGAGGAAGGCCCTTGCCATCAATCTTCCCCTGGACTAGGAGCTTGTCAGCATAGGGACCCTGGGTCCAAAGAATGTGCTCTTCTCCTGACACTACTTTTTTGGTGGTATAAAGTCCCCTTATCTCTCTGCTCGCTTCCCTCTTTTATATCTCAAAAGAGATTGACTTAAAATACAATCTAATCTTGTCGATTGAGTCCTGCCTCATTAACATAACTGCCACTAATTCCACCTCATCAACATCGTAAATATAGGATTTACAACACATGGAAAAATAATACCAGATGAAAAAATGGTGAACAATCACACAATACTGGAAATCATGGTCTAGCCAAATTGATGCACATATTTTTGGGGACAAAATTCAATCCATGACACTGTACTTCATTTAACTTCAAGAAACAAATTCTAGTTTCTTCCCCTGCCCCCCCCAAAAATGTGCATGTAAGAGAGAGAATGAAGGAGAGACATAAGGAAAGAGTACTAATTTTCATTTCCAGCAGCTGAAAAGTTAGGGAAATTTTCTGAGCCAGAGGTTAATAGGATAGTTGCAGTTTCAGACTGCTTTTGTAACTTGAACAATTTCTGCCTTCCTAGAACTTGATTTGGATAGACTCTGAGAGCAAACACCACTGCCTAGCAATTAGCAGCTGGTTAACACTGATTTTCCCAACATCCTTCAGAAATGGACATAAGATCTCGATGTATAAATTATTGCTCCTCTGATGAGGAAACATTAATGCGTATTTACTTCTCAGCTCATTCTTTCCTGTTTCACATAAAAAAAGGTTTGGACTTTGAAAAATTACATAGGTGGATATTTTAAAATGAGAAATTCTGAATATTAATAGTCTCATTATGAGTTTTATGTGGCTGAAGGCTCCTCTGAGGGTGTGTAAGCCAGCCTGCCGTTCTATTCATCTCAAACTGAAAACCAGCCTCAGCTTGGAGGTGATAATGAGAATAAACAGCTTCAGAATATGAACTTTGAGAATTTCGCTTTCAGCTCATTATGAAAGTGCCTTGCTTTCATATTTGTGTGCCAGGTCAGAATCTCTCAATAAATGCTGAGGAAATCTGGGAGCACCACACCACTTGATATGAAGAAGAAAAAGTCCCAGTGAAACGTCAAAATAATGGAGGGGAAGACAATGAGAGGGGATAACTCTTTGGGCCACCACATTGATGGGCCCCAAAGAGCTAACTCTATTGTCCTCAGAGTAGAATGGATTATGTCCTCTGAAGCATTATCTGTCCTCTTTGGGATGTCCTCAGGGGAAAAGAAAATGAATTATATCCCATGCCTATGCAAACATATTTAGAAATAAAATTTCTTGAGGAACAAAATATATTAATAGTGCATTTCTATTGTATTATTTAATTACTTTTTATTGTGGGAAAAAAAAACCATGAGAGTAATATAAAAACCAATGATTTATTCACAAAAGGAGCAGTACGAATTATTGTTAGATTATCTGTTCTTTTGATTAGTACAGATTATTATTAGTGCTATCATTCATTTAGGGTCAAGTGGCATGGTAAAATATTTTGGAATCTGTTAAAATCTAATGGAAAATGCTCCCAAAAGAGAAATTATTTTAGTTATATAAACTAGCATTTTTTACAAGTTAGTATTGTCATTCCTACATTACACTAAATTTTATATTTACTGTTGAGTCCATAACTCCACAAAGTGAGGGGAATTTGGTAAGGTTTTTATTTTAGGTAGTGTTTATAGAAGGCCACCATTCCAACTATGCTGATAGACTCTAAACCCTGGTGGCATAGTGGTTAAGAGGTATGGGTGCTAATCAAAAGCTCAGCAGTTCAAATGTACTGGGCACTCCTTGGAAACCATATGGGGCAGTTCTACTCTGTCCTATAGGGTCGCTATGAATCAGAATCGACTCCATGGCAGCGAGTTTGTTTTTTTTTTTTTTTTAAGACACATAAGTGGTGGATTCACACTAACCTGCTTCCTGTCTCTATGGATATTCCTATTGTGGATATTTCATATAAAAGAAATCATACAATACGTGACCTTTTTTATTTGCATTGTTTCAACTAGCATAATGTTTCCTAGGTTCACCCAAGTGGTAGCACATTTTAGTACTTTATTCCTTTCCCTCATGACTGAACAATATTCCGTTGAGTGTGTATACCACAATCTGTTTATTCATTCACCCATTGATGGATATTTGGATTCTTTCCACCTTTTAGCATTTATGAATAATGTTGTTATAAACTTCCGTATACAAATTTCTGTGTGGATGTGTTTCCATTTCTCTTGGATGTATAACTAAGTCATATGTTTAATTTTTTGAGGAACTGCCGAACTGTTTTCCACAGAGGGGGCATGATTTAACATTCCTGCCTTTCTTTCTTTTTTTCATTATAGCCATCTTAGCGGCTGTGGAGTGGTATTTAATTGTTGTTTTGGTTTGCATTTCCTTAATGACTAATGATATTGAACATCTTTTCATGTGCTTGTTTGCCACTTGTGCATCTTCTCTGAAGAAATGTCTGTTGAACCCTCTACCCGTTTATAAATTGTGCTGTTTGTCTTTTGTTGCTGAGTTGTAAGAGTTCCTTACATATTCTGGATACTACCAGACTATTATCAGATATATAATTTTCAAATAATTTCTCATATCTGATAGGCTCTCTTTTCATTTCCTTTATAATTTCTTTTGCCACAAAAAGTTTTTAATATTGATAAAGTCTAATTTATCTTGTTTATCCTTTGCTGCTCATTCTTTTGCTGTCATATGTAAGAAAACATTGATTAATCCAAGGCCACAAAGATTTTCTAAGCTTACAGTTTTAGCTCTTATTTTTAAGTTATTAATCCATTTTATTATTATTATTATTATTATTATTGTTATTATTTTTTCTTTTTGGTATATGGAGTAAGGCAGGGGCCTAACTTCATTCTTCTGCATGTGGTTATTGAGTTGTACCACACCCATTTATTGAGGAAACTGTTCTTTCCACATTGAATGGTTTTAATATCTTTGTTAAAAATCAGTTGACAATAGATGTTTGGTTTTATTTGTGGACCCTTAGTTCTATTCCATTGGTTTCTATGTCTGTCCTTATGCCAGAACCACAACGTTTTGCTTACTGTAGGTTTGTAGTAAGTTTTAAAATCAGGAATTGAGAGTTCTCCAACTTTGTTCTTTCTTTTTTTGAGATTATTTTGGCTATTCAGGGCCACTCTCAAATCCTTATGAATTTGAGGGTCTGCTTACATAGTTCTGCAAAAAAAAAAGGCCATTGGAATTTTGATAGAGATTGCATTGACTCTATAGATTGTTTCAAAGAATATTGCCATCTTAACAATATTAAGTCATCTAATCCGTGAATGCGTGATGTATTTCTATATATTTAGGTTTTATTTCATCTCTCTCGAGAACATTTTGTAGTTTTCAGCATACAAGTCTTATCCTTTTTGGTTAAATTTAACGCTAAGTCTTTTATTCTTTCTGATGCTATTGTAAATGGAAACTTTTTTTAAATTCCTTTTTGGATTTTTATCGATTTTTTATAGAAATACAACTGATTTTTGTACATTGATCTTATACCCTGAAAATTTGGTAACTTCATTTAGTTTTTTTTTTTTTTCCTTTGAGATTTTTCTATTTATAGAATAATGTTATCTGCAAATATAGTTTTACTTCTTTTCCATTTGGATGGTCTTTCTTTTTCTACTTAATTTCTTTCATTAGGATTTTCAGTATAATGTTAATGAGCAGTGGTGAGAGGAAGCATCCTTGTTCTTCATCTTAGGGGAATACTTTCAATCTTTCACTAGTGAGTGAAATGTTAACTGTGGGTTTTTGATAAATGCCTATCACGTTAACATAGTTTCATTCTATTTCTAGTTTGCTAAGTGTTTTAATCAAGAACATGTGTTGGATTTTGTCAATTGACTTGCCTATATCAACTGAGATTATTATTGTGGTTTTTTTTTTCTTTGTTCTATTAATGCGGTATTATGTAATTAAATTTCTTATTGATTGAACCACTCTTGAATTCCTGGGATAAATCCCACTTGGTCATGGTATAAAATTTCTTTGAATGTGGTCTTGGATTTTATTTGGTAGTACTTTGCTGAGGACTTTTGGGTTTGTTTTCATAAGGGATATACGTCTATGGTTTGTTTTCTTATAGTTAATGCTATCCTCAAGAATAACAGAATTAACTTTGAATTTTTGGAAGAGCCAGAATAAAATTAGTGTTCATTTTTCTTTAAATGATTGCTAGATTTCACTATTTAAGCCATCTGATGCTGAGCTTTTCTTTTTGGGAGAGGTTTTTGATTACTGGTTCAGTCTCTTTACTTTTTATAGGTTTATTTAAATTTTCTATTTTTTTCTTTATTTAGAATTAGTTATTTGTGTGTTTATTAGATTTTGTTCATTTCATCTAGATTATCTAATTTTAGTTGTACAGTTGTTCATTGTATTATAGTTCTTTTAATTTCTGTAAGGTCGATAGTAATGTCTCTGTTTTCATTTCTAATTTTAGTTATTTGCATCCTTTCTCTTTTTTTCTTAGTCATTCTTTTAAAGGTTTGTCAATTTTGTTGATCTGTTCAAAGAAACAACTTTTGTCTTTTGTTGTTTTTGTTTTTCTATTCTTCATTTAATTTTTTTTTTCTACTACAATCTTTATTATTTTCTTCCATCTGCTTGCTTTGGATTTAGTTTGCTCTCATTTTATCTAGTTTCTTAAGGTGTAAAGTTAGGTCTTTGATTTGAGTCCTTTCTTTTTCTTTAAGTTAGCAATTTGGAGCTATAAATTTCCTTCTGAACACTGATTTCTCTGTATCTGATAAGTATATGTATGTTCTGTTTTCATTTTCATTCATCTAAAAGTATTTTCTAATTTCCCTGCTGTTATGATTGAATTTTGTCCCCCAAAATGTGTATCAACTTGGCTAGGCCATGATTCCCAGTACTGTGTGGTTGTCCACCATTTTATGATCTCATGTGATTATTCTATGTGTTGTAAATCCTAACCTCTATGATGTTAATGAGGCAGGATTAGAGGCAGTTATGTTAATGAAAAACAGGACTCAATCTACTGGATTAGGCTATATTTTGAGTCCATCTTTTTTGAGACACAAAACAGAGAATCAAGCAAAGAGGATAGGGGTCTTATGTCACCAAGTATGAAGAACCAGGAGGGGTGTGTGTCCTTTGGACCTAGTGTTCCTGCGCTGAGAAGCTCCATAAACAGGGGAAGATTGATGGCAAAGACCCTCCCCAAGAGCTGACAGAGAGTGCCTTCCCCTCGAGTTGACACCTTTAATTTGGACTTCTAGCCTCCTAGACTGTGAGAGAATAAATTTCTCTTCATTGAAGCCATCCATTTGTGATATTTCTATTATTGTGGCACTAGATAACTAAGACGATTCATGATTTCTTTGACCTGTTGCTTTTTAAGTATGTGTTGCTTGATTTTCAACTTTTTGTGACTTTTCAGTTTCCTTTCTGCTCTTGATTTATAGCTTTGTTCTTTTGTGATTGGGGAAAATAATTTGTATAATTTTAATCATCTTAAATTTATTGACTATATATTCAAATATATCATCCCACTGCCTCTGGCTTCCATAGCTTTTGATGAGAAATCAACTCTTAATCACACTAAGGTTCTCTGGTAAATGATGAGTTACATTCTCTTGCTGTTTTCAAGGTCTGCTCTCTGTCATTGGCTTTCTACAGTTTCATTTTAAAGTGTCTCAATGTGAAGCTCTTTGTGATTATTCTGTTTGAAATTCATTCAACTTCTTATATACGTAGGTTCATATCTTTCATCAAATATTGGATATTTTATATGGTGGTATGTTTGATGGAGTTCCATAGGTCCATTAATTTCTGTTCCTTCATCTTTATTTTTTTTATTATTTTTTTTCCTTGTTCTTAGACTATGTAATTATAATCTCCTTACCTTCAAATTCATTGAATCTTTCTTCTGCCTGCTGAAAGGAGCTGCCAAACCCCTTTATTGATTTTTTTCCAGCTATTGTACTGTTGAGATCTATAATTCTGTTTTGTTCCTTTTAATAATTTTTACCTCTTAATAATACCTTCTGGTTCATACATCATTCTTCTGATTTCCTTTTGTTCTTTGTTGTTTTCTTCAGCTCACTGAGCATATTTAAAATAATTAATTTAATGTCTTGGTCTAGCATGTCCAATATCTCAGCTTCCTCGGGGAAGTTTTCTCTTGAATTCTTTGCTTTATATAAATGGTCTGTACATTCTTTTTTCTCTGTATGCTTTGTAAATTTTTATTTAGAATTAGACATTTTTGTATTGTAATGTGATAACTTTGGAATCATTTTTTCTTTTTTCCTTTCCCAAAGATTGCTAATGATGCTTGTTGAGGGCTGCACTTGCCTTTTTTTTTTTAGGTGTCTTTTTCAAAATATTTTTGCAAATTCCTTATTGTTTGCAGTCACTGGAGTCCCTGTTATGTTATCTACATGTTTAGCTAGTGACCTGGAAGAGATTTCCTTGAATGCCTGTAACCAAAAATAAAAGAGAGGAAAAAATAGATGTTCTGTTTCTTTCAATTCTGCTACACACTCTGAAGGTTCTTCAGATTGAAGCAAGGTGTTTGAAACAATGACTAGTCCTGAACCATCATTTGGTGAATCATCAAGCAGATTAAAACATTCATCCCTGGTACTTGGAGGACAACATCCTTATTGTCCAGTCAGGCACCACCAATTAGTCACACCTTGGGAGTAGAAGATGATAACTACTCCATGAAATAATGAATTTAAATGAATTTTATCAGTCTCTTGCTTCAACGAAAGCTTCCTTGAATGCTACAACTGTTTAAACTCTTTAGTTCCAAAATAGTTATTTTAATGGATCTTGTCAGCTCAATAGTTTTCTTTCATTTTTTTTTTTTTTTTTTTTTTTGGTAGAGAGACTGATTTCTGGAGTTTCCTACTACACCGTTTTCCTGTATATCCCACATATAACTTGTAAGTTCCTATAATTTGATTTTTGGTACCTCTTAAAACCTGTTGCTTTTGAGTAGATTCCAACTCATAGCAACCCTAAGGACAGAGTAGAACTGCCACATAGGGTTTCCAAGGAGTGGCTGGTAGATTCAAACGGCCAATATTTTGGTTAGCAGCCATAGGTCTTAACCACTGCACCACCAGGGCTCTTTGGTACCTCTTATAAGCACTTTATCTTCACTGGCCCAGCTCCAATTCTTCTTCGCCCCATTCCTTCCAGTACAGCCCAAGCACTAAGTGATAACAAAGGCAATGATTGATAAGAATTTAAGAGAAAAGTAGGAATGTTTGCATATTCTTGAAGGACTTTTGGCAGGAAACTTCTAGATTCAAATACTGTATTGTTAAACTAGATTCTGTCTAAAACCCTCGTAATCCATTATTCACATTGCTGCCAAAGATTCTAATGAGAGAAATTGGTCTACTTAGATGTTATTCTCTCTTGAGCTTTGAAGGATTTTATGCTGATACTTAGAGGCATTTGATTTTACTGAGAGGGCAAGGAGGAATAGTGTCAGTACCATAAAGTAATTTAAAACACTGTAACCAGTATCCTGTGTAAAGTTCCCATCCACCAATGTCATCTTCCCAAAGCAATGATGGAAATTTTAAAAATCATTTATGAATATTTGTAAAATAGTAATAATAATTCATTAAAGTTTACTATATGTGTTTTGGGCACATGGGTAATTGCTTGGAAAAACAATATCTTATTATCTAAGTTTCATAATAGCATTATGACTTTAATAAGCAAAGCCAAATCCCTCTGCTTTTTTGGCCCAAATATTCCTCTCAGCTAGATTTCTTATGTAGAAATGCTGTGTGTGTGCATTGTTGAGTATGTGTGTGTGTGTGTGTGTTGTCAAAGATAAACAAATCTGAACTTTGGAACACAGAGTCTTTATTCAAAAGGAGTACTGCAATAGGGACAGGAGCCCTGGAGGTGGAGTGATTAAGTGCTCCGCCGCTAACCAAAACGTGGCCATTTGAAGCCATCAGCTCCTCTGTGAGAGAAAGATGTGGCAGTCTTCATCTGTAAAGATTTACAGCCTTGGAAATCCTATGATGCACTTCTACTCTGTTCTATAGGGTCACTTTGAGTTGAAATTGAATCAACAGCGGTGGGTTTGATTTTTGTTATGTCAATAGGCAGAGGAATACTATTGTAATAGGGAGAAGTATCCTATCATGGGGTCTGAAAATTTCTCAATGGCCAGGCAGAAAGGGCTTTTCTTAAGTAAACAAGTTTAGAAAGGACCTGGCATGGAAATGTGGAATGAATAGCTGTGGTGGTGGTATCTGACCTGATCTGAGAGTTGATGCTTTTCCTGGGGTCAGCAATTCTCAAGAGGTGCTGTTACAGAGGAGAGCTTACACCAGTTTCCAAGTCTCAAGGATAGGAAAAAGTTCAGGGATCTGGGAGAAAGAGAGAAGTCGAACTAAATTTTGCTCCAGTCAGATTAACTGGAGTTTTGCTCTGATTGATCACTGGGTACACACTATACAATAATGAGGCAAAAAGTGTGAATTTAAAGAGTATGACTGCCCTTGTCATAAGTAAACAAGGGGGCATACATGCGACTTACCTAACATGAATGTTGCATTGGGCCACTATGAGTTGGAATCAACTGGATGGCACCTGACAATGACAAAAAAAAAAAAAAAATGACAATAAAAAATTATTTATTCCATGTGGGAATAGCTGATCTTCAAAATGGCCCCCATAAGGGTAAGGGTAATTCTTTACAGTAAATCATTTCTGGGAACACAAAGGACAGGGAATTATTTTAGCCATTGCTGGTTTTCAGGATTACAGAACTCTGGTAAAGTTCAACATTGTGTTTGTGTCTGGGTGTGGTGGGAGAAGGGGGTGGCTTGTGATAGTTTAGAGGATGTGTTTCTTCTCCCCAAGTGTAAATTTTTTCATTTATCTTAAAAAACTCACATCTTAAGCTTAGATGTTAAATGTTGTGTCCTCAATACATGAGACCAATCCATCCTTTTTAATAAAATAGATGACCTCTTATGGTGGTGCAGTGGTTAACACCTATGGCTGCCAACTAAAAGGGCAGCAGTTCAAATCCACTAGCTGCTCCTTGGAAGTCCTATAGGGCAGTTCTACTCTGTATTATAGGATCACTATGAGTTGGAATTGACTCAACAGCAACAGGTTTTAAGAGGTACCAAAAATCAAATTATAGGAATTTACCAGTTATATGTGGAATATACAGGAAGAACGGTGGAGTAGGAAACTCCAGAAATCAGTCCCTCTACCAAAAAAATACTCTTGAGCTGACAAGATTCATTAAAATCAGTTCAAATCAGGTTTATTTTAAATTCTAGAAAATCTCCTGGCAAAACAGTGGCAAACATATGCATTCAAGTGAATAAACTAATGATCCACATGAATGCTAAGAAAGCTGAGAATTAATTGGATTTTATAATCACTCATGATAAATCCCTTGAGTTCGGTAGCAGTGACCAAGGATACATTTACTTTTATCATGCAAGATAATGAGATTACCAGCTAGCCTAGTTGGTAATCTTTGTTGATAAAGCGAAATGAATACTCAGGAAATACACTAGGTGAGCTTAAATTGCCAGAGAGAAAAAAGCCTGTAGTGTTAGATAGCCTATCAGGGAATTAGAATTAGCAGTAAGCACACCGTCATAGTTGAACAGACTTTCTAGTCATGGTTGTAAGGTGGAATTGCAATGTTGGTTGACTAATGAAAATAATTGATATGTATAATGAATGAGCAACTTACTTTGTGTTTTTTTTTATTTCTAGCTCTTTGATTGGAATATGATATATTAATGTTTTTCATCCTTCCAAATGTATTAATTTAGTTGTAAAAATGAATGAAGTTAATAATTTTTTTGATTTTTTTAATGAGGGAAAGAAAATACTCCTATTTTGATTTAATTTTTTTTAGTGCTATTTACATTTTCTACCTCAAACTGTGTATATTTATCTAGAAGAACTGCTAGAACCAGTTTCGAGCAACTGACTTCTGTTTATTAAGTTGGCTAGGGTGCTGTATGTTTTCAATAACTGTATTTCATTATCTTTAATAAATTATGTGTTTTCATATAATTGATGACTGGTTTTAAGTATATTAGATGTCCTTGGGTGATGCAAACAGTTAACATGCTTAGGTGCTAATCAAAGTCTGAATGTTCAAGTCCACTCAAAGACATCTCAAAAGAAAGCCCTGCCAACCTACTTCTGAAATATCATTGAAATCCATATGAAGCAGAGTTCTACTGTGACACATGAAATCAACTTGACAGAAACTGTTAGAAAGGATATTATTTTATAGCAAAATAAGCTTGACTCTTTAGGAGGTCAACTTAAAATATAAAATAAATTTCCATTGGAAAAGTTAAATAATAGGCCTTATTAAATTAGGATATAACTGATTTTTGTGTTCGGACTAAATTAAAATAAATATTTCAATGCAGATATTATTATCTTTATATGTCAGTTGAAGGAATTCAGGCCAAGAAAAGTGAGTTACTTTGCCCAAGGTCACTCAGTTAATTCTGGAGCCTGAAATTCAAGCTGGATATCATGCTTTCAACTCCTGTGATATTTCTATGACAGTGAACATCCCAAAGAAAACATTACCTTCTTACCCAGTGCCGCCGAGTCAATTCAGACTCATAGCGACCCTGTAGGACAGAGTAGAACTGCCCCATAGAGTTTCCTTCTTACACCTTATTTATAGTCAACATCTGTGAGTCTCACACAAAATCTTATTCTTAAGACTTATTTTTTTACATATGGTGAATGACAAATTTTGGTTAATGATGGACCCAAATGCCACAAATATGTGGGGTTATACGTTATAGGATTAAACAAGCAAATACCTTCCATCAGGAGAAATTTCAGAGTCAGATATCAACAGATTTCTAAACTGTGCCACAGGTTTCTAATGGAGAAACATCTACAAAATTTTAAGGAAAAATTATTTTAGGGCAAGATTCTGTACTGTCAAATGATTAATCTTGAAGGCCTATTAAATATATTTCAAACTCACAAGGTTTGAAAAAATTATGTATATTCTGGATAAAACTTTCAACAAAATAGAAATAGAAGTTAAATTCCTCAACATAATTAAAGGCATATATGCAAAAACAACAGCTGATATAATTCTCAATGGAGAAAGACAGAAAGCCTTCTTCTAGAGAACCAGAATGCGACAAGTATGGCTATTATCACCACTTTTATTCATAATGGAAGTTCTAGCTAAAACAATGAGACAGAAAGAGAAATAGAAATATCCAAATTGTTAAAGAAGAAGTAAAACTATTTCTGTCCACAGATGACATAGTCATATATATGGAAAATCCCAAAGATTGCACAAGAAATCTACTAAATCTAAGAGAGGAATTTAGCAAGGTTGCAGAGTATAAGAATTACATGCCAAAATCAGTTTGGTTTCTTTATACTAACAAGGAGAATTCTGAAAAGGAAATTAAGAAAATTGGACCATTTATAATAGCTCCCAAAATGAGTAAATACCAAGGAATAAACCTAAAAAAAAAAAAAAAATTTTTTTTTTTTTTAACCTAAAGGGGGATGTAAAAGACACATACAATGAAAACTATAAAACACTACTATAAGAGACCTAAATAAATGGAAAGTTCATGGAATGGAAGACATACTATTGTAAAAAAGTCAGTACCACCCAATGCAATCCCAATCTAAATTCCACGATATTCTTTAACGAAATGGAAAAATGAGTCATCAACTTTACATGGAAAGGAAAGAGACCCCCATATAGCCAAAACGATATTGAAGAAAAAAACACAAAGTAGGAGACTTCACATGCCCCAATCTCAAAACGTACTATACAGCTACAGTAATCAAAATGTCCTGGTATTGGTTTAATTATAGACACCAGTGAATAAAATTGAGAACCCCAAGATAAATCCATTCATCTACATACATGTAATTTTTGACAAGGGGTAAAAGTACATTCAATGAGGAAAAAATAGTCTCTATAATAAATGGTGCTGGCAGAATTAGATATTCACTTGCAGAAAAATGAAACAAGATCCATACTTTACACCATACATAAAAAGTAAACCAAAATGGATCAAAGACCTAAATGTTAATCCTAAAACTCTAAAGTTCTTGGAAAACAGAGAGAAAAAAACCATGGGACCTAAGGTTTTTTTTTTCCCCCCAGACTATCAAACATAACTACGAATGCACAAACACTAGAAGACAAATTAGATAACTGGAACCTTATTAATATGAAATACTTATGCTCATCACAAGATTACCAAAAGAGTGAAAAGACAACCTACAGACTGGAAAAAAGTCTTCAGAAATTACATATATGATAAGTGTCTAATCTCTAAAACATATGGAAAACTTCAAAAACTCATCAAAAAAAATTTAAAAATGGACAAAGGACGTGAACACTTTCCACCAAAGAGGACATTCAAGTGGTCAACAAACACACAAAAAGATGCTTGTGATCTTTTGCTGTAAAAATGGCACAGGGGCAGTGTCTGAGCTCTCATTTCACAAGAGGGGAGGAGAATCAAGATCAACAGTCCAAGGCTGATTCCCACGAGGCAGAGATCAAACATGCCTCCTCTCTCCACCATCCTTATCAATTCTGACACCAACCTTCCCTCCCAGGGCACTCTCTACTTCTCTGTTTGGTTTGATAATTCATTGCAATGGGCACACAGAACTCACAATCAATACAGTCATGGCATTTATTAGGGAAATAACAGTTACAATTCAAGCTCAGAAACACTCAGGATACAGTTCTTCCATAGAAACAGCCCTTATCTACTGCTAATGGGATTGTAAAATGTTAAAACCACTATGAAAAACAGTATGGTGCTTCCTCAAAATACTAGAAATAAAACTACCTTATGGTCCAGCAATCTTACTTCTAGGTATATATACTTTAGAAATGTAATAGAAGAGACAAACAGACATAGGCACACTTATGTTCATTGAAGTACTATTCACCATAGCAAAAAGATGGAAACAACCTAAATGCCTATCAACAGATGAATGGATTAAAAAAAAAAAATGTGGTACATACATACAATGGAATACTCCACAGGCATAAAGAATACTAAGTTTTCAAAACATCTTGTTACTTGGATGAATCTGGAGGACATTATGATGAGTGAAATAAGTCAATAACAAAAGGACAAATATTGATGATCTCACTTTTAGAAAAAGACAAGAAAAGTAGCATATAAAAAACAATGCTCATTGGCAATTGCCAGGGATGAGTAAGAGACGAGAAGGGAAACCACTCTCTAAATAGTAAATACTTGTTATTTTTGGTGACAGGAAAAGTGAGACCGAATATGAGTGAAGTGTGCACAGCTTGACCAGGGTAGATAATGTCAGTAAGAAGTACACAAAAAGAAAGAACATCTTTGGTAAATGCTATGACATATATAATTTTGCAATAACAGCCAAAAAATATCTATGGGGTTATATATATATGCATGTATGTGTATACCTGTTGCCATGGAGTCAATTATGACTCATAGTGACCCATACAAAAAAAAAAAAAAATTGCCATTGAGTCGAATCCTACTCATAAGTACCCTATAGGACAGAGCAGAGCTGTTCAATAGAGTTTCCAAGGAGCACCGGGTAGATTTGAACTGCCAACATTTTGGTTAACAGTAGTAGCTTTTAACCACTACACCACCAGGGTTGCCAACGACAGTACAAAACACCAAACCCATTGCCATCGAGTTGATTCCAACTCATAGTGACCCTATAAAAAAAAAAAAAAGGTATGTATAAATATGTATATATGTCTGCATAGTGTGGGTATATGGATCTTTTTGGAGCCCAGGTGGCACAGTGGTTGAGAGTTTGGTTGCTGACCAAAAGGTTGGCAGTTCAAATCCGCCAGCCGCTGCCCTATAGGTTCACTATAAGTTGGAATGGACTCAATGGCAAAGGATTTGTTTTGGGTTATAGATCTGTCTATATGTATATGCATGTATGTGTGTGCATGTGTACATATTCAAATATAATAAAGCACATGGGGGTAGAGTTAAAAATACTTCTTATATATAACCAAACACCTTACGTAATTGGTTTTCTCAGTTTGAAGGCTTAGCACCATAATCTCGTGGGGCAACTCAGTCAATTGGTATAATACAGTTCATAAAGTTTATATTCTGATCTTAGTTGGATGGGTAAAGTCTGGACTCTTAAAACCTTGTCAGCGACCATTTAAGATACAACTATTGGTCTCTACTTGTCCAAAACAAAAGAGAAAGAAGGAAACAAAAAATACAGAGAAGAAACTAGCCTACAGGACTAACAGTCTACAGGAACCACAGCCTTCCGCACCATGAGGCCAGAAGAACTAGATGGTGCTGGTTACCATTACTGACCATTATGATTAGGGACACAATAGATGGATCCTGATAAAATAGGAGAAAAATGTAGAACAGAAGTCAAATTCTTATAAGTCCAGATTTACTGGACTGGTTGAGATTAGAGGACTCCCTCAGACTATTGCCCTGAGATACTGTTTAAACCTTGAACTGAAACAATCTCCTAAGGCAACTGTTTAGCTGACTAACAGATTGGCTCATAAAATAAAGAATATCACCTCTGAGTACTGTGCTCCTTTAAAAAGTCTTTTGTGGTTATGAGGGGGGGACGGAGGGAGGGTGGGAGAGGGTTTTTTACTGATTAGTTAGTAGATAAGAACTGCTTTAGGTGAAGGGAAGGACAATACTCAATACATGGAAGGTCAGCTCAACTGGACTGGACCAAAAGCAAAGAAGTTTCCGGGATAAACTGAATGCTTCAAAGGTCATCGGAGCAAGGGCGGGGGTTTGAGGACCATGGTTTAAGGGGACTTCTAAGTCAATTGGCAAAATAATTCTATTATGAAAACATTCTGCATCCCACTTTGAAATGTGGCATCTGGGGTCTTAAATGCTAACAAGCAGCCATCTAAGATGCATCAATTGGTCTCAACCCACCTGGATTAAAGGGGAATGAAGAATACCAAGGTCACACGATAACTAAGAGCCCAAGAGACAGAAAGGGCCACATGAACCAGAGACCTACATCATCCTGAGACCAGAAGAACTAGTTGGCGCCCGGCCACAACCGATGACTGCCCTGACAGGGAGCACAACAGAGAACCCCTGAGGGAGCAGGAGATCAGTGGGATGCAGACCCCAAATTCTCACAAAAAGACCATACTTAATGGTCTGACTGAGACTAGAGGAATCCCGGCGGTCATGGTCCCCAAACCTTCTGGTGGCCCAGGACAGGAACCATTCCCGAAGACAACTCATCAGACATGAAAGGGACTGGACAGTGGGTAGGAGAGAGATGCTGATGAAGAGTGAGCTATTTGTATCAGGTGGACACTTGAGACTGTGTTGGCATCTCCTGTCTGGAGGGGAGAATGGGAGGATAGAGAGAGTTGGATGCTGGCAAAATTGTCACGAAAGGAGAGACTGGAAGGGCTGACTCATTAGGGGGAGAGCAAGTGGGAGTACGGAGTAAGGTGTATATAAACTTATACGTGACATCAACGATACGTTCTCATTTCGAGAACTTTTCTCTTACAAGTATCATTTGACTAATTTTGGCTTTGACCTTGGATATTGTGTCCTCGCCTGTTTATCTACCCTTTTTCTTCATGGAGAAACTCCAAATCACCTCCCTTTCCACATCCCTTAAAAATACACCCACAACAGACCCTCATTAAAGCTGGTGTCCTTGTACTCACCTCAACTAGTTGTAATTGGTCCCTTCATGTAGATGAATATTACAGGAAAAAAAAAAAAAACGGATATTTTAATCTGAGAGAAGATGTTTTCTAAAGAATCAGCAGGCTCTATCTTTCCATGGAAGAGTTTTTAATTATAATCATTCAGTATGTTTTTTTAAAGTGCATTGTGGAATTTGAAGCATTTACAAAGAGGCTTCATTAATTGCAAACATTTTGTTGTTGTCGTTGCAGTAGTTCTTTCAGTTTTTTTCCTCCAGGCACACACACACACACACACACACACAGTTTTTGCGAGGAAAAAAAAATGTTTAATTTTTTTTCATTGCCTCTTGATTCTTCTAAATGCAACTGTCAGTGTATCAGTTCAGATTTTCCTCCTGAAGAGAGTAGGACATATGTCAGCATCTGGTAGAGCTCCTGCTTGTGTAGATAGGACCCACACATCGTTATACATTCCCGAGGGTTCTTTATCACCAGCATGAGTCAAATGTTGGTCTTTCCCCAAGGGCTTTATCTTGACTCAGAGCAGGCTTTATCTTGTTGAGATAATATAAGTTCTATTAAACAAATAGAAATATTAAACAGTTATGGAGCAATAACACAAAAGATTTCTTATTTCTATCAGCTTTCTTAAGTGTAGAAGAACCTCAGACCTTTCACAGCTCAGCAACAAAGCCCTTTGATGTCTTTTGAAGGACATCTCTGCTGGAACCCTGCAGGGGGATGCTATAGTTCAGTTCTAAAATTTATCTTCCTCTAACATGGAAGGAGGAAGCATCCACCATATATATATTTTTTTTCTTTAAATGCTCAGCACCTAGTATACTGTGCTCAGAAAACTCTACAAAATTTGAGAACAACATTTATGCACTGTTTTGTATTATTTTCTTATTTCCTAGGGGCCATTAACATATGTTCTAATACACTTCCTAATATTTCCTAATGCATTCCAAGTCCCTGTCTACTTCTCCCACCTCATTTCCCAAGTGCACCCTATATTGTAGCTATAATAAACTAATTATTTTATGTAATGAACTATTTGTTGTTGGCATTATTCCATGACATGATTGAGAAAGAGATTCTTCCAATTTTTTTTGGAAAAGGAAATTTGAAAGATGCTTATGTTACTAAATGCAGTTTGCCTTAGGAAACAAGAACTGGAGTGCAGAAAGTAGATCAAGGCAGAAGTGAGCATTACAGTTTTAGTTGTTCTCAGTCATTTATACCTAGGTGTGTATGTAATGTGTACTAGCATTGTAGAAGGATGCCCTAATGTAACAGAGTAGGCTGTTAGGTGAAATAATAACTCTTTAGGAAATGTAGGAGAGACTTGAAAAGGTATAGTTTGTGTTTATGTATTACATTTTACATTAGTTAAATAAAATAAGGTACGTTAGTAGTAGAAAATACGGTCTGTGGGATGTGCGAAGGCAAGGAAGAGGATAGGAAGACTCCATAGTCTCACAGACACACAATGAAATGAGTGAAGGATATAGCTTTGGTTGGATTATGTCAGATGCTATTGGTGCTCCCCCCAGAGACATTCAGAGCCCCACATTGTGTCCATGCATGCCAACCTGACCTCCAATTGCCCACATCTAAATATCTGTTGGAGAGTTTCTCTCAGGCTGGAACCTATTGGCCTGAGTAAATACCCTTAAGAAATGAATAACAGATGTGAGGATATAAATAAGCTTATGTATTAAAATACTTTCCCAGAGTTTTCCTGTATGATTAAGCTTCAGTAACCCACTGGCATTACCATTATTGCCTCTCTCCTTTTCTCTGCATCACCTTCTATCCCTTCGCTGATATCTCTGTACCTTCTGAGTAAACTACATTCCCTCAGTCCACAGTTCTGGGTGGAGTGATGGAGGCTCTTTGGGGAGATCCAACAAGATATGACCAGTTAATAGATTTGTTGAGTTAGGAACGGAAGTAGCAAATATCACTTCTTTTAGCACAGAATATGGGACACACCCTTCATGTTAAGTTCGATATAATGGAGAAGACAAACAACGGTGTGAGTAAAAATAGGGGATCGTTAAGTGAAATTTGCCAACTTCAAAGGTGAGGAATTGGATTCCAGTTCAGGAGTGTTAAGTAGAGAACAACGGGAGTACATAGAGACCTGGGAGGACTGGGGGAGATAACAGGCAAGCCATGCACTGAAGGAGCAGCTGGTGCTGACAGGGGATTGAGACAGGTACACAGCCAATTACCCAGCAGTAGGGTGTATGAGGAAACCCTGGTGGTGTAGTGGTTAAGAGCTACCACTGCTAACCACAAAGGTTGGCAGTACAAATCCACTAGGTTCTCCTTGGAAACTCTAGGGGGCAGTTCTACTCTGTCCTATAGGGTCATTATGAGTCGGACTCTACCTGATGGCGATGGGTTTGGTTTTCTCTGGTTTAGGATGCATGAGGGGAGGCGAGAACTTTGCTATTAGTACCGGGAGAAAGAACAAAGCCTGGGACAGCAGAATAGTCCTTATGGAGATGACAAATATCTGAGGTGAATGTGTGAAGTTAAATATGTATCCATCCAGAAAAGAACTGGGAGGCAGCAAAGGAGTAGAAAGGATTTTTCTGAAATAACAGTAGAATGCCAAAATCTATTTAGCCAGCTGCATGGAATTGGATATGCTTGAGTGTAAGACATCTGTGGGAGAGTCACCAAGACATGACATTGAAAAGCTGGACAAATTCCAAGTCATGAAGAGCCCTGGGATAGCTGGAGTGGGAAAAGAGAAAAGGGCCAAGGGATAAAAGCAGGATCTCTGAAGAGAGACATGGGAGGGAAGGAGGAGGCTGAGGAGGGTGGGGCAAAATACATTTGCATTCGCTTTTCCGCATCTCCAAGCCCTGATGCTGTGTTGGTGTTTTTTTAATGTATATTTCATTTTTACCTTTAATAGGTTGAATTTCAATTTGCATGGTTTGGATATTGCCTCTGACCTAAATGGCAGATACATGTTGAATAAATCTGCTGTCTTAGCATCGTATCACTTGCTTTTCCCCTTTCCTCTGATTCCATCCTCATTTTCCAAGCACCTGCAGTCCATTGCTGTGCAGGCCATTGGCAGCCTAGTCTTTAAGTTTTAAGCTCTTTAGCTCTGATGTTTTGTATATATTTATTTGATACGTGTATCTCATTTGCTGCAAAGCATCAGAGGCATTCATGTAGCCATAAAAATAAAAGTAATAACACTTAAAATAATAATAATTTTATATTGAGTCTCCTGAGTTTTATTGTTTTTCTGGCATAGAAAAGCTTGGGTAATGCTCGATGATTGCGATACTCTTGAGGTCTTCATGAAAACCAGATGTAAAGATGTGTATTTATGAAGCCATACCACTGAACATATTTTTTTAAGTAAAATAAATAAAGTACTGCATTTTCTTCAAAAGATAGCCTGGGTTTTCCTAGACAACTAAAGACTGTGTGTCACTCCAAATCAATGGAATACTACAGTGTGCACTGGGGGCTGCTTTGTAGTGATAGGGAGACATATTCTAGAAAACAGTCCTAGGGAGGATTGCTGTGTGATTTTCTGCTATGTGGTTTTAATGGCAAGACTGTGCTATTTTCAAAACATGGACAAATCATTTGTATAGCAATTTGATGTCCAGAGATGTTGATATGTATGTGAATTGCATATTACAAGAAAATATATATTTATATATATGTATATGTGTGCACTTGTCCATGTGTGCACGGCAGTTAAATTATTTTAATACATAACAAAGCTAACAAAACACGAATTTAAATATTAGGACTGGCAGTATTTATTTAAATTATCTTGGACAAATTATTTACCTTCTCTGAACCTCATTTTCTTCATCTTTAAAACAGAAATAACCTTACCCATTTTGCAGAAGTTTTGTTTAAGAATAAATGAAATATTAAGTTCTTAGAATGGTTCCTAACACAGAGTAAGACTTTAATAAACAGCAACGTTATTAGTAGTGCTAGCATTATTGAACAAAATATAAATGACATAAGTAAAGGAAGAAAAATCAAAGATATCATCTAATTTCTGCCCAGTCAGTCCTGGAATCTCATGTATCTGAAAACCTAAAATCCAGAGAATGAAACAAAAATAGCAATGGACCGCAAGCAATACAAGCAGGAAAAAAAAAAAAAAAAGATTCATCATGAGTTCACACAGGGCTTCTCTGCTAATAATTTCAAATACTTTTAACAGGATTGAGAAGCTGATTTTTGAAGCTGCTTCAGATGACCACATATATGTAAAAGGGTAAAGAACTAGGTTAGAAAACCTTTGGTCAGCAATGGGCGCTAATTATGGGCATCCTGATAGCAAGAGAAGAGCCACAAAACGTAGCAAGGATTCTAAATGTACAGACAACTGAGGTCATTTGGATAGAGACATGTATCTTACCTCAACAGATCTCGCAGTTTTCACTGCATTAAAATATTCTTCAACGTTATTGTTCATACTGTTGTTCAACACATATCAATTCATGTGTAAATTCTGAGTAGAAGGCTTTTTTTTTTTTCAGATAGTAAAACACTGAAAATTACGTGTGAGAATGATACCCTTCGAAGGTGTTTTGTTAGAATGCCCTGCTGTATAAAATGATTTTATATGATTCAGTTTTTTAAGATGGCTACATTTTTGTAAGTATACAGCAACGTGTGTTATGGAAGAGAGACAGCAACAATATAGAGCACTGATTCTATCCCAGGCCCTTAATCTTTTAACCCTAGGTCAACTAAGACACTCTCCTTCCCAAGTAGAGCACCAAGAAAAAAGACCCAAACTTCCAGGACATAGAACTATCCTTCATAATGATAATTCCCAGATAAAAAGTTCCAAAATTCTTTAGGATCTTGAGATCCAGGGAACTTGAAAGACTTGTTCAAGGTCACACGATACAATCTAAACCCAGGTCTTTGTCGTGTTCTTTCTCCAGCAGTGTGCCTCATCCACTGTCACATTTAAAAACTCAGGATTACAATGAGAAAATTTAAATTTTTATCATTTGGCCTTTTAAAAAATATTTGAATGGTTTTGTGGTTTGGAATTTAATGAGTAATAAAGTTTAAATGTAACAGGGTTGTCATTATTTTTGCTGGTTTTTATATTGATCTGTTATCATTGTGTTTTTGTTCAATCCAACTTGGCTACATGATTACTTGTGTTGCTATTCTCTATCAAGCCATGATAAAGATTCAGAACCCTGTGATGACTGATGTTTAGTCTTTCTTCAGATTTTAACCACTGCCTTTCAGTGTAATTTTGGAAAACATTATAGCAAATGCTGAAATTTAATCAATAGCCTGATCACTCCAGGATATCTACTTTTCTTTATTTTGAGCATTTCACTGGAAAGTCTAGGAGGCTTTTCAAATTATTTAAAACCTTTTTGGTTTAATGTTGCAAATTTACATCAGGGATTTTTGAGAGGAGAGATGAAACTTTTATTCCCGAGAATCAAGGTTCATTCTGTTTCCTGTTAGTGGTATTTTCATTTCTAGGCTATTTTGTTTTATTCCAGGGAGCTTTAATTGCTGCTTTTCTGCAGCGTTAATGTGGCATATTGATATTAAGCCAGATATATTTAATGAGCTTTATCGAAACACAGACTATTCTACAGTCTGGAGTTAGAAGGTCAGTAAATCTAGAAATTACAAAATTCAATTTTTGTTGCACAATCTGGGACAAGTTAAAAATGTCTCTGGATTTCAAATTCTTCAGCTACAAAAAGGGAGACTTGAACATGATGTCTATTATATCTATTTTACTTATTGGATAAAATCAACTGATTTTATTATTTATTCATTACATACTTGCTGAGAATTTTTTCTATGTGTCAGACACTGTAGACATCAGGAAGGGTGAGTAGGGAGTGCCCCAGGAACTCATAATGTAAAGGGAAACGTTGGCTGAAAATTTCAGGTCACACTCTTCTGGATTTGGTGCCATGCCTGCTACTCTGCCCCCTCTCATTTGAAGCACTTTATTTTTCCCCAAATAGACTAAAATTAACAATCCATTAAAAAGAAATGGGTATTAGACCTAATGTTTTTTATCAGGAAACTGAGGCAGGGAGAAGATGGGAGAGACATAAAGCCTATGACTCAGTAATTACTACATCACATTTCTTTTGCTATCCTTCATCAGTTCCTAGTTTTCTGCCTCTATTCCAGTCACCCTATGATATAAAGTCCTTTTCTGATCCTATAAGCCTTCAATTATCTCCCTTGCTTACATAATTTACAAAATATGAAAAAGTATAATAAACTATTGAATATTAGCAATATCTACTTATTTTCTTGCAACTTGTGCTTTGGTAGCCTTGTTTCAACTTAAAACAGACATCTAATCACATTTTGCAATTCAGAGTTACAGAGACAATGTGAGGATATATTCTAGGCACAGTGGTAGCAACCATTCCATTTATTTATTCTCCAAATGTTTCCTCATGTTTACTAAGTACCAGGCATGGCACCAAATCCTGAGATTACTGTGGTGAACAGAAAGAGTTCCTTCCCTCAGGAGTTCTGGCTGGGCAACCTGGGCCAAAATGTTTAACTTCTCTGGATTGTCAGGCAGTAAACAAACAATCAAATAAGATTAAAAGAAAGACATTCTAATGACCTAATTCTAATTACATGTGTACATAGTAGTGCTATAAATCTGCATACACTCTTAAAACTCACATAGAATATTAAACACACACAATTTTTTTTTAAAAAAAAACCTCTGCAAAAAATTAACTTTAGGGTGATGCTCTATCTCAAGATTTCACCCAAGTCCTCTACACTTTCCCACATTTAACTTGTCTCAAAGTGTGATTAGACCTAACCAAATGTTGTCACTCCTTTCAAGACTTCAAACAACTAATTAACCAAGTAAAAAGGATAAAGAAAAAGAAGAAAAAAAGAATAAGAAAAAGTGGAATGTAATTATTGTTTTAAATTATTGGCATGTAATGGTTTATCTCATTCACACATGATTTAAGGGTCGTTTCTGCTTCTGGAAAGAAGGAACAGATATGTTTTTAAATATATCTTCTGCAAAATACAACCAAAACTATGGACATTGAATACAAAGCAATATGAGAAGACTCTGAAAGGTGGAGAGAAGTAGCCAGACTTATCAGGGCCCTTAGGATATAAGGGGCAACATAATGATGAATTATCTGGATTTTTCTTTTCGATTCATATATTCCAGCCACGGAGCTAAAAAATTCAACAAAACAGAATATCAACAGACCCCAACAACAAGCCTCAACAAAATCCAACTCCTTCTAGCCAAATAGGAAAGATGAAACCTAGAAATGTGTAGAGAGTAACAACTATACTTCAGTCAAACAACACAGAAAAAAAAAAAAAAAGAAAGAAAGAAAAACTGGGCCCACTCCCACCTACCGGTAAAGGCCTAGTTGGAAATCTAGACCTCTGCAGTCTCCAGGCTGTAATGAGGCACCCCAACACACCCACTGGGGTAGCACCAGAAAAAACAAGAAGGAATTTGAGATGTTCATCTCCCCTGGGCAGTGATTAGGACCCTCCTACTTGTGGTGTCAGTGATGGCCATGTGGGAAACCCGGACTCCCATCCCACCCAGAAGTAACGAGTTTCCCCTGTTTTTACCTCCCCACTGAGGTGCTGCCCCAAGAGGCCTAGGGGAGAGTCAGGATTTTTACGTCACCGTATCATTGTCAGTGAGTGCTACGTGGAGAACAATGAAGGCACTACTAACCCTCCCAACCAGGGTGGCATAAGCAGAGACCTAGAGGTGGGTCTGAATTCCTGACTATGCCCAGCAGTAACATGAGCCTCTCTGAGGTGTCAACAGAATCCAAGAAGTGTACATGGATTTCTATAAACACCTGGCAGTAATGAGCTGTCGTGCCCCTTCTCCTGCTGAACTGAAGCCAGTTAAAAGAGATGATTAAATAAGATCCAGAGTTTCACAGAATGACAACCAAAATGTCCAGGTCGCAATCCAAAATCATTCATCATATAAAAAAATCAGAAAACAATCTCAATTTAAGTGGAAAAAGACAATCAGTAGATGCCAACAATGAAATGGCAGAGATGTTAGAATTATATGAAAAGAATTTTAAAGCAAGCAGCACAAAAATGTTTCAACAGGCAAATTACAAGCATGCTAGAAATAATAATAAAAAAAAACTCATTAGATGGTATAAACTGCAGACTGGAGGGAAGAGAGAAAAAGACCAGCAAACTTCAAGATAGAAAGATAGAATTTACCTAATCCAAATGATAGAAAGAACATAAACTAAAAAAGAAAAGAACAGAGCCTTAGTGCCTGTGGGGGAAAGAAAAAAAAAAACCCACTGCCATCAAAACATAATAAAAGATCTAACATTTATGTCATCAGACTGCAGGAAGGAGAGGAAAAATAGAGCAAGATTCAAAGTAATAAGGATTCAATAAGGACTCAAAGCAATAATGGCTGAACACCTCAAAAATTTGAAAAAATACATAAATTTACAGATTCAATAAGTTGAGCAAACTCACAAAAGACAAGCACAGAGAAATCCACACCAAGAAGGATATATCATAAACAAACTTCTGAAAACTAAAGTTAAAAAAAAAACTTGAAATCATTGAAAGTGAAATAATACTGGACCTATAGGGGAAGAACATTCCAGTGACATTGGATTTCTCATTAGAAAACATGGAGACCACTAATAAAAAAAAAAAAACTATATATGTATACATGAATGTGTGTATATACGCATATATACACACACATACACACACACATATGCCAGTGAAAGAAAAGAACTGTTAATGCAGAAATCTATACCCAATAAATATATCCTTCAGGAGTGAAGAGAAAATTAAGACTTTCTCTAATAAAGAAAAACTGAGAAAACACATACTGGGCAGACCTATGTTAAAAGAATGGCTAAAGAAATTTCTCTAATCAGAAATGAAATGATAAAAGAAGTAATCTTAGAGCATCAAGAAGGAAGGGAAAGATGGAAAGAACAAAAATATCAGTAAATACACATTTTCCTTCTCCTCTAAATCATTTTTGATAGTAAAGGAAAAAATTGTACTGCTATCTGATGTTGTTTTAAATGTATATAGAAGAACTATTTCAGGCTATTCTGTTATAAATGGGAGAAGGTAAAAAGACATAATGGGAGTTAAATTTAAACACTTCACATGAACTGGTAAAATGTTGACACCAGTATGCCATTGTATAAATAATTTTTATAAAAACATTAAAAGTAGTAATGATAAAATATACAATATAGATAAATCAAAACAGAATTATAAAAATTGTTAAAATAGCCTACAAGAAGGTAAGAAAAAACAAACAAAACACAGAAATGAAAAATGGATACTAAACAGAAAATTAAAAAAAAAAATTGAGACTTAAGCCCTAACATATCATTATTGCATTAAATTTAAATGGTCTCAATACAAAAGTTGAAAGATAGGTACTGGGAGAGTGACCCAAATATGTAATGTCTAATAGACATCCACTTTAAATATGCAAGTTGAAAAGGAAAATACATATCATGCAAACAATAATCAGTAGAAAGCAGGAGTAGTTACATTAAAGTCAGTGAAAGTAGAGTTCAGAAAACATAAAATAACCAGAGACAAAGAGGGATATTGCATTACGTCAAAAGTTTCAATCTATCTAAAGGACATGCAACTCTAAATGAATATAAAACAACCAACAGAACTGCAAAACTGTGAAGAAAAAATTCATAGAACTGAAAGGAGAAGTGGAAAAATTCACAATTATAGTTGGAGATTTCAACACCATTCTCTCAACAGTAAAAAGAACAACTAGACAGAAAATCAGCTGGGATATAGAACTGAACACCACCATCAAACTAACATAATCTAATCAATACTTATAGAATAATCTGCCCCAAAGCAGCAGAACACAAATTCTTTTCAATTGCCCATGGAATATATAAAATTAGAAACAAAACAAAGCAAAACTGAATAAAAATTAAAATGCAACATATCAAAATTTCTAGGGCACAGGTAAAGTAATGCTGAGAGGAAAATTTATAGCACTGAATATTTACATTAGAAAAAAAAATCTCAAATCAAGAGCTAAGCTCCTACCACAAGAACTTAGGGGGAAAAAAAGTGAAGCAAAATAAGCCCGAAACAAGCAGAATGAAAGAAATAATAAAGATAAAAAGAGACTTTAGTGAAAATGAAAACAGATCAATAGAAAAAAAAAAAAAAAAGCAGTGAAAGAAAAAGCTGGTGTTATGAATAGATCAATAAGTTTGACAAACCTCTAGCATAGCTGACAATAAAAGACAAATTAGCAATATCAGGAATAAAGCAGGGGATATCATTACAGGCACTGCAGACATCAAAAGGAAAATAAGGAAATGCTATAAATAACTTCACACATACATATAAAAATGCAACAAAATAGACCAAATTTCTAAAAAACAGAATACTCAACATAAAATAGACATTTTGAATGGCCCTATGAGTATTAAAGAAGCTGAATTTTTAATTAACAAATTCCCCTCAAAAAATCTTCAGACCCAGATCATTTTATTATGGAATTCAATCTAATCTTTAAGGAGAATTAACACCAATTCTACACAATATATTACATAAAATAGAAAAGGAAGAAATCATGCAGACATTTTATGCAGATAGTGTTACCCTGATGGAGCCTTGGTGGCTTCACTGCTAACCAAAAGATCAGCAGTTCAAATCCACCAGCCACTCCTTAGAATCCCTATGGGGCATTTCTGCTTTGTCGTATAGGGTCGCGGTTGTTGTTGTAAGATGCCTTCAAGTCCGCTCCATCCAACTCATGGTGACCCTATGCACAACAGAACGAAACACTGCCCAGTCCTGTGCCACCCTCACAACTCCTGCTATGCTTGAGCCCATTGTTGTAGCCACAATGTCAATCCATTTCATTGAGGGTCTTCCTCTTTTCCACTGACCCTGTACTCTGCCAAGCAAGATTTCCTTCTCCAGAGACTGATACCTCCTGACAAGTCTAAAGTATGTGAGACATACTCTTGCCATCCTTGCTTCTAAGGAGCATTCTGGTTGTACTTCTTCCAAGACAGATTTGTTTGCTCTTTTGGCAGTCCATGGTAAATTCAATATTCTTCACCAACACCACAATTCAAAGGTGTCAATTCTTCTTCAATCTTCCTTATTCATTGAACAGCTTTTGAATGCATATGAGGCAATTGAAAACACCATGGCTTGGGTCAGGAGAACATTAGTCTTCAAGGTGACATCTTTGCTTTTCAACACTTTAAAGAGGTCTTCTACAGCGAATTTGCAATGCATCTTTTGATTTATTGATTGCTGCTTTCATGGATGTTGGTTGTGGATACAAGTAAAATGAAATCTTTAATAATCTCAATCTGTTCTACATTTATCGTGATGTTGCTTATTGGTACATTTGTGAGGATTTTTGTTCTCTTTACATTGAGGTGTAATTCATACTGAAGGTGTGGTCTTTTACCTTCATCAGTAAGTGCTTCGAGTCCTCGTCACTTTCAGTAAGCAAGGTTGTATCATCTGTATAACGAAGGTTGTTAATGAGTCTTCCCCCAATCCTGATGCCCCTTTCTTCTTCATATAGTCCAGCTTCCAGTATTATTTGCTCAGCATACAGATTGAATAGGTATGGCGAAAGAATACAAGCCTGGCCCACACCTTTCCTGACTTTAAACCAATCAGCATCCCCTTGTTCTGTCCGAACAACTAACTCTTGATCTGTGTAAAGGTTCCTCATGAGCACAATTAAGTGTTCTGGAATTCCCATTCTTCCCAATGTTATCCTTAGTTTGTTATGATCCACACAGTCGAATGCCTTTGCATGGTCAATAAAACACAGGTAAAAATCCTTCTGGTCTTCTCTGCTTTCAGCCAGGATCCATCTGACATCAGCAATGATATCCCTGGTTCCATGTCCTCTTCTGAATCCGGCTTGAATTTCTGGCAGTTCCTTATCAATACACTGCTACAGCCAGTACATGTACAGTGAATGATCTTTAGCAAAATTTTGCTTGCATGTGATATTAGTAATATTTTTCTATAATTTCCACATTCAATTGGATCACCTTTCTTGGGAACAGGCATAAATATGGATCTCTTCCAGTTGGTTGGTTCCAAATATTCTGGCATAGAGCAGTGAGCACTTCCAGCGCTGCATCCGTTCGTTGAAACATCTCAATTGGTATTCCATCAATTCCAGGAGCCTTGTTTTTCTCCAATGCCTTCAGTGAAGCTTGGACTTCTTCCTTCAGTACCATTGGTTCCTGACCATATGCTACCTTCGAAATGGTAGAACGTCGATCAGTTCTTTTTAGTACAGTGACTCTGTGTATTCCTTCCACCTTTTTTTTATGCTTCCTTTATTGTTGAATATTTTCCCTGTAGAATCGTTCAGTATTGCTGCTTGAGGCTTGAATTTTTTCTTCAGTTCTTTCAGCTTGAGAAATGCTGAGTGTGATCTTCCCTTTGGGTTTTCTATCTCCAGGCACATGCCATTATAAAAGACATTCAAGATCAAGTTTCAGAGTCTCTTCTGACAGCCATTTAAGTCTTTTCTTTCTCTTCGGTCTTTTTAACGACCTTTTGCTTCCTTCATGTCCTTGATATCATTCCACAACTCATCTGGTTTTCAGTCATAAGTGTTCAATGCGTCAAATCTATTCTTGAGATGGTCTCTAAATTCAGATGGGATATACTAAGGCTCTTGTGGACTTGTTCTAATTTCCTTTATTTTCAACTTGAACTAGTATAGTAGCAATTGATGGGTCTGTTCCATAGTTGGCCTCTGGACTTGCTCTAACTGATGATATTGAGCTTTTCCTTCATCTCCTTCCACAGATGTAGTCGATTTGATTCATGTGTATTCCATCTGGTGAAGTCCAAGTGTGTAGTCGCCATTTATGTTGGTAAAAAAAGGCATTTGCAATGAAGAAGTTGTTGATCTTGCAAAATTCTATCAGGCGATCAATCTCTGGCATAGTTTCTATCGCCAAGGCTGTATTTTCCAACTACCAATCCTTCTTCTTTAACTTCAACTTCCACATTCCAATCACCAGTAATTATCAGTGCATCCTGATTGCATGTTCCATCTATTTCAGACTGCAGAAGTTGGTAAAAAGTTTCTTCATCTTTGGCTTAGTGGTTGGTGCATAAATTTGAATAATAGTCATATTAACTGGTCTTTCTTGTAGGCATATGGATATTAACCTATCACTGACGGCACTGTACTTCAGGATAAATCTTGGAATGTACTTTTTGATGATGAATGCAATGCTATTTCTCTTCCTGTTTTCATTCCCAGCATAGTAAACCGTGTGATTGTCCTATTCAAAGTGACCAATACCAGTCCATTTCATCTCACTAATGCCTAGGATATTGATCTTTATGTGTTCCATTTTCATTTTTGACAATTTCCAATTTTCCTAGATTCATACTTTGTACATTCCAGGTTCTGATTATTAACGGATGTTTGCAGCTCTTTCTTCTCATTTTGAGTTATGCCACATAAGCAAATGAAGGTCCCGAAAGCTTGACTCCACTGTCTTCCTTATGGTTGACTCTACTTTGAGGAGGCAGCTCTTCCCCAGTCGTATTTTGAATGCCTTCCAACCTGACAGAATCTTCTGGCACTATATTAGACAACGTTCCACTTCTTTTCAAAAGGTTTCCACTGGCTAATCCTTTTTAGAAGTAGACTCCCAAATCCTTCTTCCTATTTTCTTAGTCTGGAAGCTCAGCTGAAACCTGCCCTCCATTGGTAACACTGTTGGTATTTGAATACTGGTGGCATAGCTTTCAGCATCACAGCGACACACAAGCCCCCACAGTAAAATAAAATGACAGACGCGATAGGGTTGCTATGAGCCTGAATAGACTCGACAGCAGTTTTTTTTTTTTTTTTTTTTTTAATCCACCAGCTGAAATGTTGGCAAAAAAAAACAAAACCGGTTGTAGTCTAGTCAATTCCGCTCATAGTGACCCCATAGGACAGAGTCTGAAGAGACTCGACAGCAGTTTTTTTTTAATCCTCTAGCTGAAATGTTGGCAAAAAAACAAAACCAGTTGTAGTTGAGTCAATTCCACTCATAGTGACCCCATAGGACAGAGTAGAACTGCCCCATAGAGTTTCCAAGATGCAGCTGGTAGATTCCGACTGCCTACCTTTTGGTTTGCAGCCGAACTCTTAACCACTATGCCACCAGGGCTTCACAAATGTTGACAAGGATGTGCAGAAAGCAACAATTGAAATATTTTGTTATTTGGAATATAAAATGGTGCAACCTTATGGAAAACATTTTGACAGTTCCTCAACTGATTAAACATAATTGTTACCAGATGACCCTGAAATTTTACTCCAAGGTTATACTCCAAAGAAATGAAAACATACTTCGAAACATACGATCGTATGCTAAAAATGGAAACAATTCAAATACCCATCAACTGCTGAATGGAAAAACAAAATGTGATATATCTATACAATGGAATCTTATTCAGTGTTAAAAAGTATTGAAATACTGATATATGTTACAACATAGATGAACCTTGAAAATATTATACAAATAAAATAAGCCAGTCACAAAGGACTGCATATTGTATGAATTCACTTTTTAGGAAATGTACAGAATAGGCAAAAGTATGAAGCAAATAAATTAGTGTCTACCTAGGGCTGGGGTCATGGTGGGTGGGGAAAAAAAGGAAGTGACTGATCATGGATATTATTCTCTTTTTTTTTTTTTTAATAATTTTTGTTGTTCTTTAAGTGAAAGTTAACAAATCAAGTCAGTCTCTCACACAAAAACCCATATACACCTTGGTAAACACTCCCAATTACTCTCCCCCTAATGAGACAGCCTGCTGTCTCCCCCTACTCTCTTTTTGTGTCCATTTCGCCAGTTTCTAACCTCCTCCACTCTCTCATCTCCCCTCCAGGCAGGAAATGCCAACATAGTCTCAAGTGTCCACCTGATCCAAGAAGGTCACTCCTCACCAGCATCCCTCTCCAACCCATTGTCCAGTCCGATCCATGTTTGAAGAGTTGGCTTTGGGAATGGTTCCTGTCCTGGGCCAACAGAAGGTCTGGGGGCCATGACCACCGGGGTCCTTCTAGTCTCAGTCAGACCATTAAGTCTGGTCTTATAAGAATTTGGGGTGTGCATCCCACTGCTGTCCTGCTCCCTTAGTGGTTCTCTCTTGTGTTCCCTGTCAGGGCAGTCATCGGTTGTAGGTGGCCACCATCTAGTTCTTCTGGTCTCAGGATGATGTAGTCGCTGGTTCATGTGGCCCTTTCTGTCTCTTGGGCCCGTAATCGCCTTGTGTCCTTGGTATTCTTCATTCTCCTTTGATCCAGGTGGGTTGAGACCAATTGATACATCTTAGATGGCTGCTTGCTACCGTTTAAGACCCCAGACACCACTCTTCAAAGTGGGATGCAGAGTGTTTTCTTAATAGATTTTATTATGCCCATTGACTTAGATGTCCCCTGAAACCATGGTCCCCAGACCCCTGCCCCTGGTACGCTGGCCTTCAAAGCATTCAGTTTATTGAGGAAACTTCTTTTCTTTTGCTTTAGTCCAAATGTGCTCACCTCCCCTGTACTGTGTGCTGTCTTTCCTGTCACGTAAAACAGTTCTTATCTACTATCCAATTAGTGAATGCCCCCTCCAACCCTTCCTCCCTCCCCCTCTCATAACCACAAAAGAATGTTTTCTTCTCCTTTTAAACTATTTCTCAAGTTCTTATAATAGTGGTCTTATACAATATTTGTCCTTTTGCAACTAACTAATTTCACTCAGCATGATGCCTTCCAGGTTCCTCCATGTTATGAAATGTTTCACAGATTCCTCACTGTTCTTTATCAATGAGTAGTATTCCATTGTGTGAATATACCATAATTTATTTACCCATTCATCTGTTGATGGGCACCTTGGTTGCTTCCATCTTTTTTCTATTGTAAACAGTGCTGCAATAAACATGGGTGTGCATATACTTGTTCATGTAAAGGCTCTTATTTCTCTAGGACATATTCCAAGGAGTGGGATTGCCGGATTGTATGGTAGTTCTCTTTCTAGCTTTTTAAGGAAGTGCCAAATCAATTTCCAAAGTGGTTGTACCATTTGACATTCCCACCACCAGTGTATAAGTGTTCCAATCTCTCTACAGCCTCTCCAACATTTATTCTTTTGTGTTTTTTGGATTAATGCCAGCCTTGTTGGAGTGAGATGAAATCTCATTGTAGTTTTGATCTGTATTTCTCTAATGGCTAATGATCGTGAACATTTCCTCATATATCTGTTAGCTACTTTTTTTTTTTTTTACTTGAATGTCTTCTTTAGTGAAGTGTCTATTCATATCTTTTGCCCATTTTTTAATTGGGTTATTTCTCTTTTTGCAGTTGAGTTTTTGCAGTATCATGTAGATTTTAGAGATCAAAGGCTGATCGGAAATGTCATAGCTAAAGACTTTTTCCCAGTCTGTAGGTAGTCTTTTTACTCTTTTGGTGAAGACTTTGGATGAGCATAGGTGTTTGATTTTAGGAGCTCCAAGTTATCTAGTTTTTCTTCTACATTTTTTATAATCTTTTGTATATTGTTTATGCCATGTATGAGGGCTCCTAACATTGTCCCTATTTTTTCTTCCATGATCTTTATCGTTTTAGATTTTATATTTAGGTCTTTGATTCATTTTGAGTTAGATTTTTGCGTGGAGTGAGGCATGGGTCTTCTTTCATTTTTTTGCAGATGGATATCCAGTTATGCCAGCACCATTTGTTAAAAAGACTGTCTTTTCCCCATTTAACTGTTTGGGGGCCTTTGTTATATATCAACTGCTCATATGTGGATGGATTTATGTCTGGATTCTCAATTCTGTTCCATTGGTCTATGTATCTGTTGTTGTACCAGTACCAGGCTGTTTTGAGTACTGTGGTGGTATAATAGGTTCTAAAATCAGGTAAAGTAAGGCCTCCCACTTCGTTCTTCTTTTTCATTTATGCCTTATTTATCCGGGGCCTCTTTCCCTTCCATATGAAATTGGTGATTTTTTTCTCCATCTCATTAAAGAATGTCCTTGGGATTTTGATCGGAATTGCATTAAATGTATAGATCACATTTGGTAGAATAGACATTTTTATAACGTTAACTCTTCCTTCTACCTATCCACGAGCAAGGTATGTTCTTCCACTTATGTAAGTCTCTTTTTGTTTCTTGCAGAAGTGTACTGTAGTTTTCTTTGTATAAGTCTTTTACATATCTGGTAAGATTTATTCCTAAGTATTTTGTCTTCTTGGGGGCAACTGTAAATGGCATTGATTTGGTGATTTCCTCATAGATGTTCTTTTTGTTGGTGTAGAGGAATCCAACTGATTTTTTATGTTTATCTTGTATCCTGATACTCTGCTGAACTCTTCTATTAGTTTCAGTAGTTTTCTGGAGGATTCCTTAGGGTTTTCTGTGTATAAAATCATGTCATCTGCAAATAGAGGTACTTTGAATTCTTCCTTGCCAATCTGGATGCCCTTTATTTCTTTATCTAGCCTAATTGCTCTGGCTAGGGGACTTCCAGCACAATGTTGAATAAGAGTGGTGATAAAGGGCATCTTCGTCTCGTTCCGTATATCAGTGGGAATGTTTTCAAGCTCTCTCCATTTAGGATGATGTTGGCTGTTGGCTTTGTATAAATGTCCTTTATTATGTTGAGAAATTTTCCTTCTATTCATATTTTGCTGAGAGTTTTTATCATGAATGAGTGTTGAACTTTGTCAAATGCCTTTTCTGCATCAATTGATAAAATCATGTGATTCTTCTCTTTTGTTTTATTTATGTGGTGGATTACATTAATTGTTTGTCTAATGTTGAACCATCCCTGCGTACCTGGTATGAATCCCACTTGGTCATAGTGAATTATTTTTTTGATATGTAGTTGAATTCTATTGGCTAGAATTTTGTTGAGGATTTTTGCATCTACATTCATGAGGGATATAGATCTATAATTTTCTTTTCTTGTGGTGTCTTTAGCTGGTTTTAGTATCAGGGATATGGTGGCTTCATAGAATTTGGTGGTATTCTGTCCTTTTCTATGCCCTGAAATACCTTTAGTACTGGTGGTGTTAACTCTCCTCTGAAAGTGTGGTAGAACTCTGCAGTGAAGCCTTCCAGACCAGGGCTTTTTTTTGTTGGTAATTTTTTGATTACCTTTTCAATCTCTTCTTTTGTTATGCACCCATTTAGTTGTTCTACCTCTGTTTGTGTTAGTTTAGGTAGGTAGTGTGTTTCTAGGTATTCATCCATTTCTTCTAGGTTTTCAAATTTGTTTGAGTACAGTTTTTCATAGTAATCTGATATGACTCTTTTAATTTCAGTTGCGTCTGTTGTAATATCGCCTCTCTCATTTCTTATTTGTGTTATTTGCTTCCTCTCCTGTTTTTCTTTTGTCAGTTTGGCCAGTGGTTTATCAATTTTTTTGATTTTTTCAAAAAAACAGCTTTTGGCTTTGTTAATTCTTTCAATTGTTTTTCTGTTTTCTATTTCATTTAATTCAGCTCTAATTTTTATTTTTTGTTTTCTTCTGGTTGTCATGGGTTTCTTTTGTTCCTCTCTTTCTATTTGTTCAAGTTGTAGGGATAATTCTTTGATTTTGGCCCTTTCTTCTTTTTGGCTGTGTGCCTTTATTGATATAAATTGGCCTCTGAGCACCGCTTTTGCTGTGTACCAAAGGTTCTGATAGGAAGTGTTTCATTCTCATTGGATTCTCTGAGTTTCTTTATTCCATCCTTAATGTCTTCTATAATCCAGTCTTTTTTGACCAGGGTTTTGTTACGTTTCCTAGTGTTTGATTTCTTTTCCCTGCTTTCCCTGTTATTGATTTCCACTTTTATGGACTTATGGTCAGAGAAGATGCTTTGTAATATTTCAATGTTTTGGATTCTGCTAAGGTTTTCTTTATGACCTAATGTGTTGTCTATTCTAGAATGTTCCATGCGCACTGGAGAAGAAAGTATACCTGGTTGCTGTTGGGTGGAGTGTTCTGTATATGTCTTTGAGGTCAAGTTGGTTGATTGTGGCATTTAGATCTTCCGTGTCTTTATTGAGCTTCTTTCTGGATGTCCTGTCCTTCACTGAAAGTGGTGTGTTGAACTCTCCTACTATTACTGTGGACCTGTCTATGTCACTTTTCAATGCTGATAAAGTTTGTTTTATGTATCTTGTCATTGGGTGCATAAATATTTAATATGGTTATATCTTCTTGGTGTATTGTCCCTTTAATCATTATATAGTGTCCTTCCTTATGCTTTCTGATGGATTTAACTTTAAAGTCTATTTTGTCAGAAATTAATATTGCCACTCCTTCTCTTTTTTGATTGTTGTTTACTTGATATATTTTTTTCCATCCTTTGAGTTTTAGTTTCTTTGTGTCTCTAAGTCTAAGGTGTGTATCTTGTAGGCAGCATATAGACGGATCTTGTTTTTTAATCCATTCTGCCATTCTCTGTCTCTTTATTGGTGCATTTAGTCCATTGATATTCAGTGTAATTATCGATAAGTATGAATTTAGTGCTATCATTTTGATGTCTTTTTTTTGTGTTGACAGTTTCTTTTTCTCACTTGATTTTATGTGCTGAGTAGATTTTCTTTATATATTGTCCTTTCCTCATATTTGTTGTTGTTGATTTTGTTTCTGCTGAGTCTGTATTTTTCCCTTGTATTTTATTTTGATGAGTAGGATAGTTTGTCTCCTTTGTGGTTACCTTATTATTTACCCCTATTTTTCTAAATTTAAAACTAACTTCTATCTCTTTGTATCGCTGTATCTTCCTCTCCACAGGGAAGGTGTATGATTACATTTCTTAGTCTCTCTTTATTATTTTAATGTTGTCTTCTTTTATATAATAACATCACCATTACCCTGTGTTGGGCTTTTTTTTTTTTAATCTTGGTTTTTTTGTTTTTTTTTTTTTTGATTTCCCTGTCTGGGTTGACTTCTGGTTGCTCTGCCCAGTGTTCTAGTCTTGGGTTGATACCTGGTATTATTGATTTTCTAACCAAAGACCTCCCTTCAGTATTTCTTGTAGTTATGGTTTGGTTTTTACAAACTCCCTCAACTTGCATTTATCTGGAAATGTCTTAATTTCACCTTCATATTTAAGGGAGAGTTTTGCTGTTTTTATGATTCTTGGCAGGCAATTTTTTCCTTCAGTTTTTAAATATGTCATCCCATTGCCTTCTTGCCTGCATGGCTTTTGCCCATTAGTCCCTGCTTATTCTTATTGGCTCTCCTTTATAGGTGACTTTTCGTTTATCCCTCGTCGCTCTTATAATTGTCTCTTTATCTCTGGTTTTCGCAAGTTTGATTATAATATGTCTTGGTGACTTTCTTTTAATATCTACCTTATGTGGAGTTTGATGAGCATCTTGGGTAGATATCTTCTCATCTTTAACAATATCAGGGAAGTTTTCTGCCAACAAATCTTCAACAATTCTGTCTGTATTTTCTGTTATCCCTTCCTGTTCTGGCAGTCCAATCACTCGTTGGTTATTTCTCTTGATAGAGTCTCACATGATTCTTAAGGTTTCTTCATTTTTTTTAATTCTTTTATCTGATTTTTCTTCAAATATATTAGTGCCAAGTGATTTATCTTCAAGTACAGAAATTCTAGCTTCTACTTGCTCAATTCTGCTCCTCTGACTTTTTATTGAGTTGTCTACTTCTGTATTTTTATTGTTAATCTTCTAAATTTCTGATTGTTGTCTATGGATTTTTCCAGCTTATTAAACTTTTCATTATGTTCCTGATTAATCTTTCTAATTTCTTCAGTTGCTTTATCTGTGTGTCCCTTGGCTTATTCTGCATATTGCCTCTTTTCCTTCCTGATGTCTTGACGGGTTCTGTATATTAAACTTCTGTATTCTGCATCTGGTAATTCCAGAAATGCACTTTCATCTAGAAGATCCCTGGATTCTTTGTTTTGAGAGCCTGTTGAGGTGATCATGGTCTGTTTCTTTATGTGACTTGATATTTACTGTTGTCTCTGAAACATCTATAAAGTTATTATATTAGTTTATGGTTGCTTACTGTGTCGTAGCTTCTTGCTTTGTTTTGTTTTTGTATACGCCTATGGGTTGCTTGAGTGAGCTAGCTTAATTATTTTCACCTTTGAAGCTCTGGTGTCCTGTCCCCAGCTGGCTAGAGCTGTTATCAGCTGTATCAGTCTAACAGTCCATTCAGTTTTTTTTGTATGAATTCAGCTCAGGTTTCCAGGTAGCTGATCATCAAGTGTGTGTTACAGGCTGTGTCTTACAGACTTAGAGGGGCAGGGATGATTGGCATATATACCACTATCTGATTGCTGCAGGGGGTCACGTTCTGAACAAGGCAGGGGGCTGAGAACTGACCCCCAAGTGTCTCTGACAAAAACGCGTCTTGTTCCCTACAGCATGCTGGTGGGTGGGTTCTACAGAGGGACCATGGGCACCCAAAGTTTTTGGTTGTAAGGACTGGGAGGTACCAGTTATCTTTGGACTGCTGTCACGGGTGGCTGGGTGACCTGAGTGGTGCTACCAGTCCTTAGGTCCCTGATGTGGGTAGGTGAGGACCTTGTTTAATAGGCAAAGCAACATCAAACGTCAAACACCCACCTCTCCACCACACAGCTGAAATGGTTGGAGTCTGCCAACAAGGGCCTATTCTTCCAAAATGGGCCTACACAGCTCCATGCACAAGGGAAAGGTGCTCAAGGTCCACAGACAGTTTATGCCTGGACAGAAGCCACTTCTGTCCTGAGCTCCCCCAGTTAATGGAGCTAGCAAATTATCTTTTTCCCCCGGTTGCAAATTTTTTCCTTCCCCAAGGCCAGGAAGATGGCTCTAGGTGCTCACCAGGGTCTATCTCAGGCCCAGGGATTCAGCCGCTGAAGCCGGCTTGGTGGTGGTGGTGGGGGACAGTAAAATATACACACTACTTAGCTTTTGCCGAGAGTGCTGTTCTTCTCAGGTTCCGGAGGTGTGAGTGGGCTGTGTGGCTGGTTGCTTCTTCTTGAGGAAACTGCAGCCAGACGCTAGTACCAGCCTGCTGCCACCACTGCCGCCACCGCTCGGGAATGGTGCCTGAGGGTCCCCAGCGATTCAGGTCCGGTAACTCCTCTCCACTTCTGAAAGGCCTCTTCCTCCCCCTGCCCCTCAGTTTGCTGTCTAAGCTTGCCTTTGATGCTCAGGGCTCCCAGCTTGTCACAAATATAGTTTTTTTCACTTTTTGGGTGGGTCTTTGTTGTAAAGAGGGCTGGACAGAAGCATCTGTCTGTTCCGCCATCTTGCCTCCACCTTGGTATTATTGTTTTTTCGTGGTGCTGAAAATGTTCTAAACTTAGATTGCTGGGATGGTTGTACACTCTCTGAACATACTAAAAACTACTGAATTGTGGACTTTGAATGGGTGAGGTTTTGGGTATGTGAATTTATCTCAAATAAGATGTTAGAAGGAATTATAGCTATTTTTAATATTTTGTTCAATTCTGCAAATGGAACATGCAGAGGAATAATGCATCTATTGATGAGAGGTGTGATTCTCAATTACAACCAAGATGACAGAAGTTACAAATCTCAGATTATTTGGAAGTTACCAATTTTAAATGTCCTATATTCTATCATGCCTGGAACAATTGTGCTTGTTTAAAGATGTGACACACTTGTCTTGTTGTTGTTGTTCAATATGCTTGATCACAATAACCTTAACCAGTAATTTCTACATCATTCAGTTCAGGTTTGACTTCAAAATTCTTCAAGTCCATTTCACATTTGGCTAAGTATGGCAGTAGAAACCTTTCAGGAAAAAAAAAAGTATGCAAATAAGACCTAATTATGAATAAAGGTTTTTGTTTTGTTTTGTTTTTTCAGTACATTACTTTCTCCAGAACAAAGGGCATTTTGACAGATTTTACTAAGGACAATAGGTGATGGCGCACTGTTGCCTGAAACACCCGTAGCCCTTATTAAAAGTTCTCTCCTCTGTATGTGGGCACCAAATGGCAGCATGATATTGAGGCACTGTAGTAGTGTGCCAAAAAGTATAAGCTCTGGAGTCAAATGTGGGTTTCAATCCTGCCCATGCTGATTTGCAAGCTATGGCTACTTGAGCATAGCTTCTCTTTATTAATCTGAAAATGTTACTCTTACTTTAGGAGTATTGTGAAGATCTAATGTGAATAAAGATACCACATGCAGTGCCTTGTGCAGCGCCTGGTACTATTCTACTCTGGATATATTGGTGTCAGCACCAACTGCATTCTCATACTGGAGTTTGGATCAGCTTCTTAAAAGTGCTTTAATTGTTTACTAATATTGGAAGTCCTATGGAGCAGTTCTGTTCTGCACACATGGGATCACCATGAGTCAGCAACTAACAAAAACAACAATATTATTTGAATTGACATGTTTGGTATCAACGTGTCATATTTCAATGTTTCATTTTAAAACTTTTCTATAGTTAGTTTACAGAAATAAAAATGAGATCAATGTGACTGGAGAATATTTCTAACTAGAGATTTTATTGAAGCAAATGAATAGACTGTGATTGTGCCTTGTGCTCAGCTTTGCAGTGACTGTTTTATCTCATGTCACTTAGAAAGTGTTTATATAATGTTTGTTCTATTATTTTGCTTTTCTCTTGGCCATTGAACTAGAGTAAGATTGATGAATGTTAGTTGTGAAACTCTGTTAAATTTTCAGTATAAATACAATTATTTTTTAAACACTCCAACTGCCCTCCCCCTGCCATCCCAATTAATTTATTTGTACTTGGAATGTTACAAATTGAAGAATTTTAACATACCAAGCATATTATACCCCCATTTCTTAGAAATAATCTTGAAATAACACATCTTTCAAATATTATTAATAGAATGATTTTTTTAACACAAAAAGCAGACAAGTGTTCTCAATAATGATAAAAGGTATCCAAATCACTTAAAATATTTGCCCAGTTAAGAGAATACAATCTGTGCACAATCACTCTATCATGTAAAAAGGCACTTACAGTGAAAGCATTGCTGTAAGAATACTGTGAGTGATCTGTAAAGCATTAAAAAAAAAACACTTTTGATCAAACTTATTTTGACACTGTTGCAAAAGAAATAAATTGGGTTCTTTTCTTTCTTTCATTGTTTCTACCCTTTGGGTTCTGCACAATTTCGAAGCAACACGTGAAAGTGTTTTGCTTTGTTTCATTTTTTTTTTTCCAGGATTCCTGTATACCATGAGCCATGCATGCCTGTAAATGCAATAGATACTATTATTTGATCTAAACTGTGCCAATTTCAAGTTACCTTCAGCATTCTGAATGAAATATGTCATTAATAGAAAATATCAAATGTTGGGGAATGTGTGAACCTGTCTACTGTAAACTACACAGTTGCAAACACCAATGAATCTGTATGCCTTCCCTATACAGCATCTCCTCCTGGGTTGTAAAGATACCTGTCTTTATTATATTTAATAACCTGTGGATACTAGTGCACTAAAATACTTTTTTATTTTTTTAGTGAAATCACTCAGCCTCCAGAACTTAATGAAAAATATGAACTTTACAGCTAATGAAGCCACCCTGTCCATTTTGATCTCATGTCTAATTTTCCTTGGACATTGACACCAAACCTGTCTGTGGGGGAAGGAATTCTTAATAAGTCTTCTCATTCTTAAATCATATTCAAATTGCACGCCGGCTGACAGACACATCTCAGAGCGCAGAACTAGGAGAATGCAGCCTTGCTCATGGGTAGGATAAAGACAGATTCCTTAGCAAGTCATGTTAATTCTTTTGCAAAGTAGATCTGCTTTTTGTGTTTTTTTTTTTTTTTTTTTTAGCTACTTTTGCTATACACGAACTGAAAAAGAGAGAGTGAGAATAAGGAATTGCTCTCTGGCATAACTTCATTTGAGACAAAATGATATCAGTAACACTCCATTTATTCTGTATCATGCAATATTCAGTTTCAGCACAGAAAGATGGAAGGTGAGGTCCCTAACTTTCTCTCTTAGAATCCATTAATATTAATAGTGTGAATAATAGGAATAAAATAAATAAATAAACTGCTCTGAGTAGACCATGTAACCTACTTTCACAGACTCCTGTTTGATTGGTGAACGCTCTCCTCTGCCTCTTTCTGGTGCATTGTTTTCCTTTCCATCCTTTGTTTAACTGATTTAAATTGAAATACACATGCAGAGGTTTCATGATTGGAATGAAACCTTTTATGGTGGTAGTTTTGTAGAAATAAACAATTTTAAAATTCTACCTAGTTTAGAACAGGTATGCACAGAGACAAACAAATCTATTGTATGATATTATTATTTTTGCTTTTATTTGCTCTGTTTAGAGAAAAAGGCTCAAAGGAGCATATGAAAGCATGAAACAAAAGGAGCTTTCAAAAAACAAAGCTGCTATGTTCTCCACGAGTAGAGGGCCTGGGGGTTAGCCATGGCAAACCCCCTGTTCTCTTCTTCTCCATGATCTTACAGTAAATATTCATTGATGTGTTATAAATTTTCATGTGGTCCCACATTCAAAACCAAATAGAACAATAATAGAGTAGAAATGTAAATTCCATGTCCTTAACTACTTTTATTTTCACTCTGATTAGCTTCTTTAATTTTTCTCAGTTTGCTTTCTTTTACATGATAAAGGATGAGTTTGCTCTGCTTTCTGCCAGACCATAGGGTTACTCTTACACCAATTATTATTGTTACTAGAATGTTAATGATCAATAACAATGTTTATACTTCCCATTTCACCTTCAGTTTGGGATCCTATTGGATTGTACCTGAAAAGTTAAAGTAAGTGACATTTCTAAAGTTCTCTTGTAACTTGACCTCCACCGACTTCTCATCTCTGAACTACTGTTATTTTATGATCTGCCTCTTGTAATATTCTGAACTGTTTCAAGTGCAGTATGTGTTTCCTTTTCTATCAGAACTGATATTTACGAAGGCTGGAACTGTCTTCTATCCATTTCTATACTATATATACATATATGTATTAAGTAGTGAATAATGTATTTGTTTACCAAAGTAAAGAATTGGACTTGATAATTTCTTGTGAGGAGCTGTGTGTAAATTCCTAAAGAGCATTGTTGACTAGGATCACTTCTAGAATGAAGACAGACACTTTTAAGTGACTTTCTTAGAATAGTGTAGAACTATATTTTCAGGGAGAAAGATGAAACGTAAGACAGTGTATGTGTGTCTGTGTGAGTAATAGGCTAATTTCTCACTATTGTAATAGGCAGCCAACACTTGCTGTTTAAAATAATAAATTAAGAACTGTAGCATAAACTTATTATTTAGAGGTATGATATGATAATTAACAACCTGCGATATGCAGATGACACAACATTGCTTGCTGAAATTGAAGAAGACTTGAAGCACTTACTGATGAAGATCAAAGACCACAGCCTTCAGTATGAGTTACAACTCAACATAAAGAGAACAAAAATCCACACAACTGGACAATAAGCAACATCATGATAAACAGAGAAAAGATAGAATTTGTCGAAGATTTCATTTTATGTGGATCCACAATCAGCACCCATAGAAACGACAACCAAGAAATCAAAAGTCGCATTGCGTTGGGCAAAATCTGTTGCCAAAGACCTCTTTAAAGTGTTGAAAAACAATGATGTCACTTTGATGACTAAGGTGTGCCTGATCCAAGCCATGGTGTTTTCTATCACCTCATATGCATTCAAAAGCTGGAAAATGGATAAGGAAGACTGAAGAAGAATTGATGCCTTTGAATTGTGGTGTTGGCTTAAGAATATTGAATATACCGTGGACCGCCAAAAGAACAAACAAATCTGTCTTGGAAGAAGTACAGCCGGAATGCTCTTTAGAAGCAAGGGTGGCCAGACTATGTCTCACATACTTTGGACATGTTATCAGGAGGGATCAGTTACTGGGTAAGGACATCATGCTTGGTAAAGGAGAGGGCCATTGAAAAAGAGGAAGACTTTCAACAAATGGATTGGCACAGTGGCTGCAACAATGGTCTCAAGCATAATAACAATTGTGAGGATGGCGCAGGACCAGGCAGCGTTTAGTTCTGTTGTGCATAGGATAGCTATGAGTCGGAACTGACTCAAGGGGTACCTAACAACAACATCAGATGAAACAATTCACTTAAAAGTCAAAGAGTTGCTTCTGGGAATCAAACATCAGGATATAATGGGGCAGATAGGTCTTTTTTAATTAATTCATTTAAAAATGTGGACGCATTCTTTGGCAGACTTTTGTAATGTCAAAAATTAAAATAAAAACAATATGTAACATAAGAATGATAGATTTTGTTATCTGTAGGATCATTTTCAATGAATTAATAATGACATGATGCTATGCTTTTTAAAAAAAATTAAAAAAATGAAAACATAGACACAGTTATCAATTATTTTACTGTGATCTACAGTACCCCCTAAGCTACCACATGAGAACTTTCTATTGAAAAAAATGATGTATTTTTTTTTTCAGTTGACAGATTTCTTCTCTCTAATGTGGAATATATGTATATATGTGTGTGTGTGTATATATATATATATGTATATAATATGTAGTTCTTTTTCACTGGACTGCCAGGGAGTATAGTCAGTAAATACATAGTTGCAGACATATTTTTATTTTCTTTTTCAAATTAAAAAAAAAAAAACTGTTTTATTAACTTTACTATTTATGACCTTTATTTCATTCTGCTTTTAACTTTTTTAGAAAGTAGTGGCACATAGATGAATAAGGTAATAAGAATTCTGCATACGTAAATGTGGCAAAAACAAGTTTACAGGTCTTCAAAATATAGCTTAGAATGTGAGATGCAGCAGGTGATCCAAGTTTGGCTGTGGAAAAGAGTGTAGCCAAATTATTGTAGCTATCAAAAACCGAAACCTATTGCTGTTGAGTCGATTCCAACCAATAGCAATCCTACAGGACAGAGTAGAACTGCCCCATAAGGTTTTCAAGGAGCAGCTGGAATCCCAACATTTTGGTTAGCTGCTGTAACACTTAACCACTGTCTTGACAGAAAAGATTTCAGAGGTGAATAGACTACATGTTACTACATAGAAATATTTACGATCCAGTTGGAATACAGTGATATTTAGTAAAGAGAAAATAAAATAATATCAAAGAGGAAAACAAAACAATGTTAATGAGACTGAGTTACCAATCCTCTGTTAGATGATTGACAAAAAATTGTGGGATTATCAGTCCTGAAGAAGAAAAAGAGTGAGAAAGAGGAGGACAAAAAGGAGAAATGGAAGGAGATGAGGAAGAAAAGAAAGGGGGAGAATAAAGGAAATGGAGGCAAAAGAGAAAGAGCAACAGAAAGAAGAAGGCTAAAAGAAGTAGAGGAGTAAGAAGAACAGGAGTAAGAACAGAAGGACAAAGAAAAGGAGGAAGAGGAGAAGAGAAGAGAAGGAAGAAGAAACACAAATGTGTTTAGAAACATCTGGTGGCACAGTGTTTAAGAGCTTGGCTGCTAACCAAAAAGTGAGCAGTTCAAATCTACCAGCTGCTCCTTCAAAACTCTATGGGACAGCTCTACTCTGTCCTACAGGGTTTCTATCATTTGAAATCAACTCGATGGAAATGGGTTTTTTTTTTTGGTCTAGCTGATATTTTTAGACACTAACACTGCCAGTTAATAAAATAATAGAATGTTACAATAGGAATGGCTTTTTTATGACGTCTGAATTTTAAAATGAAGAAATCAAGGCTCAGAGAGGAGATATGAATTACCATTGTCCTTGTAAATTCTTCAAGGTTTCTTGCTTATTAACCTCACCTCCCTGCTCTCCTTCTGCTCTCTCTTACTACCAAATAGACGTTCGCGTGTAAACTATCTTTTAATTTCTATGAGTCTTTATGTGAATTGTGATTACATTATTTCAGAAGTTTTATTAAATTTATTTATCATCTTTCTAATGTTGTTATACATCTAAAACTCTGGTAACCTAAAAAAATAATAAATAAACAATATAGTAAGAAATGAGGATGTAAGTAACATGTTCAGCCACCACCTGTCTGTCAGTTTGTCATATTGTGGTAGCTTGCATGTTGTTGTGATTCTGGAAGCTATGCCACCAGTATTTCAAATACTAGCAGGGTTGTGCATGGTGGACATATTCCAGTGGAGCTTCCAGACTAAGACAGACTAAAAAGAAAGGCCTGGCAATCTAGTTCTGAAAATTAGCTGATGAAAACCTTATGGAATTCCAACAGAATACTGTCCAACTCAATTGTTTGGACAAGTCACCAAAAAGAATCAATCCCTGGAGGAGGACACCATGTTTGGTGAAGTAAAGGACCAGTGAGGGACGAGACCCTTTGGTGAGAAAGATTGACATAATAGCTGTAACAATGGGTTATAAAATGTGGGAAATTGTGAGAATGATGAAAAACTGGGCAACATTTTGTTTTGTTGTGCATAAGGTTGATATGATTTAGAGTCAACTTAGCAGCAATTATCTATCATAATGTGTTGAGAACTTAGAAGGCTGATGAGTGAAATGACCATATTTGTTTGATTCTCTTGCTCTGTGTAGTACCATGTAATTTTGCTTTAATTATATAAACACTTTTTAGGGTTCCCTTCTAGGGGAATGGGGTTAACATTGGTTGAGAGCTTACTCTATATTGGTTATTATTAGGTCTGTTAATTATCCTATGAAACAGGAATATTTCCCGCAGTTCACAGATAAGAAAATTGAGGTACAAAGAGATGAAGCCACTCAATCAAGGCCAAGAGATAAGAAAGGAGGAATACATGGATTCATGTTCATGTCTTTCCAATACCGAAGCAGATTCTCCTCCTGTAACACAATGCAGACAGAAACACCAATATTAATCACATACAAACACTATCTACTGCAAGACCTACTCTGCATTCCAGAACACTGTCAAAATTGGATCAGAAGCTCTTATTGTGATTTTCACAAAGGATGCTTTTCGCTTGCTACTTAGGTCAGAAGATACCCCGTAATTTAGACATTGTAAGCCGTATGGCAGGTTAATATTACTATGAGAAGTGTAATTTAAAAAAAAAAAATATATATATATTTCTGACATTTTATTTTCAACTTACCAATTTTATTGTGCCATTAGAAAGGGCACTTTTTAAAAAAACATTTATTTTTAAAAGGTCTTATCAGTTTCAGGCTATTGAGAATAATATATTTGTCAGGTAATTCTGTGGAAAATAAAACTCCAGGCACGATTGCATTCCTGTTTTGGTAAGGAAAGGTTTCTTCATGAATCAGATATACTGACAGACATTCTCATTTTAAGTGAGAAATTATTGGTTACAAGTTGGATTTTTTCCTGCAAGCGATATATTTTGAAATATTTCTTCAATAAAAGCATCAGTGTGAGCTAGCTATAGTTTTGTTTCTCATCTCGGTTCAACCACCAGAGATGCTTGGTACAAAATGAACATAGTCATCTGCATTATCTGCATGAAAATGAGGAATAGATGCAGTGGGCTGGGAGTCAGAGGACCTGAATTTCAGTGCATTTTCTTGTAGAGGTTTAAAAATTGAAGCCATGAATTGTCAGAGAGATGAGCCCATTAAATCATTTAACTGGTCTTAACTGAGAATATAAAATATGATAGGAAAGGCATTGAGCCTTGTGTTCAAGAACTGTCTTCACCAGTTATGGAATTAATTATCTAATGCTCCTCATCTGTGAAACTGTAGTGATAATATACACCCAGAATGAAATTGTGACACATCTTTTCATGAGCTTTGATTTTTGGAAATACTAGAATTTATTGTAAAAATTTGTTGTTGCATTCGTTATCCAAAAGAACATTTTAAGATCTATCCTGTAATACAATGCTTTCAGTGACAGAATACCATCCATACATGTGCAAGGAATACAAATTAATATGACTATTATTCAAATTTATGCACCAACCATTAAGGCCAAAGATGAAGAAACTGAAGATTTTTACCACCTTCTGCTGTCTGAAATTCATCGAACATGCAATCAGGATGCATTAATTACTGGTGATTGGAATGTGAAAGTTGGAAACAAAGAAGCATCTGTAGTTGGAAAATATTGCCTCAGTGATAGAAAGGACACCTGTGTTCTCATGATAGATTTTTTTAAGACCAAAGATTTATTCATTGCAAATACCTTTTTTCAACAACATAAATGGTGACTATACACATGCACTTTACCAAATGGGAAACACAGTAATCAAATCAACTACATCTGTAGAAAGAAATGATGGAAAAGCTCAATATCATCAGTCAGAACAAACCAGGGGCTGACTTCAGAAAAGACCATCAATTGCTCATATGCAAGTTCAAGTTGAAGCTGAAAAAAATTAAAACAAGTCCAATAGAACTAAAATGTGACTTGAGTATATTTCAACTGAATTTGGAGACCGTCTCAAGAACAGGCTTGATGCATTGAACATTAATGACTGAAGACCAGACGAGTTGTGGAATGACATCAAGGACATCATACAAGAAGAAAGCAAAAGATCATTAAAAAGACAGGAAAAAAAAAAAAGACCAAAATGGATGTCAGAAGAGATCCTGAAACTTGCTTTTCAATGTAGATTAGCTAAAGCAAATGGAAGAAATGATGAAGTAAAAGAGCTGAACAGATTTCAAAAGGTGGCTTGAAAAGACAAAGTAAAGTTTTATAATGAAATATGCAAAGACCTGGAGTTAGAAAACCAAAATGAAAGAGCATGCTTGGCATTTCTCAAGCTGAAAGAGATGAAGAAAAGATTCAAGCCACTAGTTGCAATATGGAAGAAATCTGTGGGCAAAATATTGAATGATGCAGAAGGCATCAAAAGAAGATGAAAGCAACAGAGAACCCCTGAGGGAGCTGGAGAACAATGGGATGCAGACGCCAAATTCTCATAAAAAGACTAGAGGAATCCCAGCGGTCATGTTGGCCCAGGACAGGAACCATTCCTGAAGACAACTCATCAGACATGGAAGGGACTGGACAATGGGTATGAGAGAGATGCTGATGAAGAATGAGCTACTTGTATCAGGTGGACAATTGAGACTGTGTTGGCATCTCCTGTCTGGAGAGGGGATAGAAGGGTAGAGAGGGTTAGAAACTGGCAAAATTGTCACGAAAGGAGAGACTGGAAGGGCTGACTCATAAGGGGGAGAGTAAATGGGAGTATGGAGTAAGGTGTGTATATAAGCTTATATGTGACAGACTGACTTGATTTGTAAACGTTCACTTAAAGCTCAATAAAAATTATTTAAAAAAAAAAGAAGATGAAAGGAATACACAGAGTCATTGTACCAAAAATAACTGGTTGGCTTTCAACCATTTCAGGAGGTAGCATGTGATAAAGAACTAATGGTATCGAAGAAGACACACAAGCTGCACTGAAGGCATTAGTGAAAAACATGTCTCCAGGAATTGATGGAATACCAATTGAGATGTTTCAACAAATGGATTCTGTGTTGGACGCACTCACTTGTCTATGCCAACTGACTGGAAAAGATCAATATTCGTGACTATTCCTAAGAAAGAAAATGATTCAACAGAATGCAGGAATTATCAAACAATATCGTTGATATCACACACAAAATTTTTCTGAAGATCATTCAAAAATTATTGCAGGGGTACATCAACAGGAAATTGCCAGAAATTTAAGATGGATTTAGAAGAAGGCGTGGAACCATGGATATCACTGCTGATGAATTCTGGCTGAAAGCAGAGAACACCAGAAAGATGTTTACCTGTCTATTTTTGACTCTGCAAAGACGTTTGACTGTGTGAATCATTACAAATTATGGATAACAATGTGAAGAATGGGAATTCCAGAACACTCAATTGTGCTCATGTGGAACCATGGGAAACTCTAGTAACTCCGTGTGAATTTAGGGAAACCCTGGTGGTGTAGTTAATTTATGGTCGCTTTGAGTCGAATTGACTGCACAGCAATTTTTTTTTTTTAATTTAGTGCAAAGTACTACAAAGCGTTTATACTGCAAAATTGCAATGTCGAAAATTACAAATTTTTGTTATTCAAATTTTCATTTTAGCTGAACTCTAACAAGTCAAGGTAGATTACGTTATGCAATAAAGTGTCTGTTAGTCTAGAAATGCATACCACAGCAAACAAATAATGATTTACTTGGTTCAGAAAATGTAGGACCAGTTTTTATTATCCTGGAGACTCTTAATAGAGGAGCAGAGGAAAGCAGCGGGGGACTTCAGACAGGCAAGAATCAACAAGGAGTCACATACAGTAGGAAAATCATTTCTCCCACAGCCCTCCACCTCCCCCCAGCCGCATGTTCCTTGGGTTGCTGTGAACTGGAGAAGTGGCCCCAGTGAAAAAGCCTACTCCCCTTACCACCATACCCCTGCCTGTGAAAGAGACTGGACCGCATGCTTCTGCTCTAAAAGCAAGAAGGCATATCTCCCCAGGAATTCGCTTGGAGTGTGCCAGCACCTTCCTCACCTGGACACTGTTGTCTGCAAGCAGAAGTCCCCTGCAGTGGAGTCTGCTCCCATAGTCAACACTCCACCAGCCTCCCTGTGCACCTCAAAGCTCAGCCCTCTGAAACCAACAAGACAGATCTCCCAGGGAGTCAGTTCAGATCTGCTGACTCTCCCTTCCAGACAGTGCTGAAGACTGCTGATTGAGGCTGCTGTGTGCTCGGAAGAAGGCACCTTGAATGCAGGCTATACCCACAGCCGACATACTAAAGTGAGGGCTCTGATAGCAACAAGGCAGATATACCTAGGGGTCCGTGCAGAGTGTGACAAACTCTTCCCCATCTAGACACTGCAAGCCTGCTATGAATTGTTACAGAATGCCCTTGAAATTGAATCTGCTTCCATAGCTAGCATTCTATCTGCCTCTCTGGACACCCAATAACAGGTCTCTGAGAGTCAAACCTACCTGAGGGTAAATTTGGACTAGGCTGTCCCACTTTTCACTGGTGCTGAGCACTGCTAACTGAGGCTGTGTTCTAGGATGCAGCCATTTTGAGTGGAGGCTGCAGTCAGAGCTGACAATCTGCTGGGAGTGGGGTTCTGCTAGCAACAAGGCAGACTCCATGGGGATCTGCCAGCAGTACGATACCTCAACCCCCACCTGGTAACTCTTGGTTGCCAGGCTGTTGCAAACTGCTACAGAAGACCCTGAGGTGAAATCTACTCTCAAAGTTAGCATTCTAGCTGCTTTCCTTTGCACGCATAGCTCAGACCTCTGAAACCAACAGGGTAGACCACCATGGGAGTCAGTTTGGGTCTGTCTGTTCCCCCTTCCAGTCAGCACAGAGGACTGCTAATGCAGGCTGCTGTGTGCTAGGAAGCAGGCATCTTGGGTGGAGGCTACACTCATAGCTGACATACTACAACGTGGGCTCTGATAGCAACAAGGCTGACCTCCCTAGGGGACCATTTGGAATGTGACAACCCCTCCCCAACCAAGTAACTGTCAGCTGCTGAACTGATATGAACTTCTACAGAGATTCCCTACAGTGGAACCAGGAGACAGATAATGTAAGTGGAGACTGCTCCTCCGACCACCACAGGGCAACTGGGGCTCTGAAGCCAACAAGATAGATCTCTCAGAGGTCCTTCTGGGAAGCACCAGCCCCTACTCATCCTGAAACATAGGATAGTCAGCTTTTGCTTCCCTTGATTGCCTGATCAGATATAAGCAGCCCCCACAGAGAGGGGAAAGAATCCTTAGGCAAAACCAGAGGGCAACACTAAAAAGCCCCAAAGAAGGCTCACTGGATGTGGGTTTTCCAGATAAAACCATGGTTGCAGAAACAGTGAAGGGAAAGGAGCAATAACCAGAGAAAGCTGTGCCCCTGGTGGACAGATTGATCAGTGCACAGTTTCTCACCTGAGTGGCAGTGTAAGCTGGTGGACAGATTGACCACAGCATGTTCTCTGCTGTGTTTGGGAGATATTGGAAGTTGAAAACCAAAATCTAGAACTTTCAAATCCTAATTAAACTAGGGAGGGAGAAGGAACATTGACAGAGAGGGAGAGGAAATGGTAAGCAAAGGCCTAAGACTACCCACTAAAAGTTTTCTGCAGAAGGCAGGGGAGGCAAAAACATCAAACACTGGAGAAACTGAGAAAGTTAACGCCTTTGAAAATTCCACTGCCTCAACAAACATCATGAGACACACAAAAGAGAAATGATGGCCATCCAAATGAACATGAAGAAGGGAGTGAAAACACATCTAAAAAAGGAAGACCAAATTTAAAAAAAAAAAGAACACAACAATGTTAAAAATGATTAAAGCCTTAAGAAAAAACATAGACAAAGCTAAAAGAAAAGGAAAACAATGAGAGAACAAAATGAGGATCTAAAAAAAAGGATATTGCAAGTGAAAGGGACAATAACTAAAACAAGAAACACAATAAAAGGACTTGCAAACAGATTTAATCAGACAGAGAACAACTGAATTAGAAGTTAAGAAATCCAAAATTACAGAGCCTGAAGAGCAACATGAGCAGAGGCTCAAGAAGAGTCAGCGTAGTTTCATGGAATTATGGGACAAGAGACCTAATATACACTTTATGGGAATCCCGGAGGGAGATGAGAAACAGAAGGGACAGAAAGGATATTTGAAGAAATAATGACAGAAAATTTCTCCAATCTGGTGAAGGACATGAATCTACAAATCCAAGAAGTTCAAAGATCCCTAGTCAGAATTAACCTAAAGAAATTTACACCAAGACACATTATAGTTAAAAAAGAAAAAAAAGAAAATTGCCATTGAGTCAATTATGGCTCATAGAGACCCTAAAGGACAGAGTAGAACTGCCTTATAGGGTTTCCAAGGAGTGCCTCGTGGGTTTGAACTGCTGACCTTTTGGTAAGCAGTTGTAGATCTTAACCACTATGCCATAAGCGTTTCCTACGTTATAGCTAGGCTCTGAAAAAGTAAAGATAAAGAGAGAATCCTGAAAGCAGTGAGAGAGAAGCAAACATTCACATTCAAAGAACCTTCAATAAGATTACATGCCAATTTCTCCTCAGAAACATTGGATGCCAGAAGGGAATGAAATTATATATTTAAAGTGCTGAAAAAGTTCCAAGCTTCCCGTACCCTTTCCAACATTTGTTCTTTTCTTTTTTTTTTTTTATTCATGCCAGTAATTTAGGAGTGAGAAGAAACTCTTATGTACTGCTGGTGGGAATATAAAATAGTACAACCATTTTGGAAAATGATATGGCACTTGCTTTAAAAGCTACAAATAGAAACACCACATGATCCAGCAATCCCACTCCTAAAAATATATCCTAAAAGAATAAGAGCAGTCACACAAATAGACACATGAACACCTGTATTCATTGCAGCATTATTCAGAATAGCAAAAAGATGGAAACAACATAAGTGTCCATTAACAGACTAATGCATAAACAATCATACATGAACACAACAGAGTATTACACAACAGTAAAGAACAATGATGAATCTCCAAAGCATCTCATAACATGAATGAATCTGGAGGGCATTATGCTTAGTGAAATAAGTCAATCACAAAAGGACAAATATTGTATGAGAACACTACTGCAAAAATTCATGAAAATGTTTACACACAAAAAGAAACAATCTTTGATGGTTATGAGCAAGGGGAAGGATGAGAATGGAAAAACACTAAATAGACAATAGATAAGTGTTTTTTTTTTTTTTTTTTTTGGTGAAGGGTAAGAATGCACAATACTGGGGAAATCAGAACAGCTTGCCTAAGGCAAGGTCATGAAAGCTTCGTACACACATCCAGACTCCCTGAGGCACTGAGTTACTGGGCTGAGGGCTGGAGACCGTGGGTCTTGGGGAACATCTAGCTCAAGCAGTATAACATAATTTATAAAGAAACTTTGAACATGTTGTCAGGAGGGATCAGTCTCTGGAGAAGGATATCATGCTTGGCAAAGTACAGGATCAACGGAAAAGAGGAAGACCCTCAATGAGGTAGATTGACACAGTGGCTGCAACAATGGGCTCAAGCATAACAATGATCGTAAGGATGGCACAGGACCAGGCAGTGTTTCATTCTGTTGTGCATAGGGTAGCTATGAGTTGGGACTGACTCGACGGCACCTAACAAGAACAACAACATAAAGAAAATCTTCTATATCCTACTTTGGTGAGTAGCATCTGGGGTCTTAAAAGCTTGTGAGTAGCCATCTAAGGTACTTCATTTGTCCCAACTCATCTGGAGAAAAGGAAAATGAAGAAAACCAAAGACACAAGGGAAAGATTAGTCCAAAGGACTAATAGACCACAAGTACCACAGCCTCTACCAGACTAAGTCCAGCACAACTAGCTGGTGCCCAAATAACACCACTGACTGCTTTGACAGGGATCACAATAGAAGGTACCAGACATAGGAGAAGAAAAATGTAGAAAAAAATCCTAACTCTCACGCACACAAAAAGACCAAACTTACTGGTCTGACAGAGACTGTAGAAACCCTGAGTATGGCCCTTGAACACCCTTGAAACTCAGTACTGAAATCACTCCTGAGGTTTGTCCTTCAGCCAAAGATCAGGTGAATAAAACAAAACGAGACCAAGTGGGTAATCCACCTCAAGGACAAGGACAAGAAGGCATGAGGGGACTGGAAAGCTGGTAATGGGTGACCCAAGTTTGAAAGGGGAGAATGTTGACATGTCATGGGGTTGGCAACAAAATAATATTTGTATTAATTGTTTAATGAGAAACTAATTTGCTCTGTAAACTGCCTAAAGTACAATAAAAAAGTGTTGGAAAAAAAAAAAACTGTCAGCCAAGAATATTATACCCTGTGAAACTGTCCTCCAAGAATGAGGATGAAATTAAAACAATCCCAGACAAACAGAAGCTGAGAGAGTACATATCCACTAGACCAGCCCTATGAAAAATACTAATGACATTTCTGTAGATGGAAGGGAAAAGGCACAAGAAAGTAACTCAAAGTTGTACATAAAAAGAAAGACCCCTGATAAAGAGGACTGCATGGACAAGTATAAGGGATAGTAATAAGGCATTCATATTTGACACTTCTAATTGTTTTGTCTTTTATGCTTTTTCATAACAAATATATAAAAAGCAAGGATAAAATTATGTTACAGGACACATGAAATATGAACACATAATTAGTGATAACAACAACAAAAGAGGGGAGAGGAATGGTATAGGTATAGAATTTCTTACACGCTATTGAAGTTAAGTTGGTACCAACTTACCCTAGGATGTTATAAATTCAAGCTGTTAAATGTAATGTTTATGATAACCACTAAGAAAATATCTAAAAAATACACAAAAGGAAAGGAGGAGAAAATCAAAACGTCATACTATAATAAGCCAAAAACACAAAAGCAAGCAGTAGTAAAGGAGAAAGACGAAGAAGGTTTAAGACACACAGAAAACAAATAACAGAAATAACCCACTTTTTATTGGTAACTACAGTTAAAGTACATGGACTGAATTTTTCAACCAAAGGCACATAGTGGCTGAGAGGATTAAAAAAAAAAAAAATCCAACTATATACTGTTTACAATAGATACAACTTAGATCCAAGGACACAAATAGGTCGAAAGTGAAAGTCTGAAAAAAAATATATATATCCCTTGCAAATTATAACCAAAAGAGAGCTGAGATGGAAATTTTAATACCAGACAGAGTAGATTTTAAGACAATAAAGATGGACATTATATAGTGATAAAAGGGTCAATTAATCAAGAAGTTTTAACAACTGTAAATACATATGGCCCCATCAACAGAGCACCTAAATATATAAAGCAAACAATGACAGAATTGAAGGAAGAAATAGATAACACTACAGTAAGAGTTGGAGACTTCAATACGCCACTTTCAATATTGAATACAACATCTACAAAGAAGATCAACAAGGAACAGAGGACCTATATGACACTAAAGCAACAAGACTGAACAGGCATGTATAGAACAATCCACCCAGAAACAACACAATATATATATCATTCTCCAGGGTAAACCACATGTTAGGTCACAAAGCAAGTCTTGACAAATTTAAAAAGACTGGAAGCACACAAAGTATTTTTCTCTGACTGCAGTGAGGTGAAGCTAGAAATCAACAACAGACTAAAAAAATAAATGGAAAATACACAAACATATGGACATTAAAAAAACACATGATTAAACTACCAGTGGATCAAGGAAGAAATCAAAAGAGAAGTAAAAAATATCTTAAAGCCAAATGAAAATGAAAGAAAGATCTCAAACCGACACAACAACTCCAGGTACTAGGAAGAGAAGAGCAAACTAAGCCTAAATCTACCAGAAGAAGGGAAATAAAGATAAGAAAAGAAATACAATTGAAAAGAGAAAAACAATAGAATCAATAAAACTAGAAGTTGGTTCTTTGAAAAGATCAATATAATTGACAAACTTTTAGCTAGGCTGACAAAAATAGACAAAAGATGCAAATAACCAAAATTAGGAATGAAAGAGGGGTCTTTACAACTGACCGAGTAGAAATAAAGAGAATTACGACAGAATATTATGAACAACTGTATGGCAGCAAATTGTACAGCGCAGATGAAATAGACAAATCCATAGACACGTACAACCTATCCAAACTGAGAGTCTCAACAGACACTTAAAAAGCGAAGAGGTAAAATTGACAATTGAAATCCTCTCAACAACAACAACAACAAAAAAAAAACTCTTGGACCAGATGTCATCAACAGCAAATTCTACCAAACACTTAAACTTTTTAAACTTTCCAAAATTTAGAGAAGAAAGGAATGCTTCTTAATTCATTCTGTGAAGCAAACGTAACTCTGATATGAAAACCAGAAAAAGACAACACAGAGGGGAAAAAAAATTTACAGGTTAATATCTCTTATAAACTTAGATACAAAAAGCCTCAACAAAATACTAGCAAACAGAATCCAATAGCATATTAAAAGAATCATACAACAAAAGGTGAAAACAAATTAAAAATTAGAAAGCATACAAAAACCCGTAACAAGAAATCCAAAAGATAAAGAACAAAATTTCAGAAATGGACAACTCAATAGATTTTATTGAGTTGAGCAATAGATTTTATTGAGTTGAGCAATAGATTTTATTTTTATTGAGCAAATTTGAAACAGTGGAAGACAGTATCAGCACAACTGAAGACAAATTCATGGATGCCACTCTGAGGAAAAACCAGAGCAAAGAATGAAGAAAATCTGACAATTATGTGGAACAAAATCAAGAGGAGATATTTGCACATGATCAGAGTTCCAGAACAGGGGGAGAAAATGGAAAACACAGAGGAGATTGTGGGAGATTTACTGGCAGAAAACATCTCAAATACCATGAAAGAGACAAAGCTGATTATCCAAGAAGCTCAACAAGCTCCATATAGGATAGGCCCCAAAAGAAAGTAACCAAGACAAATCATAATCACACTTGCTAAAACCAAAGACAAAAAAAGAATGCTGAGAGCAGCTTGAGAAAAATGAAGTCACTCACAAAGGTGAAAAAATAAGACTAAACTCTGATTACCTGCCAGAAACTATGCAGGCAAGAAGACAATGGGATGATGTATAAAAACCTTGAAAAAAAAAAAAGCAAAATAAAACAAACAAACAAACAAAAAAACAAGCAAGAATAATCTATCCTGCAAAACTGCAGAACTCTCAAACACAATGGAGAAATTAGGACATTTCCAGATAAGCAGAAATTAAGGGAATTCATAAAAACCAAACCAACCTTATAAGAAATGTTAAAGGGAGTCCTTTGGTTAGAGAACAAACAACATTAGACAACAATTGGAGTCTAAAACACAGGATTGTATCAGCCAGATACCAACCTAGGTAAAAACTCTCAATAATAAAACAAAGCTAAAAGACTTACAACAGGGAAACAGAGATATCAATCTGTGATGGCAATGTCAAAACAATAGAAGGGGAAATAAGCAGTGTAGTTATAGAACTTTCAAATGAAGAGAAAGGGTGATATCAAGTAATAAAAGGCTGGTTTAAATTTAGGAAGATAAGGATAAATTTCAAGGTAACCACAAAGAAAGTTAACAATCCTACTCAACAGAATAAAAGCAAAGAAAAACAGACTCAGTAAACACAAAATCTACAATAATGAAAGACAAGTAAAGAAAATCCACAAACAAAAGGAATTCAGCACAGGAAAATAAGAGGAACAAAGAAAATGTCAGCACCATATACACACACACACACACAAAACAACAACATGACAGCAATAAACTCATACCTATTGATAATCACTCTGAATGTAAATGGTTTAAATGTACCCCTAAAGAGGCAGAGTGGCAGGATGGATTAAAAAAACCACAACTCATCAATACACTATCTACAAGAGACACACCTGAGACACAAAGACAAATATACTAAAAATCAAAGAATGGAAAAATATCACACAAACAGTAACCAAAAAATAGTGTTGTTCAAGTATTCTATTTCCTTAATGATCTTCTAAATGTTTTATCCATTATTGAAAGTAGCGGATTGAAGTCTTCAACTATTATTGAGAGCTGTCTATGTTTACCTTCAATTCCATCAATGCTTGTTTCATATACTTTGAGATTATGTTTTTGGTGTGTATATATTTACAATTGTTACATATTCTTAATAAATTAACACTTAATATATATTTGTCTTTTAAGAGTTTTTTAAATTTTATTGTACTTTAGGTGAAGGTTTACTGTGCAAATTAATTTCTCATTAAAAATTTAGACACAAATTGTTGTGTGACATTGGTTGCTGTTCCTGCAATGTGTTAGCACTTTATGCCAATTGACCTAGATGTCATTCGAGACCATGGTCTCCAGCACTCAGCCCCAGGAACTCTGTCCCTCAAGATGTTTGGATGTGTCTAGGAAGCTTCTATGACTTTGCTTTGGTCAAGTTGTGTTGATTTTCCCTTATCGAGTGTTGTCTTTCCCTTCACCAAAGTTAACATTAGTCTCCTATCTAGTCAGTGATAATCCCTCCCTGCCTCTCCCCTCTCTTAACCAGATTTTTTTTTCCCTCTGTGTAAACCTTTTCTTGCATTTTTATAATAGTGGTTTTTCATACAATATTTGTCTTTTTGTGATTAACTTATTTTGCTCAGCATAATGCCTTCCAGATTCTTCCATGTTGTGAGATGTTTCATAGATTCATCATTGTGACATTTTTTCTTATTTTCCTGAATTCTTCTATTGTTATACCTGTGTTTTCCTTGATTTTAGCTATGTTTTCATTGTTTATTGTGTGTTTTCCACGACTTTTTATACATTGTCCATGGTTTTGTCTGTTTGTTCCTTGATCTCTTTCCTAATCTCTTAAAAAAAAAAATCTCTTGGAGAACCCTAAATATTACTCTCTTGAATTTCATGTCAGGTAGTACCATCACCTTTTCTTCTACTGGGAGGTTATCTGATTATTGTGTTCACTTTTTTTTTTTTGCTGCAGCCATTTTGTCCAGCTTTTTTTTTTTTTTAAATGTATTATGATATGGTCTGCTGTCTCTGAGACATTAAGGTATTATTTTATTGATCGATTGATTATATGTTCATTTGTTTCACACTGTTTTTCTGTTTTATTTTGATAGGGCAGGTGGGCAAGCCATGCTTTGCTGTTTGCCCGTCTGTTGGCATAATAACTCTTATCATCTTGTCTGGGTGGGCAGGACAGCAGCAGGCAGGGTGAGCTCACTTTGCTTTTCATTGGTTTGTCAAGGTGGCTGAGGGTGGTTGCTGTCTGTCTCCTGATATTGGTCCAGTGGTGTGGGAGTGTTTACAGCCCTTCACCATATAGATGGTAGTGTCAGACAGGGAATAGTACGGGCTTGCTTACCACCATTCAGCAGCTGGTCAAGTGGCAGGAAGGGAAGGGCAGTGTATGCCTGATGTGGCAGTGGGCTTGAATGCTAGGAATGCTCTAGCCTGGGTGGTACGACAGGGGCAGTCAGAAAAGGGGAGAGTGGTGTACACAGCTAGGTGGGAGGGAGAGTAAAGAAAACCTAAGAGGGATAAAGGAAAAATGGGTAGCCAGTGATGGTGGGGGGGCAAACCTGGGGAACAGAGGAGTGGAGGTATATGGGGCTATGTGGGAGGCAGAAAAAGGAAAAAGAAAAAAATGAAATTAATGGGGAGGCAGTGGGGGCTTGCAGCTGGGGGCAGGATGGACCTGGGCAGTGGCAGAGCAGTACTCCAGTGGCACTCTGTCTGCAGTGGCTTGGCAGGAGCCAGCAGCAGGGGAAGGGAAGGTGACTACCAGGCTTGGAGGAAGGGAGAAAGAATAGTAAGAAAGAAAAAAGAAAAAAATGGCAGCGCAGCAGGGTCTGGTGAGTGGGGGTGGGGCGGATTTGGGGTCAGTGGGAAGGGAGGGCAGGTGGCTTATAGGCCTAGGTGGGAGGTGGAATGAAAACGAAGAAAAAAAAAGAAAAGAAAAACTAATGGTGGCAGGGGGACAGGGCAGACCTGGAGCAGCAGCAGCAGGCTGGTGCACTGGTGACACTTCAGCCACAGCAGCATGGCGGGAGCTGGCAGGAATGGGAAGGAACATGGTGGACAGAGCTAGGTGAGAGGGCAAAAGAAAAGGAAGAAAATGAATAAAAAATTATAAAAACAAATAAAAATGGCAGCCTGTTGGGTGCTGGCAAGTGGGGGTGGGGAATACCTGAAGGACAGTGGAAAGGGAGAGGAGGTGATGTATGGGGATAGAAGGGAGAAAGAAAGAATGGAATAAAAAAAAAAAAAAGCAAAAAAAAAAAAAGGCATAGAATAGCTCCACTTTTCTTGTAACAGTTTTTTAAAGACTATTTTATCTGATATTAATATAGTAACCACAGCTCTTCTGTTGCTATTTGCATGGAATATCTTTCTCCCATTCTTTCACTTTCAATTTATATGTGTCCTTAGAGCTAAAGAGAAACTCTTGTTGACAGAAAATAATTGAAAGGTGTTTCCTTATCATTTTTCCCAATGTCTGCCTTTATTGGGAGAATTTAATTCATTTACATTAAAAGTACTGACAAAGAAGGACTTATATCTACCATTTTTCTATTTGTTTTCTGAATATCTTACACTGTTTCTTCCTTTCACTTCCTCTATTACTGTCTTCTTCTTTTTTTTTTTTTTTGGTTGAATTTTTGTAGTGTAATATTTGACCCCTTCTTCATTTCTTTTAGTGTATATTTTAAAAATACTTGCCCTATGGGTACCATGGGGATTGTAATTAACATTGTAAAGTTTTAAAAATCTAGTTTTATTTGATACCAATAACTTCAATAACTTAGAAAATTCCTGCTTCTGTACAGCTCAGCTCCATCTGCTCCTCCTATATGTGGTTATCACAAAATACATCTTTATATATTGTGTACCCAACAGCATTGATTTATATTTATTTTTTTATGCATTTGTCTTTGAAATCCATAGAAAGTGGGATTACAAACCAAAATGTCATAGAGCTACCTTTTCTCTTTACCTAGGAAGTTACCTTCAGTGGAGATCTTTATTTTTTCATGTGGCTTCATAAGTCACTGTCTAGTGTCCTTTCATTTCAACTTGAAATGCTCTATTAAGTATTCCTTGTAGAACGGATATACTTTTAACAGGCAACATCAGTTTTTCTTTATATTGGAATGGTGTAATTTTTCCTTCATTTTTGAAAGACAACTTTGCTGAATATAGAATTCTTGGTCGACAATTTCTTTCAGCACTTTAAATTTGCCATTCCACTACCTTCCAGCCTGCATGGTTTCTGATAAGAAATCAGTGGATTATCTTACCAAGGCCCCTTTGTTCATAATGATCCACTTCTTTTTGCTGGTTTCAACATTATCTCTTTTTCTTTGGCCTTTAGCACTTTGATTATAACGTGTCTTAATGTATATCCCCTCCTTGGAGTTTGTTCTGAATCTCCTATTTGGAGTTCACTGATCTTCTTGAATATGTAGAATCACTTTTTTCATCAAATGTGGGAAGTTTTCAGTCATTGCTTTCTTCATGTTTTCTTTCTGCTCTGCACTTTTCTTTCTGTCTTCTCCTTCTGAGAGAAGCGTATGTCCATTCACTTGATATGTACTAGATGTCTCTTAAGCTGTGTTCACTCTCTCCTTTTTCTATTTTTTTGAATCTGCTCCTTAGACTGGAAAATTTCAACTTTCCTATCAACATATTTGCTGGTTCTTTCTTGACTCGATGGCAGTGGGTTCTTCAACATTTGCTTATCTACTTTTGAACTTCTCTAGGTTTTTTTTTTTTTTAATTTCAGCTTTTGTGCTTTTCAGCTCCATAATTTCTTTTTTTTTTTAATACTATTTCTCTATTGATATTCTCATTTTGTTAATATATTATTTTTTCCGGCTTCTTTTATATGATTGTACATGGCTTCCTTAGCAATTTAAGAAAATTAATTTAAAGTTTTCACCTATTTAGTGAAATTTTTGGGCTTGTGATATGCTTCTTGTCAATTTACTTTCTATCCTTTGAGTTGAGTCATAGATCTTTAATAAATAACTGACCCTCAATAATGTCGTACACAAAATGTGAACAATCTTTTATGGCCTTGCTATAGAATGTGAATTCACCTAGGCTGATACTTGTCATATAGCACCTATCAGTGATTGTGAAATTTGGTCCCACTGGGAGATTTTCTAATACCTCTTTATTTAACAGTTTTCACCTACAAGCAAAAAATACTCATTGTGCCCATGTGGAATAAAAATTGGAATACAATATGTTTTTATTGTGGTTCCAAAGTAGAATTTAATTTATTAAGTTCATATTTTCATTTTTCAACAGGCATATGTTGACTAAAAAGAATACACATGTATTTTTTTCCTACTGCTACTGTAACAAGTAACCACAAATTTATTGGATTATGACAACAGAAATTTTTTATTTTAGAGATCTACAGGTCAGAATTTGAAGTCAGTTTCTATAGGCCAAAATCAGGTGTCAGCAAAGCCACACTCCTTCGGGAGGCTCTAGAGGGAAATCAGTTTGCTTGCTTTTTCCAGCTGCATTATTTGTATCCCATGACTTGTAACTCCTTTGTTCATCTTCAAATATCTCTCTGCTTTTATCTCCACATTGCCTTTTCTCCTCTTTATAACTCTGACTTTGGCCCTCCAACCTCCTTATAAGGATCCTTTGATTACAACATTGGACCTACCTGTATAATGCAATATGGGGTAATACCCCATATCGAATCCACATCTACAAAGCCCATTTGGCCATGTAAGGTAGGAGAATATCAAGGGATTCTGGGGATTAGGGCATGGACATTTTTGGGGTGCCATTATTTAGCCTTCTACAGCATACAATACTATTAGAAATATGATGTTATTACGGGGGCATATTTGAAGAATTTGATTAAAAATTCTGCTATAATGTTTTCTAATTTGTGCCTCTCTCTATTTTTTTTTTAGTTGAGATAATTTTAGATCTATAGAAGAGTTGAAAAAAATAATGTAGAGGATTCCCATATACCCATTATCCAGATTTGATTTATGTTTATATCGTACACAATCACACAACATGTATTTAAATTAAGAAATTAACCTTGGTGCAATACTACTGACTACAATACATAATTTATTTGTATTTCACCATTTTTTTTTCATTAATTTCCTTTTAGTCTTCCAGTGTCCAATCCAAGATCCCACATTGAATTTAGCTGCCGTGTTTCCTTAGTCTCTTCCTATCTGTGTCAGTCATTATGTTATAGATTGAATCATGTCCCCCAAAAATGTGTACCAACTTGGCTAGGCCATGATTCCCAGTACTGTGTGATTGCCCATCACTTTGTCATCTGATGTGATTTTCTATATGTTGTAAATTTTACCTCTTTCATGTTCAGGAGGCAGGATTAGTGGTAGTTATGTTAATGAGGCAGGGCTCAGTCTACAAGATTAGAGTGTATCTGGAGTCAATCTCTTTTTTTTTTTAAATAATTTTTATTGTGCTTTAAGTGAAAGTTTACAAATCAAGTCAGCCTCTCACATATAAACTTACATACACCTTACTATATACTCCCATTTACTCTCCCCCTAATGAGTCAGCCTGCTCCCTTCTTCCAGTCTCTCCTTTCGTGACTGTTTTGCCAGTATCTAACCCTCTCTACCCTCCCATCTCCCCTCCAGACAGGAGATGCCAACACAGTCTCAAGTGTCCACCTGATACAAGTAGCTCACCCTTCATCAGCATCTCTCTCCAACCCATTGTCCAGTCCATTCCATGTCTGATGAGTTGTCTTCGGGAATGGTTCTTGTCCTGGGCCAACAGAAGGTTTGGGGACCACGACTGCTGGAATTCCTCTGGTCTCAGTCAGACCATTAAGTATGGTCTTTTTATGAGAATTTGGGGTCTGCATCCCACTGTTCTCCTACTCCCTCAGGGGTTCTCTGTTGTGCTTCCTGTCAGGGCAGTCATCGGTTGTGGCTGGGCACCATCTAGTTCTTCTGGTCTCAGGATGATGTAAGTCTCTGGTTCATGTGGCCCTTACTGTCTCTTGGGCTCATAGTTATCATGTGACCTTGGTGTTCTTCATTCTCCTTTGATCCAGGTGGGTTGAGACCAACTGATGCATCTTAGATGGCAGCTTGTTAGCATTTAAGACCCCAGATGCCACACTTCAAAGTGGGATGTAGAATGTTGGAGTCAATCTCTTTTGATATATACAAGAAAGAGGCAAGCCGAGAGACATAGGGGACCTCATACCACCAAGAAAGCAGTGCCAGGAGCACAGTGCATCCTTTGGACCCAGGGGTTCCTGCATGGAGAAGCTCCTTGACCAGTGGAAGATTGATGACAAGGACCTTACTCCAGAGCTGACAGAGAGAGAAAACCTTCCACTGGAGCTGATGGCCTGAATTCAAACTTCTAGCCTACTAGATTGTAAGAGAATAAACTTGTTTGTTGAAGTTATCCACTTGTGGCATTTCTGTTATAGTAGCACTAGATAACTAAAACACCTTGTCTTACAGGATCTTGAATCTTTTTTAATATATGTACTGTTGAATTGAACACAGTCTTGATTCTTTTTATGAATCAATTACATCCGCATCTTAGTTGATTTTTTTAAATTACATACAGTAAAATTCAAATTTTGTTGTGTACAGTTTTACAAGTTTAGACAAATGTATACAGTTATCTGTCCACTAAAACAGTCCCATACTGAACACACTCATCATCCCAGTGTTGGCCCATGCCATCCTATTTCAGACAACCCCTTTCTCCAGCCCCCAGCAACCACTGACTGGTTTCCTTCCCTCTAGTTTTACTTTTTCCAGAATGTAATCTAAATGGAATCATACGATATGTATCCTTTCGGATTTAGTTTCTTTCATTTCACGGTCCCTGGGTGCTAGACTACTAACTGAATAGTTGATGGTTCAAATCCACCCAGAGGCACCTCAGAAGAAAGACCTGGCTGTTTACTTCCAAATGATCACAGCCATTGAAATCCATGTGGAGCATAGTTCTACTGTGAAACACATGGAGTCTCCATGAGTTGGAATAGACTGGAAGGGAACTTTTTTTTTTCCTTTTTTCACTCTATGTATTTAAGAGTCATCCAAGTTATTTCATGAATCAACAGTTTACTCCTTGTAGTTGGGGTAGAATCCTAACATATTGCTGTAAAACAGTGTGAGTGTGCATGCATGAATTGGAAGGTCTTTTTTGTACTTTTTAGCAACATGAATGAAGATACAATAAACATTCATATACAGACATTTATATGACTGTAAGATTTCATTTCTCTTGGGTAGAAATCTAGGAGATAGACTGGTAGTCATATGGTAAAATACGCTCAACTTTCTAAAATCTGCCAAACTGTTTTTCAGAAGTTGCTATAGTAATTTACATCATCACCAGCCACAAATAACTGTTTTCTAAAAAAAAAAAAAAGTTTTTAATAGTAGTAAAGTTCAGCTTTTCAATTTTTTAATCACACTTTTGATGTTATATCTAAAACTCTTCAGCTAACCCAATGTCACACTTTTTTTTCTCATATGTATTCCTTTTGAAATGTTATAGTTTTAGATGATCCATGTTAATTTGCTATTACGTGTCAGTTGCAGGATGAAGTTTATTTATTTATTTTTTTAATTCTTAACAGCTTTTTTTTTATAGAAATATAATGCACATATCAGACAGTTCACCCATTTGAACTCTATAATTCAATGGCTTTTAGTGGTTTCAAAGAGTTGAGTACCCATCACCACAATCAATTTTAAAACATTTTCATCATCCCAAAAAGAGGTTTTGCACACTTTAGCTGTCACAATGTCTTCACAATCACTCTGTTCTCCCTAGCTCTTGGAAACCCCTATCTACCTTCTGTCACTATAATGTCCATTCTCGATATTTTGCATAAATGAAATCACAAAATATGTGGTCCACTATGACTGACTTTTTTCACTTACCATAATGTTTTCATGGTTCATCCATGTTGAAACATGTATTAGTATCTCATTTTTTTATTGATGAATAATATTCTAAAGAATGCGTATGTCACATTTTATTTATCCAGTTGATGGAAATTTAGGTTGATTGCACTTTTTTGCCAGTATGAATAAGGCTGTTATGAGCATTTGTGTAAAAATTGTGAGTGGACATGTATAGGGTCGCTATGAGTCGGAATCGACTCCACGGCAGTGGGTTTGGTTTTCTTGGTTTTTTGTTTTCATTTCTATTGAGTACATATCTAGGAGTGAAATTGATATACCATATGATAACACAATGTTTAACCATTTTAGGAACTGTCAGAGTGTTTTTGAAAGTGACTACATCATTTTACACCTCCAAGAACAGAGTATGAACGTTTTAATTGCTCCACATCCTTGCCAGTTGTTGTTGTTAGGTGCCATCAAGTCAGTCTTGACTCATAGCAACCCTACCAACAAAAGAATGGAACACTATCCAGTCCTGTGCCATCCCCACAGTCATTGCTATGTTTTAGCACATTTTTGCAGTCACTATATCAATCCGTCTTGTTGACAGTCTTCTTATTTCTCACTGACACTCTACCAAGCATGGTGTCCTCCAGAGACATCTCCTGATAATATGTTCAAAGAACATGTGACAAGTCTTACCACCCTTGCTTCTAAGAAGCATTCAGGGTGTATTTCTTCCAAGAACATACTTGTTCATTCTTCTGGCAGTCCATGGTACATTCGATATTATTCATCAGCACTGTAATTCAGAATCATCTATTCTTCTTCAGTCTTCCTTATTCATAGTCCAGGTTTCACAGTCATATGAGGTGATTGAAAATATTATGGCTTGGGCCAAGAGCATCTTAATCCTCAAAGTGATGTCTTTGCTTCTTAACACTTTAAAGAGGTCTTTTACAGCAGATTCACCTAATGAAATACGTCCTTTGATCCTTGGCAATTTCAATATTTTCTACGTTTATCATGATGTTGGGTACTTATTGATCCAGTTGTGGGGATTTTTATTTTCTTTATGTTGAGGTATAATCCATACTTAAAGATGTAGTCTTTGATCTTCACCAGTAAGTGCTTCAAGTCCTCTTCACTTTCAGCAAGCAAGGTTGTGTCATCTACATATTGAGGATAGTGAGCCTCCCTCCAATCCCAATGCCATGTTCTTCTTCATATAGTCTGGTTTCTTGAAATATTTGCTCAGCATGCAGAGTGAATGAGTATGGTGAAAGGATACAACCCTGACACACATTTTTCCTGACTTTAAACCACTCAGCATCCCCTCGTTCTTTTGGAATGACTGCTTCTTGGTCTATGTACAGGTTCCTCAAGAGCACAATTAAGTGTTCAAGAATTCCCATTGTTCACAATGTTATCCATAATTTGTTATGAGCCACACAGACCAATGACTTCACATAGTCAATAAAACACAGGTAAACATCTTTCTGGTATTCCCTGCTTTCAGCCAAGATCCCTCTGACATCAGCAATGATATCCCCAGTTCCTTGTCCAGTACTGAATGAGACTTGAATTTCTGGCAATTCCTTGTTGATGTACTGCTGCATCAGTTGTTGAATTATCTTCAGCAAATTTTTATTTCGGTGTAATATTAATAATATTATTCAATAATTTTCTCATTCTGTTGGATCAACTTTCTTTGGAATGGGCACAAATATGGATCTCTTTCAGTCAGTTGATCAGGTAGCTGTCTTCTCAATTCCTTGGAATAGATGACTGAGTGCTTCCAGTGTTGCATCCTTGCCTAACCACCATAAGAATCCCAATTCAATTTCCTTTCTCTGCGTAAGTTAGGACAACTCCTCTACTCCCCTCAGAAAGTATTATGCAATAATAAATATTATAATAACTCTTGTTTTGTGTGTGGTATCACCAATTGGACATCAGAATCATATTTTGAGTAATAGTCCTTCCTGCTACTATGGGATGGTGTTTTGGTTATCTAGTGCTACTATAACAGAAATACCACAAGTGGATGGTTTTAACAAAGATATGTTTATTCTGTCACAGTCTAGGAGGTTTTCTTTCTCTTGCTATCACATCAATCCCAACTTATAGCGACCCTATAGGACAGAGTAGAACTGCCCCACAGAGTTTCCAAAGAGCAGCTAGTGGATTCAAACTGCTGACCTTTTGGTTAGCAGCCAATCTCTTAACCACCTTGACACCAGGGCTCCAGTCTAGAAGGTTAGAAGTCCAAATTCAGGGCACTAGCTCAAGAGGAAGGCTTTCTCTCTCTGTGGGCTCTGTGAGAAGGTCCTTGTCACCAATCTTCTACTGATGGAGGAGCTTCTGAGTCCGAAGAACAAGCTATGCTCCCAGTGCTTCTGCCCCCATCTCTCCACGCACTTCTTTCTTTTATATCTCAAAAGAGGTTGACTTAAAACATAACTTAATCTTGTAGCTTGAGGCCTGCCTCGTTAACATAACTGCCACTAATCCTGTCTTGTTAACATCATAGTGGTAGGATTTACATCAGATGACAAAGTGGTGGATAATCACACAATACTGGGAATCATGGCCTAGCCAAGTTGACACACATTAGCTCTAAAGTCTTAAAAATAATTCTGTGTTCTCTGAGACCACTTAGGCACTGGCTTTGCTCTACAGACTCTGGGTGTTGACCATACTCTTTGGCCTCTGGGTGGAGGCCTCTTGGCCCTGGGCTTCAGCTCTATCTTCCAAACCCACTGGAGCAGTAACTCTATTCCCTTGGCTTTGGGCCACCCCATTCTCCTAGTCCATCTGACTGGGGACCTCACCCCCTGCTGTTTCTTATTTTAAATTGCCAAATTTTCAGTGCTGGCATATAGGAATATGCTTAAATTTTCTTTGTTGATTTTGTATTCTGTGATTTCACTGACTTTATTTATTAGTACAATTAGCATTTTTGTATATTCTTTTGGAACTTCTACATAGACAAATATGTCATCTCTATTTCTGACTATGACATTTGTTTTTCTTGCCTTATTATACCAACTAGTATACACACACTTTCAATAAGATGTTCAATATAAATAATAGGGTAATCCTGGCCTCATAAAATGAGTCAGTGGCTGTTTTCATGTCTTTTATTTTCTAAAAAACAGGCTGCGTAAAATTGTTATTATTCTCCTATAAATATTTTCAGTAATTCATCATTGAAATCATCAGTTTATCTCATTTCTTGGAAAATTTTTAACTCTCAATTCAATTTCTTTAATATATATAGAAGTATTCATGCCATCTATTTTTGAGTGAATTGATGAAGTATTTTTCAAAGAAATTTGTCAATTTCACAAAGTTTGTCGAATTTATGGGGTTAGATTTTCTTGTTTGTCCTGTTTGTCCGTATTTTTTTTTTAATACCTTTGAAGTCAGTCAATCTTTATCCAGATATTATTAATTTGTAGCTTCTTGGCAGTTTTGCAGGATGTTCATCACTTTGTTAATATTTCGGAATCCACTTTGGGATTACTTGACCTTCTCTATAGCTGTTTTGTTTTCACTTTTCTAGAATGGTACCCTAACCGTTATTATTCTCAAAATTCTAAATGATTTGAGTTTCTTTTTCTCTCCTTTTTTCTAGTTTTATAAAGTAGAAGTTTAGATAATGAAGTTAAGACCTTTCTTTTTTGTTAATATAACTCTTTAGCCCTTTTATAACTGCTCCTCTGATTAATGCTTTATCAGTATCTTGTAAACCTTCATATGCTATATTTTCACTTTCATTCAGTTCAAAATAACTTTTAATTTCCATTGAGACTTCTCTATTTAATGAGTAATGGGGAAGCGCATTGTCTAATTTTCAAATATGAATTTTTTTCAGATCTCTTTGTGTTATTAATTTTTAGTTGAATTTCATTTTGGTTCAAGAATGTGCTTTGCATGATTTTTTTTTTTAATTTTGAGAATTTTTTATGACCAAGAATTTGGTCTAGCTTCTTGCTTGTTCCTTGTGCCCTAGAGAAGAATGTATATTCTACTGTTGTTGATGGAGTGTTAAAAAGATATAGGTGGTCAAATGTATTGCATCCAACCCAACCAAACCTGGCTTGTAGCAACCTTTTGGGACAGAGTAAAACGGCCCCATAGGGTTTCCAAGGAGTAGCTGGTGTGTTCAAACTGCTGACGTTTTGTTTAGCAGCCGAGCACTTAACCACTGTGCCACCAGCTTTTTCTACATTTGTAATTATTGTCTGCATATTCTATCAATTACAGAGAAGGGGTTTTTAAAGCCTGTAAATATAATTGTGGGTTTATCTATACTTTTTAGTATCATAATTTCTTTTCCCATGTATTTTGAAAACCTACGTGTAAGTGAATACACATTCACATCTTTTTCTTTTTTTTTTTGAGAATTGACCTCATCACTATGAAATGGCCTTCTTTATCCCTGAATCTATCCCTTGTTCAGAAGTCTACTTTGTCTAATATTAATACAGCTACTGCAGCTTTCTTCTGATTAGGGTTTTTATGACAGATTTCTTTCCCTCTTTAGAATTTTAACCTATATGTGTTTTTATTTAAAGTGGTTTTAATTATACATGACATATTTTTTTTCTTCTGTAACTAAACCTGACAATAAAAAAACCTGACAATAGCTGTATTTAAATTGGTGAATTGACACCACTAATTTTTAATATAATTCTTTGTATGGTTGGATTACGTTCTACCATCTTGCCACTGATTTTCTATTTCTTTCATATGTTATTGTGTCTTGTTTTATTTTTTTTAACTTCCTCTTGTGATGAGTATTATTCAGAGTTCTTTCTTTTTTCTATTGACTTAATTTATTTTTATTTTTATTGTGCTTTAAGTGTAAGTTTACAAATCAAATCAGCCTTTCATACAAAAATTTATATACAACTTGCTATATACACCTAATTGCTCTCCCCCTAATGAGACAACACACTCCTTCCCTCCAGTCTCTATTTTCACGTTCATTTCGACAGCTTCTGACAAACTCTGCCCTCTCATCTGCCCTCCAGACAGGAGATGCCAACATAGTCTTATGTGTCTACTTGATCCCATAAGCTAATTCACCATTACCAGTTTCTATTCCATAATCCAGTCCAATCCCTGTCTGAAGAGTTGGCTTTGGGAATGGTTCCTGTCTTGGGCTAACAAAAGGTCCGGGAACCACGACCTCTGGGTCCTTCTAGTCTCAGTCAGACCTGGTCAATTACAAGAATCTGAAGTTTGCATCCCACTGCTCTCCTGCTCCCTCAGGGGTTCCCTGCTGTTTTCCCTGTCAGGGCATTCATTGGTTGTAGCCAGGCAATGTCTAGGTCTTCTGGTCTCAGGCTGATGTAGTCTCTGTTTTATGTGGTCCTTTCTGTCTCTTGGGCTCATAATTACCTTGCGTGTCTTTAGTGTTCTTCATTCTTTATTGCACCACGTGGGTCGGGACCCATTGATGCTTCTTAGATGGCCACTTGCTGGCTTTTAAGACCCCAGGTGCCACTCTCCAAAGTGGGATGCAGAATGTTTTCTTAATAGATTTTGTTATGCCAATTGACTTAGATATCCCCTGAAACCATGGTCCCCAAACCCCCACCTCTGCTACGCTGGCCTTCGAAGCATTCAGTTTATTCAGGAAACTTCTTAGCTTTTAGTTTAGTCCAGATGTGCTGACCTCGCCTGTACTGTGTGTTGTCTTTCTCTTCACCTAAAGTAGTTCTTATCTACTATTTAATCAGTGAATACCACTTTCCCTCCCTCCATCCCCCCATTATAACCATCAAACAATATATTCTTCCCTGTTTAAACTATTTCTCGAGTTTTTATAATCGTGGACTTATACAATATTTGTCATTTTGCAACTAATTTCACTCAGCATAATGCTTCCAGATTCCTCTATGTTATGCAATGTTTCACAAATTCATCACTGTTCTTTACTGATGCATAGTATTTCATCCCACCATGTGTCTGTCAGTTTGTCGTACTGTGTGGGCTTGGGTGTTGCTGTGATGCTAGAAGCTATTCAGGTAGCAGCAGGGTCACTCATGGAGGACTGGTTTCAGCTCAGCTTCCAGACTAAGATAGACTAGGAAGAAGGACCTGGGTGTCTACTTCTGAAAGCATTAGCCAGTGAAAATCTTATGAATAGTAGTGGAACATTGTCAGATATAGTGCTGGAAGATGAGCCCCCCCAAGTTGGAAGGCACTCAAAAGATGACTGGGGAAGAGCTGTCCCCTCAAAGTAGAGTCAACCTAATGATGTGGATGGAGTAAAGCTTTCAGGACCTTCATTTGCTGATGTGGTGTGACTCAAAATGAGAAGAAACAGCTGCAAACATCCATTAATAATTGGAACCTGGAATATACAAAGTATGAATCTAGGAAAATTGGAAATCATCAAAAATGAAATGGAACGCATAAACATTGGTATCCTAGGCATTAGTGAGCTGAAATGGACTGGTATTAGCCATTTGGAATCAGACAGCCATATAGTCTACTATGCTGGGAATGACAGCTTGAAGAGGAATGGCATTGCATTCATTGTCAAAAAGAACATTTCAAGATCTATCCTGAAATACAACGCTGTCAGTGACAGGATACTATCCATATGCCTACAAAGAAGACAAGTTAATATGACTATTATTCAAATTTATGCACCAACCACTTGGGCCAAAGATGAAGAAATAGAAGACTTTTATCAGCTGCTGCAGTCTGAAATTGATCAAGCATGCAATCAAGATGCATTGATAATTACTGGCGATTGGAACTCAAAAGTTGGAAACAAAGAAGAAGGATCAGTAGTTGGAAAATATGGCCTTGGTGATAGAAACAATGCCAGAGATTGAATGATAGAATTTTGCAAGACCAACGACTTCTTCATTGCAAATACCTCCTTCCATCAACATAAATGGTGACTATACATATGGACCTCACCAGATGGAACACACAAAAATCAAATTGACTACATCTGTGGAAAGAGTCGATGGAAAAGCTCAATATCATCAGTCAGAACTAGGCCAGGGGTCTACTCTGGAACTGACCATCAATAGCTCATATCCCAGTTCAAGCTGAAACTGAAGAAAATCAGAGCAAGTCCACTAAAGCCAAAATATGACCTTGAGTATATCCCACCTGAATTTAGAGACCACCTAAAGAATAGATTTGACACATTGAACATTAGTGATGGAAGACCAAGTGAGTTGTGGAATGACATTGAGGACTTCATCCATGAAGAAAACAAGAGGTGATTTAAAAGACAGTAAAGAAAGAAAAGACCAAGGTGGATGTCAGAGGAGACTCTGAAACTTGCTCTCTAATGTCAAGCAGCTAAAGCAAAAGGAAGAATTGATGAAGTAAAAGAACTGAACAGAAGATTTCAAAGGGCATCTCGAGAAGACAAAATGAAGTATTATAATGACATGTGCAAAGAGCTGGAGATGGAAAACCAAAAGGGAAGAACAGGCTCGGCATTTCTCAAGCTGAAAGAACTGGAGAAAAAATTCAAGCCTTGAGTTGCAATAGTGAAGGGTTCTATGGGGAAAATATTAAACGATGCAGAAAGCATCAAAAGAAGATGGAATGAATACACAGAGTCATTATACCAAAAAGAATTAGTCGATGTTCAACCATTTCAAGAGGTGGCATATGATCAGGAACCAATGGTACTGAAGAAAGAAGTCCAAGCTGCTCTGAAGGCATTGGTAAAAAACAAGGCTCCAGGAATTGATGGAATATCGATTGAGATGTTTCAACAAACAGATGCAGCGCTGGAAGTGCTCACTTGTCTATGCCGAGAAATATGGAAGACAGCTTCCTGGTCAACTGACTGGAAGAGGTCCATGTTTATGCCTATTCCCAAGAAAAGTGATCCAACCGAATGTGTAAATTATAGAACAATATCATTAATATCACATGCAAGCAAAATTTTGCTGAAGGTCATTCAAAAACGACTGCAGCAGTAAATCGGCAGGGAACTGCCAGAAATTCAGGCCAGTTTCAGAAGAGGATGTGGAACCAGGGATATCATTGCTGATGTCAGATGGATCCTGGCTGAAAGCAGAGAATACCAGAAGGATATTTACCTGTGTTTTATTGACTATGCAAAGGTATTCAACTGTGTGGATCATTACAAATTATGGATAACATTGCGAAGAATGGGAATTCCAGAACACTTAATTGTGCTCTTGAGAAACCTTTACATAGATCAAGAGGCAGTTGATCGGAAAGAACAAGGGGATACTGATTGGTTTAAAGTCAGGAAAGTTTTGCGTCAGGGTTGTGTTCTACCACCATAGCTATTCAATCTGTATGCTGAGCAAATAATATGAGAAGCTGGACTATATGAAGAAGAACGGGGCATCAGGATTAGAGGGAGACTCACTGAAAACCTGCATTATGCAGATGACACAACCTTGCTTGCTGAAAATGAAGTAGACTTGAAAAAAAAACTTGAAGCACTTACTAATGAAGATCAAAGACCACAACCTTCAGTATGGATTGCAACTCAACATAAAGAAAACAAAAATCTTCCCAACTGGAGCAATGAGCAACATCAGGATAAACAGAGAAAAGATTGAAGTTGTCAAGGTTTTCATTTTACTTGGATCCACAATCAACAGCCATGGAAACAGCAGTCAAGAAATGAATAGACGCATTGCATTGGGTAAATCTGCTGCAAAGGACCGCTTTAAAGTGCTAAAGAGCAAAGATGTCACCTTGAAGACTAAGGTGAGCCTGACCCAAGCCATGGTATTTTCAATCTCATTATATGCATGTGAAAGCTGGACAATGAATAAGGAAGACCAAAGACGACTTTGAATTGTGGTGTTAGAGAATAATGTTTATTATACCATGGACTGCCAAAAGAATGAACCAATCTGTCTTAGAAGAAGTACAGCCAGAATGCTCCTTAGAAGCAAGGATGGCGAGACTGTGTCTTACATACTTCGGACATGTTGTCAGGAGGGATCAGTCTCTGGAGAAGGACACGTGCTTGGCGGAGTACAGGGTCAGCGTAAAATAGGAAGACCCTCAATGAGGTGGATTAACACAGTAGCTGCAACAACCAGCTCAAGCATAACAATGATTGTAAGCATTGCTCAGGACTGGGCAGTGTTTCGTTTGTTGTGCATAGGGTCGCTATGAGTCGGAACCAAGTCGACAGCACCTAACAACAACAGTATTCCATTGTGCGAATATACCATAATTTATTTATCCATTCTCCCGTTGATGGGCACCTGGGTTGCTTCCATGTTTTTCCTATTGTAAATAGTGCTGCAGTGAACATGGGTGTGCATGTATCTGTTCGAGTAATTCTCTAGGATATATTCCAAGGAGTGGGTTTGCTGGATCCTATCTATGGTACTTCTATTTCTAGCTTTTTAAGGAAGCACCAAATCGATTTCCAAAGTGGTTGTACCATTTTACTTTCCCACCAGCAGTGTATAAGTGTTCCAGTCTCTCCACATCCACTCCAACATTGATTATTTTGTGTTTTTTGGGTTAATGCCAGCCTTGTGGGAGTGAGATGGAATTTCACTGTAGTTTTGATTTGCATTTCTCTTCTGTCTAATGATCCTGAGCATATCCTCATGTATCTTTTAGCTAGCTGAATGTCTTCTTTAGTGAAGTGTCTATTCATATCTTTTGCCCGTGTTTTAGTTGGGCTATTTGTCTTTTTGTAGTTGAGTTTTACAGCATCATGTAGATTTTACAGATCAGGCGTTGATCGGAAATGTCATAGCTAAAAACTTTTTCCCAGTCTGTAGGTAATCTTTTTACTCTTTTGGTGAAGTCTTTGTATGAACATAGGTGTTTGATTTTTAGGAGCTCCCAGTTAATCTGGTTTCTCTTCTACATTGTTAGTAATATCTTATATACTGTTTATGTCATGTATTAGGGCTTCTAGCGTTGTGCCTAATGTTTCTTACATGATCTTTATCATTTTAGATTTTATATTTAGGTCTTTGATCCCTTTGGAGTTAATTTTGTGCATGGTGTTAGGTATGGGTCTTCTTTCATTTTTTTGCAGTTGGATATCCAGTTATGCCAGCACCATTTGTTAAAAAGACCCTTTTCCCTTAACTGACTTTGGGCCTTTGTCAAAAATCAGCTGCTCATATGTGGATGGATTTATGTCTGGATTCTCAATTCTGTTCCATTGATCAATGTGTCTGTTGTTGTACCAGTACCAGGCTGTTTTGACCACTGTGGTGGTGTAATAGTTTCTAAAATCAGGTAGAGTGAGGCCTCCCACTTTCTTCTTCTTTTTTCAGTAATGCTTTACTTATCCAGGGCTTCTTTCCGTTCCATATGAAGTTGGTGATTTGTTTTTCCATCTCATTAAAAAATGTCGTTGGAATTTAGATCGGAATTCCATTGTATCTATAGATGACTTTTGGTGGAATAGAGATTTTTACAATGTTAAGCCTTTCTATCCATGAGCAATGTATGTTTTTCACTTATGTAGGTCTCTTTTGGTTTCTTGCAGTAATGTCTTGTAGTTAACTTTGTCTAGGTCTTTTACATCTCTGGTAAGAGTTATTCCTAAGTATTTTATCTTCTTGGGGGCTACTGTAAGTGGTATTGACTTGGTGATTTCCTCCATAATTTTTTTGTTGTTGGTGGTGGTTTATCCTGTATCCCGATACTCTGCTGAACTCTTCTATTAGTTTCAGTAGTTTTCTTGAGGATTCCTTAGGGTTTTCTGTGTCTAAGATCATGTCATCTGCAAATAGAGATACTTTTACTTCTTCCTTACCAATCTGGATTCCCATTATTTCTTTATCTAGCCTAATTCCTCTGGCTAGGACCTCCAGCACAATGTTTTCAGACTCTCCCTATTTAGGATGATGTTGGCTGTTGGCTTTGTATAAATGCCCTTTATTATGTTGAGGAATTTTTCTTCTATTCCTGTTTTGCTGGAAGTTTTTATTATGAATCGGCATTGAACTTTGTCAAATGTCTTTTCAGCATCAATTGATAAAATCATGTGGCTCTTGTTTTTTGTTTTATTTATATGATGGATTAAATTAATTGTTTTTCTAGTGTTGAATCATCCCTGCATACCTGGTATGAATCCCATTTAGTCATGGTGAATTATTTTTTTGATATATTTTTGAACTCTGTTGGCTAGAGTTTTGTTGAGGGCTTTTGCATCTAAGATCATGAGGGATATAAGTCAGTAATTCCTTTTTTTGTGGTGTCTTTAGCTGGTTTTGGTATCAGGGATATGGTGGCTTCATAGAATGAGTTTGGGAGTATTCCATCATTTTCTATGCTCTGAAATGCCTTTAGTAGTAGTGGTTTTAACACTTCTCTGAAAGTTTGGTAGAACTCTGCGAAAAACTGTTCAAGCCAGGACTTTTTTGTTGTTGTTGTTCGGATTTTTTCGATTATTTTTTCAATCTCTTGTTATGGATCTATTTAGTTGTTCTACCTCTGTTTTTGTTAGTTTAGCTAGGTAGTGTGTTTCTAGGAATTAGTCCATTTCCTCTAGTTTTTAAAACTTGTTAGAGTACAATTTTTCATAGTAATCTGATATGATTCTTTTAATTTCGGTTGAGTCAGTTGTAATATCGCCCATCTCATTTGTTATTCAGGTTATTTGCTTCCTCTCCTGTTTTTCTTTTGTCAGTTTGGCCAGTGGTTTATCAATTTTGGTGATATTTTCAAAGAACCAGGCTTTGACTTATTAATGCTCTCAATTTTTTTTCTGTTTTGTATTTCATTTAATTCTGCTCTAACATTTATTATTTGCTTTCTCCTGGTGCCTGAGGGTTTCTTTTGTTGCTCTCTTTCTATTTGTTCAAGTTGTAGTGATAATTCTTTGATTTTGGACCTTTATTCTTTTTGTATATGTGCATTTATTGATATAAATTGACCTCTGAGCACTGCTTTCTCTGAGTCCCAAAGGTTGTGATAGGAAGTGTTTTCATTCTCATTGGATTCTATGAATTTCTTTATTCCATCCTTCATGTCTTCTATAATCCAGTCTTTTTTGAGCAGAGTATTGTTCAGTATCCAAGTGTTTGATTTCTTTTCCCTGCTTTTTCCTTTATTGATTTCTATTTTTATAGCCTTATGGTCAGGAAGATGCTTTGTAATATTTCGATATTTTGGTTTCTGCTAAGGGTTGCTTCATGACCTAAAATGTGATCTATTCTAAAGAATGTTTCACGTGCACTAGAAAAGAACGTATGCTTTGCTGCTGTTGGGTGGAGTGTTCTGTTTTTGTGCATAAGGTCAAGTTGGTTGATTGTGGCATTTAGGTCTTCCATGTCCTTACTGAGCTTCTTTCTGATGTTCTGTCTTTCAATGACGGTGATGTGTTAAGGTATCCTACTATAATTGTGGTGCTGTCTACCTCACTTTTCAGTGCTGTTAGAGTTTGTTTTATGTATCTTGCCACCCTGTCATTGGGTGCATAGATTTTTAATATGGTTATATCCTCCTGGTATATTGTCCCTTTAATCATTATGTACTGTCTTTTGTTATCCTTTGCAGTAGATTTAACTTTGAAGTGTATTTTGTCAGAAATTAATATTGCCACTCCTGCCCTTTTTTGATTGATGTTTGTTTGATGTATTTTTTCCATCCTTTGAGTTTTAGTTTGTTTGTGTCTCTAAGTCTAAGGTGTGTCTCTATATGTGTAGGCAGCATATAGACGGATTGTGTTTTTTAACCATTCTGCTTCTCTCTGTATCTTTATTGGTGCATTTAGTACATTTACATTTATGGATAGGTATGAGTTTACTGCTGTCATGTTGATGTTTTTTGTGTGTGTTGTTGACAGTTTCTTTTTCCCACTTAATTTTTTTTTTGAGTAGTTTACCTTTATATATTGTCTTTTCCTCTTATTCATTATTGTTGTTTTTTTTCCTGATGAGTATTTTTTTCTTGTATTATATTTTGATGAGTCGGATTGTTAGTCTCCTTTTTGGTTGCCTTTAATATTTACCCCTGTTTTTCTATGTTTAAACCTTACTTTAATTTTTTTATATTGCCTTGTTTTCCTCTCCGTATGAATGATCTATGACTACATTTCTTAGCCCCTCTTTATTTTTTTAATATTGTCTTCTTTTACATAATAACATTGCTGTTTCCATGTTTTGAGCATTTTTTCATCTTGATTTATTTTTGTGATTTCCGATTTTCTAACCAATAGTATTTCTTGTACTTTTGGTTTTAGTTTTACGAATTCCCTAAACTTCTGTTTATCTGGAAATGTCCTAATTTCACTTTTTTATTTGAGAGACAGTTTTGCAGCATATGTGATTCGTGGCTGGCAATTTTTTTTCCTTCATTGCTTTGTATAAGTCATCCTGTTGCCTTCTTGCTTCCCTGGTTTCTGCTGAGCAGTCTGAGCTTGTTCTTATTGACTTTTCTTTATAGGTGACTTTTCATTTATCCCTAGCTGCTCTTAAAATTCTCTCTTTATCTTTGGTTTTGGCAATTTTGATTATAATATGTCTTTGTGACTTTCTTTTAAATTTTACCTTTGTGGAGTTCTATGGCCATCTTGAATAGATATCATCTCATCTTTCACAATATCAGTGAAGTTTTCTGCCAACAAATCTTCAATAATTCTCTCTGTATTTTCTGTTATTCCTCCCTGTTCTGGTACTACAATCTCTCATAGGCTATTTCTCTTGATAGAGTCCCACATGATTCTTAAGGTTTCTTCCTTTTTTAAAAAATTCTTTTATCTGATTTTTCTTCAAATATATTGGTACCAAGTGCATTGTCTTCAAGCTCACTAATTCTGCCTTCCACTTGCTCAATTCTGCTCCTCTGACTTTCTATTGTGTCATCTAAATCTGTGATTTTGTTGTTAACCTTCTGAATTTCTGATTGCTGTTTCTCTATGGACTCTTGCAGCTTATTAAACTTTTCATATGTTCTTCAATACCTTTTTAATTTCTTCAACTGATTTATACATTACTTGGCTTGCTCTGTATATTGTCTGATCTCTTTCCTGATGTCTTGAAGAGTTCTATATACTAATCTTTTGTATTCCGCATCCTGTAATTCCAGGAAGTCACCTTCATCCAAAAGATCCCTGGATTCTTTATTTTGAGAGCTAGTTGAAGTGATCACGGTCTGCTTCTTTATGTGATTTGATATCGACTGTTGTCTCTGTGCTGTCTGTAAGTTATTATATTAATTTTATGTTTGCTTACTATTTCCTAGTTTCTTGCTTTGTTTTGTTTCCATATGTCGAAATAGGTTGCTTGAGTGAGCTAGCTTGATTTTTTTCACCTTTAAAGCTCTAAAGCCCTGTCTTCAGATGGCTAGAGCTGTTACCAGGTGTATGAGCCTAGGAGTCCATTCATTTTTCTGTATGGCTTCAGCTCAAGTGTCTAGGTACTTGGTCATCAAGTGTGTGGTACAGGCTCTCTCCTACAGTCTTAGAGGGGCAGGGGGGATTGGTGTAGGTATCAGTATCTGGTTGCATCAGGGGATCACACTCTGAACGATGCAGGGGACTGACAACTGTCTGTGAGGAAAGCTTGTCCCTTTTTCCTAATGCACACGTAGGGGTGAGTTCTGCAGATGGACCTTGGGCACCCAGTGCTTTTAGTTGTGAGGACTGGCAGGTACCAGTTATCCTTCTACCCCTGTTGCTGGTGGGTGGGTGACCTGAGTGGAGCCACCAGTCCTTAGGTCCCTGATATGGGTAGGTGAGGGCCCTGTTTAATAGGCAAAGCAGTGTCAAACATCAAACACCCACCTCTCCACCACAGAACTGAAACAGTTACACTCTGCCAACAAGGTCCTATTCTCCTAAAATAGGCCCACACAGGTCCATGCAGAGGAGAAGGCATTCAAAGTCCGCAGACTCTCTATGCCTAGACAGGAGCTGCTTCTGTCCTGAGCTCCCCATGTTAGTGGAGCTGGCATGTTATCATTTCCCCAGTTGTGAATTTATCCCTTCTCCAAGGCAGGGACAATGGCTCAGAGGATGCTACCGGACCTATCTCAGGCCCAGGGATATTGACAACCACTGAAGCCGGCTTCAGGGCTGGAAGCACAGTAAAATACGCACAAGTATTTAGCTTTTGCCAAGAGCGCCGTTCTTCTCTTGTTCTGGAGGTGTGAGTAGGCTGTGCAGATGGCTGTTTCTCCCTGAGGAAATTGAGGCCAAACGCTACCACCAGCCCTCTTCCACAGCTCCTGGAAATGGTTCCTGAGGCATCCCGGCAATTCAAGTCTGGCAACTCCCCTCTGCTTCTGAACCGTCTCTCCTTCTCCCTGCTGCTCAGTCTGTTTTCTAACTTTGCCTTTGATGTTCAGGGCTGCTAGCTTGTCATTAATGTAATCATTTCACATATTTTTTTCTGGTCTTTTTCATAAGAGGGTTCACAAGAACTGTCTGGTGGGGCTATCTTGGTCCCACCTCTCAACTTAATATTTATATCTCTAAAATTTTTATTTTGTGGATTGCCCCCAGGGTTTACAATATACGTTTCTAAATAATCTGATTCTGCCTACAAATGATATTATATCACTTCATCTGTAGTGGAAGAACTTTACAACAGTTATAATCCCATTTCCCTACGTTTGATCTGTGTGCTCTTGTTGTCATACCCTTTGGCATGGATTGAATTGTGTCCCGCCAAAATACATATATCTGTTTGGCTAGGCCATGATTCCCAGTATTGTGTGATTGTCCACCATATTGTCATCAGATGTGATTTTCCTATGTATTGTGTGTCCTGCCTCTATGATGTTAATGAGGTGGGATAAGCAGCAGTTTTGTTAATGAGGCAGGACACAATCTACAAGATTAGAATGTGTCTTGAACCAATGCCTTTTTGAGTTATAAAAGCAAGAAGCTAGCAGAGAGACCAGGTAACTTCATGCACCAAAACAACAGCGCCAGGAGCAGAGAGCACCTTTTGGGCCTGGGGTTCCTGCACAGGGAATTTCCTACTCCAGGGGAAGGCTGATGACAAGGACCTTCCTCCAGAGCTGACAGAGAAAGCCTTCTCTTGGAGACGACATCCTGAATTTGGACTTCTAGCCTAATAGACTGTGAGAAAATAAACTGCTGTTTGTTCAAGGCATCCACTTGTCGTATTTCTGTTACAGCAGCACTAGATGACTAAGACACCCTTTAACATTGCACATACGATAAACACGTAATATTTACTCAGTATTTTGCTTTTGGTTGCTAGTAGCATTAAGAGCGATTGAAAATAAGAAAAATGATCTTAATTTTACTTTTGATTATTTCTTTTCCAGCACTTTTTATTTCTTTGCATAAATCCAAGATTCAATGTGTTGTCATATTCTTTCTGCCTCAATTTTTTTTTTTAACTTTTTCTTTAAAATAGGTTTGTTGGAAATGATTTGTTTCAATTTTTGTTTTATCAGAATGTCTGCATTTTTTTTAAAGAATACTTTTCTGGGTTTTGATACATGAATTCACAATTTCGATGTTATTTATTGTTTGTTTTATAGTTTATTTCATCAGTTCAAAGATGCCACTTTATCTGGTTTATATGGTTTCTGATAAGAATTTGTCTGTATTTTTATCTTTGTTCCTTGTTACATAATGTTTCTTTTTTTCTCTCTTTTTTTTTTTTTTTAAGCAGTTTGAATATGATGCTCTTAATTTGTTGCTTTTGTTAGTTTGTTTGTTTGGTATTTATCCTGTTTGGCATTCTCCAACCTTCTTGGATCTGTGCTTTGGTGTGTATTACTCAATTTAGAAATTTTCTTATTTGCTCTCCCTTTTCCAGTATTCCAATTTTACATGCTAGAATATTTAATATTGTCCCACATTTATTTCATCTTCTGTCCTGTCATTTTTAATGTTATTATTATTATTATTTTGCTATTTCTCATATATGTCTCTTAATGTTTCAGTTTAGGTAGTTTTTGTTGACTTATCGTTATGTTAACTAATTCTTAAACTTTATTGGATCTACTTATGGCTTCTTTGAAAGCATTCTTTATACTATTTACAGCATTTTCATTTCCATTGATTTTCTCTTAATTTTCCATCTTTCTGTTGTAATTATCCACATGATCTGACATACTGTCCACATTTCCTGTTACAGCTTTTATTATATGTCATACTTATTTTAGCCTTTTGTCAGATAATTTTAGTATATGTGTCTTATCAGATGCGGCTTCTGACGATAACTTTCACTTGTGGAATGCCCCCCTCTCACTTTCTTTATGCCTTGTATTTTGTTTGTTTGTCTGTCTGTTTGTTTTAAGCTAAACATCTTTCATAGTACATTAGAGGCTACTTTTTATGCTTGAAAATAGGCATGCTTTTCTTCTGCTGAGGCTTCGGTAAGAGTGTTGGAGTTACTCTTTTCAAAGACTGGACTGATTTTTACATTTGTTTTTGTTATGGTTTTCCCCAGTGCCACAAAGACTTCAAATTCTGCGCAGATATTTTCTGAAAATATCTGTACAGAATTTATGTAGAAAAGAGTTTGATTTATCAGAATAATGTCTGTTTTATTCTGAGTTTTAGGTCTTCCTTTTATGCTATGCCCCAAAAGTGTCTTTTAAAATGTTCTTTTTATTCTCATCCCTCTCTCCTATTACTTGCTTTCTGAACCTTGTTAGCTTAGTGGGAATAGCCAGTAGGGGTGCTGGGTTTGCTGTTCTGATTAAGCCTTAGTGTTACATTTACATTGTATCCTTAAACCTCAAAGGTGTGACTTTTTCTCACCTCACACCCTTCCTCTGGCTGCAGTTCTTGGCTCAACATACAATCCTGCCCCTCATCCAGATTATGTTGTTTTCTCAACTGTTCCCTTTTCCCACCCATTGTGGTGTGTTTTCACCAATATCTTAAGGACAGCAGTCCTTCCCCATTTGATTAAACCTTTTGTTCCCTAGTGGAGATGAAGTAGAAGGATCCAAGCAGGGCTTTTTGCCCTCCCCACAGAACTTCTCTCTGTCTGTAATCTGCACCAGAAGACACTTCTTAGATATTCTTTGATATTTCCTGTGTGATCTTTGGAGTTCATTATGAAAGAGCCTTCAAGATGGTGCAAACTTACTCAATTTCTGTGGCACTCACTGGTTCCATACTGTCCTGACAATCTTCATTTAGCTGTCACAAATTTGTCAATGATTTTTGGTTAACTATTTTTAATTATTTTCTTCTTACTGATGTCTGGCTTTGTTGCCCAGGTATTTTCTCAAGTTTCCTCTCTTCCTGCAGTAACCATTTTTCCTTAACTTTTGGTCCAATTTGTTGCTCTGTGACCTCAGCTTTCCAATGGGATTTTTTTTAAAGTCATAAATTTGAAATAATTTGGATATTTTTCTTTGTACGTGCAGGAGAGTGTCATTTCTTCCAGATTTCTAGATAGAAGCCAACAAAATCAAATAATTTTGAACAATGAGATTTAGCTCTGTAGTTGAAAATTTCTTTCAGAAGTCCAAATGCTAGAAGGACATCTGTGATGATAATGATGATAAAATTTCAGCTGATATTTATTAAGGGCTGATTAAGTGTTAAAATCTATGACCATATGTTTATAGCTAGCTTCTATGAATGTCAGACTTTAAAAGGTAAATTGAAAGTTCATGTGACAGAGCTAAAATTAACTGACTAGCTCGTCCAACAAAGAACACTCCCTTTAGATTAGCATAGTTTTAAGTATTGCATAAAGTTCCAAAGCTTATTTTTCCTACTTCTTTATTGAGGTACTGTTATGGATTGAAATGTGTGCCCCTCCAATCCTAACCCCTATACCTGTGGTTGTAATTCCATTTGGGAATGGATTTTGTTTGTTATGTTAATGAGACAGTATTAGTGTAGGGTGTGTTTTAAGTCAATCTCTTTTGACATATAAAAGAGATTAAACAAGCAAGTGATCAAGCAGAGATGGAACATGGATGCCACACCACATGAAGATCACAAAGGAACCAAGGAACAAGGACTTTTCTCAGAGCTGACAGAGAAAGTTTTCTCTTAGAGCCAGCATCCCGAATTTAGACTTCCAGCCTTCTAAACTGTGAAAAAACGAATTACCATTGCTTAAAGTCACCTACTTTTGGTATTTCTGCTCTAGCAGCGCTAGATAACTAAGACAGGTACTTATTTCCTTTAAAACTGAAATGGTTAAAAGTACTTTAGGAGAGATAAAAAAAGAGATATATTATTCATGGACCCTGCTTTGTAAATAAATGCCTTTATGCTTTGCTTCTTAAAATGTTATTTAAAAGATTTGTTTCTTCTCTAATTTGAAAAAAATAAATAAATCCCTCCTCCTGCCCAAGCTTTTTTCCCCTAAAGATTTAACAAGATAATTCAAACATAGTTTAGTTCCCGGTATGTAATTAATTCTATAATAATTTCAATTTTGGGAAATTAGAAAGCTTGATATTTGAAGGGCCTGGTTCAGTAAGCTGGAAAATGCTATAATGTTTCTAAACTTTCTAGTACCTCTGCTGTAATATTCCTCCATTGCTTCCATCCTCTTCTTAGTAAGTCACACTGCCTTTTCCAATTGGGTCTAAATTCCACTTTCTCAGGGAGCTCTTTCCTGATTCTCTTATTCTTGTGTTAGGTGAGGATCTCAAGAATATTGTAAACATTCACTGCCACTGAGTTGATGCCAACTCATAGGGACCCTATATGACAGAGTAGAACTGCCCCATAGGGTTTCTAAGGAGTGCCTGGTAGATTCGACCTACTGACCTTTTGGTTAGCAGTCAAACTCTTAATCACTATGCCACCAGGGTTTCCAAGGATCTCAGAGTACTTTATATATTTATCAAGACAATTATTAAAATTTATTGTAATTACATATTCTCTCTTTCCTATCTAGATGATAATTTCCATGAAGAAAGAATCTATTACTGCATTATTTTGTTTGTCCTATGCACCTAGCACCACACCTGGCACGATAAATATTTATTATGTAAAGCAGCATGTGTTCACACATCTGTAAATATCTTCCACTTTAGAATTGAATCAACTTAAGGCCAAGACCCCATTAATTTGTTCTGGTATTCTCAACAACCAGAAGAGGGCTTGAAACGTGGTAGAAAATGAATCCATGTTAAACAAACCAATAAGTCAATTCAGGTTTAACATATTGTTCATAGATTAATTTTTCTAGTGCATTGTCAATATTTCACATGGGATAATATTATTTCTGTTACTTCTTACCTTTTTCACTAGCAAATTTCTTCTTCATTTATAATTTGCCTTTCTTTTACACAAGTGATCAAGACTGTTCATAATATACCAAAACATCTGGCTCATTCAATTAATTGAGTGAATAGAGTACACAGTTATATGAATGAACAAAAATATCAATCAGAAAAAATCAGCCCAATTGTTTCTGGCCATAGAGATTATGTAATCATCAGATTGACTGAATTTTTCCACTTTTCAATGTCTTGTAATGATACAACTTACAAGTAAAGTGCATTGAGTCCTTAACTTAAAGGCAAGGGTCAATTTATCTATGAGAACCATTTATTTTCCCTGGGTTTAGAAGGGAAACCCTGCTGGCATAGTGGTTAAGTGCTACGGCTGCTAACCAAAGAGTTGGCAGTTTGAATCCACCAGGCACTCCTTGGAAACTCTATGAAGCAGTTCTACTCTGTCCTGTAGGGTCGCTATGAGTTGGAACCGACTCGACGGCACTGGGTGGGTTTAGAAATGATTCACATTTATTGAAAAGATGTAGTACAGACAGTAAAGAAGACTGGCAATCTCTTCAGCCTGAAAGTTAATTAATTAACTGATTATTTTCTTTTGAAGAAGAAAACATTTGGAAAAAAGTGGATGGTCTATTTGTAGGGAATAAGTTCTACAAATGTTGGCTTCTGAACAGGTTTGAGAAATGAAATTAAATCCACTAGACAAGCAGAAATTTCATACAGACACATAAACTTAAAATCATGGAACCTTTGAATCATGAGGCTTTGGACCTTGAAGGGAGCATAGACATTAGATATTCCATTAAACAGATAAAACTTTTCATTAACAGATTAAAAAAATTGAGTCTCAGCATCACCCATGAATTTACAAGTAGCGGTACTTTTGTCAGTAGTTATGGGCTAAAGAATTTAGTTTTGCCTAAATTAAGGTGGTCTTTGTCCTTGGTTCCTGAGAAATAAACATTGAAGAAATTGGACTGCCTTGGTCTGGGACTTCCAGGCCATTCCGGAGGATTCGTGCTGGTGAGTGGGAGCTGGCTAGATCAGAAAAGACTCACCCAGGAGACCAACACAACTAGCCTGAGGGGGCATGATTTAGCCTATCATGTAGGACTGGTCAATAAAAGCCCAGAACACAAAGGCTCTGAGAGCTTTCTGGTTGGCAATGGAAGGGTAACATGCCTTCTTTGAGACATGGAACCTCTGTGTTGGGAACCTCCAGACTTTGCTGTTGAATCTCTTCTTTATGACAATCATGATTTGTATCATTTTGCTATAATAAATCTGTCATCAAAACTATAGTACTCTCTGTTAGCTATGTGAGTCATTCCAGAGAATTATCTAACCCAAAGGAGAAGGGAGAACCAGCAGGTGAAAGTGAGGGTGTTGTGTGGGCACTCAAAATTGTGGATAGTGTCTGTCTTCTTGGCAGTCTAAAGGACTACGTCCTTTTAACTTGTGCAAATTGCCCTAGCTCCAGATGGCTAGGATCAGGGAGACAGCAGGCTGTGTGGAAGCCGGGTATCAGAAATGATAGAGAAGTAGGAAGCTGGTGACTAGATTAATCTCTCCATTTTATGATTGAATTCATGCTGATTCTTATCCATGAAGTTATCCACGAAGGATTGGACTTAGAAGTGAATTGTGATTCTGTTTTAATTCTCTTTACCACGTCTTCATCCACCTGCCTGCCCCTAACAGATCGTAAATTCAATGATGGTAAGTATTGGGTCATGTTCATTTTTTAATCCGTGGAAACTTGCACTGTGCCTGTCAAATATTAAGGCAGTGAATAATTATGTTGAATTTCACCGTTGTGAACACTAGTAAATATTTCAAACTTTTCAAAGTATGTAACTTTTATGCTAATTAATTTTTATTTTTAGTATTATATTTCATTCAGATGCCATTATTTTAGGCCAGGCTGGCTTGTTATCTGTCTTTGTTTGATATTATTTCTGCATAGATACAACAATAAAGGAATTATTTAAAAGCCTGAAGTTGAGAAAAAAATGCTGACTATATTCACAGGCGTTTCAGCAACCCACAATTATGCAGTTATTGGTAACTTAGTAAAACACCTTGTAGAATTTCCTGTAGAAGGTATGGTTGAAACTAGGAAATAATGGCTTTATATGCATGCCCTAAATTCAAGCTGCCTATTCTATTCGCTCTGTATGTAATTTTTTTTTTTTTCATTAAAATTATATTTACCCTTCAAAATTCAACTAAATACTATTTCAGGAACCTGTAACTGACAGCCCAAGGAAGAATTCAAATTATTTTCCTCTTTGTGTCCATAGCATTCTGTGCCTACCTGAATCATTCATTTATTTGTATAATAAACAACACTTTTCACTGCAGATTCAATAATTTCTAGGCACTTTAAAACTTACCACATTTTACTGGAAATATCTGCTCTGCTCCTCAGGAAAACTGTATCTTTCTTTGGGTATAAACTATCTTTCTTTTCTCTTCTGTATCACAAATGTTTCAAACTTGGTGACTGTATTTCAGCCTTGGTGAAGAAATAAAATAGGAAAAACAATTCTCCAAATTATAGTCAAACTTGGGTGATAAATATGTTCATTAAGAGGCAGCTTGAGATGATAGGCATATTTTCCCTTTCCAGTTTGAGTTTTTAGGAGACAGAAATTTCCACTGTTAAATTGCCAGGTGCTTATATTAACTGAGGTTTCAGAGAGTATGTATTTAAATTATTTTACAAATTCTGGTGTATAATAAACTAATGAATGTGACTTGTAGAACACCGAAGCCGATGCGCCAAGATGTATGTATGGACACACAAAGAAAATAAGTATGTACTAAGTTGATTCATCATCCACTTCAAAAAAATACTGAGAATAGACATTAATACCAAAACTCAGGATTTAAAGTTAAGGATCTCCTCTACTAAAGTGTCCAAACCAAATTAAGAATTAAAGATACTAAAAAGTAAGTCACAGGGTTTTAATTAAAATTTTTGTTTTCTATGCAACCACTTCTTACCTGGAATGTGAAGAACAAAGCCAAGAGTATCATGACCCGTGGTGGCTTGAGTAATGAGCCTTAGAAGCACAGCTCAAAGTAGAATGGAATGCAGAGTTCCAGGTCTTTATATGCACTAACAATGTTATGAAGATCGGTCACCCTCAATCTCTCCATTTATTTACCTCAATTCTACCTCATTTAACTAGAAATTTAAAGAAGTAAACACCACAGTGTCCAGCGAGAAATAGAGAAGTAGATTGTCGTGGGTCAGAGCATGTGATTTTGAGTCAGAATGACTGGAATCAAACCCTTTCTTTTCTTCTTTCTGGCTGTGAGATCTTTGGGAAGTTACCTAGGTCTTTGCACTTTAGATTGCGCATAGAAATGGGCTTAACATTACACCTCCCCAGCAGGCTTAGGTGAGAAAATGGAAGCAAAGTTTCATGTACCTGGCACATAACTACTAAAAGGCTATGCAGAATACAAGACACTAAAAGTAAGGGTATCCTTGCAAAAGGCAAGGATGAGAATATTAGTGAAAAATACTTAAATTTAAAATTATATATCTACACCATTTATTTATGTGGGTCACAGTTTTTTTTTTTTTTCTAAGCTTTTCAGAACCCAAGACAAGATGCCGGTCAGTTACATACTTGTTTTCTCTTTGTTGTTGTTAGGTGCCTTCTAGTCGGTTCCTACTCATAGTGACCCTATGCACAACAGAACAAAACATTGTTGGTTTCTGTGACATCCTTACCATTGTTGTTGTGCTTAAGCCCATTGTTGCAGCCTCTGTGTCAATCCACCTCATTGAGGGCCTTCCTCTTTTCTGCTGACCCTGTACTTTACCAAGGATGATGTCCTTCTCCAGGGACTGATCCCTCCTGACAACATGTCCAAAATATGTAAGATGCATTCTTGCCATTCTTGCTTCTAAGAAGCATCGTGGTCGAGATTCTTCTAAGACAGAATTATTCATTTTTGGCAGCCCATGGTATATTCAATATTCTTTTCCAACATCACAATTCAAAGTCGACAATTCTTCTTAAGTCTTCCTTATTTATTGCCCAGCTTTCACATGTATATGATGTGATTGTAAAAACCATGGCTTGGATCAGGTGCACCTTAGTCTTCAAGGTGGCATCTTTACTTTCCAACACTTTAAAGAGGTCCTTTGCAGCAGATTTTTCGAATGCAATGTGTCTTTTGATTTCTTGACTGCTGCTTCCATGGCTGTTGATTGTGGATCCAAGTAAAATGAAATCCTTGACAACTTCCATCTTTTCTTCATTTATCATGATGTTGCTTATTGGTCCTGGGGTGAGGATTTTTGTTTTCTTTATGCTGAGGTGTAATCCATACTGAAGGCTGTGGTCTTTGATCTTCATTAGTAAGTGCTTCAAGTCCTCTTCACTTTCAGCAAGCAAGGTTGTGCGATCTGCATAATACAGGTTGTTAATGAGTCTTCCTCCAATCCTGATGCCCTGTTCTCCTTCATATAGTACAGCTTCTTGGATTATTTGCTCAGCATACAGATTGAATAAGTATGGTGAAAGGTTACAGCCCTGACGCAAACCTTTCCTGACTTTAAACCACTCAGTATCCCCTTGTTCTGTCCAAACAACTGCCTCTTGATCTATGTACAGTTTCCTCATGAGCACAATTAAGCACTCAGGAATTCTCATTCTTCACAATGTTATCCATAATTTGTTATGATCCACACAGTTGAATGCCTTTGCATAGTCAATAAAACACAGGTAAACATCCTTCTGGCATTCTTTGCTTTCACCCAGGATCCATCTGACATCTGCATTGATATCCCTAGTTCCATGTCCTCTTCTGAATTCAGCTTGAATTCCTGGCAGTGCCCTGTTGATATGCTGCTGAAGTAGCTTTTGAATGGTCTTCAGCAAAATTTTTCTTGTAAGTAATATTAATGATATTGTCTGATAATTTCCACATCTGATTGGATCACCTTTCTTGGGAATAGGCATAAATATAGATCTCTTCCAGTCAGTTGGCCAGGAAGCTGTCTTCTATATTTCTTGGCGTAGATGAGTGAGCACCTCCAGAGCTGCATCCGTTTGTTGAAACATCTCAGTTGATATTCCATCAATTCCTGGAACCTTGTTTTTCACCAATGCCTTCAGTGCAGCCTGGGATTCTTTCTTTAGCACCATCAGTTCCTGATCATGTGTTACCTCTTCAAATGTTTGAACGTTGACTAATTCTTTTTGGTATAATGACTCTGTGTTCCTTCCATCTTCTTTTGATGTTTCCTGCATCATTTAATATTTTCCCCAAGAATCCTTCACTATTGCACTTAAAAAATGCTTTGCCACTCCCTTCTGGCCTTCATTTTTTGATGATTTTTTCATTGATAGTTAGATGAGAAATATTTCCTTAGTTCTTTCAGCTTAAGAAATGCCGAGTATGTTATTCCCTTTTGGTTTTCTATCTCCAGCTCTTTGCACATGTCATTATAAGACTTTACTTTGTCTTCTCAAACCACCCTTTGAAGTCTTCTGTCTGTGTGTTCATACTGTGGGGGTTTGTGTGTTGCTGTGATGCTAGAAACTGTGCCAACCATATTCAGATACTAGCACAGTCATCTACAGAGGACAGGTTTCAGCTGAGCTTCCAGACTAAGACAGACTAGGAAGAAGGACTCAACAGTCTACTTCTGAAAAGAATTAGCCAGTGAAAACCTAATGAATAGCAGTGGAACATTGTCTGATATAATGCTGGAAGATAAGCTCCCCAGGTTGGGAGGCACTCAAAAGATGACTGGGGAAGAGCAGCCACCTCAAAGTAGAGTTGACCTGAATGACATGGATGGAGTAAGGCTTTCAGGACCTTCATTTGCTGATGTGGTAAGACTCAAAATGAGAAGAAACAGCTGCAAATATCCATTAATAATCAGAACCTAGAATGTATGAAGTATGAAACTTGGAAAATGGGAAATCATCAAAAATGAAATGGAATGCATAAACATTGATATCCTAGGCATTAGTGAGCTCAGATGGACTGATATTGGTCATTTTGAATCAGACAATCATATAGTCTACCATGCTGGGAATGAACTTGAAGAGGAATGGTGTTGCATTCTTCATCAAAAAAAAAACATTTCAAGATCTGTCCTGAAATACAATGCTGTCAGTAAAGTGACAGGATAATATTCATATGCCTACAAAGAAGACCAGTTAGAATGACTATTATTCAAATTTACACACCAGCCACTAAGGCCAAAGATGAAGAAACTGAAGATTTTTACCAGGTTCTGTAGTCTGAAATTGATCGAACATGCAACCAGGATGCATTGATAATTACTGGTGATTAGAATGTGAAAGTTGGAAACAAAGAAGAAGGATTGGTAGTTGAAAACTATGGCCTTGGTGATACAAACAATGCCGGACATTAAATGATAGAATTTTGCAAGACCAACAACTTCTTCATTGCAAATATCTTCTTTCACCAACATAAACAGTGACTATACACATTTACTTCACCATACGGAAAACACAGGAATCAAATCGACTACATCTGTGGAAAGAAAGAAAAAAAAAAAACCATTGGCCTCAAGTCAACTCTGACTCATAGTGACGCTATAAGACAGAGTAGAACTGCCCCATAGAGTTTCCAAGGATAGCCTGGTGGATTTGAACTGCCAGCCTTCCGGTTAGCAGCCATAAAACTTAACTGCTATGGCACCAAGGTTTCCTCTGTGGAAAAAGACGAGAGCAAATCTCAATATCATCAGTCAGAACAAAGCCAGGGGCCGACTGTGGAACAGACCATCAATTGCTCATATGCAAGTTCAAGCTGAAACTGAAGAAAATCAGAGCAAGTCCATGAGAGCCAAAATATGACCTTGAGCATATCCTGTCTGAATTTAGAGACCATCTCAAGAATAGATTTGATGCTTTGAACTCTAATGGCCGAAGACCAGACGAGTTGTGGAATGACATCAAGGACATCATACATGAAGAAAGCAAGAGGTCGTTGAAAATACAGTAAAGATAGAAAAGACCAAGATGAATGTCAGAAAAGACTGAAACTTGCTCTCGAATGTCAAGCAGCTAAAGCAAAAGGAAGAAACAATGAAGTAAAAGAATGGAACACACTTCTTTGGGATCATAAAATTAAACAGAAAATAATCTTTAGTGCATGAATTTTTTTTTTGGTAGTGATGTCAGGCTATTTTTTTCAAGAGTACTTACAAAGAAGAATACTTCAATCTAATGAAGATGCCATAGTGACATCCTGCAACAGACACAGGCTTATTTTATAAAGTAGTTTCTGGAACAAGGGCTGAGGGGTCCTACTCAAACCCCATTTGATCAAAGCTGACCTGTGGAGGAGTAAAATTTTTGAAGACGGCTTTTTACTTATTTGGCTTGGCCTTGTCAATTACAATGAAACAATGGTTAATGCACTGTGTTTACCCAGAAATGGTGAGTTTTACGTCAGGCAAAGAAACTTGCTGTTTTTCATCCAAGTACTAATAGCCCAACACTACTTAGCTTCTATGATCAAATGATATCAGTGCATTCAGGGTGTTAATAATAAAGAAAGAGAGAAAGAGACAGGGAGAGAGAGAGAGAAATGAAGGAAGGAAGGAGGGAAGGAGGGAGAGAGGTAGGGACAGAGGAAAGGAAGGAAGGAGAAAGTGAGAGAGAGAGAAAGTAATAAATAAAGAAAAAGAAATTCATTATTTGGTTAAAGTTTTTATTAGAAAATCGCTGATTTTATTCCTGTGATTTATGTTTGGGGGACTTTAAAATCTTAGAGCTTTTGTTATATATACTACATATGCTTATAAGCACCTTGAAACACCAAAATTTTCGCTAAAATAGGCTAAATAGAAATAAATATCTTCATTGTTCCCTAAGGGTGTCAAGACAGGTTGAATGAACAGGCTTGATATACCAATGTTTTCTTTGAGATAGCCTAAATAGAAACCTCTTCATTTGGCCGTACTCCCTGTGGATATCAAAACATTGGTAAAACGAGTAAGATTTGTAAGTCTAAATTGAATAACTCTATGTATGTGTTTGAAAATACCCCAAATGTCTTTTTTTTAGAAATACAATATTTTTTATTATCTTATTCAAAAAACATTTAATGAGTGCATATAATAAGCTCAGAACTTAGGGATATTAAAAATAAGACTAAATGTCCTTAAATAAGTTGAAGTCAAGTAATAATTCAATATTCCACTTGTTCAACTTTTCCTCCATTCCTTTAGAAGGAGCAAAATAGTAGTTTGAACATATGTACAATTTGTTGACAGTTTTTATATACCTTACAAGACTTTTTAAAGCTGAGGATAAATCCAGGACAGTAAAACTATCTAAATCAGTTACCAAACTCATTGGTTCATGTAAATTAGTAGGGGCCAACTCTGGTCAGAGGAAAATCCTGGCCTTAATTTTTCAGGGCTTCCGAGCTCTGGTGCCTGTGTTGAAAGCTTAGGCTGTAACCTTCCCCCCTGCCAGGTGACCTGCAGTAGCTGACCCATTCATAGTAGTAGGCAAAGGATGGAAGTTAGAGTATTTAAAAATCTCTTGGTATCACTTAATAGCTGGTGGGCACTTAAAAGAGTGATAACTGTTGCTGCTGTTGTGTGCCCTCAAGTAGATTCCAACTCATAGTGATCCTACAGGACAGAGAAGAACTGCCCCATAGGGCTTCCTAGGCTGGAACCTTTATGAGACCAGATCGCCATGTCTTTTCTCTTGCAGAGTTATTGGTGGGTTTGAACTGCCAACCTTTCAGTTAGCAGCCAAGCATTTAATCATTGTGCCTCCAGGGCTCCTTAATAATAATAATAGGCAGTACCATTCAGAAAGTAGTCCAGTGGCAGGTAAAGTAGGAAACTAGCAACTTTTTTAGTGCTCCTCCACCTCAGTTCTCTCTCCCCCCATAGCTATGACTCTGTATTTCATGACCTATTCCATTTCTGTGTTTCTTTCTTTCTTTAATGTTTTGTATCTTACCTGTTTTTCTATTTCCTCTTTTTTCTATTTCTACCTCATATATGCTTTCTCCAAGAGATTTCCCCACTCACTTTCTCTCTTAACTGACCTTATTTAAAAAATAAAAAAAAAAAAACTTGTTGCCTTTGAGTTGATTCTGACTCGTGACAATCCCATGTGTTTCAATTGCTGATTTTTCAAAAGTAAATCACAAGGCCTTTCCTCTGCAGTATCTCTGGATGGATTCAAACTGCCAACCTTTCAGTTAGTAGCCATGCACTTAACTTTTTGCACGACCCAGGGAGCCATTCACTCCTATACAAAAATATAATATTTTATTTGATTTTTTTCAGTGTATTCTAAAACATTCACTACAGATCATTTTACATTCCAGTTAACTTAATCTAGAAGTCAAGAGATTTAAACCTCATTTTTTTTCCCCTATTTCTTTCAATGACATAAAACACCCTCCTGCTAAGCTGGAATTCTGGATATTTTGACCTGAGTCCTGAAGTTGCCACTATCTGATAGTGCAACCTGGATCAAGGCCTTAAACTTCCTGGGCCTCAGTTTTCCTATCTCAGTTTTTCCATCAACAATGTAAGCGTACATATAAATGATTTCTAAGATCACAGTAGCTCTAAGATTGCATCGTTGTTGTTTTTGAGTGCCATCCAATCAATTCCTACTCATAAAACCCATTGCCATCTAGTCAATTCCAATTCATAGAGATCCTATATGCAGAGTAGAGCTGCTCCATAGGGTTTCCAAGGCTGTTATTTTAAGGGAGCAAATTGCCAGGTAGTTTCTTCCATGAAGCCCCAAGTGGGTCAGAATTGTGTCCTCCCAAAAATGTGTTGTAAATCCTAACCTCTATGCCTATGGTTATAATTCTGTCTGGGAATGGGTTGTCTTTGTTATGTTAATGAGGCAGGATTAGTGTACCACATGTCTTGAGTCAATATCTTTTGATATATATATATATATATATATATATAAACCCTGCTATCAAGTGTATTTGGACTCATAGCGACCCTATAAGACAGAGCAGAACTATCCCATAAGGTTTCCAAAGCTGTAAATCTTTATGGAAACAGATTGACAAAATTTTCTCACATGGAGTAGCTGGTGGGTTTGAACAGCTGAATTTTTGACTAGCAACAGAGCTCTTTAACTGTAAAAGAGATTAAACAAGCAAAGTGAACAAGCAGAGATGGGAGAGGATTGATGTAAAGCCACATGGGGATCTCTAAGGAACCAGAAAACGAGTTGAAGAGACAATGACCTTCCCCCAGACCTGACAGAGAGAGAAAGACTTCCCCTAGTCCGATTTCTAGCCTCCTAAACGCTGAGACTACTTTGAGGAGGCAGCTCTTCCCCAGTCATCTTTTGAGTGCCTTCCAAAGTGGGGGGCTCATCTTCCAGCACTATATCAGACAATGTTCCACTGCTATTCATAAGGTTTTCACTGACTAATGCTTTTCAGAAGTAGACTGCTGAGTCCTTCTTCCTAGTCTGTCTCAGTCTTGAAGCTCAGCTGAAACCTGTCCTCCACCGGTGACCCTGCTGGTTTCTGAATACTGGTGGCATAGCTTCCAGCATCACAGCAACACACAAGCCCCCAGAGTATGACAAACAGCCAGAAATTCAGGCTGGTTTTAGAAGAGGACGTGGAAACAGGTGATGTCAGGTGGATCCTGGTTGAAAGCAGAAAATACCAGAAGGAGGTTTACCTGTGTTTTATTGATTATACAAAGGCATTCGACTGTGTGGACCATAAGAAACTATGGATAACACTGAGAAGAATGGGAATTCCAGAACACTTAATTGTGCTCATGAGGAACCTTTACGTAGATCAAGAGGCAGTTGTTCGGACAGAACAAGGGGATACTGATTAGTTTAAAGTCAGGAAAGGTGTGTGTCAGGGTTGTATTCTTTCACCATACCATAATCTGTATGCTGAACAAATAATACGAGAAGCTGGACTATATGAAGAAGAATGGGGCATCAAGATTGGAAGAAGACTCATTAACAACCTGTGTTATGCAGATGACACAACCTTGCTTGCTGAAAGTGAAGAGGACTTGAAGCACTTACTAATGAAGATCAAAGACCACAGCCTTCAGTATGGATTACACCTCAACATAAAGAAAACAAAAATCCTCACAACTGGCCCAATGAGCAACATCATGATAAACAGAGAAAAGATTGAAGTTGTCAAAGATTTCATTTTTCCTGGATCCACAATCAACAGCCATAGAAGCAGCAGTCAAGAAATCAAAAGACATATTGCATTGGCAAAATCTGCTGCAAAGGACCCCTTCAAAGTGTTGAAGAGCAAAGACTTCACCCTGAAGACTAAGGTGCGCCTGACCCAAGCTGTGGTACTTTCAATCACATCATATGCATGTGAAAGCTGGACAATGAATAAGGAAGACCGAAGAAGAGTTGACACCTTTGAATTGTGGTGTTGGCGAAGAATATTGAATATACCATGGACTGCCAAAAGGAAGAGCAGATCTGTCTTGGAAGAAGTACAACCAGAATGCTCCTTAGAGGCAAGGATGGTGAGACTGCATCTTACATACTTTGGACACGTTGTCAGGAGGGATCATTCCCTGGAGAAGGACAACATGCTTGGCAGCGTACAGGGTCAGTGGAAAAGAGGAAGACCCTCAATAAGGTGGACTGACACAGTGGCTGCAACAATGAGCTCAAGCATAACAACCATTGTAAGGATGGCACAGGACCAGGCAGTGTTTCGTTCTGTTGTGCATAGGGTCACTATGATCGGAATTGACTCGATGGCACCTAACAACAACAACAACACTGAGAAAATAAATTTCTGTTTGTTAAAGCCATCCACTTGTGCTATTTCTGCTATGCAGCACTAGATAACTAAGACAGAATAGTGGGGTGCTACTCTAACAAATACCTATAAAGCAGAAGTAGTTTTGGAATTGAGTAATGGGTAGAGGCTGGAAGGGTTTTAAGGTTCCTAACAGTAAAATCCTAGATTGCCTTGAAAAAACTGTTGGTATAATTATGGACGTAAAAAGCAATTCTGGTGAGGGATCAGAAGGAAATTAGGAAAGCTATAGAGAAAGTCTCTATCATCTTAGAGAATACACGCGGTGCCAGCGGCAGAACATTGCTAGAAAATTGGGCATTATCTGTGCTTCTGGTGAGGCTTTAAAAGAAAATGATGAACACTTGATTGGGCAATTGAGGGAGGAGGATGATTTTTATGCAGTGGCAGAGAATTTATGTTAATTAAACTCAAATATTTGGTGAAGGTAGAACTTGTAAGTGATGAACTTGGATATCTGGCTGAGAATATTTCTAAGCAATATCTTACAGGTGTCTTGCAGTTTCTCCTTGGCATATATAGTAAAATATGAGAGGAAAGAGATAAACTTAAAAATGAACTGTGCAAAATGAAAACAGAGCGTAAAGATTTGGAAGATTCTGTTGTACAAATTAAGGACACATGCCCTAGAATATTTGCCAAGGACTTGGTTACAACATCTTTTGTTAAAGAGATTAAACCTGTGACTGATGGATCTAACTAGCTACTACAGCAGAAAATCTATCAGCTTAGACTGCAGGGGACAGAGAAAGAACAAAAGTAGAAAATGCTGTCTGCCTCTTGGAATTCTGCAGGTGGGAAACAGTCCAAAGGAGTTACATCTGTTGTACTCAAAGAAAAGAAAAGAACCATCCTCAGAGCAGCTCAGAGATCAGCAGAACTATTAGAAGGAATGAGGAAAGCAGGTCCTTCTCAACTTTAAATGGTGAGGCCACGGTCTCCTGGATCTCAAAGGGTGGGCCACAACCTCCTAGGTTACAAAGAGTCAGATCTTTGCCAACTTGGTTCTAGAGTGTGAGGCTGCAGTTAAAGTGTGCCAGGCAGATGGGGTTGCTGCTCAAAGCTGAGGGGGACAGAGCTACCATGGCCAAGGGCAGAAGAACGGGGCCTACTGAGGTGAAGGGGGTAGGGATGCCACTCAGATTGGCTGGGAGAATGAGACTCCCCAAAGCCATTATACTTTGGAAGCAGATAACTCTATTCTAGATTTCATAGGTTCACAGATGGAGAGGAATTTTGCCCCAAAGCCAAAGGAGCAAAGCTGCCATCCCAGTGAGCTTGGAAGCAGGACAATCCTCACCAATAATAGTGAGAATTGTTAAAAATGTTCATTGTAATGATGTTCAAAAATGTCAAGCTGAAGCATGTTGGAGCTCGTGCGAAATGAGAGATGTGGTTGAACACTTTAAGCTGATAGGAGATAAGGAATGGTCTTTTATGCTGTGCTAAAAAGGCAAAGATGAACAACAAATTAAAAACTTTTCTTCAGAAACATTCTGATCCGTGATAGCAGATCTATAGATTTGCGAGTAAAAGGCAAAAGGCAAAGCCAGGTAGACCTTATCAACATTAAGTGAGTATTATTAATGTCAGTCAAATTGGAATAGACAGTGTGACTTTGGTAAAACATTTATCCAATCTGGATCTCAGTTCCCTCATTTGTAAAATGAGGAGTTTAGCACTAGATGGCTTAATGACCTCTCAAGAACTATAATTTTAGAATAATACGTGTGTGGTGATAATATAGTGGTGAAGAATTATTCTATATTATATGCTTATATTAATCTAAAAAGACCTGGTGGCACAGTGGTTAAAGCACTTGGCTGCTAACAGAAAGGTCGGCCATTGGAACCCACTTGCCACTCCACGGGAGACAGATGTAGCAGTCTGCTTCCACAAAGATCACAGCCTTGGAAACCCTACAGGGGCAGTTCTACTCTGTCTTATAGGGTCACTATGAGTCAGCATCAACTCGATGAAGTGAGTTTGGTTTGGGTTTGGCTATACTAATCTAAGCTTCTTTCTCTCTCAAACACAGCCTCTCCCCCCCACCCCCCTGCCCCACATCCCTGTGTTATTTGTCTCTCACCCTCTCTGCCTTTAAAGGCACAGATTGTAAAATCAGCTTGCTGTAGTTTGACTGATGAGGGCTGGTGAACCATGATATGCACTCCTTGTGAAATATTCTCAAAAACATTTGTTAATAGAATTCTCAAATGTCCTTTTGATGTCAAGATAATAAACTAAATAACATTGAAAGTGAGAGACAATTATGTAGCACATAAAGGATCTGAAAGATATTTTTGTGAAGTTTCTAGGACCTCATTACCTGTGATGAGGGAGAATTTTCCCACAAATTCATATTGAGTTTCATCATACCAATGATATATGTCAGATGTTGCTTAAAATTATAAGAAGACATGCATACCCAAGTTACTCTATGGTCTATTGGAAAGAACTTTACTTCTAAGACTTTGTAAAATACTTATCATTAAAGTATAGTGCTTATAGCACAATAGCAAAAGGAAAGCAAAATAAACAAAATGAGTTTGTGTGATGAAGATAGGTGTGGGGTCAAAACCTAGAAGGAGCAGCAGAAACCTTAAATTCCTGCATAGCTGTCAAGACAGAATTTCAGACACTCATTGTCTAACAAAAGCCGCGTGAGACTAAGTCTCCTAAGGTTTCTGTATGTGTGAAAGAATCCTCAGCTTGCTAAAATAGGCAAGCAGATTGTAATAGGAGACATAATGTTCTAACAATGCTGTCAGGTAGAAGGAGCAAAATCAGGTATATATTATATACTTATATCACAAATAAGGAATCAGGAAACCCAAATAAAATTGTAATTTCTCAGGAAGTCAATATTAATGAATATGACGTTGGCAAAATGCAAATTAAAGAATCATAGAGGAGATGATTTTACTTTAAAATATTTTAGGAAGAAGAGTTATTGGGAAGCTATCTAAGTCCCCAAATTGTAAGGCTGCAGACATGCTCTTCCAAGTTTTCCAGCTGAAAATTTTTATGATTGTATCATGAGATTAATACATCTTTGTTGCCATTTTCTAAAACCAGCTTGGGGAATGTGGATTTCTTATGTACATCCCTGAAAGTGAAACTGAAATACTGTTTTAAGGAATTAGCAGAGGAGTTTCAATTAAGCTCAGGATGAGCAATGGTGACAACTGTGGCCTTGAGGAAAGTTTTGAAATTCTACAAACTCCAATCTACAAAATCCAATATATTCTCTTGTTAACCCCTATTCACTACACTCAATGGCAGCATGAACTTGCGTATTCATATCAGAGTAAATTGTTTAACCTATGAGAAGTGGAAAGAACCTGCATATGAACTTAAAAGAGACTACGCAAAGATATAAAAAGAGAGTAAAGAGAAAATGTAGAAAGAAACAGAATTTTGTCTAGTATTGATAGCAGTAATCACAGCAACCAACATGAAGGAGATCATGCATTCTAGGGAGAGGGTAAAAATATTGGAGCTAGTGCAAACAGTTAGCAAAGGAGAAATATTCCAAAGATAATGGAGCCTAGTGACAAGACAAGCTAGTGAAAGAGTCAACTACTTCATGAAGAAACTGAAGTAGTGGAAGCAAGCAAGAGAGGCAGAAAAGTTGCATGTCCCAGCAGCAGAAAAAGACCCCTGATGCTGAGCAGACTTACTTTTCAAATCTCTTATGAATTTATTTCTCAATATCCTTAAAAATAACTAAATCCACTGTCATTGAGTCGATTCCTACTCATAGCAACCCTATAGGATAGAATAGAACTGCCTGATAGAGTTTCCAAGGAGCGCCTGGCAGATTTGAACTGCTGATCTCTTGGTTAGCAGCCGTAGCACTTAACCACTACACCACCAGGGTTTCCTCAATATTCTTAGAGAAATTAATTGTTAAACTAAGTTTGGAGGTATAGGCATTGGTAAGCGGGCCTAGATGATTTCAAGTAGTCTGAAGTGGGTAGTGGAGATCATTCTCCAAGCATCATTTTCCTCATAATGGCAACTAAATGATGAAACAGTGTTTATTTACATCTATGGGTTCTTTTCTTCATAAGGGCTTTGCTGTTCCTGTGTGCCATTGAGTCGATTCTGATTCATAGTGACCCCATGTGACAGAGGCGAACAGCCATATAGGGTTTTCTTGGCTGCAATCTTATGGAAGTAAATTGCCAGGTCTTTTTCCCACTAAGATTTTGAGTGGGTTTCAACTGTCAACCTTTCTGTTAGCAGCCGAGTGCTTAAATATTGTGCCTCCAGGGCTCTTTTCAAGAGCATAGGGATCTAAACTAATAGAAGATGGAAATATAAGGCCTACAAAATGTTTTAGAGGAAAATATTAAACATACTACAAATATATTAACAACTGAGAAAGGGTTTGAGTCTCATTAACCCTGCATGTAAATTGTATTCTGCATAGATATTGCATTCAGCAGGCAATACATTTTAGATTATTACATAAAAAGTATTGAGTGAATTCCAGTCTAGATAAGATGGAGTAGACTCATCTCTCCCTGTTCCTCTCTGCTAAGCACAGCTATAAACCATGGAAGTAACAAAAGAGAATTTGATATGTGGAAAGAGGGAAGAAAACTGGTTTGAGATGCTAGGACTGTAGGAACAACATAGTGGAAAAGCATCAAATGACCTCCTGCCCAATAGAAAAAGGTGGCCCAGGCCTGATGTTTCCCAAACCCCAACCTAGAAACAGAAGGTAATTTGGGCAGACTCATACTTCCCCTACATCCGGAAGTCTTACTGAAAACAGGTAAACCATACTGAAATGGGAAAATACTGCTTGAACATTGAGATGGTAGAATAGTTAATGCTTATGGGAACTGATGAAACCTCTGTGAGCTATAGCATGTCTTGCAATTCTTCTCTCTCTGACTGGTCTCTCGTGACATTGTAAGGGTTTAAGATTAACCTACCTTTTCTCTCTAAAGTGATAGGATCTGGGAACCGAGGAGTCAAGAGATGGTGATATCAGAAGACCAAACTTCAATGATGCCAGAAGGGACCCTAAGAATATCTTGAAAAGGTCCTCACTTCTGGCAGACAGTTTGGAAGACCACCTCAAACGGGAATTAAAAATCCTCCAGACTCCTCGGACTTAGTCTTTCTTTCCCTATAAAACCCTCCAGCTGGCCTTTTGGGGCAGACAGAATTTGGGGGAAACCTATGCCCTCTGTCTCTTGCATACCAGTATTCAATTAAGGCCCTTTTGCTACTTACCTCCCTCCTGTCTCAATATTGGCTTTGTGGCAGGTGGCTCGAATCCACAATTTGAGGTAACAATAGTACCACAAAGGAAGATCATTGGGAGCCCCATTTACAGGGAAAACACACTCCTTCCTGCTGACACTGAGACTCTCATCCTCTTCTTTGAGGAACCATATGACTGGGAGGGTGGGCAAAAGGGACCCCTTCACAACAATCATCCAACCTGGGGTGTGTTCTCCTGCCCCAGTGGACCACTGCGCCCATGGCACTGGCAAGGGTGATACCACCAAAACAAGAACTCAATGTAATTAAGTCTTTTCATTCTCGTGTCAGAGACTATCTTTCTCCACCTAGAGGATCCAGGCTGCCTGTTCTGAAGCTTTTTCTCTCCCCCTCAAGTCACATCAGCAGGAGCCAGTGGAGGTATGGCCAAGAAGAGTTATTCATTACAGGATAGTGACAAAAGACTATCCGATAGTGACAAAAGACTATCCAGCTCCAGTGGGAACAGATGAACCAAGCAGACCAAAATAATACCAGAAAGCCTCTGAAAAAATAAATTGTTTTGAAACCAGTCACAAAAGCAGGCCAGAGTTTGAGTGTTAAACCTAAACAGAATCACCACCTGCTGAAATAAAAGATTAAAAAGGGCCCAGAGTCCTAATATTAATAGTCAAAATGTCCACAGTATAGCCAAAAACCACTTATCACATCAAGAACCAGAAAAATTACAACTTCAATGAGAAAAGACAAAGCCAATGCCTAAAATGAATCAGAGGTAGATTTTAAAGTAGCAGTCATAAAAATGCTTTAACACTTGATTCCAAATTCTCTTGAAACAAACAAAAATTAGAAACTCTCAGCAAAGAAATAGAACTTACAAAAAAGTATCAAATGGAAATTATGACTCTTAAAAAATACAAATATCAGGTTTAAAAAAAAAAAAACTATTGGATGGGCTGAACAGCAGAGTACAGACAGCAGATCATAAAATCAGTGAACTTGAGGATAGAGCAATAGAGTTTGCCCAACCTGAACAACAGAGAGACAATAGACTAAAAAAAACAAAAAGATCAGTGCTTCAGGGATTTCTGAATAATAACAAAATTCTTAACATTCATATCATCAGATTCCCAGAAGGAAAGGATAAAGAGATTGGAGCTGAAAACTATTTTTTAAAAATGCTTTAAAAATCCTGAAATTTGGCAAAAGGCATTGTGCCCCTAACACTCCTCAGCATGTTTTCTCCTTTTTCAAAATGGGTGACTGAGAGCTTGACATAATTAACACCATGATGAACCTATAAGTTTTTTTCCTTCCTCTGCCTGCCTCCACCTTTGAATACCTTTGTTAATGACTTTGTTTTGACCTAATGTTAATGACTTTGTTCTTTTTTTTTTCATCTGATGCAAATAACTTTGTTTTGTTCTGTCCAACTACCTATGACTTCCAACCCCCACAGGAAAATCAGAGCCTGGGTGTCTGATATGTGTGTCTTTAGTCGGATAGTCTTTTGTCACTATCCTGTAATGAATAACTCTTCTTGGCCATACCTCCAGCCAAGTGACTACAAAGACACTTCTAACCCTTGTAAAATCCTATATAAACTCTAATGTAAAATTGCTCTTTGGGACTCCATAGACACACCCTGTGTTGCTGCTGTGTTCCCAGTGATGTATACATCTCCTTAATAAACTTTCTCACCTTTCTGACTTGGAATATGTGTCATTGGCTTGACTGCTCCAGGGCAGGGACCCTAACTGGGTAACAGCATAAACAGAGAGATTCAACAAGCTGAGTGAACACCAAATGGAATTCACCCAATAAAATCTATGGTATGATCCATCACAATTAAACTTCTGAAAATTACAGTAAAAGAAAATACCCTGAAAGTATGTGTGGGGGCAGGGAGCGAAGATCCATTACCTATAGGGGAAGATCAATTTGAATGACAAATTCCTCATCTGACTATCAATGAAAATATCAAAACATGAAGTTCAGGAGGGAGTGGCAAAGCATTTTTCAGTGCTGCAAAAACAAACAACAACAAAAAAACTGTCAACAGAGTTCTTTATCCTATGAAACACTTCTTCAGGAATAAAAAGAAGAAAAAAAGGAAATAGGTGCTCTTAAACGAAGAAAAAAAAATAAAAACTCATTACTAGCAGACTTACACTTACAGAATGGCTAAAGGGTTTTTTTTTCAAACAGAAAGAACATTATAAAAGAAGGAATCTTAGGGAAGAAGGAAAAAAAAAAAACAACTCAGAGAAAGGAAGTATGGGTACATATTATAACATGTCCTTGTGATTATTATAAATCATGTTTGATGATTAAAACAAAAACTGTAAAACCATTGTATACTCGAGGCAATGATACTGAAAAGTGAAGAAGGGAAAGAGACCTAAATGGAAGCAAGGTGTGCACACTTCACTGGAAGCAGGGAAATGCTGACAACGGTAGACTGTGATCTGAGCCACAGGTCTAATATTCTAATATCCAGAGCGACCACTAAGAAATCTTTACAGTAAGTGAGGTCAGCCAGGTGCAAGACAGAATATAAACACACAAAAACCAATCACACTTTTATGTAATAGCAATAATCATGTAGCTAGCCATATTATAAACATAATACCATTTGCAATTGTTCCAAAGAAAATAAAATATGTTAAGTATGTACTTAAAAACACATATACAAAATGTTTTTGCTCTACACAGCTAAATGCAGATGAAAGAAATCAAAGGGCTAAATAATTCAGTCTGTAATTCTTTGTCATGGAGGACAGTTTTGGGCATTGAAGGATGTTTAGCAGCATTCCTGACCTCAATCCAATAGATGCCACCTAGTACTCCTCCCCCTAGTTGTTATTACTACCTAATGTCTCCATGGGAGGGGGGGCAAAATACTCCCCCATACTGAGGACCATTAGTTTACAGGTTAAAAATTCTTCTTCTCTGCCTCTTTTTCTCAATCTCTCCCATTTGTCTGCATAATTTTTTCCTTTCTCTCAATTGCCATTTAAAAGTCTTCCTTTCTTTAATGTCCTTCTGAAAGTCCACCTTCTCCAAGTAGATATTAAGACGTATCTTGTTTTCTTACTTTTCTTTAAACTCCAATTCGTAATCCATTTCCTAATTTTCCAAGTGTTTTTCTTGCTCTATTTATTATGATACTCAAAAGCATCTTATGATATTTGAAGAACAGAGATATAGATCTTTTACAAATAAAGAAACCTATTTCCAGACAGGGCTAAGGAACCACTCCTGGAATGCACAAACCACAAATGACAAACCATGCCTGGCACCAAAGCATTACCCACAATATCAAAATGCCTTGCTAACTCCATGTGGGTTTCTTTATTTTTCTATTATATTACTTAAGGAAAAAAAAAAGTACCATTGAGTCAACCCCATTTTATCCCGTGTGTGTCAGAGTAGAACTGTGTTCCACAGGGTTTTCGGTGGATGATTTTTCAGTAGATCTCTAGTCCTTTCTTCTGAAGCTCCTCTGGGTAGACTAGAACCTCCAAGCTTTCCATTAGCATCTGAGCACATTAATTCTTTGCATTACCCAGGGACTCTAGTATATTCCTTATCTCAGTCTTAATTCCATTCCAAACATTTTATGTTTATGTTATTTTATTTCATTTCTATTGCAGAGACAGTCGAGTCTGAATTCCCTCAGCACCTTTTGCTTCTTCTACAAACTTTTTTCACGTACCATTAATACACGTTTATAGTTATTGATTATTTTGGAACAAACACTGTAATAGGAAATTTAAAGTTCTTACAACAAAACCCCCATAATTTAGCAGCTGCTGTAGTATTAGTCTTCTTTTAGAGATGAAGAAACTGAGCTTCTGAGTCAAGTGAATTGCCTAAAGCACGGCGGCAAATCATTGACAAGGTTTGGATCCTGGCTTAGGCAGAATGAATTCTGAAGTACCACCATTAAAGAAACATATATATATATATATATACCCCAACAACTATGTGCTTCATTCATTTAATTCCAAAAACATCCACCTGGAGTATGATTGTATAAAGCTGACGAAGGCCCAGGTGACATGCCCACCAATCAGTGTGGCCCTTCAGGATGTGGCAGACTTAGCCATTCATGCTGAACTGTCAGGTCCTATTAGGAGCCCTCATCTCCTCACGCTGATCAGCCTGCAGCTCTTGCAGAGCACTTTTAATCCCCCTTTCCTGCAACGATGTAATCCTCCTTAACCCTTAAAATTAAATAATAAAACAAACAATGCATTCTCAGGAAAATATATGAGAATATTAATTGTATCCATTATAATTCTCTTGGTGTATGTCACTACATTTCCTTGTCCTGTTATGGGATGAGACCTCCTTGTAATTGGAGGTATTTGTATTTCAGGAGTCCTTCCAGAGTTCCCTCAAACCCTACAAGAGGGTCACTTATCGTAACTCTAATGGGAACACATGCCCCACCTAAGTCCCTGGGATCTGCTGTATATAGATTCTACATTTTACCACAAGATGCAATTATTAATTTAGCAAAGCCAAGATGTTTCTCCTGACCTCAAGATTAAAATGTATTGTCTGACACAGCATGAGGACAAGACAGCATATTAGACATAAGAGTTTTCTTGTAAGAGTAGTTTCTCAACATTGCCATATTTACAGATGTTAGTTTTACAAGGTTTAATTAAATCAATACATTCAAACCAAAAAAAACCCAAACCTGTTGCCATCGAGTCGATTCTGACTCATAGCGATCCTATAGGACAGAGTAGAACTGCCCCATACGGTTTCCAAGGAGTGCCCGGTGGATTCGAACTCCGACCTTTTGGTTAGCAGCCATAGCTCTTAACCACTATGCTAGCAGGGTTTCCCAATACATTCAAGACCTTTATAAATACAATTTACAAACAAAAAACATTCTTAAAAACTTTTATTTTTATCCTAGAATTATCAGGTCCTAACTTTTTAATACTTCAAGTTTACTTTCTGTGCCTCAGTTTCCTTTTGTGACTAACAGGCGTTTGAGTCCATTTTGTGTGTGCCACAGGAATATATTGGCGCTCAAATGTGGTAGAGAAGAGCCTATACTTTCACTTCTAAAAATGCCCATTGTGCAGTGATGCATCTAGCTGGCTGAGCTAAGCTAAGACCTCTTGCCACATCCCTTCACTTGGACAATCTCTGGAAGGATCTGTAATATTTCTTCTTTCCTGGCACTCTACTAAAGGGTCTCTGACTTTCTTCATAGAGGAAAGGGCTACAGGAGGAGAGATAATGAGCTCACTCCCCAAGATTCTGGGTTACCCAGTTTTTCCTCCTTTCTCTCTTCCAAATCCCTCAAAGCTGCCCCAGGCCTGCCAAGCTTCTTACTCTTTCCAGTAGAGTGTGCTGGTCTCTGTCAGCGCACAGGTGGCAGTAGAGGACTAAGCTGAAATTAGCAGTCTTTCCTGTTGCATGTCACAAGCTTGGTGCTGCAGCTGTCAGAGCCTCAGGGGGCCACTGCAGTGAAGAGGGGCCCCAAAGGCCTCTGCTCTGGTCGGTAGAGCCATTCTAACTAATGATGTGACCATTATGATCAGGCCATGCGGCCTGGGCTAGTTCCAAAAGCAAGTACTTAGTTTGGGGTGCAGTCAGATGCAGTGTTACAGGCTGAGCCAATTATGCTTTTTTTTGCTTCAGGAAGAATTTATTTTCTACACGATTTCTTTCCCGCTCTCTCTACTGCTTTTACTTATCTCTGTAAGTCACATCATATTCTTTTTAGCTAATTTGCCTAATCAAGATCAAAAAGGAGAGAAGGTAGGAAGAGAGGAAGGGAGGGGCTATCCATTCATTCATACCTCTATTCAAAAACATATATTAAATAAATTATTCAAGTTAAAAGGGTAATTTTTATAAAATACTAATAGCAAGGAAACCCTGGTGACGTAGTGATTAAGTGCTAAGGCTGCTAACCAAACGGTCAGCAGTTCAAATCCAGCAGGTGCTCTCTGGAAACTCTATGGGGCAGTTCTACTCTGTCCTACAGGGTTGCATGAGTCGGCATTGACTCAACGGCACTGGATGTGGTTTTATTTTTGGTACTAATAGCAAAGTCAAACACAGGTTACAAAACTCAAATGTCTTGTCAAAAGTGGGTTGCACATCAAATTCAAAATAGTGTGTGCATCTGGCCCCGGTGTTTCCCACAAATGCTGCATGCTCTAGCCTGTAACCGTACAGCTTTGTCCAGGCATTTCTTCCCTGTTCTTATCATGCCCTTCTCTGCCTCTGTTACCAGTTCTTGTCTTCGGTGTAGGAAAGAATTCAAACACTGAGACAAAAAGTGCCAAGCAACCAATGAGTTTTATTAGTTAGCAAAGGGTTAATAGTGAAAGTACACTTGACTAGGGAGCATCAAGCTGGCTACTCAAATACAGAGACAGCCTGAGAGCCCCGATAGTCATTTTCTTAGGGTTTTATATCCTTTTTCTCTTATCTCTCCCTGTTAACATTTGACAGCCAAGTCAGAGACCACAATAGAGACTCTTTCCTTGGTTTATCATTTAATTACCAAGTTTAGGGACCCTATCAAGTTTTTTTTTTTATCAAGTTAGGGACCCCTATAGGGACCATTTCTTTGGCTTAACCTTTAACTATGGAGGGGCCATCTTATTGAGGAATGTCACCACACCCTGTCTCTTCCTCCTCCTGAGTGCAAGCCCTCCTTCTCCCCCTTACATCTTTCCCCCCTCAAGTGCCATTCTCCCAAATCTTTGGGGTTGTTGAAGGGGGGTGGTCTGTCTTCTGTAGCTACTTCTTGCTGTTGTTGAGGCATAGAGCTGGCTCTAGGAGAGGCACTTGTACCCTAATGAGGGGTTTAGCTTGACTTTGGGAGCCAAGGATGGAAGCTTTGGGCAGCTTGATCTAAAGAGTTTTCAAGATTTGTATTATTTGACGATGTCTGAATTTCAACCATTTGTAATTGAAACTTCTGTAACCTGGAGGATACAAAATGAGTTAGTATTTTAAAGAGGCAGGGCCCAAAGAGTAAAAGAAGATTCAAAGACATTAAAGGGCCAAGGAATGGTGTTTTCTTGGGACCCTTGGTTGATAGTGGCCAGTTTACTGAAATGGGTAGGCTTTATTCTGTAGACTTTTATTCCCTCAACCAGGCACACTAACATGTGGTCTCTTGTCCACCTGCCTCTTTGGGTACTATAATCCCATCCCAGGTCTCTCCCATGGGGCAGGCCTGTTGGTTTTATATATATAGCCCATCTGCAAATCATCTAGCTGTCTCAGAGAGATTTAATCTTTCTCCCTGGGTGAACGTTTGGCTACAGATTTCTTTCCAACCTAAATCAAAGGTGAGTGTTAAGTTCTTAAATTTTTCTATAGAGTTGTTAGGGTCATTGGAGAAACTTGTTAGCTCTGTTTTTGGCTTTCTTAAGTCTTGCATTGAAAAGGGAACCTGTACCGTGACTGGTCTATTAGGGCCAGCCACTTCTTAAAGGGGATGCAGGTAGGGTGGTGAAGGTGCTGTGGGCAAGGACTTGAAGTAGGGAGGAGTAGGAGGACCAAACATTTCTTTGGTATTTAAGGGTGTGGTTGTAGTGTTGGTGTTGTTTTGTGGGTTAGTAGGGTTTGGGTCTAAGGTGTCCATTGTTTGATTCCGGCCAGATTTCTCTATGTCTCAATTTATATTGAGGCCACACAGTGTTATAAAAGAAGACTAATCTCTTTTTCTTCAGGGTTTGAGGTTAAACCTGTCTCAATTTTTTTTTTTTTTTTTTTTTGGAGGATACAACCCAGAGGCAAGGCCAGTGGTACCGAGTTTTGGTTTCCAATCCGGAAAGGAACAGAGTGAGTAATAGGGGATAGGATGTCTCCTTACCCCCATGTTAAATCACTGCCCGGAGAAGGCATCCCTTCTCAGGTCTGGGCTTCCAGAATTAATTAGTCTTACTGTGTAGCCCACACCAGAAGTTTCTTGCCTAGAAACTTCCTATTGCCTCTGTCCTAGGGGTCCTTGTTTACGCTGGGTTTCCAGAATTAACTAGTCTTACTGTGTAGCCCGTCCTGAAGTTCTTGTCTAGAAACCTCTTACTGTGTTGGGCTTCCAGAATTAACTAGTCTTACTGTGTAGCCCGTCCTGAAGTTTCTTGTCTAGAAACTTCCTACTGAACCTGCCAGCCATTTTAGGGTGGGAGTTCTTTTGTGCCTCTGTCTGGGAAGTCTTCATTTCGTTGGCAAACTTTACTGTCCATTGAAGCTGACACTTTGATTGCCTCGCCACCTGACACACCACACAATCTTGTGGGTCCCTTGGAATTGGGAATCGGAGATGATTTAGCATTTGTGGGAGCCCCTCTTCTGTCTATGCCCAAGGCGGGGGGTAATCTTATTATTTTCTGGGCCTCTCCCTTACTTTTCTCTGTAGAACCAGGAAACCTGTTCTTCATGTTCACCCCTGTCTGTATACTTTATGAATTGTTTCTGTACACTGAAAGAGGGAATCAGGGTCCGGAGGGCTTTCATAAAGTAGACTCCTGCAGCCCACTTCTTTGTATACTCTCAGATATTCAGATTCTTTGTAAGAGAGGTGACAGATATAACTTTAGTTAGTCTAATGAATAACCTTAAGATTCTTGATTCAATGAGGGCAGCCAGTGTGTCCCTATTCATTGTTTTATAACGTGAAAGCAGGAGGAGCTGATCAAGAAAAGGCCGCCTGTGTTTAGCTTCACAATGGTGCTATAAACAGGAAAGGCAGAGAGGTCCTTCGCCAGAACAATTGTCCCTTAGCCTATCACAAATACAGCACTGATCCCTTTTGCAAAGCACACATGGAGGATATAGATGTAAGGAGTTTAGCCAGAAGTTGGATGGGGCTGAGAGGTGCAAAAAGTAGATGGGTGACTGGTCTCTTAAAGAGAATCGCTGACTTGGCATGACTATTGCTGAGGTTAACAGGGTTCAGATGTTCTGGGCCGAAAATGTGCTGCTTTGTGAGTGGAACTCCTAGAGGGTGGGACCCCTCTAGTTGGCCAGTGCTTCTCTTATGTGTCTTGGTTTCTCTTCCGGTTGTCTAAGACAGTCAGGAGGGCCCGGAGCACTGGGGACCAACCTTTATGCGAGCGTCCCCAGATGAACCTTGTTGTTAATTAAGTGAAGTTGGAAGTCCCTGTGAGGCCCCTACATGTCCCGCGTTTGACTCAGACACTTCCACAAAGTGGAGGGAGGAAGTGCCTCTTTTCTTTGGAGTCCGGAAGAGTCAGGCACTTATTATTACCTTATTCTTGTTACTAGTCAGACCAAGTACAGACAAATGTCTTTCTAGCACATCTCAGACCTCTCTCTCAAGAAGAAAAAAAATCACACACGTAGAGGTAGGGATACCTCCGCTCTAGGCTGCAAAGAAAGAGAGCCTGCACTCTGAGGTGGACTCACCACTTTCTGGACGAAGGAGGAAGAAGTTTTTGATCTGAGTCATGGCATCTAATATGTTACTGGAGAGAATAGCCTTGGTTCTTCTGTCTGGTGTAGGAAAGAATTCAAACACTGAGACAAAAAGTGCCAAGCAACCAATGAGTTTTATTAGTTAGCAAAAGGGTTAATAGTGAAAGTACACTTGACTAGGGAGCATCATTCAGGTTACTCAGATATAGAGAGAGTCTGAGGGCCCCGATAGTCATTTTCTTAGGGTTTTATACCCTTTTTCTCTTATCTCTCCCTGTTAACATTTAACAGCCAAGCCAGGGACCCCTATAGAGGTTATTTCCTTGGCTTATTGTTTAATCACCAAGTTTAGGGACCCTATCAGGTTAGGGACCCTTTAGGGACCATTTCCTCAGCTTAACGTTTAAATACATAGGGATCATCTTATTGAGGAATGTCACCACCCCGTCTCTTCCTCTTCCTGTGAGTAACCTCTCCCCCTCCCCCTTATATCTTTCCTATAGGGACAATTTCTTTGGCTTAACTTTTAACTACGTAGGGACCATCTTATTGATAAATGTCACAGCCCCCTGTCTCTTCCTTCTCCTGAGTGCAAGCTTTCCCCCTCCCCCTTACATCTCCAGCATCTGGCTTTCAGTTCGCCCTGAGAAGTCAGCTATAAAGTCATCTCTTCTGTGATTTTTTTTTCTAGTAAAGTTATTTCCTTTTTTAAATCTTCATTAGATGTTTTCTCATTCAATTAATGATTATATGGCTGGGGTAGATTGAATTCTTGGTGCAAGTCATTGCTCCATTGTAATCATGCCATTCATTCACAGCTTTGCCATAGTAAAACCAAAACCAAACCTGTTGCCTCCAGTCAGTCAGTTTTGACTCATATCAACCCTGTAAGACAGAGTAGAACTGGCCCTTAGGGTATCCAAGGAGTATCTGGTGGATTTGAACTGCTTACCTTTTGGTTAGTGGCCAAACTCTCAACCACTGTGCCACCAGACCTCCAGTAAAGTCCAGGGACAGCAATATACACACCACTACAAGGAAACCCTTGTAGTGGAGTGTATATCCCACCAAAAGGTCAGCAGTTTGAATCCACCAGCCACTCCTTAGAAACCCTATGGTGCCATTCTACTGTGTCCTAGAGGGTCTCTTGAGTTAGAATTTACTCGATGACAACAGGTTTATGGTTAATTTACTAGGTCATGTGGCTTTTTTGTCCAGTAAATGTTAGCAAGACTTAGCAGAAGCAGATCTTGAAATGTGCTTTGTGGTTGAGTTTGCCATTTTGTCTTTCTGTCATTACCACAGTCAGCACACTGACTTGTCTCTGGCCCTTCAGCATTAAACTTGGTACAAGACATGTGGGACAGACCCAACCCTGGCCTGCAGGCTGAAGCCAATCTCTGCTGAGCCCAGCCAAGCTCAGCTCAACCCCCAAATAACACACACAATGAGGAGTGATAAAAATAAATATTTGTTGGGAGAACTATTTGATATTTGAAGTTGTTATAATAAAACATTTCCCATTTCAACATTTCTTACACGTACAATTCAGTGACATTAATTATGCTTATCATGTTGAGGTTGTTTCTTAAGCAGCATTATTGTGCCACCACCTACCTAATGGAATGTCCTTTAATAAAAAATAATGTGAAGGGACAAGAGACGGTTCCCAGTAACATTTTATAATAGGACTGAGAGATGACTACCTATATGATGAAAGGAAAAGGAAGTTTTGTTGGCTTCATAAAAAGCATTTGGAGTTGAGATTTTAAGGACAGGCAGAATTTCAGCATCCTAAAATAAAGGAAATATGAATGAAAAAAATGAAAGGGTTTAAAGTCAAATACTTGAAAAAAAATCAAGGATAGGAATGAAAAGAATTCCACTTACAGGAGCAAGTAGAATAAATAAAAGGAACAAAGGTGGAAAAATTCATTGAGAATCACAGAATCTTTAATTCCAAACCAAGGAATTTAATTTCCATCTTTAGACAACGGGGAACCATTTCAGGTTTACGAGAAGGTGAGTGGACTCATCTATCATGTATTGAGAGAAAAGAGTTTTAGGCATGACTCATTACATTAGTCTAAAATGTGTGGAAAATAAAATGGAAATGAAAATCCAAAGAGATAAAGATATAAAAGTGTCCTAACTGTTAAAGGAGAGCTCACTCACATATATTTTAAATGAATGATTGTGGATAACAAATCATTATGGTATTTAGAGCACATTGAATGCATTCCGTTTTATTTTAAAATGTCACTTTTACAGTGTGGTGGATGTGACATCCTTGGAACTATTTAAAGTGAAGTTGAAACATTTCAGGTGTGAACTTTAAATATGTAATGGAGTACAGCATTTGCCAAAAATGTGGGGAGTAGTAGAACAAAAATATTGGAAAACCACCAAATATCCTATTTGAAGGAAACAGTGATTTTCAAGGAAGAGGTAATCCAGCCCTATCTTGCCACATCTGTTACACTGGAAGAAATGGAGAAGTAGGGAGAGGGAGCTCCTGTCAGACACCTTGGGTAATCCCTTTGGTTCTTCCTCTGTGACCTCCACTGTAGAGTGGAATCTTTTGTGTGCCATTGGCTCCTACTCTTAGAAGTTCTCTTCCTTGATTAGAGATTACCGAGCTTTGTTTAGAGCATAATTTCTCAATGCAAATTCTGTGGAGCGCTATTTCCACTATAGACTAACACAATGGAAAAATTTCCTTGTGTATAAATCTGGGAAATGGTACATGAACAATTTATTCCACCTTAGCGATTTACAATGTGCATTTTTAAAGTTGTAGAATTCCTACTGTTAACAATAATATGAATTTTTTTTTTTTTAACAGTGTTTGGTAAGTTTATTTGCTCATGGAAACTCTCCCCATTTGTTTTTCTGTGGAGGTGGTTTTCTCTGGGACACAATTGAGGGAAACATCTGAGAGCTGCTTGAGATCAAAGACAATTACTCAATGTGTTTATTTATATATGGGTGAAGATTACTTTGAGGCATTTAGGAGAAAAATAATTTTTTTCTAATTCTTACCATCTTTAAAACTCATTGTTGTTCTAGAAATATTGGTTGCTCTTATCTTGGAATTTTGAATGCCTGATTAAGGACAGGTTTTATGAAGTAGGCAGTGACAAGCAGAAGTCACGTGATCCAGAGCTCAGCATTAATTTAATGAGTAAAAGGAATGCAGAGGAGACATGACTGAGGCAGGAAGACAAGAAGAAAATTACTGCAATAAACTAGATGAGAGAATGAATTAAGATAAAATGGTTTTGGGAAGTGCAAGGAAAAAAATAGCAATGCTATTTGTGTCACTAATATCCAAATGTGTTATTATTTTCTTTTTTTCAGCTAGCTTAAGAGACAAGATAATTCCATTCCTCCTTAGCTCAAGGGTACAGTTGTTTGTTATATAAATGTATTCTGATAAATATCCTTAATATGTAATTTCAGAGCAATTTTTATAATGAAGGAGATATAAATCATATGTATGTGATTAACCTTGGAAACAGTATGCTGAATAAAGTAAGTCACTCACAAAAAGACAACTACTGTATGATCTCACTTCTATAAAACAGCTAGAATAAGCACATGTACAGTGATCAAAGCTTAATAGTGGTTACCAGGGGAAGGAGGGAGAGACGAAGGCGGAATCATTGTTTAGGAAGCACTTAGTTTCTGTTTATGGTGATGGAAAATTTGTCAACTAATATTGGCGATGTTTACACAACATGATTGATTTACTGGTGCCACTGAATTGCATACATGAAAATATTGAATTGGTCAGTATTGAGCTACCTATATTTTTACAACAAAAAAAAAAACCTATCAAACATAATACCTCAAATTATTTTTAATATTTACTCTTAAAATACATATACAGAGCACTGCATATGGGAAAAAGCAACAACAGAAAAATAATGGAAAAAAACTAATCAAGAATAAAGAAAGAAAATCCAGGCAAGGAAAGTACTTTTTTTTTTTTCTACTTATTACCCTTAGAAAGATTCAATTGCATATTAAATATATTAAAATAAAATTTAAAAAAGAAAAAAATGATATGCTATGATAAGGCTACAATCAGAGAATTAGAAAAAAATGTTGAAAATTAAAAATATGATTACTTGTATTTAAATGATTGCTGAGAAATAATTCATAAACAAGCTTTCATCTTCTTTGGGACTTTATTCTACTGGTCACCAGACCTCTCTCCATTCCCCACTTTCCCACACTTTTACCCTCCCACACTCCCATCTTCACCCTTGATTAGTAGTATCTCCTTCCCTTATTCAACAAGCAAGATCAGATTTCCATTCTGATTTTTAAAATAACTATTTGTTACCTGTTTCTTGCCCCTGCAGCTATCTTAATGATGACATAAAACTCAGTAAACACAAAAACTCTCTCTTTTCTTTCTTTGGCATTTAGTGCTATTTGAATTTCATTCTTGGTATTCTAACCTCCTATCCTTCATAAAGAGGCTGTTATGGATTGAATTGTGTCCCCCCAAAATGTGTGCCAAATTGGCTAGGCCATGATTACCAGTATTGTGTCCACCATTTTGTCATCTGATGTAATTTTCCTGTGTGTTGGAAATCCTACCTTTATTATGTTAATGAAGCAGGATTAGAAGCAGTCATGTTAATGAGGCAGGACTCAATCTACAAGATTAGATTGTATCTTGAATCAATCTCTTTTGAAATATAAAAGAGAGAATCACACAGAGAGACAGGAGGACCTCCTACTACAAAGAAGTAGTGCTAGGAGCAGAATTTGTCCTTTGGACTCAGAGTTCCTGTCCTGAGAAGCTCTTAGACCAGGGGAAGACTGATGACATGAACTTTCCTCCAAGCTGACAGAGAGAGAAATCTTTCCCCCGTAGCTGGCACCCTGAAACTGGACTTGTAGCCTACTAGACTGTGAGAGAATAAATTCCTGTTTGTTAAAGGCATCTACTTGTGGTATTTCTATTGTAGTAGCACTAGATAACTAAGACAGAGACATTCTCTTAGATATCCTTCTACTGCTATAATTTCTCATTCTCTTTCTCCTTTGATAGTTCAACCTTGTTTTTCCTACTTCTTACAAACATTAACATTCTCCAAGTTTACAAGCCAGTATTCTCTATCTCGGTTATGCCTTTTCTCTTTTGCTGTCTTTGACAGTCAACATCAGGATATATAAATTCCCCAATCTTATGTCCTAATTTGGTACTCACATATTTTGCTCTCTTTTCCCTTTCACAAGAGATCATGTTGACCTACTATGTTGATGATATTATGTTTGGAAGAAACTAGCAACTGCTCAAGACATATTGATAATACATTTGCATACCAGAATACATTCCACAAAAATTCATGGACTTTCTACCTCAGTGAAATTTATACAGGGATGTCACACAAATTGGCAAAGTAGGAAGTTCCAGAGGATGGTCTGTCCAACAAAGCAGTTGAAATGGAAAAAGAAGCTGGAACTATTTTTAAACTCTGGGTTCTTATTGTATCCTCAAACCAATCAGACAAGTACCAAATAAAGGGAGAGGGTGCTGATATTTAGTAGGTGAGTCATGTGTGCACCCCGTGTTGCTAGAGTAGCTGGCTGGTGCCAGTGAAGGTGGTGGAGACCTTGTCCTACAAAAATTTAGAATTGCACAGTTTGCACAGTTGGGTTGGCCTGGGAGAGTCCTAAGAAATGGGTGCAAATGATTGTCATCATTTTGACCTTCTTGCAACAGTGGCTTTTTCCAGAAGCAAATATTTAAAGGGATAATTTCCCCCTCCCACTATTTTTTTTTTTTCTTCTTCTTTTTTATTGCGGGTGGTGGTGAAATCAGTCAGGCTACTGACTGATTATAGTAATCTAGTAATCATAGACTTGGAATAAAACACTCTGAAAAAATCTTTGGCAAAGTCACTAACCAGTTCATTGCAGCATTCATTAAATAACAACAGGTATGCCCATCGACAGATGGATGGATAAAAAAATTATGGCACCTACATGCAATGGAATATTATGCAATGATAAAGAACAATGATGGATCTGTGAAATAGCTGGCAACCTGGATGAATCTGGAGGACATTATGCTGAATGAAATAAGTCAGTTGCAAAAGGACAAATATTATATGAGACCACTATTATAAAAAAGTCTAGAAAAGATTTACACAGAGAAAAAAACAATCTTTGATAGTTATGAGGGAGAGGAGGGGTGGGGAGGAGAAATCACTAACTAGATAGTAGACAAATGTTAACTTCAGTGAAAGGAAAGGGAACACACAATATAAGTTGTCAGCACAACTTGACCAAGACAAATTCACAGAAGCTTCCTAGACACATCCAAACACCTTGAGGGACTGAATTATATTTATTGTGGCTGAGTGCTGGCAACCATGGTCTTAGGGGACATCTGGGTCAGTTGGAATAACATAGTTCATAAAGAAAATGTTTTACATCCTACTTTGCTGAGTAGTATCTGGGATCTTAAAAGCTTGTGAGTAGCCATTTAAGTCACATCTATTGGTCTCATCCCTTCCCAAGCAAAGGAGAATGAAGAAAATCAAAGACACAAGGAAAATATAGTTGAAAGGATTAATGAACCACGTAAACCACAGCTTCCACCAGCCTGAGCCCAGAACTAGATGGTGACTGGCTACCTCCATCCATGGCTCTGCCAAGGGTCACAATAGGGGGTCAGGGACAGAGTGGGAAAAAAAGTAAAACAAAATTCTAAATCACAAAAAAAGAACAGACTTATTGGCCTGACAGAGACTGGAGGAGCCCCCAGCCACCTTGCTAGCTCAGAATTGCAGCCATGCCTGAAGTCTACCTTTCAGTCAAAGATTAGACAAGTGTATGAAATAAACAGTAACACACTTGAGGAACATGCTTCTTAGTTAAATCAAGTATAGGAGGCCTAATGGGGAAAATCTGCCCAAAGCAAAGACAAGAAGGCAGGAATGGACAGGAAAACTGGATGAATGGATACTGGAAACCCAGGGTGTAAAGGGAAAGGGGAGAGGGTTGACACATTGTGGGGATTGCAACCCATGTTACAAAAAAATTGGGTATAATTTTTTGAATGAGACATGAGTTTGGTGCTGTAATTTTTCTCTAAAGTGCAATAAAGTTAAAATATATATATGTATATAAAATATGTTTCATATATATAAAAATATATTTTATATATATAATAACAACCGGAACCCTTGAGGAATAGGAGAATCAATTTTTTTCTGTTTGTTTTTCTTTTTTTCCCCCTGGAATGCAAGAAATTCTCATTCAAAACACTAGCTGGACACAGGCTGTGAAACAAAATTCTCAGTGGTCATGCACGCCTTGAAGGGCAGTCTTCAGGAAATCATTAGGGAAGGTAACTGAGAAAAAAGGACTATTATCATCCACAATTATTTTTTTAAAAAGTCAATTCCTGTAGAGGGGGAAGGACTTGAATTACAGAACCACATTATGATATTTGAATATCCCAGTTTCAACACAAAGTCAAAGTCATACAAACAAACAGGAAAGCATAGCACAATAAGAACAAAATGAAATGACAGAAGCAATCCCTTTTCTATGGAAGCCCAGGTAACGTACAGGCTAGAAGAATTTAAAAAAATATTAAATATGTTGAAAGAAATAAAGGAGAGGTGGAACCAAGATGGCGGAACAGACAGATGCTTCTGGCGAGCCCCCTTTACAACAAAGACCTGAAAAAACAAGTGAAACCAGTGCATTTGTGACAAGCTGGGAGCACTGAGCTTCAAAGGCAAGCTTAGAAAATGAACTGAGGGGGAGGGGGAGGAACAGACTGTTCAGAAGCAGAGAGGACTTACCGGACCTGAATCGTGAGGAGCTCTCAGGCACCATTCTTGGAGCAGCAGTGGTGGCGGAAAAATCCCTGGATAGGCAGCAACCAGAAATTCAGAAGATTAACAATAAAATTACAGAATTAGACAACTCAATATGAAGTCAGAGGAGCAGAATTGAGCAAGTAGAAGCTAGAATTTCTGAACTCGAAGATAAATCACTTGGCAATAATACATTTGAAGAAAAATCAAATACAAAAATTAAAAAAAATAAAGAAACCTTAAGAATCATTTGGGCCTCTATCAAGAGAAATAACCTATGAGTGATTGGAGTACCAGAACAGGGAGGGATAACAGAAAATACAGACAGAATTGTTGAAGACTTGTTGACAGAAAACTTCCCTGATGTTGTGAAAGATGAAAAGATGTCTATCCAAGATACTCATCGAACTCCACATAAGGTAGATGTTAAAAGAAAATCACCAAGACATATAATCAAACTTGCCAAAACCAAAGATAAAGAGAGAATTATAAGACCAGTGAGGGATAAACGAAAAGTCACCTACAAAGGAGAGCCAATAAGAATAAACTCGGACTACTCTGCAGAAACCATGCAGTCAAGAAGACAATGGGATAACATATTTAAAAAATTGAAGGAAAGAAACTGCCTGCCAAGAATCATATATCCATCAAAACTGTCTCTGAGATATGAAGGTGAAATTAAGACATTTCCAGATAAACACAAGTTTAGGGAATTCATAAAAACTAAACCAAAACTAAAAAATAATAAAGACAGTTCTTCAGTTACAAAATCAATAATATCAGGTATCAACCCAAGACTAGAACTCTGGGTAGAGCAACCAGAAGTCAACCCCGACAGGGAAATCCAAAAAAACAAAGCAAGCTTATTAAAAAAAAAAAGCTCAAAACAGGGTAACAGTAATGTTATTATATAAAAGAAGGAAACAATAGAATAATAAAGAGGGACTAAGAAATGTAATCATACACCTCCATATGGAGAGGAAGATACGGCGATACAAAAGAAATAAAAGTTAGTTTAAATTTAGAAAAATAAGGGTAAATTATAAGGTAACCACAAAGGAGACAAACTATCCTACTCGTCAAAATAAAATACAAGGGAAAAATACAGACTCAGCAGAAACAAAATCAACAACAACAAATATGAGGAAAGGACAATATACAAAGAAAATCTACTCAGCACATAAAATCAAGTGGGAAAAAGAAACTGTCAATAACACACACAAAAAGACATCAAAATGATAGCACTAAATTCATACCTATCCATAATTACCCTGAATGTAAATGGACTAAATGCACCAATAAAGAGACACAGAGTGGCAGAATGGATTAAATAACAAGATCCATCTATATGCTGCCTACAAGAAATGCACCTTACACTTAGAGACACAAACAAACTATAACTCAAAAGATGGAAAAAAATGTATTACACAAACAACAATCAAAAAAGAGCGGGAGTGGCAATATTAATTTCTGACAAAATAGACTTTAAAGTTAAATCCATCATAAAGGATAAGGAAGGACACTTTATAATGATTAAAGGGACAATACACCAGGAAGATATAATCATATTAAATATTTATGCACCCAATTACAGGGCTACAAAATACATAAAACAAACTCTATCAGCATTGAAAAATGAGATAGTAGACAGCTCCAAAATAATAGTAGGACACTTCAACACACCACTTTCAGTGAAGGACAGGACAACCAGAATGAGCTCAAAAAAGACACAGAAGATCTAAATGCCACAGTCAACCAAATTAACCTCATAGACATATACAGAACAACTAAGTAACTTTCTTCTCCAGTGCACATGGAACATTCTCTAGAATAGACCACATATTAGGTCATAAAGCAAGCCTTAGCAGAATCCAAAACACTGAAATATTACAAAGCATCTTCTCTGACCATAAGTCCATAAAAGTGGAAATCAATAACAGGAAAAGCAGGGAAAAGAAATCAAACACTCGGAAACTAAACAATACCCTACTCAAAAAAGACTGGATTATAGAAGAGGTTAAGGATGAAATAAAGAAATTCAGAGAATCCAATGAGAATGAAAACACTTCCTATCAGAACCTTTGGGACACAGCAAAAGTGGTGCTCAGAGGCCAATTTATATCAATAAATGCACACATGCAAAAAGAAGAAAGGGCCAAAATCAAAGAATTTTCCCTACACCTTGAACAAATAGAAAGAGAGCAACAGAAGAAACCCATAGGCACCAGAAGAAAACAAATCATAAAAATTAGAGCTGAACTAAATGAAATAGAAAACAGAAAAACAATTGAAAGAATTAACAAGAACAAAAGCTGCTTTTTTGAAAAAAATCAACCAAATTGATAAACCCCTGGCCAAACAGACAAAAGAAAAACAGGAGAGGAAGCAAATAACCCAAACAAGAAATGAGAGGGGCGATGTTACAACAGACCCAACTGAAATTAAAGAATCCTATCAGATTACTTTAAAAAAAATTGTACTCCAACAAATTTGGAAACCTAGAAGAAATGGATGAATACCTAGAAACACAGTGCCTACCTAAACTAACACAAACAGAGGTAGAACAACTAAATAGGTGCATAACAAAAGAAGAGATTGAAAAAGTAATCAAAAAACTCCCAACAAATAAAAGCCCTGGTCCAGAAGGCTTCACTGCAGAGTTCTACCAAGCTTTCAGAGAAGAGTTAACACCACTACTACTAAAGGTATTTCAGTGCATAGAAAAGGACGGAATACTAGCAAACTTATTTTAAGAAGCCACCATATGCCTGATACCAAAACCAGGTAAAGACACCACAAGGAAAGAACATTATAGACCTACATCCCTCATGAATGTAGATGCAAAATTCTAGCCAGGAGAATTCAACAACATATCAAAAAATAATTCACTATGATCAAGTGGGAATCATACCAGGTGTGCAAGGATGGTTCAACATTAGAAAAACAATGTAATCCACTGCATAAATAAAACAAAAGACAAGAATCACATGATTTTATCAATTGATGCAGAAAAGGCATTTGACAAAGGTCAACACTCATTCATGATAAAAACTCTCAGCAAAATAGGAATAGAAGGAAAATTCCTCAGCATAAAAAAAAAAGGGGGGGGGGCATTTATACAAAGCCAACAGCCAGCATCACCCTAAATGGAGAGAGCCTGAAAACATTCCCACTGAGACTGGGAACCAGACAAGGAAGCGCTTTATCACTGCTCTTATTCAACATTGTGCTGGAGGTCCTAGCCAGAGCAATTAGGCTAAATAAAGAAATAAAGGGCATCCAGATTGGCAAGGAAGAAGTAAAAATATCTCCATTTGCAGATGACATGATCTTATACACAGAAAACCCTAAGGAATCCTCCGGAAAACTACCGAAACTAATAGAAGAGTTCAGAAGAGTATCGGGATATAAGATAAACATACAAAACTCAGTTGGATTCCTCTACACCAACAAAAAGAACATCGAAGAGGAAATCACCAAATCAATGCCATTTACAGTAGTCCCCAAGAAGATAAAATACTTAGGAATAAATCTTACTAGAGATGTAAAAGACTTATACACAGAAAACTACAGTACACCTCTGCAAGAAACCAAAAGAGACTTACATGAATGGAAAACATACCTTGCTCATGGATAGGAAGACTTAACATTACAAAAATGTCTATTCTACAGAAAGCAGTCTATACATTTAATGCAACTCCGATCTGAACCCCAATGACATTCTTTAATGAGATGGAGAAACAAATCACCAACTTCTTATGGAAAGGAAAGAGGCCCCGGATAAAAAAGGCATTGCTGAAAAAGAAAAACAAAGTGGAAGGCCTTACTTTACCTGATTTTAGAACCTATTATACCACCACAGTACTCAAAACAGCCTGGTACTGGTACAACAACAAATACATGGACCAATGGAACAGAATTGAGAATCTAGACACAAATCCATCCACATATGAGCAGTTGATATTTGACAAAGGTCCCACAACACTTAAATGGGGAAAAGACAGTCTTTTTAACAAATGGTGCTGGCATAACTGGATATCCATCTGCAAAAAAATGAAACAAGACCCATACCTCACTCCATGCACACATACGAACTCAAAATGGGTCTAAGACTTAAATATAAAATCTAAAACAATAAAGATCATGGAAGAAAAAATAGGAACAATGTTAGGAGCCCTAATACATGTCATAAAGAGTATTAAAAAATTATTAAGAATGCAGAAGAAAAACTAGATAACTTGGAGCTCCTAAAAATCAAACACCTATGCTCATCCAAAGACCACCAAAAGAGTAAAAAGACTACCTACAAAAAAAAAAAAAAAAGTTTTTAGTTATGACATTTCAGATCAGCATTTGGTCTCTAAAATCTACATGATACTGCAAAAACTCAACTACAAAAAGACAAAGAACCCAGTTAAAAAATGGGCAAAAGATATGAATAGACACTTCACTAAAGAAGACATTCAGGTAGCTAACAGATATATGAGGAAATGTTCACGATTATTAGCCATTAGTGAAATGCAGAACAGAACTACAATGACATTTCATCTCCCTCCAACAACTACACACACCCAACAAGGCTGGCATTAATCCAAAAATCACAAAAGAATAAATGTTGGAGAGGCTGTGGAGGGATTGGAACACTTCTACACTCCTGGTGGGAATGCCAAATGGTACAAACACTTTGGAAATCGATTTAGCACTTCCTTAAAAAGCTAGAAATAGAACTACCATACGATCCAGCAATCCAATTCTTCGGAATATATTCTAGAGAAATAAGAGCCTTTACACAAACGGATATATGCACACCCATGTTTATTGCAGCACTGTTTACAATAGCAAAAAGATGGAAGTAACCAAGGTGCCCATCAGTGGATGAATGGATAAATTGTGGTAGATTCGCACGATGGAATACTACTCATTGATAAAGAACTGTGAGGAATCTGTGAAACATTTCATAACATGGAGGAACCTGAAAGGTATTATGCTGCGTGAAATTAGTCAGTTAAAAAGGACAAATATTGCATAAGACTACTATTATAAGAACTTGAGAAATAGTTTAAACTAAGAAAACATTCTTTTGCGGTTTTAAGAAGGGGGAGGGAGGGAGGGTGGGAGAGGGGCATTCACTAATTAGATAGTAGATAAGAACTACTTTAGGTGAAGGGAAAGACAACACACAATACAGGGGAGGTCAGCACAATTGGTCTAAACCAAAAGCAGAGAAGTTTCCTGAATATAGTGAATGCTTCAAAGGCAAGTGTAGCAGGGGCAGGGTTCTGGGGACCATGATTTCAGGGGACATCTAAGCCAATTGGCATAATAAAATCTATTAAGAAAACATTCTGCATCCCACTTTGAAGAGTGACATCTGGGGTCTTAAACGCTAGCAAGCAGCCATCTAAGATGCATCAATTTTTCTCAACCCACCTGGATCAAAGGAGAATGAAGAACACCAAGGACACAAGGTATTTATGAGCCCAAGAGACAGAAAGGGACACATGAACCAGAGACTACATCATCCTGAGACCAGAAGAACTAGATGGTGCCTGGCTACAACTGATGGCTGGCCTGACAGTGAACACAACAGAGAACCCCTGAGGGAGCAGGAGAGCGGTGGGATGCAGACCCCATGTTCTCATAAAAAGACCAGACTTAATGGTCTGACTGAGACTAGAAGGACCCTGGTGGTCATGGTCCCCAGGCCTTCTGTTGGCCCAGGAGAAGAACCATTCCTGAAGCCAACTCTTCGCACATGAATTGGACTGGACAATGGGTTGGAGAGGGATGCTGGTGAGGAGTGAGCTTCTTGGGTCAGGTGGACGCTTGAGTCTATGTTGGCATCTCCTGCCTGGAGGGTATATGAGAGGGTAGAGGGGGTTAGAAGCTGGCCAAATGCACACGAAAAGTGAGAATGGAGGAAGAGAGCGGGCTGCCTCATTAGGGGGAGAGTAGTTGGGAGTATGTAGCAAGGTGTGTATAAGTTTTTATGTGAGAGACTGGCTTGATTTGTAAACTTTTACTGAAAGCACAATAAAAATTATTTAAAAAAATGAAAGGAAAATACGGACAATGAAACAAAATAAATCAGATATATGATGATGTTGTTGTTAGATTCCTTCCAGTCAGTTCCTATACATAGTGACTCCATGTACAACAGGACAAAATACTGCCCGGTCCTGCGCCATCTTCACAATCATTGCTATATTTGAGCCATTAATGCAGCCACTGTGTGTATCTATCTCGTCGAGGGTCTTCCTCTTTTTCGATGACCCTCTACCTCTACAACTATGATGTCCTTCACCAGGGAGTGGTCACTCCTGATAACATGTCCAATGTACCTCAGATGACGTCTTACCATCTTTGCTTCTGAGGAGAGTTCTGGCTGTACTTCTTCCAAAACAGACTTGTGTTTGTCTTCTAGAAGTCCATGGTATATTCAATATTCTTTGTCAAAACCATAATTCAAATGGATCAATTCTTCATCCTTCCTTATTCATTGGTCAGCTTTTGCATGCGTATGAGGAGATTGAAAAAACCATGGCTTTGGTCAGGCACACCTTAGTCCTCAAAGTGACATTTTTAGTTTTCAAAACATTAAAGAGGTCCTTTGCTGTAGATTTGCCCAATGCAATAAGTCATTTGATTTCTTGACTGCTGCTTCCATGGGTGTTGATTGTAGAGCCAAGTAAAATGAAATCCTTGGCAACTTGATAATTTTCTCCATTTACCATATTTTTTATTGGTGCTTTGGTGAGGACTTTTGTTTGTTTATGTTAAGATGTAATCCATACTGAAGGCTGTAATCTTTGATCTTCATAAGTAAGTGCTTCAACTCCTCTTCACTTTCAGCAAGCAAAGTGTCATCTGCATATCACAAGTTGTAAATGAGTTTTCCTCCAATCCTGATGCCTCGTTCTTCTTCATATTTGCTCAGCATACGGGTTGAATATGTATGGTGAAAGGATAACACCCTGATGCACACCCTTTCTGATTTTAAACAACATAGTATCCCCTTTTCTGTTGGAACAACTGCCTCTTGATCTATATACAGATTTCCCATGAGCACAATTAAGCATTCCGGAATTCCCATTTTTGCAACGCTATTCATAATTTGTTATGATACACACAGTTGAATGTCTTTGCACAGTCAATAAAGCACAGGTAAACATATTTCTGGGATTCTCTGCTTTTAGCCAAGATCCAAGTGACATCAGAAATGATATCCCTCATTCTATGTCCTTTTCTGAATCCGGCTTGAATATCTGGCAGTTCCCTGTTCATGTACTGTTGCAACTGCTGTTGAATTATCTTTAGCAAATTTTTACCTGAATGTGTTATTAATGATATTGTTCAATACTTTCTACATTTTGTTTGATCATCTTTCTTTGGATGGATAGAAATATAGACCTCTTCCAGTCATTTGGCCAGATAGCTATCTTTCAAATTTCTGGGTAGAGATGAATGAGCACCTCTAGCATTGTATTCCTTTGTTGAAATATCTTAATTGGTGTTCTGTCAATTCCTGGAGCCTTGTTTTTTACCAATGTCTTTAGTATACCTTGGGCTTCTTTGTTCAATATCATTGGTTCCTGATTATATTCTACCTGTTGAAATGGTTGAACGTTCACCAATTCTTTTTGGTACAGTGACTCTGTGTATTCTTTTCATCCTGTATTGTTTAATATTTCCCCCAAAGAATCCTTCCAAATTGCAACTCGAAGCTTGATTTTTTCTTCAATTCTTTCAGCTTGAGAAATGCAGAGATTGTTCTCTCCTTTTTGTTTTCTAACTCCAGCTCTTTGCACATTTCACTATAATACTTTGTCTTCTCCACTCTCCTTTTGAAATCTTCTCTTCAGTTCAGATGATTCATCATTTCTTCCATTCTCTTTCACTACTCTCCATTCAAGAACAAGTTTCAGTCTCTTTTGACATCCCTTTGGGTTTTTCCTTTTTCATCTTTTTAATGACCTTTTACTTTCTTTATGTATGATGTCTTTGACATCATCCCACAACTTGTCTTCAGTTATTAGTATTCAGTGTGTCAAAAGTATTCTAGAGATGGTCTCCAATTCAGGTGGGATACATGTAAGTTTGTATTTTGGCTTTGGCGAACTTATTTTAATCTTCTTCAGCTTCAACTTGAACTTGCACATGGGCAATTGATGGCCTGTTCTGCAGTCGACCTGTGGCCTTGTTCTGACTAATGACACTGAGCTTTTCCATTGTCTCTTTCCACAGATGTAGTTGATCTGATTCTTGTGTTTTCCATCCAGTAGGACATGTGTATAGTTGCCATTTATGTTGTTGAAAAAAGGGTATTTGGAAGGAATAAGTCTTTGGTCTTGCAAAATTCTATCTTTCTATCTCTAGTATCATTTCTATCACAAAGGCCATATTTTCCTACCAATGCATCTTGATTGCAGGTTTCATCAATTTCAGACTGCAGAAGTTGGTAAAATCTTCAGTTTTCTCATTTTTGACATTAGTGGTTTGCATGTAAATTTGAATAATAGTCATATTAATTGGTCTTTCTTGCAGCATATGGATACTATCCTATCACTGACAGTGTTGTACTTCAGGATAGGTCTTGAAATATTCTTTTTGAAGATGAATGTGACACCATTCGTCTTCAATTTATTTCCAGCCTAGAGACCATATGACTGCCTGATTTAAAATGACCAATAACAGTTCATTTCAGCTCACTAATGCCTACGATATAGATTTTTATGCATTCTATTTCATTTTTGATGACTTCCAATTTTCCCAAATTCATCCTTCATACATTCCACATTATGATTATTAATGGATGTTTGCAGCTGTTTCTTCTTATTTTGAGTAATACCACATCTGCAGATGAAGGTCCCAAAAGCTTGACTCTGTCCACATCATTAAATTTGACTCTATTTTGAGGAGGCAGCTCTTCCCCAGTTGTATTTTAAGTGCCTTCCAACCTAAGGGACTTCCAGCACTACATCAGACAATATTCTGCTGCTATTCCTAAGGTTTTCACTGTCCAATTTTTCTCAGAAGTAGACTGCCAGGTCCTTCTTCCTAGTCTGTCTAGTCTGGAAGCTCCACTGTAACCTGCCCTTCATGGGTGACCCTGTTGGGATTTAAATACGCATTGCACAGCATTATAGCATCAGCCAAGCCACCACCGTATGATACAGTGTGACATCATACACAGTATGATAAACCCCAAAACCAAACCCATTGCTGTAGAGTTAAAGTCAACTCATAAAGACTTTATAAAACATGGTATAACTGCCCCATAGAGTTTCCAAGGAGCGGCTGATGGATTCAAACTGTCAGCCTTTTGGTTAGCCATATAGCTTTTAACTACTGACCCGCCAGGGCCCTGCACAGTATGATACAGGTAGAAAATTAGAATTTCAACAAAAAGATAGAAAATTTAAAAAGTAAAGCTTAAAGGCCTTGTAGACCAACATCAAGTGAACCAACATATGCACTATGGGAGTACCACAAGGAGGTGAGAGAAAGAGGGGTAGTAAGAAAGTTTAAAGTAATAACAGCTGAAAGCATCTCATATTTGATGAAGGGCTTGAATCATCACATCTAAGCAGCTCAACAAATTCCAAATAAGATATACTCAAATAGACCCACTCTAAGACATATAATCAAACTTTCAAAAATTAAGATAAAGAATCCTAAAAGCAGCACAAGAGAAGTGAATCTCCCCATACAAGAAATTATCAGTAAGATTAAGTACCACATTTTCCTCAGATACTATGGAGGCCAAAAGGCAGAAGATGACGCATTTAAAGAAAAGAACTATCAACCAAAAAAATTATAACCGGCAAGATTTGCCTTCACAATGAGGGTAAAATTAAGACATTCTCAGATAAACAAAAGCTGAGCCAGTTTGTTATGAGCAGATCTTCCCTGTAAGAAACAAATAACAGAAGAAAAAGCTGGAAATTATACAAATGTGTAGAAATTAAACAGAACATCGTTTAACAACCCATAGGTTAAAGAAGAAATCAAAATAGAAGTCATAAAATACTTAGAGATGAATGAAAATTAAAACACAATTACCAAACTTTATGGGATACAGTGAAAACACTGTTTTTAGGGAATTGTATACCTATAAATGCCTATGTTAAAAAACAGCAGTGATCTCAAATAAATAATGTAATTTTACAACTTGAGGAAATGGGAAAAGAATAGAAAATGAACTTAAAACTACCAGAAGGAAAGTAGTAACAAAAATTAGAACAGAAAAAAATGAAATAGAGAATAAAAAAAATATTGGAGTGAATCAATAAAACTAAAAAATGACTCTTCGCAAAGATCAATAAAATCAATAAACCTTTAGCTAGACTGAGAAGGGAAAAAAAGAGAGAGAAAATGCAAATAACTGAAATGAAAGTTAAGTTTCAGAAATGCAATTGGGGATGTTAGTACTGACCGTACAGGAAAAAAAAAAAAAAAAAGTTTATAAGAGAATGCTATGAACAATTGTATGCTAACGAATTAAATAGCTTAGATAAAATGGACACATTCTTAGAAACACATAAACCAACCAAATTGAATCAAGAAGGAATAGAACATCTCAATAGACCCAAAGAAAGCAAAATAATTGCAACGGTAATAAAAAAGCTTCCAACAAATAAAAGTCAAGGAACACATGGCTTTATCAAAGAATTAAACCAAGCATTTAAAGAGGAACTGATAGTAATCTTTCTCAAGCTCTTCTAAAAAACAGAAGAGGAAGAGATATTTTCTAAGGCATTTTAAGAGCTCAACACTATCCTGTTAACAGGGCCAAACCAAGACACTATCAGAAAACAAAACAAAATAAAAACAACTACAGGTCAATATTTCTTATGACTATAGATGCAAAGATCCCCAATAAAATATTAGCAAACCATATTACGAAGCATATAAGAGCTTTATACATCATCACCAAAAGGTACTTATGCCAGGAATACAAGGTGTTTCAATATAAGAAAATAAATCAATGCAATATATGACACTGATTCATAAATAAAAAAAAACTGATCATCTCAATTGATGCAGATATGGCATTTGGCAAATTCTAACACAATTTTGTGCTAAATACAGTTAACAAACGAGAAATAAAAGAGAATTTCCTGATTATGATAAAGGACATTTATTACAAAACCCACAGCTGACATCATACTCAATGGAGAAAGACTGCGAGTTTTCCATCTAAGGTCAGAGACAAGACAAAGATAGTCATTTTCATCACTGCAATCTAATATTGTACTGGAATCTTTAGTCAGAACAATTAGATAACAAAATGTAATTAAAGATGTCCAAATCAGAAAGAAAGGTGTAAAACTATCCCTACTTACAGACCACATGATTCTAAATTTTGAACCCCCAAAGAATCCACAAGAAGCTGCTAGAGCTAATAAATAAATACAGTAAAGTCTCAGGGTGAAAGGTCAACACACTATGATCAAAAACAGTGAACAATTAGAAAAGCAGTAGACAATTAGAAAAGAAGTAAATGATTATATTTATGATAACATATATATGTGTGTGTGCTTTGCGTGTGTAGGGAAGTGAAAGAATTGTATACTGAAAACTATAAAACATTGCTGAAAGACACTAAAGAGGACTTAAATGAATGGAAAGATATTCTATGTTCATGAATTGGAAGACTTAATATTGCTAGGATGTCAATACTGCCCAAAGCAATCTGCAGATTCAAAGCAATCCCCATCAAAATTTCAACAGCCTTATTTGTGGTAATGGAAAAGCCAATCCTCAGGTTCATATAGAATTGCAAGGAGCCCAAATAGCCAGAACAATCTTGAAAAACAAGAACAAAATAAGAGAGCTCAACTTCCTGATTTTAAATTATAACAGTGTAGTACTGCTATAAGGACAGAAATACAGACCAAGGGGATAGAAATGAGACTTCATAAACAAACCCATAAATCTATGGCTAAATGACTTTTTACATGCATGCCAAGTTCATTGAATGGGGAAAGAATATTTTTCTTCATTAAAAGGTGCTGCAACAATTGGATCTCTACATGCAAAAAAATGAAGCTAGATCCATAAATCACACCATGTACAAAAATTAACTCAAAATGGATCAATGACTTTGTAAGAGCTAAATCCATAAAATCCTTAGAAAAAATCCTTTGGGACCTGGTTTTTGACAATGGGCTTTCAGATATGAAGCCAAAAACATTATCAACAAAAGACAAATGGATAAAATCAGTTTCATCAAAATCAAGAACTTTTGTGCATCAAATGGCATTACCAAGAAAGTGAACAGGCAACGTACAGAAAGGGGGAAAATACTTGGTAACCATATATCTGATATGAGATTAATATCCATAACACAGGCAGCTCCCAGATTACAGACAAGCTCTTTTCCTAAGTCTGTCTGTACAATTAGACAAATTCAGCTTAAAATCAGAACAGTTAGGTAAGTATCTAACACCAGTTAGCCAAATGTTTATCTTAGTATATAGTATACAGTGCACCTTTCTATGCATAAAAGAAAATAAACACTTCCAGATACACTAAGGCATCTTCAACATAATAATACTGTAATAATGTTTGATGTGTGTTGCAAAGTAGTACCAATTGGTTATTACAAACCATTGTATGTACCTCAGATTTGTAATATAGTAGGCTTTATGGGGGTTGGCTCTTAACTACGAATTGTATGTAAGCCGGACCACGGTAACGTGGAGATTTCCTGTACATAAAAAAAAGAGGAAGACCCTCAATGAAATGGATCGACACAGTGGCTGTAACAATAAGCTCAAGCATAACAACAATTGTAAGGATGGCTCAGGACCGGGCAGTATTTCATTCTGTTGTGCATAGGGTTGCTATGAGTCAGAACCGACTAGATGGCACCTAAGGACAACAACAAAAAACTTACATATCTCAACAACAAAAAAGATAACCGAATTAAAAATGGGCAAAGAATTTAAATAGACACTTAAGCTCAGTTACAGTGTGAGTTAGGTGGCAATACAGTGTCCTCTAGAATGCTATATATGCTCTAAATCAGCATCCAATATAGGATGCTCTTTCTTTCACAGTTTGTGTTTTCTTTATTTTACATTTTTGTTGAAATTGTACTTGTGTGACTACTTGCGAATTGGACATCTTTTCATACATTTATTGAACATCTAGGTTTTCTCTTTTGTCAAATGTCTTTTTAAAATCATTTTCTCATATTTCTATTGATGTGTATTTTTAAGTTTTCTTCAATAGTTCTTTACCCAAAAGTCTCTGCATGATATGCTCCATTTTGATTATAGAAAAAAAAGAGTATTTCCTGGTTCATGACTTGTCTTTTAAATGCATGTATGACATCTTTGTTGGAAAAGAAGCTTTTAAATTTTGATCTATTCAAATTATGAAATTTTACTTCATGGTCTGTACTTTTCATGTAATGTTTAAGAAGTCCTTCCCTACCCTAACACATTTAGAGATGTGTATTCATATTTAATTCTGAACTCCTGAAATGTAACCTGTGGCTATGGTGTGAAGTACTGTTACTAGATGTTTCCCACAGCTAAAGACCCTGAGGAAAAGATTTATTTGCAAGTGATTTATTAAGGAAGTACTCCCAGGATAGGGGAGTAGAGAAAACCTGGAGTGAAAGATATGCTTTGTGATTTGTTTGGACCCAAGACTAGGGATCTGAGCTTTCATGCCTCTGCACCCTTTACTCGTTGGCTAATGCACACCTGGCAGTGGAGGAAGGAGATGAAAGGGGCATGGCAATTCCAAATGGCCATGGTCGGTCCACGACGAGTCAAAGATGTGGACTACTGAAAGCAAAAGGACACAGAAGCCCAGTAGGAATGTGCTTAAATGATAAAGGGATCCTGAGGCATGTGGGCATAGCAACAACAACAAATATATATATATATATATATATAATTTTTCTGAGTAGAATTTAGTCTATGGGACTTAACGTATTGAAAAACACAAATTTAACTCACTGATTTGACTTGATTATCTCTACCATAGATCATGTTTCCATACATAAGTGCGTTTCCATTTGTCTACTTGTCTTTTCCCGCACCAAAGGCCATGCCGTTTTAATTGCTATAGCTTTAAAATGTCTGACAGCATAAGTCAACAGTGCATATTCTTCTTTGAATTTATATTGTCAGTTCTTGAGAATTCAATTTTTCATATGAATGTGAAGATCAACTTTTTAATTTTTAGACAAATCCTACTAGTATTTTAGTTGGAGTGACATCGAAGTTGTAGATTAATTGAGATGTTTATGACATTGACTCTTGCTATACGCACACATTGGTTACAGGTTCACTTATTCAGGTCTTTTTTATTTTCTCCAACAAAGTGTACCATCTCCTCATTAAGGTCAGGAGAAGAGGGAGAGTGATGCTGAACTAGAAACCTTTATCAGAAAAATAGGACAGCAAAAAAAAAAGCTGCATCATTTTACATGAATATAATTATTTGTATAAAAAAATCTGAGAGAAATTATACACTATTAGAACTAATCAAAGAGTTCAGCAACATTGCTATTTATATTATCAAGATACAGAATGAATAACATTTCCATGCAAGAGCACAAAGGAAGAAAACATAATTATAAAAAAAGAAATACTTTTCAAAGTAGCAATCAAAATGTTAAAGGAATTACTTAGAAAACAATCTGACAAGATATGAACAAGTTGTTTTTAGAGGACACTTCTAAAGCTTTTTAAAAATATATACTGTTAGATGTAGATCCTTAATAAATGTAGTTTTCAAAAAAATAATTAAATATGCTTTAAAGGTTTACAGTATTCTTTTTACAAATTGCTAATACTTTTTGCTGTGAACGTTTGTTGACTTTTATGTATCTATTGAGAGAATCATATGTTACTCTTCAAAATTACATAAAAGTGGTTTTACATTACTTAATTTCCTAATGTGAAGCCACTACTTTCTGTTCTTTCAATAAATTCTATTTGGTATTTTTAAAATTAGTTGATTTGTAATGATTCTCTTTTGTTTAGTGCATTTATTATTCTGATTTAAATTAGAAAATATGCAGTTTTTGTTATTTTTTAAATTAAACTTATTTTAAAAAATAATATCATACAGAAAATCATACAAATTGTTAATATACACATCTCATTGAATTTTCATAAAGAGAACACCTCCTGGCAACCACTGCTCAGTTAAAGAAATAACATTACCAAAAACTTACAAGTTCTTCTCTCACTTCCGAATTTTCCTGATGAATTTTAGAATCACCTTGTCATTCGTCATCAAAACCAAAAGCAAATGAAACAAATAAAATGCTGCCCAGAGTCAGTAGTTATTACACTGAATTTGGGATGAATTGCACCTTAACGGCATTGAGTCTTCCAATCTATGTAAATGGCATATCTCATCATTTATTCAGGTCTTCTTTAATATCTCAAAACTTTCTGTTGTTTTCAATGAAGAAGTCTTACAAATCTTTTGCCAAATTTATTCTTAAGTACCTAATATTTCTGAGGTTATTATATTCACATTTTCTTCTTATTTCCCTTTTTTTACAGCTAGTGTAAAAAACATAAAATTGCATTTAAAAAATTGATTAGGCTTTATGCAGAAGGTCCAACTGAACCATTTTTTAATATAATATTGGGGAATACTTCATATACAATATATTGCACCTGTTTAAAATGTACATATGGAGGTGAAGCCAAGATGGTGGAATAGACAGGTGCTTCTGGTGAGCCCTTTTTACAATAAAGACCGGAAAAAACAACTGAAACAAGTATATTTGTGACAAGCTGGGAGCCCTGAGCATCAAAGGCAAGCTTAGACAATGAACTGAGGGGTAGGGAGAGGAAGAGACCATTCAGAAGTGGAGAGGAGTTACTGGACCTGAATTGCGGGGAGCCCTGAGGCACCATTCCCAGAGCGGTGGCGGCAGCCACAGCGGGCTGGTACTAGCATTTGGCTGTAGTTTCCTCAGGGAGAAGCAGCCAGCCACACAACCTACTCACATCTCTGGAAGCTGAGAAGAATGGAACTCTCAGGAAAAGATAAGTGCTTGTGTATATTTTTTAGCGCCCCCCACCCCCAAGCCGGATTCAGTGCCTGAATCCCTGGGCCTGAGATAGACCCTGGTGAACACCTAGAGCCATCCCCCTGGCCATGGGGAAGGAGAAAATATGCAACTGGGGGGAAAAGATAATTTGCTAGCTCCATTAACCAGGGAGCTCAGGACAGAAGCGGCTCCTGTCCAGGCATAAACTGTCCATGGACATTGAGCAACTTTCCCTTCTGCATGGACCTGTGTGGGCCTATTTCGGGAGAATAGGCCCTTGTTGTCAAACTCCAACCATTTCAGCTGTGCAGTGGAGAGGTGGGTGTTTGATGTTTGACATTGCTTTGCTTATTAAACAAGGTCCTCACCTCAGGGACCTAAGGACTGGTAGCTCCACTCAGGTCACCCAGCCACCCGTGACAGGGATCCAAAGACAACTGGTACCTCCCAGTCCTTTCAACCAAAAACTTTGGGTGCTCATGGTCCCTCTGCAGAACCCACCCACCAGCACGCTCTAGGGAACAGAGATGTGTTTTCCTCAGAGACACTTGGGGGTCAGTTCTCAGCCCCCTGCCTTGTTTAGAGCAAGACCCCCTGCTGCAATCAGATACTGGTATATACGCCAATCACCCCTGCCCCTCTAAGACTGTAGAACAGAGCCTGCACCACACACTTCTTGATCAGCTACCTGGAAACCTGAGCTGCATTTATACAAGAGAACTGAATGGACTCCTAGACTGATATACCTGATAACAGCTCTAACCAGCTGGGGACAGGACACCAGAGCTCCACAGGCAAAAAAAAAAAAAAAAAAAAAAATCAAGCTAGCTCACTCAAGCACCCCATAAGGGTACAACAAAACAAAACAAAGCAAACAGCTATGACACAGCAAGCAAGCATAAGCTAATACAATAACTAATAGATAGCTTGGAGACACAGTCAATATCAAGTCACAAAAGGAAACAGACCACGATCACCTCAACAGGCTCTCCAAACAAAGAACCCAGGGATCTTCTAGAAGAAAGTGCATTCCTTGAATTACCAGATGCAGAATACAAAAGTTTAATATACAGAACCCTTCAAGACATCAGGAAAGAAATGAGGCAATATGCAGAACAAGGCAACATACACACAGATAAAGCAATTGAAGAACTTACAAAGATTATTTAGGAACATAATGAAAAGTTTAATAAGCCGGAAAAATCCATAGACAGAGAGCAATCAGAAATTCAGGAGATTAACAGTAAAATTACAGAAGTAGACAACTCGATAGAAAGTCAGAGGAGCAGAATTGAGCAAGTAGAAGCTAGAATTTCTGAACTTGAAGATAAATCACTTGCCACTAATTTATTTGAGGAAAAATCAGATAAAAAATTCAAAAAAATGAAGAAACCTTAAGAATCATGTGGGTCTTTTTCAAGAGAAATAACCTACGAGTGATTGGAGTGCCAGAACAGGGAGGGATAACAGAAAATACAGAGAGAATTGTTGAAGATTTGTTGGCAGAAAACTTCCCTGATATTGTGAAAGATGAGAAGATATCTATCCAAGATGCTCATCAAACTCCGCAAAAGGTAGATACCAAAACCAAACCCACTGTCATCGAGTCGATTCCTACTCATAGCAACCCTATAGGACAGAGTAGAACTGCCCCCATCGAGTTTCCAAGAAGCACCTGGTAGATTCAAACTGCTGACCTTTTGGTTAGCAGCCATAGCAGTTAACCACTAAGGGTTTCCATAAGGTAGATGTTAGAAGAAAATCACCAAGACATATTATAATCAAACTTGCCAAAACCAAAGATAAAGAGAATTATAAAAGCAGCAAGGAATAAATAAAAAGTCACTTACAAAGGAGAGCCAATGAGAATAAGCTCGGATTACGCCACAGAAATCATACAGGCAAGAAGGCAATGGGATGACATATTTAAAAAATTAAAGGAAAAAAATTGTCTGCCAAGAGTGATATATCCATCAAAACTGTCTCTTAAATATGAAGGTGAAATTAAGACATTTCCAGACAAACACAAGTTGAGGGGGATTCATAAAAACCAAACCAACACATACCACGGGTGGAGCCAAGATGGCGGACTAGGCAGACGCTACCTCGGATCCCTCTTACAACAAAGACACGGAAAAACAAGTGAATCAATCACATACATAACAATCTACGAACCCTGAACAACAAACACAGATTTAGAGACGGAGAATGAACTAATACGGGGAAGCAGCAATTGTTTCCAGAGCCTGGAGCCAGCGTACCAGTCAGGTACGGCACAAGCACAGGTCTTGGAGCAGAAAGAGCAGTGTCCGAGCCGGGGAACCGTCCTGCAGGGATTTGGACTGGACGCAGGTACGGCATAAACACGGAGAGTTGCTCCACCCCCCTGAACTAACCCGGGAAGGGGACCAGCCGGGTCACGCGGGCGGCGTGGGACACAGCTGGTAGGAGAAGTCCCCGGGAGGCAGCGACTGGTATTGGAGCGGGGAGAACAGCGTCCCAGCCGGGACACTCGGTCATGGCACAAGCACGGGGAACTGCTACACCCATCTGAACTAACCCCGGGAGGAGGCCCAACTGGCTCTCGGGTGCGGCACGGCCACGCGGCTGGAGGGATGAGAAGTCCCCGGGAGGCAGCGACTGGTTTTGGAGTCGAGAGTGCACCGTCCCAGTAGGGGAGCCTTGACGCTGGGCGTGGGGCTGGAAGCAGAGGATCTGACCATGACTCCAGCGGGCCAGACCCCCCGGGGCAATCTCCACACAGCCAGCACACATAGGCGACGAGCCCACGGGAATCTCAGATATAATAGTCATTCCAAGCAAGACAAGCAACTCTGGCTATATTCTGAGGTGCTACTCTCCTATCTCTCTGTTCCCTCCCCCCCCCCCTCCCCAGGCGGCTTCATCAACATCTGAATAGCCTGAGCCAGAGGGAGAACTCTGATAGGGATCTGACTGCATTTTTTTTTTTAGCTGATTTTCTGGAAAAACTAGTTTCCCAGTGATGGCGCGGAGACAACAATCCATATCAAACCACTTAAAGAAGCAGACCATGACAGCTTTTCCAACCCCCCAAACAAAAGAATCAAAATCTTTCCCAAATGAAGATACAATCTTGGAATTATCAGATACAGAATATAAAAAACTAATTTACAGAATGCTTAATGATATCACAAATGAAATTAGGTTAACTGCAGAAAAAGCCAAGGAACACACTGATAAAACTGTTGAAGAACTCAAAAAGATTATTCAAGAACATACTGGAAAAATTAATAAGTTGCAAGAATCCATAGAGAGACAGCATGTAGAAATCCAAAAGATTAACAATAAAATTACAGAATTAGACAACGCACTAGGAAGTCAGAGGAGCAGACCTGAGCAATTAGAATGCAGACTGGGACATCTGGAGGACCAGGGAATCAACACCAACATAGCTGAAAAAAAATCAGATAAAAGAATTAAAAAAAATGAAGAAACCCTAAGAATTATGTGGGACTCTATCAAGAAGGATAACCTGCGGGTGATTGGAGTCCCAGAACAGGGAGGGGGGACAGAAAACACAGAGAAAATAGTTGAAGAACTCCTGACACAAAACTTCCCTGACATCAGAAAAGACGAAAGGATATCTATCCAAGATGCTCATCGAACCCCATTTAAGATTGATCCAAAAAGAAAAACACCAAGACATATTATCATCAAACTCACCAAAACCAAAGAGAAAGAGAAAATTTTAAAAGCAGCCAGGGAGAAAAGAAAGGTTTCCTTCAAGGGAGAATCAATAAGAATATGTTCTGACTACTCAGCAGAAACCATGCAGGCAAGAAGGGAATGGGACGACATATACAGAACACTGAAGGAGAAAAACTGCCAGCCAAGGATCATATATCCAGCAAAACTCTCTCTGAAATATGAAGGTGAAATTAAGATATTTACAGACAAACACAAGTTTAGAGAATTTGCAAAAACCAAACCAAAGCTACAAGAAATACTAAAGGATATTGTTTGGTCAGAGAACCAATAATATCAGATATCAGCACAACACAAGGTCACAAAACAGAAAGTCCTGATATCAACTCAAATAGGGAAATCACAAAAACAAACAAATTAAGATTAATTAAAAAAAAAATACACATAACAGGGACTCATGGAAGTCAATAGGTAAAAGATCACAATAATCAAGAAGAGGGACTAAATACAGGAGGCATTGAACTGCCATATGGAGAGTGATACAAGGCGATATAGAACAATACAAGTTAGGTTTTTACTTAGAAAAATAGGGGTAAATAATAAGGTAACCACAAAAAGGTATAACAACTCTATAACTCAAGATAAAAACCAAGAAAAACGTAACGACTCAACTAACATAAAGTCAAGCACTATGAAAATGAGGATCTCACAATTTACTAAGAAAAACGCCTCAGCACAAAAAAGTATGTGGAAAAATGAAATTGTCAACAACACACATAGAAAGCCATCAAAATGACAGCACTAAAAACTTATTTATCTATAATTACGCTGAATGTAAATGGACTAAATGCACCAATAAAGAGACAGAGAGTCACAGACTGGATAAAGAAACACGATCCATCTAAATGCTGCCTACAAGAGACACACCTTAGACTTAGAGACACAAACTAAAACTCAAAGGATGAAAAAAAGTATATCAAGCAAACAATAAGCAAAAAAGAAGAGGAGTAGCAATATTAATTTCTGACAAAATAGACTTTAGACTTAAATCCACCACAAAGGATAAAGAAGGACACTATATAATGATAAAAGGGACAATTGATCAGGAAGACATAACCATATTAAATATTTATGCACCCAATGACAGGCTGCAAGATACATAAATCAAATTTTAACAGAATTGAAAAGTGAGATAGATACCTCCACAATTATAGTAGGAGACTTCAACACACCACTTTCGGAGAAGGACAGGACATCCAGTAAGAAGCTCAACAGAGACACGGAAGACCTAATTACAACAATCAACCAACTTGACCTCATTGACTTATACAGAACTCTCCACCCAACTGCTGCAAAATATACTTTTTTTTCTAGCGCACATGGAACATTCTCTAGAATAGACCACGTATTAGGTCATAAAACAAACCTTTGCAGAGTCCAAAACATCGAAATATTACAAAGCATCTTCTCAGACCACAAGGCAATAAAACTAGGGATCAATAACAGAAAAACTAGGGAAAAGAAATCAAATACTTGGAAAATGAACAATACCCTCCTGAAAAAAGACTGGGTTATAGAAGACATCAAGGAGGGAATAAGGAAATTCATAGAATGCAACGAGAATGAAAATACTTCCTATCAAAACCTCTGGGACACAGCAAAAGCAGTGCTCAGAGGCCAATTTATATCAATAAATGCACACATACAAAAAGAAGAAAGAGCCAAAATCAGAGAACTGTCCCGACAACTTGAGCAAATAGAAAGTGAGCAACAAAAGAATCCATCAGGCACCAGAAGAAAACAAATAATAAAAATTAGAGCTGAACTAAATGAATTAGAGAACAGAAAAACAATTGAAAGAATTAACAAAGCCAAAAGCTGGTTCTTTGAAAAAATTAACAAAATTGATAAACCATTGGCTAGACTGACTAAAGAAATACAGGAAAGGAAACAAATAACCCCAATAAGAAACGAGAAGGACCACATCACAACAGAACCAAATGAAATTAAAAGATTCATATCAGATTATTACGAAAAATTGTACTCTAACAAATTTGAAAACCTAGAAGAAATGGATAAATTCTTGGAAAAATACTACCTACCTAAACTAACACATTCAGAAGTAGAACAACTAAATAGACCCATAACAAAAAAAGAGATTGAAACGGTAATAAAAAATTTCCAACAAAAAAAAGTCCTGGCCCAGATAGCTTCACTGCAGAGTTCTACCAAACCTTCAGAGAAGACTTAACACCACTACTACTGAAGGTATTTCAAAGCATAGAAAAGGACAGAATACTACCCAACTCATTCTATGAAGCTACCATCTCCCTGATACCAAAACCAGGTAAAGACATTACAAAAAAAGAAAATTATAGACCTATATCCCTCATGAACATAGATGCAAAAATCCTCAACAAAATTCTAGCCAATAGAATCCAACAACACATCAAAAAAATAATTCACCCTGATCAAGTGGGATTTATACCAGGTATGCAAGGCTGGTTTAATATCAGAAAAACCATTAATGTAATCCATCACATAAATAAAACAAAAGATAAAAACCACGTGATCTTATCAATAGATGCAGAAAAGGCATTTGACAAAGTTCAACACCCATTTATGATAAAAACTCTTACCAAAATAGGAATTGAAGGAAAATTCCTCAACATAATAAAGGGCATCTATGCAAAGCCAACAGCCAATATCACTCTAAATGGAGAGAACCTGAAAGCATTTCCCTTGAGAACGGGAACCAGACAAGGATGCCCTTTATCACCGCTCTTATTCAACATCATACTTGAAGTCCTAACCAGGGCAATTAGGCTAGACAAAGAAATAAAGTGTATCCGGAATGGCAAGGAGGAAGTAAAGCTATCACTAGTTGCAGATGACATGATCATATACATGGAAAACCCTAAGGAATCCTCCAGAAAACTACTGAAACTAATAGAAGAGTTTGGCAGAGTCTCAGGTTCTAAAATAAACATACAAAAATCACTTGAATTCCTCTACATCAACAAGAAGAACACCGAAGAGGAAATAACCAAATCAATACCATTCACAGTAGCCCCCAAGAAGATAAAATACTTAGGAATAAATCTTACCAAGGATGTAAAAGACCTATACAAAGAAAACTACAAAGCTCTACTACAAGAAATTCAAAAGGACATACTTAAGTGGAAAAACATACCTTGCTCATGGATAGGAAGACTTAACATAGTAAAAATGTCTATTCTACCAAAAGCCATCTATACATATAACGCACTTCCGATCCAAATTCCAAAGTCATATTTTAAGGGGATAGAGAAACAAATCACCAATTTCATATGGAAGGGAAAGAAGCCTCGGATAAGCAAAGCATTACTGAAAAAGAAGAAGAAAGTGGGAGGCCTCACCCTACCTGATTTCAGAACCTATTATACAGCCACAGTAGTCAAAACAGCCTGGTACTGGTACAACAACAGGCACATAGACCAATGGAACAGAATTGAGAACCTAGAAGATATAAATCCATCCACGTATGAGCAGCTGATATTTGACAAAGGACCAGTGTCAGTCAATTGGGGAAATGATAGTCTTGTTAACAAATGGTGCTGGCATAACTGGATATCCATTTGCAAAAGAATGAAACAGGACCCATACCTCACACCATGCACAAAAACTAACTCCAAGTGGATCAAAGACCTAAACGTAAAGACTAAAACGATAAAGATCATGGAAGAAAAAATTGGGACAACTCTAGGAGCCCTAATACAAGGCATAAACAGAATACAAAACATTACCAAAAATGATGAAGAGAAACCCGATAACTGGGAGCTCCTAAAAATCAAACACTTATGCTCATCTAGAGACTTCTCCAAAAGAGTAAAAAGACCACCTACAGATTGGGAACGAATTTTCAGCTATGACATCTCCGACCAGCGCCTGATCTCTAAAATCTACATGATTCTGTCAAAACTCAACCAGAAAAAGACAAACAACCCAATCAAGAAGTGGGCAAAGGATATGAACACACATTTCACTAAAGAAGATATTCAGGCAGCCAAGAGATACATGAGAAAATGCTCTTGATCATTAGCCATTAGAGAAATGCAAATTAAAACTCTGATGAGATTCCATCTCACTCCAACAAAGCTGGCATCAATCCAAAAAACACAAAATAATAAATGTTGGAGAGGCTGCGGAGAGATTGGAACTCTCATACACTGCTGGTGGGCATGTAAAATGGTACAACCACTTTGGAAAGCTATCTGGCGTTATCTTAAACAGTTAGAAATAGAACTACCATACAACCCAGAAATCCCACTCCTCGGAATATACCCTAGAGATACAAGAGCCTTCACACAAACAGATATATGCACACCCATGTTTATTGCAGCTCTGTTTACAATAGCAAAAAGCTGGAAGCAACCAAGGTGTCCGTCAAAGGATGAATGGGTAAATAAATTGTGGTACATTCACACAATGGAATACTATGCATCGATAAAGAACAGTGACGAATCTGTGAAACATTTCATAACATGGAGGAACGTGTAAGGCATTATGCTGAGCGAAATTAGTCAGAGGCAAAAGGACAAATATTGTATAAGACCACTATTATAAGATCTTGAGAAATAGTAAAAACTGAGAACACATACTTTTGTGGTAACGAAGGGGGGAAGGAGGGAGGGAGGGAGGGAGAGGGTTTTTGATTGATTAATCAGTAGATAAGAACTGCTTTGGGTGAAGGGAAAGACAACACTCAATACATGGAAGGTCAGCTCAATTGGACTGGACCAAAAGCAAAGAAGTTTCCGGAATAAAATGAATGCTTCAAATGTCAGCGGAGCAGGGGCGGGGGTCTGGGGAAAATGGTTTGAGGGGACTTCTATGTCAATTTGCAAAATAATTCTATTAGGAAAACATTCTGCATCCCACTTTGAAATGTGGCGTCTGGGGTCTTAAAGGCTAACAAGTGGCCATCTAAGATGCATCAGTTGGTCTCAACCCACCTGGAGCAAATGAAAATGAAGAACACCAAGGTCACACGACAACTAGGAGCCCAAGAGACAGAAAGGGCCACATGAACCAGAGACCTACATCACCCTGAGACCAGAAGAACTAGTTGGTGCCCGGCCACAATCGATGACTGCCCTGACAGGGAGCACAACAGAGAACTCCTGAGGGAACAGGAGATCAGTGGGATGCAGACCCCAAATTCTCATAAAAAGACCATACTTAATGGTCTGACTGAGACTAGAGGAATCCCGGCGGCCATGCTCCCCAGACCTTCTGTTGGCACAGGACAGGAGCCATCCCCGAAGACAACTCATCAGACATGAAAGGGACTGGTCAGCGGGTGGGAGAGAGATGCTGATGAAGAGTGAGCTAATTATATCAGGTGGACACTTGAGAGTGCGTTGGCAGCTCTTGTCTGGAGGGGGGATGGGAGGATAGAGAGAGAGGGAAGCTGGCAAAATTGTCACGAAAGGAGAGACTGAAAGGGTTGACTCAATAGGGGAAGAGCAGGTGGGAGTACAGAGTAAAATGTATGTAAACTTATAAGTGACAGACTGGATTTGTAAACGTTCACTTGAAGGTTAATAAAAGTTAATAAAAAAAAAAAAGATGTGAGCTATCATTTTTATCATTGACCCCTTTTACATAGTGTACCTTTTTTTTTTTCTGAATACCTTACATTTATCTTTTTCTTTGGTTTTCAGTAGTTTAATTATGATATGCCTGGTGTGATTTTGGAGCCCTGGTGGCATTGTGGTTAAAAGATACTGGCTAACCAAATGGTCAGCAGTTCAAATTCACCATCTGCTCTTTGGAAACCCTATGGACAATTCACTCTGTGCCACTCAATTTTGACTCAAATGGCAGTGATTGTTTTGTTTGTTGTAATTGTGATTTATGTTGTATTTCTCTTACTTGAGGTTCATCAAGCTTCCTGTACATGAAGATTGATATTTTTTTGTCAAATTTGAAAAATATGTTGGACCATCATATAATGTTTTTGGCCCATTTTCTTTCTTTTTTATAATCCCATATATGTTAGACTACTTGATATTGCTCTAAAGTCACTGAGACAGTTCATTTTTTCTCTTAATTTTCATCTATCTTTTTTTTCTTTTGAGATTAGATAATTTCTATTGATCTGCCTTTGGGCTCACTGAGTCTTTCTTCTGCAGTGTCTGATATGCTGTAACTTACTGATTATTTAAGAGATAGTTCTTTCCAGTGATAGAATATTTTATTCCCATTTATGGTTCAAATTTCTCTGATGATGTTCCCCATCGTGTTCAGTCCTTAAGTTATCTGTTTGTAAAAATGCTTAAACATTCTTAAACTAGTTTTTTTTAAGTCCTTGCCTGTTATTTCCAACATCTGGGTCACTTTAGGTTTTTTTTTTTTTAATCACCACTTTTTGTTATTATGGATCATATTTTCTTACTTCTTTTCCTGTCTATAATTTTAAATTTTATACTGGACATTGTAGATTATAAATTGTGGCAAATTTGATTTTAATTATTTATTTATTATCTATTTATTTGTTTTAATTTACAGAGTCCTGTATTTTGTTCTGGTGGGGAATAAATTACTGTTGGATTGTCTTGATTCTGTCAAGCCTTGTTATAGTCTTTGTTAGGGCTGATCAGTTTCAGTTTTATCCTTAGTCTTAAAACATAACACATCCTGCAGGCCATGATCTTTACTTTTAAGGTGTGGCCTGTCTGGGTTTTCAACTCAACGCTGAAAATTCATTAAAATGTGTGCCCAATTTGCCTAGGCAGAACTCAAACATATCTGAGCAATACAGATACCTGGAATCTCCATTTAGTCCTCTGTCCCACTCAAGCTACACCCTGCCTGGTCTGGTGGAGTCTTGCATTGCACATTTGCATCTGACCCTTTACCGTGGATCTGTGTGGAGTTTACTTCTGGCGCTTCTCCTACAAGAAGCTCCTTCCTTTTCAGTACACAAACCCTCAAACATCAGAAAATCTATTCATGTCAATCAATGAACAAAAGCCTGTACAGGGAAATACAGAATAAACTAAGAAATGCTAACATGTATTTTTGTTCTTTAAAAAGAAACATGAATAAAAAAGGGGTTTCCTTTCTTTTTTTTATACTTACGAAAGATTTATTCTAATATTACATGTCAATAACCTAATGTTTGATCTCTTACTGTTAAGCTTTTATATAAGACATGAGATGTCTGCTCTCATCTCTGCTATTTAACATAAGAACTATTGAACACAATAAAAGGCAAGAAAATGGTAGAATAAGTAATAATGTAATGGAAGAGATAAAGATTTATTTTACCTTCTATTGGCACAAATAACCAAGATAATTGAAAAATTGTTAGAACTTGCAAGGGAGTTCAGCAATGGTGCTGGATAATAATCAAGAGCATTTTTTTATACACAAAAGGAGGATTAAAAAATGTAACAAAAACAAAATGTCCTTGAAAATAGCCACAAAAGAGTAAAATATCTAAAAGTTAACCAGGATGACCACTAAACCTCTGAAGGAATGCTGTGCTGCACTGCCACATTTCTCCTTTCACAACTGAGGTGCTCATTTACTTATGGACCAGAAATATGAACTACTGAGAGCTCATAGCTGAGTCCCTTCCTAGAAATTACCTTTAATCAACGGGAAATGTCTAAGCAAATATTAAGATTTCTACCCATAACCAGAAGAGCCTGATCAGCAAAGAGATATCGATAGTTAAGATAATGTGATATCCCCAAGACATAGATAAATAGCCAGGTGAAGAAGGATTTTCCTCAACCTATACAACCAAAAGAAACTCAGGATGGATTATCAGGAGGATGAGGGTGGCAAATTAAGTACAGAGTCACAATTCTTTCCCAATTTCTGGGCACAAACAAGTTTCACACTCAAAATTCACAGAAGGAAAGGCCAGGTCCCCAGAATGAAGGACCTTACAAAACCCTAAAAAAAACAAGTATATATGGTGATAATTCTCCAATCCTTCCCTGAAGGTACCTACCTATGGCCATTTACTCTGAGTAACCATGCAGTAAGAAAAGGATAATATCCAGATACACTGAAGAATGTGAACTTAATACATCATCATAATCTTCCTTTTAGAATGGGAGCATGTATAGTGTCAGACAGTAAATGGAGTCCTGTCCAAGGTTTAACTCAGAGTGGGCCTATTGTCTCAACAGATAAAACCAGCATTCCTTTTTGTGAGTCCCCAAAGTATAACTAGCTTGAAGATAACTGGTAGTTGGCAGAACACCCATATTGGCTTTTTGGCCTGTGGGGTAAAAAGTATCATAGTTGGAAACCTCTAAACCTGCCGCCATCTTAGTCCAAGAAAGTAAATCTAACATTTACATCTTATGAGTAAAGGCAAGGATATATGCCACCCTGTCACCTTTAAAGGTTTAAAAGATGCTGGTAAACAACAACAACAACAAAGTCTATTCTGACTCATAGTGACCTTATAGGACAGAGTAGAACTGCCCCATAGGTTTCCCAAGGAGCAGTTGGTGGATTTGAACTGCCAACCTTTAGGTTAGCAGCCATAGCTCTTAACCTCTGAACCACCAGGGCTTCCCACCATATCCCAATTTATCTCACCAACTTAGATCTTTCAAAATTCAGAGAGATTATGAAGAATAATATTTTTACTGCAATTTCAGTGATCCCAATTGCAACAGCTAGGCCAGATTTATTTATCTTGTGTGTAGTAGGAATCGACTAGACGGCACTGGGTGGGTAGTACATATTAAGGTGGCTTCAAGTGTATACAGTTAGGGGATGCATACTTTTTCTATTCCATCAAGAGAGAGCAGCATAGTAGTTTGCATTTACATGGGATGGGCAGGATTCAGAAGCTCATCACATCAATGAAGATTTTAGGTATCCATATAGAGCATGTCAGAATCCCCTCTCCAAAAGTATTGAATCTTATATTTTCTACCACTGAGAAAGGAGCATAACACAAGGTAGGTCATTTCAGGTTCTTGTGGCAGCATATTCTTCACTTGGGAATACTGCTCTAATACATTTACTGAGTGACATTGAACAGTGCCAGCTTAAAGAGAAGCCCACAGCAGAATATGGCTGTGCAATGGATCCAAGCTGCTGTGCAAGCAGACCTGCCACTCAGACCAAATAACCTGGAAGGCCATATGGTAGCAGAGGTATCTGTAGTGAGTAAAGATGTCATGTAGTTTTTATTAAAAAAAAAAAAAAATCAAAACAAGAATCACAACGTAGTACTCCAGGGCTCTCGAGAAAGATGACATCGTTTGAAGCACTGAACTATATACTATTTAAAAAACAGTGTCTGCCATGCTACTGGCCCTGCCTGAGACAGAGTGCCTGACTATGGAATATTAAGTTCTAATAATGTGGTCAGAACTGCCCTTAGCATGGAGCTATAAGCAGTAATTCATTGTACAAAGGAAGAACAATTTATATTGGACACAAGCAAGGCATGAATCATCAGTCCAATAAAGTAGCCAGATTCTCAATGTTGCATTGACACCTCTCCCTGAGATCGCATATTATCACATCGAGGGCCCAGTTGGCAAAGGACAAAAGCCAAACCTGGCTTATGGATGGGTTGACACATTATGTAAATATAAGCTGAACTGGATAGTTACTACACTACAGTCCCATCCAGAGGTAACCCTGAAAATGTGTAGAAATAAAATTTCTTCCAATGGGTAGAGCTGAGTGGTCAGCCTGGTAATCCATTTGGTGTACAAAAAGAACTGGTTCAAGTAAGAATATATATGGACTGAAAGGCAGTGTTAAGCATTTTATTTGTTAGGAACCTGGAAGGAAAATGGTAAGAGAATAAAGTAAAAATTACTTTGGTGAAGAAGCACGTGAGTGGAAATCCTGGGACGGTCATAAAATATTAAGATCTTTGTTTTATGCCTTAACACTCACCTGAATGTGTAAAACATGAAGAGGTACTAACAACCAAGTAGACTGGATGATTTGGCCAGTTGATGTCAGCCAGCTTTCCCATCAGCCAATCTAGTGCTGGAACAATGGGCGCATCATGACAAGGATGGGCTCAACTGTGCAAAGCTAATCCACCTACTGTCAGTGTTAAACATCCAAATCACCAGCAACATAAACCAATGTTAAGCTTCACTAAGACACCATATTTCAAAATCAACCAGCTACTTGGCAGCACATAAATTACATTGGAAATCCCCACCTTTGAAGGTGAAAAATTTGGTTAGACTGGAATTTATACATATTCCAAATGAGTTTACCTCTCCTCCCCTCAAGGCTCAGGCTGCGCCATTATTCAAGGACTTATTTAACCACTGACATGGAGTTTCCCATAACAAAGCATTGGAGCAGGAATCCACTTTACCGAAAAAAGAGGTGTGACAGACACACTTATCATAGGAATCACTGCTCTATTTTATATATATATACACCCAGAAAGTGTTGGCCTGGTAGATCAATGGAATAATATAAGGTTGGAAATGATACACTCTAAGAAAGGAATGCCATTCTCCAGAACATACTATACACACTAAATCAATAATTTTATGTGTTAGATAGTGTCCCCAGTAGATAGAATGCATGATATGAACACACAGAGTTGGAAGTGTGAAAGACCGCAATTACCACCACTCCTTTTGACTCACTGTTCTCATCTTCTATTTAAAGAGAACTGATAAGGCAAAGTGGATAGACAAATTACACAAGGAGAAGAGGAATTCTTGCAAATCAGAAAGAAAAGAACAAACTTCAACAGAAAATAGGCAAAGAATTTAAACACATAAAAAATACAAAAGAAAATGGGCCTTAATAGTCAAATATGAAGAGTGTATATATGTTAGAAAGGGACCCACAGGGCATTTAAATATTGGAACCATCAGAAAGATAATTTGAAGTTATGGTATTAAATGTGTACCAAAAAAAAGAGAGGAAAATATGGACAATTTCACCAAAGCTATGGACTCTATTAAAAACAATAAAATGGAAATTCTTTAACTGAATAATACAATTACTAATATTAAGAGTAAAATTTATGGGTTAGATAGTTGGCTAATAAAGAGGAGGAAAGATCAATAAAAAAAATTCAGAATGATTCATAGAGAAAAATCAAAAAGGATAAATAGAGAAAAGAATGTGAAAGAATTATGATACATGGTCTAATGATAACACAGAAATTAGGAAGAGTTCAATGAAGTTAAACTACCCTAAGTTTTTTGCATTAAGGTAGTTAAACTTCATTATTCAGGGAGTGGTAAAAATACAATTTTTAATGTAGGTTTTTTTTTTTAAATAAACGCTTATAAAAATAGAAGAGTGCATGAGTAATGAAATAATAGGGGGAAATTATGGAAAAATATTTGATTAATCCAGAATATGTTAAGAAAGGAAAACAAAGTCAAAGAAAATACAAGTTGAAAGCAAATAACACAATGCTCGACTTAAACTCAAATGAATCAATAATCACATAAAGCGAAAATGAAACATAAGAGAAAAAGATAGGCAGACTTTATAAAAAACAAAACAATTCTATGCCTACAAGCTATTCTCTTAAACATAAGGACAGAAAAAGGCTATAAATCACAAGATGGTAAAAGATACACCATACAATCACTAAGCAAAAGAAAGAACTTAATGAAAGTTGGAAGTTTTAAAACACCTCTTAACAGCTATTTGAAAAAGCTGACAAGAAATCAGTAAGAAGATACAGCAATGTACAGAAAGTTGAGGTTCCAAACTTGGCATTCTTGTTCTTAAAATAAAAAAAAAAAAACAAACCCAGTGCCGTCAAGTCGATTCTGACTCTTAGCAGTTCTTTCTTGCTCTTAGAATCCCCTAAATTTTCTCCCGGTGTCCCTAGGCCAAAAGCAATTTCAAATTTCAAATAGTTTCATTTAATTACTAGTTAAGTCTGAACTACTTACTAGTAGGTGTTTGTACAGTGTTTGCTTGTGTTTCTTTCAAAAATTTAAAATATCCTGTGAAGTCCTTGAGAGTTCGCTACAATAATTCAAGTGTGCACAGTTTGGAAACGACTGAGCTCTAGTGTTATAATCAATACAGTTCGTGGACATAACCCAGGTGTGCATAGTTGGGGGAATGACTGATCTCAAGTATTACAATCAATAGCTGAAGAATACACACCCTTGGAAATCTGATGAGGAATACTTACAATATTGGCCACACACTAATTTCAAAAAACAGTACATTTCAGTGGATTTAAATCATACGGAATATGTAAGCTCTGACACAGTGACCAAACCAAAACCAAACCTACTGCCCTCGAGTCGATTCCAACTCATAGTGACCCTATAGGATAGAGTAGAACTGCCCATAGAGTTTCCAAGGAGCACCTTTTGGATTCGAACTGTCAACCTCTTGGTTAACAGCCGTAGCACTTAACCACTACGTCACCACAGTAACATCCATCAAACATTAGAAAACATAACTAGAAAATCCTCAATAGTTCAAATTCAAGGCAAATATCTAGGTAATTTACTGGCCCAAGAAGAAATCACAAGAGACATCAGAAAATATTTTGAACTGAATAATAATTACAATATGAGCAATGTTGATGCAATTATATATTTTTAAAAGGATCGTATATTATAGCCAAATGGAATTTATTTCAGAATGCAATGTAGTTTAGTATTTGAATATTAATCAATTAAGACTCAAAAGAAAAAGGACATAAAACAATCAGATGGATATCTCTATAGATGCAGAAAACACTTTTGATAAAATTGGTTTCTACCTGTTTATCATGAAAATTTTAGCAAACTGGGAAGAGATGGAAAGTGTCTTAATTTGATAAAGCATTCAGAAGAAAAAATAAAGCAACAATCACATACAATAATGAGATATTGAATACTGTTCCTACAGAGAGAAATCAAGGGCATTTCTATGATCACTTGCATTTGATGTCATATGGGAGACTTTGGTCTGTTCAATATATTAAGGAAAATAAAAAGTTTTACAGTTTGGAATGAAGACAAATAAAATTGTTATTATTCTCAAATGACATAATTGTGCATCTAGAAACAGTCCCCCCCCCCCAAAAACTACAGATAATTTATAAGGCATGTAAGTGAGTTTAGCAATGAACCAGATTCAAGTTCGGTAAACAGATTTAAATTTTATCTTGTTCTATCAAAAACTCAATTAAAAATGCAATCAAAATATCTTAAGTAATAGTCATCAAGAAATATAAGCCATTTTAAGAAATATAAGCTATTTAACAAAACATAACAAATATATATTTTATATACAACAAATATAAGCTATTTAACAAAATATGTCTGAGAACTTTACACAGAAAACTATAAAACATTGCTAAGATTCATTTACAAATACCTTAATAAATAGAAAATATATGTTTCTGAATTGGAATTATAAATATTGTTAAGATTTCAATTCTCCCTAAATGTATCTGTGGTTTCAAACACATCTTTATCAAAAACCCAGATTTTTTACAGCAATTGATAAGCTGATTCTAAAGTTCATATGAACATGCAAAGAGTGCAGATTTTTAGCCAATGCACTGCTGAAGAAGAACAACCTGGATGTATTACACTACCAAATGTCAGTACTTATTACAAATTCACACTAATAAAATTGTTGTATTGATGCAAGAAAAGACAAATAGAACAATGGAACAAAATAGAACATTAAGAAATTTATTCATACAAGTAGTCAATTGCCACACAGCAAAGTCACTACAGGCAGTCCCCTACTTACAGACAGGGCTCCACTCTGATGACTACATTTTAAGTCAGTTCTGATATAGGACAGCTATCTCATGTTTTTTAAGCTTTCTTTATTATTTACTTTTATTATCAGTATCTTTATAAATTCTATCTTTCCTTGTCTTTGGGGATTGGAAAAATTAGTTATAAACTTACTGATATATTTTAATACATACCTCCAAAAAACCCATTGCTGTCAAGATCATTCTGACTCATAGCGACCCTATTGGACAGAGTAGAACTGAACAATAGGACTTCCAACAAGTATGTGGCGGATTCAAACTGGCGACCTTTTGGTTAGCAGCTGGGCTCTCCATAAAAAATACACAAATTGTAAAAATTTACTCCAACAACGAAGAAGAGTTGGAAAAATATGCTATTTTGTTAGTTGCGGTAATAGCTCCAGTTGTGGGAAGTTCTAGTTCATCTGGATTGTCCCTGGGAATGAGGATGACGTTTCTAATCAGAAAATTAGTGACAGTTGTCTGTATGGTCGTTTTCTTTTTTTCTTCATATTTTTCATGGTGACATCTCACCGCTTCCTGAATCTGCCTATTGACTTTAGCAAAGTGATCAGCGTTTGGATCCGTGTCTTCAAGTAAGTGAAGCCCCTGATTTACTATATTTTTATAAAAATAATGCACACTTTCTACATTTGTTTGCCAACCAAGCTCTCCCCCATTAGGTATTTTTTTGTAATAGTTCTATGCTTTTTTTTTTTTTTTTTAAAGCAACATGTAAAAAAAGTGGCATAGTGGCATTTATGGAAATATTTCCTGGCGGGATGGTAAAGTTGGCAAAGTAGAAGGTGCACATTAGTTGCATGAAAACATGGTAGTTTAGAAAAACTTCAGCTAATTCTTTCAGTGTAAAACTTTTGACAACTTTTTTCCTTCCTCTTTCTCAGCATTTCTTTCTTCTTCATCATTTCTTTCCTTTTGAAAATCATTTCATCCTGAAATATCAGATCCCCTTCTTCATGTCTATGAGCCATTTCACATCAAGTGCATCAAGTTCTAAATTCAGTGTTCTTGCCATGTGGATGATTTTTCCACCGATCTCTTCCATTATATTATCTTGATCAAATGCTTGAAGTGGGTTCACATAACTCAGCAATTTTTTTTCCATACCATCTGCATGCATTTTCCCATAATTTCCTCCAAGAAAGATGCAACGTTCTAGATACACTGTTGATTGTAAGTGCAATTCCTTTGAACACAAATACATCATAAATTGGGGACTATCTATTCTGTAATGCCATGAAGTAAGAGTATCATTTAAAAAATATATATACTAGATTAACTGAGTATGGAGAAGAAAAAAAGTCTTGATCAGTACTTCAAATGTACACAGAGTCAATTCTAGATTGATCAAGCACATAAATATGAAAGGCAAATTACTAAAATTTCTAGAACAAATTAAAAAAAAAAAACAGGGAAGCATCTTCATGACCAGAGGGTAGTCAAAGGTTTCTTTAACAGGTCACATATAACCCTAATAATGAAATAAAAGATTTATAAATTGCACTATAGTAAGATATAGTAAAAGTATTTCTAATACATATATCCAGTGAAGTAGGTATATATGATATCCATAGATAGACAGATATCATATGTATCTATTCAAAAAAAAAAAAAAGTTGCCATGGAGTTGACTCAGGGCATAACTACACCCATGGGGTTTCCAAGGAGCTCCTGGTGGATTCAAACTGCTGACCTTTTGGTTAACAGCCGTACCTTTTAACCATTAGGCCACCAGGGTTTCCAATATATCCATAGATATATCTATATCTAGCTGTGTATCTATATCTATAGATACCACATATATCTACTATGTTGGATATGTATATATATTTACATATGTGTGTGTATGCATGTATATCATGTAAACATATACATAATATAAAAAATTCTTTAAATCTATAAGAAAAACACAAACCACCCATTTTTTTAAATGGTTAATGTTTTAAAATTGGTTAATGTTATGCATCAGCTTAGCTAGGCTGTAATTTTCAGTGTTTTGGCAGACACTATGTAATCACCTCTCATTCTGAGATCTAATGTTAGCAGTGAACCAGTTGGAAGAGGAGTTTCTTTCGGGGTTTGCCTCCATCCACAATATAAACAGATGCTATGGCAAAGCTGTCACTCTCTCCAACCTGCATTCATCTCATCATCATCTAAACTCTGGTTCTTGAGATGTGAGAAGCTTCCAGCCTGTCACCTGACTGGCAAATTTTCAGCCTCTGCAAACACATGAGCCAGGAGAAACCTTTAGCCTGCCACCTGACCCACGGATTTGAGACTAGCCAGCCTCCACAACTGCATGAGCCATTTCCTTGAAATAGATCTCTCTATCTTTAAGGAGCCCTGGCGGTGCAGTGGTTAAGAGTTCAGCTTCCGAACAAAATGTTAGCAGTTCAAATTCAGCAGCCACTCCTTGGAAACCCTATGCGGCAGTTCTACTCCATCCTATTGGGTTGCTGTAAGTCAGAATCAACTTCATGACAATGGATTTTTTTCTTTATATTTATTTATATATATGTTTCACTGCTTTTGCTCCTCTACGCAATCCAGCCTAAGACATTTGGCGTGGAACATGGTTCTAGAGGAACAAAATCTTGAGGATGAGATTTCTGAATGGATTCTCAAGTCTAGCTAGTCTTAAAGGCACTGATGACTCTATCTCTGGTAGTAAAGAGGACACTGCTAATCCAGGGCAGAAGGTGGCAAGAGAAATATGCAAAATATCATAACCATTGGATCAAATATTTGTGAAAGACAAGGCCCTGGGTGATTGTGTATTTTATATCTTCCAAAATTTTTGTCAGATTGAAAAGTATGAAGAAGCTGGTTGGGTGGTCCTCCTTTCACTAGAGAAAGTGGAAAAAGAAAGGGATGCTCTCAGGGCTTCAGAGTCACAGCTCAAGCATCACATAAAAGACCTGTAAGTATCTATTTGTACCAAGAAAGAAAGCCTTATTTTTTTTGGTAACAGAGCTGATATAGCCAAAAACCAAACCCAGAGTCTTACCCTAAGAGTGGCTGAGTTACAACACTAATTGAATTCCCAACATAGAATGATGCCTGACATTAAAGTGAGGATGTTGATAGGAAAGAAATGGGATTCTAAAACTTGGGATGAGACCATATGAGCAGTGTGATGGTTAATGTTATGTGTCAACTTGGCTAGGCCATGATTCTCACTGGCTCAGCAGATATGGTGTAATCATCATCCATGATGTGCTCTGTTGTGAGCAGCCAATCAGTTGAAAGGGGAGTTTCCTTGGGGATGTGGCCAGCATCTAATATATATGGATGTTCTTGCAAAGCTCATCCTCTCTCAATCCTGTATCTGACTTGTCATCCTCTGACCTCCAGTTTTGGGGATGTGAGCTAGCAGCCTGCCATCTGACCTGCAGATTTTGGTACTAGCCAGCCCTCACAGCTCTGAGAGCCAGCAGTCTGCCAGCTGACCTGCCAACTTTGGATTCGTCAGCCCCTGCAACCACATGTATCAGGAGAAGCCTCCAGCCTGAGACCTGACCCACAGATTTGGGACTTAACAGTCTCCACAACTGGATAAGGCACTTCCTTGAAATAAATCTCTCTCTCTCTCTCCCTGTCTCTCTCTCTCTATATATATGCTTCACTGGTTTTGCACCTCTAGAGAACCTAGCCTGAGATAGGCAGATAATCTGGAAGCTGCAAAACCGAGGCCCTAAATTCTGTTAAATCACCTGTGCCAAAAGAACAAGTCCTCTCACTCCAACCTGAAGAGATTACTGCAGATTTGTCTGCTCAGCCACTCTTCCCCATACAACAATGCCTCCCGCCCCCATCTGATGAGATTAACCCAGCTGTGTCTGAAGAGCCCTTGTCTCAGACAGTGCCTGTGGCAGAGCCTGGGGCATTGCATGGGGCATTTCCTGAGGCAGATGCCTTACAAGACATTTCTGGCTACCCCTGGGGCCTATATACACCATCCATTTTTCATTCTAGATCTATAATTAGACTTAGGTCAAAGAGAGGCCAAAAAGGCGAAGTTCAAACTGTAAGCCATGAGGAGGTATTATACACTCCAAAATAATAGCTTAATTTTTCTAATATATACAAACATAAACCTAGGGAATATGTGTGGGAATGACTATTAAGGCTCTTTGATAATAGTGTAAGAGACATCAAGTTGGATCAGTTTGAATTTTCCGATAGGGGCCCACTAAGCACAGATTCTCCATTCAATTTTTCAGCTCAAGAGATTAGAAAAGGATCTAATAATTTATTTGTTTGGTTGACTGAAGCATGGACTAAGAGGTGATTTATGCTGCCTCAAGTTGAAATGCCAGAAGTGCCTTGATATAAGCTAGAAGAAGGTGTACAAATCATTAGGGAAATTGGCCTGTTAGAATGGATTTCCAAGGTTGAACTCAGGTCTGTAAACTGGCTCAGGTCTGGAAATTGATTGAGATTCTATGACTATTTTGATGACTCAAGTTAGACTGCCATACACTTGACCTAGAATTCTTCCCAGGGACACACCTTTCACCGTAGCTGTGAGGAACAAATTTGTGAAGGGAGTTCCAACACCCCTGAAGACTGCTTTGATTGCTATTTTATGTAGGTCAGATTTTACAATGGGAAGGGCCCTACCTGAATAAAGACACCTTACTACAATGGGGCTGATTGGACCCTGGGGTAGCAGGGGCCATGTGGCAACACTTAATCACCAGAGACAAAGTGGGAGTGATTACTGTTATGGACAGCAGAATTGAAACACTAATCAAAATAGCCTGATTCATATGGACTTATGGTGTTGGCTACCTAGTCATGGTGTTCCTAGAAGTGAAACAGATGGGAAACCTACTAAATATTTACTTGATCTATATAAGGGGAAGAATTCTAGGTAAAGTGAACAGCAGCCTAACATGAATCAGCAAAATAGAGAGTCAACGGCCCCTCAATCAATTTCTAATTTTGAGCCAGTTTACAGATCTCCAATCCCTTGATTGAAGGGAAGGCTGTGTCCCCTTGATGAAGGACCTTACTAAACTACTGATAATTTATACCATTAATCTTTCTCTCAGCCTTTCCCAAAAGGGATCTATGGCTTTTTATGAGAGTGACTATTGATTGGGAAAAAGGGATTACTGGACACTGGTTCTGAAATGACACCAATCCCAGGAGACCAAAAATGTCATTTTGGCCTACCAGTCACAGTAGGGGGGAATGGAGGTCAGGTAATTAATGGAGTGTTAGCTCAGGTTCATCTCAAAGTGGGCCCAGTGGGTCTCTGAACCCATCCTGTAGTGATTTCCCCAGTTCCAAATGCATAATTGGAATAGACATACTCAGCAACTTCAGAACCCCCACTTTGGGTACCTGACATGTGGAGTAAGGGCTACTATGGTAGGAAAGGTCAAGTGGAGACCATTAGAACTGCCCATACCCAGGAAAATAGTAAACCAAAAGCAATACCACATTCCTGGAGGAATTTCAGAGATTAGTTCCACCCTCAAGGACTTTACAAGGACTTGAAGTATGTAAGGGTGGTGATTCCCACCATATCCCCAATCAACTTGCCTATTTGGCCTGTGTAAAAACAGATGGATCTTGGAGAATGACAGTGGATTGTCTTAATCTTAACCAAATAGTGATTCCAATTGCAGCTGCTGTTCCAGATGTGGTTTTATTTGTTGAGTAAATTAATACATCTCCTGTTACCTAGTAAGAAGTTATAGATCTGGCCAATGCCTTATTCTCGATTCATTTTTGAAGGACCACCAGAACCAGTTTGGTTTCAGCTGGGAAGGCCAGCAATATACCTTCAATGTTCAACAACAGAGGTGTATCGACTTTTCAGCCTATGCCATAATTTAGTCTGCAAGGACCTTGATTCCACAAGATATCACACTGTTCCACTACATTGATGACATTATGCTGATTGAACCTAGCAAGGAAGAAGTATCAATGACTCTAGACTTGCTGGTAAGACATTTGTGTACTAGTGGGTGGGAAATGGATCATAGAAAATTTCAATTGTCATCCACCTCAGTGAAATTTCTAGGGGTCTAGTGGTGTTGGGCATGCCAAAATATTCCTTCTAGAGTAAAGGGTAAGTTGTTGCATCTGACTCCTCCTACAACTAAAAAGAAGGCACAAAGCCTGGTGGGCCTCTTTGGATTTTGGAAGCACTGTATCCCTTAACTGGATGTGCTATCCTGGCCTATTACCAAGTGACTCAGAAAGCTGCAAGTTTTGAGTGGGTCTCAGTTCAAGAGAAGGCTCTGAAACAGGTGCAGGCTGCTGTGCAAGCTGCTGTGCCACTTGTGCCATACTATCCAGCTGATCCAACGGTGCTTGAAAATAGAGATGCTGTCTGGAGGCTTTGGCAAGCATCTATTGGTGAATCACGGCACAGACCCTTAGAATTTTGGAGCAAAGCCCTGCCATCCTCAGCGGATACTATTTACCTTCTTTACCTTCTGAGAAACAGATTTTGGCTTGTTACTGGGCCTTAGTAGAGACTAAAGGCTTAACCACTGGCTAACAAGCTACCATGCAGCCTGAGCTGCTGATCATGAACTGGGTGTTTTCTGACCCAGAGGCTCATAAGTTCATATGTGCACAGCTTTACTCTATCATTAAATGAAAGTGGTATATGTGAGATTAGGCTTGAGCATTACTGGAAGGCACAATTGAGTGAGGAAGTGATCCATATGCCCAAGGTTTTCATTTATTTCATGTTACTTCCCTAACCCAGTCTGCAATGATGCCCTCATGGGGAGTTCCTTAGGTCAGTTGACTGAGGAAGAGAAAACTTCCTGGTTTACAGATAGTTCTGCACAATATGCAGGCACAACTCGAAATTGGACAGTAGCAGCTCAGAAGTCTCTTTCTTGGACCGCCCTAAAGAACAGTGGTGCAGTGAAATCTTTCCAGTGGGCAGAACATCAAGGAGTGCACGGTCAACGGGGCAAAGATGGGCGTTACCATATTGTCTGGTGTGATTGATTCTGGTTACCAAGGGGAAATCTAACTGAGGTTACATAATGGGGGTAAAGAAGAGTATATCTGGAATACAGGGGATCCCTTAGGGTGTCTCTTAATATTACCATGCCCTAAAGGGATTTTTTAAAGGGTTGGCAGCTCGAATCTGCCAGGTGCTTCTTGGAAACTCTATGGGGCAGTTCTACTCTGTCATACAGGGTCTCTATGAGTCAGAATCGATTCGACGGCACTGGGTTCGTTTTTTTCTTATGATTAAAGTTAATAGAAAACTACAGCAACCCAAGTCCGACAGGACTATCAATGGCCAAGATCCTTCAGGAATGAATGTTTGCTTCACTACACCAGGCAAAGAACCAGGATCAGCTGAGGTTCTTGCTGAGGCGAAAGGGGATATGAAATAAGTGGTGTAAGAAGGTAGTTCTGAATACCACCTGCGACAGCATTACCAGCTGCAGAAATGAAGACTGTAATTGCTATGAGTATTTCTTCCTTGTTTCGTTATACATGTGTGTACATAGGTATGCATATATAGTAAATATCTTTGTTTTCTTCCCTCCCTTAACCCATTACTCATTATAAAATATAGGATGTAAATGGGGCTAGTGAGTTTTCAATTGTATGTGTTAGTTTTATCATGTTAGTCTCAAGTATGAGTCTATAATTATCTTTATTTAGATATTATGTGTGGTTTAAGGAAACCCTGGTACCATAGTGGTTAAGAGCTACAGCTTCTAACCAAAAGATCAGCAGTTCGAATCCACCAGGCGCTCCTTGGAAACCGTATGGGGCAGTTCTACTCTGTTGGTATTAGTCGGAAGCGACTCGACAGCAACGGGTTTTTGGTTTGGTATGGTTTAAGAAGATGTGTACAGGTAGTCAGCTGACAAATGGTGGACTATGATGGTTAATGTTATATGTCAATTTGGTTAGGATATGATCCGCAGTGGTTTGGCAGACACTGTGTAATTGCCTCCCATTTTCTGATCTGATGTGAGTAGCCAATGAGGTGGAAAAGAAGTTTTCTTGGGATTGTGGCCAGCATCCATGATATGAACAGATGTTTTGGAAAAGCTACCTCTTTCTTGATACTGCATTTGTCTTCTTCTCTTCTGACCTCCAGTTTTTGAGACTTAAGAAGCCTTCAGCCTGTCACCTCACTTGCAGATTTTGGATTAGCCAGCTCCCACAATCTTGTGGACCAGCAGCCTGCTACCTGACCTACTGATTTTGGGTTTGTCAGCCCCTGTAAGTCTATGAGTCAGGAGAAGCCTCCGATTTGTCACCTGACGTCCAGATTTGGGACCCACTAGCCTCCACAATTGTGTGATTCATTTCCATGATATAAATCTCTCTCTATATATTAATATTTATTTATACACTTAAATTATTTTGCCCCTCTAGAGAACCCAACCTAAGACAATGGGTAAAAGACGAACAAACATTTTTAAAAAGCCAATATTCAAATGGATAGTAAGTGTATAATAACATTTCACAACTACCAGAACAGTTAAACCTAAAAACAAAACAAAAAACAACTTGATGTTATCAAACTTAAAAAATAAAAATAAAAAATCATAATAAAACAGGTTAAGATATGGAGCAGTAGAACACTCATATACTATAACTCATTTTGCGTGGGAAACATCTTATAAATATATGCTGAAACTGAATGTATACTTACCTTATGACCCAGCAATTCAACTCCCAGGTGTATATAAAAATAAATAAGTGTATTTGTTTGCCAAAAGACCTGAACCAGAATGTTTGTAGCTCCTTTATTCATAAAATGAACAAACCAGATACAGCCCAAAAATCCAAGATCAGTAGAATAGAGAAATGAATTGTGGTATATATTCATAATAAAATACTACATAATAATGAAAAATAAGAACTAAGTTACACACATACTCATACCTTAGATGAATCTCCAGGTATAAGGCTAAATGTAGTAATCACATTATCAATGGTGATTCAAATAAGAAAAATAGTTAACTTTTGGGTATTAAAAAAAATCAATCCTGTTTCTGTCCAGTCGGTTCCTACTCATAGCCACCCTGTAGGACAGAGTAGAACTGCCCCATACGTTTCCAAGGAGTGGCTGGTGGATTCCAACTGTGGACTTTTCGGTTAGCAGCCAAGCTCTTAGCCAGAGTGAGGAGAATTATTGACTCTGAGGGAAACTTTTGAGATGATGGAAATAGTATAGGTCTTACTCTAGGTGGCTTTTACATGATTTTATAAATATCAAAAGTGAATTGAGTTGTAACATGAAGATTTATGCATGTTAATGCATGTGCTATATATCAGGAAAATCATGAAAATATTTATGTAAGATAATGATACATTTGTGTAAAAATATACAGAAGAAATTCATTAAATATTAAAATTGATATGTGGGCAAGGGTGAAATATGAGTGGAATAAAAATATGAGTGGAAAAACGTGATATAAATGAACATATGTTTAACACAAGAATTGGGAAAATATGAACAGTAAACTAAAAATTGGCTTAAAGTCAGACAATTTTGTAACCTCTCTTTATTAAAAGGAAAACCTGGTGAGGTAGTGGTTAAGAGCTATGTCTTCTATCCAAAAGGCTGGCAGTTTGAATCCACCAGGCACTCCTTGGAAACTCTAGGGGGCAGTTCTACTCTGTCCTATAGAGTCGCTATGAGCCGGAATTGACTCGACGGCAATGGGTTTGGTTTGGTTTTCTTTATTAAAAACATGTTATCAACCTACTGCATATTGTTAAGTATTTTTCTATAACGTTATTTTGTAGGAGTGTAAAATATTTATTTTATGATTGCTTAAATGATTTCATTAACCCTTAATGGTTCATTTCTGATGTGAAGGACTTTTGTTGTAGCTTCTCAGATTTTTGGAACAGAGAGGGTGCTATCAGAGTTCCAGAAGAATTTCTCAACTGGGATGCTTGCTATAAGCCTGTCATTACCCTTTATTTTAGCTGTTTGTTTTGATTAAAAAGAAAACCTTAATAATCAGTCAGGTGGTAGCTGGGTGTTCTCTACCTAACAAATAAAGTCACAGAACTCCTAGACCAAGGGACATCTTTTTGCTTACTCCATCCCATGCCCCTTGGACCTTTTGCAATGTCTGGAGATATTTTTGACTGTACTACTAGGAGCAAGCATGAGTGCTAGCATCTAGTGGGTAAAGGCCAGTGATGCTGCTGGACATCCCACAATCCCCAGGCAACCTTCAAAAAAAGAATTAACTGGCCCAAAATATCGATAAAGCAGAGGTTGAGAAACCCTAAATTAGATCGATCTATGACCATGAAGGAACAAGGCAAAAAAGATCACTTTGTAATAATGTCTGAGCACAAGGAAACAAACACACTGTGGAAAACACAAAAATGACCAAACTTTCCATTCTCCCAGAAACATGAATGACTGCTGCTACACTATTAATTAAAGTTTTAATCCCACTCCATTCCTCATCTGAGCTAAGTATTGAGTTGACTGACTCATGGAAGCCTTATGTGTGTCAGAGAACTGTGTTCCATGGGCTTTTCAATGGCTAATTTTTCAAAGTAGATCCCAGGCCTTTCTTCTGAGATGCCCTGGGTGGATGTGAACTTTCAATATTTCAGTTAGCAGTCAAGTACATTAATTGCTTGCACCACCAGGGACCAATTATTGAGATAAACAATCATGAAATTTCCTCTCTATCAGATAGCACCCAGTCTAGAACAAACCTCTGTTTCCTGGAGTCCTCTGTTGTAGGCTGGATTCTCTAGAGAAGCCAAATCAGTGCAACATATAAATATATACACAGAGAGATTTATGTCAAGGAAATGGATCACATGGTTGTGGAGGCTGGCAAGTCCCAATCCATCAGTCAGGCTGGAGGCATAGCCACAGGTACCAGCAAATCCCAAATCAGAAGGTCAGACAGCAGGTCTCTGACTCACAGGCCATGGAGGACAATGAATCCCAAGATCAGCAGGTGTCATGGATTGAATTGTGTCCTCAAAAAATATCGGTCTACTTGGCTAAGTCATGATTCCCAGTATTGTATGATTGTCTACCATTTTGTCATATGTGTTGTAAATCCTATCACTATGATGTAATGAGATGGATTAGTGGCAATTATATTGATGAGATCTTTAAGACTGGATAATGTCTTAAGCCAATCTCTTTTGAGATATAAAAGAGAGAGGCCAGCAGAGAGACATGGAGAACTCATACCACCTAGAAAGCAGTGCTGGGAGCAGAGTCTGTCCTTTGGGCTTGAGGTTCCTGTGCTGAGATGTCCCCAAACCAAGGGAGAACTAATGACAAGGACTTTCCTCCAGAGCCAACAGAGAGAGAAATTCTTCCCCTGGACCCAGCACCTTGAATTTGCACTTCTAGCCTTCTGGACTGTGAAAAAATAAACTTCTCTTTGTTAAAGTCATCCACTTGTGGTGTTTCTGTTACAGCAGCACTAGATAATCAAGGCAGCAGGTAAGACAGCAGGTAAGCTGCTAGCTCAAGTCCCAAGAACCAGAGATCAGATGAACAGGAGCCAGCTGCAGGATCGAGAGTGAGCAAAAGCCAGCTAGCCTCTGTAGGAAGTCCACCTATATTGGATGTAGGCCAAACTCCCTTTCGACTGGTTAGCTGCTCACAACAGATCTCATTATGGAGGTGATTACATCATTAAAAAGCTCAAACCACATCATAACTGCCAAATCACTGAGGAACATAGCCCAGCCAGGTTGACACACAACCTTAACCATCACTCCCTCTTACAGCTCATCTAATATAAGGTCAAATTCTATAACAAGCACTTCCCTTTCTACCCTTCATACTGAAGGTACTATGATTTCCCTTGTTTCTTGTTCAAACAATTTCTTAACTACAGATCTGTGTTCCTCCTGGTGGTCTTTGGCTGATAGCCTTTTTTAGTTTGTGTGTTTTGTTATTTTTAGAAAGAGAACCTCAAAGTGTTCTTCCACATATGGAAGAGATCATTGAAGATAGGTTATATCTGCACCTGTTTTCCTGGAAAGAATAAAATATGTAGCTGGATTAAAGCTAGATGAATTAAGGATTAATCAGGGAAAAATACTAACACCCATCTTCTGATAAGATTTGATCCTTTAGTTTAGGGTTTATATTTATCTAGACAGTAATTGGATAATAGTTGAATTGTCTGTCTCCCAGACTAGAATATTAGATTCTTAAGGACAAATAAGTGCTGTAAATCCTAAACCCTATTAAAAAAAAAAAAAAAAACCCTATACTTGTGGATAAAATCACATTTGGGAATAGGGTTTTCTTTGTTATGTTAATGAATCCATATCAGTGTAGAGTGTGTCTTAAGTCAGTTGTCTTTGAGGTATACAATGAGCAAATTTAGCACAGAGAAGCAAGCAGAGATGGGGGAAGATAGATGCTACACCACATGAAGATTGCCAAGGAACTCAGGAACAGGAGCTGAAAGACATGAAGACCTTCCTCCAGCATCAGCAGAGAGAAAAAGCCTTATTCTAGAGCTGGCGCCCTGAATTCAGACTTCTATCTCCTCAACTGTGAGAAAATGAATTTCTGTTCTTTAAAGCCACCCACTTGTGGTATTTCTGTTACAGCGGCACAAGATATTGTTGTTGCGGGGTGTGTTGAGTCAATTCTGACCCACAGTTACCCTATACGACAGAGTAGAACTGCCCTGTAGGGTTTCCAAAGAGTGGATGGTGGATTTGAACTGCCAATCTTTTGGTTAGCAGCCAAACTCTTAACCACTATGCTACTAGGTCTCCAGCATGAGATAGCTAAGTTTATATCTATGTAATATTATATATATTGAGCACCTACTATGTAACACACACTCCACTAGGATTTATGTGCTAGGAATACACCCTGTCTTTACAGAGCTATATACCATTTTATTGCTGAGGTGGGAGTAGTAAGTAAACAATCACAAAACAATATGTTAAAAGAAACGTAGCAGCCCTGGTGACACAATGGCTACACACTCCCTGCTAACTAAAAGATCAGCAGTTCAGTGTTTCAAACCCACCGGTAGCTCCAAGAGAGAAAAGACCTGCTACCCTAAAGATTACAGCAAAATAAACCTTATGTGGCAGTTCTGCTCTGTCCTACAGAGCTATGAGTCAGAATAATCTCAAAGACACAGAATGAGGGGCAGATTACCCAATAAGCAACATAAGTGTGGGCTTACTTGTGCTTACTTACTAACCTATAGTGAACAATTTAATATTTTTTCACCACATCAAAGATTCAGCTTGTAGGTATGGCTGGCATCTGTCTCTCTCCCAAAACCACAACTGCTTCCTACAGAACCAAAGCCTCTTTTCAAATTTACAATCCCTAACAGGGACTGATTATCCAGTAAACAAGGTAAGGACAAGCTTATTTGAGCTTGTTTACTAATCTGTAGTTAGTAGTCTCACATATTTTTTGCCACGTAAAAGATGTGGTGAAACCCATACGAAATTGTTCACTACGGATTAGCAAGTAAACACAAGGAAGCTTGTCCTTACCTTGCTTATGGGATAACCCACCCTTGCACACAACGACAACAAAAGAAAGATAGGAACATATTTCTATAGGGGGAAAAATACAGTTTATCAAACCCAGGGAGGTGGAGTACTGTCAAGCAAGTTACACCTCCAGGAAATGTTGACATGTCATTTGAATTTTGAAGGTAAGCTCAGAGTTAACCAATTAAAAATGAGTTTGGTTTATTCCAAGCAGTGAAAATTTATCTTCAGAGACACAGGAGTGAGAAAGAGGGCATGATATATTCAGCAGAAAAGCAACATGGGTGAAGATGAGCTGGTGACTTAGGTAGAGGCTCTAACATGATGGGCTTGTGCAATCTAAAAATAAACTGTATCTTGAAGGAGAATTTTACCTGGCAAATTGTATGATCGTAGGAAGTCTCATGAGAGCCCTATCTTTAAGTCCTGTAGGCTGGACTTCTAACCTTCACAACTCAGCATTCTTTCCCAGAATTATTTATTTAGCTTCTGAATTTTCCTCAACTCTTTGCAGATTGCCAGAGGGTAATAAGACAGTGAGGTTCTTTCAGGATAAAATGCCAGCCACGGTGATAAAGTTTGTAGAAAATGTTTCATTTGGAGATTTAGCAGAGCAAAAGTATTACAGCAGGCAGCTTTACCTAAGAAGATGCTAATCTGGTATTTTAAAAGGGAAGAACCTCATTTCAGATTCAGCAGTGAGTGGCTCTGCAGGAACAATACTGATAGGGCTTCCTGCACCCCCAGCAAAGCCAAATTGCCCATGGTAACAAATACTGTTAGCTGTATACCCAAATGCTCAACTCAAGCAACCTCACCCATCTGCTTCTGTTTTGTATGCTGGATTACTTTCAGAGTTCCCATGGGAGTGCTAAATTCCTGGGAGCTTCCTTGATGCCTGCCTTCAAATATTAACCTTTGGGCTATAAAATTGCCTACAGTAAGAACCATAAAATACCTGTAGGTTATCTAATTGCTTAAATTATGTATCATAAAATAGAAACAAATCATCAGAATTTAAACTCAATTACACTCTCTGTGAGGCCAGCTCTGAGAACTCTGTGCTAGCAGACTTCTTACTGTCATTCAGTGAATTATATTTTTCCTGATTTATTGCTTGGTTTTGATTTTAGGCAAAAAGAGGGCTAATGGTGCTAGGACTTGACCCCTTGTAATCAAGATCCATGGCTAAGAATATTGAATATACCATGAACTGCTAAAAGAACGAACAAACCTGTCTTAGAAGAAGTACAACCAGAATGCTCCTTAGAAGCAAGGATGGCGAGACTGCGTCTTACATACTTTGGACATGTTGTCTGGAGGGATCAGTCCCTGGAGAAGGACATCATGCTTGGCAAAGTACAGGGTCAGTGGCAAAGAGGAAGACCCTCAACAAGGTGGATTGACACAGTGGCTGCAACAATGAGCTCAAGCATAACAACGATTGCAAGGATGGCTCAGGACTGGGCAGTGTTTCGTTCTGTTGTGCATAGGGTCACTGTGAGTCAGACCGACTCGATGGCACCTAACAACAACAACAACAATCAAGATTCAGAGCCTTACCCACTCTCGTGCCTTGACTCTCCTGAGGAGTGAATTTCCATTCCCCAGGGCAATTCAAGGATTTACAACCTGAGATTTCACCTAGGATATAAAGTCAGTTTTTTTTTTTTTAATTATTTACTTTCTTAAGTTTTTGTAATTGTGCAAATCTCTACCCTACTCATCAGTCTTCCACATTATTCATGTATTTGTTAGAAAATGAAACAAAACAATATGTACCAGAATCATCTGTGGGAGATGAAGCCAATTTTTTGCTCAGTTTGACATTGTTTTCTCTGTGGTCTAAGGAATAAAGGCAGTAAATTTGGGGGGAATAATCAATCTTTTTGGCTAAAGGTTGAAAACAATGTACGGGCTCATCTTAGCTCTTAAGCTTCACTAGCCAATAAAGGAAATATGGGTGGTATGAACATCGGCTGTAGTTGTTCTGTGTTCTGAAAGGAAGGACAGAGGCACCTTAAGGTCCAGGGAGTCAGCATATCCTAGATTAGATTTAAGACTGGAGTACTACCAATGGTAGTACTCTTAAACAATTCCTCCTTAAGGCTCCTTGGGTATCTAATGAAAAGTTAGGATAGACCTCCTGGGTCCACTTATCTGTCAATAGGGGCTTAAACTGTCTATATTGAAAGAAGTGAGAAAGTATTTGTGCAATTGAGCTGTGGACAAAGCGATTGAATAACCTTATTACACACATGTTGAACATGTATTATCTGTGAGAGAGAGTGCTAAATAGAGAAGATACAGAGATAAGTGGACCTGGGACATCTGAGCACTTAGAAATGGAAGCATGAAATTATACTTTTTTAAGTATGATAGTGAAACATGTACAAGGTGTCAGGGAAGCAGACAAGATCCAGTACCTCACGGGATATTAAGTGGGTGATTCTTGAATATACTTCTGACAGAAAAGAGATTATGGCAGGTGCATGGAGGAAGAGAGGGATTCCAGGCAAAGGAAATAATTTGTGCAAAGATGTTAGAATATGAAAGAAAATGGAATATTCAGGAAAATGTAAAAATGCTATATTGCTGGAGAGAGAAAAGAGGTAACTGTTAGTAGAACGTGGCTGAAAAAGTAGATAAGGACCAGTTTAAAAAGGGCATTCCATTTTTGGCTCAGAAATCCAGATGCTATGTTGTTGTCCTTGTTCTTAGGTGCCATCGAGTCAGTTCCTACTCACAGCAACCCTATGTGCAATGGAACAAAACAGTGCCTAGTCCTGTGCAACAGAACACAACAGTGCCCAGTCCTGTATCATCCTCACAATCGTTATGCTTGAGCCCATTGTTACAGCCACTGTGTCAATCCATCTCACTGAGGGTCTTCCTATTTTTCACTAACCCTCTACTTTACCAAGCATGATGTTTTTCTCCAGAGACTGGCCCCTCCTGATAACATGTCCAAAGTACATGAGACAAAGTCTCACAGTTCTTGATTCTAAGGAGCATTGTGGCTGTACTTCTTCAACAACGGACCATTATTCTGTCTTCCTTATTCACTGATCAGTTTTCGCATGCATATGAGGTGATTGAAAATACTGTGGCTTGGGTCAGGCACACTTTCGTCCTCAAAGTGACATCTTTGCATTTGAACACTTTAAAGAGTTCTGTTGCAGCTGATTTGTTGAATGCAATTTGTCCTTTGATTTTTTGACTGATGCTTCCATGGACATTGATTGTGGATCCAAGTAAAATGAAATCCTTGGCAACTTCAGTATTTTTTCAGTTTAACATAATGTGGCTTATTGGTCCACTTGTGAGAATTTTTGTCTTCTTTGTGTTGCAGTGTAAGCCATACTGAAGGCTGCAGTCCTTGATCTTTTCACTTTCAGCAAGCAAAGTACTATCTGTATATCAGAAGTTGTTAATGAGTCTTCCTCCAATCTTGATGCTCCGGTTCTTCTTTGTATAGCATAGCTTCTCGGATTATTTGCTCAGCACACAGATTGAATACGTATGGTGAAAGGCTACACCCCTGACGCACACCTTTCCTAGCTTTAAACCATGCAGTTTGCCCTCGTTCTGTTCAAATGACTGCCTGTTGGTCTGTGTACAAGTTCCTCAAGAGCACAATAAAGTGCTCTGGAATTCTTATTCTTTATAATCTTATCCATAATTTGTCAAAATCTACACAGTTGAATGCCTTTGCTTAGTTAATAAACACAGGTAAACATGCTTCCGATAGTGTCTGGTTTCAGACAAAATCCACCTGACAATAGCAATGATATCCCTCGTTCCACATCTGCTTCTGAATCCAACTTGAACTTCTCACAGTTCTGTGTCAATATAATGCTATAACCATTTTTGAATGATTTTCAACAAAATTTTACTTGAGTGAGATATTAATGATATTGTTCAATAATTTCCACATTCTGTTGGATCACCTTTCTTTGGAATGGTCACTAATATAGATCTCTTCAAGACGGCTGGCCAGGAAGCTACCTTCCTAATTTTTTGACACAGAGGGTCAGTGAAAAAGAGGAAGAATCTCAAGATGTATTGGCGCAGTGGCTACAATGGGCTCAAGTATAAAACTATTGTGAGCATGACACAGGATCAGGCAGTGGCTTGTTTTGTTGTACATAGGGTGGCTATGAGTTGGAATCAATTGAAAGGCATTTAACGACAACAACATATGAAGGATAGATGCCTTTGAATTACAGTGTTCTTGAAAAATACTGAATATACTTCAGACTGCCACAAGAATGAACAAATCTGTTGTGGAAGAAGTACAGCCAGAATGCTCTTGGAAGCAAGAATGGCAAGATTTCATCTCTTGTGCTTTGGACGTGTTATTAGGAAGGACCAGTCCCTGGAGAAGGATGTCATGCTTGCTAAGTTAGTCATCAAAAAAGAGAAAGACCCTTGATAAGATGGATTCACACAGTGGCTCAAACAATGGGCTCAAACATAGCAATAATTGTGAGGATGGCTCCAGACAGGGCAGTGTTTTGTTCCGTTGTACATACAGTTGGTATGAGTCAGAACTGACTAAACAGCACCTAACAAGAACAACAACATATACAAACATACAGGTACAAGAAAACAAGGAAGAAATAGGTATAATGATTGTAGTCCTCATTTCTGCACTGGTAATGTGAACATAACTGATATTTAGAACTACCTTCTTCCATCATGCATTATGTATTCTCTTTACCCTCAGCTAAGAAACTCATCTGGTCGTGATTCTTTGCTTGATAGGGCGATCCAAACATTTATTCCTGAAGTGACCGGGCCATTAGTAGTCATGTCAGGATTGGGTTGCTATGGTTTTTCATTTACTTTTATCACAGGGCATGGTAGTACTAACAGACATCCTAAGGGATCTCTGGTACTTCAGACATGCTCTTTTTCACCTCCGCTATACAACCTCAATTGAATTTCACCTTGTGGTCAGGGTTATGGAAACCCTGGTGGCGTAGTAGTTAAGTGCTAGGCCTGCTAACCAAAAAGTCATCCGTTCAAACCTACCAGGCGCTCCTTGGAAACTGTATGGGGCAGTTCTACTCTGTCCTATAGGGTCACTATAAGCCAGAATCGACTCGACGGCAATAGGTTTGGTTTGTCTTTTTTTAGTCAGGGTCAATCACACCAGACAATATGATAACTCCCTTATTTGACTGTTGATCCAGAGGCACAGGGAGGCCAAACTGGACAGGTGGCATTCTTAACTTCAAGTTCAATAGAATCTGTTTTGTGTCTCCGGGTGGGAGCATTCATCCATTTGGAACTAAGACTTCCAAACTCACAGAGCATAGGATCACTCCATGTTCTCTTCTGAATCCATCTTGAGTTTCTGGAAGTTTCCTGTGATGTACTGCTACAATCCCTTTTGAATTATCTTCAGCAAGATTTATGATGAGATATTAATGGTCTTGCTTGATAATTTACACATCCTGTTAGATCACCTGTCTCTGGAATAGGCACAAATATGGATGTCCACCAGTAAGGTGGCCAGGTAGCTCTCTTCCAAATTTCTTGGCATAGATGAGAGGGCACCTCCAGCACTGCATGCGTTTGTTGAAGTATCTTAACTGGAATTCCGTCAATTCCTGGAGAATCGTTTTTTGCCAGTTTCTTCAGTGAAGTTTGGACTTCTTCCTGCAGTACCATCAGTACTTGATCATATGCGACCACCTGAAATGGTTGAACATAGACCAATTCTTTTTGGTATAGTGTCTGTATATTCCTTCCATCCACTTTTTTTTTTTTTTTTTAATAATTTTTACTGTGCTTTAAGTGAAAGTTTACAAATCAAGTCAGTCTGTCACACACAAGCCTATATACACTTACTACATACTCCCATTTACTCTCCCCCAATCAGTCAGCCCACTCCCTCCCTCCAGTCTCTCTTTTTGTGACCGTTTTGCCAGTTTCTAACCCTCTATACCCTCCCATCTCCCCTCCAGACAGGAGACGCCACACAGTCTCAAGTGTCAACCCGATACAAGTAGCTAACTCTTCCTCAGCTAACTCTCCAAGCCATTGTTCAGTCCCTTCCAAGTCTGATGAGTTGTCTTCGGGAATGGTTCTTGTCCTGGGCCAACAGAAGGTTTGGGGACCATGACCTCTGGGATTCTTCTAGTCTCAGACCATTAAGACTGGTCTTTTTATGAGAGTTTGGGGTCTGCATCCCACTGTTCTCCTGCTTCCTCAGGGGTTCTCTATTGTGCTTCCTGTCAGGGCAGTCATCGGTTGTGGCTGGGCACCGTCTAGGTCTTCCGGTCTCAGGATGATGTAAGTTTTTAGTTCATGTGGCCCTTTCTATCTCTTGGGATCATAGTTATCGTGTGACCTTGATGTTCTTCATTCTCCTTTGATCCATCTGGGTTGAGACCAATTGATGCATCTTAGATGGCCACTTGTTAGCATTTAAGACCCCAGATGCCACATTTCAAAGTGGAATGCAGAATGTTTTCATAATAGAATTTATTTTACCAATTGACTTAGAAGTCCCCTTAAGCCATAGTCCCCAAACCCCTGCCCTTGCTCCGCTGACCTTCAAAACATTCAGTTTATCCCGGAAACTTCTTTGCTCTTGGTCCAGTCCAGTTAAGCTGACATTCCCTGTATTAAGTATTGTCCTTCCCTTCACCTAAAGTAGTTCTTATCTACTAACTAATCAGTAAATAAACCTCTCCCACCCTCCCTCCCTCCTCCCTCTCGTAACCACAAAAGAATGTGTTCTTCTCAGTTTATACTATTTCTCAAGATCTTATAATAGTGGTCTTATACAATATTTGTCCTTTCACATCTGACTAATTTCACTCAGCATAATGCTTTCCAGGTTCCTCCATGTTACGAAATGTTTCACAGATTCGTCACTGTTCTTTATCGATGTGTAGTATTCCATTGTGTGAATATACCACAATTTATTTAACCATTCATCTGTTGATGGACACCTTTGTTGCTTCCAGCTTTTTGCTATTGTAAACAGAGCTGCAATAAACATGGGTGTGCATATATCTGTTCGTGTAAAGGCTCTTGTTTCTCTAGGGTATATTCCGAGGAGTGGGATTTCTGGGTTGTATGGTAGTTCTATTTCTAACTTTTTAAGAAAATGCCAGATAGATTTCCAAAGTGGTTGTACCATTTTACATTCCCACCAGCAGTGTATAAGAGTTCCAATCTCTCCGCAGCCTCTCCAACATTTATTATTTTGTGTTTTTTGGATTAATGCCAGCTTTGTTGGAGTGAGAAGGAATCTCATCGGAGTTTTAATTTGCATTTCTCTAATGGCTAATGATCGAGAGCATTTTCTCATGTATCTGTTAGCTGCCTGAATATCTTCTTTAGTGAAGTGCGTGTTCATATCCTTTGCCCACTTCTTGATTGGGTTGTTTGTCTTTTTGTGGTTGAGTTTTAACAGAATCGGATAGATTTTAGAGATCAGGCACTGGTCGGAGATGTCATAGCTAAAATTTTTTTCCCAATCTGTAGGTGGTCTTTTTACTCTTTTGGTGAAGTCTTTAGATGAGCATAGGTGTTTGATTTTTAGGAGCTCCCAGTTATCTGGTTTCTCTTTGTCATTTTTAGTAATGTTTTGTATTCTGTTTATGCCTTATATTAGGGCTCCTAAGGTTGTCCCTGTTTTTTCTTCCATGATCTGTATCGTTTTATTCTTTATGTTTAGGTCTTTGATCCACTTGGAGTTAGTTTTTGTGCATGGTGTGAGGTATGGGTCCTGTTTCATTTTTTTTTGCAAATGGATATCCAGTTATGCCAGCACCATTTGTTAAAAAGACTATCTTTTCCCCAATTAACTGACACTGGGCCTTTGTCAAATATCAGCTGCTCATATGTGGATGGATTTAAATCTGCGTTCTCAATTCTGTTCCATTGGTCTATGTGCCTGTTGTTGTACCAGTACCAGGCTGTTTTGACTATTGTGGCTGTATAATATGTTCTAAAATCAGGTAGAGTGAGGCCTCCCACTTTCTTCTTCTTTTTCAGTAATGCTTTACTTATCTGGGGCTTCTTTCCCTTCCATGTGGAGTTGGTGATTTGTTTCTCCAACACTTTAAAAAATGTCATTGGAATTTGGATCGGAAGTGCATTGTATGTATAGATGGCTTTTGGTAGAATAGACATTTTTACTATGTTAACTCTTCCTATCCATGAGCAAGGTATGTTTTTCCACTTATGTAGGTCCCTTTTAGTTTCTTGCACTAGTACTTTCTAGTTTTCTTTGTACAGGTCTTTTACATCTTTGGTAAGATTTATTCCTAAGTATTTTATCTTCTTGGGGGCTACTGTGAATTGATTCGGTGATTTCCTCTTTGATGTTCTTTTTGTTGATGTAGAGGAATCCAAGTGATTTTTGTATGTTTATCTTATAACCTGAGACTATGCCAAACTCTTCTATTAGTTTCAGTAGTTTTCTGGAGGATTCTGTAGGGTTTTCTGTGTATAAAATCATGTCATCTACAAATAGAGATAATATTACTTCTTCCTTGCCAATCCGGATGCCCTTTATTTCTTTGTGTAGCCTAATTGCTGTGGCTAGGACCTCTAGCACAATGTTGAATAAGAGTGTTGATAAATGGCATCCTTGTCTGGTTCCCGTTCTCAAGGGAAATGCTTTCAACCTCTCTCCGTTTACAATGATGTGGGCTGTTGGTTTTGTATAGATGTCCTTTATTATGTTGAGGAATTTTCCTTCAATTCTTATTTTGCTGAGAGTTTTTATCATGAATGGGTGTTGGACTTTGTCAAATGCCTTTTCTGCATCAGTTGATAAGATCATGTGGTTTTTGTCTTTTGTTTTATTTATATGGTTGATTACAGTAACGGTTTTTCTAATATTAAACCAGCATACCTGGTATAAATCCCACTTGGTCGTGGTGGATTATTTTTTTGATATGTTGTTGAATTCTATTGGCTGAATTTTGTTGAGGATTTTCGCATCTATGTTCATGAGAGATACAGGTCTGTAATTTTCTTTTTTTGTGGTGTCTTTACCTGGTTTTGGTATCAGGGATATGGTGGCTTCATAGAATGAGTTAGGTAGTATTCCAACATTTTCTATGCTTTGAAATACCTGTAGTGGTAGAGGTTTTAACTCTTCTCTGAAAGTTTGGTAGAACTCTGCAGTGAAGCCATCTGGGCCAGGGCTTTTTTTTTCTTGGGAGTTTTTTGATTACCGTTTCAATCTCTTTTTTTGTTATGGGTCTATTTAGTTGTTCTACTTCTGATTGTGTTAGTTTAGGTAGGTAGCGTTTTTCTAGGAATTCATCCATTTCTTCTAGGTTTGCAAATTTGTTAGAGTACAATTTTTCGTAATAATCTGATATGATTCTTTTAATTTCAGTTGGGTCTGTTGTGATATGACCCATCTCGTTTCTTATTCGGGTTATTTGTTTCCTTTCCTGTATTTCTTTTGTCAGTCTGGCCAGCGGTTTGTCAATTTTGTTAATTTTTTCAAAGAACCAGCTTTTGGCTTTGTTAATTCTTTCAATTGTTTTTCTGTTCTCTAATTCATTTAGTTCAGCTCTAATTTTTATTCTTTGTTTTCTTTTGGTGCCTGATGGATTCTTTTGTTGCTCGCTTTCTATTTGTTCAAGTTGTAGGGACAGTTCTCTGATTTTGGCTCTTTCTTCTTTATGTATGTGTGCATTTATGGATATAAGTTGACCTCTGAGCACTGCTTTTGCTGTGTCCCAGAGGTTTTGATAGGAAGTGTTTTCATTCTCGTTGCGTTCTATGAATTTCTTTATTCGCTCCTTAATGCCTTCTATAACCCAGTCTTTTTGAGCAGGGTATTGTTCAGTTTCCAAGTATTTGATTTCTTTTCCCTAATTTTTCTGTTATTGATTTCCACTTTTATTGCCTTGTGGTCTGAGAAGATGCTTTGTAATATTTTGATGTTTTGGATTCTGCAAAGGTTTGTTTTATGGCCTAATATGTGATCTATTCTAGAAAATGTTCCATGTGCACTAGAAAAAAAAAAGTATACTTTGCAGCAGTTGGGTGGAGTGTTCTGTATAAGTCTAAGAGATCAAGTTGGTTGATTGTAGCAATTTGGTCTTCCGTGTCTCTGTTGAGCTTTTTACTGGAAGTCCTGTCCTTCTCCAAAAGTGGTGTGTTGAAGTCTCCTAGTATAATTGTGGAGGTGTCTATCTCACTTTTCAGTTCTGTTAAAGTTTGTTTTATGTATCTTGCAGCCCTGTCATTGGGTGCATAAATATTTAATATGGTTATATCTTCCTGGTCAATTGTCCATTTAATCATTATGTAGTGTCCTTCTTTATCCTTTGTGGTGGATTTAACTTTAAAGTCTATTTTGTCAGAAATTAATATTGCTACTCCTGCTCTTTTTTGCTTATTGTTTGCTTGATATATTTTTTTCCATCCTTTGAGTTTTAGTTTGTTTGTGTCTCTAAGTCTAAGGTGTGTCTCTTGTAGGCAGCATATATACAGATCGTGTTTCTTTTCCAGTTTGAGACTTTCAGTCTCCTTATTGGTGCATTTAGTCCATTTACATTCAGCATTAATATAGATAAGTATGTGTTTAGTGCTGTCATTTTGATGCCTTTTTGTGTGTGTTGTTGACAACTTAATTTTTCCACTTACTTTTTTTGTGCTGAGACATTTTTCTTTGTAAATTGTGTGTTCCTCATTTTCATAGTGGTTGAATTTATGTTTGCTGCGTTATTATGTTTTTCTTGGTTTTTATTTTGAGTTATGGAATTCTTAGGTCTCTTTGTGGTTACCTTAAAATTTACCCATATTTTTCTAAGTAAAAACCTCACTTGTATTGTCCTATATTGCCTTGTTTTCCTCTCCATATTGGAGTTCTATGCCTCCTGTATTTAGTCCCTCTTTTTGATTACTGTGATCTTTTACATGACTTCAATGATTCTATGTTTTTGAGCATTTTTTTCTTTTTAAAATTAATCTTAAATTGTTTTTGTGATTTCCCTATTTGAGTTGATATCAGGATGTTCTGTTCTGTGACCTTGTGTTGTGTTGGTATCTGATATTATTGATTTTCTGACCAATTTTCTTTAGTATTTCTTGTAGCCTTGGTTCGGTTTTTGTGAATTCTCTAAACTTGTGTTTATCTGCAAATGTTTTAATTTCACCTTCATGTTTGAGAGAGAGTTTTGCTGGGTATATGATCTTTGTTTGGCAGTTTTTCTCCTTCAGTGCTCTATATGTGTCATCCCATTGCCTTCTTGACTGCATGGTTTCTGCTGAGTAGTCTGAACTTATTGATTCTCCTTTGTAGGAGACCTTTCTTTTATCCCTGGCTGCCTTGAAAATTTTCTCTTTATCTTTGGTTTTGGCAAGTTTGATGATAATATGTCTTGGTGATTTTCTTTTTGGATCAAACTTATATGGGGTTCGATGAGCATCTTGGATAGATATCCTTTCATCTTTCTTGAAGTTTTCTGCCAACAGATCTTCAACTATTCTCTCTGTATTTTCTGTTATCCCTCCCTGTTCTGGAACTCCAATCATATGCAAGTTATTCTTCTTGATAAAGTCCCACATGATTCTTAGGGTTTCTTCATTTTTTTTAAATTCTTTTATCTGATTTTTCTTCAACTCTATTGTTGTCAATTGCCTTATCCTCCAGCTCCCCCACCCTGCATTCCAATTGCTCGATTCTGCTCCTCTGACTTCCTACTGAGTTGTCTAATTCTGTAATGTTACTGTTAATTTTTTGGATTTCTGAATGCTGTCTCTCTATGGATTCTTGCAGCTTATTAATTTTTCTACTATATTCTTGAATAATGTTTTTGATTTCTTCAACTGCTTTATCAGTGTGTTCCTTGGCTTTTTCTGTAGATTGCCTTATTTCATTTTTGAGGTCATCCCTGAAGTCTTGAAGCATTCTGTAAATTAGTTTTTTATATTCTGCATCTGTCGATTCCAGGATTGTATCTTCATTTGGGAAATATTTTGATTCTTTAATTTGGGGAGTTGTAGAAGCAATCATGGTCTGCTTCTTTGTGGTTTAATATTGACTGCTGTCTCTGAGCCATCACTAAGATTTTGTAATGATTTATTTTATATTTGCTCACTGTGTCTTATCTTGTTTTCTTTCAGTATACGTAGATGGTCTACTAGATTGTGCTGTCTTGATTGTTGTAGCCTTTGAATCATTTATGTCCTATTATCAGCTGGTTTGGGTTGTTACCATATATATAAGCCAAAGAGTCTATTCACTATTCTTGAGTAGAATCTGATTTTCGGTCACCAAGTGTGTGGTGTAGACTGTTACCTATTCACCTAAAGGAGTAGTGGTGATAGATGTGTGCACCAGATTCTTGTAGCAGCAAGAGGTCACACTCCAGGGGGGTAGGATGCTGACAGGCTTCCCCCAAGTGCCAGTGTGGTAGTTGTTTCTCTATTCCTAAAACACTTTGGTTGGTGGGCTCTGCAGCTGTACCTTAGGCACCCAATGCATGTACCTCTACAGATTGGTAGGTGTCACTATCCTCAGACCCCTATGGCAGGAGGCTAGATGGTTTGGGTGGAGCTTCAGCCCTCAGTTCCCCATTGTGGGTCAGTGAGGGTTCTGTTTAATAGGTAGAGATATCAGACCTAGGAAACTTGTCTTTCCAGTAATCTGCTAAAACAATTACAGTCAGATCACTATCAGAATTGCCTTTGCATTTTAATAGCCACCCTTGTTCCCTGTAGGGATGAAAGCCCCAGACTGTGGATCTCATTTGCTTGGCTGGAGGTGGTTCTGTATTTTTAGTACAATTTCAGGAAGTCAGAGAAGGATTTTTGATCCCTGGGTTTTTTGTAGCTGCTTCTCTCAGGCCAGGAGAATGGGTTAGGAAAAGACAAAAAAAAAAAAAAAATTGCAGAGCACTTCACTCTCTGGCCCAGGAAATTCCAATGTTAATGAAGCCACGAAAGAGTAGCACCCCAGAATATAGACAAAGTTACTTATCTTGGTTGGTGATGACTGTTTTATCTGAGATTCCCGAGGGGTGTGTAGCCTGCGTGCGTTGGCTGGGTCGAAATTGCTCCAAGGGTCAGGCCCACGTCCTGTGCTTGTGCTGTCTCAGATGCTGTGGTCAGTTCCTCTGCTCCCAGTCCAAAGCCCAGCACCAAGGTTCTCCAGCTGGGACGCCGCATTCCAGGCTCCAAAGCCAGTCACTGCCTCCCGGTGACTTCTCCATTAGTCAGCCACATGCACTGGCTGGGCTTCCCCTGAGGTCAATTCTGGGGCCTAGGGCTGCATCCTGTGTGGGGGCAGTCTCAGGATGCCGTGCTCAGCTCCCCTGCGCCCAGTCCAAAGACCAGCACCAAGGTTTTCCGACTGGGACGCTGGCTTCAGGCTCTAAAAACAGTCGCTGCTTCCCTGTGATTGCCCTTCCGTTCTCTCATTAGCCGCGGTAGTGTGCAGTCTGCTTGTGCTGGCTGAGCCTCTACAGAGGCTACCCCAGGGTGCTAGAGGTTAGGGCTGTGTCCCATGCCTGCCCCACCTCAGCAAGCTGCTATCAGCCCTGCCACTTGGCACCCAGGAACCACGAGGGCTCAAGGCTGTGGCACGGGTCACCAGTTCCAGAAGCGGTTGCTGCTTCAGGATGCAGCTTTTTGCTCCCCTGTCACTCGGGTCAACTCTTTAGATCTGTGTTTGATGACCAGGGTTCGTAGATTGTCATGTATGTGATCGATTCACTTGTTTTTCCGAGTCTTTGTTGCAAGAGGGATCCGAGGTAGCTTGTACCTAGTTGGCCATCTGGGCCCCGCTTCCAAAAGTCCTTCCATCCATGTTTGATGCTTCCTGTGTCATTCAATATTTTGCCCATATAGTTGTTCAGTAATGTGATTCAAGGCTTGAATTTTCTCTTCAGTTCTTTCAGCTTGAGAAATACTGAGCATATTCTTCCCTTTTGGTTTTTTAAGTCTAGATCTTTGCACATTTTATTATAATACTTTGTCTTCTCAAGCTGCCCTTTGAAATCCTCTCTTCAGCTCTTTTACTTCATCATTTCTTCCACTCATATTAGCTGTTCAACATTCAAAAAAAGCTTTAGAGCCTCTTTAGACATCCCTTTTGGTGTTTTCTTTCTTTTCTGACTTCTTAATGACCTTTTGCTTTCTTCTTGTATGATATCCTTGATGTCGTCCCACAATTTGTCTGGTCTTTAGTCGTTTGTCCTCAAAATGTTAAATCTACTCTTGAGTTGTTGTTGTTATTATTATGTGCTGTTAAGTAGGTTTGGGCTCATAGTGACCCTACGTCCAACAGAACGGAACACTGCTCTGTCCTGCGCTGCCCTCACAATCATTGTTATGGTTGAGCATATGCTTGAATAGGAGAGATGAAAGTGGGGATCTTTTTCTTGTTCTTGTTTTCAAGGGGAAAGAGCTCAGTCTTTCCCCACTGAGTGTATAGTTGGTTGTTTTTCATAAATGCCCTTAATCATGTTGAGAAACTTTTCTTTTATTCCTATCTTGTTGAGATTTTATCAAATGCTTTTTCTGCATCAATTGTGATGATCATGTGGTTCTTTCCCTTTGTTCCTGTTAATGTGGTGTATTACATTGGCTGCTTTTCTATTGTTGCACTTTTTTTTGCATGCCTGGAATAAATCCCACTTGATCATAATGCGTAGTTCTTTTAATATGCTTTTGAGTATGTTGGCATCTATATTCATAAAGAATATTGATCTGTATTTTTCTTTTCTCATTGTATCTTTATCTGGCTCTCATAACATGGCAATGCTGGCTTCATAGAAAATATTAAGGAATAGTCCTCCCTCTAATACTTCTTGGAAAAATGTGAGCAGAATCACCGTCAGTTTTTATGTTTATGATCAGTAGAATTCTCCTGCGAAGCTGTCTGGTGCTAGGCTTTTCTTTGTTGGGAGATTTTTATTACTAATTCAATGTCTTCAATTATTTTGGATCTACTGAGGTTTTCTATTTCCTTCTGAGTCAATTTAGGTAGGTTTTGTGCTTCTAGGTATTTGTCCTTTTCATTTTACTTGGATCCACAATCAACAGCCATGGAAGCAGCAGTCAAGAAATCAAAAGACACAATGCATTGGGTAAATCTGCTGCAAAGGACCTCTTTAAAGTGTCAAAGAGCAAAGGTGTCACCTTGAAGACTAAGGTGTGCATGACCCAAGTCATGGTATTTTCAATTGCATCATATGCATGTGAAAGCATGAATAAGGAAGACCGAAGAACTGACACCTTTGAATTGTGGTGTTGGTGAAGAATATTGACTATACCATGGACTGCCAAAAAAACAAGCAAATCTGTCTTGGAAGAAGTATAACCAGAATGCTGCTTAGAAGCAAGGATGGTGAGACTGTGTCTTGCATACTTTGGACATGTTGCCAGGAGGGATCAGTCCCTGGAGAAGGACATCATGCTTGGCAAAGTACAGGGTCAGATGAAAAGAGGAAGACCCTCAACAATGTGGATTGACACAGTGGGTGCAACAATGAGCTTAAGCATAACAACAACTGTGAGGATGGTGCAGGACTGGGCAGTGTTTCATTCTGTTGTGCATAGGGTCACTATGAGTTGGAACTGACTCGATGACACCTAACAGCAACAACAACAACAAATAAGAAGCAGCTGGGGTGGCGCAGTGGTTAAGCATTTGTTCAAACCCACCAGAGACTTCCTGGAAGAAAGATATGGTAGCCTGCTTCCATAAAGATTACAACTTTGGAAGCCCTACAGGGCAGTTTTACTGTCCTATAGGTTCACTATGAGTCAGAATTGACTTGATGGCAATGGATAGAGGGGATTTTTTTTTATTAGTAGATGCTCAGTATCAAATAACATCAACCCTTGTCCATGGGAAATCCATTTGTACTTGGAGCAATGAGAAGTGAGGAAGATATGAAATAGATGATATTTCAGAAGAAAGGAAATGAGCTATAATAATTTTACATAAATACAACTATTTTTAAGCTTTTCCTTGAGTTGTGATGTGTCTACTCTGCTCCTGTGGGCGGCCAGTGGCTAGAGAATGTTGATTACATTTTCAAATACTTCTAGCGACTAATATGAATCTTGTGAAATGTTTTACTTTGGTAACTGAGATAAAAATAACCTGGTAAAGGCCATAATTTAGCAATGCTTTTGCAGCTTGAATGGAGGGGATAGCTTTTCCAGTCTCCTTTCCAATAACTATGTGTATACGAGGATTTAACCCTTTTCAGGGAGAAGAGCAAGTGTGAAGGATACTGGATCATTTGGCAAACGTCACTCAAAATGCCTCAGTGAAAGGTAAAAGGTGGTAAATGAGGTGTCTTCTAGTAGTTTAGACACTTTCGTACAAAGCAGGCTGTTATGGCTAATGAGGATGCAAATCCTGGCCGATCATTGACACAATCATAATGATAATGAAAAAGAAATATGTATTTGGCACCTTTTGCTTCCTTTTGTGTTTCTCTCTTTTCTCACACTTGAATCCTCAAAGTGTGAATACTTTTTTTCTTATAGGTAATTAAAACAGCTATTTTATTTATTATTCTTTATTCAGTTGGCTGTCAACTTTTACCGGGATTTTACAGCTAATTAAGGTATTAAGCCACCACTCTTCTGTCGGTTTGTCATACTGTGGTGGCTTGCATGTTGTTATGATGTGGAAGCTATACCGCTGATATTTCAAATACCAGCAGGGTCACACATATTGTACAAGTTTCAGTGAAGCTTCCAAACTAAGGCAGACTAGAAAGAAGGACCTAGTGGTCGACTTCTGAAGGCACTGGCAAGTGAAAATCTTATGAATAACAGCAGAATATTGTCTGGCATAGTGCTGAAGATGAGCCCCTCAGGATGGAAGGCACTCAAAATACGACTGGGGAAGAGCTGCCTTCTCAAAGTGGACCAACCAACCTGTTGCCGTGGAGTCGATTCCAACATATAGCACCTCGATAGGGCACAGTAGAATGATTCCACAGGGTTTCCAAGGATTTGAACTACTGACCTTTTTGTTAGCAGCCTGAGCTCTTAACCCCTGTGCCACCAGGGACCCCTCAATGTAGAGTTGATCTTAATGATGTGGATGTAGTAAAGCTTTCAGTATCTACATTTGCTGAGGTGTCACAACTCAAAATGCAAAGAAATGGCTGTAAACATACATTAATAATTGGAACACAGGATGTAAGAAGTATGAGTATAGGAAAATAGGAAGTCATCAAAAATGAAATGGAACTTATAAAGGTCAATATCCTAGGCATTAGTGAGATGAAATGGGGTGTTATTGCCCATTTTGAATCAGACAATCATGTGATCTACTATGGTGGGAGTGACAAATTGAAGAGGAATAGTGTCATATTACTCTTCAAAAGGAACATTTGAAGATCTATCTTGAAGTACAATACTATCAGTGATAGGATAATATCCATGTGCCTGCAAAGATCAGTTAATACCACTGTTATTCAAACTACCCACCAATCACTGATGCCAGAGATGAAGAAATTGAAGATTTTTACCAAATTCTGCAGTCTGAAATTGATCAAACGTGCAAAGAAGATGATTGATAATCCTGGTGGTGCAGTGATTCAGAGCTACAGCTGCTAACCACAAGGCCAGCAATTCAAACCCATCAGCTGTTCCTTGGAAATGCTATGGGGACAGTTCTACTGTGTCCTATAGTGTCACTATGAGTAATCTGGATTTTGATTGGAATGCAAATGTTGGAAATAAAGAAGGATCAGTAGCTGGAAAGCGGTATTGGTGATAGAAATGACACCAGAGATTGCTGATAGAATTTTCCAAAAGCAATGACTTATTTGTTGCAAATACCTTTTTTGAACAACATAAATGATGACTGTACATGTAGACCTCATCAGATGGAACATACAGGAATGAAATGGTCTACACTGTGGAAAAAGATGATGGAGAAGCTCGATATCATCAATCGGAACAAGGCCAGAGCCAACTGTTTAACAGATCATCAATTGCACATATGCAAGTTCAAGCCGAAGGTGAAGAAAATTACAGCAATTCCACAAAAGCCAAAATACGGCTTCAAGTATATCCCATCTGAATCTGCGGACCGTCTCAAGAATAGATTTGAGGCACTAAACACTAATGACTGAAGGCCAGGCAAGTTGTGGAACGACATAAAGGTCATTAAAAAGACAGGAAAAAAAGAAAACAGCAAAATGAACATCAGAAGAGACTCTGAAACTTGCACTTGAATGTAGAGTAGCTAAAGGGAACAGAAGATATGATCAAGTGAAAATGCTCAACAGAAGGTTCGATTTCAAAAGCGGCTAGAGAAGACAATGTAAACAATTATATTGTAATGTGCAAGGACATTGAGTTAGAAAACCAAAAGGAAGATCACACTCAGTATTTCTCAAGCTGAAAGAACTGAAGAAAATATTCAAGCCTTGAGATGCAATATTGAAAAAGGCACCATATGGTCCAGAACCAATGGTACTGAAGGAAGAAGTCCAAGCTGCACTGAGGGCATTGGCAAAAAATAAGTCTCCAGGAATTGACAGAATACCAATTGAGATGATTCAACAAATGAGTGCAACACAGGAGATGCTCACACATCAATGCCAAGAAATTTAGAAGACAGTTACTTGGCCAACTGACTGGAGGAGATCCATATTTGTCCCATTCCAAAGAAAGGTGATTCAACAGAATGCAGAAATTATCAAACAATATCATTAATATTACACCCAAGTAAAATTTTGCTGAAGATCATTCAAAATATGCAGATGATACAACAAGGCTTACTGAAAGTTAAGAGGACTTGAAGCACTTACTGATAAAGATCAAAGACTACAGCCTTCACTATGGATTGCACCTCAAATATCCTCACAACTGGACCAATAAACAAAATTATGATAAACAGAGAAAACACTGAAATTGTCAAGGATGTCATCTTACTTGGATTGACAAACAACACCCGTGGAAGCAGCAGTCAAGAAATCAAAGACACGTTGCAAACAGCAAATCTGCTGCAAAAGACTTCTTTAAAGTGTTAAAAATCAAAGTTGTTACTTTAAGTACTAAGTTGAGCTTGACCCAGATCACGATATTGTCAATCTCCTCATCTGCATGCAAAAGCTAGACAATGAATAAGGAAGATCAAAGAAGAATCGATACCTTTGAATTATGTTGTTGGTGAAGAATACTGAACATATCATGTACTGATAGAACAACAAACAAATCTGCCTTGGAAGAAGTACAGCCAGAATACTCCTCAGAAGCAAGGACGGTGAGACTTTATCTAACATATTTTGGACATGTTATCAAGAGTGACCAGTCCCTTGAGAAGGACATTATGCTTGGTAAAATAGAGGGTTATCAAAAAAGAGGAAGACCCTCAATGAGATGGATTGACACGGTGGTTCGACAATGAGGTCAAGGAAAACAAAGATTGTGAGGATGGCACAGTACAAGGAAGTCTTTAGTTCCATTGCACATAGGGTCACTATGAGTTGGAATCGACTCTATGGCACATAAAAGAACAAAAGGTATTAAGGGTTAACTAAGGGTTGCCTGATACATGACACTAATACTCAATTTTCCACTGGAAAAAAAAATTAGGTATGACTCCTTTTTGCAGTTTCTTCATTTTAAATAAGAGACAATTGATTAAGAGGGCAGATTTACAATCAGAAATGTTGGTATTTAAGTATTAATTCTTCCATTTACATATTGTACCCTGAGAAGGTGTCTGTTCGCCTATTGACAATAACTGCTAAATTTTGGGATCATTTAATATGTGCCTCATACTGTGCTAAGCACTTCATAGGCGGCATTAGTTCTTGTAATCCTAATAACAGCTTATTGAGCGGGAACCATTCTTACCTGTATTATACAGGTGAGGAGAGTGTGGCTCAGAGACATTAAATAATGAGTCTACAGCCATGCCAATAGTAAGCGATGGAGCTGTAAGTAAAACTCAGTGTCTAACTAAGTATGCCATTCTCTTCTAACTGCTGCAGTATTCTTTCTTCATCAGAAAAATGTGAGAAATGATATTTCTTTTAAAATGCTGCAATGAGTGTTAAACAAGGTCATGTGTTCTAGAGATCTTACAGCAGTTCTAGTATGCAATGTTGTTCTGTTCATAGGTGCTGTCGAGTTGGTTTTGACTCACAGTGACCCTACATAAATCAGAACGAAACACTGCCCAGTCCTGTGCCATCTCACAAACGTTGCTATGTTTGAGCCCATTGCTGCATTCACTGTGTCAGTCCTTCTAGTTGGGGGTCCTCTTTTTTGCTGACCCTCTATGCAACAGGTGATCATAAATAATACCCAGCATCGTCCAATATTCCAAAGTCTGCAGACACAAAATGAGTTAAAATGATGATAAGGTGGCCTAACAGTGGCTATACAATTCTCTTAAAATACTTGCTTTAAATGAAATAGTACCATACTTTGTCTATGGTTGAGAAAGTCATATGTTGTACTTGCAATGTATGTTAAGATTTGTGATAAAAAACCCACAACTGCCGTCAAGTCAATTCCAACTCCTAGCGACTCTATAAGACAGAGTAGAACTACCCCATAGAGTTTCCAAGATTTGTGATAGGCCCTGAAAATAAATAAATGAATAAAAGGCCCAGTTTCTGCAGTGAAAAAATTTAGTCTTATGAAATAAACAGAAGGTGCACTTTAGGTGTAATATTTCAGGAGCTGGAGTTGAGGTATGTATGCTTAATTATGTATAATAATACCTTGGAAAAATGTCTAACCTGGCCTTAAGAAGTCCTAGAAACAGATTCCAAGAAGGTATTCCCTACAGAGGGAAGGTCATATGCAAATGCACTCAAATATAAAAGAGTTTGTCACATTGTGGTTATAGTTATGACTAGAGAATTGGCTTCATGAGGTGTTAAAAAAGGAGGTTGGACTATGACCTGTTACCTTAAAGAGGTACACTTTTGGTAAAAGAATGGGAACTCTTTAGTAATGTCACCTTGCTATTGAAAAGATTGCTGAACACCTGTTGACTTTGTTTTCCAGTGTCCATTAATCATTTTTCTGGTAACAAATTCTTAATTTTTATAAGAACCCTCCATTCATCCTTTGACACTCTGTGACTCCTTCCTCAGCTCCAAGGACTGTCACGTGACTAGAGCTAGCAAGTCAAAACATCCCATTTCCTTGGCCACAGATCATGGATCAGGGGTGAGCCACAGGAACAATCAGAAGCAGGGCTTCAATTGCTGGCCTTTTGTGAATCTGTTTATCTGACACAATCTCTCTTTCCCATGAAAGTCTGGGATTGCTGACATCTACAGCCAATCAGTGCTTCAAAGGATTTTTCAGTGGCTAGTTTTTTTTTAGTTTTCGGTTTTTCATAAGAAGGTCATCAGACTTTTCTTCTGAGGTGCCACTGGGTGGATTTGAACCTCCAAACTTTCAGTTAGCCATCAATCACATTAACTAACCGTCTGTACCAGCCAGAGGCTTCCTTTGTTGGCACCTACTTGGATATAACAAGAAGAGTCCATGCCTCCGAGTTGGACCACTCAGAAGAAAACAGTACTGAGAGACAGAGAGAGTGAGATGGATCCTGATGACACTGTTTGAACAATAGATTCTTCCCTATACCCACTCTTGGAAATGACCAAGTGCAAACAATAAAATTACTATTTAGAAGTAAGATTAAGTTTCTGTCTACTGCACCCAAACACATTCAGACTAACAGAGAAGGCAGCGAGTGTAAGTTTTAGTTACTGCTATTTAAGCAGATATTATTAATTCATGGAAAGAAGGACTGCTGATGAGTTTATGTTTCAGACAGATGAGGTTAAAAGCCCTCCTATAAGAGTCCTTTCAAAAATGCTTTCACATCTAAATTACAAGATAGTTATTCATAAAATATGTATTCCCTTTATCCTTCAGAGGATATAACTAAATTTCCCTTTCTTATTTTATAAATTATGCATCTCAGCAAGTAGGGGTGGCTTGACCTGCAGTTATCTTCAAATGCTTCAGCACCCTGAGAGGTTACACCAGCAGCATATCATTTTCCTTCCCAATGTCTGAATTTGACTGTGCATGAAACTGAAAGAAAAGGATCCCTGTTCTGTTCTTTAGAATTAAACAAGCAGTTATTGAGATGGGTTCCAGACACCATGATAGGCGCTTGGGTACCAACACAGAAGACACCCTCTCTGCTCTGACCCTGCTCAAAACTCATTGGTAGAGAAAACAGCTACACTATGATTTGGAATATGCATAAATAAATGGAAGAGCATCATGCAGATGTGGTGCCGAGAGGGACAGGATTACACACATTGGTTCAGGGCAGGGATAGTCATGTCAGCGAGGGCTTCAGAGGATTGGTTCCACTCTCTTCAGAGTAATTCACAGGGGAAGTAACATTTCCGTTCAGAACATGTTAATGTCAATCTATCAGCAATATCTAGCTTTCAAAAAAAAAAGGATTAACTTGTTTTAAATCTTTTTTTTTTTTCAGAATTTGTATGATTTCACAAATATAAAATTTTGACCTTTTTTTCATTTCCTCACTTAAAAGGAGAAAAAAAGCAGAAACATGAAACTGTTGCTATGGACAGAGGGACAAAAACTTAAATGACTAATAAAGATTCTTCCAGTCTCGAATTCTAAGCTGTGCTGACTCATTATGATGCTCTCAAATTGATTACAAGGCAAACATCAGAGCAAAATTTTATCTCAATTTATACTATGAAGCCATCTATTTTTCAGAATGCCACTAAATTTCTGAGGAACAAAGACTTCATTGACTAGAAATGGATGCTTACTGGTGGTCTTCCATTTTTCCTTCAAAAGGAAAAACAAAAATATTTGCAATTTGTTTTAGGCAACAAACAGAGGCCCCTCTGAACTCACCAGTTTTAAAATTGTGTGGTTTCAGGACCTCATGTTCGAAATGTAATCCAGTTCAGCATTCTTGATTATACACAGATGCTCATGGCTTGCTATGTTCAGTGTTTCTTTTTTCATTCCTTGAGTTTCTTTTTTTGTTTACACTATTGTCCAATAGAGTTGTCTTCTCAGGTAACAGTTGTAAATTCATAATACTTGTATATGGTGTGATGTAAGTGATATTTTTCTCATTATTTATTATTTATTTCCTATTTTTTACATGTGTTTATATTTGTGTTGAATTTTTTTCAACATTACTAATTCAGATGCCCATTTGGTTTACTTAGAAATGAGTTGTTAATGATATTTATTAATATTTTCCTGTTAAAAATAAAAATGTCACTATCCATACAACATAAGTTTTTGCATAAATAAAACCCAAAAAACTTAAAGATAATACCTTGGAATTAATAAGTGAGTGTAGCAACATCACTAATACAAGTTTAATATGTTATTTTCACATATAAGAAACTAGAAAATGTAAGGTATAATTTACAATAGCATCAAAAATACCTAATTCCTGAGAATAAATCTGTAGATGTTGTCTCTACACATAAAATCATGTAATATAAATGAAAGAAGTAAAAGACCTAAATAAACCAAGGTGTATACCATGTCCCTGCATTGGAAGACTCAATAATAGAAAGATATTAACAGGTCAATTAGTAGACAAAAAAAAAAAAAAAAATTTTTTTTTTTTTTAGTAGACAACTAAATAGCTTAATTCAATAAAATAGCAATGCAATTTTAGCAACTTTTAGCAGAAAATGACAAACTAATGTTATAAGTTTATGTGGAAATACCAAGTCCAAGAATTATAAAGGCAACATTTGAAAAGAAGAATCAAGTTGAAAGATACACATTATCGTATAGTAAGACTTATTATACAGCTACATGTCTTAGACTGGATTCTCTAGAGAAGCAAAACTAGTAACGTATATAAATAAATATATAGATTTATATCAAGGAAACAGCTCACACGATTGTAGAGGCTGGAACGTCCCAACTCCATGAATCAGGATAGAGGGTTCTCCTGATTCACTTAGCCACAGGGGCTGGTGAACACAAGATTGGTACTTCAGAGAGCACAGTTCTTGTTCATAGGCTGTGAAGCTCAATGAATCCCAAGATCGGCAGGTAAGCTGCTAGCTTAAGTCCCAAGAACCAGAGGTCAGACAAACAGGAGGCAGCTGCAGGATCCAGAGCAAGCAAAAGCCAGAATGTCCACACACCCAAGGAAACTCCCTTTCAACTGATTGTTTACTCACAGCAGATTCCATCATGGAGGTGGTCACATATAAACACTGAGAATGAAGGTCCAGCCAAGTTGACACACAATCTTAACCATCATACTACATAATCAACAGTGTGGTCTCAATTCAATGATTAAAAAGTAAACCAGTAGCACAGAATTATCTCAAACAAGAACTAGCATATTTGGTCAAAAACCACTGGGGAAAGATCAAGCTTTTTCGATTAATGGTTCTGAGTCAATTGGATATCTAGATAAAATATAAATAAATATATTTCACATCATATGAAAATAAACTTCCGTGAATTTAAAACTAAATATGAAAGGTAAAACAACAAAGATTTTATAATTTTATATCTTCCTGAGAGTAGGGAAAAATTTCTTCAACATCATCCCAAAAATATATTTTTTTAAATTGTACCAAATTGAAATTAAGAACTTCTGTCCATTAAATGACATAATTTAGTGAATTAAAAAAAAGCAATGAAATATAAATATAATACATCTGCATCTAAAAATGATAATGGACTATACAAATTAACAAGAAATGCATAAGTCTACCCAACCAAAAAATGGGCAACAGAGTTAGGCATTCAATCACAAATAAGTTCAGCAAAGAAAATGAAAGTATGAAAAGTTATTCAACCTGTCTTAGTTAACTACAGCTGCTATGGCAGAAATAATACAAATGGATGATTTTAACAAACAGAAATTTTTTCCCTCACAGGTTAGGAGGCTGGAAGTCCAAATTCAGGGAGCCAGCTCAGGGGAAAACTTTCCCTCTCTGTCAACCCTGGGGGAAGATCCTTGTCATCAACCTTTCCCTGGTCTAGGAGTTTCCCAGTGCAGAAACCCCTGGTCAAAAGAATGCACTCTGCTCTTGGCTCTTCTTGCTTCGGGGTAATGAGGTTCCTCTCCTCTCTGCTATCTGCTCCTTTATATCTCAAAAGAGATTGACTGAAGATTCAGTCTAATCCTGTAGATTGTGTCCTGTCTCATTAACAGCATAGAGGTTAAGATTTACAACACATAGGAAAATCACATCAGGTCACAAAATGCAAAACAATCACACAATACTGGGAATCATGGCCTAACCAAATTGACACATATTTTGGGGGACATGGTTCAATCTATAACACTTCACACTTTGGCCTCCAAAAATTCACGTCCTTGCCACATGTAAAACACTTTCATCTCATCATATCATCCCAAAAGTCCTAAATCAACTTTAAGTCCAAATTCCACCCTGGGCGAAATTCCTTTCATCTGCTTCCAAAGTACAATGGTAGAACAGGCACAAGGTAGACATTTCCATTACAAATGTGAGAAATTGGAGGAAAAGAAGGGATGAAAGGCACTAAGCAAGTCAAAAAACCCACCAGAATAATTTACATTAGCTCTCAAGTCTTGAAAATAATTCTCTGCTCTCTGAGATCACTAAAGCGCGATGGCCCTGACCTCCAGGCTCTTGGCGTTGGCCACACTCTCTGGATTCTGAGTGGAGGCCCCTTCGCCCTCTGTTTCAGCTCCACTTTTTACGCCCACTATAATGGCATCTCTGCTCCCTCAACTTCGGTAGGACCCATTCTGCTAGGTCATTTGAATGGGGACCCCACAGCCTCAGCCCCGGCAGACCTGGTTCTTCTAGCCCTTGGGCATGGCAGCCCTGCCCCCTCGGCTTTGGGCAGTGGATCCAGCCCCATTCCGTTGGCACTCACTAATGGCATCCTGACATTCTGGAACCAAGTCGGTGAAGATCTGATTCTTTGAAACCTAGGAGGCCATGGACCCACACTTTGAGATCTAGCAGACCATGGTTCCACACTTAGAGACCCCAGAGACTGTGACCATACCCTTTAGGACTGAGGCAGCTCTGTTCCTATGCTCCTTATCTCTTCAATTTCTGCTTCCTTGTTCCTTGGCCTCTTGGTCTTTTCAGCCCTTGGGGCTCTTTGGCCTGTCCAGCCTCTGCCCTGCTCAGTCAAGTGTTACAAAGCTCTTCAGCTCTACCAATAATTACCCAGAGGCACTCCACTCCACAGGAAAACTTCAGCCCGAAGGCATGCTCAGCTCTCTTACTCCATGGATTGGTAAGCCTAGCTCCAATGATAAGTGCCCAGAGGCACCCCACTGTGCCAGGTAGCCTTCTGCCTGAAGGCAGGCAGCTGTCTTGCTCCATTGTTTGGCTCCTGTGCTGTCTCACGCTGGTCTTCTGATTCTGCTGTCAGTGTTTTTCTGCCAGTGCTTCTTGCCATCTACAACATCTCTGGTGTTACAGCTCTCCTCAATTCCTTATGAGCCCTTACCAGAATTGCCTTTGACATCCATAATTCCACCAACGGTCTTTTTAAGGCAATCTAGGCTTTTTACTATCAGGCACTTTAAAATTCTTCCAGCCTTTACCCATTACTCAACTCCAAAACTGCTTCCACATTGTAGGTATCTATTAGAGCAGCACCCCATTCCTGGCAACGAGATTCTGTCTTAGTTATCTAGTGCTCCTATAACAGAAATTACCACAAGTGGATGGCTTTAACAAACAGAAATTTATTCTCTCCCAGTTTAGGAGGGTAGAAGTCTGAATTCAGGGCACCAGCTCCAGGGGAAATCTTTCTCTGTCATCAATTTCCCTGGTCTAGAAGCTTCTCAGTTCAGGAATCCTGGGTCAAAAGGACATACATCACTCCTGGCTCTTCTTGCTTAGTGTTAATGAGGTCCCTTTTCTCTCTGTTTGCTGCTTTCTTTTATATCTCAAAAGAGATTGACTGAAGCTACAACCTAATCCTGTAGATTGTATCTTGCCTCATTAATCGCCTCTAATCCTGCCTTATTAACATCATACCAAAAACCAAAACCAAACCTGTTGCCATTGACTCAATTCCAAATCATAGTGACCCTATAGAACAGAGTAGAACTGCCCCAATGATTTTCCAAGGAGTGCCTGGTGGATTTGAACTATTGACCTTTTGGTTAGCAGCCATAGCTCTTACAACCAGGGTTTCCATTAACATTATAGAGGATTTACAACACAAAGGAAAATTACTACAAATTGCAAAATGGTAGACAATGACACAATACTGGGAATCATGGCCTAGCCAAGCTGACATACATTTTAAGGGGACACAATTCAATCCTTAACACACTTCATTAGTAATTAGGCAAATACAGGTAAAGCAACTGGAATTGCCATACTCTGCTGATGGGAATGTAAATTTGTATAACCACTTTGGAAATCTGTTTGGCAAAATATACTAAATTTGAACATATGTGTTGACTCTGATCCAGAAATTGTACTTCTAGGTATATAATCAACAGAAATATGTTCATCAAAGATATGTGCTAGGGTAGTCACAGTAGTACAATTCGTTTTAGCCAAAAAGTAGCAACAACTCATATATCCATCAACAGAATGAACAAATAATTTGTGATTTACTGATAACTTGGGATATTTTACAATAATGAAAATGTGAATTTCTATACTAAAAATTATGGATAAATACTGCAAGAATAATTTTGTATGAAAAAACTAGAAACAAAAGAGTACATGCTATTGGATTCCATTTCTATCAACAACAGGCAGAAATAAATGTATAGTCTCAGAAGTGAGGATAGTGGTTAACATTGGGGAAATATGAGTGCATTTGCAAGAGGGACATTTGCAAAGCAGGTCATGGTCTGGGTATTGGTTACACGTGTACATTTACCTTTAGGTAATCCATACATCTTCACTATGATATGTGTATTTTTCTGTAAGTTATATTTTAGAATGCATTTAATAGAAGTGATTTTAGTAAGTTAGCACTTACCTTTTCTGAATACATGTCAATAGTCACCTAAAGGTCATAGGAGGCTGAAAGAATTTGGAGATCTAGTTAATAGTATTAACTGCATCATTCGCTTGTAATTAGAAGAACATTCTAGCATACAGTAAAACACATTCCAAAAAAAAGTTTGAACAAATACTTTTAAATTTTGACTATTTTGTCTCTTTCCTATCAGCTTTCTTATTAAGATTTTCCTGTTGATCTCTTCTTTGATTAGTATTTAGACCTAAAGAATTATGCTTGATCCTGGAAAAAAATAGATTAAGATTCTTGTCCTTATTTTTCCCAAAGGGGGACATCTACTAGAGAAGACTTACTTTTAAACAGATAATTACCACACAGTATCAAAAGAGTTACAATAGAGTCAGGCAAAATGAAGAATAATGGAAGGGGATCTATTCTGTAAAATAATGGTTTCAGAATTGATTAACTTTTTTTAAATGTGGGAATTTCCACGATGTTGTTGACTTGGGAAATCACCAGGAGCAGTTACTGATTCTTTCTCATGCCAGTCGGTTCCCATGAAGGGAATTAGGTGCTAGCCTGTTGAATCTTATTGGTTACTCAGAGAAGGATTCCTTACGTATCTCTGTGAAGTGGTCAATTCTGTATATCATAGAGTTATTTTCTTATGACAAGTTAGAAGCATGCTAGCACATTTAAAGAGACACTCAAATACCTACATTCTGTAATATTTGGAACTTTATTGCAATTTGGAATCAAACTATTATGTCATGAGCTTAATGAATAATTTTTAGTTAACACACTGGAGATTGCAAAAGAGGGATATTACTGCAAGAGAGAAGCATTGGATGACTTGTCTTCACACATTTGGGAAGAAAACCATACTGAATTGCTCACCTCAGTTGTGTGTTTAACCCTGGGAACATACTTCACCCATTGCTACTAAACCTGCAAGTATCTTATTAACATACACTGCTTTATACAAATTTTCATGAGTTATAGTTTACTGATTTTTATAATGATTGCACAAAAATTATTTCTATAACAGTAACTTTCATGTCTCACAATTTTTTTTTCCTGTTCAATTAAATATACATTAAACATCATTATTTCCCAGGCCATGTTGGAAAGCGTGGGAGACAGGAAGATGATGATGATATACAGCCCATTGACCTTAAGCAATTCATAACAATAAAGGAGACACGCATGCTTGCGTGCATGTGTATATAGTGTATTCACTATAATAGAAAAATAGTGGGGAAGAAAGGAAGGAGGAAAGGCAAAGCATAAAATTCAAATATCACCATCTAGAAATACTCTATCTAGAAACTGTGGTGATTATATCACTCAGGGAGCCCTGGTGGCATTGTGGCTAAGAACTAGGCTGCTAGCACAAATGTCAGCAGTCTGAATTCACCAGTGGCTCCTTGGAAACCTGGGCTATTCCAGTCTGTCCTATAGGGTCGCTCAGCATCAGAATCAACTTGACAGCAATTGGTTTGTTTGTCAGGTTTTTGGTTTTATTAGTCAGAAGCAGAATCCACTGCAGAGAATTTAAGGAAAAGGAGATTTATGAAGAATTTTTGTGATGGCTGAAGTAAAAACTCTAGGCTGAATACTCAGTCATACAATAGAACTAGGTGCACAAAGCAGCTGCTGCTTTTGCCAATACCAGGGAGAAACTAAATCAAGCAGCCACCACTACAGTCACTGTCATCATAACCTTGCCTCCTATGTCACGATGGGCATTAACAAAACAGGATGACCTGCACCCTACCTTGTTCTTCCATGTAACTCAGTCCCAAGTAAGAGTATACTGCAGGTGCCTTTCCTCCCATATAGTTCATTCTAAATCAAGATCTAATGTCAGTACAACTAACAGGCAGAATTCAAATCACATTCAGAATGCTAGATGCAAATAGTTAGTGATATAGAGTATTTTAGCTTTTTCACATCTGCTGACTAGAAGAGGGCTGGGGTTGATGTTGAATAAGCCAACACACTGCTCATCACCCTAAATACATAGGTCAATAAATGCATGGATGGATAGGTGGATGGATGGATAGATTGACGGGTGGATGGATGGTTGGATACATATAAATACCGAGGTAGGTGGTTAGACTGGAAAATCTTGTTGTTACATGCCATCCAGTTGGTTCTGAAGCATAGCGACCCTATGTACAAAACAACAAAACACTACCCGGTCCTGCTCCATCCTCACAGTTGTTGTTATGCTTAAGCCCACTGTTACAGACACTGTGTCAATCCATCTCACTGAGGGTCTTCCTCTTTTTCACTGACCCTCCACTTTATCAAGCATGATGTCCTTCTCCAGGGACTGATCCCTCCTGACAATATGTCCAAAGTACTTGAGACGTAGTCTCCCCATTCTCACTTCTAAGGAGCTTTCCGGTTGCACTTCTTCCAAGATTTAGTCATTCTTTTGGCAGTCAATGGTATATGCAATATTCTTATTCAACACTACAATTCAAAGGTGACAATTCTTCTTCAGTCTTCTTTATTCATTGAGCACCTTTCACATACATAAGAGTTGATTGAAAACACCATGGCTTGAGTCAGGCACACCTTAGTCTTCAAAGTGACATCTTTGCTTTTCAACACTTTAAAGAAGTCTTTTGCAGCAGATTTGCCCAATGCAATGTGTCTTTTGATTTCTTGACTGCTGCTTCCATGGGTGTTGATTGTGGATCCAAGTAAAATGAAATCCTTGACAACTTCAATCTTTTCCCCTTTTATCATGCTGTTGCTTACTGGTCGAGTTCTGAGTATTTTTGTTTTCCTTATGTTGAAGTGAAATCCATACCAAAGGCTGTGGTCTTCATCAAAGTGTTTCAAGTCCTCTTCACTTTCAGCAAACAAGGTTGTGTCATCTGCATAATATAGGTTATTAATGAGTCCTCCTCCAACCTGATGCCCCATTCTTCTTCATGTAGTCCAGCTTCTCAGATTATTTGCTCACCATACAGATTGAACAGGTATGGTGAAAGCACACCACCCTGACGCACACCTTTCCTAACTTTAACCGTGAAGTATTCTCCTTCTCTTCGAATGACTGACTCTTGACCTATGTACAGGTTCCTCATAAGCACAATTAAGTGTTCTGGAATTCCCATTAGTCACAATGTTACCCACAATTTGTTATGATCCACACAGTCAAATGCCTTTGCACAGTCAATAAAACACAGGTGAACATCCTTCTGGTATTCTCCACTTTCAGCCAGAATCCGTCTGACATCAGCAGTAATATCCCTAGTTCTGTGTCCTTTTCTGAATCCGGATTGAACTTCTGGCAGTTCCCTGTCGATATGTTGCTGCAGGTACTTTTGGATGATCTTCAGCAGTATTTTACTTGTGTGCGATATTAATGATATTGTTCAATAATTTCCACATTCGATAGGATCACCTTTCTTGGGAATAGGTGTAAGTACTGATATCTGCTAGTTGGTTGGCCAGGTAGCTGTCTTCCAAATTTCTTGGCATAGATGAATGAGCACTTCCAGTGCTTCATCTGTTTGTTGAAACATCTCAATTGGTATTCTGTCAATTCCTGGAGCCTTGTTTTTTGCCAATGCCTTCAGTACAGCTTGGACTTCTTCCTTCAATACCATTGATTCCTACTCATATGGTACCTCCTGAAATGGTTGAACATCAGCCAAATCTTTGTGGTATAGTGATTCTGTGTATTCCTTACATCTTCTTTGGTCCTTCCTGGGCCTTTTTAATATTTTCCCTGTAGACCCCTTCAATATTGCAACTCAAGCCTTGAAATTTTTCTACAGTTCTTTCAGCTTGAGAAATGCAGAGCATGTTCTTCCCTTTTGGCTTTCCATCTCCAGGTCTTTGCACATGTCACGATAATACTTTACTTTGTCTTCTTGAGCCACCCTTTGAAATCTTCTGTTCAGCTGATTTACTTCATCATTTCTTCCTTTTGCTTTAGCTACTCCACTTTCAAGAGCAAGTTTCAGAGTCTCTTCTGACATCCATTTTGGTCTTTTCTTTCTTTCCTCTCTTTTTAATGACCTCTTGCTTTCTTCATGTGTGATGTCTTTCCACAACTCGTCTGGTCTTTGGTCATTAGTGTTCAATGAATCAAATGGATTCTTGAGACGGTCTCTAAATTTGGGTGGGATGTACTCAAAGTCATACTTTGACTCGTGGACTTCCTCTAATTTTCTTCAATTTCAACTTGAACTTGCATATGAGTAATTGATGATCTGTTCCGCAGTTGGCCCCTAACCTTGTTCTGACTGATACTGAGTTTTTCCATCCTCTCTTCCACGGATATAGTCAATTTGATTCCTGTGTATTCCATCTGGTGAGGTCCACGTGTATAAGTCGCCGTTGACATTGGTGAAAAAAGGTATTTGCAATGAAGAAGCCGTTGGCCTTGCAAAATTCCATCACGCACTCTCCTGCATCACTTCTGTCACCAAGGCCATATTTCCAACTACTGATCCTTCTTCTTTGTCTCCAACTTTTCCATCCCAATCTCCAGTAATTATCAATGCATCCTGATTATATGTTTGATCAATTTCATACTGCAGAAGTTGGTAAAAATCTTCGGTTTCTTTATCTTTGGTCTTAGTGGTTGGTGCGTCAATTTGAATAACAGTTGTATTAACTGGTCTTCCTTGTAGGCATACAGATATTAGCCTGTCAATGACAACATTGTACTTCAGGATAAACAACCCCCCCCAAAGAAAAAAAAACAAACCCAGCACCGTGGAGTCGATTGCGACTCATAGCAACCCTATAGGACAGAGTAGAATTGCCCCATAGAGCTTCCAAGGAGCACCTAGTGGATTCAAACTGCCGACCCTTTGGTTAGCAGCTGTAGTACTTAACCACTATGCCACCAGGGTTTCTGAGACTTCAGGATAGATCTTGAAATATTCTTTTTGATAATGAATACAGTGCCATTCCTCTTCAAGTTGTCATTCCCGACGTAGCAAACCATGTGATTGTCCGATTCAAAATGACCAATACCAGTCCATTTCAGTGCACTAACGCCTATAATATCAACATATACATGTGTTCCATTTCATTTTTTGACTACTTCCGATGTTCCTAGATTCATACTTCTCACATTCCAGGTTCCGATTATTAATGGATTTTCACAGCTGTTTCTTCTTATTTTGAGTCATGCCACATCAGCAAATGTAGGTTCTGAAAGCTGGACTCCATCCATATCATTAAGGTCAGCTCTGCTTTGAGGAGGCAGCTCTTCCCCAGTCATCTTTTGAGTGCCTTCTAACCTGAAAGGCTCATCTTCCAGCACTATATCAATGTCCTGCTGCTATTCATAAGGTTTTCACCAGCTAAATCTTTTCAGAAGTAGACTGCTGCGTCCTTCTTCCTAGTCTGTCTTAGTCTGGAAGCTCAGCTGAAACCTGTCCACCTTGGGTGACCCTGCTGGCATTTGAATACTGGTGGCATAGCTTCCAGCATCACAGCAACGCGCAAACCCTACAGTGTGACAAACTGACAGACACGTGGGGGAGATTGGGTAACAGATAGATGATATTAATTAATAAAATGAAAGTACTCAGTAGTTTAAGCCTAACAACTTATTAATTTTACTGAAACTTAAAGAAGGAGAAATTGAAATGAAATAGACGGTAAACTTAACATTTCTTTACAAAAGCAAAAGATTTCTATAAGATCCTTTGAAATTTAGTGATTATAAATAATATTAAGAGGCTAAATCATTACAGTTTTACTTTTGTACATTCCGTGATTTATTCATGATAGTATGGATTAACTTCATGCTATCAAAAGTGAAATAAAAAATCATACATTTTTACTAAGCCTCTTGGATTTTCTTGATTATACTACATGTATTTTACTCTGTTGAAATTTGTAATATTTTTGTTTTGTTCTATAGCCCTGGTAGTGCAGTGTTTAAGGGCTTGGCTGTTAACCACCAGCAGCTCCTTGGAAACCCTACACGTCACTTCTACTCTGTCGTATAGAATCGCTATGAATCAGAATTAACTTGACAACAACAGGTTTTAGTTTTTGGTTTTCTGTATACCTGACTTTCCCAGGTATTTAGTTATGTTTGTTTGAGTACATTTGGTTTTCAACAAAATGAATAGATCCTAGTGTTTCTTTTAATGAGTTTTGATGAATACATACGCCTAAGGAACCAGTGCCATAATCAAGATTTTAAAACCTTATCGTTCTATTGTGTGCTTTCTTGCTTCTTTACAGAAGAGCCTCTTCCCCAACCCTTCTACCACGCAGCCACCAAACTGTTGTTTTTTTACTATAGATGAGGGACAATTTTTCCCATATAATTTCATATAAATGGAATTATGCATGTGTATATTCTTTTGTGACTGGTTTTTTTTTCTTCAGTGTAATGTTTATGAGATAATTCACATTGTTATGTTAATCAGTAGTTGGTTCCTTTTTATTGCTGAGTAGAATTCACTTGTACGGATATACCTCAATTTTTTTTTTACCCATTCACCTATTGATAAACAATTAGGTTGTTTTGGGTTTCATTGATTTTTTTCTATTGTACTGCTTTTAATTTTCTTGATTTCTGTTCTAATAATTTTTTTCTTTCTTCTTCTTGTCTAAGTTTTAATTTGCTGTTTTTTCTTGTGCAGTTTCCAAAGCTGAAATCCTAAGTAATTAATTTTAGAAATTTGTCTTTTCTAATATGTGTGTTTAGTGCTATATTTCCCTCTATGCACTGTTTTACCTACACTTCACATGTTTGGACTGTATTTTCATTTTCATTAAGTTACAAATGGTTTTTTTTTTTTAATGCTTTTGAGACTTCTGAGATTCATAAGTAATTTACAAATGTGCTTCCAAATATTTCACAATTGCCCAGATACCTTTCTGTTTATTAATTTCTGCTGTAATTCCATTGCGGTCTGAGAACATATTTTGTCTGATTACCATTCTTTTAAATTTGTTAAGGTGTATTTTATGGTCTAGAATATAGTCTATCTCGATGAATGTCTCATGTGATTTGAGAATATTTATTCTGCTGATATTGAATGACGTTTTCTATAAATGTCAGTTAGATTCTGTTGATTGATAATGCTGTTCAGTTCATATACAGCCTTACTGATTTTCTGCCTGCTTGATCTATCAATCACTGACAGAGAGATGATGAAGTCTGCAACTGTAATAGTGGATTTGACTATTTTTCATTTCATTCTATCAGTTTTTGCCTCATGCATTTTGACGTTTTGGTGTTAGGGACTCACATGTTTAAAATTGTTATATCTTCTTCAGTAATTGACCCTTTTATCATTATTCAATGTCCATCTTTATTCTTGATAATTTCCCTTTCTCTGACCTCTTATTTTGTCTGAAAATATCTACTCCAGTTTTCTTTTGATTAGGGTTAGCACCGTATAGCTTTCTTCATTTCTTTACTTTTAACCAATATTAGTCTTAACTGTTTATGTGATTTTCTTACAGATAATATATAGCTGTGACTTATTTTATAAACTAATTTGACATTCTCTGTCTTTTAACTGAGTGTTTATACCATTAACATTTAAAGTGATTATTGATGTAACAATTAAAATCTATAATCTTTCTACCTTTTTCTATGGATTTATTTTTTCTCCTGTTTTTCTGTCTTCTCTGGTTTTATGTGATCATTTTATACTCTCTCTTAGACATCTTTTTTTTTTTTTTAATACCTTCTTAGTGGTTGTCCTAGTGCTTAAAATACACAGTTTTAAATAATCTACGTAAACTTTCAAATAACCCTGTACAGTTTCATAGGTACCACAAGTATTGTATGGCAGAGTCTTTCCAAATATTCTTTTCTGTTCCTTGTGACACTGCTGTCATTTATTTCATTACCCGTATGTGATTTATACAGAAATGATTGTTACTATTACTGCTTTAGACAGTTTTTTAAGATCATTGAAGAATAAGAAAAATAAAATATTATATTTACACTTATCTGTTCCTTCTCTGACACTTTTACTTCCTTCATGTAGAACTAATTTTCTTAGATATATCATTTACTTTTTACATGAACAACTTATTTTAATATTTCTTGCAGAGAATGTTTACTGACAATGAATTCCTTTTGTTTTTGTTTGCCTGCAAGTTCTTTATTTCTTCTTCACTTTTCAACGTTTATTTTTCTGGATATGTTATTCTAATTTAGAAGTCTCCCCCCCACACACACACTTCATACCATTCTTGTCTAGCCTATGTGTTTTCTAATGAGAAACCTGATAAGAAATCTGCTGTAATTCTTATCCACGTTCCTCTACAGGTAAGGTCCTCCCCAGCACCTCTGCCTGCTTTCAAGATATTCTCCTTGTCTTTGGTTTTCTTGATTTTGAATATGATAAGCTTGGAAACCCTATATGGAAGTTCTACTCTGTCCTATAGTGTTGCTAAGAGTTGGAATCAACTTGATGGCAATGGGTTAGGGTTTTATTTCTTTCTTCATTTATTTTTAAAATTTATCCTGATCAATATTCTCTGAGCTTCTTTTCTCCATGGTTATGGTTGGCATTAATTTTAATTTTTTTTTGCCTATATTACTTTAGATATTTTTCCTGTTCCATTCTATTTCCTTTCTTTAGGTATTCCAACATTCCAGCTGTGTGTGTCCGTGTGTGTGTTACAAATACAATTGCTCCACAGTTGTTTCACATTCTGTTTTTGCTGCTGCTGTTGTTTGTTCACTCTTCCTCCTCTTTGCTTTTCAATTTGGGAGGCTAATATTTACCTATCTTCAAGCTCATTAATTTTTGCTCAGTCATGTCAAGTTTACTTAAAAGCTTATGAAAGGCATTCTTCATTTTTGTCTTCATTTCTAAAATTTGCTTTTTTTTTTTTTTTAGAGCTCCCATTGCTTTGCTGGCATTATCCAACTTTATTTGCATGTTGTCTTTTTTTTTTCAATATATCCCTTAACTTAGTAGTCATATTTATTTTAAATTCCTTGTTTGATAATTTCAACATCTGTGCCATATCTGAATCTGCTTTAACGCTTTCTTGGTCTCTTTGGACTATTTTTTCTTGCCTTTTATCACACTGCCATTTTTTGTTGTTGTTGAAAACCATCTGTACCATTTGAAGTAATCAGATCTGAGGTAAATAAGTCTTGAATGTGAGGATTTTTGTTAATCTGTACATGTGTTGATACATATATTATGTCTACTGTAGCTCTAGGTATCAATGGCTCTAAATTCTCAGTTTTCTTTTTGTCTTCACTTTTGCTATTGAGAATTCTCTATATACTGCTACTCGGGGAGATTCTGTGTATTGTAACTGTTTCAGTTTTAATCTACTGTTATGGCACGGAAAACGTATTCATATGGCTCTGAGGTAAGAAAATTGGAAGTTCTATAATCTTATGATTAAATTTTAGATTTTCAGTGGGACTGTGGCCTCTATAAGTGTTTCTTTCCCTCCCTGGGGCTGTAACTTTTTCCTCAGTATCCTACTCCATTCCCTGATTGCAGCATTCTCAACATTCCCAATCAGTTTTTATGTAATCCTGTTCCCTACTGACCTTTGTTATTATTATTATTTGAAAGAGAAATCCAGGAGGTGGGACAGAACTTCCTTCTTTCAGTTAGGATAAGTTTCGGAGTTGTTCTCTGGTGAATTCCTTAACTCTGGACAATATTCCTTTAGAAAGAAACGAGTCAAGATGTTAACGAAGATTGTTACCATTCCCTTCCACCTGTAAAGGGGATGGGAGGTTTTTTCTCCATATTTCTAGCATGCTAACTGTGAGAACTAGTAAGGTTCCTGATAGAACATTCACAGAAGTGTGGGACTGATCTAACACTGGTGTTCTCAGGAGTTTACCACTCTCAAGTTAGTCTACCCAAGTTTTCCAGCAATCATTAGAATAGACATTTAATTCTTCTTACCAGTTTGTGACTCCAGCAGCTTCTGTTTAGGGTAAACAAATATTAAATGCTATCTCTCTCTGTATGCACCTATCTATCCAGACTTTTGAGTATTTATTTTCTCTGTTACCTCAGTTCTCTGAGGAGTTCAAGGCAAGTGTTAATTTTTAGATTTTACAATTCTTCTTTCTGTAAGTACCTGAGTGATGACCTCTGATAGCCTTACATGCTGAAGGTTAAATTGCTTACTTTTTTTTAACTGCTGAAATTTATTGATTTATATTTGAACATTAAAATAATCCTACATTCCTGAGATGTACCTCACTTGCCCACCACTCATCTGTCAGATTGTCATACTATGGTGGCTTGCATGTTGCTGTGATGCTGGAAGCTATGGCAACGATGTTTGAAATGCCAGCAGGGTCACCCATGGTGGACAGGTTTCAGTGGAGCTTCCAGTTTAAAACAGACCAGGAAGAAAGACCTGGGGCTCCGCTGCTGAAAAAATGGCCAGTGAAAACATTATGGATAGCAGAGGAACATTGTAAAAATAATTGGTTGATATTCACTCATTTCAGGAGGTAGCATATAGTGAAGAACTGATGGAAGTCAGGGAAGAAGTCCCAATTGCACTGAAGGCATTGGCAAAAAACAAGGCTCCAGGAATTGATTGAATACCAACAGATATGTTTCAAAAAATGAATGCAGCACCGGAGGTGCTCACTCATCTATGCCAAGAAACTTAGAAGACAGCTACCTGGCCAACCAACTGGAAGGGATCCATATTTGTGCCCATTCCAAAAGAAGGTAATTGAACATAATGCACAAAACATCAAACAAATATCGTTAATACCATAAGCAAATAACATTTTGCTGAGGATAATTAAAAAAAACTGTTGCAGCAGGACATCAACAGAAAACAGACCAGAAACTCAAGCTGGATTCAGAAGAGGACTTGGAATGATGGATATCATTTCTAATGTTGAATGGATCTTGGCGGAAAGCAGAGAATACCATAAATATGTTTACCTGTGTTTTATTGACTATGCAAAGGCATTCGGCTGTATGGGTCATAACAAATTATAGATTACATTACAAAGGATAGGAATTCCAGAACACTTATTTGTGCTCAAGAGGAACCTGTACACAGGCATAGAGGCGGTCATTCAGACAGAACAAGGAACACTATGTACTTTAAGATCAGGGAAGGTATGTGTCACAGTTTCCCCTTTCACCATTACTTATTCAATCTGTATGCTGAGCAAATAATTTGAGAAACTGGATTATATGAAGAAGGGTAGGGCATCAGAATAACAGGAAGACTCATTAGCAACCAGCGATATGCAGATGACACAACCTTGCTTGCTGGAAGTGAAGAGGACATGAAGCACTTTCCGATGAAGGTCAAAGACTGCAGCCTTCACTACAGATTACGCCTCAATGTAAAGAAAACAGAAATTCTCACAACTGGACCGATAAGCAACATCATGATAAATGAAGAAATATTGAACTTGTTAAGAATTTAATTTTACTTAGATACACAATCAACTCCCATGGCAACAACATTCAACAAATCAAATGATGTGTTACATTGGGCAAAAAACCTCTTTAAACTGATAAAAAGTAAAGCTGTCACTTTAAGGACTAAGATGGGCCTGACCCAAGCCATAGTATTCTCAGTTGCCTAATTTGCATGCTAAAGCTGGACAATGAATATGGAAGACTGAAGAATTGATGCCTTTGAATTATGGTGTTGGCAAAGAATATTGAATATGGACTGCCAGAAGAATGCACAAATCCGTCTTGGAAAAAGTACAGCCAAAATTCTCCTTAGAACTGAAGATGGTGAAAGTTTGGACATGTTATTAGGAGGGACCAGTCCAGACTTGGTCTCTATGTAATAGCTTACTTAAAAGTATCTGAATGTGACTTAATATTATTTACTTCAGAATCCTCTCACCTATGAACACGAAGCATATTATTCCATAATTTCAAATTCTTAAGTTCTCACTATCAGTGTTAGACTTGTAAAGTCCTGGATTGTCTTCGATCGTTTCAGTTACAAAACTGAGTATTCTGTGCCCTTGAAAACTCTTCCTGGTGATGCAAATGTGCCAATGTTAGTGATGGATGCAAAAATTTGAAGGAAAGTGCAAAACACACACAGCAGCCAAAAAATGGGGGAAAGGAGATAAGAGTACACTGCTTTAGTATGAAAGTGATATGGCATAGAATATCTATTATACATTAAAAAAAAAAAAGTCCCTCTCAATTTTTTTTCCCTCCCAAATGCTGATAATAGGCTATCAAGATTTGCAGCTCACACTTATGAATCACCCTTCCCTGCATCGCCCTGAGTATGCAGCTGCAGTATGTTGCAATCATGAGCATCAATAGTCTGTCTTTGATTTTGTGGTATAACTGTTGCTCTCTGTATTGGGATAATGCCAGTTTAATTTTTAATATTTTGAGTATTGTAACCATGTTTCCTAATAATTCAGACAATTAAATGAAGACAATTATCACACCATCCCAGACATAGCCGTAAAAGAAAACTAAGCAATTGTTTAATTTAATGATATGTGGAAAGACACATACAACTGGATTAGGGATGTAAATAACCAAAACAGAGCATACTGCATATAGTCAGGAAAGAATACGTGGCTAGTCACTTTTCAGTTACTTCAAAATGTGCAGAAGCACCTAATGATATTTTTGACTTTATCAAAAATGAAGAATATAACCTCCTTAGCATGTGCCAAGAAGATGGCTTTTGATGTTGCTGGTCATAGAAAAGACGTTAATAAGTTGGGCTATTGTAAACTCATATTTTTAACGTGTAGGATGAGAAGAACGTCCTTTTCTAATTTGAAAATTCTTTGAGGTTGAGAATAGACAAAAGAATTACAGTGATACAGAAACTTATATGCTGTATCTAAACTGTCTGATGATCTTTCAAATAGCCATAAGGACCCTAGGAAAAGATGAACTGACCACACCTAAGTTGTTTAATGTTCTGTGTAACCAAAAGCCCATTGCCGCCAAGTTGATTCCAACTCATAAAGACTCTTTAGGACAGAGTAGAACTGTATATGGGGTTTCCAAGGCTGTAATTTTTATGGACACAGGCTGCCACATCTTTCTTCCGTGGAGCTGATAGAGGGTTCAAACTGCCAACCTACTCAGGTAGCCGCCAAGCACTTGGACCACTGTGTCTCCAGGGCTCCTTCAATGTTATGTGTAGGCTGTGACAAAAGCAGTGAAAAAAATAACTCATTTTTGGAAGTAAGACTGCTTCAGATTCAAAAATATGTCAGTAGAAAAGAGCAGCTAAATTAAACAAACTTTCTAAAATTCTTAACTAAATCTGTAAATTATTTGGGATCCAATTTCAAAACTTCAAATTACCTTCGTACTGTAAAAACATGTTATCTGACAAAAATAGGTTTAACTAATATTAACTAATATTCCTTGGCTTGTTTAAAAATGATAGACATTTTAAACATGTGTATCTTATATGATGAATCTATAGATACAGGGGACCTGATTGACAAACAACTGGTCTACCAAAGCAAGTCTGTAGATACAAAGTTTATGGGCATATTTGGGGATCTGGAAACTAATTTCTACAAATCTAAACACTCGTCACTAGTAAGTAAATTCCGAAGTGTTCCATGCTCAGACATTTTTGTTGTGAGGATATTTAGCCTGATGCCATCATTTGGGACTGATACCAGAAATCAGTATAATGTGGGCCCGAGAAGAGCAGAGCTGCAAGTCAGAGAATTTTGCATTTGACTGTATTCAGTTCTGTTGTTGTTGTTTAGGTGCCAGAGAATCAATTTCAGATCATAGCAACCCCATGTGACAGAGTAGACCTGCCTCACAGGATTTTATAGACTGTAATCTTTACAGGAGCAGATAGCCAGGTCTTTCTCCCACAGTGCCACTGGGTGAGTTTGAGCCACCAACCTTTCTGTTAGCAGTCAAGTGCTTAATTGTTTTACCACTTATTTTCTACATAAAAGAAAAGAAGAATTTCCTAAATTCTGCTAGTAATTCAAAGAAGTAGTATTAGAAAAGCAGAAAGTATTCTAATGTTTCAGGGGACAGAAAGGACTATTTCATTATTATTATTTTCTTATTAGGTGTAGGTAATACCTGTTTAATTACTCCTATTATATTTATATATTTTTTTAAAGTCTTACTTTTATGTAACCTAAAAATATACGGTAATTAGGGACATCTCCCATTTATTCCTCCTACTCCTGACTTTCCTTTTCTCTCTGTTGCTCCAGGCGAATGGAGATTGATTGTTGTAACTTGCCTGACTGCTTGCAAGTTTTTAAGACCCCAGGCACTAAACAACAAACTAGGAGGTAGAACAGTCGGACTAAACACATTATTAGGCCAGTTAACTGGAATGTCCCATGAAACCGTGACCCTAAACTTCCCAACCAAGAAACAAATACCATGAGGCGTTTGGTTGTGCATAAGCAGTCCCAGCAGCTGCTCTTTTTGTTGTTGTTGTTAATATATCTGTCATGGATTGAATTGCGTCCCCCAAAAATGTTTATATCAGCTTGGTTAGGCCATGATTTCCAGTGCTGTGTAGTTATCCTCCATTTCGTAATTGTAATTTTATGTTAAGAGGATCAGGTTGGGATTGTAACACCACCCTTACCAGGTCACATCCCAGGTCCAAAGTAAAGGGAGTTTCCCTGGGGTGTGGCCTGCACCACCTTTCATCTCTCAAGAGATAAAAGGAAAGGGAGGCAAACGGAGAGTTGGGGACCTCATACCACCAAGAAAGCAGCCCCGGGAGCAGGGTGTGTCCTTTGGACCTGGGGTCCCTGTGCCTGAGAAGCTCCTTGGCCAGGGGAAGACTGATGACAAGGAATCTTCCTCCAGAGCTGATAGAGAAAGACTTCTCCTGGAGCTGACACCCTGAATTTGGACTTTTAGCCTACTTTACTGTGAGAAAATAAATTTATCTTTGTTAAAGCCATCCACTAGTGGTATTTTTGTTATAGCGGCACTAGATGACTAAGACAATACCTATCACACGACTTTTGCCAATTCAACTTTTTACAAGTGTACAACTTAATGACATCAATTGTATTAATTGTCTGTGAAACTCTACCCTTAATTTCTCCACCACTGTAAATAAAACAAAATTCAGTGCTGCCTAAGCAATAACTCCCCTTCCTCCTCCCTCCTGCCTCTGGTAACCGCTAATAAACTTTGTCCTTTATACATTTGCTATTCTTTCCTTTTTATAAAAGTAAGGTCATACAATATTTGTCCTTTTGTGCTTAACTTATTCAGCATCATGTCTTCAAGCTTCATCCATGTCGTAGCATGTATCAAGACTTCATTTCTCTTTCTGGCTGAGTAGTATTCCATTGTATTGTTTCCACCGTTTGGTTATTGTGAAGAACTGGAAAATTCCCGGCTGCCATTACTGAACATTTTGATCAACAATTCTATAGAAGAATCCTAATCAACAGGTAGAAAATGAGGAACAGAAGTTCAAATTCTCATCTACTCTAGACTTTCTCCAGGCTGTATGAACCCCTGTAACTATTGGCCTGAGAAAATCTTTAGACTTTAATCCAAAAAATATCCCCTACAGTCTTCTAAAAACCAAACAATAGTTCAGTTTAACTAGTAAAGAATGTCTGCCTGGAGCACGGTGTTTTTTTTATAAACCAAGAGCTCTGCTGCTACCCAAAAGATCAGCACTTTGAAACCATTAGCCACTCCTTGGAAACCCTATGGAGCAGTTCTACTCTGTCCTATAGGGTCACTATGAGTCAGAACCAACTCGAAAGCAACGGGTTTGTTTTTCTTCCTTTCTTTTTTTAATGGGATCGAACTGACAAAGCAACTTGAAAGATTAGATCAGAAACCTAGGAGGCAGTGAGTTTATGTTAATGGGGGGAGGAACAATTTGGAAAAGGATGAGAAGGGTTGTACAACTTGAAGAATGTAGTCAACGTCACTGAATTGTACATATAGACATTGTGGAATTTGAGTACGTTCTGCTATGTATATTCTCAACAATAAAAAAATTATAAAAAAATGCAATAATATTGTCCACAAAATTTAAATAGTAAATAAATAGTTAATATAGAATTTTAAAAAATGGTATTATATTTTTCTCACATTATTTTTAATTAGCCCTATTAGTAATTTGTTAGAAAGGTGGTCTGCCAGTTTCCATCCAGGACACCTCAGCTGAGGCCTTGAATATTCCCTGATAAGAAGACAGGGAATTAGCTCTCTCTTTCTCTCTCTCAGTTCCTACTCCTTGTCAAAGAAACTTTCCTATTCTGGTCTGAGCTCACAGGAACTTCATCTGTCTCTTGCTCATATGACAGCTGGTCAAGCCCACTGTCTCCATGACTATGGTAATATCAAAGAATATGCTCCATGGGGAACTGACCCTTTGATGTTTTTATCATTAATCAGAAAATGCAGGCTTACAAAATTAAAGTTGCATCTAGAGGGGAAGGAATTTTTTTTCTTTTTTCTAGTTATACTCCCTGTTCACAGGATAGTTGTGCTGTGTGCACCTGAACAAAAGACACCCTCCTGATAACAAGGTGGCCAGGCCAGGTGCACCTGGACAAAGGTCTTTCTTGTTTTCTCCTTTCCCGTGAAATTCAGCACATATACCCCTCCGGTTTATACTGTAAAAAACCCAGGCCTGAGTTCCCCTTTGCTTTCTAGCCCACAATGCATTTGAGGGTGTGCATGAAAGTGACCAAACCCATACCATACCCTTGGACAGGAGTTTTGGGGACAACCTGGCTCCTGATGAAACATGTTCTATTTGTTTTCCTTATTAATATGTAAGTAACAAAGGTCTGTGACCATGTCAGTGAGTGGTGTAATAATCTGTTCTGATCCAAAGAGCCCTGCACTTTCTGATTTATTTCACTTGGTAGCTCACATAATTACTATTAGTTGCCACTGTTAACTAGTGCTGGTGCTTTGTTTAAATAATAACATTTACATAACGAAAAGTAAATAATGCAGATTATATATCACTTCAAATAAACTATTTTTACTTTTTTAGGCTAAGATAATAGCATATATCTGTATGATTATTTATTATATATTATACTGTCATATTTTGTTTCATTTTGTTTTCTGGTATGGAAGTATTCTCAGTTGCCTCTTTCAGATTTCGCCCCATGTTACTTAAAAAGTTAAGAATTGTGTCCTCCTCTCCAGTATTCTTAAAAGGATTGGTATTCTTACATCCTCAAACTCTGGTAGACTTTGCCAGTGGAGCTATTTGGACTGAAAATTTGTTTACGGAAGTTTTTGTTACAAAACCAATTCCTTCAGTAAATATGGGTTATTTGGGTTTCTATTTCTTACGTCAGTTTCAGTAGTTTGCGTTTTTCTAGGAATCTGTTCATTAGATATAAATTGCCTTATGCACTGGCATTAATTTGTCCATTGCATATCTTTATTGTCATTTCAGTATGTGATATTCTTAATAATGCTCATTTTTAATTCTGATATTAGTAATTTTTGTAAAAATTTTTTTTTTGTCCTTGGTTAGCATTATATGGATTTGTCAATTTTATTAATCTTTTCAAAGGTTCGTATTTTCACCTTATTGACTTATTTGTTGTCGTTTTCACTGATTCTCACTTTTCTTTATCTTATTTTCTTTTCTACACTTAGATTTAATATATACTTATGTTTTCTAACTCCTTAAGTTAGAAGCTTAGACAATTAATTTTACACCTGTCTTCTTTTCCAATATAATATTTTAAACTCTAGCTATCTCCCTGACAACATGTCCAAAGTATGTGAGACCTAGTCTCGCCATCTCTACTTCTAAGGAGCATTCTGCTTGTACTTCTTCCAAGAGAGATTTGTCCTCTCTTTTGAAGGTTCGTGATATATACAATATTCTTCACCAACACCACAGTTCAAATGTGTCAATTCTTCTTTGGTCTTCCTTATTCATTGTCCAGCTATGGCACACATACGATGCAATTGAAAATACCATGGCTTGGGACAGGCGCATCTTAGTCTTCAAGGTGGCATCTTTGATTTTCAAAACTTAAAAGAGGTCATTTGCAGCGGATTTGCCAAATGCAATCCATCTTTTGATTTCATGACTGCTGCTTCCATGGGTGCTGATTGTGGATCCAAGTAAAATGAAATCCTTGACAACTTCAGTCCTTTCCCAGTTTATTGTGATGTTGCTTACTGATTCAGTTGTGAGGATTTTTGTTTTCTTTATGGTGAGGTATAATCCATACTGAAGGCTGTGGTCTTTGGTCTTCATCAGTAAGTGCTTCAAGTCCTCTTCACTTTCACCAAGCAAGATTGTGTCATCTGCATAACACAGGTTGTTAATGAGTCTTCCTCCAATCCTGATGTCCCATTCTTCTTCATATAGTCCAGCTTCTCGGATTATTTGCTCAGGGTACAGATTGAATAGGTATGATGAAAGGATACAACTCTGACACACACCTTTCAGCATCCCCTTATTCTGTTCAAATAACTGTCTCTTGACCTACATACAGGTTCCTCATGAGCACAATTCATTGTAATGTTATCCATAACTTGTTATGATCCACACAACTGAATGCCTTTGCATAGTCAATAAGACACAGGTAAACATCTTTCCGGTATTCTCTGCTTTCAGCCAGGGCCCATCTGACATCAACAGTGATATCCCTGGTTCCGTGTCCTCTTCTGAATCCAGCTTGAATTTCTAACAGTTCCCTGTCAATATACTGTTGCAGCTGCTTATGAATGATCTTCAGCAAAATTTTACCTGTGTGTGATATTAATGATATTGCTGATAACTCCCCCATTTATTGGGGATCGCCTTTCTTGGGAATAGGCATAAAAACAGATCTCTTCCAGTCAGTTGGCCAGGTAACAGTCCTCCAAATTTCTTGACATAGGCCAGTGAGTACTTCCCATGCTGAATCTGTTCGTTGAAATATCTCAATTGGTACTCTATCAATTCCTGGAGCCTTGCTTTTTACCAATACGCTCAGTGAAGCTTGGACTTCTTCTTTCAGTACCATTGGTTCCTACTCATATGGCACCTTCTGAAATGGTTGAACGTTGACCATTATGTGGTGTAGTGACTGTATTCCTTCCATCTTCTTTTAATGCTTCCTGAGTTGTTTAATATTTTCCCCATAGAATCCTTCAATATTACAACTTGAGGCTTGAATTTTTTTCTTCAGTTCATTCAACTTGATAAACACAGAGGGTGTTCTTCCCTTGTGGTTTTTTATCTCCACGTCTCTGCACATATCATTATAAAATTTTACTTTGTCTTCTCGAGCCTCCTTTGAAACCTTTTGTTCAACTCTTTTACTTCATCATTTCTTCCTTTTGCTTCAGCTACTCAATATTCAAGAGCAAATTTCAGCATCTCTTCTGACATCCATTTTGGTCTTTTCTTTCTCTCCTGTCTTTTTAATGACCCCTTGCTTTCTTCATGTATGATGTCCTTGATTTCATTCCACAACTTGTCTGGTCTTCGCTCATGAGTTTTCAATGCATCAAATTTATTCTTGAGATGCTGTCTAAATTCAGGTGGAATATACTCAAGGTTATACTATGGCTCTTGTTGATTTGTTTTAATTTTTCTCAGTTTTAACTTGGACTTGCGTAGAGCAAATTGATGGTCTGTTCCACAGTCAGCCCCTGGCCTTGTTCCGACTGATGATATTGAGCTTTTCCATCATCTCTTTCCACAGATGTAGTCGATATGATTCCTGGGTATTCCATCTGGTGATGTCTACATGTATAGTTGCCATTTATGTTGGTGAAAAAAGGTATTTGCAATGAAGAAGTCGTTGGTCTTGCAAAATTCCATCATGTGATCTCCAGCATCGTTTCTATCACCAAGGCCATGTTTTCCAACTACCAATCTTTCTTCTTTGTTTCCAGCTTAGGTATTTCAATATCCAGTGATTGTCGATGCATCCTAATTGCATGTTTGCTCAATTTCAGACTGCAGAAATTGGTAAAAATCTTCAGTTTTTCATCCTTGGCCTTGGTGGTTGGTGCATAAATTTGAATAATAATCTTATTAATTGGTCTTCCTTGTAGGCATATGGATATTATTCTATTACTGACAAAGTTGTACTTTAGGATAGATCCCAAAATGTTCTTTCTGATGAAAAAATGCAATGCCATTCCTCTTCAAGTTGTCATTCCCAGCATAGTAGACCATATGATTGTCTGATTTAAAATGGCCAATACCAGTCTACTTCAGCTCACAAATACCCAGGGTATCAATGTTTATGCGTTTCATTTCATTTTCTACAACTTCCAATTTTCGTAGATTTATACCGCATACATTCCACATTCTGATTGTTAATGGATTTTTGCAGCTGTTTCTTCTCATTTTGAGTTGTGCCACATCAGCAAATAAAGGTCCAGAAAGCTGGACTCCATCCACATCATTAACGTCAACTCTACTTTGAGAATGCAGCTCTTCCTCAGTCACCTTTTGAGTACCTTACAACTGAAGAGCTCATCCTCTGGCACTATATCAAACAATGTTCTCCTACTATTTATAAGGTTTTCAGTGGCTATGTCTTTTCAGAAGTAGACTGCCGGGTACTTCTTCCTAGTCTGTGTTAGTCTGGAAGCTCATCTGAAACCTGTCTACTATGGGTGACCCTGCTGGTATTTGAATAGTGATGGCATAGTTTCCAACATCACAACAGTAGGACAAAGGGACAGACATGTGGGGATATATATATACATAACCCACTAAATCCGTATATATATATTTCTAAAGTGAATATTCAATTCAAATTATTTGTGTTTATTTAGGATTTACATCCTGAAATTGTAGTTTTTTTGCTGTGCTGTGAAGTTTACAATTGGCAGGAGCTAATTTAAAAAGGAGTTTATTACTGTGTACCATGCATACTCATTCACCTATGATTAGCGGCACAGAATAATTGAGGTGACTGGCCATAACTCATATCATCATCTCTTTTCACTGGAATATTTTTCCACAAACACTATAGGTGACCTTAAAGGTCTGTGTAGGAGTGACAGTATATAATAAGAATAATGACTCCCAGAGATTCTAATGCTTTTAATGACTGCAAAGTATAACACAAATGCTAAATGACAAAATAGCAATAGTGAAGGTAGTGAATAGGAAAAAAATGCAAGTAATTTTATCAGGGAAGCTTCATGAAGGTCTTGTACATGATGCCAATTCCTCCCCCTTCCCATAGGGGATAGAAATGTGTTCAAGAATTGCATGGCAAGCTCATATATAATATTTGACTCTAAAAATCTCACTCTTATCCTCATATAGAAAAAAAAAGAAAAAAAAATTTATAGAAGATAGTTTAAATGAGTGGCCGTGGGGCAAATATGGAGGCACAGAGAAAAGACAGTGATCTATTATAAAAATCTATGTGAGAAAGAGTGGGGGAAAATTTAAGGTTGGAAATGGAAAAGAGAAGCACAAATTTAACAATATTTGAGAAATGCCAGAAGACGGTAAATCAATTATTTTGATCAAAAATTTACTGATTCTTAATCAATGAGATGGAGCCCAGGTGGCATAGTTGTTAAGAGTTTGGCTGGCTAACCAAAATGTCGGTAGTTCAAATCTACCAGCTGCTTCTTGGAAACACTATGGGACAGTTCTACTCTATCCTATAGGGTTTATGTGAGTTGGAATTAACTCTATGGCAATGGGTTTAGTTTGGTTAATCAATGGGACAAAAATTACTTTCTGCCATGCTAATTCTTTTCTTTGACATACTTCCATAATAAACTCCAAAATTTCCCATAACCAAGAGCAAAAATAAGAATTGTTTTACGAGGTATGTTGATTGAACCTTGAAAAGATGGCAGGCTTCAGGAAATCACAACATGGGCAAATTGACAGAACATTACAGCTCATTTTACTAGATCACCCAATCATTTTAGAGTTTTCAAGTCTAAGAGTAACAGGTCTACTGCATCTTTTCAAATGGACTACAGTGCCATAGATCTGACAAATGGGAAAAAATGTCATGAGAAGGCAGATCTGGAAAAGTTCAGCTTGGTGTGTTGAGATATCCCAGATAAGTTGGTGCCAAATAGGGGTAATGAATAAAGAATGAGCAAATGTAGCCAAGAACAGATTTGAACAGTGTTTTGTAGGAACAAGTACATTGCTGAGCAGGTTGTGAAACATTACAACTGAAATTTAGGATTTTATAAGAGGGAGAGTGGCAAGCTTTAAAAATAATTTTTTTATACTTATCTGCTTTTTCTACTTATTAATTGTGTAATCTAAGATTATTTACTTAATCTCAGTGACTCTTGGTTTCATATTTTCAAAATGGGAAAATGCCACATTATTGTGAAGATGAAATAATACAATATATACTTCATTTACAGTAAATAGAACATAGAAGATAGTATTCTTTTTCTTCTATCAAACTTTCTCAGGCTTGGCTAAAGGCTGCTTCCTATTATTGTGATATTTCACTTTCTAATAGATATCTAGTGTTGTTGCTGTTGTTAATTGCCATTAAGTCAATTTAGACTCATGGCAACCTCATTTGTGTCATAATAGAACTATGCTCCATAGAATTTTCAAAGTTGTGAACTTTCAGAAGCAGATTGCCAGACCTGTCTTCCAAGGCACCTATGGGTAAATTCAAACTACCAACCTTTTGGGTAGTAGTCAAGCACTTAACAATTTGCACCTTCTAAGTATCCTAGAGATCTAGTAGAGCTCCGATTTACTAAGTTAGTACAATTTTTATCATTTCTTTATAGATGTGGAAACTGAATTTAGGAATATTATCCAAAATAGAGTTTGAATTTGTGATAAGAATGAATTTAGGCTCTAGACTTTTGACCCATTCCTCTTTCCATGTTAGCTCACTGCCTTTTAAAAAATGAAAGGACTTCTGCTAGTTCCTACTTATTAGAAATTCTCCATGTGCTGTTTCTGATAGACTCATTCAGGTGTATCTTCATCTTCAAAATGTGTATATGGGTTTCACAAGAGAGACTTGGAGCATCATGGGCTTGACTCAGTGCTATGTTCATACCCAATCAAGAGAAAGGTCTGGGGGAGAAATGCACACATGACAAATCTGCTAGATATTGACAAATGCTGTACAGTTGTATCCTTGCAATTACCAAAGCTATTCTTGTTTTAGTCATTAGTAAAGCAAATCACATGACTAAAAAGATGCAAAAACAGGACTTGAACCTAGATTACTCTGAATACAGAGTCTATAGTAACAAACCACTTTTATTAATGAACATGTTTTGTTTCTAAGAAGTGATAACTGATATATCACTCTCAGGAAAGTCTGTGCTGTTTATCATGGCTCTTAGTACAATTAGATAATTAAAATAAAAAGAAACTATTATATCTTTTCAGTTAGTCCTCAAAGATGTGATTCATGATTTATAAAGATAAAACAGAATATAAATAGTTATCTACACTTCTAGCTAAAATAGATATCTATACATCTAATTTAAATGATGCAGGAAACGTCAAAAGAAGATGGAAAGAATACACAGAGTCATTATACCAAAAAGAATTGGACGACTTTCAACCATTTCAAGAGGTAGCATATGATCAGGAACTGAAGGAAGAAGTCTAAGCTGCTCTGAAGGCATTGGCGACAAACAAAGCTCCAGGAATTGATGGAATATCAATTGAGATGTTTCAACACACAGGTGCAGCACTGGTCTATGCCAAGAAATTTGGAAGATAGCTACCAGGCCAATTGACTGGAAGAGATCTATATTAATGCCTATTCCCAAGAAAGATGATCCAACTGAATGTAGAATTTATCCAACAATATCATTAATATTACACACAAGTAAAATCTAGCTGAAGTTCAATCCAAAGCAGCTGCAGCAGTATATCAACAGGGAACTGCCAGAAATTCAGGCAGATTCGGAAGGGGATGTAGAACCAGGAATATCATTGCTGATGTCAGATGGATCCTGGCCTGAGAGCAGAGAATACCAGAAAGACGCTTACCTATGTTTTATTGACAATGCAAAGGCATTCAACTGTGTGGATCATAATAAATTATGGATAACATTGTGAAGAATGGGAATTCTAGAACTATTAATTGTGTTCACGAGGGACCTGTACATAGATAAAGAGGTAGTCGTTTGAACATAACTAGGGGATACTGCATGGTTTACAGTCAGGAAAGATGTGAGTCAGGATTGTATCCTTTCTCCCTACCTATTCAATCCGTATGCTGAGACATAATCTAAGAAACTGAACTATATGAAGAAAAACAAGGCAACAGGATTGGAGGAAGACTCCTTAACAACCTGCGCCATGCAGATGACACAACCTTCCTTGCTGAAAGTGAAGAGGACTTGAAGCACTTACTAATGAAGATCAAAGACCACAGCCTTCAGTATGGATTACACCTCAACATAAAGAAAACAAAAATCCTCACAACTGGACCAAAAAGCAGCGTCATGATAAACAGGGAAAAGATTGAAGTTGTCAAGGATTTCATTTTACTTGGATCCACAATCAACAGCCATGGAAGCACCAGTCAAGAAATCAAAAGATGCATTGCATTGGGCAAATCTTTTGCACAGGACCTCTTTAAAGTGTTAAAAATCAAAGATGTCACCCCGAAGACTAAGGTGCACCTGACGCAAGCCGTGGTATTTTCAATCACATCATATGCATGTGAAAGCTGGACAATGAATAAGGAAGACCAAAGAAGAATTGATGCCTTTGAACTGTGGTGTTGGCGAAGAATATTGAATATACCATGGACTGCCAAAAGAATGAACAAATTAGTCTTAGAAGAAGTACAACCAGAATGCTCCTTAGAAGCAAGGATGGTGAGACTGCGTCTTACATACTTTGGACATGCTATCAGAAGGAAACAGTCCCTGGAGAAAGACACCATGCTTGGTACAGAGAGAGCAGAAAAGAGGAAGACCCTCAACAAGATGGATTGACACAGTGCCTGCAACAATGAGCTCAAGCACAACAACAATCGTGAGGATGGCGCAAGGCCAGGCAGTGTTTTGTTCTGTGGTACATAGAGTCACTATGAGTCAGAACCACCTCGAAAGCACCTAACAACGATTTAAATCAATATCTATACCCTTAACTTATGTAAATATCTACATCTCTAACCCAAATAGATATTTGCATTCCTAATTTATATAGAGGGCCAGTATGAGTAGGAATAGACTGGACGCAATGCATTTTTAACTTACATAGGTATCTACATCTCTAAAATTATAGAGATGTCTATGCCCCCAACTTAAATAGGTATCAGTACTCTTAATTTTATATAGATATCTACCTTTAATTTAAATAGATTGCTAATACCGTTTATTTATGTAGATAGTTGCACCCCTAACAATATAAATGTCTGTGTCTCTAATATAAATAAGTATTTATACCCTTAGCTTTTGCAGATATGTATACCCTAACTTAAACAGAGAAAAGATTGAAGTTGTCAAGGATTTCATTTTACTTGGATCCACAGTAAACACCCATGGAAGCAGCAGTCAAGAAATCAAACAATGCATTGCATTGGGCAAATCTGCTTCAGAAGACCTTTTTAAAGCGGTGAAAAGCAAAGATGTCTCCTTGAAGACTAAGGTGTGCTTCATTCAAGCAATCATGATTCAATTGCTTCATATGCATTTGAAAGCTGGGCAATGAATAAAGAAAATCTAACAGAATTGATGCCTTTGAATTGTGGTGTTGGTGAATAATATTGAATATACCACGGGCTGTCAAAAGAACAAACACATCTGTCTTGGAAGAAGTACAACCAGAATGCTCCTTAAAAGCAAAGAAGGGGAGACTGCATCTTACACACTTTGAACATGTCAAGAGAGAACAGGCCCTGGAGAAGGACATTACGCTTGGTAGAGTAGACCGTCAGTGAAAAAGAGGGAGATCCTTAATGAAGTGGATTGACACAGCGGCTGCAACAATGGGCTCAAGCCTAAGAACAATTGTGAGCATGGCGCAGGGCTGGGCAGTGTTTCGTTCTGTGGTACATAGGGTCTCTAATGAGCCGGAACCAACTCAAAAGCACCTAACTACAACAACAACTGATATAGGGATGTACACCTCTAAAATTATATACATATTGATGTTCCAAACTTATATAGCTATATAAAGCTGTAACTATTATAAGTGTTGACATCCTTTGCATATACAATTAATTTAGAAATTGAAATTTATCCTGTAAACTTAAACAAACATCTGTATTCTTAATTCATGTAAATAACTATACCTCTAAACTTATATCAATATTGTTGTAGTGGTAAGTTTTCATTTTTACACCCTAAAATTGGGACTATGTTCAATGACAGGACTGGAATTTCCCCATTGCAGTGTTTCTTCATTAGAAAATAGACATGATCATTTATCGGTGGTTATATTGTTATTAAAAACTAAATAAATGAAGGTAAAAAGTCAGGACTTTTTTTTCTAAAGCTCATAATTTCCATCTGTAAAACTTTAACCCAGTTGCCCATCTGGTTGGTCCAGATGGAATTTGTTGCTCTTATACCACCATCTGTGTTAGAAATTGACTGATATTACCTAGATTAATATTTGGATGAAGGTATATAAAGAGCTTTTAAAAAAAGTCACCTTGTGGATACGATGACTTTGGGATAAATTTTCATCTGTGGCCTAATTAAATACAGCACAACTCCCCAATGAATTTGAATAATTACGTATTAGAAAAAGAAGGTAGAAAGAAACAGCCCTCTATGGATTGGAAAAGAGGAGGCAAACACAAGAGGATATCGTGGCCACAAAGATCCCCCCAAAAAACACTTACAAGAGAGGTAAATTCTCTCATGAATCTTAAGGACTCTAGGCTCCAGAGCTGAGTTTAGCCATCCAGGTCACTGACAGATTGAGGAAGTGAGATAAAAACTGGGGAAGGTAGGTGCATTTATAAGGACGTATTTGGCAGAAAGACACAGCAAATTAGTTAAATATCACTTAAAGCTCTGTTTGTGTATTCAACAGAAGCTCTAAAACTATCATTTCTAGGAATGGTTTACAACTGAGCAATGTCATCAGGAACCTAAGCTGTCCCCATCTTTCTGCTCAATGATCTAGAGTAAGGCGGCTCTTTCTTCACGCTGGTTGTCTTGGTCCACATGATGGCTCCTGCTACTATCTGCTTCATCTTACTTTGTAGCTCTGCACAAGAGGTCATTCCTAGATACTGTTGTCACCCTTTACTGAGGAGTAAAACATTTCCCCCAGCTTGTCAGCAGACTCAAATTACATTTTCTTGGACAGAATGGATTACATACGTACATTTAAGCCAATCATTGGGATTTATATGATTGGTATGGGCCAATATTAACACATCACAGAGTCAGGCACTATGTCACTTGAAGAAAGTCAGGTCTCTCCCAACAAGGAAGTAAGGTATCTTCTATACTACAACTGAATTAACAAATCTTTACAATAACTTTGCTAAATAAACAAAGCTCAGGGGAATTAAATTACTGAAGATTAGACATCTAGTGTAGAGAAAGTAACATAACCCAAATACACCTTTTTTTCTGACAAAAGCCTCTTTCATTCTGCTATATGACACTATCTCCTAAAAAGCTTGGCTTATCTGAGCTTCTGAACTGTGTCCCAGCACAGTAAGCTCTAAGGAGTAGGATGACAAAACGCAAGAAGTTGACTGTCCCTGGGAGAGCCCTTTGGCTGGGTACCATGAGTCTCTGTCCTATCCAAGAAAAAACAGAGCATTTCTGTGGGTAACCATTACCAGAACCATCAGATCAAAGGCCAGATGCTCACCCACCCACTCTGCCCCTAGAAGCACCTGTGTCACCTTACACTGAGCTCTAACCTGTCCTTGTTGATTCCCATTTATTGGTTGTCAAAGGTCCCATTGCATTCCTGAGGATTAGCACTAGTTGTCCCTGACTACCAGTTTAGCCTTATAAAACCAAGAGTGCCAGTTCCATCGAGGAAGTCTGCATGAGGTAAAACCCCCAGACAACTCCTGGGTCTTAGGTGTCAAATGATTAAATTTTTTTTTTTTGTATTTGTGGGAAAATGTTACCATTACAGAGACCAATACACATAGAAAAGAAAGTGGAAAAGCCACTAGATGTTTCTATGAAGACATAAAAATGTCAAGGTTTTGTCAAAAAATTAAATTACAAAAGGCTATTTTTTTTTTTTTTTTTACTGAATTATATCAAAAACCCTGTTACTATTATTTGATTCTCAAATGGGCTTACATGAACTAAATCCTTTTGAAATTTTGAAAATTAATGTGAAATATGAGCTAAATAATTTTTGGTTTGAAACATTTAGTTTTTTTTATTATCAGGATATGACTACAAGGCACCTTTTTTCGCTCATTGGCTATAGCTCTGAAGGATTCCATGAATGAGCATTTCATAACAACAATACATTTGGGCAGCTGCTTACTTTCAATTTCCTCTTATTTCAATGTCCTTCCATTTTTTCTTATTGCATCAAAAAGAAAGTTTCAATTAGGCACTAGTGATTTCAACACCTGCTAATCTTTTTTTTAACAAAGTACACCAAAAAAAGGCAATGTGCAACATTATCAACTTTTCAGAGATGAAGATGGACGTGAAAGGTGGTGTTGGAGTAACTTTGGGTAGTGATTTTCTTGAGGACTTGAAATTAAATTCTTGCATATTGTCCTTATAGAATAATGTATGAATGAATAAAATGGTTTAGAGAAATATAGACTCTTGGAGATGAAGAAAATTTCAGAATTCACGTCTTGGATTTTCCTCCTCTTTACAAATTAATAAATCAATACACATAGTGCTTGCATAATTTACAAAAGATGATTTGGGTATTTTTTGATAGAACCATATTTGGAACCTAGAACACTAAAATTTTTCACAACCAATTCAACATCCGTTTCATAAAACTCCACTAATCCGGAATTGGAAGAATTGATGAGTTACTGAATGGGTTTTATTTCTTCCCTTCTTGGAACGTTCTAATTTCTTGCAACACTTGCAGAAATTAAGAGCTTTGTACATGCCTCATGTGTAATCATTTATCCTGCAATAAGTCCATACATATAAAACAGCAATAGGAAGTTGAAGATAGTTATAGTTTCTTACTCACTCACCTACTTTTTGTGAGGGTCCTGTTATTTTTCAGGATCCAAAAAATAATTCTCTCTCCTTGTGGATAACAATTAGGATTCCACAAAGGCAGAATTTTCCCATAATAAATCCACGATTATATAGTTTTTGTTTATACCCTATCATCTATCATATTCCAAATCAGGAGGATCGCATCTTGCTTGTATCCACAGCTATGGTAAGGACAAAGAGTGTTCTCCCACATGTTGTTCTTCTCTCCCTATGGGCCAAGGAAATATTGCACTACCTCTACATCTTGTAATTATGCATAACCATGTGACCAATTCCACCTTGTCGGGATAAGAATACTTGTTCTGTGCCATTTCTGAAGTCAAGTATTTCATAGACCAAAAGAGTATCCCTACACTCTTTTCCCTTGTCATATCAACTGAGGAGACCACAGGTTCCAGATGGTGAATCCATAAGGTGAAGGAGCTACCATCTTCTTGGATCTCTGAGAAGACAGAAGGCATGGAAAACTGCTAGGCCCCACAGCAGAATCTGCAAGAGTGAAAAATAAAGCATAGAGTTAGATGTTCTTTGTACAGCACCAAGATGTTTTGATTATTCTAATTTGAGAAAGTAAAAAATTGGCAGTTAATTTACATAGTCATTCATGTGATTCACATGATATCTACTATGTTCCAGGCAAAGAAAACCTATTTGATGACCTGTAAGGCTTTACAATATGGTGCAGAACACAAACAAAAGTGCACTCAAGAGATAGGTTCTGAAAAGGCACATGCACAGCACTCTGGGTGAACCCAGGAGAAAGGGTTTAACTCTGCCAGGAAAGTTTCAAGAGTTTTATGGAAAAGTTGACATGTAAGCTGAAATAAAGGAGGAAAATGCTTTCACCAGTTGGTCCAAAGCTTCTAGAAGGGCATACTACAGAGAGGAAGTGGGGTATGAAGTGGCACAAAGTAGAAAAACAATGTATGTTAACAAAATTTTCTGACATGGCTAAAATGACATTGATTGCCATCTATGAGAGATCTGAAGTATGTTCCAGAAGTGCTTGGCTGATATGGAATCTGAGGGTGTTTATACTTAATTTGTGAAGTCCTTATGAGAGAGTAGATCAGTAACATTTCTGACCAAACCTTGCAATTAATTAGCATCAGTTCAGTACACGTGAGAGTAATTAACTCACTAAAGAGCACAGAAAATACTCAGGATATTACATTTTTTTTTGTTTCATGAGAAACCAAACAAAACAATAAAAAAGAAAACTGTTCTATAACTGCTAAATTTAATGAGTAAATGATATGGAATTCTGAACTAAAACCAGGTTCTAGAATACATCTTTTTTAAAAAAATAATATGATACTTGAAGGGACTGTGGAATTATCTTTCTTCTTTCTGGTTCTGCAGAAAGGACACATATGTATTCAAAAAAAATTAATACAGGAAAGATAAAATAAGAAAGTAGAAAAATGCATGATTTCCAAATTCAAGCATTCAGAAGTATCTGTCATTAACGATTGCGTGTCCTCATTCCCGATAGTACTCATATGGTATACACAGATAAAAAAACTGAGTGGTGTGAGGATCTATGTGTTAGGGCTGCAGAGTTTGCGAGTATGAAACTCTGTTTTTGGCAATCACATATTTACTTACTTCAGGTGATGCTCTTTTTATTGGTAGTTCCCAAACTAAAAAAAAAAAAATGGCCAAGAGAAAGGCAACAAAGCTTTTTGCCATATATTTAAACTGTGGTCCATATAACATAACAACTGTACAGATTAAAAAACTGAGTATTTGTGTGATTAGCTATTTGTTCAGGTTCAATAATAATCCATGTTTGATTTAACGTAATGTTTACTTTCCCATGCTTACTGTCTAATACAGGTCTTTGTCAAACTGATTGGCTTGAGATTTATCTCCATGAGTCCTGAATTTACTTCTGAAAAGAAGAAGACATATTTGTCTAGTGCAATCAAGTCTTTCTCAACAGATTGCTAAACCTTAAGAAGCTGAAATGCCATATCTTTAGTATGTGTTTCATTTAAAACTATGATCTACAAATATGTAATCTAAAAAAAAGAACATCTGGATTGCCTGATCAGAATGCTATTTACTTTATTTAATCACATGGTTGGCAGACCTCTGATTTTTACAATTTGTAGCTAATTAAGATATGACTATTTCCATTGCATCCAATAAATGTTGTTATTGGGTTTCCAGCTTAGCACTGTCTTTCTGAAACAAGTAGTTTCCAAATATCCATGTAGATCTGGAGATCTGAGAGTAAAAAAAAAAGAAAAAAAAATTTTTTTTTTTAGTACTAAGAAAAATTGAAAAATAATTAAAATGGGAAAAAATGCCCCAGAATGTATCCCAACAACCAGCAGGCTCAGAGACTGATGATTTTATGCACAAAATCATGATTAGAAAAATGTTCCATGACATGGAGCTCCTCCCTCAAGATGGCGATGGAGTTGAGCATCTCCATTCCCCTGCAAAAATTTAAGAAAGAAAACAAACAAACAAAATAACACAAACAATTGTAGTAGAACTGATAGACTTGGAAGTCTAGTGACCAAACTAAGAAATAAAGCACCTGGTTGAAAATGGAAAGAAGAGCAAGACTACAAGGTAGAAAAATCACTCTCTCCATCACTTATGAGCTCCCCTCCCACCCAGCCCTCATGTAAACACCATGAGACACAAACACAGTGAGTGGCAAGACGAGTCACACCATGAAAAAAAAGTGAACTGGCTCCTTAGGGCTAGGAGAGCTGTAGAGGAACTTAACTTTTTCTGATGGTCTGCTACTTTAAAGTCTTAATATAATTATGGGAGTAGACAGAGAAACAGACCCACAGGGAGAAACCAGTCTCCACCAAATGCAACAAGACTAAATAAAAGAGGGGTGGTTTGCATTGCATTCAGACTCAGTAATAAAAGGGACACATGGGAAATTAATGGATATAAAAAATAGGGCGACTTTCTGAGCCAGCATCCGGATATTTAAAACTTTCTAAAATGTCTAAAACCTGTGGAACAAGATCATAAACTTATAACAACAAAGGAAGTGCCTGAGGACCCATCACAGAAGAGGATGGGGGGTACACATCCCCAGAATGGCTGAGTCAGTGCTCAAAGAATTACAGTGCCAGAGGACTCTCTAGTGAAAGTTAGGGGAAGAGGTAAGAAATAAGGGGGAAAAAAACCTCTGGGAGAAGAGAAGATTCTGAGTACCAAGATACCAAAGTAAAATACTTAAATACCTCAGATTAAACAAAAAAAATATAAGGCATAGAAGAACACAGGAGAAGATGGCCCACTTAAAACAATATTATGAAGATGAAATTAATCCATGGAGGCCAGAATAATGGGAAAAATAGAGAACTTTCAAACAACATGTTAAATATGTTCAAAGAATACAAACTACATGCACACACAGTAAACTGATTGAGATCAGGAAATGAAATGAGAAACTCAATAAGCAGATAGAAAACACGAAAAAAAGATCCAAATAGAAATATTAGAATTCAGAAATAACCGAAAAGTGAAAGGGAGGGATTCAAAAATAGATTCAAGAAGAGAGAATGAGTAAATTAGAGGACATGGTAACTGAACTTATCAAGGCTTAAGAGAAACAAGAAAAAAGAACAAAATAAAGTGAACAAAGCCAAATGAAATGTGAGACATCAAGAAATTCAACATAACAATCATGAGGATCCCAGAAGGAAAGTAGAGAATGGAATGGATAGAAAGAATATTCCAAGATACAATGATGGAAAATTTTCCAGACCTGAATAGGAGTTTTACCTTTAAATTCTGGACACTAAGCAAACTCTAACCAGAATGAATGCAAAGACATTTACACCAAATCACATTGTAATATAATTTGTGAAGATCAAAAACGAGGAGAGAGTTATGAAAGTAGCAAGAGAATAACACAGTGTAAGTCCTCAATAAAACTAAATGCCAGTTTCTCCTCCAAAACCCTGGAGTCCAGGAGGCAATGAACAACATATATAAAGCACTAAAAGAAAATATTTGTCAATCAAGAATTGTTTTCACAGCAAAGTTGTCCTTCAAAAATGAGGTTGTAATTAAGACATTTCCAGATAAATAAAAGTTGTAGGGAATTGTTACCGCCAGACCTGCTTTGCAAGAATTACTAAAGGGAGTCATTCAGATGGAAAAGAACGGACACTAGATAAGTACTCGAAGCTGTAGATGGGGAAAAAAAATAGAAATAAAATACAGATCTCCAATAAAGACACTGTCATGGGCAAATAAAAGGGCAAGCTGGATGATCTTTCCAGTCGGGAAAGTTAGTAGTTACGTTCTACAAGTGTTATAATATCAAATGTATAAGAAATAAGTATGAACCTAGCCTAATGGAAACAGGATACATACTGATGTAATTAGGGACACAACAACACAAAAGGGGGAAACCAAAAAATAAAACCCATTACCACCGAGTCAATTTCAACTCATAGCAACCCTATAGAACAGAGTAGAACAGCCCCATAGGGTTTCCAAGAGGTGACTAGTGGATTCATACTGCCAACTTCTTGTTAGCACCCAAGCCCTTAACCACTGTGCCACCAGGGCCCCCAGACAGGGGGAGGGAGGGGCAAAATAAGAATAGAGTTTTAGTGTGTTAATTTTACATGTTTTTTGTTTGTTTCTATGTTGTAAATGTAATTTTTATGGTAAACATTAACCACTCTTTTTAAGAGAAAAAAGGAGAAATCAAAAAGAATCAATATAAGAAAGCAATTAAATATAAAGAATAAAAAAAGTGTAGGAATTTCAGGACACAGAAGATACAAGATACAAAAAACAATAAGCAAAATGAAAGAAGTACGTCCTTTGTTTTCAGTAATTATCTTAAATCTAAATGGTTTAAATTTTCCCTTAGAAAGGCAGAGAGTGGCTGTCTATGATGCAACTTAGGCCAAAGGACGCAAACAGACTGAAAGTGAGAAGACGAAAAAGAATATTCCATGCAACTAGGAACCAAAAGAAAGCAGAGGTGACTATACTGATATCAGACAAACTAGATTTTGAATCAAAATCTCTTATATGAGATAACAAAGATATTACATAGTAATTAAATAATCAAACAATCAAGAAGACTTTACAGTTATAAATACATATGAACCTAAAATCAGTGCCCTAAATGTATGAAATAAATAATGACAGATCTGAAAGTGTTACTAGACAACTCCACAATAACTGGTGATGGCATTAATAAAGCTCTTTTAATACTGAACAAAACATCTAAAAAGAAGATTATTAAGGACAAAGAGTGCATAAACAACACCATAAACCTATTAGGCCTAATGGATATATATACCATATATATATATATACACATATTTTTCTCCTGTGCACATGGGTAATTTTCCAGGATAGACCATGTGCTAAGCCCTAAAACAAGTCTTAATAAATTTAAAAAGATTAATATCATACAATGTATCTTCTCAAACCACAAAAGAATAATATTAGAAATTAATAGTCAACAGAAAACTGGAAAACATACTACTAAATTAAACAACACACTACTAAACAGCCAATGGGCCAAGCAAAAAATTAAGAGAGAAATAAAAACCAAATACCTAGAGATAAATGAAAATGAAAACACATCATACCAAAACCTATGGAATATAGTGAAGGCAGTCCTCAGAGGTAAATTGATAGCAATAAATAACAAACTTTAAAAAATAAGGCCTGGAATAGCCTACCACTACAACTTAAGAAACTTGAAAAAGAAAAGAAAACTAATCCTAAAGCTACTAGAAGAAAACAAATAAGAAAGATCAGTGCAGAAAAAAATGAAATAGGAAATAGAAAAACAATTGAGAGAATTAACAAAATCAGAAGTAGGTTATTAGAAAATATCTATAAAAACTGATGAATTGCTAGCTATGGTGAAAAAGAAGCAAAGAGGGAAGAAACAAGCAATCAAGAAAAGAAACAAAAGTAGAGACATTACAACTGAGACAATAGAGGCAAAAAAGATCACAAGCAACACTATTCTGACAAAATTGGTAAATTAGATGAAATGAACAAAGTCCCAGAAACACATAACCTACCTAAACTAACTCAAGAGGAAGTAGCAAATCTCAACAGACCCATAACAATTGAAGGGATTGAATCAGTAATAAAAAGCTTCCTAATAAATTAAATGCTACAGCTGCTAACCAAAGGGTCGGCAGTTCAAATCCGCCAGGCGCTCCTTGGAAACTCTATGGGGCAGTTCTACTCTGTCGTATAGGGTCACTACGAGTCGGAATCGACTCGACGGCACTGGGTTTTTTTTTTTAATAAATGAAAATCCTGCACCAGGGTTTCACTGATCTCATAGATAAGACTTCATACTAATCCTGTAAAAACTCTTCCAAAAAGTAGTGGAAGAAGGAATGCTCCCTAACTGTTTCTATGAAGCCAAGATTACCATGATACCACAGTGAGACAAAGACACCACAAGTAAAGAAAACTATAGACCAATATACCTTATGGATATAGATTCCATAATTTTCAACAAAATACTAACAAACAGAATCCAACAGCATAATCAAGTGAGATTTATTTCAGGAATGCAAGGATAGTTCAGCATTAGAAAATCAATCAATGTTCTACATCACTTAGTAGAACAAAGGGAAAGAACAGCATGATCATCTCAATTAATGCAGAAAAAAATAAAATAGTTTTGATAAAATCCAGCACACGTTCTTGATTCAAATGCTCAATGAGGTAGAAATAAAAGGGAAAATTCTCAATATGATTAAAGGTATATATGAAAAACCATCAGCCAGCATTATACTCCGTAGAAAGACTGAGAGTTTTCCCCTTGAAAATAGGAACAAGAAAAGAATGCCTGCTCTCACCATTCTTGTTCAGTGTTGTACTGGAAGTCCTAGCCAGAGCAATAAGGAAAATAAAAGAAATAAAATGTATCAATATTGGAAGGGAAGTGGCAAAACTATCTATTTGCAGATAACATGATCCCATATACAGAACATCCCAAAGAATACTATAAACAGCTTCTAGAGATAATGGAGGAATTTAACAAATTTTTAGAATACGACGTCAAAAATCTATTGGATTTCTATACACCAGCAGTAGAAAATCTGATAATTAGATTAAGGAAAAAACTACACTTACAATATCATTTAATAAAATAACATATCTAGGAATAAATTTACTTAAGTATGTTAAAAGCTTATACAATCAAAATTATAAAACATGGCTGAAAGAGATGAAATAAAACATAAAGAGATGAAAAGACATTCCATGTTCATGTATTAGAAGACTTAATATGGTTAAGATGACAATGTTACCCTAAGCATTCTACAGATTCAATGGATCCCAATCAAAATTCTAGCAACATTTTTTACAGAACTGAAAAAAGTAACACTCAACTTAATATGGAAAGGCAAGATGCCACAAAGAGCTGAAGTAATTTTTAAGAAGACAGACAAAGTAGGACTTTGTTTATACTTCCTGACTTCAAAACATATTAAACAGCTACAGTGATCAAAACAACCTGGTACTGGTTTAATGACAGAAACACAGAACAACGAAATAGGATTAAGAATTCAAAAACAAATCTATTCGTCTATGGTCAACTGTTTTTTGCCAAGTATGCAATGCCCTTTCAGTGGGGAAAGAAGAGTCTCTTCAACACATGGTGCTGGAAAAATTGGATTACCACATGCGAAAAAAATAAAGCAAGATCTGTACCTTACACCGAACCAAAAACTAATTCAAAATGGATCAAAAACTTAATTGTTACATCTAAAACCATAAGTTTTTTGGAGGAAAATATAGGGATCTAGCTATGAGACCTAATACATTTTAATAATAAATTATCAAACATAATAATGTACAAACCTCAGAAGACAAAATAGATAATTGTGAGTACATAAAAATAAAATATCTATTTTCATCAAAAGACTTTACCAAATTACCAAAAGAGTAAAAAGACAAACTACAGACTAGCAAAAAGTTTTGAAGAAGTACATATCTGATAAGGGTCTAATATCCAAAATATATATAAGACTAGTACAACTTAACAACAAAAAGAGAAATAACTCACTCAAAAAAATGGGCAAAGGACTTGGGTGGAATTTTACCAAGGAGGGTATTTAAGTATCCAACAAATAAATGTAAAGTTGCTCAATATCTTTGGGCATCAGAGAGATGCAAATAAAAACTGCAATGAGATATCACCTCACTCTCATTAGAACAGCAAAGTAAAATAAATAACATAAAAATAAATTAATTAAAGTAACAGAAATTGGTGATGTTGTAGGGAAATTGGACACTTATCCATTCCTGGTAGAACACAACCTGATACAACCATTGTGGAAGACAGTGTGGCAGTTCCTCAAAAACCAAAAAAACAGAACTACCGTATGATCCAGCAATTCCACCTGTAGGTGTATACCCAAGGGAATTAAAACAGCAACACAAACAGATAAATGTATGCCAGTGTTCATTGTAGTACTATTCACAATAGTTAAAAGGTGGGAACAACATATGAATGGTAAAACAACATTTGGTGCATATATACAAAGGGATATTACTCAGCAATAAAGAGAAGTGAAGTTCTGATACAAGCTACAACATGGAAGAACCTTGAGGATTATTACGCTGAGTGAAATAAGTCAAGCACAAAAGTACAAATATTGTATAATCTCATTTATATGAAATGATAGCAATAGGCAAATATATAGCGATCAATGTTTATTAATGGTTATCAGGGGTGGGAATGAGAAGGAGGCAGATTGGGGAAGCCATTGTTTGGGAAGTAGTGAGTTTCTGTTTATGGTGAAGAAATATTTAGCGTCAATTAAGTGGAATAGTTACACAACATGATTAATGTAGTTGATATCACTGAGCTATACATCTGAAAAAGGTTGAACAGGCAAATGTTGTGTTATATATATTTCTACCAAAAAAAAAGCTGCTTACAATACTGTTTATGTACAAATACCTAATGAGATTTGTTTTCTTAGTTCAGAAGGTTACGGTCAGGATTTTGTGGAACAATCTAATCTTTTGGCCTAATATTGATTTTAGTGATTCTGCTCTACCTTTATTCTATAGTGCTTGGAGTATTAAAAGCTTGGAAGTGACCATCCAAGGTACAAAAATTTATCTCTCTTGATTTCGAGCAGCAGAGGAAGAGGGAACGTCAGGAATTGGAGGAGGTACTAGAATACCTGTCCAATTGCCTCCATGAACAACAGCCTCCTTTGCTATGATTCCAGAAGAATGTAATGGTACTGGTTACCATACTAAATGATTCAAGATTTCACTGAAGAATCTTGACCAAAAGAGGATAAAATGCAAAACATAATTTCAAAGTCTCACGAAATTCAGAATTTCTAGAGCCGTTGAGGCTGGATGAATCCCCAAAATTATTGCTCTAAGATAACTTTTAAACCTTAATCCAAAAATATCCCCTGTGGGGGCACTGGGTTTACTGGGTTGAGTTGTCTTTAAACCATACAATAATTTAGCTTAATTAGTAAAAAAAAAAAAAAAAGTCTGCCTTGAGTATTGTGCTTTTTTAAAGAAATATCTACACGGAATCAAATTGACAACAGCAACTCAAAAGATTAGGTAGGAAGCTTGGGGGCAGTGAGTTTGTGTTAACAGTGGAGAAATAATTAAGAAAGGATTAGTGAGAATGGTTGCACAACTTGAAGAATATAATCAATGTCACTGAATTAATTGTACATGTAGCAATTGTTGAATTATTATGTGTTTTGTTGTGTATATTTTCAACAAAAAAAAAGAAAAAGAAAATAATGATTTCACCAAAACATTATCATACATGAAGACAAGAAATCCAATGCTAGAGATTTAAAAGAAAGTTGTATTAATTGAAAACTATTTTCTAAATGATCAAAAGCTTACTGTTATAATTTTCATTTAAATTTCATATGGATCTAAGAATATCATCTAAGAATAAGTCATGGGAGTTACACTGCAACATAAAAACAATTTTTGAGACTTCCTGGGTGATTATGGCATGAGCTGCTATATGCTTCTAAACCACACACACCATCATCGAGGTAAATAACCAGAAACCTATAGACTGAACTCTTTAAGAACTCTGAAAAGAAATTGTAACATTGCAGCAACTAAGCAAAGACTGAATCAAAAAACAAAAGCCTTTTAAATAGTAGTAAAATGTTCTTTTTTACTGTCTGTGCTTCCCTTCCTGTTAGGCTGGTTGTAATGATAGTGGTAGTGAACTGCAGTCCATGCTCTCCCAAGGGGACTCAATCTCTGTTTCTGGAATGGCAAGTCTATGTACAGCAGAAGGAAACACACCCCATTACTGCACCATTACCCTGATTGGTTGCACATCAAATTGTTGTGATCCACAGGGTTTTCACTGACTGATTTTAGTCAGGCCTTTTTTCCTAGTCCATCTTAGTATGGAAGTTCCGCTGAAACCTGGTCAAAATCATAGCAGCATGCACAACTCCACTGACAGACCAGTGGTGGTTGTGCGTGAGGTAAATTGGCAGAGAATCAAACTCAAGTCTTCAGCATGAAAGGTGAGAATTCTACCACTAAGCCACTAAAAAAAAAAAAAAAAAGCCACTAATACCTCATAATAAAGAAATAGGCACTGTAAAAAGGAATTCAACAGAACTGTTGCAGTTAAAAGCACAATATAAAATAAGTGCAAAAAAAAAAAAAATCACTGGAAGGGCTCCACAGTAGAGTAGAGCCAGGAGAAGAAATAATCCGTGAATTAGAGAAAAAAATATAATTGAAACTATGGAATATGAAGAGAAAAAAAAAAGTTAAGTAGAAGAATAGAGTCTAAGGGACATGTGGGATATCATCAAGCAAACCAAAATGTGCACCATGGAAATCTTAGAATGAAAGAAAGACAGAAAGTGATAGAAAGAACATTTGAGGAATAATGGCAGCAAGATTAAATAATGGCAGCAAAATTTTCATTTCTGAAAAAGGACATGAATCAATACATTTATTTATTTACAAATTTCAAGTAGAATAAACCCAAAGACAACCATTCCAAGACACATTATAATCAAACTCTTAACCCCACCAAAAAAAAAAAAAAAAAAAACCACTGCGGTCGAGTCGATTCCAAAAATAAAGTATCCTGAAAGAAGCAAGAGAATCAAATCATCACATACAAGGGATCATCAATATTAGGCTCTAATTTTTCCTCAGAAACCTTAGAAGCCAGAAGACAGTGGGATGGTATATTTAAATACTGAAAAGTAAGAACTATCAGTCAAGAATCCTATACTCAGGAAGGTGAAATTAAGACATTGCCAGTTAAATGAAACTGAAGGAGTTTGTTGCAGCTATACCTGCCCTATAAGAAATACTAAAGGAAGTCCTTAAATGAAATGGCACTAGGCAGTAACCTGAAGCAATGCATAGAAAAATAATGCATGTAACTGACTGATTTTAGTCATACATACATACATGCATACAATATATGCAACATAATAGGAAAATAAAAGAGATTTATGGTATTTATGATTTGTAACTCTAGTAGTTAAGTCCAACATGATTTAAAATGACAAATATATAAAAATAATTACACCTGCTTCTCATGTATTTACTACCTCATTATTTGACATTTTGCGTTTGCAAAAGTAGTAAAAAATCTACTGTCAGGCTATTTTGTGTATTAAGGATGTACTTCTGGCAGAAATGAACACTAATATGTGAGGCAAGAGTAACCCTGGCTGTGATGGTTAAGGTTATGTGTCAACTTGGCTGGACCATGATCCTCAGTGATTTGGAAGTTATGTAATGATGCAATTTGGCTGTTATGTAACGATGTAGTTATCCTCCATTTTGTTATCTGATGTGATCATCCTCCATTTTCATATAATGCCTATTTTCACATAATGATCTGGTCTTTGGAACCTAAACACATCAATAAGAGAGGAGCAGGTGTATAAGTTGGCCTTAATGGGCACATGATGTATAAAAATGAGATTTGCAATAACAGTCTAAAAGAGGGGAGAGGTGCAGCATAGGAATAAAGCTTTTGCAAGTTATTGAAGTTAAGTTGGTATCCATTTAAACTAGGGTTTTATAAACAATGTTAAATGTAATCCTCGTGTTAACCACAAATATCTAAAACATGTACACAAAAGGTAATGAGAAGGGACTCAAAATACTTCCTTATGAAAGATCTGCTAAACAAAAATGAAGGCAGTATTGGACAAAAAGGGTCACAAAATGTATGTCACCCAAATACCTATAAGAAATGGGCAGAAGTAAGCCATTCCTTCTTGGTAATTACTTTAAATGTAATGTAAATGTAAATGAATTAAACTTCCCAATCAAAAGGCAATTGATGCATCTTAGATGGGTGCTTCCTAGCATTTAAGACCCCACACGCCACCCTTCAAAGTGGGATGCAGAATGTTTTCTTAATAGATTTTATTATGCCAATTGGCTTAGATGTCCCCTGAAACCATGGTCCCCAGACCCCTGCCCCCGCTATGCTGGCCTTCAAAGCATTCAGTTTATTCAGGAAACTTCTTTGCTTTTGGTTTAGTTCAATTGTGCTGACCTCCCCTGTATTGTGTGCTGTCTTTCCCTTCCCCTAAAGTAGTTCTTATCTACCATCTAATTAGTGAATACCCCTCTCCCACCCTCTTGTAACCACGAAAGAATGTTTTCTTCTCAGTATAAACAATTTCTCAAGTTCTTATAATAGTGGTCTTATACAATATTTTTCCTTTTGCAGCTGACTAATTTCACTCAGCATATTACCTTCCAGGTTCCTCCATGTTATGAAATGTTACACAGATTCCTCACAGTTCCTTATCAATGCGTAGTATTCCATTATGTGAATATACCATAATTTATTTATCCATTCATCTGTTGATGGGCACCTTGCTTGCTTCCATCTTTTTGCTGTTGTAAACAGTGCTGCAGTAAACATGGGTGTGCATATATCCGTTTGTGTAAAGGCTCTTATTTCTCTAGGATATATTCCAAGGAGTGGGATTGCTGGATCATATGATAGTATGATAGTATGATAGTTCTATTTCTAGCTTTTTAAGGAAGAGCCAAATAGATTTCCAAAGTGGCTGTACCATTTGACATTCCCACCAGCAGTGTAGAAGTGCTCCAATCTCTCCACAGCCTCTCCAACATTTATTCGTTTGTGTTTTTTGGATTAATGCCAGCCTTGTTGGAGTAAGATGAAAACTCATTGTAGTTTTGATCTGCATTTCTCTCATGGCTAATGGTCGTGAACTCTTCCTCATGTATCTGTTAGCTACCTGAATGTCTTCTTTAGTGAAGTGTCTATTCATATCTTATGCCCATTTTTTAATTGCGTTATTTGTCTTTTTGCAGTTGAATTTTTGCAGTATCATGTAGATTTTAGAGGTCAGGCACTGATCTGAAATCTCATAGCTAAAATTTTTTTCTCAGTCAATAGGTAATCTTTTTACTCTTTTGATGAAGTCTTTCGTTGAGCATAGGTGTTTGATTTTTAGGAGCTCCCATTTGTCTAGTTTTTCTTCTGCATTCCTTATAATGTTTTGTATACTGTTTATGCCATGTATTAGGGCTCCTAACGTTGTCCCTATTTTTTCTTCCATGATCTTTATCATTTCAGATTTTATATTTAGGTATTTGATCCATTTTGAGTTAGTTTTTATGCATGGAGTGAGGTGTGGGTCTTCTTTCTTTTTTTTTTGCAGATGGATATCCAGTTATGCCAGCACCATTTGTTAAAAAGACTGTCTTTTCCCCATTTAACTGATTTGGGGCCTTTGTCAAATATCAACTGCTCGTATGCAGGTGGATTATGTCTGGATTCTCAAATCTGTTTCATTGGTCCATGTATCTGTTGTTGTACCAATACCAGGCTGTTTTGACTACTGTGACGGTATAATAGGTTCTAAAATCAGATAAAGTAAGGCCTCCCACTTTGTTCTTCTTTTTCTGTAATGCCTTATTTATCCAGGGCCTCTTTCCCTTCCATATGAAGTTGGTGATTTATTTCTCCATCTCATTAAAGAATGTCATTGGGATTTGGATAGGAATTGCTTTAAACGTATAGATCGCTTTTGGTAGAATAGACATTTTTATAATGTTAAGTCTTCCTATCCACAAGCAAGATATGTTCTTCCACTTATGTAAGTCTCTCTTGGTTTCTTGCAGAAGTGTACCATAGTTATCTTAGTATAAGTCTTTTACCTCTCTGGTAAGATTTATTCCTAATATTCCCAATATTTTATCTTCTTGGGGGCTGTAAATGGCATTGCTTTGGTGATTTCCTTTTTGATATTCTTTTTTTTTTTAATTAACTTTTATTGAGCTTCAAGTGAACGTTTACAAATCAAGTCAAACCGTCACATATAAGTTTATATACCCCTTACTCTGTACTCCCACTTCCTCTCCCCCTAAGGAGTCAGCCCTTCCAGTCTCTCGTGACAATTTTGCCAGCTTCCAACTCTCTCTATCCTCCCATCCCCTCTCCAGACAGGAGATGCCAACAGAGTCTCAAGTGTCCACCAGATACAAATAGCTCACTCTTCATCAACTTTTCTCTCCTACCCACTGTCCAGTCCCTTTCATGTCTGATGAGTTGTCTTCGGGGATGGTTCCTGTCCTGGGCCAACAGAAGGTTTGGGGACCATGACTGCCGATTTCCTCTAGTCTCAGTCAGACCATTAAGTATGGTCTTTTTGTGAGAATTTGGGGTCTGCATCCCACTGATCTCCTGCTCCCTCAGGGGTTCTCTGTTGTGCTCCCTGTCAGGGCACTCCTCGGTTGTGGCCGGGCACCAACTAGTTCTTCTGGTCTCAGGATGATGTAGGTCTCTGGTTCATGTGCCCTTTCTGTCTCTTGGGCTCTTAGTTATCGTGTGACCTTGGTGTTCTTCATTCTCCTTTGCTCCAGGTGGGTTGAGACCAATTGATGCATCTTAGATGGCCGCTTGTTAGCATTTAAGACCCCAGATGCCACATTTCAAAGTGGGATGCAGAATGTTTTCATAATAGAATTATTTTGCCCATTGACTTAGAAGTCCCCTTAAACCATGGTCCCCAAACCCCCGCCCTTGCTCCGCTGACCTTTGAAGCATTCATTTTATCCCAGAAACTTCTTTGCTTTTGGTCCAGTCCAGTTGAGCTGACCTTCCATGTATTGAGTATTGTCCTTCCCTTCACCTAAAGCAGTTCTTATTTACTAACTAATCAGTAAAAAACCCTCTCCCTCCCTCCCTCCCTCCACCCTTCGTAACCACAAAAGTATGTGTTCTTCTCAGTTTTTACTACTATTTCTCAAGATCTTGTAATAGTGGTCTTATACAATATTTGTCCTTTTGCCTCTGACTAATTTCACTCAGCATAATGCCTTCCAGGTTCCTCCATGTTATGAAATGTTTCACAGATTCGTCACTGTTCTTTATCGATGCATAGTATTCCATTATGTGAATATACCACACTTTATTTAACCATTCATCTGTTGATGGACACCTTGGTTGCTTCCAGCTTTTTGCTATTGGAAACAGTACTGCAATGAACATGGGTATGCATATATCTGTTTGTGTGAAGGCTCTTATTTCTCTAGGGTATATTCCGAGGAGTGGGATTTCTAGGTTGTATGGTAGTTCTATTTCTAACTGTTTAAGATAACACCAGATAGATTTCCAAAGTGGTTGTACCATTTTACATTCCCACCAGCAGTGTATAAGAGTTCCAATCTCTCTGCAGCCTCTCCACCATTTATTATTTTGTGTTTTTTGGATTAATGCCAGCCTTGTTGGAGTGAGATGGAATCTCATCGTAGTTTTAATTTGCATTTCTCTAATGGCTAATGATCAAGAGCATTTTCTCATGTATCTGTTAGCTGCCTGAATATCTTCTTTAGTGAAGTGCGTGTTCATATCCTTTGCCCACTTCTTGATTGGGTTGTTTGTCTTTCTGTGGTTGAGTTTTGACAGAATCATATAGATTTTAGAGATCAGGCGCTGGTCGGAGATGTCATAGCTGAAAATTCTTTCCCAGTCTGTAGGTGGTCTTTTTACTCTTTTGGTGAAGTCTTTGGATGAGCATTGGTGTTTGATTTTGTTTTTTTTTTTCCCAGTTATCTGGTTTCTCTTTGTCATTTTTGGTAATGTTTTGTATTCTGTTTTGCCTTGTATTAGGGATCCTAAGGTTGTCCCTATTTTTTCTTCCATGATCTTTATCGTTTTAGTCTTTATGTTTAGGTCTTTGATCCACTTGGAGTTAGTTTTTGTGCATGGTGTGAGGTATGGGTCCTGTTCCATTCTTTTGCAAATGGATATCCAGTTATGCCAGCACCATTTGTTAAAAAGACTATCTTTTCCCCAGTTAACTGACACTGGTCCTTTGTCAAACATCAGCTGCTCATAAGTGGTTGGATTGATATCTGCATTCTCAATTCTGTTCTGTTGGTCTATGTGTCTGTTGTTGTACCAGTACCAGGCTGTTTTGACTACTGTGGCTGTATAATAGCTTCTGAAATCAGGTAGAGTGAGGCCTCCCACTTTCTTCTTCTTTTTCAGTAATGCTTTGCTTATCCATGGCTTCTTTCCCTTCCATATGAAGTTGGTGATTTGTTTCTCCATCACATTAAAAAATGACATTGGAATTTGGATCGGAAGGGCATTGTATGTATAGATGGCTTTTGGTAGAATAGACATTTTTACTATGTTAAATCTTCCTATCCATGAGCAAGGTATGTTTTTCCACTTAAGTAGGTCCTTTTTAGTTTCTTATAGTAGTCCTTTGTAGTTTTCTTTGTATAGGTCTTTTACATCTTTGGTAAGATTTATTCCTAAGTATTTTATCTTCTTGGTGGCTACTGTGAATGGTATTGATTTGGTTATTTACTCTTCGATGTTCTTTTTGTTGATGTAGAGGAATCCAAGTGATTTTTGTATGTTTAACTTATAACCTGAGACTCTGCTAAACTCTTCTGTTAGTTTCAGTAGTTTTCTGGAGGACTCCTTAGGGTATTCTGTGTATAAGATCATGTCATCTGCAAATAGAGATAATTTTACTTCCTCTTTGCCAATCCGGATGCCCTTTATTTCTTTGTGTAACCTAATTGCTGTGGCTAGGACCTCTAGCACAATGTTGAATAAGAGTGTTGATAAAGGGCATCCTTGTCTGGTTCCTGTTCTCAAGGGAAATGCTTTCAGGCTCTCTCCATTTAGAGTGATGTTGGCTCTTGGCTTTGTATAAAAAAAAAAAAAAAAAAATTGTGTAGATGCCCTTTATTATGTTGAGGAATTTTCCTTCAATTCCTATCTTGCTGAGAGTTTTTATCATAAATGGGTGTTGGACTTTGTCAAATGCCTTTTCTGCATCAATTGATAAGATCATGTGGTTTTTGTCCTTTGTTTTATTTATATGGTGGATTACATTAACGGTTTTTCTAATTTATACCTAGGTTTGCAAATTTGTTAGAGTACAATTTTTTTGTAATAATCTGATAGGATTCTCTTAATTTCTGTTGGGTCTGTTGTGATGTGGCCCATCTCGTTTCTTATTGGGGTTATTTGTTTCCTGTATTTCTTTTGTCAATCTGCCCAATGGTTTATCAATTTTGTTAATTTTTTTGAAGAACCAGCTTTTGGCTTTGTTAATTCTTTCAATTGTTTTTCTGTTCTCTAATTCATTTTGTTCAGCTCTAATTTTTATTATTTGTTTTCTTCTGGTGCCTGATGGATTCTTTTGTTGCTCGCTTTCTATTTGTTCAGGTTGTAGGGACAGTTCTCTGATTTTGGCTCTTTCTTCTTTTTGTATGTGTGCATTTATGGATATAAGTTGACCTCTGAGCACTGCTTTTGCTGTGTCCCAGAGGTTTTGATAGGAAGTGTTTTCATTCTCATTGCATTCTATGAATTTCTTTGTTCCCTCCTTAATATCTTCTATAACCCAGTCTTTTTTCAGGAGGGTATTGTTCAGTTTCCAAGTATTTGATTTCTTTTCCCTGATTTTTCTGTTATTGATTTCCACTCTTATGGCCTTGTGGTCTGAGAAGATGCTTTGTAATATTTCGATGTTTTGGACTCTGCAAAGGTTTGTTTTATGACCTAATATGTGGTCTGTTCTAGAGAATGTTCCATGTGTGCTAGAAAAAAAAGTATAATTTGCAGCAGTTGGGTGGAGAGTTCTGTATAAGTCAATGAGGTCAAGTTGGTTGATTGTTGTAATTAGGTCTTCCGTGTCTCTATTGAGCTTCTTACTGGATGTCCTGTCCTTCTCTGAAAGTGGTGTGTTGAAGTCTCCTACTATAATTGTGGAGGTGTCTATCTCACTTTTCAGTTCTGTTAAAATTTGTTTTATGTATCTTGCAGCCCTGTCATTGGGTGCATAAATATTTTATATGGTTATATCTTCCTGGTGAATTGTCCCTTTTATCATTATGTAGTGTCCTTCTTTATCCTTTGGGGTGGATTTAAGTTTAAAGTCTATTTTGTCATAAATTAATATTGCTACTCCTCTTCTTTTTTGCTTATTGTTTGCTGGATATATTTTTTCCATCCTTTGAGTTTTAGTTTGTTTGTGTCTCTAAGTCTAAGGTGTGTCTCTTGTAGGCAGCATATAGACGGATCTTGTTTCTTTATCCAGTCTGAGACTCTCTGTCTCTTTATTGGTGCATTTAGTCCATTTATATTCAGCGTAATTATAGATAAGTATGTGTTTAGTGTTGTCATTTTGATGCCTTTTTCTGTGCGTTGTTGACAGTTTCAATTTTCCACTTACTTTTTTGTCCTGAGATGTTTTTCTTTGTAAATTGTGTGTTCCTCATTTTCATAGTATTTGACTTTATGTTTGCTGAGTCGTTACATTTTTCTTGGTTTTTATTTTGAGTTATGGAGTTGTTATACCTCTTTGTGGTTACCTTAATATTTACCCCTATTTTTCTAAGTAAAAACCTAACTTGTATCGCCTTGTATCCCTCTCCATATGGCAGTTTTCTGCCACCTGTATTTAGTCCCTCTTTTGGATTATTGTGATCTTTTACATATTGACTTCAATGATTCCCTGTTTTGAGCATTTTTTTTTAATTAATCTTAATTTGTTTTTGTGATTTCCCTATTTGAGTTCATATCGGGATGTTCTGTTCTGTGACCTTGTGTTGTGCTGGTATCTGATATTATTGGTTTTCTGACCAAACAATTTCCTTTAGTATTTCTTGTAGCTTTGGTTTGGTTTTTGCAAATTCTCTAAGCTTATGTTTATCTGTAAATATCTTAATTTCACCTTCATATTTGAGAGAGAGTTTTGTTGGATATATGATCCTTGGCTGGCAGTTTTTCTCCTTCAGTGCTCTGTATATGTCATACCATTCCCTTCTTGCCTGCATGGTTTCTGCTGAGTAGTCTGAACTTATTCTTATTGATTCTCCCTTGAAGGAGACCTTTCTTTTCTCCCTGGCTGCTTTTAAAATTTTCTCTTTATCTTTGGTTTTGGCAAGTTTGATGATAATATGTCTTGGTGTTTTTCTTTTTGGATCAATCTTAAATGGGGTTCGATGAGCATCTTGGATAGATATCCTTTCGTCTTTCATGATGTCAGGGAAGTTTTCTGTCAGCAGATCTTCAACTATTCTCTCTGTGTTTTCTGTCCTCCCTCCCTGTTCTGGGACTCCAATCACACGCAAGTTATCCCTCTTGATAGAGTCCCACATGATTCTTAGGGTTTCTTCATTTTTTTAAATTCTTTTATCTGATTTTTTTCAGCGATGTTGGTGTTAATTCCCTGGTCCTCCAGATGTCCCAGTCTGCATTCTAATTGCTCGAGTCTGCTCCTCTGACTTCCTATTGCGTTGTCTAATTCTGTAATTTTATTGTTAATCTATTGGATTTCTGAATGCTGTCTCTCTATGGATTCTTGCAACTTATTAATTTTTCCAGTATGTTCTTGAATAATCTTTTTGAGTTCTTCAACTGTTTTATCAGTGTGTTCCTTGGCTTTTTCTGCAGTTTGCTTTATTTCATTTCTGAGGTCATCCCTGATGTCTTGAAGCATTCTGTAAATTAGTTTTTTATATTCTGTATCTGATAATTCTAGGATTGTATCTTCATTTGGGAAAGATTTTGATTCTTTTGTTTGGGGGGTTGTAGAAGCAGTCATGGTCTGCTTCTTTATGTGGTTTGATATCAACTGCTGTCTCTGAGCCATCACTAAGATATTGTAGTGATTTATTCTGTATTTGCTCACTGAGTCTTATCTTGTTTTGTTTTCTTTCAATATACGTGGATGGGCTACTAGATTGTGCTGTCTTTATTGTTGTAGCCCTTGACTTACTTATGACATATTACCAGCTGGTTTGGGCTGTTACCAGATATATATGCCTGAGTCCATTCACTATTCTTGAGTAGAATCTGATTTTGGGTCATCAAGTGTGTGATGCACCCTATCACCTATCCACCTTGAGAAGTAGTGGTGATAGTTGCGTGCACCAGATTCTAGTAGCAGCTGGGGTTCACACTCCAGGGGGGACAGGATGCTGACAGGCTTCCCCCAAGTGCCAGTGAGGTAGGTTTGTCTCTATTCCTAAAGAACCTTGGTGGGTGGGCTCTGCAGCTGTACTTTAGGCCGCCAGTGCAAGTACCTCTACAGATTGGTAGGTGTCACCCTTCTTAGACCCCTAAGGCAGGAGGCTAGGTGGTCTGGGGGGAGCTTCAGCCCTCAGTTCCCTGTTGTTGGTCAGTGAGGGCTCTGTGAATATGCAGAGATATCAGACCTGGGAAACTTGTCTTTCCAGTCAATCCACTAAGAAAAAATGCAGTCAGATCCCTATCAGAAACGCCTTTGCATTATAACAGCCACCTTGTTCCCTGTAGGGTTGAAAGCTGGAGACTGTGGATCACATATGCTTGGCTGGAGCTGGTTCTGTGTTTTTAGTCCAATTAGGGAAGGATTTTTGGTCCCTGGGTTTTTTGTGGTTGCTTCTCTCAGGCCGGAAGAATGGGTTAGGAAAAGATCAAGAAAAGAAAAGGGAAAAGAAGAACCACGGAGCAGTTCTCCCTCTGGCTCAGGAAATTCCAATGTTAATGAAGCCGCCTGGGAAGGGGAGGGGAGGGTTCAGAAAAACAGGAGAGAGTAACACCCCGGAATATAGAAAAAGTTACTTATCTTGCTTGGGATGACTATTTTATCTGAGATTCCCGAGGGCCATGTCGCCTGTGTGTGCTGGCTGGGTAGAGATTGCCCCGGAGGGTCAGGCCCGCAGAAGCCGCAGGCAGTTCCTCCCTTTCCAATCCAAAGCCCAGCGTCAAGGTTCTCTGGCTGGGACGCTGCACTCCCAACTCCAAAATCAGTTGCTGCCTCCCAGTGCCTTCTCCTCCCGCCAGCGTTGCTGCACCGCCCGAGCTGACCGGCCAGGCCCCCTCCTGAGGTCAGTTCAGGGGGGTAGGGCTGCGCCCCGTGTTTGCACCTTCACAGGATGTCCTGCTCAGCTCCCCTACACCCAGTCCAAAGCCCCGCGCCAAGGTTCCCTGGCTGGGACGCTGCACTCCCGGCTCCAAAAACAGTCGCTGCCTCCCGGGGACTTCTCCTCCCGCCAGCCGTGTCGCCACACTGCCCACGGGGACCGGCTGGGCCCCCTTCCAGGGTCAGTTCAGGGGTGTAGGGCTGCGCCCCTTGTTTGCACCGTCACAAGATGTGGTGCTCAGCTTCTCTGCGCCCAGTCCTAAGCCCGGCGCCAAGGTTACCTGACTGGGACGCTGGCTCCAGGCTCTGAAAACAGTCTCTGCTTCCCCGTAGTTGTTTGTTCTCCTTCTCTGTCACTCAGGTCAACTCTTTAAATCTGTGTTTGTTGTTCAGGGTTTGTAGATTGTCATGTATGTGATCGATTCAATTGTTTTCCCGAGTCTTTGTTGCAAGAGGGATCCGAGGTAGCGTCTACCTAGTCAGCCGTCTTGGCCCCCCTCTGGATATTCCTTTTGTTGGTGTAGAGGAATCCAACTGATTTTCTTATGTTTATGTTGTATCCCGATATTCTGCTGAACTCTTCTATTAGTTTCAGTAGGTTTCTGGAGGATTCCCTAGGCTTTCCTGTGTATAAAGATCATGTCATCGAATACAAATACTTTTATTTCTTCCTTGCCAGTCTGGATGCCTTTTATTTCTTTATCTTGACTAATTGCTCTGGCTAGGACTTCCAGCACAATGTTGAATAAGAGTGGTGATAAAGGACCTCCTTGTCTGGTTCCCGATCTCAATGGGAATGTTTTCATGCTCTGTCCATTTAGGGTGATGTTGGCTGTTGGCTTTGTATAAATGCCCTTTATTATGTTGATAAATTTTCCTTCAATTCCTATTTTGCTGAGAGTTTTTATCATGAATGAGTGTTGAACTTTGTCAAATGCCTTTTCCGCATCAATTGATAAAATCATGTGATTCTTGTCTTTGGTTTATTTATGTGGTGTATTACATTAGTTGTTTTTCTAATGTTGAACGACCCTGCATACCTGGTATCAATCCCACTTGCTCATGGTGAATTTTTTTTTTTTTTGATATGTTGTTGAATTCTATTGGCTAGAGTTGTTGAGGTTTTTTGGATCTACATTCATGAGGGATATAGGTCTATAATTTTCTTTTCTTGAGGTGTCTTTACCTGGTTTTGGAATCAGATATATGGTGGATACAGAGAATGAGTTTGGAAGTATTCTGTCCATTTCTATCCTCTGAAATACCTTTAGTAGTAGTGGTGTTAACTCTTCTCTGAAAGTTTGGTAGAACTCTGCAGTGAAGACTTCCAAACCAGGGCTTTTTTTATTCGGAGCTTTTTGATTACCTTTTCAATCTCTTCTTTTGTTATGGGTCTATATAGTTATTCTACCTCTGTTTGTGTTAGTTTAGGTAGGTAGTGTGTTTCTAGGAATTCATCCATTTTTTCTAGGTTTTCCAATTTGTTTGAGTATAGTTTTCATAATAAGCTGATATGATTCTTTTCATTTGGGCCTGTTGTAATATCACCCCTCTCATTTCTTATTTGGGTTCTTTGCTTCATCTCCTGATTTTCTTTTCTCAGTTTGGCCAGTGGTTTATCAATTTTGTTGATTTTTTTCAAAAAAACCAGCTTTTGGTCTCATTAACTCTTTCAATTGTTTTTCTGTTTTCTATTTCTTTTAGTTCTGCTCTAATTTTTATTATTTGTTTTCTTCTGGTGCCTGTGGGTTTCTTTTGCTGGTCTCTTTCTATTTGTTCAAGTTGTAGAGACAATTATTTGATTTTGGCCCTTTCTTCTTTTTGTATGTGTGCATTTATTCATATAGATTGGCCTCTGAGCCTGCTTTTGCTGTGACCCAAAGGTTCTGATAGGAAAGGTTTTCATTCTCATTGGATTCTATGAATTTCTTTATTCCATCCTTAATGTCTTCTATAATCCAGTCTTTTATTGTTCAGTTTCCAAGTGTTTGATTTCTTTTCCCTGCTTTTTCAGTTATTGATTTCCACTTTTATGGGCTTATGGTCCAAGAAGATGCTTTGTAATATTTCAATGTTTTGGGTTCTTCCAAGGCTTGCTTTATGACCTAATATGTGGTCTCTTCTAGAGAATGTTCCATGTGCACTAGAAAAGAAAGTATAGTTGGTTGCTGTTGGGTGGAGTGTTCTGTATTTGTCTATGAGGTCCAGTTGGTTGATTGTGGCATTCAGATCTACTGTGTCTTTATTGAGCTTCCTTCTGGATGTCCTGTCCTTCTCTGAAAGTGGTGTGTTGAAGTCTCCTACTATTATTGTGGACCTGTCTATCTCAATTTTCAGTGCTGATAGGGTTTGTTTTATGTATCTTGCAGCCCTGTCATTGGGTGCATATTTAATATGGTTATTTCTTATTGGTGTATTGTCCCTTTAATCATATAGTGTCCTTCCTTATCCTTTCTGATGGATTTTACTTTAAAGTCTATTTTGTCAGAAATTAATATTGCCACTCCTGCTCTTTTCTGATTGTTGTTTGCTTGATATATTTTTTTCCATCCTTTGAGTTTTAGTTTGTTTGTGTCTGTAAGTCTAAGGTATGCCGCTTGTAGGCAGCATATAGACAGATTGTGTTTTTAATCCATTCTGTCACTCTGTGTCTCTTTATTGGTGCATTTAGTACATCTACATTCAGGGTAATTATAGATAGGTATGAAATAAGTGCTATCATTTTGATGTCTTTTTTTGTGTGTTCTTGATAGTTTCTTTTTCGCACTTGATTTTATGTGCTGAGTAGACTTTATATATTGTCCTTTCCTCATATTTGTTGTTGTTGATTTTGTTTCTGCGGAGTCTCTATTTTTCCCTTGTATTTTATTTTGATGAGTAGGATAGTTTGTCTCCTTTGTGGTTACCTTATTATTTATCCCTATTTTTCGCAATTTAAAACTAACTTTTATTTCTTTGTATCGCTGTATCTTCCTCCCCATATGGAAGGTGTATGATGATTACATTTCTTAGTCCCTTTTTATTATTTTAATGTTGTCTTCTTTTTATATAATAACATCCCTGTTACCCAGTTTTAGGCTTTTTTTTTTTTTTTTTTTTTTTAGATTTCCCTTTCTGGGTTGACTTCTGGTTGCTCTGCCCAATGTTCTAGTCTTGGGTTGATACCTGATATTATTGATTTTCTAACCAAAGACCTCCTTTTAGTATTTCTTATAGTTTTGGTTTGGTTTTTACGAATTCCCTCAACTTGTGTTTCTCTGGAAATGTCTTAATTTCACCTTCATATTTAAGAGACAGTTTTGATGGATATATGATTCTTGGCAGGCAGCTTTTTTCCTTCAGTTTTTTAAATATGCCATCCCATTGCCTTCTTGCCTGCATGGTTTCTGCCGAGTAGTCTGAGCTTATTCTTATTAGCTCTTTTTTGTGGGTGAGTTTTCGTTTATCCCTCGTTGCTCTTACAATTGTCTCTTTATCTTTGGTTTGGAAAGTTTGTTTCTAATATGTCCTGGTGACTGTCTTTTAACATCTACCTTATGTGGAGTGTGATGATCATCTTAGATAGATATCTTCTCATCTTTTACAATATCAGGGAAGCTTTCTGCCAACAAATCTTCAATAATTTTCTCTGTATTTTCTGTTATCCCTCCCTGTTCTGGTACTCCAATCACTTATAGGTTATTTCTCTTGATAGAGTCCCACATGATTCTGAAGGTTTCTTCATTTTTTTTTTAATTTTTTATCTGATTTTTCTTCAAATATATTAGTGCCAAGTGATTTATCTTTGAGGTCAGAAATTCTAGCTTCTACTTGCTCAATTCTACTCCTCTGGCCTTCTATTGAGTTGTCTAATTCCGTAATTTCATTGCTAATCTTCTGAATTTCTGATTGCTCTCTGTCTATGGATTTTTCCAGTTTATTAAACTTTTTATTATGTTCCTGAATAATCTTTCTAATTTCTTCAGTTGCTTTATCTGTGTGTTTCTTGGCTTGTTCTGCGTATTGCCTCATTTCCTTCCTAATGTCTTGAAGGGTTCTGTATATTAAACTTTTGTATTCTGCATCTAGTAATTCCAGGAATGCACTTTCATCTAGAAGATCCCTGGGTTCTTTGTTTTGAGAGCCTGTTGAGGTGATCATGGTCTGTTTCTTTATGTGACTTGATATTGACTGCTGTCTCTGAGCCATCTCTAAGTTATTGTATTATTTTATGCTTGCTTACTGTGTCATAGCTGCTTGCTTTGTTTTGTTTTGGTATACCGCTGTGGGTTGCTTGAGTGAGCTAGCTTGATTATTTTTGTCTTTGGAGGTCTGATGTCCTCTCCCCAGAGTGCTAGAGCTGTTATCAGGTATATCAGTCTAGGAGTCCATTCAGTTTTCTTGTATGAATTCAGCTCAAGTTTCCAGGTAGCTGATCGTCAAGTGTGTGATACAGGGTCTCTTCTACAGTCTTAGAGGGGCAGGGGTGATTGGCATATATACCGGTATCTGAGTGCAGCAGGGAGTCATGCTCTGAACAAGGCAGGGGGCTGAGAACCGACCCCCAAGTGTCTCTGAGGAAAATGCATCTCTGTTCCCTAGAGCTTGCTGGTGGGTGGGTTTGGCAGAGGGACCATGGGAACCCAAAGTTTTTGCTTGTAAGGACTGGTAGGTACCAGTTATCTTTAGACCCCTGTCGTAGGTGGCTGGGTGACCTGAGTGGAGCTGCTAGTCCTTAGGTCCCTGATGTCGGTAGGTGAGGACCTTGTTTAATAGGCAAAGCAATGTCAAACATCAAACACCCACCTCTCCACTGCACAGCTGAAATGGTTGGAGTCTGCCAACAAGGGCCTGTTCTCCCGAAATAGGCCCACATAGGTCCATGCAGAAGAGAAAGGTGCTGAATGTCCATGGATGGTTTATGCTTGGACAGGAGCCCTTAGCCCTTCTGTCCTTAGCTCCCCTGGTTAATGGAGCTAGCAAATTATCTTTTCCCCCCAGTTACAAATTTTGTCCTTCCCCAAGGCAGGGAGGATGGCTCTAGGTGCTCACCAGGGTCTATCTCAGGCCCAGGGATTCAGCTGTTAAAGCTGGTTTGGGGGTGGGGGGGTGTGGTAAAATATACACAAGTACTTAGCTTTTTCTGAGAGCACCATTCTCCTCAGGTTCCAGAGGTGTGAGTAGACTGTGTGGCTGACTGCTTCTCCTTGAGGAAACTGTGGCTGAATACTAGTACCAGCCCGCCACCGCTGTTGCGGCTCCAGGAATGGTGCCTGAGGGCTCCCCAGATTCAGGTCCGGTAACTCCTCTCCACTTCTGAATGGTCTCTTCCTTCCCCATCCCTCAGTTTGTTGTCTAAGCTTGCCTTTGATGCTCAGGGCTCCCTGCTTGTCACAAATATACTCATTTCATTCGTTTTTTTGGGTCTTTGTTGTAAAGAGGGCTCGCCAGCAGCATCTGTCTATTCCACCATCTTGGCTCCACCTCCACTGGTCAATTGATTTTTGACAATGATGTTAATTCCATTCTATACGAGAAGGAATTGTTTTTGTTAGCTTACATAAAGTTGTAAAGTCAGCCAAAGACTCATGGCAACCTCATGCACGACAGAAGAAAACAGTGTCCAGTCCTGTGCCATCCATCTGTTGTGATACATAGGATTTTCACTGGATAATTTTTGGAAGCAGATCGCCAGGCTTTTCTTCCTAGTCTATCATAGTCTGGAAGCTCTCTGAATGTTCAGCATCATAGCAACAGGCAAGACTTCACTGACAGACAGTTCATGGCTGTGCATGATGTGCATTGACTATAAATCAAATCTGGGTCTCCCACATGGAAGATGATAATTCTGTCACTGAACCAATAACTACCACAAGAAAGATGTACCTATGGTCGATAAACAGATGTTCAATGTCATCAGTCATTAAACCAAAAACCAAACCCATTTCCACTGAGTCATTTCCAACTCATTGCAACCCTATAGGACAGAGTAGAACTGTTCCATAGGGTCTCCAAGGAGTGCCTGGTGGATTGGGACTGCCTTCCTTTTGATTAGTTGCTGAACTCTTAGCCACTACGCAATCAGGGTTTCATTATTGTTGTTGTTGTTGTTAGGTGCCTTTGAGTCAGTTCTGCACAACAGAACGAAACACCGCCCAGTCCTGCGCCATCCTTACAATTGTTATGCTTGAGCTCATTGTTGCAGCCTCTGTGTCAATCCACCTCGTTGAGGGTCTTCCTCTTTTCCGCTGACCCTGCACTCTGCCAAGTTATTAGGGAAATGCAAATCAAAACCACAATGAAATACCATTCACACTCATTAAGATGATTATTACCAAAAAACAAAAATAACGAGCATTGGTGAGGATGTAATGAAATTGGAACCCTAGAAGATTGTTTGTAGGGATATAAAATTGGTGCAGCCTCTGTGGAAAACAGTTTGGCAGTTAGCAAAGAAATTGAATACAGAGTTACCATATGATCCAGCAATTCCACTTCTAGGTATATACCCAAAATAATTGAACGCAGAGACTCTAACAGATAGTTGTACAACAATGTTCATTGCAGTATTATTCACAGTAGTGAAAAGGTAGAAACTATACAAGCGTCCACCAATAGAGGAATGGATAAGCAAAATGTAATATATCCATATGAGGAAATATTATGTAGTTACATAGACAAATGAATTTTTGATATGTCTCAACATGGATGAACTTTGAAAAGTCTGCTGAGTGAAATAAGTCAGATCTAAAGTGGCAAATATTGTACTGCCTTGACAGGGAACACAACAGAGAGTCCCTGATGGAGTTGGATAAAAGTGGGGTGCAGAACTCAAATTCTAGTAAAAAGACCAGACTTGATGGTCTGACTGAGACTGGAGGAATCCCAGAAGACATGGCCCCCGGACTCTCTATTAGCCCAGAACTAAAACTATTCCCAAAACCAAATCTTCAGACAAATTTTAGCCTGGACTATAACATAAAAATGATATTGGTGAAGAGTGTGCTTCTTGGCCCAAGGAGATACATGAGACTAAATGGGAAGCTCCTGTCTGAAGAGGAGATGAGAAGGCAGAAGGGGACAGGAGCTAGTTGAATGGACACGGGAAATACAGGGTGGAGAGGGGGAGTGTGCTGGCACATTGTAGGGACAGCAACTAGATCACATATCAATGTGTATATAAGTTTTTCTATAAGAAACCAACTTGAATTGTAAACTTTCACTTAAAGCATACATGCTCAAAAAAGCTTATGAGTGGCCACTCGAGATCCAACAATTGGTATCTAATCACCTGGAATAGCAGAGGAAGGAGAGCTAGTAATAGGAGAAGGAAATCAACTGTAGGTTTAATTGCCTCCATAAACTACTATCTCCATTATCATGAGAACAGAAGAAATGGCTGATACCTGGCTACCATTATGAATGTTTAGACCAAGGACCCAACAGATGGATCCTGATCAAAAGGAGAAAAAGCATGGAATAGAACTTCGAATTCACGTGGACACTAGACTTATTAGATCCATTGAGCCTAGGAGAACTCCTGAATCTAATGCCCAGATATAATCTTTAAACCTTGAACTGAAACTAACCCATGAAGCCATTATTTAACTAAACAACAGCTTCACCCAATTAATAATGTTTGCCTTGAGTATTGCACTCCTACAAAGACCTGTCTATATGAATTTAAAATGACAACAGTTAATCTAAAGCACAGATGAGAACTTTAAGAGGCAGAGAGCCAAAATTAGTGGCAATAAAATAATATGAGTAGATAGAATGGTGACACAATGTGAAGTATGTAACCAGTGTCATTGAAATGTTTACATAGAAATTGTGAAGGGATAGATGCTTGGTCATGTATATTGCCACCAAAAATAAATAAATATTTTTTTAAATAAAAAAGGCAATTATTATATGATGCCACTTACATTAAAAATCCAGAATTTGAAAATGCATAGAGACTAGCGTTTACTAGTCAGTATGAGGGCCTACAGTGGGGGACAGCAAATTGGGGCTTTATCATTTAAAGCGTAATGAGTCTTTCCTTGGGGTGATAAAATACTTTTGGGAATGGGTAATGGTGATGGTTGTACAACATGCTCAAAATACTTCATGTCACTCAGCTGTCCATTTAAAAATGGTTAAAATGGCAAATATTTTGTTATATGTATATATAACACCAATAATTTTTTTAAAAAATACCATGTGCTGAGGCAGGACCAAGACGGCAGAGTAGTCAGATGCTTCTGGTGAATCCTCTTACAATAAAGACCTGAAAAAACAAGTGAAATGATTACATTTACAACAAGCTAGAAGCCCTGAATATCAAAGTCAAAGTTAAAAAGAAATGCACTGTGCAGCAGGGGGAGGAAGAGATGATTCAGAAGTGGAGAGGAGGTGCCAAGGAGTATCCAGAGGAATTGCTGGAAACCCTCCAGCTGAGGAGGGCTGGTGGTAGCATTGGCCGCCGTTTCCTCAGGGAGAAATAGCCAATCGCACAGCCTACTCACACCTCCAGAACCAGAGAAGAAAAGCGCTCTCAGCAAAAGCAAAGTATTTGTGTATAATTTTGCCATGCCCCCAGCCCCCAAGCCAGCTTCAGTGGCTGTTGATTTCCCTGGGCCTGAGATAGACCCTGTTGCATGCCCTGTGCCATTTTCTCAGCCTTGGATAAGGAATAAATTAACAATTGGTAAAAAGATAACCTGCCAGCTCCACTGAACTGGGGAGCTTAGGACAGAAGTGGCTCCCGTCCAGGCATTAACGATCCAAGAACTTTGAATCTTTCCTCCCTGCATGGACATGTGCAGGCCTATTTCAGGAGAATAGGCCCTCATTGGCAGACTGAAACTGTTTCACCTGAGCCGTGGAGAGGTGGGTGACACCGCTTTGTCTATTAAACAGTGTCCTCACCTACCCACATCAGGGGCCTAAGGACTGGTGGCTTCACTCAGGTCACCCAACCACCTGTAACAGGGGTCCAAGGATAATGGGTACCTCCCAGTCCTTACAACCAAAAGCACTGGGTGCCCAAAGTCTGTCTGCAGAACCCACCCACCTGTGCACACTAGGAAATAGGGATGCTCTTTCCTGACAGATGATCAGGGGTCAGTTGTCAATCACCTGCCTTGTTCAGAGTATGACCCCCTGCTGTAGCCAGATACCGGTACCTACACCAATGACCCCTTCCCCTCTAAGACTTTAGGAAAGAAAGTGTACCACACACTGGATGACCAACCACCTGGACACCTGAGTTGAACCCACAAAAGAAAAGCAAAAGGACTTCTAGGATCATATACATGGTAACAGTTCTAGCCACCTGGTGACAGGACGATAGAGCTTCAAAGACTAAAATATTCAAGCTACTCACTCAAGCAACCTATTTGGACAAGTCAAAACAAAATAAAGCAAAAAGCTAGGCTATAGTAAGCAAACACAAAATAAACTAATATAATAAATTATACATGGCTCAGAGAAAACAGTAAATATCAAATCACATAAAGAAGCAGACCATGATTGCTCCAACAAGCTCTCCAAACAATCAAGAGATCTTCTGGATGAAGGTGCCTTCCTGGAATTACCAGATGCAGAATACAAAAAATTAATATACAGAACCCTTCAAGACGTCAGGAATGAGATCGCGAAAGAGATCAGGCAATGCACAGAATAACCTAAGGAGCACACAGATAAAGCAATTGAAGAAATTAAAAAGCTTATTCAAGAACATAATGAAAAATTTAATAAGCTGCAAGAATCCATAGAGAGATAGCAATCAGAAATTCAGAAGATTAATAATAAAATTATAGAATTAGACAACTCAATAGAAAGAGGAGCAGAATTGAGCAAGTGGAAGGCAAAATTGGTGAGATTGAAGACAAAGCACTTGGCACCAATATATTTGAAGAAAAATCAGATAAAAGAATTAAAAAAAAATGAAGAAACCCTAAGAATCATGGGGACTTTATCAAGAGAAATAACCTACGAGTGATTGGTGTACCAGAACAGGGAGGGATAACAGAAAATACAGAGAGAATTGTTGAGGATTTGTTGGCAGAAAACTTCCCTGATATTGTGAAAGATGAGAAGATATGAATCTGAGATGTTCATCAAACTCCACAAAAGGTGGATCTCAAAAGAAAGTCACCAAGACATATTATAATCAAACTTGCCAAAACCAAAGATAAAGAGAGAATTTTAAGAGAAGCTGAGGATAAATGAAAAGTCACCTATAAAGGAGAGTCAATAAGAATAAGCTTGGACTACTCAGCAGAAACCACACATGCAAGAAGGCAATGGGATGACTTGTATAAAGCATTGAAAGAAAAAAATTGCCAGCCAAGAATCGTATATCCAGCAAAACTATCTCTAAAATATGAAGGTGAAATAAGGACATTTTCAGATAAACAGAAGTTTACATAAATCATAAAAACCAAACCAAAACTATGAGAAATGCTAAAGGGAGTTCTCTGGTTAGAAAATCAATAATATCAGATATCAACGCAAGACTAGAACACTGGATGGAACAATCGGATGTCAACCCAGAGAGGGAAATCAAAAAAATAAGTCAAGATAAAAAAATGCTCCAAAAAGGGAAACAGTGATGACATTATGTAAAAGAAGAAGACATTGAAAAAATAAAGAGGGAATGAGAAATGTAGTCACAGATCTGTCGTATGGAGAGGAAGATAAAGACAAAAAAAAAAAAAGACAATACAAAGAAATAAAAGTTAAGTTTAAACTTAGAAAAATAGGGATATATATCAAGGTAACCACAATCCTACTCATCGAAATAAAATACAAGAAAAAACAAAGAAACAAAATCAATTACAATGAATAAGAGGAAAAGACAATATATAAAGATAAACTACTCAGCACCAAAAAATTAAGTAGGAAAAAGAAACTGTCAACAACACAAAAAAAGAGATCAAAATGACAGCACTAAATTCATCCAAAACCCAAAACCTGCTGCCGTTCAGTCGATTCCGACTCATAGCAACCCTATAGGACAGAGTAGAACTGCCCGATAGAGTTTCCAAGGAGCACTTGGCAGATTCAAACTGCCGACCTCTTGGTTAGTAGCCATAGCACTTAAACACTATGCCACCAGGGTTTCCAGTAAACTCATACCTATCCGTAATTACATTGAATGTAAATGGACTAAATGCACCAATAAAGAGACAGAGAGTGGCAGAATGGATTAAAAAAAAGATCCATTTATATGCTGCCTACAAGAGACATACCTTAGACTTAGAGACACAAACTAAAACTCAGAAGATGGAAAAAAATATGCCAAGCAAACAACAATCAAAAAAGGACAAGAGTGGCAATATTAATTTCTGAAAAGTCCACCACAAAAGATAAAGGACACTATATAATGATTAATGGGAAAATATACCAGGAGGATATAACCATATTAAATATTTATGCACCCAATGACAGGGCTGCAAGATACGTAAAACAAACTCTAATAGCATTGAAAAGTGAGGTAGACAGCAACACAAATATAGTAGGAGACCTCAACACATCACTATCATTGAAAGACAGAACATCCAGAAAAGCTCAGTAAAGACACAGAAGATCTAAATGCCACAATCAACTAACTTCACCTCATACACAAATACAGAATACTCCACCCAAGAGCAGCCAAGTAAACTTTCTTTTCCAACACAAATGGAATATTCTCTAGAATAGACTGCACATTAGGTCATAAAGCAAACCTTACAGAATTCAAAACATTGAAATATTACAAAGCATCTTCTCTGACCATAAGGCCAAGAAAAGAGAAATCAATAACAGAAAAAGCAGAGAAAAGAAATGAAACACTTGGAAACTGAATAATACCCTGCTCAAAAAACCCTGGGTTCTAGAAGACATCAAGGATGGAAAAAGAAATTAAAAGAATCCAATGAGAACAAAAACTCTTCCTAACAGAACCTTTGGGACACAGCAAAAGCAGTGCTCAGAGGTCAGTTTATATCAATAACAGCACACATCCAAAAAGAAGAAGGGCCAAAAATCAAAGAATTATCCCTACAACTCGAATAAATAGAAAGAGCAACAAAAGAAACCCTCAGACACCAAAAGAAAGCATTAATAAAAATTAGAGCAGAATTAAATGAAATAACAAAAAAACAGTTGAAAGAATTAACAAGAACAAAAGCTGTTTCTTTAAAAAATTAACAAAATTGATAAACCATTGGACAAACTGACAAAAGAAAAACATGAGAGGAAACAAATAACCCAAATAAGAAATGAGATGGGCGATATCACAACAAACCCAACTGAAATTAGAAGAATCATATCAGATTACCATGAAACATTGTACTCTAACAAATTTGAAAACCTAGAATAAATGGATGAATTTCTAGAAACACATCACCTACCTAAACTAACACAAAAAGTGATATAACAGCTACATAAGCCCATAACAAAAGAAGAGATTGAAAGGCAATCAAAAAAACTCCCCCCCAAAAAAGCCCTGGCCCAGACGGCTTCACTGCACAGCTCTACCAGACTTTCAGAGGAGTTAACACTACTGCTAAAGGTATTTCAGAGCATAGAAAAGGACAGAATACTCCCATACTCATTCTATGAAGCCAGCATATCCCTGATACCAAAACCAGGTAAAAAAAAAAAAAGATACCGCAAAAAAAGAAAATTACAAACCTATATCCCTTAAATGCAAAACTCCTCAACAAAATTCTAGCCAATAGAATTCAACGACATATCAAAAAATAATTCACCATGACCAAGTGGGGTTCATACAAGGTATGCAGGGATGGTTCAACACTAGAAAAAAAATTAATGTAATCCATTATATAAATAAAACAAAAGACAAGAACAACATGATCTTACCAACTGATGCAGAAAAGGCATTTGACAAAGTTCAACACCCATTCAGGATAAAAACTGTCAACATAATAAAGGGCACTTATACAAAGCCAATGCCCAACGTCATCCTAAATGGAGAGAGTCCGAAAGCATTCCCCTTGAGATCCAGAACCAGATAAGGATGGCTTTTATCACCGCTCTTATTCAACATTGTGCTGGACGTCCTAGCCAGAGCAATTAGGCTAGATAAAAAATAAAGAGCATCCACATTGGTAAGGAAGAAGTAAAAGTATCACTATTTGCAGATGACTTGATCTTATACACAGAAAACCCTAAATAATCCTCAAGAAAACTACTGACCCTAATAGAAGAGTTCACTAGAGTATTAGGATAGAAGATAAACATACAAAAACCTGCTGCCCTCGAGTTGATTCCAACTCATAGCGACCCTATAGGGCAGAGTAGAACTGCCCAAAACATACAAAAATCAGTTGAATTCCTCTGCACCAACAAAAAGTACATTGAAGAGGAAATCACCAAATCAACACCATTTACAATAGCCTCCCAAAAGATCAAATACTTAGGAATAAACCTTACCAGGGACGTAAAAGACACATACAAAGAAAACTACAAGACTGTACTGCAAGAAACCAAAAGAGACCTACATAAGTAGAAAAACATACCTTGCTCATGGATAGGAAGTCTTAATATTGTAAAAATGACTATTCTACCAAAAGCCATCTATACATACAATGCAATTCTGATCCAAATTCCAATGACACATTTTAAGGAGATGGAGAAACAAATCACCAACCTCATATGGAAGGGAAAGAAGCCCTGGATAAGTAAAGCATTACTGAAAAAGGAGAACAAAGTGGGAGGCCTCACTCTACCTCATTTTAGAACCTATTATCCCACCACAGTAGTCAAAACAGTCTGGTACTGGTACAACAACAGACACATAGACCAATGGAACAGAATTGAGTATCCAGACATAAACCCATCCACATATGAGCAGCTGATATTTGACAAAGGCCCCAAATCAGTTAAATGGGGAAAAGACACTCTTTTTAACAAATGGTGCTGGCATACCTGGATATCCATCTGCAAAAAAATGAAACAAGACCCATACCGCACACCATGAACAAAAACTAAGCCAAAATGGATCAGAGATCTACCTATAAAATCTAAAACAATAAAGATCATGGAAGAAAAAAATAGGGACAATGCTAGGAACCCTAATACATGGCATAAACAGTATAAAAAACATTACTAACAATGCAGAAGAGAAACAAGGTAACTGGGAGCTCCTAAAAATCAAACACCTATGCTCATGCAAAGGCTTCGCCAAAAAACTGCAAAGACTACCTACGGCCTGGGAAAACGTTTTTTAGCTATGACATTTCTGATCAGCGACTGATCTCTAAAATCTGCATGATACTTCAAAAACTCAACTACAAAAACACAAATAAAGCAATTAAAAAATGAGCAAAGGATATAAACAGGGACTTCACTAAAGAAGATATTCAGGTAGCTTGCACATATATGAGGAAATGCTCAAGGTAATTAGCCATTAGAGAAATGCAAATCAAAACTACAGTGAGATTCCATCTCACTCCATCAAGTCTGGCATTAATCCAAAAAAAAACAAAATAATAAATTTTGGAGAGGTTGTGGCAAAACTGGAACACTTATACACTGCTAGTGGGAATGTGAAATGGTACAACCACTTTAGAATTGATTTGGTGCTCCTTTAAAAAGCTAGAAATAGAACTACCATAGGATCCAGCAATCCCACTCCTTGGAATATATCCTAGAGAATTAAGAGCCTTTACAAGAAATGATACATGCACCCCCATGTTCATTGCATCACGGTTCACAATAGCAAAAAGATGGAAGCAGCCAAGGTGCCCATCGATGGATGAATGGTTAAATAAATTATGGTATAGTCACACAATGGAATACTAAAACAACAGTGCAATGGAATACTACACATCAATAAAGAACAATGATGAATTCGTGAAACTTTTCATAACATGGAGGAACCTGAAAGGCATGATGCTGAGTGAAATTAGATGCAAAAGGACAAATATTGTTTGAGACTACTATTATAAGAACTCAAAAAATAGTTTAAATAGAGAAGAAAATATTCTTTGATGATTAAGAAAGGGGAGAGGGAGCAAGGAGGGAGAGAAGTATTTACTAATTGTTGCTGTCGTTGTTAGGTGCCGTCGAGTTGGTTCTGACTCATAGCGACCCCATGCACAACAGAACGAAACACTGCCCGGTCCTGCGACGTCCTTACAATCGTTGTTATGCTTGAGCACATTGTCGCAGCCACTGTGCCAATCCATCTTGTTGAGGGTCTTCCTCTTTTCCGCTGACCCTGTACTCTGCCAAGCATGGTGTCCTTCTCCAGGGACTGATCCCTCCTGACAACACATCCAAAGTATGTAAGACGCAGTCTCACCATCCTTGCCTCTAAGAAGCATTCTGGCCGCACTTCTTCTAAGACAGATTTGTTCGTTCTTTTGGCAGTCTGTGGTATACTCAATATTCTTCGCCAACACCACAATTCAAAGGCGTCAGCTCTTCTTCGGTCTTCCTTATTCATTGTCCAGCTTTCACATGCATATGATGTGATTGAAAATACCACGGCTTGGGTCAGGCGCACCTTAGTCTTCAGGGTGACCTCTTTGCTCTTCAACACTTTAAAGAGGTCCTTTGCAGCAGATTTGCCCAATGCAATGCGTCTTCTGATTTCTTGACTGCTGCTTCCAAGGCTGTTGATTGCAGATCCAAGTAAAAGGAAATCCTTGACAACTTCAATCTTTTCTCCATTTATCATGATGTTGCTCTTTGGTCCAGTTGTGAGGATTTTTGTTTTCTTTATGTTTTTTTTTTTATGTTGAGGTGCAATCCATACTGAAGGCTGTGGTCTTTGGTATTCGTTAGTAAGTGCTTCAAGTCCTCTTCACTTTCAGCAAGCAAGGTTGTGTCATCTGCATAACGCAGGTTGTTAGTGAGTCTTCCTCCAATCTTGATGCCCCGTTCTTTTTCATATAGTCCAGCTTCTAGTATTATTTGTTCAGCATACAGATTGAATAGGTATGGTGAAAGAATACAACCCTGAAGCACACCTTTCCTGAATTTAAACCAATCAATATCCCCTTGTTCCGTCCAAACAACTGCCTCTTGATCTATGTAAAGGTTCCTCATGAGCACAATGAAGTGTCCTGGAATTCCCATTCTTCTCAATGTTATCCATAGTTTGCTATGATCCACACAGTCAAAGGCCTTTGAATAGTCAATAAAACACAGGTAAACATCCTTCTGGTATTCTCTGCTTTCAGCCAGGATCCATCTGACATCAGCAATGATATCCCTGGTTCCACGTCCTCTTCTGAAACTGGCCTGAATTTCTGGCAGTTCCCTGTTGATATACTGCTGCAGCTGTTTTTGAATGATCTTCAGCAAAATTTTGCTTGTATGTGATATTAATGATATTGTTCTGTAATTTCCACCTTTGGTTGGATCACCTTTCTTGGAAATAGGCATAAATATGGATCTCTTCCAGTCAGTTGGCCAGGAAGCTGTCTTCCATATTTCTTGGCATAGACGAGTGAGCACCTCCAGTGCTGCATCTGTTTGTTGAAACATCTCAATTGATATTCCATCAATTCCTGGAGCCTTGTTTTTCATCAATGCCTTCAGAGCAGCTTGGACTTCTTCTTCCTGATCATATGCCACCTCTTGAAATGGTTGAATATCATATGCCACCTCTTGAAATGGTTGAATATCAACTAATTCTTTTTGGTACAATGACTTTGTGTATTCCTTCCATCTTCTTTTGATGCTTCATAAGTCATTTAATATTTTCTCCATGGAATCCTTCACTATTGCAATTCGAGGCTTGAAAATTTTCTACAGTTCTTTCAGCTTGAGAAACGCCAAGTGTGTTCTTCCCTTTTGCTTTTCCATCTCCAGCTCTTTGCACATGTCATTATAATACTTTACTTTGTCTTCTCGAGAGGCCCTTTGAAATGTTCTGTTCAGTTCTTTTACTTCATCAATTCTCCCTTTTATTTTAGCTGCTCGATGCTCAAGAGCAAGTTTCAGAGTCTCCTCTGACATTCATCTTGGTCTTTTCTTTCTTTCCTGTCTTGTCAGTGACCTCTTGCTTTCTTCATGGATGATGTCCTTGATGTCATTCCACAACTCATCTGGTCTGCAGTCACTAGTGTTCAATGTGTCTAATCTATTCTTCGGATGGTCTCTAAATTCTGGTGGGATATACTCAAGGTCATATTTTGGCTCTCGTGGACTTGCTCTGATTTTCTTCAGTTTCAGCTTGAACTGCATATGAGCAATTGACGGTCTGTTCCACAGTCGGCCCCTGGCCTTGTTCTGACTGATTATATTGAGCTTTTCCATCTTCTCTTTCTACAGATGTAGTCAATTTGATTTCTCTGTGTTCCGTCTGGCGAGGTCCATGTGTATAGTCACCATTTATGTTGGTGAAAGAAGGTATTTACAATGAAGAAGTCACTGGTTTTGAAAAATTTCATCATTCGATCTCTGGCATTGTTTCTATCACCAAGGCCATATTTTCCAACTACTGATCCTTCTTGTTTGTTTCCAACTTTTGCATTCCAATCACCAGTAATTATCAATGCATCTTGATTGCATGTTCAATCAATTTCAGACTGCAGCAGCTGATAAAAATCTTCTATTTCTTTATCTTTCTCCCTAGTGGTTGGTGCGTAAATTTGAATAATAATTGTATGAACTGGTCTTCCTTGTAGATAGTAGATAAGGATTATTTTAGGTGAAGGGAAAGACAACACACAATACAGGAGAGGTCAGCACAACTGGACTAAACCAAAAGCAAAGAAGTTTTGTGAATAAACTGAATGCTTTGAAGGGCAGTGTAGCAGGGGTGGTGGTTTGGGAACTGTGGTTTCAGGGGACATCTAAGACAATTGGTGTAATAAAATCTATTAGAATACATTCTGCTTCCCACTTTGGAGAGTGGCATCTGGGGTCTTAAACAGTAGTAAGCGGCCACCTAAGATGCATCAATTCGCCTCAACCCACCTGAATCAAAGGAGAATGAAGAACACCAAGGACACAAGGTAATTACAAGCCCAAGAGACAGAAAGGACCACATAAACCAGAGTATACATCAGCCTGAAAACAGAAGAATTAGATGGTGCCTGACTATAACTGATGACTGCCCTGACAGGGAACACAACAGAGAATCCCTGAGGGAGCAGGAGAACAGTGGGATGCAGGCCTCAAATTCTCGTAAAAAGACCAGACTTAATGGTCTGACTGAGACTAGAAGGACCCTAGAGGTCATGGTCCTCAGACCTTCTGTTATCCCAAGACAGGAATCATTCCCAAAGCCAACTCTTCAGACAGGGATTGGACTGGACTATGGAATAGAAAATGATACTGGTGAAGACTGAGCTTTTTGGATCAAGTAGAAACATAAGGCTATGTGGACAGCTCCTTTCTGGAGAATAGATGAGTGGGCAGAGGGGGTCGGAAGCTGGTTGAAGGGAAATGAAAATAGAGACTGGAGGGAAGTAGTGCACTGTCTTAGAGGGAGAACAACTAGGAGTATATAGCAAGGTGTATATAAGTTTTTGTATGAGAGACTGACTTGGTTTGTAAACTTTCATTTAAAACACAATAAAAATTTAAAAAAATGGCATGTGCTTTTATAAAAGCAATCATTAACTCTTTAATACATATTTTAATACATATATATGGAGTTTACATAGATTAAAAAATGATAGTTCATATTTTAAAGACTATCAGAGATGAAAAACAAGCACGAAGGAACCCAAGAGAAGTGTCAGGGTGAATACCAGCTCATCATGTCTGGCCTGTGTGTGATTACCATGGTCATATTCCTTTAAACGGATAGACAGAGGAGATACCGATCAAAGGCTACATTGTTCTCCATATGATAAACTCCCTTAAGAGAATAATTCTCAATTAAAGGGGCTATCTAGGAACTAATAAGATGTTTGATCAGATATTTTGCCATCTAACATAAAGAAAAACTGAAGTCTTCTTGACATGAATTTACTGCTGCTAGTATTTCTTTTTTTTTTTTCTTATAGTACACAGTATGACAAAAATTTACTTTTCTAATGCAACTTGAGTAAATATATGTCTTGTGGGAAATATTTTATCTGATGGGCATCTCAATGAAAAATTTTATTTCCAAGGTAGGAGGAACATAATAAAATATATTTTCTAAGGAAATGCTGAAGATAACCGTAGCTGCTGAGAGAAAACCCAGGCCAGAATAATTTATGTTTATAAACACAGAATGTGAGGAGAGTCTTAGTAGTTTGTCTATTTGGAAATTGTAAATGTCAAGGGATTTTTTGGCACCTCTATACATTTTGTTCAAGGGATGGAAATATTAACAGTAACAGGGAGAATCAGAGAGGCAAGAAAAACTTTCAGGAAGGGACCTAGTCACTGTATAAAGGCATATAATCTTCAGAGTGAAAGTTCAATGACTGTGCATTCTCAAATGAAAAAGGATAAATTTAACCTCAGTGTTTGATTGGCTTCAAATTGATAGGATGAAATAAAAGAAGAATACTGTAGCAGAGACTCAATAAAAAGTCCCAGCCAGCCTAGTGCCTAATCCTTAATGCAGATGAATGGGAAATTGACTCCCCAGATTCACATCACTCACTGGAGTGCAATTAATTTGTGACTTTGCCTCACCCAGCAGGGTAGGTTCAGGCTCAGGTTCTCCAAAGTCGAATTTCTCATCAAAGGAATTTTGACCTCACAAAAGCAATACCCTTGGCCAAAACCAAACAAAACCCATTTCTGTTGAGTCAATTCCAACTTACAGCGACCCTAAAGCACAGGGTAGAACTGCCTCGTAGGTTTTCCAAGGAGTGCCTGGTGGATTTGAACGGTTGGCCTTTTAGTTAGCATCCATAGCTCTTAACCACTACATCACCAGGTTTTCAAAAAGGAATTGAGCAAACATTCAGAGGATAAAGTGAAGCAATAAAGGAAATAACAGGTATCCTTCTGAGTGACTGAGCTGCCATACATCACTTTATTCCTGTTGTCTTAGTCATCTAGTGCTACTATAACAAAATACCACAAGTGGATGGCTTTAACAAACAGAAGTTTATTCTCTCACATTCCAGTAGGCTAGAAGTCTAAATTCAGGGCTATGGAGGAATGTCCTTGTCATCAGCCTTCCCTTGGTCTGGATGCATCCCAGCACAGGAACCTCAGGTCAAAAGGACCTGCTCCCAGAGTTGCTTTATTGGTGGTATGAGGTTCCCACTTCCTGTTAGCTTCTCTTTCCTTTTATCTCTTGAGAGAGAGAGGTGGTGCAGACCACACCCCAGGGAAACTCCCTTCACGTTGGATCAAGAATGTGACCTGTTAAGAGTGTTCCAATCCCACCCTAATCCTGTTTAACATAAAATTACAATCACAAAATGGAGGCCAGCCACCCAGTACTAGGAATCATGGCTTAACCAAGTCAATACACACATTTTGGGGGGGGACATCATTCAATCCATGACACATGTGCTCTGACTTGTCACAGAAACGCCAAGTTGCTCCACTTAAAATAGCTATTTCAATAGACTACGACACTGACAGTGATGGAAATAATGAGGTTAAAAACTCATAATACTATGTTTTAATAGGACTTTTGTGTTTCAAGACAGATTTAAAATTTGTGGTTTCATTTTATTTTATAACAGTCAATTTGGATGGAAGGTAGTGAATGCCAAATAAAGTATCCTAACTTGTTAAAGGAAAACTAACTTAATGAAGGTCAGAAATTAAGCTTCTGAAATCTGATACTAAAGAAGCATCCCATGGATAATACTACCTCTTCAGTCTGGTTGGAATGGTTCCTATAAGAAGAGTTAAGATGACTGAGATATATTAATTTAAACAACTTACTAACGGCCTCTTGTATGCAAGGAACTATGCTGAACCATGGATATATAAGGAAGAATAAGATGTCCAAAGGTAGATAGAGATAGCTGCCTTCAAGTCAACTCCAACTCATTGTGACCCTACGTAAAACAGAAGGTAATATTGTTCGGCTTTGTGTCAGCCTCAGGATCATCTACACGTTCCAGTCCGTAGTTGCAGCTATTGTATCTACCCATCTAACCAAGCGTCTCCTTTGCCCTCACTGGTCCTCTACTTCACCAAATATGATGTCCTCCTCCATCAACCCATCCTTCCTGATGACATGTCCAAAGCAAGCAAGTAGGACAATGTTTTGTGGTGATCCATAACATTTTCATTGGCTAAGATTTTCAATAGGGAAAATGTAGTGTAAACAAACAGAAAGCAACATGAGTATTGATGATAACTGAGGTACAAGTTATAGAGGTAAAAGAGAAAGGAGTAATATTTAATCTGTTAACATGAAGGAGGAGTCAAGCAACATTTTCCGGAGATGAAATTAATTTAACACTTTTTTTAAACGTTTTGGAATGTTTATAAGGATGGATAAATTTTGTGCTTGATAACAATTTGAGGTTTAGTGAAAGTTACAATTCAATTCAATAAAGAAGCAGTGAATGCCCCACCCTTTATGTCAGACACTATAGATACATGACCTATTTTATGCCCTTTATGGTGTTTACAGAATGGAGGATGGCATGGACATGTAGATTCAAGGTTTTAGTACAACATAGCAATGTTTTGATAAAGGGAGGCATACAGTTCTCAGGGGCTTCAGCAACTCTAGTTTGTAATCACTTTGACACATGGGTTATGAAAAATGGGGGTCAAAGAAAATTCCAGGAAGATATGACATTTGAGTTGAGCACTGACTACTGAATAGGACTTAGGAAGGGAAGGTACGGTGTTTGGTGGGAAGGGAAAAGAGAGGGTACGGTGGCATTAAAGGAAGCATTCCAGACAGAAAAGACAGCATGAAAATACACATGACCTGTCGTGGGGTATATTAACAAATAACAGGTCTTTGTATAGATAGGGCTGGAGGGATTAAAGCCTTTGTAGATTATTGGCAGTTGAAAGAAATGGTTACCTTAGTATTTCAAATAAATCTCAAGTGCCATTTTATGGAATTTGCTTTTAAAGGAACATTAGTTAAGGCAGGGGTGTATGTGCAAGGCTATTTAGGAATCCAGGTGACAGCTAATAAAAGCTTGAGTAGTAGCAGGGACTGAAATAAAAAACAGGTTCAAAATATTTTGTTGCTAAATTGGTAGGACCTCTTCACTGTTAAGGGACGATGATAGTTTATGTCCTAGCGGACTTGGTGGACTCCCATGAACTTAACTCATCAGAACAATGGCATCATGCCCTTGCTTTTTTTTTTTTTAGAATAAATTTCTACCCATCATAATTCTAAAAGTGCTCTAGTCCTAACATTCTATGAAGACAAAAATTCCATGTATGTATGAATATTTAATTTTAAACTGTACCTATTTCTATCTCTCTATCATCTATCATCTTTGACTTAAAGTATTGCTTTATTGTTCCTCAAGCAAAAACATAATTCTAACCAGCATCATTATCAGTTTTGTGAGCTGAGGCTTGTCATTCTTTGATAATATGATTTATTGTTTCATGGATTTCGATAGTTATCCTCCTAGTTATTTGAATATCTCTCTTTCTCCTCCTTTTTGACCTTTTTCCAGAAAATCATGAAGAAGATGGAGATCATTTAGAAGGGTAGGGAGGAATCTTACTCTTCATTGTTCTCTTTAACAATATTTTCCTACATGTCATTGATATTTGTTTTAAAGGGAGTTCCAGTTTGAATTTTCTGGTTAGCAGATGGTGAGACAGTTAAGAATACAAGGGGTTTACTGGTTAAAGATGAAGTGGGAAGAAACGTGATTCAGCAGAGTAAGCTTTCAAAATGTGCTGGAACTTTAACATCTGTTGCAGTCTGGGGGTTGCCCAGGAAGAGTGGCCTCAGACTGGTGCTTGCAGCTGAACACCAGGGTCTTTATTTAGGGAGATCCAAATAAAGAATATCTATGGCCACTGTTGTCCACCCTCATAATGTGTGGATTCATTTTTTCATACTTTTTTATGGCCACTGTTGTCCACCCTCATAATGTGTGGATTCATTTTTTCATACAGGCTTATGCAGCAGCTCCACTGTGGTCCCAGTAGGCCCGTGTTTCTGAGTCAGGCTTTGAAAAGAGTGGTTAGTGAGATGAAAAACCAAAAACCAAACCCAGTGCCGTTGAGTCGATTCCGACCCATAGTGACCCTATAGGACAGAATAGAACTGCCCTATAGAGTTTCCAAGGAGGGCCTGGCAGATTAGAACTGCCGACCCTTTGGTTAGCAGCTGTAGCACTTAACCACTACACCACCAGGAGGACATTCCAATTATAGAAGTTGATTCAGTGTCTTTTTTCTCCACACTCCATTCTAAATTCCCCTCCTCTTTTTGTTTCAGATATTGCTTCTTCTAGTCTAAGTGGTTAAGTAATACAGCTGCTAGCCAAAGGGTCAGCAGTTCGAATCCTCCGGGCGCTCCTTGGAAACTCTATGGGGGCAGTTCTACTCTGTCCTATAGGGTCGCTATGAGTCGGAACCAGCTCGATGACACTGGGTTTTTTTTTTTTGGTTTAGTCTAAGTGGATCGTCTAGTGTGTAACCCATACCCTCATTTTGGAGGAGATGAGTCCCTGGTAACCATTTCCTTCTCAGACTAGGACTACAACACATACTTATTTTATAATTGGTCAATGAAACACCAAGAGGCACTCAGGTAGAAGACCTGAATTCCACAAATACTCCTTTCTGCCCTCATTGTGTGACAGCAGCCCTACCTCCTCCTGCTCATCTTGCTGCTCTTCATGTAAGCTTGTCCCTGGACAGCCAGAGTTCAAAGTGCCTTGTTGGCTACCATCATTTATAGTTTTTTGGAATGCTAGTTGTGCCCCCAGATCATTTTGCGTCTGTTTTTTCTTAGAGAGCCTAGAGGTCAGTCTTTTCAAATAACTATTTTTTTTTTTGAGGTGTTGATTTTTTCTATTGTTTTCTTGTTTTCAATTTTGTTTGCTTTTGCTCATTTTTAAAATTTCCTTTTTTATGCCTGGTTTAGGCTTAATTTTCTCTTCTTTTTGCACTTCTCTAAGGTGAAAGTCTACCACCCATCTGTCAGTTTTTCATACTGTGGTGGCTTACTTGTTGCTCTGATGATAAATGGTAAATAAATTGAAGTTGTCAAGGATTTCATTCTACTTGGATCAATAATCAATGCTCATGGAAGCAGCAGTCAAGAAATCAAAAGACATTATAGCACTGGGCAAATCTACCGTAAAAGACCACTGTAAAATATTAAAAAGCAAAGATGTCATTTTGATGACTCAGGTTCTCCTGACTAAAGCTACAATGTTTTTAATCACCTCATGCAAAAACTGAACAACAAAAAAAAAGGAAGATGGAAGGAGAATTGATATATTTGAATTGTGGTGTCAGCAAAGAATATTGAATAAACCGTGGACTTTGAGAAAAACGAACAAACCTTTCTTGGAGGAAGTACAGCCAGAATGTTCCTTGAAACTTCACACCAATCACTAGAAAAAGGCATCATGTTTGATAGAGTAGAAAAAAAAAAACTTTTTTTTTTTTTTTGAGGGCCAGCAATATAAGGAAAACCCTTCATGAGATGGGCCGACACAATGGCTGCAATATACCAATGATTGTGAAGATGGCCTAGAAACAGGAAATGTTTCATTCTGTTATACATAAGTTGGAGTCTACCGGAAGGCATCTAACAACAACCAGGTGAAAGTTTAGATTATTGATTTTAGATCTTCTTTCTTAATATATGTATTTTAATGCTGTAAGTATCACTCTATGTGCTGTTTTAGATGCATAACATAGATTTTAATAAGTTGTATTTTAATTTTCATTTAGTTCAAAATAATTTTAAGTTTCTCTTGAGACTCTTCTTGACGAATGGGCTATTTAGAGGCACGTTGTTTAATTTTCTAGTATTTGTGGATTTTCTAGCTATCTTTCTGTTAATGATTTCTTGTTTAACTGCCTTTTGGTCTGATAGCATACTTGGTATGATTTCTATCCTTTTGAATTCATTATGGTGTGTGTTATGACCCAGAATGTGGTCTACCTTGGAGAATGTTTCATGTGAGCTGAAGAAGGATGTGTATTCTGCTGTTGTTGGCTGTAGTATTCTATAAATGTCAATTAGATTCAGTTGATTGATTGTGCTGTTCGACTATATCCTTACTGATTTTCTGCTTGCTTAATTTGTCAGTTTAATGATAAAGGGATGTGGATGTCTGCAACTGTGATAATGGATTTGTCTATTTCTCCTTTCACTTCCATCAGTTTTTACCGCATGTATTTTGGTGTTCTATCATTAGGTTCATATGTGTTTAGGATTTTATGTCTTCTTGGAAAATAAACTTCTATATTATTTTGTAATACCCCTCTTTATCCCTGATAATCTTCCACATTTTGAAGTCTGCTTTTTATGACATTAATATAATTACTCCAACTTTCTTTTGATTAGTTTTAACATGGTATATCTTTCTCTGTCTCTTTATCTTTAACCTTGATGTGTCTTTATGTTTAAGCGGTAGGTTTCTCGAAGAAAACATATATATATGTATATAATTTCCACTTTGACAATTTCTGTCCTTTAACTGGTAATTTTGGACTACTGGTATTTAAAATGATTATTGATATAGTAAGATTGATATTCATCATCTTTGAAACTGTTTTCTATTTGTTACATTTTCTTTTCCCAAAACTGTTAATAATTATATTCGAGGCCTAAAATCTCAGTATGGCGATTTCTCTTGGATAATAGGCTACATTGCCTTTTCCTCCACATCTTTTTTTTCCCCCCCCTTTATCATATACCCTCATATTGATGTCTTCTGATTCATCTCTCACACTTACCTGGGAGCTAAAATATTTCAGTGTTTGAATTAGTCAGTATTAGTGATGTCTATCTGTCTTATTTATCTAGTGCTGCTATAACAGGAATACCACAAGTGGATGCCTTTAACAAACAGAAGTTTATTCGTTCACAGTCTAGGAGGCTGGAGTTCTGAATTCAAGACACCAGCTCTAAGGGAATGTTTTCTCTCTCTGTTGGCTCTCGTCGTCAATATTCCACTGGTTCAGGAACTTCTCAGCTCAGAGACTCCATGCCCAAAGGATGTGCTCTGCTCCTTTCTTGTTGATATAATGTCTCTCTCCTCTGTGCTTGATCTCAAAAAAGATTGACTCAAAATACTACCTAATCCTGTAGATTGAGCCCTGCCTCGTTAACATAATTGCCTCTAATCCTGCCTCATTAACATCATAGAGGTTAAGATTTACAACACATAGGGTAACCACGTTGGGTCATAAAATGGTGGACAACCACACAATACTGGGAATCATGGCCTAGCCCAACTGATACACAATTTGGGGGGACACAATTAAATCCATAATACTATTTTAGTTCCTGTCAATTATTAGTAAGTTTTAAACAAGTATTTGTTGAATAAGAGATGGATATATGACAAAATAAATGTTGAGTAATAGAGGGAGGGAAGTGACAAAAGGGAAAGTGGAGATAAGAACTGGCATCGATAACAGTAATAATTAAAATAATAATTTTTTTGGTAAACATTATATATTATGCACTACACTTAAGTGACTTACATGTATTACCATTTAATCACCAAAAACCTTCATAAAATATGTAGTTAAGGAATATGAGTTTTGCAAAGGTTAAGCAAATTATCCAAGAGCTTACAGTTTGTAACTATCAGTGCTAGGACTTCACTCCACATTTTTTACACTTCCACATTTTTTACGCTTCCAAAGGTAAAACTGTATTTCACCAAATACATACCCCCAGGTGCTAAAATTTTGCTTGTGAGTTCCTGATTAACTACCCAGTGCCATCGAGTTAATTCCGACTCATAGCGACCCTACTAGACATCTGCTATTAAGCCTGCCATTAAGCTTACCAGCCTAAATGCACAGACTTTATGTAAAGAAGCCACAGTTAGCAAAGAATGCAAAGCATTTATTAATGCAGAAATTCACTGTCAAGACAATTCTTAACTCCAAATTATTAGTATTTTTCTTGAGATTTTCCTTTCCTTCATTTGTCACTAGAAACTTGCTTCACCTTCAAGGAGTGACATAATGCCCCCAAAATATATTACTGTACATGAAATTCACACTTTTGATGCTATGTGAAAAATAAATAAATACTGTTCCAGGCAGAAAATATTTGCTCAGATGGCCAAGAGAGTAAAATATTTATTTCTACAAGGGGAAGAACAGCAGGCAGGAAAAAGACATACAGCGACAATAAAAAGCACTTCCCATGAAAGACTTCATTCACATTAGCATAAATGTTGCCAGAAACAGAATAAATTTTGTTTAGAAATAAGCAGAGGGAGAAATGTGTTAATGTAGTTACCTGAGAATACTGCATTACAGCAGCTGTTGTCCATCAGCAAACTTTGACTTTCAGTGGGAAAATATCTGGGTGTGTAGCAGTGAGGGAAGGAAGAGAGAAGTAGTACTACAGAGAGTTCTAATTTTTGAGTCTCATGTAAGGGAAGTGAAAAAGGAAAAAATGTGCTCAATGCAAAAGTCTCGGATCTAGAAATTTTTCTAACTTATTTGTTGCCACTTTGGGGTCTTATTTCAATTATTGGAGCATCAGTCTCCTCATCTGTAAAATAGGGAAAGTAATACTTTCTAGATGGCAGTGATTACTATAGGAAGTAATATAGGAGGAATTGCCTAGCGTAGAGCGTTCTCAACCATGTCAGTGTTTGGGCTCTTCCCAGTGATTATCTTCTAATGAATAGAACACAGCAAAAATAATGAGTCGTTGCTTCCAAAATTAGGTTATTAAAAACTGTGATTTCTGTGTTGCTTGCTCTTCCTCATTCTCTAGATGGCTTGTTATGAGGGAAACCAGCTCCCATATTGTGATCTGCAGTATGGAGAGGTCATCATAGCAACGGATTGAGTGAGGCTGCCAGTCAACAGCCAATGAGGAATCAGGGGCCCCAATTTAATAGCCTGTAAAGAATAAGTAAGCAGTCTGCAGTTAAAAGGTTGATGGTTTGAACTCAACCAGAGGCTCTGCAGGAGAAAGACCTGGCACTCTGCTCCTGTAAAGATTTCCAAAATCCACTGCCATTCAGACAATCCCAACTCATAGCAACCCTGTAAGACAGAACACAGCTTCCCCATAGGGTTTCCAAGGCTGTTATCTTCATGGAAGCGAAACGTTGCATCTTTCTCCAACAGAGTGGCTGGTGGTTTCAAACCCCATGACTTTGGGTTAGCAGCCAAGAGCTTAACCACTCTACCACCAGGGCTCCTTCCCATATAGCCTAGAAAAACTCTACGAGACAGTTTCACTCTGTCATTTGTGGTCATTGTGAGTAGAAAATTGACTCATTTGCACCTAACAACAAGAACCAGATGAGCAAGAGAAGAAGTGGCTCTTTGGGATAACTGCAGCCCCAACCAACACCTTGATCACAGCTTTGTGAAAAACCCTGAGCTAGAACTGTTTGGCTAAGCTCTGCCCAAATTGCAGATACAGATACTCTTTGAGACAATAAAGGAGTGTTGTTTTAAGCCACTAAATTTTGGGGTAGTTTTTTACTCAGCAATAGATAACTAATACAACTTTCATAGGCATCATGGCTATACAAGGAGAATTGGAGATATTAATAAACTTCTAAGTATTTTTGAGTGTCTAACATGACCCTCAAATGACACTCAAAAAAAAAAAAAGACACTCAAAAATATTTAGAAGTTTATTAATATCTCCAATTTTTCAGTCTCTAACATGACCCTGGAAACTCTGGTGGCGTAGTGGTTAAGTGCTATGGCTGCTAACCAAAGGGTCAGCAGTTTGAATCCACCAGGTGCTCCTCAGAAACTCTATGGCACAGTTCTACTCTGTCCTATAGGTTCGCTGTAAGTTGGAATCAACTCGACGGCACTGGGTTTTTTTGGTTTTTAACATGACCCTAAAATATTCTTATGGCACATTTCTAGGCACATATGTTCCTGAACCCCAGGGAGCTGAAATGTATCAGGCTATGAGATCTATTTTTTTTTTTTTTTTGACATATATGGAGCATCAGTACTCCTGTTGGAAGCAAGGTTGAGGTATTAACAGCAAACAGTATTGATCTCTAAACTTATCTTGCGATATGATACCTGGTTTAGATTTTTCTTATATATTCAAGTTCTTACCTTCATCTGGGGCTTTCCAAATAATTTTTTTTTCTTGTTTTTATTTTGCTTTGTTTTTACTTGTTTAACGAAAATATCATCAAAGTTGATCCTACACCTGATATAAAGTCAAAGAATCACAAATGCTTTATTGTCAAACTTTGATTTTGTCTTTGCATGTGTGTACCCACAGAGTTGAATATGTGTGTCTGCTTAGTTCTGGTACCAACCACGTACCTCTAGATAACATGCTTATGTCTGTTTCTTGATAATTAGTTTTAGAAAATATCAATTAACTCCTGGATTTAAACAATAAACATTACATAAGACTATCACATAATATACTAACCTTAGTATTATTGTTTTTAGTTTGTTAATTGATTGCCCAAGTAATTAAAAAATATATATTAACTCATTATTAACCTGGAAAAGGACTAAAGTTGTTTCTTATGAAACATGAGTAGGCTAGGGAAATTCGCAGAAAATGAAAAAATTTTCATGGGCAAGAGAAGGACTGCCCCAGCAGATATACATCTTTTATTTTTGGACATGGTAGAATAGCTCTGACAAAGAAATAGTTTCCCGCCATTCATTTAATCATTTCCTTGCTTTTCTTTATAACTTTTCCACTTATGTCTCCATCTCGAAACAATATAATTTAGTTTTACCTTTTTAACTCTACACGAATATTGTATGCATTGTATCTTGCTTCTTTATTATATTTGTAAGATCCATTCATATTTTTGCAAGCAGTTTTAGTTCATTTGCCTTCTTTCTTCTGTAGTATTTCATTGCATACACCAACATTTATGTACCTATTCTGCTCTTAAAGGACATGCAGATGTGTTATTTTCAGTTCTGGTCACAATGTTGTTATGAATATTTATATATATATATTCAAATTGTGCATATAATGTCCATGCTTATGAGTTTCTTTAGGATACCTAGGAATCAAATTGTTGGGTTATAGAACATGTGATTGCTCAGGTAGAACACATCCTCCCATTCTCCAAACCAGACTATATCTTGGTGTTTTTCAGCCTCCAGTTCTGTACTTACTAGTCTGATCACTGGCCATTGCAAATAAGAAACACAGCCAATGCACTCCAAGAAATGTCCTTGGATATTTTCTGACACTTGCTAATAATTGCTACAGGTGGCTAAGACCTGACACTCTTTATATGCCCTTCTATTCTTTCCCTTCTTTCAAGCTGTCCAGCTTGGTTTCTTAGTGTCAGTATGGCTAGTTCCTGTTCTAGATCCAGTTATTTAATGCATAAGATATAAATTTTGTATTTCCAGATGAGCTCCAATTTCCGAATTCAAATGGTGGTTCTAAAACCTGTAACCATTGGGTCTCCTTAGACTTTTCTGTTCCTCTTCCCTTGTGGCTTCTGCCCAATCTCAACTTTTACAGGATTTTTAACTCTGAAATTCTCCATTGAAAATAGGGCTCGTGGTGGTACAGTGGTTAAGAGCTCAGCTGTTAACTTAAAGGTCAGCAGTTTGAATCCACCAGCTGTTCCCTGGAAACCCTATGGGCAGTACTACTCTATCCTACGGTGCCACTACAAGTTGGAATCAACTTGGCGGCAATAGGTTTGGTTTCTTAGTTCATTTTTATTTTTCAAATTTATCTATCGATGACTATGCAAAGGCATTCAACTATGCGGATCATAAATATTATGGAAAACATTGCAAAGAGTAGGAATTCCGGAACACTTAATTGTGCTCGTGAGGAAACGCACGTAGATCAAGAGGCAGTTGTTCAAACACAGCAAGGGGATACTGAGTGGTTTAAAGTCAGGAAAGGTGTGCATCAGAGTTTGTATCCTTTCACCATACCTATTCAATCTGTATGCTGAGCAAATAATCTGAGAAGCTGGACTATATAAAGAACAGGGCAGCAGTCAAGAAAACAAAAGACTTATTCCATTGGGTAAATCTGCTGCAAAAGACCTCTTTAAAGTGTTAAAAAGCAAAGATGTCACCTTGAAGACTAAGGTGCACCTGGCCCAAACCATGGTGTTTTCAATCGCCTCCTATGCACATGCAACCTGGATGATGAATGAAGAAGACCAAAGAATTGACGTCTTTGAGTTGCGGTGTTGAAGAAGAATATTGAATACACCATGGACTGCCAAAAGAACAAACAAATCTCTCTTGGAAGAACTACAACTAGAATGCTCCTTAGAAGCAAAGACTACAAGACTACATCTCACACACTTTGGACATATTGTCAAGAGGGATCAGTCCCTGGAGAAGGACATAACCAAACCCAGTGCCGTCGAGTTGATTCTGACTCATAGCGACCCTATAGGATGGAGTAGAACTGCCCCACAGGGTTTCCAAGGAGCACCTGGGGAGAAGGACATAGTGCTTGATAAAGTACAGTGTCAGCAGAAAAAAGGAAGACCCCTCATGAGATGGATTTACACAATGATTGGAACAATGGGCTGAAGCATAACAATGGCTGTGAGGATGGCACAAGACCAGGCAGCGTTTCATTCCGTTGTAGGTAGAGTCACTATGAATCGGAACTGACTTGATGACACCTAACAACAACAACATTTATCTATCATCTATCTATCTATCATCTATCTATCTATCTATCTATCTATCTATCTATCTATCTATCTATCTATCTATCTATCTATCTATCTATCTATCTATCTATCTATCTATCTATCATCTATCTATCTATCTATCTATCTATCTATCTATCTATCTATCTATCTATCTATCTATCTATCTATCTACCTACCTACCTATCTATCTATCATCTATCTATCTATCTACCTACCTACCTACCTACCTACCTACCTACCTATCTATCTATCATCTATCTATCTATCTATCTATCTATCTATCTATCTATCTATCTATCTATCTATCTATCTATCTATCATCTATCTATCTATCTACCTACCTACCTACCTACCTATCTATCTATCTATCTATCTATCTAATCTGTCATCTATCTATCATCTACGTAGCATCTATTTATCATCTCTTACTTATACATCTATCCCCCTGGCTATTTTGTCTGATTTTCAGGAGGAGAAAGAATAACATAAGAACTATACTGCCATCATGTTTATACCACTGAATGAGATTATAATAACAAAAACAACAGATCCCCTTTTTTATTTATTTCTTCCTGTGATTTTGGTATTCCTATTAGTCATTAGGTTTCACAAGTAGTTTTCTTTTAGTTACACTGAATTCTCACATATGGCTTTATTTTGCTTCACCAAATATTTTCAACTTTAGCAGTATTCAGTGTTACTTCATATTCTAGTTCAGTCCCTATCATACAGTCTTCTTCTCCTTACTCCTTTTTACCTTTACCTTTTACCTTTACTAACAGTGTTTAATCAATGTTTGTCATCTCATTCACTTGCTTCCTATTGCTCCCTTCCTGCAATTTTAATATTATTCCCTAGAGGAGGAATGGATGATGGGATGCCTGATTCCCTGCAGTAAATAGAATATTTATTTCTGATCTATTTGCTCCTCTTTTGCAATTTATATGCTGTGAGCCAGGTGATGTCAATCATTAAGGACCATGCTCACATCTAATATTGGTTCGTTCTGGCCTCATTTTTTAACTGATAACAACATTCAGCATAATATTAGTGTATTCAAGTGTATTTAATAAACAGATCAAAGGTAGGTATCAAACCTGTGACTTTTAAAAAAATACTCCTGCTATCCTAGGTTAGTAGCTGGCTGAAGCAATTTTACCCTCTTACATAGTGATTTTAGAAGAGGACTCTTGCATCCCTCACGGACTTTCCCTTTTCTGAAAACACAGGTAAAACAACTTTTAGTAACCAGAATTTAGTCACAAATTCAGAGTCCTAAGAGATCTCAGCCCTGTTGTTGGTTGTTTTGGTTTTCCTAACTGTATTCAGTCCCAATTCCTCAGAGACATCATCTGTGTTTTAGCAGATTTTTTGAACTCTTTCTCACTCTTCATATTTACCTCATAAGCTTACAAAGTCCTCAATATTTTTTGCCTCCATAGGTATCCCTGCTTTTCTACCATTGCTCACTCAAGTGCCTAACTGTGCCAAGTTCCATAAGCTTGCATAGGAATGGAATGCACCTTTCTGTCTTTATTGTTTTTTAATTTCAGTTTATATTTCAATTTTGACATATCTACCAAGGCAAATTTTAACATTTACCAAATCCATAGGTTGTTTCTTAGCTTAAAAGCACCATCTCTTCACACTTCTTTGAATACTTGTCACCTTTCTGTTCCTAAACTCTGCAATGCCACATGCTTATTCCAGGGACCAAACACCTAATGCACTTATATTCAGAATCATCCTGTCAGTTGCTTGCTTGTACTCTCTGGACAGATTAGGAGACATTTCATGAGTATTTTGTAGATGTTGAACACTGAGTTAGGCTATAAGCATCACCAAAGCACAGTTTCCTAATGGAGTTCCCGCTTCCTGGGTAGAGACAGCCACCTTTAATTATCTGGAACACTTGGTCACAAATAACTAAAACCCATCTAAAACTGACTTAGGCTAAAATGGAAATTTAATGACTCACTTAGTTGAAAATCTCAGAGTCTCAAGTGAAAATATCAGGAATCTCTTAATCCAAAAGAATATCAGGATATTTAAGCATAGTAACCAGTATTTATAATTAGCTTCCCCCTTGATTCAGTCCCAATCCTCAGACAAATTTTCAAACCAATGTTTGGTCATCCATGAACTAAAGAATGATTTCTAAGACCCCTCTGCATTCTTACACTCCTGAGTCTATCTAGGTTGATTATTTTATCTTTGCAATTAGATTGAAAATGCCTAATATTAGAAATTGTGTCTAACACATTTGTATCTTAAACAATCCTCAATATTGGGTACAAAACAAGAGTTTGGTACATGTTTAACGTATATGCTTATGCTTCAACAGCTCACAATTAGGAAAATTAAATAAATATATCCGTATGATGCAGAAATATCAATACAGGAAATGATACGTATTGATGTATCAGTGTGGGCCATTTCGTGGGTTGGCAGGAAAACACGTACTTCTTGAGGAGTGTTTGGTGGTAATGTTCAGAATTTTACTAATGAGGATTTTACAGTCTAAGAGAAAATAACTTGTCTGTAAATGATTGGGGTTCTCCTCATTTTTCATCTACCTGCCAGTTAGTTTCAATTTTTTTCATATTTAAGTGAATTTCTTTCAGTCATCCAAATTAAGTCTTGAATAGATGTGAACCCTAAGCTTATAACTGCATATAACTTCCATTAGCAATTCAAAAAGTGTCAGCCTGACCCTAGCAGACATTTGTTCTCCTCTCCAGAATTTTCCAGTACACTTTCTAAGTTCTTGGCTAAATAGTCTTAGCTTATGTGAAAGAAGACTGACTTGGTGGTTTCTTCTGTTTTGCAACTCCATAGACTTGAGTATCATTCCACGAACCTGTTTAATTATCATTAGGATATTTCAAAATATTGTATTACTATTGTTATAAGTATGCAACAGAATAGGGCCTAAACCAGGATGTGTTGAGATCTTATCATGCACTGAGCTCTTTCATAAATGACGTTATTTAACCCTCCTAATAATCTCAAGGTAGATATTATTTTTCCATTTTTCAATGAGAGATCTAAGATTGAATATCCTTAGCTAAGACTTAGACAAAATTTAACAGCTTGTGATTCAAATCAAAACTTTTCACAAGCTATTATTTTTATAAATTGTACTCTTGTTTTCTGTTTACTATAATAGTAAAATAAATTTGATATAAAAAATAATAGTGAATGAAATCAGAGTCAACAATTATCCTGTTCTTAGATAACTATTGCTAATATTTTGAAATATATGCTCTATGTATATAGCTTTGCATAATTAACACTATATTGTATGTATGATTTTTGTCTTTCTTATTATATTTAACATTGTATCACCAGCATTATTCTGTGCAAAGTGATCTCATTGATATGCATGCTATGACATCAACTTATATGTCTGTCCTAATTCCATGTCAGGAGCTTACATATGGTTCAAAGTTGAAATATAACTTGTTCCCCAGAAGATGTGGTCCCAGAACTAAAACCCAGAACTAAAACCATTCCCGAAGCCAACCCTTCAGAAAAAGAATAGAGTGGACTATAAGACCAAAAATGATCTAGTGAAGAGTGTGCTTCTTAGTTCAGGTAGATACATGAGACTAAATGGGAAGCTTATGTCCAGAGGTGAGGTGAAAAGGCAGAAAGGGATGGGAGCTGGTTGAATGGACATGAGGAATCCTGGGTGGAAAGGAGAAATGTGCAGTCACATTTTAGGGTTAGCAACTAGGATAACATAACAAGGTCTGTAAAAATTTTTGTATGAAAAACTAACTTGAACTGTAAACATTCACCTAAAGCACAATTTAAAAAAAAAAAAAAAGAAAGAAATATAACTTGTTCTCTAGCTTCATAACATGGAGCTGAGGAGATGGATCCAAAATATTTCCACTTCCAGTAAATTCTAATTTATATAGATGGGTTTATTGGCAAACCAGAGTCTCAGTGTGGTGCAAATGGTTAATGCTCTCAGCTGTTAACCAAAAGGTTGGAAGTTTGAGTCCATCCAGAAGCTCCTTGGAAGAAAGTAGTAGCTATCTACTTCTGAAAAATCAACCATTGAAAATACAATGGAGCACACTTCTACTGTGACACACATAGGATTGCCATGAGTTGAAAAAGAATCAACAGTAACTAATTTTTATTGTCAAAACAATGCAGCCAGGAGACAAACTAGCCCAAAATGACAGAGTAATCAGACACTTCAGGTGGTTCCTCTTACAACAAAGACGCAAAAAAAACAAGTGAATCGATTATATATGACAAGCTATGAGACCTGAACATCAAAGGCAAAGTTAAGAAATTGGACTGAGCAGCAAGGGAAGCAAGAGACAGTTCAGAAGAAGCTAGAAGTTGCCAAGCCTCACTCAGCGGGAACCAGTGCCCCACAGGACTGATCAGCTGGCGGGACCAACGCTGGGCTAGCAGTAGAATTTGGGATGCATTTTTCACAACAGAATACAGTGAGCAGCACAGAGTTTACTCACGCCTCTGGAATCAGTGAAGAACAGCACATTCAGTAAAAGATAAGCACTTGTGTCAAATTTATTGCATGGACCAAAAAGTACCCCTTTCAAAAGAACTCTCTCATTTATCTGATTCTGCCTTCCTGAGCCAGCTTCAGTGGTGACTGCTTTCCTGGGGCCTGAGGTAGGTCCTGCCGCATCCCCTGAGCCATTCCCCCAGCCTTGGAGAAGGAACAAATTAATAAATGGGGGAAAAATAATCTGCCAGCTCCCCTAAGCTGAGAACTCAGGGCAGAAGCAGCTCCTTTTCTTGGGCACAGGCAAAATCAGCCCACAGACTTTGAGTGCCTTTCACCTATGGACCTGTGTGGGCCCATTTCAGCAGCTTAGGCCCTTGTAGGCACAGTGCAATAGCATACATGCCTGAGTTCTGACTTCAACTGTTTCAACTGTATGGCAGAGAGGCAGGTTTTTGACACTTGACACTACTCTACCTATTAAGCAGTGTCCTCAACTACCAACATCAGGGGCCGAGGACTGGTAGATCCACCCATGCCACCTAGCCAGCCACAATAGGTCCAAAGATAAATGGTACCCCCCAGGCCTCACAGCCAAAAGCATTGGGTTCCCATGGTCTGGCTGTAGAGCCCACCCACCTGTGTGCTGTAGGGAACAGGGATGCACTTTCCTCACAGACACTCAGGAAATGGTTGTCAGACTGCTGCGTTGCTCAGAGCATGACCCCCTGCTGCAGCCAGATACCTGTGCCCATACCAATCACCTCTGCACCTCTAAGACTGTAGGTGAGGACCTGCACCACACATGTAGTGACCACCTACCTGGACACCTGAGCTGAATCAGTACAAGAAAAGTGAATGGACTCCTGGGCTCATATACCTACCTGGTAACAGCTCTACCATTGCTGACAGGGTATTAGAGCTTCACATCCCCAATAATCAAACGAGCTAACTCAAACAGTCAATTTGGGCATATCAAAACAAAACAAAACAGGAAGCTAAGACACAGTAAGCAAACATAAAACAGATTAATACAATAAATTACAAATGGCTGGGAGACAACAGTCAACATCAAATCGCATAAAGAAACAGATCATGGTTGCTTCAAAAATCTGCTAAAACAAATAAACAAGGAGTGTTCTGGATAAAGAGATATTCCTGAAATTACCAGAGGTAGAGTACAAAAGAAGAATACAAAAAACTCTTCAGGAGATCAGGCAAAATGCAGAACGAGCCAAGCAACACACAGAAAAAGCATTTGAGGAAATTAAGAAGGTTATTCAAGACAATAATGACAAATTTCATAGGTGGTAAGAATCCATAGAAAGACAGAAAACAAAAATTCAGAAGACTTAACAATAAAATTTCAGAATTAGATCAATACAAAGTCTGAGGAGCAGAATTGAGAAAATGAAAGTCAGAATTAGTGAGACTGAAGATAAAACACTTGGCACTTATATATTCAAACAAAAATCAGATAAAAGACTTAAACAAATGAAGAAACCATAATAATAATCTGGGACTCTATTAAGAGAAATAACCTATGAGTGATTGGAGTACCAGTACGGGAATGGAGAACGGAAAACACAGAGAGAATTGTTGAAGATTTTTTGGCAGAAAACTTTCTTGATACCGTGAAAGATGAAAAGATATCTAACCAAGATGCTCTTTGAAGCTCACACAAGGTAGATCCCAAAAGAAAGTCATCAAGACATACTATAATCAAATTTGTCAAAACCAAAGATAAAGAGAGAATTTTAAGAGCAGCTAGGGATAAATGAAAAGTCACCTACAAAGGAGAGTCGATAAGAATAAGCTTGGGCTACTCAGCAGAAACCATGCAGACAAGAAGGCAATGGGATGACATACGTAAGTTCTTGATAGAAAATAGTGGCCAGCCAAGAATCATACATCTACCAAAAGTGTATATCAAATATGAAGGCAAAATTAGGACATTTCCAGATAAACAGGAGTTTAGGGAATTGGTAAAAACCAAACCAAAACTATAAGAAATACTAAAGGGAATCCTCTGGTTAGAAAATCAGTAACATTATACAAAAACCCAGGCCTAGATCACAGGACAGAGCAACCAGATATCAACCCAGATAGGGAAAGTACAAAAATAAATCAAGATAAAAAAATGCTCAAAACAGGAGGCGGGTCCAAGATGGCGGACTAGGCAGACGCTACCTCGGATCCCTCTTGCAACAAATACTCGGAAAAACAAGTGAATTGATCACATACATAACAATCTACGAACCCTGAACAACCAACACAGATTTAGAGACGGAGAACGAACAAATACAGGGAAGCAGCGATTGTTTTCAGAGCCTGGAGCCAGCGTACCAGTCAGGTAACCTTTGGAGCCCAATTTAGGGCAGAGCCCAGGGGAACAGACGGTGCAAACAAGGGGCCCATCCCTAACCAGGGGCCCAGCCCTACCCCCCGAACTCACCCCGGGAGGGGCCCCAGCTGGTGCACGCGGGCGGCATGGCGACGCAGCCGGTGGGAGAAGTCCCTGGGAGGCAGTGACGGGTCTTGGAGCGGGGAGAGCAGCATCCCAGCTGGGGAACCGTCCCGCCAGGATTTTGACTGGGCGCAGGCACGGCACAAGCACGGAGAGCTGCTCCACTCCCCTGAACTAACCCCGGGAGGGGGCCCAGCCGGTTCGTGTGGACGGCGTGGTGAAGCAACCGGTGGGAGAAGTACCCGGGAGGCAGCGACTGGTCTTGGAGCGGGGAGAACAGTGTCCCAGCCGGGACATGTGGTCACCGCACAAGCACAGAGAGCTGCTCCACTCACCTGAACTAACCCCGGGAGGGGGCCCAGCTGGTTCGCGAAGGCGGCACGGCGATGCAGCTACCGGGACGAGAAGTCTCCGGGAGGCAGCGACTGATTTTGGAGTCGAGAGTGCACCGTCCCAGCAGGGGAACCTTAAAGTTGGGCGTGGGGCTGGCAGCGGAGGATCTGACCGTGACTTCAGCAGACCAGACCCCCTGGGGGCAATCTCCACACACCCAGCACACATAGGCGACACGCCCCACGGGAATCTCAGATATAATAGTCATTCCAAGCAAGACAAGCAACTCTGGCTATATTCTGAGGTGCTACTCTCCTATCTCTCTGATCCCTCCCCCACCCTCCCCAGGTGGCTTCATTAACATCCGAATTGCCTGAGCCAGAGGGAGAACGGCTCCTCTGGCTCTGTGGCAGCTTTGCTTCCCCCCCTTTTTTTTCTCTTTTGGTCTTTTCCTAATCCACTCTTTCGGCCTGAGAGAAGGAACAAAAACAACAATAATAAAAAAAAAAACCGGGGACCAAAAATCCACCCCTAATTGGACTAAAAATACAGAACCAGCTACAGCCAAGCATATACGATCCAAACCTCAGACTTTCATCCTTACAGGCAACAAGGTGGCAGTTATAATCCAAAGGCAATTCTGATAGGGATCTGAGTGCGTTTTTTTTTTAGCGGATTTTCTGGAAAAACTAGTTTCCCAGTGATGGCTTGGAGACAGCAGGCCCTATCAAACCACATAAAGAAGCAGACCATGACAGCTTCTCCAACCCCCAAACAAAAGAATCAAAATCTTTCCCAAATGAAGATACAATCCTGGAATTATCAGATACAGAATATAAAAAACTAATTTACAGAACGCTTCAAGACATCAGAAACGAAATAAGGCAAACTGCAGAAAAAGCCAAGGAACACACTGATAAAACTGTTGGAGAACTCAAAAAGATTATTCAAGAACATAGTGGAAAAATTAATAAGTTGCAAGAATCCATAGAGAGACAGCATGTAGAAATCCAAAAGATTAACAATAAAATTACAGAATTAGACAACACAATAGGAAGTCAGAGGAGCAGACTCGAGCAATTAGAATGCAGACTGGGACATCTGGAGGACCAGGGAATCAACACCAACATAGCTGAAAAAAAAAACAGATAAAAGAATTTAAAAAAATGAAGAAACCCTAAGAATCATGTGGGACTTTATCAAGAAGAATAACTTGCGGGTGATTGGAGTCCCAGAATAGGGAAGGGGGACAGAAAATAGTTGAAGAACTCCTGACACAAAACTTCCCTGACATCGTGAAAGACGAAAGGATATCTATCCAAGATGCTCATCGAACCCCATTTAAGATTGATCCAAAAAGAAAAACACCAAGACATATTATCATCAAGCTCGCCAAAATCAAAGATAAACAGAAAATTTTAAAAGCAGCCAGGGAGAAAAGAAAGGTTTCCTTCAAGGGAGAATCAATAAGAATAAGTTCAGACTACTCAGCAGAAACCATGCAGGCAAGAAGGGAATGGGAAGACATATACAGAGCACTGAAGGAGAAAAACTGCCAGCCAAGGATCATATATCCAGCAAAACTCTCTCTGAAATATGAAGGCGAAATTAAGATATTTACAGAGAAACACAAGTTTAGAGAATTTGCAAAAACCAAATCAAAGCTACAAGAAATACTAAAGGATATTGTTTGGTCAGAAAACCTATAATATCAGGTACCAGCACAATACAAGGTCACAAAACAGATCGTCCTGATATCAACTCAAATAGGGAAATCACAAAAACAAACAAATTAAGATTAATTTAAAAAAATAATAATAATACACATAACAGGGAATCATGGAAGTCAATAGGTAAAAGATCACAATAATCAAAAAGAGGGACTACATACAGGAGGCATTGAACAGCCATATGGACAGTGATACAAGGCGATATAGAAGGATACAAGTTAGGTTTTTACTTAGAAAGATAGGGGTAAATAATAAGGTAACCACAAAAAAGTGTAACAACTCCATAACTCAAGATAAAAGCCAAGAAAAACATAACGACTCAACTAACATAAAGTCAAACAGTATGAAAATGAGGATCTCACAATTTACTAAGAAAAACGTCTCAGCACAAAAAAGTATGTGGAAAAATGAAATGGCCAACAACACACATGAAAAGGCATCAAAATGACAGCATTAAACACTTATTTATCTGTAATTACGCTGAATGTAAATGGACTAAATGCACCAATAAAGAGACAGAGAGAGTCACGGACTGGATAAAGAAACACGAGCCATCTATGTGCTGCCTACAAGAGACACACCTTAGACTTAGAGACACAAACAAACTAAAACTCAAAGGATGGAAAAAAATATATCAAGCAAACAATAAGCAAAAAAGAAGAGTAGCAATGTTAAATTTTGACAAAATAGACTGTAAACTTAAATCCACCACAAAGGATAAAGAAGGACACTATATAATGATAAAAGGGACAATTGATCAGGAAGACATAACCATATTAAATATTTATGCACCCAATGACAGGGCTGCAAGATACATAAATCAAATTTTAACAGAATTGAAAAGTGAGATAGACACCTCCACAATTATAGTAGGAGACTTCAACACACCACTTTCGGAGAAGGACAGGACATCCAGTAAGAAGTTCAATAGAGACAAGGAAGACCTAATTACAACAATCAACCAACTTGACCTCATTGACTTATACAGAACTCTCCACCCAACTGCTGCAAAGTATACTTTTTTTTCTAGCGCACATGGGACATTCTCTAGAATAGACCACATATTAGGTCATAAAACAAACCTTTGCAGAGTCCAAAACATCGAAATATTACAAAGCATCTTCTCAGACCACAAGGCAATAAAACTAGAAATCAATAACAGAAAAACTAGGGAAAAGAAATCAAATACTTGGAAAATGAACAATACCCTCCTGAAAAAAGACTGGGTTATAGAAGACATCAAGGAGGGAATAAGGAAATTCATAGAATGCAACGAGAATGAAAATACTTCCTATCAAAACCTCTGGGACACAGCAAAAGCAGTGCTCAGAGGCCAATTTATATCGATAAATGCACACATACAAAAACAAGAAAGAGCCAAAATCAGAGAACTGCCCCTACAACTTGAACAAATAGAAAGTGAGCAACAAAAGAATCCATCAGGCACCAGAAGAAAACAAATAATAAAAATTAGAGCTGAACTAAATGAATTAGAGAAGAGAAAAACAACTGAAAGAATTAACAAAGCCAAAAGCTGGTTCTTTGAAAAAATTAACAAAATTGATAAACCATTGGCTAGACTGACTAAAGAAATACAGGAAAGGAAACAAATAACCCGAATAAGAAACGAGAAGGACCACATCACAACAGAACCGAATGAAATTAAAAGAATCATTTCAGATTACTACGAAAAATTGTACTCTAACAAATTTGAAAACCTAGAAGAAATGGATGAATTCCTGGAAAAACACTACCTACCTAAACTAACACATTCAGAAGTAGAACAACTAAATAGACCCATAACAAAAAAAGAGATTGAAACTCCCAACAAAAAAAAGCCCTGGCCCGGACGGCTTCACTGCAGAGTCCTAACGAAACTTTCAGAGAAGAGTTAACACCACTACTACTGAAGGTATTTCAAAGCATAGAAAATGACGGAATACTACCCAACTCATTCTATGAAGCCACCATCTCCCTGATACCAAAACCAGGTAAAGACATTACAAAAAAAGAAAATTATAGACCTATATCCCTCATGAACATAGATGCAAAAATCCTCAACAAAATTCTAGCCAATAGAATCCAGCAACACATCAAAAAAATAATTCACCCAGATCAAGTGGAATTTATACCAAGTATGCAAGGCTGGTTTAATATCAGAAAAACCATTAATGTAATCCATCACATAAATAAAACAAAAGACAAAAACCACATGATCTTATCCATTGATGCAGAAAAGGCATTTGACAAAGTCCAACACCCATTTATGATAAAAACTCTCAACAAAATAGGAGTAGAGGGAAAATTCCTCAACATAATAAAGGGCATCATTTTCTGCAAAGCCAACAGCCAATATCACTCTAAATGGAGAGAATCTAAAAGCATTTCCCTTGAGAACGGGAACCAGACAAGGATGCCCTTTATCACCGCTCTTATTCAACATCGTGCTTGAAGTCCTAGCCAGGGCAATTAGGCTAGACAAAGAAATAAAGGGTATCCGGATTGGCAAGGAGGAAGTAAAGTTATCACTCTTTGCAGATGACATGATCTAATACACAGAAAACCGTAAGGAATCCTCCAGAAAAATACTGAAACTAATAGAAGAGTTTGGCAGAGTCTCAGGTAATAAAATAAACATACGAAAATCACTTGGGTTCCTCTACCTCAACAAAAAGAACACCGAAGAGGAAATAACCAAATCAATACCATTCACAGTAGCCCCCAAGAAGATAAAATACTTAGGAATAAATCTTACCAAGGATGTAAAAGACCTGTACAAAGAAAACTACAAAGCTCTACTACAAGAAATTCAAAAGGACATACTTAAGTGGAAAAACATACCTTGCTCATGGATAGGAAGACTTAACATAGTAAAAATGTCTATTCTACCAAAAGCCATCTATACATATAACGCACTTCCGATCCAAATTCCAATGTCATATTTTAAGGGGATAGAGAAACAAATCACCAATTTCATATGGAAGGGAAAGAAGTCCCGGATAAGCAAAGCATTACTGAAAAAGAAGGAGAAAGTGGGAGGCCTCACTCTACCTGATTTCAGAAGCTATTATACAGCCGCAGTAGTCAAAAGAGCCTGTTACTGGTAGAACAACAGGCACATAGACCAATGGAACAGAATTGAGAATCCAGATATAAATCCACCCACGTATGAGCAGCTGATATTTGACAAAGGACCAGTGTCAGTTAATTGGGGAAAAGATAGTCTTTTTAACAAATGGTGCTGGCATAACTGGATATCCATTTGCAAAAAAATGAAACAGGACCCATACCTCACACCATGCACAAAAACTAACTCCAAGTAGATCAAAGACCTACACATAAAGACTAAAATGATAAAGATCACGGAGGAAAAAATAGGGACAACATTAGGAGCCCTAATACAAGGCATAAACAGAATACAAAACTCTACCAAAAATGATGAAGAGAAACCCGATAACTGGGAGCTCCTAAAAATCAAACACCTATACTCATCTAAAGACTTCACCAAAAGAGTAAAAAGACCACCTACAGACTGGGAAAGAATTTTCAGCTATGACATCTCCGACCAGTGCCTGATCTCTAAAATCTACATGATTCTGTGAAAACTCAACCACAAAAAGACAAACAACCCAATCAAGAAGTGGGCAAAGGATATGAACACACACTTCACTGAAGAAGATATTCAGGCAGCTAACAGATACATGAGAAAATGCTCTCGATCATTAGCCATTAGAGAAATGCAAATTAAAACTACGATGAGATTCCATCTCACTCTGACAAGGCTGGCATTAATCCAAAAAACACAAAATAATAAATGTTGGAGAGGCTGCGGAGAGATTGGAACTCTTATACACTGCTGGTGGGAATGTAAAATGGTACAACCACTTTGGAAATCTATCTGGTGTTATCTTAAACAGTTAGAAATAGAACTACCATACAACCCAGAAATCCCACTCCTCGGAATAGACCCTAGAGAAACAAGAGCCTTCACACAAACAGATATATGCACACCCATGTTTATTGCAGCTCTGTTTACAATAGCAAAAAGCTGGAAGCAACCAAGGTGTCCATCAAAGGATGAATGCGTAAATAAATTGTGGTATATTCACACAATGGAATACTAGGCATCGATAAAGAACAGTGACGAATCTGTGAAACATTTCATAACATGGAGGAACCTGGAAGGCATTATGCTGAGCGAAATTAGTCAGAGGCAAAAGGACAAATATTGTATAAGACCACTATTATAAAATCTTGAGAAATAGTAAAAACTGAGAAGAACACATACTTTTGTGGTTACGAGGGGGGGAGGGAGGGAGGGAGGGAGAGGGTTTTTTATTAATTAATTAGTAGATAAGAACTGCTTTCGGTGAAGGGAAGGACAACACTCAATACTTGGAAGGTCAGCTCAATTGGACTGGACCAAAAGCAAAGAAGTTTCCGGGATAAAATGAATGCTTCAAAGGTCGGTGGAGCAAGGGCGGGGGTCTGGGGACCATGGTTTAAGGGGACTTCTAAGTCAATTGGCAAAATAATTCTATTATGAAAACATTCTGCATCCCACTTTGAAATGTGGCATCTGGGGTCTTAAATGCCAACAAGCGGCCATCTAAGATGCATCAATTGGTCTCAGCCCACCTGGAGCAAAGGAAAATGAAGAACACCAAGGTCACACGACAACTAAGAGCCCAAGATTCAGAAAGGGCCACATGAACCAGAGACCTACATCATCCTGAGACCAGAAGAACTAGTTGGTGCCCGGCCACAACCGATGACTGCCCTGACAGGGAGCACAACAGAGAACTCCTGAGGGAACAGGAGATCAGTGGGATGCAGACCCCAAATTCTCATAAAAAGACCATACTTAATGGTCTGACTGAGACTAGAGGAATCCCGGCGGCCATGCTCCCCAGACCTTCCGTTGGCACAGGACAGGAACCATCCCCAAAGACAACTCATCAGACATGAAAGGGACTGGTCAGTGGGTGGGAGAGAGATGCTGATGAAGAGTGAGCTAATTATATCAGGTGGACACTTGAGATTGTGTTGGCATGTCTTGTCTGGAGGGGGGATGGGAGGATAGAGAGAGAGGGAAGCTGGCAAAATTGTCACGAAAGGAGAGACTGATAGGGCTGACTCATTAGGGGGAGAGCAAGTGGGAGTACAGAGTAAGATGTATGTAAACTTATATGTGACAGACTGGATTTGTAAACGTTCACTTGAAGTTTAATAAAAGTTAATAAAAAAAATGCTCAAAACAGGGAAACAGTGATGTCATTATGTAAAAGAAGATAACATTAAAACATTAAAGAGGGACTAAAAATGTAGTCATAGGTCTTTCATATGGAGCAGAAGTCAAGGTGATATAAAGAAATAAAAGTTAGGTTTAAACTTAGAAAAATAGGGGTAAATATTAAGGTAACCACAAAGGAAACTAACAATCATACTCATCAAAATAAAATACAAAAAAGAAAATATAATAAAGACTCAGCAAAAGCAAAATAAACAATGAAAAAGAGGAAGAGAATATATAAAGAAAAACTACACAGCACAAAAAACTAAGTGAAAAAAACTGTCAGCAACACACAAAAAAGACATCAAAATGACAACACTAAACTCATATCTATCCATAATTATGCTGAAGGTAAATGGACTAAATGCACCAATAAATACAGAGTGGCAGAATGGATAAAAAAAACTAGATCTGTCTATATGCTGCCTGCAAGAAATACATGTTAGACTGAAAGACACAAAAAAAACTAAAACTCAAAGAATGGAAAAAATATATCAAGCAAACAACAATCAAAAAAGAGCAGGAATGGCAATATTCATTTCTGACAAGTTAGACTCTAAAGTTAAATCCATCACAAAGTATAAGGAAGGACTCTTTATAATGATTAAAGGGTCAATAAACCTGGGGGCATATAGCGATAATAAATATTTATGCACCCAAGGACAGGACTTCAAGATACATTAAACAAACCCTATGAGCATTGAAAAGTGAGATAGACAGCTCCACAGTAATAGTAGAAGACTTCATCACACCACTTTCAGCAAAGAACAGAACATCCAGAAAGAAGCTCAGTAAAGGCACGGAAGATCTAAATGCCAAAATCAACCAACTTGACCTCACAGACATATAAAGAATGCTCTACCCAACTGCAACCAAGTATACATTCTTTTCCAACACACATGGAACATTCTCCAGATTAGATCACAAATTAGGTCATAAAGCAAGCCTTAGCAGAATCCAAAACATCAAAATATTACAAAGCACCTTCTCTGACCATAAAGCAATAAAAGCAGAAATCAGTGACAGAAAAAGCAGTGAAGAAAAAATCAAACACATGGAAACTGAGCAACACCTTGCTCAAAAACAACTGGGTTATAGAAGAGATTAAGGACAGAATAAAGAAATTCACCGAATCCATTGAGAATGAAAACACTTCCTATCAGAACCTTTGGGACACAGCTAAAGCAGTGCTCAGAGGTCAATTTATATCAATAAGTGCACACATCCAAAAAAAGGAAAGCCCCAAAATCAAAGAATTTATCCCTACAACTTGAAGAAATAGAAAGAGGCCAGGAAAACAAGCCCTCGGGCACCAGAAAAAAAGCAAATAATAAAAATTAGAGCACAATTAAATGAAATAGAGAACAGAAAAACAATTGAAAGAGTTAACAAGACCAAAAGCTGTTTCTTTGGAAAGATCAACAAAATCAATAAACCAGTGACCAAACTGACAAAAGAAAAACAGGAGACAAAGTAAATAACCCAAGTAAGAAATGAGGTGGGCAATATCACAATAGACTCAACTGAAATTAAAAGGATCATATCAGATTACTATGCAAAATTGTACACTAACAAATTTGAAAACCTAGAGGAAATGCACACATTTCTGGAAACACACTACCTACCTAAACTAACACAAACAGAGGTAGAATAACTAAACAAACACATAACAAAAGAAGAGATTGAAAAGGTAATTTAAAAAACTCCCCCTCAAAGAAAAAAATCACACCTTCTGGCAACATGGGGTCATAGGCAGAAGCACCACGCTGTCCCTCTGCAGCAATGACCGAAAAAGCTGAGTAAAACAGAGACAAACATCACTCCCGGAACAAGAAGTGTCAAATGAAGAGATGAAGAACTCAGTCAAATACCGAATGGAATAAGAAAATGAAAGAGGACTAAGAGTGAGGAGAGATACTTGCCGAGGTCCCTTATCACCTAACACAGCACGGATTCACCATCTTGGACTCCAGTTGGATATCGGCTGACAGGGAGCATAGGAAAAAACTTCATAGAGCTCCCAGGAAGAGACAAAGCACCTGGTAACCAGAGATATACAGTTTCATACCCCCATCCTTTTTCTGCTGCTCTACCTCCGAGCTTTCTGGCTGGCTTCGGTGGCAATGCCAGCCAGGAAGTTAAGCATCATGCAACTTGGATTCTTCCTACCAACATCACAGATTAGCAGACAGAGAGTAAGGGAAAGCAGCTTCCCAAAGTTCCCAGCAGGAGACAAAAAGCCAGTAAGGAGGGATACATGCTTTCCTAACCCCCACCTGGAAAGTACAGGTTAAGTGCTACAGCTGCTTACCAAAAGGTTGGAAGTTTGAATCCACCAGGCACTTCTTGGACATTCTATGGGTCAGTTCTACTCTGTCCTATAGGGTTGCTATGAGTCCGAATTGACTCCACAGCAACATGTTTGGTTTTTGCTTTGGTAACCCCCACCTTTCTTCCCTTCCTGCTTTGGCCTCCTCTGTTTCCCACCAACTGCAGTCTCTTGGCTGGGAGGCAACTGCTTCTGCTCTGGGCAGCTTGAATTCACCCCACCCACACTGCCTAGGTCCCTCAGCTGGTATAGCTTCTTTCTGTCTCCTTTGGTTTCTTCTGTGCCTCCCACCACGTCCCACTCTTTACTCTTGAATACCTGGCTCCAAGTGCCATCTTTGCTTCTTCTTGAAAGGCTGTGAAGTCCCACTTGACTTGGGGATCCACTCCCCTGGCCCGTGACACCATGCTGGTGGGATACCTGGGGCTTTTATTATTATTATTATTATCTTGCTTGCTTTGTTTTCCTTTGTTCTGTTTTGTTTGTTTGATTTCAGTTTTCGCACTTGGGAGCCCGTTCTAGCCGGGCTGCGCTGCATGGCCTAGGAGTCACTTCACAAAATCTGCACAGTCGTGTAGATGGGATCCCTGGAGGCAATTCTGTCCTATTTTTCTTTCTTTCTTCTTCTTTTTTCCTTCTCTTTTTCACTTTGTCTTTCTTCATTTTTCAGTTCTCGTCTGTCTATACCTACCTTCTTTTCCAGTCTCCTGAATACCTGGTGCTGTGTGACATCTATACTCCCTCTAGCCAGACTATCCTGCGCAACCTGAGAGACTTCCCTAGTCCTCGTGGCGACACTGGTGGGACCCCTGGGGGCTTCTCTTTTCTACTTTTCAAAATTTTTATTTGTTTTTTTCTTTTTTTCCTTTTTGTTCCTCCCTGTTTCTTGGGCTCTCATCTCTCCACTCAAATGGCAAGCTCCCTTTGCACTCTTTTGTTTGGGGGGAGAGTATGTGTTTTTTGTTTTTTTGGCTTCTGTTTCTCTTTCCTCTTTCCCATACCAACACTAACACCACATATCACAACCCTTCCCTCTTTCCTTCCTACCTGCACCATTCAGTGAACATCACACCTCCTAGAAGCACAGGCACAGACTACCAGAACCTGCCTGGCATGGATTCCCAGCCCAACCTGTCAACCCTAGTACATGAGACAAACAACCTATCCCAGTCCCTCCCCTTCAGGTGGACTTGCCCTGCTGCATCATAGCTGAGAGACCAGCCCCGCCCATTGGACAAGGAGGTGAAAATTATCATGCCCACAGATGACCAAGCAACAAAGAATGCACAGTCTGTCTGCTCAGACATAACCAAATAAAGCAAAAAAACCAGGAAGATACAAACAAATCTACAATCGAAAAACAAAGAAAATGACTACTGAATGTTCCAAAGGCAGCAGGTAATATCAAAACATAAAAAAAAAAAAAAAAAGGAGCGGATGGTCCCAGTAGGTGTCAAAAATAAAACACTAGATGACTTTCCAGTAGAAGAAAAGGCACTAGAACTACCTGACAGGGAATTCGAATCTCTAATATTCAGAGCTATCCAAGAGTTGAAGCAAAAAAGAAGAAAAAATAGAAAAATTTATGAAAAGGCAGTCAAATTCATGGAAAGTACAAAGAAATGAAAAATTCGGGAAAATAATACAGGAACAAAATGCCAAAATAAATTCACAACTAGAAGTCACCCAAAAAAATTAGAAATTCAAAACATAAAAATCAAGATTTCAGAAACTGACAGGGTCATAGGACAGAGGAGCAGGTTTGAAATGATGGAAGACAGGGTCAATGAAATTGGTACAACTTGGTTACAACTCTGAGGAAAAATCAGAAAAAAAGAACAAAGAAAAATGAAGAAACCCTAATAATTATGTGGGATACAATCGATAGCAAAAATTTGCAAGTGATCAGAGTTCCAGAACGGGGAGAAAAAACACAAAGCACAGAGAGGATCATTGAAGATCTGCTAACAGAAAACTTCCCTAATATCATGAATGATGAAAAGTTGACCATCCAAGAAACTTAATGAACCCAATATAGGATAGATCCTAAAAGAAAAACACCAAGGCATACCATAATCACACTTGTTAAAACCAAAGACAAAGAAAAAATCTTATGAGCAGCTCGAGAAAAACAAAAAATAACATACAGAGGAGAAACAATAAGACTAAGCTCTGATTATTCAGCAGAAAACATGCAGGCAAGAAGGCAGTGGGATGATATATACAAAACCTTGAAAGAAAAACATTGCCAACCACAAATAATATATCCTGCAAAAGTTTTGTTCAAATACGCAACCCACTGCTATCGAGTAAAAAAAAAAAAACCCAAAATTAGGACATTTCCAGATAAACAGAAATTAAGGGAACATGTAAAAACCAAACCATACTTACGAGAATTATCAAAGGGAGTCCTTTGGTCTGAGAACAGACAACAGGCTGAATCTAGGATGCAAGATAGTATCAGCCAGATATCAACATAGGAAATGAACTCTCAAGGACTATACAAAATGAACAGAATTAAAACAGGGAACCAGAGAGTTTAATCCATAAATGACAAAAACTTCAGAACAATAAAAGAGGGAATAAACAGTGTAGGTATAGAACTTCATAATGGAGAGGAAGGCAAGGCAATACCATGTAATAACAGACTGGTTCAAACCTAGAAAGATAACAGTAAATTTCAAGGTAACCACAAAGAATCATCAAACCTACTTATCAAAATAAATAAGAAAAACAAAATAAAGAAGTCTCAATAAAAACAAAATCTAGAAAAACAAAAGGAATGAAAAAGAAATCCAAAAACAAAAGGAACTTAGCACAAGAGACTAAGAGGAACAAAGAAAATGTAAGCACTGCAAAAAAAGCACTGCAAAATGACAGCAATAAACTCACACCTATCAATAATTACACTGAATATAAATGGTCTAAGTACACACATAAAGAGACACAGGGTGACAGAATGGATAAAAATACAGGATCCATCAACATGCTGTTTACAAGAGACACGTTAGAAACAAAGAAGCAAATTTATTAAAAATTAATGGATGGAAAAAACATGTCAAGCAAATAACTACCAGAAAGAGCAGGAACGGCAATATTAATCTCAGATAAAACAGACTTTAAAACAAAATCTACCATAAAAGACAAAGAAAGGCACTACATAATGATTAAAGGGATGATCCACTGTGAAGACTTAAGTATAATAAATATCTACGCACCCAACGACAGGGCTCCAAAATACATAAAACAAACTCCAACAGCACTGAAAAGATAAATTGACAGTTCTCTAATAATAGTAGAAGATGTCAACACACCACTCTCTGTAAAGGACAGAACATCAAGAAATAAACTCACAAAGATACAGAAGAGCTAAAGAGCACAATCAGTCAGCTTGATAATCATAGACATATATAGAACACTACACCCAACAGCTGCAAAGTACACATTCTTTTCCAATGCATATGGAATGTTCTCCAGAATAGACCTCATCTTAGGCCACAGAGCAACCCTCAAGAAATTTTAGAACACTGAGATAATACAAAGTATTTTTTCTGACCGCAATACCATCAAAGTAGAAATTAACAAGAAGACTAAGGAAAAAAAAATCAATTACATGGAAACTGAATAGCACGCTGCTTAAAAAACACTGGGTAATAGAAGAAAACAGAAATGGAATAAAAAAGTTCCTAAAACCAAATGAGAATGAAAACACATCAGACCAAAACCTTTGGGACACAGCAAAGGCAGTCCTCAGAGATCTATTTATAGCAATAGATGAACACATCAAAAAAGAATAAAGGGACAAAGTCAAAACATTAGCTACATGACTTGAACAAATAGAAAAAGAATGCCAAAAGAAGCCCACAGACACCAGTAGAAAGGAAATAATCAAGATCAGAGCAGAAATAAATGAAATAGAGAATAGAAAAACAACTGAAAGAATCAACAAAACCAAAAGTTGGTTCTTTGAAAGGGACAATAAAATCAACAAACTACTGGCCAAATTCACAGAAGAAAAATGAGGGAGGATGCAAATAACCAAAATAAGAAGTGAAATGGGGAACATTACAACAGGCCAATTGAGATAAAAAGGATCATAACAGAGTATTATGAAAAACTATACTCCAACAAATTTGAAAACCTAGAGGAAATGGACACGTTTCTAGAAACACACTCTCTAACCAAACTAACACAAAATGATGTTGAAAATCTGAACAGACCCATAACAAAGGAAGAGATTGAAAAGGTAATAAAAAAGCTCCTAACAACAACAAAAAAAGCCCTGGCCCAGATGGCTTTACAGGAGAATTCTACCAAACATTTAGAGAAGAGCTTACACCAGTATTACTCGAACTATTTCAGAACATAGAAAAGGAAGTGATACTTCCAAATTCATTCTATGTAGCTAGCATAACCCTGATACCAAAACCAGGTAAAGACACCACAAAAAAAGAAAATTACAGACCAATATCTCTCATGAATATAGGTGCAAAAATTCTCAACAAAATTCTAGCCAATAGAACTCAGCATCATATCAAAAAAATAATACACCATGACCAAGTAGGATTCGTACCAGGTATGCAAGGAGGGTTTAACATTAGAAAATCAATCAATGTAATCCATCACATAAGTAAAAAGAAAGAAAAGAATCTCATGATCATCTCAGTTGATGCAGAAAAAGCATTAGACAAAGTCCAACACCAGTTCCTGATTAAAAATCTCAATAAAATAGGTATAGATGGAAAAGTTCTCAACATAATAAAGGTTATATATGCAAAATCAATGGCCAACATCATTCTTAATGGAGAGAGGCTGAAAACATTCCCCATGAGAACAGAAACAAGACAAGGATGCCTTTTATCACCACTCCTGTTTAACATTGTGTTGGAAGTCCTAGCTAGAGCAATAAGGCAAGAAAAAAAAATAAAGGGTATCCAAATTGGTAATGAAGAAGTTACACTCGCCCTATTTGCAGATGATACTATACATAGAAGACCCAAAAGACTCCACAAGAAAACTAATGAAACTAATAGAAAGATTCAGCAGACTGGCAGGATACAGAATAAACATACAAAAATCAGTTGTATGCCTATAGAGCAATAAAGAGAACAAAGAAAAGGAAATCAGGAAAACAATAAAATAATTGGAAATAAATCTCATCAGGGATGTAAAAGACCTGTACAAAGAAAACTACAAAATACTATTGCAAGAAACCAAAAGAGATCTACATAAATGGAAAAACATACCAAGTTCATGGATAGGTAGACTCAACATTGTGAAAATGACAACCCTACCCAAAGCTATTTACAAATACAATGCAATACCGATCCAAATGCCAGCAACACTCTTTAAAAAAATTCTTTAAAGAGATGGAAAAACTTATCATTAACTTTATATGGAAAGTGAAGAATTCCTGGATAAGTAAAGCACTATTGAAGAATAAGAATAAAGTAGGAGGAATCACACTACCTGACCTCAGAAGCTACTATACAGCTAAGGTAAGCAAAACAGCCTGGCACCGATACAACGACAGATATATTGACCAATGGAACAGAATTGAGAACCCCGATGTAAATCCTTTCACCTATGGTCACCTGATCTTTGACAAGGGCCCGTATTCCATCAAAAGGTGAAAAGACAGTCTTTTTAACAAATGATGCTGGCAAAACTGGATGTCCATCTGCAAAAAAATGAAGCAAGACCCATACTTCACACCATATACAAAAACTAACTCAAAATGAATCAAAGGCCTAAATAAAAAGACAAAAACCATGAAGTTCATAGAAGAAAAGATAGGATCAATGCTACCATTCCTAATGCATGGCATTAACAGGATACAAATGACAAGCAACAACACACAAACTCCAGAGGATGAGCTAGATAACTGGGATGTCCCAAAAATTAACCACTTATACTCATCAAAAGACTTCACCAAAAAAGTAAAAAGAGAACCTACAGACTGGGAACAAATTTTTGGCTATTACAAAACATACAAAGGTCTAATCTCTAATCTATAGGAAAATCCAACACCCCTACAACAAAAAGAGAAATAGTCCAATTAACAAATGGGCAAAGGAAATGAACAGACACTTCATCAAAGAAGACATTCAAGCGGCCAACAGACACATGAGGAAATGCTCATGATCTCTAGCCATTAAAGAATGCAAAACCACAGTGAGATACCATCTCACCCCAGCATTACTGGCACAAATCAATAAAACAGGAAATAACAAATTTTGGAGAGGCTGTGGGGAGATTGAAACCCTTATGCACTGCTGGTGAGGATGCAAAATGATACAACCATTTTGGAAAATGATATGGCACTTCCTTTTAAAGCTAGAAATAGAAATACCATATGATCCATCAATCCCAATCCTAGGAATATATCCTAGAGAAATAAGAGTCATCACATGGACAGACATATGCATACCCATGTTCACTGCAGCATTGTTCAAAATAGCAAAAATTTGAAAACAACCTAGATGCCCATTAACAGATGAATGGATAAACAAACTGTGGTACATACACACAATGGAGAATTATGCAACAATAAAGAACAACTATAAATCTGTGAAGCATCTCATAACATGGATGAATATGGAGGACATTATGCTGACTGAAATAAGTCAATCACAAAAGGACAAATATTGTATAAGACCACTATTGTAAATACTGATGAAAAAGTTTCCATACAAAAAGAAACGATCTTTGATGGTTCTGAGGGAGGGGAGGGATGGGGATGGAAAAACACTTAAATACAATAGATAAGTTGAAGCTTTGGTGAAGGTTAAGACAGAACACAATACGGGGGAAGCCAGAAAAACCTGTACAAGGCAAGGTCATGGTAGCTCCATAGACACATCCAAACTCAAACTCCCTGAGGGACTGAAGTACTGGACTGAAGGCTGTGGGGACCATGATCTCCTGGAACATCTAGCTCAACTGGCATAACATAGTTTATAAAGAATATGTTCTACATTCTACTTTGGTAGGTAGCATCTGGGGTCTTAAAAACCTGTGAGCAGCCATCTAGGATACTCCATTGGTCTCACCCATTCAGAAGCAAGCAAGAATGAGAAAAACTAAAGATACAAGGGAAAGATTAGTCCAAAGGACTAACAGACCACATGTACCACGGCCTCCACCAGACTGAGTCCAGAACAACGAGATGACGCCTGGCTACCACAACTGACTGCTCTGACAGGGATCACAATAGATGGTTCCAGACAGAGCTGGAGAAAAATGTAGAACAAAATTACAACCCAAAAAGAAAGACCAGACTTGTTGGCCTGCCAGAGATTGGAGAAACCCTGAGAGTATGGCCCAGGGACACACTTTCAGCTCAGTAATGAGGTCTTCCTGAGTTTCACTCTTCAGCCAAAGATTGAAAAGGTCCGTGGAACAAAAGTAAGACAGAAGGGGCACACCAGCCCTCAGGCAAGGATTGGGAGGCAGGAGGGAACAGGAAAGCTGGTAATGGAGAACTCAGTATTGACAGGGGAGAATGATGACATGTCATGGGGTTGTTAACCAATGTCATAGAACAATGTGTGTACTATTTGATGAGAAAAAGTTTGTTCTGTAAACCGTCTTATAAAGTACAATTAAAAAAAAAGAAAAAGAAAAACCCCTGGCCCTGATGGCTTCATTAGAGAAGTCTACCAAACTTTCAGAGAAGAGTTAACACCACACCACTACTACTAAAGGTATTTCGGCGCATAGAGAAAGATGAAATACTTCCAAACTCATTCTATGAAGCCAGTATATCCCTGATTCAAAAACCAGGTTAAAAAAAAAACCCATTGCCATTGAGTTGATTACAACTCATAGAGATCCTACAGAGTAGAACTCCCTCTAAGGTTTCCAAGAAGCGCCTCCTGGATTCAAACTGCCGACCTTTTGGTTAGTAGCCGTAGCTCTTAACCACTACACCTCCAGGGTTTTCAAACCAGGTAAAGACACTACAAAAAAAAGAAAGTTACAGACCAAACCCCTCATGAGACTAGACACAAAAATCCTCAACAAAATTCTAGCCAATAGAATTCAACAATATAACAAACAAAAATTTACTATGACCAAGTAGTATTCATGTCAGGTATACAGGGTGGTTTAACGTTAGAAAAACAATCAGTGTAATCCATCACATAAATAAAACAAACAACAAGAACCACATGATCTTATCAGTTGATGCAGAAAAGGCATTTGACAAAATCCATCACAGCCATTTATGATAAAAATTCTCAGCAAAATAGTAATAGAAGGAAAATTCCTAAACATAATAAAGGGCATTTATACAAAGGCAACAGCCAACATCATCTTAAATAGAGAGAGTTTGAAAGTATTCCATTTGAGAACGGGAATCAGACAAGGATGCCCTTTATCACCACTCTTATTCAACATTGTGCTGGAGGTCCTAGCTAGAGCAATTAGGCTAGGTAAAGAAATAAAAAAAGGGGCATCCAAATTGGTAAGGAAAAAGTAAAAGTATCTCTATTTGCAGATAACATGATTTTACACAGAGAAAACCCTGTAGAATCACAAGAAAACTATTGAAACTAATAGAAGAATCCAGCAGAGTATCAGGATACAAGATAAACATACAAAAAACAGTTGGATTCCTCTACACCAAAAAAAAAAAAGAATGTCCAAGAGGAAATCACCAAATCAATACCATTTACAACAGCCCCCAAGAAGATAAAATACTTAGGAATAAATCTAACCAGAGACGTAAAAGACCTATACAAAGAAAGCTACAAGACACTACTGCAAGAAACTAAAAGAGACCTACAAAAGTAGAAAAATATACCTTGTCATGGATAAGAAGACTCAACATTGTGAAAATATCTATTCTACCTAAAGCAATCTATAAATACAATGGAATCCCAATTCAAAGTCCAAAGACATTTTCTAATGAGATGGAGAAACAAATCACCAACTTTATATGGAAGGGGAAGAGTCCCCGGATAAGTAAAGCATTACTGAAAAAGAAAAACAAAGTGGGGGGCCTCACACTACCTGATATGTATATTATAAATAGTATAATATTAGTGACAGTAGTCAAAACAGCCTGGTACTAGTACAAGAACAGATACTTTGACTAATGGAACAGAAACAGAATTCAGGCTTAAATCCATGCACATACGAGCAGCTGATATTTGACAAAGACCCAAAGTCAGTTAAATGGGGAAAAAACAGTCTCTTTAACAAATGGTGCTGGCATAACTGGATATCCATCTGCAAATAATGAAACAAGACCTGTGCCTCACATCATGCAGAAAAGCTAACTCAAAATGGATCAAAGGCCTAAATATAAAACCTAAAATGATAAAATTCATGGAAGAAAAAATAGGGACAAAGCTAGGAGCTCTAATACATGGCATAAACAGTACACAAAACATTACTAACAGTGCACAAATAACCAGGAGAGAAATTAGATAACTGGGAGCTCCTAAAAATCAAACACTTATACTCATCCGAAGACTTCAACAAAAGATTAAAAAGACTACCTACAGACTGTGAAAAAGTTTTTGGATATGACAAATTCTATCAGCATCTGATCTGAAAAATCTATATGATAGTGCAAAAACTCAACTACAAAAAGACAACCCAAGTGAAAAATGGGCAAAGAAGACATTCATCCTAACAGATACCTGAGGAAATGGTCAGCATCGTTAGCCATTAGAGAAATGCAAATCAAAACTACAATGAGATACCATCTCATCCCAACGAGGCTGGTATTAATCCAAACACACAAAATAATAAATGTTGGAGAGGTTATGGGGAGACTGGAACACTTACACACTGCTTGTTGGAATGTAAAACAGTACAACCACTTTGGAGATTGATTTGGTGTTTCCTTAAAAAGCAACAAATAGAACTACCAAAGAAATAAGAGCCCTCACAGGAAAAGATATATGCACACCCACGTTCATTGCAGTACTGTTTACAATAGCAAAAAAATGGAAGCAACCAAGGTGCCCATCAGTGGACGAACGGACGAATAAATTGTGGTATATTCACATAATGGCATGCTACACAAGCATTAAGAACAATGATGAATCTGTGAAACATAAAGTGAAGGAATCTGGAAGGCATTACCCTGAGCAAAATTAGTCAGTTGCAAAAGGACAAATATTGTATAAGACCACTATAATAAGAATTCAAGGAAAAGTTTAAATACACAAGAAAATCTTCTTTGATGGTTTGGAGGGTGGGGAGGGGTATTCAGTATTTCCATAGTAGACAGGAACTATTTTAGATGAAGAGAAAGACAACATACAATACAGGGGATCAGCACAACTGGACAAAATCCAAAGCAAAGAAGTTTCCTGAATACAGCAAAAAGCTTCAAAGGCCAGATTAGCAGGGATGGGGATCTAGGTACCATGGTTTCAGAGGACATCTACGTCAACTGGCATAACAAAATGTATTAAGTAAACATTCTGCATCCCACTTTGGTGAGTGGTGACTGGGGTCTTAAACGCTAGCAAACAGCCATCTAAGATGCATCAATTGGTCTCAACCCAGATGGAGCAAAGAAGACTGAAGAACACCAAGGACACAAAGAGCCCAAGAGACAGAAAGGGCCACATAAACCAGAGACTACATCAGCCTGAGACCAGAAGAACTAGATGATCCCCAGCTACCACCAATGACTGCCCTGACAGGAAATACAACAGAGAATACCTGATGGAGCAGGAGAACAGTGGGATGCAGACCTCAAATCCTCATAAAAGACAAGACTTAATGGTCTGGCTGAGACTGGAAAGACCCCAGAGGTCATGGCCCTGAGACCCTCTGTTAGCCCAAGACTGAAATCATTCCCAAAGCTAACTCTTTAGACAGGGACTGGACTGGAGTATAAGTAAGAAAAATTATACTGGTGAGGAGTGAGCTTCTTGGTTCAAGTAGACACGTGAGTATATGCGCAGCTTTTGTTTGGAGGGGAGATGAGAAAAGCAGACAGGAGCTGGTTGAATGGACACAGGGAAGACAGGGTGGAGAGAAGGAGTGTGCAGTCACAATAAGGAGACAGCAGCTCGGGGTACGTAGCGAGATGTGTATAAGTTTTTGTATGAGGGACTGACTTGATTTGTAAACTTTCACTTAAAGCACAATAAATTAAAAAATAAAAAAAGGAAAAACAATGCACCCACCCAAGTGGACTATTCAGAGAATAGAATTCTGAGTCTGAGGCCATAAGCTAGAAGCCAGAGAAGACAGTAGATATTCATAGGGATGTATGGGAAGTGGAACCAAGAAAAGTTTCATAGCCAAATATATTAACCAAGTACATAACCATATGTGATTTAAGTAAAATTTGAGTACAAAAATTGGATATTTGACGTTTTCATTTAGATGACGATGATCGTTTTAGCAGTAGTATATAAGTAAAAAAAAAAAAAAAACTATATAAGTAGTACATGTTTATTACAAGAAAATGGAATATGAGAGCTCTGAAATTGTTTGGTGTTGGAAGCGATTAAATTACTTTTCTACCTTCTGTGCAACTGTCAGAAAACCTGTTGTGTATTTTTCATTTGCTTCTAGTAAAATGTTCACATTCTTTGATATTTCGCCATTTTAGATTCTTTGTGGGATTGAAAAATTTTAAATATTGCTGTAAATATTAACAAGAAATAGTAACAAGTACTTAGTAAATAATGTCTATCTATTTACTAACCTCTCTGGACCCATACTATCACTCTGTCAGTTTGTCGTACAGTGGCGGCTTGCATGTTTCTGTGATGTTGGAAGTAATGCCACCAATATTACACATACCAGCAGGGCCACCCATGGTGTACAGGCTTCAGTGGAGCTTCCAGACAAAGACAGACTAGGAAGAAGGACCTGGACACCTACTTCTGAAGAATACCAGCCAGTGAAAACCTTATGGATAGCAGCAGAAAATTGTCATTTTGAATTGGGCAATCATTTGGTCTACTCTGCTGGGAATGACAAATTGAAGAGGAATGGCTTAGCAGTCATTGCCAAAAAGAACATCTCAAGATCTATTCTGAAGTACAAGGCAGTGGATTACAGGGTAATACCCAAACACCTACGAGGAAGACCAGTTAGTACGATTGTTATTCAAATTTATGCAGTAACCACTAATGGCAAAGATGAAGAAATTGAGGTTCTTACGATATGAACTTTGCAGTCTGAAATTGATCAAACATGAAATCAGGATGCACTGATTATTACTGGTGATTGGAATTCAAAAGTTGGAAACAAGAATGAACTGTAGCTGGAAAATATGGCTTTGGTGATAGAAATGACACTGCAGATCACATGGTATGATTTTGCAAGACCAATAAGTTATTCATTACAACATCTTTTTCAACAGAATAAATGGCAACTGTACATGTGGACCTCGCCAGATTGGAATACACATGAACAAAATTGACTACATATGAGGAAAGAGATGAAGGAGAAGCTAGAATAAGGTCAGGGGCCAACTGTGGAACGGACTATCAATTGCTCATATATAAGTCCCAGCTGATGCTGAAGAAAATTAAAACAAGTCCACAAAAGCCACAGTACAATCTTGAGTACATCCCACTTGAATTTAGAGACCATCTCAAGAATAGATTTGATGCATTGTAACTAAAGACGGAAGACAAAGCAATGAGTTGTGGAATGACATCAAAGATGTCATACATGAAGAAAGCAAACGGTCATTATAAAGACAGGAAAGAAAGAAAACACCAAAATGGATGTCACAAGAGACTCTGAAAATTGCTGTTGAACAAAAAGTAGCCAAAGCAAATGGAAGAAATGATGAAATAAAAGAGTTAAACAGGAGATTCCAAAGGACAGCTCAAGGAGACAAAGTCAAATATAAAGAAATGTGCAAAGACCTCAAGTTAGAGAACCAAAAGAGAAGAACACCCTCTTCCTTTCTCAAGCTAAAAGAACTGAAGAAAAAATTCCAGCCTCAAGTTGCAATATTGAAAGATTCTATGGTCAAAATGTTGAAGGATGTTGGAAGCATCAAAAGAAGATGGAAGGAATACACCGAGACAGCACCAAAAAGAACTGACCGACTTTCAACAATTTCAGGGAGTATCATATGATCAAGAACCCACGGTATAGCAGAAAGAAATCCAAGCTGCACTGAAGGCATTGGCTCCAGGAATTGACCAATTGAGATCTTGATCAATAGAGATGTTTTAAGAAACAATACAATCTTGGAAGTGCTCATTAATCTATGCCAAGAAACTTGGAAGACAGATTGGCTGATTGGAAGAGATTCATATTAGTGCCCATTTTAAGGAAAGATGTTCGACAGAATGCAGAAATTATCAAAAAAAAAAAAAAAATGACACTGGAGACTCCACAGAGACAGCCTGTGTTGCTGCTGAGCCCCCGGTGATGTACGCATCTCCTTAATAAACTTTCTCACTCTTTCTGACTTGGAGTATGTTTCATTGGCTCAACTGCTCCAGGGCACAGACCCCAATCAGGTAACAAATTTTTGGTGCCCAACACGGGGCTTAAATTACTCAGGCCCTGATTCTGTCTCCCTAAGGACTGAGGAAGAGAGAAGGTACACCCTTCCTTGAATTGTGGAGGTCTCTCAAAAAAAAAATTTTTTTTTTTTCTCAACCTGTGGTGGTCCAGAGGTCTGGCGACGGGGGTGGACTCCATGGCAGCGAGCTCCAGACAGAGGGAGAAAGTTTCTATTGGCCACGGTAGGTAACTGGGCATCGGGGGGTAAATCCTCTGTAAAAGCCACAGGGGCATCGGTTCTCATAGACTCCCTCCAAGAATGAGTGACTAGGTCCTGTGAGGCTGGATGAGAGACCGGTGAGGTTCCCCATTGCTAGTGGGTACCTAGGAGGTAAGGTTCCGGCTGAGAGTCCACTAAAAACTGGACTTATTTAGGATGGGATTCCCTAACTAGGAGATGTCTTAATTTTTTGTGTAATCAAGTGTGGTCTGTAAATGGTTCTGGAGATTTTGGTATTATTGTGAAGCTTGATCTGTTCTGTACTGGAACTAACAAGTGAGAGGAAAAACTGTATGTAAAATGTTTTATGTCTTTTTGGCATGGAAAAAGGATAAAGCCTCTGTTTTAGCATCTCTTGTGCAGGTGAGTGATGATGATGAGATAAGAGATGAAGAACCTGAGGACATTCTTATTCACCCATCTGGAAAAACCCCATTTGTGACCCCTCCCAGGTGGTATCAAAAGATGAGAATTGGAAGGCACTGAAAGGGGGGGCAGAGGAGGTGGGACACATATGGTCTCCCCACCCCATACTAGCAGTGGGGTAGAATTTGGCCTAGTTCTCTCAGGAGGGCTTTACCCACCCCACGAGGTGCCAGTTCCCGCTACAGAAGGGCCACCTCAGATAATTTGAGTCTGTAATCCGTCCCTGGCATCTGAACACATTTAAGACCTTTACCAAAAGAGATCAAGTAAAAGAGGTTGAGAAAAAGAAAGGAAAAGACCAGGACGTGAAGAAACAGGCCAATCTACTGGCCACTGTTCTAGGATCATCTGGAGGAAGGCAATGAGAACAAGGTAAGGATGGCCCCTGACTAAAAGAAAAACCAAAGCGCATTTTGCAAACAGGAGGGACAGTGGAAAAATGAGTGCCCCCAAAAAAGAATGGAAAAGGGCCAGGCAAGATTGAAAGGGGGGAGAAGCTTTTTCAATGAATTACGAAAGAGCAGGAGGACATCCAATAGACTTTTTGGTTGATGCTGGAGCAGCCTTCTCGGTACTCACCCAGAAGCCTAAAGGGACTGCCTCAACCAACACTACTCAAGTTGTCGGGGTGACTGGACAAGAGGTGACTAGATCCTTTTTGCAGCCAATAGACTGAAATAAGAAAAACTAAAAAAAAAAAAAAAAAAATTTTTTTTTTTTTTTAAGCTATCCGGCCAGTTTCTATACAAGCCCAAATGCTCCTTCCCCCTTTATGTGATGGGATTTCCTAAGTAAAGTGCATGATGAAATCTCTTTTGATGAAAAAGGCCTGTCTGACAGTACCACCAGCAAATGCCTGGAAAGTGCAAGCAGCTCTCTTTGCACTCACCCAACCAGTGCTACCCCCTGTGACCATCTCATCCACTGTTCAAAGAGTGGTTGATGCCCTGGCCCCGTGGGTTTGGGCCAGTGTCTGGCTAAGGTGAGCTTGGACTGTCCTCCCTGTGACTGTGGAGCTGTTACTCAATGTCATGCCTCCTCAGATTAAACAAGTTGAGGCTCACCTGGGGCTGAAAGGACTGGCCACTGGATAGCTAGAGTGAGGACTGTTGTGGGAGTGCCGATTCCCATTCAACACTCCTGTTCTCCCAGTGAGGAAGACATCGACCGGTGAGTACCGTTTTGTTCAAGATTTGTGGGCTGTTAACAAAATTGTGAAGACCTTATACCTGGTAGTCCTGAACCTGTATGCCCTACTATGGCCCTTCCACCTTCCAGTACTCATTTTACTGTTTTGGATTTAAAAGGCTCTTTTGTATCCCGCTGACTTCGGAGAGCCAACTAATCTTTGCTTTCAAATGGAAAGGGGATGAAAGGGAAGAAACAACTCTTGTTAGACTGTGCTACCTTAAGGGTTTAAGAACTCCCTCACTATTTCTGGAACGGTGTTGCCCCAAGGTCTAGAGCAATTACCTCCCTTGAGCTGAGGAGTGAGTGATCCCGCAATATGTGGACCTCCTGACAGGGAAAAAGTCTGAGAAAGACTGTTACAAATACTGTGACTGTCTTAAACGTTTTGGACCAAGTGTCTTTAAGAAAGTTACAAGTTAACCTTAACCAGGCTGCTCAGGGGGGCAGAGAGAGATCCTTTCAAATGGACTCCTGCCTGTCAGTGAGCTTTTTGTGATTTACAGTCCCGGCTAATGAAAGCCCCAACCATGGGGCTGCCAGGTTATCAAAAATCCTTTGAATTATATAAATAAAAGAAGAGGAGTAACTGTTGGTGTATGGTGTATTAACCCAGTTCTTGGGACCATAGAGACACCCTGTCGCCCACCTATTTCTCTAAAAATCTGGATACTGTCTCAAAAGGCTGGCCGGCCTGCCTCCGAACAGTTGCCACCACTAACATTATCAAAGGTGGTTAATTTCTTTGAGACATCATGCAGTGACTGTGATATTAGAACAAAAAAGGACATTTGTGGCTCACCTCCAGTCGGCTAATGGTAATATCAAACACAGCTTTTGAGAGAAATCAAATTTAACTCTTGTAAAGTGTTCAAAACTAAACATCGGATGAAATATTTACTGGCGTGTGTAGATTCTTTTTCAGCACAGACAGATTTTTCCCTGCCGGACCAAGACAGCTAGAGAGAGATACAACAGGTTTCAACTGCTTTAAGAATGAAGTGGAAACTCCACTTAACATGGAGGCCTCAATCTAGTGAAAAAGGGTGAAAGAATGAATTAGACCATAAAACGTCATCTTAGTAAACTGTGCCCTAGACAGATAGATGTTCTGCCACTGGCCCTCCTTTGAGTCCGTATTGCACCCCGGGGAAAACTTAAAATCAGTGTTTTTGAGATACTTTATGAGAGACCATATTGTCTCAACCAACTCCCCCTGCAATCCTCCACCCAGCCCCCAATATAATAATGTCTAAATATTTGCTTTCTCTAACCAAATTTCTTTCCCAGTTACATTGGGCCGAAGTTCCCTCTTGAGATAACTGTGATCCGAAAGTAGAAAGACCTCCCATTACAGACAAAGTGGACTGGACCGTTCACCTCACCACTCAGCACTGGTAAAGCTTGCAAGGTCAAACTGTGGATCCATCATTCCAAGTCGAATCCTGCCCTGTCTACAGTGACAAAGAGCAGAAAGCCCAATCAATCGATGGCTTGAAGTTAAGACTTCCCAGGGTTAAAAAAGTAAAAAATGTTTTTAATGCTACCTTAGACGGGATTACTATTAGGGGCCAGAGAGATTTTGCCCAGGGAATCTTTGTGACTGAGCTAAATGTCCCCCAACCCCTTGTTAAAAGATATAAATTTTTAAGTCTATATCAACAGAGAAGTGTTAAACATTACTGATTTCTGTCTGCCCCATCTAGACTGAAGTTAGCATGCCAACTCGGCCACCATGTCCTGTCTCATCAAGGTTTGTACTCTTGTACACGGAGTTAATATTCTGATATTTATAGCTGGGATCTGTTACAAGATTCAAAAGAGATTTTATTTTTCTTAGCTACCAGATTTTACATGGCTAAAAACCTTATTTATTAGTGAAATTATACTAGTTGTTATAGGTCTGTTAATCTGTTACCGTCTCCAGTTTATGTTAATATGTGGGATGACATTCTCTGTCCTGAGTCAAACTGTCCAAACTGTCACAGGCAGAGAGCCCAATCCTTTCACCTGAAACTTTCTGATCTATAAGGAATAAGTTGAAACTTGGGATAGGTGAATATGATCACCCAAATTTCAAAGGGGGGAATATGTGACCTGAATACCCCGCAGCATGTTTTCCCCTTTTTCAAAATGGGCAACTAAGAGCTGAACATAACTAAAGCCATGAGAAACCTATAAGTTGTTCTTCCTCTGCCTGCCTCCTTCACATACCTCTGTTAATAACTTTGTTTTGACTAAATGTTAATGACTTTGTTCTTTGTTTTAAACTGATGCAAATAACCTTTTGTTCTGTCTGGACTACCTGTGGCATACAACCCCCACAGGAAAGTTGGAGCCCAGGTATCAGATATGTATATCTTTAGCCTAATAAAGAAATGTCTGGCAGGGGGCTACAAAGACACTTGTAACCCTTGTAAGTTTCTATATAAGCTCTAATGTAAAACTGCTCTTTGGACGCCATAGAGATAGCCTGTGTTGCTGCCGAGTCCCCAGTGATATATGCATCTCCTTAATAAACTTTCTCACTCTTAAAAAGTAAATAAATAAAAATGACATTAATATCACATGCAAAGTAAAATTTTGCTGAAGATAGTTCAAAAATGATTACAGCAGTACATCGACAAGGAACTGCTAGAAATTCAAGCCATATTCAGAAGGGGACATGGAACTAGGGATATTATTGCTGATGTCCTATGACTCTTGACTGAAAGCAGAGAATACCAGAAAGATGCTTACCTGTGTTTTATTGACTCTGCAGAGACATTTGACTGAACTGCAACAAATTATGGATAACATTGCAAAGAATGGAAATTCCAGAATGTTTAATTGTGCTCATGCAGAACCCCGAGACCAAGAGGGAGTTAGTTGTTCCAACAAAATGAGGGGATGCTGCATGGTTCAAAATCAGGAAAATTGTGACTTAAGGTTGCATGCTTTCACCATACTTATTCAGTTTGTATGCCAAGAAGCTGGACTCTGTGAAGAAGAACACAGCATCAGGATTGTAGGAAGACTCTGTAATAACCTGCGATATGCAGATGCCACAACCTTGCTTGCTGAAAGTGAAGAGGACTTGAAGCACTTACTGATAAAAATGAAAGCATCAAGATCATACCTCAACATAAAGAAAACAAAAATCCTCACATTTGGACCAACAAGCATCATCATGATAAATCAAGAAAAGATTGAAGCTGTCAAGGATTTTATTTTATATGAATCCACAATCAATGTCTGTGGAAGTAGCAGTTAAGAAACCAAATGATGTATTGCATTGGGCAAATCTGTTGCAAAAGACCTCTTTAAAGTGTTGAAAAGCAAAGATGTCACCTCCAGGACCAACATGTGCCTGACCCAATCCATGAAATTTTCAATCACTTCATATGCATGCAAAAACTGAACAATGAATAAGGAAGACTGAAGAAGAGTTGATGCCTTTGAATTACGATATTGGTGAAGAATATTGAATATATCATGGATTTCCAGTAGAACAAACAAATCTGTCTTGGAAGCAGTACAGCCAGTATGTTCTTTAAAAGCAAGGATGGTGAAACTTCATCTCAGGTGTTATGGACATGTTATCAGGAGGGACCACTCCTTGGAGAAGGACATCATGTTTGGTAAAGTAGAGGGTCAGCAAAGAAAAGGAGGATCATTAATGAGGTGGATTGGCTGCAGCGATGTGTTCAAGCACGGCAATGATTGTAATGATGGTGCAGACGTTTCATTCTGTTTTACATGGACTTACTATGGGTCAGAGTCAACTCAGGAGCAACGAAAAACAACAACTGGGCCTATGAGGCCCTTGTTTTATCACTGGACACTTACATAAAGCCAGGCCGCAGTACCCAAAATTTACACACCAGTTCCTGAGAGTCCTCACAGCTTCTGCAGGCATCAGAGGCAATCCCCCCAGGATCAGTCTGTGTCACTCCCAATTGATCCCAATTTGTCCATTGTCATGTCTCCAGAAACCACATTCTTGGCTCTGCAGCTTGGGATGTGGTTTCTGCTTTGGCTCCTCTGGATTTGCTGCCATCCTGATCCTCCGCGGGATGTGCCCACTACCCCTAAAACTCCCTATTTCTTGACATCCATGTCTAAAAAAAAGAAAAAATTTTTTTTTTTTTTTATGCCTTCCCTTGTCTCAGTAAAGGCTCCTTTGGGAATTCTCAGTACCCTGGGATCCTATCCTTGTCCTAGCCACCACACTCCCTTCTTGAAAGAGTTGGGGGAAAGATTATTAATCTCATTAAGGCATTGATAGATAGAATCAATACAAACAATATAACTGTTTCTTTTTTCCTGTTCTTTTGCTGGCATTTAATAAGGCTTACTCATTTCTTTGCTTCTGCAATTACACTTAAGGTCACCTGAAATCACACAACAATGACTCATTGCCTTACATAGGTTATAATGTTATTCCTTGCCAAATATAATCCTCCCACGGTACAATATGCCAGCTGAAATTTCTCCAATAATCCCCTTCCTGATTAATTATAACTTTCAGCTCAGTCCCTGGTGTTCCTAAGGAACTTCAAAACTGTTTTACAGAACTTTTCTGATATGGCTGTCAATGAATATCCCTTGTTCTTCCTCGAGATGGCCTTTTATAGTCTCACAATTACGACCTCCATGACAAGGTGGCAGGGTGCAGAAGGGAGGCCACACTGGAGCTGCCTGAATACCAGGCAGAGCCTGACAAACTGGCTCTTCCTTGACATCTCTCCCCTCCCCATCCAGCCCAGGGGAGGCACAAAGGAGACATCAAACATCATCTTGCCTGGACACATTTATAGTAATGAAAATCACCAATAGCATTCTCTGCACTCTTGAGATTAAGTTTCCAGAAGGTGCCTCAGATCTGAGAGAGGAGCTTCCATTTCCTTGCAGACTCCATGATCTTTGAGAGCATAACATCTCTGTCCTTGAATCATTTCAAGCACGTACTAATTTTGCTTCCAACCCCCACCAAACTGGCTTAGGTGACTCTTTCCATGTAGATTCTTACTATATTGGCAGCTGAGAGATTGAAAGTGGGTGTTGATATTCTGAATGAATTTGGTCATTAAAAATGTTCCAAGGCATATATAAATATTTTCAGTCAGGAGTTTTTACCTTGATATCTTGGGCCCTTTTCCAACATGAGTAATTGGATTCTGCCAAGCTCAAGTTCCCTATGCATTTTAAATTGGGGTTTTATCCTTCCTTCTCTCTTAAAACCTGCTCAGGAGTTCAGTCATGTCAGCAAGGCCTGCAGGCATGGCCACCCTGAGGAATCACAACCTGTGGCTGGTGAAGTCCTTTTTGAACAATTTGCCATTCTATTGTCCTTTGCAACCAATTAATAAAATGGGAATTTGATTATATAAAAGAAGTTTCTCAATCATTTTCCTCCAGTGATGGCAGGGGTTGGCACAGAAAATAATTATAATTATGAAAATAATTAGAATTATAAGAATAATTATGACTATTAAAATAATTATAATTACATATGTATTAGGAATTATACACACACATTATTTCATTTAATCTTTGTAGAAATTCAGTAAACTAAATATTATTATCATAACTTTATGGATGCTGAAAATAAGATCACCAGCTTTTAAGTGCCAGCATAATATTTGAATCCAGGTTTGCCTATCAGCAAAACCTTTGTTCAAACCAGTAATTTCCCAAAGGAAGTTACTTTATAAATGGTATAGTGCGTAGGGTCAACTGTAACACATATTACCATTTTTACCAATTACTTATTTATTGCTTGCCATCTTTTGGTTTTCATGAAATGCCCTTTAGTGTTTTCAAGACATAATTTCCCACTAAACATACTGACAGTCTAAAATGTCAAAATTCCTGCAAGAATAAGATCCCGTTTCTAACCTACCAAATTGTTGCCTTAAAGATAGTTGGGTTCACTTCTGTAATTTTCAAAGTAAGTATAAAATTTAATTGTTCATCAAGTAAAGAAGAATTCCAGGTAGAATCATTTTCTAATATTCCAATTTAATATATAGTGTTTCTAGCGTCTTTCAACTCTTCAAGAATTGCTGGCTCCTATTCTGCTTTAAGTATTATTCATTCTGCAAATACTCTACATAGCTCTCAAGGCTAAAACAGAAAATGCGAGAAGGTTGGAATTTTGCAAATGACCGAATTGTGTTGCCTTCATTTCTTTCTGAGCTGGAGAAGCACGGGGCAGGAAGGCATCACCACACTACTTACAATTATTTTCCTTGTTTGAATCTCTTACTTTGGTTGTCAGGGACTCCACAAATATTTACTGAGCAGCATATCTGCATCAGACCCTGTGATATGTTTTGGGGAAACAGATAAGACACAATCTTGTCCTAAAGGCATTTATGTCTAGTGGCATGCCAGCCCTCCTCACAAACACTCACAAGGGCATGAGTGTGCATAGACACTTACAAAGATGTGAGGGGTCTTTCAAGGCTCTGCCTAAAGGAACAGGGTGTATTTACAAAGTCCAGACACAGCACTGATCTCAATAAACATGTTTATATTCTCAGCAGGAAAAAAAAAATGTTGTAAATACACAAAGACACAGCTCCTCCACTTAGAAACTGCAAATTCCATGGATCTTATCACTCCCTGCACGTGCCTCCTGGACCCCTCTGCTCTTGAAATGTGACTGTGAGGGACAGTGGAAAACACCTGGCTTCATGGCATAGGTTTGCATCCCAGCTCGGATACTTACAAGATGTGTAATCATAAGCTAATGGAACTCTGAACCTTGGTGCTCTCATCTGAGGAAGATATAGACTACCACTTTTCTCACAAGATTACTGTGAGGTTATAAAGTAATGAAGTATGTAATAATGTCTCCATGCCATGACCGAATTTGCTAGTTGACAGGCCCTTTCCAAAAAGGACTTCCAAATGTGTGAGAGGAGGACTTGGAGAACATTATCGTTTGTTTTAAACTCAGGTAGGCCTGGTGGTGCAGTGGTTAAGATTTATGGCTGCTAACCAAAAAGTTGACAGTTTGAATTCACCAGCTGCTCCGTAGAAATCTAGCAACTAAGGTTGTTATAGTAGGAAACTATTCAAAGGCAACCGATGTTTTTGTTTTTTTTCAATCCTATGATTAAGGGAAGCATGAATTTTTCTGGAGCTTCTGTGTGTACTGGTAAATAGGTGTTAAATCCAAATATGTTTAGTAAATGCTCATTCTTCCTTTTTTTTTTTGTTTGAGCTCCCCTAAAATATGTTCTTATTTTTACCCATTAGTCTTGATTCAAAATCAAAACAACAAATTCTTCAAATTCTTTCTTACTTCAGGCAGCAATTTAAATATAAAAAAGCATTTCAAATTGAGTCATCTACATCCCACTTTAGAAAATATTGTTGTTAGGTGCCAGGCAGTCAGCTCCAACTCATAGAGACCTTATGTATAACAGATTGAAACATTGCCTCAAACCAAGAAAATAAATAAACTCGTTGCCATCGAGTCGATTCAGACACATAGCAACCCTATAGCAACCCTACAGGACGGAGTAGAACTGCCCCATGGAGTTTCCAAGGAGTACCTGGTGGACTCAAACTGGCAACCTTTCGGTCAGCAGCAGTAGCTTTTAACCACTACACCACCAGGGTTTCTGAATTATTGCCCAGTCCTACACTATCCTCATAATTGTTGGTATGTTTGAGCCCATTGCTGCAGCCACTGTGGCAATCCATCTCATTCAAGGTTTCCCTCGTATCACTGACCCTCTGGATTACCAAGCATGATGCCCTTCTCTGGCAATTGGTTCTTCCTAATGACATGTCCAAAGTAAATGTGAAAAAGTTTCACCATTCTTGCTTCTAAGGAGCATTCTTATTTATTTCTTCTATGCCTGATTTCTTCATTCTTTTGGCAGTTGAGTCAATATTTTTTGCCAATACCACAATTTGAATGCATCAATTCTTCTGTCTTCCTTTTTTTGGGGTTGTGTAATTATTTTTCTTAATTTTATTTTCTGAGTTGTTTCCTCCCGATTAACATAAATTCATTGTACCTTAAGGTTCCTATTTAATCTTTCAAGTTGATGTTGTCAATTTGATCCCATATAAAACCAAATCAAACCAAACACACTGCTGCAGAGTTGCTTCTGACTTATACTGACCCTATAGGGCAGAGTAGAACTGCCCCACAGAGTGCCTGGTGGATTGGAACTGCCAACCTTTTCGTTAGCAGCTAGCTTTTAACTACTATACCACCAGGGTTTCCTAATCTCATATAAAAAAAAAAAAATCTCATATAGATAGTTCTTAAAAGAGCATAACGCTCAAGGCAGACTTTTTTTTTTTTTTTATTGGTTTTTTACCCACCAGGCGCTCCTTGGAAACTCTATGGGGCAGTTCTACTCTGTCCTACAGGGCCGCTATGAGTCGGAATAGACTCAAAGGCAGTGGTTTTGGTTATTGCTTGGTCTTAAGAAGATTTCAGGGGATATTTTTGGTTTAAGGTTTAAAGATTAACTCAGGACAATAGTTTCAAGGTTTCATCCAACCTTCATGGCTCCAGGAAGCCTGGAGTCCATGAGAATTTGAAATTCTGTTCTGCATTTTACCCTTTTGATCAGGATTCTTCTATAGAATCTTTGATCAAAATGTTCAGTAATGGTAGCCAGGCACCATCCAGTTCTTCTAATCTAATGAAAAAGGAAGCAGTTGTTCATGGGAGCAATTAGCCACATATTTTATGTCTTCCCCTTATTCCTGACACTTTTTCTTCCTCTGTTGATCCTGGTGAATACACACCAAATTGTCGTGTCTTCGATGGCCACTTGCAGGCTTTGAAGATCCCACGCACTAAGCAATGAACTAGGAGGTAGAACAGAAGCACTAAACAAGTTAATAGGCCAATTAACTGGGCTGTCCCATGAAACCATGACCTTAAACCTCTAAACCAAGAAACCAAATCCCATTAGCATTTTGGTTGTATATAAGCAGCCTCAGCAGCTACTCATTTGTTGTTGATGTTGTAAATATGTCTACCACACAACTTTTTCTAATTCGACCTTTTACAAGTGTACAACTTTTGACAACAATTATAAAAATCAGCTATGCAAACCTACCTTTAATCAATGCAATACTTCTATCACCTTTAACACAACTTTCCTCCTCTCTCTTACCCGTAGTAACCACTAATAAACTTCATTCTGTATACATTTGCCTTTTCTTGTCTTTTTATATAAATGAAGTCATACAACATTTTTCCTTTTGTGATTGACTTATTTCACTCATCATAATGTCTTTTAGCTCCATCCATGCTGTAGCAAGTATCAAGGCTTCATTTCTCCTACTGGCTCAGTAGTATTCCATTGTATCTATGTACCACATTTTGTTTATCCTTTCATCTGTTGATGTGCCTTTACGCTGTTTCCACCTTTTGACTATTGTGAATATTGCTACAATGGACATTGGTGTACAAGTCTCTGAGTTTCCACTTTCAAGTCTTTTGGATATATACCTAAGAGTGGAATTGCTGGGTCATAAGGTAATTTTAAGGTAATTCTATTTTATGTTTTTGAGGAACAGTGACCACAACAGATGTACTATTTTGCATTCCCCCCAACAATGGGTAAGGGTTCCAGCTTCCCCACATCCTCACAAACATTTGTTTTTTTTTTTTTTTTTGTTTGCCACCCCATCAAAAAAAAAAAACGAAAAACAAAAAAAAAATGCCATCGAGCAGATTCCAACTCATAGTGACCCTATAGGACAGAGTAGAACTGCCCAAAGTGTTTCCAAGGAGCACCTGGTGTATTTGAACTGCCGACTTTTTGGTTAGCAGCTGTAGCTCTTACCCACTCTGCCACCAGGGTTTCCTTAGACATCCCAATGGGAGTAAAACTGTATCTCATTGTGGTTTTAATTTGCATCTTTCTGATGGCTAATGATGTTGAGCATCTTTTCTTCTGTTCAGTGGCCATGACTTTTTTTTTTTAATTGTCCAGCTTTTATGTACATATGAAGCAATTGAAAATCCATCGCTTAGGTCAGGTACACTTTAGTCATCAAAGTGACATCTTTGATTTTTAAGATTTTACAGAGGTCTTTTGCCACAGATTTGCCCAATGTAATTTGTTGTTTAATTTCTTCACCATTCCTTCCTCAGGTGTTAATTGTTGATCCAAGTATAATTAAATTCTTGGCATCTTCCATTTTTTCACTGTTTGACATGATATTGTTTATGGGCCCAGTTGTGAGGATTTTCATGTTCGTTATAATCAGTTGTAATCCACACTGAAGACTGCAGTCTTTGACATTTATCAGTAAGTAATTTTTTTTACTTCAAGTAGGCTTCATTTTTGGCAAGCGAGTTTGTTTCATCTGCATATTGTGGGTTGTAAATGAGTCTTCCTCCAATCCTGATGCTGCATTCCTCTTCAGATAGCCCAATAACTTGAATTATTTGTTTAACATAGAGAATCGATAAGATGAAAGGATATAATTCTGCCATAGATGTTTTCCAATTTCAAACCGTGTAATATCCTCTTGTTTTTGTTGAATGACTGCTTCCAGATCCATGTACAGTATAAAGTAAAATGCTACTTTATATCTATTTTCTGAAAAACAAAAGGTCACAAAACTGGGCTCAAACATGCCAATGACCATAAAGATAGTGCAGGAATGGACAGCATTTTGTTCTGATATACATAAGGGTGTGTAATCATATATATATATGTCTGATTTGTAGTCCTCTTGATGGCAAACAACAACATGACAAATTCCCTTCCTAATTTCTTGGAGTTATAAATTAAATTTTATTTTTGTAAATGAAATGTTCACATTTCCCTAGAGAGATAATATTTTTTTCTGCAATGACACAGAACGTAAAATGTAAATATTTTTAGGAGAGAAGAAAAATAGTGTGCATTTGCACTAAAGAGTAAATGACTGCTATCAGGTTCAACTGTCCTAGGCAAAGCTTCTGGTAAAAGGGGAGAGCAGCAAGTTTGGTGTACTTGAAAGTATGGTAATGAGACTCAGGTGAGTCTTTGAGTCCAAAGGGCTAGGGATGGGAGTGGGGACAGAAGGAGCAAAGGAACACTTAAAGGAAATTTAGCTAATCTGAGAGTTTACAAAAGGCTAGTTCTGCTCATGTCTAGCTTGAAAATTGATATATATTCTGAATCTAAGAAGTGTAAAACAAAGAATTTGAAATAATTTCAATATTAAAAAGGCCATGACAGGTCACCCAGTCCAGTGACCTCCAAAATTAACTGAGGAGATGAACCATAGTTTTGAACCTGTTCATTCAGCTTTGAACCTCTGCTGAGAATTTGCATTTCTAACAAGTTCCCAGGCAATGCTAATGCAATGATCAGGGACCAGTGCCAAGAAACACTAGTAGAGGAATAGTTCTCAAAATGTATTATATATAAGAATCACCTGGGGATCTTGCTAAAATGTAGATTCTGATTCACTATATATGGGGTGGAAATACAAATTCTCAGCAGGGGTTCAAATCAGAACAAATTGGTTCAAAGCCCTGAAATAAACGACCAGAGCAGCCTTTTAAAATGTATCCTCCTGAGTTCCACCCTGGATTTCTAGAATGAGGCCTTCTTAGGCTAGGTTCTTTAGAGTAGCAAAACCAGTTAATCACATATGTGTGTGTATATATATATATATACACACACACACATAGAGAGAGAAAGAGAGTGAAATTTGTCTCAAGAAAATGGCTCACACAGCTGTAGAGGCTGGCAAGTCTAAGTCCATTGTCAGGTGTCAGGCTGGAGGCTTCTCTGGCTCACATAGATGCAGGGGCTGACAAACCCAAGATCAGCAGGTAAAATGGCAGGCTGCTGGCTCACAGACTGCAGAGACTGACAAATCCAAGATCGGCAGGTAAGACAGCAGACTGCTGGCTCACAGGCTGTGGAGGCTGATGAATCTCAAGATCAGCAGACAATATAGCAGGCCACTGGCTCAGGTCCCAAGAATAAGATGTCAGATGATCATGAGCTGGATGCAGGATCCAGAGCAAGCAAACAAGCTCTGCCAGAATGTCCATACATATTGGGTTCATGCCACAACCAGAAGAAAACTCCCCTTTAAAATGATAGGCTGCTCACATCAGATCACATAATGGAGGATGATTATATCATTACATAACTGCCAAACTACTTCATTACATAAATGTCAAACTACATGTACAACTGTCAAACCACTGAGAATTATGGCCCAGTCAAGCTAACACATAGCTTTAACCATCACAGTAAACCCTTTGTCAAATTGGCACCTGTGCATATCTCCACAAAACATACACAGACTCAAAATAAAGACAATTACAAAATTATGCTTGTGCCTAACATGATAGAACTAACATGCATACTACCAAAAATGTACATCTTATATTTATAAGTTAAGAAAACAAAAATATTTGATGCACACATGTAAGAAGTACTCATTGCAATCATAGAACTTATTTTTGTAAGTGGTCACTTGGTCATAACTGGTATTTAGAACTACCTTCTTTCACCACCCATTCCATATTCCCTTTACCCTCAAAAAGTATCTCAGCCATTAGTGGCTCTTTGCCCAGTGGGGTGACCCAAACCTTTATTCCTGAAGGGTCTGTGCCATTAGTAGTCATGTTGGAATTGGGGTGTTGTAGTTTTCCATTGACTTTAATCACTGGGTATAGTAGTACTAAGAGATGTCCTAAAGAATCTTTTGTATTCCAGGCATACTGTTCTTTATCTCCATCATGCAACACCAATCCAATTTCCCTTTGGTAGCCAGGATCAATCATACCAGCCAATATTGTAACTCCTTTCTTTGCCTGTTGACCTAGAGGCACAAGGAGCCCAAAGTGGCCAGGTGGCTAACTTCCAGTTCAATGGAATCTGTGTTGTGTCTCCAGGTGACATCATTCCTTTCTTTGGAACTAAGACCTCTAGACCTGTAGAGCACAGGGTCGTGAAGATAGGAAGCAAAAATTTTGTGAGTGGGTCATTAGGGGTGATAGTGATTGGTACCAACAAAAACAAAACAAAAAAGATGTAAATTTTTGGAAACTGTATATCAGATAATGATTTAATATAGAGAATATATTTAAAAAAAACTCTTACAATTTAACAACAAAAACACAAATAACCCAATAAAAAAATGGAAAATGGAGTTGAATAGACGTATCACCAAAGAAAAAAGGCAAATGACCGGTAAGTACATGAAAAATTGTCATTAGTCGTTGTTGTTGCTGTTGTGAGGTGCTGTCAAGTCAGTTCCAACTCATAGGGACCCTATGCACAACAGAATGAAACACTGTCTTGTCCTGTACCATTCTCACAATCATTGTAATGCTTGAGCTCATTGTTGCAGCCAGTGTGTCAAGCCACCTCGTTGAGGGTCTTCCTCTTTTCCGCTGACACTGTACTTTGCCGAGCATGATGTCCCTCTCCAGGGACTGATCCCTTCTGGCAACATGTCCAAAGTGTGTAAGATGCAGTCTCACCATCCTTGCTTCTACGGAGCATTCTGGCTGTACTTCTTCCCATACACATTTGTTTATTCCTTTGGCAATCCATAGTATATTCGATATTCTTCGCCAACACCACAATTCAAAGGCATCAATTCTTCTTCTGTCTTCCTTATTCATTGTCCAGCTTTCACATGCATATGACGTGATTGAAAATACCATGGCTTGGGTCAGGTGCACCTTCGTCTTCAGGGTGACATCTTTACTTTTCAACACTTTAAAGAGGCCTTTTGCAGCAGATTTGCCCAATGCAATGTGTCAGTTGATTTCTTGAGTGCTGCTTCCATCAGTGTTGATTGTGGATCCAAGTAAAAGGAAATCCTTGACAAGTTCAATCTTTTCTCCATTTATCATGATGCTGCTCATTGGTCCATTTGGGAGGATTTTTGTTTTTCTTTATGTTGAGGTGCAATCCATACTGAAGGCTATGGTCTTTGATTTTCATTAGTAAGTGCTTGAAGTCCTTTTCACTTTCAGCAATCAAGGTTGTGTCATCTTTGTAATGCAGGTTGTTCATGAGTCTTCCTCCAATACATTAGTCACTAAAGGACATGCAAATCAAAACCACAATGAGGTAGGCGGGGCCAAGATGGCGGATTAGGTAGACGCTACCTCGGATCCCTCTTGCAACAAAGACTCGGAAAAACAAGTGAATCAATCACATACATAACAATCTACGAACCCTGAACAACAAACACAGATTTAGAGACGGAGAATGAACAAATACGGGGAAGCAGCAAATGTTTTCAGAGCCTGGAGCCAACGTACCAGTCAGGTAACCTTCTGCGCCCGATTTGGGGCAGAGCCCAGGGAAGAAGACGGCACAAACAAGGGGCCCAGCCCTACCCCCAACTCACTCTGGGAGGGGACCCAGCCAGTTCGCGCGGGCGGCGTGGCGACGCAGCTGGTGGGAGAAGTCCCCAGGAGGTAGTGCTGGTCTTGGAGCGGGGAGAGCAGCGTTCCAGCCGGGGAAACGTCCTGCCGGAATTTTGACTGGGCGCAGGCATGGCATAAGCACGGAGAGCTGCTCCACCCCCTGAACTAACCCCGGGAGGGGGCCCAGCTGGTTCGTGTGGGCGGCGTGGCGAAGCAGCCGGTGGGAGAAGTCCCCGGGAGGCAGCGACTGGTCTTGGAGCGGGGAGAGCAGCGCCCCAGCCGGGACACGTGGTCACGGCACAAGCATGGGGAGCTGCTCCACTCACCTGAACTAACCCCGGGAGGGGGCCCAGTGGGTTCGCGGGGGCGGCACGGCGACGCGGCTGGCGGGAGGAGAAGTCCCCGGGAGGCAGCGACTGATTTTGGAGTCGAGAGTGCACCGTCCCAGCAGGGGAACCTTGACGTTGGGCGTGGGGCTGGCAGCGGAGGATCTGACCGTGACTTCAGCGGGCCAGACCCCCTGGGGGCAATCTCCACACAGCCAGCACACATAGGCGACGCGCCCCACCGGGAATCTCAGATATAATAGTCATTCCAAGCAAGACAAGCAACTCTGCCTATATTCTGAGGTGCTACCCTCCTATCTCTATGATCCCTCCCCCACCCTCCCCAGGCGGCTTCATTAACATCCGAATAGCCTGAGCCAGAGGGAGAACTCTGATAGGGATCTGACTGCATTTTTTTTTCGTGGATTTTCTGGAAAAACTACTTTCCAGTGATGGCTCGGAGACAACAATCCATATCAAACCACATAAAAAAGCAGACCATGACAGCTTCTCCAGCCCCCCAAACAAAAGAATCAAAATCTTTCCCAAATGAAGATACAATCCTGGAATTATCAGATACAGAATATAAAAAACTAATTTACAGAATGCTTCAAGACATCACAAACGAAATTAGGCAAACTGCCGAAAAAGCCAAGGAACACACTGATAAAACTGTTGAAGAACGCAAAAAGATTATTCAAGAACATAGTGGAAAAATTAATAAGTTGCAAGAATCCATAGAGACACAGCATTCAGAAATCCAAAAGATTAAGAATAAAATTACAGAATTAGACAACGCAATAGGAAGTCAGAGGAGCAGACTCGAGCAATTAGAATGCAGACTGGGACATCTGGAGGACCAGGGAATCAACACCAACATAGCTCAAAAAAAATCAGATAAAAGAATTAAAAAAAATGAAGAAACCCTAAGAATCATGTGGGACTCTATCAAGAAGGATAACTTGCGGGTGATTGGAGTCCCAGAACAGGGAGGGGGGACAGAAAACACAGAGAAAATAGTTGAAGAACTCCTGACACAAAACTTCCCTGACATCATGAAAGACAAAAGGATATCTATCCAAGATGCTCATCGAACCCCATTTAAGATTGATCCAAAAAGAAAAACACCAAGACATATTATCATCAAACTCACCAAAACCAAAGATAAACAGAAAATTTTAAAAGCAGCCAGGGAGAAAAGAAAGGTTTCCTTCAAGGGAGAATCAATAAGAATAAGTTCAGACTACTCAGCAGAAACCATGCAGGCAAGAAGGGAATGGTATGACATATACAGAGCACTGAAGGAGAAAAACTGCCAGCCAAGGATCATATATCCAGCAAAACTCTCTCTGAAATATGAAGGCGAAATTAAGATATTTACAGATAAACACAAGTTTAGAGAATTTGCAAAAACCAAACCAAAGCTACAAGAAATACTAAAGGATATTGTTTGGTCAGAAAACCAATAATATCAGATACCAGCACAACACAAGTTCACAAAACAGAACGTCCTGATATCAACTCAAATAGGGAAATCACAAAAACAAACAAATTAAGATTAATTAAAAAAAATAATAGATATAACAGGGAATCATGGAAGTCAATATGTAAAAGATCACAATAATCAAAAAGACGGACTAAATACAGGAGGCATTGAACCGCCAGATGGAGAGGGATACAAGGCGATATAGAAAGATACAAGCTAGGTTTTAACTTAGAAAAATAGGAGTAAATAATAGAGGTAACCACAAAAAGGTATACCAACTCCATAACTCAAGATAAAAGCCAAGAAAAACGTTAACGACTCAACTAACATAAAGCCAAAAACTATGAAAATGAGGATCTCACAATTTACTAAGAAAAACGTCTCAGCACAAAAAAGTATGTGGAAAAACGAAATTGTCAACAACACACATGAAAAGGCATCAAAATGACAGCACTAAAAACTTATTTATCTATAATTACCCTGAATGTAAATGGACTAAATGCACCAATAAAGAGACAGAGAGTCACGGACTGGATAAAGAAACACGATCCATCTATATGCTGCCTACAAGAGACACGCCTTAGACTTAGAGACACAAACAAACTAAAACTCAAAGGATGGAAAAAAAATATATCAAGCAAACAATAAGCAAAAAAGAAGAGGAGTGGCAATATTAATTTCTGACAAAATAGACTTTAGACTTAAATCCACCACAAAGGATAAAGAAGGACACTATATAATGATAAAAGGGACAATTGATCAGGAAGACATAACCATATTAAATATTTATGCACCCAATGACAGGGCTGCAAGGTACATAAATCAAATTTTAACAGAATTGAAAAGTGAGATAGACACCTCCACATTTATAGTTGGAGACTTCAACACACCACTTTCGGAGAAGGACAGGACATCCAGTAAGAAGCTCAATAGAGACACGGAAGACCTACTTACAACAATCAACCAACTTGACCTCATTGACTTATACAGAACTCTCCACCCAACTGCTGCAAAATATACTTTTTTTTCTAGCACACATGGAACATTCTCTAGAATAGACCACATATTAGGTCATAAAACAAACCTTTGCAGAGTCCAAAACATCGAAATATTACAAAGCATCTTCTCAGACCACAAGGCAATAAAACTAGAAATCAATAACAGAAAAACTAGGGAAAAGAAATCAAATACTTGGAAAATGAACAATACCCTCCTGAAAAAAGACTGGGTTATAGAAGACATCAAGGAGGGAATAAGGAAATTCATAGAATGCAACGAGAATGAAAATACTTCCTATCAAAACCTCTGGGACACAGCAAAAGCAGTGCTCAGAGGCCAATTTATATCGATAAATGCACACATACAAAAAGAACAAAATCAGAGAACTGTCCCTACAACTTGAACAAATAGAAAGTGAGCAACAAAAGAATACACCAGGCACCAGAAGAAAACAAATAATAAAAATTAGAGCTGAACTAAATGAATTAGAGAACAGAAAAACAATTGAAAGAATAACATAGCCAAAAGCTGGTTCTTTGAAAAATTAACAAAATTGATAAACCATTGATCAGACTGACTAAAGAAATACAGGAAAGGAAACAAATAACCCGAATAAGAAACGAGAAGGACCACATCACAACAGAACCAAATGAAATTAAAAGAATCATTTCAGATTACTACGAAAAATTGTACTCTAACAAATTTGCAAACCTAGAAGAAATGGATGAATTCCTGGAAAAACACTACCTACCTAAACTAACACATTCAGAAGTAGAACAACTAAATAGACCCATAACAAAAAAAGAGATTGAAATGGTAATCAAAAAACTTCCAACAAAAAAAAGCCCTGGCCCAGACAGCTTCACTGCAGAGTTCTACCAAACTTTCAGAGAAGAGTTAACACCACTACTACTGAAGGTATTTCAAAGCATAGAAAATGACAGAATAGTACCCAACTCATTCTATGAAGCCACCATCACCCTGATACCAAAACCAGGTAAAGACATTACAAAAAAAGAAAATTATAGACCTATATCCCTCATGATCATTGATGCAAAAATCCTCAATAAAATTCTAGCCAATAGAATCCAGCAACACATCAAAAAAATAATTCACCCTGATCAAGTGGGATTTATACCAGGTATGCAAGGCTGGTTTAATATCAGAAAAACCATTAATGTAATCCATCACATAAATAAAACAAAAGACAAAAACCACATGATCTTATCAATTGATGCAGAAAAGGCATTTGACAAAGTCCAACACCCATTTATGATAAAAACTCTTACCAAAATAGGAATTGAAGGAAAATTCCTCAACATAATAAAGGGCATCTATGCAAAGCCAACAGCCAATATCACTCTAAATGGAGAGAACCTGAAAGCATTTCCCTTGAGAACGGGAACCAGACAAGGATGTCCTTTATCACCGCTCTTATTCAACATCGTGCTTGAAGTCCTAGCCAGGGCAATTAGGCTAGACAAAGAAATAAAAGGTATCCGGATTGGCAAGGAGGAAGTAAAGTTATCACTATTTGCAGATGACATGATCTTATACACAGAAAACCCTAAGGAATCCTCCGGAAAACAACTGAAACTAATAGAAGAGTTTGGCAGAGTCTCAGGTTATAAAATAAACATACAAAAATCACTTGGATTCCTCTACACAACAAAAAGAACACCGAAGAGGAAATAACCAAATCAATACCATTCACAGTAGCCCCCAAGAAGATAAAATACTTAGGGATAAATCTTACCAAGGATGTAAAAGACCTATACAAAGAAAACTACAAAGCTCTACTACAAGAAATTCAAAAGGACATACTTAAGTGGAAAAACATACCTTGCTCATGGATAGGAAGACTTAACATAGTAAAAATGTCTATTCTACCAAAAGCCATCTATACATATAACGCACTTCCGATCCAAATTCCAATGTCATATTTTAAGGGGATAGAGAAACAAATCACCAATTTCATATGGAAGGGAAAGAATCCCCGGATAAGCAAAGCATTACTGAAAAAGAAGAAGAAAGTGGGAGGCCTCACTCTACCTGATTTCAGAAGCTATTATACAGCCACAGTAGTCAAAACAGCCTGGTACTGGTACAACAACAGGCACATAGGCCAATGGAACAGAATTGAGAACCCAGATATAAATCCACCCACGTATGAGCAGCTGATATTTGACAAAGGCCCAGTGTCAGTTAATTGGGGAAAAGATAGTCTTTTCAACAAATGGTGCTGGCATAACTGGATATCCATTTGCAAAAAAATGAAACAGGACCCATACCTCACACCATGCACAAAAACTAACTCCAAGTGGATCAAAGACCTTAACATAAAGACTAAAACGATAAAGGTCATGGAAGAAAAAATAGGGACAACATTAGGAGCCCTAATACAAGGCATAAACAGAATACAAAACATTACCAAAAATGATGAAGAGAAACCAGATAACTGGGAGCTCCTAAAAATCAAACACCTATGCTCATCTAAAGACTTCACCAAAAGAGTAAAAAGACCACCTACAGACTGGGAAAGAATTTTCAGCTATGACATCTCCGACCAGCGCCTGATCTCTAAAATCTACATGATTCTGTCAAAACTCAACCACAAAAAGACAAACAACCCAATCAAGAAGTGGGCAAAGGATATGAACACACATTTCACTAAAGAAGATATTCAGGCAGCCAACAGATACATGAGAAAATGCTCTCGATCATTAGCCATTAGAGAAATGCAAATTAAAACTACAATGAGATTCCATCTCACTCCAACAAGGCTGGCATTAATCCAAAAAACAGAAAATAATAAACGTTGGAGAGGCTGCGGAGAGATTGGAACTCTTATACACTGCTGGTGGGAATGTAAAATGGTACAACCACTTTGGAAATCTATCCGGCATTATCTTAAGCAGTTAGAAATAGAACTACCATACAACCCAGAAATCCCACTCCTCGGAATAGACCCTAGAGAAACAAGAGCCTTCACACAAACAGATATATGCACACCCATGTTTATTGCAGCTCTGTTTACAATAGCAAAAACCTGGAAGCAACCAAGATTCCCATCAATGGATGAATGGGTAAATAAATTGTGGTATATTCACACAATGGAATACTACGCATCGGTAAAGAACAGTGACGAATCTGTGAAACATTTCATAACATGGAGGAACCTGGAAGGCATTATGCTGAACGAAATGAGTCAGAGGCAAAAGGACAAATATTGTATAAGAGCACTATTACAAGATCTTGAGAAATAGTAAAAACTGAGAAGAACACATACTTTTGTGGTTACGAGGCGGGGAGGGAGGGAGGGAGAGGGTTTTTTATTGATTAATCAGAAGATAAGAACTGCTTTAGGTGAAGGGAAAGACAACACTCAATACATAGAAGGTCAGCTCAATTGGGCTAGATCAAAAGCAAAGAAGTTTCCGGGATAAAATGAATGCTTCAAAGGTCAGTGGAGCAAGGGTGGGGGTCTGGGGACCATGGTTTGAGGGGACTTCTAAGTCAATTGGCAAAATAATTCTATTATGAAAACATTCTGCATCCCACTTTGAAATGTGGCATCTGGGGTCTTAAATGCCAACAAGCGGCCATCTAAGATGCATCAATTGGTCTCAACCCACCTGGAGCAAAGGAAAATGAAGAACACCAAGGTCACACGACAACTAAGAGCCCAAGAGACAGAAAGGGCCACGTGAACCGGAGACCTACATCATCCTGAGACCAGAAGAACTAGTTGGTGCCCGGCCACAATCGATGACTGCCCTGACAGGGAGCACAACAGAGAACTCCTGAGGGAACAGGAGATCAGTGGGATGCAGACCCCAAATTCTCATAAAAAGACCATACTTAATGATCTGACTGAGACTACAGGAATCCCGGCGGCCATGGTCCCCAGACCTTCTGTCGGCACAGGACAGGAACCATCCCTGAAGACAACTCATCAGACATGAAAGGGACTGGTCCGCGGGTGGGAGAGAGATGCTGATGAAGACTGAGCTAATTATATCAGGTGGACACTTGAGATTGTGTTGGCAACTCTTGTCTGGAGGGGGGATGGGAGGATAGAGAGAGAGGGAAGCTGGCAAAATTGTCAAGAAAGGAGAGACTGAAAGGGCTGACTCAATAGGGGGAGAGCAAGTGGGAGTACGGAGTAAGATGTATGTAAACTTATATGTGACAGGCTGATTGGATTTGTAAAAGTTCACTTGAAGCTTAATAAAATTTAATTAAAAAAAACCACAATGAGACATCACTTTACACCACTAGAATGGCTACAATTAAAAAACAGAAAATAGGTGTTGGTGAGGTTGTAGAGAAATTGGAACCCTCATACGTTATTGATGGGATTGGAAAATGGTACATCAGTCATGGAAAATAGTTTGGCAGTTCCTCAAAAAGTTAAATATAGAGTAGAATTCCCATGTGATCCAGCAATTCCACTCCTAGTTATATACCCCAAATAATTAAAAGGAATGCAAACAGATACTTGTACACAAATATTCGTTGCAGCACTATTTGCAGTAACCAAAAGGTAGAAAGAGCCTGATTTGGCTAGGTTTTCTAGAGAAGCAAAACCATATCTATATCTACATCTATCTATACCTATGCCTGTACCTATACGTCTATACCTATATCTACAAGTGTCTGTATATATATATATATGTTTCATGTGCATGTAAAGGCTGGGAAATGAAAGAGGAAGACCAAAGACCATAGAACAGCTAATGCTTTTGAATTGTGGTGTCGGCAAGGAGTGTTGAATATACCACAGAGTGCCAAAAGAACGAACAAATTCTTCTTGGAAGAAGTACAGTCAGAACACTCCTTAGAAGCAGGAATAAGGAGACTTCATCTCACATGCTATGTACATGTTACCAGAGGGACCAGTCTCTGGAAAAGGACATCATGCTTGGTAAAGTAGAGGGTTAGTGAAAGAGAGGAAGACCCTAAATGAGATGGATAGACACAGTGGCTGCAAAAATGGATTCAAGTAACAAAGATTGTGGGGATGGTGCAGGACCTGGCAGTGTTTTGACTTGTGGTATATAAGGGTCGCTATGAGTTCGACTGAGCTCTGACTTGAGAGCACCTAACAACAACTATTTTGCATAATCCCCTATTTTAATGAAACACACCTCAAAGTAGTTCCTGAAAAAGTATGAAATTTTACTGAAAAGTAAAACTTTTGAAAATTTGTCTTGTAGTTAAAAATGTCTCTCTACCTTATTGAAATTTTTTTTGTTAACGTCTACATTTGTTTTCTTAAAAATGTGAAATCCTGCCCATTTTCTTCCAGTTTTGAAAGCTGTGAAGAAAGCCATTCTCTACTCTGATTCCTTCCCTCTCCACTCCCTCTCCATTTATTTATTTCTTTCTGGAATTTTTTTTTTTTTTTCATTTTCTCATTATTTGTAGTTTTTTTTTTTTTAATTTTTCTATGATGAACTTGGTCTGTGGTGTGTGTGTATGTGTTTTAACATATTACACTGGGTGCTCAGTAAAACCTCAATCTGGAAATATATGTTCATCAGTTCTGGAAAATTTGTTAACTTCTTCCCACTACATTTTCTATTTTACTATTTTTAACTGATTTCCAAGAGTGAATTTCTATTATCTGGGTATACTTTTGTTTAAGTGTCTCATCTCATTGTTGTGTGCCACAACATTAACTTATTTTTTGAGTATGTTACTATAAAAAATAACATCTTTTACTTGGTGATAATGACTTCTTGCATTATTCTTTATTTCCATTGAGTACTTCTTTTTTGTTGTTTTTGTCTGGGTCTCTATCTTTACTATTAGAGGCATTTTTAAGTGACAGATGATCCTCAGTTTTCCTATTATAATTCAGGCACTCAAAGTATTATTGAAGCTCTAAGTACGTGGGAGATTTGTCAAGTGGTGGACTTCTCTACTGGGTGATTTTGCAGGAATCTTGTCTTTTCACTGGGCTCACTTGTCTTTATTTTGTTGTATTGTTTTTGTTGTTAGGTGCCGTTGAGTTTATTCTGATAACGACCCTGTGTACAGCAGAACAAAACACTGCCAGGTTCTCTGCCATCCTCATAATTGTTGTTATCCTTCAACCCACGGTTGCAGCCACTGTGTCAATCCATATCATTGAGGATCCTCCTCTTTTTTGCTGACTTTCTACTTTACCAAGCATGATGTCCTTCTCCAAGACTGGTCCCTCCTGATAAGGTGTCCAAAGTATGTGAGACAAGTCTGGCCATCCTTGCTTCTAAGGAGTATTCTGGCTGTACTTCTTCCAAGACAAATTTTTTCATTCTTTTGACAATCCATGGTACATTCAATGCTCTACCAACACCACAATTCAAGGGCATTAATTCTTCTTCATAGTATTTCCTCATAAGACTGTTCAATTTCTCTGTTAACCTGCTTGGGGTAAAAGTTGGAGTAAACACCTAGATAGTACTTTAAAGCCAAAAGGAAAGAAGACTAATGTCACCACTCAGTCTTTATATTTGGTTTAATTTCCCTTTTTCCTGATTACAGATTTCCTCTGGTTCAAACTCTAAGAGTAAACTTCCATTTTATGCTGGAGATATAGTCACCAGTGGCAGAGTGGAGAGAAACTAAGGATCTTTCTGTTTCTTTTGGATATTTTCTACCCATTTTCCTGTTTTAGCCCGTTGCCACAACTCCCCCTATGATAGTGCATTGTTGTTTCTGTTGTGTGCCATCAAGTTAATTCTGACTCATGGCAACACTATATGACAGAGTAAAACTGCCTCATAGGGTTTTCTAGACTGTAACCTTTACAGGAGCGGATTGTCAGTTCTTTTCTCCTGCAGAGCTACTGGTGAGTTCAAACCAGCCACATTTCAGTTAGCAGCTGAGCACTTCACCATTGTGCACCAGGGCTCTTTCACAAGAATGCGTAGTTCCTCCAATTTGTGAGCCTTTTCTGAGTTTTCCAAAAAGAAAGAATCAATCTGCTTCCTCTGTTTTGATTTCTATTCTGTAGGCTTGGGTTTCAGCATTCTTTTTTTATCTAGAAATTCAGTTTTTCCTCTCATTAATTTATATCGCAGAAACATTACTATTTTTATTGTTAAATATCTCATGTCTATTGTTGGCATTTCCTTCGTTTTTTTCCCTTTGTTAGTGTACTTTTTAAAAATTCCTTTCTGACATTTTGATAAATTTAGTCAGGGAGTGAAGATGAACATTTTTTCTTCATTCTGCCATGATTAACTGGAAATTATAGTTATTATTTATTCCTCTTGTCCCTTCCTCTCTCTTTTATTCCTTCTGTTTATACTCCTTCCAGACTTGCACTTTTCGGTTCTGTCCTCCAGCCTCCACAGAAATTCAGATGAAAACCAGATCATTTAATAATTTCTCAGAGCTCCTGCTAACAAAGGCAAATCTCATATGAATTAAAGCCTCCGCATTGGACAACCCTGTCCACTTCCAGCCCCACGTTGCCGGGGCCTCTGCACTTATGTCTTTACTTTCAATTGACCTGCCGTTTTGTTGTTCGATGTTGTCAAGTTGATTTCTACTCATAGCGATCACAAGTGACAGAATAAAATTGCCGAGTAGGATTTTCCAGGCTGTGACCTTTACAGCAGCAGGTTGGCAGGTATATTTCCCATTGAGCCCCTGGGGTGGAACCACCAAGCTTTCTTTTAGCAGTCAAGTGCTTAATTGTTGCACCACCAGGGCTCTTTCAATTAAAATGGTAGGGATGTCTTTTCCTTATATATCATGATCACAATCCTGGCTATCATTTCAAAGCCCACTCAACTAAATTATCTTGTGAAATAACTTATATACACTGCAGTGAGAAGGCGTATCTCCCACCTTTGATTGCTATTACAAATGTTAGCCATATTACTAAAATTTATCATTCATTATTTTGTGTGTGTGTGTGTTTATATTTTGCTTTTTTGACAAGATAATGTGCACCTTGATCACAAAGCCTGAAACTTTTCATTCTTTTTAGAATATTTGTCCTAATATTCTTGATATTTGGTTTATTCTGGGGACACAGAACCCTCCTACTAGAGTTATTGTGAGGATTTAAGTAACACACACACGTGCAAGCACAACACACACACACACACACACAGAATTGAGCTACATATGTATACTTCTCTAAAATAAATTCAACTCTCTGCACTCAAAAATATACCTAAAAAGATTGATCTAGGAGAAGAAAAAAAGAATTTGAAATGGAGATGTGAATTCATTGTCCTCTCAATTTGTTTTAGTCTCTTACGCCTGTCACGGTGTGAGCAGTCTATCCTCCTGAATGTTCTTAAAGGTAATTTTCTCCCATACATTGTGGTTGTACTGAAAGAAAAAGATAGTGATCCATCTCAATTCTTGTGTAAAAATTTGATGCTTTGTACATATTTACAGTTGGTATTTTGTTCTCTAATATTGCATCTTCCATTAGTAATTTTTAAAAATTGACTATGCATCTTGTATATTTAGCTTACTAATTTTATAAAGTGATCACATGGAAGATATGACTCGATTCAAAAATTTCAATTAGAGTTTCTTTTATTTTTGTTTTCCAATTTCCATCAATTGAATTCTGATTCATGGTGATCACATGTGTGTCATAGTAGATTTTCAATGTGTCAGAGTAGGATTTTCAATGACTGATTTTTCAGAAGGAGATTGATTGCCAGATCTTTCTTCCAGGATACCTCAGGGTGAACTCAAACCTCCATCCTTTTGGTTAGCAGCTAAAAGTGTTAACCTTTTGCACCACCCAAAGCTTGGTTGTTGTTGTTGTTAGTCCATTGAGGCAGTTCCGATTCATAGAGAACCTATGCACAATAGAAAGACACACTGCCTGGTCCTGTACCATTCTCATAATTATTGTTGTAAATGAATCCATTGTTGCAACCACTAACCATGTCAATCCATCTTGTTGAAGGTCTTCTTCTTTTTCACATAACCACTATTCTACCAAGCATGATGTCATTCTTCAGGGACTGGTCCCTCCTGATAACCTACAAATTAAGTGAGATGAAGTCCCACCATTCTCGCTTCTGATGAGCATTCTGGCTGTACTTCCTCCAAGACAGATTTGCTTGTCTTTTTGGCGGTCCATGGTATGGTCAATATTCTTCATCAAGACCATAGTTTAAAATCATCAATTCTTCTTTGGTCTTCCTTATTCACTGTACAGGTTTCACATTTATTTGAGGAGACTGAAAATGCTTTAGTCCTTAAAGTGACGTATTTGCTTTTTGACACTTTAAAGAGGTCTTTTGGGATTCTGGCAAACATGGCACAATAGACAGAAGCACCAAGCCATCCCGCCAAATCAAAGATCCAAAAAAGCTAAGCAAAATAGAGACAAATGTCAGTCCTGGAACCCAAAGTCTCAAATGAAGAGATAAAAAACTCAAACAAGCACTGAATGGAATAAGAAACTGACAGAGAACAGAGAGCAAGGAGGTACCTGTGAAAGTTACTTATTAGCTAACACAACATGGATTCACCATCTTGGACTCCTGTCAGAGATTGGTAAACAAGGAGCATGGGAAAGCAGTTTCAAGGAACTCCTAGCAGGAGACAGAGCTCCCCGTAATCAGCAATACACACTTTCCTACCCCCAATCCCCTCCCCTCTGCTCTACCTCCGTGCTCCCCACCTGGCAGTGCTGGCTCAGCCAGTTGGAAAGTGCAGCATACATGTCACTTGGATTCACCCCACAAACATTGGAGATTGGCAGACAGGGAGTACAGGGAAGCAGCTTCACGAAGTTCCCAGCAGGAAACAAAGCACCAGTAACCAACATTTCTCCCTCCCCCTTTGGCCTCCTGTACTTTCTGATGGCCACAGTCTTTTGTCCTGGAGGCAACTGCTTTGATCCTGGGCCACTTGGATTCAGCCCAGTCACATTGGCCAGGCTTCTTAGTGCCTTTTTGGTCTGTTGCTGATGTTACTTTTTTCCATTTCCTTTGGTTTCTTCCATGCCTCTCTCTAGCTTCCCCTCCTTTCTCTCAAACTCCTGGCTCCACGTGCCGTCTTTGCTTTCTCTTGAAAGACTGTGAAGCACCTCTCGACTAGGAACTGCTCTTCCGGCCCACAACAACATTCTGGTAGGATCCCCAGGGCTTTCTTTTTCTTTGTTTTGTTTTGCTTTGTTCAGTTTATTTGTTGGATTTCCTTTTCTTTTCGTGGCTTTGGAGCCCCTTCTAGCCAGACACCACTGCACAGCTTAGGAGCCACTCCCCCATTCTGTGCAGCTGTATAGGTGAGATCCCTGGGGGGGCATTTCTTTTTTCTTTTTTTCCTTTCTGTCTTTCTTCATTTCTCAGTCCTCATCTCTCTATACTTACCTTCTTTTCCTGTCTCATGAATACCTGGCGCTGTGTGACATCTATATCCACCCCCCAGCCAGGCTATATTTCGCAGACTGGGAGGCTCTTCTTTTTGCAGCTGTACCAGTGGGAACCTGGAGGGCTTTTCTTTTTTTCTAAATTATTATCTACTTTTTTTCTTTTTCCCTTTTTTTCCCTACATTTCTCAGTTTTTCATCTCTCCACTTCAATGGAAATCTCCCTTATCCCTCTTTTTTTTCTTTGCTTGTTTGTTTTTGGCTCCTGTTTCTCTCTCTTCTCTCTCCTCTTTTCCATGCCCAAATAAGCTGCACACATCACAACCTCCCACCTCCTTCCTGCCTACCTGAACCACGCACTGAATATCAGACCTCTGAGCGGGACAGGCACAGCCTATTGGGACCTGCCCAGCACTGATTCACAGCCTGCCCTGTCAGCCCTACTAAATGTCACAAACAAACCATCCCAGCCACTCCTCTTCAGCTGGGCCTACCCTGCTACACCATAGCTAAGGGATGGGCCATGCCCATTGGATGATGAGGTGAAAACTATCATTACCAGAGGTGAGTAAATAACAAAGAATGCAGAGCCCAACTGCTCAGACATAGCCAGATAAAAGAAAAAAGCAGGAAGAGGACACAAACAGATCCACAATCAATAAATGAAGAAAATAAGTACTGAATGTCCCAAAGACAGAAGACAATATCAAAACATATATAAAAAAGAACTGGATGTTTCCAGTAGGCATCCAAAATAAAATACCAGATGACTTTCCAGTAGAAGAAAAAGCACTAGAACTACCAGATAGGGAATTCAAATCTCTAATATTCAGAGCTATCCAAAAATCAAAGCAAAAAACAGACAAAAATGAGGAAAAAATAGACAAACTCATGGAAAAGGCAGATTAATGGAAAATACAGGCAAAAAATGGAAGAATTCAGGAAAATAATACAGGAACAAAATGCCAAAATAAATTCACAACTACAAATCATACAGAAAGAACAAATAGATATCCAAAAGATAAATAACAAGATTTCAGTAATGGACAGTGTCGTAGATGGGCTGAGGACCAGGTTTGAAATGATCGAAGACAGGATCAGTGAAATTCAAGACAAACACTTAGATACAACTCTGAGAAAAGTCCGAAAAAAGAATGAAGAAAAATGAAGAAACTCTGAGAATTATGTGCAATACAATCAAAAGCAAAAAATTTTGAAAGTGATTAGAGTTCCAGGACGGGGGAGGAAACAGAAAACACAGAGAAGATCATTGAAGAACTGCTGACAGAAAATTTCCCTAATATGAAAGATGAAAAGCTGACCATTCAAGAAGCTCAATGAACCCCATAGAGGATAGACTCCAAAAGAAAATCAGCAAGTCATATCATAATCACATTCGCTAAAATGAAAGACAAAGAAAAAATTCAGACAGCAGCTCAAGATAAACAAAAAGTCACATACAGAGGAGAAACAATAAGACTAAGCTCTGATTATTTTGCAGAAACCATGCAGGCAAGAAGGCAATGGCATGACATATATAAAGCCTTGGAAAAAAAAAAATTGCCAACCAACAATAATATATCATTCAAATATCATGGTGAACTTAGGACATTTCCACATAAACAGATCCAAAACTACAAGAATTATTAAAGGGAGTCCTTAAGTCTGAGAGCAAACAACATCAGACCACAGCCTGAAGCTAGGATGCAAGATTGTAGCAGCCAGATACCAATCTAGGAAATGAATTCTCGAGGACTATGTGAAGCCAAAAGAATTACAACAACGAACTAGAGAGGTTAATCTATAACTGACAACTATGTCAGAACAATAAGAGAGGGAATAAATGGTGGAGGTATAGAACTTTCCAACAGAGAAGAAGGTAAGGTGATGCTGGCAGGTTCAAACCTAGGAAGATATGGGTAAATTTCAAAGTAACCACAAAGAAAGTTAGTAAACCAAATCATCAAAATAAAGAAGAAAAATGAAGTCTCAATAAAAACAAAAGAATTGAAAAAGAAATCCACAAGAAAAAGGAATTCAGCACAGGAGACTAAAAGGAACAAAGAAAATGTCAGCACCACAAAAAAGCACTAAAAAATGACAGCAATAAACTCACACCTATCAATAATTACACTGAATGTAAATGGCCTAAACGCACCCATAAAGAGGCAGAGAGTGACAGAATGGATAAAAAAATAGGATCCATCAATATGTAATCTACAAGAGACACACCTTAGAAACAAAGGTGTAAATTTATTAAAAAGTGAAAGGATGTAAAAAAATACACCAAGCAAATTAACTACAAAAAAAGAGCAGGAGTGTCAATATTAATCTCAGATAAAATGGGCTTTAAATCAAAATCCACCATAATAAGACAAAGAAGGGCACAATATAATGATTAAAGGGATGATCCATCATGAAGACTTAACCAAAATAAACATCTACGCACCCAATGACAGGGCTCCAAAATACAAAGAACAAACTCTAACAACACTGAAAAGAGAAATTGACAGTTCCACAATAACAGCGGGAGACTTCAATACACCACTTTTGGTAAAGGACAGAACGTCTATAAAGAAACTCAACAAAGATACAGAGGAACTAAAGGGCACAATCAGCCAACTTGACCTCATAGGCATATATAGAACACTCCACCCAACAGCTACAAAGTATGTATTCTTTTCCAATGAGTATGGAACATTTTCCAGAATAGAGCACATCTTAGGCCACAGAGCAACAGTCAACAAAATCCAAAACACTGAGAAAATACAAAGTATCTTCTCTGACCACAACACCATTAAAGTAGAAGTTAACAACATGAAGAGTAAGAAAAAAATATCAATTACATGGAAACTGAATAATACCATGCTTAAAAAAAAAAAAAAATTTTTTTTTTTTTTTTTAATGCTTAAAAGCCACTGGATAATAGAAGAAATCCGAGATGGAACCAAAAAATTCCTAATATCAAATGAGAAAGAAAACACATCAGACTAAAACCTTTGGAACACAGTAAAGTCAGTGCTCAGAGGTCAATTTATAGCAGTAGATGAACACATCAAAAAAGAAAAGACAAAATTAAAACATTAGCTATACAACTTGAACAAATAGAAAGAGAACAGCAAAAGAAGCCCACAGACACCAGAAGAAAGGAAATAATCAAGATCAGAGCAGAAATAAATGAAATAGAGAACTGAAAAACAGTAGAAAGAATCAACAAAACCAAAAGTTGGTTCTTTGAAAGGATCAACAAAATTGACAAAAGAAAAACACAAGAGGACACAAATAAACAAAATAAGAAATGAAATGGGGGACATTACAACAGACTCAACTGAAATAAAAAGGATCATACCAGAGTATTATGAAAAACTATACTCAAACAAATTTGAAAACCTAGAGGAAATGGACAAATTTCTAGAAACACACTACCTACCCAAACTAATACAAAATGCTGTTGAAACTCTGAACAGTTCTATAACAAGAGAAGAGATTGAAAAGGTAATAATAATAATAATAAAAGTACCCCCCCCCAAAGAAAAAACCCTGGCCCAGATGGCTTCACTGGAGAATTCTACCAACATTCACAGAATTGCCCACACCAGTACTACTCGAACTATTTCAGAAGATAGAAAAGGAGGTGATACTGCCAGATGCATTCTATGAAGCCAGTGTAACCTTGATACCAAAACCAGGAAAGACACCACAAAAAAGAAAATTACAGACCAATATCTCTTGTGAATATAGATCCAAAAATTCTCAACAAAGTTGTAGCTGATAGAATTCAGCATCACATCAAAAAAATAATAAACCATAACAAGGAGGGTTCATACCAGGTATGTAAGGATGGTTCAACATTAGAAAAATCAATCAAAGTTATCCATCACATAAATAAAAGGGAAGAAAAGAATCACATGATCATCTCAATTGATGCACAAAAGGCATTCAACAAAGTGCAACAACCATTCCTGATAAAAACTTGCAATAAAATAGGTATTGAAGGGAAATTTTTCAACATAATAAATGGCACGTATGCAAAACCAGCAGACGTCATTCTTAATGGTGAGAGGCTGAAAACATTCCCCTTGTGTTTTAGTTATCTAGTGCTGCTATAACAGAAATACCACAAGTGAATGGCTTTAACAAAGAGAAATTTATTTCTTCACAGTAGTAGGCTAAAAGTCCAAATTCAGGGTGTTGGCTCCAGGGGAAGTCTTTCTGTCTCTGTTGTCCTCAATCTTCCCCTGGTTGAGGAGCTTCTCAGGCACAGGGATCCTTTTCTTTTTATCTCTTGAGAGATAAAAGGTGTTGGAGGCCTCACTCCAGGGAAACTCCCTTTACCTTGGACCAGGGAGGTGACCTAAGTAAGGCTGCTGTTACAATTCCACCCTAATCCTCTCAACATAAAATTACAATCACAAATTGGAGGACAACCACACAATACTGGGAATCATGGCCTAATCAAGTTGACACATATTTTTGGGGGGACACAATTTAGTCCATGACACCTTGAGAACAGGAACAAGACAAGGATGCCCTTTATCACCACTCCTTTTTAACACTGTGCTGGAAGTTCTAGCTAGAGCAATAAGGCAAGAAATAGAAATAAAGGGTATTGAAATTGTTAACGAAGGAGTTAAACTGCCCCTATTTGTGGATGATATGATACTATACATAGAAAATCCAAAAGACTCCATAAGAAATCTACTGGAACTAATAGAAAGATCCAGCAGAGCAGCAGGATACAAGAAAAACATACAAAAATCAGTTATATTCCTATACACCAATAAAGAGAATGATGAAAAGAAAATCATAAAAATAATACCATTTATAATAGCCCCTAAAAAAAAAAACAAAAAACTTAGGAATCTAACCAGGGATGTAAAGACCTATACAAAGAAAATTACAAAACACTACTGTAAGAAACCAAAACAGATCTACATAAATGGAAAAACATACCATGCTCATGTATAGGTAGACTCAACATTTTAAAAAGACAATTCTACCCAAAGCAATTTTCAAATAGAATGCAATCCCGATCTAAATACCAACAACATTCTTCAAAGAGATGGAAAAACTTACCATTAACTTTATATGGAAAGGGAAGAAGCCCCTGATAAGTAAAGCACTATGGAAGAAGGAGAATAAGATAGGAGGACATGCACTACCTGACTTCAGAATCTACTATACATCTACAGAAGTCACAACAGCCTGGTACTGGTACATGACAGATACATTGACCAATGGAACAGAATTGAGAACCCAGACGTATATCCATCCACCTATGGTCACCTGATCTTCGACAAGGGCACAAAGTCCATCAAATGGGGAAAAGACAGTCTTTTTAACAAATGATGCTGGCAAAACTGGATGTCCCCCTGCAAAAAAATGAAACAGGACCCATACCTCATACCACATACAAAAACTAACTCTAAATGGATCGAGGACCTAAATATAAAGCCAAAAACCATGAAGTGTATAGAAGAAAAAAATAGGATCAACGCTAGAGGCCGCCAGGTATTGAAGAGAAAGGAAGGGGAAGTGGTGGGAGGCACAGAAGAAATTAAAAGAAATGGAAAAAAATAACATTAGCAACAGACAAATGGCACTCAGGGAGCATGCCAGTGTGGGCAGGGTAAATCCAAACAGCCTGGGGCCAAAGCAGTTGCTTCTGGGCCAAGAGACTGCAGCCAGCAGGAAGCAGAGGAGGCCAAGGTGGCAGGAGAAGGATGAGGGTTAGGAAAGTGTATATTGTTGGTTACCAGGTGCTCTGTCTCCTGTTGGGAACTTCATGAAGCTACTTTCCTGCACTTCCTGTCTGCTGATCTCTGATGCAGGTGGGGCGAATCCAAGGGGCACAGTTGCTGCACTTCTGGGCTGGCCAAACCACCTCTGCCAACCAGGAAGCATCGAGGTAAAGCAGTGAGGAGAGGATGGGGGGTGGGAATGCCTATGGGGGTGGGAAAACACGTATTGCTGGTTACCAGGTGTTCTGTCTTCCACCGGGAGCTCCTTGAAGCTGCTTTCTCATGTTTCCATCTGCTGGTCTCTGGCAGGAATCCAAGATGGTGAATCCCTGCTATGTTAGCTGATGGGGGACCTCTGCAGTGTATCTCCTCATTCTCTGTTCTCTGTCAGTTTCTTATTCCTCTCGGTGCTTGGCTGAGTTCTTTATCTCTTTGGGACTGACATTTCTCTTTTTTTTCCCTTAATCTTCTGGGTCTTTACAATGGAGGGATGGTGTTGTGCTTCTGCCTATGGCGCCATGTGGGCCAGAAGTCTGGTGGTCTACTTCTGAAAATACTTGGCCAGTGAAAACCTTGTGGATAGCAGAGGAACATTGTCTGATATAATATTGAAAGATGAGCCCCTGAGGTTGGAAGGCACTGAAAATCAGACTGGGGAAAAGCTGCCTCCTCAAAATAGAGTCAATCTTAAGACATGGATGGAGTCAAGCTTTTGAGACTTTCATTTGCTTATGTGGCAGGACTCAAAACGAGATGAAACAGCTGCAAACATACATTAATAATCAGAATGTGAAATGTATGAAGTAAGAATCTAGTTAAATTGGGGAAAAAAAAAGCCATCAAAAATTAAATGGAACACATGAACACTGATATCCTAGGCATTAACCAAAACCCTAGTGAACTAGAAATGGACTAGTATTGGCCTTTTTGAAATCAGATAATAATATGATCTACTATGCAGGGAATGACAACTTGAAGAGGAATGAAGTCCCATTCATCTTCATAAAGAACATTTCAGGAACTATTCTGAAGTACAACGCTGTTACTGATAGGATACCATCCAGATGCCTACAAGGGAGACCAGTTAATACAACTATTATTTAAATTTACACACCAACCACTAAGGCCAAAGATGAAAAAACTGAAGATTTTTACCAATTTTTCCAGTCTGAAATTGATCAAACATGCAATCAAGATCACTGATAATTGCTGGTGATTGGGATGTGAAAGCTGGAAAAAAAGGAAGGATCAGTAGTTGGAAAATATAGCTTTGGTGATAGAAATGATGCAGGAGATCACAAGACAGAATTTTGCAATACCAATGATTTCTTCATTGCACATATCTTGTTTCAACAACATAACGGTGACGATACACATGGACTTCACCAGGTGGAATACACAGGAATCAAGTCGACTACATCTGTGGAAAGATGAAATACTTGGTAGACAATAGGTAATATGCTAGATTACTTATTCAGTTTCAAAACTTCTCAGTGAGTGGAGGAAAACAATCTGATGTGTAAATTGGTAACCAAATCATCACATAGGTGAATTAATATCTGAGTATAGTTTTTGCATAGAAAATACAGTGTGGTCTCTCACAGAGATTACCTGAGTGAAGAGAAAGGTATTTGAATGCATGATCAACATCATGTAATCATTTTTATGAGTTTAACAAATAGATATGAGTTCTAATCTTTCCTCTGACTCTAACCACCTTGTGACTTGGGCAATTCACTCATATGTTCAATTGATGCGTTGGCCTATATATTTGAACTCTTTTTCTTGTTCTGACCTTTTGTGAATAAATGATTCTATGAATATCTGTGAAAGATAGTGTGCTTTTTAAGAATCATGTTATTCCTAAACACTAAGACCTCTTAAAAGCAGCCACTGAACCGTGATCATCATCACCAAAACTATGTATAGCTGAATTAACTTTTGGAAATTTGTTCTGTGCTTGTAGGCTACAACACTAGATGCTCTGGTCATTATATAGGGCTCTACTGATGCCCACATGCACATGTTCAACTTCCTAGTGAATACCAGCATTCACGCACTCCCTCTGCCGGCCCCTGTTTCTTCCCAGCCCAGAGTAATTGACTTTGAGGTGTACATTGTGGAACTTAGTTCTAGGTGAATAAATTTCTTTGCTTCATTTTGCAAATAGATCCAAGTTCTTCTGTTCAATTATGTAACTTTAGCAATAATTTTGTCTTACAAACAGAAACCCAGATAGGCTGTACTGAAGGCATGAGGAAAATATAAAAGATTGCTTAATAAATGTGCAGTTAATTATACCTATCCTTATAAAGCACGCACACACAAATGACATGCATAATTTTCTTCACCCTTGTTGCTCTCTTTCTTTATCAAGTGCATTTTTAAATTCATTACGGAAAATGGGGAGGGGGGGTTGGTAGTTATTTTTGTGATCAAATACATTTTCCAATTTATCCTCGCATCTCAGTGTAATCACATTGAATATCATTAATTTAGCTTCCTATATTTTATTAGGTGCATCTTTATAAAGAAATATGTCAGTTGTGGAAGTCTGTTTTGATCAAAAAAACACTTCATCTTCTAACACTGTTAAATTAAGGACTGTGTGTAAAATATTTATTTTCATAGATTTGTCTCTAATTTTTCCTTATATTTATCCTTGCTAAATCTGATTATAAACATTGCATAAAGTTATTTTTGATAAAGTCACATTTCTAAAGGAACGATCCAAATTAACTTTTACTTCTTTTTCTTTAAGAGTGCAATTGAGAAACAACCCCAATCAAACACAGTCAACTTCCCTTATTCCATGATAATAATCAGAAGTATATAACCCACCAAAATCCACTGCCGTCAAGTCGATTCTGACTCATAATATAGGACAGAGTAGGACTGCCCCATAGAGTTTCCAAGGAGTGCCTGGCAGATTCAAAACTGACGATCTTTTGGTTAGCAGCCGTAGCACTTAACCACTACAACACCAGGGTTTCTGAAGAAGTATATAGATAGTGAAAAAGAGAGACTGTCTTAAGCATGTATGGTATGGTGTTCTTTTAACTTGGCACTGAGTCCACTCCAACTCAAGGATACCCCATTTAAAGTAGAACAAAATTTAGTCTGCCCCCGTGCCATCTTCACAATTGCTGGTGTGTTCAAGTCTATTGTTGTGGCATCTGTGTATTTTGAGTGGATTCTAACCTAGAGGCCTCATCTTCCAGCACTACATTGTTGTTGTTATTATTCTTGCTGTTGTTAGGTGCCATTGAGTTGGTTCCAACGCATAGCGACCCTGTGTACAACAGAACAAAGCTCTGCTCAGTCATGTGCCATCATCACAATCGTTGTTATGCTTGTTAAGCCCATTGTTTCAGCCACTGTGTCAATCCATCTCCTTGACAATCTTTCTCTTTTTTGCTGACTCTGTACTTTACCAAGCATGCTGTCCTTCTCCAGGGACTGGTCCCTCCTAATAACATGTCCAAAGCATGTAAGATGAAGTTTCACCATCCTTGCTTCTAAGGAGCATTCTGGCTATACTTCTTCCAAGACGGATTTGTTCATTCTTCTGGCAGTATGAGGTATATTCAATATTCTTCACCAACAGCATAATCTAAAGGTGTCAATTTTCGGTCTTCCTTATTCATTGTCCAGCTTTTGTATGCATATGAGGCAGCTGAAAATATCATGACTTGGGTCAGTTGCATCTTAGTCCTCAAAGAGACGAGTTTGATTTTCAACATTTTAGAGAGGTTTTTTTTTTTTTGCAGCAGATTTTCCCAATACACCACATCCTTTGATTTCCCGACCACTGCTTCCATGGGCGTTGATAGTGGATTCAAGTAAAATGAAATTCTTGACAACTTCAATATTTTTCTGGTTACCATGATGTTGTTTATTGATCCAGTTGTAAGGATTTTTGTTTTCTTTATGTTGAGGTGCAATGTATACTGAACGGATGTAGTGTTTGGCCTTCAGTAAGTACTTCAAGTCCTCTTTACTTTCAGCAAGCAAGGCTGTGTCATCTGCATATCATAGGTTGTTAATGAGTCTTCCTCCAATCTTGATGCTGCATTCTTCTTCATATAGTCCAGCTTCTGATATTATTTGTTCAACAAATAGATTGAATAAGTATGGTGATACACATCTTTCCTTAATTTAAGCCACATAATATCCCCTTGTTCTATTTGAACGACTGTCTCCTGGTCTATGTACAGGTTCCTCATGAGCACAATTCAGTGTTCTGGAATCCTCATTCTTCACAACGTTACCCATAATTTATCATGATCCACACAGTCGAATGTCTGCATATTCGATAAAACACAGGTAAACATCTTTCTGGTATTCTCCGCTTTAGTCAATAATCATCTGACATCAACAATGATATCCATTTTTCCATGTCCTCTACTGAATCTGCCTTGAATTTCTGGCAGTTCCCTGACAATGTACTGCTTCAACAGCCTTTGAATGATTTTCAGCAAAATTTTACTTGTGTGTGATGTTAATGATATTGTTCAATAATTTCTGCATTCTGTTGGATCACTTTTCTTGGGAATGAACACAAATATGGATCTCTTCCAGTCAGTTGGCCAGGTAGGTGTCTTCCAAATTTCTTGACATAGAAGATTGACCACTTCTAGCACTGCATCCATTGGTTGAAACATCTCAATTGATATCTTATCAATCCCTGGAACCTTGTTTTTCACCGTTCCCTTCAGTGCAACTTGGACTTCTTCCTTCAGGACCATCATTTCTTGTTCATATGCTACCTCCTGAAATGTTTGAATGTCGACCAATTCCTTTTGATACCCAAAACCAAAAAACTCTTTGCTGTCGAGTCGATTCCGATTCATAGCGACACTATAGGACAGAGTAGAACTGCCACATACAGTTTCCAAGGAGCGCCTGGCGGATTTGAACTGCCAACCTCTCAGTTAGCAGCCGTAGCACTTAACCTTTTGATACAGTGACTATGTATTACTTCCATCTTCTTTTGACACTTCCTGTGTAGTTTAATATTTTCACCATATAATCCTTCAATATTGCAACTCAAGGCTTGAATTTTTCTTCACTTCTTTCAGCTTGAAAAATTCTGAGTGTGTTCTTCCCTTTTGGTTTTCTACTTTCAGATCTTTGCACATCTTATTGTAATACTTTGTCTACTTGAGCCACCCTATGAAATCTTCTGTTCAGATCTTCTACTTTATCATTTCTTCCTTTCACTTTAGTTACTCTACATTCAAAAGCAAGTTGCAGAGTCCCTTCTGACAGCAATTTGGCCTTTTCTTTCTTTATTGTCTTTTTAACAGCTTTTGATTTTTTCATGTATGACATACTTGAAGTCATTCCACAACTCGTCTGGTCTTTGGTCATTAGTATCCAATGCATCAAATGTATTCTTGAGATGGTCTCTAAATTCAGGTGAGATATACTGAGGGTTATACTTTGACTCTCGTGGACTTATTCAAATTTTCTTCAACTTCAACTTGAACTTGCATATGAGCGGTTGATGATCTGATCCACAGTCAGCCCCTGGCCTTGTTCTGACTGATGTTATTGAACTCTTCCATTGTCTCTTTCCACAGATGTAGTCAATTTAATTCATGTGTATTCCATGTGGCAAGGTTCATGTGATAGTTACTGTTTATGTTATGGAAAAAAGGTATTTGCAATGAAGAATTCATTTGTCTTGCAAAAATCTACCATACAATCTCTGGCATCATTTCTATCATCAAGATCATATTTTCCAACTAGTGATTCTTCTTTGTTTCCAACTTTTGCATTCCAATCACCAGTAATTGTCAATGTGTCTTGATTGCATCTTTGATCATTTCAGAATGCAAAAATTGGTTTAAAAAAAAAAACCCTTCAAATTTCTTCATCTCTGGCCTTAGTAGTTGGTGTGTAAATTTGAATAATAATCGCATTAACTGCTCTTCCTTGTAGGCATATGGATATTATCCTATCACTGACTGTGTTGTACTTCAGGCAGGTTACATCTGAAATATTCTTTTTGATGATGAAAGCAATGCCATTTCTCTTCAAGTTGTCATTCTCTGCATAGTAGATGATATGATTGTCTGATTTAAAATGGCCAATACCAGTCCATTTCAGCTCACTAATGCCTATAATATTGATGTTTATGTGTTCCATTTCATTTTTGATGATTTCTGATTTTCCTAGATTCATATATTTCATACATTTCACATAATTATGAATGGATGATTGCAGTTGTTTCTCTTCATTTTGAGTTATACCACTTCAGCAAATACAGGTCCTGAAAGCTTGACTCCATCCACAACTTAAGCTCAACTCTTGTTTGAAGAGGTTGCCCTTCCCCAATCATATTTTGAGTGCCTTCCAATCTGACAGGCCCAGCTCTCAGCACTATATCAGAAAATGCTCTGCTGCTATTCATAAGGTTTTCACCGGCCAGTTTTTTTCAGAAGTAGACTGCCAGGTCCTTCTTCCTAGTCTGTCTTAGTCTGGAAGCTCACCTGACATCTGTCTGCCATGAGTGATTCTGCTGGTATTTGAAATACCGGTGGCGTAGCATCCGGCATCACAGCAACATACCTGCCACTACAGTATGACAAACTGACAGAAGCATGGGAAAACAAAGCTATAATATGTTTATATTATTATGGTTGGTGTTCAGCTACAAAGTCAGGAGTAGTTTCAGAAGCTGGTTAATTAGAAAAATTGTCTTGCTATTACTTAAAAAAATTCCAAATACCTTGTTTAATATTGCAGAAGTTAGCTAATTAGCTTTCAAAAATTGAAGTGTGTCACTAGGAAAACACTAACTGGTCAATTTCCAGTATGTATTCAGAGAAGTGACCCTAGTGACTCTAAAGTCACTGTGAGTTGGAATCAACACCATGGCAACAGATTTGGTTTGGGATTTTGGTTAGTCAGAGATCAACTTGATACATTTATTACTGGTCGGTGTCTTGCCCTTAGCCTTGCAGGTCTGGAAGTTGGAATCATTAGTGTTTTGATATAGTGTAGATTAGAGGGGAAAGTCATGGGAAAGAAACACAAAGGACACAAATCTGTAAACACAAATGCAAATAGACCAATCACAACGAGATCTGTCAGGGTTCAATGAACAAGGAATTTCAGAGGAGCAAGTGAGAGCGTTCTCTTCCTGCCGGCTTCTCCAGCACACCTAATACATGCTACATTCATCTCTGCTTGAGCTGCTGCAAGGCTTGGAAGAAATGGAGCCCTAGTCTAAGCACTGATGCTCCTAGGCACTTCTCCTTGTTGTTTTTGCTAGGTTCCCTCAAGTTGATTTTGGTTCATAGTGGCTCCATTTGACAGAGTAGAACTGCATCATAGGTTTTCTTGGCTGTAAGCTTTACAGAAGCTGACAACCAGGTCATTATGCTGTGGAGCCACTGTGTGGGTTTTAACCACCAGCCTTTCAGTTAGCAGCCAAGCGCTTAACCATTCTCACTGCCAAGGCTGCTTAGGAACTTCTGCATAAGCAGTGTCAATATTTATCTCTTTGGTTCTCCTTTCTTCAGTTTTCCATTGCTGACTAACCACCTCTGAATGACAAAGTTTTTACTTAGGTGGTTAGGAGCCTAGGAGCTGACTTATTTACTTCTGTGCTTATTAACTCTGTGTTAATTTCATGATTTAGTGTCCAGGGTCTGTGCTTTCATGCATGAGTTTGGATGGTGTGATACACTCTTCCTTACATGACCCATTTAATAGGACCTCAAACTGTAGAAACCACAAAGTGAAGTCAGAAAGGCAGATGTAAGATGGGGTGAAGATGGTAGAGTAGTCAGACTCTTCCTGTGGTCCCTCTTACAAAAAAGACCTGTAAAAACAAGTGAATCGATTATATATATGACAAGCTAGGAACCCTGAACAACAAAGGCAAAGTTAAAAAATTGGACACAGTGATGGGGGAGGAAGAGACAATTCACAACCAGGGAGGAGTTGCTGTGCCTGACTTGGCAGGAACCAGTGCTCCTCAGCCCCCCTGGTGTGACCATGGAATGGCTGGTAATAGCATTCTGGACACAGTTTTCTCAGCCACAGAGAGTAAGTGCAGAATCTACTCATGCTTCCAGCATCAAGGAAGATAGCACTCTCGGCAAAAGTTAAGTGCTTGCATCTCATTTGCCACATGAATCTGAAAACACCCCTTTCAAAAGAACTTTCTCATATTTGTATGATCCCTCCTCCCATTGCCCCAGGCTCTGAGCCAGCTTCAGTGGCAGTTGATTTCCCTAGGCCTGAGATAGGTTCTGCTGTGTATCCTGAACCATTCTCCTAGAAGGAAAAAATTAACAAATGGAGAAAAAATAATCTGCCAGCTCCCCTAAACTGAGATCTTAGGGCACAAGCAGGTCCTGTCCAGGCACTATTGGTCCACGGATTTTGAATGGCTTTCACCCCTGCATGGACCTGTGTGGGCCCTTTTCAGCAGCTAGGCCCTTCCTGGCACAGTGCAAGGAGTAGGCACCTGGGTCTGACAACAGTTTCAGATGTGTGGTGGAAAAGTAGGTTTTTGAAATTTGGCACCACTTTTCCTATTAAACAGAGTCCACACCTACATGCATCATGGGGCTGAGGACTGGTAGCTCCACCCATGTGACCATGCCACCTGTGACAGGGGGTCTAAGAATATGTGGTACCTCCTAGTCCTCACAGCTAAAAGCATTGGGTGCCCACAGTCCAGCTGCTGATCCCCCCCACCTGTAGGCTCTAAGGAACAGGGTCTCACATTCTTCACAGACACTTGGGGAATGGTTGTCAGCCCCCTCCCTTGCTCAGAGTATGACCCTGTGCTACAACAAGATACCTATGCATACACCAATCACCATTGCTCTTCTAAGACTGTAGGTGAGAGCCTGTACCACACGCTTGGTGAATGACTACCTGGACAACTGAACCAAATCCGTGCGATAAAAGTGAATGGACTTCTAGGCTCATATATCTGGTAATATCTCTAGCCATCTGGTGACAGGGCATTAGATCTTCAAAGGCATTAATAATCAAACTAGCTCATTTGAGCAGTCTATTTGGGTATATCAAAACAGAACAAATCAAGAAACTAGGACACTGTAAGCAAACATAAAATAAATTAGTACAATAATTTATAAATGGCTTGGAGACAACACTCAATATCAAATCACCTAAAGAAGCAGATCATGATCTCTTCAACAAGCTCCCGAAACAAAGAATCAAGGAATTCTCTGGATAAAGCTATATTCCTGGAATTACCAGAGGTAGAACACAAAAGATTAAAATGCAAAACTCTTCAAGAGATCAGGAAGGAGATCAGGTAAAATGCAGAACAAGTCAAGGAACACACAGATAAAGCACTCAAGGAAATAAAGAAGGTTATTCAAGAGCATAATGAAAAATTTAATAGGCTACAAGAGTCCATAGAAAGATAGCACACAGAAATTCAGAAGATTAACAATAAAATTAAAGGAAAGTAAGTGGAACAAAACTGAGGAACTGGAAGTCAGAGTTAGTGAGATTGAAGACAAAACATTTCACACCAATATATTTGAAGAAAAATCAGATAAAAGAATTAAAAAAAATGAAGAAACCCTAACAATCATGTGGGACTCTCTCAAGAGAAATAACCTACAAGTGCTTGGGAGGGGAAACAGAAAATACAGAGAGAAATGTTGAAGATTTGTTGGCAGAAAACTTCCCTGATATCGTGAAAGACTAAAAGATATCTATCCAAGATGCTCATCGAACCCCACATAAAGCAGATCTCAAAAGAAAGTCACCAAGACATATTGTAATCAAACTTGCCAAAATGAAAGATAAACAGCGAGTTTTAAGAGCCGCTAGGGATAAAGGAAAAATTCACCTACAAAGAAGAGTCAACAAGAATAAGCTCACACTGCTCATCAGAAACCATGCAGGCAAGAAGGCAAAGGGGTAACACCTATAAAATACATACATGTTTTTCCATATATATATGGAAAAAATTGCCAACCAAGAACCATATATCCAACAAAACTGTCTCTCAAATATGAAGGTGAAATTAGGACATGTCCAGATAAACAGATGTTTAGGGAATTTGCAGAAACAAAACTAAAACTACAAGAAACACTAAAGGGAGTCCTCTGGTTAGAAAATCAATAACATCAGATAATAACCTAAGACTAGAACACATGACAGAACAACAAGATATAAACCCAGATATGGAAATCAGAAAAAATAAAGAGAAAAAAAATGCTCAAAACAGGAAAACTGCAATATCATTGTGTAAAAGATGAAAAATTAAATCAATAAAGAGAGACGAAAAAATGTCATAGATCTTTCATATGCAGAGATACATGAGGAAGTGCTCAAGATCATTAGCCATTAGAGAATAGCTAATTAAATTCACAGCGAGATACCATCTCAGCCCAACAAGACTGGCATTAATCAAAAAAAAACACAAAATAATAAGTGTTGGAGAGGTTGTGGAGAGACTAGAACACTTACACACTGCTGCTGGGAATGTAAAATGGTACAACCACTTTGGCACTTCCTTAAAAAGCTAGAAATAGAAGTACAATATGATCCAGCAATCCCACTCCTTGAGTTTTTATATTCTAGAGAAACAACAGCCTTCACATGAACAGATATATGCACATCCATATTCATTGCAGCACTGTTTACAATAGCAAAAAGATGGAAGCAACCAAGGTGCCTATGAATGGATGAATGGATAAATAAATTACAATATATTCACATAATGGAATACTACACAACAATAAAAACAATGATGAATCTGTGAAAGGTCTCATAACATGAATGAATCTGGAAGGCATTATGTAAAGTGAAATTAGTTTCACAAGGACAAATGTTGTATAAGACCACTATTATAAGAATTCATGAAAAAGTTTAAACACAGAAGAAAATATTCTTTGATGGTTATGAGTGTGGGAAGGGAGGGAGAGGGGTATTCACTAATTAGATAATAGACAAGAACTATTTTAGGTGAAGGGAAAGACAACACACAATACAGGAGAGGTCAACACAACTGTACTAAACCAAAAGCAAAGAAGTTTCTTGAACACAACCAAATGCTTTGAAGGCCAGAGTAGCTGGGACAGGGGCCTGGGGACCATGGTTTCAAGGGAACATCTAAGTCAATTGGCATAAGAAAACGTTCTAAGAAAACATTCTGCATTCCACTTTGGTGAGTGGCATCTGGAGTTTTAAGTGCTAGCAAGCGGCCATCTAAGATGCATCATTTGGTCTCAACTAACCTGCAGTAAAGGAGAATGAAGAACACCAAAGGCATAAGGTAAAGATGACCCCAAGAGGCAGAAGAGACCACATAAACTGGAAACTCCATCAGCCTGAGACCAGAAGAACTAGATGGTGCCTGGCTACAACCTATGACTGCCTTGAAAGGGAACACGACAGAGAATTCCTGAAGGAACAGAACAGTGGGATGCAGATATCAATTTCTTGTAAAAAGACCAGACTTAATGGTCTGAGTGAGACTAAAGGGACCCAGGAAGTCATGGTCTCCAGACCCTCTGTTAGCCAAGGGACCCTGGAAGTCATGGTCTCCAGACTGTCTGTTAGCCAAAGACTGGAATCCTTCCCAAAGCCAACTCTTCAGACAGGGATTGGACTGGACTATAAAACAGAAAATGATACTGGTGAGGAGGGAGCTTCTTGGCTCAAGTAGACACATGAGGCTACGTGGGCAACTTCTGTCTGGAGGTGAGATGAGAAGTTAGAGGGGGACAGGATCTGGTTGAATGGACAGAGGGAATACGGGGCGAAGTGGAGGAGTATGATGTCTTATTAGGGGAACAGCGACTAGCAGAACATAGTAAGGTATGTGTAAGCTTTTGTATGAGAAACTGACTTGATTTGCAAACTTGCACTTAAAGCACAATTTAAAAAAGTAAAAAGAAAGGCTGTTGCTTGGAGTTTTTATTTTCCAATAAGGATTTTGATAAGAGTGGCTTGGAAGTGCTTATTACTATTCACAAAGCTTGAGCTCCCAGTTCATGTCACAAACTCTTCTATATTTTCCTCACCTTGAACAAGTTACTTAATTTATCTGAGCCTCAGTTTCCTTACCAACTTAAATGTCATATTTCCTACCTCACAGTTTTAATGTGAGGATTCAGTAAATAAAATCTAAAAATTCTAAATGACATATGTAAAATGTTGTAAGCATTGGATTAAGGCATTTACTAATGTATTAAATTTGGTCCTTAAAATTATGTCATGCCATAGTTATAATTAGTATTCCAATTATATTGACAAGAAAGCTAGAGTTCAGATAAGTCAAACAACTTGCCCAAAGTCATTGAGTTGATAGTAATGGAGTTTGGATTTGAAGCCCAGTGGTCTTCTCTTAAAAATATGTTTCCTTACTTCCACTAAATCAAGCTAGATGTGAGTATATTAAAATATATTTGTTTAGAGGATGCAGCATCATTTCTAACATATACTAGTTACTCCATTTAAGATGATTAAGCTCTTAACTAAGATTGTGAAGATCAGTTGTTGGACATACATAATTCCAACCTTTATTCTCAGTCATTCACTAGGCATTTAACAGGCCCCCGTTAAAAAAAAACCCAGCCTTGTTTATTCTGGGATTACACAGATGAGAAGAAAATTTCCTTTCCCTAAAGATATTGTGATGGTTAATATTATGTGTCAACTTGGCTAGGCCATGATTCTCAGTGGTTTGGAAGGTACTCTTTATAATGTAATCACATTTTATTTTGTGGTCTGATGTGAGTAGCCAATTAATTGAAAGAGAAATTTCCTTAGGGATGTGGCCTGCCTCCAGTATATAAATGGATGTTCTGGCAAAACTTGATCCCTCTTTTGACCTCTGCTCATCGCCTGATCTCTGGTTCTTGGTACATAAGCCTGCAAGTCTCCAGCCTGCTATCAGACCTACAGATTTTGGATTCACCAGGCCCTACAAGTACATGAGCCAGCAGAGTTCTGTAGCTTGCTGCTGGACCCATGGATTTGGGACTTGCCAACCACCACAACTGCATGAGCCATTTCCTTGAAGTAAATCTCTCTCTATATATTTACATATACAATTCACTGGTTTTGCTCCCCTAGAAAACCCAGACTAAGACATTTGGTGTCATGAGTGCTTTTTGAGGGACATGAATCTTAAGGATGAATTTTTTGAATTTGTTCCTAGGTCTGGCTAGATTTAAAGACATTAATGACTCTATTTCCATTAAGGAGGGAACTGTTAATCCTTGGCACAATTATGCAAAATATCACTATCACTGGATCAAATATTTAAGAGAGACAAGGCTCTGGGTGATTATGTGTATGATACCTTTCAACTTTTTTGTCAAACTGACAAGTACGATGAAGCTGGCTGATTGTTTCTACTTTCTCTAAACAAAGTAAAGATCAAAAAGGATAAGCTTAGGGCTTCAAGTCCCAGATCAAATGCCATATAAAGAACTTGAATGTGGCTATTTATGACCTGAAAAAAGCCTTATTTCCTATGTAATTTCTTGTAGGAAGAGGGCTGATATTGCTAAAAACAAACAAACAAAAAAAAACCCAAAAACCCAGAGGTTTATCCGAAGAGTGGCCAAATTACAATGCAAGTAAATTCCCAACCTTAAATGGTGTTTGAAGTTAAAATGAAGGCATTGCTTGGGAAGAATGAGATCCTGAAGATAGGAGGGGGACATATGGGCAGATATGGATGAAGCTGGGGATACTGAGCCCTTAAATTCTGTTGAATCAGCCTTGTGAGTAGGAGAGCACTTCCACCTCCATCTGAGGAGATTAGCCCAGATGTTTCTGGGGAGTCCTTGCCTGGAACATCAGCTGAGGCATTGCCTGAGGCAGCACATGAGACACTATCTGAGGCAGATGCCTAGCAAGACATTGCTAAATGTCCCCAGGACTCACCACCCCTCCGACCATTTTTGCTTCTAGGCCTGTAACTAACTGAAGTCCCGGTTAGGTGCTGGCATAACTGTATATCCATCTGCAAAAAAATGAAACAAGACCAAACCTCACACCATTCACAAAAACTAACTCAAAATGGATCAAAGGCCTAAATATAAATTCTGAAATGATAAAGATCATAGAAGAAAAAACATGGACAATGGTAGGAGTCCTAATACATGGCAAGAGGTGAGGTGAGAAGTATGACCCATAAGGAGCTACTCTATATTCCAAAAGAACTGCTTGATTTTTCTAATGTATACCAATAAAACTCTAGGGAATATATGTTGGAGTGGCTATTAAGGGTGTGGGATAATGTTGCAAGGAGCATAAAGTTGGATAAGTCTGAGTTTGTTGATATGGACCACTAAGCAGAGATGCTTCATTCAATATTTCAGCTTTAAGGATTAGAAAAGGAACTAATAGTTGGTTGACTGAAACGTGGACTAAGAGGTACCCTACACTAAGTGAAGTTGAAACTCCAGAACTGCTTTGGTTTACTGTAGAAGAAGGAATCCAAAGACTTAGGAGTATTAGAACATTAAGGTGGACTTATCGTGTCTGACCCACTAAGCCATACAGGGGGTGCCCAGATGACACAGCTTTCACCACAACTGTGAGAAACAAATTTTTGAAGTGAGCCGCCAGGTCCTTGGTGTAATTTTCTATGTGGGTCAGATATTACAGTGGAAAAAACCCATTGAATTGGGAAACCTAACTACAATGTCAACAATTGAATCCTGGATGGCAGAGGCCAAATGGCAACACTTAATTACTCAATACTAGGTGGTCGCTATGAGTGAGAATCAACTTGATGGCAATGAGTTGGTTGATTGGTTGGTTGTTGGTATATGGACATGGTTACCGTAATGGACAGCAGAGTTCATAGTCTTGACTCGCATGGACCTGTGGCATCAGTTACTTAGTCACAGTGTCTCTAAGAGTGAAATATATAAGAAACCTAATAAATATTTACTTGATCTGTACAAGTAGAAGAATTCTAGGTCAAGTGAACAGCAGTCTGATTTGCATTATAAAAATATAGTCCAAGTCCCTCCGTCAATTCCCAGACTTGAGTCAGTTTACAGACCCACAACCCACTGAGAAGGGGAGAGCTTGAGGAAGGACCCCACTACACTGTCAAAAATTTATACTGATAATCTTCCTCCCAACCCACCCCATAATTTTTTCCTGCCTTTTACAAGAGTCACTGTTTACTTGAGAAAAGGAAATAATCAGAATTTGGGGGGATTTTTTTTTTTTTTTACTGGACACTAGCTCTGAACTGACACTAATTATAGGAGTCCCAAAAATTCACTGTGGCCCACCAGTCAAAGTACGGGCATATGGAGGTCAGGTTGTTAATGGGGTCTTACCTCCAGTCCATCTCACCACTGGTTCAGTGTGTTCCTGAACCCATCCCATAGTGATTTCCCCAGTTCCAGAATACATAATTGTAATAGACATATTCAACAACTGGCAAAATCCCCACACTGAATCCCTGACATATAGAGTAAGGACTATTATGGTAGGAAAGGCTAAGTGTATGCCTTTAGAACTCCCCCTACCTAGGAAAATAGTAACGCCATATTCCCTGTGGGATTGCAGAGGTTACTGTCCCCTTCAAGGAAACTAAGAGAATGCAGGGATGAGGATTCCCACCACATCCCCATTCAACTTGCCTCTTTGACCTGTGCAGAGGCAGATGAACCTTATGCAATAGATAGTGGGTTATCGTAAGGTTAACAAAATGGTGACTTTGTTTGCAGCTGCAGTTCTAGGTGTGGTTTTATTGCTTCAGTAAATTAATACATGTTCTGGTACCTGGTATGCACCATTGATATATGCCTTTTTCTTGGTATATGTTTCTAAAGACTGGAAGAAACAGTTTTCCTTTGGCTGGCAAGGCCAGAAATGTACCTTCACCATCCTACTTTAGGGTATATCAACACTCCAGCCGTATGTCATAATTTAGTCTGCAGGGACCTTGATCACCTTTCCCTTCCACAGGACATCACAGTGGTCCATTACATTGTCATTATGCTGATTGAAACTAGTAAGAAAGAAATATCAACAATTCTAAGTTTATTGGTAAGACACTTGCATGCCAGAGAATGGGAAATTAAACTGACAAAAATTCAGGCATCTGCCACTTCAGTGAAATTTCTGGGGGTCCAGTGGTATGGGGCATGACAAGATATTTGTTCTATAGAGAAGGATAAGTTGTCACATCTGACCTTTCTTATAACTAAAAAGGAGCTAAAATATAAGTAGCACTGGATTTTGGAGGCAACATTCCCCTCATTAGAGTGTGCTACCCAAGCCTATTTACCAAGTGACTAGAAAAGCTGGTAGCTTTGGATGGGGCCCAGAACAAGAGAAGGCTCTGCAACAGGTCCAGGCTTCCAGGTAAGCTACTCTGCCACTTGGTCCATATCATCCAGGTGATCCAAAAATGCTTGAAGTGTCATTGGCAGAGAGATGCTGTTTAGAGTCTTTGGCAGGCCCCTATTGGTGAATAACCACTCAGACCCTTAGAATTTGGAGCAAAATCTGAAGATAACTACTCTCCTTTTGAGAGACAGCTTTTGGCTTGTACTGGGCTTTCATAGAGACTGAATGCTGAATCATGGGTCACCAAGTTACCATGTGACCTGAGCTTCATCCATGAGCTGGGTATTTTCTGATCCACAGAGTCATAAAGTTGGATATGCACCACAGCACTCCTTCACCAAAATGAAGTGGTATACATGAGATTGAGCAGGCCCTGAAGGCAAAAGTTACATGACAAAGTGGCCAAAATGCCCATGGTCCCTGCTCCTGTTACATTATCTTCCCTCTTCTTGTCTGCACCTATGGCCTTATGGGGAGTACATCATGATCATTTCACTAAGGAAGGGGAAACTCATGCCTGGCTTGTAGATGGGTCTACACAATATGAAGACATTACCCAAAAGAGAACATATGCAGCACTGCAGTCCCTTTCTAGGATTCCCTGAAGAACATGGGAGAAGGGAAATCCTTCCAGTGGGTAGAACTTTGAGCAGTGCAACTAATTGTTCATTTTTCTTGTAAACAGAAATGGCCAGATATGCAACTGTGCACTGATTAATGGGCTATAGCCAATGGTTTGGCTGGATGGTCAGGAACTTGGAAGAAACATGATTGGAAAATTGGTGACATGGAGGTATGAGGAAGAGGTATGTAGATAGACATCTTCAAACGGACTAAAGAGGTGAAGATGTTTGCATATCATGTGAATGCTCACCAAAGAGTGACCTCCATAGAGGAGGATTTTAACAACCAAGTGACTAGGATGACATGATCATCTGAGGTGTTTGCTGAGGGCAAAAGGATTATGGAAAGAATGGTGGAAGAAGATAGTTCTAAATACAAGCTACAACCACATGACCAGTTGCAGAAATGACGAATATAAATCTTATATTTCTTCTTAGCTTTGTTACCTTATCCCAATACTTATTATGAATTATAAAATGTAAAAATGGCTAGTGTGTTTTCAGCTGTGTGCATGTTAGTTGTATCATGTTAGACACAAGTATGACATGGAGATTACATGTGGTTTAGGAGATGTGTATAGGTGCCAAGTTGAAAAAGGATAAGCTGTGATGGTTAAGGTTATGTTTCAACTTGGCTAGGTTATGATTCTCAGTGGTTTGGCAGGTGTCCTTCCATAAAGTAATCATCTTCCATTCTGTGACCTGATGTCAGCGGCCTGTCAGTTAAAAGGGGAGTTTCCTTGGGAGTATGGCCAGTCTCCGGTAGATAAATGGATGTTGTGGAAAATCTTATTCCCCCATCAACCTTGTACTTTTCTCATAGCCTGACCCCTGGTCCTTGGGATATAAGCCTGTAGAAGACTCCAGCCTGCCCACTCGCCTGCAGATTTTGAGTTTGCCAGCTGCTGAAACCTTAAGAGCCAGCCAGGGTTCATAGCCTACTGCCTGACCTGCAAGTTTTAGATTTGCTAGCCCCTCAATCTCATGAACCAACAAAAGTCTCCAGCCTACCACTAGACCCACAAGTTTAAGACTTGCTAGGCCCAACAATTGCTTGAGCCATTTCTTGAAGTATATCTCCCTCTCTATTTATATATATGTTTCACTGGTTTTACTCCTTTAGAGAACCCATACTAAGACAGATGTCTTCCTACTACCCATGTATCAATATGTTGTAACATGGTGGCTTATCTGTTGCTATTATGCTGGAAGTGATGCCACTCGTTTTCAAATACCAGCAGGGTCATCCATGGTGGAATGGTTTCAGTGAAGTTTTCAGAGTAAGATAAACTAGAAAGAAAGTCCTGGCAGTATACTTCTGAAAATTAGTTAATAAAAACATTACGGATCAAAACAGAAGATTGTTTATCATGCTTGCTGTGGACACATTGTCTGGAGGGCTCATTTATTTGCTAGAGGACTACTTCATCTTTGGTGAAGTGGATAGCTAGCAAGGGTCAGGGAGACCTTCAATGACATTGATTAACACAATAGCTGCAATGATGAACTAGAACATCCTGGAGATGATGAGGGTGACACAGGATGCGGCAATGTTTCCTTGACTATAATCTTTATGGGAGAAGATCTTCAGGTCTTTCTCCCACGAAACTGCTGGGTAGGTTTGATCCACTAATCTTTCTGTTAGCAGCTGAGCACTTAGCCACTGTGCCACCAGGACTCCTTTAGTATTACCGCTTTAAATATTTTCTGCAAGATTTTTTTTTGCATGGATTGCTTTGTTTTTATACACTCAACTGTAAAACATTAACCGAATATAAACAATTGATATCTTATCTTTCATTTCACGATGAATTTTCCCACTGCATGACAGCATCTTCATATATATCTTTTCCAGAGAATTATAATATACCTCTGAGTGGGCAAGCCATCATTAGCTTAGTTGCTCCATTTTTGTGAAATATTTTTTACCACAAGTTTTCAAAGTAGCCATAATAATATTTCTTTTATTTAAATAGTACAGTGTAAGGAGATTCTGAAGCCCTTGTAGGGCAGCCCTGAAGCATTGGGCTGTTAACTGAAAGTTTGGTGGTTCGAACCCACCAGCTGCTCCACAGGAGAAAGGTGTAGCGGTCTGCTTCTGTAAAGATTTACAGCCTTGGAAACCCTACTGGGCGGTTCTGCTATGTCCTTTAGGGTCACTATAACTTGGATTCATAGCAGCAATAGGTTTTTTGTTTTTTGGTGTAGGGAAAATAAATTTGTAGAAAAGCAAGATCGTCCTTCAAAAAAGGGAACCATGTGACTTTCCAGAGATGGAGAAATTGAATAATTTTCCTTTGACTTCCACTTGTGAAGGGTGAACCTGTTCACCTCCAGGCCCCTCAGCAGTAACCGCAGACTCTTTACAGAGTACAATAGATCATAGCTGTTTCATCATCATTGTCCTCTTAGGGGACTTTTCCAGCCAAATCTTTGACAGATCCCAATGAGTCACTCTTCAGTGTGGGACTTCCATAAGCAGATCTATGAGACCTTCACCATTTTAAGGTGCAATGATAAATCACGCTGATCTACAAAACAGAAGTTGATGTGTGCTTGGCATTTTATTTTGCCTGATGAAATTCTTTGATACATAAATATGGAAGTGTTGAGTGATTCTATGGATTCATCCCGAATGCTATAATTTGTCCATCCATCCTTTAACGCTAGCTCTAGGGGCTCCTTCATGTAGAGCTGACAAAGACCACCTGAGACTGGAGGGGTTTCCTACCCCTTTTAACTCAGGGTGTGATTAGCTCCATACACCCTTTATTTATTTGCTATTTAAATCAGTATTTTATTTCTTAACATAAAAAATTAACTTGTTGCACTAAAGTTGGTGTGAAGCATTTTTTTCCCTTTTCTTTTAGATATTTGAAAAGAAAAAAAAAAACAAGAATAAAATTACATCCAGATACACTTACTATATGTGTCTTTTGGGTACAACACAGTGCTGGGCACAGAGAAATAATGGGGGGGAAGACTCTTACTGAATGCTAAGGAGATGACTTTATATTGGATGTGTAAACATGCTACAGATGACATCTAATCCAGAAAAGTACATATTTTTGCTCAGTGCTGTTGAAGAAATGGGTTGTCACATTGCAATTACTTTCTCAGCCCTCAACCCTCCCAACCTTTCTCAGGAGACAGAGAACCTCTTCAGCCTTGTAAGATTTACATGTGAGGAAGGACATCACCATCAAATGAGCGCATACCGTGTAATAGGGTTCAAAACACATTGTTGTAATAGTTTTCTTCCCCACCATCTGATGGAATTATAATTAAGTTTGTTTTACAGGTTAAGATAAAGAGGATAAAACTCAAAGATGTTTAAAATGACTTTTTCCAAGGGAAGTAAAAGTGATTATATAAATATGGTCTTGTTTATAATTGAAAAGTATCAAGAGAAACACTGATATTTTATACCGTAGCACTATCATAAGAGGAAACCTGGGTGGAGTAGTGGTTAAGTGCTATGGCTATTAACCAAGAGGTCAGCAGTTCAAATCCCCCAGGCTCTCCTTGGAAACTCTTTGGGGCAGTTCTACTCTGTCCTGTAGGGTCGCTATGAGTCTGAATTGACTCGACGGCAGTAGGCTTTTATTATCATAAGAAGGTAATTAGATATCTTTCTATTAAATACCGGTGTTTACACATCATTTCTGATAATGTGCCTCAGCCACCACCCATCTGTCAGCGGAGGTTTGTATGTTGCTATGATGCTGACCAGGTTTCAGTGGAGCTTCCAGACTAAGATGGACTAGGAAGAAAGGCCTGGCAATTATTTCAGAAAATCAGCTGATGAAAAGCCTTTGAATCATAACAGATCTGAAACTGATCAAGAGAATGGCGCATGACCAGGGAACATTCTGTTGTGCTTGGGATTGCCATGAGTTGGGGAGCACCTTGAGAGCAGTTAACAACAACTACTGATACTATTATGGTGACCTAGGTCTAAATCACAGAAATAACCATCCAAACCAGTCAGCCGGTAGAAACTAGGAAAAGAGCTTCGTCACTTACTAGGATCCATGACTATTCTTAAGGTAACTAAAAATCCTTGATAAGTTACTGAAATACCCCTCTGCTTAAAAGAATATCACTTGAGTTAACAATGAGAAGAGGTCTTTTGATTGCATTTATTAATGTATTAAGAAAAATTACAGTGAAAGCTGTGAGAGCCAAAACTCGAAGAGACTGCCTTGTCTTTCCAGGTCTTGGAAGTTTTCTGCCTCTAACAGGGTGCAGTCTTACCACTTTTCTATCACTGTTAGTGGAAAATATTTGAGTTTTCCTTCTCCAACAGCTTTCCCCCTTATACAAGTTCTGGCTTTCTCAGGTTTTACTGTATTCAGATGTTAAAAAAAAATGAGTCCCAGATATGGTTCCACTATTGGCTTGTTAGAATCAGTCAGTTTTTAATTTTGGACCTCACTTTCCTTATTTACAAAATTCAGGGATAGGAAAGATTGGAATTCCTATCATGGGCAAAGCAGCGTGTAGAGTCCTATAATGGGAAAAAAAAGAGGACTTGTTAAAAAGTATACTCTATACAGCATAGTATATTGAACTTTTTAACAAGGAACTGTCTGTAGAAATAGATAAGGTGGAGGTAAGGGTGTGGAAATAGTGTTATGGGCCACTAATACGTGCAATGTGTTTCCCTGTGCTTTATTCACTATGCAAAGGTATTCGACTGTGTAGATCATAACAAATTATGGATAACTTTACTAAGAATGAGAATTCTAGAACACTTACTTATGTTTGTGAGAAACCCGTTCATAGGCCAAGAGACAATCTTTGAAACAGAAAAAGGGGATTCTGCATGGTTTAAAATCAAGAAAGGTGTGTGTCAGGGTTGTATCCTTTCACCATACTTATTCAATCTGTACTCTGAGAAAATAATCCAGGAAGGTGTGTTATATGAAGAAGAATGCAGCATCAGGATTGGAGGAAGACTCATTTATAACCTGTAATATACAGATGACACAACCTTGTTTGCTGAAAGTGAAGAGGACATGAAACATTTACTGATGAAGATCAGACGGCAGTCTTCAGTATGGATTACGCCTCAACATAAAGAAAACAAAAAGCCTCACAACTGGATCAATAAGCAACATCATGATAAATGGAGACAAGATTGAAGTTGCCAAGGATTTCATTTCATTTGGGTCCACAATCAATACCCATGGAAGCAGCAGTCAAGAAATCAAATGACACATTGCATTGGGCAAATCTGCTGCAAAAGTCCTCTTTAAAGTGTTCAAAAGCAAAGATGCCACTTTAAGGACTAAGGTGTTCCTGATCCAAGCCACGGTGTTTTCAGTCACCTCATATGCATGCAAAAGCTGGACAATGAATAAGGAAGACTGAAGAAGGGTTGACGCCTTGAATTGTGGTGTTGGTGAAGAATATTGAATACACTATGGACTGCCAAAAGGATGAACAAATCTATCTTGGAAAAAGTACAACCAGGACGCTCCTTAGAAGCAAGGATGATGAGACTACATCTCACATACTTTGGACATGTTATAAGGAGAGATCAGTCCCTGGAGAAGGACATCATGCTTGGTAAAGTAGAGGGTTTTGAAAAAGAAAGACTGTCAAGAGATGGGTTGACAATGTGGCTGCAACAATGGGCTCAAGCATAACAACGATTGTGAGAATGGGGTAGGTCCAAGTAGTGTTTCATTCTGTTGTACATAGGGTTGCAGTCAGAACTGACTCAACGGCACCTAACAACAACAACAACATGTGCTAGACAGTGTGCTGTACTGTGTGCTTTACTTACACAATCATAATTCATCCTACCCAAAGCCATAAGTAATTATTTTTGTCTACATTTTACAGAGTAGGAATTGCTAGAATATATGCTTGGTTAGGATTTTGTTAACTATGCTACAAACTAGAAGGAAATAACTGTGGTAATAGAGATAGGCCATGAGATTTGACATTACAGAAGAATGTACAATTAATTTTTTTTTTTTCAGAAGAGAGGGTTCATTGTTGTGTGTGTGCTTTCTGTGAACGAACCTAGGAATGTCTAGGCTGCAAGCACCAGAACTTCCAAAGCCTCTTACATGAGTTTGGAAATGAAATAGATCAGAATGTATCATGTTAAAAATAAGGATCAGGAAAGCCATTCTCACCCTAACTGTCCTGCTCATTCAGCTCCAAACCAAGAATGCTTTCTTAGAGCTAAAATATCACACTACGCAGGCATGGCTCATTCTACCTAGTAACATTTCTTCAAATTAATCTTACTAACAGTCAATTAAGAATTAAATCTTAGTACTCAAACTTCTAGCGTCTTTTTTCCAGAAACAAATGAGGCCTTCACTTTCATTCTGACCTCATCAGGCACATATACCAGTTGACTTTTTGACAGGTAAGAACACTCATTTTGGTGCCACTGACCACCTTACTGCTTTGAAAAGACTTGTCATTCATTTCTGGATTCGTGTTTATTAAACTCTATATCAATTTATTTCACATGTGGATTTAGCTGCTATTCTGAAAAGGAAAATTCAGTGATCTGATCAGCAAAGTATGCAAAATATGTCAATGTCCAATAATTTTCACTATTACCTTATTATACAATGTATTCAATCCTATAGCTTTAATGATGAACTTAAAATGACCTTTAATGTGAAATGAAATTTAAAAGTAGTTAGAAGTTTAACATTTGAGAAAAAAATTATCACCTTTTGGTTGCATATGTTAGGAGTGTCGTGTTCAACCATTTATCCTAATAAGTAGTATCATAGCAGTTTATGACAGAGGTTTCCAGAATGTCTATGTATGATGTGGCCCACGGGGGAAAAAAATTTCCCCCAAAAACCTTAGAAGGAAGACCAGCTCTCACTATCAAACCACAACGTTATTTTTTAATTCAGGGGTTTTGAATTGGAAGGTGTGTGTGGAAGACACACAAATAAAGAAATAAGAAACTTTGGTGGCATAGGGGTTAAGAGCTAGAGCTTATAACCAAAAGATCAGCAGTTCAAATCCACCATGCACTCCTTAGAAACAATATGGGGCAGTTCTCCTCTGTTCTTGAGAGTCACTATGAGTCAGAATTGACTTGGTGGCAACAGGTTTGTTTTTTGGTTTATAGCAAGATGACTGCTAACAGAAAAGTTGGAAGTTCAAATCCATCAGCAGCTCCTTGGAAACATTATGGTGCAGTTCTACTTTGTCCTACAGGATCACTATGAGTCAGAATTGATTTGATGGCAACGGGTTTGGTTTTTGGTTTGATAGCAAGAAGATCCTTAAAGTTCAGGCAAAGTCGTTTAAATGTTATTATAAAAGAGCTGGAGAGTAATGAAGTCATTTGTAGGTCAATGGAGCACTGAAGAGTTAATGAAGTTTTTCATCCATTCATTCTCTTTTTTATTGTCTAGTTCCTCCTTCTAAATAGGAATAGCCCCCTGTTAGGTATGGTATTGGTAGAAACCACTGCCCACCTCATGCAACAGAAACAATGCATGCAGATAGATTTCCTCCCCTCCACCCCCTAAGGTTTACCAAACAGACCCACAAACCAGGGCTTTGAATGTTAATTGAAGAACACAAAGCTAATAGATAGTTTAGGGTACACAGCCATTGTGGCAGTCTCTAACGTTGGTGGCAGCTAGGTTGTAAGTCTGCAGTGATGAAATCCTGGCTAGAATGTTTCTCCTAAAATAAGTTATAACACCGCTTGCTTCTTGTTCTGCAGAGTAGCTTTGATATCTACCCCTTTTTCTCTAGTCTTTCCAATTAATTCTATAATGTATCCACATACCCTTAATTTATTTGTTGTTTGAGCTAGCCAGATTTATGAAATCAAGAACCTTCGCTGATTAAAGAGGTTTCAACAAGGGCCTCACCAGATTTGGGTTTAAGGAAATTTTGAATTTAAAGTCTATACTTTTTTTACTGAGGTAGAATGAAACTTAAGTCGGGTGTATGACATAAGAACCCAGGAGGGTTTAGGAAGGGGATTGGGGTTAATTTTTATGCTGTTAAGTAAAGATTACTCCCCAACTAAACTATGCTATATCTTAAACTTAGAAATATTATTTGTCGTCTATCTTCAGCCGTATCTGCTAAAAGATGTGGCACCTGGTTCATTTCGGCAATCACTTAAAGATTTTGACTGATTGGCTCCCTAAATTACTGAAGAACTCACAGATTATTGGTACAAAACTTGTGAAGATAATGGCCAATGTATGATGTAATACTGAGAATGTCTGTGTTTTCAGGGACTTAAATTTAGGTTTCCATTTAAGAGAGTTGTGTGTGTGTGTGTGTGTGAATGAGTGTATGTGTTTAAACATACACTGATATTATACTGTGAAGTGTTATTGTTGTTCGGTGCCATCGAGTCAGTTCAGACTCATAGTAACCCTATGAACAACAGAAGGAAACACTGCCCCTTCCTACACCGTCCTCACAATTGTTTCTATTCTTGAGCCCATTGTTGCAGACACTGTGTCAATCCATCTCCTTGACGGTCTTCTTCTTTTCCACTGACCCTCTACTTTACCAAGCATGATGTTCTTCTCCAGGGACTGATCCTTCCTGATAACATGTCTGAAGTATGTGAGATATAGTCTCACCATTCTTGCTTCTAACAAGCATCCTGGTTGTACTTCTTCCAGGGCAGATTTGTTCGTTCTTCTAGCAGTCCATGGTATATTCAATATTCTTCGCCAATACCACAATTCAAAGGCAGCAATTCTTTTTCGGTATCCAGCTTTTGCATGCGTATGAGGTGATCGAAAACACCGTTGCTTAGGTCAGGCGCACCTTAGTCCTCAAGGTGATCTCTTTGCTTTTCAACATTTTTAAGAGGTCTTTTAATTTTTTTCCTTGTTTTTTAATTTATTATGCTTTAACTAAAAGTTTACAAATCACGTCAGTCTCTCATACAAAAACTTATATACAGCTTGCTATGTACTCCCAGCTGCTCTCCCCCCAATGAGAAAGCACTCCTCTCCACCCTATATTCCCCATGTCCATTCAACCAGCTGTTGTCTCCCTCTGCGTCCAGACAGGAGCTGCACAGATAGCCTAATGTGACTATTTCAGCGAAGAAGCACACTTCTCACCAGTACTCACCGGTATCACGTTGTGTCTTATAGTCCCGGCCAATCCCTGTCTGAAGAGTTGGTTTTGGGAATGGTTCCTGTCTTGGGCTAACAGAAGGTCTGGGGGCCGTGACCTCCAAGGTCCCTCCAGTCTCAGTCAGACCATTAAGTCTTGTCTTTTTACAAGAATTTGAGATCTGCATCCCAATGCTCTCCTGCTACATCAGGGATTCTCTGTTGTGTTCCCTGTCAGGGCAGTCATGAGTTGTAGCCAGGCACCATCCTGTTCTTCTGGTCTCAGGCTATTGTAGTCTCTGGTTTACGTGGTCCTTTCTGCCTCTTGGACTCATATTTACCTTGTGTCTTTGGTCTTCTTCATTCTTCTTTGCTCCAGGTGGGTTGAGACCAATTGATGAACCTTAGATGGTAGCTCCCTAGCTTTTAAGACCCCAGACACCACTCACCAAAGTGGGATACAGAAAGCTTTCTTAATAAACTTTGTTATGCCAATTGACCTAGATATCCACTGAAACCATGGTCCCCAGACCCCCTCCCCCCACCATGCTACTCTTTCCCTCGAAGTGTTTGGTTGCATTCAGGAAACTTCTTAGCTTTTTGTTTAGTCCAGTTTTGCCGACGTACCCTGTATTGTGTGTTGTCCTTCCCTTTACCTGAAATAATTCTTGTCTGCTATCTAGTTAGTGAATACTCCTCTCCCTCCCTCCCCACACTCATAACCATCAAATAATGTTTTCTTCCGTGTTTAAACCTTTCCCTGAGCTCTTATAACAGTGGTCTCATACAATATTTGTCCTTTTTCAACTGACAAATTTCTCATAGCATAATGCCTTCCAGATTCCTCTATGTTATGAGATGTTTCACAGATTCATCCTTGTTCTTTTTCTTTGTGTAGTATTCCAATGTGCTAATATACCATAATTTGGTTACCCATTCATCCATTGATGGGCATCTTGGTTGCTTCCTTCTTTTTGCTATTATAAACAGTGCTGCAATGAACGTTAAGTGTGCATATATCTATTCGTGTGAGGGCTCTTATTTCTCTAGGATATATTCCAAGGAGTGGGATTGCTGGATTGTATGGTGCTTTTTAAGGAAGCGTGAAATTGATTTCCAAAGTGGTTGTACCATTTTACATCCCTACCAGCAGTGTATAAGTGTTCCAGTCTCTCCATAACCTCACCAACATTTATTATTTTGTGTTTTTTGGATAATGCCTTGTTTGGGTGAGATGGTATTTCATTGTAGTTTTGATTTACATTTCTCTAGTGGCTGATGATCGTGAGCATTTCCTCACGTATCTGTTAGCAGCCTGAATGTTTTCTTTGGTGAAGTGCCCATTCATATCCTTTGTCTATTTTTTAATTGGGTTATTTTTCTTTTTATTGTTGAGGTTTTGTAGTTTTTGCAGATTTTAGAGATTAGGCTATGGTTGGATTTTTGGTAGCCAAATTTTTTTTTCCCAATCTGTAGTTTGTCTTTTTACTCTTTTGGTGAGAATAAGTGCGTAATTTTTAAGAGCTCCCACTGATCTAGTTTTTCTTCTGGTGTTTGTGCATTTTTAGTAATGTTTTGTATACTGTTTATGCCAAGTATTAGGGCTCCTAGCATTGTCCCTATTTCTTCTTCCATAATCTTTTTGTTTTAGATTTTGTATTTAGATCTTTGATCCATTTTGAGTTAGTTTTTGTTCGTGTTCATTTTTTTGCGGATGGTTATCCAGTTATCCCACCACCACCATTTGTTAAAGACACTGTCTTTTCCCTAATTAATGGACTTTGTCAAATTTAAGTTGCTCATATGTGGATAAATTTAGGTCTAGATTCTCAATTCTGTTCCACTGGTCTATGTATCTGTCGTTGTATCAGTACTAAGCTGTTTTGACTACTGTGGTGATATAATGGGTTCTAAAAGTGTGAGGCCTCCCACTTTGTTCTTTTTCAGTATTGCTTTACTTATCCGAATCTTCTTCCTCTTCCATATGAAGCTGGTGATTTGTTTCTCCATCTCATTAAAAAATTCCATTGATATTTGGATCAGGATTGCGTTGTATCTATAGATGGCTTTGGGTAGAATAAACATCTTTATAATTCTGAGCCTTCCTATCCATGAGCAAGGTATGTTTTTCCACTTATGTAGGTCTCTTTTGGTTGCTTGCAGTAGTGTCTTGTAGTTTTCTTTGTGTAGGTCTTTTACCCCTCTGGTTAGATTTATTCCTAGGTATTTTTATCTTCTTGGGGGCTATTGCATTTGGTATTGATTAGGTGATTTCCTCTTTGACATATTCTTTGTTGGTGTAGAGGAATCCAACTGATTTTTGTATTTTTGTGTTGTATCCTGATACTTTGTTGAACTCTATTAGTTTCAATAGTTTTCTTGTGGATTCTTTAGAGTTTTCTGTGTATAAGATCATATCATCTGCAAATAGAGGTACTTTTACTTCTTCCTTACCAATTTGGATGCCCTTTATTTCTTTTTCTAGCCTAATTATTCTGGCTAGCACTTCCAACACAGTGTTGGAATAGGAGTAGTGATAAAGGGCATCCTTGTTGGGTTCTCGTTCTCAAGGGGAAAGCTTTCAGACTGTCTCCATTTAGGATGATGTTGGTGGTTGGCTTTGTGTAAATACCGTTTATTATGTTGAATTTCCATTCTATTCCTATTTTACTGAGAGTTTTTGTCAAAATGACTGTGTTAGACTTTGTCAAATGTCTTTTCTGCATCAATTGATAAAATCACATGGTCTTGTTTTTGTTTTATTTATGCAATGGATTACATTGATTGTTTTTCTAATGTTGAATCATCCCTGTATACCTGGTATGAATCCCACTTGGTCAAGATGAATTATTTTTTTGATATGTTGTTGAATTCTGTTGGCTAGAATTTTGTTGGAGATTTTGCGTCTAAGTTCATAAGGGATATAGGTCTGTAATTTTATTTTTTGTGGTGTCTTTACCTGGGTTATGGTGGCTTCATAGAATGAGTTTGGGAATATTCCATCCTTTTCCATGCTCTGAAATACCTTTAGTAGTAGTCGTCTTAACTCTGTAAGTTTGGTAGAATTCTCCACTGAAGCTGTCAGGGGCAGGGCTTTTTTTTTGTGGAATTTTTTTTTAATTACCTTTTCAATCTCTTCTTATGTTATAAGTGTATTTAGTTGTTCTACCTTCTTTCTGTTACTTTAGGAAGGCAACTTGTTTCTAGAAATTTGTCCGCTTCTTCTAGGTTTTCAAATTTGTTAGAGTACAATCTTTCATAGTATTCTGTTATGATTCTTTTAATTTCAGTTGGGTCTGTTGTAATATCACCCATCTCATTTCTTATTCTAATTCTTTTCTTCCTCTCCTGTTTTTCTTTTGTCAGTTTGGCCTGTGGTTTATTCAATTTGTTGATCTTTTCAAAGAACTAGCTTTTGGTCTTGTTAACTCTTTCAATTGTTTTTCTACTCTCTGTTTCATTTTCTTCTGTTCTAATTTTTACAACTTGTTTTCTTCTGGTGCCCAAGGGCTCCTTTTGCCCCTCTCTTTCAATTTGTTCAAGTTGTAGGGATAATTCATTGATTATGGCTCTTCCTTTTGGATGTGTGTTTTTATTGCTATAAATTGACCTCTGAGCACTGCTTTTGGTGTGTCCTAAAGGTACTGGTAAGTTGTGTTTTTTTCTCATTTGATTTTATGAATTCCTTTACTCCATGCTTAATTTCTTCTATAACCCAGTAGTTTTTGAGAAATGTTTTGTTCTTTTTCCATGTGTTTGATAATTTTTTTCTTGCTTTTTCTGTAATTGACTTCTACTTTAGTGGCTTAATGGTCAGAAGAGATGCTTTGTAATATTTCCATGTTTCGGATTCTGTTAAGGCTTGCTTTATGGCCTAATATGTGGTCTCCTCTGGAGAATGTCCCACGTGCATTGGAAAAGAAAGTACACTTGGCTGCTGTTGGGTGGCCTGTTCTATATATGTCTATGAGGCCAAGTTTGTTGACTGTGGCATTTAGATATTCTGTGTCTTTCCTGAGCTTCTTTCTGGATGTTCCGTCCTCAACGAAAGTGGTGTGTTAAAGTCTCCTACTATTATTGTAGAGCTGTCTCTGTTTTCAGTGCTGTTAGAATTTGTGTATTTTGAAGCCCTGTCATTGGGTGTGTAAATATTTATTATGGTTATGTCCTCCCGGTGTATTGACCCTTTAATCATTATACAGTGTCTTTCCTTATCTTTTGTGGTGGATTTTACTTTAAAGAATATTTTGTCAATAATTAATATTGCCACTCTTGCTCCTTTTTGATTGCTGTTTGCTCGATATATTTTTTCCATCCTTTGAGATTTAGTTTGTTTGTGTCTTTAAATCTAAGGTGCATCTCTTGTAGGCAGCATATAGATGGATCGTGTTTTTTTTTTATCCATTCTGCCACTCTCTGTCTCTATATTGGTGCATCTAGACCATTTACATTCAGCATAATTATGGATAATTACGAGTTTAGTGCTGTCATTTGATTTTTTGTGTGTGTGTGTGTGTTATTGACAGTTTCTTTGCTGAGTTTTTTTTTTTCTTTTCCTCTTCTTTTTTGTTGTTGATTTTGTATTTACTGAATCTATGTTAGTCTTGATTTTATTTTGATGCTTAGGATCATTAGTTTCCTTTGTGGTTATCTTAACATTTACCCCTATTTTTCTAAGTTTAAGCCAATGTTTTATTTTTTTTTTATATCGCCTCGACTTCCTCTCCATATGGAAGATCGATGGCTACATTTTCAGTCACTCTTTTTTGTTTTAATGTTGTTTTCTTTTACATAATGACTTCTCTGTTGCCCCATTTTGAGTGTTTTAGCTTTATTTTGTGATTTTCCTATCTTGATTGATATCTGGTTGCTCTGTCCTGTGTTCTTGGGTTGTTATCTGATGTTATTGATTTTCTAACTGGAGGACTCCCTTTATTATTTCTTGTAATTTTGGTTTGGTTTTTGCAAATTCCCAAAACTTCTGTTTATCTGGAAATGTCCTAATTTTGATACCATATTTGAAAGACGGATTTTCTAGATATATAATTCTTGGCTGGCAATTTTTTTTTTTTTTTCAAGTTTTCATATATGTGATCCCATTGCCTTCTTCCCTGCATGGTTTCTGCTGAGTAGTCTGAGCTTAGTCTTATTGCCTCTCCTTCGTAGGTGACTTTTTGTTTATCCATAGCCGCTCTTAAAATTGTCTCTTTATCTTTAGTTTTGGCAAATTTGATTATAATATGTCTTGGTAACTTTCTTTTGGAATCTACCTTGTGTGGGGTTCGATGAGCATCTTGGATAGATATCCTCACATCTTTCATGATAGCAAGGAAGTTTTCTGCCAAAAAGTCTTGAACAACAATTCTTTCTGTTTTTTCTGTTATTCCCCCCCCCATTCTATTACTCTAATCACTAGTTGGTTATGCCTCTGAAAGAGTCCCACGTAATTTTTAGGGTTTCTTCATTTTTTTATTCTTTATCTGATTTTTCCTCAAATATGTTGGTGTGAAGGGCTTTTTTTCTTCAATCTCACTAATTCTGACTTCCGTTGCCTCAGTTTTGCTCCTATGGCTTTCTATTGAGTTGTCTAATTCTGAAATTTTATTGTTTATATTCTGAATTTCTGTTTGCTGTCTCTCTACGGATTCTTGCAGCCTATTAAATTTGTCATTATGCCCTTTTCTAATCTTCTTACATTCCTCTATTGCTTTATCTGTTTAATCCTTGGCTTCCTCTACATTTTTTCTGATCTCCTGAAGTGTTGTGTGTATTAATCTTTTGTATTCTACCTCCAGTAATTCTAGGAAATTATCTTCATCCAGAAGATTTCTTGATTCTTTGTTTTGGGAGCTTGCTGAAGCCATCGTGGTCTGTCTTTTTATGTAATTTGATAATGACTGTTTTCTCTGAGCCATCAATAATTATTGTATTTATTTGTTTTATGTTTGCTTACCGTGGTCTAGCTTCTTGTTTTGCTTTCATATGCCCAAATAAGCTTCTCCAGTGATCTAGTTTGATTATTGGCACCTTTGAAGCTCTAACGTCCTGTCATCAGGTGGTTAAAACTGTTACTATGTATATGAGCCCAGAAGTCCATTCACTTTTTTTGTATGGATTCAGCTTAGGTGTCTAGGTAGTCAAGCTCTCACCTACCTACAGTCCTAGATGAGCAAGGGTGATTGGTGTAAGCCCAGGTATCTGGCTGTAGTAGGGGGTTACACACTGAGCAAGGCAGGGGGCTGACAATTACCCCTTAGTGTGTGTGAGGAAATTGTATCCCTGTTACTTAAAGCAGGTAGGTGGGTGGATTTTGCAGCTGGAGTATGGGCAATGCTCTTGGCTATAAGGACTGGGAAGCACCACTTATTCTTGTACCCTGTCATAGTTCACTAGGCGGCATGGGTGGAGCCACCAGTCCTTAGGCCCCTTATATAGGTAGGCAAGTAAGCTACTTATCAGGCAGAGAAGTGTTAAATGTCATGAACCAGCATCTCCACCATATATTTGAAACAGTTGAAGTTAGACTTCAGGTATATACCCTATTGTACTATACTAATGAGGGCCTACATTGTTGAAATGGGCCCACAAAAGTCTATGCAGGGGCGAAAGGCATTCAAAGTCCATGGGCCCCTTATGCCTGTGCCTAGACAAAGAAGCTGTTTCTGCCCTTAGTTCCTGGTTTAGGGGAGATTATTTTTTCCCTATTTGTTAATTCGTTCCCTCTCTAAGGCCGGGAGAATGGCTTAGAGTGCATGACAGGTTCAACTTATGGCCCAAGGGATGTGACAATCTCTGAAGTCAGCTAGGACCCAGTGCAGAGCAGGAAGGGAGCAGGTAAGTAGCAGAGACGTTTTTCCCAGTTGGGTGTTTTTTGATCCACGTGGCAGGTTAGACACATGTTCTTATCTTTTACCAATTTAGCACCACTTTTCACTGAATCTGGAGGCATGAGTAGACTCTCCTCCTCTCAGTCTCTCCCAATGTGGAAGACAAGTCCTGAACACCACTGCTTGCCTCACCGTTGATATGAGCTGATCCAGGCCTAGAGTGTGCTGGTTCCCACTGGGTCAGACCTGGCAAATCTTTCCTGCTTCTGAACTGTCTCTCCCTTCCCCTGCCACTCAGTCCAATTGCTCAGCTTTGCCTTTGATGTTCATGGGCTCCTAGATTGAGGTATAGAATCGATTCGCTTGCTTTTTTGAGTCTTTGTTGTGATAGGGGCCACAGGAAGTGTCTGACTGCTCTGCCATCTTGGTCCTACCTCCTGTCTTTTGATTTCTTGAATTCTAATTTCATGGCTGTTGATTGTGGATCCAAGTAAAAGGAAATGCTTGACAACCTCAACTTTTTCTGTTTTTCATGATTCGTTTTTTGGTCCAGTCGTGAGATTTTCATTTTCTTAATGTTGAGATTTAATTCGTACTGAAGTCTGTGATCTTTGATCTTCATCAGTCAGTGCTTCAAGTTCTCTTCACTTTCAGCAAGCAAGGTTTTGTCATCTGCATATCTCAGGTTCTTAATGAATCTGTCTCTAATCCTGATGCCCTGTTCTTCATATAGTCCAGCATACAGCATATGTATGGTGAAAGCATACAACCCTGACACACACCTTTCTTGACTTTAAACCACTCAGTATCCCCTTGTTCTGTCCGAAAAACTGCCTCTTGATCCATGTACAGATTCTTCATGAGCACAATTAAGTGTTTGGAATTCCCACTCTTTGCAATGTTATCCATAATTTGTTATGGTCTACACAGCCAAATGCCTTAGCATAGTCAATAAAAAACAGGTAAACATCTTTCTAGTATTCTCTGCCTTCAGTAAGGATCCATCTGACCTCAGCAATGATATCTCTGGTTCCACAACCTCTTCTATATCTGGCTTGAATTTCTGGCGGTTCCCTGTTGATATATTGCTGCAGCCGCTTTGGAATGATCTACAGCAAAGTTTCGCTGGTATGTGATATTAATAAGTTCCGCATTCAGTTAGATCACCTTTCTTGGGAATGGGCACATAGATCTCTTCCAGTTGGTTGGCCAGGTAGCTGTTGTCCAAATTTCTTGGCATAGATGAGTGAGCACTTCCAGTGCTTCATCCATTTGTTGAAACATTTCCATTGGTATTCTGTCAATTCATGAAGCCTTGTTTTTTGCTAATGCCTTCAGTGCAACTTGGACTTCCTCCTTCAGGACCATCAGTTCCTGATCATATGCTAACTCCAGAAATGACTGAACATTAACCAATTCTTTTTGGTATGGTGGCTCTGTGTCTTCCTTCCATCTTCTTTTGCTCTTTCCTGCATTGTTTAATATTTTCCCTGTATAATTCTTCAGTATTGCAACTTGAGGCTTGAATTTTTTCTTCAGTTCTTTCGTCTTGAGAAATGCTGATAGTGTTCTTCCCTTTTGGTTTTGTATTAATGTATATGTTTAAACATACATTAATATTACATTGTGATATAGAAGGGCAAAAAAGGACTTTATTTTTCAAGAACCTAAGAATAGCAGCCAGTAAATGATTCTGTTAATAAGAAGCAAGATAAGCCCATGCAGTCTGGTAAATTTTTTATCAGTAATATTCCTACATAATGTTATTTGCGCCCATGGTACTAAAGGAAAAAAAAAAAAAAACTTTGTTTACTAAGGAAAATACACTCCTTATGCTTTCAGTAAAAAAATATTCACTCAATGTGATGTTCCTATAAACCAGAATAGTGATTGTTTTTTTTTTTTTTTCTTTTGTTGTAACATGTAAGAAATGTTGACACTTTTAAGTGGGCACATCCAGCACTATACACTATACCTGATACTGGGTATAACTCCTCCTCAAAGAACCCATACTCGTGTACCTATGTATGTATTCAGCTTTTTATAAAAACAATATATCCATTTAACATGTGTCTTAGTCACCTAGTGCCACTATAACAGAAATACCACAAATGGATGGCTTTACAGAGGGAAATTTATTATCTCACAGTCTAGGAGGCTAGAAGTCTGAATTCAGGGTACCTGCTTCAGGGGAAGGCTTTCTGTCTGTGGACTCTGGGGGAAGGTCCTTGTCATCAGTCTTCCCAAGTTGAGGAGCTTCTCAGTGCAGGGGTCAAAGGATGTACTATTCCCCTGGCTCTTGTTTCTTGGTGTTATGAGGTCCCCCTGTCTCTCTGCTTACGTCTCTCTTTTATGCCTCAAAAGAGATTGGCTTAAAACAAAACCTAATCTTGTAGATTGTTTTATTAACATAACTGCCTCTAACCCTGCCTCATTAGCATCATAGAAGTAGGATTTACAACACATAGGAAAATCACAACAGGTGACAAAAAAGGTGTGCAATTACACAATACTGGAAAGAACCATGGCCTAGCCAAGTTGACACATTTTTGGGGGACACAATTCAATCAATGATAGCATCCAAATGAAACACAATTTCTAATAAAAGACAATCCCTCTATCTAAAGTCAACTACATGCATTTATTGATTTATTTTTTCCTTTTTTCACCCTCTGCTATAATTTTAGTAGTAATTTGGGAGGATTATGTGACGAAGTTTTACATCTTGATTGTACTTTCATCGTTTATTTAGAGAATTGTCAAAAACGTCAGGATGTTAACTGCTCTTAATAATTTCAAGGCTTGTAATTTTCCTGAAGGCTAATCTCAATATACCAGCATGTTCTGAGTCCAGTTTTGAGAAATGGTATCTTATAGAGTGACATCAGTGCTACTTGCATCTACAGTCTGGTTCATTCAGATTAAATCCCTTTATAGAAAAAAACCTTGAAATAGCCCATCCACTCTTTATGCTTCAAATACCATGCACTGTCTTAGTCCCATACCTCTACAATGTTTACTCCCCATTTGGGTATATTCATCTTTATTTCAATAGGCAACTTGTCCACTCAAGGCTCAAGGCAGATCCATCTGTTCCATGGAACCCTCATTTGGCTATTCAGATCTACTACAAACTTTGGTTTTTCAAGCTCCTTTTGATAGAAATATTAATAACAGTCACACATTTATTATCACAACTATTCATAGTAATCAAAATGAACAGACACTAAATGTACAGTATCTTTCTTATCCTTTATTCTTCTGAAGAATACTATGGGCTAGCACTAGTCATCCCAATGCATAGATGAAGAAGTTGAGGTATAGAGATTAAAAACCTTTCTCTGGGTCACATAGCTCTATGATTTTAGGGCTGAGATTTGAGTACTGGTTAACCTGAACCCAAACTGTGGAGTCAATAACCATTTGCTGATACTAATTTCCCTCAAACACAGTGTTTGCTTTTTCTACTATACTAAATTTACTCAAAAAATCACATTCTGGCTTCTGATAAACTATCTACGCTTCTCATCTACTTGTGTTTATCTTTCAACCACTTCCATGAGGGCAGTGTACCCACCAAATGATTAGTACATAGTAGGGAGCTCAAGAAATATCTATTGAATAAATATTTATGTACACACTATGGAGGCCATTTGCTGAGCTGTTGACATGACTGAAGGCTGTGTTAATTCCACACTAAAATAACTGAAGGATAATTCAAATTTTTCATAGACATTACAGTTGAGGGAGGGGAGTCAAATTAGGCTATTTGTTTCTTTGGTTGTTGTATGGTTCCTGAGTTTAACTAGCAATATAATGAAAATGGTTTAACTGGTGTTAAGGTCAGTGCTCGTGTAAATTTATCGCCTATAGTCTTCCAGGTTCAGTTCTAAGAATTTTATTCTGACCTTTTTCCTATCTCTGTGACTTCCAGTCTCTGAGGACTGCTGTTTTTAGTTTAGCTTGGTAAGATATGAGATATTATATTTAAATAAAGGAGAAGAATAAAATGATTGTTTTAAATACCTCTAAATATTATCTATTTGGTTTCTAAGAAGATTTTGTATCAGTTTGGGATCAGAAAATGGGAGAAAGAAAGCTTTTTTACAACATAAGCACACAGAAGTCTAAGTCACTTTCAGCAGTGAAAGTTTTCTGATTAGTAGAGTGTATACAATTATCAATTCAATTGTTAAATCAAAACACATCCCAATCACCCTAGCATGTCTCATTTAATGGGCAATACAGTCCCCAAGAAGGCAAATTCCCTGCTAACAATATTGAACCAAATCATCAAAATTCAAAGATGGGTCTATAAAATGTGAAATTCCATCAGCAAAGTGTGCGGTGGGCTGCAATGTGTAGATTAATGAGCAGCTTGTCAAGTATTTTAATGTATGCCACATCATTGAAACGCATGTGATGATTATTAATAAAGTATTTGGCCTAAGCAGTAAAAGATATAAAATAAATTGAAGTTATGACACCTTCTGAATTAATAAAGCATTTGGTTGGGCTGTACTGGTAAATCACAATCAAAAATTAAAAATCTCCAATAACTGGATACATCCCTGCAGGCATTCTAAGAACTCACACTGGCCTCTTTCTATGGCATCTTCCTAAATAAGGGTCTTCGTAAAAGCATGACAGCTAACCCTCTGAAGAATATCTGAATATGCACACTCACTGGCTTAAGCCTTGAATACAAACTAACATCTATAACTGACATCACTCAATTCTTTTTAGTTCCAAAAACAAGATTTTTTTTTATAAGCTTGTTTCCAAACTTTCACCCCAAAAGCAATTTTCAATATTTCCTTTGAAGCATGTTGCTGGAAACACAGAAGCTGAAAAATACAAACCAGAACAGAAGTGATGTGGCATAGTGGTTAAAAGCTCAGCTGTTAACCAAAAGGTTGGCAGTTCAAATCTGCCAGTTGCTCCTCTGAAACCTTGTAGGGCATTTCTACTATGTTCTATAGGGTCACTCTGAGTCAAAATTGACTTGGTGACAACGGGTTTGGTTTTTTCCTTTCAGTTTGGTTAAGTGGTATACATCATGGGAGCTGGGGAAGATAAAATGTTGAAGGTTAATCCAGGCAGATCCACCTGGGTGTTTAGGACAGCTAAATCTAAAGGTCCATAATGATTCGCTCTGTTGTTTTGTGTGTGTGTGTTTTCTTTTTTTTATTGTGATTTAGGTGAAAGTTTACAGGGCAAATTAAAATTTCTCATTAAACAATATACAAATTGTTTTGTGACATTGGTTGCCAAGCCCACCATGTGCCAACACTCTCCCCTTCTTCACCCCATTTTCCCTATTTCCATTTGTCCAGTTTTTCTGTCCCTTCCTTCCATCTTGTCTTTGCTTTTGGGCATTAGTCTCGTATACTTGATTGAACTGTGAAACACATAGCTCATGTGTGTTATTGTTGGCCCTATAGACCGGAATAATCTTTGGCTCAAGGATAAACTTCAGGAGTGACTTCAGTACTGAGTTAAAATGGTGACCATAAGCCATATTTTCAGGGTTTCTCCAGTCTCTGTCAGACCCGCAAGCCTGGTTTTTGTGTGTTTGTTGTGTGTGAATTTCAATTTTTTTCCTACATTTTTCTCCAGCTCTCTGTCCAGGAGAGAGATCTCTATTGTGATCCCTGCTAGAGGAGCCAGTGGTGGTAACCAGACATCTTCTAGTTGTTCTGGGCTCAGTCTGGTGGAGATTGTGGTAGTTGTGGTCCATTAGTCCTTTGAACTAATCTTTCCCTTATATCTTTGGTCTTCTTCATTCTCCTTTGCTCCAACTGGGATGGGACCAGTAGATATATCTTAGATGGCCATTTGCAGGCTTTTAAAACCCCAGATGCTACTCATCACAGTCAGATGTAGAACATTTTCTTTATAGACTATGTTATGCCAGTCGAGCTAGATGTGCCCCAAGACCATGATCCCCAACCCTCAGTCTAGTAGCTCAGCCTTTTAGGGCATTTGGATGTATCTGTGAAGCTTCTATGACTTTGCCCTGGTCAAGTTGTGCTAACTTCCCCTGTATTATGTCCTGGCTTACCCTTTGCCCAAATTACACTTATTTACTATCTAGTTAGTGTTTTTCCCTCCCTACTCCTCCCCTTCCTCATAGCCACAAAGGCTGTTTCTTCCTGTGTGAAAACATTTTCATGTGTTTTTATAATAGTGATCTCATACAATATTTGTCATTTTGTGATTGATTTATTTCAGTCAGCATCATGCCCTCCAGATTCATCCATGTTATGAGATGTTTCACAGATTCATCATTGTTCTTTATCCTTGTGTAGTATTCCATTTTGTGTATGTACCAACCATAGCTTGTTTGTCCATTTATCTGTTGATAGACACTTAGATTGTTTCCATCTTTTTACTATTGTGAATAATGTTGCAACAGATATAGGTGTGCATATGTCTTTTCCTGTGATATGTCTTATTTCTGTAGGATATTTTCCTAGAAGTGGAATTGCTGGATCATGTGGTATTTCTAGCTTTTTAATGAAGCACCATATTGTTTTCCAAAATGGTTGTACCATTTTGCATTCCCACCAGTAGTGCTTAAGAGTTCCAATCTTCCCCCAACCTCTCCAACATTTGTTATTTTCTGTTATTTTGATTTATGCCAGTAAAATCAGGGTAAGATTGTATCTCATTATTGTTTTGATTTGCATTTCTGTAATGACTAGTGATAATAAGCATTTCCTCATATGTCTGTTAGTTGCCCGAATGTCTTCTTTGGTGAAGTGCCTCTTTATATTCTTTGCCTATTTCTTAATTGGATTATTTGTCTCACTTTGTTCTTTAGTGGTAGACTTGGAAAATGAAGACTCTGTAACAATTTGGTAAAAGTCTTTAATGTTCATTGACAACTTTGCCCAATAGAGACACTCATTATTTGGAGAGGTGAGAGAAAAATTTAGTAGTCAAATGTTGTCCTTTGAAGGTAAGCATTCTGGAAGGAAAGGCACATCACTTATTGAAGGATGAGATTTTATTCATGCTCTGCTTTTCGTGGTTTGCTGTCCATTTCAAAGGCCCATAAAAATCCATCACTGAAAATTGAAACACTGATGAGGTATTTCTGCACTGAAAAGACAAAAGCAAATGCATGGACACTGACTTTTAAGACCTGACAGTTTGAGACCTAACCATTCCTGACAATCAGAATACAACAATATAACACGGAAAACGCCAAGGGAATTATAAGAGCTGAGCGCTATGTAGGTATACTGTGTGACATCTAACTAAACTGGGATGATGGATGAGCATCAGGGGAGTTTTCCTCAAAGAGCCGTTACCAGAAGCAAGTCTTGGACAATAAGCAATAGTTGAAAAGATGACAATATACCTAGATGGGGAAATGAATAAAATATTCTTACATGGAATAGAGGATATTTACCAGGGTGATTGGGGAAAGGTTTACAGAATATCAATTTGCAATTATTTGAGTTGGATTAAACTTTCTCCAAGGATAAAAAAGATAAGAAATCTATCAGGGGATAAATGCAGCTTTTTCATTCTGTAACAGCTTTCAAAAAATAAATAACCTCTTTCTGAAGACAATGAGCTCCCCATCAATTAAGTTGTTCAAATGTTGAATGGCAACTTAGGAAAATCGTTAAAGGATTTCAACCTTGGTGGTCTATCTTCCTATGAAATTAGTGAGCTGGTTCAAAAGAGAACTAGCCACTGAAAGACAATCTTAGAGTCCAAAGAGTACTTACCGTATTTTACCCAATTAACGTGCAACTTCTGCATTTGTTTGCCGGCTACGCAGTGCCTCAGCAAAGTATTTTCATAAGCAGCTATGCTAATTTTTTTTTTTACTGCGACATGTGAAAGAGGATTGGCTTGGTGGTGCTTGTGAGGGCGCCTCTCAGGGAAAGGGCGCGGGCTGGAAAAAAACACAGAGCATGTGTTTTGTCTAGAAATACCGTGTTATGAACAGTAATTCCCTTTTAACTGTAGAATTGTCAGTATCCTTTTACAAGTAATATGTAAACACTTTGTCATGTGTAATACATTGTCAGATATGTAAACACCTTATCCTTTGCCCAGAATATGCAATGAATATTTACATGTCTGTCCCTACTTACCCTTCCCTTTTAATATATTTGTTTGGATTATGGAAGTTGGTAAATAATTTTAGTTCATTAATGGTTTGAGCAAAGTAAAATTTCTGAAAATAAGTAAGACAGTTAATGACTCATAGCAATAATATCAGACAGTTAATGACTCATAGCAATAATATCAAATATTTTTTTTTTTTCTGATTGAAATAGGGATAATTAGCCACTGCAGAAAATGATGGAAGATGGGAAAAGAATGTTACACACAAAACAACAACAACAAAAGTTTTTACAAACTAATGGTTAATTTTTCCCAAAACATATTTTAAATTTAGAATCATGTAGTCTCTATTTTGTTTATATATTGCCTTTTTATTTTACATTATTTATCTTCTCCCATGTATTTTTTTTATGTAACTTAGCATTATTTTAAATAGATTTTTAAAAACTATGCAATAGTTTATTCTACATTTCTGCTATAATTTATTTAACCAATCTCCATTTTTAAATATTTGACCTATTGACCACAGTGATTTTTAATTTTTTTAAATCCAACCAATTAAAAACTCTCTTGTAAGTTTTTTTTTTAAACATCTTACAGTGTTTTAGGGGTGAAAGTTTACACAGCAAATTAGTTTCCCATTCAACAATTCATACACAGATTGTTCTGTGACATTAATTGCTAATCCCACAATGTGTCAGCTCTCTCCCCATGTCTACCCTGCCTTCCTTTGTTTCCATCCTTCTGGTTTCTCTGTCACTTCTTGCCTTTCATCTTTGCTTTAGGGCAAATGTTGTCCCTTTGGTCTTGTATAGTTGATTGTTCTAATGGAGTACAGTCCTCACTAGAGTTGTTTATTTTATAGGTCAATCTGTTATTTGGCTGAAAGGTGACCTCTGGCAATGGCTTCAGTTCCAGGTTAAAAGGAAGTCTTAGAACAAAATCTCAGTGGTTCCTCCAGTTTCTATCAGTCCAATAAGACTGGTCTCTTTTTATGAATTTGAGTTTTGTTTTACATTTTTCTCCTATTCTATCTAGGACCTTATATTGTGTCTTTCATCAAAGCAGTCAGTAATAGTAGCCAGGCATCATCCAATTCTTCCGGTCTCATCAGGATAGAGGAGGTTGTGGTTCCTGTGGGCCATTAGTGCTGTGGACTAATTGCTTCCTTGAGTATTTTGTTTCCTTCACTTTCCTTTGTTGCAAAAAGGAAGAGATCAATAGTTGTGTCTTAGATGGCCGCTCACAAGCTCCCAGGCTGTACTCACCAAACTAGTATGACTATCTTTAAGAACTAAGTTATGCTAATCGACCTAGGTATCTCCCAAGACTATGGTCCTTAGTCTTCAAGCCCAGTAACTTAATCCCATGAGGTGTTTGGATATGTCTAAGAAGTTCTCATAACTGTGTCCCTTATGTGCTCTATTATATATGTGTGTATATATGCAGTGCATACAAATATGTATATACAAATGTCTACAACTAAACCTATATTTTCACACACACATACTCCCATACACCTTCTCACACCTATGTAGCATACATGTCTACCTATGTAACCACTGACAAGTTTTTGGTTCTTATTACTGTTGTTGCAGAATTGTATAGCATTTAGTTATCCTTTATTCTTGCGTACCTCTCAGTGTCTTCATTCACCTTGGTCACATTGTGCTGATTTCCCACATATTGTGTATTGCTTTTCCTTTCATGAAAATTAACAAGTGTCTACTATATAGTAAGTGATTCTCCATCCCTCCTTCTCCCATCCATGCTAAGCATCAGAGAATGTTGCTTTCTGTGTGTAAACCTATTCTTGACTTTTTAAAAAAGTGGTATCATACAATATTTGTCCTTTTTTGATTGACTTATTTCACTCAGCATAATATCCCCCAGACTCATCCATATGTTATGAGATGTTCCCTGGACTCACTATTATTCTTTATCATTGCATTGTATTCCATTGCATGTATGTAGAATTTATGTATCCATTCATCCATTCATGGACTCATAGGTTGTTTCCATCTCTTTGCTATTGTGAATAATGCTACAATGAACATGGGTGTGCATATGTCTATTCTTGCTTTTATTTCTCTAGTTTATATAGCTATATACCCAGGAGTGGGCTTGTTGGAATATATAATATTTCTATTTCTAGCTTTTTGATGAAGTGCCATACTGTTTTCCATAGTGGTTGTACTATTTTATAATCCCACCAGCAGTGCATAAGAGTTCTAGACTCCCCACAACCTCACCAGCATTTGTTGTTTTGTTTTTTAATCAGTGCCATTTTTCCAGGGGTGAGATAGTATCTTATTGTAGTTTTGATTTGCATCCCCTAAATAGCTAATGGTTGCGAACGTCTCTTCATATATTTTTAGCTGCCTGAATGTCTTCTTTGGTGAAGTGACTGTTCATGCCCTTTGCCCATTTTTTGATTGGATCATTTGTTTTTTGTTGAGGTGTCGAAGTTTTCTACATATTCTAGAGATTAGACCTTGTCGGGTATGTCACTGCCGATTTTTTTTCCCCAGTCTGTAGGTTCTTTTTCCTCCTTTGATAAAGTCCTTTGGTGAGCATAAGTTTTTAATTTTTAGGAAATCCCAGTTATCTAGTTTATGTTCTGTTTGTACAATTTTAGTTATGTTTGTTGGTGTTTTTATGCCACAAATTAGGACCTCTAGCATTGTCCCTATGTTATCTTCCAGGAACTTTATAGTTTCAGGTTTAACATTTAGGTCTTTGATCCATTTTGAGTTAGTTTTTGTTTAAGGTGTGAGGTATGGATCCTGTTTCATTTTTGTGCAAATGGATATTCAGTTTTGCCAGCATCATTTGTTAAAGAGATAGCATCTTTCCCATTGAATGGACTTCAACCTCTTATCGAAGATCAGCAGTCCATAACTGAATGGATTTATTTATGGGTTCTCAGTTCTGTTCCATTGGTCTATGTGTCTGTCCTTGTGCCAGTTTTGACTATTACGGCCGTTTTGACTATCATGGCTGTATAGTAAGTTCTGAGACTGAGAAGTGTGAGGCCTCCTTCTTTATTCTTCTTCAGTAATGCTTTAGTTATTTGGGGGCTCTTTCCTTTCCATATAAAGCTGGATATTAGTTTTTCCATTTCTTTAAAGAATGTTGTTGGGATTTGGATCAAAATTGCATTATGTCTACATATTGCTTTGGGTAGTGCTGATATTTTCACAATTTTAAATCTTCCAATTCATAAGCATGTTGTGTTTTTCCATTTATGTTGGTCTCTGGTTTCTTGCAGTAGTTTTTTTTGTAGTTTTCCTTGTATAAGTCTTTTACATCCCTGGCTATATTTACTCCTGAGTATTTTATAATTTTGGGGGCTATTGTAAGTCATACTGTTTCTTGATTTCGGAGTTCTCATTTTTTAACGTAGAGGAATCCTACTGATTTTTGTATGCTGATCTTGTACCCTGTCACTTTTTTGAAAAGTTCTATTAGTTCCAGTAACTTTCTTGTGCAATATCTGGGCTTTTCTATGTGTAGGATCATGTCATCTGCAAATACAGATAGTTTTGGTTCTTCCTTAGCAATGCGAATGCCCTTTATTTCCCTTTCTTGCTTTATTGCTCTGGCTAGGACTTCCAGTACAATATTGAATAAGAGTGGTGATAATGGGCATCTTTGTCTGTTTCACATTCTCAAACGGAATGCTTTCAATCTCTCTTTGTTGAGAATAGCTCTGGCTGTCGGTTTTATATAACCACATAACCCATTGCCGTTGAGTTGATTCCAACACATAGTGACCTTATAGGACAGAGTGGAATTGCCTCATAGGGCTTCCAAGGAGTGGCTAGTGAATTAAAACTGTCAGTCTTTTGGTTAGCAAACTCTTAACCACTGTGCCACCAGAGCTTCATTAGTTTTGAATATATACCCTTAATTATGTCTAATTGTATGTGTTTTTGCTTAGACATGCAGAAGTAACAAATGAGTACTTTCATATTGTTAAAAAAAAAAAAAGGTAACAATTCTTTCTAAGGAGTTTAATGACCATATATGCTGATTTACGCCTGCTTGGTAACAGACATTGAATATGCCTAGGTTGTCTGAAGAACAAACAAGTCAGTCTTAGAAGAAATGCAGTCAGAATGCTCTTTCGAAGTGAGGATGGCGAGACCATCTTGCTGACTTAGGACATGACATCAGGAAAGGCCAATTGCTAGAAATGGATTCCGTGTTTGGTAAAGAAATGAGGGAAACTCTTAATGAGACAGATTGACACAATAACAACAATGGATTCAAACATATCAAATATTATGAAGATGACTTAGGACTGGGCAACATTTCTTCATAAAGTCACCACGAGCGAGAGTCCAGGACCATCAACTAACAACATCATCTGGTATAGTTTGAGATTTTTCAATTTGCTGAAATGTACCTGTTTGGATGACAATTTATGTTATCAAAGTAGTTAATAGCTTGAAGTGTAAATGTGTATTTTTCTACATATTTATATTTATATATGCTCTACATATGCAAATATAAACATGGATGTTATTAAATTGTATTTTTCTAACTTGTTTGATTAATGGTATTTCTCAAAGAAATTTACTCCACAGAATACATAACTGCCTCATTTGTTTTAACTGTTGTGGTATTTCTTACCATAGATGACAATGTATTTTAATATTTTCCTAATTATGATGTTAAAAAATATTTTTTAATGTAATGTAAAGACTCATTAAAATATAAAGTGAAAACTTCTCAAATATTTTATTTAGCTCATTAATGAGTAGACCACTAAGATGGCACAACTGGTTCAAAAAAAACCAAAAATCAACACATACATGTGTATGTAATCACGTATGCCAAAGGGAATTTATAGATACATGTAAAACTAGTCAATATTTAGAGGTTTGCTGGGCATATTTCCTTCCCATTTCTATATAAATTAATAATTAGAATTACTGTTGGTTTTCTACAACTTGCAGGGTTGTTCAAAGTCAATCAAAGTCAGAGATAACCTAAAGGTTGTGCTAAACATGTACCCTATTTCCTTTTATGCTCATTTAAAATTCTTTCACAGTTTTTTCTAGAACTTTAGGTTGCTTTCAGTGTTTTTTTGCCATTGTAAAGAGTGCTAAAATGAACACTATTCAGTATAATACTTTTTTCACATGTGAAAGTAATTATGTAAGACAAAAAACAAACAAAAAAAAAACAAACCCAGTGCCAACGAGTAGATTCCGACTCATCACGACCCTATAGGTCAGAGTAGAACTGCCCCATAGAGTTTTCAAGGAGTGCCTGGTGGATTCGAACTGCTGACCTTTTGGTCAGCAGCTGTAGTACTTAACCACTAAGCCACCAGGGTTTCCATTAGTTGCCTAAAATTGTTAGATAACAGTGTTTTGCTTATTTATTTATTGAGTAACTGAAATTGCCTTCAAAAGTGCTACCGTGAGCTGTGTACACTTCTACACTTGATATTTCTTTATATTTTTCTTTGATCAAATGATTGAGTACCAGTCATTGTTTTGATTTGTTTTGTCTCTATTACTAATAACATTGGGCATCTTTTCATATGTTTGTTGATCATTGTTTTTTTCTTCAAATTAATTATTCATATACTTTCTATTTTTGCACTTTATTTCTTATTAATGTGAGAGCTCTGTACATTTTTTATATTAATTGTTTGCATATTATGTAAGTTAAAAATATTTCCCCACAATTTGGCAATTGTCTTTGTATAATTTGTATATTTTCTCCAAAAATTTTAAAAATTGGGGAAATCAAATGTTTTATTTCTTTGTAGTTTTTAGATATGTTATGCTCATGATGTTCTTTAACCCATTCTTTATAACAATATTCTTTATTTTTTCTAAATTTTATAATTAAGAAATATTCTTGCTCTTTATTCCATCTCATTTTGTAAAATATGCAATTAATGTACATCAGATCTGACTTATTTTTCCTCCAAATCTATACTAATTTGTACTCGCAGTATTTACTGTCTGGTCTACCTTACATCAACCATATTAGCACATGCTACTTTTTTTTTTTTTTTTACTTTGCTTTGTAAAAAAAAAAAAATTTTTTTTTTTTTTTTGTAGATTGATTTAAAGACCTTCAATCCTTTCTTTATCAGTTTTCTGATTCTGAGTTCATGCCTTACAGTTTTTTGTGTCATTGTTAGGTGCCATAGAGGTGATTCCGACTCATGGAGACCATAGGTACCACAGAACCAAACACTGCCTTTCCCTGTGCCATCCTCACAATTGATATCCTCCAGCCCATTGTTGCAGCCGCTGTGTCAATCCATCTTTGTGAGGGTTTTTCTCTTTTTCACTGACCCTCTACCTTACGAAGCATGATGTTTCCTCCAGGGACCAATACCTCCTGATAACATGTTCAAATATGTGAGACAGTCTCGCCATCCTTACTTCTAAGGAACACTCTGGTCGTACTTCTTCTGAGACAGATTTGTTTGTTCTTTTGGCAGTCCATGGTATATTCAATATTCTTTGCCAATACCACAATTCGAAGTCATCAATTTTTCTTCTGTCTTCCTTATTCATCATCCTGCTTTCACATGCATGTGAAGTGAATGAAAACACTATGGCTTGGCTCAGGTGCACCTTAGTCTTCAAGGTGACAGCTTTGCTTTTCAACACTTTAAAGTGGTCTTTTGCAGCAGATTTGTCCAATGTGGTGTGTCTTTTGATGTCTTGACTGCTGCTTCCATGGGTGTTGATTGTGGAGCCAAGTAAAATGAAATCCTTGACAACTTCAAATCTTGTCTCCATTTATCATGATGTTATTTATTGGTTCAGTTGTAAGGATTTTTGTTTTCTTTATGTTGAGGCATAATCCATAATGAAGACCATGGTCTTTGATCTTTATCCGTGAGTGCTTCGAATATTCTTCACATTCAGCAAGAAAGGTTGTGTCATCTGCATAACACAGGTTGTTAATGAGTTTTGCTCCAATCTTGATGCCCTGTTCTTCTTCATATAGTCCAGCTTCTTGGATTATTTGCTCAGCACACAGATTGAACAGGTATGGTGTAAGGGTACAACACTGACATACACCGTTCTTGACTTTAAGCCACACAGTATTCCCTTGTTCTGTTCAAACAACTGCCTCATGACCTATGTACAGGTTCCTCATGAGCACAATTAACTGTTTGGGAATTCCCATTCTTCAAAATGTTATCCATAATTTGTCATGATTCACACAGTCTCCTGTCTTCACATAGTCAATAAAACACAGGTAAATATCTTTCTGGTATTCTTTGCTTTCAGCCAGGGTCCATCTTTGATATCAGCAATGATATCCCTCATTCCATGTCCTCTCCTGAATCCGACTTGAATTTCTGGCAGTTCCCCGTAATTATAGAGCTGCAGCTGCTTTTGAATGATCTTCAGCAAAATTTTACTTGCATGTGATATTAATGATATTGTTAGATAAAATCTGCATTTGCATGGATAACCTTTCTTGGGAATAGGCATAAATATGGATCTATTCCAGTTCGTTGACCATATAGCTGTCTTCCAAATATCCTGGCTTAGACAAGGGAACACTTCCCGTGCTGTATCCATTTCTTGAAACATCTCATTTGGTATTCCATCAATTCCTGGAACCTTGTTTTTTGCCAATGCCTTCAGTGCAGCTTGGACTCCTTCCTTCAGTACCATCGGTTCCTGATCATATGCTACATTCTGAAGTGGTTGAACATTGACCAATTCTTCTTGGTACAGTGACTGCATGTATTCCTTCTCTCTTCTTTTGTGCTTCTGCATTGTTTACTATTTTCCCCATAGAATCTTTCACTACTGCAACTTGAGCCTTGAATTTTTTCTTCAGTTCTTTCAGCTTGAAAAATGCTGAGCGTGTTCTTCCCCTTTGGTTTTCTATCTCCAGCTCTTTTCACATATCATTATAATACTTTACTTTGTCTTCTCCACCTGCCCTTTGAAATCTTCTGCTCATTTCTTTTACTTCATCATTTCTTCCTTTTGCTTTAGCTACTTGACATTTAAGACCAAGTTTCAGAGTCTCTTCTAGCATCCATTTTGGTCTTTTCTTTCTTTCCTCTCTTTTTAACGACTTCTTTCTTTCTTCATGTATGATGTCCTTGATGTCATTCCACAACATGTCTGGTCTTTGGTCATTAGTGTTCAATGAGTCAAATTGATTCTTGAGATGGCCTCTAAATTCAGGTGGGATGTGCTTAAAGTCACACTTTGACTCTTGTGGACTTACTCTGATTTTCTTCAGTTTCAACTTGAACTTGCATATAAGCAATTGATGGTCTGTTCCACAGTTGGCCCCTGGCCTTGTTCTAACTGATTATGTTGAGATTTTCCATCATCTCTTTTGACAGATGTAATTTACTTGATTCTTGTTTATTCCATCTGGGAAGGTCCACGTATATAGTCGCCATTTTTGGTGAAGAAAAAAGGTATTTGCAATGGAGAAGTCGTTGATCTTGCAAAATTCAGTTATGCTTTCTCTGGCATAGTTTCTATCACCAATGCCATATTTTCCATCTACTGATCCTTCTTCTCTGTTTCCAGCTTTCATACTCCAATCACCAATAATTATCAATGCATCCTGATTGCATGTTCCATCAATTTCAGTCTGCAGAAGTGGGTAAAAACTTCAATTTCTTCAAGTTTGGCCTTAGTAAGTTGGTGCATAAATTTGAAAAATAGTCTTATTAACTTTTAGGCATGTGGGTATAATCCAATCACTGACAGCATTGTACTTCAGGATAGATATTGAAATTTTGTTTTTGACAATGAATGCCACACCATTCCTATTCAAGTTTTCATTCCCAGCATAGTTAGAACACATATATTATTCAATTCAAAATGGCCAATACCAGTCCATTTCAGCTCACTAATATCTAGGATATTGATCTTTATGTGTTCCCTTTCATTTCTAACGATTTCCAATTTTCCTAGATTCATACTTCATACATTCCACGTTCCTATTATTAATGGATATTTGGACTCCATCCACGCTCTTAAGGTCAACTTTACTTTGAGGAGACAACTTTCCCCAGTCATCTTTTGAGTGTCTTCCTACCTGAGGGGCTCATCTTCTAGCATTATAACAGACAATGTTCCACTGTTATTCATAAGCATTTCACTGGCTAATTCTTTTCAGAAGTAGACTGCCGGGCCCTTCTTCTTAGTCTGTTTTAGTCTGGAAGCTCAGCTGAAACCTGCCTGCCATGGGTGACCCTGCTGATATTTGAAATACTGGTGGCATAGCTTCACCATCACAGCAACAGCAAGCCCCCACAGTGTGACAGAATGACAGATGCGTGGGGGATACTGTTTAAACCTGTGATTTAACAGCAGGTTTTAATTTTTGTACAAAAATTTACATTGTTCTTGATTGTCATTTTTTTCTCCAATTTTTTTCCTTTCCTCTTTCAGATAACTTTAGAATCAATTAGTTTTCTTTATGTATTCTGATATTTTTATAATTAGTATTATGTTGAATTTATTCATCAATTTGTAGAGCAATAACATTTTTGTATTATCAAGTTTTTCCATTGAGGAATAGTATAAATTTCTTTAATTCAGGGTTTTTTTTTTTAATGCCATAAGCTTTAGGTTTTTTTTTAATAATGGTTTCTACAATTCTTGTTACATTCTCTTATCTATTTTACAGCTTTTTTAATCTATTTTTAAATTTTATTTTACAGCTGTTGCTCTTTCTTTCTTTGTTTCAATCTTTCTTTTCCTATTTCTTTTTACTATTCTAAATTAAAAAAAAAAATTTCCTTACTATTTTCTAGTTGTAGTGCAATGGATTGCTTTTGTGTGGTCTTTCTTGTCAGAATCTTTTAACTCTCACTCAAGTGATTGGGCAGAACTGTTCAGATAGGTAACTGTGGCCCACCAAGGGGATTTGTCAGTTTTGTCATCCCACGGTTTTGCCATCCCAGTAGTAGGAAGGAGAGGATTACACTGTTACCAAGGAAAGAGAGCCAAGAGTACATCCTTTGGATCCAGGATCCCTGTACTGAGAAGTTCCTGGCACCAGAACACCAGGAGAGAGAGAGTTGTAAAAATGAAGACTGCAAGAAGCAGTGGCCAAGAAATGACAGCAGGAGAGACCAATAGGAGAAACCCACAGAAGAGACCAGAAGGAAATGGCACAGTAGACTTCCCGGCCCAGAGAGTGAGAAAGCTGAATGCCTTTGGGCCAAGGCTTCCTGGAGGAATAGAGTGCCTCTGGGCACTTGGTAGAGCTATATTTGCTGACCCACAAAGCTAGACCTGAGCATCTTTGGGCCAAAGCTTATTGGCAGAGTTGGGTGCCTCTGTAGGCAGAGCTAAAAGAGTTTTATAACTCTTGAACAAGCAGGGCAGTGGCCAAGGGCCAAATAGAGGCCTGCCTGTGAGCACAGCTGAGAAGAGGCTGCCTGATGGAAGAAGTGTATCTTCAGCAGTCCTCAACCTGACCTGTGAACAGTTATTCCCTAATAAACCCCATAATAGTGAGTATTGTCTGTGAGTCCTGTGAGGCCGCTGTAATGAATTATCGAATCCAGCAGAGAAGGTGTGGGGGGAATGGTTGGTGTCAGAACTGATAAAGATGGCAGAGAGAGGAGCCATGCTTGACTTTCACTTCATAGGAAACAGCTTTGGGCTGTTAATCTTGATTCTTTTTCCCCTTGTGAAGGTAGAGGAGGTCAGATGCTGTCCCCATGCCATTTTTATACTGGTAGAATATTGATGTTTCTATCTCCTAAGTTTCCTTGCATTGAAAATGACAAGGATTAAAACAAACAAACAAACAAACAAAGTTTAAGAAAAAAAGAGAAGATTTACTGATTCACATAACTTATCATCCAGTAATTGTATGTTTTGGGGAATGCTGGAATCAGGCCTTGAACAGTTTTATCAGAACCTAATTTCTTGTATTTTCCATTTCCTGACTTTGCTTCCACTTTTTTGTTCCATTTTTGGGCATCCTTCTCATCCCTATGGAAATAACTTGGCTGCCAGTATGTTCTGGGCCAACCGTATTAATTCAAAATGAATTAGGATTTTAATGTGTCTATGGTGCCCAGTCGTTAAGAGCTGTGGCTGCAAGCCAAAATGTAGGCAGCTCGAATTCACTAGCCACCCCTTGGATACCTTATGGGGCAGTTCTACTCTGTAGCATAGGGTCACTATGAGTCAGAATCAACTCTATGGCAATGGGTTTGGTTTTGTTTTTATGGTAAACAACTTATAAGACAAATAAATCATATAACTCTAGAGGTAATGAAGTAAAGTTAAAATATTTTGAGATTTTTACCTTATTTGATATGAAGAAACATAGAAACATTTCATGTTTGTTTGGGGAAAAAAATATAGAGGTCAATTCTCACTATTTCTATTCAGTAATGGTTCTAGACAATGCATTCAGGTAAAAATAATAAAAATAGTAAAAGAGAGAAGATTTGGAAAATGAAAAAGAAACATTATTATTCTCACATGATATGATGATGTACAAAGAAATGATAATCCAATAGATTCTGTATTCAAATGACTGAGATTAAGAAGAGATTTTAGCAAGTTTGCTGAATTAAAATTTGATACTCAAAATAATATATTGTTATATGCAAATGTCAGTTAGAAAATGAATAAAAAAACATAAAATAACACTACGGTATCAAATACCTAGACACCAATATAACAACAAAAAAATAAACAAATAAAATACTATACAAGGCCTCAAAATAGAAAATTTTAATACACTACTTAGAGAAACTAAAGATGCGTGTTTAAATGAAGAAATATGCTAAATTCTTAGATGTGAAAACTCAATATTATAAAGATATAATCCATCTGAAGATTGATCTAAAAAGTTGAAAGCATTTCCCATCAAAATACCAGAAGTAGTAATTTATTTTATTTTGGTAGCATTACCAAAATGATTCTAAAATGTATATGAAAATGTGAAGAGCCAAGAATAACAAAAAATATAGAGCAAATTTTGGAGGACTTGTTCTTCCCACCTCAAGACTAACTGAACCACTAATGCAATTAAGAGTGTTATTATCAATGACTGCTGATGAAATCAGAAACACATGTCTCTCAGGCTGTGTAGCTAGATGCAGAGAGCCTGAAGCAGAAGTCTTCTCTTTCTGGCCACTCAATAGAGGGGTTAATGAGTTTGGTTGGAGGGGAGGGGGCCTCTGTTATGCAGCTTGTTCACCTCAGAACAGCCAGAACTAAAGCTGCCATTTCTTCTACTGAAGGTTTATTTGGCACTTCTTAAGATACTCTGGTAGCTTAACCCAAGGAAAACTCATCAAGAAAAAGGAGAATTAGTAAAACTAAAACATTGTAGATTATGATTGGGAATTTATAAAACAATAGTTTTTATTAAAACTAAGAATAAATATTGAAAGAGAAAACTTATTAATAGCTTACTTGTCTCAAGGAAAAAATATAAATCATAATCTTTGTAGAGAAAAAGAAATAGATTTTCAGAAACTCACAACGATGGGATAAAAGAGCAGGTGTAGGAATAATTGTTTGAGAGGAAACATAAATATCATATATTGTAGAGGAAACATAAATATCATAAATTGTAGAAGTAATGAGACTAAGCAAATATTTAAATAATTGGATGGGCTTAGAATACAAGGAAAAGGACTTTCCACATTTCCCCAGGAGTCCCAAGTGACACAAAAGGTTAAGCACTTAATCAAAAGAGCAAAAACCAACCTGTTGCCATTCTGTTGATTCCGACTTACAGCACACATATAGGACAAAGTAGAACTGCCCCTTAGGATTTGAACTGCTGACCTTTTGGTTAGCATCCAAACTCTTAACCATTGTGCCACAAGCATTTGACTACTAATTAAAAATCTTGTGGTTCAAACCAATCCTGAGGTCTTTGATCTTCATTAGTAAGTGCTTCAAGTCCTCTTCACTTTCAACAAGCAAGGTTGTGTCATCTGCATAACACCTATAATGTCTATGCCAAGAAATATGGAAGACAGCTTCCTGGCCAACTGACTGGAAGAGATCCATATTTATGCCCATTCCCAAGAAAGGCAATCCAACCGAATGTGGAAATTACAGAACAATATCGTTAATATCACACCCAAGCAAAACTTTGCTGAAGATCATTCAAAAACGGCTGCAGCAGTATATCCACAGGGAACTGCCAGAAATTCAGGCCAGTTTCAGAAGAGGACGTGGAGCTAGGGATATCATTGCTGATGTCAGATGGATCCTGGCTGAAAGCAGAGAATACCAGAAGGATGTTCACCTGTGTTTTATTGACTATGTGAAGGCATTCAACCGTGTGGATCATAACAAACTACGGATAACACTGTGAAGAATGGGAATTCCAGAACGCTTAGTTGTGCTCATGAGGAACCTTTACATAGATCAAGAGGCAGTTGTTCGGACAGAACAAGGGAATACTGATTGGTTTAAAGTCAGGAAAGGTGTGCGACTGGGTTGTATTCTTTCACTATGCCTATTCAATCTGTATGCTGAGCAAAGAATCTGAGAAGCTGGGCTATATGAAGAAGAATGGGCCACCAGGATTGGCGGAAGACTCGTTAACAACCTGCATTATGCAGATGACAAAAATCTGTACCTAGGTTTTATTATTAATTTACTTTTATGTTTTTGAGAATCATCCATGTTCATGTGTATAGATGTAAATGGTTCATTTTCACTGATGTGCAGTTCATCATTGTATGAATATAATGCACCGATGTCTATTCTAATGTCTATTGTCATTTTGGTTGTAGTATCTCATATAAATGGAATCATTCAAATTGATTCCAATGCAATTGTTTTATTTAGTGTCTTTTGCTCAGTATTACGTATTTTGAGGTTCATTCACATAGTTTACATCGATAAGATTTTTTTTTTTGATTGCTCAGTATTTTTCTACTGATGGACACATCACAGTATGTTTATCCACTTGCCTGCTGAAGGCTCTTTTGAGTTGTTATCATTTTTTGACTAATACGGATAAAACGTTTCAGAATATTTTTCTATAGATCTTTCTGTGGATGTATACCTTAATTTATCTTGAATATATACCTAGGAACACAATTGCTGTGTCATATATTAGGAAATGTTTAAGAAAAATTTCCAAAGTGGTTATAATAATTTTCAAACCAGGTATGTATGATATTCTACTTGTGTCACATTTTCATGACACTTCTTTTTTGGCAATCTTTTTAATTTTTGCCATTGTATATCAAAAAAACAAAGCAAACCCATTCCTGTCAAGTCAATTTTGACTCATAGCGACCCATCGTAGTGAGTGGGAAATGGTATGTTTTTATGGTTTGACTTGGATTTCCCTGATGGGTTACGATAATGAACACTTTTTATGCGCTAATTGGCCATTCCATATTTCATCTATAGTGAAATGTGTGTTCAATCTTTGCCCATTCTAAATATTGGACTGTTTTTCTTTTTATTACTGCTTAGTACTAATGCTTTAAATATTTTGGATATAAGTTGTTTTGTCATAGAGAGGTACTGCAAATATTTTCTCCCAGTCTGTAACTTGCCTTTGTATTTTCTAAATGTGTCTTTTGCTGCAAAAGATGCCTTTTACTTTGATGAAGTACAATTTATCTTTTTTTCCTTTTTTATTAGTGTATTTTGTGTTCTGTTTAATGTATTTTTCCCATTCCAAGGCCACAAATGTGTTTTCCTACGCTTTTGTCTAGAAGCTTTATAGATGCAGCTTTTGATCCACACAAACAGCTTATGATCCATCCTGAATTGATTTTTGTGTGTAGTGGGAAATAGAGATGAAGATTTACTGTTTTCCATATAAATATCCAGTTATACCAGTATAATTGTTGAATGTACTTCTATTTCACTCAGTACATTTGTTGAAAATCCTTTGGGTGCGTGAGGATCTCTTTCTGGACTATCCATTTTGTTCCTTTAACGTATTTGTTTGTTATTTCTTCACTAACACATTGCCTTGATTACTGAAACTTGCAGTAAGTCTTTTAATCAGGTAGCAAAAATTTCTCCAACCTTATTTTCTTCCTTTTTCAAAATCATTATCCCTATTCTAGATCTTTTGCATTTCCAGATAAACTTTAGAACCTGGTGTTCAATTTTCATAGAAAAGAAAATCTGCTTAGATTTTTAGTGGGGTTACATTAAATCTATGGATCAATTTGGGAAAAATTAACAGTCTTACAGTACCAAGTTCACCAATCTATGACCAGAGTATACGTTTCAATTTTTTAGGTCTTCTTTAATTGCTCTCTGCAATGTGTTGTAGTTTTTAGTGTAGGAATCTTGCATATTTTTTAATTAAATTTATCAATTTTCATCATATTGTGCTATTATAAATGCTAATATTTAATTTCATTTTCCAGTTATTTGTTGCTAGGAGCCCTAGTGGCCACAGTGGTTAAGAGCTTGGCTGCTAATCAAGAGGTCAGTAATTCAAATACACCAGCCAGTCCTTGGAAGCTCCATTAAAAAGAAAAAAAGGGGGGAAAAAAACATTGCCATTGAGTCAATTCTGACTCAGAGTGACCCTGTATGTCAGTTCTATTCTGTCCTAGAGGGTCACTAAGTGTTGGAATCAACTAGACGGCAATGAGTTTTTTTTTTTCGTTGTTGTTGCTAAAATGTAGAGATACCCTTAATTTTTAATCCTGTAATTTAGTAAATTTATTTGTTGTCCCCAGTTGCTGTTTTCTTGCACTTTTATTTATTTATTTGTACAGGCATGTTTTCTTCAAATATTTCTTCCTTTTCAATATTTATTTTTTATTTCATTTTCTTATCTTCTTGAATTGGCTAGGACTGCAGGACATGGTTGAATAAAAGTGGTTGGACAATAACATTCTTTCCTTTCTGGTCATATAGAGAAAACACTCAGTCTTTTACCATTTTATTTTGTTAACTAAATTTTCATAAAGTATTTTTTAATCCCTGTGGATATTCCTTCTACTTGTTTTTTTTTTTTTTTTAAGAGATTGTTAACAAATAAGGAATAGGTATTGAATTTGTCAAGTATGTTTTAAGTACTTACCTAGATGATTTTTCTTCTTTAGTCTGTTTATGTATTTAATTAATTTGTTTGAGCTTGCAATTTATGTTTACCTTATATTCCCTGGGTAAGTTTCATTTGGTCTTGACATACGCTTTCTTCCTATGTATACCTGGATTTGTTTTGCTTAGAATTTGTTGAACATCTTCCTGTTTATAATTCTTTCTCGTAATATCCTTGACAGGCTTTGGTGTCAGTGTTATTCTGAGCTCAGGAAGTAAATGAGATTGTGTTCTCTCCTCCACTATTTTTTGAATAAATGTGGTTAACATTTGTACTTTTTCTTCTTTAAATGTGTGATAGAATTAACAATAATCCATCCTTTATTTCCTTTTACTAAAGCAGCTTTATTGAGATGTAAGTCATGTAGCATGTATTTCAGCCATTTAAAGTGTACAATCCAATGCTTTTTAATAAGATCACAGACATGTAAAACCATTACCACATTCAAATTTAGAACATTTTCATCACTTTATAAAGAAGCCCCGTGCCATTTAAATATCACCCCTCTATCAATCCCCTTCCTCCACTCTAAGTCCTAAGTAACCAGAAATTTATGTTCTGTCTCCATAGATAGCCCTGTCCTGGACATTACATATGAATACCAAAAGCCAAACCAAACTCACTGCCACAGAGTGGATTCTGAATGGAATCATATAATTAATGTAAGGTCATTTGTGACTGGCTTCTTTAGCGTTGCATAATGTTTACAAGGTTAATTCATGTTTTAGCAATATTTCATTTATTTTTATTGATAAATAATATTCCATTGTATGGACACACCACATTTTGTTTATTTATTCGTCAGTTTATATTTGGACTGTTTCCACCTTTTGGTTATTATGAATACCTGCATTACATTTTATTGTGGATGGGGTCTATAACAATGTCCTTTTTTTCATTCTTGCTATTGAAAATGTTTTTTCTCTTTGTCTATCTCTTTTTTATCTTTCTTAAAAGGGCCTGTCAATTTTATGAATCTTTTCTTAATTAATATTTTATAGCATTGTTTTATTTCAGTTTTTTTATTGTGCTTTATGTGAGATTTTACAGAGCAAATTGGTTTCTCATTAAACAATTAATATACAAATTATTTTGTGGCATTGGTTGCCAACCCTGCAATGTGTCAACACCCTCCCCTTCTTCACCCTGGGCTCCCTGTTTCCATTTGTCCAGTTTTCCTGTCTCTTCATGCCTTCTTGTCTTTGCTTTGGGGCTGGTGTGTCCATCTAGTCTCGTGTATATGATCGAACTATGTACGAAACATGTTCCTCATGTGTGTTATTATTTGTACTTTGTGAGGAATATCAGTTGATGTTGCTTTATAAGAATGGAGGCCAGAAAAATATGAATTATTTTCTGAAAGCACTTTGCTTCATGCCTACCCAGACAGGCAGGCATGTAGTGTTTGTCATTATGAACCTCTCTCTCTTCCCTCTAGGCTAAATGCGAGGGAGTGATATAACATGCAGTTTCTGCTTTATTTATGTCATGTGTTTCCTTTTATTTTGATCTGGTTTCCAGTTTTTTTTTTTTTCCAGTTAAAATTGTTTTATTAATTGTTAAGCAGTAATATTTAAATAAAATTAACTAAGTTGATAAAATTTAATTAATATAATCTTTTTTTCTATAAGAATTTTTTTTTATATAGAGACAGTAAAAATCTAAATAAGATGAATCATTCTTTATGGTGAAACATTAACAAAATTTGCATTAAAATTCAGAAAAAAGGGAATAATGAGTGATATTTCACTTATTAATATTGCTTTCAGAATACTGGCCAATGCAATTAGATATGACTGAAATTGACCCCCCCCCGCCGTCGTCATAGCGACCCTATAGGGCAATTGCCCATAGAGTTTCCAAGGAGCACCTGATGGATTCAAACTGCTGACCTTTTGGTTAGCAGCCATTGCACTTAACCACTACGCCATCAGGGTTTCCTGAAATTGAAAAAGAGACAAAATAATAATTGGAAACCCAAAATAACTTATTTGAAAATATATTAAAAGAATTAACAAGCTGATACATTACAAAATAAATATCCAAAAATCCATACTTTGTTATAGATAAAAATAATTTACACTAAAATAAAATAGGAGTAATATATACTATATTTGCCATTCCATTAAGGATATTCCACTCATTTCCTGCTCCTTTAATCTGGCACTCATGATTCCACTATTAAATGAATTCAAGATATTATTCCCTGTATAAATTATCCCACACCATGATTTTTCCTGTAATTCATGATTTACCTTAATATGAGAATGTTTTGAACGCATTAATTTTTTTGTCATATATATGCACGTGCATTTGAATATAAATAGTCACAATATAAAAGTGTTAAAAAACAAAGGTACCACTTTAAAGGCTAAAGTGCTCCTTATCCACGTCATGGTGTTTTCAATCGCCTCATATGCCTGTGAAAGCTGGACAATGAATAAGGAAGAATGACGAAGAATTAATGCCTTCGAATTATGGTGCCAGAAGAGAATATTGAATATACCATGGACTGCCAAAAGAATGAACAAATCTGTCTTGGAAGACGTACAGCCAGAATGTTACTTAGAAGCAAGGATGGCAAGACCTTGTCTCACATACTTTGGACATGTTATAAGGAGGAATCAGTCCCTGGAGAGTGACATCGTGCTGGGTAGAGGGTCTGCAAAAAACAGGAAGGTAGTCAATGAGATGGATTGACACAGTGTCTGCAACAGTGGGCTCAACCGTAACAATGATCATGGGGATGGCTAAAGACCAGGCAGTGTTTCCTTCTGTGGTACACAGGACCACTATGAGTCAGAACCAACTTGATGGCTTCTAACAATAACAACTGTCACTATTAATGAAATGGGAGCCCTGTTAGTGCAGTGGTTAAAAGCTCAGCTGCTAACCCAAAGGTCCACAGTTCAAATCCACCAGCTGCTCACTGGAAATCCTATGGAACACTTCTACTCTCTTCTATGGAGTTGCATGAGTCAGAATTCATCCAACGGATTTTTTTTGTTGTTGTTATATATGAAATGAGAAAACATTTGATAAATATAAAAGACATTCTTAATTAAAATAAACTCTAAGTAACAGAACAGTATCTAAATACAAAGAATCAAATATTTACCACAAAGCTAATAGGAAAACATTAAAAATTATGATAAATTAAAACTAGATAGAAAGGCTTCTATCGTCATTATGTTTCAGCATCATTTTAGAGGTTACAGTATAGGTCACAAAACAAACAACAAAATGAAATACTATGTCTAAAATTTTTTTATAAGACCTCTTTTTTGGCTGATATCTAGGCTATATCCTATCTACACCTATCTATCTATGTATCATCTATGTATCTTAATCAAATAACAGAGTTTTGTTCCCTTTTTATTCTTTTTTTTATGTTCCCCTATCTTGAGGGCTATTAGTTAGTTCACTTGTTTAATTTATTAGAGTTATTTTCCTAAGATGGGTTCCATTGAGTTCCTGTATATCTCTGTTCCTTTTCACTCTAACAGTTTGGTTATATTTATTAGGGATCGTATTCCCTCATTGAAGTCATTTTCTCTTATTCTGTTGATATGATTTTACTGTTTTTTCTAGCTTCCAAAGCTGCATCACCTGCTTTGAATTTGTCTTCTTCTTCCTTTTTTTTTTTTTTTTGGCCTCGTAGATTTAATTTTTTTTTTCTTAATCCACTAATTCAATAATATACCAATATATTCCTAGGTGTGTCTTTTCACATCAAGTGTGCAAGTGCTGTTGACAGTCTCACTGTGAATCTAGAAATATGAGTCCCAAACGTTTCCTAAGATCAGTTTCCTCTGATTCTCTCGTTCAAAAGTTAACACTGTTTTGTTTTTGTTTTTTTGGTGGATTGAAGATGCATGTCTTTTTCCATTTTAAGACGCTGATAGAGCAAAGAACTGACTTGCACCTATTTTCCTATTGACAACAACAGTAGTTTGGCTCCAGACGAGAGGCAACAGTTGAAATCAGTGTTTCCAGAATTTTTCCTTTATGACCTTTTGGAACAGGTTAAACAGAAAAACATTATTACAATCTCCAGATAAAGTTCATTTTCAGAAACTCTTTCATGCATTGCTAACACTGACATTTTGTTTCACACAGTGACCCTAAAAGGCTGTAAATTCAAGAGAAGATGACTCTCAGTGCATTTACCAGCTTTTCAATATATGACTAGACCTCAGATTTCTGACCCCTTATTACATGAAGGTTTTCCAATGACACCTGATTAAGAAAATTATGTATATAATGCCAATTATTGAAGCTGCTCAAATTTGAATCAATTTTCAAACACTTGATATTTTGTGTGCGTGATCCTGATGATACAATTTGACGACTCATCTGTTATACACCACATAATCTAAGAAATAAAGATTATTTACAGAAGCCTTATAGAACTTGGAAAGCATTAATAAAATTACCAGTTTAATAAAGAGTGCACAAACAATCAAGTCATGAACAAGAGGTAATTGAGCCTGCTGCCAGGTGCTGTGCTCCTTCCCCCAATCCACCCTCACACTTGGTGTTATTCCCTTTCTTACTCCCATGTCTCCTGTCCTCCCTCTGATGACACTGTGTTTATATTCCATCTTTTAAACTTCAGCACAGATGTTTCCTCCTCCTCCAATTCTTTCCTCTTTTTTAGGTGTCTTATGCTTAAAAACAAACAAACAAAAAACCCATTTGACTTATAGTATGTTTACACAGATAACACATGCCTTTCACCTTCATTTGCCAACTGCTCCTCACCCAGGGAGGTATTTTCATAAGCATACTATACTAATTCTTTACATGTTTCTGTTAAAAAAAAAAAAAAAAAGTTGGCATGAAATGCTTACAAAAATACCTCCCTGGGGGACAAGTGGTTGGCAAACAAACGTAGAAGACTTGCATTATTTGCATAAAAATATGATACTTCTTTATTACTTTCTGTCTTCTCTTTCACTAACTTTTGGAATAAGGGTGTCTTATTTTCTGTGTCCGCAGTGGCAAGAACAGGACTCTTGAATGCTAAAATTTTTTATATCTTTCTTGAATAATTACTATCACTATTTCCTGTAAACATTCTAAACTCAGGCATCTTGAAATACCCAATGTCTTTGGAAGAAAGTGAATGATTCCAATAATATTCCTAACTATTAATTAATAATTTTCATTATTAATTAATGCTAAAGGTAAATTGAAATAAGTGAGTTCCTTATGGATTTATTATCAATCAGCCCATTAGGACAGAGGTTAGGTTGCATTTTCTTTCTTTTCTCTCTAATCTTAGATAGCACCCTAAACAATATTAGATAGTATCATGCCAAAAAACCTCCCAGTCTTGAACAGTTCATTATAAACACAACTGAACTCTAATTGAACATTTTATCAGGCAAGGTAAATCTATGGCTTTTTTAAATTAGTGTTTGAAGGATATATGGGGCAGTAGACCAGATAATGAAATTATTTGATTGCTTACTCACTACCTTCCCTTTAACTACTGTACCATACTCTTATCTCCTAATTTATTGCCAACTCTCCAAAACGGTATACAGCTTAACGCTTAATGGGCATCTTGAAGGTCGACACAGACACAGAAACTGAACTCCAAATTTTGTTTTCAAGTTAAACTATTACGCTGTCACATAGGAAACTTCTCAACGTAATGTCAAAGACTGGAACCTGTGTAAGCCACTGTTGATGTAATTCAGTTCTTCTGGTTCACTCTATAGGACAGTTGTGTTCGAAAGTTAAAATCAAGGAAATACGTGGCAAAATGTAGATGACTCTGGAAGTTCCAGCACATTCCTTTTGAGACAACCTTTCACCACTTGCCCCTGGTTCCCCCTGGCCCTTCTCTGGATATCTTGTTTTCACTTGATTTTGGCTTTCTTAGTGTACTTTCTCCTTCTAACCCAACTAATGTCTGTCCTGCATAATCATAGCTTCTTTCCTTCAAATATTTACCTAACATATAGAGCACCAATTATGTACTAGTAAAAATAGTAGTAGCTTTTTTATATATTCCTGTGAGTAATAAAAAAAAAACCCACTGCATTATAATTTTCCATTTTATATAAATTAATAGAGGTGAATTAACTTTCCCAAGATCTAATAGTCCTTGATAGGGCCTGTCTTATATTCCACCACTTTTGACCCCAAATCTGGGGCTTTCTCCACAAAAATAGTTTTTCTGTGTTTTGATCTTATAAAGAATATAAATGATTAAGTAGGCTAAAGCATTTGCATTTTACGTTGGAAGTCCCTGAGAAATCAAGGGTAACTCTCAGACTATGCCTTTACAGAGGTGAGGAGATATTTTCTAGGTAAGTGCAGTTTAACTTTACATCAATAAAATCACAGATACCTGTATTTATCCAGCTTCCATACCTACTCAGTTTCAGTCATCGGATCCTACATACAGAAATGATTTCATCATTTCTTGGTCTCCATTACTCATCTAGCTCTTCACCTGATGACTATGAAGCTCACTTCAGTTTCCTTTTCCCAATTAGCATCACTTCTTTAGTTTGCCCTCAACACTACCCAGCCCACCCACTCACCCACCCACACCCACACCCACACCCACACCCACACCCACACCCACACCCACACCCACACCCACACCCACACCCACACCCACACCCACACCCACACCCACACCCACACACCAGTGGCCCAGATCTCTATAACCCCCTCCACACATGCTGGGTCAGGCTGCCATTGCATGCCCCACAAAGGCTTGCCCTCAGGGCAGAGGAGTTGTGCATGGTAGCGAGTCATGTGGTATCTTTTTCTTTATAGGAACAATTCTGAATTTCTCAAGAACACCCTTCCCATGTGTCTGCTCACACAAGGAAGTTAAAAATGCTTTCAGGCACAGATCATAAAATCAATTTATAAGACTACAGGAGGAGTGGGAAACACAGCCCAGTTTCTGTATGCTCTTTAATCAGCCCCTTCTGCCCACTACTTGCCTTCTTTTCTTTTCTTTTTTTTTTGGAAGAAGTTTCCGGCATCTTAAAAGAATAAAATTCACCCCTGGATCCTTGTACTAAGCCACCCTGTAAACTGTAATCCTAGAAATATAAAATCCCTAGAAAAACAGTAGAATTTGTCAAGATCAACAGTCACACTTCTTAGAGAGGAAACAGAGGCTCATTAAAACTACCCAATGTGTAGCTGACCGAGTTAGTCAGACTTTGTGTTTGTTCTGCTGCATAATGACCTTGGAAATCAAGAAAAGCTTCCCTGGGCATTTGCAGCTACAAAAAAAAAAAAAAAAAATCAACACTTACCATTAAGGAAAAAAAAAGTTTATTTTATCCATTTCCTGTTTGATTTCTGTCCTTCTATCTAGTGTTTTTTTATCTAGTTGTTACACCCATAGTTTTAAACATCATAGAGATTTGCTGCATTTGATCTTTAGTAGGTGGAAGGCTTTACATTTAAAAGGTACCATTTCCAGGGCAGGCACAAACCGGTGAATCTAATAAAGTCTCAGAGAGGATGATTATAAAGTCAGAGCTCAAAGGTTTGATTTATTTGCTAAAGAGCAGACAGATAATAGTTGTGGAAGAGGCACCGAAACAATTATGCAATAAAAAGGGCATGATTTCTTTTAAGTGCTTAATAATTATGGTATTTTTGAGACATAATAGAAGTCAACATGTAATCTTGATGATATATGTGCCTATTTCCCACTCTGATGCCTTTCTACTACCTGTGCCAGGAGTCATTCTTCAATTCTTAACTTTCTTTTTTTTTTTTCTCTCTTTCCTGAAGAAAATTAAGAATGTGTTGCCCTTAAGCTTAGTAAACAAGTAAGACATATTTGACCATTTAAGAAATAAAATTATTGGTACATCAGGTACCTAGTGAATAGGACTAGTGAATAGTAAATAGGAACTCAATGCCCCAAGGCTCAATGTCTTAACCTCTTAATTCTGAGTCATTAAGAACAAAGATACACAGAAAGGAATTAGAAAAAGGGTAGTAAACGGGGAAAACATTTCCAGGAACATATAGCAATTATCTGGTTGGTTATTCAGGTACCTTAAAGGAGTAGGCATTATTAATACATCTTTCAGTTTTAAACTTTATTATTTCTCCCTTGGAGCCCGGGTGGCACAGTGGTTAAGAGCTTGGCTGCTAACCAAAATGTTGGCAGTTCGAATGTACCAGCTGCTCCTTGGAAACCCTGTGAAGCAGCTCTGCTCTGCCCTATAGGGTAGCTATGAGTTAGAATCACCTTGATTGCAACAGGTTTGTTTTTTGGTTTTTGTATCTCCCTTAATTATTTATTTTCACATATGTTTATTGAATTCCATGGTAAATTAGAGGGTCAGCGAAAAAGAGGAAGACCCTCAATGAGATTGATTGACACAGTGGTTGCAACAATGGACTCAAACACAGCAACAGTTGTGAGGATGGCACAGGGCCAGGAAGTGTTTTGCTCTGTTGCACACGGGGTCGCTATGAGTCTGAACCGACTCCATGGCACCTAACAACAAACCTGTACAATTCACTAATGTATTGTGAATCACTGTTCTACTACCCAGGATTACAGTATAACAGCTAATATCTTTAATTCTTGCCATATGTCAAATACACTGCTAGGGCTATATGTGAATTATCCCAATTAGTATAACAATCTTATTAGGTAGGTTCTTTACTACCACCTCCAATTATAATGGGGAAACGTGAGTTTAGTAATTTCTTCATGATCATAGACCTAATATGGGCTCAAGTTCTTTAAGTCAGGCAAGATATATTTCATCTGCTTCCAAATTCCACACATAACCTTCACTACCACCTCCCCCCAGAGCCCTCAAGGCACAGTGGTTAAAGGGCTGGGCCTCTAACCAAAAGGTTGGTGGTTCGAACATACCAACCCCTTTAAGACGTTGTGGCAGTCTGCTTTCATAAAGATTTACAGCCTTGGAAACCCTATGGAGAAGTTCTGCCCTGTCCCATAGGTTCTCTATGAATCAGAATTGACTTGATGGCAATGGGTTTGATTTTTGGTTCTGACCACCAACCCCAATTAAAAACAAAACAAACTGTTCTCTCAAAGTTCACAGTCTTATCTAGAGGAGGTGGTTTCCAAGAATAAGAGATAAGAGAACACACAAAAGATTAGGGTCATTTAGAGATTTTATTGACTTGAGATTTTATATATATATAGTAACTTGGGAAAATGTAGAAAATGAATTAGAGAGGAGGGATGAAGCTGCACGTAAGTGGATCAGGAGTTAAAATTCTCCAAGAAGTGTGGGAAGAATAGGACAGACCTTAAACTGGCTTCCAAACAAAAAACAAAACCCTATACGACAAAGTACAACTGCGCCATAGTTTCTAAAGAGTGCCTGGTGGATTCAAACTGCCCACCTTTTGGTTAGCAGCCATAGCTGTTTAACCACTACCCAACCAGGGTTTCCTAAACCAACTTAGAGGTACTAAAATGGAAGACAAGGTGGTAAAGATAGATGTGTAAAATAGCCAAAGGAAAATGCCCAAGAACAGTTGACTGAATAAACTTGAAAATATCAAAATAGAAAAAACCAAGGAGGTAGCAGTCACTGTGAATAAGACACGTATTTCTAATTCTTTACCCAATATTGGAAACAGAATTTTAAAATGTTATCATGGTAAAATAATACCTGAAGTAAAATTTGGCACTATAACCATTTTAAATGTTCAATTCATTGACTTAATTCCACAACGTTGTGGAACCACCATCATTTTATGTCTCCAAAAGTTTTTCATCACCCAAAACACAAACTCAGTAGGACCCATTAAGCAAGAACTTCCCATTTCTCTCTCCTCCCAGACCCTGGTAACCACTGATCTACTTTTGTCTCTACACATTTGCCTCTCCTATGTATGTCATGTAAGTGGGATCATACAATATTTGTCCTTTAATGTTGGATTTATTTCATTCAGCATAATGTTTTCAAGGGTCATCCATGCCAGAGCACGTATCAGAACTTTTTTTGTTCTTTATGGCTGAAATATAGTCCTATGTACATAGTAATTACTGATAAGGAAGAACTTCTGTGATTTTGGTATTTGTTTTCTGTGTGTTCTATACTTTTCTCCCCCCTCATTTCCTACCTCATCTTTTTGATTTAAAAAGAATCAGACAAATGGATAGTCTGAAAACAGAAAAAAAATACTCCATTTTCACATAGCACTGATTTTCACACAATGACCTGGTATTTGGAACTCAACTATGTTGATAAGTAAAGAAAGGATATATATATGTGCATATGTGTGTGTGGATATATACACACACACATACATTCATATATAAAAAAACATATATACACACATATATGTATGTATACACACACACATATATGTACATAGTTGTTGCAATATTATATATAACATGTTGTTGTTTGTAGGTGCCTTCCAATTGGTTCCAACTCACAGCAACTCTATGTATAATAGAACAAAATGTTGCTCAATCCTGTGTAACCCTCACAATAGTAGGTGTATCTGAGCTTATTGTTGAAGTCACCGGGTCATCCCATCTCTTTGAGGGTCTTCACCTTTTTTGCTGACCCTCTACCAAACATGATGTCCAGAGATTGGTCCTTCCTGATAACACGTCCAAAGAAAGAAAGACGAAGTGTCATCATCCCCATTTGTAAGGAACATTCAAGCTGTGCTTCTTCCAAGACAGATTTGTTCATTAATTCTGGCAGTCCATGATATACTCATAACATTTACCAAAACATATTTTTTTCTTGCTTATAACTTAGTGGCTTCAGTTTCCTTGGTCAAGCTGTGAATACTTCACTCTCGGTGCTACAATTTCCATTACAATAAACGAAAAGCGATTACTGTCTACCATTCCCCCTCTTAACCACCCAAATCTGTATATTTGTATTTATTTATGGATTAGTGTTCTATATCATATAGTCACTGGGTGGCACATATGGCTAACTAAGTGTTTACTACTAACCAAAAGGTCAAAAGTTTGAACTCATCTGGAGAAATGGAAGAAATGCCTGGTGATCTGCTTCTGAAAGGCTACAACCTTGAAAACTCTTTGTAACACACTTCTACTCTGACATACACAGGGACCTCATGAGGTGAAATCAACTGAATGGAAACTGGGTTGTTTTTGTTTGGTTTAGGGCATAATGAACAGAATTATAAACCAAAAATACAGTAAAACTGTTCATGTTTGCCCATAAAATTACCTTTACTGGAGATTTTTATCTTTTCATAGAACTTTAAGTTACTGCCTAGTGTCCTTTTATTTCAATCTGGAGGACTCCCTTTGGCATTCCTTGCAATGTATGTATGGTAGCAATAAACTCTCTCACTTTTTGTGTATCTGGGAATATGCTGATTTTATTTTTAATTTTCAAAGACATTTTTGTCAGTGACCAATTTCTTGCTTTGTAGTTTTGTGTTCTTTTTTGTTTTGTTTTGTTTGCTTGTTTGTTTTCTTTTAGTACTTTAAATATGCCATGCCCGCACTCTGGTCTCCCTGGTCTGAGGAAAACTTGGCACTTAATCTTATGGAGAATTACTTGTAAAGATGATTTTCTTCTCTCTTCCTGTTTTCAAATTCTCAATCTTTGGTTTTCAACAGTTTGATTATAATGACTCTAAGTTGGGAATCTCTTTGCATTTATTCTACTTGGAGTTCACTGACCTTTCTGGATGTGCAGATTCATGTCTTTCATCAAATTTGGGACATTTTAAGCCATTCTATTTTCAAGTATTCTTTCTGCCCCTCTTTCACACTCTGTTTCTATGTTATTATTATTTTCTATTCTTCAAACTGAATCATTTCAACTGTTCTATCTTCAAGTTCACTGACTGATTCTTCTACAACTCAGCTTGCTGTTGAGCCCATCTAGTTTTTTTTTTTTTATTTATTTAAATTGTTGTAAAGCTCCAGAACTTCTGTTTGGTTTATTTTTATAATTTCTATCTCTTTATTGAGATTCTCATTTTTTCATAGATAGTTTTCTTTACTTCCTTTAGTTTTTTTATTTGTGTTTTCTTTTAGCACAAGAGCATTTTGGGCAGTTGTTTTAAAGACCTCATCTAGCAAGTCCAACGTCTTAACTTTCCCAGGGATTGTTTCTGTTGCATTTTTTTTTTCCTTCTCTTTGGATGGACTATCTCTTCCCGTTTATCTGTATGTTTGGTGATTTTTTTGTTGTTGAAAACAGGACATTTGAGTTTAGTGACTCTGGAAGTTAGATTCCCACCTTTTCTCAGGGTTTTCAGACTTATTTTTTCTTTTATTTAACTATTGAAAGCTATACTATCCATTGATTTAGTGACTTTCCCAAATTATTTTTACAAAGACTGGATTATTGCCATGTATGTTCACTGAAGTCTCAATAAAAAAATTAAAAAAAATAACTCTTGCAGCCTTTGCAGTTTGGCTCTGTGCTAGATCACTCCTTCAACACTTAGCTAGGCTCACATTGGCTTATAAATCATCCCATGCTGAAGATCTAGGTTTTTCTTTCTTTTTTTTTTTTTTTCTGGGCATGTGTCTTCTCCTTGGCATGTGTGCAGCTTTCTAAATTCCCCCATATATTCAAATACTTCTGAATGTCCCAACATCACAAAGAAATTATCTTCCAGGCTAGGATTTTCAGTCTGCTCCACAGTTCTGTGGGCTGTATCTGCCACTCCTCTGTCCCAGGTTACTTTCAACATGGACTAAACAAAAATACATATTTTGCTTCAGTCCTCTAGATAGCCACCCAATGAGTTTCAACAGACAAGAACCCGGGGTCTATGTCCAAGTTGGTAACACAGACTGCCACTTAATTCCAGAAGCCAAGCTGAGCTGTGGGTAGGAGTAGGATAGTCAATAACAAAAAGCCATAAAGCTTTCTTTTATTATTTTCTTGAAGTTGCCTTTTTCTTGATTCAGCGTTCACTTGGATGCTTTGAGCTTTTTACTGTTTACCACTGTTATAAAGAGGTTATCTCTGACAGTTGTACTCACTCTCCCCCTTCCCATGGGACTTCTTATCCCACCATCTTGGTGATGTCAGTCAACAATATTCCAGAAATAGATTTTCTGATGATATGTTTACATTTTCTCTCTAACAAACCTAAGAAAATATTAAAATATATATATGATAAAACAAGTTTTAGGTGACATTGAGCAATTATCATAAATTTTATGAGCTTCCTAAGAAAAACCAAGATATTAATATCTATCACATGCATTCTTTGTGAGAATTAAATAATATAATGTTTGTAAAACAACTAACACAGAATTCAGCATCAAAAAAAATGCATTTCATAAATTAGTCCCCTTTTCTTCCACAATCTTAGACAAAATTTGGCCATTTTTGATAGTGGTAATTTTAACAGAGTGGAGCCCATCCTGTCATTTCCATCCAAGAAATATTCGAGCACTCGATATTGTCCCTGGCCCTGCAAATATAATATTGAATGTGTCTCCTTCATTAAGCACTTGTAAATAAAGAAAAGTTAGGTGAGGTATACAATGAGAAACCTGCCGTTTACTGAGTACTTATTATGTATCAGTCATTGTGCCAGGTTATTTAATATTATAAAACATTGTTTCATGTTATTTGGGACCAAGTTTTTCTAAATGAATAGGCTCACTTAGGAAGGATAACTTGACCCAGACAAAACAGTAGTGGTTGAGCTGCTGCTATTCAACACATTCTCTCTGACTCTGAAGATCCTGCTTTTTCAATTACTTCAGGTAATTTGCAAAGGGTAGATGCTGAATGGGTTGTCCTAGAAAAATGGTCAAATTATGTTTGTTTTCCTTCCTCATTGTTCATTTCTCTAACTGAAGTTCAGCCATATATCATGCTCAGGCCTTCTAAGGACTAGAAAACACTGAATAGTAGGTATCCCTGAGTTTTACTGTGTTTCTCTAAGGATGACTTCTTACTCAACCAGCAGGTTTTCAGTCCAGTGATAATTCTACTCCAAAGCTCATCTTCACCAGTAGACAACACCAATTAGTGACCTTAACAAGTGTTTCCTAATAAGCCTTCTATCTACCCCTTCACAGCATCCTAAATTGGTGATTGCATTTTTTACCGTTTGAATAATTTTCAGCACCAAGATTTTAACAGAGAAACCATAATAACTGATCAGAAAAATGCAAGTCATTAGCCAATATACTAGGAGAAAACTACTCATCTAACTAATTGATTAATACCCAAGTACTTTAGATCTGGGGCTAGGCCCAAACGTGACAAGTGATTATGGTAGAGGTGGTTGCAGAACAAGTATGTGTATAAAAATTTGTTGATATTCTGCTAACCCTAGAGATATATTCAATGTTATCTCCTTTTTCCTCATTTTTTTTTTTTTGTCAATGAAAACAAGGTTCTAAGGTCATAGAAAGAAACCAAGTCCAAAAAGATAGTTATGTGTTGAACTAAGATTTGAATACAAGTCTGTGTTAAATAACATTCCAATGATCTAAACTCCAAGAGTCCCCACCCAGGTGAAAGATGTCAAGAGATAACAAACTACCTGGCAATAAAAGAGGAAGAAGGAAAACAGAAAATTAAAATTCTTAATCAACTGAGGCAGGTACTCTGATATATGCTTTGTTATTGTCAATTCTAATGAAATTCCTTGATGTAGGCATTAGAGTGCTTTTTTTTTTTTCTAAATAAATGATGAAACTTAAGTTTAAGGTGTAAAAAAAACTTCCCAAATGTAGATTGAGTAGCTGCAGGGACCACAACATCCTGAAATATGTCCCGAATCTTCTTTACAATTTTCTCCTGTCCTGCCATTAACCCAACACACCCTGGACATTAGTGCTTCACCTTTCCCCTAAAATAGTGCTTATTAGAGGCCCATTTTGCCATAAGATTTAAATAGCAAAATTTCAAATCCCTTGAAAATGTTTATATGTTTTACCAATGTAGTTTATTATTGTTATTATTGCTGTTAATAATAATAATAATTGATTTTAGTCTTTTTATTTTGATGGTTCAAATGGACAATGAAAATCATGCTGTAAAATAATTCAACAGTTCGTCACAGGTAATGCCTTCACCTCACCAAGGTGAAATTTCTGTCTTCTCCCAGTGGAATTCACAAGTCATTTCGATTGACTAAGCTTTTGTTTCCTGGCCACATTCTAGGTGCCGGCCAGAATACCAGAAATGAATTAATCATCTTGGGTTTCTGAGACGGTTTGAAATTTTCTGAATTTCCTTTAGAATTTATGGCTTACAGTACTCAGAAAATTCCTGGGACTAGATGATATTTGTGCTGCTTGAAATGCAACTCATGTTCTTCATTGGTCCAGTTCATTCTTGGTGGAAATTAAAATAAAATAAAATAAATTTTGTTTAAGAAAATTGGATCATCATTTTTATTAATTAAAATTAGGATTGACTCAGCAAAATGGTATAATAGGTAGCTTCGAGTTCTGGTACGAAAGCAGAAACTGCTGGAAGTCAGAGCTTGAAATAATAGTCAAATTTTTAGAATAACCAAGCAAATGCTGAATCAAAAAAAGGGCAACTTAATAATGGAAGGACAACTCTGTGGCTTATTTACTTGCCCTTTTCCTATCTTTTCCCTAGCTTGACAGCAAGTATTAAAGTCTCATGTTCCCAGTGTGTGACCCAGGTCTCTGGCTCTACAGAGAACAGAGAAGACCTTATTCACAAATTATTTTGTACAACTTCTCCAACATACCTGGAGGCTTCCAGAAGATGAAAGGGGATTTTCTCTGTTTTACTGAACTCATAACTCACTCAGGCCAGAAAATAGTGGGTATTTTTCAAAAACATAGTGAGATTAACTAACAGCCAGCAGACACCTTTGCAAAAAGACAACAGCTGAGGCATAGAATAGGCTGCCAAAAGTCAGGGATGAAAACCTGAGGAGTGTTTCTTTAGGAAATTAGAACATTCAAAAGCATCTGTGTATACAGGGGAAATTAGAAAGCCATACAACTGCCAAGGGCAAGATTCATGCTAGAAGGCTTTAGGTATTCAATTTAGGCTGATCCCTAAACTTGGTGTAAGCCTGACTAGGTTGTGATGGAGTGCTCCAGGCCAGAGCTAATCTGCAAAGATTGTTAGAGGAATTTTTTGATTGTTGGTTCTTCGCTTGTTTCTTATTGTTTGTTGGTTTGTTTTATCTCTTGGCATTCAAAGAAATCTATGTCAAATCACTAACTGAACACCAGCTAAAGGAAGAGAGACTTTAGTCATCATACACAATAAGTAATACAGTCTTTCAGCCTTCAACAACCCCCAAAATTCACCAAACTCTAGAGAAGTTTAGAATCCGACTGCTACTGCTAACGTGTTATAAAATTTAAAAGCTCAGTTCACAGAAAAAATTTACAAGGCATATAAAGAAACAAGGTAGTATGGCCCATTCAAAGAAACAAAACAAATTGTTAAAAACTCTCCCTGAGGAAATCCTCACATTATTTATTACACAAAGGCTTTAAAATAAGTGTTTTAAATATGTTCAAAGCTAAAGAAAAACATGGACAATGATTTAAATAAAATAAGGAAAATTCTGTATGAGCAATTTGGACAAATATATAAAGAAACAGAATTATGAAAAGAAACCAAACATGATTTTATGAGACATCCCAGTCACTCGTCCTCATATTGATTTTCATCACACCTGTTCTACCTCTTAGTTCATTGTATCGTGCCTGGGGTTTTAAAAGCTTGCAGGTTTCCATTCTAGCTGCAGCAATTGGTCTCTTTTTACCTGAAACAGTGGAGAAAAAGATAGAATCAGGAGTCAAAGGAAGCAATGGAATGTATGTCTTCTTGCTTCCAAGAACAACAGACTTCTATGCCATGTGACCAGAAGCACTGGAGGGTACCCAGCTACCATTACTGAAAGTTTTGATCAAAGATTCTGTAGAAAAATCCTGAACAAAAGGGAGAAAATGTAGAACATAATTTCAAATTCTCAATAGAAACCAGACATTTAGAGCCACTGGAATTGGATGAACTCCCAAAATTATTGCCATCAAATAATCTTTAAATCTTAAACTTTAAACCAAAACTACCCTTAAATATTCTTTGAACAAAACAATAGTTTAACTTAATTAGTAAATTATCCCTGCCTTGAGCATTGTGCTTTTTTAGAGAATTTTCTGTGTGGGACCAAATTGACAAAGGCTCAAAAGGTCAGATAAGAAGCTTAGGGGACATTACATTTATGTTTATTGTGGTGGGATGATCTGCAAAAAGACAATGAGAATGGTAGCACAACTTGAAGAAAGAAGTCAATGTCACTGAATTTTACATACAGAAATTGTTGTAATGGTGTATCTTTTGCTATGTATATTTTCACCCAAATAGAAAATTGACTAAATTTTAAAAAGGAACCAAAAACAAATTCTTGGGCTAAAAAGTACAATACCTGAAACAAGCAAACAAAAAATCAATAGATTTATAACAGGTATTAACAGATAAAAGAGAATCAGAAAATTTAAAAATAAGAATTGAAATTATCCAGGCTGAGGGGTGAAAGAAAAAAACAAAAAGGAGAAAGGTGAATAGAGCCTAAGGGACATGTGGTACACAATCAAGGAGAACAACATATGGATTATAAAACCCCCAGAAGAAGAAGAGAGAGAGAAAAGGGCAGGAAGAATATTTGAAGTAGTAATGGCCAAAAACTTCCTAAATTTGATGAAAGATATTGATCTACTCATTCAAGAATATCAACAAACTCCAAGTGGAATAAAATCAGAGAGGTCCACACTAAAAGACATTATATTTAAGCTGTGGAAACACAGAGACAAAGAGAGGATGCTGAAAGTATCAGAAGAGTAGTAACTCGTGTACAAGGTATCCTCCCTAAGAAAACAACAAATCTCTCAACAAAAACCACACAGGGATTTTTGGTCCCCAAGATGGCTGACAAGGCAAACGCTTCTGCTGAACCCTCTTGAAACAAAGACTCGAAGAAACAAGTGAATCGATTACATACATGACAATCTACGAACCCTGACCATAAAACACAGAACTAAGGAATTAATCTGAGTGACAGGGGACCAAGAAACCGTGTGCTGAAATAGTGACCAGTTTTGGAGACCAGTGTGCTGTGCCCCAGCCCTGAGCCCTCAGGGGAGCGAGAATCCATGGGATGAAGCACCAAGCAGTCCCAGAGACCAGTTTGCTGTGCTCCAGCCCTGGCCCCTCGGGGGAGCAAGAATCTGTGCTAAGGCACCGACAAGTTCTGGAGCTCTGCAAGCTGTGTCCCACACCTGAACCCTTGCGGAGCCTTGGGGCCAGAACTGCAGGGATGATCATGGCTTCCTGAGACAAGGCAAGCAGGGATGCAGCCATAACCCCCTGGGGCAATCTCGGTGGGGACCCAGCCAGAGCACAGAGCCCAGAATCTCAGATAAAACGGTCCTCACCAAACAAGATAAGTGATTTTGTATATTTTTCCATGCTACTCTCGCTACTCTTTGTTCTGGTGGTTACTCTCTCCTATCTGATACCTCCCCTCTCTGCCCCAGCTGGCTTCATTAACATTGGAATTCCCTGGGCCAGAGAGCGAAGTGCTCTGTGGGGATTTTTTTTTTCTTCCTAACCCATTCTCCTGGCCTGGAAAAGCAGCAATTAACAATCAGGGGAAAAATCCTTTCCTGATTTCTCTAAACTGGAATAACAGTACAGAACCAGCTCCATCCAGGCACAAGAGATCCACAGTCTTTGGCTTTCACCCCTATATGGCACCAGGTGCCTATTTTAATACAAAGGCAATTCTTTTAGAGACCTGACTGTAATTGTTGTAGCTGAGCAGTGGAAAGGTAAGTTTTGGAGGCCTGATACCTCTCTACCTATTAAACAGAGCCCTCACTGATTCACAGCAGGGAACTGAGGGCTGAGGTTCCATCCATACCACCTAACCATCTGCTAAAGGTGTCCAAGGATAGTGACACCTACCAATCTTTAGAGGTACCAGCACTGGATGCCTAAGGTACAGCTGCAGAGCCCACCCACCAAAGCACTCTAGATAACATAGACGCTCCATCCTCACTGGCACTTGGGGGAAGGCTGTCAGCACCCTGACCTCCTTGGAGTGTGGCCCCCTGCTGCTACTAGAAACCAGTGCATACAACCATCACTACTACTCTTCTAAGACAGTAGGTGAGAGCCTACACCATGCGCTAGGTGACCCACTATCAGGACACCTGAGTTGATTTCATTCAAGAATAGTGAAAGGACTCATAGGCCCATATACCAGATAAGAGCTCAAACCACCTGATAACAACACATAAGTGATTCAAAGTCTCCAACAATCAAGTTAACCAACTCTAGTAGCCCATCTGGGTGTATTGAAACAAAACGAGAAGATAAGACTCAGTAAGCAAATATAAAATAAATCATTACAATAACTTATAAATGGCTCAGAGACAGCAGTCACTATCAAATCACATAAAGAAGCATACCATGATTATTTCTACAAACCCCCAAATCAGAGAATCAAAGCCTTTCCCAGATGAAGATACCTTCCTGGAATTGCCAGACGTAGAATTAAAAAACTAAAATACAGAATGCTTCAAGACATCAAGGATGACCTCAGAAATGAAATAAGGCAATCTATAGAAAAAGCCAAGGAACACAATTCAAGAACATAGTGAAAAATTCAATAAGCTGCAAGAATCCATAGAGAGACAGCATTCAGAAATTCAAAAGATTAACTACAAAATTACAGAATTAGACAACTCAATAGGAAGTCAGAGGAGCACAATTGAGGAATTGGAATGCAGAATAGAGGAAATGGAAGATAAGGCAATTGACAAGAATATAGATGAAGAAAAATCAGATAAAAGAACTTAAAAAATTGAAGAAACCCTAAGAATCATGTCGGACTCTCTCAAGAAGAATAACTTGCATGTGATTGGACTTCCAGAAATGGGAGGGATAATACAAAATACAGAGAGAATAGTCGAAGAACCATTGGCAGAAAACTTCCCTGTCATCGTGAAAGATGAGAGGATATCTATCCAAGAAGCTCATCGAACCCCACACAAGATAGATCCCAAAAGAAAAGCACCAAGACGTATTACCATCAAACTTGCCAAAACCAAAGAGACAATTTTAAAAGCAGCCAGGGATAAAAGAAAAACCACCTACAAAAGGAGAATCAGTAAGTTCAGACTACTCAGCAGAAACCACGCATGCAAGAAAGCAATGGGATGACATATATAGAGCACTGAAGGAGAAAAACTGCCAGCCAAGAATCATATATCCAGCAAAACTCTCTCTCAAATATGAAGGTGAAATTAAGATATTTACAGATAAATAAAAGCTTAGAGAATTTGAAAAAAAAAAAACAAACCAAAGCTACAAGAATTACTAAAGGAAATTCTTTGGTCAGAAAGTCAATAATATCAGATACCAACACAGCACAAGGTCACAGAACATCCTGCTATCAACTCAGATAGGGGAAATCACACACACAAACACACAAAATTAATTAAAAAAAATGCTCAAAACAGGGAATAATTGATGTCATTAAGTAAAAGATTACAAGAATTAAAAAAGAGGGACTAAATATGGGAGGCATAGATCATCCATATGGACAGGAAACCAAGGCAATATAGGATGTTACAAGTTAGATTTTTACTTAGAAAAACAGAGATAAATATTAAGGTAACCACAAAGAGGTCTAACTTTTCCATACTTCAAAATAAAAACCAAGACAAACATAATGACTCAGCAAAAATAAATTCAACTACCTATGAAAATGAGGAACACACAATTTACAAAGAAAACCTTCTCAGCACAAAAAAGTAAGTGGAAAAATGAAATTGTCAACAACACAGAAAAAGGAATCAAAATGACAGCACTAAACTCATACTTATCTATAATTATGCTGAAAGTAAATGGACTAAATGCACCGATAAAGAGACAAAGAGTTGCCGATTGGATGAAAAAAACACAATCGGTCTATATGCTGCCTACAAGAGAAAACCCTAGACTTAGAGACACAAACAAACTAAAACTCAAAGGATGGAAAAAAATATATCAAGCAGGTGGGGGGGGGGCCAAGATGGCTGACTAGGTAGATGCTACCTCGGATCCCTCTTGCAACACAGACTCGGAAAAACAAGTGAATCGATCACATACATGACAATCTACGAACACTGAACAACAAACAGTTTAAAGAGTTGACCTGAGTGACAGAGACAGAGAACAAACAACTACGGGGAAGCAGCGACTGTTTTCGGAGCCTGGAGCCAGCGTCCCAGTCAGGTAACCTTGGCGCCGGGCATAGGACTGGGCCCAGGGGAGCTGAACACAACATCTTGTGACGGTGCAAACACGGGGCGCAGCCCTACCCCCCTGAACTAACTCTGGGAGGGGGCCCAGCCGGTCCGTGGGGGCGGCGCAGTGACACGGTTGGCAGGACGAGAAGTCCCCGGGAGGCAGCGAATGATTTTGGAGCCGGGAGTACAGCATCCCAGCAGGGGAACCATGACGCTGGGCTTTGGACAGGCAGCGGAGGAACTGACCGTGGCTTCAGCGGGCCAGACCCTCAGGGACAATCTCCACACAGCCAGCACACATAGGCGACACGCCCCTCGGGAATCTCAGATAAAATAGTCATCCCAAGCAAGATAAGCAACTTTGGCTATATTCCGGGGTGCTATTCTCTCCCGTTTTTCTAAACCCTCCCCTCCCCTTCCCAGGCGGCTTCATTAACATTGGAATTTCCTGAGCCAGAGGGAGAATGGCTCCAGCTCCACGGCTTTGCTTTTGCCTTTTTTTTTGGTCTTTTCCTAACCCATTCTTCCGGCCTGAGAGAAGCAACCACAAAAAACCCAGGGACCAAAAATCCTTCCCTAATTGGACTAAAAACACAGAACCAGCTCCAGCCAAGCATATACAATCCAAATCTTGGGCTTTCATCCTTACAGGGAACAAGGTGGCTGTTATAATGCAAAGGCAGCTCTGAAAGGGATCTGACTGCATTTTTTTTAGCAGATTTACTGGAAAAACAAGTTTCCCAGGTCTGATATCTCTGTTTATTCAACAGAGCTCTAACTGACCCACAACAGGGAACTGAGGGCTGAAGCTCCCCCCAGACCACCTAGCCTCTTCCCTTAGGGGTCTAAGGAGGGTGACACCTACCAATCAGTAGAGGTACTTGCATTGGGAGCCTAAGGTACAGCTGCAGAGCCCTCCCACCAAGGTGCTATAGGAATAGAGACACACCTACCTCACTGACACTTGGGGGAAGCCTGTCAGCATCCTGCCCCCCCCGGAGTGTGAACCCCAGTTGCTAATAGAATCTGGTGCACACAACTATCACCACTACTTTTTGAGGTGGATAGGTGTTAGGGTGCAGCACACACTTGATGACCCAAAATCAGATTCTACTCAAGAATAGTGAATGGACTCAGGCATATATATCTGGTAACAGCCCAAACCAGCTGGTAATAGGTCATAAGTAAGTCAAGGGCTACAACAAACAAGACAGCACAATCTTGTAGCCCATCCAGGTATATTGAAAGAAAACAAGATAAGACTCAGTGAGCAATTATAGAATAAATCACTACTATATCTTTTTTTTTTTTATATCTTAGTGATGGCTCGAGACAGCAGTCGATATCAAACCACATAAAGAAGCAGACCATGACAGCTTCTACAAACCCCCAAACAAAAGAATCAAAATCTTTCCCAAATGAAGATACAATCCTGGAATTATCAGATACAGAATATAAAAAACTAATTTACAGAATGCTTCAAGACATCAGGGATGACCTCAGAAATGAAATAAGGCAAACTGCAGAAAAAGCCAAGGAACACAGTGATAAAACAGTTGAAGAACTCAAAAAGATTATTCAAGAACATAGCGGAAAAATTAATAAGTTGCAAGAATCCATAGAGAGACAGCATGTAGAAATCCAAAAGATTAACAATAAAATTACAGAATTAGACAACGCAATAGGAACTCAGAGGAGAAGACTCGAGCAATTAGAATGCAGACTGGGACATCTGGAGGACCAGGGAATTAACACCAACATAGCTGAAAAAAAATCAGATAAAAGAATTTAAAAAAATGAAGAAACCCTAAGAATCATGTGGGACTCTATCAAGGATAACTTTTGTGTGATAGGAGTCCCAGAACAGGGAGGGAGGACAGAAAACACAGAGAAAATAGTTGAAGATCTGCTGACAGAAAACTTCCCTGACATCATGAAAGACGAAAGGATATCTATCCAAGATGCTCATTGAACCCCATTTAAGATTGATCCAAAAAGAAAAACACCAAGACATATTATCATTAAACTTGCCAAAACCAAAGATAAAGAGAAAATTTTAAAAGCAGCCAGGGATAAAAGAAAGGTCTCCTTCAAGGGAGAATCAATAAGAATAAGTTCAGACTACTCAGCAGAATCCATGCAGGCAAGAAGGCAATGGGACGACATATACAGAGCACTGAAGGAGAAAAAGTGCCAGCCAAGGATCATATATCCAGCAAAACTCTCTCTGAAATATGAAGGTGAAATTAAGATATTTACAGATAAACACAAGTTTAGAGAATTTGCAAAAACCAAACCAAAGCTACAAGAAACACTAAAGGAAATTGGTCAGAAAACCAGTAATATCAGATACCAGCACAACACAAGGTCACAGAACAGAACATCCTGATATCAACTCAAATAGGGAAATCACAAAAACAAATTAAAATTAATTAAAAAAAAAAAACGCTCAAAACAGGGAATCATTGAAGTCAATATGTAAAAGATCACAATAATCAAAAAGAGGGACTAAATACAGGAGGCATAGAACTGCCATATGGAGAGTGATACAAGGCGACGTAGAACAATACAAGTTAGGTTTTTACTTAGAAAAATAGGGGTAAATAATAAGGTAACCACAAAGAGGTATAACAACTCCATAACTCAAGATAAAAACCAAGAATAACGTAACGACTCAACAAACATAAAGTCAAACACTATGAAAATGAGGATCTCACAATTTACTAAGAAAAACGTCTCAGCACAAAAAAGTATGTGGAAAAATGAAATTGTCAACAACACACATAAAAAGACATCAAAATGACAACACTAAACACTTATTTATCTATAATTACGCTGAATGTAAATGGACTAAATGCACCAATAAAGAGACAGAGAGTCACGGACTGGATAAAAAAACACGATCCGTCTATATGCTGCCTAGAAGAGACACACATTAGACTTAGAGACACAAACGAACTAAAACTCAAAGGATGGAAAAAAATATATCAAGCAAAAAAGAAGAGGAATAGCAATATTAATTTCTGACAAAATAGACTTCAGACTTAAATCCACCACAAAGGATAAAGAAGGACACTACATAATGATAAAAGGGACAATTGATCAGGAAGACATAACCATATTAAATATTTATGCACCCAATGACAGGGCTGCAAGGTACATAAATCAAATTTTAACAGAACTGAAAAGTGAGATAGACACCTCCACAATTATAGTAGGAGACTTCAACACACCACTTTCGGAGAAGGACAGGACATCCAGTAAGAAGCTCAATAGAGACACAGAAGACCTAATTACAACAATCAACCAACTTGACCTCATTGACTTATACAGAACTCTCCACCCAACTGCTGCAAAGTATACTATTTTTTCCAGCGCACATGGGACATTCTCTAGAATAGACCACATATTAGGTCATAAAACAAACCTTTGCAGAGTCCAAAACATCGAAATATTACAAAGCATCTTCTCAGACCACAAGGCAATAAAACTAGAAATCAATAACAGAAAAACTAGGGAAAAGAAATCAAATACTTGGAAACTGAACAATAAATACCCTCCTGAAAAAAGACTGGGTTATAGAAGACACTAAGGAGGGAATAAGGAAATTCATAGAATGCAACGAGAATGAAAATACTTCCTATCAAAACCTCTGGGACACAGCAAAAGCAGTGCTCAGAGGCCAATTTATATCGATAAATGCACACATACAAAAAGAAGAAAGAGCCAAAATCAGAGAGCTGTCCCGACAACTTGAACAAATAGAAAGCGAGCAACAAAAGAATACACCAGGCACAAGAAGAAAACAAATAATAAAAATTAGAGCTGAATTAAATGAATTAGAGAACAGAAAAACAATTGAAAGAATTAACAAAGCCAAAAGCTGGTTCTTTGAAAAAATTAACAAAATTGATAAACCATTGGTCAGACTGACTAAAGAAATACAGGAAAGGAAACAAATAACCCGAATAAGAAACGAGAAGGACCACATCACAACAGACCCAACTGAAATTAAAAGAATCATATCAGATTATTACGAAAAATTGTACTGTAACGAATTTGCAAACCTAGAAGAAATGGATGAATTCCTGGAAAAACACTACCTACCTAAACTAACACAATCAGAAGTAGAACAACTAAATAGACCCATAACAAAAGAAGAGACTGAAACGGTAATCAAAAAACTCCCAACAAAAAAATGCCCTGGCCCAGATGGTTATACGGCAGAGTTCTACCAAACTTTCAGAGAAGAGATAACACCATTACTACTAAAGGTATTTCAAAGCATAGAAAATGACGGAATACTACCGAACTCATTCTATGAAGCCACTATCTCCCTGATACCAAAACCAGGTAAGGACATCACAAAAAAAGAAAATTACAGACCTATATCCCTCATGAACATAGATGCAAAAATCCTCAACAAAATTCTAGCCAATTGAATTCAACAACATATCAAAAAAATAATTCACCACGACCAAGAGGGATTTATACTAGGTATGCGTTTTTTTTTTGTTTGTTTGTTTTATGCAAGGCTGGTTTAATATTAGAAAAACCATTAATGTAATCCACCATATAAATAAAACAAAAGACAAAAACCACTTGATCTTATCAATTGAGGCAGAAAAGGCATTTGACAAAGTCCAACACCCATTCATGATAAAAACTCTCACCAAAATAGGAATTGAAGGAAAATTCCTCAACATAATAAAGGGCATCTATGCAAAAGCCAACAGCCAACATCACTCTAAATGGAGAGAGCCTGAAAGCATTTCCCTTGAGAATGGGAACCAGACAAGGATGCCCTTTATCACCGCTCTTATTCAACATTGTGCTAGAAGTCCTAGCCAGAGCAATTAGGCTAGACAAAGAAATAAAGGGCATCCGGATTGGCAAGGAGGAAGTAAAATTATCTCTATTTGTAGATGACATGATCTTATACACAGAAAACCCCAAGGAATCCTCCAGAAAACTACTGAAACTAATAGAAGAGTTTGGCAGAGTCTCAGGTTATAAGATAAACATACCAAAAACACTTGGATTCCTCTACATCAACAAAAAGAACATCGAAGAGGAAATAGCCAAATCAATACCATTCACAGTAGCCACCAAGAAGATAAAATACCTAGGAATAAATCTTACCAAGGAGGTAAAAGACCTATACAAAGAAAACTACAAAGCTCTACTACAAGAAATTCAAAAGTACATACTTAAGTGGAAAAACATACCTTGCTCATGGATAGGAAGACTTAACATAGTAAAAATGTCTATTCTACCAAAAGCCATCTATATATACAATGCAATTCCAATCCAAATTCCAATGACAGTTTTTAATAAGATGGAGAAACATATTACCAACTTCATATGGAAGAGAAAGATGCCCCAGATAAGTAAAGCATTACTGAAAAAGAAGAACAAAGTAGGAGGCCCCACTCTACCTTATTTTAGAACCTATTATACTGCCACAGTAGTCAAAAGAGCCTGGTGCACGTACAACAATAGACACGTTGACCAATGGAACAGAATTGAGAATCCAGACATAAACCCAGCCATATATGAGCAGCTGATATTTGACAAAGGCCCAGTGTCAGTTAATTGGCAAAAAGATAATCTTTTTAACAAATGGTGCTGGCATAACTGGATATCCATTTGCAAAAAAATGAAACAAGGCCCATACTTCACACCATGCAAAAAACTAACTCGAAATGGATCAAAGACCTAAACATAAAGTCTAAAATGATAAAGATTATGGAAGGAAAAATAGGGACAATGTTAGGAGCCCTAATACATGGCATAAACAGAACACAAAACATTACTAAAAATGCTAAAGAGAAACCAGATAAATTGAAGCTCCTAAAAATCAAACACCTATGCTCATCCAAGACTACCAAAAGAGTTAAAAGACTACGTACAGACTGGGAAAAAGTTTTCAGCTATGACATCTCCAGCCAGTGCCTGATATCTAAAATCTACATGATTCTCCTAAAACTCAACCACAAAAAGACAAATAACCCAATTAAAAAATGGGCAAAGGATATAAACAGGCACTTCACTAAAGAAGACAATCAGGTGGCTAACACACTTTAGGAAATGCTATTGATCATTAGCCATTAGAGAAATGCAAATCAAAACTACAATGAGATTCCATCTCATGCCAACAAGGCTGGCATTAATCCAAAAAACAAAAAATAATAAATATTGGAGGGGTTGTGGAGAGATTGGAAGACTTATACACTGCAGGTGGGAATATAAAATGGTACAACCACTTTGGAAATTGATTTGTTGCTTCCTTAAAAACTAGAAATAGAACTACCATACTATCCAGCAATCCCACTCCTTGGAATATATCCTAGAGAAATAAGAACCTTTACACGAACAGATAGACGCACATCCATGTTCATGGTAGCACTGTTTACAATAACAAAAAGTTGGAAGCAACGAAGGTGCCCATCAATGGATGAATGGGTAAGTAAACTATGGTATATTCACACAATGGAATACTACGCATCGATAAAGAACAAAGTTGAATCCATGAAACGTTTCATAACATGGAGAAATCTGGAAGACATTATGCTGAGCGAAATCAGTCAGTTGCAAAATGACAAATATTGTATAAGACCACTATTATAAGAACTGGAGAAACAGCTTAAGCAGAGAAGAAAAGACTCTTGATTGTTACGAGAGGGCGGAGGGCGGGAGGGTTGGAAAGGGGTATTCACTAACTAGATAATAGATAAGTTTCATTTTAGGTGAAGGTAAAGACTATACACAATAAAGGGGAGGTCAACACAAATGGACTAAACCAAAAACAAAGAAGTTTCCTTAAAAAAACTGAATACCTCAAAGGCCAGCATAGCAGGGGCAGGGGTTTGAGGACCATGGTTTCAGGGGACATCTAAGACAATTGGCTTAAGAAAATCTATTAAGAAAACATTCTTCATCACCCTTTGGAGAGTGGTGTCTGCAGTCTTAAACACTAACAAGCAGGCTTCTAAAATGCATCGATGGGTCTCAACCCACATGGAACAAGGAAGAATGAAGAACACCAAAGGCACGAAATAATTATGAGCCTAAGAGACAAAAAGGACCACATAAACCAGAGACTACATCAGCCTGAGACCAGAAGAGCTGGATGGTACCTGGCCACAACAGATAACTGCCCTGACAGGGAACTCAACAGAGAAACCCTGAGGGAGCAGGAGAGCAGTGGGATACAGAGCCCAAATTCTTGTAAAAAGACCAGGTTTAATGATCAGACTGGGGCTGGAGGAACCCCGGAGGCCATGGACCCCAGACCTTCTGTTACCCCGGGGCAGGAATCATTCTCAAAGCCAACTGTTCAGACAGCGATTGGACTGGAATAGGGGATGGAAAATGAGACTGGTGAAGAACAAGCTTCTTGGATCAGATAGACACGTGAGACTATGTTGGCATCTCCTGTCGGGAGGGAAGATGAGAGGGCAGAGGTGTCCAGAAGCTACCCGAATGTACACGAGGAGAGAGAGAGGAGGGAAGTACTGTGCTATCTCAACAGAGGGAGAGCAATTAGGAGTGTATAGCAAGATGTTTTTATAGCAAGATGTATGTAAATTTTTGTATGAGAGACTGACCTGATTTGTAAACTTTCACTTAAAGCACAATAAAAAATAAATAAATAAATAAACTTCACAACTGAACCAGTAAGCAACATCATGATAAACAGAGAAAAGACTGAATCTGTCGAGGATTTCATTTTACTTGCCTCCACAATCAACACCTATGGAAGCAGAAGTCAAGAAATCAAAAGACACATTGTATTGGGCAAATCTGCTGCAAAAGACCTCTTTAAAGTGTTAAAAAGCAAAGATGTCACTTTAAGGACTAAGGTGCGCCTGACCCAAACCACAGAATTTTCAATAGCCTCATATGCATGCGAAAGCTGGACGATGACTAAGCAAGACCTGAGAAGAACTGACACCTTTGAATTCTGGTGTTGGTGAAGAATATGGAATATACCATGGGCTGCTAGAAGAACAAACAAATCTGTCTTGGAAGAAGTATAGCCAGGATGATCCTTAAAAGTAAAATGACGAGACTTTGTCTCACATAATTTGAACATGTTATCAGGAGGGACCAGTCCCTGTAAAAGGATATCATGTTTGGTCAACAGAGGATCAACAAAAAAGAGGAAGACCCTCAATGAGATGGATTGACACAGTGGCTTCAAACATAGCAACAATCATGAGGCTGGAAGAGGACTGGGCAACATTTTGTTCTGTTGTACATAGAGTCACTCTGAGGTGCAGCTGACTCCAGGGCACCTAACAACAACAACATAGAGATACAAAGTGCGGTTTGAAAGGCTTTGTCTTTTTCTTCAAAATATTTAAATAAATATTATTTTAAGGTCTGAAACTTGCAATTTAACTAAATTTAGCTGAATTTGGGAATGCAGTGATGGGAATACTGATCTAGGTTTTACTCCTTATTGATATTATCCCCTTGGTAGCGGAATATATAGCTCCATGAAAAAATGATGTTAATTATTAAGTGGTCCATTGACACAGATACATTACTTGCTTTATTTTTCTTTGTGATGTATTTCATTAAAAAAAAAATGTTTAAACACTATCCTTGTAATTCTAAACCTTTATCTCATTCAATGCATGAACTCCTGGAGATGAAGTGGGAAGGAGGGGAGGTGGGTGTCATTAGGCCCCTGAGTGGAGAAATGAAGTCGTTTTTGGTCTCAATGCATCTTGATGAAAAGTGTCTGTATTAGTGTCTTGTGGCTGCTGTAACAAAATATCACCACTGAGCAGCTTAAAACAGCAACAGTTTATTCTCTCACAGATCTGGAGGCCAGAAGTCTGAAAGCAAGGTGTTGGCAGGACCACGCTCTCTCTGAAGGGTCTAGGGGAAAATTCTTCCTTGTCTCTTCCTAACTGTGGTGGTTCATGGCAATCCTTGCTGTTCCCTGACTTACAGATGCATCACTCCAATCCATGCCTTCGTGTTCTACCCTCTGTGTGTCTCTACTCTTGTACAAGGACTCCACTCAGACTGGATTAGGACCCACACTATTCCAGGATGACCTGATGTTAGCTTAACTGATAACATCTTCAAAGATCCTATTTCCAAACAAGGTCACTTCGCAGGTACAGGGGATTAGGACTTCAACATATCTTTTCTGGGGAACACAATTCAATCCATAGCAGTCTCCTTATAATCAACTGCCGTTTCTACCAGGTAGTCCTTGGAACCACTGAGCCATAATTTAGGCACTAGGATGCACTGCTTTGAATACACAGCGTTACAAGAGTAAAAGGTTGCAGTAGGAAGACCAGTCAGAAGAAGAATACTGCAAAGTCCAATCAAAGAAATCAAGAGCCTCAACCTGAGAAACTGTGATGTGAATGCAAAAAGGAGGGCAGATGTGGCCAGTGGAGCAAAGGCACACACTAAAATGAAAAGGATGGAGATTTAGACCTTACAGGAGGGATTCCTGCTCTCTGAGGTCATAGGGAAAGTAGATGGCTCCCTTGGGCCCTCCTACATCATGGGGGTGAAACAGCTAATTGCAACTTAAAGGGAAAACTTACAACACTTTGCCCCAAATCCACACCCAAAGAAAAGGGCACCAGGTGACTCTTGACTGCAATGAATATGTAAGAAAAGAATCCAGCTGCTCCTGAATACTCAACAGACATCCACCATCTTCTACCTCCTATTCATTCCTCTAAAAAAGAAGGTATGCACGCATGCATGTAGCTGTTTATAGCTGTTGGAGAAGTGCCAAGATGCTTGATTTTTCTGACACAGATGCTTCCAACCTATTAGGAAATGTTCTACTCTGAGGCAAGTTTCTTACTGTTAAATCTACCAAATAATTTTTAATAAAATAAAAACTACAAAGTAAAAAAAAAAAAATGGAGGCCAGAAGATAATGGGGTGTGCTGCTTTAAAGTGCAGAAAAGAAAAAAATAAAAGAACTCTTTACCCGGCAAAAATGTCCTTAAAAATGAGAGGAATATTAAAATGTACCCAGATGAACATAAACTACAGTTTCCCCACAAATTCCCTGTAGAATCCTTCAATATTGCAATTTAGGGTTTGAATATTTAGGTCAGTTCTTTCGGCTTGAGAAGTGCTGAACATATTCTTCCCTTTTGGATTTCTAACTCCAGTTCTCTGCACTTTTCGTTATAATACTTTACTTTGTCTTCTCAAGTCACCCTTTGAAATCTTCTGTTCAGTGCTATTACTTCATCATTTCTTCCTTTCACTTTATGTACTCGACATTCAAGACCAGCCATCACTATAGATTCTGACATCCATTTTGCTGTTTTCTTTCATTCCTGTCTTTGTAATGACCACTTGCTTTCTTCGTCTATGACGTCCTTGATGTCATTCTACAACTTACCTGGACTTCCAGTCATTAGTGTTCAATGCATCAAATCTGTTCTTGAGTTGGTCTCTAAATTCAGGTGGGATATACTCAGTGTTGTACTTGGCTGTCCTGGACTAGTTCTAATTTGCTTCACCTACAACTAAAACTTGCATGTGAGCAATTGATGGTCTGTTCCAAAGTCGGCACCTGGCCTTGCTCTGACTGATAGTACTGAGCTTTTCCATCATCTCCTTCCACAGAGGTAGTAGATTTGATTTCTGTGTTTTCCATCTGGCAAGGTTCACGTGTATAGTCATCATTTATGTTGCTGAGAAAAGTACTTGCAATGAAGAAGTCGTTGGTCTTGCAAAATTCTATCATGAGACCTCTACCATCATTTCTATCACCAAGGCTATGTTTTTTTTTATTGTGCTTTAAGTGAAAGTTTACAAATCAAGTCAGTCTCTCACACAAAAACTTACATACACCTTGCTATATACTCCCAATTGCTTTCCCCCTAATGAGCTCTACTCCCACTTTTTGTGTCCATTTCGTCAGCTTCTAACCCCCTCTACCCTCTCATCTCCCCTACAGGCAAGAGATGCCAATGCAGTCTCAAGCGTCCACCTGATCCAAGAGGCTCACTCCTCACCAGTGTCCTTCTCCATTCCACTGTCCAGTCCAATCTCTGTCTGTAGAGTTGGCTTTGGGAATGGACCCTATCCTGTGCCAACAGAAGGTCTGGGGGCCATGACCACTGGGAACCTTCTAGTCTCAGTCAGACCATTAAGCCTGGTCTTTATATGAGAATATGGAGTCTGCATCCCACTGCTCTCCTGCTCCCTCAAGGGTTCTCTGTTGTGTTCCCTGTCAGGCCAATCATCAGTTGTAGCCAGGCACTATGTAGTCCTTCTGGTCTCAGGCTGTCGTAGTCTCTGGTTTATGTGGCCCTTTCTGTCTCTTGGGCTCATAATTACCTTGTGTCTTTGGTATTTTTCATTCTCTTTAGTCCAGATGGGTTGAGGCTAATTGATGCATCTTGAATGGCTTCTTGCTAGCGTTTAAGACCCCAGACACCACTCTCCAAAGTAGGATGCAGAATGTTTTCTTAATAAATTTTATTATGCCAATTGACTTAGATGCCCCCAGAAACCATGGCCCCCAAACCCCCACCCCTGCTATGCTGGCCTTTGAAGCATTCAGTTTATTCAGGAAACTCCCTTGCTTTTGGTTTAGTCCAGTTGTGTTGACCTCTCATGTATTGTATGTTGTATTTCCCGTCACCTGAATTTTTTTTAAAGTAGTTCTTATCTACTATCTAAAGTAGTTCTTATCTACTAACTAGTGAATACCCCTCTCCCACTTTCCTCCCTCCCCTCTCTCAAAACCATCAAAGAATATTTTCTTCTCTGTTTAATTCTCGAGTTTTTTATAATAGTGGTTTTATACAATATTTGTCCTTTTGCAACTGACTAATTTCACTCAGCATAATGCCTTCCAGATTCCTCCATGTTATGAAATATTTCACAGATTCATCACTGTTCTTTATTGATGGGGAGTATTCCATTGTGTGACTATACCATGATTTATTTATCCATTCATCTATTGATGGGCACTTTGGTTGCTTCCATCTTTTTGCTATTGTAAACAGTACTGCAATGAACACGGGTGTGCATATATCTGTTCGTGTCGAGGTTCTTATTTCTCTAGGATATATTCCAAAGACTGGGATTGCTGGATCATATGGTAATTCTATTTCTAGTCTTTTAAGGAAGTACCAAATAGATTTCCAAAGTGGTTGTACCATTTTATATTCCCACCAGCAGTGAATAAGTATTCCATCTCTCCACAACCTCTCCAACATTTATTATTGTGTGTTTTTTGGATTAATGCCGGACTTGTTGGAGTGAGATGGAATCTCACTGTAGTTTTGATTTGAATTTCTCTAATGGCTAATGATTGTAAGCATTTCCTCATGTATCTGTTAGCTATCTGAATGTCTTCTTTAGTGAAGTGTCTGTTCACATCTTTTGCCCATTTTTTAATTGGGTTATTTGTCTTTTTGTAGTTGAGTTTTTGCAAGATCATGTAGGTTTTAGACATCAGGAGCTGATTGGAAAGGTCATAGCTAAAAAAATTTTCCTAGTCTGCAGGTAACCTTTTCACCCTTTTGGTGAAGTCTTTGAATGGGCATAGGTGTTTGATTTTTAGGACCTCCCAGTTACCTAGTTTTTCTTCTGCATTGCTAGCAATGTTTTTTGTAGTGTTTATGCCATGTATTAGGGCTCCTAACGTTGTTCCTCTTTTTTCTTTCATGATCTTTATCGTTTTAGATTTTATATTTAGGTCTTTAATCCATTTTGATCTCATTTCTGTGCATGGAGTGAGGTATGGGTCTTGTTTCATTTTTTTGCAGATGGATATCCAGTTATGCCATCACCATTGGTTAAACAGGCTGTCTTTTCCCCATTTAACTGCTTTGTGGCCTTTGTCAAATATCAACTGCTCATATGTGGATGGATGTATGCCTGGATTCTCAATTCTGTTCCATTGGTCTATGTGTCTGTTGTTGTACAAGTACCAGGTTGTTTTCACTACTGTGGGAGTGTAATAGGTTCTAAAATCAAGTAGAGTGAGGTCTCCAACTTTGTTCTTCTTTTTCAGTAATGCTTTACTTACCCAGGGCCTCTGATCCTTCCATACTAAGTTGGTGATTTGTTTCTCCATCTCATTAAAAAATATCATTTGAATTTGGGTTGGAATTGCATTAAATCTATAGATTGTTTTTGGTAGAGTAGACATTTTTATGTTAATTCTTCCTATCCATGAGGAAGGTATGTTTTTCCAATTATGTAGGTCTCTTTTGGTTTCTTACAGAAGTTTTTTGTCGTTTTCGTTGTATAACTCTTTTCCATTTCTGGTAGGATTTTTTCCTCAGTATGTTATCTTCTTGGGGCTATTATAAATGGTATTGATTTGGTGATTTCCTCTTTGAGGTTCTTTTTGTTGTTGTAGAGGAATCCAACTAATTTTTGTGTTTATCTTGTATCCGTATACTCTGCTGAACTCTTCTATTAGTTTCAATAATTTTCTTGAGGATTCCTTAGGGTTTTCTGTGTATAAGATCATGTCACAGGCAAACAGAGATAATTTTACTTCTTCCTTGCCAATCTGGCTGCCCTTTATTTCCTTATCTAGCCTAATTGCTCTGGCTAGAACCTCCAGCACAATTTTGAATAAGAATGGTGATAAAGGGCATCCTTGTCTGGTTCCCGATCTCAAGGGGAGTGCTTTCAGGGTCTTTCCATTTAGGGTGATGTCAGCTATTGGCTTTTCATGAATGCCCTTTATTATGTTGAGGAATTTTACTTCTATTCCTGTTTTACTGAGAGTTTTTATCATGAATGGGTGTTGAACTTTGTCAAATGCCTCTTCTGCATCAATTGATAAAATCATGTGATACTTGTCTTTTATTTATATGATGGATTACATTAATTGTTTTTCTAATGTTGAACTATCCCTGCATACCTGGTATGAATCTCACTTGGTCATGGTGAGTTATTTTTTTGATATTTTGTTGAAACCTACATGGCTAGAATTTTGTTGAGGATTTTTGCATCTAAGTTTATTAGCAAATAGGTTTGTAATTTTCTTTTTTTTTTTGGTGTCTTTACTTGGTTTTGGTATCAGGGATATGCTGGTTTCATAGAATGAGTTTGGGAGTATTCTGTCCTTTTCTATGCTCTGGAATACCTTTAGTAGTAGTGGTGTTAACTCTTCTCTGAAAGTTTGGTAGAATTCTGCAGTGAAACATTCAGGGCCAGGGCTTTTTTTTTGTTGGAGTTTTTTTTTTTTTTTTACTACATTTTCAACCTCTTATTTTCTTATGGGCCTATTTAGTTGTTCTATCTCTGTTTGTGCTCGTTTAGGTAGGTACTGTGTTTCTAGGAATTCATCCATTTCTTCTAGGTTTTCAAATTTGTTAGAGTACAATTTTTCATGGTAATCTGATATGATTCTTTTAATTTCAGTTGGGTCTGTTGTAATATTGCCCATCTCATTTCTTATTCAGGTTATTTGCCTCTTCTGTTTTTCTTTTGTCAGTTTGGCCAATGCTTTATCAATTTTGTTGATGTTTTCAAAGAACCAGTTTTTGCTCTTGTTAATTCTTTCAATTGTTTTTCTGTTTCATTTTGTTCTGCTTTAATTTTTATTATTTGTTTTCTTCTTGTGCCTGAAGGTTTCTTTTGTTGCTCTCTTTCTCTTTGTTCAAGCTCTTGGGATAATTCTTTAATTTCGGCCTTTCGTTCTTTTTGTATGTGTGCATTTATTGATATAAATTGGCCTCTGAGCACTGCTTTCACTGTGTCCAAAAGGTTCTGATAGGAAGTGTTTTTATTCTCATTGGATTCTATGAATTTCTTTTTTCCTTCCCTGATGTCTTCTATAATCCAGTCTTTTTTAAGCAGGGTATTGTTCAGTTTCCAAGTATTTGATTTCTTTTCCCTGATTTTTCTGTTATTGATGGCCACTTTTATGGCCTTATGGTCAGAGAGGATGCTTTTAATATTTCAGTGTTTTGGATGCTGCTAAAGCTTGCTTTATGACCTAATATGTGGTCTATCCTAGATACTGTTTCATGTGCCCTAGCAAAGAAAGTATACTTGACTGCTGTTGGATGGAGTGTTCTGTATATGTCTATGAGGTCGAGTTGGTTGATTGTGGCATTTAGATCTTCCATGTTTTTATTGAACTTCTTTCTGGATGTTGTGGCTTTCACTAAAAGTGGTGTGTTGAAGTCTCCTACTATTATTGTGGAGCTGTCTATTTCACTTTTCAATGATGATAGAGTTTGTTTTATGTATCTTGCAGCCCTGTCTTTGGGTGCATAAATATTTAATATGGTTATACCTTCTTGTTGTATTGTCCCTTTAATCATTATATAGTGTCCTTCCTTATCCTTTCTGATGGATTTAACTTTAAAGTCTATTTTGTCAGAAGCTAATGTTTCCACTCCTGTTCTTTTTTGATTGTTGTTTGCTTCATATATTTTTTCCCATCCTTTGAGTTTTAGTTTGGTTGTGTCTCTAAGTCTAAGGTGTGTCTCTTGTAGGCAGTATATAGACGGATCTTTTTTTTTAAATCCATTCTGCCACTCTCTGTCTCTTTATTGGTGCGATGAGTCCATTTACATTCAGTGTAATTATGGGTAAGTATGAATTTAGTGTTATAATTTTGATGTCTTTTTTTGTGTGTGTGCTGTTGACAGTTTCTTTTCCCCACTTAATTTTATGTGCTGAGTAGATTATATATATTGTCCTTGCCTCATATTCATTGTTGTTGATTTTGTTTCTGTTGAGCCTCTGTTTTTTTCTGGTGTTTTATTTTGATGTGTAGGATAGTTTGCCTCCTTTGTGTTTACCTCATTATTTACCCATATATTTCTAAATTTAAACCTTACTTTTATTTCTTTGTCTCAACCAAAGCCATATTTTCCAAATACCAATGCTTCTTTTTTGTTTCCAACTTTCCCATTCCAACCACCAGTAATTATCAATGCATCCTGATTGCATGTTTGATCAATTTCAGACTTCAAAAATTGGTAAAGTCTTTGATTTCTTCATATTTGGCCTCAGTGGTTTATAGGCAAATATGAATAATATGCATAGTAACTGGCCTTCCTTGTAGGCATATGGGTATTAGCCTATCACTGGCAGCTTTACATTTCAAGATAGATCTTGAAATGTTCTATTTGACCATATGATTGTCTGATTCAAAATTTCCAATACCAGTCCATTTTAGCTCATGAATGCCTAGGATATTGATCCCTATATTTTCCATTCCATTTTTGATGATATCCAATTTTCTGAGATTCATATTTTGTACATTTCATGTTCCAATATTAATGAATGTTTGCAGCTGTTTCTTATCATTTTGAATAGTGCAACATCAGCAAATGAAGATCCCAAAGGCTTGACTCCATCCATATGATTAAGGTTGACTCTTCTTTGAGGAGACAGCTTCCAACCTGAGGGGCTCATGTTCCAGCTTTATGTCAGATGATGTTCCACTACATAAGCTTTATCACACTGTGCCAAAAAGAATTGGTTAGGATTCAACCTTGTCAAGAGGTAGCGAGCATATGATTGAAAACCGATGGTACTGAAGGAAAAGGTCCAAGCTGCACTGTAGGCTTTGGTGAAAAATATGGCTAGAGGAATTGATGGAATATGAATTGAGATGTTTCAACAAATAGATGCAGCACTGGAAGTGCTCACTCCTCTGTGCCAAGAAATTTGAAAGAGATATCCTGGCCAACCACTTGTAAAAGATCCATATTTGACCTCATTTCAAAGAAAGGAGATATAACAGAATACAGAAGCTAACAAGCAGTATCATTAATATCACAAAGAAGCCAATTTTTGCTGAAGATCTTTCAAAAGCTGTTACAGGAGTCCATTGACAGGGAACTGTCAGAAATCCAGGCCAGATTTAGAAGTCAATGTGGAACCAGGGATATATCATTGCTGATGTCAAATGGATTCTGGCTGAAAGCAGAGAATACTGGAAAGATGTTTACCTGCATTTCATTGACTAAGCAAAGGCATTTGACAGTGTGGATCATAACAAATTATGGAAAACATTACTAAGAATCAGAATTCCAGATCACTTAATAGTGCTCATGAGGAACATATACTTAGACCAAGAGACAGTTGTTGGAACAGAACAAGAGGATACTGTGTGGTTTAAAGTCAAGAAGGTGTGCATCAGGGTTGTATTCTTTCACCTACTTATTCAATCTGTATGTTGAGCAAATAATCCAGAAACTGGACTATACGAAGAAGAACAGGGCATCAGGACTGGAGGAAGAGTTATTAACAACCTGTGTTATGCAGATGACACAATCTTGCTTGCTGAAAGTGAAGAGTATTGGGAGCACTTATTGATGAAGATTGAAGACCACAGCCTTCAGTATGGATTATACCTCAATCTAACAAAAACAAAAATCCTCACAACTGGACCAATAAGCAACATCATAATAAATGGAGAAAAGGTTGAGGTTGTCAAGGATTTTATTTTACTTGGATCCATAATCAATACCCATGGAAGCTACAATTGAGAAATCACATGACACATTGCATTGGGCAAATCGTCTGCAAAATACCTCTTTAAACTGTTAAAAAGCAAAGATGTCACTTTAAGGACTAAATGCACCTGACCCAAGCCGTGGTGCTTTCAATCACATCATATGCATGTGAAAGCTGGACAATGAATAAGGAAGACTGAAGAAGAGTTGATTCCTTTTTATCATGGTGTTGGTGAAGAATATTGAATATACCATGGACTGCCAAAAGAACAAATCTGTCTTGGAAGAATTACAACCAGAATACTCATTAGAAGCAAGGATGGTGAGACTTCATCTCATATACGTTGGACATGTTATCAAGTGTGACCAGCTGCAGGAGAATGACATCACACTTAGTTAAGTGGAGGGTCAGCAAAAGAAGAGGAAGATCCTAAATTAAGTGGATTGACAGTGACTGCAACAATGCATTCAAACATAGCAATGACTGTGAGGGTATCGCAGGACCAGGTAGTGTTTCATTCTGATGTACATAGGGTTGCTATGAGTTGGAATCGATTTGACTGCATCTAACAACAATGATGGAGGAAACATCTAGACAAAAGGTAAATTAAAAACACAGTAAATGAGCTATATTTAACATACCATGTTTATATGCAAGTGACAGGCACGTTCTGTATTTGGCAACGACTCCCTCCCCCTGCAAGGGATTTTTGTAAGAGTCTCTATGCTGTTTTTTTACAACAAAATGCAAAAAAAAAAAAATTGCATAGCATCACTTAGGAAAATACCTCATGGGGGTAGGGAGCTCTTGGCAAACAAACATAGAAGGTGCTCACTAGTTGCATAAGAATACAGTAGAACACTCAACCCACCAACAGCAAAATACACATTTTTTTATAGTGAATATTTTTTTATTGATCATTGTTCAGTGTAGACCATATATTATGCCACAAAACAAGTCTCAATAAATTTAAAAAAGGTTAAAATTATACAAAATATGTTCTTTAATCACAACGGAATGAAACCAGAAATCATTAACAGAAAGAACACTGGAAAATTCACAATTATATGTCAATTAAACAACACATGTGTAAATAACCAATAGATCAAGGAAAAAATCACAAAGAAAATTAGAAAATAATTAGAGATTAATGAAAACAACAGTGCAACACACCATATTATTGGATGAGATAAAGTTGGTGCTGAGAGGGAAAACTGTAATTGTAAAATTAATTAATTAAAAAAGAAGAATGATTTTAAATCAACATCACTCTATACTGTAAGGAATTAGGAGAAAAGAAGGATAAAAAAAAAAAAAAAAGATCAAACTAAGCCCAACAGTACCAGAAGGGAGGAAATAATGAAGATTAGCATGGAGATAAATGAAATAGATAATAGAAAAATAGTACAAACTGTCAATAAAACCAAAGATTTTTTTTTAAAAGATTAAAAAAAAAGACATACCTGTAGGTAGACTGACAAAAAATAATAACACAAATAACTAAAAGCAACAATGAATGTGGGAACCTACCACCCATCATATGGAAATAAAAAGGAGTACAATAAAATACTATGAACAATTTTACACCAAAATATAACCTAGATGAAATGAACAATTTTTTAGAAACACAGATATTACCTAAACTGACTAAAAAAAAAAAACAAAACAAAACAAAACAATAATCTTAACAGACCTCTAACAAGTAAAAATGATTGGATCAGTTAAAAAAAAAAAAAAGTCCAATAAAGAAAAGCCCAAGACCAGATGGCTTCACTGATTAATTCTACTAATCATTTAAGGAAGAATTAACAGTAATTGCCTTGGTTATATAGTTTATAGCAGAAATACCACAAGTGGATGGCATGAACAAACAAATTTATTTTCTCACAGTTTAAGAAGCTAAAAGTCTGAATTCATGGTGCTGGCTCTAGGGAAAGCCTTTCCCTCTCTGTTGGCTCCAGGGGAAAGTCTTTGTTCCTTGGTTTCTTGATGAAGTTCAAGTGGTATGGCATCTATCTTCCCCTGTTTCTGCTGCCTAATCTGTTCCATTAATATCTTATAACAGATTGACTCAAGACACACCCTCCACTAATACTGCTTCATTAACATAACAAGACAACCAATTCCCAAATGAGGTTATAAACACAGTCATCAGAGGTTAGGGTTTACAACACATATTTTGAGGGAACACAATTCAATCCATAGCAGTAACCCTTCTCAAATTCTTCAAAAAATAGAAGAGGAGGCGGGGCCAAGACGGTGGAACAGACAGATGCTTCTCGTGAGCCCTCTTACAAAAAAGACCCAAAAACCAAGTGAAACAAGGATATTTATGACAAGCTAGGAGCTCTGAACATCAAAGGCAAGATTAGAAAATGAACTGAAGAGCAGGGGGAGAAAGAGACAGTTCAGAAGCAGAGAAGAGTTACCAGACCTGAATTAGCAGGAGCCCTGAGGCACCATTCTCAGGAGCAGCTGCGGCGGGCTGGTACTAGCATTTGGGTGCAGTTCCCTGAGGGAAAAGCAGTCAGCCATGAGAGGAAAAACAGTGCTCTTGGCAAAAGCTAAGTACTTGCATATATTTTACCGCACCACACGTGCTCCAGAGCCAGCTTCAGCAGCTGACTTCCCTGGGCCTGAAATAGGCCTTGCTGAGCGCCTAGGGCCATTCTTCTGGCCTTGGAGAAGGAATAAATTTGCAACTGGGGGAAAGATAAAATGTCAGCTCTACTAACTGGGGGAGCTCAGGACAGAAGCGGCTCCCATCCAGGCATAAATGGTCCATGGACTTGGAGTACCTTTCCCCTCTGCATAGACGTGTGTAGGCCTATTTCAGGAGAATAAGCCTTTATTGGCAGACTACAACTGTTTCAGCTGTGTGGTGGAGAGCTGGGTGTTTGATGTTTGAGATTGCTTTGCCTATTAAACAAAATTCTCACCTACCCACATCAGGGGCCTAAGGAATGGTGGCTCCACTCAGGTCATTTGGCCACCCACAACAGGGGTCCAATGATAGCTGGTACCTCCCCATCCTTACAACTGAAAACATTGGGTACACATGGTTCATCTGCAGAACTCACCTATATGTAGGCTCCAGGAAACAGGGACACACTTTCCTCAGAGACACTTGTGGGGTGATTCTCAGACCCGTGCCTTGTTCAGAGCATGACCCCCTGCTGCAACCAGATACCGGTACCTTCACAAATCACCCCTGCCCCCTAAGACTGTAGCACAGTGCCTGTACCACATACTTGATGTTTAGCTACCTGGACACCTGAGCTGAATTCATACAAGAAAAATGAATGGACTCCTAGACTGAAATACCTGATAGCAGCTCTAGCCATTTGGGGACAGGGTGTCAGAGCTCCAAAGGTGAAAATAATCAAGATAGCTCACTCAAGCAACCCATCTGGGCATATCAAAACAAAACAAAGCAAGAAGCTATGACACAGTAAGCAAGCATAAAATAAACTAATACAATAACTTATAGATGGCTCAGAGACAACTATCAATGTCAAGTCACATAAAGAAACAACATGATCACCTCAACAAGTCCTTAATACAAAAAGTCAAGGAATCTTCTAGATGAAAGTACCTTCCTGGAATTACCAGATGCAGAATACAAAAGATTAATACACAGAACCCTTAAAGACATCAGGAAGGAAATGAGGCAATACGCAGAACAAGACAAGGAACACACAGATAAAGCAACTGAAGAAATTAGAAAGATTATTCAGGAACATAATAAAAAAGGTAATAAGCTGGAAAAATCCATAGACAGACAGCAACCAGAAATTCAGAAGATTAACAATAAAATTACAGAAGTAGACAAATTGATGGAAAGCCAGAGGAGCAGAATTGAGCAAATGGAAGTCAGAATTTCTGAACTTGAAGATAAAGCACTTAGTACCAATATATTTGAATAAAAATCAGATTAAAAAATTTTAAAATTTGAAGAAAACTTAAAAATTATGTGGGACTCTATAAAGAGGAATAACCTATGAGTGATTGGAGTACCAGAACAGGAAGCGATAATGAAATAATACAGAGACAATTGTTGAAGATTTGTTGGCAGAAAACTTCCTTGATATCGAGAAAGATGAGAAGAAATCTATCTAAGATGCTCATCGAACTCCACATAAGGTTGATATTAAAAGAAAGTAACCAAGACAAATTATAATCAAACTTGCTAAAAGCAAAGTTAAAGAGAGAATTTTAAGGGACAAAGGAGAGTCAATAAGCTCAGACTACTTGGCAGAAAACATGGAGGCAATAAGGCAATGGGATGACTTATATAAAAAAACTTAAGGAAAAAAATTGCCAACCAAGAATCATATATCCAGCAAAACTGTCTCTTAAACATGAAGGTGAAATTAGAACATTTCCAGATACACAGAACTTTAGGTAATTTGTAAAAACCAAACCAAAACTACAAGAAATACTAAAGGGTGTTCCTTGCTAAGAAAATCAATAATATCAGGTATCAACCCAAGACTGGAATATTGGGCAAAGCAATCAGCACTCAACCCAGACAGGGAAACCACAAAAATAAATCAAGTTAAAAAAAAAAAAAAACTCAAAACAGAGAAACAGCGATGGCATTTTGTAAAAGAAGTCAACACTAAAACAATAAAAAGGGACTAAGAAATGTAGTTATAGATCTTTCATATGGAGAAGAACACAAGACAATACAAGGAAATGAAAGTTAGGTATAAATTTAGAAAAATAGGGGTAAATAATAAGGTAACCACAAAGGAGACAAAATAACTTACACATCAAAATAAAATACAAGAAAAAAAGGAGACTCGGCAGAAACAAAATTAACAACAACGAACTCAGCACATAATATTAAGTGGGAAAAAGAAACTGTCAACAAAACACAAAAAAAGACATCAAAATGATAGCACTAAATTCATACCTATCCATAATTACGCTGAATGTAAATGGAATAAATGTACCAATAAAGAGACAGAGAGTGGCAGAATGGGTTAAAAAACACAATCTGTCTATATGCTGCCTACAAGAGATGCATATTAGACTTAGAGACACAAAAAAACTAAAACTCAAAGGGTGGAAAAAAATATACCAGGCAAACAACAATCAAAAAAGGGCAGGAGTGGTGATATTAATTTTTGACAAAATAGATTTTAAAATTAAATCTACCACAAAGGATAAGGAAGGAAACTATATAATGATTAAAGGGACAATACACCAAGAAGATATAACCATATTAAATATTTATCACTCAGTGACAGAGCTGTAAGATACATAAAACAAACTCTATCAGCACTGAAAAGTGAAATAGCTCCACAATAATAGTAGGAGAATTCAACACGCCACTTTCAGTGAAGGACAGGACATCCAGGAAGAAGCTCAATAAAGACATGAAAGATCTAAATGCCACAATCAACCAACTTGACTTCATAGACATATACAGAACACTCCACCCAACAGCAGCCAAGTATACTTTCTTTTCTAGTGGACATGGAACATTCTCTAGAATAGACCACGTATTAGGTCATAAAAAAAGCCTTAGCAGAATCCAAAACATTGAAATATTACAAAGCATCTTCTCTGCCCATAAGGCCTTAAAGGTGGAAATCAATAACAGAAAAAGAAGGGAAAAGAAATCAAACACTTGGAAACTGAACAATACCCTGCTCAAAAAAGACAGGATTATAGAAGTCATTAAGGAAGGAAAAAAGAAATTCATAGAACCCAATGAGAATGAAAACACTCCCCATCAGAACCTTTGGAACACAGCGAAAGCAGTGCTCAGAGGCCAATTTATATCAATAAATGCACACATACAAAAAGAAGAAAGAGCCAAAATCAAAGTATCCCTACAATGTGAATAAACAGAAAGAGAGCAACAAAAGAAACCCTCAGGCGCGAGAAGAAAACAAATAATAAAAATTAGAGAAGAACTAAAAGAAATAGAAAACAGAAAAAAAAAATGAAAGAATTAACAAGACCAAAAGCTGGTTCTTTGAAAAAATCAACAAAATTGATAAACCATTGGCCAAACTGACAAAAGAAAAATAGGAGAGGTAGCAAATAAACCGAATAAGAAATGAGATGGGCGTTATTACAACAGACCCAACTGAAAGTAAAAGAATCATATCAGATTACTATGAAAAATTATACTCTATCTAATTTGAAAACCTAGAAGAAATGGCTGAATTCCTAGAAGCATACTACCTAACTAAACTAACACAGAGGTAGAACAACATAATAGACCCATAGAAACAAAGAGATTGAAAAGGTAATTAAAAAACTCCCAACAAAAAAAGCCCTGGCCCGGACAACTTCACCACAGAGTTCTACCAAACTTTCAGAGAAGAATTAACGTCACTACTACTAAAGGTATTTCAGAGCATAGAAAAGGATGGAATACTCTCAAACTCATTCTATGATGCCAGAATATCCCTGATACCAAAACATGGTAAGACACCACAAAAACAGAAAATTACAGACCTATATCTCTCATGAACTTAGATGCCAAAATCCTGAACAATATTCTACCCAATAGAATTCAACAACATGTGGAAAAAATAATTCACCATGACGAAGTGGGATTCATACCTGGTATGCAGGGATGGTTCAACATTAGAAAAAGAATTAATGTAATCCATCATGTAAATAAAACAAAAGATGAGAATCACATGATTTTATCAATTGATGCAGAGAAGGCATTTGACAAAATCCAACACCCATTCATGTTAAGAACTCTCAGCAAAACAGGAATAGAAGGAAAATTCCTCAGCATAATAAAGGGCATTTATACAAAGCCCATAGCGAACATCATCTTAAGTGGAGACAGCCTGAAAGCATTCCCCTTGAGATCGGGAACCAGACAAGGATGCCCTTTATCAACACTCTTATTTAAAATTGTGCTGGAGGTCCTAGCCAGAGCAATTAGGATAGATAAAGAAATAAAGGGCATCCAGAAAGAAGTAAAAGTATCTCTATTTGCAGATGACATGATCTTATAAAGAGAAATCCCTAATGAATTCTCAAGAAAACTACTGAAACTAATAGAAGAAATCAGCAGAGTATCAGGTTACAAGATAAACGTACAAAAACCAGTTGGATTCCTCTACACCAAGAAAAAGAACATCGAAGAGGAAATCACCAAATCAATACCATTTACAGTAGCCCCCAAGAAGATAAAATAGGAATAAATCTTACCAGAGATGTAAAAGGCTTATGCAAAGAAAACTACAAAACACTTCTGCAAGAAACCAAAAGAGACCTACATAATTGGAAAAACACACCTTGCTCATGGAGAGGAAGACTTAATGTTGTAAAAACGTCTATTCTACCAAAAGCGATCTATAGATTTAATGCAATTCCGATCCAAATTCCAACGACATTTTTTTTGAGATGGAGAAACAAATCGCCAACTACATATGGAAGGGTAAGAGGCCCTGGATAAGCAAAGCATTACTGAAAAAGAAGAACAAAGTGGGAGGCCTCACTCTACCTGATTTTGGAACTTATTATACTGCCACAGAAGTCAAAACAGCCTGGTACTGGTACAACAACAGATACATAGACCAATGGAACAGAATTGAGAACCCAGACATAAATCCACGCACATATGAACAGTTGATATTTGACAAAGGCCCCAAAGCAGTTAAATGGGGAAAAGACAGTCTTTTGAACAAATGGTGCTGGCATAACTGGATATCCATCTGCAAAAAAATGAAACAAGATCCATACTTCACACGATGCACAAAAACTAAGTCAAAATGGATCAAAGACCTAAATGTAAAATCTAAAATGATAAAGATCATGGAAGAAAAAATAGGGACAATGTTAAGAAGCCCTAATACATGGCAAAAAAAAGTTTAAAAAATATTATTAACAATGCAGAAGAAAAGCTAGATAACTGGGAGCCTCTAAAAATCAAACACCTATACTCATCCAAAGACTTCACCTATGGATGAATGGATAAATAAATTAAGGTATATTCACACAATGGAATACTACCCATCGATAAAGAACTGTGATGAATCTGTGAAACATTTCATAACATGGAAGGTATTACGCTGAGTGAAATTAGTCAGTTGCAAAAGGACAAATATCTTATAAGACCACCATTATAAAAACTGGAGAAATAGTTTAAACAGAAAAGAAAATATTCTTTGATGGTTATGAGAGGCGGGAGGGAGGGAGGGTGGGAGGGGGTATTCACTAATCAGATAGTAGATAAGAACTACTCTAGGTGAAGGGAAAGACATCACAAAATACAGGCAAGGTCAGCAGAACTCTACTAAACCAAAAGCAAGGAAGTTTCCTGAATAAACTGAATGCTTCTATGGCCAGCGTAGCAGGGGCTGGGGTTTGGGGACCCAGGCTTCAGGGGTATCTAAGTCAACTGGCACAATGAAATCTATTAAGAAAATATTCTGCATCCCATTTTTGAGAGTGGTGTCTGGGGTCTTAAATGCTAGCAAGCGGCCATCTAAGGTGCACAAATTGGTCTCAACCCACTTGCACCAAGGGAGAATGAAGAACACCAAGGACACAAGGTAAATACAAGTCCACGAGACAGAAAGGGCCACATAAACTAGAGACTACATCAGCCTGAGGCTAGAAAAACTAGATGGGCCCTGGCTTCAATAGATGACTGTCCTGACAGGGAACACAACGGAAAACCCCTGAGTTAGCAGGAGAGCAGTGAGATAATGACAGGGAACACAACGGAAAACCCCTGAGTTAGCAGGAGAGCAGTGGGATGCAGACCCCAAATTCTCATAAGACCAGACTTAATGGTCTGACTGAGACTAGAAGGACCCTAGAAGTCATGGTTCTCAGACCTTCTGTTGCCCCAGGACAGGAACCACTCCCAAAGCCAACTCTTCAGACAGGGATTGGACTGGACAGTGGGTTGGAGAGCGATGCCGGTGAGGAGTGAACTTCTTGGATCAGGTGAACACCTGAGACTATTTTGGCATTACCTGTCTGGAGGGGAGATGAGAGGGTAGAGGGGGTTAGAAGCTTTTGGAACGTACAGGAAAAGAGAGTGGAGAGAGGGAGCGGGCTGTCTCATTGGAGGAAAGCAATTGGGAATATATAGCAAGGTATATATAAGTTTTCATGTGAGAGACTGACTTGATTTGTAAACTTTCCTTAAAGCACAATAAAAATTAAAAAACAAAAAAGAGGTCAACATCACCCTAATGCTAAAACCAGATCAAAACATCACAAGAAAGATAAATTAAACATTTTCATTTCTTATGAATATAGATGCAAAAAGTCCCCCCCAAAATATAAAAAAACTAGCAAACTTAATCCAACAGCATATTAAAAAAGTATACACTATAGATAAATGGAACTTATTGCAGGAATGGAAGTGTGGTTCAACAAAAACAAATCAATACATATTATACACCACACTACACTAATAATAGAAAGGGGGAGAAAAACAGCATGACCCTCTGAGTCGACGCAGAAACGACATATGACAAAATACAACACCCTTTCATGACAACGATACTAAGAAATCTAGAACTAAAAAAAAACTAACAAGGTGAAGACAATTCTTGGGAAAAACACAGTTAAAATTATTCTCATTTCTTAAAGTAAAATATTGAAATCTCCCTTACCCCAACTACCATAACCAAAATCTGGAACAAGACAAAGGTGCCTACTTTCATCACTGCTATTCAACATTGGAAGTGCTAGTCATTAAACAAGACAAAGAAATAAAAGGCTTCCAAATGGGAGAGAAAGGAGTGCAACTATCTCTGTTCTTAAATGGCATGATCATATATATAGAAAGTCCTAAGGAATCTATAAGATGTTAGAATCAATAAACAAATTCAGCAAAATTGTAGGATACATGATCAACACACAAAAATTAATTGTTTTTATACCAGCAATGAACAATCTGAAAAGGAAATTAAGAAATAAATTGTATTTTCAATAGCATTTAAAAGAATAAAATACCTAGGAATATTTATTTTGTATTATATTAAAATATAAAAGAATAAAATATTTATTTAAATAAATATTTAAATAAAATATAAAAGAATAAAATATTTATTTAAATAAGTATTTATTTAAATAAAGGTACTAAAATAAAACATTTTAATACCTAGGAATAAATATTTATTTAAATAAAGGTATTAAAATAAATACCTACGAATAAATATTTTATTCTTTTAAATGCTATTGAAAATACAATTTATTTCTTAATTTCCTTTTCAGATTGTTCATCATTGGTATAAAAACAATTAATTTTTGTGTGTTGATCATATATCCTACAATTTTGCTGAATTTGTTTATTGGTTCTAGTATCTTCTGGTGGTGTAGTGGTTAAGTGCTAAGGCTGCTAACAAAAGGGTCCGCAGTTCAAATCTATTAGGCGCTCCTTGGAACTCTGTGGGGCAGTTCTACTCTGTCCTATAGGGTTGCTATGAGTCGGAATCAACTTGATGGCAGTGCGTTTTTTGGGTAGGAATAAATATAAGTAACGAGGTAAAAGACCTCGTGTATAACATAATGAAACATTGCTCAATCCTGTGCCATCCACACAATAGTAATAAATAATATAAGTAGATATGTTTAAGTCCATTGTTGCAGCCACTGTGTCAGTCCATCTCATTGAGGGCCTTCCTCTTTTTCACTGACCTCTACTTTACCAAGCATGATGCCCTTCTCCAGCAGTTGGTCCCTCCTAATAACATGTCCAAAGCAAGCATAAGATGAAATCTCAACATCCTTTCTTCTAAGGAGCATTCTACTTGTACTTCTTCCGAGACAAATTTGTTCATTCTTCTGGCAGTCCATGGTATATTCAATATTCTCTGCCAACATCATAATTCAAAGGCATTGATTCTTCTTCAGTCTTCTTATTCGTTGTCCAGCTTTTGCATGCGTATGATGCAACTGAGAATACCATGGCTTGGGTCAGGTGAACCATCGTCAAAGTGACATCTTTGCTTTTTAACACTTCAAATAGAATGCCTTTTACAGCAGATTTTCTCCCTGCAATATGCTGTTTGATTTCTTGACTGCTGTCTCCATGGGCATTGATTGTTGATCCAAGTAAAATTAAATTCTTGACAACTTCAAAATTTTCTGTTTATCATGATGCATCATAAAATATCTACAATAGGCAAATTCATAGAGGCTGAAAGTAGATTATAGATTATCAGGGTTGGGGGAAGTGAGAGTAGGGGGATATTACTTAATGGGTGCAGGGTTTCTGTTTGAAATGATGAAAAATTTTTGAAATGTATAGTGGTGATGGTTGCACTTCATTGATATAATTAATGTCACTAAATTGTATGCTTAAAATAGCAAATTTTATGCTATATATTTTTACAGCAATAAAAGTATTAAAAATGTAGTAAATGTAGTAATTTAACCCCCAATTTGACAATTAAAATGCATGTTGTTAAGTGTATCCCTACCCAATATTTTTTAAAACCTCATACTACTCAATTAGCAGAAAAACTAGCAGGTTAATGACTTTTAGCTAACCAATCAATAAAAGGTAATCAAAATTACTACAGCTTTTACAGAATTAAATCTTTGAAATCAGTCAACAGAATCAGTCAACATTTATTCTGTCAACCTTGATTTTCAGTGTTTTTGAACAGAATCGATCAGTTGCTTTGGTCTCGTAAAGACAGAGATCCAAGAAGTGCCCAGGGGGATGGCAAATACATGACACTTAACAGAAGTGGTGAAGATTTGGACAGAAAATATTCTGACAGGTCTAGCATGGCAGTGAGAATTTAGTATGACTTTCTTTTATATTGATTTTTGTGTAGCGCCTTTCTGTCATCTTAATCCATCATCAGGACGTGATCCAACAAAGAATCTTAGACCTTTAAGTTTGAGGTGGATTTGGAGTTTGCTGGACAAAATATTTTTTATAGCCTAAAACAGCCTCATTACCTTACAAAAGTGAAAGTACATCAAATGCTCCCATCATTACAATTGTGGCAGCAAATAATGAAAATAAATTTTTCCATTGATACAATTGTGTAATTTTAGATTTTTAAGATCTAAACAACATGTTGTCTAGTGCCTTAAAAAAGAACAAATATGTTGGTATGGATGGGAGTAGGGCTTTAAAAAGTAGTCCATTAACTAATGCAATTTATTTAACATTGTACCTAAATGTTGCTTATCATTATTAAATTTCTAAAATTAATAATAAAAACCTTATGCAACACCTCTTGAAGTACAAAATACATATCTCATTCTATCTTCATTCAGTAGATTACGAATTACAGTCCTCCTTCTGTACCCATGGGGCATTGGTTCCAGGAACTCCCTTAGATACCAAAATCTGCAGATGCTCAAGTCCTTTGCATAAAATGGCATAGTATTTGCATATGCACATCCTCCCATATACTTTAAATAATCTCTAGAGCACTTATAATACCTAATACAATGTTAATGGTGTGTAAATAGTTGTTATACTGCATTGTTTAGGGAGTGATGACCAGAAAAGATAGTCTTTTTTTTTTTTTTCCAAATATTTTCCACACATGGTTGGTTGAATCCATGGATGTAGAACCAGCAGATACAGCAGGCCAACTGTACCATATTCTTTAATTTAATTTCAATAATAAAATTTACCTGATAAGGAACCAAAGCATTAATTAAACCCATTGCCTTGGTTTTCCTGACGCCAAAATGATAGTATTTTCTCTTGAAAACTCTGCTACCGTCAACTTTCTATTAATGAAAACAGAGAATGCATTCTTATGCTTTAAATAAGAATTGTTTCCAAGCTATTCATTGAACAGTAGCTGTTAAAATTTGGTAGTTATATGGTATACGTGTAATATTTCTCAAATTCAGGTCCCGAGACTCCACCCAAAGACATGCTGTTTAAGGTGGTTTGATCATATGTGCATTTTAACAACCTCCTCCCCATGACATAGAGCCCTGGTGGTGGTGCAGTGGTTAAGAGCTTGGCTGCTAACCAAAAGCAGTTCAAATCAACTAACCACTCCTTGGAAACCCTGTGGGCTGTTCTACTTTCTCCTATAAGGTCACTATGAGTCAGAATCAACTCAATGGCAAAGGGTTTGGTTTGGGTTTGGTTTCCCATGACACAGGTCAGAAGACCCCAACTCACTTAACTTCGTATAAACCTCAACAGTGTTGACCTTGACTATAAAGCTAACATTTACTTAACACTCTCAACATGCCAGACACTCTGCTAAGAACTTTATATATTTCCTCCCTGGGTTTGATGTTTAAGATTGTGTGTCAACTTGGCTGGGCTACGATTCTCAGTGTTTTGACACTTATATAATGTTTTGATCACTTCCCTGTTGTGATTTGATATATGATCACCCCCATGATGGGATCTGCTGTGAGTGGTACCAGAGGGGAGTGGGGCCTGTAGCAGTTCACTGCCCTCTCAGCCTTCATCTCTTTGCCCTCTGCTGCCTAGTCCTTCCTGCTCTCCTTACGGGGGCCTTTTGTTTGTTCTGGATCCTGTAGGTGGCTGCTGTTTATCTGACCTACAGTTCTTGGGACCTGAGCTAGCAGTTTGCCTACAGTCTTACCTGCTGATCTTGATATTCCTTGATCTTCACAACCTGTGACCAACAGCCCTGCTCCTCAGGCCTGCCGATCTTGAGTTCACCAGCCCATGTCTACGTGAGTCAAGAGAAGCCTCTTTCCTACCTCAAGGACTTGGGATGCTGCAGCCTTTAAAAGCTCTGTGAGCCATTCCCTTGATATAAATCTCTGTGTGTGCGTGTGTGTGTGTGTGTATATATATATATATATATATGCTTTACTGGTTTTGCTTCTCTAGAGAACCCAGCCTAAGACACTCTGCAAACTCAATCTCACTTCTAACACCTTTCTTCATAAACTCCTCTTTACCAGCAAGTCAATTCCCTATCCCTCCATGTATTCAATGTTTTCTTATGCTTTCAGCTCTGCCTCACTTCTCTCCTGTTCTGGAAAGATTACTCTGGCCACACTAGCCTACATCTCTCTCTTCTCTTCTCCTATAGTGCATGTTGTTTACTTTTGCATCTTTTTAACCCTTTCATGTATACTGGTGTACATATAACTGCCACTCTCATCTTCTGCCTCGGGGGTTTAGAGGCATGCTTTTGTAACATTTTTAATACACACAGGTGTCAGGGCGGGGACTTCTGTAACTGCACAAACTGGAAGGAAGTTCACTGGTGCTGTGTTGTTGTGCTGAGTGTTTATTGCAGGAGGTGCTGCAGCTGGGAGGAGCGACTGAGAACGACTTTTGTCTCTTTCTCCCTCTGTACAGCAAAGTAAGCTGTTAAGTGCATTTACTCTTTCCGTGTGTTATTGGGAGGGTGTGGTTTTTGGCATTAAGTAATATTCAAGTGCGTATGTTATTTTCCTGTGAAATACGCTGTAAACACCTATCCTTGATGTACTCCATGTACATTGGTACAAATAAGTATCAATTACATTTTTTGGCCATTTGGAATTCTGAGCAGTGATATGAACCTTATAAGGAAATTTACAGTTTTCTTTGTGTTTTGGGGTAGGTGCAGTTTTTGGGATTAGGTAATATTCATGTGAAAAACTTATTTTTAGGGGAAATACAGTGTAAGCACACATTGTAGCATCCTTAATGAAAAGGGCAGTGTGAGAAAGAGATTACATGGGCCTAAGGTCCTGGTTATTGTAGCACTGTTTCTGCATGGCTTGCATAGTTAGCTTTTAAATACCCTGGTGATTTTGTGATTTGCAGTTTGTTTCCTCCCTTCCCTCTCTCTTTCTCCATGATTCTATACAGTTTAAAATTAACCTATGGTCCTCTTGAACAAGTGGAACAACAATCAATAAGATCTAGGACGAGACAACCAGACAATGGGTGTCCATCTTGAGACTGAAACCAGGATGGCATCAGATGACCTCTAAAGAGTACCCACAGAAGGTCAACGTGTCTGAAAGGTGATCAAAGTGCCCCTCCCCTAAAGGGGAACTGCCATTCTCGATTTTTTAAGCCTAAGCCTTAACCCTATAAAATGCTCTGTTCTGTCTCCAGCAGATGTTGGAGGAGCCCATTCCACTCTGTCTCTTGTATCCTGGTATACAATAAAGCCCTCTTGCTGCTTACCTCACCCCCGCCTCAGTATCGGCTTTGTGGCAGGTGGCTCAAATCCATGTTTTGCGGTAACATTAATGTACTGCATATATGTTTTGTGCAATTGTCAAGGATCTGTCTTCTGGTTTCTGAGCTGTAAGTACTTGTTTTTCAATAAGAGGTAATTTATTGCAGATAATGTTCCCACTTCCTTCTGGGGCTTCAGTTTTACAGGAGGCTGGAATTATGAAATGTCTCCCTTTGTGTATTCTCACATTGTTTTAAAAAACCAAGCCCATTGCTGTCAAGTCGATTCTGACTCATAGCGACCCTATAGGACTGAGTAGAACTGCCCCATAGAGTTTCCAAGGAGCGCCTGGTGGATTCGAACTGCCGACCTTTTGGTTAGCATCTGTAGCTCTGAACCACTGTGCCACTAGGGTTTCCACATTGGTTTACCGACCAACCAACCCACTGCCGTAGAGTCGATTCTGCTCATAGCGACCCTATAGGACAGAGTAGAACTGCCCCGTAGAGTTTCCAAGGAGCACCTGGAAGATTTGAACTGCCGAACTTTTGGTTAGCAGCTGTAGTACTTAACCACTATGCCACCAAGGTTTCCCTATATTGGTTTAGAAGTATGATATTTGTATTACCCTGTTATGATGGTTCAGGTTGTGTGTCCATGTTACTGGGCCATGAGTCACAGTGGTTTGGCGGTTATGTAATGATGTAGTTTGACAATTGATAAGAAAAAACATTTTTTCCCTGCTTTATTCCCCCTATCTTACCTCCAGAGTTAAGTGGTATATATGTGTACCACATAATATTAATAAAAAGCATATTGCATAACAAAAGATCACCAACACCCAGTGATTCAGCATGCATTCCATTAGTGAAAAAATATTATGTCACCAAAAAACTACAAACATAAAATAACCTGTTTGTGAATTAGCACACATAAACATTCACATATTGAATGGTTTATTTAATGTGTATAAATCTATATATCTAAATTTTTTTTTTTTTTATCAACAAAGTCAACTTTGAAAATGATCAGGATTTTTTTCCCCATCACAGTTCATACCTAGAATTGGGACATAGTGAGAGAACACATAGTTAGAGATTCAAGTGAAGAGACGCTGATGGATTTAGCATGCTGTTTTGCCTATCGCCTTTGAAAATCAGGAACAAGGGATTGGGGAACTAGCCTGTTGAAATTGTTATGGTGGTTAAATTTCCAAGTCTTTAGATATGTTCTTCACTGTACTTGTATTAGCTTATTACAGAAATACTAGAGGGATTTTATCAATTATTCTTTCTACTGGGGACTCAGCACCATTATTCCTGTTGAGAACACAGTACTGGAAATTTATGTCAGTTTTATCATTTAAAAACCTATGACTGAATTCAACTTCCGGGATGATAGAATGAGGAGCTCTGCTGACTCACTCCCCTGCAAAACTAGCAAAGCTATTGAAACTATTTTTTTTTTCCAATTAATCATTTAAACTCTAGAAATTATTCTAAGGACATACAGAAAATGAATATACACTTTTTCCAAGAAAATCTATTAAAATTTGATAAGAACATTAAGAATCTATGGCATTTGAACCCATAACATGCGCTCCCTCCATATCTCAGCTCAGCTTGACTAAGCTTGACTGAAACTCCAATCTGTGCAAGTTGGTGAAGACGACAAGGTTCTCTCTTCCCTCTATTCTCAATCAAGACTTACTGAACCTTACGAAGAAGTTCAGACAATCAGCATTTCCCATCTCTTCCAATTCCGAGTTGAAGAGTCTAAATTCCTGGTGAACATGGAAGAGAATTTTGGAAGCTCCCTTCCTCCACTGAGGCTATACATCAGGTATCATAAGCTGAGGATGCTGGGACAATGACTGCCCTCAAACCAGCTCAGTCATAGAACAGAGGATTCACACTGGCCAAAGCAAGATGCAAAGATCAGAGACCTCCAACCTACTTAGGCCCCAGATTAGTCACTGAGACTGGTGGCTTTCCTAAGGGACAGGCAGTCCAGAAGAAAGAAAAGAGCTTTGATCTCTACCCAGTGGAACTGCCACTACCTGAATCAGAGTATGAATAAGTTCAAGCTTAAGGTTGCTCAAAAAGTAGTTTTTATAATAAAAAAATACATTTTGAATTAATTTTTGTATGTAGTATGAAGTATGAGTCCAACTTCATTCTTTTGCATGTGTAGATACAGATGTCCCAGCACCATTTCTTGAAGGGAATGTTCTTTCCCCAGTGAAAGAATTTGGCACCATTATCAAAACTCAGTTGGCCTTTGTTGACTGGGTTTATTTCTGGATTCTCAGTTCTATTCTATTGATCTATTTGTCTGTCCTTACATCAGCACTGCACTCTTTTGGTTACTGTAGTTTTGTAATAGTTTGAATTGAAGTGTGTGATTCCTTTTACTCTTTTTTTTTTTTCTAAATTGTTTTCGTTATTTGGGACCACTTGCAATTGCATATATATTTGATGATCAACTTTTTGATTTCTGCAGAAAACAATAGACTGTTGAAATGTTAATAGGAATTATGTTGTATCTGCAGGTTACTTTGGGTATAATTGACATCTTAACAATATCAAGTCTTCCCTCCCATGAACTTGGGATGCTTTCCATTCATTTAGATCACTTTTAATTTTTTCAGCAATGCTTTATTGTTTTCAGTGTAAAGGTCTTTCACTTCCTTAGGTAATTTTTTTTTTCTACGTATTTTATTGTTTTAGAAGCTATTGTAAAAAGGATCAGCCTTTTTAATTTCATTTTCAGATTGTTTCTTGCTGGTGTGAATAAATACAAATGATTTCTGTGTATCGATTGTGTACCCTGAAACTTTTCTGAATTTGTTAGCTCTAGTAGCTTTCTTGTGGACTCTTTGTGGTTTACTATATATAATATCAGATCATATATGAATAGATATAGTTTTACTTCTTTTCTGATTTTAATGTCTCATTTCTTTTTCTTATGTTATTGCTCTGGCTAGAACTTCTAGTACACTATTAAAAGCAGTGGTGAAATTGGGTATCCTATCTTGTTCTTGGTCTTAGTTTACATGTATATGTTTGAGTCGCTGCTTTCGATTCTTGCAGGCATATATCTAGGAGTAGAATTCCTGGGTCATGTGATAATTCTATATTTAATTTTTTTTTTCAGAGCCACAAACCTTTTCCACAGCAAGCTGAACCAATTTACATTCCCACCAGCAATGGTCGAGGGTTTCAGTTTCTTAAATACTCATCAACACTTGTTATTATTATTATTTTTCAGTCATAGTCATACCAGTGGATTTGAAGTGGTATCTCACTGTAGCTTTGATCTGTCTATCACTAGTGGCTAATACTTTTGAGCATCTTTTCATGTGCTTGTTGTTCATTTGTATTTCTTCTTTGGTGTAGTGTCCATTCAAGTCCTTTGCCCATTTTTTACTTGAGCTGCTTACTGTTTTGTTGTTGTCATAGGAGTTTTTTATATTTGCTAGATATTAAGCTCTCACCACATAGATAGTTCTGTTTTTCCCAAATCTGTAGGCTGTCACATTTTATTAACAAAGTCCTTTGATGAAGAAAAGTTCTTAATTTTTTATGAATTCCCATGTAACTATTTTGTCTTTTGTTTCTCATACTTTTGGTGTCATGACAAAGAATTCATCATAACATATTAAGTCCTGAGGCATTACCATTACGTTTTCTTCTAAGAGTCTTCTGGTTTTAGTTCTTATATTTAGATCTTTGATTCATTTTGAGTTAGTTTTCCTATGTTGTTGTCATCGTTGTTAGGTGCCATCGAGTTGGTTCTGACTCATAGCGACCCTATGCACAACAGAACGAAACACTGTCTGGTCCTGCTCCATCCTTACAATCATTGTTATGCTTGAGCTCATTGTTGCTCACTGTGTCAGTACACCTCATTGAGGGTGCTCCTCTTTTCCGCTGACCCTGTACGCTGCCAAGCATGATGTCCTTCTCCAGGGACTGATCCGTCCTGACAACATGTCCAAAGTATGTAAGACGCAGTCTTGCCATCCTTGCCTCTAAGGAGCATTCTGGCCACACTTCTTCTGAGACAGATTTGTTCATTCTTTTGGCAGTCCATGGTATATTCAATGTTCTTCTCCAACACCACAATTCAAAGGCATCAACTCTTCTTCGGTCTTCCTTATTCATTGCCCAGATTTCACATGCATATGATGTCATTGAAAATACCACAGCTTGGGTCAGACGCACCTTAGTCTTCAGGTTTTCATATATGGGGTTATATATGAGTTCAGTTTTCATTGCTTAGGGGAACTCAGCTTCTGTTAGGGGTGATGGAAAAATTTGGAAATGGATAGTGGTGATGATTGTACAACATAAATAATGTAATGTATGTTGAAATGGCAAATACACTGATATATATATATGTGTGTGTGTGCATTTTACTGCAGTGTATATACCACAATAAAATACATACATACATATTTGTGGAATTGGAAAAAAAATAGCTCATCTTTATTAAATGCAATAAACTAAACCATAGGGTCGCTATGAGTCGGCATTGAGTTGACAACAATGAGTAACAGGTTATAGGCAAGCTAGTTCCTAATCCATAAAAATTTCATGATCTCACAATCCTTAACTTCACCGCATCGGCAATGTACCTTTTCCTATGTAAAGTAGCTTATTTACTGGTGTCAGGGATTAGGCCATGCTCATCTTTGAGTTTTTTTTTTTTTTCATCTTTGAGTAGGCATTATTCAGCCTTCTGTATTATGTTGTCACAAATTATTCCATTTATATTCATTTCTTTACTTTATCATAATAGTTCCCTAATATGCAGGTATGCAGGTGAAAATAATATCTTGATGCTGCCATGGTTAATAAGAAAATTTAAACCAACTCCTTCAGACCAATGCTCATGACTTATGCATCCTCAGTCCTTAGCATAAGCCTGGCTGATATAAGTGTGCAGAAATTATTTGTAAAGTGAGTAATATTACATAATTAATTTTATATGATGTATATAAAAAATAGATACTATAATTCTCATTTTATCTGACACAATCAATATTTTTAGAATAAATCATATTATATAAAATGTATTCACGTGTATGTCTATATGTGTCCTAGTGGCACAGTGATTAAATCACTTGGCTGCTCACCAAAAGGTTTCTGGTTTGAAGCCACCAACCTCTCCACGGAAGGAAGATTAGGCAGTCTGTAGCCTGCTTCCATAAAGATTACAGCCTTGGAAACCCTATGGGGCAGTTCTACTCTGTCCTATAGGGTCGCTATGAGTCGGAATCAACTCGACGGCAAAGTGCAGTGCTATTCACAGGTCTCCAGCAATTTTAAAAGTTGTAGTCTCTCTTCTTTTGTCCTCAGAATTCTGGATCTTGTGACTGGCACACAGTAGATGCAAGGTGAACATCACGGAATAGGAAACTTACATCAATATGAGTGCACTAGTATGCTGTGAGGGTCGATATCTGCTCCACCTACCATAGGACTAAGTTAGGCGAGCATCAGTATGATTATGGACATTGTGCAGTAAATTCTGGCTTAAGTGATTAAATTGTATAAATAGTACCTTCTTTATAGTGGGTAACACATATATATAATTTTAGTTGTCATAGCAAATTTATTGGCAATTATCACTATCTTTATTTTCATAAGAAAGGGAACTGGAATACAAAGACTGTCTTCAATTTGGCCAAAGTAATACAAAAAGAAGTAGCTGAAATTGCATTTTGGACCAAAATTTTTTGGTTGAAGTCTGTGTTCTTCCTCCTGTATACAAATGTCCCTTTATTAATTGTAACCACTAATGTGCTCAGCTCGCATTCAGGTTGTATGCTGTGGAGCTGTGTTTTGGGTGAGGAATAGTTAATACAAAGGAACTTTCAGTAGTCTAGTGATTACAATGGGCAGGCTCCAAGTAGTACTTGCCTCAGTGGTCTTATCTACTGTGAGACTCCAGATGGATAGTAGTGCTACACTTGTGTTTGTACCATGACAGACCCCACAAATCACTTTCCTTTCTTCCTGGCTTAGTCAGCTATCTGCATCAACCATAGTTGTCACTTGATTTAAATTTAGTCATGCCCTGCCTTGTCTTTACTTACAGATTCCTAACCTCCACTCCTAGGACATACTAGACTTATACCACACCAACAGGTGTTGGAGCCATATACCAGGCTAACTCACTCATTTAGTAGGGATTTATTGATTGGTTAATATGTATCAGAGACAGTTCTTGAGCCCAAGGAGCATACCACATAGGAAGGGAGAAGGACATATAGAGAAATGCAAAAAAATTTGACAACTGATGTAAATATGTATTTAGTGGAAAAAAATTTTAAAAAGTTAATTTGTCTTTGAGGGGGAGGTCCTATACCTCAGTAAAGGTGAAGCTTAAGTTAAATTTGGAACAAAGAAGAGAAGCAATAAAACAGAAAGACGAGAGATGGTAATAATTTGGTGTGGGGTGCTATTGAGAAAGTTAGATGTTTAATTTCTTTAATCACAATTATTTATTGGGTGTCTGCTACTTCCTATGGGATGAAGTGGTTAACTAAACTACCTACTTTTATGTAGCTTGTTTTCTAGTAGTGGAAGACAGAAAACGAATAAATAGTTATATAAGAAAGGACAAACATAGTCTGGTAAGGCGATAGAGGATGGTAGGGACAGGGAAAGGATTATTTAAGAGAAGATAGGAAAGGCCATTTCAATGATGTGATTTTTGAGAAAAAGGCTAGAATTGAGTACATTTTCAAGGCAAGAATGTTCCAGGCTGAGGGAACAGGAAGTACAAGCTTTTGGTGTAAATTGTGCTTATTGTGCCTAGAGTCAGAAAATGGCTAGTGTGGCTGGAAAGAATAAGCTAGGCAGCAGAGGCTGGAAGTGAGTTCAAAAGAGCAGGTAGCCTGAGCATGTAGGCCCTGGCAGCCTGTAGGGTTTTGACCTTTGTGAGTGAAATGGGCAAGTGATAGAGGGAACTGACAGGATTGTTTATTGATAAAGTATGGGATATGAGAGAAAGAAATGAGTTAAGGAAAACTAAAAAAAAAAAAACTAGCGAGAAAAATTATGCAAACCATGGCACCACTAGGTAAAATGATTTAAAAAAAAGTTTGGTTTGGGGCATACTAGGTTTGAAATGACTATTGGTGAGAACCAGTGGAATTAGTGACCAAGTAACAAATTAACGTTCTAGTGTGTGACGTTTAATTGGTGAATGGAGGTGTAAACGGGAATATGGACAGGTAGATGATGTTTAAAGCTCTGGACTTGGGTGGTATAGAGAAGATATGATAGATGGGACCAAGTAGGATGCAATGAAGTAGACTAAGGACAGCCAATTAGAATTGAAGAAAATCAGGAGAGTGAATTGTGATGCGCCTGAGAAATGAACATGGAATGTGGCAACATGGAGGTTGATAATGAACAGCATCACTCAAGGGATTAAGGAAGCAGCAAGAATTGGTCTTTTATTTTTTTTTAGTTTGTTGTCCCCCATCCTCCAACCCAGATCTATTCTTTGCCATTCTCTATTCTTCTCTGGCCCCAAACCAAACCTGTTGCTGTCCAGTGGTTTCTGACTCATAGCAACCCTGTGGAACACAGTAGAACTGCCCCATAGGGTTTTTAAGGAGTAGCAGGTGGATTCTAACTGCTGACCTTTTGGCTAGCAGCTGAGCTCTTAACCACTGTACCACCAGGGCTCCACCCAGGGAGACAGAAATTTCCTGCTGTATCACTGAGGCTACTCTGCCTCCTGATTTGGAATTTTGGAATTAAAAAAAAAAAAGATATCTGGTTTTTCAGGAAAAAAATAAAAAAGCTGAGGCTATGACAATGTGGGCTCATACTCTAGCAAAGTAACAGTGGGCAAGAGCTGAGGGGCAGCTGCATCTTTGAGACAGAGAAAGTGCTATCCAAGCGCTGACAGTCCCAGTGGTCACAGTTAACCTGGGCGCATATACTGGGATTTCTTATTGCTATCTGTATTGGCTTCTGGATCCCTTTGGGCATAAGCGAATTTAACTACTGCTATTGTCGGGGCACTAATAAAGGATTTGTGTTTTAGAAAGACTAGTTCTTCACTCTTCATTCTTTTTCTCATTATTTCCACCAAGTTATAGAAACCATATCTCAGTACATGGAGAAAATATCTGTTATCCACATGATGAGTTCCTCTTACCAGATTAATTTCTAGGTTTCCCAAGCCTATTCTTTCTGAACAAGTAGCTTGTCAACTCTGGCACAATTCTAAGTACCACAACAAGACATTGCTGGCAAATGGCACGGAAACAGCTCAAATGGCAGGAAAGCATTTCCATTTTACACTGACCTTTCTGTCACTGGGCCCATTTCCATTTGCAAACTCTCAGAACTTCACACTTTTTAGTTGCCATTCCACATATGTACTGCAGGAAAATAAAGTTTCTGTAAAAAACCACATTTCTGTTTGCCTTAGGCTACTATGGAATCAATCAAAACAAATAATGTTGGGAAGGCTGAAAAATAGCAAAAGAGTATTAGTAAATATGGCCTTATTTCAACAAAGCACAGAACCTAAGAGAATGATTTGTGGATCTGAGGGTAAATATTGCAATTGAATATTATTTTGTGGCAACAGAATTGTTGCTACTGCGGTCGGCACACAGCAGGTGGCTTGAAGCTGGCAACTTTTATGAAAGCCATTTATAGTACAGTACACTCCAGATAAACTGTGGCAATAAAAAGCTAAAATGCTCCAGAAATGAGATGCAAATATTAGAAATGGATTTTCTTCAATAACAATTTGAGCAATTGTGGCTGAGTTAAAATTAAGGTAACTTTAAGACAGCATTGGCTTGTTCTATATGTTTTTGGCTATGTATGCTCCAAGCAAACTATTTACCACATTTAACCTGTGGAGGTTCCTGTTCATTCTGGTCCATCTGCTATTTTGGAGGCTAACAATATCATGTCAGTTCTTCTAGGTTCCAACTGGCTCAGTGTTTTTGAGTTTTGGGAGAATCAGTTATGTATTTTTTATGCATTTGCTATAAGAACCACAGTACTACAGAACTGGTACTAGAAATACACAAACGCTGTGTCCTTTCACCCCTTGGATTCTTCAATTACAGTGCTGACCTAACTAGATACAGCACACCTCACTTGCAGATTTCTTCTTCTTCTTTTTAATAAAGTAATACATTTTATTACACTAAAACCTGGAGGAAGATCAGGTTATTGTCTGAATTCTGTAGGTCATCCCTAAACCTCTTTTTGTTTAATTAGCAGGCTTTAGTGAACTGATCTATGAAGTAAAATATGGAAAATATAGATAATACTACTTATATCCACTGTACTAGGTGTTATGGTGAATAATGGAAGAAAAAGTATGTATTATGACTCCTGTAGCAACCTGAGTACAATTTTGTTGCATTAAAGTATTTATTTTAGTGATAATAAGAATGTAATCATCTTGTCAAAGTCATTATAAAATGGTAAGCATAGGTAGATAATTAAATTTTGGATTCCAGGTTGCAATTGCTAGAAATATTTAAGATGGTTGTGAGGTAGGTAGTATAGAGTAGAGAGGATCTGAAATTTTGTCTAAAAGGTTGGTGGGTTTGGAGGCCAGGAAAGGCATTTAAGATAGGTAAATATTTTGCTCTTTCACCTGATAAGAAAAGCTTTCAGAACCTTAGGTTTATTATTAGAAGTATTAACACATGTAGTTATCTAAGAAAGGTGATTTTAGAAAAATCAAGTATCTCCTGCACAGTCTTTAGACGGTGACACCTTTAAAGTCAAAGGTTCACTACCTCTAGGTATCATGCTACTCCACCTCAGCTCTAAAGCTCTCCTCTCTCCTTGCAGGGCCGGGTCAGAAACATTTGGAACCCTTCAGAGGCAAACTTTTCAAATTATGGTTGGGCTGAGTGCGTTGGCAGATTATTGATTCCATGAGTTTCCTGTAAACAATGCATCAAAATTGCCTGGATTAAAAGATCCCTGGACATCATCCTGTGTACCTGATATGATAGTGAGATCCAGGAAGCTGCATTTCAATCAAAGTATCTAGGGGATTTTTATGTACGCTGAAGTTTACGAACTACCTGAACTATACTATCCTCCTAAGAGAGGGCAAATAGGGAAATGCTTTTTTATTCAGAACAGAAACAGAAAGCATTCTTTGGGAGATTAAAAGTTAGAGGCAGCGTTCAATAGTTTAGCCCTACAATTCTGCTACACGAGAGAAATTGACTAAGAGATAAGAAAGTCAGGAGGAGAAGCAAACTGAGAGAAAAGTTCCCCACGTTTACAAGTGATGCAACTCTTTGCTCCCTTTCTAACTTTCTCAAAGTGTGCTGGACTTCACAGCCTTCAACGACTTTCCACTGAACGATGCAGGCATCAGAATTGCTGAAAGCTCGCTGCCAGCCATTCTCTGGAATTGTTTCATCTCTTTACAAGAAAATACACAGTGTAAGGTTAACTACAGGTACAAGTCTGAGAGAATGGTTTGCCTGTCTACTTGAAATAAATAATAGTCTCACTTGAAAAGTTCATCTTCTTTCCTGTGCAATTGGCTGGGTGGCATCTCTGGCATAGCAAACACTGAGCACAAAAACATCCAATGTAAATGAATGGCATTGTGAAGAATAACTAAAAGGCACCCACTTTTATTACATTAAACTAAATTTAAATAGATTAGGAAGAGAATTTTCCTAATCCAGGGAGAAACAACAAACAGTTTTTGTCATTTTCTTTGTTTTAAACGAAACACGCTTGGCCAATGAGGAACACCACAAACCACTTTAGAAGGGATACTATGCCATCCTTTAACAGTGTACTTTCTATAATTCAGAATTATATTAACTGTCTTCACAAAAGTTTTGGCTTAGCTTAAAACCAGTTGATTTTGTGACAGCTCTGACTCGTGGCAACCCACTGTGTGTCAGAGTAGAACACGCTCCATAGGATGATTGATGGCTGATTTTTCAAAAATAGATTGCCAGACCTTTCTTCTGAAGTGCTTCTGGTAGACTTGAACTGCCAGCCTTTTGGTTAGCAGGCACTCAAACTCATTAACTGCTAGCACCACTGTGATTTCCAAGGCACACCATGCTGATTTTCATTCCTTGGACATACGACAAAATAGCAAGTGTAATGCACAAAGTCGCACCAGATTCAGACCCTTTGCCTGTGATTGCTAATAATAGAGGTAATAGAAATGAGCCTACCAAAGTTTTATATCATTTTCTTATGTATAATTCACAAATTATACTATCAACTCTTTAGAGTTGTGAGATTTAAATGAGGTGATGCACATAGGGTTGATAATTAAGAGGTTTCCCAACAAAAGTAGTAATTGTGTTAAATAATTGGCTATTCCAAAAACCAAACCGGATGCTGTTGAGTCAATTCAAACTCACAGCAACACTGTCTTACTGGCAGCTAGCATATGTCTCAGAGTTCTTGGGTGATGCAAACAGTTAACACACTCAGCTGCTGACCAAAAGGTTGGAGATTAGTGTTCACCTAGAGGCATCTTGGAAGAAAGTCCTGATGATTTACTTCAGGAAAAATCAGCCACTGAAAACCCTATGGAGCACAGTTCTACCCTGACATACATGGGGTCGCCATGAGTCAGACTCCACTCAACAGCGTCTGGTGGTAAAACTCACTAAAAACTCAGCGCCATCAAGTCGATTAGTGGTCGTAATATACATACCAATAGAACCTTGGGGGCTATGTGAGTTCTGTCAACAAGCACTAAGATGGGAAGAGAAGGGAACTGGAATTGTGCACTAAAACGTATTAACACTATAACTTTGGGCAAATAAATTGCTTGTGTGTAAGTTTTCACAACTTCCAAAAAAGAGAATATAACCAGCTCTGCCATCACCTGGTTAAATCAGAGACTGTGTAAAGATTCTTAGACAAAATATGTTCCTCCATAAAATTAAAATATTATAAAAATTCTCAAAAAAAAAAAAGATATCAGGTATCCAGTGGTAGATTGTGGATATGTTTTGCCAAGAGATTCTAAAAGGATCTAGTGATTCGTCCATCATGTTCTTTTGTTTTTAAGGTTTTTTTAAAATTGCCTCATGTCATCTTGGTGACAATTTATGAAGAATATGACAAAATGGATCCAAACCATGACAATGGTACAGTATTAAAACCCATATATTTAATTCAATTGGTAAATTTACAGCTTCTTTCTGCCTGTCTTATGTAAAATTATGTCTCCTTCACAGCAAAACATCTCATTGACAATAAGAAGTTGTTTTAATAGAGCAGTAACTTGCCAAAGGCCTTCAAAGCACCCTGAGAATTCCAGGATTCAGATACACAGTAGAAAATGGTCTCTGCTCTCAGAAAGCTCCTGTTTGTAAAAAAATCACTCTTGTCATGGATCAGATAAATCTCAAGACTATGTTAAATTAGTTCAAAGGTCAAATGACTATTTGTCATGGGTAAAAATTTATACAGAATAACAAAAAGCAAAAAGTGAGAGTACTTTTGTGCAAAGTGGAAAGCACGCTGCAGGCAGTACCCAAAGGAATGGCCCTGGCTATTTAAAAAAGAGCAATTGACATCCTTGCGCACAATGAAATGTACCCTGTGAGAAAAGATATTCTTAGATTTTGTTGTTGTTAGTTTTTATTTTACTTCCAAGGACTCTACAGGATATTACCAATTTCTTCACACGCAAACCATGCTCTCTTCTCAAGCTGCGCTGTGGGGGCTTCATCTCCCCTTTAATTACTCATCCTATAACTCAGCTCCTTGACCCTCCACATTTTTAATGTATAAAAATCATACCAAAATATATTTTATGAAATTAAACTTAACTTAAATAGATCTATATTCGCTAATGAAACCTAGATTAAAACAAATAACCCACTTGTAGTAATAGCCTTTGTGAAAAGTTCATTTTCATATGAGTATATTCACATAAGGTTTATGTTATCATATATGTTGTGACTTATAGGAATATGCTCATGGCCTTATGACTTCCTGAAGTAAGAATGTAACTGAAAGGTGTTCAGGTGAATCTCCAACATGGGAAGATCCTGGAAACAAGAAGGCTTTATATCACAGATGGAAGAAAAGAGAATGGTGTTGTCCATGTTCGAAAGAAATAGCCTCGTACTAGTATTTGGACAAGTCTTCCTATTCCCTTCACATCCATCCATACACTTATTCCTTCACAATCTAAACTTCAGCTATTTACCTTTGAGGAAATGCAATCCATAAGGATATTTTTAGATCTTGTATTTCACATTAATCTGTGTTTGACTGCTTCACGGATACTTTTGTTTTGGTGTCACAATAGATACACGAAGCAGGTAAGTTAGAAATCTACTCAACTAGGTGTTGCTTTACTTGTTCTAAAGTAAAAAAAAAACAAAATACAATTGATAAAATAGGGTCTAGAACCAGTTTTCTGGAACTTCTTCACATTTATTTACTAAGCGATCTCAGATGACTTAAAAAACTCCTTTAAGCCTGGAGTCCTCATCTGTGAATGCTGGTAGTTAGTCTATAAAAATTTTACAAGGGTAGAGTGAACACTGAGAAAATCACGCAAATCATGACCCATAGAAAGGAATCAGCAAATATGCTGATCATGATGACATTGTTGATGACAGCGATGACGGTGGTGATGTGGGGACGGTAGCTACACATGCTGTTCCCAAACTCTGAAGATCGCTGCCTCAACATGACAATTTTCACGGGTTCTCTCTGGGAATCAACTATTTTGAATTGTGCAGTGAGGGCTTCGAAGTGTATAGTCTCAGTCATGAGTGGCCTTTAAACAATTTGCTCCTAACACAGCAAATTGAAGGAAGCAGCGTTAAGAATTTTGTTTCCATTTTAGTCAAGATACCGTGTGAGATAAGACTTTTGTCAATAATTGTGACCAGATAATGTGCCAAAAAGAAGTAAGTCATCTGAGTTCTTCTATGGTGTTACATGTCATGTGTAAATCTGGCAGATTTACTTGCAAATTTGGCAAACTTTGCCAAAGGGAGGCAACTATATTCAGTGATGTATCAAAAAAAGGAAATTTGACATTTTAACACTTTTGGATTAAAATATGTGTGCACATCATTTAGTCTGATCTCCTTACTACAGAAAGTGGGGTCTCCCAAAAATTTTCTCCCAATTTGTAAGTTGTCTATTCACTTTCTTGATAAAGTCCTTTGACGAACAAAAAGGCATGATATCCAGAATACATAAAAAATACTCTTACAGCTTAACAACAAAAAGACAAACAATACAATAAAAAATGAGCAAAGAACTGGAATAAGTAGTTTGTCAAAGAAGAAAGACACATGGCCAATAAGCAAGTGAAAAGATGCTCAATATTATTAGTTGTTGTCCTTGTGTGGGGCCAAGCCAATTCTAAAGCATAGAAACCCTGGTGGCCTAGTGGTTAAGAGCTATGGCTACTAACCAAAAGGTAGGAAGTTCAAATCCACCAGGTGCTCCTTGGAAACACTATGGGGCAGTTCTGCTGTGTCCTATAGGTCACTATGAGTTGGAATAAACTCCATAACAACGGGTTTGGTTTTTTGGGGGTTACATGACAGAGTAGAACTGCCCTGTAGGGTGTTCTAGGCTGTAATCATTATGGGAGTCTATCTCTAGGTCTTTGCAGCAGTTTTACTCTGTCGCATGGGGTCACTATGAGTCAGAATTGACTCAATGACACCTAACAACAACAACAATGAGTGATGAAGAAGCCCTGGTGGCACAGTTGTTAAAGTGATGGACTGCTAACTGACAGCTAACCAAAAGGTTGTGGCAGTTGGAAGCCACCGGTGGCTCTGCAGGAGGAAGATGTGGCAGTCTGCTTCCATAGAGATTTATAGCCCTGGAAACCCTATGGGGTCACTATGAGTCTAAATCGACTCCATGGCAGTAGGTTTGTTTTTTGTGTTTGTTTCTCCCACTGAGTGGCAAGTAGGTTTGAACTGCCAACCTTTCAGTTAGTAGCCCAGCACTTAACTGTTGCATCACCAGAGCTCCTTCATTAGTTGTTGCTTTTGTTAGGTGCCACTGAGTCAATTCTGACTCATAGCCACCCCATGCAACAGAGTAGAGCTGCTGCATAAGGTTTTCTTGGCTGTAATTTTCATGGAAGTAGATAACCAGGTCTTTCTCCCATTGTTAGTCATTAACAACAACAACAAAAACCTCATTGTCGTTGAGTTGATTCCGACTCATAGTGACCCTATAGCGTTTCCAAGGTACAGCAGGTGAATTTGAACTACTTACATTTTGGTTAACAGCTGAACTGTTAACAACTAGCCACTAGGGATCCACATTAGTCATTAGGGAAATACAAACCAAAACCACAATGAGATACCACCTTGCTCCACTAACATGACTGTGATTAAAAAATAGTGGAAAAACAACAGGTGTTGGCAAGAATGTGGAGAAATAGGAACCCTCCACAGCCTTGCCAACACTCGTTGTTTTTCATTGCTCATTCATTGCTGGTGGTATTGTAAAATGGTATAGCCACCGTGACAAACAATTTGGAAGCTCTTCAAACGTTAAACTTCGAATACTATATGATCCAGCAACTTTGATTCTAGGTATATACCTAAAAGGATTGAAAACAAGAACACAAACAAATACTTTTACACCCAATGTTCATTGCAGCACTATTCACAATAGCCAAAAAGTGGAAACAGCTAAATGCCTGTCAACAGGTGAATGAATAAACAAAAGGGGGTACACACATGCGATGGAATATCTCTCAGCAGTGAAGAGAAACTGAAGTCCTAAAGCATGCCACAGCATGGATAAACCTTGAAAACATTATGCTGAGTGAAATAAGTCAGGCACAAAAGGATAAATATTACATAACTCCAAGTATAAGAAACAAAATAGGCAAGTGTAAAGAGACCCAAAGTTTATTAGTGTTTACTAGGGATGGGAGGGAAGGGGAAATGCGAACAAATGCTTAGAGAGCATTAAGCATCTGTGAAGGGTGATGGAAAATTCTGGGAATGGACAAGGGTGGTGTTTGAACAACAGGATGAATGTGATCAATAGCACTGAACTGGGCAGGTGATGGTGGCTAACTATCAGTGTTCTGTTACGTACGTATTTACACAACAAATATGTTATTATTTTAAAAATGAGAATAAGTATGTTTTTCCTTTCTGACTATAAGAGCAATACATTATAATTGAGGAAAACTTAGATACTGAAAATTCAAATGAAGAAAACATTGCCCAAAATTACAGTATTAACCGTATGTTTATTTTACAGCTTTTTCTATGAATTTTTAACCCAGTTTACCTGGTCTCTATTTGTGTATGTGTGTGTATATACAATCAACATTTATTCCCTGGTTTCTTTACTTAACCTCATTGCTTACAAATTCCTTGTGCCATTAAAAACAACTTGGAAAATCTTTTACTCTCTGCACAGTATTTCAGTGCTTGGCAGCTTAAAAAAACATTGTAAATGGAACATTTAGAATGTTGTGTTTTTTTTTTTTTAAGTGTTTATAATCATAAAAACATTGGATAAAATATTTTTATATTTTTGCATAGAATCTCAGTAGTGGGATTTGGGGGCAGAGATAGTTTAAGCCTATATGTATATGTATGTATATATATAGGCAGCTGGGTGACGCAAAAGGTTAAACGTTGGGCTACCAACCCCAAGACACCTCAGAAGAAAGGCCTGGTGATTGGCTTCTGAATGGCCACAGCCATGAAAACCCATGTAGCACAATTCTACTCTAGAAAACATGGGTTCTTAATGAGTCAGAATCAACTAGATGGCAGCTGTTTCTTTGGATATCTATATTTACCTAAACATCTCTATATCAACAAGTTTATATGTATATCTCAATATATCTGTTTATCTGTGTCTGTTTTGCTAAGTTCTGTCCAAGAACTTTGTACCAGTTTACAGTACCACCAGCACGTTATGCTAATGTTACTTTCAGAATAACTACATTAGACTTTTTAAAGTGTGTTTTTAATCTGTTAAAAAACAAACAGACCTATTATCTTGTGTGCATATTTGTAAACACCTGAAAAATTGAGGGAGTTTGGGGGCATGGAGAGAGAGATTGAGAACTGCAGACTCTTTGAGATTAAGCTGTGATCGTTACTCTTCCACTTTCTTCATAAATTGCTGACTGTCTGGTCCTCACTTGACCATTCTTCTTTTGTATTTGAGGAATCCGTTTCCAAGTATTTTCATTATGTGACAATTTGTGCTTCAGATGTGTATTTTCTATTGCAACACATCTCGAGGAACGCTCGCTGCATCTGTCTTCCAGGTTCACTGCTGTGCTAATTTTTGACAAGTAAGGTTTCTGCCAATAATTTCAGACATTCTTTGGTTCAATCAGCTTTAAGAGAATCTAAGTAAGTATAGAATTCAGCACAGAAATATATGGAAACAAGCATATTGCCTCAATGTTGTCAACATTTAATTCATCTTCTCAAACTGGAACCAGTTGGAACTATTGTTTTCAGGCAGAAAATCTAGTTGAATCTTTATCAAGCACAGACTATTGCCAAGTGTTATAAACAAGTTCACAGGAGACATTTGGTGAATTGTCAGTTATTTTATTCTCTTTCTGAGTCACAACAATGTCTCATTTATCCTGCAGTGTTAGCGAATGAGTTGTTCAATAAAAGTTAATTTTTCAGATAACTGAAGCTTCATCTTTTAGACACCAGAGCTTCTGATATTGTAATTATTTTATGAAAATCTTTATAAATGCATTACATATCTCCCTGCTAGAATAAGCAGTATTTTCTCTAGAAAGACAGCAAAGGATTATGATAAGGATAAGAATTTGGAGTTAATTAGACTTGGATTTGGGTCCCAATTTTTCCCTTTACCTCTCTAAAGCCTAGTTTTTTAATATGTGAAAATGATTAATAATGACTGTTTCTAACAGTGTTGTTAGAATTATGTGAGATACGAAAACATCTAATGTGATGCTTGGCATGTAGTTGGTACTCAGTAAATACTACTTATCTGGCCTTTCGAGTCACTGGCTCGTCTTTTAAGATGTGTTGCCTATGTACCACACACAATGCCTTGTGACTGGCCTTGTGGATATGAAGACTAAAAGAATGCAGTACCCTCAGCTGGAGCACATGGTCGATTTAGGGGCGGAGGCCTGGACATAAACTATATAAATTTCAAGGGATTATATTAAAGTTCATTTTGGGGGCAGATATGATCTCTGGACTCAGAAATCTATTTCTAATGATTTGGTTCATTCCTGGAAGCTTGACCTTAACCCCAGAGAGAGCAGTGGATTAAAGGCTATCCCCATTTGCCTTTCCTATTTTCAATAGATAACCAACCTCAAATGCTCTTGAAAAGCAGTACACATTTTAATCTTCTTCTACAGCACTTTAAAGGGAAGTGCCTGGAAACTATAGCATCAGCATGAACGTGAGATGTGCCATGAAAGAAAGAGGTGGCTGGCATCTGCTGAATGTTTGGTTTCTTTTTTCAGTTGCTGGCTGCTGCTTTTGTCAGTGGCAGCTGAAGAACCTTCTTCCTCCAGGTGTGGGGACACTGCCTTTCAGTGCTTCCACTCTAGTGCCGCTCTTCAGCCTCCTCGTATGAGCCTCATCCTGCTAACTAGAAGGACAAAGGATGGATGGGGTGTGGGTCCGGGACGGAATAAGAAATAAAGTATTGGGAAGGTGTCTGTTACTCATACCATGTGGTACTAAACGTTCCAAAGTTTTCATATAGTTTCTAAAATGTTCATACAGTTAATAGAGTGGATATTTTAAATGCCAAAATGATTGTACCATAATGTTTTTTGTTATTTAAATGCTTTCCCATAACCTCCATAATTGCTTTATATTTGGAGCTCTGGTGGTACAGTGGATAAGAGCTGAGCTGCTGAAAGGTTAGTGGTTCAAACCCACCAGCCACTCTGCTGGAGAAAGATGTGACAGCCTGCGTCTGTAAACTATCTGTTTAACCTTGGAAACCCTGTGGAGCAGTTATACTCTGTCCTATAGGGTTACTATGAGTTGGTATTGACTTGACAGCAACGGGTATATACATAATTATCCTTAACTGGAGATCTCTGTGTCTTCATGTATATGATGATCCACAATTAATAAAATTAGTTTTATGAAAAGTAAAACTTTTTACTGAAATATGCATCCCTTAATTATGTCATAAACCCAACTATTTTATGCATGCAATCCTGCTAATTTACACAGTCTGTAAAAATGTTCTTAAATCTACCTAGTTGGAGACCCTGAAGGAGATAATTAACAAGCACTCTTTATGTCTTCGTACCCACACAATATTATGGGTAATAGTTATAAATCGGCTTACTTTCCAAAGCAGGAAAAATGAGCCTTGGAGAAATTGGCTTCTTGTCCAACTTGTCTCAGAACTATCCAGTTTCAGTGTTGGATTTCTTATCTATTCTTTTCTCAACTATTCTGCAGTGTCTTAGGACAAGATGGTGGATATACTTGTACGTTGTGTAAAATAGTTGGTCGATTTGTTAAACTGGCAGGGACCATGATAGAAGGCTCTGACAGAGAATGCAGAAACCACAAGGGCATGGCCCCCGGACATCCTTTTAACTTAGTACTGAAGTCACTCCTTAGGTTCACCCTTCAGCCAAAGATTAAAAAGGCCTATAGGGCCAAAAATAACACCTGTGAGGGACGTGCTTCACAGTTCAGTCGTGTATAGGAAACTAAAGAACACACAAGAAAGTAGAAAGGGACAGGAAAACTGAAGGAATGGAAACCTGGGATGGGGAAGAGAAGAATGTTGACACATTGGTTGACAACCAACGTCACAGAACAATTTGTGTATTAATTGTTTAATGAGAAACTAATTTACTCTGTAAACTTTCACCTAAATTATAATTAAAAAATAAAAAATATATATATAAAGAAATCTGTTTAAAATATGTTACCTTAATTAATTAAGCAGGAATTTAATCGAGACTATATCAAGTAATCCAATTTTTTTAGGGGCTCTGGAGAGGTCCTTCCACTTGAGGAAATCAGATTCTTTCTTGAGCTTCCCTCGACCTCAGTGATGATGGAAACAATCCTACCCTTTGACGGTTTAGGAATGACATCTGGAATTCACTGAGTGGAAAAAAAAAAAAAGAAAGGCCTAATTCTGTGAAATATCTGTGACCTTTATATTTTCTACAAGAAACACACGAAGAGGTCTTGGCCATAGAAAAGATAAAACTCTAAGGAAGTTAACGGAGAATAATTCATTAAAAAGTCATGTTTTTTTTTATTCAGGTAGAAAAGAGGAAAGAAATCATGTTATTATAAATATATTTAATAATGTTACCATTGAAATACGCTTTAGCTAGATCTAGATGGAATATTGTGATCATTTCTCAACTTGACCTTTCAAAGGTAGCTCTGACAAAATACTGAATAGCCAATGACACTACATTCTGAAAATTTTGCCTGGTATGTACGAGACTGTAAAAGATAGACCTCACAGGCCACATGGTAACCATGGCTGTGTATAAGAAGGAATATATTGAACTGCTAATTAAGTTTGTTGCTATAGGACTCTAGTGAGTAGAATGGCATCATTGAAGAGAAAGGTACAATTGAGCTCAATATTAACAATTTGAACATTCTGAGCCGTGGCCCGAAGAAATTAGCTCCGTATCTCTTGGTGGACTTGAGTGGAGGCCATACAACTATCTCTGGGGAATGTTGAGGAGCAGATTTCTATGTTGAGTGGCTAGTGATGGATAGAATGACCTGCAAGTTTCCTTCCATCTCCAAAATCCTATGAATCTTCTGAAGAAATTTTCTGATAAACATTTTCTGAACAGGCAATGGGAAAGAAGACATAGTTGAACTGGACCACATACTTACTGTATATTGAAATTATTGCTCTGCCTGAGATGCTAGTTGACATAGGTAATTAACTCCAGAGTGGGGAGAGTGACACTCCAGTCAGGGGATGCATTCACCTTTTGATATTTTGTCTATTCTGAACATGCTTCTCTCTCTTGAGCTGTACTCTTTTAATCTAGATGTCTACTTGCTCAAGGTTTATTAACCAAATTAAAGCAATACCATCTTCCATTAAGTGTACTGAAGTTGCACAATATTAGATTCACATGTGAACCCACTTTTCATTTCCCTCTCAAACCTCAGTTTGCCAGCTGCTCATCGAGAAGTGATTTCTGAGTTTAGTCTTTAGAATTACATCAGACCAATCCCCGCATTCCAGCCCCCTCCTGTCTTTCAGTTATAAAGAAGTGTGGTTTGAATTTGAAAGACATAAAGAAATGGAGGCAAATAGAGGCAGGTTAGTTTTCTTGTGGCTTTAAAAAGGACTATTCCTGGTATCAGCTTATTTAGAGTAAGATAAAGAAAGGAACTTTAGATGAAAAGAAAAAAAAGGCCACCTTTTGTAACATGATGAAAGATTTATGAAGTTAATTTCCATTTAAAGGTCCCTAGGTTGCCCAATGAAACTTTGGTGTCATAGTGGTTAAGAGTTATGACTGCTAACCAAAAGGTCGGCAGTTTGAATTAAACAGGTGCTGTTTGGAAATTCTATGGAGTAGTTCTACTCTGTCCTGTAGGGTCACTAGGGGTTGGAATGAACTCAACAGCAATGAGTTTGGTTTGGTTTTTGGAGCTGGCCCATACATTTTGTGTAGTACTGCTAACCTAAAGGTTGATGGTTCAAACCCACCCAGTGACTCCAAGGAAGAAGAATCTAGCAATCTGTTTCCATTAAGATTGTAGCCAAGAAAGCCCTATAAAGCAGTTCTACTCTGTAATACATGGGATCACCATGGGTTGGAATCGACTAGGTGACACCTAACAGCAATCACATTTTTCATTTAGTCATTCAGCAAATATTTGCTTGGCTTCAATGACGTGGTAGTCAAGAGTGACTCACTTTTAAGGAGTCTACTGTTTAGGAGGATACTGTCTGGTACAATATGAAGAAAAGGAAACATGAAATTGAACTGACCATGCTACACTAAATGTTCATGACAAGGCATGAGAGAATAAGGACACTTCATCAAAACCCAGGTAAACTGATGAGTTAAAGAGAAAATCTTCATGATTAAAAGGGGGAATAAAGGAGATTTAAATTACTTAAGACCAGCAAAGTTTATTTAAATTTTAAAGGCTGTGAAAATTCAGGTTCTTGAGATGATGTACAGTAAATATACCTACCTACAAAATGCCAATGTTTTATAGAGATTGCAACCTAGTAGAGTAACACAGCTAAACTTCAATACTTTCAGTCATTGAGGGCCAACATGTTTGTTTGAGCAAAAGCATTGTAATGTCACAGAAGATATACAGAAGGAAATGTATATATATATATATATATTAGAATGATGAAATATAATCCATTCTGCTGTCTCTCAGCTTCATTTGTCTTCTTGTTTGCCTATAGCGCACAAAGGCATGCTGCTGCAATAAATCCATCTTAGGGTCTTCCAGTTGCCTGCTTAGAGCAGTGCTGATACAAGCAGTTTCCTTTGTTTCCCCAACGGTTCAAGGCAGAAGGTGCTGTGGAAGTCAAGTTGGAGCATGGAGCGTAGTCATGAAGGAAATATGACACATATTTGTGAGAGAAAAGAGTAAATGATCAAGAAGGATGTAGATAATGTGGAAGAGAAGTAAAACACAAGCAGCAAGTAATCTGACAGTAAATCACATGCTGCTAACTAGAACTCTGGGAGTAGCAAAAGAGTAGATGTCTGAATTTGAGTTCAGGTTTTATATAAGTACCTGTGGGGTACCAGCATGACTTCTGGCAAGCTACCTCATATATACTTCTGCATTCCAAGAATGAAAATGTCAAATGTTTTTTGAAGTGACAGTTGTAGGCTCTGATTGATGTGTTATTACTGTTATTATTACCACTTACCCTGTTTCAAAGCCTAATTTAACAGGACACATTGGACAGTCACCTTCTACCTCCAAGAGCAGAAATGATGGGATTAATCACAATCTCTAACAGCTGGTCTAACCCTAGCTTGTTGAGCATGGTGCTATGATGAGTGCAGCATGCTGACTCGGGATATTCAGGGAGAAGCTGGATAAAGTGTGTTGATATACACTACATTTCTCTTCTGGAAAGTTTCATGGTGTATTTATTTTTAAAAGCCCAGCTGGTTTGCCGGTTTTAGTGACTGATGTTTGTGCACAAAACAGTAAATGGCTGCTCATGATAGCTGTGCAAATTCAGAGGCTGAGGCACTAAGAAAACTGAGCTGCTAATAGGAGGATGACAATTTAATGAGAAATTTGTATATTATTTTACTTGTAAGATTTTTGGATTTCTCTTTATAATTACCATTGCATTCCTAACAGGAAATACATTTGCATGAGTTTTGACATGTATTGACCCATCTTTGCACTGTTAATAATCTAAATAAAAATTAAGCATTAATATATAAATATATATCCATATAAATAAATTAAATCTGACTCAATAGGTACTAAATTTTTATTTTATGCCTATTGTACACCAAATAGGAGCCCTGATAGCGCAGTGGTTAAGAGCTAGGGCTCCTAACCAAGAGGTCAGCAGTTCAAATCCACTAGCCACTCCTTGGAAACCCTATGGGGGCAGTTCTGCTCTGTCCCTTAGGGTCACTATGAGTCAGAATCAACTCAGTGGCAACGGGTTTGGTTTGGTTTTTTGGTACACCAGATAAAACATTAAAAAAAAAAAAAAAAGATCTTGCTTTCTACCTTTGAAACAAATATATATCTAGTGATTAATTTCTTTTGCAAGTATTTAATCAAAGCTTTGTATCATTAAAAAAAACAGACAAATAAAAGTATCTGGAGACTGGCCCCTGTACTAAAGCAATTTAGTTTGTTGTTGTTCTGAGCTGTTGAGTAGATTCCAGCTCATAGGGACCCAATAGGACAGAGGAGAAGTCCCCAAGAGGGTTTCCTAATAGGTTGCACATTTTTACAGAAGACGTCTCCAAGTCTTTCCTCCCACAAAGGTGCTGGTGGGCTTGAACCACTGACTTTTAGTTTAGTGGCCTTGTACTTAGACATTGTGCCACCAGGTCTGTTTAATTTGCAGTTTAGGCAATTAAATTTACACATAGAAAACATAAAAATATCAGTGCAAGAATCAAGGTGTGTGCCAATAAAGAGAAAACCTCTAGAACCTGTATTTATTTGTCTAGGAAAGTTTTCCTCTCAGACTGAATGCTGAACTTTACAGAATATATTCACAGATTTGTGTGGTCCAGAGTGTCAATATCTACCCCCAGTTCAATATTAATATGGCTCTCATTGGGGTGGTCTTTATACACCCAAATCCCAAATCAGGATTAGAAAACTATAGATATTCAAACAAGGAAAAATCATCATGAACTCAAGTCATGTTCTGGAAGGAATAGGATCTACTATGAGCAGTGAAAGATGGGTAAATTCTGAATATCCAGAAAGAGATACAATATAAATGATATGATATGATAGATACTGACAAAATTGTTTTGACTCTCCCAGAATCCGAATTTCTGGGTTCATGGAATTGGGGTAACCTGACCCAGGTGCCCTTTTGAACCTGGGGGAAGCTGGTTCCCTGGAGTCACCTTCGGGTCAAACAATAGCCTAGTAAGCAACTTAGCGGGGAATGCACTGCCTAAGGCATTGGTTTCTTTTGGAAAATGATCTATGTGCAGCCACATTTAAGAAGCAGGGACTCCAGGGTTTTAGGATGTATGGCCCGACCTTGGTGACTGTTTCTTTAATCTGCCCTGTGCTTTAATGTTATCCTCCAGTAAATTAACATAAGAATGATCTATATAACCTGCTTTCACTGTCTTCTCTTCAGAGCGCTTTCCAGACATGTTCTGATGATGCTGCCCAAATGGAATTGTATCTACTCACAATAAATATATTCTGTTACACTAATTTTTCGTGTTTCTCTAAGCAATATAAGTTTTTGACAATTCAATATAAATGAAACCATAGAGGTAGGAATGCCCATGAAGTAGAAGAAAAGTAGTGAGAGGAGCAGCCCACTGTAGCAGAGGTTCCCCTAGGAGGTACAGCTAAATAGGTGGATTGGCCCTGTGGTAGGGAAGGCCTTGACTAGCAAACAAGGGCTGCAAAATTGTTGTCTCCTGAACAGGATCCACACCTGAGGTTTTCTTGAATGTTTGCTCTTTCATTACTAATCTCACCAATGGAGAGTTGTCTTACAGAGAATGGAACAACATGAAATACAACAAACACATGACAAAAGAGAGAGACAGAAAGATAGATCCATCTGTAGATAGACGATAGATAGAAATTTAGGTAGATAAAACCAGAGTAGGCTCATGCTTATCGTTAATGAGGCCTGGTTTAGATCTACTTCTTGAACATTTGACTGTACATACTATTCATGATTATAGGCCAAGGTTCTCCTTCTCCCTTATGCAATAGGCCACTTGAGGGACTTGAGGATAAGTTTTATGTGTGACAGAGGGGACGGGGTGGCATATTTAACACCTTCTATCAACTTTTTTTTTTTTTTATCAACGTTCAAATGTCTCTGGGTGGTGGAAATGGTTTGCACATGGCTATGAAGCTAAAGATTGGCAGTTTGACCTGCCCAGTAACCCTTCAGAAGAAATGCCTGGCAATCTGCTTCCTTAAATATTATAGCCAAGAAAACCCTATGGAGGAGTTCTACTCTGCAACACATGGGGACACCATGGTCAGAATCAATTGCATGGCAATGGGTGTTTTGGTTATCAATTTTCCAAGAGGAGGAAATATAATTGCTGCAATCCAATTGTTAAAAGTAAGGGAAATCACTGCAAAAATTATAAAATAGTGCCACGATATTTTTTATGTGAAAAATTTATACATTTTGGATAAAGAGAGGAAATGAAAGCATCAACAATCTGCTCTCCTCCCATTCTAGTCCCCCCTCCCTGCTCTAATGCATGGCTTTGGTTGCAAGGTGGATAGGACAACAGTGGAACAGTCCAGCACAAACTTACCCTTGTTTTGGAAAAGCACAAGCAAGTACAATTGATCTTCTTTATTCCTACCCCAACTGCAATAATAAACAGCAAAATAGGAAAGAAAAAAAAAATGGGCAAATAAGGAAATTTAGGACAACCCCAGGCATTCTGAATATTTATCAGATCATTTTTTTCTTTATATTGTTATCTTCCTGGATGACATACCATTATTATTTGTAAGAGTCGATAAAGTCAAAAGCATTACAATTAGCCTTTGTATCACTGTGGGACAAAGGACTTACATTTGACCTTTTGTCTCTGGTTTCTGAAAATAGCCCTGAATTCCCAAGCAATCAAGGTGCTCTTTGTTTTCTAAAACAGCCAGGAAACACTTAAACATGTGCGAATGGGTCCAGAGCTCCCAATTCATCACCTGGCAACAGTCCTCAAGGATGGAGTGAGGCATGAAACAGTGTGCCTCTGAACAAGCCACAGCCGCCCACCTCCTGAGGCCTGATGTTTGTCTGCAGTTATAGAGATACCATTGAAACAGGCTACTCAGCCATATCTTGAACAGAACCTACGCCATTTTTCCTTTCCCTAGCCTGTCTCTGTCTCCAAGTATGATTTTTTTTCTGTTAACTCCCCTAAAAGTTAAATGTTAGCTATTGTTTCCCCTAAAAAAAAAAAAAGTTCCCCCTAGGACCTTGAAAAACAAGTGATATTGTAACCGAACGCCACTCAGGTTCTTGTCCTGTCTTATTAGCTGATTGAAATAAGATGGACACTGATTGCAACAGAAACAGGAAGTGGCAAGTTTATTGTCTGTGCATACAAGGAGTGCATGGGGTCTAGTGACCTTAAGGCCACGTGCTCCCTGACTAAGGGAGCTGGGGAGCTTTTTGTTTCCAATGGCGTCAGGGGATAGGGTTTGGTACCCCAAATTTTCTGCCTTTAGCTCTCCCATGCCTATATTTGGGGGTGGGAGGGTCAGTTGAAGGATGTGATTTCAATCTATGCATGCTTCAAGGTGTAACTAGGGCTAGTCAGTGGACAAAGCCACTACCTGCTGCGACTGCCTGCTCAAAACAAGCTTGTGGTTAGCAAGACAAAGAGGGGGAGAAGGGGTGTTGATTGGGGTTTTCAATATGGCTGAGCAGCCTGTTCCTGTCAAACAGGACTAAGGTTGGCACCAGCCACCCTCTGGGCTGATGGGATAATGGCAAGGAAAAAATCTACGTGTTTGAAATATGACCACCAAAACCACACAGAAAGAGAATGGACCTTCCACAAGTTCCTAAAACCCATGTCCCCCTTTCCCTATAAAACCAGAGCTGGACTGCAGTTCCTGGAGACAGCTTTAGGAGGAGATCATGTTCCGCTGTCTCCGTATACCGGTATATATAATAAAGCTCTTGCTACCCACCTTTGGCACGGGTTTTTTTTTTTTTTGACTGGGTTACCCACCTTACCCCATACTGAGACAGATAGGGTTAACTATGCTGGTGGAACAAAAGAGCTGTTAAAAGATTACCATCTAGAAGTTGCATAAATAAGAACCACACCCTGTCAACATGAGATAAGGCTGAAAAAAAAAAACCCTGAATTACTATCTCCTTAGTTTTTTTTCTAGTTCTTTCCCCCTTTACAGGCTCCGGCATGCACAGAAGAACAAAGTTTGACTGCTGTTTAACCTTCCTTAGCCCTGGTGGTGTAGTGGTTAAGTCCTACGGCTGCTAACCAAAGGGTTGGTAGTTCAAATTCTCCAGGCGTTCCTTGGAAACTCTATGGGGCAGTTCTACTCTGTCCTACAGTGTCGCTTTGAATCAGGATCGGCTCGACGGCACTGGGTTGGGTTTGGTTTTGGTTTAGCACTCCCAAGATGGTGATGTAGTGCCAAAGGTGAATGTGCTTACACTGTACCCCATAATAAGTGATGCCAAGGGCTGCCAAGAGGAGTCCATCTTGACTATCAGCGGGTTCCATCTTGGTTTCCAGATGCCAGGCAACCTAATTAATATGCACCGCCACTCTGAGAAGTACCCACCCCTTGAAAGAAGTCCACTAAATATCCATTACTGTATTGTCTCCACCGAACCCACGTAAGCTCTAGTCTTGTTTCCCTTTTCGAGTCAGTCTTTCAGAGAGGCTTAAATCCTTGCTGACTCCTTTTGCTTGACTCGAGCAAAGTAAAGCTTGCTGAAAATAAAGTTTATCTTTCACCTGTATTCTTAGTCAGGAAAAGACAAGGACTCTTTGTGTCAGGTTGGCAATTGGTAACAATCTCAAGAATTGGCTGTTTGCGGCAGGTGGCTCTAACTCGTGAAATTGCAGTTACACCATTCCAGGTTGGTGCCCACATATCTGACCACCCTTCCCTGTGGTGGTCAAGTGGGGAAGTCTACATAGTGCTCCATGTAGTCACGACTGGAAACAAGGAATTTTCAGAGTTCCTCACCTGTGGAGCCAGGTGGGAGTATGTAGAGCAGTTTTTCAGCCCACCTAACATAGCCGGGGGGAGCAGCATGAGCAAGGCCCTTTGAGTCCCTCAGCTATGGTGGTATGTGGAAGCATGTGGAGCAGTTTTCCATATCTGCCTGGACAGCTTTTGAGCAGAGGGAGGTGGAAGGAGAGCTCACCATGGAACTTGTCCCATTGTGTACTGTCTGCTTCTTGTTGTAGGTAATGAAGGCTACAACAAGGCTCTGGGAGTATTCTGTGTGTTCAGGCTCTGATCGGAAAGTCAGTATTCGTGTAGGAATCACTATTAGTAATTGCTGCCTTCTTCTAATGTCCTTCTGACTATTTAGACATCTGGGACAGCCTGTGAGTGATCACAATAGCTATCAGTCTTCTGTATACATTAAAAAGTGCAGGAATCCAGAAACTATAACCTGCACAACACAGAGGTCAACTGAAGTTTGATCCCCACCCAAGCAGCCCATGCAATTCTAAAAATGTGTGTTTCTTCCAGAGTGAAACAACTTAACACAATGGCTCAGATATCATGTAGCCCAAGTGTGGTTCCTGGCTGTGTGAATTTGTGATTAATCCTTAATCTACTTTGCACCCAGATCTCCACATTTCTGAGAAAGAGACAGAATTTACTCCACAAGGTTGCAGTAAATATAAATGAGGGAATGTCTTAGTTTCTTATATAACACTGCTTTTATAACAGAAATACCACAACTGAGTGGCTTTAATGAATAGAAATATATCTTCTCACAGTTTAAGAGACTAGAAGTCAGAATTCAGTGTCAGCCCTAGAAGAAGGCTTCATCTGTCCACAGTGGGGGAAAATTGTTGTCTCTTAAAGCTTCTTTTCCTTGGTTCTTTGGTGATCTTCATGTCCTGGCAATCTTTCTCCATTTGTGCTTCCTTGTTTCTATACCTAATCTGTTCCTTTTATACCTCAAAGTGAATGGCTTAAAACACACCCTACACTGATATGACCTCATTAACATAACAAAAAACCTTATCCCAAATGGGATTGCATATATAAGTATATATTAAAAACCAACCAACCAACCAACAAAAAATATTGCTGTAGAGTAGATTCTACCTCCTAGTGACCCTACAGGACAGAGTAGAACTGCCCCATAGGATTTCCAAGGAGTGGCCAGTGGATTTGAACTGCTGACCTTTTGGTTAACAGCCAAGATTTTAACAACTGCACCACCAAGGCTCCATTCACAAGTAAGGGGCTAGGATTTAAAACACATAGTTTTAGGGGACTCAATTCAATCCATTACAGAAGTATAAATAGCGGAGCTAGCATAGTCCTTGGAGCCCAGATGCTCCCTAGAAACCCTGTGGGGCAGTTCTACTGTGTCCTATGGGGTTTCTATGAGTCGGAACTGACTGAACAGCAGCAGGTTAGCATAGTCTTGGCACTGAGGAAAAAAAAAAAGACTCCAAACCTGTTGCTGTCAGATTGATTCCTACTCATGGTTGACCCTATGTGTTATAGACTAGAACTACCCTATAGGGATTTATTGGTTATAATCTTAACAAGAGCAGATCACCAGGCCTTTCTTCTCTGGTACCACTGGGTGGGTTCAAACCGTCAACCTTTAGGTTAGCAGTCAAGTGCAAATTGTTTTCACACCTGTTGTTGTTGTTGTGATTCATGGACTTGATTTCAACTCATAGCAACCCTGTAAGGGTGGAGTAGAACTGCCCGGTAAGGTTTCCTGGGCTCTAATCTTTACTGGACCAGGTCCCCAAGGCTTTTCTCCCAAGAAGCTCCAGGGAGGGTTCAAACCACCAAACTTTTGGTTAGTAGCCAAGCACTTGAGCATTGCACCACCAAAGACTAGCACAGTCCTTGGCACAGAGAAGCCCTCCAAAAATGTTCATCCTTCCAAACAGAGTGCAGCATGATTACTAAAACGTCAAATACACATAGGTTTTTTTCTTTTTGTAAAGATTTATATGACACAACTTTTGCGTACTCAGCATTTTTCACACGTACTATCCAGTGACATCAATCACCTTAATCATGTGTAACCGTCACTACCATATGCCAGATTTTCTATTACCATAAACAGAAACTCACTGCTTCCAAATCAATGATTTTCCCCTTTTTCCCTCCCTGCAGCCCCTCATAGCCACTAACAGAACTTTGATCTCTATAACTTTGCTTTTTCCAGACATTCCATATAAGTGAGATCATACAATATTTATCCCTTTGTGACTAACTTATTTCATCAGCGTAATGTATTCAAAGTTCATATTTTGATTATCCATTCATCTATTGATGGACATTTAGATTGTTTCCATCTTTTTGCTATTGTGAATAGTGTTGCAATGAACATTGGTGTACGTGTTTATCTTTGGTTTATACCTAGGAATGGAATTTCTAGGTCATATGGTAATTTTAGGATTTTAATTATTGCCATATCTTGACCCACAAACTATGACCATCAAAAAAAGAAAACCAAACCCATTGCCACTGAGTGGATTCTGACTCATAGTACCCCTCTAGAACAAAGTAAAGTGCCCTATAGGGTTTCTGAGGAGTGGCTGGAGGATATAAACTGTCAACCTTTTGGTTAGCAGCCAAATGCTTAATCACTGCAGCACCAGGGCTCCAAAAATATGAACCGTTTCATGACGTTGCATGTCATCCTTGCACAGGGGCCAAAGTGAGCACATGACCATCTTGTGCTGGAAATAAGATTAGAACTTCAGCCCATTCTGACTTTCACTTTAGTACCTGTAATGGTTGGTCTTAACAGATGTTCCTGGTCTATCCACAGCCATAAACAATCATTTCTTACAAGAAATAAGCTATGTCTCACCAAAAGAGTAACCACCACTGGACTTTACAGAAAGGAGACAAAGTATACATGGAACACGCTTTACCAGTCTGCTTTCAGCCTGACCTGAACGAGGCGTACGGGATTTACCAGTCAGTAGCCTTGACAAGCCTTGGCAAGAGTTGATTTTGCCAAATTGTAACTTATAATGGTAAAATTTCAGGCATCGTGACAGCAGTGATGAACTATTTTTTGAGTAGCGAGAACTTCTTGGTGCCTCAGAAGTCATATCCTGAACATGTTGCAGGGGAAGTCTAAGAGATGAAACTGACTTTCTTAAGGTCCCTCAGGGCAACAGTCCTTAGATCAGTATACATCAGTCTGAGATCTATAAGTCATAATGATATATCTAGAAAAGGTCAGATTTTCCACCAATTCCCAACAAACGGGGGTACACGAAACTTACAATTCAAATCAGAACTCTTAAGAAATTTTGAATGTGTGTGTTTCTTTGCAGTGAATTCCTCCCTGGTGTGTCCTCACTGAGGGCATCTCACCTACCAGGCTTGTGATGCCCGGGAGGCCACTTAGTAGTGAGAAAGCTACTAGGCATTATTGGGAAGTTAGGATAAAGGAACATCAGGGAATATTTCTCTTTGACTGTGGAGAGACCAAGTGAACTCATTCCAGGGACTTGGTCTGTAGATCCTCAAAATTCATATGCTTCCCAGGTTCATATCCTTCAATCCTCCATTGTATTAACTAGCACCCTGGTCAATGTACATGTTTGCCTTTTGTGGGGTACTCCTGGCGTGGGTTCTACTAGAGACTGCTTTCCCGATGGTGCATTCCCAGAAGTGACAATTTCATTAATACAGTTATGTAACTGTTCCTGGTGTAGTAAAAAGATCAAGTTAGGAGGTACAGTGTGACTCTATCTACCATGCTTTGACTTAACTAGTTGAATCATAGAAGCAAATTATTTTCCAGTTCTTTTTGAAGCTGCATTGGATTGCAGGCACAGGCTTTTAAATAGATACTGTGGTGGCTTGCGTGTTGCTGTGATGCTGGAAGCTTCGTCAAAGGAATATCAAATGCCAGCAGAAGCTTCCAGACTAAGAAAGACTAGGAAGAAATGCCTGGCCATCTTCTTCTGGAAATTAGCCAATGAAAACTTTATGGATAACGGTAGTGGAAACAATGGACTCAGACAAGCCCGTGATTATGAAGATAGTGCAGGGCCTGACAACATGTCACTGTTATACATAAGGTTGTCATCTGTTGAGAACGGAATCAATGGCCACTAATTTGGGGTGTGTGTTGGGACTTATGGGTGTTATGATGAATCAAAATCCACACCGTGGCTCTCTTAACTCATGCTAGCAGGAGAAATGAGGCCTGAGTGTGCTTCCTGCTGGTGCATTTGAACTGCCAACCTTTTTAGTTAGCAGCTGTAGCTTGCCATAGCTCTTAATCACTGCACCACTGGGGCTCCAAACTGGAATACGGGTAGGCTTATAGGTTAGGCTGCTAATGTTAACAGTTGTTATCTAATCTGTACCTAGATGTTTCCATGTACCCAGACAGCTTGACTAGTCAGGAGCAGAGATGTGGACTAACGGCGGAAACCCAAACTACTTATAAAGAGAGGCATCCATCCAGAACACTCCTTGAACAAATGTCCCTGGCTGGAGACAGAGGAAGAAAGTGGAGTAACTAGGAAATTTCTTCTTCCCACCCCCACAAGGAATAGAGCTGGGCCTTTGATATAAATTAATTGGAAATAGTGAAAGAATTTTACATTTAGTCGACTTTAAGCATGCAAAATAATGTTTCCTAAATGGTTTCCTTTGAAAAAAAAGGAAAACACCTTGCTTTCCCATCCTCCTTTTGGGAAGCCTGGGTGTTGGGGAGAGCAATTGTCTCTCTCTTTCTCCTATCGTCCTCCTCTAACACCATGCCAAAACAACAGAGAAGATGAGAATGGCTATGCGAGGATTCAGTATTAAGGTAATGAGAACCTTGGCTCTCTCTATATGGTTAATACTGATGAGTGTCAACCATGTTAATTATAATTTGGTGTTTATTTCTACTGTAGTTCAGACAGTATAGGGTATGAAGTACTTACACAGGAGCCACCCTGAGCTATTATTCAACTGCTGCTAGTACAGAACAATGCAACAGTGTGGCGCCAGGAACTCCTGGAGCCCCACAGTGGGGGGAATTCTTTTTAGTTCAGATTCTCCTTCAGATCTGAATGTCTCCCCCATTTCCCCTACCTGTGGTTAAGGAGAAATGAAGTGCAACAGTACCCACTCTAATATCTGTTATTACAGATTCAAGCTCCTTTAATTTTCACAAAATCCTGTGAGGAAACCATAATAATTAGCCTTGCTATTTTACAGACAATGAAACAAAGGCTCTGAAAGCTTAAGTAAATTAATAGGCAGCTCAACCTAGACAATAGCACAACAACATCTTGCAGCCACATTGATGTTACAAAGTAAAAAGCAGATGCTGCTTTTCAAGGGCCTGTGGAAGGACCTTACAGCTTTGACACTTTGGTGGCAACATTAGCAGTGAGCAGGGTGGAGGACTTTCTTGCCCATGTGAAGAAGCAGACATTCCAGTCCATACACTGCATCTCAGAGACCAGGACTGGAAACTGGTATAAGAAGCTGCTCCGCACCCTTCAAGAGACTTTCATGCAAGTGTGTAGAAGACATCACACGAGAGTTAAATTCCAGAATGGGAGAGCCATGACTCTTTTTATTTTATTATCTCTTATGTCCTATACTAAACCAAAAAAACCAAACCCATAGCCGTTGAGTCAATTCTGACTCATAGCAACCCTATAGGACAGAGACGAACAGCCCCATAGGGTATCCAAGGAGCCGCTGGTGGATTCGAACTGCTGGCCCTTGATTAGAGGCCAAACACTTAACCACTGTGCCACCAGGGCCCTTGTGCTACATTAAGGTATAAGAAATCTTCAGGAGATGCTACGTATCAATCCCCCTATGTGTCTGTCAGTTTATTGTACTGTGGAGACCTCTTTGTAGCTGTGATGCAGGAAGCTATGACATCAGCTATGCAAAGGCAGTCAACTGCAGAGATCATAACAAATTATGGACAACATTTCAAAGAACAGGAATTCCAGAACACTTAATTGCGCTCATGAGGAAACTACATAGATTGAAAGGCAGTCATTTGAACACAACAAGTGGTGCTGTGTGGTTTAAAGTTGGGAAAGATGTGCGTCAGGGTTGTATCCTTTTACCATACTTATATGCTGAGCAAATAATCAGAGAAGCTGGCCTGTACAAAGAAGAACAGGGCATCAGGATTGGTGGAAGACTCATTAACAACATGTGTTATGCAGATGATACAACCTTGCTTGCTGAAATTGAAGAGGACTTGAAGAACTTACTGACCACAGCCCTCAGTATGGATTACACCTCAACATAAAGAAAGCAAAGATCCTCCCAACTGGATCAATAAGCAACATCATGATAAACTGAGAAAAGATTCAAGTTGTCAAGGACTTCATTTTCCTTGAATTCAGAATCAGCACCCACGGAAGCAACAGTCAAGAAATCAAACCACACATTGCTTTGGGCAAATCTGTTGCAAAAGCCTCTTAAAAATGTTCAAAAGCAAAGATGTCACCTTAAGTACTAAGGTGCATCTGACTCAAGCCAGGGTGTTTTCAATTATCTCATATGCATGCAAAAGCTGGACTATGAATAAGGAAGATCGAAGAAGAATTGATGCCTTTGAATTGTGGTGCTGGCGAAGAATATTGACTATACTACGGACTGTCAAAAAAATGAACAAATCTGTCTTGGAAGAAGTATAGCCAGAATGCTCCTTAGAAACGAGGGTGGTAAGGCTTTGTCTCAAATACTTTGCACATGTTATCAGAAAGGATCAGTAACCGGAAAAGGACATCATGCTTAGTAAAGTAGAGGGTCAGGGAAAAAGATGAAGACCCTCAGTGAGAAGGATTGACACAGTGGCTGCAACAATGGGCTCAAGCATAGCAATTATCACACGATGTCACAAGACTGGGCAGTGTCTCCTTCCGTTGTACACAGGGTCGCTATGAGTCAGAATTGACTCCACAGCACCTAACAACACACATCAATCCATGAGACAGGTGATCTCAACTTCAGTGTTAAAGACAAAGTAAAAAAAATAAAAATAAAAAATAACATAATCATTAAGCAAATTACTTACACATCTGTGTGCCTCAATTTCCTTATCTCTAAAATAAGGACAACATAATATCTGCCTTTTAAGAAAATTGTGAGTATTTTATAAGCCAATACACATGAAGCCCTTGAAGCAGTGTTTGGCCCAGACTAAGCATTTAATAAACTCAGCAATTATTATAATCTATGATTTTGATGCCTAGAATGGATAAATAATCACCACACTCACCTTCCTTGGACAAATCAGTTTTAACCAATTCATTACTATGGATACTGTGTGTCACACCAGCTCTTTAAGGACATCTTTTCAGATAACCAAAGGTTTAAGTGTCTGGGCTCTGGATACTAAGGACATACAATTCCTGCCACAGGGACTTGTTTCACCTAAATCAAACATGCTTGTGGGAGCGTTTATATAACTCTGTTGTAATGTCTTCAGATGCCGACTGCAGTTTTGCAAGATGATTTCCAGTATGGCATAGACTGGCTTTAGCAAAATGTACCACAATGAAAAACAAGCAAATGAATAAGAATGCAATGTGTTGACTTGGAAAGATTACTATTTGCTGCTTTCTAGCAAGCCGTTTGACTTTTAGCAAGCCGTTTGACTTAGAAGACCCTACTAAATCTCTCTGAACCATAGATAGATAGCTGTCATCAAGGTGACTCCAACTGATGGTAATCTTATGAACAACAGAACAAAATGTTTCCCAGTCCTGTGTAATCCTCATGGTCACCAGCATGTTCAAATGCACTGTTGCAGCTATTGTATCAATCCTTCTCATGGAGAGTCATAGATTGAATTGTGTTCCCCCAAAATATGTGTCAACTCGGTTGGGTTGATTCCCAGTAGTGTGTGCTTGTCTCCCATTTTGTGATTGTAATTTTATGTTAAAGAGAATTAGGGTAGGATTGTAACATGCTCACCTAGGTCACATCCTGATCTAACGTAAAGGGCGTTTTCCTGGGGTGTGGTCTCCACCACCTTTTGTCTCTCAAGAGATAAAATGGAAAGGGAAGTGAGCAGAGAGGAAGGACTTCATACCACCAAGAAAACAGTGCCGGAAGCAGAGTGCATCCTTTGGACCCAGGGTCCTCGCACAAAGAAGCTCCTAGTCCGTGGGAACATTGGTGAGGAGGCTGACAGAGAGAGAAAGCCTTCCCCTGGAGCTGACACCCTGAGTTTGGACTTCAGTCTATTTTACTGTGAAGAAATAAAATTTCTCTTTGTTAAAGCCATTCACTTGCAGTATTTCTGTTATAGCAGCACTAGATGACTAAAACTTGGAGGATCTCCCTTACCCTTTTTGGCCCTCTACTTCACCAGACATGATGTCTTCTTGCAGAGACTGATCCCTCTTCGTGATGTAGCCAAAGCAAATGGGTAGGACACTGTTCTGTCGTGGTCCATAAGATTTTTACTGGCTAATTTTTTGGAAGTAGATCACCAGGCCTTCTTTTAGTCTATCTTTGAAACCTCCATCAAACCTGTCCACTATAGGTGACCCTGCAGGTATTTGAAATACTGGTAGAGTAACTTCCAGCATCACAGGAACATGAATCCCACCAGAGTATATAACAAAGTGATAGATGATTGGTGGCTTTGAACCATGGTTTATTATTTTTCTCCAAGATTTAGGTTTTGCATGTCTTTATCCCTATAACACACACACGCAAATACACACACACACAAAAAATATTGATTTAATATTTTCTTAAACATGAAAAATCAAGTTCAATAGTTATATCATTCAAAATAAATCAAGAACCTTCTGAAAACTATGTAATACTAGATATTTGACTAAGCCATGATAAAGTCCAAGTCTTTCTCATTGTGACACAACTAGTAGAGGTTACATTTATTATTTAGCTAAAGCAAAAGTAACCCAAGGGCATGGGAAAAATTGTAACTTAACATACAGAACCAGAGAGAGAGAGTAAATGGAAAACCAACATGGAGCTAAACGGCAACCATCAAAAAGCGAATTATCTGGGCAAATGGGCAAATTTGAGAAATAGTAATAAAATGCTTATAGAAGCCCAGTGTTGGATCAGAAGATGGTATTTCCAAAGTTCTGCTATTATCCCAATTGGAAACACAATAATTGATTTAGTTGAGATTGAAGCAGCATAAAATACAATAAAATAAATGTGTAAATTCTTAGTTAAAATTTAAAATTCTTCTTCTGCCTGAAGAGTGAGGCCTGATTTATACCAAATTGCATGAGAAGTATACTGATTTAATTCCTTTTATTACAAGTTCAGATACCTGGGGCAGGCTGGTGAAAATTCACGTGTGCTGGTATAGTGTGAGTCCTTATTTACAAGACATTAATCATATATCAGGAAGACAAAATAATGCTCCAAGCAATAAACTCAAACAGCCCAAAACTGTGTGTTGTAATGCAGCTCTTCCCCCAATCTAAGTCACATCATATTTTTCTCTTGTTGCTGAATTTTTTTTCCCTTTTTCCTAGCGAGCTCGTTCTGGTAGAACAGGACTTTCATCAAGCATATGGATTAAGTTGGAAAACTGTCATTGTCTTGATACAAGTGCCTAAGAGAATATGGTATTTTTTACTGTGGAAATATTTATCACTTATCATTCTTCTTGTTCCAGTGTGACTTAACTGACTGTAGGCTAAGTCATGCTACTTTTCTGGGTTCTCAAAGATTTTACATTTTTAAGGAGATTGATTTGTTCACCAAATAACATGCAGATTTGCAAAGAAAATGGGGAAAGTTAAAAACTAATTCTAAAATAGCCTTAAAGGCAGAATCAACATTTTGATGAAGCAATAGGGCATTTTATATGCAGATGAACATTGTTTCTGTGTTGTTAGGTGTCATTGAGTGGGATTCAGCTCATAGTGATCTTATGCACAACTGAACGAAACACTGCCTGATCCTGCACCATCCTCTTAATTGTTGCTACGTTTGAGCCCATTGTTGCAGCCACTGTGTCAATCCATCTCATTGAGCATCTTCCTCTTTTTTTCTGACTTTCCACTTTACCAAGCATGAAGCCCTTCTCCAGGGACTGGTCTCTCCTGATACTGTGCCCAAAACACATGAGGCAGTGTCTTGCCATTCTTTTATCCAAGGAGCATTCTGGCTGTGCTTCTTCCAAGAAAGATTTGTTCATTCTTTTGACAGTCCACAGAATAATCAATATTCTTCACCAACATCATAATTCAAAGGCATCAGGTCTTCTTTAGTCTTCCTTATACATTGTCTAGCTTTATCATGCATAGGAAGCAATTAAAAATACCATGGCTTGGGTCAGGCAAACCTTAGTCCTCAAAGTGACATCCTTCCTTTTCAATGCTTTAAAGAAGTCTTTTGCAGCAGATTTGCCCAACACAATACATCATCTGATTTCTTAGCTGCTACTTCCATGGGTATTGATTGTGTATCCAATTAAAATGAAATCCTTTACACCTTGAATCTTTTCTCCATTTATCATAATGTTGCTTATTGGTTCAGTTGTGAGGATCTTTGTTTTATGTTGAGGTGCAATCCATACTGAAAACTATGTCTTTGATCTTGAGTAAGTGTTAAAACTCCTCTTCACTTTCAGCAAGCAAGGTTGTGTCATCTGCATAGAGCAAGTTGTTAGTTAGTCTTCCTCCAATTCTGATGCTGTGTTCTTCTTCATATTGTCCAGCTTCTTGGATTTTTTGCTCAGCATACAGATTGAATAAGTATGGTGAAAGGATATGTCTCTAACACACACCTTTCCTGTCTTTAAACCATGTTCTGTTCAAATGGCTGCCTCTTGGTCTGTGTCCAGTTTCCTCATGAGCACAATTAAGTGTTCTGGAATTCCCATTCTTCACAATGTTGTCCATAGTTTGTTATAATCCACACAGTTGAATGCCTTTGCATTGTCAATAAAACACAGGTAAACATCTTTCTGGTATCCACTGCTTTCAGCCAAAATCCATCTGACATCAGCAATGACATCCCTGGTTCCAAACACTTGTCCTCTGAATCTGGCTTGAACTTCTGATAGTTCCCTGATGATTTACTGCTGCAACTATTTTTGAATGATCTTCAGCAAAATTTTGTTTGCATGTGATATTAATGATATTGTTTGATAATTTCTGCATACCGTTCAATCACCTTTCTTTGGAATGAGCACAATTATGAATCTCTTCCAGTTGGTTATCCAGGAAACTGTCTTCCAAATTTCTTGACATGGGTGAGTGAGCACCTCCAATACTACATCTGCTTGTTGAAACATCTTAATTGGCATTCCATCAATTCCTAGAGCCTTCTCCTTCGCCATTCCCTTTAGTGCAACTTGGACTTTTTCTTTCGGTACCATCGGTTCTTGATCATATGCTACCTCCTGAAATGGTTGAACATCAAGCAATTATTTTTTGACAGTGATTCTGTCCTAAATTTTCTTTTGATGCTTATATCTTCTTTTGATGCTTCTGTCTTCTTTTGATGCTTCCTTCAACATTCAACATTTTGCCCATAGAATCCCTCAATATTGCACCTTAAAACTAACCACAATCCCATTGCCATTGAGTCGATTCCGACTCATAGCAACCTTATAGAACAGGGTAGAACTACCCCATAGGGTTTCCAAGGACTGCCTGGTAGATTTGAATTGCAGACCTCTTGGTTATCAGCCGAGCTCTTAACCCCTCTACCACCAGGGTTTCCATTGCACCTTAGGGTTTGAATTTTTTTTTTTGTAGTTCTTCCAGCTTGAGAAATGCTGAGCGTGTTCTTCCCTTTTGGTTTTCTAACTCCAGGTCTTTGCACATGTCTTTATAATCCTTGTCTTCTCAAGCTGCCTTTTGAAATCTTCTGTTCAACTCTTCCACTTCATCATTTCTTCCTTTCCCTTTAGCTACCCTACATTCAAGAGCAAGTTTCAGAGTCTCTTCTGATACCCATTTTGGTCTTTTCTGTCTCTGTAATAAACTCTTGCTTTCTTCATGTGTGGTGTCCTTGATGTCTTTCCACAAATTGTCTGGTCTTCATTCATTAGTGTTCAATGCATCCAATCTATTCTTGGGATGATCTAAAGTCAGGTGGGGTATACTGAAGGTTGTATTTTGGCTCTCGAATACTTGCTACAATTTTCTTTAGCTTCAACTTGAACTTGCTTATGAGCAATCGATGATCTGTTCCACAGTCAGCCCCTGTCATTGCTCTGACCGATGATACAGAGCTTCTTCATCATCTCTTTCCACAGATGTAGTCGATTGGATTTCTGTGTGTTCCATCTGGTGAGGTGGAATGTATGGTCACCATTTCTGCTGTTGAAAAAAAAGCTATTTGCAATGAAGAAGTCACTGATCTTGTAAAATTCTATTATGTGCTCTCCAGTGCCATTTCTATCATGACGCCCATATTTTCCAACTACGGATTCCTCTTCTTTGTTTCCAACTTTCACATTACAATCACAAGTAATTACCAATGCAATTTGATTGGAAGTTTGATCAATGTAAGACTGCAGAAGTTGGTAAAAATCTTCAATTTTCTCATGTTTAGCACTAATGGTTTGTGCATAAATTTGAACAATAGTTGTTGCTTTTTTTTTTTTTTAAGTGAGCATTTTTGAAACACAGCTGTCTTGTGGATCACAAAATGCCTACATTGTAGGCATTTATGAAAATGTTTGTACAGCATTGCATAGAGGTTAAAAGTAAGGGTTAAGATTTACTAGTTTCAAGTCACAACATCAAGTTGATTAACTTCTCTGTGCCTGCTTCCTCATATATGAAACAAGAGCATCTATCTTATAATTTTTTTTCCCCAGCAAATTGCATGTATTCAATAAATGTTGGATATTGTTATTGTGCGATTTTATTTTCTTGAGTTTTATTATTATTATTATTAGGATGGCTGATTATCACATTAAGACTTGAGTGATCTTATTGTTCTACTTAACTGGTTCTAGTATCTGTATACAATAATGTATTAATCAAAAGAAGAACTCTTAAGCTTTGGACCACCTCATTTCCACAACACCTTGAAAATTGGGAGAATGAAGAAAAGCTTTAGAAACAAGCTTGTATTCGAATCTCAAATTCTCCACTTACCAGTTTTGTTACAATGGAACCTCTCCTCAGGTAAAAAGGAAAAAAAGGCAGACAGGATCTTCCTTACTCCATGACTTACAATAGCAATGAAGATGAATAAATCTAATTATCTTAAAACATAAGAATTGGTGAGGAGGAAATATAGAGGCCTACCAAAATATCATACTATGTTTCCTAAATTAGCCTTAGAGGAGTCCCTTTAGTATAGCCTGAAAACTTCTTAAATATCTGTTCAGAATATCCTCCTTCATATTCTCCATCTTCTCTTTCTTTGATTAGGTCTATTTATTCTATGAATATATCCTGTTCAATTCTTTAATAACCCAATCCTGTGAAGAACAAAGTAACAAATGTTAATCTTGCTTAATGCCCCATCATGAATTCTGTCAGGTTCTGTGAGGACACTTTTCACACTGTATTCAATTATCTCTTTACATATTATTTATCCCCAGTTAGAATTTGATATGCTGTTCTTCACAAAATCCACATCAATTAACATAGTGACAGCCACCTAGTCAGGAATTCCACATACGTGTATTGAAAAATAAATAAATAAAAGCAGTAATTGGTCCCTTTAACAGCTGAGAAAAATAAGAGGAACTTGCTACAGTGATTCTTTGGAACCAACTATAAGACAGACTGACATTAATTTTAGCTTATGGCAAATGCATATGCAAATGGTTCTAGTAACCTGAGCCATTCGATACACGTTTGCAGTTCAGATATATGTGAAACATCTGTTAAATTCTAAGCTCTCCAGTAACCCTACAACTGAAAGTAACCATTTTATCCAATAAGCAGAAGGCAGCCATTTGCTTGCAGAGTAATACAAAAATGGTCCTCTTTTGCACTAAAGACAAGGCAAAAATAAGAAAACTGTTAATATTAGCCCAAACGATCAGCTATCATGATAATGAAAAAGAAATACGTAGGCATCAACTTTCTCCTATTTAGATTTAAAAGCTGAATAAGGCAGGTAAGATGGGAAACATCCATGGTATTGATAGTTTCTTGGGGCATTAAATGAAACAACAGAAGCAACACGTTCAGGCTCTTAAAAGCATAGTCATAAAAATACCCACTAATCATCTTTGGCATTGGGAGGCAAATTATTCATTTTTTAAATTATTTTTAATTTTCTTTCTCCATAGGACTGTAACTCAGTACAAAAATTAGAGGGTTGTACTATTTAAGTAATTTTCATTAACTTTTAAAACATTTCCTGGAGTGGTAAAGAACACCTAAATAACTGACTCAAAAAAAAAGAAAATTTTTTTTTTGTTTGTTTGTAAGAAAAGTGTGGGTGTTGATGGTGGTGAATACAGATGACACCATATTATAGATGCCAGACCTTGGAAATAGCAATTAGCATCTCTTTTCTCGCTCCACTATGCCAGTGTTTAAAATGGAACAGAGAGGAAGAGTATCAACTTTAGTTTGGATTGAGAAAGATCATAGTCTAAAAGTTAGTGAGTAATGAAAAAGGTTAAGATGCTCAGCTACTAACTGAAAGGTTGGCAATCTGAATCCACCCAGAGGCTCCATGGAAGAAAGGTCTGATGATCTACTCAGGAAAGGTCACAGCCATTGAAAAGCCCAAAGTGCAGTTCTACTCTGAGTCAGAATCAACTAGACAGCAATTTGTAATCTAAAGTCTGATTCACCAATGACACATGAAAAAGATACCTGTAAGAGCCTCTTTTTTAAAAGGGAGATAATGAACATCATAGGGTTTTTCGGGACACTGAATAACTTGTGGAAACCCTGGTGGCTTAGTGGTTAAGTGTTACGGCTGCTAGCCAAAGGGTCGGCAGTTCAAACCTGCCAGGTGCTCCTTGGAAACTCTATGGGGCAATTCTACTCTGTCCTATAGTGTTGCTATGAGTTGGAATCGACTAGATGGCACTGGGTTTGGTTTTTTGGTTGAATAACTTGTGTAAGAACTCAGGGCACAGCTGATTCTGGTTACTCTTTTCACTACCACCCCCTGGCCATCCGCTCTCTGCAATACCCCATTCAACCTATGCCATGTCTGAAGTGAGGGTTACATCAATGGGAGATCAAACCATGTTTGGCAATGTTCACCCCAGTGTCCTAGGTGCCTTTGCTCTCAAGCTGGAGGGTGACACCACTGGTGGGTGAGTGGTTCATCTGTGTCTAGATAAGAAATACCTTACCTTGCCCTGCCAGTTGCCATGAAGTTGATTCTGACTCATGATGACCTCATGTATGTCAGAGTAAATCTACTCCATAGGGTTTTCTACACTGTGACCTTTCAGAATTAGATCCCTGCCTTCCGGATGTTCTCAAACCTGCAAGGTTTCAGCCAGCAGCTGAGCATGTTAGCCATGTGCACTACCTAGGGACTCCAGATAGGATATATAGCCATTTATAAATGGATCTTTTCATGAACGGAGATCTGACTGAGGAAAAGACTTCCGAAAAAAGATCTGGCTTTCTTTTAAGAGGCCTTTGAGCTCACACAGCCACACTCACACAAACACAATCTTTAAGAAGAGTAAAGTTAAACCAACATCCAAAATTATATGCAGCGTGTATGGCAAGAATGATGAGTGAATAAATGAAGAGAGGATAAAGTAGCAGAACAATCAGAATCTGCACACATGAGAACACACATTCTTTCCACTCACTGCTGCAAGACCCTCTTGATAGCATCTTCTCACTCCTCTGGGCCCCACTGGCCACATGTGTTCCCATGCATCCTTTAAACTTCAACACTGAGGCTGCAAAGTGCTCCCGATAGGCAGCCACCAAACAGCTCTGCTTTTCTTTGTAATATTCTCATATTTACCCTTCTCCTCTGAAACCTCAGTCTTTGTTGCTCACGCCTACTGCCTTATTATTATTATAAAATAACCCACACATGTAGTATTCCTCAGTGACATTAAGGTTGCTATCCCTCCACTTTGCACCAATAAAGCAGAACTCAAGAGGAAAGAAATAATTATTTCTTAAGCTATTAATATCAATCAACACACACGTATTGAGTGACTGACTACTATCTGCTGGACTCAATGAAGAAGAGGAAAATATGCTTAACTGAATGATAATTTAACATTCTCAAGGCATGCACATAACAAACAGGTAATAATCCTAGATGTAGCAATAGGTGGCTCAAGACAGTTCATCATTAGCTGCCACATAAATGGCAGAGAGACAAGGTCTGCTTTAAATCAGCTGTCTTTGAGCTGATTCCACGTAACGCAAGCCCATATGTTGCAGAGTAAAACTGCACACCGTAGGGTTTCAAGGCTGTGACCTTTCAAAATCAGATCTCCAGGCCTGTCTTCTGAGACACCTCTGAGTGTGTTTGAACTGCCAACATTTTGATCAGTAGTTAAGCACTTATTCCTTTGCACTGCCCAAGCACTCCTTTGTCTCCTTTAGCAATCAGAAAAGTAAGAGGCCTTGCATGGCACCTAGTGGTCAAAACCAATGAGACTTGAGCAGGAGCTTACAGAGGATTAACATTTACATAGTGGAGAAAAGTGAGGAGTCTTTCAAGTTGGGAAAACTGCATGAGAAAAGATACTGTCATCAGAAAAATCATCTTGTCTCTGTAGTAGTGAGCAAACAAGTTTGCCATTGGGAGAAGTAATCACAAAAAAAGGCAAGTTTGGTGTAATTTGTTGTACGTAAGTGAAAAAAAAAATCCCTCTTTAAAAATATAGGGAAATAAAAAAGGAAGAGAAATATAATATCAATATATATCATTAGGTGCCCTCGTGTTGGTTCTGACTCATAGCGACCCTATGTACAATAGAGCGAAACACTGCCCTGTCCTGTGCCATCCTCACAATCGTTGTTATGCTTAAGCTCATTGTTACAGCCACTGTGTCAATCCACCTTGTTGAGGTTCTCCCTCTTTTCCGCTGACCCTGTACTCTGCCAAGCATGATGTCCTTCTCCAGGGACTGATCCCTCCTGACATGTCCAAAGTATGTGAGACGTAGTTTCACCATCCTTGCTTCTAAGGAGCATTCTGGTTGTACTTCTTCCAAGACAGATTTGTTTGTTCTTTTGGCGGTCCATGGTATATTAAATATTCTTCTCCAACACCATAGTTAAAAGCTGTTGATTCTTCTTTGGTCTTCTTTATTCATTGTCCAGTTTTCATACACAAGAAGGCGATTGAAAACACCATGGTTTGGATCAGGCGCACCTTACTCTTCAAAGTGATGTCTTTGCTTTTTCAACACTTTAAAGAGGTCCTTTGCATCAGACTATACCTGTGAATATATTTTATAACAAATTACATAGACAGAGGGGAGGCAACATCTGCCAACCCATTTAACTGATCAGTACCTCCTAGTTTATATATATATATAAAACAAGTCACATCATGATTTTCCTGCTTCAAATTGTGCCTGGCCCACTCCAGATTCTTTCTCCTTTGAAATATTTTGCAAAATTTTCATCTGCTTCTGAGCATCTCCTTGTCTTTCGGAGCAAGATTCTATACTGAACTGCTGTTTATTGGCCTTCAAGATAGTCTTTCTGGATTGAATTACCACATGCTGTGTTTTATTTTTCAGGTCATCGGAATCTACAGAATTCTTCCAATGTTAATTCTACTCATATGGAATAGACACTCATCATGTGATTGGACAACTGCTTTGAAAGTCCTCTTTATCCTGAAAGCGTAAATGAACCTAACACCACCCATCTAGGCCGTTGTTAAGATTTTTATAATTAAATAGTATTTCTTTGTGTATGTGTTAAGACATTGCTTCATGGTATGATGCTTTAAAAGACATCTTTTCCTTGAGTTCCAAAGACACGTTATATAAACCTTGACCAAGCCCTGGTGGTACAGTGGTTAAGCGTTGGGGCTAATCCAAAGGTCAGCTATTTGAATTCACCAGCTGCTCCTTGGAAGCTCTATGGAGCATTCTACTCGGTCCTATAGGTTCTCTATGAGTTGGCATTCACTAGATGGCAGTGAGTTTGTTTTGTTTTGGTTTGGTTTTGATTACAGATTTCTGTAACAGATGGCTTTTTGGAAGAACATCCTTATGACTTGGGAAGGGAATTGACATGGAGAAAGAAGAGGGTACATTAGTTTCCTAACGTCAGTGTAACAAATTACCATAAACATAGTAGCTTAAAATAACATACATTTATTACCTTACAGTTCTGAAGATAAGAAGACTGAAATAAGTCTTATGAGGTTAAAATCAAAGGGTTGGCAAGACTGCATTCCTTCTGGAGGCTCCAGGGGAGAATCTGTTTCCTTGATTTTACTAGCTTCAAGAGGCTACTCCTTGGCTCACAGCCCCTTCTTTCATCCTGAAAGGACATTAAACTCCAATCTCTGTTTCCCTTGTCACATCACCTTTTTGAAACTGGGACCCCCCCCCAACGCCTGCCTTCATCATGTAAGGACCCTTATGATTACACTGATCCTACCTGGATAACAATCTCTCCATCCCAAAATCCTTAACTTAATCACACATGCAAAGTCCCTTCTCCCTCAGAAAATATTTGTAGGGATTAGGACGTGGATATTATTCAACCTAGCACAGAGCTTTTGATCAGAAGATGAATGCAGATGACTTTCCTGACTGGGGAATAGCAGGACAAAGTCATGGAAGATACAGGAGCCAAAAGGTAAAAAAAAAACAAAATCCTGAAAGTGGGTGAAAGAAGAGATGGATTGTATCACTAGAATTTAAATATAACGTTTAACACAGAGGGATTTTTTATGAATTTTTATTGTCACTAAGAAGATCCTTATAGAGTTGCCATTTGACATACACACAACACAGATTTTAGGTACTTCCCTTGTGTTTCTCTGTCAATTACAATAACTAATATGGAAATGCATTTTCAATTTCAGTTTATCATGAAACGCTGCAATTTGCGAAGGATTTGCAGAGGAAAGGACTAGATGCGATTTGACCGTATTATGCAAATAAGTATTTCACTTCCTGTCTATGTTCAATTTATGAGCAGAGAAGTTATGCATCACTTCAAAAGACTTAATGTAAAACTTTTATTTCATTTTCTCCAAGAAACAAACGATTATAATAAGCATGATGTAAATGAAGTTTATAATCCAAAATATCAGTGTTTATAGGAAGCTGTTCTTTTAACAAATTGTTAAATTTGTTATGTCACTCTCTGTAGGCCTTCTCAAGCTGAACGTGTTTAACAGAATTTGCTACTACTTTCCTAAAGCACGTTCAGCCCTCATTTTAAGCTAGGACGCCATCATCTTTTTTCCTAGTCACCCAGGCATAAAATCTTGAAGTTAGTTCAGGTGTTCAATCTCGCTTACATCCAGGCAGTCACATGTGATGTTATCGCCATTTCTTTTCATCACTGATGCCATCCTTCTAGAAAACATCCTCACATGCTCAGGATGCCGCAAAAGTCAACTCCCTGACCTATCTACCTCCAGAAACTATCTTGTGTTACCCTTCCTGGAATAATAATATCTACTCATACTGATTCAATATTTGGAAACCACCCAGTGTTTGTTCAATGTACAAAATCTTTGTTGTTTTTGCTGCTTCCTAGGATTACACATGATGATTTCACCCTTTCTGTCCATACCTGTCACCATGGAGAACAATGAGATTGAGTGGAAAGATCACCTGGATTTGAATCCTGCCTCTACTCTTTACTAACTCTACATAATAATTTAATCTGAGTCTTAGCTTTCTCATCTATAACATGAGTATAATAATACTTACCTCATTAGTTAGCATTTTTAATCATTAAATAGTAAAATATATGAAAACCACATGAGATATTAAAAAAACAACAAGTAAAAAAGTTGCTGTTGAATTGATTCTGACTTGTAGAGACCCCATAGGACAGAGTAGAACTGCCCTATAGCATTCCCAAGGAGCAGGTGGTGGATTTAAACTGCTGACCTTTTGGTTAGCAGCCATAGCATGCCGTAGCTCTTAACCACTGTGCCACCAGGGATCTGAGATATGGTAATAGTCATTATCTATTGAGTGACCCCTAGTGGTCTCAGTAAATAGTAATGCTAGTTAGGTAAATAACATAATAGCCTTTCATCTATTTATCCATTATTGAATACTTGCAATATATATCAAAAAATGGGAGGGAACTGGAGAAACTTAGAACACATTTCATGAGAATAGGAGCTAGATCTGTGTGGTCAATGCTGAAATCCTAGCATTTAGTGCAATTCCTGATACAAAGTAGGTTTCCAATTAAACCAAAACCGGTTGCTATCAAGTCTACTCTGACTCATGTGAGTTGGAGTAGTGTAGTGGTATTATGCTCTATAGGATTTTCAGTGACTGATATTTCAGAAGTAGATCACCAGGCCTTTCTTTTGAGACACATTTAGGTGGTCTTGAACCTCCAGCATTTCTGAGAGCTATGAATGTGCTAACCATTTGCATGAACCAGGGACTCCAGTTTCCAATTATTGCTAGTTTAATTACTACATGCACCAATGACACACATTTTCTGAAATTAAAACTCTCACAGTCTACCTACTAGAGTAGGAAGAAAGAAAGCAAAGCAGACAATTACTATATAAGTTAATAAGGTTGTGTTTAAGGGGAACACTAAGATCTGTGGGGACCCAGAGGAGAAACATCTATTGCGAGGAGGCTTTCTGAGCAAAGTGGTGCCCTATCAAGCCACCAAGTGGGGAAAGTAAATTGTAGGGAAATAGAACCTCTGTGAAGGAGAGAGGGAATACAGGGATAGCCTGAGAGGTAAGGGGGTTAGATAAGAGAGGAGAGTGTTGAAACCAAAGATAGCATGGGGCAGATGCACAAAAGATATTTCAAGTACCTACCCCATTCCTCAATATTTGAACTCGGAGAGCTCCTGTTTGAAATGTGTTTATGTCCAGTTTTACCGTGCAAAGCAACTCCTATTGTTTGTGTTTTGAGCCTCATCACCATCTGCTCAGAGGTGTGAGATGTCTGCTCACATCACTTTCTTACTTCCTGGTGTCATAGAGACATCTGTTTTATATGTTTTCAAATCCTGGACTCTTACATAACAATATAGTATTTCATGTTAAAAAAAATCCTTAATTTTTGCAAAAGTAGGTAACAGTTTCATACCATTGGTTATCCCCATTGGTTACCCTCAGCACTAACTCACTTGTAAAGCTCTAAACTAATGATGACAACATGAGCCCAGAGGTCACAGCTGAGTTGTCACAGAACTCCCAGGTGCTTCAGAAATGTTTAGATTTTATTACTGTGACAGCAGAGTTTACACGTATATCTAACTGAAGCAAGTATGAATGCATATTACCAATATTATCAGCTTGAGAATACATTTTATAAGAATAAATTCTCATTAATAAATGAGAATTTACATAGTTTCTTGCCTGTAAACAAAACTTTTGGAGATTTAAAAACATTTATATGGAGGCGGGGCCAAGATGGCAGAATAGCCGGATGCTTCCTGCGATCCTTCTTACGACAAAGACCTGAAAAATCAAGTGAAATGATTATTTTTATGAATAGCTAAGAGCCCTGAACATCAAAGGCAGAGTTAGAAAATGAACTGAGCAGCAGAGGGAGAGAGAGGTGGTTCAAAAGCAGAGAGGAGTTGCCAGACCTGAATTGCTGGGATCCCTCAGGCACCACTCCTGGGAGTGGCTGCAGTGGGCCGGTAGTAGCCTTCAGCTGCAGTTTCCTCAGGGAGAAGCAGCTAGCTGTACAGCCTACTCACACCTCCAGAACCAGAGAATAATGGTGCTATCGGCAAAAGCTAAGTACTTGTGTATATTTTACTGTGCCTCCCACCCTCAAACCAGCATCAGAGGCTGTTGATTTCCCTGGGCCTGAGATAGACCTGTTTGAGCATCCTGAGCCATGCTCTCAGCCTTGGAGAACGAAGAAATTCACAGCAGGAGGAAAAGATAATTTTCCAGTTCCACTAACCTGGGGAGCTCAGGATAGAAGTGGCTCATGTCTAGGCATAAATGGTTCATGGACCTTGAATAACTTCCCCCCCTGTATGGACCTGTGTGGGCTTATTTCAGGAGAATAGGCCCTTGCTGGCAGACTGCAACTGTGTAATCCGGGTGGTGGAGAGGTGGATGTTTGATATTGGACACCACTTTGCCTATTAAACAGGGTCTTCACCTAAATCAGGGGTCTAAGAAATGGTGGTTCCATTCAGGTGACCCAGTCACCCGTGACAGGGATCCAGGGATAACTGGTACCTCCCAGCCCTTATAACCAAAAGCACTGGGTGCCCATGGTCTGTCTGCAGAACCCACCCACCAGTACACTCTAGGGAATAGGGGCACACTTTTCTCAGACACTCAGAGGATGGTTCTCAGCCTGCTGCCCTGTTCAGAGCATGACCCCCTGCTGCAATCAGGTATGGGAACCTACACCAAACACCACTGTCCCTCTAAGACTGTAGAACAGAGACTGTATCACACACTTGATGACCAGCTGCCTAGACACCTGAGCTGAAGCCACACAAGTAAAGTGAATGAACTCATAAGCTCATATACCTGATAACAACTCTAGCCATCTGATGACAGGAAGTCAGAACTCCAAAGGTGAAAATAATCAAGTTAGCTCACTCAAGCAACCTATCTGGGCATATCAAAACAAAACAAAGCAAAAAACTAGGATACAGTAAGCAAACATAAAATAAACTAATATAATAACTGATAGATAGCTCAGAGACAACAGTCAACATCAAACCACATAAAGAAACAGACCATGATCACTTCAACAAGCTCTCAAAACAGAGAATCGAAGGATCTTCTGGATGAAGGTGTCTTCCTGGAATTACTGGATGCAAAATTCAAAATATTAATATACAGAACTCTTGAAGACATTAGGGAGGAGATCAGACAATATGCAAAACCAGCCAAGGAACACACAGATAAAGCAGCTGAAGAAATTAAAAAGCTTATTCAAGAACATAAGGAAAAATTTAATAAGCTGCAAGAATCCATAGAAAGACACCAATCAGAAATTCAGAAGATTAACAATAAAATTACAGAATTAGACAGCTCAATACAGAGTAGCAGAATTAAGAAAGTGGAAGGCAGAATTAGTGACCTTGAAGATAAAGCATGTGGTATCAATATATTTGAAGAAAAGTCAGATAAAATAATTAAAAAAAAAATGAAGAAACCTTAAGAATCATGTGGGATTCTATTAAGAGAAACAACCTATGAGTGATTGGAGTACCAGAGCAGGGAGGGATAACAGAAAATACAGAGAGAATTGTTGAAGATTTGTTGGCAGAAAACATTCCTGATATCATGAAAGATAGGAAGATATCAATCCAAGATGCTCATCGAACTCCACATAAGGTAGATTTTAAAAGAAAGTCACCAAGACATTTTATAATCAAACTTGCCAACACCAAAGATAAAGAGAGAATTTTAAGAGCAGTTAGGGGTAAACAAAAGTCACCTACAAAGGAGAGTCAATAAGAATAAGCTCGGACTACTTGGCAGAAAACATGCAGGCAAGAAGGCAATGGGATGATTTATAAAAAGCATTGAAGGAAAAAAAAATTGCCAGCCAAGAATCATATATCCAGCAAAACTGTGTCTCAAATATGAAGGTGAAATTAGGACATTTCCAGATAAACAGAAGTTTAGGGAATTCATGAAAACCAAACCAAAACTACAAGAAACACTAGAGGGAGTTCTTTGGTTAGAAAATCAAAAATATCAGGTATCAACACTGGACAGAGAATCAGATGTTAAACCAGACAGGGAAACCACAAAAATAAATCAAGATTTAAAAAAACTCAGAACAGATGGGTTTTTGTGTGAGAGACTGACTTGATTTGTAAACTTTCATTTAAAGCACAATAAAAATTATTAAAAAAAAAAACTCAAAACAGGGAAACAACAATGTCATTATGTAAAAGAATATAACATTAAAACAATAAAGAGGGACAAAGAAATGTAGTGGTACATCTTTCACGTGGAGAGGAAGACAAGATGGTATAAAGAAATAAAAGTTAGGTTTAAACTTAGAAATATAGGGGTAAATATTAAGGTAACCACAAGGGAGACTAAATATCCTATCCATCAAAATACAATACCAGAAAAAAATAGAGACTCAGTAGAAACAAAATCAACATGAAAAAGAAGAAAAGACAATATAAAAAGATAAAATACCCAGCACAAAAAATTAAGTGGGAAAAAGAAACTGTCAACAACACATAAAAAAAAGACATCAAAATGACAGCAGTAACATACCTGTCTATAATTATGCTGATTGTAAATGGACTAAATACACCAATAAAGAGAGAGTGGCAGAATGGATTAAAAAACCATGAACCATCTATATGCTGCTTACAAGAGTCACACCTTAGACTTAGAGAAATGAACGAACTAAACCTCAAAGCATGGAAAAGATATATCAAACAAACAACAATCAAAAAAGAGCAGGAGTGGCCATATTAATTTCAGACAGACTTTAAAGTTAATTCCACCACAAAGGATAAGGAAAGATATTATATAATGATTAAACGGTCGATATGCAAGGAGGATATAACCATATTAAATATTTATGCACCCAATGACAGGGCTCCAAGATACATAAAACAAACTCTAACAGCACTGAAAAGTGAAATAGACAGCTACACAATTATATTGGGAGACTTTAACACACCACTTTTGGTGAAGGACAGGACATTCAGAAAGAAGTTCAATAAAGACACAGAAGATCTAAATGCCACAGTCAAACAACTCGACCATATAGGCATATACAGAACACTCCACCCAACAGCAGCCAAGTATATTTTCTTTTCTAGTGCACACGGAACATTCTGTAGAATAGAAGACATATTAGGTCATAAAGCAAGCCTTAGCAGAATCCAAAACATCAAAATATCACAAAGCATCTTCTCTGACCATAGGTCATAAAAGTAGAAATCAATAACAGATAAAGCAGAGAAAAGAAATCAAACGCATGCAAACTAAACAATGCCCGGCTCAAAAAAGACTGGTTTATAGTAGACATTAAGGATAAAAATTCATGGAATCCAATGAGAATGAAAACACTTCCTACGAGAACCTTTGCATCAATTGGTTTCAACCCACCTGGAGCAAAGGAGAATGAAGGACACCAAAGTTGTTGCTGTTGTTGATAGGTGCCCTCCAGTCGGTTCCGACTCATAACGACCCTACGCACAACAGAAAGAAACACTGCCTGGTCCTGGGCCATCCTTACAATCCTTCTTATGCTTGAGCTCATTGTTGCAGCCACTGTGTCAATCCACCTTGTTGAGGGTCTTCCTCTTTTCCGCTGACCCTGTACTCTGCCGAGCATGATGTCCTTCTCCAGGGACTGATCCCTCCTGACAACATGTCCACAGTATGTAAGACGCAGTCTCGTCATCCTTGCCTCTAAGGAGCATTCTGGCCGCACTTCGTCCAAGACAGATTTGTTCGTTCTTTTGGCAGGCCATGGTATAGTCAATATTCTTCGCCAACACCACAATTCGAAGGCGTCAATTCTTCTTCGGTCTTCCTTATTCATTGTCCAGCTTTCACATGCACATGATGTGATTGAAAATACCATGGCTTGGGTCAGGTGCACCACCTTAGTCTTCAGGGCGACATCTTTGTTCTTCAACACTTTGAAGAGGTCCTTTGCAGCAGAGTTGCCCAATGCAATATGTCTTTTGATTTCTTGACTGCTGCTTCCATGGCTGTTGATTTTGGATCCAAGTAAAATGAAAACCTTGACAACTTCAATCTTTTCTCCGTTTATCATGATGTTGCTCATTGGTCCAGTTGTGAGGATTTTTGTTTTCTTTATGTTGAGGTGTAATCCATACTGAAGCCTGTGGTCTTTGATATTTATTAGTAAGTGCTTCAAGCCCTCTTCACTTTCAGCAAGCAAGGTTGTCTCACCTGCATAACGCAGGTTGTTAATGAGTCTTCCTCCAATTCTGATGCCCCGTTCTTCTTCATATAGTCCAGCTTCTCAGATTATTTGTTCAGCATAAAGATTACATAGGTATCGTGAAAGAATACAACCCTGAAGCACACCTTTCCTGACTTTAAACCAATCAGTATCCCCTTGTTCTGTCCAAACAACTGCCTCTTGATCTATGTAAAGGTTCCTCATGAGCACAATTAAGTGTTCTGGAATTCCCATTCTTTGCAGTGTTAACCATCATTTGTTATGATCCACACAGTCAAATGCCTTTGCATAATCAATGAAACACAGGTAAACATCCTTATGATATTCTCTGCTTGCAGCCAGGATCCATCCGACATCAGCAATGATATCCCTGGTTCCACATCCTCATCTGAAACCGGCCTGAATTCTGGCAGTTCCCTGTCAATATACTGCTGCAGCCGTATTTGAATGATCTTCAGCAAAATTTTGCTTGCATGTGATATTAATGGTATTGTTCTATACTTTCCACATTTGGTTGTTCTGACTGATGATTTTGAGCTTTTCCATCGTCTCTTTCCACAGATGTAGTCGATTTGATTTCTGTGTGTTCCATCTGCCGAGGTTTATGTGTATAGTCACCATTTATGTTGGTGAAAGAAAGTATTTGCAATGAAGAAGTCATTGGTCTTGCAAAATTGTATCATTCTATCTCCGGCATTGTTTCTATCACCAAGGCCATATTTTCCAACTACTGATCCTTCTTCTTTGTTTCCAACTTTTGCATCCCAGTCACCAGTAATTATCAATGCATCTTGACTGCATGTTCAATCAATTTCAGACTGCAGCAGCTGATAAAAATCTTCTGTTGCTTCATCTTTGGCCCCAGTGGTTGGTGCGTAAATTTGAATAATAGTCGTGTTAACTGGTCTTCCTTGTAGGTGTATGGATATTATCCTATCACTGACAGCGTTGTACTTCGGGAAGATTTCGAAATGTTCTTTTTGACGATGAATGCAACACCATTACTCTTCGAGTTGGTATTCCCAGCATAGTAGACTATATGATTGCTTTTTGTTTAGTCCAGTTTTGCTGACCTCTCCTGTTTTGTGTGTTGTCTTTCCCTTCACCTAAAATAGTTCTTATCTACTATCTAATTAGTGAAAACCCTCTCCCTTCCTCCCCCTATCCCCCCTCATAACCATCAAAGAATATTCTCTTCTCTGTTTAGACTATTTCTCGAGTTCTTATAATAGTAGTCCTTTTGCAAGTGACTAATTTCACTCGGCATAATACCTTCCAGATTCCTCCACGTTATGAAATGTTTCACAGATTATTCACTCTTCTTTACAATGGGTAGTAATCCATTGTGCAATTATACCATAATTTATCTATCCATTCATCCATTGATGAGCACCTGGGTTGCTTCCATCTTTTTGCTATTGTAAACCGTGCTGCAATAAACATGGGTATGCATATATATCTGTTCACGTAAAGGCTCTTATTTCTCTAGGATATATTTCAAGGAGTGGGATTGCTGGATTTTATGGTAGTTCTCTTTCTAGTTTTTTAAGGAAGCTTCAAATTGATTTCCCACCAGAAGTGTTAAGTGTTCCAGTCTCTCCACAACCTCTCCAACATTTATTATTTTGTATTTTTTGGATTAATGCCAGCGTTGTTGGAGTGAAATGTAATCTCATTGTAGTTTTGATTTGCATTTCTCTAATGGCTCATGATCATTAGCATTTCGTCATGTATCTATTAGCTACCTGAGTATCTTCTTTAGTGAAATGTTTGTTCATATCCTTTGCCCATTTTTTAATTGGGTTATTAGTCTTTTTGTAGTTGAGTTTTTGCAATATCATGTAGATTTTAGAGATCAGGCACTGATCAGAAATGTCATAGCTAAAAACTTTTTCCCAGTCTGTAGGTAATCTTTTTAGTTTTTTGGTGAAGTCTTTGGATGTGCACAGGTGTTTGATTTTCAGGAGCTCCCAGTTATCTAGTTTCTCTTCTGCATTGTTAGTAATGATTTGTATACTCTTTATGACATATTAGGGCTCCTAATGTTGTCCCTATTTTTTCTTCCATGACTTTTATCATTTTAGATTTTATATTTAGGTCTTTGATCCACTTGGAGTTAGTTTTTGTGCATGGTGTGAGGTATGGGTCCTGTTTCATTTTTTTGCAGATGGATATCCAGTTATGTCAGCAACACTTGTTAAAAAGACTGTCTTTTCAACTGACTTTGGGACTTTGTCAAATATCAGCTGCTCATATATGGATGCATTTACGTCTGGATTCTCAATTCTGTTCCATTGGTCCATGTATCTGTTGTTGTACCAGTACCAGGCTGTTTTGAGTACTGCGGTGGTATAATAGGTTCTAAAATCAGGGACAGTGAAGCCTCCCACTTTCTTCTTCTTTTTCAGTAATGCTTTGCTTATCCAGGGCCTCTTTCCCTTCCATGAGAAGTTGGTGATTTGTTTCTCCATCTCATTAAAAAATGTCCTTGGAATTTGGATGGGAATTGCATTGTGTTTATTGTCGGCTTTTGGTAGAATAGACGTTTTTATAATGTTAAGTCTTCCTATTCATGAACAAGGTTTGTTTTTCCACTTATGTAGTCCTCTTTTGGTTTCTTGCAGTAGTGTTTTGTAGTTTTCTTTGTATAGGTCTTTACATCTCTAGCTAGATTTGTTCCTAAGTATTTTATCTTCTTGGGGGTTACTGCAGATGGTATTGATTTGGTGATTTCCTCTTTGATGTTCTTTTTGTTGGTGTAGAGGAATACAACTGATTTTTGTATGTTTATCTTGTATCCAGATTCTCTGCTGAACTCTTCTATTTGTTTTAATAGTTTTCTTGAGGATTCTTTAGGGTTTTCTGTGTGTAAGATCATGTCATCTGCAAATAGAGATATTTTGCCTTCAAGTTGGTCAATTCTTGTCCTGTGACTTTGTATTGAGTTGTCTAATTCTGTAATTTTATTGTTAATCTTCTGAATTTCTGATTGGTGTCTGTCTATGGATTCTTGCAGCTCATTAAATTTTTCCTTATGTTCTTGAATAACCTTTTTAATTTCTTCAACTGTTTTATCTATATGTTTCTTGGCTTGTTCTGTGTAGTGCCTGATCTCCTTCCTTATGTTTTAAAGAGGTCTGTATATTAATATTTTGAATTTTGCATCCAGTAATTCCAGGAAGACACCTTCATCTGGAAGATCCTTCGATTCTCTGTTTTGAGAGCTTGTTGAAGTGATCATGGCCTGTTTCTTTATGAGGCTTGGTATTGACTGTTGTATCTGAGCCATCTAGAAGTTATCGTATTAGTTTATTTTATGTTTGCTTACTGTATCCTATTTTCTCACTTTGTTTTGTTTTGATATGCCCAAATGGGTTCCTTGAGTGAGCTAGCTCGATTATTTTCATCTTTGGAGCTCTGATGTTCTGTCACTAGGTGGCTAGAGCTATTACCAGATATATGAGCTTATGAGCCCATTCACTTTTCTTGTGTGGATTCAGCTCAGGTGTCCAGGTAGCTGGTCATCAAGTGTGGTACAGGCTCTGTCCTACAGTCTTAGAGGGGCAGGGGTGTTTGGAGTAGGTACTGGTATCTGGTTGCAGCAGGGGGTCATGCTCTGAACAAGGCAGGGGGTTGAGAGCTGTCCCCCTAGTGTCTCTGAGGAAAGCACATCCATCTTCCCTAGATCATGCAGGTGGCCAGATTGTATAGATGGACCATAGGCATCCAATACTTTTGGTTGTAAGGACTGGGAGGTACCTGTTTTCCTTGGACCCCTGTCATGGGGGCTGGGTGCCCTGAGAGGAGTCATCAGTCCTTAGCCCCATGATGTGGGTATGTGATGACCCTGTTTAATAGGCAAAGCTTGTCAAATATCAAACACCCACCTCTCCACCACACAGCTGAAACAGTAGGAGTCTGCCAACAGGGGACTATTCTCCTGAAATAGGGCCACACAAGTCCATGCAGGGGGGAAATAGATTCAAAGTCCGTGGATTGTTCATGCCTGGGCAGGAGCTACTTTTGTCTTGATCTCCCCAGTTTAGTAAAAAGGAGCTGGTAAATTATCTTTTCACCCGATGTGAATTTATTCCTTCTCCAAGTCTGGGAGCATAGCTCAGGGAGCTCAATTGAGCCTATCTCAGGCCCAGGGAAATCAGTAGCTGCTGAAGCTGGCAGCAGGGGGTGTGGTAAAATATATGCAGGTACTTAGCTTTTGCTGAGAGCACCGTTCTCTGTTTCCAGATGTGTGAGTAGGCTGTGTCTGGCTGCTTCTCCCAGAGAAAACTGTGGCCGAACTCTACCATCAGCCCGCTGCAGCCACTTCCTGGAATGGTGCCTGAAGGATCTCAGCAATTCAGGTCTGGCAACTTCTATCTGCTTCTGAACGGTCTCACTCTCCCCCTGCCACTTAGTCCATTTTCTAACTTTGCCTTTGATGATCAGGGTTCCTAAAAATTCCTAGCTCGTAATAAATATGATCGTCTCACTTGATTTTTCAGGTCTTTGTTGTAAAAGGGATAGCTGGACACATCTGGCTATTCCTCCATCTTGGCCCCACCCCCAAAGAGATTATCTTTTGAGGCTTGGATGTTTTGAGGCAGTTTGGATGTTGACATCAGAGGGGACATTGTGAGGAGAGAATAACAGAACATGAATGAATGGATACATTTCCTAAATAGTATGCTAATATGTAATTTTCTATGTTCTTAATTTCTTCTGAGTACATGATTAGTAATGGATAGGGAAAAATTATTTTTTGTTACTTTGACAAGTCTAATTGCTGAAGAGTTAATGGTATATAAAACAAATGACTGCAGAATGCATGTATTTCAATAAAATCAATGTTGGTACAATTTAGAGGATATGCTCTAGAAGTGAATGGCTAATAAATACCACCTCTCTCAAGTACCAGCTTGCTTATATGATATGTCTCCTAAGAAGTCCTTTCTGAGATATGCAAATCTTAATTCATCACTTCCCTTTTTCTTGATCAAATAAAATTTGTCTAGCTCAGGGTTGTCCAATAAAAAATAGTAGGAATCACCACTGTGATCCACATACAAATGTAGCCACATTAACCAAAAAAAAAGAAAAGAAAAGAAAAGAAACAAGTATAATTTATTGATTTATTTTATTTAGCTCAATAAAATTAAAATATTACCAGTTCAACATACAATCAATATAAAAAATATTTGGAGCTATTTTGCATTTTTTTCATACTAATTCTTTCTAGTCAGGTGTGTATTTTACATTTGTACTACTCCTCAGTGCAGACTTCTTGTCAGTGGCTGCCATCATGAGCACAGGTAGGCCATTGGGAAAATATGTATTAAATTACATTATTTTCTTTATTCATACATAAAAAGTCATTCAGCTATGCTCTATCTATGCAATATAAAGCTATGCAGCTAAAAGAAGTGTTTATGAAGAGTTACAATATCATGAAAATGCCATAGTTTAGTTGCATATGGAATATAACCTTAATCATGAAAACTAAACATACATTGCTTTTCTTTTTCCTCCATCTTTCCCTCCCTCCTTTCCTCCTTTCATTTCTTCTTATTGAAGAGAATTCACAGGTAACTGACATAAATTTGCTCCATAACATTGGTGTCTCCTAATTGTGGTGATCTTCAAGCTACAGTCAAAGGAGTGTTTAAATTTGTATGTAAATTTATCTTATAAATGTTTGAAAGTACCTATATCTTTTTTATTAATTTTTTTATATCTTTGTTATTAATGATTATTATTATAAAACTTTTTACATTTCTACTTTCATTTGTGTTTTCCCTCAGTTATTACAATATATTGCTACTAGTTATTGGTATATTATCTTAGGTAACTTTGTTGTGCTGAGTGTTTTTTGGGAGGTGGGACATGTAATAATTTAATTGAATGAAATTGCTAATTCTACTATTCTACTAATTATCATTTTTTTCTATTTCATTCGTGGTTTTGTGTAATAGATCTTTACTCTTTCTCTAATTTCTAAATGTAAAGTGAATGTTGTTTAATTTTGTTCTTTTTAAAAACAATAAAAACATTAATACTATAAATTTTCCTTTGAGCTTAGGTTTTATATATATATATATATATGGAACCCTGGTGACACAGCGGTTAAGAGCTATGGCGAGCTATGGTGAGCTATGGCAAGCTACGGCTGCTAACCAAAAGGTTGGCAGTTCAAATCCATCATTGGCTCCTTGGGAACCATATATGGCAGTTCTACTCTGTCCTATAGGGTCGCTATGAGTTAGAATCAACTTGATGGCAACAGGTTTGGTTTTTTTTTGGTATAGATATACATATATGTATACATGTATATACATATATGTATAAATTATATATATATGTTATACATTCTTACATATTACATATAGTACACTTTTGCTATTTGCTAAATAGTTTTTTATATTATTGAACACTCAATTTTTCTGTAATCCATCACAAAATATTTAAATATTTTTACCCACACATACCATGCATTCTAGCAAGGATATATAGACAATAAAATTAATAAGTTATACAGCAATAAGTACTTTACAATAGAAATAACAAGAGATAATGGGAATTAGGGATGTGTGGGACAGACTGTTTGCAGCACTAGAGTGGTTATGATAGGCCTCATTGAGGAGGTAAAATTTAAATTTAAAAAATTTCAGAAGGCAATAGAATTATCTAAGCAGTTATATGGAAGAGTATCCCAGTTAGAGAGAACATCAGAGCAGAGGTCTAAAGCTAGTATGTTCAAGGAATACCCAGAAAGCTGGTTGCTGGAACTAACTGAGCAAGGGGAAGAACCATAGCAGAGAAAATCTAAGAGAAAATAAATATAGCTTTTCTAAAGCTTTGGAAGCCAGTGTAACACCACTGACTTTTATGTAAGTGAAATGTGGAGCGATATTAGAGTTTTGTCTGTAGGGGTGACTTCCTTTTTATAGCACTGTCCTGACTGCTGTATTGGAAATGTTCTATGAGAAGGCAAGAGTAGAACCAAGAAGATGTATTAAAAGACGTATGCAGTAATCTCAGTGAGAGATGAAGATTGTTCAGACAAAGGTGGTAGCAGTGGATATAGAAAGGACTATATGGATTCTAGATATGTTTCAAAGTAGAAATGACCATAAAATATGACCTGTATTATTTCTGATTTTTTAAAAAATGAATAAACAATTGATGGCAGGTTGTAGTGAAAGTTCTATAAACATTTGAAAATGTAATTTTTGTTGATAACTGTCATGGAGGAAAAAAGACCCCAGACTCGAATTTAATCAAAAAAGTAAGCCAAGACAAAGACAATCATTTGAATGAGGGAGACCATCAGCATGTACCCTGTATAGAGGCTGAAGGAATCCAGTGCATCATGGCTATGGTGTCTACTATACACTATAGGGGACAAAGAAAATCATCACAAGGTCATGGTTGGTTGCAGGTCAATTCATTACTGTCATAGGTGGGACTACAGAAAAGGGGAAGGACCATGACTAGAGTACATACATAATTACAGGTTTAAAAAGGTTGCAGGATTGGTTCTGGGGCTTTAATTATCTGCACCTTGAACTAATGGTCATGCAATCTGAGTGATAGTGACAAGGTGGTTATAATACCAGGACCCCAACCTTTAACTTAAATAAGATAGCATGCATCATGGAACATTTCCTTCTTTGTTTTACTTAAGTACACTTAATTATTAACCACAGGAGAAAACTGTGGTTCCAGTTTTTCTATCGTGTACCTAGGGGAAAAGGAAATTGGGCCTCATCCTAGATTTCCTTACTATGGCCAAGGCCTATAAGATTTAGGGGGCCTCCACTCTCCAGATCATTCCCTCCTTTTGGTTAATGATTTCAGCTGAACATTCTTTGATCACACTGTCATTGTCTTTTGTGTGACGAAGAGCTCGGTTGCTAACCCAAAGTTTGGAAGTTTGAATCTACCAGCTGCTCCTTAGAAACTCTGTGGGGTAGTCCTACTCTGTCCCATAGGGTTGCTCTGAGTCAGAATTGATGTGATGGCAATGGGCTTGGCTTGGACATTATCTTCAGCATGGACTCTGCTTCTGGCCTTACATTATTTTCAACATGGATTAGGCTTTCCTAGGTTATTGTGGTCCATAAATTTTACTTCTTTAAATTCATGGCTGTTCAGGTTTTACTGTTCAGGTTTATTACCTGTACTTTCTGCCAGATACCACCTGGTTCTTCACCATTTTCTATGTCTGTTTTCACCACAGTGTGTGGATTCAGGATACATCTACTGGAGACCTGAGATGAATTGAGAAGGCATAACTTGGCCTTTTCAGGAAAGCTAGTTCAAGGCTCAGGACCCATCCACTGTGTTACAAAGTTGTATAGAGTAGATATACATTAGTTGTTTGGGGACATGTTTTTCCTGACCTTGGCTATACATTTCATAATATATTTGACTATTTCAACAATGATTACAACAATTATTAATGCAGTTATTCTTATTTGCAATAAACATGATCCTATCCCTTGTGGGAGTTAACTGAACAGTCAGGTACCAATGGCGTCTGCATTGGAGGGACTGACTACAGCTGTGCTGTTTGTCGGTGTACTTTTTTCTTATCTTGCTTTACTTCACCAGTGGTGTTTATCCAAGAACAGGAGGTATTTGTTACTGACTGAGATAATTTTACCAAAGTATTATCTTTTTGGACCTCAGCAGTTAAAAGTCATAGTAAGGAAGAGCTTAAGAAGAGCTTTATAATGGAGGAAAATTGTCTAGAAGAAATGAACAAGAACAATTAACATACAAATGACCTAGAAATTAAAATACCAAAACCAAAACCAAACCCAGAGCCGGCGAGCCAATTCCGACTCATAGCGACCCTATAGGACAGAGAAGAACTGCCCTGTAGAGTTTCCAAGGAGCACCTGGTGGATTTGGTTAGCAGTCGTAGCACTTAACCACTACACCACCAGAGAAATTAAAATAGGACCCTTTAAATAGGGTATATGTAAGTAAAGAAGAGATGGGTGAGGCAAATAAAGTAATGATTGTTAGAATACTAATAAGAAAAATATAAAGGATAAATTTTAGGTTAAAACACATGGAAAGGTTTACCTATCTAAATCTGTCTTATCAAAATTAATAAAACCTAATCGATAGAACAAAGTTACTTCAAAAACAAAGCAGGTTAGGCACAAAGCAATAATTTCAATAATATTCATTTACCAAGGGAATGTTATTAGTCCATAGACTTAAAGACATGTAAGACAAAAAGATAGCAAATATTAGAAAAAGAAATATTCAAAGTCTAAGAATTGCACAGCACCCTCCCTTTTTTTTTTTTAGAAGAAGTTAACAAATGTGCTTTCAATGAGTTAAAAAAAGAAAAATTGCAGTGAAGAGTGTTACTTTTAGTTTCTCATCTGTTAATTGTGTGCACAGGTCACAGGAGCATTACATTAGGTCTCTTATCCCTTAAAGTAACCTCCATCATGCTAAATTTGAGGAGTGGCCTCAAATGTGCACCAGACCTGGGTAAAACTCACTTTAACCCAACTTTGAAAGTGGGAAAAACTTTAATAAGTGCATGTTAGACCTGACATCCCCCCATCTTACTATGTAACTCCACGTGTCAACAAAACATAGGTGTGCTAAGCTAAAATTCACCCTTAAAGAAACAAAAGGAAAGGTTTGCATGAGGAGTCATACTTTTTGTCTGCTATATTGTGGGTTTGTCATGCTCAGAGTTTCAAACTGCAAACAGAAGCAAGAGACTAAAAGCTTGGCAAACATTTAAACCACGAGGAACCCAAAAGTAAAAAGAAACCTGTCAAACAGGTTTGAACACAAACTTTCAGCATGCTTGTTCACCTGTAAATAGGAATGTGAAATGGGACTTTTACTAACTGCCTGAAACCACAGCTTTTCGTTTAACCGGTTGATTTATCCTAGAGCCCCTTTTTTCTAACCCATTACACAGAAAAGTTAATTTTACTGAAGTCAGAAATTCCCCAGAGCAGCCATTTTGTTTGGTTCCTCATCTCCGGAAAGGGCATGACATTTCTCAAGCGCGGTGGCATTCCCTAGCTTACTAGAGTTCAGCACACACTACCTTAAATTTCAGAATCAGCAGATACAATCACACATCAATACATGGCATGCAAACTTCACCTTTGAGCAATCTCAGAGACAAACCACCTGTACCAAAAACAAAAGTAGATTTACGACTGAAACGCTCAAATTTATACAGCACAAACAAGTAAAGATGTCCAAGAGAAGCCAAACAGAAAAGTACAACAAAAGACTTAATAAAACATCTAAGAGAACTGTGCCATAAATTATGGGGTTCAAATCCAATAATACTTACCTTCGCAGGCCCCCTCAGGGTTTGTGGAAACAGTAGGGCACAAAAGGCCCTGATCCTGGTACCTGCTCCATTCCTTGGCACCACAAGGGTTCTACTAAAGCAAGGCAGTTTTGAATCCCATTCTAATTGACAAAATGTTATAGGGGAAAAAGACCCCAGACTCAAACTTAATCAGAAGAGATCTTTATTAAGCCAAGACAAAAACAATGAGTCAAATGAGGGAGACTGTCTGCATGTACCCAGTACAGAGGCCAAAGGAGTCCACTGAATCACAGTCACGGTGTCTATTATATTCTATAAAGGACAAACAAAATCATTATAAGGTCAAGGTTGGTGGCAGGTCAATTCATCACTGTTGTAGGTGGGACCACAGAAGGAGGAAAGGGCCATGACTAGGACATGTACCTAACTACAGGTTTAAAAAGGTCACAGGATTGGTTCTTGGATTTTAATTACCTGTGTATGTGGTGGTTGAGTCGTAGTCTCAAAGTGGTTGTAAGACAAACTAGGGCCCCAACTTATAACTTAAATCAGGTGACATGCTTCATGGATCATTTCCTTCTTTTTTTGTTTTACTTAGGCACACTTATTTATTAACCAGGGGAGAAACTTGTTGTGCCAGTTTTTCTATCATACAACTAGGGGAAATGGAAATTAGGCCTTATCCTACCTTTCCTTACTGTGGCCAACCCCTATAAGATTTATGGGATCTCCACTCTCCAGACCATAAGCTATAGAATATAAACATTTCCATTATTTCAATATTATTTGTATTATACAAATAGCTTGCATTATTTAAATTTTGTCTACTTGCTTTGCTGGAAACTAAAGGTTGTACGTTAATTACTACATGGCATTTGTGTTGATTTCTCCTGGCATTTCCACCAGTTTTTGCTTTAAAAATTTACATGCTTTCTTATTTGACACAGGCTGATTTTAAGTTAAAATTTCTTTGTGATTTCTAGCTTTTATTGATATAAAACAAATCTCTTTCAATGGCTTAAAAGATTCTACTATCTGCTATGGACATTTTGATCTCTCTTTGAGAATTTTTTTTTCCAGCTTCATCTGATCTATTTTGCTATCTTTTATTTTTAGTGCTTTTTTTTTTTTTAATTTTACTTCTAGTACTGACATGAATACCTTGTTTAAAATATTCTGCAGGCATATCTTATTAAAATATGCGACCTGAAAATGTTTAGTACTTTTGCCTGGGCTATAAAATAATTTTACTGTATAGTCACACCTAGGAATAAGTGGTCCATCATGCCAGATATAAATAATAATAGAAAATACTTGTTGAATTTTTTTAAAAGAACAGTGTGAGAAAATCAATACACTAGCCCTTCTTTAAAAAAGGAAAAGAAAATGCTATAAGGAAAGTGGTTGTAATATTTACATTATCATAAAATATGCCTGAAATGAAGGACTCTTTAAAGCCCATCCACATGTGGATTGATTATTCTGGTTTACATTTGAGGGGATATTAAAAAAAAAAAAAAAACACATAATGCTCATAACTTTTTAAAGGAATTTCACCCTGTCCATATGACTTGTACACTCCTTTGCATCTCAGGTATTCTAAATTTACTTTGACTATGTTCACAGGTCATGTGTTGATTGTCTTGATATTCGTGATACACATACTGTTGAAATTCCCCATAAGAAAGTTATATCTCATTACCTTGATTACTTCATGCTTGGACATGAACCTGGCTTTAGTCAATATTAGTAGGAGTAATGCATACCACTTCCAAACCAAATATTTAGTTTACACTGAATATATATACAGCATTGCTTATTTCATCTGTCATCACATAAATATAACCCAGATTAGGGCAATTACATTACCTTGCATATCAGAATGAAGAAAATTTACAGCTAAACCCTAATGGGCATGTGATATGAAAAACAAATAAAAGTATTACTGTGAACCACTGTCATGTGCCATCCTCACAATCATACCAATGTTTGAGCCCATTGTTGCAGCCAGTTTTCAACCAATCTTATTGAAAATCTTCTTTTTTTCTGCTGACCGTTTATGTTTTTTATTGACTATGTAAGGCCTTTTGACCATGTGGATAATAAAAAATTATGGATAACTTTGCAAAGAATGTGAATTCTGAAACACTTGATCGTGCTTATGTGGAACCTGTATAAAGAACAAGAGGCAGTTGTTCGAACAGAACAAAAGGATATTGTGTGGTTTAAAATCATAGAGGTGTGCTTCAGGGTTGTATCCTTTCACCATACTTATTCAATCTGAGAAGCTGGACTATATGATCTAAGAAGCTGGACTATATGAAAAGCATGTGGCATCAGGATTGGAGAAAGACACATTAACAACCCGTGTGATACACAATTGACAAAATCTTGCTTGCTCAAATCGAAGCACATACTGATAAAGATCAAACATTACCATCTTCAGTATGGATCAAATCTCAACTGAAGGAAAGCAAAAATCCTCACAACTGTATCAATAAGCAACATCATGATAAACGGAGAAAAGGTTGAATTTGTCAAGAATTTCATTTTACTTAGATCCACAATCAACACCCATGGAAGCAGCAGTCAAGAAATCAAATGACGTATTGCATTGGGCAAATCTACTACAAAAGACCTCTTTAAACTCTTTAAAGTGTTAAAAACAAAGATGTCACTTTGAGGACTAAGGTGGGCTTGACCCAAACCATGATATTTTCTATCACCTCATGTACATGTGGAAGCTAAACAATGGGTAAGGAAGACTAAAGAAGAATTGATTCATTTGAATTATGATGTTGATGAAGAATAATGAATATACTGACTGCTTTTTTTTTTATAAGAACAAACACATTTGTCATGGAAGAAGTACAGCCAGAATGCTCCTTAGAAGTGAGGACAGCAAGACTTCATCTGACATACTTTGGACATGTTATCAGGAGGGACCAGTCCCTGGAGAAGGACATCAGACTTGGTAAGTTAGAAGGTCAGTGAAAAAAGAGGAAGACCCTTGATGAGATGGATTGGCAGAGTTACTACAACAATGGGCTCAAACATACAATTTTTTCTGAGGATGGCACAGGGCCACAGTGTTTCATTCTATTGTACATAGGGTCACTATGAGTCAGAAACAACTCAACAGCAGCTAACAACAACAACTACTGTTTTGCCAAGCATGGTATCCTCCTACAGGGACTAGTCTCTCCTGATAACATAAGGATGGCACACAACTGGGCAGTATTCTGTTCTCTTTTAAATAAGGTTGCTATAAGTTGGAACTAACTCGAAGGCTCCTAACAACAACAACACAAACCACTGAGTTTTTGTATTTGTTGTTACTTCATCACAAACTAGTGAAGTCAATATAGAAACTGGTACCAGAAGTGGGGTATCACCGTAACAACAACAAAAGTAGATTATGTGACTCTTTTCAAGGCTGGGCAGTGCATGCTAAGGAATCTATTATTGGGAATGAAAAGACTGTAACTTATGTTGTGCGACAGCAAAATATTTGGGTGCCAGTTACAGTATTATGAAAAATATATACTGTACCACAAAAATTTTGGCTTTTGGTGAAGAGTTGTGGCAATAGTATATTACTGATGTGACTTGGATGGTATTGATTGCATTTGATGATATTTTTCAAGAAATAGAAGAACACAAGACAAAAACTTAAAGGCAGGAATTAAGGCGAACAGAGTCCAGACTTGAAGAGTAGAAAAGGCAACTAACTCTAATTTCCAATTCATAACAGATAAAACTAAGCAGGCCTTTAAGCAACAAATTCTTATTAAAACCCAGCTTAAGGTCAAGAACTAAATCAAGAATATTGCAGTCACATCATTGGTAAAATATCTGAAATGATTAAGTTGTAAAAAATATTGCCCAGAGAATAAAACTAAAAAGGGGCTCTCATAAAATCCTGGTAAGTTCAATGTACCTGTCATTAAACACGGAGTGAGAGTCATGCCTGAAAACAAATTATCAGTATAGTTGGAACACAGATATGATTGGAAGGAATCAATTAAATTAAAAAAGACATGTTTTTGAGAGATTGCTCTGTCCGTGAACCACAAGCCTGAATCAAAAGACACATAACAGTTGAAGATAAAAAATTGGCTAAAGTCATCAACTTTCTTATGGGGAGGTAGCTGTCTGAGAAAGATTCTCATTCCCCTATTAGGGTATATTCTTCAATGCTGCCTTCATAAGTGTCCAAGAGGATAGAAGAAAAGGAAGTGCCTTACAATAGCAGAGCTAAGAACCATCAAGTTCAAAAGACTAGGGAGCTACACCTATGGAGAACAGGGGATAAATCAAGGGGGAAAAAAAAAAAAAAGTCCCTACTGAATCCTCAGTATTTCTGTATTAGGATTTTGTAATTACTTTTGTGTGTTTCACTATTTTATTTTTAGTCACTTTTAAATGAACAATTCAGTGCCATTAAATGTATTCACGATGTTTTGCAACCCTCACCACTGTTTATTTCAAAAATTATTTCATCACCCCTAGAAGAAATTATGCACCCGTTCAGTAATAATCCTCTCTAGCCCCTGGTAATCACTCATCTGGCTTCTGTCTCTATACATTTGTCTATTCTAGGTGTTTCATATAAGTGGAAGTGTATAAGACTTATCCTTTTGTGTCTGATATATTTCACTCAGCATGATGTTTGCAAGGTTTATTCAGTGAGTCAGTTGCTTCAGGATGAGTAAAAACATGGCAAGACCACTGAATTTTGGAACATGGGCCCATTGCTGCATTTCATTTGCTGTGAGTGAGTACCTTGATTAGAGGTAATGCAGTCTGGGATAACATGACAGTGGATAAAGCATTTGTAAATCCATGTGAGATAGTTTTGGCAAAAGCATTGCTTACACTGGAGGAATTCGTATCCAGAGCAAGTGTCTACCCCATTAAGAACAAAACATTGCCCTTTCCATGATGGAAGTGATCCAATGCAATCAACCTGCCACCAGTGTTGATCTTTGCTGCTGGCAGATTGGGCATTCAGCAGTGGCTATAGCCAAGTCAGCCTAGGTGTATGGAAGTCAATGTTGCTGAGCCCATGCATGACCTCTATCACTACGACCATGGCCCCTTGTGCAATGACAGGCATGGCTGGGGAAAGTGGGTGACTGGTATCCACAGAGTGCATCATCCTATCCACTTGACAGTTAAAATCTTCCTCTGCCAAAGTCAAACTTTTGTGTGCATGTCCATGAGGCATAAATATATTTACTTCTTTGGCCCATTTACAGAGATCCATCCACATAGACCATGAATAGACCATGGATTGCCAGAAGAGTGAACAAATCTGTCTTGGAAGAAGTAGAGCCAGAATGCTCCCTAGAAGCAAGATGGCAAGAATTATTCTCACTTACTTTGTACACGTGATCAGAAGGGACCAGTCCCTGGAGAAGTTGCTTGAAGGCCTGTTTGGTTTTATCTTTTATATCATGTTTGGTAAAGTAGAGGGTCAGAGAAAAGAGAAAGACCATCAATGAGATGGATTGACACAGTGACTGCAACGATGGACTCAAACACATTAAAGATTGTGAGGATGGCGCAGGACCAGTCAGTGTTTCATTCTCTTGTATGTAGGTCACAATGAGTCTTGACTGACTTGACGACACCTAACAACAACAATGTCACAGCATCCACATACCTCTTTCCCATATCTTCATGTCACAAATTTTGCAATCATGTCCTTTTTAAGTTCCTGACCATCCAGACAAGCCATTGAATCAGTACACAATTGCACATCTGGCCATTTTCCTCCCAAGCAAAATAAATAACCAGTTCTGCCACTGGGAGAATTTCCTTTCACTATTGTCCTTCAGGGAGGGCCCAGTAAGAGGCTGTAGTGCTGCTGCTGTCCCCTTTCTAGTGGTGCCTGCATATCATGCAGAGCCATCTGTAAACCAGGCAAGAGCCTTCTCTTCCTCAGTCAACTGATCTTAAAGAACTCCCCATGAAGTCATAGGCTCAGGCGGAAAGAGGGAAGGTAATGTGACAGGAGTGGGGACCTTGGGCTCTTGGGGTACTCACTCATGCAACTTACTTGCATCTTCAGGTCCTATTTGAGTCTGATTTATACACACCACATTCTTTTAATGATGGAATGCTGTAGTGCACATCTGAATTTATGATTCTGTGGGTCAGATAACACCCAGTTCATGATGGGCACCTCAGGCCACATGGTAACTTGGTGGCTCATGGTTAAGCGTTCAGTCTCTATTAAGACCTAGTAACAAGCCAAAACCTATTTCTCAAGAGGAGAGTAGTTATCTTCAGAGAATGGCAAGATTTTGTGTCAAAATCCTGAGGATCTGAGGTATGACTCACCAATAGGGTCCTCCCAAACACGCCGAAAACATCTCTATCACTGACACTTCAAACACTGCTGGATCAGACAGATCATATGGCCCAAGTGGCAGAGCAGCTTGCACAGCAGCCTGGAACTGCTGCAGAACCTTCTCTTGTTCTGAGCCTCACTGACACCTAGCAGCTTTTCAAATCACTTGGTGTATAGGCCAGAGCAGCACACACAAATAAATGAAGGATATGTTGTCTCCAAATCTAAAGAGGCGCAGCAGGCATTGTGTCCCTTTTTTAGTTGTAGGAGGGGCCAAATGCAACGATTTATCCTTCACTTTAGGAGAAATATCTCAACATGCCCCAACCACTGGACCCCCAGAAATTTCACTGAGATGGAAGGCACCTGAATTTTTGTCAGATTAATTTACCACCCTCTAGCATGTAAATGTTTGAACCCACCAGTGGCTCCTTGGAAACCCTATGGAGCAGTTCTACTCTGTCCTATAGGGTTTCTATTTAGTCGCAATGAGTCAAAATCGACTCATCTGCAATGGATAGGGTTTAATATGCAAATAGATTGCCAATAAGTCTACAGTCAATGGTACTTATTTCTTACTAGGACCAATCAATATACTGTCATCCACGTAATAGATCAGTGTGACCTCTTGTGGAAAGGAAAGGTGATCAACATCCTTATTGATTAAATTATGACATATACAGAGCTGATATACCCTCCCCCCCCAGGTAGAACAGTGAAGGTGTATTTTTGGCCTTGCCAGCTGAAGGCAAACTGCCTCTGGGGTCCCTTGAAGCAGGTATGAAGAAAAGACATTGAACAGATCAATAGCTTTATACCAGATACTAGGAGATATATTAATTTTCTCAAGCAATGAAACTGTGTCTGAAACAGTAGCTGCATTTGGGGTCAACATCTGGTTAAATTTATGATATTCTGCTGTCATTCTCCAAGATCCATCTGTTTTTTGCACAGGCCAAATAAGTGAGTTGAAAGGGGGGTTGATGGTGACACTAATCTCTGCAATCCACCAAGAATGCAGTATTGCTTTTGGTTTACTATTTTCCTAGGTGGGGGCAGTTCTAATGGCTCCCACTTGGCCTTTCCTACCATAATTGTCCTTATTCTCCATGTCAGGTATCTTATGTATGCACTTCGCCAGTTGTTGGGTATCTGTATTCCAATTATGCATTCTGGAACTGAGGAAATCACTAAACAATGGGTTTGGAGACGCACTGGACCTACTGTGAGATGGGCCCGAGCTAAAGCTTCATTAATAACCTGACCTCCATAAGCCCCTACTCTGACTAGCAGGCCACAGTGATATTTCAGGCCTTGTGAAATTAATGTCAGTTCAGACCCAGTGTCCAGCAATCTGCAAAATGTCTGATTACAGCCACTCTTCAACACCGACGAGCTTAGGTTCCAAAGACTAGATTGTTTTACTAAAATCAGCATTATGCAAAAATGGAGAATGACCATATTAGATCACAAAATGGAGGATGACTACATCATTACACAACTGCCAGATTACGTCATTACATAACTGCCAAATTACATCATTACATAACTGCCAACCCCCTGAAAATCATGGCCCAGCTAAGTTGACACATAACCTTAGCTATCACAGTCAGTATTACTCTTGCCTCACACTTTGGTGTTCATTACCCCCAGGCATACATCATTAATGTGTAAAGTAGTCAGACAGTATATTTTTTGCTACTGTCATAAATACAAAATGTCAGGTAACGAGGTAGTTGATATGTGAGCATTAAGTGTATTTCCTTTTCTCTGGTGAACAGTCATATCATAAAAGGCCACAGACCCCTTTGGGGGAGGCTGCAAGCAAGAGTAACAGTATAAATTTTTGGCACTGTAGTACAGTTATTCCTCAAGGGGACCCAAAATTCCCTTCACTTTAGGAATTATGAGTCTGTGAACTGGCTCAAATCTGGGAATTGATTGAGAAGCCCTGACTCTCTATTCTGGAGATTCAAGTTAGATTGCTATTCACTTGACCTTGAGTTCTTCTGCGTGCACAGATCAAGTAAATATTTAGTAGGGTTCCTAGCTATTTCACACCTATGGACACCATGAATAAGTATTGACTACACCATGAATAAGTATTTATTCACCATAAATCCATACAAGTCAGATTATTCTGATTACTGCTTTGACTCTTCTGTCCACTATGTTAATTATACCTACCTTGTCTTTGTCAGTTTAGTACTGCCACTTGCCAACTGTAACCCTGTAGTCCAATAAGTCACATTGTATTTAGGTATCTTAATTCAGTTTGGGCAGTTCCCCCTGTAAAATATGACCTACATAAAATGGCCACCAAGACAATCTTCAAGGATGCTGGGATTCCCTTCACAAATTTGTTCCTCACAGTTGAGATGAAACGTGTCCTCTGGTCACTTCCTGGGTGGATCTGTGGGCCCAACCTGATAAATTCACTGTAACATACTAATTTCCCTTAGCCTTTGGATGCTTTCTTTATATTATACCCTGGCAGTCTGACATTTTAACTTGGCTTAATGTAGGTCACCCCTTAGTCCATGCTTCAGTCAACCAAGCAAATAAACTATTAGATCCTTTTTTAACCTCTTCAGCTGAAGCTTTGAATGAAAAAATTGTACTTAGTGGATTCATATTAATAGACTGATTCACCTTTATGTTCCTTGCACCATTATCCCACACCCTTAATAGCCATTTTCACATATATTTCTCAGGTATGTTTGTATTTATTGGGAAAATTAATCAGCTCTTTTGAAGTGTAGCATACCTCCTCATGCGTCACACTGTGTATTCGCCTCTTAGGGCTCACTGGGGTTTAAGGGTAGTTATAGGTTTAGAAGTCATAGGTGGTGCGGGTGGGTCTTGGGGACATTCAGCAATGTCTTATAAGGCATCTGCATCAGGCAATGCCCCAGAAAATGCCCCAAACTCCACCTCAGGCAATGTCTCAGACAAGGACTCTTCAGACATATTTGGTTAATCTCATCAGGTGGGGGTGGGAGGGATGATTTTGCTAGAGAGGGTGGCTAAGTGGACAAACCTGGACTAACCTCTTCAGATGAAAGTAACAGAGCTGGTTCTCTTGGAAGGGGTATTCATTAGAATTTAGAGGCTCCCTGTCCCCAGCTTCCTGATTATCTGCCCAAATGTCCCCATCCCAAGTTTCAGGATACCATTTCTTCCCAATCAATGCTTCTACTTTAATTTCAGACATCATTTGAGGTTGGGAATTCAATTAGTGTTGTAATTCAACCAATATTAGGGCAAGACTCTGAGTTTGTTTTTCAACAATATCAGCTCTGTTACTACAAAAAATAGGGCTATCTTTCAAACACAAAGTAGCATCATTCAGGTCTTTTATGTGGCACTTGTGCTGTAATTCTGAAGTTCTGAGCTCATTCTTTTCTTTCTTCAGTTTGTCTAGTGAAAAAAGGACCAACCAACCAACTTCCTTATACTTCTCAGGCTGGAAAAAATGCAGAAATGTATCAAATGCACACTCACCCAGAGCCCTGTATCTCACAAATATTTGATGCAATTGTGGTGATATTTTCTGCATTTCTACTGACACCTCACTCCATGGATCAGCCATTGCTCTCTTTACTCATGGAGATAGAGATATTATGGCCTTTAAGATTATCCAGACTTGAGAACCAATTCATAAAACTCATCCTTAAGGTTTTGTTCCAATAGAACCACACTCAGTACCAAATGTGTAACCTGGGCTCTCTAAAGGGGTAAAACTAGTGGAATATATGTTCAGAGACCTGGTGGTGCAGTGATTAAGAGTTCAGCTGCTAGTCACAAGATTGGCAGCACAAATCCACCAGCCACTCCTTGGAAACCATATGGACCAGTTCTACTCTGTCCTATAGGGTAGCCGTGACAGTTGGAAACAACTCAACAACAATGGGTTTTATATATTTATATATAACCCACTAAAAACCAAACCCACTGTCGTCGAGTCAATTCTGACTCATAACTACCCTGTAGGACAGAGTAGAACTGCCCCATAGAGTTTCCAAGGAGCGCCTGGCAGATTCGAACCGCTGACCTCTTGGTTAGCCAGCCATAGCACTTAACCACTACGCCACCAGGGCTTCTATATATATATATATATATATATATACCAAAACCAAAACACCAACCCACTGCCATAATGTTAATTCTGACTCAAGGTGACTCACTCAGACAGAGTAGAACTGCCCCACAGAGTTTCCAAATACAGTAAATTGTACTGTGGTGGCTTGTGTGTTGCTGTGATGTTGGACTGTGGTATGCCAAATACAAGCAGGGTAACCCATGCTAGACGGGTTTCAGCAGAGCTTCCAGACTAAGACAGACTAGGAAGAAGGACCTGGCAGTCTACTTCTGAAAAAAAAATGATCAGTGGAAACTTTACGAATAGCAGCAGAACATTATCTGGTATCGTGCTGGAAGATTAGCCCCTCAGGTTTGAAGGCACTCAAAATGACTGAGGAAGAGCTGCCTCCTCAAAGTAGAGTTGACCTTAATGAAGTGAACGGGGACAAGCTTTGAGGACCTTCATTTGCTGATGGAGAAAAAACAGCTGCAAACACCCATTGAAAATCGGAACATGGAATGTACAAAGTATGTATCTAGGGATATTGGAACTCATCAAAAATAAAACGGAACATATAAAGATAGATAAGCATTAGTGAGTTGAATGGACTGGTGTTAGACATTTTGAATCAATTGTATGGTGTACTATGCTGGCAATGACAAGTTGAAGAGGAAAAGCATCACATTCATCTTCAAAAAGAACATTTCGAGATCTATCCTGAAGTACAGTGCTGTAGGTGATAGGATAGTACCCATATGCCTACTTCAAAGACTAGTTATTACGACTATTTACACACCAACCACTGATGCCAAAGATGAGGAAATTGAAGTTTTTACCAGCTTCTGCAGTACGAAATTGATTTAACATATGAACAGGATGCATTGACTGGTGATTGGAATGCAAAAGTTGGAAACAAAAAGGATAGGTTGTTGGAAAATATTGGCTTGGTGATAGAAATGATGCTGGAGATTGAATGATAGAATTTTGGAAGACTAACTGTTACCGGAATAAGGTTCTTGCCTCTCACTGGCCAAGAACGAGCAGATAAAGCGTGTAGAGTTTTCCACATGAGCAAAGCTTTACTGAAGAGGCTTGCAAGCGGAGACAAGGGGGGCCTAGAGCAACGCATACCCTGGTCTCACAGAACAAAAGACGGGCCTGGGTTTTTAAAAGTTCTTGGGCAGGAAAAGATTCATATTTATTCATAGGCACAGGCAGGGATATGTTAATTACGGTGCGTGCAGCAGCTTTCCAAGATGGCTTCTTCCTGGAGGCCTCTGGGATTCGTAGGAGGGCTTATTAAAGGGTGTCATGCCTGCACAGTCTCTCACTCCCCGGGTTTGATTCCCCAGGTGGGGCTTCAGCCTCTCACTGCCCCTGGTGGAAGGTCACACAGCGGTCACAGGTGGATGTTCTGTGCATGTCCCTGGGGCTGGTTTTCTCCAGCTTCTTCTGAAAGGCAATTTTAAAGAAGTTTGTGGGCTATTTTTAAATACCCTGCCCCACTGTTCTGGGGAATGGCTTTGTTTCTGTGCTCTGGACCATTTCTTTTTATCTTTTGTGCAGGTTTGGGGCCCCTCTGTTCCCTGTCTTACTAAGTCTCTAGGTTCCACACTCAATCCCCTATTACCTCCCTGATAGTATAGCTTATCTCTCTTTTACTTGCTTCTCGTCTAACCACACCAGTCTCTTTGCTATTCCTCAAACAGTCACCCTCCAATCTCGGGGCCTTTGCTCCCTGTCTTACAACAACTTCTTCATTGCAAATATTTTTTTTTCAACAACATAAAAGGCAGTTACACATGTGGACCTCACCAGACGGAATACACAGAAATCAAATCAACTGTATCTGTGGAAAGAGATGATGGAAATGCTCAATATCGTCAGTCAGAACAAGGCCAGGGGCCAAATTGTTGAACATACCATCAATTGCTCATATGTAAGCTCAAGTTAAATCTGAAGAAAATTTGAGCAAGCTCACGAGAGCCAAAATACGATCTTGACTGTATCCCACCTGAATTTATAGACCATCTCAAGAATAGACTAGATGTATTGAACACTAATGACTGAAGACCAGACAAGTTGTAGAATGACATCTAAGGCATAATACTGAGTAAAGCAAAAGGGCATTAAAAAGACAGGAAAGACCAAAATGGATGTCAGGAGAGACTGTGAAACTTGATCTTGAATATAGAGTAGCTAAAGCAGAAGGAAGAAATGATGAAATAGAAGAGCTGAACTAAAGATTTCAAAGGGTGGTTCAAGAAAACAAAATGAAGTATTATAACAAAATGTGGAAAGATGTGGAGTTAGAAAATCAAAAGTGAAGAACATGCTCAGCGTTTCTGAAACTGGAAGAACGGAAGAAAAATTCACGTCTCGAGTTTCAGTAGTGAAGGATTCTATGAGCAAAGCTGGAAGACAGCTAACTGGCCAACCGACTGGAAAAGGTTCATATTTGTATACATTCCAAAGAAAGGTGATCCAACAGAATGTGGAAATTATCAAACAGTATCACACACAGAAAAAATTTTGCTGAATATCATTCAAAAATTGTTGCAGCAGTACATCGACAGGGAACTGCCAGAAATTCAAGCTGGATTCAGAAGAGGACATGAAATAAGAAATATCATTGCTGATATCAAGTGGATCATGGCTGAAAGCAGAGAATACCAGAAAGATGTTTACCTGTGTTTTATTGACTGTGCAAAGGCATTCAACTGTGTGAGTCATAACAAGTTATGGATAACATTTCGAAGAATGGGAATTCCAGAACTTTTAATCATTCACATGAGGAACTTGTAGACCAAAAGACAATCATTCGAACAGAACAAGGAAATACTGCCTGGTTTAAAGACAGGAAAAGTGTTCATCAGGGTTGTATCCTTTCACCATACTTATTCCATCTGTATGCTGAGCAAATTATCTGAGAAACTGGACTATATGAGGCATCAGGATTGGAGGAAGTCTCATTGACAACATGAGATATGCAGATGACACAACCTTGTTTGCTGAAAGCAAAGAGGACTCGAAGCACTTACTGATGAAGATGAAATACTACAGCCTTCAGTATGGATTACACCTCAGCATAAAGAAAACAAAAATCCTGACAACTTGACCAATAAGCAACATCACGATAAATGGAGAAAGGATTGATGATGTCAATGATTTGATTTTACTTGGATCCACAGTCAACACCCATGGAAGCAGCAGTCAAGATCAGATGGTAAACAAGGATAGATTTTAGCAATATGAAAAAAAACAGTGTGTGCGTGTGTATGTATACACACACACACACCACACACTTTGATTTAATACATATATAAAATCTGGATACGAGGTGAGGTAAGTAGGAAGGATGGAAGGAATATGTGTATGCATATTCTTCACTTTACTAGAAAAGCATCAGTAGGTATACTCTGTAGGGAAGAAAACAAGTTCTTAAAATTGCCATTAACTTTAAAAAATAGTTACATTCTTTTTTTTTAATTTTTATTGTGCTTTAAGTGAAAGTTTACAAACCAAGTCAGTCTCTCATACAAAAATTTATATACACCTTGCTATATACTCCTAGTTGCTCTCCTTCTAAGACAGCACACTCCTTCCCTCCACTCTCTATTTTCGTGTGCATTTGGCGAGCTTCTGATCCCTTCTGCCCTCTCATCTCTTCTCCAGACAGGAGCTGCCCACATAGTCTCATGTGTTTACTTGATCCAAGAAGCTCACTCTTTACCAGTATCATTTTCTATCCCATAGTCCAGTCCAATAACTGCCTGAAAAGTTGGCTTTGGGAATGGTTCCTGTCTTGGGCTAACAGAAGGCCTGTAGACCATGACCTCTGGGTCCTTCTAGTCTCAGTCAGACCATTAAGTCTGGTCTTTCTATGAGAATTTGAAGCCTGCATCCCACTGCTGTCCTGTTCCCTCAAGGAGTCTCTGTTGTGTTCCCTATCAGTTGTAGCCAGGCACCACTAGTTTTTCTGGCCTCAGGCTGATGTAGTCTCTGGTTTATGTGGCCCTTTCAAAACAGTTATATTCTTTTTCTTAATTTTAGAGAAATATGTTGCCATGACAACTTTTTGAAGCTATACATATATATATATCCCAGTAATTAAATTTCTTCCAGTTTTTTTCTTGAATTAAATTCAAATAAAATTAAATTCATGAGTTATTTGAATAACATGTATACGATAACCCTTATTTTTAAATATTCATTCTCTGTCTTTAAAATTTAATGTTTGCTTGCTCTTCCCCCCTCCTTTTACAGGCTCTTTCCTTTTTTTTTTCTTTCTTCTATCTGGATATAAACAGAGACCTGCACTATCTAGAATAATACTCATAAATATAAGAAATAGTTATTTCTGAAGTAGCATTTTGGGTGGTTTTAATTTTCTTAGTTTTGTTTTTTTGTATTCCATGACATTTCATTTTTTTTCTCTTTCATAGTATGTATCATTTAAAAATTAAATCATGCTTCTATGATGAATCGGCTGCTGTGTAAGAACTGACAGATGTTAGAAAAACCTCAGGACCGTACACTGACTGTGCTCCTAGTCGTAGGTAGCCTTCCAGTCAGCAGGGTTTCATTTCATGCCCCCTCTGGACCTCACATTCTTAATCTGTACAGTAGCTGCCTTAGAATAGGTGATATCTGATATAACTTAGGCTCTATGCTCCGTGGTTCTAAATAAATTCTTAATGACTTGGATAATGAAATCATGGTAGAAATTATAAAGAGAAAATTCACTGGCAATTAAGGAAGAAAAAAAATCGAGTTCCAAAAAATTATTTTGTGGCCACATTCCAAAATTTATATTATTATATTGATTAAAAGAGAAGTTATGAATTGCACTTAAACCAGTGCCCAGTGAACATTAAATTGTCACCGGAATCATGGCCAACACTGGAGTGCAGGTCGTTATCAATTTGATTCAGGAGACAGTGAAGAGCCAAATGGAATAAACTATGATTGTGCCCGAAAGCTAGAATTTATTATATTTTCCGTGGAAACAAATTTTTAAATAAGACGATGTTATTCTTGAATTGTTTCATTAACATTTGATCAGAGAGAAGGATGTTCCTACTTAACTCCAGAAAATTTGTATTCTGCTCACAGAGAGACATTTTCCACAGAGTTATTCATGGTTGTAGAGAGTGCTTGTGTGAAATGTATTTTCTTGTCAAGGGCTAGTCCAAAGATATGGTCATCAGGAAATAAAATATATCCCTCAAACATTTTTGCTTTAGAAAACCTACATTGTTGTCTTTGTGTGCTGTCTAGTCAATTCTGACTTATAGCAACCTTATACGACAGAGTAGAACCGCCCCGTAGGATTTTCTAAGCTGTAACCTTTACTGGGGAGCTCTGGTGGTGCAGTGGTTAAAAGTTCACCGCTAACCAAAAGGGCAGCAGTTCAAATCCATCAGTCGCTGGGTCAGAATCAACTGACGGCAAAGAATTGTTTTTTTCTGGAATCTTTACTGGAGCGGATAGCCAGATTTTTCCTCCTGTGGAGAAGCTGATGGGTTTGGACTGCCAACCACTTGGATAACAGCCAAATACTTAACAATTTTTCCACCAGGGCTCTTTAGAAAACCTACATACTTTTGAGAAATTATGGCCCATTAATAGTATCTGCTTAAAGAACATTTCATGTAAATATTCTCGAATATTTGGGTGCACTAAGCAGCAGCTCTCCTTGACTTTGAATTTTTTACCAGTTAAAACATGTCAGTTTCAAAATAATCTTTCTTGTCAATTGCCTATTTAGGATCTCCTATTTTTGGACTAGAGGCACAATAAAAGTACAACTTCCTTATTTACCTGTATTTGGGAGAAAGAATTTGGACCATGGTTTGGTATTCAGTTCTACCACAACAAAAATTGTCTAACCTATCTAATCTCAATAAATGGTTTTTTAAAAACAGATTTTGTTTTAAAATCTCAAAAGACTTCCTTCCAATCCAATTGTATGCATGTTATAATTTCTACCAACAAAACATCAAAAGAAAGTTTAATACAATTTAAGTATTAGTTCTGGGTTTGATTATTTAAGTAAATTTAATACTACGTACTGTTTAATAGCACGAGAGATTCTACAGTTGAAATCAGTGGAATTGCACATGTCTCCCTAAACTATATCTCATACAAGCTATCAACAAATCACAGTGTAATCTTTAAAAAACACTCCCTTTTTATGATATGGGAAGAACTCAAAAGATTACATTAAAAAAAAGACAGACTTTTTTGTTTTTGTTAAGAATGAGGTGAAAAGTTAAGGGGAAAGATTTGTGGTTTTTGAAATTTAAGTCACTTTGAACCAAATAGTTTTCCTGAAGTACCCACCCAAAACCAAGGCTGTAAACCTCTGTGGAAGCATACTGCCACATCTTTCTCCCATGGAGCCACTGATGGTTTTGAACCACTAACCGTTCGTTCATTTAGCAGACGAGCTTCTTATAAATGAATAACAAACAAATGCAAAATGAGTTGTGGTAGGCAAAATATTGGCTTTGATGATCTCCATCCCGGTGTTATTCCTGTGCTTATGTTACATGTTAAAAAGAGATTCTATAGGTGGGCTTAAAATAATCATAAAAGTAGGGAAATAAAGAAAGTCAGAGAGATCTGAAACACAAGAAACGTTCAACACGTCATTGTTGGCGTTGAAGATGGAAGGGGCCATAGCCAAGGACTGTGGGTGGCCTCTAGAAATTAAGAATAGCCCCCAATCTCCAGAAGCAAAGAAATGGGACCTAGGTTCTACAGCTGCATATAACTGAATTCTGCCAATATTCTGAATGAAGCCAATTTCTCTGCAGAGCTTCCAGATAACAGACTTGGATGGCCTACACCTTGATTTCAGCCTTGAGAGACCTTGCAGTAAAACCCAACTAAGCCACACTGTGCCTGGTCCTCTGATTTATAGAGACTTCAAGATAATAAATGTTTGTTGTTTTAAGCTACTAAACATATGGCAATTTGTTACACAGTGATAGAAACAAATTTAGAGAGTAAGTAATATTTTAATTGCCTCATTTTCACTCCATTGGTGAGGGACAGATTCCTGCCCTGAGGTTATAGAGATGACTGTATATATGACATTCAACACTGAACAGATGAAATCAATAGCAGTTTGTGAGTCACATACATTTCTCCTCCAGCAGAAGGAGGCTACCAGGAGCCACATACGGCTACAAGGTGGTTGCACTCAGGAATACGGTTAACATCCATGGGCTATGAGAGTCAGGTTTTGTAGTACTAAGAGGGTGAAGTACCCTCTGATTCGTGTGGAAGAATGTGATTGGCTTCTTTGAGTAAATCCATAGCCTCGGCTGGGAAGTGAAACTCACTCTTCAGGGATAGCCAGGAGTTGTGTCTGATCACCTTCATAAACAGGGTTGTTGGTTAAGGGATCTTATCCATGGGAGCAGAATGGGAAGGACAATTTGTGGCTAGGCCTTTCAAGGCTCTCCCCATCTCCCCAGATATCAGGACAGCACATCATATTGGGCCTTAATTTTAGGTCTTACACCACAAGGTGCTATCTAATAAAAAGAAGGTCATTTTATCTTCAAAGTGAAACTGAGAAATGCTACCTCTGTAGGCTTAAAATTCTTCAGCAGCTTCCCATTGCCCTTAGGATCAAGTGCAGTCCCTCAGCATGTCTGATGAGGTCTGTTGTAATGTGGTCTCTTCCCATATCTCCTGCCTTATCACTTCTTAGTATTCTTCTGTAAAACATTGGGCACTGACTTTGTTCAAATGCTGATCCCACTCTGGTCCTAATAGCTTGGAACTTGCTACTTTCTTTGCTTGGAAGACTGTTCTACCACATGATTATCTGTCTAATTCCTGGTCATCTTTAAAGTATGAGATTAAATAGCAACTTCTCCACAAGACTTGCCTTGATAGCCCTAGAGTAGGTTTGATTTCTCACCTTCTATTCTTTAAAAAAAAATTTTTTTTTTAATTCTTATAGTAACTGATACTTCCTCAAACACCTTCCCCCATCTTCTTTATAGGATGTAAATTCCATAAAGACAGGCAGAATTCCTGCAACTTCCTGTGAATCTATAACTATTTCAAAATTAAAAAAGAAACAGTCTACTATAATGAAGACACATTAATCCTTTAAGTAAATCTTTGAATAAGATGAATTCCAAAAGTGAGCCCCTCTCAGAAGTTATGTGATTACAATAAGAGATTCGACTCCCATGTTGGGCATCAGCACGTGGCAAAATAATTTATTTATGTTACTTAATTGAATCCCCCCCACCCCAATGTTCAGAGGCAGTTACCAATATTTCCAGAGTACAGAAAGTGAACCTGAAACTCAGATAAGTGAAATGACTTGTCCAAGTCACAGGTTCATCTGAACCCACAATAATTTGCAGAGGACTCTCATTTGAAAAATCATCATTGGTCAAGAGACAAAGGAGGAAAACTAAGGAAGATGTAGGGGAACTGGGGAATATGTAGATTCTTAGAATTCCAGTGCTTTGGTAAATATGTACTTTTGTTCCTTACCCTCCCCCATCATTGTAGGGATGAGGAGAAACAAGGTATTTATGGCACTCCTTTGTTCTCCCATGACCTTCTTATGGAGTTGGGCTTGGGTAAAAAGTAGTTTGGCCAGATACTAGAATATTGCATCTAGTCTTAAAGATTTCCAACTACCTGGAAGTATCCCTTGTATCCATTACCTTTTTGATTAAAAACAAAATTCTCATAAGCTTGCTAAAGACTACCAGATCCAATTGGCATTTTTATTAGTAATTCTATATTATTTCGATTCACTGATAGACACAATTTTTAGGTGCCGTAAACTTTTCTCTCATAAGCTTCATTATGCCTTTCACATTTTTTTTCTGAATGAAGACAAGTCTTTGTAGGCTAGGAACTGGGTTCTATTCTCCATTGTATCTCAACAAATGGCAGAAGCCTACAGGCACTAATTAATGATGTGGAATAAATGAATGTTGGCATTTACATAAAAAATTTTTTTTTTATGTAAATGCCCCCAAGTACATAAGCCTTTACCTTTGCATTGTCTTCAGTCAAAAACCTGACAAAAATTAAAAATGAGATCTGTCTTGGTTATCTAGTGCTGCTATAACAGAAATGTCACGAGTAGGTGGCTTTGACAAAGACAAATTTATTCTCTTACAGTCTAAGGAGCTTGAAGTCCGAATTCAGGGTTCCAGGTCCAGGAGAAGGCTTTCTGTCTCTGTCGGCTCTGGGGAAGGTCCTTGTCATCAGACTTCCCCTGGTCTCTGGGGGAAGGTCCTTGTCATCAGTCTTCCCCCGGTCTAGGAGCTTCTCAGCACAGGGAACTTGGATCCAAAGGATGTGCTCGCCTCTGAGCTCTTCATTCTTGGTCACGTGAGGTCCCTCCCCTCTGCTTAATCATGTCTTTAAAAACAGATTGACTCAAAATACAACCTAATCCTGTAGATCGAGTCCTGCCTCATTAACATAACTGCCTCATAGAGGTTAGGATTTACAACATATAGTACAATCACATCAGATCACAAAATGGTGGACAACCACACAATACCGAGAATCATGACTCAGCCAAGTTGACATACATTTTTGGGGGACACAATTCAATCCATAACAGGATCTATTCAAACTCTTCTGAAAAAAAAAAATGCAAATATATGACCAAATGCATGTCCAAACACATGAATTGGGTATTTATTCTACTTCAAGAAACATTAAGTATATTCTTAAAAAAGAGACAGATTGAGATAAAGAAGATAAGAATGAGAGGCAAAAAGAGAATTTTACAAATTGCAAAAGATAAACACAACTTTCTAACTCTGGTTCATTCTATTTGTATGTTCTGGAATGAGTTTGCTGCAATGAAAACTATAAGAGGCCATTTATACACATTGGAACTTGTTCTAAAATAAGTTGACTATTTTGGTGCCTATGTTTAAAGTGGATAATGTAAATTAATAGACAATAACTGCGTATTATTAGAGGAGTCCAAGGGTATTCTAGACTAGGGCCATAATTTTTTTAATTTGACATCACGGGGTTTAAAACAACTTCCCATAATTTTTTTTTTTTTTTTTTGCTGAGACAAATCATTCAGGCTCTGTTAAGAAAAGAACAGTTCAGCAACCTCCCTTAAAACAGAAGCAAAGACAGTTTAAGAACATAAAGTCAATTCAGAAACCAAAAGAGAGGTCACAGAATCTAAGATGAATGGGTATGAAAGAGATGGAAGACCACAACAAAGGTTAGAATCTAGAAACCTACAGTGACACAAGGTGATTGATTCAATTACTATTCAGCCTGCCAGGAGCCCTGATTAGTGCAGTGGTTAACCATTTGACCTGTAACTGAAAGGTCAGTGGTTCAAACCTACCAGCTGCTGTGTTGGAGAAATGTGTGGCAGTCTGCTTCTGTAAAGATTTGTAGCCTTGGAAACCCTATGGGACAATTCTACTCTGTCCTATAGGGTCGATATGAGTCAAAATTGACTTGAGGGCAATGGGTTTCTTTTGGTATTCAGCCTGCGGGGTCCATATATATTGGTATCACTTTTCTACGCTGCTCAGCAGGTGTCTTGAGGAGAGGAAGAAGATGAGGATGTTCTGAAAGAGACCAACCACTTTGCAGGGTTAAATGGCACAACATTGTGAATATTCAACAATTTTGACCTTCAACATTGACAATTTCATGCAGTTAAACATAAAATATAAAACAAATCATGAAATAGATTTAGGAAAGTTTTTTATTTTTTAAGGCAGCAAGCACACACACAAAGCACTTTTATCACGTTGTTATAAGTTGCAATACATGGGCGTTTTGAAATTGAATATATCGAAATTCACATATCAAATCAATATGCTCTTCTTCCTGTGGCCAGCAACAGGGTTTGTCTCTCCAGAAAATTATTCTTTATGCGTAGTCTGAATAATATGCATGAAACATGGAGCCTCCTGACTTCCCCTTGGGAGATCATTGCACCATTCAGTAGTTCTCATTAAAATCTTTTTCCTCCTGATTCCCATCTTAAATTTTCCTTTCATTAATTTCTTCCATTATGCCCAGCCATGTCCAATTTTATGTGAATATATGTGCACCACTCTTTAAAAATAACCTCACCAAGATTATTTTAGAACAAGAATATTTGATTATAACACTTGAGATAGCACAAGCTTTGTACTCATAGCCAAGTGGCAGATTCATATTAATGTTTAACACCTATTCATCATAAAAACCTTTTTATTTTCAGTATGCAAAAATTTAATTGTTACTTAAAATTTCAGTAGCATATCTCTTGGGAACCTGAAATTCAAGAGGCCTGATAAAATGTAAATGATTTGATATAAATGCTAAAATGGAATGAGGGGTCAGACATAATTTATCACTGTCACAACTAATCATGAGGATTGTTAAACAGGTAAGAAGGAAATCAGGGTCATTGCTTTTATTTACATATATCAAAATAACATAAATTTTGATAAGCACAGAAACATGTTTTTATTGGTCCTATCTTAAAAATAACCCTCTCTTGCTGTCACTCCTTCCAGCTACCACTCCATCTCTTTCCTTCCCTTTCGACAAAGTTCCTTCAAGGACTTTCCATAGGTACTGCCTCTAGTTTTGCTCCTGCATTCTCTGGTGAGTCCACCCTAGTCAGCAGTCATCCCAGCACTTCACCAAAATGGTTCTTGTCAAGAGGCCCGTGAAAGCCACGTTGTTAAATCCTGTGCCGATTTCTTCTGTCAGTAGTATCTGACACTATCCATCGTGCTCTCCCCTCTTAAAATAGTCTTATTGGTTTGGTTTCCAGGATGCCATAAAGTTCTGGTTTCTCTGTCCCCCAGCACCTGGCTGCTGCTTCTGTTATCTTTGCAGTTTCTTTTTGTAGGTTTTTTTTCTTTGCAGTTTCATTAAATGTTAGAATTCAAGTCTCAGTCCTCGCACATTCTCTGGCTTCTGTCTACATTTGCCGCTTAGCGATCTTAATAACTTAAGTATATTCTACAGACTCCTAAATGCGAGATTTATATCTCCAATCCAAACTTTTCCACTCACCTTCAGACCTTATATCCAAATTTTCACTCGACATAGCTACTTAACATGTTTAAAACAGAACGGCTATCCAACCCTCCCCCCCACACCTTCCCTTCCTGACGTCTTCCCAATTCCATTAATGACAACTCAAAATTTATGTGGAAGACAAAAACCTTTCAGTCTTAACTCACCTTTCTCTCACACCCTGTCTCAAAGCTACCAATAATTCCTGTAAAATTTACGTTCAAAATGTGCATATACTCTAAGGACCTTTTCTCACCCCTACTGCTGTTTCTGCTACCCAACAGCAATAAGCTTTACCTAAACTGTTGTAAAAGCCTCTTTGCTGGAGTTTCATCTTCCACTAACACCCTTCATCAGTCTATTTTCAACACAGAATCTAGATTTTGTTAAAACCTAAATCAGCCATGTTGCTTCTCTACTGAAAATCATTGGTGATTGATTACTCCTCCTTCTGCAAATCAAAGCTAACGTCCTAACTGGGACCAGTGAGTATCCATGTGCTACACCACCTTCGCCCTCCATTACCTCTCTGAATCAATTGCTCACTTACTCCACTCTAGCTGCCCTGGGCTGCTCGCTTGTTGGAGAGGCCAGGCTTTTATTCCTACTTCCCCAGCTTTCTAGCTGCCTTTGCCTGGGATGCTCACATTACATTCCACATGCCAGCATGGCTCACTTCTTCAATTTCCACAGACAATTTCTCAAATGTCACCCCTCATCCTTTAACATTTCAGACCTCTTTCTCCTAAGATTTTTATCCCACTTACCTGTCTTTTCTTCTTAGCATATACCACTGATATTTTAATTATTAATTTTATTTTCCGCTTTCTCCTACAGAATTTAATCTCCACTAGAGCAGAGATTTTCTACTGTTTTCACTGCCTCAATATCCAGTGTAGTGTTTTTAGCATATAATAGAAACTCAAGCAACAGTGGTTGATTTAATGGATTAATTAATCACAGATTATTATTATTATAAGAGTTTCTGAGTAACATATTTACCATAATAGCAAAACAAATATTGACCGATCAAAAAACACATTACTTAATTGGTCAATTAACTATTTTAAATTTGGTATCAGGTAATACATCAATACCTTTCCAAATTGGAAACTTGAAAGTAGTACACCATGAAAATGATTGAAGTGGGAATGAGCACAGATTGTCTGTTGTTATTCACGTTTTATGTTATTTTATGTCTATGACTTTTTTTTTTTATGACGTTAGTCAAGCAATCATTATAAAAGGTAACCAGTTTATTGTAACTGTGTAAACAGGGGAGCAAATGAAATGTGAGTGGTTTGGGGAATATAAACTTAGAGAATATAACATCCAGTAATTCTAGTGGATGAACAGCATAGCCAAGTAAGTCCTTCTCTTCAATCAGCTACCATGTAGGGTCACCATAATTTTGTAAAACATATTTTATTTACCGTTTTTTTTAACAGTTTGCATAAACATATTACACATGGAATTGCAATAAGTGCAGATACAAACAAGAATAAAATTTATTAAAGGACTTCTGATTTAGCTAGCCTGTTCACTCTAGGGTATGAAATTTTCCTGCAAATGTTATTTAGGACCAACCCATTCAGAGTATCTGTGCAGGTTAATGCTTCAAAAGGTTCTTTAACTTAGTCCCCTATGAAGGTTTGACTGAAATGGTACGCAATATTTACCAAGTGTATTATAATACTAACAGAATTTATTTAAATAAAATCACATGCTTTGTCTCTCTTGTCACATCTTTAAAAATTACTGGAAGGGATTTTAAGATGTGTAATTTAAAGCCCAGGCCATATCATGTTTATAAAATTCACTTTGGGAAATTGTGAGGAGGACCTCAAAAAGACAGGCAGTCACCCTGTAGAGCAGTTGAAAATGAGATCCAACTACCAAGTGTTAAAGGAGAAAGCATGCTGCGTGTAGTGGGACACCATTGGCAGAGAATACAATGAATTCAATTTTCCATCAGAGCCCGGGATTGAAAGCCACAATGACAGATACTTACGGCAGCTATAATTTTGGAATTGAGTTGCTTCCTATCTGGGCAACTCTGCATTTTGGTTAAATGGCATCAGTGATAATGATTTGTCCGAGGAATGTTGGGAATTAGCTATTGTATTTAAAACAAACTACAATCATAAAACATGATTCTGATGTGAATTTCTGATCCTTCCTCTTTAAGAAACTTAGATATGCCTACAGAATTGTACCTGTTCAGGTCCTTTCAGTGTCTTGTGTAATATTTAGTGTAATATCCAAGGCTATTCTAGTTCCCTTGCTCGTCTTTACTAACAATTTTCTTCTTCCTTGAAATTTTATATCAATTAAACAAAACTCTTTGTTTTTGTGTCCAATTGCTTACTTTTGTTGCTGTTGAGTCAATTTTCACTTACAGCAACCTCATATGTGCAGAGTAGAACTGCTTCATTGGGCTTTCATGGTTGTGACATTTCGGAAGCAGATCACCAGATCTGTCTTACAGGTACCTCTGGGTGAGTTGAACTGCCAACCTTTCGGCTAAAGGTTGAGTGCTTAACCATTTGCACAACCCAGGGGCTCCAATTTACAATTGCTTATGTTATCCAGTTTGACCTTAGAATTTGTTTCTAGTCTATTTACTTGATTCTACTCACAATATTTTCCATTTGTGAAACTGAGGTGGATTGTACATTTGTATGTTCATCCGTCAAGATATTTTGGTTGTAGTGTCACTGGGGGGTGCAGTGGGAGGTGACTGTACCCCCTATACTGTCAAAGGGGGGTGACACTGAAATCATCCCAGGGTCTAAGATGGTGGTGGCAGTGGCAACAATAGGTGGGCTGGCACCACTTGGGGAGGGGCCACCAAGGCAGTGGTGTCCCTAGAGTTGGTGTCATTTGTCACTCAGTGCAGTTACTTTTCACCCCCCCCCCCACAACTGCCAGTCAGGGTGTGGGCAGCCTGGTGCAATGGCAAGGAGGGTCTCTACCTTGACCAATGGGAGAGGGGAGGAGCTGCAGGGAAGCCATGGAGGCAAGGACAGGAGGGGTGGGACACCAGGATAGGGTTTGCTGGCCAGCCCCAGCCACCCTGGGTGCAGGGTGGGGATTGATACCGTGAGCTACCACACTGGGTGGCTCAAACCTTAGTGACACCACAGTATTTCAGTTATTAACCTGCCAACCCATGCACACACAAATGTCCCTAGGTGACTCAAATGGTTTGAGCTCAACTGCAAACCTAAAGGTTGGTGGTTTGAACCCACCGAGGGGTACTGCCTGGGTTTTAAAATATAAGTTCTTTCCCACTCATTATCGTAAACATATGCTTGCACCTAGTAGGTAGTTGAATAATTGCTTTTATTTGTCATATATTAATAATTTAATTATAATTATAATTATAATTATAAAAGTCAAATAAAAAGAAAATTTTCTCTAAATAATTACTCATTACAAACATACATGAAATTTCTAGGAGGGGAAAATTTACTTAACTACTCAAATTTTTCCATCTTTCCATGTGTATTTTTAATATTTCACAGTAAAATACATGTTGCATAATAGATCATAGCCAGTATTTAATAACCTCAATCTATTGGAAGGGTTTGACTAACACAAAGAGGCACAGTTTAAGGAAAAACAATTCCAGGTTATTGACTATAGCTAGTTTTCCAAACGTTCTGCCATGAATGAGCCAATCTCTGTTTAAATGGAAGCTTATTTTCTTCCATGTAACAGGGACATTCTTTTGGCCAGGACAGAAGCAAAATGAACAGGATGTGTTGGCTTTAAGTGCCTCAAGACACATGCATTGGGAGGCTTTGGTAAAAAGAAATATTGACAGCATTCTTTCGATTTTCTTCCATGTGCTATAATCAATATTCTCACTAAGCAACAAGGCTCCCATCTGAATGGGCCAGTCTACTTTGATTAAGCTCTAAACTAAGCCTCCAGGACAACCTCAGCTGTTCATATTTGGATGTAGAATCATGTGGCTGACATTTGGAGTTTTCATCAACCATTTTGGTGTTAAACATGAAAAAGAGATAGGCGTTTTCTAAGTATTGCTAATTAATGTTCTCTGGCAGTGTCTTATTAGAGGCCGGTGTTGGGATTTCTTTTTTTCTTAAACTCCTAATTTTCAGTATTGTCCGATTCTGCTTCCTGAATTCACCTTAATTAAATACGTGTTGAGTCTGCAGACAAGTGAAATTTTCATTCTGTTTCTGTAAATATCTTCCTCACAGACTGAATTCACCCCTAAGCCTAGGAGGCAACAATGCCTCACTCTTTTCAGGGTCTAGCAATATCTAAAGGTGAGCAAAATCCTTAAATGCTTTCAAATATTCAATGGCATACAATTTTACTTTAACTAGCCTAACAAAAAGGGCATTGGAATAGAATAAACTATGTATACCTTCACTGGCTATTTAAGCATTAAATCAATTGTTAAGTATTAAACAAATTAAACTGTAAACCACAAAATTTTCAAATAGAGTAAAAATATGGAGGTTCCAAGAAAGCGGCACAGGTTTTCAAGTCACATAGTTCTGGGTGTGAATTTTGGCTCTGCAACTTCAGACCATGTGATTCAGAGCTAGTTGCATAGCTTCTCTCAGTCTTATCTCTGTCGTGAAATTCTTCTTCTTACATGTTCCTCAAAACTTAGGCATTATCTTCCTTAAGAAACCATTACAATCACCTGAAAACCTAGGTTTGGTGATTTTTCTAGAGTTGCTTCCTTGTGGCAACCTGTCATTCTGGGCTTCGATTTCAGTAAGTTAAGTTAATGTGTACCATACCTGCCCACACATCAGGATAACCAGAAGATCCCATTGTTTTAATTAAAAATAAAATTCCAAATTTAAAGAAAATTGTAACTTTAATGAAAGGCCTAAAGAAAAATCTTAATAAACATAGATATGTAGCATTGTCCTGGATAAGAAGACTCAGTGACACAACAATGTCACTTCTCAAATTAGTGTGATCCCAATTATAGCCCCAGCAGGATGGTGCAGGAAATTTGGGAAGCTTTTCTGCAAAATGCGTATAAAAGAGAAAATTCCCAAAAGGAGGAAAAAATATTTCGAAAAAGAATAATATGGAGCCATGAGCCCTACTAGATTTTGATAACGTATTACAAAGTCCTAGTAATTAGAGTAGTGGGATTTATGCAGACGTGAACAAAAAATATTTCAACATGTAATTCAGAAATACATACATGCATACGTGATAATATCTGTTCAGTGGACACTTCAGGTCTGTGGGAAAAAGACGTACTATTCAATAAATTATATTTAAACAACTGGTTATTTGGGAAAGAAAGTCAGGTACCTACTACTACTACTATTACAAACACACACACACGCGCACACACACTTAATGCAGATAGATCAAGTGTATAAAAATAAACGCTTAAAATATTTAAGTAAAACATAGGATGATTATTTTTAATATTGAGACAGAGAAGGCCTCTAAAATAAAATATAAAATATTAGTGAGGACAGGCAATTACAAAGATTAAAATGTCAAACATCTGTGTAACAAAAAACACAACACTGCAACAAAGTGAAAAATAAAGATAAAACAAGAAAATGAAAAAAAAAATATTTGCAGCTGAATAGCTAGCAAAAGTTCTAATATTTTTTGTTGTTGTTAGGTGCCGTTAAGTCATTTCTGACTCACAGGGAGTCTGTGCACAACAGAACAAAACACTGCCCAGTCCTATGTCATCCTGACAACTGTTGCTATGCCCCTTGTTGTAGTCACTGTGTCAGTCCACCTCTCTGAGGGTCTTGCTCTTTTTAGCTGACCCTCCACTTTACCAATCATGATGTCCTTCCCCAGGGATAGATCCCTCCTGATAACATGTCCAAAGTATGTGAGACACAGTCTCGCCATCCTTGCTTCCCAGGAGCACTCTCGTTATACTTCTTCCAAGACAGATTTGTATGGTATATTCAATATTCTTCATCAAAACCATAATTCAAATGAATCAATTATTCAGTCTTCCTTATTCATTGGCCAGTTTTCACATGTATATGAGGTGATTGAAAATACCACGGCTTGGGTCAGGTGCACCTTAGTCCTCAAGGTGGCATCTTTGCTTTTCAACACGTTAGAGAGGCCTTTTGAAGCAGATATGCACAGTGCAAAGCATCTTTTGATTTTTTTGACTGCTGCTTCCATGGGTGTTGATTGTGGATGCAAGTAAAATGCAGTCCTTGACAACTTCAATCTTTTCTCCATTTATCATGATGTTGCTTATTGGTCAGGTTGTGAGGATTTTTGTTTTCCTTATGTTGCAGTGTAATCCATACTGAAGGCTGTGGTCTTTGATCTTTATCAGTAAGTGTTTCCAGTCCTCTTCACTTTCAGCAAGCATGGTTGTGTCATCTGCATAACAGGTTTTTAATGAGTCTTCCTCCAATTCTGATTGCCCATTCTTCTTCATATAGTCCAGCTTCTCTGATTATTTGCTCAGCATACAGATTGAATAGGTATAGTGAAAGGATACAACCCTGACATACACCTTTCCTGACTTTAAACCACTCAGTACCCCCTTGTACTTTTCAAACCACTGCCTCTTGATCCATGTACAGATTCCTCATAAGCACAATTAAGTGTTCCAGAACTCCTGTTCTCCCCAATGTTATCCATAATTTGTTATGATCCACACTGTCGAAAGCCTTAGCATAGTCAATAAAACACAGGTAAACATCTTTCTGGCATTCTCTACTTTCAGCCAGGAACCATTTGACATCAGCGATGATATCCCTGGTTCCACGTCCTCTTCTAAATTGGGCTTGGATTCTGGAAGTTCCCTGTCAATATGCTGCTGCAGCCACTTTTGAATGATCTTCAGCAAAATTTTGCTTGCATATGATATTAATGATATTGTTTGATAATCTCTGCATTTGGTTGGATCATCTTTCTTTGAAATAGGCATAAATTTGGATCGCTTCCAGTCGGTTGGCCAGGTAGCTGTCTTCCAAATTTCTTGGCATAAACACATGAGTACTTTGAGTGCTACTTCGGTTTGTTGAAATATCTCAGTTGGCATTCCATCAGTTCCCTGAGCCTCGTTTTTCACCAATGCTGTCAGTGCAGCTTGGACTTCTCCCTTCAGTACCATTGGTTCCTGATCATATGTTACCTCCCAAAATGACTGAATGTCAGCCAATTGTTTTTGGTATAGTGACTCTGTATTTCTTCAATCTTCTTTTGATGCTTCCTGCATCATTTAGAATATTTCCCCCTAGAATCCTTCAGTATTGCAACTTGAGGCTTGAATTTTCACTTCTGTTCTTTCATCTTGAGAAATATTGAGCATGTTCTTCCTTTTTGGTTTTCTATCTCTAGCTCTTTGCACATGTCATCATAGTAATTTACTTTGGCTTCTCAAGCTGCCCTTTGAAATCTTCTGTTCAGCTCCTTTACTTTATCATTTCTTCCTTTTCCTTTAGCTATTCAACATTCAAGAACAAGTTTCAGAGTCTCTTTTGACATCCATTTAGGTCTTTTCTTTCTCTCCTGTCTTTTTAATGACCTCTTGCTTTCTTCATGTATAATGTCCTTGATGTCATTCCACAACTCATCTGGTCTTTGGTCATTAGTGTTCAATGCATCTAATCTGTTCTTGAGATTGTCTCTAAATTCAGGTGGGATATACTCAAGGTCATACTTTGGTTCTTGTGGACTTGCTCTAATTTTCTTCAGTTTCTTCTTGAACTTGCATATGAATAATTGATAGTCTGATCCACAGTCGACACTTGGCCTTGTTCTGACTGATTATACTGAGCTTTTCCATCATCTCTTTCTACAGATGTATTCAGTTTGATTCCTGTGTATCTCATCTGATGAGATCCATAAGTATAGTTGCCATTTATGTTGGTGAAAAAGGTATTTGCAATGAAGAAGTTGTTGTAGCATATAACATTGTAGTATATAAAAATGCCTACAAATAAATAAAAATATAATTAAAAACAGATTAAGAGAAAGACAATATGGTGACCTAAACAGACACATCATGCTGTCTCTCTGCACCAAAGACCTGAAAAGCTAAGTAAAACCAATACAAACATCAATCCTAGAACCCTAAGCATCAAATGAAGGGATAAAGAACTAGATCAAACACCAAATGGAAAAAGAAACTGAAGGAAAACAGAGAACAAGGAGAGGTAGGGAGTAAAAGTCTTCTGCCACCTAACAGGGCAGAGAATCACCCTCTTGGAGCACAGCCAGTAACAACACAGGATACGGAGTAGAGGAAGGCAACTTCATGGAGCTCCTAACAGGAGACAGAGCACCCAGTGACCAAGAAACACACTTTCCCACCCTTCATGCTTCTGTATACCACTTCCACCCCTCCCAATGGGCCATGACACATGGCTTTGGCTAGAGAGACACTAGCCCACTGCCAGCCTGGGTCTACCTCACCCCCTCCTGTTGGCTCCAGCCTTGCCATTATTTTTCTGTTTTCTCCTTTTCTTTCTCCCTCCCACCCCACCTGTTCCTCATCTCTACCCCTTCCCATTGGGCCACACTGCACTACCTTGGCTAGAAAGACACTGCCCTGCTGCCAGCCTGGGTCTGCCCCGCCACCATCCATCTGCCTTTTTTTCCCTGCTTTCTTTCTTTTCTTTCTCCTTCCCACCTAGCTCTGTACTTCACTTCTACCCCTTCCCTCTGGGCCATGCCACGCCACTTTGGCAAGAGAAGAACCAGCCCACTACTAGCCTGGGCCCACTCCTCCCCAATTACTGGTTCCTGCCATGCCATTTTTTTTTCTTCCACTTTTGTGTTTTCTCTTTTTTCTTCCCTCACACCTAGCCCCATACCCCACCTTTACTGCTTCCTGCTGAGTTACACTATATAGCCTTGTCTAGAGAGACATCAGCCTGCTGCAAGCCCAGGTCTACCCCACCCTCACCCATTGGCTCCACCATGCCATTTTTTTTCTTTTTTCCTTCTCTCTCCCACCTAGCCTCACACCCCATCTGTTTTAGTTATCTGGTGCTTCTGTAACAGAAATACCACAAGTGGATGCCTTCAACAAACAGAAGTTTATTTTTTCACAGTCTAGTAGGCTATAAGTCCAAATTCAGGGTGTCAGCTCCAGTGGAAGGCTTTCTCCCTCTGTTGGCTCTGGTGGAAAGTCCTTGTCATCAATCTTTTTCAAGACTGGGAGTTTCTAAGGCACAGGGACCCCTGGTCCAAAGGATGTGCTCTGCTCCCACCATTGCTTTCTTAGTGGTATGAGGTCCTCCTGTCTTCTTTGTTTGTTTTTCTATTTTATATCTCAAAAGAGATTGACTTAAGACACATCCTAATCTTGTAGACTGAGTCCTGCCTCATTAACATCACAGAGGTAGGATTTGCAACATATAGGAAAATCACATCAGATCACAAAAAGGTGGACAATCACAAAATACTGGGAATCATGGCCTCGCCAAGTTGACACACATTTTGGGGGGACAAAATTCAATCCATAGCACCATCATGCTATGTTATGCCATGCTACTTCTGTTAGAGGGAAATCAGCCTGCCACCAGCCTGGGTCAGCCCCATCCCCACCTGCCAGCTCCTGCCAAATGATTTTTTTTTTCTTTCCCTTTCTTCCTTTACTGTCTTCCTCCTGCATATCCCTGTATGCAACCTCTACCCACTCCTAATGGGCCACACTGCACTGCTGAAAGTAGAGAGCTACCAGTCTGTGGCTAGCCCAGGTCTCCCCCAGCCCCACCCACTGGCTCCCACGATGCCACTTTTTTCCATTTTCCTCCTTTCCTTTCTCTCCCCCCCCCCACCACTTAGCCCTCTACCACACCTCTACTCCATCCCATTGGTCCATGCTGTGCTGCCTTGGCTAGAGAAGAACTGATCCACTGCCAGCTTGGGTTCATCCCATCCCCACCCACCTGCTCCTGCCGTGCTTTCATTTTACCTTTCTTCCTTTTCTTTCTCCCTCCCAACTAGTCCTGTACACCAACTCTGCCCCTTCCTGTCAAGCCACACTGTACCATCTTGGCTAGAGAGTTACAAGCTTACCACTACACCAGGTCCTCCCCACCACATCAACCAGTTCCTGCCAAGGCAATGTTTTTTCTTTCTTTCCTATTTCTACCTTTTCTTTCACCTCCCACCTGGCCCCATATGCCATCTCTACCCCAACCCACCAAGTCTTCCTGAACAAGTGTGTACAGAAAGCTATTGGCCCGCTGCTGCCCTGGGTACAACCCACCCCTACTGCCAGCTACCATCATGCCATTTATTTCATTTTTTCTTTCCTCCCACCTAGCCCAAAAAGATTCCCCTCCTTTCTGCCAAGCCACACCACACTGCCATGGCTAGACAGCCACTAGCATACCACTTTATACCTCCCACCTAGCCCCATATGTCAGCTCCCTCTACTTCCTCCAGCCCCCATGTGCATTCTGCCCCACTTGCTGTCTCCCCCCTTTTTTTCCTTTCTCACTCTTTTCCTTTTTTGTTCCCACTACATAGCCCTGTATACCACCCTCCCTTCCTTCCAGCTGTGCTGCCGTGTCTAGAGCATTCCTGGCTCAGGCCCACTGCCATACCTGGTCGGCACCGCCCTGCCACTCCCACCACTCGGCCAGCTGCTGAATGGAGGGAAGCAAATCCATACCACTCATGTTAGATACCCTCACCTATCTGACAAGGGACTGTGGGTGCTCCCACATTGCTAGACCAACATCAGACGGTAAACCATGCTCACCCAATCCAGCATCAGCCACCTCTTCGAACAAGTATACAATGAAATGGGCCCACCCTGCCTGCTGCTGCCCTGCCTACCTGGACTAGGTGGTGAAAGCTGACATGCCCACAGATGAGCAAGCAGCAAAACCTACCTGGTCCACTCACCCTGACATATCAAAACAAAATAAAAAGCAGGAAGGAAAAAATGAACAATCAATAATAATAATAAAAAAAATCTTAATGTCTCAGAGACAGCAGGCAATATCAAAGCATATAAAAAAGCAGAACAAGATGATTTTGACAAGAACCAAAATGAAGAATCAGGTAACCTTCCAATAGAAGGAAAGGCAGTGGAACTACCTGATATGGAATTCAAAAGGCTAATATTTAATGCTCTCCAAGAGATTAGGAAAGAGATGAAGAAAAACACAGACAAAAACAAGAAAAAAATAGATAAAATCACGGAAAAATAGCCAAATCAAAGAAAACACTGATAAAGTAATAGAAGAATTCAGGAGTATAATCAAGAACAAAACATAAAAATAAACAATTTGAAATCACACAAAAACAGCAATGAGAAATACAAAAGATAAACAACAAAATTTCAGAAAAGGACAACTCAATAGGAGGTTCTAGGAGCAAATTTGAAATAATGGAACACAGGATTAGTAAAATTGAGAACAAATCTATGGATGCCAATTTGAGGAAAAATAGAATAAAAGAACGATGTGGGACACAATCAAGAGAAAAAATTTTCATGTGATTGAAGTTCCAGAAGAGAGGGAGAAAATGGAAAACTCAGAGAAAATTGTTGATGATTTTTTGGAAGAAAACTTCCCAAATATCATGAAAGATGAAAACCTAAAAATTCAAGAAGCTCAAAAAACCCCATATAGGATAGATGGCAAAATAAAGTCAGCATGACATATAATAACACTTGCCAAAACCAAGACAGAAAGAATCCTGACAGCAGCTTGAGAAAAAACACAAGTCGCTCATACAAAGGGGGAACAATAAGACTAAGCTCTGATTACTCAGCAGAAACTATGAAGGAAAGAAGGCAACGAGATGACATATATACAACCTTGAAAGAAAAAAAACTGCCAACAAAGAATAATCCTACAAAATCTCTTTCTCAAATATGATGGCAAAATTAGGACATTTACCAATAAACAGAAATTAAGGGAATTTGTAAAAAAAAAAAAACTTACAAAAAATACTAAAGAAAGTCCTCCGATTAGAGAACCAACAATATCAGACAAAACCAGAGTCTAGGACACAGGACAACTTCCATCAGGACCTTGGTAAAGAACACTCAATAATAAAACAAAGCTAAAAAGCTTCAACATCAATCTGTAAAGGACAACAATGTCAAGATAATAATAGGGGGAATAAACAGGGTAGGTATGGAACCTTCAAATGGAGAGAAACTCAAGGCAATTGCAAGTAAAAAAAGACTGGTTCAAATTTAGGAAGATAAGGGTAAATTTCAAGGTAAGTTACTACAAAGAAAGTTAACAAACCTACCCATTAAAATAAAAAAATGAGAAAATCATAAAGACTGAGTAAACAAGAAATTTATAATAATGAAGGAAAATCCTAAAAAAAGAAGAACTAAGCACAGGCAAGTAAGAGGAACAAAGCGAATGCTAACACCACACACACACACAAAAAAGCACTACAATACAACAACAATAAACTCATACCTATCAATAATAACAAAGAACAGAAATGGTTTAAATGCACCCTTAAAGACACAGAGAGTGGTGGAATGGATAAAAAAGCATGACTCATTAATATGCTGTCTACAAGAGAGACACCTTAGACACAAACATATAAATGTATTAAAAATCAAAGGACAGAAAACAATATATTAAGCAAACAGTAAACAAAAAAGGGCATGAGTGACAATACTAATCTCAGGTAAAATAGATCTTAAGGAAAAATCAATGCTAAACAATAAGGAAGGACATTATAAGGACATTATATAATGATAAAAAGGACAATTCACCAAGAAGATGTAACCACCATCATCAATAATGTACAGAACATCTAGAAAGAAACTCAACAAGGATACTGAAGATCTAAAGACCACAATCAACTACCTTGACCTCATAGACACATATGGAATACCCCACCCAACAGCAGCAAAATATACATCCTTTTCCAATGCACATAGAAAATCCTCCAGAACAGACCACATTTGAAGCCACAAAGCAACCCTCAATAAAATACAAAACTTCAAAATAATGCAAAACATTTTCTCTCATCACAACACCATAAATGTAGATATCAATAACAGGAAGGCAAGGGAAAAAAATCAAATAAATGGAAACTGAATAACGCCTTGCTTAAAAACAACTGGATAATAGAAGGAATCAAAGAAGGAACAACAACAACAACAAATTCTTACCGTTAAATGAGAATGAGAACACACCATACCAAAACCTTTGGGACACAGCAAAGGCAGTGCTCAGAGGTCATTTTACAGCAATAGACACACACATCAAAAAAAGAACTGGCCATAATCAAAATATTAGCCATACAACTCGAACAAATAGAGAGAGAACAGCAAAGAAGCCCACAGCCATAAATAGAAAGGAAGTAACAAAGATTATAGCAGAAATAAATGAAATTAGGAACAGAAAAAACAATAGAAAGAATCAAGAAGACCAAAAGGTGATTCTTTGAAAAAATCAGCAAAATAGACAAACCACTGGCCAAACTGATAAAAGAAAAAAAGGAGAGAAAGCAAATAACACAAATAAGAAATGACATGGAGGCATTACAACAGACTCAACTGAAGTAAAAAGAATCTTAACAGAATACTATGAAAATTTGTACTACAACAAATTTGAGAACCTAGAGGAAATGGACACATTTCTACAGACACACTACCTACCTAAACTAACACAAGCTGAGGTACAAAATCTGAACAGGCACATAACAAGAGATGGAAGAGGTAATAAAAAAAACTCCCAACAAAAAAAGCTCTATCCTAGATGGCTTCACTGGAGAATTCTACCAAACATTAAGAGAAGAGCTCACATTAGTAATACTCTAACTATCTAAGATCATAGAAAGGGAAGGAATACTCCCAAATTCAGTCTACGAAGCCAGCATAACCCTGATTCCAAAGCCAGATAAAAGTACCACAAGAAAAAAAGAAAATTATAGACCAGTATCTCTCATGAATAAAGATGAAAAATTATCAACAAAATTCTAGCCAATAGAATTCAACTGCATATCAAAAAAATAGTATACCATGACCAAGTGGGATTCGTACCAGCTGTGCAAGAATGGTTCAACATTAGAAAATCAATCAAAGTAATCCATCACATAAATAAAACAAAAGAAACACATGATCACCTCAATCAATACAGAAAAGTCATTTAATAAAGTTTGACACCCATTCCTGAGAAAAGGTCTCAATAAAATAGGAATAGAAATGAAATTTTCAATGTAATAGAGGGCGTCTATACAAAATCAACAGCCAACATAATTTCCAAGAAAGAGATGCTGAAAGCATTCCCCCTGAGAACAGGAAAAACAAAAGAATGTCCTTTATCACCATTTCTATTTAATATGGTGCTGGAAATCCTAGCTAAATCAATAAGGCAGGAAAAATAAAGGGCATCCACATTGGAAATGAAGAATTAAAACTATTCCTATTCAATTTTTTTTTTATTCAGAGATAATATGATACTAAGAGAACCCCAAACATTCCACAAGAAAGGTACTAGAAGTAATAGATTCAGCAGAGTAGCAGTATACAAGATCAGCATAAAAACTTAGTTGAATTCCTATACGTTAACAAAGAGAACTTTGAAAATAAAATCAGGAAAACAGTGCCATTCAGAATAGCCCCTAAAAAGATGTAATACTTAGGAATGAATCTAACCAGGGACCTAAAAGACCTATACAAAGAAAACCAAAACCAAAACCAAACCAAACCCAGTGCCGTGGAGTCGATTCCGACTCACAGTGACCCTAAAGGACAGATTAGAACTGCCCCATAAAGTTTCCAAGGAGCACTTGGTGGATTTGAACTGCCAACCCTTTGGTTGCAGCCATAGCACTTAACCACTACACCACCAGGGTTTCCACAAAGAAAACTACAAAAAACATTATTGCAAGAAACCAAAAGAGACCTACAGAAATGGAAAAGCATACCACGCTCATGAATAGGAAGACTCAACATTGTGAAAACATCAATCCTACCCAAAGTAATCTTAGGATGTAACACAATCCCAATCCAAATACCAGCAAGATTGTTTAAAAAGATGGAAAAATTAATCACCAACTTTATATGGAAAGGAAAGGGGCCCTGGAAATGCAAAGCATTATTGAAGAAAAAGAACAAAGTAGGAGGCCTCACACTATCTGAACTCAGAATCTAATATACAGTATAGCAGTCATAACAGCCTGGTACTGGTACAACAACAGACAAATAGACCTATAGAAAAAAATCAAGAATCCAGATGTAAACCCATCCACCAAAGTCCATTAAATAGTGAAAAAAGTTTTTTTTTTTTTAACACACAGTGCTGGCAAAACTGAATGTCCTGTAAAAAAAAAAAAAAAAAAAAAAAAACAGGACTCATACCTCACACTATACACAAAAACTGACTCAAAATGGATCAAAAGTCTAAATATAAAACTTAAAATGATAAAGATTATGGAAGAAAAAATAGGGACAACACTGTACAACAGAACAAAATGCTGCCTGGCCCTGCGCCATCCTCACAACCATTGTTATGCTTGAGCCCATTGTTGCAGCCACTGTGTCAATCCATCTCGTTCAGGGTCTTCCTCTTTTTTGCTGACCCTCTACCAAGCAAGATATCCTTCTCCAGGCATTGCTCCCTCCTGATTACACGTCCAAAGTATGTGAGACGTATGCTTCTAAGGAGCATTCTGGTCTAACTTTTTCCAGGACAGATTTGTTCATTCTTTTGGCAGTCCATGGTATATTTAATATTCTTTTTCACAATTCGGGAGAGTCAATTCTTCCTTGGTCTTCCTTATTCATCGTCCAGCTCTCACATGTATATGAGGCGATTGAAAACACCATGGCTTTTGTCAGGTCCACCTTAGTCTTCAAGGTGACATCTTTGTTTTTCAACACTTTTAAAGAGGTCTTTTGCAGCAGATTTGCCCAATGCAATGTATCATTTGATTTCTTGACTGCTGCTTCCATGTGTGTTGATTGTGGATCCATGCAAAATGAAACCCTTGACGACTTCAATCTTTCCTCCTTTCATCACGATGTTGCTTATTGTCCAGACGTGAGGATTTTTGTTTTCTTTATGTTGAGGCGTAATCCATACTGAAGGCTGTGGTCTTTGATCTTCATCAGTAAGTGCTTCGAGTCCTCTGCACTTTGAGCAAACAAGGTTGTGTCATCCGCATAACAGGTTGTTAATGAGTTTCACCAATCCTGATGCCCTGTTCTTCTTCATATAGTCCAGCTTCTCTGATTTTTTGCTCAGCAAACAGATTGAATAGGTATGGTGAAAACATACAACTCTGATGCACACCTTTTCTGACTTTAAACCGTACAGTGTCCCCTTTTTCTGTTGGAACCACTGTCTCTTCATCTATGTACAGGTTCTTCATGAGCACAATTAAGTGTTGTGGAATTCCCATTCTTCGCAAGGTTATCCATAATTTGTTATGATCCGCAGAGTCGAATCCCTTAGCATAGTCAATAAAACACAGGGAAATATCTTTCTGGTATTCTCTGCTTTCAGCCAGGGTCCATCTGACACCAGCAATGATATCCCTGGTTCCATGACCTCTTCTGAATTCAGCTTCAATTTCTGGCAGTTCCCTGTCAATATACTGCTGCAGTCACTTTTGAATGATCTTCAGCAAAATTTTGCTTATGTGTGATATTAATGGTATGGTTCAAAAATTTCCTCATTCAGTTGGATCACCTTTTTTGGGAACAAGTGTAAATATGGATTTCTTCCAGTGGGTTGGTATAGTAGACCATACGATAGATTCAAAATGGCCAATACCAGTCCATTTCAGCTCACTAATGCCTAGGATATCAATTTTTATGAGTTTCATTTCATTTTTGATGATCTCCAATTTTCCTAGATTTATACTTTGTACATTCCATGTTCCAATTGTCAGTGGATGTTTGCAGCTGTTTCTTCTCATTTTGAGTTATGCCACATCAGAACTGAAGGTTCTGAAACCTTGACTCCATCCATATCATTAAGTTTGACGCTACTTTGAGGAGGCAGCCCTTCCGCAGTTGTATTTTGAGTGTCTTCCAACCTTAGGGGCTCTTCTTCCAGCACTATATCAATGTTTTTCTCCTTTTCATAAGGTTTTTCAGTGGCTAATTCTTTTCAGAAGTATCCCTTCTTCCTAGTCCTTCTTAGTCTGGAAGCTCAGCTGAAACCTGCTTCCATGGGTGACCCTGCTGGTATTTAAGTACCAGTGGTTTAGCTTTCAGCATCCTAGCCACAAGCAAGTCCCCACTGTACAACAAACTGACATGGGGGGGGAGGCGGCAATACTAGGGCCCCAATACATTGCATAAATAGAATTCAAAAGATAGCTAAAAATGCAGAAATACCAGAAGATACACTAGATAACTGGGAGCTTCTAAAAATTAAACACACGCATCAAAAATCCACCAAAACACTAAAAAGAGAAAATACAGAGAAGGAAAAAAAAATTTGGCTACAACATATCCAACAAGGATCTAATGTCTAAAAGCTATTGAATATTTCAATACCTTAATAACAAAAAGAGGAATAACCCAATTGAAAACAGGCAAAGGCTATAAACAGACACTTCACCAAAGAACATGTATAGGTGGCTAACAGACACATGAGGAAACGCTCACAGGTCATTAGCCATTAGAGAAATGCAAATAAAAACTACAATGCGATACCATCTCACCCCAACATTAATGGTACTAATTAAAAAAAAAATGGTGGAGGGAGATTAGAACTCTTATACACTGCTGGTGGGAATGTAAAATGGTACAATCACTATGGAAAACAATATGGCACCTCCTTTAAAAGGTAGAAATAGAAATGCCATAGGAACCAGCAATCTCACTCCTTGGAATATAAAACCAAAAAAAAACCCAGTGCCGTCGAAATCCTAGAGAAATAAGAACCAACACACGAACAGATATATGCACACCCATGTTCATTGAGGCATTATTCATAAAAGCAAAATGATGTGCCCATCAACAGACGAATGGATAAATTATGGTATATATACACAATGGAATAATATGCAATGATAAAGAAAAATGATAAATCTGCAAAACACCTCACAACATAGATGAATCTCGAGGGCATTCTGCTGAGTGAAATAAGTCAATCACAAAAGGACAAGTATTCTGAGACCACTATTTTAAAAACACACAGGGAAAAAAAAAATCTTTGAGGGTTAATAAGAACAAGAGAGGCGGGAAGAGGAAATCACTAGGTAGATATAAAAAAAAAAAAAAAGATAGACAAGTGTTAATTTTGGCTAAGGAAAAGACAACACACATTACAGGGGAAGTCAGTACAACTTGACCAAAGCAAAGTCATAGAAGCTTCCTGGACACATTCAAACACCTTGAGGGACCAAGTAACTGGTGCTGAGGGCTGGGTGCCATAGTCTCAGGGGACTTCTACACCAATTGGCATAACATAGTTCACAAAGAAAATGTCTTACACCACATCCTACTTTGGTGAGTAACGTCTGGGGTTTAAAAGCTTGCGAGCAGACATCTAAGATACAGCTATTGATCCCATCCCGTCTGAAGCAAAGGAGAATGAAGAAAACCAAAAACACAAAGAAAATATTAATCCTAAGGACTAATGGACAACATGAACCACGGCCTCCACCAGTCTGAGTCCAGGACATTAGATGGTGTTTTGCTACCACCACCTACCACTCTGACAGGGATCACAATAGAGGGTCCTGGGCAGAGCAGGAGAAAATTGTAGAACAAAATTCAAATTCACAAAAAAAGACTAGACTTACTGGTCTGGCAGTGACTGACGAAACCTTGAGACTATGGCCCCAGACTCCCTGCTAATTCAGAACTGAAACCATCCCAAAGCCCACCTTTCAGCAAAAGAATAGACAGGCCTATAAAACAAACGACGACACGTGCGGAATGTGCTTCTTAGATTAATCAAGTATACGAGACCAAATCAGCAACACCTGTCCAAAAGCAAAGACAAGAAGGCAGGAAGGGACAGGAAAACTGGGAGAATGGACCTGGAAAAACCAGGATGGAAAAGGAAAGGGAGAGAGTGCTGATACATTGCGGGGGTTGCACATAATGTCAAAAAAAATTTTTTGCATAAAAATTTTTTAATGAAAAACTAATTTGTGCTGTAAATTTCACCTAAAACCCAATAACATTTTAAGAAAATTCTTTAAAAAATAGATTATAAATAGGCAATATACAAAAGAAATTCAAATAGTCAATAAACCATGAAAATATACCAACTCTTATTAGTGAAAAGGCAAATTTACTCATAGTGCTGATTTTTTTTTTTTAATTGAACTGTAGATGAAGGTTTACAGAACAAACTAGTTTCTCATCGAACAGTACACACATTATTGTGTGATGTTGGGTAATAACCCCACAACATGTCAACACTCTCCCTTCTTAACCCCAGGTTCCCTATTACCAGCTTTCCTGTTCCCTCCTTCCTTCCAGTCCCTGCCCCAGGGCTGGTGCACCCCTTTAGTCATGTTTGTTCCATGGGCCTGTTCGGTGTTTGGCTGAGGGGTGAACCTCAGGAAAGACCTCATTATTGAGCTGAAAGGGTGTCCAGGGGCCATACTCTCAGGGTTTCTCCAGCCTCTGTCAGGCCAGCGAGTCTGGTCTTTCTTTTTGAGTTAGAATTTTGTTCTACATTTTTCTCCAGCCCTGTCCAGGTGTCTTTACTGTGATCCCCTGTCAGAGCAGTCAGTAGTGGTAGCCAGGCACCATCTAGTCATACTGGACTCAACTACTGATAATTTTTTAATGATTAGTCAAATATTAGGATATGTGTAGGGAATCCATTGGTGGTAGGAATTTACATTTTTAGAGCCATTCTGGAGTTCAATTTAGCACAATCAGCTAACATTTAAGTGCTTCCTTTATGATCCAAAAAGCCATATTAATACAAGGTGAGTAAAAAAGCCGTTCTTTGCAGCATTATTTATAATTGCAATAATAAAAAGCAATCTAAATATTCATCAAGAAGATAACAGTAAAATAAGATACCATGATTCCAAACTGTGGAATAGTGTCCAACAGTTGAAAACAATAAGACAGTTCTATGTGTTAAGTGGAGGGTCCAGAAAGACAAATGTTAGTGAACAACGTTGTTGGCTCATAAATATTCTTATAGCTTCCCCCACTGTCTCAAAGCTCTAGGATTTAAGGGAGGATAGGAAATGATTGCACTACCTACTCTGGCTGAGCTCTAATTATTTTAACTCAATCAGGGTGGGATCGTCCTTCCTGACACACCATTTGGTTCAGATGATTCAAGTCTAAGCCAATTGACTGATGCCATTCTCCTGGCAGAAGGTATAGTTTCAAGAATAGAATGTAACTCAGTTTTAATCAGTGATTTATGTGGGGGGACTTTGCTGAAATCTTCTAAAAAACCATATCTCATTCTTCTAAAAGAGAAAAAAAAATAATTTCCCTATGACAACCTAATATTATACCATGTGTTTATTAGGCTATTGTTTATTTTTCAGCTCTCTTACTAAAATGTAAGCTCTAGGTATATAGAGACTTTCACTGTTTTATTCATTAACGTATCCCCGACACCTAGAAGTTTTGCCAGCACATAGAAGGTATTCATAAAATGTTTATTAAGTGAATAAACAAAGTTTATGTGAGATGAGATACACTGGTAACAAGACAAAGAAAAGCTAAAAGAGTTAGAGTGAAATGGAGCCACAATACTGATTAAACCATACATAAACTTTCACCCAACACTGCAGTTTTCAGTTCTGTAAAGCATCAAATGCCCTTAAGTATGTCAATGGGTAGGAAATTCTATAACATCCTAGGTATATATAATATATATATTGCTAAATAAAAAGTAAATTGTTTAAAATACATGAGATATTATCCCTATTTATGAAAACAAAACTAAAAAGTCACATGCTTGTTTCATGACACAGACAGAGAGAGATGTTTGAAAGTAAAATGATCAAATTACTCAGGACAAAATGATAACTAAGTTCACCTCTTCGAAGATGAATGAAGTTGGTGATCCTAATCATCTTAGTTACTTGTGAACTTTATAAATATTGGTTCTAACAAGTATGTAGAAATTCATTAATTTTGTGACTAAAATAACCACAATTATAGTCTCTTACCAGCACTCTGCCAAGATCTAGTGAGTCAATATTTCTAAGAAATTTGGATTTTATGAAGTCACTGTATCTTAGAAATCTGTACTTCAGGAAGCCACAGGGTTAACCATGGGATAACATGGTCTGGCATCAAGAATCAATGGGTTAAGTGACTTTCCAGGTCACACAGTTGATTAGCACTAAAGTTGCTTGGAGTCCAGTATTTCAAACTGTCCAACAATTCAGTTCTGCTAACTCAAAGAACTTTCACTATAACATAGCTCCTACTCCGTGTCAGTCTACTGGAGATGATCCAACAGCCATGAACATACATAGTGACAAAGACTTTCATTTGTCACTGATATTCATTCTCCTTCAAAGCAAGCATCTGTATTACAAGAAGTTCAGCCAGAGCACTCCTTGGAAGCAAGGATGGTGTGACTTCAATTCTTGTACTTAAGACATGTTATCAGGACTGACCAGTCCCTGGAGAAGGACATCATGCTTGTTAAGGTAGAGGGGTCAGGGAAAAAGAGGAAGACCCTCAATAAGATAGATTGACACAGTGGCTCCAACTATGGACTCAAACATAGCAAAGATTGTAAGGATGGCACAGGACTGGGCAGTGTTTTATTCTGTTGTACATAGGGAAGCCATGAGTCAGAACCAACTCAATGGCACCTAAAAACAACAAAAACATATTGTAAAGCATCTTTTCAAATAGCATGCTAGAAGTTTATGATGTGACCATTTGTTCATATAGGGCTGCATCATCAGTCTTCTAGTTCACACATTAAGAGGAGTTAGAAGTTTTTAGATTTCCTCATTTCCATGAAATGATAATGCCGAGTATGGAGTTAGAAAATGAGATTCTTTTTGCTGTTATCTACCAAAAACAAGATGATTAAAGGAAAGCAATTCTGTTCCCAATCAAGAGCCGGACCATGAACCAGTGACTTAAAGCCACTTAACGGGGAAAGTTGTGTTGCATAGGGAGAGTAACACGATCACCAAGGACTTGCCTAGGGGTGAGACCCTTATATATAAATACTTTTTTAAAATTTTATTTATTTAGGTGTTATTGAGAATATACACAGCAAAACATACACTAATTCAACAATTTCTACATGTACAATTCAAAGACATTGATTACATTCTCTAAGTTGTGCATTCTCACCCTCTTTTTCTCAGTTGTTTCTCCCCCATTAATATAAACTCACTACCTCCTAACTTTTTTTATCTAATCTTTTGAGTTGCTATTGTCAATTTGATTCCATATAAATAGTTCTTCCCACCACTCCTCTGTCAGTTTGTCATACAGTGGTGGCTTGCATGTTGCTGTGATGTTGGCAGCAATACCATCGGTAAGTATTTCAAATACCACCAGGGTCATCCATTGTGGACAGGTTTTGGCAGAACTTCCAGGCTAAGACAGGCTAGAAAAAGGACCTGGCAACCTACTTCTAAAAAAATTGGCCAGTGAAAACCTTATGAATAGGATGGGAATATTGCCTGATATACTGCTGGACTATGAGCCCCCCAGGTTGGAAGACACTCAAAATATGACTGGGAAAGAGCTGCTTGCTCAAAGTAAAATTTACCTTGAAGATGTAGATAGAGTAAAGCTTTCGGGACCTTCATTTGCTAATGTGGCATGACTCAAAATGAAAAGAAACAGCTGCAGAGGTACATTAATAATCAGAATATGGAATGTACAAAATGTGGATCTAGGAAAATTAGAAATCATCAGAAGTGAAACAGAACACATAAAGATGGATATCCTAGGCATTAGTGAGCTGAAATGGACTGGTATTGGCCACATTGAATTGGACAATCATATGGTCTACTATGCCAGGAATGAGAAATTAAAGAATAATGGTGTTGGATTCATCATCCAAAAGAACATTTCAAGGACTATCCTGAAATACGACACTGTCAGGATAGGATAATATCCTATACGGCTACAATGAAACCAGCTAATACATATCTTATTCAAATTTATGCACCAACAACTAATGAGAAAGATGAAGAAATTGAAGATTTTTGTCAACTTCTGCAGCTGAAATTGACCAAACATGCAATCAAGATGCATTCATAATTCTGGTGATTGGAATTCGAAAGTTAGAAAGAAAGAAGGATCAGTAGTTGAAAAATATGGCCTTGGTGATAGAAACGATGCTGGGGATTGCATGATAGAATTTTTCAAGACCAATGGCTTATCCATTGTAAATACAATTTTTCAACAACATAAACAGTGACTATGCATGTGGATCTCACAGAATGGAATATGCAGGTGTAAGCCGACTACCTCTGAGGAAAGAGATTATGGAGAAGCTCAATATCATCAGTCAGAACAAGGCAAGGGGCCGGCTGTGGAACAGACCATCAATTGCTCATATGCAAGTTCAAGTTGAAGCTGAAGAAAATTAAAACAAGTCCAAGAGAGCCAAAGTCCAACTTTTAGTATATCCCACCTGAATTTAGAGACTATCTCAAGAATAGAATTGAGACAGTGAACAGTAATGACCAAACACCAGATGAGGTGTGGGATGACATATATAAAGAAGCAAAAGGTCATTAAAAAGACAGGAATAAAGAAAAACACCAAAATGGATGTCAGAAGAGGCTCTGAAACTTGCTCTTGAACAGAGTAGCTAAAGTGAATGGAAGAAATGGTGACGTAAAACAGCTAAACAGAAGATTTCATAGGGCAGCTCATGAAGACAAAGTATTATAATAGTATTATAATGAAATGTGCAAAGACCTGGAGTCAGAAAACCAAAATGGGAGAACTAGCTCTGCAATTCTCAAGCTGAAAGAACTGAAGAAAAAATTCATGACTCAAGCTGCAATACATATGGACAAAATATTAAAAGACACAGGAATCATCAAAAGAAGATGAAATGAATACACAGTCACTGCACCAAAAGGACTTGGTCAACATTCAATCATTTCAGGAGGTAGCATATGATCAAGAACCTATGGTACTTAAGGAAGAAGTCCTAGCTACAATGAAGCATTGAAAAACAAGGCTCCAGGGATTAATGAAATACCAATTGGTATGTTTCAACAAATGGATACAATGCTAGAACCATTCACTAGTCTATCAAATAAATTTGGAAGACAGCTACCCGGCCAACCAATAGGGAGAGATCCATACTTGTGCCCATTCCAAAGAAAGGTGATCCAACAGAGTGAGAAAATTATCAAACAATAGGGTTAATACCTCATGCAAGTAAAATTTTGCTGAAATAATTAAGAAAAACGGTTGCAACGGTACTGCCAGAAATCAAGACATATTCAGAAGAGGATGCGGAACTTAGGGAATCATCGTTGATGTCAGACAGATCTTGGGTGAAAGCAGAGAATACCAGAAAGTTTACCTGTGTTTTATTGACTATGGGAAGGCATTTGACTGTGTGAATCATTACAAATTACGTATGACATTGTGAAATGTAGGAATTCCAGAACACATAATTGTGCTCATGAGGAAACTTGGTCTGCACCAAGAGGCAGTTGTTTGAATACAATAAGGATATTCTTCCTGGTTTAAAATCAGGAAAGGTGTGTGTCAGAGTTCTATCCTTTCACTTTACTAATTTAATTCGTATCCTGAGCAAATAAAGCGAGAAAGATGGGCTATATGAAGAAGAAGGCAGCTATCAGTATTGGAGGGAGACTCATTAACAGCCTACAATATGCGGATGACACAACCTTCCTTGCTGAAAGCTTAGAGGACTTGAGTCACATGCTAATGAAGATCAAAGACTATAGTGTTTGGTATGGATTACACCTCAACATAAAGAAAACAAAAATTCTCACAAATGGACCAATGAGCAACATCATAATAAATGGAGAAAATATTGAAGTTGTCAAGGATTTAATTTTACTTGGATCCACAATCAAAGCCTATGTAAATAAAAAAAAAAATTAATGTAAATAGCAGTAAGGAAATCAAGGGACATATTGTGTTGGGCAAATCTTCTGCAAAAGGCTTCTTTAAAGTGTCAAAAAAAAAAAAAGATTACTTTGACAAATAAGGTGCACCTGACCCAAGCCATGGTATTTGCAAACACCTCATATGCATGAGAAAGCTGGACAATAAGGAAGTCTGAAGAAGAATTAATGCCTGTGAATTGTATTAATTGGCAAAGAGTATTGAATATGCCATGGACTTCCAGAAAAATGAACAAATCTATCTTGGAAGAAGTACAGCCGGGAAGCTCCTTAGAAATGAGTTATGATGAGACTTTGTCTTATGTACTATGGGCATGTTGTCAGGAGGGACCAGCCCCTCGGGAAGGACATCATTCTCAGTAGTCAGTGAATAAGATAAAGACTCTCTACAAGATGAATTGATACAGTGACTGCAACGATGGGCTCAAACATAGGAATTATTGTGAGAATGGTACTGGACCAGGCAGTGTTTCATTCTGTTGGACATAGGGTGGCTATGAGCCAGAACTGAACTGATGGCACCTAATAACAACAAAGATAGTTCTTAAAAGAGCATAATGCTTAAAGGCAGACATACTTTACTAGTCAAGCTAAATGATTGTTTGGTTTTTAATTAGACTACTGGGGATATTTCTGGTTTAAGGTTTATCTCAGGACAATAGTTTTAGGGGTTCATATTTTTACTTCTAACCTTTGTTATTGTTGTTGTTGTTAGGTGCTGTTGAATCGATTCCAACTCAAAGCAACCCTATGTATGACAGAACAAAACACTGCCCAGTCCTGTGTTATCCTCACAATCATTGCTATATTGAAGCCCATTGTTGCAGCCACTGTGTCAATTCACCTCTGTGAGATCTTTCTTGACTGCTGCCCCCATGGGCGTTGACTGTGGATCCAAGCAAAATGAAATCCTTGACAACTTCAATATTTCTCCATTTATCATGACATTGCTTATTGGTCCAGTTGTGAGGATTTTTATTTTCTTTATGTTGACATGTAATCCATATGGAAGGCTGTAGTCTTTGATCTTCATCAATAAGTGCTGCAAGTCTTCTAATCTTTAGAAGTTGCAATTAAGTAAATATTGTCATTCCCATTTAAAAGATCTTGAACCTGTATCTCAGATGTTATACTACTTGCTAAATATCAATCAATAAAAAAGTGTTATATGTAGAATGTCATTCAGGTTTTGCCCAAATATATTAATGAATAAACCAAGGATCAAATTTTGTGACTTGGGAAACATCCGTACTCAGTAATGAAAGATCAGTCTGACCTCAGCTAAAGGAGGTGCCAGTCTTAGCTTGTTATATAAAGAATCAGCCGTGGGATATTTAGCATATCATAACAATTGGGTCTCAGTTGCATAACCTGTATAAAAGGACCCTTCACTTCTCTGTCCAGAGACAACAGGGCAGCTGTGTAATGCCATAGGGGATCCTGCTACCACAAAAAAAATTTAAGAAATGAATAATAGATTTCTGTGAAGAAGGAAAACAAAGGATTAGAAGAAATGCTAAAAGGCTATATCCCATTCAAAAATGTTTCAAAATTAAAAAATATTTATTTGTTTTAAAAAATTGTTTTAGCTCATCACGTTCCTTTGACTTTTCATATATATGTTAAAATCAGCTTGTCTATATCTACAAAAAATACTGCTTTTGGGTATTATTGCATTCAATCTATAGTAATTTCAGAAAAATTGCTCTTTTTGCTATGTTTGGCCTTCCAATCCAAGAATAGAGTGTATTTCTCCATTATTTAGGTCTTATTTGATTTTTTGATCAGCATTTTGTAGTTTTCAGCCTACATGTTTAGTTAAATCTATGCCAAAATATTTTATTTTTTGGGAGCAATTGTAAATAGTATTTATGTATATTTAAATGAGTTGGAAAGTCTTTCCTCCCTTTTTTTAAATGGAGAGATTGTGTTGAACTGGTGCTATTTGGAGGAACCTATAAAGAATAAATATATAGATATATACTTCAGTGGAAAACTGAATTCTCCACAGCATATTCTTCAACTTTATCAGATTCTGATTCTAAGAGAACTATTTTATCAGCCTGTAAATTAGATACTCAAGCAAATTCTGTCTTATCTGGTAGGTTCTCCAAACCCTATTGAAATGTACTGGGTTTTTGACTTTTCCTCTGACCTGGTTATAAAATCTGTCTGGTTTCCTCATATTAACAAGTTAAATAAAATATTTAATATGTGTTCATTTTATGTATTACTTCACATTAAAAGATGACATTTCATACCTGAAAATATTGACACAGAATAGCATCACCAAGATGTATTCTGATAAAATTAATCTGTTGTAAAAAAATAACAAAATCCTTTGAGAATCTAAGACAGGGATAAGCACTTTTGTTTTTGTATAACCATTTAAAATGTTACCATTTAAATATGTTTAAAAAAAATTAGTTTGTGGTCCATGGCTTTCTGACCACTGATCTAGAGAAAGTAAAATATAAAGAAATTAAACTAAGATTATTACCAATTTCTTACTGTGTTGATCTATGTAAGAAGAAAATAGAGTTGTGTACTTAATATACACAAGGAAAGAAAATGCTGGCTAAGATTTAGGATCCCCTAAAAATTGACCTGTTTGAAAAAAAAAAAAAAGACAAAAAAGCAAACTGTTATCAAGGAGAACTCAGGAAATACTGCTTCGGAGTCCCTCCTAGGAAATCTAAGTGATGAGCTTCATAAAACCAAAATAATTAGAGAAATGTTGACATAAAACTGATGGTGATAATTAATTATATATTTCTCTCTAAAATACGAGAAAGTGAGGATTATAAGGGAGACAGAATAATATGTAATAGCTATGTGATTAGACAATGTATATACAGCGTAGTCTATATTTGAATGAAAAGGTTCAGTACTAGGCATTTTACCTTAAAATGTGTGTGCATGTCCATATGTATGTGCTTGTCATAGCTCAGACCACCAAAAAGCCACACATAAAATGACCAATTCGATAGCAACCTGCGTTCCCAGCACATAGAAATACCATTCCAACAAAAGAAAGCAAACTTCATGGAAAAATTTAGCCTAGATATATGTTTATGGCAAGTCATGTGTACTTTCTGATGATTAAAAATTATTTTTAACATAATCAAATTTATTAATATTATTTAGTGGCTAGTACTTTTTACATTTTATTTAACAGATTATTCTCTACTCAGAAGCTAGAAAATCATTCACCTACATTTTTGCTTTTGAAGTTTAATCTTTTGACCCATTAGGGGTTGACATTTGTGTCCTATGTGTTTTTATTTAATTATTTTTAATGTACATAATATCACATTTAGTAACGCTGCACTGGGTCCTTTATGGATTATTTTCAGTGAATTAAAAAAAAAAAAGATATGCAGAAACTAGCCATTACTGGGAGGAGGAGGGGGTGGCAACAGAGTAAAAAGAGTAGACCATGTGGGAAATTAAACTACTTCTTTCTGCCAGTGGTCATCCTTGGACAACAATAAAAATGATGTTAAACAGCAAATGTAAGAGAACAGCTGAGGGATGTGGAATAAGGTCCTGGCACCTTATATTGCTTGGTACAATGCTGAAGACCTCAACAAATTTAACTCTCTGATTGCCTCCTACCAATCAATCCTTCTAGGGACTGCTTCTGTATTTGAAGATAGGTGGGACATTCTTTATTGTGGTAGTTTTCCACTAAGTTGCAAAGACCTTCATGATTTTGCTTTTCTTGTTGTTGTTTTTTCTGTATTGAGATTTTCTCCCCATTTTTTTTCCAGAGATGGTAGGTCAGCAATAAATATTTCATCATCTCATCGAATTACAGAACCAAGGGGGATCGTCGCTCTCACCCATAAAAATCCGAGTGATTGTCATAATCATATTGGGGACATTTTAAAAGTGTAGAATTCAAGACTTCATTATTTGGAAATTCTGATTAAATGGTTTGCTATTGGGCCAAGAGATTGTTCCAAAATATTATATAGGCACTTCTAAGGATTTTTTTTTTTTTTTTTTTAAGGATTAGTCAGTTTGGGGAATTAACACACAAACTGAAGCTCTTCATTTTATAAACACAAACTGTTTGTGCCACCCATGGATCCTGATTTATCAGGACTTTCATTAAAAATAAGCAACTGGGAGACCCAAGGGAAGAGAAAGCTGTAGGGATTCAACCATCCGTGACAAAGGGGCGGGGGAAATGGAAGGGAGGCCCTCTCCGTAGTCCACAGGCAGAGGGGATCCTGCCATAGCAAGTGCCCATCCTGGGAAGAGACTTCACCCCTGCAGGCCTGAGATGTCCTCCCCTTTTGAGGAGCACTGGGTGGGCTGACTGAATAGACAGAAGGAACCCAGCCAGGAAAGGTGGCCCAGCTCTGGCAGTGTTCTTCATCCCCCACAGGCAAAGGGGATCTTGTCATAGCAATCATCCAACAGGGTAGTGGGCCCGAGACTGCCTTCCTCTACTGGGAAACATGTGGATGAGCCGATATACCCACAACGGTGGTCAGAACCCTCAAGGGGAAACAGCCACAGTGGGCTGCCTGGCCCAAAAAGTCTCTTTATCACCATGAGCCTGACCCTTCCCTTTTCTTTCCAGAGATACCAGGGCAGCTGTGTAACACTGTAGAGGGATCCTGCTACAAGAAGCTCTTGGCCAGGAATCCACTTCATTTCCTTGGACCTGGGATTCCCTTCACCCACAAACACGCAGCAGCAGGGCCAGATAAAGTCTTTTCTGCTCATCATGCAGCAGCAGCAGGGATCAATGGGAGTTCCAGAGGATCAGGTCAACTAAATAAAGCAAAACAATACTGGAAAAGTTCTAAAATGAAACTGCGACTGAAACCATACCCCACAAAGCATACCTGCCTGCTAAACCTAAATGGGATGGTTGCCTCCTAAAACAAAAGGTTAATAGGATCCAGACAGACAAAATAGAGTAAAATTTAAAACCACTTGTCCTACTAAGAACCAATAAAACGACCACTTGAATTAGACACCAACACTGAGCTGAATCAGATATTAGAAGTACCTGCCAAGGGTCTTAAAGGAGCCATCATACAAATGCTTCACAAATCATTGATAAATTCTCCTGAAGCAAATGAAAAAAATAGAATAGTTTCATCCCAGAAATAAAAGTTACCTACAAAGACAAATGAAGACTATAGAAATAAAGAATACAAAAACAGAAATTAAAAAATAAACCACTTAAAAGGAAAGTAGAAATGATAATCAGTGAATGTGACGACAGATCAATAGAATTCACCCAATCTGAAAAAGAGAGAGAAAAAAACTATTTGAGAAAAGAGACTGAAAAACAAGATGAAAAGAGCCACAGGGGCCTAGGGGAAAACAACAAAATGACCCTAAATAATTGGAGAGGAATACTGTGTTCGTTGATTAGAAGGCTCCCAAATTGTTCTATAGGTTTATTGCAATTCTTATCACAGTTCCAGCAAGGTGTTTTGTACTTATGGAAAAGATTTTTCTAAAATTTATATGAAAAGGTGTAGGCCCTAGAATAGCTAAAATAATCTTTACAAAGAAGAATAATGTGGAAGGAATAACCATACCTGATATTAAGGCCTAATATACAGCACGGTAATCAAGACAGTGCGGTATTGGCAGGGGGATAAACAAATAAATAAATGTAACAGAAGAGAAAACCTAGAAACAGATTCACATAAATATGCTCAACTAATTTGTGACAGAAGTTGAAAAGCAAAGCAATTCAATGCAGGAAAGATACTCTTTCAACAAATGGGGCTGGAACAATTGGACTTTCATAGGCAGCAACATCAAAGTAAGCTTCACATCCTATACAAAAATTAACTTGAAATGGATCATAGACATAAATGCACAACGTAAAACTATAAAACATTGGGGGGGGCGGGAACACACACAATGATAAAACTAAACAGTCTATTGACCATGCGAAAACTTGGATGGATTTTCAGCAAATTACCCATTGCCATGTAGGTCGGAATCCACTCCTCGGCAACGGTTTTGGTTTTTTTTTTTTTTTTGACTCATTGCCGTGGAGTCAATTCCGACTGATAGCCACCCTATAGGACAGGGTAGAACTGTCCTATAGGGTTTGCAAGAAACATTTTGATTACAGGCAAATGCTTAACCCCTGCACCTTCGAATTAAAAAAGGTAATCCCAAAAGTTAACATATTATATGATTCCATTTATGTAATATTTTTGAAATTGAGGCCGAATTATTGTTTCAAGGGGTTAAAAATGAGATTGAGAAAGAGAGACATGTACAGTTATGTAGCAAGAGAGTTCCCTGTGTTGATGGGATTATTTAGTACCTTGCTTGTGATGTTGAATACAAGAATCTATGCATGTGATAAAATTGATAGAACTACATAAAAAAAAAAAGACACACAGGTAAAAATGAGTACAAGTAAAAGAGAAAATGAGGATAAGATTGTTCGATTGTATCAATGTCAATATCTTGGTTGTGACATATTTTTACAAGATAACATCATTAGTGGAAACTTTGTATTATTCCTTTCAACTACATGTATTTTTGCAATTAACTCAATAAATATTTCAATTAAAAATACACAAGTTGTATTATCAGAAAATTTCACATCTCCTCTTGGACTCCCCCCTTCTACAGTATTGTCCATAACTAGGGATCAGTGCAATTTTTCAGATTTTAGCAGAAGAACCATGAGGACTTCAGATTATTACTACTCCTTCACTCCCGCACCCCACATTTTAAGGTCACTGATGAAAACTGGCCTCAAAGCTGATCCTGAGGGCCTCCTATGATCAGCCCAAATTCCTACATGGCAGTTATGGTCATTAGGGAAATAAAATTTCTCTTCTTTGAAAAACTGTACAAGGTATCTTACCCTTGGGCTCCCAGTTTGCACCACTTTGTTCTCAGCTGTTTCAGTGTCACAGGGAACATTTCAGGAAGGGTATGTCAAGACTGAATTTGGAAACACATAGACCTGTAACCATGGTCCATTTCTTTCCCCTCACTTCAAGATTCAAGCAGCTTTTCTTTGTTAACCCTTAAACACATATTTTATGACTCTACGTAACTTTTTGAACATATGCAAAGCACTTACAATAATTTTCAGTGCACTTTTCTGATAATCCTAGCATCCATGCCAGTACTGCTTTGGATTCTCTGATGGTCAAGGTTATGTGTCAGCTTGTTCAGGCCATGATTCTCAGTGGTTTGTCAGATATTATGTAATCATCCTCCATTTTTTAATCTGATGTGAGCAGCCAATCAGTCGAAAGGGAAGTTTCCTTGGGGGAGTGGCTTGCACCAAATATATATGGATGTTCTGGCCATGCTTGCCCTCTCTTGATCCTGCACTGAACTCATCATCCTCTGACCTCCAATTCTTGAGATGCGGACCAGTAGCCTGCCATCTGACCTGTTGATTTTGGGTTTGTCAGCCCTTGCAAGCACATGAGTCAGGAGAAGCCTGACCCACACATTTGGGACTGGCCAGCGTCTACAGCTTTGTGACTGATTTTATTAAAATATATATATATATAATATATTTATATGTATATTTTATTATATATATAATATATAATAAAATATATTATATATATATAATCACTTTCCACTGATCCAGAATAGGATTGGAGAAGTGAAATGTTAGGATGGTTCAACTATGAGATTGAGGCTGAAGAGCAAAGGAAGTGAACATGACTGGGATATGATCAAAGCTTCCAGATTCCAATACTTCAATAAGAAATATGTTGGTCATAAAGGTCTGAGAGAGATGAGTTAGTGTCTAAAACTCCTAGAGTGCAAAAGTTCTGATGAATGGTTAGATTCACAATATTGCCCAAGTGTAGGTGAGTAAAGTGGTATATAGATGAAGGTTAAGAACGCACTGTGTTAGAATGGGTTAACCACAAGTATATGATCATTTCTAATGTCAGGAATTTGAGTGGAGAGAAAAAACCACAGTATTCTGCTTCTCTTACCAGTAAAGGTGGAATAGCAGCCTAGAGGTCAATACATGACAAGAGAATAAGTAGACAGTAGTAAAAAAAAAAAAAATAGTAGAACCCCATATATTGCATTTAATAAAAGGATGACCTTTTGAAAGGGCAAAGGAGAACAATGACTTTAAGATCAAAATGTAAGGATTGTGGAATAGGTTCCAACTGCTAACTTTATGTCATATAAATCTTAGGAAAATAAACACTTACCAATGGAGTAGGCTGCAAAGGAAACAGTTTTCAGTGGAGACAAAGCTTAAAAAATATCTGGGCACAAATTTCTAAGGTAGGGATATCTGATGATATGACAGGGGATGAAATTTTATACGGTAAAACCTGGGTAAGCCGGAACCTGTATAAGGTGGAAATCTCTCAGAGAAGGAAAATGCAAATATTTTCCACTAATAGTGAGCAATAGAAAAATGGTAAGACTGCACCCTATCAAACATGGAAACTTGTGAGACCAGAAAAACAAGGGAGTTCCACTGAGTCCCAGCTCTCACAGTCCATGCATGTGGAAATTAAGTTAAACAATCAAACAGAAGTCAAATAAGAACCTGTGTTTCACACGTGATGAGTTTTTCTATCATGGAGCATCTTTCCCATTGTTTAACTCACTACATGGCCACATCTCTAGATCTCAATTTCCCCTTTATTTTGATAAAATGAGAAGTTTAGACTTGACAATTGACAGAATTTCTTCTAGTTCTAAACTTTTCAATTCTTAATTATGGGTTTTTATTGAATTTGGTGGGGCGATATAAGGCATAACCTGTCAAAATGGCATTTGAACACTCATAAACTCCAAGTGTCTAACACAAGAAAGGGCATAGGTAATGTACTTACAGGTACAAAGATAGGGAAATGTTGCAATATTCTTTGTCAATAACCCACCAGTAAGAACACACAGTAGGTTCTGGATGAGTAAGCAAGTTGCTTAGTTTAATTAAAGGCAAAAAATTCTACTCCCTAAAAAGTACCTTTATCACATAATCTGATCATCTTTTGATTTTCATTACTTGTGATTGTTATCTCTCAGTGCATCTTCCTATTGCAATAAGCTCTTAGGAGCATGAGATCTCACTAAAGCCATCTTATATTAAATCTTTGACAACAGAGAGAAAAGAACTCTCAAATTATCTTTATGTACTTTGAATGCTGGAGGGCAAGGCAAGGGATAGGTTGTTAGACTGAAATAACACCAACATTGAAAGCTAGAAAATAATATATCAAAACTGGCCTTAGCCCAAAGTGTCAATCAAATCAACAAATATATATTTTTAACATTGACTATAGGTCTGGTAGGAGTAGTATTTTGCTAAAAGGTTAGAACCTTCATCATATAATATATCATTATATAAATCAATTAACTACATAAGTCCGTGCTATGGGTATAAAATATTACAGATTGAAACAATGAGGCAGTTCTATAATCATTCACTTAGAATTAACCACAAGACATATTTTTATTTTAGAATAATGAAAGTTTCTACTAGTAAATGAAATATAACATTTCAGTAAAAAAAAAAAGAAAGAAAATTGTTGACTATAAATAATGTATATGTATATCTGAATGCATCACGCATTCTGGAAGGATAAACACCAAACTAATAAAGTTTCTTTGAGAATGAAAACAGGATTGTGGGGAAGCAAGGCTGACTTCATGTTCAATCTGTTTTGTTTAAAATCATTTCTGCAAGAGGCATGTATTAATATATTTGTTGTATAATAAACCAAAAAAAAAAAAAAAAAAACCAAACCCAGTGCCGTCGAGTTGATTCCAACTCATAACGACCCTCTAGAACAGAGTAGAACTGCCCCATAGAGTTTCCAAGGAGCGCCTGGTGGATTTGAACCGCCAAACCTTTGGTTAGCAGCCGTAGCACTTAACCACTATACCACCAGGGTTTCCGTTGTTGTATAATAGCTATATAAAAATTAATTTTTTCTTATATTTATGTATCCATGTAATCATATATAACTTTACATAAAAATTACATAGACCTGTATGTGGTATATGTGACACAGTGGCTGCAACAACGGGCTCAAACATAACAATGATTGTGAGGATGGTGCAGAACCAAGCAGTGTTTCCTTTCTATTGTACATAATGTTGCTATGAGTCAGAACCAACTCAATGGTACCTAACAACAAAACAATAGCATATGTGCAAATATGGAGAAAATAATTCCCAAAATATAGTTTTAAATGAAAGCACTAAGCAGCAAAAGAGTTTACACTCTGTAATCTCATTTGTATAAGGAAATATGCATATTTAAGCATATTTTTTGGGGGAGGTTACCTTGGGCCTAATTCTTCCACATTTGTCCTGTGAGAGTAATCACTCACAGTGTTCTTGAATAAAAATACTCTCAGACCCCATGACTTTTTGTTTTTTCTCATTATATAAATAACCACTTGAAGTTGCAAACAAAGACTCATTTCAGAATCTAGTCTGTGCAGTGTACACTTCAAACAAAAACTCTGAGTGTGAAATGTCAACACATTCTCACTACCATCAGCCCTTTAGTTCTACCAACTTTTTGGTCATTTCGTTCAGGCTGGCCAGGGGGAGGAAGGAAATGTGAAGGAATACGACAGTCCTTCTTGAATTAGTACCATCATAAACTATCTTCATGCTCTTTGGGCCTGGGAGAGGTTTAAAAATGACTTGTCAAGGGGCTTTTATGACAAGGTTCTGAGCTGAGCTTTTCTCTGACCTAGCACATGTGTTTCTCTTCCATTTTGTGGCATTCAATTTCCTCTCTTATTCATGACTTCTTCACTTGGAGCTTTTCACTATGAAGTTCCTCTGCTCTTCTAGGTAGCCATATTTAGACATGATCCAAAAGGACCCTCTATTTCTCTCTCTCTCATGGCATACATCTGGCTCAACATCTCTCTCTCTCATGGCATACATCTAGCTCAACAGAAGTCCTTAAGATACATGTAGATTACAATGCCGAGGATTTTGTCTGGCTCATCACTAAAGCTGAGGCTTCTCGATGGCTTTTTCATATTCTAGATTTCTCTGGGAAGAGTCAGACTCAAGCTACAATGTCACAAAACTGCAGAGAAGCACATAACAATCCTTCAAAAGCAAAACCAAAGTCACTGGACTAAATTTAGATTGTAGAATCACCCCCACACTCTCTCTCTTTGGGAGAACAAGACAGAAGCTTTCTCCAAAGAAATCATCACAAAATTCTCTGACTACATTTTACAGCCCAGGTCTGGCTGATGGAACCAAGAGTTGAAGAGAGATTTTTTTTTATAAATTCTGCATGTGGCTATTTGCCTATTGAATTTCCTATCCATTTTATCTTATTTATTTGTTTTAGCCTCAATTCCCCAGAAAGGAGAGCCCCTGCTGCCCGGAAAGGCTTATTTACAAGTACTTTATTGGTAAGTGTTCCAGGGAGCAGGAATTAAAAAAACAGAAGAGGAGATAATGAATTCAAGGATGAATCTGGGAGTTTTCCTCCACTACAGGCTACTGGGTGCTCTATTCCCTGAGAATGGATGAGAAGTCATAGGAGGTGCCTTTTAGGATCTCTTTCAAAGTTCCCAAAGTGTGGTTTTCTCTCCTTTCTTTTTCCAGATTGCTTCTCCACAGGTACTAATTAAGTTTTCCAAGCAATGATGTTCACAGTAAATTTGATGGTGAGAGGTAAGACGGTGTAGTGATGGCCTGAGAGAGGAGACAAAGGTTGCATTCTGTGGGTAGTCAGTTAGGCCTACACTGCAGTGCCTGGGGAGAAACCGGTGAAGACAAGATGAGTTGAAGTGCAGCATAGGAGGTGTCTGACATACTGGTAAACCTACCATTTTAATGTCTGATTACATATATGTATATAGGCATACATTTTTAAAAAGATATCCAAGAAATTATTAAGAAAGCTACATTTAGACTGAGAGATTAGAGTGTCAGGTGGGAGATGAAGTTATCCTCCTACCCTTTTTAAATTTCAATTAGGCATTAAAAAAAAAAAAAAAAACTAGAGATTTTACTGAAGCAACCCATGTACCCCTTCTGGACCCCATTCATGCTTGTATGTAAACAATAAATTGTTTAAAATATATGTGTTTTAAATATTTAAGTAAATGGTATCATTTTCTATTATTATTTTTATTAGACTTATATTTTTAAATTATACATATACGCTGATACATATTGCTCCATTTCATTAGTTCTAATTGCACTACAGTATTTCACATTTGAAAACATACTATACTGTATTTATCCATCTCTTCTGGATAAGCATTTAAACTTTCTCAATAATATCCAAGCTACTAGGAACATTCTTTGTATATTTCCCTGGTTGTGACCAATAAATTCTCTATAGTTTATACATAAAAGAAAAATTGTTGGTTCAAAAAAAAAAAAAAAAAGGGACATACATATTCAAGTTTACTTGACATTGCCAAATTGTTCTTCAACACGGTTGCATCATTTTGCATTTCCACAATATTGTCAGTTTCTCTGCTTCCTCACTGGCAATTTTACCAGACTTCTTAAAGATTGCCAATATAATGGATATGGAACAGCATCTCATTATGATTTTATTAGGTATTTACCGTATTACAACTAAAGTTGTGCATCTTTTCAAACTTTTGTTTACTATTTTGGTTTCATCTTCTCTGAAATGCCTGATTAAAACCATTGACAAATTTTCTGTTAGATTGCTTGTCTTTCCTCATTTTTGTGAGTCCTTTATATACTTTGGATACTGAACTTTTAAGAGTCTTATGCATTGTAAAAATATTCTCTCAGGCTGTGGCTGATCATTCATTTTTTTTTTTTAATAGTGATTCATTGATCCAAATTTTAATATAATTGAAATTATCTGTCTTTTTTGTAATTTTTAGAGAAATATTTCTCTAGGTTAGGCTGTAAAAATATGCTCTCATATTTTCTTTTAAAAATTTAAAAGTTTTATTGTGTTCATTTAAGCTTCATATTCACTTTGAAATGAAGTGTGTGTGTATGTGTGTGAGTGAAGGAATATTTAGGAATATTGTCTTATGTGTATTACCTCTTGTCTAGTCATCATTTATCAAATTATGATTTTCCCTGATTAGTAATGTCACTTCATTAATCTATGAGATTCCCATACATGAGATTTTTTTTCTTTTTTTTTTTCTCTTCCACTGGACTATTCTTCTGTCCCAGTTCTAATATCCTGCTGTTGTAATTCATATATTTTTATAGTAAGATTTGATGCCTCATAGGGTGACATCTCTCAAGTTCTTTAAATAAACTAGTTACTTTTAGCTTTAGCATTTGCTTCTGGATTTTGGCATCGAATTCTCAAGTCCTAAGAAAAATAACATTCTTAGAACTTGCAATAGAAATGCATTAAATTTATATACTGAATAGAAGGGATATTTTTATGCTATTGAGAAGAAGACATATATTTTATTGTGTTGTGTTCCTATTTGAAGCCAGTATATGGGATTTTTTTTTGGGGGGGGAGGGGATTGTTTTTCTGAGGAGGCATAATATTGTAGTAGCAAAGCACCAGTTTTATACCCAGTTCAATGTGAGAGTAAAAAGATTTGTTATGGAATATAGAGATTTGCTAATCAGGATACACTTTAACATCCAAGCAAGATGCCACAGTGTTCCAAATTGCAGACAGAACAGTGAGGTTTTGTCAGGTGGAAAAAACAAAGACTACATGTTAGCCAACACAAGAGGAGATACATAGCAAAAAGTTACAAGGGGTTTATTAAACTACAACTTTTCTTAATGTTATCAATTATATTTCCTAGCCTCTAAAAACATGTGTGAACAAGACAATCTTCTTAAACCAAGCTGTGTAAGCATTCTTGACAAAAGTTTTAACAGACAATTCTCACACAAGATGATCTTGCCCCTTGTTTCTTTCTGTGCTACAAGCAGTTAAACGTTGACTAGAAGCTGAATTGTTTTTACAGAACAGCAGAAATGGAGATTTCGGGCCTACCTGCTATTTAATTCAAAATGGAGTTTTAATTTTAGTTCTAGGGCAGCCATCTTTGTTATGCCAAATGCCTCAGTTTTGAGGTTTGCTTACACAGATCTCCCTTTTGATCAAGCCACCACTAGAGGGACACCTATCACCCACAAAGGAGTTAACCATCTTCTGCAAGGATTTGGTATTTCAGAGATGGCTGTTCTGTTTGAGCTTTTAAGATCACAGACACCAGTCCTATTATTTGAGGTGGCCAGACACCATTCAATTTTACCTTGCTATTGCTTTGGACTCAGCTTCAGAACATGTTGATCTCTGGCTGTGGTAAGTATTGCAAACAAAGTACATTAGAGGAACACCCTGACACTTCTAAGAAGGCTCTGATTCCAGAAGGAAACGTCATTCTCCTTAGAAAAAGCACTCTTCACTGAATACATAATTTGTCGCTTAGCTAAATGTCTTGATGGTTGGCTGTTACAGTGAGAAACACAGTGCATAATACATTTAACAAGCCCTGTAATGGCAACAACAATAATTAAAATGGACAGGCAGGCTAGTAGAAATGAGCATGTTCTAGTCCTAATATTTTTGACTAGCCAGCTGAAAATATCAAAGAAGGAAGGTATAGTCATGGGGCATGGTATGTAACCAGAAGGCCTTCTGGCATATTTTAGAGACATCTTTTTCTACTTCTCCAGATTTATTTATCCATGAAATTGAGAGATACTGGCAATAGCATAAACTCTTCCTTGATGGGCTAGGAGATAATCAAGAACTATTCTGCTATCTAAGACAACCTTAATGAGGGACTTTAAGGATTTCTGTTGAGCCATCATTCCATCAGCAACATTATCAGCAATTTGAGTCATAGTTTCAGATAAATTAGTAATAGATTTCTCTTTCAGTAGTGCACCCACTGTTTTATAGACATGTTTAAGTTCTGAAGACCAGGGTGTCATGTGAAAATTGGTGTTATGTGAAAACGGAGGATGACCACATGAGATCACAAAATGGAGGATGACTACATCATTATATATAACTGCCGAACCACCAAGAATCATGGCGTAACCAGGTTAACACATAACTTTAACCAACACAGCCAGCATTACTCTTGCCTAGCACTGTGGTGTTTCTTACTGCCAGACGTATGTCACTAATGCACAAAATCGTTGAATAGTAGACATTTTACTACTGTCATTAGCACCGTGGTGTTTCTTACTGTCAGATGTATGTCACTAATGCACAAAATCGTTGAATAGTAGACATTTTACTATTGTCATTAATGTGAAATTTTGGCTAATGAGATAGTTGATAAATGAGGAGTAGGTGTATACCAAAAGAGGGAACAAGTAATTGAAGAAATGATCAGCCCCAACCAGGCCTATCAGAGATGGGGTTATATGAGATGAACAGTTATCTCTTCTGTATGGATATTAATTTTAAATCACTGTTCCATTGTAATCTTTCATTATATGAATGGACACTTGTGGAAACTCCAAGAGTGTCTAAGGTTCATTGGCCTAGCACACTCCAAATATCTAAACATGACAAGGCCCAAGATTAGCGTGAATCATTGGACCTTTTTCTTAAGAAATGTGATTCTCCATATAAAAAGATATCCAGATGGGACACATGACATAACAGCCCAGATTTGAATATTAGGAAGTACAATGGACTGATTGCCTCTATCAAGCCAGTCTTAATGAATCATCACAAGCAGATAATTCTCTCTATTTAATGAGATTCTGTGGTTGGGCACGGAAACCCTGGTGGTGCAGCGGTTGTGTTAAGGCTGCTAACCAAAAGGTCAACAGTTTGAATCTATCAGGAGCTCCTTGGGAACTCTATGGGGGCAGTTCTACTCTGTCCTATACAATTGCTATGAGTTGGAATTGACTCTACTGTAATGGGTTTGGTTTTGGGATTTGTAGTTGGGCACAAACTGGGAGATTTTGATCATTTTTAAAACAGTTGTCTGCTACTGAAGGATAATATTTAGGGTGATAAGAAAAAAATTGCACAGTACGGAAAATTAAAACACCATAACCACACGTGGGTAAGATTGAAACAGGGGATTGATACGTGGATAATTCTGGAGGTAGCCATAATTTGACATGAATAACACATTTAAATAATTTTTCAAAATCAATAGAAAAATCAGGTATGAGCTTGTAATCCGAGACCGGCACAGTGAGAGGATCTGTTGTGTAGACTGAGGGTGAAAGAGACATATCCAGCATTCAGTCAAGTTACTGGTGCTGGCTACAGAATGAGCTAATTTGATAAAACTATTTTCATCCCAAGCACTAGTGATGGTTACAATAAACAGAAAGAGAATACTTATTAAAAATTTCATAATACAGAAGAGGTTAGTTAAAAATTATATTGCAAAACAAATTTATTTTCTAGTGATATACTAGGTGATGAACTAAGTTGGTAAAATAAAACTTGATTCAAAAGTTATTGTTATTAAGCAATGTGCAGCAATTTCAACTAACTCACTAGGTTAGGGTTAAAGATATTCAATAATCAACTAAGTCACCTAGAAATAATTCCACAAGTGAGCATAGATAGTCAAAACTACTAAAATGCCAGCAGTTAGGAAACAGAGTTCAAAAATTTCAGCAGCCAGCATGTAATCTTGTTCTGTGATCTTGGAATCAGCTTCTTGCTTTTAAAGCTACCGCTTCTGGTCGCTAGGGCATTTCAGTCTGAGTTTCAAATCTTTTGCTGGCTGACAAATCCACATAGGTTTTTTAGCTTTCTTTCACTGTGGTAATTGAATCCAAGGGTTAATTCCCTTAAATATCACTGCAAAAGTGGTAGTTTAAAGAACTAAGGGCCCATCCAGAGAAGTTCTAAAGAATCCTTTAGTTGGTGCATTTTACAATAAATATAATCTCCTGGGTTAATAATAAGCAAAGGAAGAGAATTAATTTTTTGTCCCTCAAATGCTTTTCCAATTTGTGAAAAATGTTCCTTAGAGTCTTGCATTAGAGATTGACAATATTTCAATAACTCAGGTTGTACTAAGTTAGAGTTCATGGAGACAATGTAAGGAAGGATCATAAGCCTTCCAGTAACTATTTCATAAGGAGTGAGTTTATGAAACACGAAAGGGGTGCTCCCTAAATTTAAAAGAACTAAAAGGAGAACTTCACCCCAAGACGAGCCTTCATATTTGGAAATCTTAACAAGTTGAGTTTTTGTTATACATAGTTCTTTCTACAAGCCCAGAGGACTGAGAGTGATAAGGGCAATGTAATCTCTGGTATATGGGGAAGATTTGGAATAATTCTTAAATTACCTGTCTGTTAAAATGGGTTCCCCAATCACTGCAAAGAATTTTTGTTGCTCCCAAATAGATATTACATTTCAAGGAGCTTTTTTCGCTATAAAAGATGCAGTGTCGTATCAGCTAGGGAAAGCCTCTACCCGGTGTGAAAACCTACAAATCATAAGTAAGATGTATTTATAACTATTTGAAAGTGGAAGCTAGATACAATCTAATTGCCAGTCAAGCATAGGTCCAGAAAGCAGAGGGTATTGCCCAGGCAAAATCATAAGGTATTTCTGAGGGTTGTATCAAGGCAAATAGAACAATGAGAGGCCACATGCTTAGCTGTCTCAGAAAATTTTTCCCATAGTATTTCTTTAACATTTCAATCATTTAATCCCTTCCCAAATGCGTGATCTCATGTAAAGCCCTCCTCACAGAGACATGAAGAAGAAGCATTTTAGCATCTGGTCTTAACCATAATTTAGTGTCAGGGTCTTGGTGACAGCCTGACTTTTTACAGGTTTCAACTTCACCTTATTGAGCCAACTGCTGATGTTTCAAGAGGTTTTCTTTGTTGGGTGCAAAAATACTAGTTATTTCATAAGAACAGTTCTCTATAGGTTCTTCCAGAGGTCCCTATACACACTCCTTTGATATAATAGAGAAGACAATAATTTGGGAAGCAGCCTGTTTAGCAGTTGCATCAGATAGATTATTTTCTCTGATTCTTTTAGCTTGGGAAACTCTCTTTAGCTGATGTGATTGTATTTTAATTACAGCAATTTCAGAAGGGAGCAATATAGCACCCAAGAAGTCTGCTACTAAAACTCCATTTTTCATGGTGTTACCAGGGTTAAAAACCCTTTATTTTCATAACATATCAAAATCATGAGTATTTTGATCTGTGTATTCTATAAAATATGCAGATCGAAATATTCTAAAAATATTCATGGATTTCCCGTTAGCAAATTTACAGATGCTAAGAAGAGCAATAAGTTCAAACTGTTGAGCTGAAGTGGCTTCAGGGAGAGCCTGACTTTCAATAACTTCTGTAGAAGTTGTAACAGCATAACTAGTCTGGTAATGAGATCCAAGGTTTGGTTTGGAATAACAGCCATTCACAAATAATACATCAAGGTTCGCCAAAGGAGTTTCTTTTAAATCATTACGAGGAGTCAGATGCTGCTCAGTCAAGTCTAAACAATCATGGGAAGAACAATCATCTTTATCAGTTACAGGGAGAAGGGTGACCGGGTTTAAAGTAGCCACCATATATAGCCTAATATTTGAAGCTTCCAGAAGAAGGATCTCATAGGAGGTGGGTCTGCTGGAAGATAAATTTTGGGTTAAAGCAGAATTAAGCAAAGTAGATACAGCACGAGGTACATATACATCTAAAAAGTTTTCCAAAACTATATCTGAAGTGTTTTTACTAATTTTGCAGTAGCAACCATAGCCCTGAGGCAAGGGGGGTAGACTCTGGATATAGGGTCCAGATGCAGGCTATACTACTAACCCACAGGCTTATTTTGTCCTCCATGTTTCTGTGTAAGGACATCTAAGGCATTATCAGAAACTTCATGTGAAAAAAAAGAAAAGTTCAAATAGTTAAAATAAAATAGTTAAAAAAGGGAACCCTAAAGTGGGCGTGTTAGTTAAAGCCTCTTTCAATTTAATCATTGCTCCTTGACCTTGTGGGGTAAGACAGAATGGATTAAGTCCAGAGGTTTTCAAATATTTGTAGATGATACTAAAAAATCCCCTTAATTTTTTCTTTGTTTTAGGTAAAGGAAAGGCTGCAATAGGTTCTTTTCTCTTGGGGAAAATAGAAATGCCTGATGCAAAGACTAAATGAACTGAGTATTTGACAGAAGCCTGAGATAATTATAACTTTTCTGTAGAAACTTTACAGCCTCTAATAGTTAAATCCCCCACATGTCTGTCAGTTTTTTGTACTGTGAGGGCTTGCGTGTTGCTGTGATGCTAGAAGCTATGCCACCCATATTCAGATCCCAGCAGGGTCACCCATGGAGGACAAGTCTCAGTTAAGCTTCCAGACTAAGACAGACTAGGAAGAAGGACCCGGGAATCTACTTCTGAAAAGAATTAGCCAGTGAAAACCTTATGAATAGCAGTGCAACATTGTCTGGTATAGTGCTGGAAGATGAGCTCCCCAGGTAGGAAGGCACTCAAAAAAGATGATTGGGGAAGAATTAACTCCTCAAAGTAGAGTCAACCTTAATGACATGGATGGAGTAAACTTTCGGGACTTTCATTTGCTGATGTGGCACAAGTCAAAATGAGAAAAAAACAGATTCAAAGATCCATTAATAATTGGAACCTGGAATGTACGAAATATGAATCTAGGAAAATTGGAAATCGTCAAAAATGAAATGGAATGTATAAAGATCAGTATCCTAGGCATTAGTGAAATGAAATGGACTGTCATCAGTTATTTTGAATCAGACAATCATATAGTCTAGTATGCCAGGAATGACAACTTGAAGAGGAATGGTGTTCCATTCATTGTCGAAAAGAAGATACCAAGATCTATCCTGAAGTACAATACTATCAGTCATAAGATAATATCCATATGCCTACAAGGAAGACCAGCTAGTTAATATAAATATTATTTACATTTACACACCAACTGCTAAGGCCAAAGATGAAGAAATAGAAGTTTTAATCAGCTTCTGCAGTCCGAAATTGATAGAACATGTGATCAAGATACATTGATAATTACTGATATATCGAAATGTGAAAGTTGGAAACAAAGAAGAAGGATTGGTAGTTGGAAAATATGTCCTTGATGATAGAAACAATGCCAGAGATTGAATGATAGAATTTTGCAAGACCAACAACTTCTTCATTGCAAGTATCTTTTTCACCAACATAAATGGCAACTATACACATGGATCTCACCAGATGGAGTACACAGGAATCAAATTGACAACATCTTTGGAAAGAAATGATGGAAAAGCTCAATATTATCAGTCAGAACAAGGTCAGGAGCTGACTATGGAATAGACCATCATTGATCATATTCAAGTTCAAATTGAAACTGAAAAAAATCAGAGTAAGTCCATGAGGGCCAAAATACAACCTTGAGCATATCCCACCTGAATTTAGAGACCATCTCAAGAATAGATTTGATAAGTTGAACACTAATGACCAAAGACCTGATGAGGTGTGGAAGGCCATCATATATGAAGAAAGCAAGAGGTCATTGAAAAGACAGGAAAGAAAGAAAAGACCAAGATGGACATCAGAGGAGACTCTGAAACTTGCTCTTGAATGTCAAGCAGCTAAAGCAAAAAGAAATGATGAAGTAAAAGAACTGAAGATTTCAAAGGGCAGCTTGAGAAGATAAAGTATTACAGTGGCATGTACAAAGAGCTGGAGCTAGAAAACCAAAAGGGATGAACATGCTGGGCATTTCTTAAGCTGGAAGAACTGAAGAAAAAATTCAAGCCTCAAGTTGTGATAATGAATTCTATGGAGAAAATATTAAACAATGCATAAAGCATCAAAAGAAGATGGAGGGAATACACAGAGTCATTATACCAAAAAGAATTAGTAGGCATTCAACCATTTCAAGATGTAGCACGTGATCAAGAACCAATGGTACTGAAGGAAGAAGTCGAAGCTGCACTGAAGGAATTAGCAAAAAACAAGGGTCCAGGAATTGAAAGAATATCAGTTGAGATATTTCAGCAAATGGATGTAGCCCTGGAAGTGCTCACTAGTCTATGCAAAGAAATTTGGAAGACAGCTACCTGGCCAACTGATTTGAAGAAGTCCATATTTATGCCTATTCCCAAGAAAGGTGATCCAACCAAATGTGGGAATTATCGAACAATATCATTATTATCACCCACAAATAAAATTTTGCTGAAGATTGGTCAAAAGTGGCTGAAGCATTATATCAACAGAGAACTGCCAGAAATTCAGGCCAGATTCAGAAGAACACGTGGAACCAGGGATATCATTGTTCATGTCAGATGGATCCTGACTGAAAGCAGAAAATACCAGAAAGATGTTTACCTGTGTTTTATCGACTATGCACATTTGACTGCGTGGATCATAACACGTTATAGATAACATTGTAAAGAATGGGAATTCCAGAACACTTAATTGTGCTCATGAGGAAACTTTACATAGATCAAGAGGCAGTTGTTCGGACAGAACAAAGGGATACTGAGTGGTTTAAATTCAGAAATGGTGTGCATCAGGGTTGTATCCTTTCACCATACGTATTCAATCTGTGTGCTGAGCAAATAATCTGAGAGGATGAACTATGTGAAGAAAAACAGGGCATCAGGATTGGAGGAAAACTCATTAACAACCTGCAATATGCGGATACCACATGCTAAAAGTGAAGAGGACTTGACGCACTTACTGAAGAAAATCAAAGGCCATAGTCTTCAGTACGGTTTACACCTCAACATAAAGAAAGCAAAAATCCTCCCAACTGGACCAAAAGCAACATCATGATAAATGGAGAAAAGATTGAAGTTGTCAAGAATTTCATTTTACTTGGATCCACAACCAACACCCATGAAAGCAGCTGTCAAGAAATCAAAAGACTCATTGCATTGGGCAAATATGCTGCAAAGGACCTCTTTAAAGTGTTGAAAAGCAAAGATGTCACCTTGAAGATTAAGGAGCACCTGACCCAAGCCACAGTATTTTCAATCGCCTCATCTGCATGCAAAAGCTGGACAATTAATAAGGATGATCGAAGAATTGATGCCTTTGAATTGTGGTATTGGCAAAGAATATTGAGTATACCATGGACTGCCAAAAGAGCAAACAAATCTATCTTGGAAGAAGTACAACAAGAATGCTCCTTTGAAGCAAGGATGGCGAAACTGATCTTAGATACTTTAGACATGTTGCCAGGAGGGACCAGTCTGTGGAGAAGGACATCAGGCTTGGTAAAGAGCAGGGTGAGTGGAAAAGAGGAAGACCCTCAACAAGATGGATTGACACTGTGGCTGCAACAGTGGGCTCAAGCATAACAACGGTTGTGAGGGTGGTGCAGGACTGGGTAGTGTTTCATTCTGTGGCTCATAGCATGGCCAAGAGTTGGAAACAAATCAACAGCACTTAAAACAATAACAACAACAAATAGCTAGATGTTTTAATAAGGTTACACTGTCCTCAAAGCAGGCCTGCCAAGTGGAGGAGCACATGAGTAAATCATGAACATACAAGGTAGACTCATTTGGAAATTGTGAAGTTCACATGCAAAATCTGAGAAAAATATGTCGGAGATTCAGTGAATTCTTATGGTATGATAATCCAGGTAAATTGTTGCTTTCCCTAAGTAAAGGCAAATAAATATTGGCTTTTAAAGGTCAACAGGAATGCTGAAAAATGCACTACAAAATATATCACAGTAAAGCATGCCACATCAGAGGGAACTTTGGAAAGTAAGTGATGAGGTCTTAGGATAACTGAGATTCTAGGGATAACAATGTGGTTGATTGCACATAAGTGCTGAACAAACCTCTAGCCTTGATTGTATAGCTTCTTAACTGGAAGGACAGAAGTGTTACAAGGACTAGTGCAGGGAACAATTAAACCTACAGTAAGAAAATCCTGAATTATAGGAGTTAATCCTGCCTTTGCTTCTCATTTAAGTGGGTATTGGGGAGTTTGGGGCTGGAGTTTAGATGTGTCCACTTGAATTTTAATAGGTTCAGTGAACAAAAAACCCCAAACCAAACCCATTGCCATTGAGTCTATTCCTGCTTATAGCAACTTTATCGGACAAGCATCCCAATGCTTAACCACTGTGCTACCAGGGACTTGGCCAACAGCTGTGGATGTTGTGGCCCGTAAATTTTTGGAGATCTGAGAAACAACTTCATGAAGAAGACAATTTGAACAAGCTGAATTTTGAAGAGGCATGGTAGGGGTTTGGATATGACAAAAAGCCTCTTCTTTTTGAGTGCTATCTATCCCTGAATCATGATTTTCAGGCAAAGTTAATCATATTTTTCCTTCTTCATTAAATTTTAAATGGCAAGTCCATTTAAACAAAATATCTCTACCTATTAAATTAACAAGTTTGTCAGGGATTATCAAAAAGGTGTGTATATCCTGTATAAGAACAGGAGAAATTGGCAGGGTTTAAGAATGAACTAGTTTTTTTTTTTTCTTTTTAAATGCCACGATTTTTTAAGTCTTTTTACTCTGGCCAGGGGCGTTTGTAAGCATGTGGGGTTAATGGCAGAGAGGATAACTCCTGCATCAATTAAATACTGGAAGGGTTCTCCATTAATTTGTATAGTTGTTTCTCATTGGGGTTTAGAGCTACCACAGGAAAAGTCCCTGTGTTGTCCATGGAGCACCTTCATTCTGAATCAGTGAGTAGAGGGGATGCTGGTGTGGAAATCATGTGTTTGGTCTAAAGCATTCATTTTTCCAATGACAAGGTTTTTTACAATAGTGGCAGAGACTAATTTTTGATCCATTGAAGGGTTTAAAATTTATTTTCTGGGTAGACCCTTGTAGCTTCTGTAACTAAAGAGCCATTAATTTTTTAATCTTAGCAGTCTGTTTTGTTTCTAAAATTTGGGCAAATTCATGAGCTAACATAGCCAAATCTGCAGAGGGAACAGCCTTCCAATCTAAACAATGTCTTTTAACGAAGGCTGAAATTTCAGGTTTGAGGCTATATATAAATATTGCAGTAAAGGCACCCATAGTTCCTTCATCTATTCCAAAAACTTCTGGAAGGATTGTTCTTGGTATTTATTATATACTTTCACCTTTATTTTCTGTGAGAGAATGAATTTTTGTCCAATTAATTACTAGGGGAAAAGCTTTAGGGAGCACCTCATGTAACTTATTTCCTCTATCTCAAGCTTCTGCAAGAAGGGTCTCTGCTATTTTGTATGTATCTAAGGCTAAACTATCTCGGGGGTATTTCCATTCAGCGTATTCTGAAAGGAGAGAGAAGTGAGCAGAAAGAGAGAGGCTTACTATCACAAAGAAAGAAGAGCCAGGAGTGGAGCACATCCTTTTAATCCAGGGTTCCTGCACTGAGGATCTCCTAGACCCAGAAGAAGATTGATGTGAAGGCACATGGAGATTTCTAAGGAAATCTGAGCCCACAGATGTAGAAAGGAGACAAGGATCTCCTCCCACAGCTGACAGAGAGAGAAAGACTTCCCCTAGAGCTTGCACCCTGAATTTGGACTTCTAGCCTCCTAAATGGTGAGAGAATAAATTCCTGCTTGTTTAAGTCATACATTTGTGGTATCTCTGCTACAGCAGCACTAGATAACTAAGTCAAAGTCCCTTTGTGGTCACCAAGAAGTATCATAGTGAAGCAACAGTCTTCACTCTTAGATATGAAAGCAAAAAGTTTTATTATGGAATATAGAGATTTGTGAATCGGGATACACTTGAACACCCAAGCAGGATGCCACAGTGTTCCAAACGTCAGGGAGAACAGTGAGGTTTTTATCATGTGGAGAAAACAAAGGCTATATGTTAGCAGGCACAAAAGAGGATACATGGCAAAAGTTACAAATTTTTCTAACATTATCAATTCTATTTCCTAGCCTCTGGGAACATGTGTGAACAAGTTATTCTTGGGCCAAGCTGCATAAACATTCTTGATAAACATCTTTTAGCAAACAATTCTGCTCAGAATATAAAGTCTTGGTCCTTGGTTCTTTCTGTGCTACAAGCAGTTAAGCTTTTACTGGAAGTTGAATTGTCTTTACAAAGTAGCAGAAGTGAAGATTTCAGGCCTACCTGCAGTTTAATTCAAAATGAAGTTTTAATTTTAGTTCTGGAGCAGCCATCTTAGTTATACAAAATGCCTCATTTTGGGGGTTTGCTTTATAATGTAAATTCATAAAAGGAATAATGATCAGAAGGAGACAGGAGAGAACAATGGCAATGAGAGTCTAGAAAATCTCTTTCTAGGAAGAAAGATCCCTCTGATTTGAGGAAATTAAAAGCTCATGGTTCTCTGGAGATGCAGGCACCCATACAATAGTCCATGAAATAGATTTATGTGGTCTCTTATATTCTTTATATCTAATTATCAGTGTGACATACGTCCTCTTGAATGATATCCATTTAAGCCATTGATTAAAAAAAATGGCTTCCATTATTTCTGCAAAATACCCATATATGCCCAAGGCATGTGGTATTGAGCACTCCAAATTTAGGCTTCTGTTAGTTGCATTGTGTGGTTACCAAGAGTCAGTTTAGTTTTTTCTCAAACCTACTTATTTGAATTTTTGTGTGTTAATGTAATAATATAGTTTAATTGTTATGTAAATCAACATGAGTATGAAAACGTACTTTTTTATAAGCATATTATGTTTTGGAAAAAAAAATCAAGGAGTATATAAAGACATAAATCTGTCAAATGATGTGTAGATGAAATAAGAAAAAGGGTGAGAAGTCATTTAAAATAAGGAAAAGTCTTCAGTATTTGCGTTTACTTTAAATACGCTCTTACTTTAAATATAACAAAATTGAAAATAGAAGTACATGATGAATTTCATTTATGCCAAAAGGCTCTATGATGAGAAACTTAAAATGAGTAATTATGTATATGTTTTTGGTAAAGGTAAAATATTTAAGGCAAAAATGGGTATTATATATGACATTTTTCATACGTGATAAGGGCTTTCGCTATGTTCGTTCGCTTACTCAATAGACAGTCTCGATCCAACATTCTGTCACATAATTTATACAAAGCTTTGGCTTCTCTTTCACATGTTGTCAGATGTTATTCATGGCTCTCTCTAACCCTTTTCCCCTGTAACATGAAAGCCTTTTGTCTCTCTTATGTGCAAGTCAGTGTTCTCTGCCTGCTGTGGCAATTACAGGAATTTTTGAGGAATGCTTTGAAAGGAAGTGTCTTGTCCACCTTGCAGCGTAAATTGAAAATGGTTTCCCTACTGAGCAAAAAGCATGGACAACCTGAACACTTTCGGGAAACTTCATCTAACAGCCCTCCTGAAGCACTGCCTCTAGGCAATACTGTACCATTTCTTCAAATTCAGCACATGTGGACTACAAAATGCTTTAGCATGGTATCAAGCAAAAAGTGGGCTCTCCACATATATTCTCTGAGGTGTAAGAAGAACATATTTACTGTCTTATTATATAACATTTGACTCGACGGCAGTGGGTTTTAACTGTTTTCATTTGTTTCTTATGTACAAAGCAGGTGTTCCTGAGGAGTTGGGCCTTTTATATATTATTAAATAGTATACTAAAAATTTAAAAGTCACTTTTAGTTTTCTGTTTCTGGAGCAGAAACATAAATTGTACTTTAAAACAAATTACTTTTTGTGAAAGTGTTTTGATGGTGGGGATATAAATAAATTGAATGTTTGCTTTACAAATGTTGAGCAAGAACTGTCTCTCATTGTTCCTGGAGAAAACTTTAGGGTCATTGTAAAAATTAATTCAGATTTTGCAAAACAAAATCTTGTATTTACATATGTATAACCTGTTGCCATTCAGTCAATTCCGACTCATAGCGACCATATATATATTATATATATATATGTACAGTAAAACTGGGTTCTATGACCTTCGGTTTACCTTTAGCGTAAAGATTCCAGTGAGCAAAAACTCAGCTAATATCAAGGGATTCTAGGGATTTTATTATTTAATACATAATACATTTTGTTAAAGATGGCAAAAATATGTATAGTATTTAAGGAAAGATCGGTATCAACCACTATGTATAAGTTCCTAGAGAAATGTTCACTTTTTAAAAGAAAAAAAAATTAAATCAACTTGTTTTAAGGGTTAATATAAGTTCTTTGAAAATTCACATATTACATATACTAGTATTCAGTAAATAATTATTGTAGTGCAATTGGTTTCTCTTTGATATGACCTTTCTGTCCTTAGGTTTGTAATTTTGCCAAAAATGACTGGTTGGACTGTAGTCTGCCTTGTGATTAGTCTATTTTATGTACCTTGCATGGGTTGGTTGACTTGCTAGTCAAATAATGCCTTGATAATCCACCCAATATGATTGATTGACTTGAGGTCCATCAAGGGAATTGGTCCATTCTTGGTCGTGCTAGTAAGGCCATGTCTTAAAATTGACAAGAACTTTGCTTTTGTAAGCACCCAACCCCACAGAAGCTTTTTTAGAGAAGAAGACAGAGAAAGAGAGAGAGAGAGAAGAAAATGGAACCTCCTAAAACAGCTGCAAGAGCTTTAACACTGAAGATGACGTGAGGCCCAGAAGGGAGCCCTGTGGCAGAGAAACATTGGCAAGCTCAGCAGAGCTGAACCACTGAGAAATGGTGGCATCAGTATGAGTGGCAGGAACCATGGGACCAAAAGACATCTGGCATCTTCAGTCAGGAGGTCACCAACAGATCTGGGTACCCTGTAAAGAGGAAGTAGCCACAGTCTGGACCCATTCAGGCATATCCCCTAGCAAAGCAAGCAGTAGTGGGGTGGGTGGAGGGGAGGGTGCTGAGCTGGCCTGCCTTTGGTAGTGGCAGATGCCCTAGCTGTACTGAAACCTGTAGCCCTAAGGTCCAGAGGTGGCCAAGCCTGAGGGCCAAGAGGAGGCTGAGAGGAAGCCTGTCCAGAGGGGGCATGCACGGCTGAGAGGGGACAGCTTGCTTGCACAGCAGAGGAGGGCTAACTTTCTGGCACAACCAAGAAGGGCCTGCTTGCACAGCTGAGAGACTTGCTAGCACAGGAGAGAGAAGCTGATAGAGCTGTCCTGTTTGGAATCTGTCCTGCACTAAAGTAAGGAATGATGGGTTGTTCACCTGGGGGAGGGAGGGAAGCCTTCCAAACCTCAACTTTTTGCTTTCTGATCCTGATCCTGAGTTGTCCCTGTTACTTTCAAGTTGGTCCTGATCCTGAATTGTAGCCAGTTACTTCTCTGAAAAACTACATTAACTATGAGTATAGTCTGCGAATTCTGCTATGGCCAGTGCAATGAACTGTGGAATCCAGCAGAGAAGTAGAGAGTGCTATGGGGATAGGCTGGTGTGAGAAATGGTGAAGAACACAAACAGATATATGCACACCCATGTTCATTGCAGCACTGTTTACAATAGCAAAAAGGTGGAAGCAACCAAGGCGTCTATCAACAGATAAATGGATAAATATGGTATATTCACACAATGAAATAGATTAAGAACAATGATGAATTTGTGAAACATTTCATAACATGGAGGAATCTGGAAGGCATTATGCTGAGTGAAATCGGTTGATTGCAAAAGGACAAATATTGTATGAGACCACTGTTATAAGAAATTTAGATAAAGTTTAAATGCAGAAGAAAATATTCATTGATGGTTACGAGGGTGTGGTGGGAGGGCGAGGAATATGCACTAACTAGATAGTAGACATAAATTTTTTAGGTGAAGGGATGGGCAACACACAACACACATGTAACACAGAGATAGTCAGTACAACTGAATACAACCAAATGCTTTGAAAGCCAGAATAGCAGGGATGGGGGTCTGGGACCATAGTTTCAAGGGATATCTAGGTCAATTAGCATAACAGCATTTATTAAGAAAACATTCTGCATCCCACCTTGGTGAGAGGCATCTGGGGTCTTAAACGCTAGCAAGCAGCCATCTAAGATGAATAAACTGGTCTCAACCTACCTGGAACAAAGGAGAATGAAGAACACCAAAGACAAATGGTAAAGTTGAGTCCAAGAGACAGAAAAGGCCACACAAACCAGAGACTCCATCAGCCTGAGACCAGAAGAACTAGATGGTGCCTGGCTACCACCAATCACTGCCCTGACGGGGAACATAGCGAAGAATCCCTGATGGAGCAGGAAAATAGTGAGATGCAGATATCAAATTCTCATAAAAAGAGCAGGCTTAATGGTCTGACTGATACTGGAGGGACCCTGATGCTCATGGTCCCCAGATCCTTTGTTAGCCCAAGATTAGAACTGTTCCCAAAGCCAACTATACAGACAGGGATTGGCCTGGACAATAAGATAGACAATGATACTGGTGAGGAGTGAGCTTCTTGGCTCAAGTAGACACTTGAAACTGTGGGCAACTCAGGTCTGGTGGTGAGATGAGAAGGAAGAGGGGGACGAGAGCTGGTTGAATGGACACAGGGAATACAGGATGGAGGGGAGGAATGTGCTGTCTCGTTAAGAGGAGAACAGCTAGGAGTACACACCAAGGTGTGTATAACTTTTTGTGTGAGAGGCTGACTTGATTTGTAAACTTTCACCTAAAGCATACACACACATACGCACACACACACAAAGCTTTAAAAGTTAGGAAAATAAGTTTGTTTTATTTTGTATTTAAAAAATATTTATTATTTGTTGGCAAATATTTACTGAGCATCTATTGTATGATGGTCTCTGACAATGAAGCTACAGCAGTGAACAAAAGAGGCAAATTACAGTCTAAGGGAAAATAAAGCTATAAATACATAAATAAACAAGAGACTTTCAGCTAGTGATTATCGTAAGTAATTGCTATGAAGAAAAGAAAACAGAGTAAATAAAGAGTGCCTGGAGGGTGGGGACTGCTTCAGATGGGAGCTGGAGAAGGCCTCTCTGTGGATGTAACATCCAAGCTGAGATTTGGCTGATGCGGAGTCAGGCAGCCATGCCCCGGGGGACTCAGCAATTAGACAGCAAAAGCCCTGAGGGAGGCAGCTAGAAGCCCATGGAATCACAGCAGAGTGAGCAAGGAGGAGGACGGGGTGAGATGAGGTGGGAGAAGTGGGCCTTAGATGACCTGGGGCCTGGGAGGCCTCAGGAAAGAGTTTGGATTTTATTATAAATGTAATGGGAACTCACTGGAGAGATTTAATTTAAGTATAACACAATCTGATTTGTATGTTTAAAAGATCACTGTGCCAAAAGATGGAAACAACCTAAATGTCCATTAACGGATAAATGGATTTAAAAAAATGTGGTATATACACACAATGGATTATTAGTCATAAAGACAAGTGAAGTCCGGAAGCAGGCTACAACATGGATGAAACTTGAAAGCTTCATGCTGTGTGAAATATATATCAGTCACAGAAGGACAAATAATGTATGATCCTGCTTACAAGAAGTATCTAGAATAGGCAAATGTGTAGAGACCACGGTGGTTACCAGGGGTGGGAGGGAGGGAGAAAGGGGGAGTCATTGCTTAGGGGGCATTGAGTTTCTGTTAATGGCGGTGAAATAATTTGGAAATGGATAGTGGATGCACAAAGAAGAACATAACCAATGTCACTGAATTGTAAACAATGTTGAACTGGCAAATATTTTGTTATATATATTTTTACCACAATAAAACAATTTTAAAAAATCAAAAAACAACAGAAAAAAACAAAAAAAGATGGAGAGTGGAGCTATGTCTGACATTCACCAGCTTTGCGCTGACCCTGATTCTTGTCCCACAAAAATTTAGCCAAATTCTTATGCTGCATTACACATATTTTGTTCAAATGTTGTAGGCCTTCAATTAATATTTAAAAATATTTAAAACCAAGGTTGAAGCTAAGCATTAATGTCATGGAATAAACTAATGAGTTATAATAATAAACCTGAAGATTTAGGCAAAACAGTAATTGCTATTGCAATTTTATCATAAATTTTGTAGTCGCATTTCTAAAATTTTTGATGTTCCCTACAGTCTCAGCATTCTTTGTAGCTAGGTGGGTCCTGCCATTGTTAACTACGGAGTTTGAACTAAAGTCTATAAGAAGATATTTTTGAAAGACTGAATTATTCACTATTTTTTGTTACTAATTTTTATATTTTATTAGTTTAAGTTGATTAACCATGGATACTGTTTGATCTGATTTTTTTCCTTAGAATGCAGTTTTGAGAAGTTGATGGTTTGCTTTTTATTTTCATTATAAGATGTTAAGAATTTTCAAATACGATTTTTTTTCTTGCAAGACACAAAGCGTAAGTGGAATAAGAAAAAAAACCCTAATTGTTAGACATGGCTTTAATTTTATTTTCCTTAGTTCCAGTAATGCTAGCTAATGTACATATCAATTATATAACAACCCTAAGTATGGTGTATCCAAATTCCCGTTGTTCTACTTTGGATATTAATTTTTTTTATTCTTTTTTTCTCAAAGATTATATAATCTTTATCCTCATGTAAATTAAGTAATTCACACTTCCTAATATTAAAAAAAAAAAAAATATTTAAATTAATTGTCAATCTATTTCTCTATTTTACCGCATGTATTAGTTTTCTCAAGCTTCCACAACAAATTACCTAACAGAAAGATGGCTGAAAACAACAGAAATTTATTCACAACAACAAATTACCATAATAGAAATTAAGGTGACTTAAAACAATAGAAATTTATTCCCTCACAGTTCTGGAGGACAGACATCTGAAATTAAGTTGTCAGCAGGGCTGAATTCTTTCAAAGGCTCTCAGGTAAAAACCGCACCGTGTTTCTTTCCTAGTTTCTGGTGGTTGCGCGTAATCCTTGGCATCCCCTGGCCTTGTAGATGGATTACTCCTAACTGCCTCTGTATGCAGATCAAAGCCTTCTCTGTATCCTTGTGTGTCCTTTTCTGTCTCAGAAGGACACTCTCAGTGGATTTAGGGCCTGTCCTAATCTAGTGTGATCTCATCTCTATCCTTACCTTAATTACATTTTCAAAGACACTATTTCCAAATAAGGTCACATACTGAAGTTCCAGGTGGTCAAGCATTTTGGGAGTCAGTATTCATCCCACTATACTATAAGATATGTATTTATTTGATTTTTGTGTGTGAAATTAGCAGCATCAAGAATAATAAGTTATTACGATGGGTTTTACTCTTATAATAATAAATACATATTATAGTTCAACTGCCTTATATGATGACAACAAATGAGGGAAAAATGGAAAATTTTACTCTGAGCTATTGCTTTTGGCGTAAATGGTATGCCAGCCACATTTTATGCCTCTGAACGCCAGAGGTAAGGTGTTATGCCGGTTCTAATACAGTTACCATTAAGTTGGTTTCCTTTTGAAATGAGTGAAGCTCAGCAGGCCTCAGCTGCAGCCTCACTGTTTTGTAGGTTGAATATTCTATTAGGTGATGCTTCCTGGATGTATTAGGTTTGTAAACTTTTGCCTTCTCCCCGCTTCATTTCCTTTATTTATGTGAGATAAGGCTTACATGTATAATTATAATTTTTCTGTGTGATAGCTGGGGAGCCCTGATGGGTTTGTTTTGGTTTTTCTGTGTCATAGTTGGAAAACTAGAGATACCCCGTGTAACCTAATGTAAAGGTACCCACAATAAATTACTTATCTAGCTCTCATTGGTGTATTGTTATACACAGATCAGTGGCAACTGAGTGCCACTCACCTCATTGGTGGCTTGTATTACCAGATCATATTTCTCAAAGCCATATTACCAACCAAAAATGTAAACACATTTATTTAGTAAGCATGCATTCCAATACTTAAAACACATGCCATCAAAAAAATAATAATAATAATAAGGAAAAAACTATTGTAAAAAAGAAAAGTGTTATATTTAGAATGCTTACCTATATTTGAAAGTGAATATCCAGGTATTAGGGAACTCTGGCTGTGTACTGGTTAAGTGATACAGCTGCTAACCAAAATGTTGGCAGTTCCAATCCACCAGGAGCTCCTTGGAAACTCTATAGGGCAGTTCCACCCTGTCCTATAGGGCCACTGTGAGTCGGAATTGACTTAAAAATGACAAAAAAATAAATAAGCTTAAAAATCCAGTTCCTTAGTCACACTAGACACTTTTCAATGCTTTTTTTTTTTTTTATACCCATGTGTGTCTAGGGGCAACTCCATTGGACAGTGCAGCTATAGAACATTTTCATTATACTGAAATTTATATTGGACAGCACTGCCTTAGAAAGAAAAAAAAATTTTTTTTCTTTAAGCACTGAATACTCATTGTTATTAAATATATATAAATATACTTTTGTATGTATCCACCTGCATTTGCGTATTAACACATTTTATACGCTAATCAATAGCGATAGATGTCCTGGTGGTGGAATGGTTAAGCTTTAGACTGCTAACCAAAAGGTTGATGGTGCAAACCCACTCAGCAGCTGTGCTGGAGAAAGATTTGGCTATATGCTTCTGTAAAGATTAAAAACCAAAAACCCATTGCCACTGAGTCAATTCTGACTCATAGCGACCATACAGGACAGAGAAGAACTGTCCCATCATAGGGTTTCCAAGGAGTGGCTGGTAGATTCGAACTGCCAACCTTTTGGTTATCAGGCACACTCTTAACCACTGTGTCACCAGCCTAGAAAACCCTATTGGGCAGTTCTACTCTGTCACATGAGGTCACTGTGAGTTGGAACTGACTCGACGGCACCCCACATCATCAACAAATGGCAAGAAATGAAATGTACAAGTAAGCAGTCCACTCTGGTGCAATGCTCACTTACTGTTGGCTATGATTGAATTGCATTACTGAGTTGGAAAACTTATCTTTTTCTAGAATACATGAATAGTAGTGCAGCTCTCTAAAACTTGATTGTAAGGAACAAGAACTTTAGTTCAGTTGAAGCATTGGTTATAAGATTTAGAAGAGAAAGATACAGCTTTCTCTATCACTGGAAACCTACACACAGATAAAGTGAAACACCCATAAGAGTGATGAATGACATTTCTTGTTATCTTCTGGTGGCATCATTTCCATCTCAAATTCCCAAACAATGCCCAGATTACATGGGGAAAGCAAAAGGGAAAATTTTCCTGCACATTTTATTTCTACTCAGGGAATATGAGAAGAGATTTTCATAAATATATAAGTAGGATTGATTTCATTAATGTTGGAATTTAAGTATTTTGTTGCTACATATGACCCCAACTCATTTCTATAAGTCAGTGCGTGGCATTTGTCTTGTGCTCACGTTTGTGTTTTATTTTTAGTTTATGTAGTACCTCCTCTACGCAGGACTAAAGAAAGTATTTTAAAGAGTATGTTTGAGTTTTAAAGTCAGGAGAAATGAGAATACTAAGATGTTTTGGTTTTAGCAAAATATGATATGCTGATTGGTTATTGGGACCAAGGGATGGTAGGTCTTGGCATCTTTCAGGACAAACTGTACTCTCTACATTTTAATGCACTTGCTATATTAAGAGGTATTCTACTGGAGGCAGACAACCCACACCTTACACCCTCTCCGCCTAAATGGAAGAGCAGGAACAGCTCTAGAAGTGAAAGCAGAATTTACGAGGCCCATATTGCTGTGCAAACTTTGTCATTGTTGTTGAGAATATAACAACAAAATGTATACAAATTCAACAGTTTCTGCAGGTACAATTCAGTGACATTGATTACCTTCTTCAACTTGTGCAATCATTCTCACCCTCCTTTTCTGAGCTGTTAACATAGCCCATTAACAAAATCCAGTGCCCCTAAGGATCCTAACTAGACTTTCAAGTTTCTTTTGTCACTTTGATTCCATAAAGATAGTTCTTAAAAGAGCATAATGTTAAGGCAGACATTCTTTACTTGTTAAGCTAAACTATTATTTGCTTGGAAACCCTGGTGGCATGGTGGTTAAGTGCTACGGCTGCTAACCAAAGGGTCGGCAGTTTGAATCCGCCAGGTGCTCCTTGGAAACTCTATGGGGCAGTTCTACTCTGTCCTGTGGGGTCGCTATGAGTCGGAATCGACTTGATGGCACTGGGTTTGGTTTCATTTTATTATTTGCTTGTAAGATTTCAGGGGATGATTTGTTTACAGTTTAAAGATTATCTCAGGGCAATAGTTACAGTGGTTCATCCAGGCTCCATGACTTCAGAAAGTCTGGAATCTATGATAATTTGATGTTCTGTTCTGCATTTTTCCCCTTTTGACCAGGATTCTCATATAGAGTCTTTGATCAAAATGTTTCAGTAATGGTAGCTGGGTACCATCCAATTCTTCTGGTCTCATGGCAAAAGGGGTAGTTGTTCATGGGATTGATTAGCCTCATATTCCTACTTCTGACTCTCATACTTCCTCTGTTGTTCCCGGAGAATAGAGACAAATTGTTGTGCCTTGGATGTCCACTTACAAACTTAAGACCACAAGCACTATGCAAAGAACTATGAGATAGAACAGAAGCACTAAACAGGTTATTAGACCAATTAACTGGGATATCCCATGAAACTTTGACAGTAAACCTCCAAACCAAAGAACCAAATCCCATGAGGTTTTTGGTTGTACATAAGCCTCAGAAGCTACTCTTTTTTTGTTGTTGTTGTTGTTATAAATACACAACTTTTGCCAATACAGCTTTTTATAGGTGTTCAACTTATTGATAGCAATTACTATAATAAGCTCTGCAACCCTACCATTGATCAATTTGATTTTTCCGTAGCCATTAACTATCCCCTGTTCCCCTCCCTCTCATTCCCAGTAACCACTAATAAACTTTGGTCTGTATGAAAAAAACTTGTGGTCTGTATACACTTGTGTTTTCTTGTCTGTTTATGCATGTGAGATCATACAATATTTGTCCTTTTGTGATTGACTTATTTCACTCTGCATAATGTCTTCAAACTTGATAACATATAGTAGCATGTATAAGATTTCATTTCTCCTATTGGCTGAGTAGTGCGTCATTGTATGTATGTACCACATTCTGCTGATGGGAAGTTAGTGTCCACCTTTTGGCTACTGTAGTAGTATTGCAATGGACGTTGTTGTTCAAGGCTCTGTTTGAGCCTCTGCTTTAAAATCTTTTGGGTGCATACCTAGGAATGGAATTGCTGGGTATTATGGTATTCCTATTTTTAGTTTTTTTAGGAAACATCATACTGTTTTCAGCATGGCTATACCATTTTGCATTCCTACTATCAGTGGATAAGGGTTCCAATTTCCCCACAACATAGTCTCTGTGTACATTGTTTTTTCCAGTACCAGGGTGTTTTGACTACTATAGCTGTATAAAAAAAACAAAAAAAACAAAAAACTAAACTCATTGCTGTCAAGTTGATTCCAGCTCATAGCGATTCTATATGATAGAGTAGAACTGCCACATAGGGTTTCAGCTGTATAGTATGTTTTAAAGTCAGGAAGCGTGAGTCCTCCTACTTTGTTCTTTTATTTCAACGTTGCTTTAGCTATTCAGGGCCTCTTATCATTTCATATAAAGTTGAAGATTTGTTTCTCCATTTCTATAAAGAAAAGCTGTTGTAAATTTGATTGGGATTGCATTGAATCTATAGATTGTTTTGGGTAATATTCACATCCTAAGTCTTCCAACCCATAAACATGGAACATCTTTCCATTTATTTAAGTCTTCTTTAATCTCTTTCAGCAGTGTTTTACAGCTTTCATTGTATAAGTCATTTACATCCCTGGTTAAATTTATTCCTAGGTATTTTATTTTCTTAGAACCTATTGTAAAAAGAATTGTTTTCCTAATTCCCCTCTCAGATTTCTCATTGCTGGTGCGTAGGAACCCAATTTATTTTTGTTTATTGACTTCGTAGCCTGCAACTTTGCTAAATTCTCCTGTTATCTCTAGAAGTTTTCTTGTGAAATCTTTGGAATTTTCTGTAGTAAGATCATATTATCTGTGAATAGAGCTCTGTCCTACAGGGTCGCTATGAGTCGGAATTGGCTCGACGGCACTCGGTTTTTTTGTGGGTGAATAGAGATAATTTTACTACTTTTTTTTCCAATCTGAATTTTTTTTTTTTTTTTGTCTTATTGCTCTGACTAGGACTTCTAATACACTGTTGAATAGAAGTGGTAGCTGTGCAATTTGAGCAAACTATTGGTATTTCTGAGCTTCAGTTCTCTTCTCTAACAAGTGATAATTAAAACAATTTTTGTTTAATATTTAATAGTTAAGTAACATGGAAGCAAGATTAATATCATCTGTATTTATTACTCACCACCTTTGAACCAGACTCTGGGTTAAATATTGTTGTTGTTGTTAGCTGCCTCTAAGTCAGCCTGACTAATGGCAGCCCATGTACAATGGAATGACATGCTGCCGAGTGCTGTGACATTCCCATGATCTGTTGCAGACAAGACCACTGTGATCCACAGTGTTTTCTTTGGCAGAATTTTCTAATTAGAACAGTTGTCCTTTCTTCCCAGTCTGTCTCTGTCTGGAAGCTTTGCTGAAGCCTGTGCAGCATCATAGCAATAAGGAAGCCTCCACTGACAGACCAGTGCACGGGCCAGGGATTGAGCTCTACTACTGAACATGCATTATCTCATTTAATCCTCCCAACTCTACAAGGTGAGGTATTTCATTACATTAGTTTGGAGATGAGAAAACTCAATTTTCTTAGGCTTAGAGAAGTGATAGGAATTGCCCAGGGCCACATATCTTTCACATGGTCTCATAAGTTCCCACCAAGATTCAACATTTACAAGTGTAAAGATGCTTGAAGATGATTAAACACCTGCAGATTATCACTACTACGGAAGGTTACAGAGAGCTACTAGGGCCCTTCTTTGACTTTTCCAATCTTGTTTTAAAAATACGTGTATATTTTCATGAGACCTGATTGTACCACCCTGTTATTTTTTAGCTGTTGATCTTTATGTGCTGAAACACCTTCCAATGCCTTCAAATTCCTCAGTGTTATGTGCCAAGAAGGTAAAGTCTGTAGGCAACTCAAAAAAAGCTCTTTTTTATTTTTTTGGATGACAGTTATTACCCCTTGAATTCGTTCATTGTCATTCTAAATTCTTATCTCTTTTAAGCAAGGGGGCAAAGTGGTCTTTTTTACAATTAGGTGCAATGGGATTATAATTTCCATTTTACTAACACAGTGACTTTCCTAAAGAAATTAGTAGGAGTTTAAGGACTGGATCACCTATTTCCTAATTTGTATTTCCTGTTTTTTTATATTCACAATAAATATAATATTACAGGGCGCATAGGAACAAAATACCTTCATGGTCATGATGAGAAAAACCCTATAAAATAACCCATTACTTCATTTTAGAATCTGTTCTGTTGGTGAACCTATACACGTGGCTCCCAAACCAAAAAACAAACCCACTGCCGTCAAGTAGACTCAGACTCATAGCGACCCTATAGGACAGAGTAGAACTGCCCCCATAGAGTTTCCACGGAGCGCCTGGTGGACTCGAACTGCCAACCTTTTGGCTAGCAGCTGTAGCACTTAACCGCTATGCCACCAGGGTTTCCAGGCTCATCACGTCTCACCTTTTTCAGTTGTGCTCCAGCATTCAGTATAACTCCCGTCTGTGACGATGTTCAAAATAAGTTGTTGTTGTTATTAGATGCCCTCAAGTTAGCTCTGACTCATAGGAAACTTATGTATAAGATCAAAACATTGCCCAGTCCTGTCATGCTCACAATGGCTGCATGTTTGAGCCCATTGTTGCAGCAACCGTACCATTCCATCTCACTGATGCTCTCCCTCTTTCCCACTGACCCTTTACTTTACCAAGCATGATGTCATTCTCCAATGATTGGTGTCTCTTGATGACATGTCCAAAATAAGAGAGATGAAGTCCTGCTATCTTGGCTGTGCTTCTTCTAGGACAGATTTCTTCCTTTTTCTGACAGTCCATGGTATAGTCAATATTCTTCACCAATAACATAATTCAAATGAGCCAGTTCTTCTCTGTCTTCCTTTCATATCCATCTTTCACATGCGTATAAGGTGATGGGAAAGACCATGGCTTGGGTCAGAGGCATCTTAGTCCTCATAGTGACATCTTTGCTTCTTAACACTTTAAAAAGTTCTTTTGCTGCAGATTTGCCCAATGCAAAGGTAAGTTAAGAGGACTTTTCAGGTACACTGCTACTCTAACCATCAACATGAGTGGGAGTAGGATCAATAGCAACCAACAACTCTAGCCATATCATCACCCCGCTAATATTTTCAGAGCTTCTTTTATGCTTTTATTATAATTACTACACTTATTAATTTGGTATTAGAGACCCTTCAAGACCTGGTCTCTTTACAATACACCAGATCTAGCAGACTGCTTCAAAAAGGAGTTCTCAGACTTCCTCGCCGTCTTGCCTAATATCATCTCCTAGTTTTTCCTCCCTAGGTATGTTTTAAGCTCAATTTTATTTATTCTGTCTTATGTTTGTATTAGTTCCTCTCACAAGATTTTTCCAGCCTTTCCTTTGAGTTTGCACAAAACCCTTCACTTACTTTTCTTATTATATCACTGCGTGTTATCATTTATATTTTAGGGTCTTCCTTTTGGGCATAGTCTTTGCCTTGTTCACCTTAGTCACTGCCATGGGTGGTAGCAGCTTATCTGATGCTTAGTGAGTTGAACTGGCTCAGTTCACACCTCATTCCTAAAGGATATAAGAAACGTTAGAGTTACACACTCGATACATACTGCTGCTGTTAGTTGCCGTGAGTTGATTTTGACTCATAATGATCCTATGTGACAAGGTAGAACTACTCCATAGGATTTTCTTGACTGCAGTCTTTACAGGTCTTTCTCACGCGGAGCATCCAGGTAGGTTTGAACCGCCAACTTTTCGGTTAGCAGCCAAGCGCTTAACTGTTGTGCCTCCACGGCTCCTTTAATACACATTATGTACGTATAATTACCAAAAACAATCCTGTGACCCACAGCCCGTTTGATTAGTTGTCTTATATTGCCAAGTCATTTAAAACTTCCAGAACTCTATGAGTGCGAGACTCTTAAAAAGAGTTTTATGTCTTGAACATTTGCGGTGAATGGTTCATCTTTTCTCAGGCCGATGCCTACTTGTAAGGCTGTTCACCCTTTGTTGTGGCATCAGAGATAGTCACGTGATCAATGACAATGGTGAGCCTGTACTATGTGTCAAACACTGTGCTAAAAATTTAATAGCAGTACATCATTTGTTGTTGTCGTTAGTTGCTATGGAGTTGGTTCCGGCTCATGGTGACCCTATGTACAATAGAATAAAACTGCCTGGTCCTGTGCCATCCTCAAAATCATTGTTATGTTTGAGCCCATTGTTGCAGCCACTGTTTCAGCCAATCTCACTGAGGATCTTCTTTTTTTCAGACCCTCTACCAACTCTGATGTCCTTCTCCAGGGACTGGTCCTTCCTGATAACACGTCCAAAGTATATAGGATGAGTCGCACCATCCTTGGTTCTATCTGCTGATGTCAGATGGATCCTGGCTGAAAGCAGAGAATACCAGAAGGATGTTTACATGTGTTTTAGTGACTATGCAAAGGCATTTGAATGTGTGAATCATAACAAATCATGGATAACATTGTGAAGAATGGGAATTCCAGAACACTTAATTGTGCTCATGAGGAACCTGCACATAGACCAAGAGGCAGTTGTTCAAACAGAATAAGGGGATACTTTGTGTTTTAAAGTCAAGAAAGGTGTGCACCAGGGTTGTAACCTTTCACAATACTTATTAAATCTATATTCAATCTGTACGTGGAGTACATCATTTACATCTGACAATAAACTAGGGAGAAGCTTTCTTATTCTTCTCATTTTATAAATATGGAAACTGAAGCTCAGAAACATTTAGACGTGTGTCTAAAATCATCCAGTTTACAAATTCTAGAGCTAGGACTCTAATTAATGATGTCTGTCTGATATCAAAGCAAATGTGTTTAACCACCATGTGGCAATGCTCTGCTATTAATTCATTTTTCAAGGCATCTTTTTGGCAGTATGAGAGACATAAAATTCAAGCCTCAGAAAAAATGCCAAATCATTACATATTGCAAATCTTTCAGGTGGAGTATAAATAGTCAAAACTCTACAGGATTTATAACATGGCAAACTATGTTTTGCATTCTGGCCTTCTTGGAAAAGTTAAAACTATTAAAATGCCTTTGAATACATAAGACATATCAGACTATATTTTTTGCAAATAACATACTCATACAAATAATGTGTCAACAGCCATAACACACATAGTGTGCCTAGGAAAGCAATGAGGAGGCTATGCAGTTTGCAAAAAAATCTACAATGCACACATTATAAGTATAAAAAATATGGTCATTCTCTTCTTGGTATCATTTTTACCTAGAATCTTCCCATCATTTAGCTTTCCAAGTACTTTGCCTACAGAAAGAAAGATGTCTGACAAGGCTGATATAAGATTTTGGCTCTCTCAACAGTTATATTAAAAAAAAAAAAAAAATTTTATCAGGATAAATTAATTCATTAACATGTACATTTATTTTCCATTCTCTTATGAGGACTGTTAGTGAGTTTTATTTGGGTAGTTTAGTATCCATAATTATAGTCAAAGTGAAGAGATCCAGCATCATGACCAAATGGTAAGTTGACCCTGAAAGCCAGTCAGCTAGACTTGCCTTGTTTTACCTGAATCAGAGGTTGGGAGGCTTGGTATGGCAGTGTTGGTAATGAGTGGTACTTTTTACTTGAATTTACACCCATTATAAAAATTAAGCTGCCAATAAATGGTTGTTTATTGCATTGCATTGCACTACATTAAATTGTGCTAAATTTAGATTAATTTAGGTTAATGGACCGATACAATAATCCTGTATTGCATTTATAGCAGAGTGTTAGTCTTTATTTGAGAAGTTTTGTTTAAGAAAACATCTTAACTAACTGATCTCGGTCACAGAGTTAGAAGAGTCAGGAACCACACACTGGTTTTTCAATTCCAAAATTACAGTTTGGTCCTCATTTAGATGTCTTACTGAATGTCAGTAAGGCATTTAAAAAACATGTTGTTAGGTGCCATCAATTTGGTTCTGACCCACAGCGACCCTATGTACAACAGAACAAAATGTTGCCCCCGCTTGTGCCATCCTCACAATCGTTATGCTTGAGCCCATTGTTGCAGCCACTGTGTCAACCCATCTTGCTGAGAGTTTTCCTCTTTCTCACTGATCCTCTACTTTACCAAGTATGATGCCCTTCTCCTGGGACCGGTCCCTCCTGATAATATTTCCAAAGTACTGGAGATGAAGTCTCACCATTCATGCTTCTAAGGAGCATTCTGGCTGTACTTCTTCCAGGACAGATTTGTTTGTTCTCCTGGCAGTCCATGGTATATTCAATATTCTTTGCTAACAGCATAATTGGAAACCCCGGTGGTGTAGTGGTTAAGTGCTATGGCTACGAACCAAAGGGTCGGCAGTTCGAATCCGCCAGGCGCTCCTTGGAAATTCTATGGGGTGGTTCTACTCTGTCCTATAGGGTCGCTATGAGTCAGAATCGACTCCACGGCACTGGGTTTGGTTTGGTTAACACCATAATTGAAAGGTATCAATTCTTCTTCAGTCTTCCTTATTCACTGTCCAGTTTTCACATGCCTATGAGGTGATTGAAAATCCCGTGGCCTGGGTACTTAAAGTGACATCTTTGCTTTTCAACACTTTAAAAAGGTCTTTTGCAGCATATTTACCCAATGCAATACATGGTTCAATTTCTTGACTGCTGCTTCCATGAGCATCGTTTGTGGATCCAAGTAAAATGAAGTCCTTGACAATTTTAATCTTTTTTTTCCATTTATTATTATGTTGCTTATTGATCCAGTTGTGAGACTTTTTCTTTGTTTTCTTTATGTTGAAGCAAATCCGTATTGAAGGCTGTTGTCTTTCATCATCAGTGCTACATCAGTGCTTCAAGCCCTCTTCACTTTCAGCAAGCAAGCTTGTGTCGTCTGCCTGTTGCAGGTTGTTAATGAGTCTTCCTCCAATCCTGATATCCCTTTCTTCTTCATAGAGTCTGGCTTCTTGGATTATTTTCTCAGCATACAGACTGAATAATTATGGTGAAAGGATACAACCCTGACACACACCTTTGCTGACTTTAAACCATGCAGTATCCCTTGTTCTGTTGGAACGACGGCCTCTTGGTGTATGTACAGGTTCCTCATGAGCACAATTAAGCGTTGTGGAATTCCCATTCTTCAATGTGTTATCCATAATTTGTCATGATCTACACAATCAATAAAATGCAGGTAAACATCATTTCTCTGCTTTCAGACAAGATCTATCTGACATCTGTAATGATATCCCTCATTCCATGTCCTCTTCTGAATCCAGCTCGAACTTCGGTAAGTTCCTTGTTGATGTACTGCTGCAGCTGCTTTTGAATGATCTTCAGCAAAATTTTACTTGTGTGTGATATTAATGATATTGCTTGACAGTTTTTGCATTCTGTTGGATCACCTTTCCTTAGAGTTGGCCACAAATATAGATCTCTTCCAATCAGTTGGCCAGGAAGCTATCTTCCAAATTTCTTGACATAGATGAGTGAGCACCTCCAATGCTGCACCTGTTTGTTTGTATTCTGTCAATTCCTGGAGCCTTGTTTTGTTTTCCATTCTTCAGTGCAACTTGGACTTCTTTCTTTAGTGCCATCGATTCTTGAAAAAATCTTGCCTGTACTGATATTTAAAAAAAAAAAAATCAATATATTAAGTGCAAAAAGGAAATGTGCTCTCTTTGTGTAAAAACAGCAGGCTTATGGAATATATGTGAGAGAGAAAGAGGGCAAGAGAGAGACAGCATATAGAATAATACTCAAGCAAATGCTAGTAGTTGAATCTGGAAAGTAGGACTATAAATCTGAATAGGAGAAACAAGCACCTCCACTTTTTTATCTGTTTTTGATTCATTAACACATTATAGTTTTAATTAAAAAGAAAGAACGCTGTTTAAATATATATGACTAATAAATGACCTCAATTTAGAGGTCAGAGTAATGATGGTGAAAGGACACTGGAAATTAAATATATAAAATTATTGAGTCCAAATATATTCGTGAGATAGAATTGGCCTGGCTCCATGATTGATTTGTTAGGGATGGGGTCTAAGTGTGGTGAAGACCTGATGATGACTTACCTGTGTATGGACTAAAACAGAGAACACAGCAATGGCAAAATTAGAGTTAGGAAACACATGAAAAAGACTAAGTTTGGGAAGACATAGGATTAGTTCAATGTTGGATATCATAATAGGATTTATTCATTCTTTACAATGTGCTAGACATAGTTCTACCTACTTTACATGTACTAACTCAATTTCTTCCCTGTAACAACCCAATAAAAAGGTATTCTATCCACAAGGCCTTTTCCAAAATTTTGCTGCACAATGGTACATACAATGCATAATTGTCTATCACAGTATGCGCCATCAAAGTCTGTGACAGCATTAATATATGTGCAGGAACATATGTGAATATTCACTTTGAGTGAGATAAAGAGACTCTTAGTCTCTAGGTTATACTAACATGAAAGGTTAGAAGCTCTTTTGGGACAAGCAGGAAGATCTTTCAAATAAGTAATGAAATGCACAGTTGTAATTTTCAGAAATGGATTTTGGAGCCATGGCCAGAAGCATAGCTGTTTTAGGCATGAGTTGAATAAATTTACTCAAGGTTGGTAAGTACACTGAGTAATGAAGATGACCTGTGACATGATCTTGAAGAGCGTAATACCTAATGTGTATAAAGCATTTTCTCAGTCAGGAAACTAACATGAATTAGTCCATTCCACCTTTCCATTAACACTTCAAACAGGCTTTATGATTTCCATTTTGCTGATTAGAAAACAGAGACTAAGTGGTTATGTAGTATGGTTAGATCACAAAGCTAGTAAATGCCAATGACTCTGCACCACTCCAAAGACATTGCTCAAAAAACAAAACAAAACTAAACTTTGTTACAAATGCACAGGTACAGAAGAACCTGACAGGTATTCAAGATTAAACAATACATAAGTAGTTTCTGTCCTCAAGTACAGTACAGAAAGAGATAGTTAAAAAACAAAATGATAAGAACTCTCAGGAAGGTCATAGGAGATATTTGATAAGTGTCAGAGGTGACTTCTGAAAGGTGTTGAAATCTAAACTGCAACTTAAAGCATAGATGGGACAAAGAATTCTTCATGAAGAGTCGTGAGAAAAATATTCCTAGAAAATAATAAGAGATGAGCAAAGGCCTAGCATGGGCAAGTGTGTGGCGCTGTAGACCAGAAAGTAGTGCACTATGGCTGCATAATCCTGTGGAAAGGAAGGGTGTAGAGCGAAGAGGCCAGAGGAACAAGGAGGGCCCAGATCAAGAAAGCTCTTCCTTTTCTGCCATGCCAAGGAGCATTAATTACTGCATGCTGTTAGCATGTGCATTAGTTGGATTTCTCCAGAGAAAGAGAACCAATGGAAAAAAAACCATGTATAGATAGATAGGCAGATAGATACATAAATCTATACTTACCTATATATATAAGTGCATGTTTGTGTATGGAGCCCGGGTGGAAACCCTGGTGGCATAGTGGTTAAGTGCTATGGCTGGTAACCAAAGGGTTGGCAGTTCAAATCTGCCAGGTACTCCTTGGAAACTCTGTGGGACAGTTCTACTCTGTCCTATATGGTCGCTGTGAGTCGGAATCAACTTGATGGCAACGGACTGGAGCCCTGGTGATGTGAAAGGTTAAGTGCTCAACTGCCAACCAAAAGATTAGTGGTTTGAACCCACCCAGCACCTTCATGGGGGGAAAGACCTGATGATCTGCTTCCGTAAAGGCTACAACCAAAAAACCCTATGGGGGCAGTTCTACTCTGTCACATGGGGTCATTATGAGTTGAAATTGACTCTACAGCACCCAACAATGACAAGAGCATATAGATAGAGAGAGAGAGAGATTTTCTTTTCTTTTTTTTCAAGGTGTTGGCTCACAGGAATGTGGGGCTGGCAAAACCAAAATCAGAAAGTCAGGCAGTGGGCAGGACACTCTGGCAGGTTTTTTGTTAGTCTTGAGACAGAATTCTCCTCCCTCAGAAAACTTAAGGTTGGATGACACTCACCCATATTATGGAGGGTATCTGCTTTACTTAAGGTCAGCTGCTTCAAATGTTACTCACATACAAGTGACCTCATAGCAATATCCAGACCAGTCTTTTTTTTTCCAAACAACTGGGCACCATAGTCTAGCCAAGCTGACACAAAAAATTAACCAACACACCATGTGACTCACAAAGCAGTGTGAAAATTAAATTTGAATTTCCATCCATTTATTCATGCATGAATTTAGCATATATTGTGATAAAAATATGTGTGAGAGCATTGATAATACTGAAGCGTGTGCTATGTATGTTAGATATTATATCAGTTCTCTATAAGAGATACAGTCCCTGCATGGTGCAAAAGCTTTAAGTGCTGGATTATTAACCAAAAGATTAATAAACCAAAAGGTTGGCAGTTCAAACCCACCCAGAGGCACCTTGGAAATAATTCTACTCTGCACACATGGGGTCTCCATGAGTTGGAATTGACTCAAGGGCAACTAACACAACAACGACGGATATAGTCTGAATTGTTGACTATATAACATTCCAGTGGTTTGGGTCTTGCCTAAAGCTTGAATGTAGCTATTGGCATTCCAGGAGTCAATTGTAATTGAGACAGGAATGGCATTTACTCTGCTCTATAAAGGCAGTGTGAGCAGTGGAGATTCCTGGAATTTGAAACTTTTGCCTTGAGTTTCAGTCCAGTCTCTTCTACATCCAACCTGTGTTACTTTGGGAAAATTGTTTCACTTGTCTGACCCTTAATTTTTCCATCTGTCCAATAGCAGGAGATACTGGGAGGATGATGTGAGATTCCCTCTCTTTTACTGTTTGAAACAAACCAAGATAAAAAAAAAATTCCATTTTTTCACTCTGCAGCTTTCTGCCTTAACCTATCGTGGGGGAGAAAATGTGTGGTTTACTTATTCTATTGACATTTGAGTTTGCAAGGTATAAAAATGAGTACATCATACATGATTAATATTAATAATGATAATAAAAGCTCCTGCAAAGGTTTCCCACTAATCTTATACTATTCAGGCTCTGATGCATAATGAAAATTCTGAATATTTAATAACTCATGGAAAGAAAACTCATTTGAAATAACATCGTGGGATGTCATATATATGCATGAAAGACCCCCTTACCTCATGACAAGAAAGAACAGACTAGATCTGTCAATGGTAAAATACACCATTTTTATATCTCTAGTCAAATGTCACTGTGGATTGCAAGTGACATCTTATAACAAAGAACAACTTCCAATAGAATATGAAAAATATAAATCCTTTCCTTACTAAGAATTCATATTGAAAGGTCATTACAGTACGTATAAAATCCCACTGAAGTTGCTTAATGCACTATTTTCACTCCGATATCAGGTGGTGAGTATAGGCCTGGCATAATTAAAAATCGATTGTGATTCACATAGGCAGAGGCAAGAGAAAAGCAGATAAGCAGGGATTTGCTTCCAGAAAAATAGTTGATGAATCAAGAAATAATGGGGAAATGTCTATACCTTTGCACTTGGTTTGTAGAAAGAACTGTTGTTTTCTTCCTTATTCTGTTCCTTTTCTCTCTCTCCACCTCCTCTGACAAGGCCCAGTTATCTCCTTAGGGCAAAGGCATGATCCTCCCAAGCACATAAAGACGTTATGTGATACAAAGTTTTCTTAAGAAAATGAGATTTTTCCAGTTCAGTTCACCCTTGAAATTACTTTGCAGTATTGTATGAGTTGTGTTTTTTTTTTTTTTTAATTCAGTTTTGCATTAATTGCAGGAAGGGATTGAACCCCAAAGCAAATGATCTTTATTTGAGGAATGAAAAAATGTACCGTCAAAAGAAAAACTTAGCACACCTTTTTATGGGATGAGCTGTAACACTATATTTCCCTTCATTTATAAACTGTCACAATTTCAAGTCAGGTCCCATTGCTTTGTCTCTCTTGCTTTCACCATCTTCTTATTCCTATCTCAGACAACAACAAAGTGGTGCTCAACAATTCTTCTCATTGTTCATCTTCATTAATATTAACATGTATGTATTTGGTATAATGGGATATTCACTAAAGGACTGACAAACTCTAAAACCCAAGGTTAGCAATTCTGCTAAAACTTACTGCAAGTGTGAATTTGCCAAATTTGTTTAAGATCACACAGCCATTGGGTGTTGAGTAAGCTTTTTGTTTATCAATGTGATGTAACCAACAGTCGCAGCAGGCTGGTGGGGACCTTACAAATTAATCAGCCCATTCCCTTAATCTAAAGTAAGTATGAAACTAAACCAGGAAAAAATATATAGAAATCCATTCTATTTCGAATGTTCAAAACTTAAAACATAAGGGGCACTATATTTTCTACACAGTTTTTTTAAAACCCAGGTACCTTTTTTTTTTAATTTTGATTGTCCTTTAAGTGAAAGTTTACAAATCAAGTCAGTCTCTCACACAAAAACTTATATACACCTTACTACATACTCCCAATTGCTCTACCCCTAATGAGACAGCCCGCTCCCTCCCTCCACTCTCTCTTTTCCTGTCCATTTCACCAGCTTCTCACCCCCTGAACCCTCTCATCTCCCCTCCAGACAGGAGATACCAATATAGTCTCAAGAGTCCACCTGATCCAAGAAGCTCACTCCTCACCAGCATCCCTCTCCAACCCATTGTCCAGTCCAATCCCTGTCTGAAGAGTTGGCTTTGGGAATGGTTCCTGTCCTGGACAAACAGAAGGCCTGGGGGCCATGACCACCGGGGTCCTTCTAGTCTCAATCAGACCATTAAGTCTGGTCTTTTTATGAGAATTTGGGGTCTGTATCCACTGCTTTCCTGTTCCCTTAGAGGTTCTCTGTTGTGTTCCTGTCAGGGCAGTCATTGGTTTTAGCCAGGCACCGTCTAGCTCTTCTGGTCTCAGGCTGATGTAGTCTGTGGTTTATGTGGCCCTTTCTATCTCTTTGGCTCATAATTACCTTTTGTCCTTGTTGTTCTTCATTCTCCTTTGATCCAGGTGGGTTGAGACCAATTGATCCATCTTAGATGGCCACTTGCTAACTTTTAAGACCCCAGACGCCGCTTCCCAAGGTGTAAAACCCAGGTACTTTTTAATTTACCTGTTCATGTTCTCCTTCATTTTACAGAAGACAAGCCTTCTAAAAAACACTAGTTTCAATTATTGAAAAATTCAGGAGGAAAGATTGCTTATCTTTATGTTGATAACCATGAAATCACAATATGCATATAAGAATACTAGAAAAATATTTAAATATTGACAGTGATCATTCCTAGATGTTGGAATATGAGAAAAATTTTCTGCCTGTTTTATTTCATTTTCTGTATTTTTTAAAATGACAATTACTACATTTCATAATACAGGGAGTCCTGCCTTATCATGAGGTTCCATTCCAAGGGTTCTGTCATAAGTTGGTTTTGATGTAAGTCAAATACCTAATTTTTAAAAATAGTTTTCATTATTATTACCTTTTATTATCAGTATCTTTATAAATTCAATATTTATTTGCCTTTGGAGGTTGGAAACATTACATATAAACTTACAGATATTTTAATGCACACATACATACATAAAAAAATACACAAATCATAAATATTTACTCTGATGTTGAAGAAAAGTTGGATGACTTTGGCCTTTTGTCAGTTGTGATAATAACTCCAACTGTAGAAGATTCTGGGTCATATGGATCATTCCTGAGAATGGAGCTGATGTTTTTACCCTGAAAATTAGTGAGAGTTGTTTGTATGGTCCTTTTTTTTTTTTTTTTTCTATTCCCAAATCTGCCTACGAGCTTTAGCAAAGTGATCAGCATTTGGGTCCATGTTTTCTAGCAACTGAAATCCCTGATTTAGTTTAGAAAACTAAGTCTATATGACAGTGTTTTGAACAATGAATCATAAAATTAAACATCTGGGAGTGAATATCTGAGAATGATAAAATCAGCAAATGACACTGCAACATTGTATATAGTACACATTACTAATGTAAGGTGTGCAAAAAAAAAAAAAAAAGGACGATCGTAAGTGCAGTTAGTTGTAACTTGAATGCATCATAAGTCGGGGACTACCTGTAATAGAAAACTTTACTATAAAAGCTATGCACTGTAAAATATATTTTCAACCAAATTTCCTACCACTTTATATTACAAATTTTATCTATTCTTATATAAAATGAACAAAAATTCCCTAATTGAACTAACTGAAAGGTTTGGAGACAATATTGGTCACATGGTTCCTCACTTATTCAGTAACATTTTCTGAGTGCCTGTGAAATGTCTAACATGTTGCCAGGCATACGGTGGGTACTCAGCAAATGTTTATTACATTAAAATCATGAATGTCAGGCACTGTCCTAGGTACTGTGGTTATGAGATGATCAAGATAATCTCGCTTCTCTCTGGAACATCGCGATCTACTAAAATATATGCAATTGTGCACCACGTAACTTCCCTTCAGGCAACCTCTGACCGCATATATGTCTGGGCTCCCTTAAGGTTTTCTCTTTTTTTCATAAGGGAGAGCAGCTCTCCTTTTATTTCCCCCTAATGCTTTTAAACAGCCCAAACCCAGGCTTTTGCAGTGCTGGACCGTGTTTGGGATACAGGCAGGTGAGGCAGAGGATATGACTCTGGGCGCGGAATCTCAAGTTTAGTCTGGCAGGCAGCAGGGGCGGCGTTGGCTGGTGTTACGGGGTCCTCGCTGCACCTGCTCCGCAGGTGGGAGGAACAGTGGGCGGGGCTGGGGATGCGCTACTCCCTCCTCCTGCCCTTCCTCTGACTGCGCTGCTGCTGCCATCCTCTCAGCCACCGCTGCCCCCGCCCGTTCCTCTGTCCTCACCAGCAGCCGCAGTGGCGACAAGGACGACTGGAAGCGGGCTTCCATAAGGTTTTAATATAATAGGCTTTATAGTGGTTGTACATAAGTCAGACCGTTGTAAAGGGGGAACTGCCTGTATGTAATAAGGTGTTTGCACATTCAAATCACATAACGTCCTATTTCACAGAACGTTATCTTGGATGTTAAGTGATGCATGACTGTATTTTATTTTATGTATATATATATATACACACACATATGTGCATATATATATGGTTGCTACAATTTGGAATTAACAGCAACGGGTTTGGTTTCTTCGACATATATTCGTGCAGCTCAGGAGATTAAAAGTTCAGGTATCAAATAGCTTTGGAAAATCTCGGAACAACTGTTGTCTCTTTTTTTAAAAAAGGAAGAAAACTCTAACTTCCTGATATTTTCTATGCCATTCTAGCGATCACTTACTTCTAGCCAACTCGTGATCATGTTTGCCCATGGAAAGACAGCATTCCAAGAGAGAGAACACAGCTGATAAAAGGACATTTTTAATACAACAATAAATTAATAATAGCCTCCATGAAGAACACTTTGTATGTGTGCCAGGCACTGTACTAAGTCATGAACACATTGTATCCTGCCAACCTGTATGTATTGTTACCTTCACTTACGAATAATGTAACTAAAGTAGCGAGTCTAGTTGCTGGTTTAGCGGAGAGACTGGGTTAGAACCAGGCTGTGGATAACTCAGGAATTCATCCCATTTGTACTTCAGCATACCAAAAATAAGTTTGATGCTTTAAAAATCTCATTTTGTATGGATTTTAAATTAATTATTTTAATATTTAATATATTGAAGGATATACATAGCACATATCTAAGGTACGAAGTATAAAAATAAAATGAACCCGGAATCTACCACACAACTGAAGATCAAGACAAGTTTAACCATGTTCTCTACCTCTGCGCCATTGGTTTATTTCCATCTTCTCTGAAGAAATCTCCTTTCCATTCCTTTTTCTTTACATATGCTATCCTAAGCAACACATGGCTTTACATTGTTTATTTTTATAATAGGGGAATAATTTGACTAATATTTCTTAGATTCATATATGCTATTGTTTATAGCTGTAACTTACTTATTTCTGTACAACACTCCCTTGAATCAATATACTGTACTTCATCTGGTCTTCTGACACTGAGCGTTTATTGTTTTCAACTTTCAGTTATCACACACTCACACACACACACCAATGCACACATGCACACTAAGGTAGCTTTGGACATTCTTGTTCCTGTGTCTATGTATAGCAGTTATTCTAGCATACATAATTGGAAGTGAAAATGTGGAGTCAAGATGCATGTGATTATTCAGTGTTACAAAAAAAGCCAACCATTTTCCAAATTGGTTGTGCCAAATCACACGATTTCCACTGGTTTGTGTAAATTCCTTTTGACAGGCTTTCTTTTCAATACTTGTTGTCAGAATTTATAATTTTTAGCAACATTCTGGCTGTTAGAGTATATCTAATTGTAATTCTACTGTCCATTTATCTGATTATTAATCAGATTGAACCTCTTTTCATATATATCAGAGGCCATTCACATTTTCTCTTCTGTGAAATGCATGTCCACACTTTGTCCATTTTTTAAATTGGATTACTTGTGCCTCATTGATTTAGAAGAGTTATTTAAATTTTAGAGATACAAATACTTTATAGGGCATGTCTTCTCTGAGTCCAGGACTTATGCTTTCAATTTCTTTATGGTGCTTTTGACTAATTATCAATATACCGTCTTATAATCAGAGTCTCCTCCTCTTGTTTAAGATATCCTTCTCTACTCATAAAATAAGTGAGTTTCCTACATTGACTTCAAAAAGTATTTAAATGTGGTCTTTCACATTTTGTGTGTGGTAAAAGATTATGAACCAATAAATTTTTCCATGTGCATAGCTACACCATTACAGAGCAAGAATTCTTTACCTCCCTGGGCTGCATTGCCCTGCCCATCAGTCAATGTCTCCATATTTTGTGAGAGTCTGTGTCTCATCTCTTTCTGTGTCATTTCTCAATTTATCAGTCTCAGTGTCTTAATTAGTATAACATTATAATATCTCTTATTGCATGGAACTGTAAGTTCCCAGACATTATTCTTGGGCTTTGCTCTCTCAAATCAGTTTGTCAATTTATTTAAAACAGAACAACACTTGAGATATAAATTATACATACTTTTGAAGAGAAATGATATTGTATGATATTGGATTATTTTACTGAGGAACATTTTCTCACTTATTCAGAACTTCTTTAATGATTTTTAACAATGTTTTATAATTATCTCTGGGTTTTTTTGCACATAAGCTATTAAAGTTATTCTTGCTTACATTATATTTTTGTTGCTATAGGAAATAATACCTTACGAATTATTTCCTGAAACTTAATTACTGCTGAATAGAAATGAAAGTTTTAACTGATGAAGTTTAATAATTTACTGTAGTCATTTTAACTTTTCTGTGTAGATAACCTCATCGACCAGTAAAATAAAACATTTTCTGATACTTGCTTATTTTATTTTTAATTTGACTCTTTCTAATTAGCTGTTTAGCCCATATATTGCATTCTCGTTGAAACAAGTTGATTTTCATTTTCATATTTTAATTTTTTGGTTCTTTTGAAATCTACATCACTCTTTGAAGCATGCTTTGCTTGTTAATGTCTTAAGCTATGTGAATTGGTTTTAAATATTTCTATCTAATAAATCCATAATCTACAGACCTTGGACTCTAAGAGTCTGATTTTATGTTTACCTGCTGATTTCTACTCATGGTGATTTGTTTTCTTTAAACTTAGTGGTTTCTTTGAGCTCATATTTACTTAGTATTAATCTGTGGGAATTGAAAGTGGCTTAGTCAAGGATTTTTGGCATGCTGGACACTTTGAAATCAGTAAGTACAACTGATCTGAGATCACTGTGATCTCTTTGACAGGTCCCTAGGTTCTAGGCATAATTCCCCTTTCCCCAGGCTTACTTACCAAATCAGAGTTCATGTTTTTATGATTGTTCTGTTTTCAGCTGTTTGGTGATGGGGCTCACATGCCTTAAAAAGTATCTTCTACATAGCATCCAAGATTTTTGTTTGGAGTTGGAAGGTCCCTCAGATACCTGGTCCACAATACTTCCTCAAATGGCTGAATATTTGAACTTTGTAAATGTACTATTTGTGGAATACACATCAACAGAAAACTGGGGCTATGATCACAACTTAATTTGAAACTCTCATCTCATTAATCTAAATATGAGCTTTTTGTTAGGTGCCATTGAGTCAGTTCTGACTCATAGCAACCTTACGTAAAACCGAAAGAAACACTGCTCCACCATGTGTAATCCTCAGAATCGTTGCTATGTTTGAGCCTATTGTTGCAGCCACTGTGTCAATCCATCTTGTTGAGGGTTTTCTCTTTTTTGCTGACCCTTTACCAAGCATGATGCCCTTCTCCAGGGACTGTAAGTGAGATAAAGTCTCGCCATCCTTGATTCTAGGAAGCATTCTTTAAAACAAACAAAAAAAAATTATTGTGCTTTAAGTGAAAGTTTACAAATCAAGTCAGTCTCTCACACAAAATCTTATACACACCTTGCTACATACTCCCAATTACTCTCCCCCCTAATGAGACAGCCCGCTCTCTCCCTCCACTCTTTCTTTTCGTGTCCATTTTGCCAGTTTCTAACTCCCTCTACACTGTCATCTCCCCTCCAGGCAGAAGATGCCAACATAGTCTCTAAGGAGCATTCTTGCTGTACTTCTTCCAAGAAAGATTTGTTCATTCACCTGGCAGTCATGCTATGTTCAATATTCTTTGTCAACACCATAATTCAAATGCATCAATTTTTCTTTGGTCGTCCTTGTTCATTGTCCAGTTTTTGAATGCATATAAGGCAGTTGAAAATACCATGTTTTGGGTCAAGTGTACCCTAGTCCTCAAAATAACATCTTTGCTTTATAACATTTTAAAGAGGTCTTTTGCAGGAGATTTGCCAAATGCAAACATCATTCGATTTCTACTGCTGCTTTCATGGCAATGACTGTGGGTACAAGTAAAATGAAATCCTTTACATCTTCAATGTTTTCTCTGTTTTTAATTAGGCTGCTTATTGGTGAATTGTGAGGATTTGTTTTCTTTATGTTGAAGTGTAATCTATACTGAAGGCTGTAGTCTTTGGTTTTCATCAGTAAGTGCTTCAAGTCCTCTTCACTTTCAGCAAGCAACATTGTGTCATCTGCATCAAGCAGCTTGTTAAAGAGTCTTCGTCCAATCCTGAATGCACGTTCATCTTCTTATAGTCCAGCTGCTCAGATTATCTGCTCAGCATACAGATTAAATAAATACGGTGAAAGAATACAACCCTGACACACCTTTTTGATTTTAAATGATGCAGTAACCCTTTGTCTTGTTTGGATGACTGTCTCTTGGTCTATGTACAGGGTACAGGTTCTGAAGGAGCACCATTAACTGTTCTGGAATTTCCATTCTTTTTTTTTTGAGTCAAAGTGTATGTATGGGCAGAACTGGATATAACAGGCTGTGAGTCTGGATCAGGGTCAGGAGGACCCAGCTCCCCACTGCCTGGCTTGGAGGAGTCCATTTCATGTTGTTGTCTGACATATGGATCCAACGTGGCAGTCAGCTGGAGGGGCTGGTGCCGAAGAAGGGAGTGGGTCTGGACCATTAGGAGAGTGAGTTCTCTCACCAGCTCCCCTTCACCAAGGCCAGGCTGGGAACCTTGGAGTAGTTGGTGAAACCGTGCCTACTGAGAATGGTGTTGTCAGTACAGCTACCTAGCAGTGGAAGGAAAGGCACACTCTTAGTAGTGGACCTTATGATTATCCATTTTAAGAAATTGTGGATGGCATAATTTGCTATGATGGACTATCATATGATCTACTATGCCAGGAATGACAAATTGAAGAGGAATGGTATCACATCCATCGTCAAAAAGAATATTTCAAGATCTATCCTGAAGTACAATGCTGTCAATGGTAGGATAATATCCATAGGCCTATAAGGAGAACCAGTTAACACAACTACTATTCAAACTTATGCATGAATCACAAATGCCAAACATGAAGAAATTGAAAATTTTTACCAAATTCTGCAGTCTGAAATTGAGAAAACATGCTATCAAGATGCACTGCTAATTACTGGTGATTAGAATGTGAAAGTTGGAAGAAAAGAAGAAGGGTCAGTAGTTGGAAAATATGGCCTTGGTGATAGAAACAACACTGGAGATCTCATGATAGAATTTTGCAAGACCAATGACTTATTCATTGAAATTTCTTTTTTCAACAACAAAAAATGTCTTTACACATGGGCCACACCAAATGGAATACACAGGAATCAAATTGAGTACATCTGTGGGAAGACATGATGGAGCTCAATACCATAAGTCAGATCAAAACCAGAGGCCAACTGCAGAACAGACTTGAAGCTGAAGAAAGTTAAAACAAGTCCAGCAGAGTAAAAGTATGACCTTGAGTACATACCACCTAAATTTAGAGACAATCTCAAGAATAGATTTGACCAGAATTGATTTGATGCGTTGAACCCTACTGACCAAAGACCAGATGAGTTGTGGGACTACATCAAGGATGTCGTACATGAAGAAAGCAAGACGTCAATAAAAAGACAGAAAACGAAAAAGACCAAAATGGATGTCAGAAGAGACTGGGGAACTTATTCCTGAATGTACAGTAGCTAAAGTGAATGGAAGAAATGATGAAGTAAAAAATCTAAACAGAAGATTTCAAAGGGTGGTTCGAGAAGACAAAGTATCATAATGAAATATGAAAAGAAGCAGAAAGAACTCACTTAGCATTTCTTAAGCTGAAAGAAGTGAAGAAGAATTCCAAGCCTCAAGTTGCAATATTGGATTTTATTGGTAAAAGATTGAATGATGCAAGATGCATAAAAAGAAGATGAAAGAATACACAGAGTCTCTGTACCAAAAAAAGAATTGGTTGGTGTTCATCCATTTGTGGAAGTAGCATATGATCAAGAATCAAGTACTGAAGGAAGAAGTCCAAGCTGCCCTGAAGGTACTGGCAAAAAAAAAGGCTCCAGGAATTGACTGAATACCAACTGACATGTTTCAATAAATGGATGCAACACTAGAAGTTCTCAGTTGCCTATGACAAGAAATGTGGAAGACAGCCACCTGGCCAACTAACTGTTAAGATATCCATATACATGCCCATTGAAAAGAAATGTGATCCAACAGAATGCGGAAATTATCGAACAATATCATTAACATGTCATCCAAGTAAATATGAGCAGTTGTGTAATAATTTACCATATTCAGGAACTCCCATATCTCATTAATTTAGGTTTGTACAGGATTTTTAACTCTGTGACAGTACGTACTGCCCTGCCCTGTGCATGGGTCAAGAATACCTGATAGACAAAGAATACCTGTACAAAGGCATGGAAGATGCTATGTACATGTGCAAAAACTTCAGCTGCCTTGCAAATAGTTAGAGAGGATATGGGCAGGGCAGTAACAGTGGCTGCTATAACTCAATAAAGTAATATTATCTCCATTTTCCACATAATGCTATCAATGCTTCTAGAGGCTGTGAAGTTTGCCTAGGAAGGGGCCATGTCATCATTCTAATCTTGCTTGTCTAACTACACATCATGTGCTTTTCACTACCTTTCAGCAGATTGCAGAAATGCCACATTGCAAAAACTCTATTTCGTGCAGAATGTTGGCATTTCAAGATCGTTGTGTAAGATTCCTGCTTGTGAACTCTTATTTAAGTCTCCAAATGCCTGTCTCCATTACCCCAATGATGCAACGCAGTCTTCCTTTGAGTCATTCAGAAGCAGCTCAGACTCCATTTAATCCATTTTCTAGATGCCGCAGTTGGTAACTATTTAAATATTGTAGCCCTGAGCTAATCATTTGCATTTCTTAACTTTCGTTAATCTATGTACTGCCACAGGAAAGGCCAGCACAAAGGGGGAGCTGGGAGCAACCCAGCGTATACTCTGCGCTAGAGTTTTTCCTACTTGGAGTGTGATTATTACCGAAAAGGTTATTGTCAGGTAGCCTCTACCTCAGGGAGCCTTCCCCTTATGTGAGAAGCAAGGGAACTGGAACTGAGCCTAACTGGATCACATTAGTATGTCTGTTCCTACTAAAAATAAATTAATGATGTGTCTATTTATTCCTCACTTTACAGAAAGGAATTGATACACCAAGAGGTGATTTAACTTACTCAAAATCATAAAGCGAACAGAATCTAAACTTGGTTACAATCAAAGGATTTTACCGTATCTCCCAGCCTCTTTTCCAAGAGACTACGACCAAACTGGAAAAATACACACAAAATGAAATATAACATAGCTTGCTCTCTTAAGCAGAAAAGATACAACATATTGAAGACTTGTCTGATGACTCAGGAACATTGTTATTTACATAGCATTTCTCTCTCTCTCAATGCCTTCGTACATTCTGCCTTTAATACGTTCATTGTAATATTGTCTCCTCCACCCCGGTCCAGGACCTGGACAATCTGGCTGGTCCTTCAGGTTTTGTCACTTCCTCAGTGAGGTATCGCCTAACTCCTGTCATCACTATCATAGGACCCTGTGCTGTTTTTTATTCAATACCACTTATCCCAATTGTAAGTATATGTGTAATTATTTGTTTGATATCAGGCTCTATGTTTTTAAAAGCACCCCAAGGACAAAGTCCATGTGTGTTGCTTTTCAGCACTATATTTTCAGCAAAATCTATGATACAAAGTAGGCAATCAAAAAGATTTGTGGAAAAGACCAAACTTAATGGCCTGAGTGAGACTAGAAGGACCCCAGAGGTCTTGTTCCCCAGAACTTCTTTTAGCCCAAGACAGAAACAAATCCCTATCTGACAGGGATTGGACTGGACTATGGGATAGAAAACGATTCTGGTGAAGAGTGAGCTTCTTGGATCAAGTAGACACATGAGGCTATATGGGCAGGTCCTCTCTGGAGAAGAGATGAGAGGGCAGAGGGGGGTCAGAAGCTGGCGGAGTGGACACGAAAATAGGAAGTGGAGGGAAGGAGCGTGCGGTCTCATTAGGGGGAGAGTAACTAGGAGTACATAGCAAGGTGTATATAAGTTTTTGTATGAGAGGCTGACTTGGTTTGACTTGGCTTGTAAACTTTCACTTAAAGCACAATAAAAATTAAAAAAAAAGGTTTGTAGATATTTTCATTAGATTATTATTATAAAATGTTTCATCAATCAGAGTGAAAATAAAAGAGAATAAAAATTCAGTGAAAATCCAGCCAATCCCCTTCAAAAAAAATAATCATCATACTTGTATATATTCTACCAAACACTGATCATAGTTTTACAAATTTATTTTTATTTTAATCACAATATAAATGTAATTTTATATTCAGCTTGCCTTGATTTGGTGCCTTATTTTAACTCAAGGATTTTTTTTTTTTTTTTTTAGCTTCATAGTTATCGTTTTATTTAATGGCTTCATGATATCATTGGTTGGTGGTCCACCATAGCTTCCTTGATTGTTCCTTCATGGCCACCTGCTTAAGTCGCCACCTTATCCTGCCTTTTTTCTGTTTCTATTATTGTGTTTCATGCTGCAGTAAACAATCCTTTAATTCAGAAGGCTTTTTTTGTTGTTTTCAATTTATTTACTTCAGATGAATTCTCAGAAGTAGAGGTCAGAGTGTATGTTGATATTCATTGCTCTAAAAATGTCTTCTTAAAATACTATCTAGAAGAAATGTAGCAATTTCAATTTCTATTAGCCCCAGCCTCTTTTGCCACCTCCAAAATAAATAATGTTAGCAAACTGGTGCGCATATTTTCACATATTTTCCTGTGGACACGTAAACATATGAAAACATAAGTATACGTGAAGAGGAATATCTGTGTGTGGTGTTGTTGTTAGGTGCCGTCGAGTCAGTTCTGACTCATAGCGACCCTACCACAACGGAACGAAACACTGCCTGGTCCAGCGCCATTCTCACAACCTTGTTATGCTTGAGCCCACTGTTGCAGCCACTGTGTCAATCTCCCTTTTTGAGGGTCTTCCTCTTTTCTGCTGACCCTGTACTTTGCCAAGCATGATGTCCTTCTCCAGAGACTGATCCTTCCTGACAACATGTGCATATGATGTGATTGAAAATACCAGGGCTTGGGTCAGCCGCCTGTAGTCTTCAAGGAGACATCTTTGCTCTTCAACGCTTTAAAGAGTTCCTTTGCCGCAGATTTGCCCAATGCAGTGCGTCCTTTGATTTCTTGACTGCTGCGTCCATGGCTGTTGATTGTGGATCCAAGTAAAATGAATCCTTGACAACTTCAATGTTTTCTTTGTTTATCATGATGTTGCTCATTGGTCCGGTTGTGAGGATTTTTGTTTTCTTTACGCTGAGGTGCAATCCATACTGAAGGCTGTGGTCTTTGGTCTTCATTAGTAAGTGGTTCAAGTCCTTTTCACTTTCAGCAAGCAAGGTTGTATCATCTGCATAATGCAGGTTGTTAATGAGTCTTCCTCCAATCCTGATGCCCCGTTCTTCATATAGTCCAGCTTCTCAGACGATATGCTCAGCCTACAGATTGAATAGGTATGGTGAAAGAATACAACCCTGGCGCACAACTCTCCTGACTTTAAACCAATCAGTATCCCCTTGTTCTGTCCAAACAACTGTCTCTTGATCTATGTAAAGGTTCCTCATGAGCACAATTAAGTGTTCTGGAATTCCCATTCTTCACAATGTTATCCATAATTTGTTATGATCCACACAGTCGAATGCCCTTGCATAGTCTATAAAACACAGGTAAACATCCTTCTGGTATTCTCTGCTTTCAGCCAGGATCCATCTGACATCAGAAATGATATCTCTGGTTCCACATTCTCTTCTGAAACCAGCCTGAATTTCTGGCAGTTCCCTGTCGATATACTGCTGCAGTCGTTTTTGAATGATCTTCAGCAAAATTTTGCTTGCGTGTGATATTAATGATATTGTTCTATAATTTCCACATTTGGTTAGATCATGTTTCTTGGGAATAGTCATAAATATGGATCTCTTCCAGTCAGTTGGCCAGGAAGCTGTCTTCCATATTTCTTGGCTTGGACAAGTGAGCACCTCCAGTGCTGCATCTGTTTGTTGAAACATCTCGATTGATATTCCATCAATTCCTGGAGCCTTGTTTTTCGCCAATGCCTTCAGAGCAGCTTGGACTTCTTCCTTCAGTACCATCATTCCTGATCATATGCTACCTCTTGAAATGGTTGAACATCGACTAATTCTTTTGGAATAATGATTCTGTGTATTCCTTCCATCTTCTTTTGATGCTTCCTGCATCGTTTAATATTTTCCCCATAGAATCCTTCACTATTGCAACTCGAGGCTTATTTTCTTCAGTTCTTTCAGCTTGAGAAACGCCAGGTGTGTTCTTCTCTTTTGGTTTTCCATTTCCAGCTCTTTGCACATGTCATTATAATACTTTACTTTGTCTTCTCGAGCCACCCTTTGAAATCTGTTCAGTTCTTTTACTTCATCAACTCTTCCTTTTGCTTTAGCTGCTCGACTTTCAAGAGCAAGTTTCAGAGTCTCCTGCAACATCCATCTTGGTCTTTTCCATCTTTCCTGTCTTTCCAGTGACCTCTTGCTTTCTTCATGAATGATGTCCTCGATGTCATTCCACAACTCGTCTGGCCTTCGGTCACCAGTGTTCAATGCATCAAATCTATTCTTCATATGGTCTCTAAACTGAGGTAGGATATACTCAAGGTCATATTTTGGCTCTTGTGGACTTGCTCTGATTTTCTTCAGTTTCAGCTTGAACTTGCATATGAGCTATTGATGGTCTATGCCACAGTTGGCCCCTGGCCTTGTTCTGACTGATGATATTGAGCTTTTCCATCGTCTCTTTCAATTTGATTTCTGTGTGTTCCATCTGATGAGGTCCAAGTGTATAGTCACCATTTATGTTGGTGAAAGAAGGTATTTGCAATGAAGAAGTCATTGGTCTTGCAAAGTTTTATCATTCAACCTCTGGCATTGTTTCTATCACCAAGGCCATATTTTCCAACTACTAATCCTTCTTCTTCATTTCCAACTTTCGCATTGAAATCACCAGTAATTATCAATGCACCTTGATTGCATGTTCAATCAATTTCAGACTGCAGCAGCTGATAAAAATCTATTTCTTCTTCTTTGGCCCTAGTGGTTGGTGCGTATATTTGAATAATAGTCGTATTAACTGGTCTTCCTTCTAGCTGTATGTTTATGAACCTGTCACTGACAGCATTGTACTTCAGGATAGATCTTGAAATGTTCTTTTTGATGATGAATGCAACACCATTCCTCTTCAAGGTATCATTCCCAGCATAGTAGACTATATGATTGTCTGATTCAAAATGGGCAATACCAGTCCATTTCAGTTCACTAATGCCTAGGATATCGATGTTTATGTGTTCCCTTTCATTTTTGATGATTTCTAATTTTCCTAGAAAAATTAATGTTATTTTTCTGTGTGTACATTTCTTTATTAATATTCTCACTCAATCTTCCCTCATGTAAATTAAGAAATATCTAACAAGAGCTTTAAAATACCTGCCGACTATTCCACAGTATGAATTCGCCAAATCTATTCCTCCAGTGATAAGTATTCAATATTTCTTCCACTTTCTTTTGGCCAATGCAAATAATGTTGTAATGAACTTTTTTATAATTAAAACTGTACTCATCAGTGCTTTAACTTCTAAAAAAAGGGATCCTGACCATTAGTTTACTAGGTCAAAGGCTATGTATATTTTAAATTTTGGTAAGTATTGACAGATTTCCTTTCCAAACAGTGTTACAGAAATCCACTACCCAACTAAATGGGAAATATATGAAAACAACCTTTTTTTTGCATCCTTGTCTGAACTAGTTGGATGCTAGTAATTTGAATTCTCTCTTGTATGCAATGTCTCATCAGGAACTCTGCCAATTATTCTGTGGTGGTCTGTATTTTTCTCAAAAATTTTAGGAACGATTTTATAATTAATAGATACATGTGTTTATCAATTACATGTATGTAATTAATAGGCACACACACACTGACGCTTTTCTAGATCATATCAATTGCAAATAGTTCATTCCATATATATTGTTTGTCTTTTTGCTTTGTATAGCATTTTGAAAATCATGTATGAGTTTATATATATATATATACATAAAAGAAACTCATTGCTGTTGAGTGGATTTCATCTCATAGAGACCCAATAGGACAGAGTAGAACTGCCCCATAGCGTTCCCAAGAAGCTGCTGATGGATTTGAACTACTGATCTTTTGATTAGGAGCTATAGCCCTGAACCACTGCACTAGCCACATATCTTTTTTTTTCTTCCTTAGATTGTGGGTTTCTTGTAAAAGTTATCCTCACTCTCACAAAATTTATGTAGTCTTTTATGTGTTCTCTGTAATTCTTAACTTTTTTTTGCATGTTAATATGTATTCAGGCTTCACATTTATTTTCACAGATGCCATGGTGTAGGAATCTGAAGTTATTTTTTGTTTTGATCTAACGGAAAATCAGTTTTTTGATAACCATTTATGAAATGAATCCTCATTTCCCCACTAACGTAAAACAGGACTTTTCTCTGGTTATCCTCCCCTTCGGCGCTCTCAGCTCTGTCTTACTCCTCCATCTCTTCCAGTTTTAATACCATAAGGTTTTGAAGCTATAAAGTAGTTTATGCATATTGTAAACTATGTCTCCCTTCAAAGAAAAGGCTTCTTTTTGTTTTGTTGCTGTTCATTCCTTGTCTTTCTTGGACACCTATTTGTTCATATGAATTTATATTAGACAAAAACCCAGTTCCAAATGAAAAGCTTGCTGAAACTCTAATGGAATTTGCAACAAAATTGTATATAGATATGGGAAAACTGATGTATTTATATTTCTTTTTGTACATACTGTATATTTCTGAGAATTTTACAGCTGTTGCTGTTCTTTTTTTAATGTTATCAATTGCTATTGTAAATTCAGAGAATAGGTATTCATTTTATATAAAACAAAAGCCAAATCCAGTGGCATCAAGTCGATTCTGACTCATAATGACCCTATGGGACAGAGTAGAACTGTTCCATAGAATTTCCATGGAGCACCTGGGGGATTTGAACTGCTGACCCTTTGGGTTTTTTTTTTTTTTAATTCATTTTATATATTTTTGTAAAATCTATAGCTGTTATCTATTTTACCAATATTTTCATAAAACTTCTAGGGTTTTAGTAAGCATACTTTTATACAGGATCAGGAGTCCATGTGTACAAAACAATTAAGAACTCAGTAACTAACCAAGAGTTTGGAGATTAGAACCCACCCAGAGGTACCTTGGAAGAAAGGCTTGGTGATCTATTTCCAAAGTTCAGTCATTTCAAACCTGAGGGGGCACAGTTCTGCTCTGAAATACTTGGAATGCCATGAGTCAGAATCAACTAGACAGCGACCTTTTTTTTTTTTTAATGATCAGTAAGTGGAAATGACTTATTCCATGGTTTTCTCATTATTTCTGATAATTATTTTTCTTTTTGTGCAATGGTGTATGGATTTTACCAAATGCTTTTTGTGGTATATTAAATATAATCAATTTTTTTTCTTCCTCTTTGATTAGTCGATTTTAAAAAAATTGGCTAATAGGATCACCTGTAGCAGTTGCAGAGCCCATGGTAATTGTACAAATGAAGGGCCACATATCCTAAGTCTAAATATTTTAAAATTATAGATTAAAATGTTATAAAATAAATCATTAAATAAGATATATTCTATGTTTCTAGCTTGACTAATATACATTCATAATCACCTGGTAAGCCAGTTAAAAATTTAGAATTCTCCTCAGAATTCCACAGCAGAACCTGGTGATGTGGAGCTAGCCAAACCCTGGACCTTGGCTCCTGTCCCATGGCCACACTGGTTCTCTGTGCTCCTCGTTCCAGCCCAGACATCAATATGACACTCTAAGCTACACATCTAATCACTGTTCACAGTACCACCACCCCAACAAACTACAGCCACTTGCCCAACTCTCATTATGAGCATACATACCAGGGGTGTGGTCTGCCCTTGAGAAAACAGATTCTGGGTCAAGAGCCATTCTGGAGGGGATTCTGTGGTTCTGAGTCTCCAGAATACAATGGTGAAGCGGGGCCTGGGCTCACAGAGGGCACAAACCACTGACCTCAAGTACACTGTGACCTGAAGAGGACAATGTGGCCAGGCAAGACGGAATGGACCCCTCAGAGGCAGGGCCCTGTCATGTGTAGGTCTAAGGCAGTACTGCTGAAAAATATCCTAATATTAAAACATTCTTTCTTTTTAGAAATACACCCTAATTTGTCATGTTTAGGAGTGCTAGTGGCACAGTGTTTAAAGTGCTTGGCTCCTAACCTAAAGTTGGTGGTATGAACTCAACAGTGGCTCTAAGGGAGAAAGATGTGTTAGTCCCCTTCAAGAAAAACTCCTATGGGGTAGTTCCATTTTGTCCTGTAGGGTCGCTATGAGTCAAAATCTACTCAGTGGGCTTGGTTTGGTTTGGTTTGGTTTGGTCATGCTGTAGCTTTCTTTGATAATTAGGTGGACTTAAAATTTTATCAATAACTTTATATGGGTTTTAAGGTTGATTTATAGAAATTTCATCAGTAGTATTTACGTATTTGTATTAAGTTTGTGAATTCTCACTTTTTCCTTTTCTCTTGAGTAGTTTAAATAGCTTTGGAATGTGTGACTTTTAAAGAGTTGATGGAACATGATTTAAAATCATCAGTCTTTTAACTTTGTCAAATGATAGATCTTAAATCTTGTCTCTGATATTTTCTAGATGATTTCGCCTTTTCATAGTTTCTACTTCCTTCCAGGTAAATTTTTAAAATTAAAAAATATTTTTAGAATGTTATTCATTTTTTTCTAAGTCTTAAGTACTTTGCTGTTAGAATTTTCAGTTAATGTTGAGACAATATAAGTGTCTCATATGTTATAACCTCTTGTGTAGTGATTATATTTTTTTATACTTAAGCTTGTATATTTTGTCTCTTTTGTCCCTAATCAATGTTTAAATAAATGCATCTATTTTACAGATATTTCAAAAGTACTATTATTAGAATTATATTCCATTTTCTTTTTAAATGTTTAATATGTTTCAATTAATAATTTTTGTATTTTTATTATTCTCTTTCATACAGCCACTTTCGTATTTGTACATGTTGTTGTTGCATTTTTTTTTTTTTTTTTGCTTTTCCATTGATTTATTTTTGTATCTGATTCTGTGAGGAAAATAATAGCCTTTTAATAAATCAGTATTTTTGTCTTCTTCAAAATTGTTGTAGCTATTCTTGACTCTTTTTTCTTCCACATGGATATGAAGATTATTTTGCCAAGTTCCACCAAAATGTTGTTGTAATTTTGGTTAAGATGTCATCGTATTCATATGATTATGGTAACTGGACGGCACAAGAAGTTAAGCGCTGGACTACTAGACAAAAGATTGGCGGTTTGAACTAACCCAGAGGTTTTTAGGAAAACAGTTCTGGTGATCTGCTTCCTAAAGGTCACAGTCTTGAAAACCCTATGAACAGTTCTACTCTGCACACGTGGCGTGGCCATGAGTCCAAATCAACTCAACAGCAACTAACAACAATAACAATATGTGATTAATAGAGAATTCACAGATTTTTGCCATTAAGTCTTTTTTTAAAAACATATTATATTTTTTTATTGATCCCACTCTTCTTGTATGCCTGTCAATATTGTATTTAATGCTTCCTAATGTAAATTTTTTTAATGTAAATTTTTTTAATGTATTATGCAGGTTTTAATTTATTTATATCTATGAGGTTTTCTTCAATTATTTTGTAGATAACCATATAGTCCGCCAATAAATGCCAGTGTTATATTATTACAATGTTTATACACTGTTTTTCCTTCTTTTCTTCTTTATTCCTTCTTTTTGTCTTTTCTTTCTTTTTTATTACATTAAAAAAAAAATTCTCTTTGAGTCTGTCCTGACTCATAGCAACCCTATAGGACAGAGTAGAACTGCCCCACAGGGAGACTCAAGGCTGTAAATCTTTCCTGAAGCAGACTGCCACATTTTTCTCCATGGAGTGGTTGGTGTGTTCAAACAAACCTCTGACCTTTCGATTACCAGCCAAGTGTCTAACCAGTGTGCCACCATGGTCCCCCTTTTATTACACTAGTCAATTACTTTTGTACAATACTGAGTAGAGGACACAATAGAAGTGATTCTAGTCATGTTCCTGACTTCAGAGGAAATAAGTTAAAGTTTCACCTGTAAGTATGATGATTACTGTAGGTTTCAGAGAAAACCATTTAATCAAGTTAAGAAGGGTATCTATTATTTTATTCATTGTCTCCTAAAAATTTTAATGCTCAATGATTCACTTTTAAAAAATTTTTTTCTGCTCCTATTAAAACGATAAGTCCATGGGTGGTGCAAAAAATTTGTGCTAGACTAGTAATCTAAATGTTGGAGGTTCTAATCCAACAAGAGGTGCCATGGAAGAAGGCCTGGAGATTGGATTCTGTAAAGATTACAGCCAAGAAAATCCTACGGAGCAGTTTTACTCTGTAACACATGAGGCTGCCATGGGTTGGAATGAATTTAGAACCAAAGGGTTTATTTATTCGCTTCTTTCTTTATTAAGATTATGGTACTGTCTTACTCTTTAAATTTTTTAACGTGGTATGCAGCAGTAATTGCTTTCTGATTTTGAAGCATTTCTTCATTCTTAAAATTATTTTGTGTATTTGTGTGTGTGTGTGCATGCAAGTTTCTGTGAATACATTTAGTACTATGAATACACTGGAGTTACTTCTTACTAAACAGTTCTTAACCTGCCACCTTTTACAGTTTTTGATTTTGCTTTTCAAATGTTCACTACTGTTCTTTTCTAGGATTTGTTATTATTTGTATGCCAGCTGTCAATAGCAAGGTATCACTTCTTATGTTGCTTTTACTGTGTTGCAATCACCCTTGATATAAGAAGTCATTACCTTCTAGAGAGCATTAGGAAAATATTTTAAGTATGTTTTTTATATATTCAAGACTATTTGCCACTTGGTTTTGGGGGGATATACAGGTTTCTTGTGTGTGTGTGTGTATGTGTGAATAATCTCATATATTGAATTATATCATGCTTTACATGTTGCCTGGAGCTAGGATTGTGCTAGAGATTAGAAGCAGAAATGGAGACATCTTAAATTTCCGCTTTACCCTTGCCTATGTCTCCGCATGTGTGTACCATCTCAACTCTGCAAATGGTTATTATTTATTTAGTTGACTGTTCAGGCTCTAGTTTCCTTCAGCTTATTTTCCCATCTTTCCATTCCATTGAAGATTGGTTTTGTAACTAGATATCACTGCTATACTTTAGGAGCTCTCTTTTTTCATAAATTTAATATTATTTATTAATGCTATGAACCAATCATAAATGCATAGGTTCTATATAGGTTCTGTGATGCAGTTAAAAGATTCTCTTAGGAACAAAATACCTAAGATTGAGAGAACTGGCTCTGAGACATTCCTTCTGGATCCTCAGAAATTTTTCTTACATACTCATATACCCACTCCAAGGTGTGTTCTAGATAAATACCGGATAAATGGAACAGTACATTGATGGGTGCATATATTATTTACTGCCAAACAAACACTAGCTCCCAAACTTTGTATGAAGTATAAAAAGATTGAAAGACACACTCATAAAATACTATTTTTGAGGCAGAAATTCTTGGAATTTAAATATATATAGCAATGTCTTAGAATGGAAAAAAAGGGAACCATATGAAAATGGAATTGAACTGGCAGTTAAGAGACCTGGACTCATTTTGCACAGGATTTGAGTTCGAAATAAGTATAGTATAACTGGGTTTGCTGGGTAACTTTGAAAATCCAGAGTTTGTATTATTTAAAAAGTAAAATAAACTTTTTTTAAGAACTCCTAAATACAAAGATATATAAAGTTTCCAACAGTCTTACCAATATTCAAAGTAACCCAATGGTAATTTGAAATGAATTCTTTGACATCTTGTCTAGGCTCATGCAAATATATCAACTTACACAAACAAGTTTTTTGTTGTTGTTTTTGCTATTCCGTATAATGTTACATTACTAAGTAATTTTGCTACTTGCTTGTTTTGCCTAATGATATACCAGGGATAATACTGCAGATAGATTCAATTTTTTTTTTAGATAAAACATATCTTAGAGTTGGATATTTAGAAGGTCCTCAAGTTTGGTTTTTTTTTTTTATTTTTGCCACTGAAGAAATTTTGCAATAAAATAGCTGCATATAGATTCTTAGATACTTCCTGTAATCTTTTATTTATTTAAAATTAATCTGTACGTATAGGACTGCCATATCAAAGCCTGAAATTTTTTAAATAGATACCAGATAATTGTCAAAAATATTGTGGCATTCCCACACGCAACATATGAGTGTAATAATATTATCAATAGATCCAGAGTTCAAACAATCTTTTACCAAATCGATGGTTTAAAAATAGTATTAAAATGTAGTTTTTTGATTTTTAATTTCTGGTATTGAGATTTAATATATTTATTAGACATTTTGGTATCCTCAATAATCAAAAACCTATCAAGGACCTGTGGGTAATATTGTGACAGAGAGCAATAGAATTGACAAAGATCTGGGAAAAGCAGGTGAATGTCAGCCTTTACACATAAATCCAAACTGCTTTTGATCCTCTTTGGTGATGGAGGCGAAAATGAAATGCAGTTACCATGTCAGGAGTTACATACCAAAAACCAGATATTATGCTGATAGATTTCAGTTTTTTTTTTACTCATCCCACGCTATTGATGTGCTTTGTCATTGGATTTTTGAAGGCAATAAAAGGAAGGTTATTGGAGCTATGATGGAGACCACAGCAACTGTAATTTAAGTCCTTGATGGTGGTGCTAATTTATGACATTTCTCCCAGGTCAAAAACATCCCTTTTGATCTACTAAGTATGTCAGATTTGGAGCAGTTTCAGGAGCCTCGATTTGACACTTCTTTATACAATTCTTAGATTTCAAAAAGTGGAAATGATAAACAAACACAAAAGATTCTATATTTCTTTGAAAAGATTAGGAAAATCGACCTCTAACAAAAATGATGGAAGGTCCATAGAAGGAGAAAGTCAGAGATGGAGAGAAAAAATACACCCATACCCGTACAAATAATAATCAGTATAAAAAGGGAATATATGTTTACTTTTAAAAAAAAAATTAAAGATAATAATAATAAAACTCCAAGCACAAAAATACACCAATAGATTAGAAAACATTAAAAAAAAAAAGTATAATCAACAGAATTGTCTCAAGAGGAAACAGATAATATGAATAGAATGATAAATATTAAATACAAGGAACCCTTCCATTGAGTCCATACTAACCTACAGGTAAGCTGCAAAGACCAGATATGTCAATAGTATAAGACCTACAGTGTCATAGAAACCCTGGTGACACAGTGGTTAACCAAAGGTCAGAAGTTCAAGTCTACCAGAAGCTCCTTGGAAACCCTTAAGGGGGTGTTCTACGCTGCCCTATAGGGCCGTTATGAAGTGGAATTGACTTGGCGGCAACAGGTTTGGTTTTTGGGTTTACAGTTTCATAATTGAAAAAGAAGGAATTCTCTCAAAATCTTTTTATAGGGTTAATATAATCTTTATACCAAATCAGTCAAGTACTATATTTACATGCTAATTTCACTTATGAATATGGGTGCAAACATTTTTAAAATTCTCCGGAAATAAAATCCAGAAATGCGTACAATATCACATGACAAAATCAAGTTCCTAGAAATGCAATAATTGTTGAACATTATAAACTCAGTTAATTTTCTTCATCACATTATGAATTACAGAGTGATAGTCATAAAATTACCTGAATAAATGTAGAAAATTATTTTGCTTTAAAACTTTTAGTATGCTAGAAATATTTAGAAATTGCCTTTATATGAAAAATATTATCTATAAATAATATATCATGCCAAATGGCAGAACATTAGAAGTTTTTTTTTTTTTTTTAATTCAGAAATGAGAGAAGATGTAAAATACGACTGCGTCTATCAATACAGATACTGAGGTTTTGGCCAGACCACTAGGACAGGCAAAAAATAACAGAAAAAATTTTGGAAGAAAGAAATAAATCTGTCATTAATTGAATATAATAGAATTGTCTATACATATAATGCAGGTGATATAAAGGCAAATTTTGAGTATAGAGTTAAGCAGATCTTCAGAATATAAGATCAATATATAAAAATTAATTAAATTTCTATCCATCAATTTATAGAACATAGACTTTTAAGACTTTTAAGAGTCATGCATTTATAATAACAATGAAAATGAAATCTTCCAGGCATAAATCTAAAAATAGTTGTGCATAAAAAATACACACACATATATGTAAATATGTATATGAATAATAAATATACAGGCATACATAGTATTGAAGATATTTCAAGTATCCTCAAATGTTTCTGCAAATTCAAATAGATTTAATATGGTGGCACAGTGGTTAAGAGCTTGGCTGCTAACCAAAAGATTGACAGTTGGAATCCAACAGCCATTCCTTGGAAACCCTATGGGGTAGTTCTACTCTGTTGTATAGGGTCGCTAGGAGTAGGAATGGACTTGATGGCAACGGGTTTGGTTTTTGGGTTTATGGAGAGTAGCCAGGTTTGGTTTTGGGGTTTATGGAGGACAAGATAGCAAAGTAAGTGGTCATTCTCATTTATTTCCCAGCAACTAACCCACCGAACCACAAATAAAAACAAGCAGAGGGTGAGATCTCAGAACTCTGGATGGTGGCTGGGATGTTGGAGAGTCAAAATGAGTCCAGAAACAGTGGAAAGGAGGAGTGGGGGCAGCACAGAAGCTGGTAGATATTAGCTGCTGGCACCTGGAGGACTCATCTCACTGTGGCCATTTTGGGAAGGAAACAGTCAAAGAATATAGGATGAGAGGTAAACTGAGGAAGCTGCAGCCAGATATTTAAGGGAGTGAAGATTAGCTGTGGGAGTTCACAGGCATGAGCGAAGGGAGATGGAAGTGTTGCGAGTGAGTGCTGTTGAATCTTGTCGAGTCCCTAGGCAGATGGGATCTAGGATCCATCTATACATAGGTAGGTAGGTAGGTGGGTAAGTAGATAGATGATAGAGAGAGAGATAGATGATGGATGGATGGATGGATGGACGGATGGACGGATGGATGGATAGATAGATGATAGATAGATAGATGATAGATAGATGGATAGATGATAGATGGATAGATATTAGATGATAGATGGATGATTGATAGATGATTGGTAGAAAGATGATTGATAGATGATAGATATACACATAGATACATAGATAGATACATAGATAGACACATAGATAGATAGATAGATAGACACATAGACGCATAGACACATAGATACATAGATAGATAAACCAAAAAAAAAAAAATTGCTGTGAGTGGATTCCAACTCATAGCGACCCTAAAGGACAGAGTAGAACTGCCTCACAGGGTTTCCAAAGAGCACCTGGTGGATTCATACTGCTGACTTTTTGGTTGGCAGCTGTATCTCTTAACTACTGTGCCACCAGGGTTTCCAGATAGATCCATAGATAAATTTAGCTTGCTTTTTGCTTGGAATTTTTAATATATATTCAAGGGTGAGAATGGCCTATAATTTTATTTTTTCCTGTGGTCCTTGACGGATTGAGTTATTAGTCTCATATAATAATTTGAAGGATACACTTTTTTCTATTATCAGAATAATTAGTTTAATATTAGAACAACTTCTCACTTTTAGGTTTGATATATTCACTAGTAAAGTCATCTGGGCTTGAAAAATCTTTATTGGAAGACTTTCCATTATGAAATCAATAGCTTTAATCACTATATAATCATTCAGAATTTATTTTTCTAGTTCTGTCAGTTTTGGTAAATGGTGCAATTCCAGGTATTTGTACATTTCATAAATATTTACACATTTTATAGTTATATTCATTTCCTCTTATGATGCTTTTCATTCTGTAAAAACTGGAGTGGGATTGAATTTTTCATACTTGGTAGTGATTAATTTTGTTTTCCTTTCTTTCTGTCCATCCTCCACCTCTTATTTTACTTAATTATGTTTGATACATTATATTAGTCTCTTCAAAATTAACTTTTATGTTTAGATTCCCTCTAAATATAATTTCTGCTGTTATCTTTATAATACCCTCCTTTCTTGTTTCTTTGGGTTTATTTAGTTATTTTTTTTAACTTAACAATGTAGATATTTTTCTCCTTAATATTCAGATTTTGTTCTTTTCTTATATATTCACTTAAGGCTATATATTTTCCTCTAAACATAGCACTAGCTATACATCAAAAATTTTGATGTACAGTTTTTGTTTTTAATCGTTCTAAAATGATTATTAAAAATGTCTTCAAATTCCACTGGATATATTTTTTACTTTGCCCATGATTTACTTATAAGCCTTAATATCTAAGCATAATCTAAGCTTAACTTTTATATCTTTATTACCAGTATTCTTGCATTGTTGCCAGAGAACCTACACACATGCTATTAAACCAGTTTTTGAGTCCTATTCCATATATTAGGTCAAATTTGTTAATTGTGGTTGTTTAAGTCTCTAGTATTACTGAGATTATTCCCTCTTTATTCTACTAATTATTATGGTGTGATGATCATTTCTACTAATAATTTTTTCTTAAAGTCTACTTTGATATCAGTATAGGTGTACCTTCTTGCTTCTGTCTAGTGTTTTTATACTATTTTTTGTATACTTTTACTTTCACACTTCTAATATTTTCATGTTATATGTGTGCCTTTTGTAAATAACATACTGTGATTTGGTTTTCATTCAGTCTAACAAGGTTTCTTTTTTAACTGGAGGGTTTATTTAATTTTATTTGATTACCGATGTTGGGGTTTTCCTTGCCGAGCCTATTCTTTGGGCCTCTCTTGCTTCTTTCTTAACATTTTTAGATTTTTCTTTCTTGCTTGATTTCTTTCTTTTTCTATTAGTTTAAAAGTAATTCACTCCAGTTATTTCAGTGTAATCCTAAAAATTTCCAAATTCTGCCTTAATTTAAAACAGTGTGATATGAACTGATGCATTTACCTCTTCACAGAAAATGCGAGACCTTAGATTATTCCAATTGCATCAACACCTTCCTGATTTATTGTTGTCATTACAGTGGCATTTAAATACATTTTTGAAGCTCATATAATATTTTCATAGCTTTATACCGACTTCACTTAGGTACACCCACATATTTGTTTTTCATTTCTTCTTGCATGGCTGACCTTGCGTGTAGGATATGGATGCACTAATCAGAATCTTTTATGCCCTTGTTTATAAGAGAAACACAATTTTCTCTTGGTAATTGATACCATCACCCCAGTCAGCAGAGTGGTCCTTCTTGGTTCAGTGTCACGAGATCAAAGAAGGAGTGTAGTTTTCACAGTGAGCGAGTGTGGTACAGCATGAGAACTGAAACTAATTCATTAACTCTGGCTTTGCCCCACGAAAATCTATCACATTTTTTTGAAAAGCAGATTTCTAAATTCACCTGAGTCCTCTTTGTTTAGTATTTCCCAGACTAGGGTCCAAGAAAGTTTTATAAAAAAAAGAGCTAAATTTTTATTAAAACAGCCTTGAAGTACTAGAACAATTCAAAAACTATGGCTAACCTGTAGCTTCAGAAGGAAAAATTTGAAACAATGTAAAATATAACGAGTAAATCTATATCGACCAAACATAGGAAATTTGTTCTGGAAAGTTAACTGTCCCAGAGTAGAAAAAGGTACTTGTTAAGTTAATTAAAACATATCCAGTACCAAAAGTGCTCCAGCTTAGAACAGACAACTGCTTACACCAGGTATTGTAGTGGGGATCTTCATGTTGGTTTAAAGTTTGCAAGTAGAATTTAATTTGTCTCCTGATCGGAGGATCATATAATTCTAAGTTTAAGTCCCACACAAGAGTTTGTGTCTGGCTATAGGAAGTAATTTTATCAGCAAGTATCATCTTTTATGTTCTTATGTTTATAAGGATATAATTTTATTACAGAAGATCAAAGGATGCTTTGACAGCCGAAGAGGAACTGCTTTAAGACCAGATACTACTATCCATGGAATTTCCAAAGAGTAAAATCAGCAGTGTTTTCCTGAAGACTTACTGAAAACAAAGAACTCTTACAGTATAACTTATGGCCTCTTCTTGGCATGATTGTGTCTTTAACCCTGCCCGTTTAACTGAGTCCCCTTCCTCTGCCATGTCTTCAACCATGGCTTATTTGTTCCCACTAGTCATTCTTATTCTAGAATCTATATTGAAACAGCTTCTAATACTGGAGTTTGAGGTGAATGGCATTCAATTATATGAAATCATAATCTGCATATCCATAACCCCAGGAATATAACGTTTCTACCTTGTTAGTGGGGTCACTGTCAATAGTAGCTTTGGGATGAGGTGAATCTGGATTATATTTCTGGTTACAATTTACTGAGTAATGGCTTTGAGACAGTCAACTCATCTCTACCTTCTCATCTAAGAAGATAACAATATCTTCTTCTCATCCAGGAGATGTTATGGAGGAAAAGGGACTAATTAAACGGGACAGCTTATTCATAGCACCAGACAGACGTTAGGAGCCCAAGAAATAATAATGGATACATATATATATATATATATATACACATGCCAAAAAAAACACATTGCTGTCAAGTTGACTCCAATTCATAGCGACCCTATAGAACAGAGTAGAACTACCCCATAGAGTTTCCAAGAAGCATCTGGTGGATTTGAACTGCTGATGTTTAGGTTAGCAGCTATAGCTTTTAACCACTACACCACCAGGGTTTCCATATGTGCATGTATACATATATATATATATATAAATTTGTACTACAACAGGCTAAGATATCTAAGGTCCCAGAAAGAGTATCTGAATTCCTAACCCGTTTTCTCAGAATATTGTAAAACAACAATTATATTATAGAAAAATAACAGTCAAGGCCCCTCTTTTTTTTTTTCTCATGGGAAAAACTGGGGTGTCTCTTCAGCTACAGCAATTGCAATCACGTTGGCACCCCAGGGCAGTATCCTATTTGAAGGAGATTGCTTTTCCAATGAGAAATTAGTTTTTCCTTTAGTGCCTGGTAAGAAGACAATGGAATGAGGTAAATATTAAACTGAACAAATGCAACTCAACAAATCTACGGAGTGAAGATGAATAACCAGCACCCTATGGAATAGGAATCTCCTCACACTTCCTTTAGTGTGCTTCAACTCTATTCTCCCTCCTTCCTTCCAATTGCTCTTATAAGGTTCCTATGTATGTATGTGTGTGTGTGTATATATATATATATATATATGAATATGACAGAAGAGAGCAGAGCTGTTCCCTCAAAGAATGCTCCTTTGTTAGGTAAGCTGAGGCTTTAAACTAAACAAATCTAGTCTTCACTCCAGGTTGGAAACCTATACTATTTCAGTAGAATTTCTTGTTTTGTGCCCAAGCTGCCCTGGGAAAAGAAGGTAAAGACAACCTATAAGTGTTGTAGTGGAAAAGCAAAATGTAAGAGTAAGATTATGAGTTGAATTTTTTTTTAATAATTTTTATTGTGCCTTAAGTGAAAGTTCACAAATCAAGTCAGCCTCTCACATATAAACTTATATACACCTTACTACATACTCCCACTTACTCTCCCCCTAATGAGTCAGTCCACTCCCTCCTTCCAGTCTCCCCTTTCGTGACTGTTTTGTCAGTTTCTAACCCCCTCTACCCTCTAATCTCCCCTCCAGACAGGAGATGACAACATAGCCTGAAGTGTCTACCTGATGCAAGTAGCTCACTCCTTATCAGCATCTCTCTCCAACCCATTGTCCAGTCCAATCCATGTCTGATAAATTGGCTTTGGGAATGGTTCCTGTCCTGGGCCAACAGAAGGTTTGGGGACCATGACCGCCGGGATTCTTCTAGTCTTAGTCAGACCATTAAGTTTGGCCTTTTTATGAGAATTTGGGGTCTGCATCCCACTGTTCTGCTCCCTCCGGGGTTCTCTGTTGTGTTCCCTGTCAGGGCAGTCATAGGTTGTGGCAAGGCACCATCTAGTTCTTCTGGTCTCAGGATGATGTAGTCTCTAGTTCATGTAGCCCTTTCTGTCTCTTGGGCTCATAATTACCTTGAGACCTTGGTGTTCTTCATTCTCCTTTGATCCAGGTGGATTGAGACTCATTGATGCATCTTAGATGGATGCTTGTTAGCGTTTAAGACCCCAGATGCCACACTTCAAAGTGGGATACAGAATGTTTTTGTATGTTTATCTTGTAACCTGAGACTCTGCCGAACTTTTCTATTAGTTTCAGTAGTTTTCTTAAGGATTCCTTAGGGTTTTCTGTGTATAAGATCATGTTGTCTGCAAATAGAGATAATTTTTTTGCCAATCCAGATGTGCTTTTTTTCTTTGTCTAGCCTAATTGCTCTGGCTAGGACCTCAAACAACGTTGAATAAGAGCGGTGGTAAAGGGCATCCTTGTCTGGTTCCTGTTTTCAAGGGAAATGCTTTCAAGCTCTCTCCATTTAGGATGATGTTGGCTGTTGGCTTTGCATAAATACCCTTTATTATGTTGAGGAATTTTCCTTCTACTCCTATTTTGCTGAGAGTTTTTATCATGAATGCATGTTGGACTTTGTCAAATGCCTTTCCTGCATCAATTGTTAAGATCATGTGGCTTTTCTCTTTTTTTTATTTATATGGTGGATTACATTAATGGTTTTTCTAATATTGAACCAACCTTGCACACCTGGTATAAATCCCACTTGGTCATGGTGGATTATTTTTTTGATATGTTGTTAAATTCTACTGGCTAGAATTTTGTTGAGGATTTTTGCATCTATGTTCATGAGGGATATAGGTCTGTAATTTTCTTTTTTTGTGGTGTCTACCTGGTTTTGGTATCAGGGATATGCTAGCTTCATAGAATGAGTTAGGTAGTATTCCATCCTCTTCTATGCTTTGAAATACCTTTAGTAGTAGTGGTGTTAACTCTTCTCTGAAAGTTGGCAGAACTCTGCAGTGAAACTGTATGGGCCAGGGCTTTTTTGTTGTTGTTGTTGGGAGTTTTTTGATTACATTTTCAATCTCTTTTTTTGTCATGGGTCTATTTAGTTGTTCTATTCCTGATTGTGTTAGTTTAGGTAGGTAGTGTGTTTCTAGGAATTCATCCATTTCTTCTAGGTTTTCAAATTTGTTAGAGTACAATTTTTCACAATAATCCAATATGATTCTTTTAATTTCATTTGGGTCTGTTGTGATGTGGCCCATCTCGTTTCTTATTCGGGTTATTTGTTTCCTTTCCTGTATTTCTTTAGTCAGTCTGGCCAATGGTTTATCAATTTTGTTAATTTTTTCAAAGAACCAGCTTTTGGCTTTGTTAATTCTTTCAATTGTTTTTCTGTTCTCTAATTCATTTAATTCCACTCTTAATTTTGTTATTTTTTTTTCTTCTGGTGCCGGATGGATTCTTTTGTTGCTCGCTTTCTATTTGTTCAAGTTGTAGGGACAGTTCTCTGCTTTTGGCTCTTTCTTCTTTTTGTATGTGTGCATTTATCGATATAAATTGTCCTCTGAGCACTGCTTTTGCTGTGTCCCAGAGGTTTTGATAGGAAGTGTTTTCATTCTTGTTGCATTATATGAACTTCTTTATTCCATCTTTAATGTCTTCTATAACCCAATCTTTTTTGAGCAGGGTATTGTTCAGTTTCCAAGTATTTGATTTCTTTTCCTTGATTTTTCTGTCATTGATTTCTGCTTTTATGGCCTTATGGTCTGAGAAGATGCTTTGTAATATTTTGATGTTTTGGATTCTGCAAAGGTTTGTTTTATGACCTAATATTCTAGAGAATGTTCCATGTGCGCTAGAAAAAAAAAAGTATACTTTGCAACTGTTGCGTGGAATGTTCTGTATAAGTCTATGAGGTCAAGTTGGTTGATTGTAGCAATTAGGTCTTCCGTGTTTCTATTGAGCTCCTTACAGGAATTCCTATCCTTCTCCGAAAGTGGTGTGTTGAAGTCTCCTACTATAATTGTGGAGGTGTGTCTGTCTCACTTTTCAATTCTGTTAAAGTTTGTTTTATGTATCTTGCAGCCCTGTCATTGGGTGCATAAATATTTAATATGGTTATATCTTCCTGGTAAATTGTCCCTTTGATCATTATGTAGTGTCCTTCTTTATCCTTTGTGGTGGATTTAACTTTACAGTCTATTTTGTCAGAAACTAATATTGCTACTCCTGCTCTTTTTTGATCGTTGTTTGCTTGATATATTTTTTTTCCATCCTTTGAGTTTTAGTTTGTGTCTCTAAGTCTAAGGTGTGTCTCTTGTAGGCAGCATATAGACGGATCATGTTTTTTAATCCAGTGTGAGACTGTCTCTTTATTGGTGCATTTAGTCCGTTTACATTCAGCGTAATTATGGATAGGTATGAGCTTATGCTGTCATTTTGATGCCTTTTTTGTGTGTGTGTTGTTGACAATTTCATTTTTCCACTTACTTTTTTGTCCTGAGAAGTTTTTCTTTGTAAAATTTGTGTTCCTGATTTTCATAGTAGTTGCATTTATCTTTGCTGAGTCGTTATGTTTTTCTTGGTTTTTATTTTGAAGTATGGAATTGTTATATCTCTTTGTGGTTACCTTAATATTTACTCCTATGTTTCTAAGTAAAAACCTGACTTGTATCATCCTATATTGCCTTGTTTTCCTCTCCATATGGAAGATCTATCCCTCCTGTAGTTAGTCCTTCTTTTTTGATTATTGTAATCTTTTACATAATGACTTCAATGATTCCCTGTTTTGATCATTTTTTTTTCTTTTTTAAGTTAATCTTGTTTTGTTTTTCTGATTTCCCTATTTGAGTTGATATCAGGATGTTCTATTCTGTGACTTTGTGTTGTGTTGGTATCTGATATTATTGATTTTCTGACCAAAGAATTTCCTTTAATAATTCTTGTAGCTTTGGTTTGGTTTTTGCAAATTCTCTAAGCTTGCGTTTATCTGTTATTGTCTTAATTTCACCTTCATATTTGAGAGAGAGAGTTTTGCTGGATATATGATTCTTGGCTGGCAGTTTTTCTCCTTCAGTGCTCTATATATGTCATCCCATTGCCTTCTTGACTGCATGGTTTCTGCCGAGCAGTCTGAACTTATTCTTATTGATTCTCCTTTGTAGGTGATTTTTCTTTTATCCCTGGCTGCTTTTAAAATTTTCTCTTTATCTTTGGTTTTGGCAAGTTTGATGATAATATGCCTTTGTGATTTTCTTTTTGGATCAATCTTGTATGGGGTTCGATGAGCATCTTGGATAGATATCCCTTTCACGATGCCAGGGAAGTTTTCTGCCAACAGATCTTCAACTATTCTCTCTGTATTTTCTTTTATCCTTCCCTGTTCTGGAACTCCAATCACACACAAGTTATTCTTGATAGAGTCCCACATGATTCTTAGGGTTTCTTCATTTTTTTTTAATTCTTTAACCTGATTTTTCTTCAACTGTATTGGTGTCAATTGCCTTATCCTCCAGCTCCCCCACTCTGCATTCCAATTCTTCGATCCTGCTCCTCTGATTTCCTGTTGAGTTGTCTAATTCTGTAATTTTACTGTTAATCTTTTGGATTTCTGAATGCTGTCTCTCTAGGGATTCTTGCAACTTATGAATTTTTCCACTATGTTCTTGAATAATCTTTTTGAGTTCTTCAACTGCTTTATCAGTGTGTTCCTTAGCTTTTTCTATAGATTGCCTTATTTCATTTCTGAGGTCATCCCTGATGCCTTGAAGCATTCTGTGTATTAGTTTTTTATATTCTGCATCTGGCAATTCCAGGATTGTATCTTCATTTGGGAAAGATTTTGATTCATTAATTTGGGGGATTTGTAGAAGCAATCATGGTCCGCTTCTTTATGTGATTTGATATCGACTGTTCTCTCTGAGCCGTCTATAAGATAGTGTAATAATTTATTTTGTATTTGCTCACTGAGTCTTCTTGTTTTGTTTTGTTGCAGTATACCCAGATGGGCTACTAGATTGAGCTGTCTTGATTGTTGTAGCCTTTCAATCACTTATGTCCTATTACTGGCTGGTTTTAGCTGTTACCAGATATATAAGCCTAAGAGTCCATTCACTATTCTTGAATAGAATCAACTTAGTGTTCTGATTTTGGGTCACCAAGTGTGTGGTGTAGACTGTCGCCTATTAACTTAAAGGAGTAGTGGTGATAGTTGTGTGCACCAGATTCTAGTAGCAGCAGGGGATCACACTCCAAGGAGGGCAGGATGCTTACAGCCTTCCCCCACATGCCAGTGAGGTAGGTCTGTCTCTATTCCTAGAGCACTTTGGTGGGTGGGCTCTGCAGCTGTACCTTAGGCACCCAATGCTTGTACCTCTAAAGATTGGTAGGCATCACTATCCTTAGGCCCCTTTAGCAGGTGACTAGGTGGTTTGGGTGGAGCTTCAGCCCTCAGTTCCCCGCTGTGGATCAGTGAGGGCTCTGGTTAATAGGTAGAGATATCAGACCTGGAAAACTTGTCTTTCCAGTGATCTGCTAAAACAATTACAGTCAGATCTGTATCAGAATTACCTTTGCATTATAAAAGCCACCTTGTTCCCTGTAGGGATGAAAGCCAAAGACTGTGGATCTCATATGCTTGGCTGGAGCTGGTTCTGTATCTTTATTGCAGTTTAGGGAAGTCAGGGAAGGATTTTCCCCCCATGGGTTGTTAATTGCTGCTTCTCTCAGGCCAGGAGAATAGGTTAGGATAAAAACCCATAGAGCACTTCACTCCCTGGCCTAGGAAATTCCAATGTTAATGAACCCGCCTGGGGCAGGGATGGGAGGGATCAGATAGATAGGAGAGAGTAGCAAGCAGCAATGTAGACAAAGTTACTTATCTTGCTTGGCGATGACTGTTTTATCTGAGATTCCAGAGAGGCTCGTAGCCTGTGTGCACTGGCTAGGTCGAGATTGCCCCTGAGGGTCAGGCCCACCTCCCGTGCTTGTGTCATCTCAGGAAGCCATGATCAGCACCTCCATTCCTAGTCCAAAGCCCAGCGCCAAGGTTTTCTGGCTGGGATGCTGCACTCCAGGCTCCAAAACCAGTCGCTGCTTCCCTGTGATTTATCCTCCTGTCAGCCACGTGATTGTGCAGCCTGCATGCACAGACTGGGTTTCTGTCGAGGTTACTTCAGGGGGCTAGGGCTGCGTCCCGTGCTTGCAGCATCTCAGGAAGCCATGCTCAGCTCCTCTGCAGTATGTCCAAAGCCCGGCTCCAAGGTTTTCTGACTTGGACGCTGGTTCCAGGCTCCAAAAACTGTCACTGCTTACCCATGTTTGTTTGTTCTCTTGTCAGCCGCCTCAGTGTGCAGCCTGCTTGCACTGCCTGAGTCTTTACTGAGGTTACTCCTGGGGGTTAGGGGATAGGGCTGCATCCTGTGCTTACCCCATCTCAGTAAGCTGCAATCAGCCCCACCACTCTGGCACTGGGGAACTGCAAGGGCTCAAGGCTATGGTGTGGGACGCCGGTTCCAGAAGTGGTCACTGCTTCAGGGCATGGCTTTCGTTCCCATGTCACTCAGGTCAACTCCTTAGTTCTGTGTTTGATGGTCAGGGTTCGTAGGTTGTCATGTATGTGATTGATTCACTTGTTTTTCCAAGTCTTTGTTTCAAGAGAGATCCACAGTAGCTTCTACCTAGTCAGCCATCTTGGCCCACCTTTATGAGTTGAATTTTGAATACACTTAGTTTGAAGTACTTATCAAGTATTCAAGTGAAGATGTTGAAATTCAGAGTAGGGATCATGGGCCTGGAAGTTATAAAAAAAGCCTGGGAGGTATAAATTTTGGAAGTACTAGTATATGGATAGGAATCCCTGGGTGGTGCAAGTGGTTAAGCACTAGGCTATAAACTGAAAAGTTGGTGGTTCAAACCCATTCAGATGCATCTTGAGGAAATGCCTGGTGATCTATTTCTGAAAAGTCACAGGCTTGAAAACCCTATGGGGTGCAGTTCTACTCTGTATGCATGGGGTCTCCATGAATTGGAAAAACAAACTAGAACCCAGAACCCTAGATATCAACTGGTTTGGTCTGGCATATAAATAATATGTGAAACTCTTGTATTAGGCTTTTTGTCAAATGCAGCCATATTCTTTTTACATAACAGTGTTTTGCATATATGGTCAGACTACCTTAGTTGATTTTAAGTTTCTTGACAAAAGGTCTGGATAAACCATGGGTTCACAAGCACTGGCCTACTATGTGGCCATTACCAGTAAATATTTGTAGAATTGATTTGTTTTTACACTAATAAGCTATGTGATCTTGGTTAACTCAACTTCTGTGGGCTTCAATATTATAATCTATAAAAGGAGGACCTGAGCTAGACACTTAGTCTCAGTTCCTTTTAAGTCTAAAGCTCTGATTTTATATATTGTAGAATTTAGCTATATATCTCTTGTTAGCTGTTTATTAAATGCTAACAGAAGAATTTTCCAAAGCACATGATTAAGTGAGATATGTTAGTTGTCATTCTGGATGAGCAAAGAAAGACTTGTCTTATTCCTTATATATAGTTTTATTGTTCAAAAATCTGTATGGTCAGGAAATATATTTGATTCTAGAGGTTTGTTTTCTTATTGAAAAATAACACTAAATGTTTCATCCAGTTTTATCTATACGACACAAATTCTTTGAGAAGGCTTTTATGTATTTGTGACTTTTCACCTCCTATGTCTCAGAGAATAGAGTAAAATTGGAAAATAATTTTTGGTGCCAGAAATTTGAAAATTGTGTACCCAAAGAGTTCTTTAAGGTCATTTTTCCTCATAGAAGATACCAAAGGGATGATAGGAATTTGTTATCTATTAGGGTATTTCAGGGATATGAAAAGATTTCCTTTTTCTTTCATTTGTTCCCTAAAGTACATTTACTACTTGTATGATTTTATTAAGTAACTTAGCCTTAATGAGACTCTGTTTTCTCATCTGTCAAAATGTTGATAATTCCAATAACTACATGAAATTAAAATTCATCAAATTAAATTCAAATTAAATGGTATTAAATAAAATTGGACATACATATATATGTATATTATTGAATATATACATATATGTTTTTTTCCTTTCCAAACACAGTATAGGCCCCTATTAAGGACTTAATAAATGTAATTGTTTCTTTCTGAATGCTGTTGTCATGGAATTAAAAAAAAAAGTTTCAAGTAAATTTTTGAGGATTTAGCATACAGAAATGTGAGCAAGGTAAACAGAATCAGAATGAGACCATTTAAGATTGGACTAACATTTTCTGGGATTCTAAGGTATGCCAGACACAGAGTTAGGAATTCTCCCTATTACTGTTTCCTTTATCTCCTCAACTCTCTGAATGAGGTACATAATGTTGCATTCATTTTATAGATTAGATCATCAAATTTCAGAGTTCAAGAAATTTTCCAAAGGCATACCAAGTATTTTCTCCATATTTAGGTTTGCCAGAAATAAATACAGGATATCCATCTATGTTTGAAACAGATAAAATATTATTTTTTAATTAGTATAAGTATATAACAAAGATTGCATGGGATATACTTATATTTTACAAAATGTTGTTTATCTGAAAGTCAGATATAACTTGACATCCTGCCTTTTTTTTTTTTAATTTTTCATTGTACTTTAGTGAAGGTTTACGGAACAAACTAGGTTCTCATTAAACAGTACATTTTTTTTTCTATCATTTTATGACATTAGTTAAAAACCCCATGAAATGTCAACACTGTCCCTTCTTGACCTTGGTTCCCTATTACTAGCTTTCCTGTTCTCTCCTGCCTTCTAGCCCTTGGCCCTGGGCTGTTGTGTCCCTTTAGTGTCGTTTTGTTTTATGGGCCTCTCTAATCTTTGGCCGAAGTGTGAAACTTGGGAGTGAATTCATTACTGAGGTAAAAGGATGCCCAGGGGCCATACTCTCAGTGTTTCTCCAGTCTCTGTCAGGCCAGTAACTCTGGTCTTTGTGTGTGTGTGTGTAAGTTAGAGTTTTGTTTTACATTTTTCTCCAGCTCTGCCCTGGACCCTCTATTGTGATCATTGTCAGAACAGTCAGTGGTGGTAGCCAGGCACCATCTCATTGTACTGGACTCAGTCTGGTGGGTGCCATGGTAGTTGTGGTCCATTAGTCCTTTGGACTAATCTTTGCCTTGTGTCTTCAGCTTTCTTCATTCTCCCTTGCTCCCAAAGGGGTGAGACCAGTGGAGTATCTTAGGTGGCCGCACACAGGCTTCTAAGACCCCAGACGCTACTCACCAAAGTAGAATGTAGAACATTTTCTTTCTAAAGAATGTTATGCCAGTTGAGCTAGATGTTCCCCAAGACCACGGTCCCCACAGCCCTCAGCCCAGCAATTCAGTCCCTCAGGGAGTTTGGGTGTGTCCATGGAACTTTACAACCTTGGCTTGTACAAGTTGTGCTGGCTTCCCCAATATCGTGTACTGTCTTACCCTTCACCAAAGTTCCCACTTATCTATTGTCTGTTTAGTGTTTTTCCATCCACACCCCTTCCCTCCCTTGTAACCATCAAAGAATGTTTATATTGTGTGTAAACCTTTTCATGACTTTTTACAGTAATGGTCTCATAAAATATTTGTCCTTTTGTGATTCACTTATTTCACTCAGCACAATGCCCTCCAGATTCATCCATAGTATGAGATGCTTTGCTGATGCATCATTGTTCTTTATCATTGCATAATACTCCATTGTGTGCTTATACTCATAGTTTGTTTATCCATTCATCTGTTGATGGGCATCTAGATTGTTTCCATCTTTTTGCTGTTGTAAATAATGCTTCAATGAACATGGGTGTGCATATGTCTACTCGTGTGATGACTCTTATTTCTCTAGGTTATATTCCTAGTAGTGGGATTGCTGGATCATATGGTATTTCTATTTCTAGCTTTCTAAGGAAGAGCCATATCATTTTCCAAAATGAGTGTATCATTTTGCATTCTCACCAGCAGTCCACAAGAGTCCCAATCTCCCACGACCTCTCCAACATTTGTTATTTTCTGTTATTTTGATTCATGCCAGTAATGCCAGAGTGAGATGGTATCTCATAATGCTTTTGATTTGCATTTCCCTAATGGCTAGTGATCTCGACCATTTCCTCCCATGTTTGTTGAATAAAGTTAGCTGCTTTGATATCTTCTTTGGTGAAATGCTTGTTCATTTCCTTTGCCCATTTTTTAATTAGATTATTTGCCTTTTTGTTGTAGAAGTGCTGGATTTCCCAGTAGATTTTAGAGATCAGACCTTCGTTGGATTTTTAGTAGCCATATTTTTTTTCCCAGTCTGTAGGTTCTCGTTTTACTCTTTTGGTGAAGTATTTTGATGAGCATAATTGTTTAATTTTTAGAAGATTCCAGTTGTCTAGTATCCTGTTAATGTCACGTATTGGGATCTCTAGTGTTCATCCTATTTTTTCTTCTATGAACATTATAGCTTTTGGCTTTACATTTAAAACTTTTATCCATTTTTAATTAGTTTTTGTGTATGGTGTGAGGTATGGATCTTGTTTCGTTTTTTTGAAGATGGACATCCAGTTTTGCCAGCACCATTTATCAAAAAGACTGTCTTTTCCCCATTTTATGGACTTTGGGCCCTTGTTGAAGATCAGGTAACCATATGTGGGGTTACATCTGGGATCTCAATTCTGTTCCATTGGTCACTGTATCTGTTGTTGTACCAGTACCAGACTGTTTTGACTACCATCATTGTATAGTAGATTCTGAGGTCAGGTAGTGTAAGTCCTCCTACTTTATTGCTTTTCTTCAATAGTGCTTTACTTATCCAGGGCCTCTTTCCTTTCCGTATAAAGTTAAGAATAAGTTTTTCCATCTCTTTAAAGAATGTTGATGGTATTTGGATCAGGATTGATTGTTTTTGTAGATTGCTTACAGTAGAATTACCGTTTTCACAAAGTTGAGTCTACCTATCCATGAGAATGGTATGTTTTTCCATTTATGTATATCTCTTTTGGTTTCTTGCAATAGTGTTTTGTAGTTTTCTTTGTATAGGTATTTTACATCCCTGGTTAGATTTATTCCTAAGTATTTTTTTAGGGGCTATTAAAAATGGTATTGTTATCCTGGTTTCCTTTTCATCATTCTCTTAATTGGTGTGTAGGAATCCATCTGATTTTCCTATGTTTATCTTGTATTCTGCAGCTCTGCTGAATCTTTCTATTAGTTCCAGTAGTTTTCTCATAGAGACTTTGGGTTCTGTATGTATTACTATGTCTGCACATAGGAACAGTTTAACTTCTTCATTACCAATTTGGATGCCCTTTATTTCTTCTTCTTGCCTTATTGCTCTAGCTAGGACTTCCAGCACAATTTTAAATAGGAGTGGTGATAAGGGGTGTCTTTGTCTTGTTCCTGTTCTCCAAGGGAATGTTTTCAGCCTCTCTCCACTAAGAATAATGTTGGCTGTTGGTTTTTCATAGATGCCCTTTAATACGTTGAGAAATATCCCTTCTCTGCCTATTTTTTAAATTGTGCTTTAAGCAAAAGTTTACAAATCAAGTCAGTCTCTCATACAAAAATTTATATACACCTTGCTATATACTCCTAATTGCTCTCCCCCTAATGAGACGGCACACTCCTTCCCTGCACTCTCTCTTTTAGTGTCCATTTGGCCAGCTTCTCACCCCCTCTGTCCTTTCATCTCCCCTCCAGACAGGAGATGCCAACATAGTCTCATGTGTCTACTTTGTCCAAGAAACTCGTTGTTCAATGGGATCATTTTCTATCCCGTTGTCCAGCCCAATCCCTGTCTGAAGAGTTGGCTCTCGGAATGGTTCCTGTCTTGGGCTAACAGAAGGTCTGGGGACCATGACCTCCGGGGTGCTTCTAGTGTCAGTCAGACTATTAAGTCTGGTCTTTTTATGAGAATTTGGGGTCTGCATCCCACTGCTCTCCTGCTCCCTCAGGGGTTCTCTGTTGTGTTCCCTGTCAGGGCAGTCATTGGTTGTAGCCAGGCACCATCTAGTTCTTCTGGTTTCAGGCTGATGTAGTCTCTGCTTTATGTGGCCCTTTCTGTCTCTTGGGCTCATAATCACCTTGTGTCTTTGCTGTTTTTCATTCTCCTTTGTTCCAGGAGGGTTGATGCATCTTAGATGGCCCCTTGCTAACGTTTAAGACCCTAGACACCACTCTCCAAAGTGGGATGCAGAATGTTTTCTTAATAGATTTTGTTTTGCCAATTGACTTAGATGTTCCCCGAACTAATGATCCCCAAACCCCTGCTCCTGCTACGCTGGCCTTTGAAGCATTCAGTTTATTCAGGAAACTTTTTTGCCTTTTTTTTTTAGTCCAGTTGTGCTGACCTCTACTGTACTGTATGTTGCCTTTCTCTTCACCTAAAATAGTTCTTATCTACTAATTAGTTAATACCCCTCTCCCTTCCCCCCTCCCATCCATCCAAGAACATTTTCTTCTCTGTTTAAACTATTCTCAAGTTCTTATAATAGGGGTCTTATGCAATATTTGTCCTTTTGCAATTGACTAATTTCACTCAGCATAATGTCTTCCAGATTTATTCATGTTATGAAATGTTTCACAGATTCATCACTGTTCTTTATTGATGAGTAGTATTCCATTGTATGAATATACCATAATTTATTTATCTGTTCATCCATTGATGGGCACCTTGGTTGCTTCCATCTTTTTGCTACTGTGTTTTTTTAAACAGTGATGCAATGAACATGGGTGTGCATATATCTGTTTGTGTAAAGGCTCTTATTTCTCTAGGATATATTTCAAGGAGTGGGATCATTGGATTGTATGGTAGTGCCATTTCTAGCTTTTTAAGGGAGCGCCAAATTGATTTCCGAAGTGATTGTACCATTTTACATTCCTGCCAGCAGTGTATGAGTGTTCCAGTCTCTCCAAAAACTCTCCAACACTTATTATTTTGTGTTTTTTGGATTAATGCCAGCCTTTTTGGAGTGAGATGGAATCCCATAGTGGTTTCGATTTGCATTTCTCTAATGGCTAATGATCATGAGCATGTCCTCATGTACCTGTTAGCTGCTTGAATATCTACTTTAGTGAATCATCTGCTCATATCTTTTCCCAATTTTTAATTGGGTTATTTGTCTTTTTGTAGTTGAGTTTTTGCAGAATCATGTAGATTTTAGAGATCAGGTGCTGATTGGAAATGTCATAGCTAAAAACTTTTTCCTAGTCTATAGGTAACCTTTTTACTCTTTTGGTGAAGTCTTTGGATGAGCATAGGTGTTTGATTTTTAGAAGCTCTCGGTTACCTAGTTTTACTTCTTCATTGTTAGTAATGTTTTGTATACTGTCTATGCCATGTATTAGGGCTTCTTACATTGTCCCTAGTTTTTCTTCCATGATCTATCGTTTTAGATTTTCTATTTGGGTCTTTGATCCACTTTGAGTTAGTTTTTTGCACGGTGTGAAGTAAGGGACTTGTTTCATTTTTTTGCAGATGGATATCCAGTTATGCCAGAACCATTTGTTAAAAAGACTGTCTTTTCCCCATTTAACTGACTTTGGGCATTTGTCAAATATTAACTGCTCATATGTGGATGGATTAGTCTCTGGATTCTCAATTCTATTCCATTCGTCTATGTATCTATAGTATCTGTTACAGTACTAGGCTGTTTTGACTACTGTGGCAGCATAATAGGTTCTAAAATCAGGTAGAGTGAGGCCTCCCACTTTGTTCTTCTTTTTCAGTATGCTTTGCTTATCCGGGGCCTCTTTTCCTTCCATATGAAGTTGGAAATTTGTTTCTCCATCTCATTAAAAAATGCCGTTGGAATTTGGATCAGAATTACATTGTTTCTACAGATCACTTTTGGAAGAATAGACAGTTTTACAATGTTAAGTCTTCCTATCCATTAGCGAGTATGTTTTTCCATTTATGTAGGCTTCTCTTGGTTTCTTGCAGTAGTGCCTTGTAGTTTTCTTTGTACAGGTCTTTTATGGCTCTAGTAAGATTTATTCCGAAGTATTTTATCTTCTTGGGGGTTACCGTAAATGGTATTGATTTGGTGATTTCCTCTTCGATGTTCTTTTTGTTGGTGTGGAGCAATCCAACTGATTTCTGTATGTTTATCTTGTATCCTGACACTCCCCTGAACTCTTCTATTACTTTCAATAGTTTTCTTGAGGATTCCTTTGGGTTTTCTGTGTATAAGATCATGTCATCTGCAAACAGAGACACTTTTACTTCTTCCTTGCCAATCTGGATGCCCTTTATTTCTTTATCTAGCCTAACTGCTCTGGCTAGGACCTCCAGCACAATGTTAAATAAGAATGGTGATAAAGGTCATCCTTGTTTGGTTCCAGATCTTAAGGCGGATGCTTTCAGACTCTCTCCATTTAGGATGATGTTGGCTTTGTATAAATGTCCTTTATTATATTAAGGAATTTTCCTTCTATTGCTATTTTGCTGAGAGTTTTTATCATGAATGGGTGTTGAACTTTGTCAAATGCCTTTTCTGCATCAGTTGACAAGATCATGTGATTCTTGTCTTTTGTTTTATTTATGTGATGGATTACATTAATTGTTTTTCTCATGTTGAACCATCCCTGCATACCTGGTATGAATCCCACTTGGTCGTGGTGAATTATTTTTTGATATGTTGTTGAATTCTATTGGCTAGAATTTTGTTGAGGATTTTTGCATCAATGTTCATGAGGGATATAGGCCTGTAATTTTCTTTTTTTTTGTGGTGTCTTTACCTGGTTTGGGTATTAGGGATATGCTGGCTTCATACAATCAGTTTGGGAGTATTCCGTCCTTTTCTATGCTCTAAAATACCTTTAGTAGTTGTGGCGTTAACTCTTCTATGATAGTTTGGTAGAACTGTGCAGTGAATCCGTCAGGGCCAGGGCTTTTTTTTTGTTGGGGTTTTTTTGATTACCTTTTCAATCTCTTCTTTTGTTATGGTCTATTTAGTTGTTCTACCTCTGTTTGTGTTAGTTTAGGTAGGTAGTGTGTTTCTAGTTGATCCATTTCCTCTTGGTTTTCAAATTTGTTAGAGTATAATTTTTCATAGTAATCTGATATGATTCTTTTAATTTCGGTTGGGTCTGTTTTCGTATCGCCCATCTCATTTCTTATTTGGGTTATTTGGTTCCTCTCCTGTTTTTCTTTTGTCAGTTTGGCCGATGACTAATCAATTTTGTTAATTTTTTTCAGAGAACCAGCTTTTGGTCTTGTTAACTCTCTCAATTGTTTTCTGTGTTCTATTTCATTTGATTCTGCTCTAATTTTTATCATTTGCTTTTTTCTTTTGCCTGAGGGTTTCTTTTGTTGCTCTCTTTCTATTTGTTCAAGTCGTAGGGACAGTTCTTTGACTTTGGCCCTTTCTTCTTTTTGTATGTGTGCATTTATTGATATAAATTGACCTCTGAACAGTATTTTCACTGTGTCCCAAAGGTTCTGATAGTAAGTGTTTTTATCTTCATTGGATTCTATGAAATTCTTTATTTCATCTTTAATGTCTTCTATAACCTTTTTTTTTTTTTTACAACCCAGTCTTTTTTTTAGCAGGGTATTGTTCAACTTCCAAGCGTTAGATTTGTTTTCCCTGCTTTTTCTGTTATTGATTTCTTCTTTTATGGCTTTATGGTCAGAGAAGATGCTTTGTAATATTTCAATGTTTTGGATTCTGTAAGGCTTACTTTATGACCTCATATGTTGTCTATTCTAGTAGTCTGCCAACAAGGGCCTATTCTCCTGAAATAGGCCTACAAAGGTCCATGCAGGGGGAAAAAGTATTTAACGTCCATGCACCATTTATGCCTGGACAGGATCTGCTTCTGTCCTGAGTTCCCCAGATTAGTGGAGCTGGCAAATTACCTTTTCCCTCAACTGTAAATTTATTCCTTCTCCAAGGCCAGGAAGGTGGCTCTAGGCACTCAACAGGGCCTATGTCAGGCCCAGGGAAATCAACAGCTGCTGAAGCCAGCTTGGGCGCAGGTGGCAGGTGTAGTAAAATATACACAAGTACTTAGCTTTTGCAGAGAGTACGGCTCTTCTCTGGGTCTGGAGGTATGAGTAGGCTGTGTGGCTGGCTGCTTCTCCCAGAGTAAACTGAGGCTGAATGCTAATATCAGCCCAGCACAGCCACTCCTTCAAATGGTGCCTGAGGGCTCCAAGAGATTCAGGTCAGGTAATTCCACTCTGCTTCTGAACTGTCTCTTCCTCCCCCTGCTGCTCAGTTCATTTTCTAACTTTGCCTTTGATGTTCAGGGCTCCTAGCTTGTCATAAATAAACTCGTTTCAGTTGTTTTTTCAGATCTTTGTTGTAAGGTGGCTTGCTGGAAGTGTCTGTCTATTCCATCATCTTGGCCCCACCTCTCTCTACATATTTTATTGAGGTTTTTCATTAGGAATGGTGTTGGTTAGAAAAACAATTAATGTAATCCACCACATAAATAAAACAAAAGACAAGAATCACATGACTTCATCAATTGATGCAGAAAAGGCATTTGACAAAGTTCAACACCCATTCAAATAGAAGGAAAATTCCTCAAGATAATAAATGGCACTTATACAAAGCCAACAGCCAACATCACCCTAAATGGAGAGAGCCTGAAACCATTCCCACTGAGATCGGGAACCAGACAAGGATGCCCTTCATCTCCGCTCTTATTCAACATTGTGTTGGAGGTCCTAGCCAGAGCAATAAGGCTAGATAAAGAAATAAAGGGCATCCAGATTGGCAAGGAAGAAGTAAAAGTATCTCTATTTGCAGATGACATGATCTTATACACAGAAAAGCCCTAAGGAATCCTCCAGAAAACTACTGAAAGTAATAGAAGAGTTCAGGGGAGTGTTGGGATACAAGATAAACATACAAAATCAGTTGGATTCCTCTACACCAACAAAAGGAACATCGAAGAGGAAATCAAATCAATACCATTTACAGTAGCCCCCAAGAAGATAAAATACTTAGGAATCAATCTTACCAGAGATGTAAAAGACTTATACAAAGAAAACTACAGTACACTTTTAAAAGAAACCAAAAGAGATTTACATAAGTGGAAAAACATACCTTGCTCATGGATAGGAAGACTTAACATTATAAAAATGTGTACTCTACCAAAAGCGATCTATACATTTAATGAAATTCCGATCCAAACCCCAACGACATTCTCTAATGAGATGGAGAAACAAATCACCAACTTCTTATGGAAGGGAGAGAGGCCCCGGATAGATAAAGCATTACTGAAAAAGAAGAACAAAGTGGGAAGCAGTACTTTACCTGCTTTTAGAACCTGTTATACTGCCACAGTAGGAATGGTGTTGGACTTTGTTGAATGCCTTTTCTGCATCGATTGAGATCATGTGATTTTCTTTCTTTTTTTTTTTTGTGGTTTAGTATGTTGGTTGATTTTCTAATGTTGAACCGTCCTTGCATAACTGGTATGAATTCTATTTGGTGACGGTGTATTATTTTTTTGATATGATGCTGAATCCCATTGGCTAGAATTTTGTTGAGAATTTTTGTGTCTGTATTAGTAAGAGATATTGGTTTCTAAGTTTCTTTTTTTCTGATGTCTTTGCCTAGTTTTGGCATCAGTGTTATGCTGGCTTCATCTGTTGAATTCGGAAGTACTTCTTCCTTTTCCATATTCCGAAATAGTTTGAGTATTACTGGTGGTAAGCTGTTTTCTGAATGTTTGGTAGAATTCTGTGGAGCTATCTGGGCCAGAGCTTTTTGTTGTTGTTGGGAGTTTTATTATTATTATTAACTTTTCAATCTCTTCTCTTGTTATGGGTCTGTTCAGATGTTCAACATCATTTTCTGTTAGTTTGGGTAGGTAGTGTGTTTCTAGAAATTTGTCCACTTCCCCTAGGTTTCCTAATTTGTTGGAATGCGCTTTTTCATAATACTCTGTCATGACCCTTTTAATTTCAGTTAGGTCTGCTATAATATCCCCCATTTCATTTTTTGTTTGGATTATTTGTATCTTCTCCTGTTTTACTTTTGTCATTTTAGCCAGTGGCTTGTCGATTTTGTTGACGCTTTCAAAAACCACCTTTTGATTTTGTTGATTCTTTTGTTTTTGTCTTCTCTATGTCATTTATTTCTGCTCTGATGTTTATTATTTCCTTTCTTCTGGTGCTGTGGACTTCTTTTGCTGTTCATTTTCTTTTTGTACAAGTAGTATAGCTAACATTTTGATTTTGTCCCTTTGTTCTTTTTTGATGTGTGCATCTATTGCTATAAATTGACCTCTGACCACTGCCTTTTCTGTGTCTCAAAGGTTTTGGTATGATGTGTATTCATTCTCATTTGATTGTAAGATTTTTTTTTTAATTTCATTTCTGATTTCTTCTATTACCCTGTGGTTTTTAAGGAGGGTGTTATTCATTTTCTATGTAATTGATTTTTTTTCTTGCTCTTCCTCTTGTTAATTTCTACTTCGATGGTGTTGTGGTAAGAGAAGATACTTTGTATTATTTCAGTATTTTGGATTTTGTTGAGGATTGATCTGTGGCCTAAAATGTAGTCTATTCTGGAGAATGTTCCATGTGCATTGGAAAAGAATGTGTACTTTGCAGCTGTTGGGTGGAGTGTTCTATATATGTCTTCGAGGTCAAATTGGCTGATTGTGTCCTTTAGCTCCTCTGTGTCTTTGTTGAGTTTCTTTCCAGATGTTCTGTCCTTTACCAAGGTTGGTGTGTTGAAGTCTCCTACTGTTACCGTGGAACTATCAATTTCTCTTTTCAGTGCTGTTAGATTTTGTTTTATGTATTTTGGAGCCCTGTCATTGGATGCAAAGATATTTATTATAGTTATGTCTTCGTGGTGGATTGTCCCTTTAATCATTATAGTGTCCTTCTTTGTCTTTCCTGGTGGGTTTTGTTTTAAAGTCTATTTTGTCTGAGATTAGTATTGCAACTCCTGTTCTTTTTAGGTAGCTGTTTGTTTGATATACTTTCTTCCATCCTTTGATTTTTAATAAATTTATGTCTTTGTTTCTAAGGTGTGTCTCTCGTAGACAGTATGTTAATGGATCCTGTTTTTTATCCATTGCGTCACTCTCTCTTTATGAGTGGATTTAGGCCATTTACATTCGCGTAATTATTGATAGGTGTAATTTTTTTGCTGTCATTTTGTAGTGCTTTTTTTTTTTGTGGTGCTGATGTTTTCTTTGTTCCTAATACTCTCCTGTGCTGAGTTCCTTTTGTTTGTGGATTTCTTTTTCATTTCTTGTTTTTATTGAGACTTTATGCTTTTCTTCTTTATTTTGATGAGTAGGTTTGTTAACTTTCTTTGTGGTTACCTTGAAATTTACTCTTATCTTCCTAGGTTTGAAACCAGTCTGTTATTACTTGGTATCGCCTTGCCTTCCTCTCCATTGGAAAGTTCTATACCTATACTATTTATTCTCTCTTTTATTGTTCTTACGTTGTCATTTACAGATTAATGTCTCTGGTTCCCCTGTTGTAGTTCTTTTGGTTTTGGATAGTCCTTGAGATTTCATTTCATTTTAGGTTGGTTTCTGGGTGGTACAATCTTGCATCCTAGATTCAGGCTGTGGTCTGATGTCATATGTTCTCAAATCAAAGGACTCCCTTTAATAATTCTTGTAAGTTTGGTTTGGTTTTTATGTATTCCCTTAATTTTTGTTTATCTGGAAATGTCTTAATTTCACCATCATATTTCCATGAGAGCTTTGAAGGATATATTATTCTTGGTTGGCTATTTTTTTATTCCAAGGTTTATATACGTTGTCCCATTGCCTTGCCTGAACGGTTTCTGCTGAATAATCAGAGTTTAATTTTATTTTTTTCCCCTCTGTACATGACTTTTCGTTTTACTCAAGCTGCTCTCAGGATTCTCTTTCTTTGTCTTTGGTTTTAACTAGCGTGATTATAATATGCCTTGGTGATTTTCTTTTGGGGTCTATCCTATATGGTGTTCATTGCGCTTTTTGGATGGTCAGCTTTTCATCATTCATGATGTTAGGTAAGTTTTATGTCGGCAACTCTTCAATGATCCTCTCTGTGTTTTCATTTTCTCCCCGTGTTCTGGAACTCTGATCACTAGCAAAATTTTCCTTTTAATTGTATCCTACATAATTCTCAGTGTTTCTTCATTTTTCCTCATTCTGTTTTCTGGTTTTCCCTCAAAGTTGTATCCAAATATTTGTCTTCAATTTCACTGATCCTGTCTTCCATCATTTCAAACCTGCTCCTCAGCCCTTCTATGGCACTATTTCTGAAATCTTGTTGTTTATATTTTGTATTCCTAATTGTTGTTTTTGTATGATTTCTTTAATTTTATAATCGTGAATTTATTTTGGCATTCTGTTGCTGTATTATTTTCCTGAATTCTTCCTTTCTTTTGTCTGTATTTCCATGAATTTCTCTGCCTTTTCCACAAATTTGTCTCTTTTTTCATCATTTTTTTCTGCTCTTTGCTTCAACTCTTGGATAGGTCTGAATAGTAGAGATTTGAATTTCCTCTTAGGTAGTTCTAGTGACTTTTCTTCTACTGGAACGTCATCTGGTGTATTATTTTGGATGCCTGCCAGACCCTGATGGCTTAGTGTTTAAGTGCTACAGCTGCTAACCGAAAGGTCGACAGTCTAAATCCATCAGGTGCTCCTTGGAAACTCCATGGGGCAGTTCTACTCTGTCCTATAGGGTCGCTGAGTCTGAACCGATTTGATGGCAGTGGGTTTGGTTTGAGTTTACTGGAACCATCCTGTCCTGGTTTTTTTTTTTTTTAATGTTTTGATATTGTCTGCTGTCTTTGGGACATCTAGTAGTTATTTTCTTTGTTTATTGATTGTAGTTTTTTTTTGTTTTGTTTTGTCCTGTTTTTTGTTTTATTTGATTATCTCTGAGCAGGTGGGCTGTGCATTCTTTGTTGTTTGTTTATCCTTGGGCACAGTACTTTTCACCTCCTCATAGCTGAGGACCAGTCTCTCAGCTATGGTGCAACAGGGCAGGTCCAGCTGAAGGGGAGGTGCTGCTATGGGTTTTCTTTGCCACTGGTACTAGTGCCTACAGGGTGGACCAGGAGTCAGTGCAGGGCAGGTTCTGGTAGGCCATGCCTGTGCTGCACAGTGCAGTTAGGAAGGAAGGAAGGGAGAGGTTGCGATGTGTGGAGTGGGTGCTCTGTCTCCTGTTGGGAGCCCTCAAGAGCTGCTTTCCCATACTCCTTGTCTACCACTCTCTGATATAGGTGGGGCAAATCCAAGCAGTGGCACAGAGTCTGCAGCTTTTGGCTGGCTGAAAGGACACCTCCATCTAGGAAGTGTTGGAGGAGGGTATTCTGTCTCCTGCTGGAATCTTCGTGAAGCTGCTTCTTGTGCTCCCTGTCTGCCAATCTCTGACAGAGGTGACATCCTGTCTTTATACTTGTCAAAATCTAGCAGTTCTTCGTAGACTTCTTCCCAAAATCTTTTAATATAATTCCCCTGTATTTCCATTATTTATATTATAATGTAGGCACATTTTACAAATATTTGTTGTGGGTGCAACAAGGTGTAGAGAGTACACAGAATTTGGAAGCAAAATACTAGACTTCTTGTCCATTTGGCTACTAGCTGGCTGTGTAGCCTTAGCAAATTGCTCAACGCTTTAACATCTATTTTGTTTTCCATAAAATGGAAGTTGTCTTGGATAGCTGATTAAAACAAACTACCTTTAAACCACCCTGGTGGTGCAAGGGTTATGCCCTTGAATGCTAACTGAAATGTCAGGGGTTCGAACCCACTGGCAGCTCTGTGGGAGAAAAGACCTGTTGATCTGCTACTGTAATGATGTCAACCTAGGAATTCCTATGTGGCAGTTCTACTCTCTCTTATAGGATCACTATAAGTCGGAATTGACTTGAAGGCACACAGCAACAACAGCAACCTATAAAACTAAGTGACTTAAAAAAAAAAATTCATTATTATTATGTACAGTGATTCTATGGGTCAATAGTTTGGGAAGTTTGAGGTGGAAGGTTCTTCTACACATGGCATTAACTGAACACATTCAGTGGTTTTCAGCTGGTAGAGGTTAGGATGGAGAGTCTATGTCTTAGTCATCTAATGCTGCCATAACAGAAATACCACAACTGGTTGGCTCTAACAAAGATAAATTTATTTTTTCACAGTCTAGTAGGCTAGAAGTCCAAATTCAGGGCATAGGCTCCAGAGGAAGGCTTTCTGTCTCTGTCAGCTCTGGAGGAAGGTCTTTTTCATCAATCTTCCCCTGGACTAGGAGGGTCTCAGTGCAGGAAACCTGGGACCAAAGGATGTGCTCTGCTCCTGGTGCTTCCTTCTTGGTGGTATGAGGTCCCCTCTCTCTGCTTGCTTCCCTTTTCTTTTTATCTCTTGAGAGATAAAAGGAGGTGCAGGCTACAACCGAGGGAAACTCCCTTAATATTGGATCAGAGACCTGATCTGGTAAGGGTGTTATGATCCCACCTTAATCCTCTTTAACATAAAATTATAATTGCAAAGTGGAGGATAACCACAGAATACTGGGAATCATGGCCTAACCAAGTTGATGCATCTTTTTGGGGGACAATTCAGTTCATGACATTCCACCCTTTGAACCCCAAATATTACATCCTTGCAACATGCCAAACATATTCACCCCATCACATCATAGCAAAGGTCTTAACTCCAAGTTCAAAATCCAAAAGTTCCTCTTCATCCATGAAATCTAGGTTACAAGTATCTTCTTCCAAAGGTATGATGGCAGAACTTGCACAAGCTAGACATTTCCATTACAAGTGGGAGAAACTGCAAGGAAAAAAAAGGGATAACAGACACCAAACAAGTCAGCAGAACACATTACATTAGCCCTCAAGGCTTTGAACATAGTCTTCTGTTCTCTGAGACAATTTACACAATGGCCCTGCCCTCCAGACTCTAGATATTGGGCACACTCTTCAGATTCTGAGTGGAGGCCCCTTGGCCCTGGGCTTCAACTTCACCTTCCAGGCTCATTAGGACAGCAACTCTGCTCCCTTGGCTTTAGGTGCACTATTCTCATCTGAGTGGCAACTCCACCCTTAGAAACACCAGAGGCCATGGCTACAACATTTGAAACTCCAGAAGTCCTGGCCATACCTTTTGAAACTGAGGCAGTTCAGGTTCTTTTGTTCCTTGTATCTTCAGGTGCTGCTCATGATTTCTTGGCCTCTTCACTCCTTGAACCTCACACCCAAATCTGCCCTGCTTGGGCGAGTGTTCCAGAGCTCTGTAGCTCCACTGATAAGTGTTCAGAGGCACCCCACTCCACCAGGAAGCCTCCTGAGCAAAGGCACTCAGTTCCAGTGCTGCCTGGCACTGGTCTCCTGATTCTGCCACTGCTGGGTCTCTGTTGCTGCTGGTCCTCTGCTGCTGCTTCTCCTCTATGCACTCACAGTTCCAAAACCGCTTCCATATTTCAGGTATCTGTTAGAGTCACTCTCTCTGTACCAAATTCTGACTTAGTTATCTAGTCTGCTATAACAGAAATACCACAGTGGATGGCTTTAACAAAGAGAAATTTATTTTCTCACAGTTTTTTAGTAGGCTAGAAGCCCAAATTAAGGGCATCAGGTCCAGGGGAAGGCTTTCTTTCTCTGTCAGCTCTGTAGGAAGGTCTTTCTCATCAATCTTCCCCTGGACTAGGATCTTCTCAGCACAGGAACCCTGCAGCCAAAGGATGTGCTCTGCTCCTGGTGCTTCCTTCTTGGTGGTATGAGGTCCCCCCTCTCTGCTTGCTTCCCTTTTCTATCTCTTGAGAGATAAAAGATGGTGCAGGCCACAACCCAGGGAAACACCCTTTACTTTGGATCAGGGATATGACCTGGTAAGGGTGTTACAATTCCACCCTAATCCTCTTTAACATAAAATTACAATCACAAAATGGAGGACAACCAGAGAATACTGGGAATCATGGACTAACCAAGCTGACACATATTTTTTGGGGAGACTATTCAATCCTTGACAGTCCAAGACCACTTTTCTCTCACACCTATTGCCTTCATGGTTAAAGCCAGAAGACTGGGCTCAGCTGGGCTTTCCTCCCTTCAATGTAGTCTCAGGGCCTGTCTGTGTTGTCCCTCCAGCATGGGAATCATCCTTTTTACTTGGCAACTCAGGATTCCAAGAGACCAATGTGGAAGTAGCCACATCTTTATGGCTAACCTGAGAAATGTCAGAGCATCATGTGTGCTGCATCCTGTTAGTCAAAATGTTTACAAGCTAGACTAGATTTAAGGGAAGACAAAGTAGACCAGTGGAAAGAGCTTCCAAGAAGGACTAAAGACTGGGTTAAGAAGAATAAATAATAATTTACAAAACACAACGTAGAGGAATCTTGCAGATGACAGCTTAGTTCGATGTACTGTAACATCCTCCTATAACAAAGACTTGAGAAACTAAGTAAAAGAGACATAAATAATGACCTCAGACCCCTGAACACCAAACGAAGGGCTGAAGAATAGGACGGAGCACCAGTTGTGAGGGGAAATAGAACAAAACCAACAGGAACACAGAAAACCATGGATGGTCTGTGACCTACTGGCCAGCCCTGCACAGCAATTCCATTTTGGGAGTGTAGCATATGTCATCCCTGGGTGAGGAACCCAGGAAGACAACTGCACAGAAAACATAGCTGGGGCAGAGATACTGGGTAAACAAACTTGTAAGGAAATGAGGTAGGCAGAACTTGTCCCAGGTCCAACAAGCCCAAAATGGTGATGTGTGGGAGTGACATATCTTTGAAATTAGAAAAACAAAGGTAAATGCTACTGGGGCAATCTAAGGAAGTCTGAATCATCAGAGCCCCAGGACAGGGAATAAAATAGGACAGGGAATGCAAATCTGCAGCAGGACAAAGTGAAACAACAGGAGGTAAAGAAGTGATCTAGTGTTCCTGGAGAGTGCAGAGAAGGGAGGAAACTGGGAATTAGGGCTGGATTACCCGTTAGTGGCAGTGCCCATCCATTTGGACTGAAGACCCCATTTCAATAGTGTCCTGTAGAGTAACATCTAGAAGCCTCCCCAAAAATGCTGAGCCACCCTCTTCCCCACCCTTTGAGGTCCATCTCCTTCACAGGTATCCATGCCTCTCCTAGCCCACCTGCCCTACCCAGGCCACTTGTGTGGATCCCAGCATCCTCCCCTTCCTGACCCCCACCCGCCCCTGCATGGCCTGCTCATGCATGCCTTTCCACCTGCCCCTAACCAACCCTCTCCTATCTCTGCCTAGCCCACTTGTACATACCCCACTCCACCACCTGCCCCGTCCTGACCTGACCTCCACCTTCACCTCTCCAGCTTACTTTCATATGCCCCAGCACTCTACCTCAATTCCCCAACCTCCACCCACCTTGGCCAGGCCTGTTCACATCTGCCCTGGTGCTCCACTCCCTGGCCTTGGCCTGACCTCCAAACTCTCTGTCTGGTCCATCCTTGTGTTTCCTGGTACTGTATCCACTTGCACCCTCATCAAGGCCTGACCTCCACCTGCATCTCCTCAGCCAGCCTGTGCACACACTGGCACCTCATCTCCCTACCCCAGCCTGACCTCCACCAAATCTGTCCACCCCAAGGCCTTCCTGCTCTACAGGCCACTGTACTATCTATTGGTGCCCAAGCAAAGGGACCACACTATTCCTCAACAGCTATAAAGGAACCCTGATGACCTGACACCTGACACCTCACATCAGGGGAGGACCTGCTCTTGTATCTGCAAGGAATCCTCCAAGGAAAGTCACGTGTGCGTAACAACGTAGGATTCCCAGGTGTGTGTTACACACCACTCATCTGTGAGAGGAAAGCACACCCAGTCAAGCAATATCACCAAAGTCATACAAAGTCATAACACAAAAAAACAACAACAACTAAAACAGTACAGATAAAAGAAAGCAATACAAAAACAAAAGAAAAAAAATAAAATCTTTAATGCCTAGAAGACAATAGTCAATTATGAAACATATGAAGATGCAGGAAAAGTTGGCTCAAGTAAACAAACAAAATTGTCAAAAATGGTCCATGAGGAAGAACAGAAAATAGCAAATTCAAAAACTTAGTATTAAGACTCCCTGAAAGAGATCAAGAAAAACATGGAAAAAAGAATAGAGGAGTTCAATAAAATAATACAAGAACAAAACAACAAATTAAATAGAGAAATGTAATCCTTAAGAGAACAAGAGCTAGAAACTCAGAAGCTTAACACAGAAATAACAGAAATAACTCAAAGGATGCAGATGTAAAATTGAAACAATGGAAGGAAAAATCAGTGAAATAGAGGACAAAACATACAATATCACTCGGAATGAGGAACAAACACAGAAAAGATGGAGGAAAAATGAAAAAAAAAGGCTACAGGTTATGCGGGACACCATCGAGAGGAATAATAAACAGATATCACAGAAGAGGAAGAGAAAATATAGCACAGAAAGAATCTTTGAGGAATTAAAGGCAGAAAATTTCCCAAATATCATGAAAGATGAGAAGATTATCATCCAAGAATTCAGGAATACCATATAGGGAAAGATTACCAGGATACATTGTAATCAAAATTTCCAGATACAAAGGTAAAGATTTTCTTGTTTTGTTTTATATTTATTTGATTGTGCTTTAGGTGAAAGTTTACAGCATAAATTAGTTTCTCATTCTAAAATTTATACAGAAATTGTTTTGTGACATTGGTTGCAGTCTCTGCAATGTGTCACACTCTTTCCCTTTCCACCTGGGGTTCCTATGTCCATTTATACAGTTTTTCTGTCTGCTCCTGCCTTCCAATCTGTGCTTTTGGGCAAGTGTTGCCCATTTGATCTCCTATGTTTGAGTGAACTAAGGAGCACATTCATCACGTGTGTCATTGTTTTATAGGTCTGTCTAAACTTTGGCTGACAAGTGGATTTCAGGAGTGGCTTCAGTTCTGAATTAGCAAGGTGTCCAAGTGCCATAGTCTAGGTCGTTTCTCCAGTCTCTGTCAGATCAGTAAGTCTGGTCTTTTTGTGATTTTGAATTTTGTTCTGTATTTTTTCCCGGCTCTGTCTGGGCCCCTCTATTGTGATCCCTGTAAGAAAGATTCAGCAGAGTAGCAGGACACAAGATCAACATACAAAAGTCAGCTGGATTCCTGTACACCAAAAAAGAGAAATGTGAAAAGGAAATTGGGGAATCAATGCCATTTATATAACCCCCCCCCAAAAAAAAACCACTGCCATCGAATAAGCCCCTAAAAAAGATAAAATACTTGGGAATAAATGTTACCAGGGATGTAAAACCCCTATAGAAAGAAAATTACAGAGCACTATTGCAAGAAATCAAAAGAGATCTACATAAATGGAAAAACATATCATGCTCACAGATAGGAAGACTCAACACTGTGAAAAAGTCAATTCTACCCAAAGCTATCTACAGATATAATGCAACCTGCATCCAAATACCAACAGCATTTTTTAATGAGATGGGAAAATGAATCATCAACTTTGTATGGAAAGGAAAGAGGCCCCAAATAACCAAAGCTTACTGAAGAAAAAGAACAACATAGGAGGCCTCACACTACCTGACCTCAGAACCTACCATACAGACACAGTAGTCAAAACAGCATGGTACTGGTACAATGACAGACACGTAGACCAATGGAACAGAATCAAGAACACAGACATAAATCCATCCACCTATGGTTAGCTTATTTTTGACAAAGGACCAAAGTACATTAAATAGAGAAAAGAAAGTCTTTTGAACAATTGATGCTGCCAAAAATGGATGTCCATCTATTAAAAACTGAAACAGGACCCATATATCACACTATACAAAAAGAAAAAAAAAACTGACTCAAAAATGGATTGAAATGATAAATTGAAAAAAAAAACTGACTCAAAAATGGATTGAAAAACCTAAAATGATAAAGATCGTGGAATTAAAAATAAGGACAACATTCCAGACTCTAATACATGGCATAAATACAACACAAACCATAACTAACAATGCACAAACACCAGAAGATAAACTAGATAACTGGTAGCCTCTAAAAAATTAAACACTTAAGCTCATCAAAAAACTTCACCAAAAGAGTAAAAAGGGAACTTTACAGACTGGGAAAATTTTTTTTGGCTATGACAAATCTGAAAAAGGCCTAATTTCTAAAATCTATAAAATAATTCAATGCCACAACAACACAAGGAAAATAATCAAATTAAAAAGTGGTCAAAGGAGATGAACAGACATTTCATTGAAGAAGACATTCAGGCAGCTAACAAGCACATCAAGACTTACTCACAATCATTAGCCATTCCGAAAAAAACAAACCAAACCCATTGCCATCAAGTCGATTCCAACTCATAGAGACACTGTAGGACAGAGTAGAACTGCTCCATAGAGTTTCCAAGGAACACCTGGTGGGTTCAAACCGCCAACCTTTTGGTTAGCAGCCGTAGCTCTTAACCACTATGCCACCAGGGTTTCCATTAGCCATTAAAGAAATGAAATCAAAACTAAAATGAGATACCATCTCACTCCAACATTATTGGCACTAAGAAAAACAAAACAAAACAGAAAATAACCAATGTAGGGGAGATTGTGGAGAAATTGGAGCTCTTTTGCACCGCTGGTGGGAATATAAAATGGTACAACCACTATGAAAAACGATATAGCGTCTCCTTAAAAATGTAGAAATAGAAATACCATATGATTCAGCAATCCCACTCAGAATATATCCTAGAGAAATAAGAGCCATCACACAAAAAGACATATGTACTTCCATGTTTACTGAAGCATTGTCTACAATAGCAAAAAGATGTAAACAATCTAAGTGTCTATCAACAGATGAACGGATAAAAAAAAATCATGGTACATACACACAATGACAAATCATGAAACATCTCACAACATGGATGAATCTGGAGAGCATTATGCTGAGTGAAGTAAGTCAATCACAGGCAGATATTGTATGAGTACACTATTATAAAAAATCAAGAAAAAGTTTACACATGGAAAAATCAATTTTTGATGGTTACTAGGGAGGGAGGGATTGGAGAAGGGAAATCACTCACTATTTAGTAGATAAGTGTTAACTTTGGTGAAAGGAAAGACAGCACACAATATAGGGAAAGTCAGCACAATTTGACCAAGGCAGTCATAGAAGCTTCCTATACACATCCAAACACCTTAAGGGACTGAGCTATTGGGGCTGAGGGCTGGGTGCCATGGTCTCAGGGGATGTATAGGTCAATGGGCATAACAGTTCATAAAGAATACGTCCTACTTTGGTGAATAGTGTCTGGGGTTTTAAAATCCTGTGAGCAGCCATCTAAGGTACATCTATTAGTCCCATTCTGTCTGTAGCAAAAGCAAATGAAGAAAACAAAACAAAACAAAAACACACCTGGAAAACAACATGAACCAAGCCTCCACCAGCCTGAGCCCAGAAGTACTAGATGGTTCCCAGCTACCATCATTGATGGCTCTGACAGGTGTCATAATAGAGGTAAGCAGACAGAGAAGGACAAAAATGTAGAACAAAATTCAAATCCACAAAAAAGACCATACTCACCGATCTGATAGAGACTGGGGTGACCACTGAGACTATGGCCCCCAGATACCCTGCTAACTCAGAACTGAAGCCACTCCCAAAGTCCACCTTTCAGCCAAAGATTAGATAGGCCTATAAAACAAATAATAACACGTGTGAGGAACCAGCTTCTTAGTGTAATCAAGTATATGAGAACAAATGGGAATACCTCCCCAAAAGCAAAGATGAGAAGGCAGGAAGGGACAAGAAAACTGGATGAATGGATATGGGGAACCCAGGGTAGAAAGGGAGAGAATGCTGACACGTTGTGGTGATTGCAGTTAATGTCACAAAACAATTTGTGTATAAATTTTTAAATGAGAAACGAATTTGTGCTATAAAAGTCCACATAAATCACAATAAAATTAAAAAAAAAGACTCGTACTCCAACAAATATGAAAATCTAAACAATATGGACCAATTCCGAGGGTCACACTACCTACCTAAACTAACACAAATAGAGATAGAAAATCTAAACTGACCCATAACAAGAGATTCAAGATGTCATAAAAAAATAGCGCCCCCCCTCCACCGCCAAAAGTCCAAGACCAGATGGCTTCACCAGGGAATTTATCAAAAATTCAGAGAAGTGTTGATACAAATATATTGAAGCTATTCCAAAACATATAGAATAGGAAAGAATACTTCCTAACTCATTCTATGAAGCCACCGTCACCCTGATATCAAAGCATTGCCAAGTAATAGATGAAGGATGAATGAATAAATTAGTAAACTACATATATATATATATATACATATATATGAAAATCACTCATGAATAGTGAGGCAAAAATTCTCAGCAAAATTCTAGCAAACAGAATTCAACAGCATATTAAGAAAATCATACATCAGGGTAAAATGGGATTCTTACCAGGAATACAAGGATGATTCAACATTAGAAGATCAATCATTGTAATTTGCCATGTGAATAAAACAAAGGAAAAGAACCACTTGATAATCGCAAATGATGCAGAAAAGACGTTTGATAAAATCCAACAACCCTTTCCTAATAAAAATTCTCAGTAATATAGGAATAGAAGGGAATTCTTCAATGTAATTAAGGGTATGTGTGCAATATCAACTGTCAACATTTTTCTCAATGGAGAAAGTGTGAGACTTTTGTCCTTGAAAGCCAGAATGAGATAAGGAGTCTTATTATCACCACTCTTATTGAATGTTGTACTGGAAGCCTTAACCAGAGCAATAACACAAGAATGAGAAATAAAACATATCCAAATCACAAAGGAAGAAGTAAAACTATCCCTATTCATGAAAGACATGATCCTATATAAAAAAAAAAACTCCAAAGAATCAACAAGAAACCTTCTGAATCTGATAGTAGAATCCAGCAAGTGTCAGGGTACAAGATCAACACCCCAAAATCAGTCGGGTTCCTTTACACTAACAAGGAGAACTCCAAGGATGAAATCATAATACCATCCCCCGCAAATGACAATATACCTAGGAAGAAACCTAACCAGGGATTTAAGAGATATACAATGAAAACTATAAAACACTAGTACAAGAGACTTAAAGAGACCTATACAAATATAAGACCATTTCATGTTCGTGGATTGGGAGACTTAACAACACAAAAATGTTGAAAATGTCAATAGTATCCAAGGTGGTCTACAGATAAATTGCAATCCTGATCCAAATTCCACCAACATTTTTTACTGAAATGGAAAAACTAATCGCCAACTTTATGTGGAAAGGCAAGAGGTCCCAAATAGCCAAAGAATTATGGAAGAAGAGGAATAAAGTAGGAGCCCTCACACTCCCTGATCTCAAAACATGCTATACAGTCACAGTAATCAAAATTGCCTGGTAATGGTTCAGTGATAGACACATAGACCAGTGGAATAGAATAGAGAACCCAGAAATAAATTCATCCATTTATGGGCAACTTATTTTTGACAAGAGGTGAAAGTTCACCCGATAAAGTAGAAAGAGTCTCCTCAACAAATGATGCTGGCAAAATTGTATATAAACATGCAGAAAAATGAAACAGGACCTATATCTCACACCATACACAAAAACTAACTCAAAATGGATCAAAGACCTATGTGTTAAAGCTGAAACTATAAAGTTCTTGGAGGAAAACTTAGGGACAAAACTAGGAGACCTAAACTTAAGGAATTAACAAACACAACTATTAATGCACAAACAGCAGAAGTCAAGTTAGATAACCGGAACATCAAAAAATTAAATACTTAATGCACATCAAAAGATTTTATGCAAAGAGTAAAAAAAAAAAAACAATTTGCACACTGGGAAGTGGATGACATATTTAATACGGGTTTAGTCTTTAAAATATATAGAGAATTTCATCTCGACAACAAAAAGACAAGCAATCCAACAAGAAAGTGGTCAAGGTACATGAACAGACACTTCACCAAAGAGGACATTAAAGCAGCCAACAAGCATATGAAAAGATGCTCATGGTCATTATCCGTTAAAGAGATGCAAATCAAAACTACAATGAGATACCATCTCACCCCTTCTAAAACGGCACTGATTAAAACACAACAAAACAGAAAATGACAAATGCTGTTGAGGATGTGGGGCGATTGGAACCCTTATTCACTGCTGGAGGTATTCTAAAATGCTACAAACCACTGTGGAAAACAGTATGGCACTTCCTAAAAGAACTATAAATATAACTACCTTATGATTTGGCAATCTCACTTCTAGGTGTATACCCTAGAGATCTATTCCTGAATACACAATTAGATACATTCACATCTATGTTCATTGCAGCACGATTCAAAACAGCAAAATATGGAAACAACCTATGTGCCCGTCAATGGATGAATGGGTAAACAAAATGTGGTATATACACACAATGGAATACTATGCAGTCAAAAAGAATCATAATGAGTTCTCAAAATATATTTTAATGTGGATAAATCTGGAGGACATTCTGCTGAGTGAAATAAGTCAATCACAGGAGAATAAATACTGTATGATCTATTATAAAAGGACAAAAATTGGTATACGTATTGAGACCAACCACCACTGGTGGTTACCAGAGATAAATGGAGAGGGATGGGGTCATCCTCTAGTAGATACTTGTTATTTCTGGTGATGGGAAACACGACACCAAAGTGGGTGAAGCATGCACAGCTTGACCGAGGTAAATGATGTCACTAAGAAACATGCAAGAAAAAAGGGCTTTTTGGAAAATGCTATGATATATACAACTGTGAAACAACTAAAAAACAGGAGTGTTTTTACATGTGCATGGATGTTCGCGTACAAGCGTATATATGTATAAAACATTATATGTATAAATATGGATATATATGGATGTAGCTATATGCAGGTGTATATGTGTATATATGTACACATATTTTTTTAATATACATATATATATATTAACCCCAACCCAGTGCCGTCGTCTCTGACACATAGTGACCCTATAGGACAGAGTAGAACTGCCCCATAGAGTTCCCAAGGAGCGCCTGGTGGATTCGAGCTGCAGACCTTTTGGTTAGCAGCTGTAGCACTTAACCACTACGCCACCAGGGTTTCCATATATACATATATAAGCATGTATATATGTATATATGGAAACATGTATATATGTATGTATGGAAACATGTATATATGTACATATGGAAACATGTATATATGTATACATGGAAACCCTGGTGGCGTAGTGGTTAAGAGCTATAGCTGCTAACCAAAAGGTCAGCAGTTTGAATCCACCAGGTGTTCCTTGGAAACCCTTTGGGGAAGTTCTACCCTGTCCTTTAGGGTGGCTATGAGTCAGAATCAACTTCACGGCAATGAGTCTGGTTTTTTTGGTTTATATGTATATGTACACACAAGTACTTAGGTTTAACCAAACGTCTTGCAGGGTTCATTTAAGTGGTCTGAAAGCTTAAGATCATAGTCTCATGGCACAACCAAGTCAGTTGGCATAATGTAGTACGTAAAGTTTATGTTCTACATCCTAGTTTGGTAAGTAGTATCTGGGGTCTTAAAAGCTTGCTAGCTATCATCTAATATACAACTATTGGTCTCTATGCATCTGAGGTAAAAGAGAAAAAAGAAAAAAAACAAAGACTCAGAGAAGAAACTAGGACTAACTGTGCACATGAACCACGACTCATCTACCCTGAGACCAGAAGAACTAGATGGTGCCTGGTTACCACTACTGACTGTTCTGATCAGGAACACAGTACATGGATCCTTATAGAATGGGAGCTAAATGTGGACTAGAACCCAAATTCTTAAAAAGTCCGTATTTACTGGACTCCCTGAGACTGGAGGTCTCTCAGACTATTGTCTTAAGATGCTTTTTCAATCTTGTACTAAAACTATTCCATGAGTTCATCTTTTAGCAAAATAACAGCTTGGCTTATAAAATAATATCACCTGTGAGTTTTATGCTCCATTCAAAAATCATCTATATGAGACCAAACAGTCAACAAGTTTACTCAAGCCAAAAATGAGAATGCAAGGTGGCAGAAAAACTATATAACAAGAATTTCCTGGGTTATGAACATTTGACTTACATACAATGCATAGTTATAAACTATGTAAAGCCTATTATATTAAAAATTCAAGGTACATAAAATGGTAACAACAAATAGGACCACATTACGGCATTCATCAAAACATTATTATCATTATGTTAAAGATGTTTTAGTGTATCTGAAAGTGTTCTAATTTACTTACAAATTTGACTTAAAGACAGATTTAGGAAAGAAACGTGTTCATAATCTGGGAACTGCCTGTAATGGAAAGAGAACAGCCATGATGGAAATAATGAGAAAGTTGTCACACTGTGAAAAATGTAATCAATGTCACTGAACAAAATGTGTAGAAATTGTTAAGTGGGAACCTAATTTGCTGTATAAACTTTCATCAAAAACACAATAAAATATTTTAATAAACTGAAATAAAAACACTACTTAGAAGCTATAAATAAATGTTTACTAGTATTGTTGCTATTGTATATTTTCCATTTTCAAAGTATCTATCTAACGCATTATCCTCAGTTCCTATTTCAGTGTCTGAAATGTAGTGCGTCCTCAATATTTACATATGTCGTTATACATATATATACAGTTGCTGTTGTTGCGTACCGTCGAGTTGATTCTGACTCATAGCAACCCTATAAGATAAAGTAGAACTGCCCCATAGGGTTTCCAAGAGCAGGTGGTGGATTTGAACTGTGACCTTTTGGTTAGCAGCTTGAGCTCTTAAGCACTTCACCACCAGGGCTCCAAATATATATATATATATATATAACAAGAGGAAAACAAAACAGGAAAGACTGTATGCCTTCAAAATAACTTTCAATGGACTGGAAGGGATTTTCTAAGTTGTGAAAGACTTACATAAAAAAGATAACTAAGATGCTCTGGGTGTTCAAAGCCAGGAGTAGTTATACTCAATGGTGAGGGAGAATCAAGAATTACTGGGATACCATGTCCTAGGAAATCTCTAATCTAAAGAGGGGTACCTTCCCATAAATCTACTCAGATGAGATCTATTTTTCAAAAGAATGCTTATAAGAGTAGATAGAAGAGGAGAGAGTAGTTAATACTAAATGAGAAATCACGGCAAGTTTCGCAGAGTTTATTACATATGAACTGGGTCATAACCAAGCAGACAGAATGGTGTCATAAAATGGGGCAGGAGGGAATAGTGTGTGGAAGGGACTGCAGTGTGGCCTCTGGCTGCACCAAGGGTTGTGTAAAATACACTTTACTTTCTGTGTGAGGGAGGGAGAGCAGGAAATTAGCCTAGAAATTAAGCCTGGGGATTTTTGAGGAAGACTTTGCATGCCACAAATGTGCTTGGCCTTTACTATCTTGACTTAAAGAAACTGTTAACCACCTCTTTGTTTTCAAATAAGTACCACAGTTACATAGTCATTGGTGTTGTAGGAAAGTAACTCTGGTTGCAGCATGAGAAATATCATGAAAGAAGAGGCTTAATAGCAGGCAATGCATTAAGAGGACTTACATCCAGAAAAAAATAAAACATTGAAGGAAGCATTTATGAAAACAATGGTACTGGAATTAAAAAAAAAAAACAGGGCAAGACAGTAAACTTTAAGATTTTCTTACAAATACAAACAAACCACAGAGCTTTGCTGATTGTTTAGTATTACAACAAAGCTGGCTGTAGACCATGAGGTAAAATTGCTGAGTCCAATCCCTGAGAGAGAAACTAGAGTAAATTAGGGAGAGATTTGGAAATAGTCTGTGTAGAGATGATTGCGAAAACTGTAAGAGAGGGTAAACTGCCAAAGATACACCATTTAGTCAGCTACTAAAGAAAAAAGGGAGAAAAGGAAATTGTGACCCATAACCTATAATAACCTCCCTCTATGAGCAGGCTGACACTGAGCATGTATTCCACAATACATATACTATATATATATTTGAAGCCCTGGTAGGGAAGTGGTTAAGAGTTCAGGCTGCTAACCAAAAGGTCCAGAAGTCCTTGCTCTAATGGAAATTAGAGTATAGTGAGAAGGAACAAATAGTAAAACAAATAAATAAATGCATATAGACAATTTTATATGCCAATCGTTTCCTAAATTAAAGATTTTGGGATAGAAAATTATGGCAGTGTGGTAGAGTCAATGGCAGATATCTAATGTGTACATACGTATGTATATATATATGGTAATATATATGTACATATATATAGAAACAGAGAAAACAGAACATAGATATAGTGGCTCAGGAAACAGCTCAGTGAAGAAGCAGTGTTGGAGTTAAGATCTTAAATAGTAAAAAACAATGAGCCAGGAGACTATCTGGGGAAGTACAGTACATGCAGAAGGGTCAGGAAGTGCAAAGTTTCTGAGAAAGAGATTAGTTTTTCATGTTTCAGAAACAGAAAGATTGTCACATGGACTAGGGCAAAACAAGTAAACTTTAGGATGGGAGGAGAGGAAGTTAATAGTGACTGCTGGAAGACAGGAGACAGGGAATCTCTAAGATCCCATGTTGTCTGAAGATAGGAATCTTGTATAAAAATCCATACTATAAAACATGGTACATACATACATATTACTCAGCCAGTAAAAGAAATGAAGTTTTCATACATGCTACAATATGGATGGAGATTGATGACTTTATGGTAAGTGAAATAGGCCAAGCACAAAAGAACACATATTGTATGAACTCACATATATAAAGAGATAAGAAAAGGCAAATGTATTGAGTCCAAAGTTTATTAGCGGTTACCAGGACGGGAGGGAGAGCGAAGGGGAAGTTATCGGTTATGGAAGACTGAGTTTCAGTTTATGGTGACATAGAATTGCATTAAGTGCAGGGTTGCACAGCCGATTATTTTAAGTTCTGTCAGTCAGTCGTACACCTGTAAAAAGTTGTATTGGTAAAAGTCGTGTGAGAGATACATTTACAACTATAAAAAAAAAAAAAGTAGCTGCTAAGGCTGCTTATGTACAAACACCTCATAGGATTTGGTTTCTTGGTTTGGATGCTTAAGGTCATGGTTTGATAGGACATCCCAATTAATCGGCCTAAAAACATGTTTAGCACCTCTGTTCTACCTTCTAGTTTGTTGCACAGTGCCTGGGCATTAAGAGCTTGCAACTGGTCATCCAAGGCACAACATTTGATTTCTGTTTGTCTGGAGCAAGTAAGGAAGAAGGAAAGTCAGGGATTGGAGAAGGAAATGCAATGTGTGCCTAATTACCTCCAAGAACAATTGCCACCTTTTGCCACGAGACCAGAAGAACTGGATGGTGCCCAGATACCATAGCTGAACACTTTGATCAAAGATTCTATTGAAGAATCCTGACTAAAAGGTGGAAAATGCGGAACAGAAATTCAAATTCTCACAGAATCAATGCTCACTGGAGTCATGGAGGCTGGATGAATCCCTGAAACAATTGTTCTGAGATAACCTTTAAACCTTAAACCGAAAATATCCCCTGAAGTCATCTTAAAATGAAACAATAGTTTAACTTGCTAGTAAAGTATGTCTGCCTTGAGAATTCAGCTCTTTTAAGAACTATCTGTATGGAATCAAATTGACAACAGCAACTCGAAAGATTAGGTAGGAACCTTAGGGGGTCAGTGAGGTTAAGTTAAAAGGGACAGAATAACTTAGAAAAGGTGGGTGAGAATGATTGCACAACTTAAAGAATGTAACAAATGTCAACGAATTGTACATGTAGAAAGTGCTGAATTGGTATGTATTTTGCTCTGTATATTCTCAACCCCCAGAACAACAAAATCCACACTACAAATTTTCTACAGCATCTAGGGCATCAGCTCAAGTTGAACAAATACAATGCCTGCAGTTACTAACTTCAGTCAAAGGATATATCCGGCAGGACTTGAAATTGTGTTTAATGACTTTATCCTTGAGCTTTTTTTTTTTTTCACTTGTTCCAGTTCTTCCCCATGTTTGTATGTGCACATAGGTACAGAAGGTAGAGGCAAAATTAATTTAGTTAATCAAATGAAAAAAGAAAAACTGAAAGCCCTAGGGGTATCATCGATCCTTCTCCTGCTATGCACCCACCAGATTATAGTTGAGCTTAATAGAGCCACTGTGTGTCAACATTATTTTACTCAAGCAGCATATAGAATACAAACAGCCATTCCCCCCAAAGCCTTTTTTGGAGCTCTTTTTCTCGTGGCTGTTTTCATTCCTCTTCCCTGCACCACGGGACACATAGTTATTTGAGGATGCCAGCAGACAAGCAGGATCTTGTTGTGGCCTTTACAAAAAAAACTGACCAATTCTACAGAGGTGGGTCAAAGAGAAAAGGTCAAAAGCAGTACTGTCCAAATGTAAAGGACCATTTAGGGCCATTAAATCTAGCTTGAGTCACCACACCTTGTAAACTGATTATCAGTAAAATATTTTTGCAATACAACTATTTTCAACTTGCCTAGACTTTCCTCTTAGCCACTTTCTCTGAGTATTAATTTCACTGTCTTTCTTCCCGTCTTCTGAATTCTTTGTGTCTGTCTTTTCATCTTTGAAACCCCATAATCTCAGACAGTGATTTATATGGAGCAAAAGCTTTTCGATTTTATAAATTTAATACACAGGAGCAGTAGGACCTGAAGTAACAAACACTAAAGCACCAAGTACAATGTCTTATATTATTCAAACCTCTGAATAAACCTAAATTATATAATTTGTATAACCAGTATCTTATTGTTCGATACGTAGATTGTTCCCATTTTTTTCCTCCCAATATAAAATGGTTTAAAACTGTAGTCTGCAAACTCTTTCTGAAAAAGTGCAGAGAGCTAATATTTTAGGCTTTCCTGGCTGCACAGTCTCTGCCAAAACTATTCAACCAGGAAGTTGTAGCACAAAACCAGCTCTAGAGAATGCAAAAAAAGATGGGTGTGGCTGTCTTCCAACACAACTTAATTAAAAAAAAAAAAGGCAGTGGACCAGATTTGGCCCATAAGCCGTAGTTTTCCAGCTGCTTAGTTGAGGTCCATCGTCTGTCTGTGAGTTTGTCTTACTGTGATGGCTTGTATGATGCTGTGATGCTGGATGCTATGCTACCGGCAATTCAACCATGCTGGACAGGTTTCAGCAGAGCTTCCAGAAAAAGAGAGATTAGGATGAAGGATCTGGCAGTCTACTTCTAAAATAACTGGCCAGTGAAAAACTTATGAAGACCAGTGGGACATTGTCTGATACCGTGCTGGAAGATCACCCCTTGAGGTTGGAAGGCACTCGAAATATGGTTGGGGAACAGCTGCTTCATCCAAGTAGAGTTGACCTTAATGACACAGACAGAGTAAGCTTCTGGGACATTCGTTTGCTGATGTGGCATTACTCAAAATGAGAAGAAACAGCTGCGAACATCCACTAATAATTGGAATATGGAATGTACAAAGCATGAATCTAGAAAAATTGGAAGTTGTCGAAAAGGAACAGTTGAAGATCAATATCCTAAGTATTAGCAAGCTGAAATGGCCTGGTATTGGCCATTTTGAACAAGATAATCATATAGTCTACTACACTGAGAATGGCAAATTGAAGAGAAATGACATCATGTTTATCAACAAAAGGAATACTTCTAGATCTATCCTGAAGTACAACATTGTCAATGATAGGATAATATCCGCACACCTACAAGGAAGACCAGTTAATACAACTATTATTCAAATTTACTTACTAACCACTAATGCCAAAGACGAAGAAACTGTTTTTTTTTTTACCAACTTCTGCTGTCAGAAAATGATCAAACATGCAATCAAGATGCATTGATAATTACAAGTGACTGGAATGTGAAAGTTGGATACAAAGAAGAAGAACATGTAGTTAGAAAATACAGTCTTGCTGATAAAAATGATGCAAGTGATCACATGACCTATTCGTCGGAAATATCTTTTAGCAACAAATTAAGTGGCGACCATACATGTGGAGTTTGCCAGAAGGAATACACAGGAGTCGTATCTACTATATCTGTAGAAAGAGATGATGGAGAAGCTCAATATCATCAGTCAGAACAAGGCCAGGAGCCGACTGCAGAACAGATTATCAATTGCTCATATGCAAGTTCAAGTTGAAGCTGAAGAAAATTAGGAAAAGTCCATGAAAGCCAAAAATGACCTTGAGGATATCCCACCTGAATTGAGAGGCCTTCTCAAGAAAACATTTGACACATTGGACTCTAATGAATGAAAACCAGACTAGTTGTGGGATGACGTCAAGGATATCATACATGAAGAAAGCAAGAGGACATTAAACAGAAAAGACAAAAACGGATATCAGAAGAGACGCTGCAAATTGCTCGTGAACATAAAGTAGCTAAAGAATGGAAGAAATGATGAAGTAAAAGAGCTTAAGTAATGATTTCAAAGGGTAGCTAGAGAAGATAAACTAAAGAATTATAATGAAAAGTGCAAAGACCTGGGGTTAGAAAACCAAAAGGGAAGAACAAGCGATGCAATTTAGAAGCTGAAAGAACTGAAGAAAAAAAACAAACTGCAAGTTGAGTATTGAAGAATTCTATGGGAAAAATACTAAATGATGCAGGAAGCATCAAAAGAAGATGGAAGGAATATACAGAGTCACTATACCAAAAAGAATTGGTGAGCATTCAGCCATTTCAGGACGTAGAATACGATCAATGCTGATGGTATTGACGGAAGAAGTCCAAGATGCACTGAAGGCATTGGTGAAAAACAAGCCTCCAAGAATTGACTGAATATCAATTGAGATGTTTCAACAAAAGGATAGGACGCTGGAAACATTCAACAGTCTATGCCAAGAAATTTGGAAGACAGCTACCTGGCCAATGGACTGGAAGAGATCCGTATGCATGCCTATTAAGAGAAAGATGAGCCAATAGAACGTGGAGATTATCAAACAACAGCATTAATATCACACATAATTAAAATTTTGCTGAAGATATTTCAAAACGGCTATAGCAGTACATCAAAAAGCGACTACCCAGTATTCAAGTCAGATTCAGAAAAGGATGTGGAACCAGATGTATTTTTGCTGATGTCAAATGAATCTTGGCTGAAAGAAGAGAACACCAGAAACATGTTTAACTGTGTTTTATTGATTATGTAAAGGCATTCAACTGTGTGTATTATGACAAATTATGGATATCTTTGAAAAGATTAGGAATTCCGCAACACTTAACTGTGCTCATGCAGAACATGTACATAGACCACAAGGCAGTCATTCAAACACAAGGGGATATGTTTTTGGTGTTGTTTTTGTTAGGTGTCATCAAATCAGTTCTGTCTCATATGTACAAAAGAACAAAACACTGCCCCATCCTGCACCATCCTCACAATTGTAGTTATGCTTAAGCCCATTGCTGCAGCCACTGTGTCAATCCACATCATTGAAGGTCTTCCTCTTTTTCGCTGACCCTCTATTTTACCAAGCATGTTGTCCTTCTCCAGGGACTGATCCCTCTTGACAATGTGTCCAAAGTATGTGAGACATAGTGTCGCCATCCTTGCTTCTAAGGAGCATTCTGGTTGTACGTCTTCCAAATCAGATTTGTTCATTCTTTTGGCCATCCATGGTATATTCAACATTCTTCACCAACACCAGAATTCAAAGGTTAAATTTTTCTTTGGTCTTCTTTATTCATTGTCCAGATTTCACATACATAGGAGGCAATTGAAAACACCATGGCTTAGGTCAGGTGCATCTTATTCTTCAAGGTGACGTCTTTGTTTTTGACATGTTAAAGAGGGGATATGGCATGCTTTAAAATAAGAAAAGGCATGCATCAATATTGTATCCCTTTACCATGCTTATTCAATCTGTATGCTGAGCAAATAATCCAAGAAACCAGACTATATGGAGAAGAATACAGCATCAGGTTGGATGAAGACTTATTAACAACTAGTGATTCACAGATGACACAATTTGGCTTGCTGAACGTGAAATGGACTCTTTTTTTTTTTTTTTTTCAAAGACTACAGCCTTCAGTATGGATAAAACCCAAAACAAAGAAAATAAAAATCCTGACAAGAGTACCAATAAGCAACATGACGATAAATGGAGAAAATATTGAAGTTGTCAAAGATTTCATTTTACTTGGATACACAGTCAATGCCCATGGAGGCAATAGTCAAGAAAACAAATGATGCATTGCATTGGGCAAATGTGCTGCAAAAGACCTCTTCAAAGTGTTAAAAAGCAAAAAATGTCACTTTGAGGATAACAGTGTACCTGATCCATATGCTGTGGTATTTTCAATCCCCTCATGTGCATATGAAAACTACACAATGAATAAGGAAGATCAAAGAAGTATTGATGCATTTCGATGATGGTATTGGCAAATGATATTGAATAAACCATGGACGGCTCTTTCACTTCATCATTTCTTCCGTTAGTTTTAGCTACTCTACATTCAAGAGCAAGTTTCAGAGTCTTTTCTGACATCCATTTTGGTCTTTTCTTTCTTTCCTTTTTTTTTTTCTTAATTGTGCTTTAAGTGGAATTTTACAAATCCAGCCAGACTTTCATAAAAAATCTTATATACACCTTGCTATGTAACCCTAGCTACTCTCCCTATAATGTGACAGCACACTCCTCTTCTCCACCCTGTATTCCCTGTGTCCATTCAACCAGTTCCTGTACCCCTCTGCCTTCTCATCTTGGCTCCAGACAAGAGCTGCCCAGATAGTCTTATGGGTCTACTTGAGTCAAGAAGCTAACTCCTCATCAGTACCATTTTCTGTCTTATATTCCAGTCCAATCCCTGCCTGAGGAGTTGGCTTCAGGAATGGTCCCAGTCTTGGGCTAACAGAAGGTCTGGGGCCCATGACCTCTGGGGTCCCTCCAGTCTCAGTCAGACCATTAAGTCTGGGCTTTTTACAGGAATTTGAGGTCTGCATCCCACTGCTCACCTGCTCCATCAGGGGTTCTCTGTTGTGTTGCCTGTCATGATAGCTGGGCAACATCTAGTTCTTCTGGTCTCAGGCTGATGGAGTCTCTGGCGTATGTGGCCCTTTCCATCTCTAGGGTTAATATTTACCTTGTGTTTTTGGTGTTCTTCATTCTCCTTTGCTCCAGGTGGGTTGAGACCAATTGATGCAGCTTAGATGGCTGATGGTTAGCTTTTTAGACCCCAGATGCCACTCAACAAATAGATACAGAATATTTTCTTTACACATTTTGTTATGCCAATTGACCTAGATGTCCCCTGAAACTCTGGTCCCCAAACCCCCATCCCTGCTACTCTGGCCTTTGAAACATTTGGTAGTATTCAGGAATCTTCTTTGTTTTTGGTTTGGTCAAGTTGTGCTTACCTCGCCTATATTTTGTGTTGTCTTTGCCTTCACCTAAAATAGTTCTTGTCTACTAATGAAGATCAGAGACCACAGCCTTCAGTATGGATTACACCTCAACATAAAGAAAACAAAAATTCTCACAACTGGACCAATAAGCAACAACATGATAAATGGAAAAAAGATTGAAGTTGTCAAGGATTTCATTTTACTTGGATCCACAATCATCAGCCATGGAAGAAGTAGTCAAGAAATCAAACGACATATTACATTGGGTAAATTTGATGCAAAGGACTTCTTTAAAGTGTTAAAAAGCAAAGATGTTACCTTGAAGACTAAGGTGTGCCTGACCCAAGCCATGGTATTTTCAATCGCATCATATGCATGTGAAAGCTGGACAATGAATAAAAAAGACCGAAGAAGAATTGACGCCTTTGAATTGTCGTGTTGGCGAAGAATATTGAATATACCATGGACCGCCAAAAGAAAGAAAAAGTCTGTCTTGGAAGAAGTGGAACCCGAATGCTACTTAGAAGAAAGGATGGGGAGACTGAGTCTTACATACTTTGGACACGTTGTCGGGAAGGATCAGTCCCTGGAGGACATCATGCTTGGCAAAATACAGGGTCAGAGGAAAAGAGGAAGACCCTCAACGACGTGCATTGACACAGTGGCTGCAACAATGAGCTAAAGAATAACGATTGTGAGGATGGCACAGGACTAGGCAGTGTTTTGTTCTGTTGTGCATAGGGTCACTATGAGTTGGAATTGACTAAACAGCACCTAACAACAAAAACATCTAATTAGTGAATACCCCCTCACTGTCTCCCCACCTTCATAACCATTGAAGAATATTTTCTTCTGTGTTTAAATGTTTTATTGATTTCTTATAATAGCGGTCTCACAAAATACTTGTCCTTTTGCGACTAATTTCACTCAGCATAATGCCTTCCAGGCTCCTCAATGTTATGAGATGTTTAAGACACATTCTTTATTGTTACATAAATTCCATTGTGTAAATATACCATAATTTGTTTACCCATCCATCCATTTAGGAGCACATTGTTTGTTTCCAACTTTTTGCTATTGTAAACAGTGCTGCAATAACATTGATGTGCATATATGTAGTCGTGTGAGGGCTTTTATTTCTCTAGGATATATTCCAATAAGTGGGATTGCTGGATCCTGTGGTAGCTCTATTTCTAGCTTTTTAAGGAAGTGCCAAATGGATTTCCAAAGTGGTTGTGCCATTTTTCATGCCCATCAGCAGTGTATAAATGTTCCAGTTTCTCCACAACCTCTCCAATATTTATTATTTTGTGTTTTTTGGATTAATGCCAGCTTCATTGGGGTGAGATGGTATTTCATTGTGGTTTTGATTTGCATTTCTCTAATGGCTAATGATTGCGAGCATTTTCTCATGTATCTGTTAACTACCTGAATGTCTTCTTTGGTGAAGTGCCTGTTCATATCCTTTGCCCATTTTTTAACTGGGTTGTCTTTTTGTTGTTGAGTTTTTGGAATATCGCATAGATTTTAGAGATGAGATGCTAATTGGATTCACCCTAGCCAAAAACTTTTTCCCAGTCTTTAGGTAGTCTTTTTATGCTTTTGGTGAAATCTTTAGAGGAGCATAAATGTTAAATTTTTAGGACCTCGTAGTTATCCAGTTTCTCTTCTGGTGCTTGTGCATTGTGAATAATGTTTTGCATACTGTTCCTGTCATGTATTATGGCTCCTAGCATTGTCCATATTTTTTTCTTCCATGGCCTTTATCATTTTAGTGGTCTTTGATCCATTTTGATTTAGTTTTTGTGCTGTGTGAGGTATGGCTCTTGTTTCATTTTTTTGCACATGGTTATCCAGTTATGCCAGCACAATTTGTTAAGGAGACTGTCATTTCCCTATTTAACTGACTTTGGGCCTTTGTCAGATATCAGCTGCTAATATGTGATTGGATTTATGTCTGCTTTCTCAATTCTGTTCCATTGGTCTATGTGTTTGTTCTTGTACTAGCACCGGGCTGCTTTGACTACTGTGGTAGTATAATAGGTTCTAAAATCAGGCAGTGTGAAGCCCCCTGCTTTGTTTTTCTTTTTCAATAATGCTTTACTTATCCGGGACCTCTTCCCCTTCCATATGAAGTTGGTGATTTGTTTCTCCATCTCATTAAAAAATGTCATTGGAATTTGGATCAGGATTGCATTGCATCTATAGATCACTTTGGTTAGAACAGGCATTTTCACAATGTTGCTTTTTCCCATCCATGAGCAAGGTATGTTTTTCCACTTATTTAGCTCCCTTTTGGTTTCTTGCATTAGTGTCTTGTCCTTTTCTTTGTATAGGTATTTTGCATCTCTGGTTAGATTTATTCCTAAGTATTTTATCTTCTTAGGGGCTATAGTAAATGGTATTGATTTGGTAATTTCCTCTTCAATGTTCTCTTTGTTAGTGTTTATTTTTGTATGTTTATCTTGTATCCTGATGCTCTGCTGAACACTTCCATTAGTTTCAATGGTTTTCTTGTGGATTCTTTAGGGTTTTCTGTGTATAAAATCATGTCATCTCAAGCAGAGATACTTTTACTTCTTCCTTACCAATTTGGATGTCCCTTATTTCTTTATCTAGTCTAATTGCTTGGGCTAGGACTTCTAGGATAATGTTGAGTAAGAGTGGTGAGAAAAGGCATTCTTCTCTGGTTCCCATTCTCAAGGGGAATGCTTTCAGACTTTCTCCATTTAGGATGATGTTGGCTTTGTACAAATGCCTTTTATTATGTTGAAGAATTTCCCTTCTATTCCTATTTCGTTACAGTTTTTATCATGAAGGGGTGTCGGACCTTGTCAAATGACTTTTCTGCATCGATTGATAAGATCATGAGGTTCTTGTCTTTTGTTTTTTTATATGATGGGTTACATTGATTGCTTTTCTAATGTTAAACCATCCTTGCATAAAAAAAAAATACTTGGTATAAATCCCACTCGGTCATGGTGAATTTTTTTTTTTTTTGATGCGTTGTTGAATTCTACTGACTAGAATTTTGTTGAGCTTTTTTGCTTTTAAGTTCATGAAGTATTAAGTCTGTAATTTTTCTTTTTTGTGGTATCTGTACCTGGTTTTGGTATCAGGAATATGCTGGCTTCATAGAATGAGTTTGGGAGTATTTCATTCTTTTCTATGCTCTGAAGAACCTTTACTACTAGTGATGCGAACTCTTCTCTGAATGTTTGTTAGAATTCTCCAGGGAAGCTGTTGTGGCCAAGGCTTTTTTGGGGGCGGGGAGGGGGGAATTTTAAATTACCTTTTCAATCTCTTCTTTTGTTGTGGATTTGTTTAGCTGTTGTACTTCTGTTTGTGTTAGTTTAGGTAGGTAGTGTGTTTCTACAAATTTGTCCATTTCTTCTAGGTTTTCATATTTGTTAGATTACAATTTTTCACAGTAATCTGATTTTTTTTAATTTCAGTTGGGTTTGTTGTGATATCACCCAATTCATTTCTTATTTAGGTTATTTGCTTCCTCTTCTGTTTTTCTTTTGTTAGGTTGGCAAACAGTTTATCAATTTTATTGATCTTTTCAAAGAACCAGGTTATGGTCTTGTTAATTTTTTCAATTGTTTCATCTGTTCTCTGCTTCATTTAATTCTGCTCTAATTTTTATTATTTGGTTTCTTCTGGTGTCCAAGGATTTCTTTTTGTTGCTTTCTTTCTATTTGTTCAAGTTGTACGGATAATTCTTTGATCATGGCCATTTCTTCCTTTTGGATGTGTGCATTTATTGTTATAAATTGATCTCTGAGCACTGTTTTAGCTGTGTCCCAAAGATTCTGATAGGAAGTGTTCTCATTGTCATTGGATTCTATGAATTTCTTTATTCTATCCATAATTTCTTTTATAACCTAGTGTTTTTTGAATAAGGTGTTTTTCAGTTTTCTTGTGATTGATTTCTTTTCCTTCCTTTTTTCTGTTATTTAATTCTACTTTTATGGCTTTATGGTCAGAGAAGATTTTTTGAAACATTTTGACAATTTGTATTCTGTCAAGACTTGCTTTATGACCTAATATGTGGTCTATTTTGGAGAATGTTCCACATGCATTGGAACAGAAAGTATACCTGGCTGCTATTGGATGGAGTGCTGTGTATAAGTCTATGAGGTCAAGTTGATTGATTCTGACAATTAGATATTCCATGTCTTTATTGAGCTTCTTTCTGGATGTCCTGTCTTTCACCAAAAGTGGTCTGTTGAAGTCTCCTACTATTATTGTGGAACTATCTATCTCACTTTTCAATGCTGTTAGAGTTTATTTTATGTATCTTGTAGCCCTGTCATTGGGTGCATAAATATTTAATATGGTTATATCCTCCTGGTATATTGTCCCTTTAATCATTATATAGTGTCCTTCCTCATCCTTTGTGGCGGATTTAACTTTAAAGTCTATTTTGTCAGAAATTAACATTTTCACTCTTGCTCTTTTTTGATTGTTGTTTGCTTGATATATTTTTTTTACATCCTTTGAGTTTTAGTTTGTTTGTCTCTAAGTCCAAGGTGTGTCCCTTGTAGGCAGCCTGTAGACAGATCTTTTTTTTTTTTTTTTAATCCATTCTGCCACTCTCTCTTTATTGGTGCATTTAGTCCATTTACATTCAGTGTAACCATGGATAGGTATAAGTTTAGTACTGTCAATTTGATGTCTTTTTTTGTGTGCCGTTGCCAGGTTCTTTTTCCCACTTAATTTTTTGTGCCCAGTGTTTTTTTATATATTGTCTTTTCCTCTTATTCATTGTTGTTGATTTTGTTTTTGCTGAGTCCTTATGTTTTCCTTGAATTTTATTTCGATATGTCGGATTGTTAGTCTCATTTGCGGTTACCTTAATATTTACCCCTCTTTTTCTCAATTTGAACCAAACTTTTATCTCTTTATACTGCCTTGATTTTCTCTCCATATGAAAGATTTACGACTACTTTTTTTTATTCTTCTTTACTGATTTAATGCTGTCATCCATTAGATAACAACATCACTGTTTCCCTGTTTTGAGTCTTTTTTAATCTTGATTTATTTTTGTGATTTCCCTATCTAGGTTGAGATGTGGTTGCTCTGTCCTGTGTTCTAGTCTTGGGTTGTTATCTGATGTTATTGATTTTCTAACCAGAAGACTCCCTTTAGTATTTCTTATAATTTTTTTTTTTTTTTTTTTTGGCTTTTGAAAGTTCCCTAAACTTCTGTTTTTCTGGAAATGTCCTAATTTCACCTTCATCTTTGAGAGACAGTTTTGCTGCATATATGATTTTCTGCTGGCAATTTTTTTTTCCTTCAAGGCTTTATATATGTCATCCCACTGCTTTCTTACCTGCATGGTTTTTGCTGAATAGTCTGAACTTACTCATTGATTCTCCTTTGTAGGTGACTTTTTGTTTATCCCTAGGTGCTCTTAAAATTCCCTATCTTTCATTTTGGCAAGTTTTATTATAATGTCTTGGTGACTTTATTTTGGGATCTATGTCATGTGGGGTTCAATGAGAGTCTTGGATAAATATCTTTTCATGTTTCAGGTTATCAGGTAAATTTTCAGCCAAGAAATCTTCAACAATTCTCTCTGTATTTCCTGTTCTTCCTCCCTGATCTGGTACTCCAATCACTGGTAGGTTTTTTCTCTTAATAGAGTCCCACATGATTCTTATGGTGTTTATATTTTTTAAAAAATTCTTTTATCTCATTTTTCTTCATATATATTGGTGCCAAGTGTTTTATCTTCAATCTCAGTAATTCTGACTTCCATTTCCTCAATTCTGCTCCTCTGACTTTCTATTGAGTTGTCTAACTCTGAAATGTTATCGTTAATCTTTTGAGTTCCTGTTTGCTGTCTCACTGTGGATTCTTGCAGCCTGTTAAATTTGTCATTATGCTCTTAAATAACCTTCTTAATTTCCTCCACTGCTTTATTTGTGTGTTGCTTGGCTTATTCTGCATTTTGCCTGATCTCCTTCCTGATCTCTTGAAGACTTCTGTATATTAATCTTTTGTATTCTACCTCTGATAATTCCAGGAAAATATCTTCATCCAGAAGATTCCTTGATTCATTGTTTTGGGAGCTTGTTGAAGCAATCATGGTCTGCTTTATGTGAGTTGGTATTTACTATTGTCTACAAGCTTTTTTTTCTTTTTTACAAGCCATCTATAAATTACTTTATTATACTATTTTACGTTTGTTTACTATGTTTTTGCTTCTTGCTTTGTTTTGTTTTTGATATGCCTAAATAGGCTGCTCAAGTGATCTAGTTTGATTATTGGCACCTTTGAAGGTCTTACTTCCTGTTACCAGATGGCTAGAGCTGTTACCAGGTGTATGAGCCCAGGAGTCCACTCACCTTTCTTGTTTGGATTCAGCTCAGGTATCCAGGTAGTTGGTCGCCAAGTATGTGGTGCAGGCTCTCACCTGCAGTCTTAGAGGAGCAGGGGTGATTGGTGTAGGCACTGGTATCTGTGTGCAGCAGGGGGTCATGCCCCAAGCCAGGTAAGGGGCTGACAATCATCCCCCATGTGTCTGTGAGGAAAGCTCATCCCTGTTCCCCAGAGCACACAGGTGGGTGGGCTCTGCAGCTGGGCCATGGGGATGCCATGCTTTTGGCTGTAAGGAGTGGGAGGCACCACTTATCCTTGAACCCCTGATGTGGGTGGCTAGGTAGTGTAGGTGGAGCCACCAGTCCTTAGGCCCCTGATGTGGTTAGGTGAGGACCCTGCTTGATAGGTAGAGCAGCGTCAAACATCAAAAACTGGTCTCTCCACCACACAGCTGAAACAGTTGAAGTCAGACTTCAGGCACATACACTGTTGCACTGTGCCAGTGAAGGGCTAAGCTGCTGAAATTAGTCCACACAGGTCCATGCAGGGGTGAAAGCCGTTCAAAGTCTGTGGACAATTTGTGCTGGTGTCCAGGCAAAGGAGCCACTTCTGCCCTGAGTTCCCAGCTCAGGAGAGCCAGCAGATTATTTTTTTTCCCCCAGTTGTTAATTTGTTCCTTCTCCAAGGCCAGGAGAATGGCTCAGAGCACGTGGCAGGACTTATCTCAGGGACAGGGAAAGAAACCATAACTGAGGCCAGCTCAGGGGCTGGAGCAGAGGGTGGAGGGATCATATAAATGGGAGAGAGTTCTCTTGAAAGGGGTGCTTTTGGGTCCATGTGTTAAATTAGATGCAAGTACTTATCTTTTGCCAAGAATTCTGTTCTTTGCTGATTCTGGAGGCACGAGTATAATGTGTGCTGCTTGTTCTCTCTTGCTGAGGAAACTGCATCCTGAACGCTACCACCAGCCCCGCTATGGCCACACGAGGGGATCAGGCCTGTGGGACGCCAGTTCCCACCAAGTGAAGTCAGGCAACTGTTTGCTGCTTCTGAATCGTTTCTCCCTCCGCCTGTAGCTCAGTCTGATTTAACTTTTCCTTTAATGTTCAGGGTGCCTAACCTGTCATATATATAATTGATTCACTCAGGTCTTTGTTGTAAGAAGGATCATCAGAAGTGTCTACTACCCCACTTTGGCCCTGCCTTCTTTCCTGTCTTTTTAATGGACTCCTGCTTTCCTACAGGGTCATTATGAGTTGGAATCAACTTGATGGCAGTGGGTTTGGTTTTTGGTTTTTGCTTTCTTCATGTGTAATATTCTTTATGTCATTCAATAACTTGTTTGGTCTTCGGTCATTAGTGTTCAATACATCAGATACATTCTTGAGATGGTTTTCAAAACTCATATGGGATATCAAGTATCAAGGTAGTATTTTGGCTCTCATGGATTTGTTTTAATTTTTGTCAGTATCAACTTGAACTTGCATACAAGCAATTGATGGTCTGTTCTGCAGTTGGCCCCGGCCTTGTTCTGACTGATAATCTGAGCTTTTCCATTTTTTTTTATTATTATATCCACAGATATGGTTGATTTTGATTACTATGTATTCCATCTGGCAAGGGCCAGGTGTAGGGTCACTATGTTGTTGAAAAATTTATTTTCAATGAAGAATTTGTTGCTCTTGCAAAATTCTATCACGTGATCTCTAGCATCATTTCTATCACTAAGGCCATATTTCCCAATTTTTTTAATCCTTCTTAGTTTCCAAATTTGCCATTCCAATCATCAGTAATTATCGATACATCTTGATTACATGTTTGATCAATTTTAGCTGCAGAAGTTGGTAAAAGTCTTCAGTTTCTTCATCTTTTGGCCTTGGCGATCGGTGCATAAATTTGGATAATAATTGTATTAACTTGTCTTCCTTATAAAATCTGAATCAAACTCATTGCCATCACATTGATTTTTACTCATAGAGACCCAATAGGACAAAGTAAAACTGCCCCATAGGGTTTCCAAGAGCAGCTGGTAGATTAAACCACCTACCTTTTGGTTAGCAGCTGAGCTCTTAACCCCTGCACCACCAGGGCTCCAAAGTATGTCTTCCTCATAGGTGTAGGATACTATCCTATCACTGACACTATCGGACTTCAGGAGAGATCTTGAAATGTTCTTTTTTTAAAAATAATTTTTATTGTGCTTGAAGTGAAAGTTTACAAATCATCAGTCTCTCACATATAAGCTTATATACACCTTGCTACATACTCCCATTTACTCTCCCCCTAATGAGTCCGCTCCCTTCTTCCAGTCTCTCCTTTTATGACCCTTTTGCCAGTTTCTAACCCTCTCTACCCTCCCATCTCCCTTCCAGACAGGAGATGCCAACACAGTCTCAAGTGTCCACCTGATACAAGTAGCTCACTCTTCATCAGCATCTCTCTCCAACCCATTGTCCAATCCCTTCCATGTCTGATGAGTAGTCTTTGGGAATGGTTCCTGTCCTGGGCCAACAGAAGGTTTGGGGACCATGACTGCCGGGATTCTTCTAGTCTCAGTCAGACCATTAAGTATGGTCTTTTTATGAGAATTTGGGGTCTGCATCCCACTGATCTCCTGCTCCCTCAGGGGTTCTCTGTTGTGCTCCCTGTCAGGGCAGTCATCGATTGTGGCCGGGCACCAACTAGTTCTTCTGGTCTCAGGATGATGTAGGTCTCTGGTTCATGTGGCCCTTTCTGTCTCGGGCTCATAGTTATCATGTGATCTTGGTGTTCCTCATTCTCCTTTGATCCAGGTGGGTTGAGACCAACTGATGCCTCTTAAATGGCCGCTTGTTAGCATTTAAGACCCCAGACGCCACACTTCAAAGTGGGATGCAGAATGTTTTCAAAATAGAGTTTATTATGCCCATTGACTTAGAAGTCCCCTTAAGCCATAGTCCCCAAATCCCCGCCCTTGCTCCGCTGGCCTTCGAAGCATTCAGTTTATCCCAGAAACTTCTTTGCTTTTGGTCCAGTCCAGTTGAGCTGACCTTCCCTGTATTGAGTATTGTCCTTCCCTTCACCTAAAGCAGTTCTTATCTAATAACTAATCAGTAAAAAACTCTCTCCCACCCTCCCTCCCTCCCCCCTCTCGTAACCACAAAAGAATGTGATCTTCTCAGTTTATACTATTTCTCAAGAACTTATAATAGTGGTCTTATACAGTATTTGTCCTTTTGCCTCTGACTAATTTCACTCAGCATAATGCCTTCCAGGTTTCTCCATGTTATGAAATGTTTCACAGGTTCGTCACTGTTCTTTATCGATGCGTAGTATTCCATTGTGCGAATATACCAAAATTTATTTAACCATTCATCTATTGATGGACACCTTGGTTGCTTCCAGCTTTTTGCTATTGTAAACAGTGCTGCAATAAACATGGGTGTGCATATATCTGTTCGTGTAAAGGCTCTTATTTCTCTAGGGTATATTCCAAGGAGTGGGATTTCTGGGTTGTACGGTAGTTCTATTTCTAACTTTTTAAGAAAACACCAGATAGATTTCCAAAGTGGTTGTATCATTTTACATTCTCACCAGCAGTGTATAAGAGTTCCAATCTCTCCACAGCCTCTCCAACATTTATTATTTTGTGTTTTTTGGATTAATGCCAGCCTTGTTGGAGTGAGATGGAATCTCATCGTAGTTTTAATTTGCGTTTCTCTAATGGCTAATGATTGAGAGCATTTTCTCATGTGTCCGTTAGCTGCCTGAATATCTTCTTTAGTGAAGTGTGTGTTCATATCCTTTGCCCACTTTTTGATTGGGTTGTTTGTCTTTTTGTGGTTGAGTTTTAACAGAATCAGATGGATTTCAGAGATCAGGTGCTGGTCGGAGATGTCATAGCTGAAATTTTTTTCCCAATCTGTAGGTGGTCTTTTTACTCTTTTGGTGAAGCCTTTAGATGAGCACAGGTGTTTGATTTTTAGGAGCTCCGAATTATCTGGTTTCTCTTCTTCATTTTTAGTAATGTTTTGTATTCTGTTTATGCCTTGCATTAGGGCTCCTAACATTGTCCCTATTTTTTCTTCCATGATCTTTATCGTTTTAGTCTTTATGTTTAGGTCTTTGATCCACTTGGAGTTAGTTTTTATGCATGGTGTGAGGTATGGGCCCTGTTTCATTTTTTTGCAAATGGATATCCAGTTATGCCAGCACCATTTGTTAAAAAGACTATCTTTTCCCCAATTAACTGACACTGGGCCTTTGTCAAATATCAGCTGCTAATATGTGAATGGATTTATATCTGGGTTCTTAATTCTGTTCCATTGTTCTATGTGCCTGTTGTTGTACCAGTAGCAGGCTGTTTTTACTACTGTGGCTGTATAATATGTTCTAAAATCAGGTAGAGTGAGGCCTCCCACGTTCTTCTTCTTTTTCAGTAATGCTTTACTTATCTGGGGCTTCTTTTCCTTCCATATGAAGTTGGTGATTTGTTTCCCCATCACTTTAAAAATGTCATTGGAATTTGGATCAGAAGTGCATTGTATGTATAGACGGCTTTTGGTAGAATAGACATTTTTACTATGTTAAGTCTTCCTATCCATGAGCAAGGTATGTTTTTCCACTGAAGTAGGTCCTTTTTAGTTTCTTGTAGTAGTACTTTGTAGTTTTATTTCTATAGGTCTTTTACTTCTTTGGTAAGATTTATTCCTAAGTATTTTATTTTCTTGGGGGCTACTGTGAATGGTACTGATTTGGTGATTTCCTCTTCGATGTTCTTTTTGTTGATGTAGAGGAATCCAAGTGATTTTTGTATGTTTATCTTGTAACCTGAGACTGCGGAACTCTTCTATTAGTTTCAGTAGTTTTCTGGAGGATTCTGTAGAGCTTTCTGTGTATAAGATCATGTCATCTGCAAATAGAGATAATTTTACTTCTTCCTTGCCAATCCGGATGCCCTTTATTTCTTTGTCTAGCCTAATTGCTCTGGCTAGGACCTCTAGCACAATGTTGAATAAGAGCGGTGATAAAGGGCATCCTTGTCTGGTTCCCATTCAGGGAAAAGCTTTCAGGCTCTCTCCATTTAGAATGATGTTGGCTGTTGGCTTTGCATAAAAAAAAAAAAAAAAATGCATAGGTGCCGTTTATTATGTTGGGGAATTTTCCTTCAATTCCTATTTTGCTGAGAGTTTTTATCATGAATGCACGTTGGACTTTGTCAAATGCCTTTTCTGCATCAATTGATAAGATCATGTGGTTTTTGTCTTTTGTTTTATTCATATGGTGGATTACATTAATGGTTTTTCTAGTATTAAACCAACCTTGCATACCTGGTATAAATCCCACTTGTTCATGGTGGATTATTTTTTTGATATGTTGTTGAATTCTATTGGCTAGAATTTTGTTGAGAATTTTTGCATCTATGTTCATGAGTGATATAGGTCTGTAATTTTCTTTTTTTGTGGTGTCTTTACCTGGTTTTGGTATCAGGGATATGGTGGCTTCATAGAATGAGTTAGGTAGTATTCCATCCTTTTCTATGCTTTGAAATACCTTTAGTAGTAGTTGTGTTAACTCTTCTCTGAAAGTTTGGTAGAACTCTGCAGTAAAGCTGTCCGGGCCAGGGCTTTTTTTTCTTGGGAGTTTTTTGATTACCTTTTCAATCTCTTTTTTTGTTATGGGTCTATTTAGTTGTTCTACTTCTGATTGTGTTAGTTTAGGTAGGTTGTGTTTTTCTAGGAATTCATCCATTTCTTCTAGGTTTGCAAATTTGTTAGAGTACAATTTTTCGTAATAATCTGATTTGATTCCTTTAATTTCAGTTGGGTCTGTTGTGATGTGGCCCATCTCGTTTCTTATTCGGGTTATTTGTTTCCTTCCCTGTATTTCTTTAGTCACTCTGGTCAATGGTTTATCAATTTTGTTAATTTTTTCAAAGAACCAGCTTTTGGCTTTGTTAATTCTTTCAATTGTTTTTCTGTTCTCTAATTCATTTAGTTCAGCTCTAATTTTTATTCTTTGTTTTCTTCTGGTGCCTGATGGATTCTTTTGTTGCTTGCTTTCTATTTGTTCAAGTTGTAGGGACAGTTCTCTGATTTTGGCCCTTTCGTCTGTATAAATTGACCTCTAAGCCCTGCTTTTGCTGTGTCGCAGAGGTTTTCATAGGAAGTGTTTTCATTCTCATTGCATTCTATGAATTTCTTTATTCCTTCCTTAATGTCTTCTATAACCCAGTCTTTTTTCAGGAGGGTACTGTTCAGTTTCCAAGTATTTGATTTCTTTTCCCTGATTTTTCTGTTATTGATTTACACTTTTATGGCCTTGTGGTCTGAGAAGATGCTTTGTAATATTTTGATGTTTTGGATTCTGCAAAGGTTTGTTTTATGACCTAATATGTGATCTATTCTACAGAATGGTCCATGTGCACTAGAAAAAAAAGTATACTTTGCAGCTGTTGGGTGGAGTGTTCTGTATAGGTCTATGAGGTCAAGTTGTTTGACTGTAGCAATTAGGTCTTCCGTGTCTCTCTCCTACTCCGAAAGTGGTGTGTTGAAGTCTCCTACTATAATTGTGGAGGTGTCTATCTCACTTTTCAGTTCTGTTAAAGTTTGTTTTGTGTATCTTGCAGCCCCGTCATTGGCTGCATAAATATTTAATATGGTTATATCTTCCTGGTCAATTGTCCCTTTATCATTATGTAGTGTCCGTCTTTATTCTTTGTGCTGGATTTAACTTTAAAGTCTCTTTTGTCAGAAATTATTATTGCTACTCCGGCTCCTTTTGATTGTTGTTTGCTTGATATATTTTTTTCCACCCTTTTAGTTTTAGTTTGTTTGTGTCTCTAAGTCTAAGGTGTGTCTCTTGTAGGCAGCATATAGATGGATCGTGTTTCTTTATCCAGTCTGAGACTCTCTGTCTCTTTATTGGTGCATTTATTCCATTTACATTCAGTGTAATTATTTTTTATGTGTTTAGTGCTGTCATTTTGATGCCTTTTTGTGTGTGCTGTTGACAGTTTCATTTTTCCACTTACTTTTTTGTGCTGAGATATTTTTCTTTGTAAATTGTGTGTTCCTCATTTTCATAGTAGTGAAATTTATGTTTGCTGAGTCATTATTTATTTATTCTTTTTTTGGTTTTTATTTTGAGTTATGGAATTGTTCGACCTCTTTGTGGTTACCTTAATATTTACCTGTATTTTTCTAAGTAAAAACCTAACTTGTATCATCCTATATCGCCTTGTTTTCCTCTCCATATGGCAGTTCTATGCCTCCTGTATTTAGTCCCTCTTTTTGATTATTGTGATCTTTTACATAATGACTTCAATGATTCTCTGTTTTGAGCATTTTTTTCTTTTTAAAATTAATCTTAATTTGTTTTTGTGATTTCCCTATTTGAGTTGATATCAGGATGTTCTTTTCTGTGACCTTGTGTTGTGCTGGTGTCCGATGTTACTGATTTTCTGACCAATTTCCTTTAGTAATTCTTGTAGCTTTGGTTTGGTTTTTGCAAATTCTCTAAGCTTGTGCTTATGTGTAAATGTTTTAATTTTGCCTTCATATTTGAGAGAGAGTTTTGCTGGATATATGATCTTTGTTTGGCAGTTTTTCTCCTTCAGTGCTCTATATATGTCTTCCCATTGCCTTCTTGACTGCATGGTTCCTGCTGAGTAGTCTTAACTTACTCTTATTGATTCTCCTTTGTAGGAGACCTTTCTTTTCTCCCTGGCTGCTTTTAAAATTTTCTCTTTATCTTTGGTTTTGGCAAGTTTGATGATAATATGCCTTGGTGATTTTCTTTTTGGATCAGTCTTATATGGGGTTCGATGAGCATCTTGGATAGATATCCTTTTGTCTTTCATGATGTCAGGGAAGTTTTCTGCCAACAGATCTTCAACTATTCTCTCTGTATTTTCTGTTATCCCTCCTTGTTCTGGAACTCCAATCACGCACAAGTTATTCTTCTTGATAAAGTCCCACAGGATTCTTAGGGTTTCTTCACTTTTTTAAAATTCTTTTATCTGATTTTTTGTCAGCTGTATTGGTGTCAGTTGCTTTATCCTCCAGCTCCCCCACTCTGCATTCCAGTTCCTCGATCCTGCTCCTCTGACTTCCTACTGAGTTGTCTAATTCTGTAATTTTACTGTTAATCTTTTGAATTTCTGAATGCTGTCTCTCTAGGGATTCTTGTATCTTATTCATTTTTCCACTATGTTCTTGAATAATCTTTTTGACTTCTTCAACTGCTTTATCAGTGTGTTCCTTGGCTTTTTCTGTAGATTGCCTTATTTCATTTTTGAGGTCATCCCTGATGTCTTGAAGCATTCTGTAAATTAGTTTTTTACATTCCGCATCTGGCAATTCCAGGATTGTATCTTCATTTGGGAAAGATTTTGATTCATTAATTTGGGGGAGTTGTAGGAGCAATCATGGTCTGCTTCTTTATGTGGTTTGATATCAACTGCTGTCTCCGAGCCATCTATAAGAAAGATATTGTAATGATTTATTTTATATTTGCTCACTGAGTATTATCTTGTTTTGTTTTCTTTCAATATACATAGATGGGCTCCTAGATTGCGCTGTCTTGATTGTTGTAGCCTTTGAATCACTTATGTCCTCTTACCAGCTAGTCTGGGCCATTACCAGAAATATAAGCCTAAGAGTCCAGTCACTATTCTTGAGCAGAATCTGATTTTGGGTCACCAAGTGTGTGGGATAGACTGTCACCTATTTGCTTAGAGGAGTAGTGGTGACAGTTTTGTGCACCAGATTCTAGTAACAGTAGGGGGTCACTTTCTAGGGGGGGTTGGATGCAGACAGACTTCCCCCAAGTGTCAGTGAGGTAGGTGTGTCTCTATTCTTAAATTACTTTGGTGGGTGGGCTCTGCAGATGTACCTTAGGCACCCAATGCATGTACCTCTATAGATTGGTAGATGTCACTATCCTCAGACCCCTATGGCAGGAGGTTAGGTGGTCTGGGGGGAGCTTCAGCCCTCAGTTCCCCATTGTGGGTCAGTGAGGGCTCTGTTTAATAGGTAGAGATATCAGACCTGGGAAACTTATCTTTCCAGTAATTCGCTAAAACAATTACAGTCAGATCACTCTCAGAATGCCTTTGCATTTTAATAGCCACCTTGTTCCCTGTAGGGATGAAAGCCCAAGACTGTGGATCTCATATGCTTGGCTGGAGCTGGTTCTGTATTTTTAGTCCAATTTCAGGAAGTCTGGGAAGGATCCTTGGTCTCTGGATTTTTTGTAGCTGCTTCTCTCAGGCCAGGAGAAGGGGTTAGGAAAAGACAAAACAAACAAACAACAAAAAACTGCAGAGCACTTCACTCTCTGGCCCAGGAAATTCCAATGTTAATGAAGCCACCTGGGAAGGGGAGGGGAGGGACCAGATATATAGGAGAGTGTAGCACCCAGGAATATAGATAAAGTTGCTTATCTTGCTTGGTGAGGACTGTTCTATCTAAGATTCCTGAGGGGTGTGTAGCCTGTGTGCGTTGGCTGGGTCAAGATTGCCCGTGAGGGTCAGGCCCACGTCCTGTGCATGTGCTGTCTCAGAAGCTGTGGTCAGTTCCTCCGCTCCCAGTCCAAAGCCCAGCGCCACAGTTCCAAAACCAGTCACTGCCTCCTGGTGACTTCTCCTCCTGTCAGCCGCATCACTGCACTGCCTGCGTGCACTGGCTGGGCTGCCCCTGAGGTCAGTTCAGGGGGCTAGGGCTGCGTGCCTTGTTTGTGCCGTCTCAGTATGCCGTGCTTAGCTCCCCTGCGCCCAGTCCAAAGCCCGGTGACAAGGTTTTCTGACTGGGACACTGGCTCCAGGCTCCAAAAACAATCACTGGTTCCCCGTGGTTGCTCATTCGTTCTCTCCTTAGCCGCATCAGTGTCCACCCTGCTTGTGCTGGCTGAGTCTCTATGGAGGTTACCCCAGGGGGCTAGGGGTTAGGGCTGTGTCCCGTGCCTGCCCCGCCTCACCAAGCTGCTATCAGCCCCGCCACTCGGCACCAGGGAACCGCGAGGGCTCAAGGCTGTGGAGTGGGTTGCAGGTTCCAGAAGCGGTCGCTGGTTCAGGGCGCTTTTCACTCACCTATCACTCAGGTCAACTCTTTAGATCTGTGTTTGATGGTCAGGGTTCGTAGATTGTCATGTATGTGATCTATTCACTTGTTTTTCTGAGTCTTTGTTGCAAGAGGGATCTGAGGTAGCGTCTACCTAGTCAGCCATCTTGGCCCCACTGTCGAAATATTCTTTTTTTACAGTGAATGCAACGCCATTGCTCTTCATTTTGTCACTCCCAGCATAACCACAATAAATAAATAAATAAATAAACCCACTGCTGTCAAGTCAATTCCTACTCATAGTGTCCCTACAGGACAGAGTAGAACTGCCTGTAGGGTTTCCAAGGAGCTATTGGTGGATTTGAACTGCAGACCTTTTGGTTAGCAGCAGAGCTCTTAACCACTGCACTACCTGGGCTCCACAGCATGGTCTTCATTTTGTCACTCCCGGCATAACCAAAAAAAAAAAAAAACCCTAAACCCATTGCTGTCAATTTGATTCTGACTCATTGTGACCCCATAGCACAGAGCAAATCTGCCCAGTAGGGCTTCCAAGTAGTGGCTTCGTGGATTCAAACTACTGACCTTTTGGTTAGCAGCCAAACACTTAACCAGTATGTCCCCAGGACTTCATCTTCCAGCATAGTAGACCATAAAATTGTCCAATTCAAAATGGCCAAGACCAGTACATTTCAGCTCACTAATGCCTACAATAGTGACTGATGTTTATGTGACTCATTTCATATTTATTTCCAATTTTCTTAGATTCATACTCCCTGCATTCCGTGTTTGTTTTAACAGATGTTTCCAGCTGTTTCTTCCCATTTTAAGTCATGCCACATCAGAAAAATGAAGGTCCCAAAAGCTTGACTCCATCCACATTATTAACAATGGCTCTTCTTTGAGGAGGCAGCTCTTTCCTAGTAGTAGTTTGAGTGCCTTCCAGCATGTGGGTCTCGCCTTCTTGCACTGTATCAAACAATGTTCCCCTGCTATTGACAAGGTTTTCATAGGCTATTTTTTTCAGAGGTAAAACACCAGGTCCTTCTTCCTAGTCTGTCTTAGTCTGGAAGCTCAACTGAAACCTGTTCACGGTAAGTAACCCTGCTGGTAGTGTACCTTCCAGCATCGCAGCAACACAGAAGCCACCATGGTAAAACAAACTGACAGACTCACGGGGAGATACACACACACACATATATATATACACACAAACATAAAAACAAAACAAAGCCCATAGCCGTTGAGTCGATTCTGACTCATAGCGACTCTAAAGGTCAGAGTAGAAGTGCTTCACAGGGTTTCCAAAAAAACCTCTCGTGGATTGGAGCCGCTGACCTTTTGGTTAGCAGCCAAGCTCTTAACCACTGTGCAACACCCGGGCTCCAAGGAGCCCCATGCTTCCCCCATTTTTTCTCATCCAGGCGCAGGCAGGGGCTCACAATGTTCAGCTTCAAGATAAAGACATTAATCGAACTCAACCTCTACCACAGGAGGCAGAATTGGGGTTGCCAAAGGCTTCACCCCTCCAGGAGGGAGACTTGCAACTCCTGTAATGGAGGTCTTGGCCCAGGGAGAAGTAGGAGGAGGGGAGACCGGAGCAGGGAGTGACAGAGGCGCTGGCACCAGCCCCTGGACGGCTGTCCCACCGGACGCCTGGAGGGTGGCACTGCTGGCACACAGAGAAGCCCAGGGCCCCAGCGTCACCGCGACCCCTGCGAGGCCCACGCTCTTTGCATCCATCCCCTGCACGTCGCCGCCTGAGGAGGTGAATGCCTCAGTTGTGGAGGCCATCATGTCAGCTGAAGAGGAGCTGGGCAGGTACAAGCTGGAGACGCTGGGGAAGCGGCCAGCTGCCCTTCCCCTGCTGGGGCTTGTCGGGGAAGCCAGTAACTGCCCTGGTACGCACGGGGCACTTCCCTCAACGCAGCCCCCAGCAGAGGAGGAGGAAGACAAGTTGTACCCGCAATCGCTGGATATTATCTTTCAGTACCTTCACGAGCAGGCCATCGGCGCCACGTAGGCGAAGACGATGGGTGAGTCCAGGGCCGCCAGCTGGAAGGGGTGAGAAGCCTGCCGCGGGTCGCAGACGGTGTGCAGCGCAACGAGGAGACGGTCTCCCAAGGCATGCTTCGGAAACCGGACTTCAAAAACGAAAATGATGTGAAATCTTTGTCTGGAGCGATGGTCCATGTTTTCAGTGGTGGAATAACAAAATGGGGCAGAATTGTGACTCATATCTTTTGGTGCCTTTGTGGTCAAACACTTCGGGAGCATAAACCGAGAAGCTGCAGCAGAATGTATCACAGATGTTCGCCTAAGGCAAAACGGTACTGCTTAGACAAACGAAGGGGCGGGGATGGGCTTGTGGAGTTCGTCCATGTAAAGGACCCACAGGGCGACTGTAGAAATGTGCAGCTGGCTTTTGCAGGTGCTCTGGAGTAGAAGCTGGTTTGGCGTATCTATCAGGAAAACCTCCTAAGTTGCAATAATTGACCCTTGACCAACTGCAGCCACCAAAACCACACACTTCTGCCGTGAAATCAAATGTATTTATGAAGACAGACGTCAAGCTGCCCGGGCTGTAACCTCCAAGAGCTTTACTGTAGCAACTAGCCAGAAAAGCATGCGGCAAAAGGATTATGGCTAACAGGAATAAATATATGTGAAAAGCAGTCCTGGTTCCTTGAAGAGTCACTGTCTGAATGGAGGAAAGTTCAGTTTCAACAACAGGCTAACTTTGGGAGGCCACAGAGGAGAACTTTTAAGTTTAATTTCCTTTTCTAGAAGAGCAGCCAGTAGCCAGGCTAGTCGCAGAATTTTATTAAACATGCCCACTGAATTCATTAACTTGCTATAGTGTTGAAAATCATTAACAATGCTAGTGGCCTGTGTAAAATGGATTTAAGCTACAAGTAGTAAAAACTAGGACTAGAAGCCTCAGTGCTGTACAGCAGAGTGTGAAGGGAAGCTTTTTACTCTCTTTAACTTTCCCAGGTATACTTCTTGATGAAAAGAAAGTCCAAGTGTTCAGGACTTTTCTACCTGTTCTACTTTGACTTGGTTTTTTATTAGCCTAGTTATAGCCAAGAATACTTGATTTTAGGCTCACTAATTGTTTTTTTTTTCCTTTTAATTGTAGTTACAAAAATGGAATATCCTCAATTTTTAAAGAAAATAATCCATAAATGTACTTGTAAAAACTTTAAATATTTTTTATTGCAAGTCTATTTCTTTGAAACAGAGGGAGGGGAATCTCAAATTTACATAGAAGTTTTTTTTTTTTTTTCCCCCCACACCTTTTTGAAATTTGCAGCTTCTGGAGTTAGACATTACTCTTAGAGTTTTTATATTCTAAACTTTGACCCGGTCAGTTCTAGAGTGTATACAGAACTGATTGATGTAATTGTATGCAACTTGGTTGTGGTGGAAAAATTCTGATTCATAACTATGGTGGTTTTAATTTTCCTCTCTGATTTTGGTAAATATTCCTTAGATAAATTTGTTTTGTTTTGTTTTTTGGGAAGAAAACCCGGCATTGAGAGGTTGATGAATGGAAACTAATCTTTTCACTTCATTATTTGTAGCTTTTAAATAACTGAGTCAAAGTGGAGTTTTAAGGGGTTTTTTTGGCGGGGGGTGCTGATGACTTACATAGTGGGCTCTGAATGGGCAATTATTCATGTGAGTTCCTTCTATTTGACCTAATTTAACTCGTGAAATTTATACCGAGTTCATAAGCTCATCTTTAAAACTTTTGCTAAAAGATTTTCAGCTGTTCCAAATGGAACTTAATAGCAGTGTGTGTATATAAAGATCCCATTAGGTGGATGAAAGAAACTTGAACACTTGTTCTTTTAAGGAATTGTAAAACAATGGCTTCGTAACCAGGCTAGAGTCTAACTATGGTGCTGTTATTAGGCTTGATTGTTAAATACAGGTCTACAATGGCTTCGTAACCAGGCTAGAGTCTAACTATGGTGCTGTTATTAGGCTTGATTGTTAAATACAGGTCTAGGCCTACATATTAGTAAAACAAAAGATTATTGTTCAAAAAAAAAAAAAGTACATAAGATGAAGTCTCACCATGCTGACTTCTGAGGAGTGTTCTGGCTGTACTTCTTCCAAGACAGATGTGTTTGTTCTTTTGGGAATCCACTATACATTCAATATTCTTTGACACCACCGTAATTCAAAGACATCAATTCTTTTTCTCTCTTCTTTATTCACTGTTCTGCTTCACTCTTCTTTATTCAAATGAGGCAGTTGAAAAGACCATGGCTTGGGCGAAGCACACCTTAGTCCTCAAAGAGATATCTTGATCTTTTCACATTTTGTAAAGAGGACTTTTGCAGCAGGTTTGCCCAATGTAATATATCGTTTAATTCCTTAACTGCTGATTTCAGGGGCATTGATTGTGGATCCAAGTAAAATTAAATCCTTGACAACTTCAATATTTTTTTTTTCCTTTTATCATGATGTTGTTTATTGATCCAGTTGTGAGGATTTTTGTTTTTTTATGTTGAGGTGTAATCCATACTGAAGGCTGTGGTCTTTGATCTTCATCAGTAAGTGCCTGGAGTCCTCTTCACTTTCAGAGAACAATGTTGTGTCATATGCAAATAGTAGGTTGTTAATGAGTCTTCCTCCAATCCTGTTGCCAAGTTCTTCATTATATAGTCCAGCTTCTTGGATTATTTGCTAAACATATAGAATGAATAAGTATGGTGAAAGGATACACCCATGACACACAGCTTTTCTGATTTTCAACCATGCAGTACCATCTTGTTCTGCTTGAAAGAATGCCTCTTGGACTATGTACAGGCTCCTCATGAGCACAATTAAGAGTTCTGGAATTCTCATTTTTCAAAGTGTTATACTTCATTTGTTATGATCTACACAGTTGAATGTCTTTGCGTAGTCAATAAAACACAGGTAAATATTTTTTTCTAGCATTCTCTGCTTTCATCCAAGATCCATCTGACATCAGCAATGATATTCCTGGTTCCACGTGCTCTTCTGAGTCTGGCTTGAATTTCTGGCAGTTCCCTATTGATGTACAGCTGCAACCATTTTTGCATTATCTTCAGCAAAATTTTGCTTTTGTGTGATAGCAATGATATTGTTTGATAATTTCTGTTTCAGTTAGATTACCTTCCTTTGGAACACTGCAAATACAGATCTCTTCCGTTCAGTTGGCCAGGTAGCTCTCTTCCAAATTTCTAGCCTTAAACGAGTGAGCGCTTCCAGTGTTACATCTGTTTGTTGAAACATCTCTATTGGTATTCCATCAATTCCTGTTGCCTTGTTTTTCTCCAATGCCTTCAGTGTAGCTTGGACTTCTTCCTTTAACACCATCAGTTCTTGATCATACGCCACTTCTAAAATGGCTGAACATTGACCTAATTTTTTTTTTTTTTTTTTTTTGGTACAGTGACTGTATGTATTCCTGCCATTTTTTTGATACTTTGTATATAATTCAATATTTTGCCCATAGAGTCTTTTAATATTGCAACTCAAGTCTTATATATTTTCTTCAGCTATTTCAGCTTGAGAAATGCTGAGTGTGTTCTTCCCTTTTGGTTTGCTAACACCAAGTCTTTGCACATTTCATCATAACACCTTACTGTGTTTTCTAAAGCCACCCTTTGAAATCTTCTGTTCAGCTCTTTTACTTCATCATTTCTTCTGTTCTTCTGTTCACTTTAGCTACTAGTATATTAAATTTATCTGCTAGTGTATTAAAAGCTAGTTAATACTAGCTTTAATGCATAGTAGCCCACAATTTAAAACAACATACTTATCCCTTAACATGTAAATTTGTAAATAAATGTTGGCGTATTTAAGAATAGAATACTACTTAGCAATAATAAAAGTCAGATTACTAAAACATAAAACATCATGGATAAAAAAAAGCTAAGTAGTATTCTATTCTTAAATACGCCAACATTTATTTACAAATTTACATGTTAAGGGATATGTAGATGTTAAAAAAATATGCTGAACCAAAGGATCTAACAAAAAGTGTGTGATTACATTTATACAGTTTTCAGGAGCAGATACAACAGAGAGATGTTGGGAAAAAAAAGAAAACAGGGAAGTACTTACCTTTGGTGGAATGGAGACTGATTTGGAAGGAATGTAAAGGCATTTTCTCAGGTAACAAAAATATCTTATATCTTAATGTGGGTATGAGCTATGAGGACACATGTACAAGTATTCAAAATTTATTAAATTACACCTTTAAAATTTGTGCATTTCCCAATATAAAAATATTAACTCAAAATAAGAATAGTAAACAAATCTTTAATTCTAGTTGGTAGATTTGCTTTTGCCAGTGATATGGGTTTGTAATTATGAAACTACCTTCTGTGAACTAGAGGATTGCACAAATTAGTAAATTATTGAAAATGATGGGAGCCAGGTTTCTCACTATTGAAGAAGGCTGTTAAATATGGAAAATAGAACAGTAGAATGTACCCTAAATTGTTGGATTGGAATCTATGTTTTCTTTTTTACTATATTAAATAATATTAAATAGATCATACATAAAAAAGAATTGCCATTGATTCAATTTCGATTCATAGCAACCCTACGGAACAGAGTAAAACTGCACCATAGGGTTTCCAAGGAGCTGCTGGTGGATTCAAACTGCTGACCTTTTGGTTAGCAGCCAAGTTCTTAACAATTGCACTACCAGCACTCACCATGTGTATATATACATGCATGTATACGTGTGTGTGTGTATATATATGTGTGTTTATGTGTGTGTGTGTATATATACACCAAACCAGTTGCTTCTGTGTTGACTGTGACACATGGCTTCCCCATGTGTTTCAGAGTAGAACTCTGCTCCATTGGCTTTTTAAGACTTTGACAATTTGGAAGCATGACTTTCTTACAAGGTGCTTCTGTGCAGATTTGAACGGACAACCTTTCAGTTAGTAGTGGAACACTTAATGGTGTACGCCTCCCAGGGACACACACACACACCCACACACACACACACACACACGTATATGAAGTTGATTGACACAATTGCCAAAATAATGGACGCAAACATACCAATGATCATAAAGATGGCACAGGATTGGGCAATGTTTTATTCTGTTATATGTAAGTTCTCCATGAGTTGGAGCTGACTCAGTGGCAACTAAGTACAGCAACAACTTATATTTGTATACATCCATGTATTTTCCAGCTTTGGTTGCTAAGAGGAGCTAATAATAGTGACACACCAAAAGCAATGAACACACCTTGCACACAGATCTTTGCTTCTGAATACCATTCTACACTAAAAATATCCAGGTCCCTTGGGAAAAAAAGGCTGTTTTCAGAGACAGGGTAGATGAATATGAAATGAACTTGGAAGATCTTGTCATAACAGAAAGTTGAGGAAATGTTCTCGGAAGAACATTAAAACTGAAAACCAGACAAATTTTTAACAGCTTTGGCATCAATGAAATGATAGTAATGGGTTATAACCAAATGTATAAATTAGAAGGGCATTTGTCAATGCCAATATAATCAATTACTTATTAATTGTCTTAGAAAGTAAAGCACTACATCACAATAGAACGTTGACTAGTAAATACAGAAGGAATGATGAAGTTAGAAAACCATTTATATACTTTCAAAGTATCTCCCCACCATTTACTTACTGATTAAAAAAAAAAAAGCCGTCAAGTGGATTCTGACTCAAGATGATCCTATAGAACAGATTGGAACTGCCCCGTAGAATTTCCAAGGCTGTAATGGACTGCCACATCCTTCTCTTGTGGAGTGGCTGGCTGGTGGGTTCAAACTGCTGACTTTTTGGTTAGCAGCTGAGCCCTTAACCACTGCACCACCAGGGTTCTTACTTACTGATTGCAAGGGGAAAATAGTAACATTACAATGGAAAAATCTGATAGATCCTTGTCCTAGGCTGTATTCTCCAGATGAGCAAAACCAGTGAAGTATACATATAAATATATGTAGAGAGATTTATTCTAAGGAAATGACTCACATAATTGTGGCAGCTGGCAAGTCCCAAATCCATGGGCCAAGTGGCAGCCTGGAAGCTTCTCCTGACTCATGTAGTAGCTGGGGCTGGTGAACCTAAAATATGCTGTCAAATGGGTTCTGACTCACAGTGACCTTATGTATAACAAAACAAAATATTACACAGTCCTGCAGCATCCTCACAATAGTAGGTATGTTTGAGTCCATTGTTGCAGCCACTGTGTAAACCTCTCTCTTTGAGGGCCTTCTTCTTTTTTAACTGACCCTCTATTCTACAAAGCATGATGATCTTCTGCAGGGATTGATTCCTCCTGATAACATGTCCAAAGAAAGCTAGATGAAGTCTCACCATCTTCACTTCTAAGGAGCAGTTTGGGTATACTTTCTCCAGGACAGATTTGTCCATTCTTCTGGCAGTCCATCAAATAGCCAATACTCTTTGCCAATACCATAGTGCAAATGCTTCAATTCTTCTTTGGTCTTTCTTTTTCATTGTCCAACTTTCACATGAATATGAGGCAATTGAAAATACCATGGCTTAGGTCAGGCCCACTTTAGTCATCAAACTGATATCTTTGCTATTAAAGAGTTTAATGAGGTCTTTTGCATAAGATTTGCCCAATGCAGAATTCTTTCACTTTTCCACACCTGAGAACCACACCAACAAAACTCCAGTAAAATAACAGTGGATTACAACTAAACTTTCTTCAAGGCTCAAACTCTATTTAATAAGCAGTATTTAGGGAAACCCCCCCCCCCAAAAAAAAAAAAAAACAGAGGAGACAAAAACACGGACATTAGAGGAATTTGAAGTTTCTGGAACCTACAGCTACAGAAAACATTAAACGCAGCCCAAGTTCTATGTGGTTAATATTAATCTTCACACTCAAATCTATTTATCTCCATTGTTGTTGTTATTGTTAGGTGACATCAAGTCGGTTCCGACTTATAGTGACCCTATGCACAACAGAACGATACACTGCCTGGTCCTGAGCCATCCTTATAATCATTGTTATGCTTGAGCTCACTGTTGCAGTCACTGTGTGAATCCACCTCGTTGAGGGTCTTCCTCTTTTCCGCTGACCCTGTACTCTGCCAAGCATGATGTCCTTCTCCAGGGACTGATCCCTCCTGACAACATGTCCAAAGTGTGTAAGACGCAGTCTTGCCATCCTTGCTTCCAAGGAGCATTCTGGTTTTACTTCCTCCAAGACAGATTTGTTCGTTCTTTTGGCAGTCCATGATATAGTCAATATTCTTCACCAACACCACAATTCAAAGGCGTCAATTTTTCTTTGGTCTTCCTTATCCAGTGTCCAGCTTTCACATGCATATGATGCAATTGAAAATACCATGGCTTGGGTCAGGCGTACCTTAGTCTTCAAGGTGACATCTTTGCTCTTCAACACTTTAAAGAGGCCCTTTGCAGCAGATTTACCCAGTGCAATGCATTTTTTGAATTCTTGACTGCTGCTTCCGTGGGCGTTGATTGTGGATCCAAGTAAAAGGAAATCCTTGACTACTTCAATCTTTTCTCCATTTATCATGATGTTCCTTATTGGTCCAGTTGTGAGGATTTTTGTTTTCTTTATGTTGAGGTGCGATCCGGGCTGAAGGCTGTGGTCTTTGATCTTCATTAGTAAGTGCTTCACGCCCTCATCACTTTCAGCAACAAGGTTGTGTCATCTGCATAACACAGGTTATTAATGAGTCTTCCTCCAATCCTGATGCCCTGTTCTTCTTCAGATAGACCAGCTTCTCGTATTACTTGCTCAGCATACGGATTGAATAGGTATGGTGAAAGAATACAACCCTGACACACACCTTTCTTGACTTTAAACCAACCAGTATCCCCTTGTTCTATCTGAACAACTGCCTCTTGATCTATGTAAAGGTTCCTCATGAGCACAATTAAGTGTTCTGGACTTCCCATTCTTTGCAAAGTTATCCATAATTTGTTACTATCCACACAGTTGAATGCCTTTGCATAGTCAATAAAACACAGGTAAACATCCTTCTGGTATTTTCTGCTTTCAGCCAGGATCCATCTGACATCAGCAGTGATATCCCTGGTTCCACATCCTCTTCTGAAACCGGCCTGACTTTCTGGCAGTTCCCTGTCGATATACTGCTGCAGCCACTTTTGAATGATCTTCAGCAAAATTTTACTTGTGTGTGATATTAATGATATTGTTCTATAATTTACACATTTGGTTGGATCAGTTTTCTTGGGAATAGGCATAAATATGGATCTCTTCCAGTCAGTTGGCCAGGAAGCTGTCTTCCATATTTCTTGGCATAGTCAGGTGCGCACGTATCTGTCAGTTTGTCGTACTGTGGGGGCTTGCGTGTTGCTGTGAAGCTGGAAGCTATGCCACCATTATTCGGATACCGGCAGGGTCACCCATGGCGGACAGGTTTCAGCTGAGCTTCCAGGCTAAGACAGACTAGGAAGAAGGACCAGGCAGCCTATTTCTGAAAAGCATTAGCCAGTGAAAACCTTATGAATAGCAGCGGAACATTTATCTCAATTGCTATTACCCAAAAGAAGATACGTAGCTTTGAACAGCAACAACAACAAAAAATTGTGAGGCATGCTAAAAGGATAAAAAAATAGCATCAACAACAAAACATGTGAAGAGACAAAACAAATATCAGAACCAGACTCAGATATGACACAGATGTTAGAATTATTTGGATAAGAACTTAAAGTAACTGTAATTAATATGTTACGAGCTCTAATGGAAAACAGTAGACTTCATACCTGAACAAATGGGTAAGGTAAGCTAAGGAATATAATGTAAATTTCAAGAAAGAATCAAAAGAAAATTTCTACCAAAAAAATACCCACTGTTGCATAAATGAAGAATGCTTTGATGAGCTTATGATTACACTATAGGTATATATGAGGATATTGCATTTTTTACAAATGGAAGTTTGTAACAACCTTGTGTCAAACAAGTCTATTGGTGCCATTTTTCCAACAGCATGTGCTCACTTTGTGTCTCCATGCCACAATTTTTTTTATTGTGCTTTAGTTGAAATTTTACAGAACAAACTAGTTTCTCATTAAACAATTACAACACATCTTGTTTTGATACCTTGGTTACCAACCCTGCGACATGTCAACACTCCTTCTCTACCTTGGGCTACCTGTTAGCAGCTTTCCTCTTCCCTTCTGCCTTCTAGTCCTTGTCCCTGGGCTGGTGTGCCCCTTTAGTCTTATTTTGTTTTATGGGCCTATCTAATCTTTGGATGGAAACCCTGGTGGCGTAGTGGTTAAGTGCTACGGCTGCTAACCAAAAAGGTCGGCAGTTCAAATCCTCCAGGTGCTCCTTGGAAACTCTATGGGGCAGTTCTATTCTGTCCTATAGGGTTGCTGTGAGTCAGAATCAACTCGACAGCACTGGGTTTGGCTTATTTTTTTGAATCTTTGGATGAAGGGTAAACCTCAGTAGTGACTTCAATTACTGAGCTAAAAGGCTGTCTGGAGGCCATACTCTTAGAGTTTCTCCAGTCTCTGTCAGACTAGTTAGTCTAGTCTTTGTGTGTGTGTGTGTGTGTGTGTGTGTGTGTGTGTGAGTGAGGTAGAATATTGTTCTACATTCTTCTCCAGCTCTGTCCAGGATGCTCTACTGTAATCCCTGTCAGAGCAGTCAATGGTGGTCACTGGGCACCAACTAGTTGTGTTGGACTCAGTCTGGTGGAGGCTGTTGTAGTTGTGGTCCAGTAGTCCTTTGGACTAATCTTTCTCTTGTGTCTTTGGTTTTCTTCATTCTCCTTTGCTCCAGACAAGGTGAGATCCAGACGCCGTGAGACCAGTGGAATATCTTAGATGATCGCGCACAAGCTTTTAAGATCCACAGATGCTACTCGCTAAAGTAGAATGTAGAACATTTTCTTTGTAAACTGCGTTATACCAATTGAGCTAGATGTTCCCCGAGCCCATGGTCCCCACATCCCTCATTCCAGTAATTTGGTCCCTCAGGGAATTTGGAAGTCTCTATGGAGCTTCCATGACCTTGCCTTGTAGAAGTTGTGCTGGCTTTTCCAGTATGGTATACTGTCTTTTCTTCACCAAACTTACCACTTATCTATTGTTTATTTAGTGTTTTTCCATCCTCACCTCTCCCCTCCCTCCTAACCATCAACAATTGTTTCTTTCTGTTTGTAAATATTTTCATGAGTTTTCATAGTAGTGGTCTCATACAGTATTTGTCCTTTTGTGATTGACTTAGTTCACTCAGTGTAATGCCCTCCAGATTCATCCACATTGTGAGATGTTTTGCAGATTCATCATTGTTCTTTATCGTTGTGTAGTACTCCACAGTTTGTTTATCCATTCATCTGTTGATGGGCAGCTGGATTGTTTCCATCATTTTGCTATTGTGAACAATGCTGCAATGAACACGGGTGTGCATATGTATATTCTTGTGACAGCTCTTATTTCTCTGGGATATATTCCCAGGAATGAGATTACTGGCTCATATGATATTTTTTATTTCTAGTATTCCAAGGAAGTGCCATATCGTTTTTCAAAATGGTTGTGCCATTTTGAATTCCCACCAGAAGTTCATAAAATTTCCAATCTCTCTGCAGCCTCTCCAACATTAAGTACTTTCTGTTTTTTTTTTTTTGTGCCAGTAATGCGGGGATGAGATGATATCTCATTGAGGTTTTCATTTGCATTTCTTTAATGGCTAGTAATCTCAAGCATTTCCTCATGTGTCTGTTAGCCACTTGAATGTTTTCTTTGGTAAAGTGTCTGTTCATTTCTTTTGCTCATTTTTAAATTTAATTATTTGTCTTTTTGTTGTAAAGGTGTTGTGTTTTCTTGTAGATTTTAGAGATTAGACCACTGTCAAATTTGTCATAGCCAAAAAATTTTTCCCAGTCTATAGGTTCTCTTTTTACTCTTTTGGTGAAGTCTTTTAATGAGCGTAAGTTTAATTTTTAGAAGATCCCAATTATCTAGCTTATCTTTTGGAATTTGTGTGTTGTTAGTTGTGGTTTGTATCCTGTTAATGTCATGTATTAAGGCCTCTAGCATTGATATTACCTTTTCTTTTATGATATTTATAGTTTTTGGTTTCATATTTAGGTCTTTGATCCATTTTGAATTAGTTTTTGGGTATGGTGTGATGTATGGGCCTTGTTACATTTTTTTTGCAGATGGACATCCAGTTTTGCCAGCATCATTTGTTAAAAAGACTGTCTTTTCTCCAGCTGATGGACCTTGGGACCTCGTCAAAGATCAGGTGACCCTAGGGGGATAGATTTACATCTTGGTTCTCCATTCTGTTCCATTGGTCAATGTATCTGTCCTTGTAGCAGTACCGGGCTGTTTTGACCACCGCAGCTGTATAGTAGTTCTGAGGTAAGTTAGTGCAAGTCCTCCCACTTTATTCTTCAATAGTGCTTTACTTATTCTTGGCCTCTTCCTTTTTCATATAAATTTAATGATTAGTTTTTCCCTCTCTTTAAAAAATGTTGTTGGTATTTGGATCAGAATTGCATTGTATTTTTAGATCGCTTTGGGTAGGATTGACATTTTCCACAATGTGGAGGCTACCTGTCCATAAGCATGGTATGTTTTTCCATTTATGTAGATCTTTTTTGATTTCTTGCAGTAGTGTTTTATAGTTTTCTTTGTACAGGTCTTACATTTTGGTAATTCTTGCAGTATTTCAAAATTTTCATTATTATTATAACTGTTATGGTGATGTGTCATCAGTGATCTCTGATGTTACTATTGTAATTGTTTTGGGGTGCCAGGAATCATAAAATATAAGATGACAAACTTAATTGATAAATGTGTTTTTTCCGACTGCTCCACTGACCAGCTGTTCCCCCATCTTTCTCCCTCTCCTTAGGCCTCTCTATTCTCTGAAACATGACAATATTGAAAATAAGGCAATTAATATTCCTAAAATGGCCTCTAAGTGTTCAAGTGAAAGGAAGACTCTCAAGTCTCTAACTTTAAATCAAAAGTTAGAAACAATCAAGCTTCATAAGGAAGGTATGGTGAAAGCAGAGACAGGCCAAAAGCTAGGTGTCTTGGGCTAAACATTTAGCCATATTGTGAATGCAAAGGAAAAGTTCTTGAAGGAAATTAAAAATGCTACTCTAGCCAACACACAAATGCTAAAAAAGCAAAAGAGTCTTATTGCTGACATGAAGAAAGTTTCAGTAGTCTGGATAGAAGATCAAACCAACCACAACATTCCTTTAAGCCACAGCCTAATTCAGAGAAAGACCTTAACACTCTTCAATTCTATGAAGGCTGAGAGAGGTGAGGAAGCTGCAGAAGAAAAGTTTGAAACTAATAGAGGCTGGCTCGTGAGGTTCAAGGAAAGACGCTGTCTCCATAGCAAAAAGTGAAGGTGAAGCAGCAAGTGTTGACGTAGAAGCTACACAAGTTATCCAGAAGATCTAGCTAAGAAACTTGGAAGTGGCTGCACTAAACAATAGAGTTTCAGTGTAGACAAAACGGCATTATATCGGAAGAAGATGTCATCTAGGACTTTCATAACTAGAGAGGAAAAGTCAATGCCTGGCTTCAAAGCTTCAAAGGACAGGGTGACTCTCATGTTAGAGGCTAATGCAGCTGGTGACTTTAAGTTGAAGCCTGTGCTTGTTTACCATTCTGAAAATCCTAGGGCCCTTAGAACTATGCTAAATACACTCTGCCTGTGCTCTATAAATGGAACAACAAAGCCTGGGTGACAGCACATCTGTTTACAACATGGTGTACTGAATATATTAAACCCACTGCTGAGACCTATTGCTCAGGAAAAGAAGGTTCCTTTCAAAATATTACTGTTCACTGACAGTGCACATGGTCACCCAAGAGCTATGATGGAGATATACAAGGAGATTAATGTTGTTTCATGACTGCTAAGACAACATCCATCCTGCAGCTCATGTATCCAGGAGTATTTTCAACTTTTAAGTCTTATTATTTAAGAAATACATTTTGTAAGGCTATATATAGCTGCCGTAGGTAGTGATTCCTCTGATGGACCTGGACAAAGTAAATAGAAAACCATCTGGAAAAGATTCACCATTCTAGCTGACATTTATAGCATTTATGATTCATGGAAAACCAAAAAAACCCACTGCCGTCCAGTCAGTTCCAACTCACAGAGACCCTATACGACAGAGTAAACTGCCCAATACACCTGGTGGATTCGAACCGCTGACCTTTTGGTTAGCAGCTGTAGCTCTTAACCACTATGCCACCAGGGTTTCCTGATTCATGGAAGGAGGTCAAAATACCAATATTAACAGGAGTATGGAAGAAGTTGAGTCTAACCCTCATGGATGACTTTGAGGGATTCTAGACTTCAATAAAGGAAATAACTACAGATGTGGTGGAAATAGCATGAGAACTAGAATTAAAAGTGGATCACAAAGATATGACTGAATTGCTGTGATCTCATGATAAAACATCAATGGATGAGGAGTTGTTTCTTATGGATGAGAAAAGCAAGTGGTTTCTTGAGATGGAATCTACTCCTGGTGAAGATGCTGTGAACATTGTTGAAATGACCAGAAATAATTTAGAATATTACATAAACTTTGTTGATAAAGCAGCTTCAGAGTTTGAAAGAATTGACTCAAATTATGAAAGACGTTCTGCTGTGGTACAGAGAAATTTTTTTGTGACAGGGCAAGCCAATTGTTGTAGCAAACTTCACTGTTGTCTTATTTTAAGAAATTGCCACAGCCACTCCAACCTTTAGAGACCACAACCCTGATCAGTCAGCAGCCATCAACACTGAGACAAGACTTTCCACCAGCAACAAGATTACAACTTGCTGAAGGTTCAGATGATGGTTAGCATTTTTTAGCAATAAAGTATTTTTAATTAAGGTATGTACATTTTTTTTTTAGACATAATGCTATTATACACTTAATAGACTACAGTATAGTGTAAACAGAACTTTTATATGCACTGGGAAACAAAAAAAAATCATTGGACACACTTTATCACAGTATTCACATTACTGCAGTCGCCTGGAACCAAACCTGCAATATCTCTGAATATGCCTCTACGCAGCCTAGGAAAGAATAAATTAGCTTTAAAGTAAGGCAATAGAAATGTCCCAAATTAACATCAAAGAGAAAAAAAAAAAAGGAGTGAAGAAAATAGAACAGAACATATAAGAAGAGTGGAAAAATTTCAAAAGGCGTAATTGGAATACACATAATTGGAATACCAGAAGGAGAAGAAAGAGCAGACAAGAAATAATTGAAATAATCGTGCCAGAGAACTTCCCAAAATTAATGACTGACACTAAATCACAGATTCAGGAAAGTTCAGAGAACATCAAGAAAAATAAATTTAAAAACACTATAAACTAAGCAAATCATATTAAATGACCAAGAAGAAAATTTTGAAAGATGCCGGTGGAGGCGGGGGGGGACAACTTTATCTAAAGAGAAATAGGAATAATAAGTAAAAAGACTTCTTGTCAGTAAACATGCAAATAAAAGAGTGGTTTAAATATTTAAAGCTTTGAAAGAAAAAAAAAAATCCAACAACCTAGAATTTTATACCCAGAAAAAAACTATCCTCCAAATGTTAAGAGAAATAGAGTTTCTCTGAAAAATAAAAATTGAAAGAATTAATTGGCAGCAGACTTGCCTCAACATTCTTTTTTAATTTCTTCAGAGAAAGTAATATAAATCAGAATCTTGGATCACACACACACACACACACACACTCACACACACACACATATATATCTTATTCCTGATTTTATGAGGAAATTATATTCTCATCATTCATTACAATATTTAAAAAAAAAACAAAAACTCCTGGAACTAATACATGATGATAGGACACAAGCTTAGTATTAAAGTCAGTTGTTTTCCTACATGCTAGCAATACAAATATTAAAATTCGAAATTAAAAATGCAATACCGTTTACTTTAGCATGCACACATGAAATACCTCAGTATAAAATTAACAAATATTTAGAAAATCTATATGAAGAAAACTATGAAATACGGATTAATGAAATCAAATAAAATCTAAACAGATAGGTCTCATAGATGTTTATAGATAGAAAGTTTTAATATTATATGTCAACTCTTCCCAACTGGATTTATAGACTCAATACAATCCCAATCAAAATCCCAGCAAGTTATTTTGTGAATATCAAAAAACTGACTTTAAAACTTATATGAAAAGGCAAAAGCCCAACACAATACTAAGAATAAAGTTGGAGGGCTGACATTATGAGACTTCAAGACTAACTATAATGCTGCAATGATCAAGACAGTGTGATATTGGAGAAGGAATAAACAAGTGGATCAGGGAAACAATATAAAAAGCCCAGGAATAGATTCACCCAAGTATAGTCGAATGATCTTTGACAAAGAAGAAAAGGCAGTTCAAAGGAGAAACTTTTCAACAAATAGCACTAGAATAACGACATCCATATGCAAAAAAGAAAAAAAACTCAAAAATTATGTAGACATAAAGCTTATAACTTTCACTAAAATTTACTCAAAATAGATCATAAACCTAAGGTGCAAAACTATACAATTTCCAGAAGATAACATAAGAGATAGTCTCTAATTTCAGGTTATACACAAAGTCTCACTTTGACTCTCATGGACTTGTTCTAATTTTCTTCAGCTTCCACTTAAACTTGCATACTAGCAATTGATGGTCTATTCCACAGCTGGGCCCTGGCCTTGTTCTGACTGAAGATACTGAGCTTTTCCATCATGCAATCACAGGCGTTTCCATCACAAAGGCCGTATTTTCCAACTACCAATCCTTCTTCTTTGTTTCCAACTTTTACATTGCAATCACTAGTAATTACCAGTGTATCTTGATTGTGGGTTTGATCAATTTTGGACCGCAGAAGTTGAAAAAAATTTTCAGTTTCTTCATCTTTGGCCTTAGTGGTTGGTGCATAAATTTGAATAATAGTTGTATTGACTGATCTTGCTTGCTGGCATATGGATATTATATAATCACTGACATGGTTGTACTTCGGGAATGAAATCAAGGACATCATACATGAAGAAAGAAAGAGGTCATAAAAAAGACCAGGAAAAGGAGGGGGCCAAGATGGCTGACTACGTAGTCGCTACCTTGGACTCCTCTGCAACAAAGACTCAGAAAAACAAGTGAATCGATCACATACATGACAATCTACGAACCCTGACCAACAAACACAGATTTAAAGAGTTGACCTGAGTGACAGAGACCGAGAATGAACAACTACAGGGAAGCAGTGACTGTTTTCGGAGCCTGGAGCCAGTGTCCCAGTCAGGAAACCTTGGCGCCGGGGTTTGGACTGGACGCAGGCGAGCTGAGCACAGCATCCTGTGACAGCACAAACATGCGGCGCAGCCCTACTGCCCTGAACTGACCTTGGGAGGGGGCCCAGCCAGTCCACGCGGGCAGCGCTGTGATGCAGCTGGCAAGAAGGGAAGTCGCCGGGAGGCAGTGACTGGTATTGGAGCCGGGAGTGTAGCGTTCCAGCTGGGGAACCTTGGCACAGGGCTTTGGACTGGCAGCGGAGGAACTGACCATGGCTTCTGAGACAGTGCAAGCACGGGATGCGGGCCTGACTCTGGGGGGAAATCTCCACCCAGCGAGTGCACACAGGTGACATACCCCTCGGGAATCTCAGATAAAACAGTCATCCCAAGCTAGATAAGTAACTTTGTCTATATTATTCCGGGGTGCTACTCTCTCCTGTTTTTCTGAACCCTCCCCTCCCCTTCCCAGGTGGCTTCATTAACATTGGAATTTCCTGAGCCAGCGGGAGAACTGCTCCGCTGTATTTCTTTTCCTTTTTTTTTTTTTTGGTCTTTTCCTAACCCAATCTTCAACCACAAAAAACCCAGGGACCAAAAATCCTTCCCTAATTGGACTAAAAACACAGAATCAGCTCCAGCCAAGTATATGTGATCCACAGTCTCCGGCTTTCATCCGTACAGGGAACAAGGTGGCTATTATACTGCAAAGGCATTTCTGATAGGGATCTGACTGCATTTGTTTTAGCGGATTTACTGGGAAGACAAGTTTCCCAGGTCTGATATCTCTGCGGATTTAGCAGAGCCGTCACTGACCCACAATAGGGAACTGAGGGCTGAAGCTCCCCCCAGGCCACCTAGCCTCCTGCCTTAGGGGTCTAAGGAGGGTGACACCTACCAATCTGTAGGGGTACTTGCATTGGGGGCCTAAGGTACAGCTGCAGAGCCCACAAACCAAGGTGCTTTAGGAATAGAGACACACCTACCTCACTGACACTTGGGGGAAGCCTGTCAGCATCCTGCCCCCCCCCGGAGTGTGAACCCCAGTTGCTAATAGAATCTGGTGCACACAACTATCACCACTACTTCTCAAGGTGCATAGGTGACAGTGTGCATCACACACTTGATGACCCCAAATCAGATTCTACTCAAGAATAGTGAATGGACTCAGGCATATATATCTGGTAACGGCCCAAACCAGCTGGTAATAGGTCATAAGTAAGTCAAGGGCTACAACAATCAAGACAGCACAATCTAGTAGCCCATCCACGTATATTGAAAGAAAATAAAACAAGATAAAACTCAGTGAGCAAATATAGAATAAATCACTACAATATCTTAGTGATGGCTCGGAACAGCAGTTGATATCAAACCACATAAAGAAGCAGACCATGACTGCTTCTACAACCCCCCAAACAAAAGAATCAAAATCTTTCCCAAATGAAGATACAATCCTGGAATTATCAGATACAGAATATAAAAAACTAATTTACAGAATGCTTCAAGACATCAGGGATGACCTCAGAAATGAAATAAGGCAATCTGCAGAAAAAGCCAAGGAACACACTGATAAAACAGTTGATAAACTCAAAAAGATTATTCAAGAACATAGTGGAAAAATTAATAAGTTGCAAGAATCCATAGAGAGACAGCTTTCAGAAATCCAAAAGATTAACAGTAAAATTACAGAATTAGACAACGCAATAAGAAGTCAGAGGAGCAGACTCGAGCAATTAGAATGCAGACTGGGATATCTGGAGGACCAGGGAATTAACACCAATATAGCTGAAAAAAAATCAGATAAAAGAATTTGAAAAAATGAAGAAACCCTAAGAATCATGTGAGACTCTATCAAGAAGGATAACTTGCGTGTGATTGGAGTTCCAGAACGAGGGGGACAACAGAAAACACAGAGAGAATAGTTGAAGATCTGCTGACAGAAAACTTCCCTGACATCATGAAAGACAAAAGGATATCTCTTCAAGATGCTCATCAAACCCCATTTAAGATTGATCCAAAAAGAAAAACACCAAGACATATTATCATTAAACGTGCCAAAACTAAAGGTAAAGAGAAAATTTTAAAACCAGCCAGGGATAAAAGAAAGGTCTCCTACAAGGGAGAATCAATAAGAATAAGTTCTGACTACTCAGCAGAAACCATGCAGGCAAGAAGACAATGGGATGACATATACAGAGCACTGAAGGAGAAAAAACTGCCAACCAAGGATCATATATCCAGCAAAACTCTCTCTCAAATATGAAGGCAAAATTAAGATATTTACAGATAAACACAAGCTTAGAGAATTTGTAAAAACCAAACCAAAGCTACAAGAAATACTAAAGGAAAATGTTTGGTCAGAAAACCAATAATATCAGATACCATCACAACACAAGGTCACAGAAAAGAACATCCTGATATCAACTCAAATAGGGAAATCACAAAAATAAATTAAGATTAATTTTAAAAAGAAAAAAATGCTCAAAACAGGGAATCATTGAAGTAAATATGTAAAAGATTACAATAATTAAAAAGAGGGACTAAATACAGGTGGCATAGAACTGCCATATGGAGAGGGATACAAGGTGATATAGGATGATACAAGTTAGGTTTTTACTTAGAAAAATAGGGATAAATATTAAGGTAACCACAAAGAGGTATAACAACTCCATAACTCAAAATAAAAACCAAGAAAAATGTAATGACTCAGCAAACATAAAGTCAAATACTATGAAAATGAGGAACACACAATTTACAAAGAAAAATATCTCAGCACAAAAAAGTAAGTGGAAAAATGAAATTGTCAACAACACACATAAAAAGGCAACAAAATGACAACACCAAATACACACTTACCTATAATTACGCTGAATGTAAATGGACTAAATGCACCAATAAAGAGACAGAGAGTCTCAGACTGGATAAAGAAACACGATCTGTCTATATGCTGCCTAGTAGAGACACACCTTAGACTTAGAGACACAAACAAACTAAAACTCAAAGGATGGAAAAAAATATATCAAGCAAATAATAAGCAAAAAAGAAGAGGAGTACCAATATTAATTTCTGACAAAATAGACTTTAGACTTAAATCCACCACAAAGGATAAAGAAGGACACTACATAATAATAAAAGGGACAACTGATCAGGAAGACATAACCATATTAAATATTTATGCACCCAATGACAGGGCTGCAAGATACATAAATCAAATTTTAACAGAAATGAAAAGTGAGATAGACACCTCCACAATCACAGTAGGAGACTTCAACACACCACTTTCGGAGAAGGACAGGACATCCAGTAAGAAGCTCAATAGAGACACGGAAGACCTAATTACAACAATCAACCAACTTGACCTCATTGACTTATACAGAACTCTCCACCCAACTGCTACAAAGTATACTTTTTTTTCTAGCGCACATGGAACATTCTCTAGAATAGACCACATATTAGGTCATAAAACAAACCTTTGCAGAGTCTAAAACATCGAAATATTACAAAGCATCTTCTCAGACTGCAAGGCCATAAAAGTGGAAATCAATAACAGAAAAATTAGGGAAAAGAAATCAAATACTTGGAAATTGAACAATACCCTCCTGAAAAAAGACTGGGTTATAGAAGACATCAAGGAGGGAATAAGGAAATTCATAGAATGCAACGAGAATGAAAATACTTCCTATCAAAACCTCTGGGACACAGCAAAAGCAGTGCTCAGAGGCTAATTTATATCGATAAATGCACACATACAAAAAGAAGAAAGAGCCAAAATCAGAGAAATGTCCCGACAACTTGAACAAATAGAAAGTGAGCAACAAAAGAATCCATCAGGAACCAGAAGAAAACAAATAATAAAAATTAGAGCTGAACTAAATGGATTAGAGAACAGAAAAACAATTGAAAGAATTAACAAAGCCAAAAGCTGGTTCTTTGAAAAAATTAACAAAATTGATAAACCATTGGCCAGAGTGACTAAAGAAATACAGGGAAGGAAACAAATAACCCGAATAAGAAACGAGATGGGCCACATCACAACAGACTCAACTGAAAATAAAAGAATCATATGAGATTATTATGAAAAATTGTACTCTAACAAATTTACAAACCTAGAAGAAATGGAAGAATTCCTAGAAAAACACTACCTACCTAAACTAACACAATCAGAAGTAGAACAACTAAATAGACCCATAACAAAAAAAGAGATTGAAATGGTAATCAAAAAACTCCCAAGAAAAAAAAGCCCTGGCCCAGATGGCTTTACTGCAGAGTTCTACCAAACTTTCAGAGAAGAGTTAACCCCACTACTACTAAAGGTATCTCAAAGCATAGAAAATGACGGAATACTACCTAAATCATTCTATGAAGCCACCATATCCCTGATACCAAAACCAGGTAAAGACATCACAAAAAAGGAAATTACAGACCTATATCCCTCATGAACATAGATGCAAAAATCCTCAACAAAATTCTAGCCAATAGAATTCAACAACATACCAAAAAAATAATCCACCATGACCAAGTGGGATTTATACCAGGGATGCAAGGCTGGTTTAATGTTAGAAAAACCATTAATGTAATCCACCATATAAATAAACAAAAGACAAAAACCACATGATCTTATCAATTGATGCAGAAAAGACATTTTACAAAGTCCAACACCCATTTATGATAAAAACTCTCACCAAAATAGGAATTGAAGGAAAATTCCTCAACATAATAAAGGGCATCTATACAAAGCCAACAGCCAACATCATTCTAAACGGAGAGAGGCTGAAAGCATTTCCCTTGAGAATGGGAACCAGACAAGGATGCCCTTTATCACCCCTTTTATTCAACATTGTGGTAGAGGTCCTAGCCAGAGCAAATAGGCTAGACAAAGAAATAAAGGGCATCTGGATTGGCAAGGAGGAAGTAAAATTATCTGTATTTGCAGATGACATGATCTTATACACAGAAAACCCTAAGGAATCCTCTAGAAAACTACTGAAACTAATAGAAGAGTTTGGCAGAGTTTCAGGTTATAAGATAAACATGCAAAAATCACTTGGATTCCTCTACATCAACAAAAAGAACATTGAAGAGGAAATCACCAAATCAATACCATTCACAGTAGCGCCCAAGAAGATAAAATACTTAGGAATAAATCTTACCAAAGATGTAAAAGACCTATACAAAGAAAACTACAAAGTACTACTACAAGAAACTAAAAAGGACCTACTTAAGTGGAAAAACATACCTTGATCATGGATAGGAAGACTTAACATAGTAAAAATATCTATTCTACCAAAAGCCTTCTATACATACAATGCACTTTTGATCCAAATTCCAATGTCATTTTTTAATGTGATGGAGAAACAAATCACCAACTTCATATGGAAGAGAAAGAAGCCTCGGATAAGTAAAGCATTACTGAAAAAGAATAAGAAAGTGGGAGGCCTCACTCTACCTGATTTCAGAAGCTATTATACAGCCACAGTAGTCAAAACAGCCTGGTACTGGTAGAACAACAGGCACATAGACCAATGGAACAGAATTGAGAATCCAGATATAAATCCATCCACATATAAGCAGCTGATATTTGACAAAGGCCCAGTGTCAGTTAATTGGGGAAAAGATAGTCTTTTTAACAAATGGTGCTGGCATAACTGGATATCCATTTGCAAAAAAATGAAACAGGACCCATACCTCACACCATGCACAAAAACTAACTCCAAGTGGATCGAAGACTTAAACATAAAGACTAAAACGATAAAGATCATGGAAGAAAAAATAGGGACAAAGTTAGGAGCCCTAATATAAGGCATAAACAGAATACAAAACATTATCAAAAATGATGAAGAAAAATCAGATAACTGGGAGCTCCTAAAAATCAAACACCTATGCTCGTCTAAAGACTTCACCAAAAGAGTAAAAAGACCACCTACAGATTGGGAAAGAATTTTCGGCTATGACATCTGCGACCAGCGCCTGATCTCTAAAATCTACATGATTCTGTCAAAACTCAACCACAAAAAGACAAACAACCCAATCAAGAAGTGGGCAAAGGATATGAACACACACTTCACTAAAGAAGATATTCAGGCAGCTAACAGATACATGAGAAAATGCTCTTGATCATTAGCCATTAGAGAAATGCAAATTAAAACTACAATGAGATTCCATCTCACTCCAACAAGGCTGGCATTAATCCAAAAAACACAAAATAATAAATGTTGGAGAGGCTGCGGAGAGACTGAAACTCTTATACACTGCTGGTGGGAATGTCAAATGGTACAACCACTTTGGAAATCTATCTGGTGTTTTCTTAAAAGGTTAGAAATAGAACTACCATACAACCCAGAAATCCCACTCCTTGGAATATACCCTAGAGAAATAAGAGACTTTACACAAACAGGTATATGCACACTCATGTTTATTGCAGCTCTGTTTACGATAGCAAAAAGCTGGAAGCAACCAAGGTGTCCATCAACAGATGAATGGATAAATAAATTGTGGTATATTTGCACAATGGAATACTACGCATCGATAAAGAACAGTGACGAATCTGTGAAACAGTTCATAACATGGAGGAACCTGGAAGGCATTATGCTGAGCGAAATTAGTCAGAGGCAAAAGGACAAATATTGTATAAGACCACTATTATAAGATCTTGAGAAATAGTAAAAACTGAGAAGAACACATACTTTTGTGGTTACGAGGGGGGGAGGGAGGGAGGGAGGGAGAGGGTTTTTTGCTGATTAGTTAGTAGATAAGAACTGCTTTAGGTGAAGGGAAGGACAATACTCAATACATGGAAGGTCAACTCAACTGGACCGGACCAAAAGCAAAGAAGTTTCCGGGATAAACTGAATGCTTCAAAGGTCAGCGGAGCAAGGTGGGGGGGTGGTTTGGGGACCATGGTTTAAGGGGACTTCTAAGTCAATTGGCAAAATAATTCTATTACGAAAACATTCTGCATCCCACTTTGAAATGTGGCATCTGGGGTCTTAAATGCTAACAAGCGGCCATCTAAGGTGCATCAATTGGTCTCAACCCACCTGGATCAAAGGAGAATGAAGAACACCAAGGTCACAGGATAACTATGAGCCCAAGAGACAGAAAGGGCCACATGAACCAGAGACCTACATCATCCTGAGACCAGAAGAACTAGTTGGTGCCCGGCCACAACCGATGTCTGCCCTGACAGGGAGCACAACAGAGAACCCCTGAGGGAGCAGGAGATCAGTGGGATGCAGACCCCAAATTCTCACAAAAAGACCTAACTTAATGGTCTGACTGAGACTAGAGGAATCCCGGCAGTCATGGTCCCCAAACTTTCGGTTGGCCCAGGACAGGAACCATTCCCAAAGACAAGTCATCAGACATGGAGGGGACTGGACAGTGGGTAGGAGAGAGATGCTGATGAAGAGTGAGCTATTTGTATCAGGTGGACACTTGATACTGTGTTGGCATCTCCTGTCTGGAGGGGGGATGGGAGGATAGAGAGAGTTGGAAGCTGGCAAAATTGTCACGAAAGGAGAGACTGGAAGGGCTTACTCATTAGGGGGAGAGCAAGTGGGAGTATGGAGTAAGGTGTATATAAACTTATATGTGACAGTGTGACTTGATTTGTAAACCTTCACTTGAAGCTCAATAAAAGTTAAAAAAAATAAATAAATAAAAATAAAAGGACCAGGAAAAAAGAAAAGACCAGAATGGATGTCAGAAGAGACTCTGGAAGTGGCTTTTGAATGTCAAGTAGCTAATGGAAGAGATGTTAAAGTAAAAGACTTGAACAGAAGGTTTCAAAGGATGGCTTGAGAAGACAAAGTAAAATATTATAACGACACGTGCAAAGACTTGGAGATAGAAAACCAAAGGGAGAGAACATGCTCAGCGTTTCTCAGGCTGAAAACTGAAGAAAAATTCAAGCCTCGTGTTGCAGTACTGAAGAATTCTACAGGGAATTCTTGATTATGCAAAGACTTTTGACTGTGTGCATCATAACAAATTATGGATAACATTGTAAAGAATGGGAATTCCAGAGCACTTAATTGTGCTCATGAGGAATCTGTACATAGCTCAAGAGGGAGTCATTCAAACAGAACAAAGGGATACTGCATGGTTTAAAGTCAGGAAAGGTGTGCATCAGGGTTGTATTCTTTCACCATTCCTATTCAGTCTCTATGCTGAGCAAAGAAGCTGGACTGTATGAAGGAGAACAGGGCATCAGGATTGAAGGAAGACTCATTAATAACCTGCATTATGCAGATGATACAACCTTGCTTGCTGAAAGCTAAGAGGACTGTAAGCACTTACTAATGAAGATCAAAGACCACAGCTTTCAGTACAGATTACACATCAACATAAAGAAAACAAAAATCCTCACAACTGGACCAATAAGCAACATCATGATAAATGGAGAAAAAATTGAAGTTGTTGAGAATTTCATTTTACTTGGATCCACAATCCACACACATGGAAACAATAGTCAAAAAATCAAATGACGCATTACTTTGGGCAAATCTGCAAAAGACCTCTTTAAAGTGTTAAAAAAACAAAGATGTCACCTAGAAGACTTAGGTGCGCCTATCCCAAGTCATGTTATTTTCAGTAGCATCATCTGTATACAAAAGCTGGACAATGAATAAGTAATACCAAAGAAGAATTGATGCCTTTGAATTGCGATGTTGGCAAAGAATATTGAATATACCATGGACTGACAAAACAAACAAATCTGTCTTGGAAGAAATACAGCCAGAATGCTCCTTAAAAGCAAGAAGCTAGGATGGTGAAACTATGTTTCACATACTTTGGACATGTTATCAGGAGAGAGCAGTCCCTGGGGAAGGGCATCATGCTTGGTGAAGTGGAGAGTCAGCGAAAAAGAGGAAGACCCTCAATGAGATGGATTGACACGGTGGCTACAACAATAGACTCAATCTTTACAATGGTCTTGTGGATGGTGCAGAACCAGGCAGCGTTCCGTTCTGTTGGGCACAGTGTGGCACCTAACAACAGCATAGGTGAAAAGCTAGGTGATCTTGAGTCTGGTGAGGACTTTTTAGATATAATACCAAAAAATATGATAAATAAAAGGAGAAAAAATAAACTGGATTACATTGAAATTAAAAATGGTGCTTTGTGAAAGGCAAGGTTAGAAGAAAGAAAAAGAAAACAATAGACTGGGAGAAAATATTTGCAAAATACATATCTGATAGAAGATTTGTATCTAAAATATACCCCAAACTTCTTAAAACACAGCAATATGAAAATAAGTCAATTTCAAGATAAGCAAAAGAATAAACAGAAACCTCACCAAAAAAGATACATGGATGGCATATAAACATGCAATGATGATCAGCATTGCATGTCATTAGGGAATTTCACATTAAAACAGCAATGACATGCCCTTAAAAAACGTACCTATTATAATGGCTAAAATCCAGAACACTGACAACACTAAACGCTGATGATGATTCCGAGCAACATAAAGGCTCACTAATTGCTGGTGGGAACGTAAATGGTACAGTCATTTTGGAAGACAGTCTAGTATTGTTTACAGAACTAAAGAAAGACTTACCATACATCCAGCAATTATGTCCCCAGTTATTTACACAATGAATTGAAAACCTGTGTCTACATAAAAGTGTGCATGTGAATGCTTATAGCAGTTTTATGAATAATTAATCAAAATTGGAAGCAACCAAGATGCCCTTCAATAGGTGAATAAATAAATAGTGCTATATCTATACAATAAAGCGTTATTCTGCAATAAAAAGAAATAAGGTGTCACGCAATGAAAAATATGAAAGAACCTTAAATGCATACCAATAAATGAAAAACAGCAAGTCTGAAAAAGTCACATATTGTATGATTTCAACTATACGCCATTCTGCAAAAGGCAAAGCTACAGAGATAGTATAAAGATCAGTGATTTCCAGGGGTTCAGGAGAAGGCACGGGGGATAAAAAGATGGAGCATAGGATAAGGAGCAGCAGGAGTTCTCCTTCATTGTAGGTGGGAACTTTGGAAGACAGTTTGACAGTTTCTTACAAAACTAAGCAATGTTTTGCCATGGAATCCACTAATCATACTTACCCAACTGATTTGAAAAATTATGTCCATACAAAAACTTGCATATGAATGTTTACACCAGCTTTATACTTAATCATCAAAACTGGAAAGAACCAATATGATCTTCATTACGTGAATGAAAAAATAATCTGTGGTGTTCTGACTCATGACTACTATATGTACAATGGAACAAAACACTGCCTAGTCCTGCACCATCCTCACAGTCTTTGTTATATTTGATCCCATTGTTGCCATCACTGTGTCAATCAATCTCCTCAAGGTTCTTCCTCTTTTTTCATGGACCCCCTACTTTACCAAGCATGATGACCTTCAGGGACTGGTCCCTCCAGATAAAGTGTCCAAAGTACATGAGACAAAGTCTTGCTATCCTGGCTTCCAAGGAGAACTCTGGCTCTATTTCTTCCAAGACAGACTTGTTTATTCTTCTGGCAGTACATGGTATATCCAACATTCTTCACCAACATCATAGTCCAAAAGTTGTTTGGTCTTCCTTATTCACTGTACAGCTTTCATATGCATATGAGTCAATTGAAAATATCATGGCTTGGGTCAGGTGCACCTTAGTCCTCAAGGTGACATCTTTGAAAAGGTCTTTTGCAGATGATTTCCCCAGTGCAATACTTCCTTTGATTTCCTGACTGCTGCATCCATGGGCATTGATTGTGGATCCAAGTAAAAAGAAACCCTTGACAACTTCAATATTTTCTCCATTTATCATGATGTTACTTATTGGTCCAGTTGTGAGGATTTTTGTTTTCTTTATGTTGAGGTGTAATCCATACTATAGTCTTTTGTCAGTAAGTGCTTCAAGTCTTCTTAGCTTTCGGCAATCAAGGTAGCATCATCTGCATATCACAGGTTGTTAATGAGTCTTCCATCAATCCTGATGCCACATTCTCCTTCAGATAGTCCAGCTTCTCGGATTATTTGCTCAGCATACTGAATGAGTAAGTATTGGCAAAAAGACACAATCCTCCCACACACATTTCCTAATTTTAAACCTTGCGGTATTCCCTTGCTCTGTTCGAACAACTGCCTCTTGTTTTATGTACAATTTCCACACAAGCACAATTAAGTGTTCTGGAATTCCCATTCTTGAATTCCTGGCAGTTCCCTATCAATGTACTGCTCCAACTGTTTATGAATTATCTTCTGTAAAATTTTACTTGCATGTGATATTAACTATATTGTTTAATAATTTCCACATTCAGTTGGATTGCCTTTCTTTGGAATGGGCACACATATGGTTCTCTTCCAGTTGGTTGGCCAGGTATCCATCTTCCAAATTCCTTCACATAGTTGAGTGAGTACTTTCAGTGTTGCATCAGTTTGTTGAAACATCTCAACTGGTATTCTGTCAATTCCTGGGGTCTTATTTTTCGCCAATGCCATCAGTATGGTTTGGGCTTCTTCCTTCAATACTATGTTTTTTTTTATTGTACGCTGCTTTTTGAAATGGTTGTATGTCCACCAATTTTTTTTGGTACAGTGATTCTTTCTATTCCTTCCATCTTCTTTTGATGTTTCCTGCATGGTTCAATATTTTGCCCATAGAACCTTCAGTATTGCAACTTGAGACTTTAATTTTTTCCATCAGTTCTTTCAGCTTAAAAATTGCCTAGCATGTTCTTCCCCTTTGGTTTTCTATCTCCAGGTCTTTGCACAGGTCATTATAATACTTTACTTTGTCTTCAAGAGCAGTCCATTGAAATCTTCTGTTCAGCTCTTTCAAGCCATCATTTCTTCCATTCACTTTAGTTACTCTACATTCAACAGGGGGTTACAAAGTCTCTTCTGACATCCATTTTGGTCTTTTTTTTTTTCTCTCCTGACTTTTTAATGATCTTTTTATTTCTTCATGTATGATGTCCTTGATGTCATCCCACAACTCATCTGTTCTTCAGTCATTAGCATTCAGTGCTTAAAATGTACTCTTGAGATGGTCTCTAAATTCAGGTGGGATATACTCAGGGTCATACTTTGGCTCCTATGGACTTTTTTTTTTTTTTTCCAGCTTCAACTTAACTTGCATGTGAGCAAGTGATTTTCTGTTCTGCAATTGGCCTCTGGCCTTGTTCTAACTGATGATATTGATTTTCTCCATAGTCTCTTTCCACAGATGTGGTCGATTTGATTTCTGTGCATCCCTTCTGGCAAGTTCCATGTGTATAGTAGCCATTTATGTTTTTGAAAAAAAAAAAGGTATTTGCAATGAATAAATAGTCTTGCAAAATTCTATCATGCAATCTCCAGCATCTTTTCTATCACAAAGTCCATATTTTCCAGTTATGTCTCCTTCTTCTTTGTTTTCAACTTTCATATTCCAATCACCAGTAATTATCAATGCATTCTGATTACATGTTTGATTAATTTTAGACTGCAGAAGTGAGTAAAAGTCTTGAATTTCTTCATCTTTGGCATTAGTGGTTGATGAGTGGAAAAAAATATATATATATATATATGTACGTTGCCATCAAATTGATTCTGACTCATGGTGACCCTATAGGACAGAGTGAACTGTCCCATAGAGTTTCTGAGACACGCCTGAAGGATTTGAACTGCCAGTCTTTTGGTTGGGAATTGAAATTGGGCCTCCCACATGGAAAGTGAGAATTCTAGCACTGAAACACCATTCCCCTCCCTACCCCAGTGCTATAATATATGTGTCTATTAATGCTTTTCTCCCCATGTAGATTACAAGCTCCTCTACGGAGGACACAAAGTCTCATTTATTTAATATATTCAATGCCAGCATAGTACTGAACACAAGGTAAATATGTGTTGAAATGTACTGTACAATTTTTTACCATGTGATATAGCAAAGAGATATATATACTCAGTTTTATCTATTCCTTTAGGAGGTTTCCTATAATTCTTCATTCCATTCCTCTAGTCCCAGCTAAATTGTAGAAGAATAATAGTTATATAATTAAAAAACAAACAAACAAATTTCTTATTGGCAAAAGAGCGGATAAAACACTAAAAAGTTTTACTTTTGGAAAGAAGTAATACAACTTTAAGAAAGTCTGAGGATTATAGCATCCAAGGTCTTTTGTTGTCTTTTGTACTGCGCTATACTTATAAGGGAAATTTAACCTATACTTTGAAGGGTTAAGAGTTCAGCTGCTAACCAAAAGGTTGGCAGTTTGAATCTACCAAGTGCTCCTTGGAAATCCGACTGGGGTGCAGTTCTACCCTGTCCTGTAGGGTTGCTATAAGTCAGAATCGACTAGATGGCAACTAGCTTGGTTTTTTGATTTTATACTTTTAAAAATCCTAGGAGATTAAGGTATATGCCAGATTTAACATTATGTAAGCATGAAATTCCCCCAAATCTTAACATATCTCTACCTCAGATAAACCAAAATAAACTTACTTGATTTAAATATAAATTCAAGTTACCTCCTCTCAACCTTCCTTGCTGAAAGTTAAGAGGGCTTGTAGCACTTATTGATGAAGATCAAAAATTACAGCCTTCAGTATGGATTACAACTCAACATAAAGAAAACAAAAATCCTCAAAACTGGACCAATAAGTAGCATCATTAAAAATGTAGAAAGTATTGAACTTGCCAAAGATTTCATTTTACTTGGATCCACAATTAGTGCCCATGGAAGCAGAAGGCAAGAAATCAAACAATGCATTGCATTGGGCAAATTTGCTACAAAAGACCTCTTTAAAGTGTTAAAAAGCAAAGATGTCACTCTGAGGACTATGGTGCACTTGACCCAAGCCATGGTCTTTACAATCACCTTGTATGCATACAAAACCTGGACAATGAATAAAGAAAACAGAAGGAGAATTGATGCCTTTGAATTGTGGTGTTGGTGAAGAATATTGAACATATCATGGACTCCCAGAAGAATGAACAAATCTGTCTTGGAAGAAGTACAGCCAGAATGCTCCTTAGAAGCAAGGATGGTGAGACTTTGTCTTATGTACTTTGGACATGTTATCAGAAGAGACCAGTCCATGGAGAGAGACATCACTCTTGGTAAAGCAAAGGTAAGTGAAAAAGAGGAAGATCCTCAGTGAGGTGGGTTGACACAGTGTCTGCAACAATGGGCTCAAATATAGGAATAATTGTAAGAATGGCACAAGATCAGGCTGTGTTTTGTTCTATTGTATGTAGGGTCTTTGTGAGTCAGAGCCAACTCAAGGGCACCTAACAACAATTCTCAAAAAAAAAGAAACGCAGGAAAAGGAAAACAAACAAAAACTCAAGCATTGCACAATAGAGTATTAATGATTTTCAAATTTTACATTACATGGGCAGGTGGAGTTTGACTTTTTTTACAAATAAATTGCATACAATTAGACTATTTATTATTAAGAAGAGGTAAATTTGTTTAACATTTGAAATGATAACACATAATAGAAATATATTTTTTTGCTATTATACAGCATTTAAATTTTGTATTGAAATACTTCCACTTGTGAACTTTTGGTTTCAAGAACTTCAGGATTGAAAAGTATCTAAAAACTGCTACCAAGTTCTGAAGTTTGATTAACTGCTATTTTAATGTTATGCCTAACATGTAAGAAAGGTAGAACAGAAATAAAGACATTCAAATTACAGATAAGGAAGTTAATTGAGATAATAATGAGATATTAATTATTATGAGTACAGTAGACATTGTGGTATAGCCACTTCAAGTCTCAACAATGGATTTTGTGAAATCAAACTCAGATATAAACTTTATTGGTATACATATAATCCTACTGATCACAATTGGTTCAGGAATTGGCCTGGACTAAATGCTGCCACTGAATACAAGGCAAGGTTTCCACAAGACTGAGGAAACACTTTTCTTTTCTTTCACTAGAGAAAGATGAAATGAATACAGGCTTTAAATCCCTAAAATATTAACAAAGAAACACACAACATTCTCTATAGACGTTACGAGCAAAAGACAAACAGTCCTTAATGTAAGAGCCAATGTGGTAAACTGCAGAACAGAGAAATAGAAAGCCGTAACTTTTCTCTGGACTCTGAGGCCTTGTTACTTCTAAGCTTCTCACTATGTGTGCTAATGAATTTCAAAATTGTATAAGGCATTTGAGACAGGTTTCTTGTTACTTAAAACCAAAACATTCTAGCTAATATAGAGTTTCAGAAATAGTCACTATGAAAGCTACGTTTTCTGACATCCAGCCTACAAGTTTCCTACTAAGAACTCTGCTCAGAGAACAGGCTTTCATAAAGACAAGTGATAAAAATCAACTTACCATCTTCACGGGTGCTTTTGTCTCCCTTCACCCCAAGATACATATCTCAACTTTCTAGACTTCTTTTATCACTCCTCAGAAGTGAAAGGATGTGGAAATTAGAAGTCTGATTATATCTTCTTCTTCTTTTTAATTAGATATAAAAGATAATGGACTAGAGGACATAATGGAAACAGCAGAGTTAGGCATTAGCACAGGAAGTTGTCAAGAACCTTAGCAAAGTACAGCTCTTCACATCTGGTCCTGTCATCTCCTGAGTCTGGAAATTAAGCATTTAGAGCCACTTTCCAGAACACTGTCTTCCCACACAATGAACTTATTCTACAAGCCCTTTTAAAGTATGTGTCTTACATTAAGTGGTACGAAGCTTACAAAAAATGTACACTGATCTTCGACCCTTGAAGAATTACACACTGATCTGTGTTCTTTTTTTATGGTGATGTATACAAAAACAGGAGTAAGTCATAGGAGGGAACTGACACCTAATGAGTGTTGAATTTATGATAGGCCTTTCTTCTCAGTATTTTCACATAGCACGTAACATGCATTCCTCCCAACTCTCTGAAGTTTCTGGCGTTATTCCCATTTTTTAAGTGAAGACACAGAAGCTCCAAAAATAAAATAACATAGAATTAACACAGTATGTGAAGGAGATGATATTTTAAGTCACTGCTAAGGGATGAAATAAATAAATGAATAAATAAAAGCTACTTATAGGCAAGTGAAAGACATAAAGAGAAAAATTATAATTGAATCAAGCATGAGAATGGAATACACAAGAATGTAATTTTTTATCTGTTAAAATTGTCCCTTGAACTGAGGGAAACATGACATGCAATGTTCTGAAAGACAATGAGGGATGTAAAGAGAGAGAGAGAGAGATTAATCATTAGATTCTCCTAAATCATAATAAATAAGAGCAAATATGTGATTTGTGAGAGACAATTCAATATGTTAGTATCCAACCCACTGCCGTCAAGTCAAATGTTAGTATAGAATCAGAAATTTTAACCTAGAAAATTTCTTTAAGTTGGAAAAAAAAAAAAAAAAAAGACAAGACATGGTCTTCAGATTATAAAAGCCCATCTAGTATAGAAGAGTATCAACATAAAAGGGCAATAATACATGTGTCTAATCTACCAAACCAAAAAAAAAAAACCTCTTTAAGAAAAACCTCTCTCCCACATACCTGCTCCCTTCCTGCTCTGTACTGGGTCCCCTGGCTAGAAGTAGTACCCGTCAGGTGCTCTGAGCTGCTCTCCTAGCTTTGAAGGGGAATAAATTAACAAGCAGGGAAAAAATAATCTGCCAGCTCCCTGAAGCTGGGAACTCAGGGCAGAAACAGCTCCTTTGCCTAGGCATAGGTATAAGGGATTTGAAAACTTTTCACCCCTGCATAGATCTGTGTTGGACCATTTCAACAGTTTAGGCCTCATTAGAACAGTACAACAGGGCATATACCTGAAGTCTAACTTCAGCTGTTTCAGCTATATGGTGGAGAAGCAGGTTTGTGACATTTGACACCACTGTGTCTATTAAGTAGGGTACTCATCCACCCACATCAGGGGCCTGAGGACTGGTGGCTAAACCTACACCACCTACCTGCCCCCAACATGGGTCCAAGAATAAATAGTGCCTCCCAGTCCTTACAGCAAACAGCATTGGGTGTCCATAGTCCAACTGCAAAACCCACCCACCTACGAACTCTAGGGAACAGGGACATGCTTCCCTCCCAGATGCCCAGGGGGGTTGTTGATCCCTGCCTTGCTCAGTGTGTGGCCCTCTACTACAGCCAGATACCTGTGCCTACACCAATGACCCCTGCTAGTCTAGGACTTTAGGTGAGAGCCTGCGTCACACACTTGGTGACCGACTACCTGGACACCTCAACTGAATCCATACAAGAAAATGAATGGACTCCTGTGCTCACTACCTAGTAACAGCTCTAACCACCTACAGACAGGATGTTAAAGCTTCAAAGTCACCAATAATCAAACTAGCTAACTTGAACAGCCTATATGGGCATACCAAAACAAAAGAAGAAGCTAGGATACAGTAAGAAAACATAAAATAAATAAATACAATAACTTATTGATGGCTCAGAGACAATAGTCAATATGAAATCACATAAAGAGGTAGATCATGATGGCTTCATCAAGCTCCCAAAACAAAGATTCAAGAAATCTTCTGGATGAAGAAAACTTCCTGGAACTACCCGAGGTAGAATACAAAAGATTAATACACAGAATTCTTCAAGATACCAGAACAGGCAAAATGCAGAACAAGCCAGGCAGCACACAGACAAAGCAATAGAGGAACTAAAGAAGATCAGAGAAGAGCATAATGACAAAATTAATAGGCTTCAAGAATCCATAGAGAGACAGCAAACAAATCCAGAAGATTAACAATAAAATTTCAGAATTAGACAACTTAATAGAAAGTTAAACAAATAGAAAGTTATAGGAGCAGAATTGAGGAAATGGAAGTCAGAATAAGTGAGATGAAAGATAAAGCACTTGACACCCACATATTTGAGGAAAAATCAGATAAAATAATTTTAAAAAAGGAAGAAAACCTAAGAATTATGTGGGAATCCATAAAGAGGAATAACCTACAAGTTATTGGAGTATTAGATTGGGGGTGGGGATAACAGGAAATAAACAGAATTGTTGAAGATTTTTTGACTGAAAACTTCCCTGACATTACGAAAGATAAGAAGATACCTATCCAAGATGCTCGTTGAACCCCACACAAGGTATATCCCAAAAGAAAGTCACCAAGACATGTCCTAATCAAACTTGCCAAAATCAAAGATAGAAAATTTTAAGAGTGCCAGGGATAAAGGAAAAGTCACTTACAAAGGAAAAACAATAAGCTCAGACTACTCAGCAGAAACTATGCAGGCAAGAAGACAATGGGATGACATATAAAAAGCCTTGAAGAAAAAAAAATTGCCAGCCAAGAATCATATACCCAGCCAAACTGCCTCTCAAATATGAAGGCAAAATTAGGACATTTCCAGATAAACAGAAGTTTGGAGAATTTGCAAAAACCAAGTCAAAATTACAATACTAAAGGGAGTCCTCTGGTTAGAAAATCAGTAACATCAGATAACAACCCAAGACTGGAACACGGGACAGAGTAACCACATCTCAACCCATATAGGGAAATCACAAAAATAAATCAAGATAAAAAACACTCAAAACAGGGAAACAGCAATGTCATTATGTAAAAGAAGACAACATTAAAACAAAAAAAAAAAGGAAGGCTACAAAATGTAGTCATAGATCTTTTGTTTGGAGAGGAAGTCAAGGCAATATAAAGAAATAAAAGACTGGTTTATACTTAGAAAAATGGGGTAAATATTAAGGTAAGCAAAAAGTAAACTAACAATCCTACACATCAAAATAAAAATAGGAAAAACATAAGATTCAGCAAATACAAAATCAACAACAATGAAAAAGGGGAAAAGAAAATATATAAAGAAAAACAACTCAGCACAGAAAATTAAGTGGAACAAAGAAATTGTCAACAATATTAAAAAAAAAGACTTCAAAATGACAGTACTAAACTCATACCTGTCCATAATTATGATGAATGTAATTGGACTAAATGCACCAAAAAAGAGACAGTGGCAGAACATATAAAAAACACATGATCCGTCTATGTGCTGCCTACACAAGACACATCTTAGACTTAAATAAAAAGACAAACACAGTCAAAGGATGGAAAAAAATACACCAAGCAAACAACAATCAAAAAACAGCAGAAGTGGCAATATTAATTTCTGACAAAATAGACTTTAAAGTTAAATCCACAACAAAGGATAAGAAAGGACACCATATAATGATTAAAAGGTCAATACACCAGGGAGACATAACCATAATAAATATTTATGCACCCAATGACAGGGCTCCAAAATACATAAAACAAACTCTGATGGCATTGAGAAGAGACATAGACAGCTCCACAATAATAGCAGGAGACTTCAACACATTCTTTTGGTGAAGAACAGAACATCCAGAAAGGAGCTAAACAAAGACACCGAAGATCTAAATGCCACAATCATCAACTTGACCTTGTAGACATATACAGAACACTCCACCCTACAGCAGCCAAGTATACTTTCTTTTCTATTGCACTTGGAACATTCTCCAGAACAGACCACATATTAGGCCACAAATCAAGCCTTAACTGAATCCAAAGGATCAAAATATAACAAAACATCTTTTCTGACCATAAAAGTAGAAATCAGTAACAGAAAAATAAAGGAAAAAATAATCAAACACATGGAAGCTGAAGAACATCTTGCTCAAAAACTATTGGGTTACAGAAGAAATTAAAGCTGGAATAAAGAAATTCATAGACTCAAATGAGAATGAAAATACATCTTACCAGAACCTTTGGTACACAGCAAAAGCAGTGCTTAGAGGTCAATTTATACCAATAAATGCACACATCCGAAAAGGAGAAAGGGCCAAAATCAAAGAATTAACCCTACTACTCAAAAAAATAGAGAACAGCAAAAGAAGCCCTCAGGCAACAGAAGAAAGCAAGTGATAAAAATTAGAACAGAATTAAATGAAATAGAGAATACAAAAACAATTGAAACAGTTAACAAGACCAAAAGCTGGTTCTTTGAAAAGATCAACAAAATCAATAAACCATTAACCAAACTGACAAAAAAAAAAAAAAGGAGAGGAAGCAAATAACCCAAATAAGAAATGAGATGGGCAATATTACAACAGACCCAACTGAAATTAAAAGAATCATATCAGATTACTATGAAAAATTACAGTCTAACAAATTTGAAAGCCTAGAGGAAATGGATGAATTTCTAGAAATACACTGCCTACCTAAACTAACACAAACAGAGGTGAAACAATTAAATAAGCCTATATAACAAAAGAAGAGATTGATAAGGTAATTAAAAAAACTCCCAACAGAAAAAATCGCTGGCCCTGATGTCATCGCTGGAGATTCCTAGCAAACCTTCAGAAAAAGGTTAACACCACTTCTGCTAAAGGTATTTCAGAGCATAGAAAAGGATGGAATACTCCCAAACTCATTCAATGAAGCCTGCATATCCCTGATACCAAAACCAGGTAAAGATACCACAAAAGAAGAAAATTACAGACCTATATCCCTCATGATCTTAGACACAAAAGCCCTCAACAAAAATCTAGCCAAGAGAATTAAAAAATATATCAAAAAAATAATTCACCATGACCAAGTGGGATTCATACCAGGTATGAAGGGATGGTTCAGCATTAGAAAAAGAGTCAATGTAATCCATCACATAAATAAAACAAAAGACAAGAACCACATGATCTTATCAATGGTTGCAGAAAAGGCATTTGACAAAGTCCAACACCCATTCATGATAAAAACTCTCAGCAAAATAGGAATAGAAGGGAAATCCCTCAACATAATAAAGGGCATTTATTCAAAGCCAACAGCATCCTAAATGGAGAGTCTGAACTCATTCCCCTCAAGATTGGGAACCAGACAAGGATGCCCTTTATTCAACATTGTGCTGGAGGTCCTAGCCGGGTCATTTAGGCTAGAAAAAGAAAGGACATCCAAATTGGTAAGGAAGAAGTAAAAGTATCTCTATTTGCAGATGATATGATATTATACACAGAAAACCCTGAAGAATACACAAGAAAACTACTGGTATTAATAGAAGAGTTCAGCAGAGTATCAGGATACAAGATACAAAAATCAGTTGAATTCCTCTATACTAATAAAGAAAACGTCAAACAGAAAATCACCAAATCGATACCATCTACAATAGCCCCCAAGAAGGTAAAAAACTTAGGAATAAATCTAACCAGAAACGTAAAAGACCTGTAGAAAGAAAGCTACAAGACATTACTGCAAGAAACCAAAACAGACTTAACGTAAGTGGAGAAATATACCTTGCTCATGGATAGGAAGACTCAACGTTGTGAAAAATGTCTATTTTACCCAAAGTGATCTATGGATACAATGCAATCTCGATCCAAATTCCAATGGCATTTTTTTTTTAAATGAGTTGGAGAAACAAATCACCATTTTCATATGGAAGGGAAAGAGGCCCCAGATAAGTAAGGCATTACTGAAAAATAAGAACAATGTGGGAGGCCTCGCACTACCAGTTTTTAGAAACTATAATATCACCATGGTAGTCAAACAGCCTGGTACTGGTACAGCAACATATACATAGACCAATGGAAGAGAATTGAGAATCCAGACATAAATCCATCTACCTATGAGCAGCTGATATTTGACTAAGTCCCAAAGTCTGTTAAGTGGGGGAAAAGTCTCTTTAAAAAAATGATGCTGGCATAAGTGGATATCCACCTGCAAAAATATGAAACAAGATCCATACCTTACACCATGCAAAAAAACAAACTCAAAGTGGAACAAAAATCTAAATATAAAATCTAAAATGATCAAGATCACGGAATTAAAAATAGGGACAACAGAAGGAGCCCTAATCTATGGGATAAAAAAAAAAAAACAAAAACACTGTACAAAACCCTACTAACAATGCACAAACACGAGAAGAGAAACTAGATAACTGGGAGATCCTAAAACTTAAACACTTATGCTCATCCAAAGACTTCACCAAAAGAGTAAAAAGACAACCTACAGACTGGGGAAAAAAAAAAAAAAATGGCTACAGTAAACCTGATCAGCATCTGATCTCTAAAATCTACAAGATACTGCAAAACCTCAACAAGAAAAAGACAGATAACCCAATTAAAAAATAGGCAAAGGATATGAACAGGCACTTCACTAAAGAAGACATTCAGGAAGTTAACAGATACAGGAAGAAATGTTCACAATCATTAGCCATTAGAGAAATGCAAATCAAAACTACAAGGAGATACCACCTCACCCTAACAATGCTGGCATTAATCCAAAAAACACAAAATAATAAATGTTGGAGAGGTTGTGGAGAGACTGCAACACTTATACAGTGCTGGTGGGAATGTAAAATGGTACAACCACTTTGGAAATCGATTTGGTGCTTCCTTAAAAAGGTAGAAATAGAAGTACCCACAGGATCCAGAAATCCCACTCTTTGGAATATGTCTTAGAGAAATAAGAGCCCTCACACGAATAGATACATGCACACCTATGTTTATTGCAGCACTGTTTTCAACAGCAAAGAGAGGGAAACAACCTAGATGTCCATCGATGGATGAATAAACAAATTATGGTATATTCACACAATGGAATACCACACAAAACGATAAAGAACAACAGTGAATCTGTGAAACATTTCATTAACACGGAGGAATCTGGAAGGAATTATGCTGAGTGAAATTACTTGCAAAAGGACAAATACTGTATGAGGCCACTATTATAAGAACTCAAAAAAAGGTTTAAACACAAAAGAAAACATTCTTTGATGGTTATGAGTATGGGGAGGGAGAGAGGGGTGTATTTACTCACAGAACTAGATAGTAAAAAAAAAATTAATATTGGTGAAGGGAAGGATAACACACAACACAGGTTAAGTCAGCACAACTGGACTAAACCAAAAGCTAAGAAGTTTTCTGAATGCAACCAAACACTTCAAGGGACAAAGTAGCAGGGGCGGGGGAATGGGGGCCATGGTTTCAGGGGACATCTAGGTCAATTGGCATAACAAAGTTGATTAAGAAAACTTTCTGCATCCCACTTTGGTGAATGGTGTCTGGGGTCTTGAAAGCTATCTGATATACATCAATTGGTCCCAACCCACCTGGAGCAAAGGAGAATGAAGAACACTAAAGATGCAAGGAAAATATGATCCCAAGAGACAGAAAGGTCCACATAAATCAGAGACTCATCTGCCCGGGACTGGAAGAACTAGACGGTGCCTGGGTACTACCAGTGACTGCCCTGACAGGGACCACAACGTCGGTAAAGATCAGACTTAATGATCTGAAGTGAGACTGGAGGAACCTCAGATGTCATGGTGCCTGGACTCTCTGTTAGCCCAAAACTAAAACCATTCTAGAGGCCAACCCTTCAGACAAAGATTAGACTGGTCTATGAGACTAAAATGATGCTGGTGAGGAGAGTGCTTCTTAGCTCAAGCAGACACGTGAGACTAAGTGGGCAGCTCGTGTCTGGAGACAAGATGAGAAGGCAGAGGGGGATAGGAGCTGGTGGAATGGACACGGGAAATACAGGGTAGTGAGGAGGAGTGTGCTGTCACATTATAGGGAGAGCAACTAGGGTCACATTACAATGTGTGTATAAGCTTTGTATGAGAAACTGATGCGATGTGCAAACTTTCACTTAAAACACAATAAAAAATTCAAAAAAAAGAAATGAGGAAGTGCATCACAATAACATCATCTAGAAAAACATAGCTCAGAAATACATAGCAGCAAAATGATAAGCGTAAATGTGGAAAATATAACATGATTTATAAAAATAAAATTAAAAAATAGATACAGCAATAGTAATATCAGCCAAAATAGAATTCAAAGTGAATAAATACAATAAGAGGGTTATTTCTCATTCACAAATTGTGCAATTAGCAATGAATACGTAGCAGTCATGTACATTTCTGTATCTATATATAAGCATTTCCACTTTCCATCAAGCTAAAAAAATCAAGTAAAAATAAAAAAAATGAAAGTTGAAGTTTTTAAGGTCTGTAATCGTAGTGTGAAGTTGATTGACAGCTTAAAAAACTGTCAACAAAATAAAAAATAGGTAAATAACAAAAGATTTTATTAGCAATTGAAAGCACGAATGTATAATTTTGTGCTCAACAAACAGAATGCACATGTCTTTCAAACAAACTCAGACTGATTAGGAAGACAAATATTACATTTTCCAAAACTAAACAAATAGTAGCAAAACAACGATGACAATGGTGACATCCATAGCTCAATGAATGGCAATTTAAGGTTGGGATTGATATGGAAGGAGGGGGAATAGAAAAGCTGGTGGATATAATCTACTGTCTGATTTTGTGATCCCAGGCTTTGTTGGTTTAACCACAGTTCTAATACCATGGGCTGTCACGTCATAGCAGAAATCCACACAAACCTGTGATTCCAGGGGTACAATGATGAAATGCGGTGCTCCTTCAGCACTTTAAGATTATGTGAAAGGGCTAGGGGTGGCATGTTTCTATGACAAAGAGAGAGATGATTGGTGTGGGATACATCAGTACTTCATCAAATGTTTCACATTAAGGCTTCCTTAGAAAATAATAACTTCTGCATGTTGTGCTGGGTTAAATGGATAAGGCCCTCCATCCAGCTTCTCCAGTCCCTGCTTGGATATGGCAAGGATAAGGAGATCAGCATCTTGGCATCTGCAACCAATTCAAACCCCACAGCTTGCCATCGCTAAGCTATAGAAATCAAATTTGGACTATTAAGAGGAATAGAGCTTAGGTGTGATCTGGAAGATGGGGCCCATAACTAAAAGAGATCAGGAAAGGCATGCCAAATAAAGAAAACACCATGCAAAATACATAAATACAGCAGTAGCTTTTAAGTCAGAACACTGACTGAATGTGTTTGTGTGTCACAGTAGATGAAGAAAACAGAGTTTATAATCTATATGTGTCTATAAATATTAAAAATTGCTACTCAGTGTTCCACATCCAAAGAGTGACTTTCATGTCCACCTACACTTCTGCTAGCCAATTCATATATTGTAATTATCGTGAGAAAATATATCCACCATTTCAGAATAGACTGTTTTGAATGATAGCGAAAATACCTGCAAAACAAAATTCAGCTAAGTCTTAGTGTGTATAATTTACAAAAAATCAAAATAAAACAAATAAAAAAAAACAACTGAGAAAAATAACTTAGTCTGCTATGGACAACCAGTGCCAAAGAGAAAGAATTGCAGGATGGCCAAAAGGTCCAGAATGGTGTCAGCATTTCAAACAGCTTTCCTATGTTTAAGAAACAGAATGGAGTTATATCCAGGCAGAAAAAGAGAGAGAAGACTGTTAATGATCACCTAGTGTTTTTTGTCAAACCATGTAACATTAACCTTTCTGTGTATCAAAGGAAAATGCGAAGTACATCAGTGCTAATGCTCCAAACATTCTCTTATAATTTATGCAAACAGAGAACTCTTTGAGCTTTTAGATTACCCAGGATGAATTACCAATTTGCTCATACATACTTTGTAAATGGAGCAAAAAAAAAAACACAAAAAAGGTTCAGTAGACTTTGATCTATCTCTCGCTCTCTTACTCACACCTATGATATTCTGGCATTAAGGATTACTTCGACATATATACATATATATATTACATATATATGTATATATATGTAATATATATATAACATATATGGATGTGTGTGTGTGTATTCTGAGTTATTTTCTCTATTTGGCAAAAATGAGCAGATCTCTCTCTCTCTCTCTCACTCATTACTCTCTCTCTCTGCCTTAGCTATTAGTTAAGTGTCATGCAGAAGCAACTTTGGGTACTAGAAAGGGTTTGGGTTTGGAATCGGATAGCCCTAGGTGCCCTTTTCAGCATGGCCATTTACTGGGTGATTTTAACGTCTATTTCCTCAACTGTAAATTATGATAATGGTATCTACCTCATAGGGGTGCTGTGAAGCATAAACATAGTATACAATCATTGTTAGCACAAAGCTTTATACAGAATATGCTTAGAATATGTTTCTTTTTTTTTTATGGTAGCTGATACCATTACATCTGTCAGTCAATACTAAAACATAATATGTATTCAGTGACGACTATGTTTGTTCTAGGCATTATTTTAATGTATTAACCCATTAGTTCTTGCAAAAATCCCTATGAGTTGTTGTTGTTAGCTGCAATTGAGTCAGCCTCCAACTACGATTTAGGTGATATTAAATTATTTCTGTCTTACTGAAGACATCACTGAGACACATAAACGTTAATGTTACATGATTTGACAAAAACCACTAGGTGATCATTCATAGTCTTATCTGTCTTTTTTCTTCCCGAATATGCCTCCATTCTGTGTTTCTTAACAATAGGAAAATGGTTTAAAATGCTGACAACACTCCAGACTCTTAGGCCATCCTACAATTCTTTCTCTTTGGCACTGGTTGGTTGGCTGCAGAGGATCCGGCATAAGACTCCAAAGCGATGGTGAAGGCAGTAAAGGAAGAAGCCTGGCCCCTGAATGACTAAGTGGAGAAGAGTCCCCTCATCCCCAAACTCTTGCATTAGACTGGATATAAATAAAAACTAAACTTTTATTGTATGTAAATACAAAAATAAAATGAAGTTCTTACAACGATCAATTTTACTTTGTCCACTTCACAGAACTTAGACAGTTGAGCATCAGGGTCTCACTACTTCTTGTGAGAATAACTGTAGCCTCCGATGAAACCAAGAGATAGGGTTGCACTGACGTGTGTGAGTGTGTGTGTGTGTGTGTGTAGGGTAAGGGAGTTTCATGGAGGCAGAATGTCTGATGGCCAACTTCTTTCTACCTTTCTTTCTTTTTTCAGATGTTGGTATTCTGAACATCTTTATGTTAGTGTTAGTATGATTGATGTTTCCAACTTTAGGTGTCCCCGTGCCAAAAAAGTAGACAGGTAGGGTGGCAAGAGTTCTTTCTACTGTGCCATCCAGAACTTGTTTCTCTGGTAAACACTTCCTCATCCTGTTCACAAAACTTTGGTCTTATTTACCACTTCTAGGAAACCACACTAAAATGGTTAATAGTTGTTCTCCTACATGAGATGAGAAAGTGGGATAGTCATTCCCTCACTGCCCCAGTTATTGAAACCATGCTTGTATATAAACCTTGGGATCTTTGAAAAATACTGTATTTTTCACACCTGCTTAATTCTGTCATGGCCCTTTTTCATTAAATATTTTGAAAATTTACTTTCCCTTCTTGCCATTAACCTGGATGAGTTCACCATCCAACATGCCAATCTCTCAATTATTAAATAATTTAATTTCAATGACATTGTACTTCTTTACTGATTAAATCATAAATCCAAATACCTCACTCTCTCCTACAAAGTCATCGTTCCAAGTGTTTTAATTAATTACTTCCACTGTATTGTTTTCTAGATCTCATTAAGATCTCAAGTTTCCTGAACTTTGTGTAGCAAGGATTCTAAACCCTGACAGGTGTTACAGACACAGGTAGAAACTTAAAAAAAAAAATCATTTGCCTAATCCCCACCTGCAGGGATTCTTATTCCATTGATCTGGCATGGGTTCCGAGCATACATGTGTTTTAAAAATCTTGAGTTTCTAATTCACAGCTATTGTTGAGTTCCACTGTCTCATAATGTTCCAAACTAGTCCCCTTCTTTAGCTATTGGAAGTGTTCAATTCAGCTTAGGCTCTGTGGGCCATTATTTCAACACCTCTCTTTTCTTTTAGCTTCCCTTTTCTTTTGACCATAAGATCCACGTCAGAAAACATGCTGACCAGGATTCTCAGATTTCTATCCAGCCCCTGGGCTGTGAGTGCTCCTGGGACAAATCAAGTGATTAGGGAAAATTACCTTTTTTTTTTTTTTTTTAATATGCCATGACCCACTACATGTCTTGGCCTTCAATCACAATTTCACCCTCACTTCCGCATTTCAATTCTTCTATATTACTGTTCCATGTCTGATTTTCCATGGGTTAGCCACTCTCTCTTCTGTCTCCTGGCTTCTATTTTCAAAAACAGAAAAAAAAATTCTTCCTTCTTGATGAGGCTACATTCTGTGAAGGGAGACCATCATGTGTATTTGTTCTGCTATCTAGAGCTGGATATCCTCAAATAGTGTAAATATTGTTAGATGGGTTTCTTTTTTTTTTTTAACTTTGGTTTGACCCAGGGCATCACTGGCCTATTATATGCTAATGGCAGTATAAATTATTATATGGAAAATACAGTGTTTTGAATTTCTAAAACTCAAACACGAATTAAATTGTAAATTCTTAAACTGTGGAATTCTTCCAATTTACTGTTCCTTTTATTTTTTCTTAGAGAATTTTTTAGCACCTCTGTTCTACAAAAAAGAATTGCTGGAATGCTGAATAAAGCTTGAATTATAAAAACTTTCCAAATGGATTCAGGATCATGATTAATAGCCGTCAGGTCTGGCTGCTCCATCTGGCACCCTATTCCAATTCCTGCCATACCTAACTCAAAGTCCAAAATCACAGAAACGTCAAGTAGTAGGAGCGGAAAAGTAGGCTTTTTTTCTGTGGCTCTGATAACTAAAAGCCTGTTAGGGAGCCATACGAGTTCTTTAGGGACCTCCCAGCAACTATCTCTTTAGAGCCACAATGTGTAAGAGATGACAGTCTCTGTCTTGAAGGCTGTCATTTAGAAAACAAAAGAGCTGAGAATAGGCCATTAGACTTTCTAGTGAGTGCTTTTTGGTATAAAAGAAAGGCTTTGGTATATTTGGAAATTCTCTGATCTAGGTTTTTTTTTTTTTTTAGGTATTCAGCACAGCTGACTCTGGTTCTAGCTGAATATCGTCTTAGTTAAGTCTACCTCACTGTTTTACAATTGACTAGATGGTTTCTGTTTAGATATATTGGTTACTTTCTGGAGACACTACAGGCGTTTTCTGGAATTAATGGTTTGCCCCAGCGATAAGGACCTCCAGTGAGGGTTTCCATTCCTAACACTGTAAAAGGAAAGGGATCATTGTTTAACATCATGGCCATATTAAAATTTTATGAAGGTGAAGAAGATTAAAAAGATTTTAAAAAATGTCCAAAGGCAGAGCAAGGAAACAGGCTGTCTGGCAGGGTGACCAACATGGTCCAGAGATGCTTCAAGGATGATGAACAGGTTAAGGATAGGACTGGTATTAGGAAACAGTAGGAAAAACAATTGCAAATGTATCATCAGACCAAATTTGGAGGGCATGTGTATTATATCGACAGAGTTTCTCAACCTTGTCACTACTGATGTTTTGTACCAGATCATTCTTTGTTTTGGTGGACTATTCTGTGCATTGTAGGATGTTTAGAATATCTCTGGTTTCTACCCTGGATTCACTCACACCCCCAGTTATGATTAAATGTCCCCCTGGGGAGGGAAAGACAAAAGGTTTCCCTGATTGAGAACCAATGGCATAAGGAGCGTAATGTTTTGCTTTTAGTCAGTGAGAAATAACTGAAGACTTTTGAGTAAGAAAAACTGTGCTCTGTGGTTGCATTCTAGGGACATTATGCAGGATATATTGCAAGGGAGAAGGACAAACATTTCAGGTGGTGAGTTGTAAACGTGTAGAGAACCTGGACCAAATGATGACAGTGGGAAAAAAAGGAAAAGTCTTTAGCGAGAAGAAAGGAGTTACAGAAACTAGAATCAGCAGGTTGATGACTGTACCTAAGAAGCAAGGAAGAAGAATGCTGTTTCAATGACGTAGAAGTTTAGTGAATATTACCTCTATTTTATTCTTATTCCTTTCAATCTTGGAGCCAGCTTTTTTTGTGATGTCTTCCCTTCCATCCATATACAAGGACAAGGTACATGTGCTTGTTATGATGGCGAAGCATAAATGTGCAGTAAGCTTAGGTTGTTTTGGAATTAGAGCTTGGTGAGGGAAGGAGAACAACTCTGAGGGATTATAGGCGTAGAGGCACTATCTAAAATGAGTGATCTTTGATGGAAAGAATGTTGGTGGAAAAATTAGAGATCACAGAATGTCATAGCTAAAGGCCTTCATATAGAAAGGAGGAAAAGAGGGGGAATGACGTCAGGGATGTAAACTAATATTCAAGGTCAGGGGCTAAAGGAGAAAAGTTTCAGTAAGGGTAAAATCAGTATGAAAAACTCAAGGAGGTAAAGATTATGAGGTCTAAAAAGGGTCCAAAATATTTGTGTGAATAAAAGATATAAGCCATTCACCAAAGAGTGGTGGGGGTAGGAATTAGATGGAAATGAGTTATGGAGTGATTATATGGAGGCATGAGATGGGCAATGCCAAAAGTTTGCCTTAAAAATGAGGACGAAGGAATAGAATGCTATTCTGAAAGGGAAGAAATATCAGGAAAACATTTTCACATAATGATAGGAATCTATGCCTATAGGAAGGAGTGAGTAAAGGAAAGAAAAAATTGAAAACGCTACAGAGAAACTCTAAATATTATATACGTTAGACTACAGACATGTCCCTGTGTTTGTGCAGACATGCACTAATGAACTCTTTTCTGTTTTAATGATTTTAAGCTGTGCTACAACTTTTTAAAAGAACTAAATAAAAATTGACATAACTGGATATTGCATCTGTTTATGCCAAAAAGAAAACTCAAATACCATAAACCTTGCTATTTTTCAAGAATTAAAAAATATACCAGACAAAGAAAAAGAGGTAAACCATGGTCTTTAAATGTCAATATCATGAACACAAACACATCCATGAGAACCAATAATACTGCTATATTTATATCAGTTGTGGTATGGAAAGGCAGGTTGCAGGTTTTTAGTGAACTCTGTACTTTGGCCATTTTTTGCTCTTCAAGCTTTTGCCATATTTTTGCAAGAGACTGGAGGTTTTCTCAGCCAAGATTATTTTTCAGAGTAGCTCCAACATAAAACGTTTGTGGGCCATGTTTACTTAACTTCTTTAGGAAAAGCAAAATAACATGAACAGCCTATTCACTAGCTCTAAAAAGAGGTGTGTTAGTTGTTACAACTAAAATCCTTTATTTTTGTTCTTGGTTTAGACTTCAAAATGAGGGCAGGTATTAAGAACTCAAAGCAGCAGCAGCAGCACCCATGCCTGTCTTCAGCTTGCTCAATCACATCATGCCTGCCCCAGATTTCCACTATCGACTACAGCTGGGGAACATAAAACATTCTAAAATATACTGGGATTCTCTTTTAAGCTGTGTTTAGAATGTGGACACAATGAACTTCACTTTTCAATTCTCCGTTTATTTTCAAGGATGGAAAACACTAATGAAGTTACTTGATAACGTGAAATAACACAATGCTGTCTTTGTGATTATAGTCATAGATTTTTTAATTATTATTTAAAGTATAAAATGTCTACTCGGTCACACAATTGTGATTGTTAATTTTATGTGCCAACTTGGCTAGGCTATGATTCTCAGTTGTTCAACAAAACACTAGCCTAGTTGTTATCACGGAGCAGTTGAATGTGTTTAAATCATTTGGGTAGAGCAGATGACCTTTTGTAATGTAATGTAACATAGTGTAATATAAGGCAATGTGATGTAATTTGATAGCGTTACATCTTATGTAATGTTATCACATTACATTGTGCAGCCTACTGAAATTTAATCAATCAGTTGAGGCCATGTCAATGTAGGGTGGTTCCTAAACCTAATTACTTTTGAGTTATAAAAAGACCAAAATAGAGGCAGATACACACATACACAGGGAGATGTTACCGGAATAAGGTTCTTGCCTCTCACTGGTCAAGAATGAGCAGGTAAGGCACATAGTTTTCTACACAAGCAAAGCTTTATTGAAGAGGCTTGCAAGTAGAGATGAGGAGGGCCTAGAGCAACGTTTACCCTCATCTCACAGAACAAAAGAGGGGCCTGAGTTTTTAAAAGTTCTTGGGAGGGAAAAGATTCATGTTTATTCATAGGCACAGGCAGGGATATGTTAACTAAGGTGCGCACTCAGTAGCTTTCCAAGATGGCTCCTGTCCCTGGAGGCCTCTGGGATTCGTAGCAGGACTTATTATGGGGTGCTGCACCTGTGCAGTCTCCTGCTCCCTGGGTTCGATTCCCCAGGTGGGGCTGTAGCCCCTCACTGCCCCTGGTGGAAGGTCACACAGAGGTCACAGGTAGATGTTCTGCGCATGTCCTGACCCTGGCTTTCCCCAACTGTTTCCGAAATGCAACTTTAAAGAAGTTTGTGGGCTATTTTTAGATATCCTGCCCCAATGCTCTGGGGAATGGCTTTGTTTCTGTACCCTAGCCCATTTCTTGTTACTTTATTTGCAGATTTTGGGGCCCCTCTGTTCTCTGTCTTACTAAGTCTCTAGGTTCCGCATTCAAACCCCTGTTACCTCCCTGATAGTATAGCCTACTTCTCTTTTACTTGCTTCTCCTGTAACCACACCAGTCTCTTTGCTATTTCTCACACAGACACCCTCCGATCTCAGGGCCTTTGGTCCCTGTCTTAGAGACAGATGCCATGTAAGGATCCATCTATAAGCAAAGGAATGTCAAGAATAGCCAGCAGACACCAGAAACCAGAGAGAGGCTCAGAAAGAATCATGACCAAGACCTTGATTTTGACTTTTAGCCTTCAGAACTTAGAAAATAAATTTCTGTTCTTGTGGTATTTGTGTTATCACAGCTCTAGGTAGCTAAGACAACAAGCGAATGCACGTACTCCTGAACAACAGTCATAAAGAAATCAGGCTGTGGATCACCAACTGTTCATCTCTGCTCCCACTTCCTACAAGTTCAGAACTCTTCACTGATTATGAAACCTGTTAGCTAATGTGAACTCACTTGATACCCTTATCTGTTCCGGCTATAGTGCCTTCATTATTCCTGATTCAAGAAAAACTTTCTTCTATCTGCAGACCTTGTATTACAGACTAAGGATAAAAAGAGGACTGAGAAATAGTTACTACTTTCATGAGGTTCACAACAGAGATACTCACTATAGAAGATGTACATCATGGCATATAATGGGTAGGAATCAAGAAAACTTTCAACTCGGGACACACGTGAATGGGACTTTGAAATATGTATTAGTTCACCTGGTGGGTAGAGTGATTGGATGTCCAGGAAATTAAAACAGCAAGCACAAAATGTTCAGACTTTTGAGAAGATATGATGTGTTTGGACAATTTATAGCATTTCAGAATATTCAATGCTCGGGGATCATGGCCCCAGGATATCTAAAAAAGAAAGGCTTAGGAGCAACAATGTGAACAAGGTGGAATGAGAAGAATGTTCTGGAAACTACATTTGCTTAATAAAAGCTCTATTAATGAATACTGAGACTGACCTTAGGTTCTGATGGAGAATACAGTGGAGAACTAAAGTCTGCACCAACCAACAAAGGAAAATATTGAAGACACAGGAAGCATCAAAAGAAGATAGAAGGCGTACACAGAGTCATAATACCAAAAAAAAAAAAAAAAGGTCGACGTTCAACCATTTCAGGAGTGGGTATATAATCAAGAATCAACAATACTGAAGGAAGAACTTCAAGCTACACTGAAGGCATTGGCAAAAAAAGGTTCCATGAACTGGCGGAATGCCAATTGAGATTCTTCAAAAAATGGATGCAACTCTGGAAGTACTCAATTGCCTATGCTGAGAAAGACAACTGACAGGAACATAGTCATAAACATGTCCATTACGAAGAAATATGATCCAATAAATGCAGAATTTATAGAACAGAATGATTAAAAAAAAAATTGTCATTAATACCATATACAAGCAAATTTTGGCTGAAGATAATTCAAGAATTGTTGCAGCAGTATATTGACGGGGAGCTGCCAGAAATTCAAGCCAGATTCAGAAGAGGATGTGAAATGAGGAAAATCATTGCTGATGTCAGATGACATTGGCTGAAAGCAGAGAAATAATATCAGGAAGATGTTTACCTTTGTTTTATTGACTACCCAAATGCATTTAACTTTGTGGATCATAACAAATTATGGATAACATTGGGAAGAATGGGAATCCCAGAACACTTAATTGTGTTAGTGCAGAACCTGTACATAGACCAAGAGACAATCTTTTGAACAGAACAAGGGGAAACTGCCTGGTTCAAAATCAGAAAATTTGTGCATCAAGGGTGTACCTTCCACCATACTTATTCAACCTGTACACTGACCAAATAATCCGAGGAGCTGTACTATGTGAAGCAAAGCACAGCAACAGGATTAGTTAACAACCTGAAATATGTAGATGACACAACATTGCTTGCTGAAAGTGAAGAGGACTTGATGCTCTTACTGATAAAGATTACACCTCAACATAAAGAAAACAAAAATCCTCACAAATGAACATGATAAACAGAGAAAATATAGAAGCTGTCAAGGCTTTCATTTTACTTAGTAATGTAGTGGTTAAGAGCTTGCCTGCTAACCAGAAAGTCTGCAGCTCAAATTCACCAGCTGCTCCTTCAAAACCCTAGAGGCCAGTTCTACTCTGTCCTATAGGGTCACTATGAATCAGAGTAAACTCGAAGGCAATGGGTTTTTTGGTTTGGTATCCACAATCAATGCCCACAGAAGCAGCAGTTAAGAAATCAAAGAACGCATTGCATTGGACAAATCTGCTGCAAAAGATCTCCTTTAAGTGTTAAAAAGCCAAGATATCACTTTGATGGTCAAGGTGTAGCTGACCCAAGCTGTGGTCTTTTCAATTGCCTCATATGCGTGTGAAGATTGTACAATGAATAAGGAAGACTGAAGAGGAATTGACGCATTTGAAATGTGGTGTTGGCGAAAAATATTGAATATACCATAGACTGTCATAAGAATGAACAAATCTGGCTTGGAAGAAGTATAGCCAGGAAGTTCCTTAGATAGGAAGATGGTGAGACTTGATCGCTAGTACTTCTGGCATGTTATCAGGAAGGACCAGTCTGTGGAGAAAAACATCGTGCTTTGAAAAGAGATGGGTCAGCGAAAAAGAAGACACTAAACAAGATTGACACATTGGCTGCAACAATGGGCTAAAACATAGCAATGGTTGTAATTATGGCACAGGACTGGGCACAGCAGGGGAGGACTGGGTTTCGTTCTCTTGTATATAGGGTTGCTATTAGTCAGGACTGACTTGACTACACCAAACAACAACAATATACATACATATTTATTCACGGGGGTGGTACTAAGTTTTGAAATCCACAGTACATTTTGCACTTAGAGTAGGGTTCTATAAACTTGTGGTATAAATCTGGCCCACCTTCTGATTGGTAAATAAAGGTTTTCTGGAACACAGCTACTCCCATTTGTTACTTATTGTCAATAGCTTCTTTCATGTTACCACCCCAGAATTGCCAAGCTTGAAAGATTTACTAGCTGACTCTTTAAAAAAAAAAAAAAAAAAGAAGAAGTTTTCTGAACTTTTTCTTAGAGCATTCTCAACTTGGACTAACCAGATTTCAAGTGCTCAGTAGCCACATGCAGCTAGAGGCTAGCGTATCGAACACTTCTTCAACATGAACTTGGGAGTTTCCTTTTTTTCTCTCTTAAATTAAAGCTCACTAGTCCATTATTTTTCTTCTCTTTTTGTTTTTCTCCTATGTAGAAGACATCCTTAGCAACTTCCTGAGAAAAAGTACAAAGGAAGTAAAATTTCTGAGACCTTCACTTGTTTGCTGTGCCCCACAATATGTTGATTCCTAGATGAGTTTGGAATTCCACATTGGGACTCATTTGTTCCAAGCTTAAAATTTAGCTTTACCATCTTTTAGCATTCAAGATTGCTAGTAAGGATCTTTTCCACATACCTGACCTTTTTTATTACGTGTGTGTGTTTTTCTCAAGAAGCTTCTAGAATCTGCTCTTTGTCCAGAGTATGCAGAGTTTTCACAATATCTAGCTCAATTTTCTATTTGTAAGTGCTCACTTAAATACCTTCTATTTGTGCCACTAAACTATGCCTGGTGTCTCCAAGGTCAGAAACCCACAATTTTATTCTCTGCAGAAGCAGTTGTCTCTTTCTATGAAACAGTTTTCCAACTAGGCAGAATGGGAGGTAGGCTCTGGAGATTTAATTATAAGAACTTATACTGATCTTATTCCTGTCCCCACCCTACTTTCATGAGTACCTATTAGCACCATGCTGAGAACATTTTTCTTTGTTTGTTTGTATAAATTGAGCTGCTTCTGTTTTTCTCTCCTTGCCAAGGGAGTAGCATTCTCTGGACTGCTAAGTCAGTTTTCATGAATCTACTTCCTTCACATCTTCCAAAAAAAGCATAGCTGTTGTCTTCTTTTCCACTCCATTGTGTATTTGTGCTTTTAAATAAATTTTAAGGTAGTTTTCATGAAATCTTGAGATAAAGCAGAAGCAAATGTGTGTGTATGTTTAATTTACTGACTTAATTGAAAAATTCTCCAAGTACTTTCTAAACCATTGTTTTGTCATCATTAAAATAGAGATAATAATATCTACCCTGTACAGTTCTTATAAATATTAGAAACACTATTTACCTTGAACAGTATGTGTCTCCTAGAAACTCTATTAAAAAAAAAAATGGTGTTGAATTTCTTAAGAACAAGTAGTAGAAACAGAATCAGAGCATGTCAAAAACAGAAAAAAAGTATTAGATTGTGATTTTCAACCTCCTTTTTTACAATTGAACTACAAATCCGATTATAATTTGATCATAGTTTCCCATCTCAGCACTATATAAAACAGTTCATTTATAGTACACTATTAAAAATATATACGATGAGGTTTAGTTAGAACTCATGTCAATTATGGTGGTATAAAGTTTGGTGAGGCTAGGAATTTATAAAATAGCTATGGATTCTTCAGATAAGCCATTTAATACTCTGTATGGGGTTTATGTATATTAATATCTATTTCTTCTCAACATGTTTAATTCCTAACATATTACCTCCTTAATAATCCTCCAGGGGCCAGAACTGGGGGAGGGATAGGGCCAGAGATGCAAAGCTATGCCAGTGCAGGCAGGCTTGTTGGGAAAGTTCTCCACTGGACAGTCCAAAACACATAACGATTCAGAAAATAGGACATGTGCTGTGATTAAAAAGCAGACTAGAAAAATCAAGAAAGTGTTGAACACTTGAGAAGACAACTGGAATTGCTTAGCAGACAAGATGTCAAAGAGATGAAATGTAGGTTTTAACAAAGATGGCAGAAAACAATATAATGGCACTGAAATTTGAAGCTAGATCCAACACAAATTCACGCATGCCCTGAGCCTGCCATAGATTGTCCTGCTTTACTTACAGAGGATGAAACCCCACAGTCTACCCCCACGTTTTCCTACTTTCCACTGAGCAAATGCTAAAAGGTAATTTATTGATTTTTAAGAATCTTGTCAAATCCCTTTCTCCATTTTCATTTGGAATCTGCTCCTTTAGCCCATGCAGGGAAATAATGAGAAAGGGAGGAAGAAAAGAGAAATCGAAAGAATTTAAGTGATCAATATTGCAAAGAAAAAAAAAACTGTTATTAAGGAATATAAAATCAAAACAGAGGCATCTGACCTATTTGTAAAATGACAGCTAAGAACTCCATGCAAACTTTCACCTAGATTTTAACTGTTACCTAGGAGTTCCACGTAAACTTTCCCCTAGATTCTACCTTCATTGCCTAGGAAATGACCCATTATCATTAAGGAAATGAGTTCCTTTGTGATCAGGCTAAAAAATGTGAATACCTCATGGAAATTCTTTGATCTCAGTCTCCTCCAGTTTCCTGACAAATCTGGCAAAGTAATACATCATGGAAACCATTTTGTTTCCACTCTCCTTTGTAGATCTAATGCCTTGAGCAAGGTAATTGTTAACAAAGCATTCCTGGAAAATATCTTATGTCATTGCTCTGTATCCAAAATGACTAAACATGAAACCCCCTTCTGACCCCATGACTTTCACTTATGTCTTTTAACCAATCAATGTATTCATGTAATGAATTACGTTAAAGATTATGTTTCACTTTGTCCTGCCTTTGACTGATCTTAATTACTGTAAAACAATGAGAATATTGTAGTTTTATTTTCCGCTTTCAGTACTATAATTATCTGTAACTTGCATTTTTTCCTTTGAGATCCCTGAGCTTCAGCCTGAGGTGTTGAAATCTCCCACTGCAATGTTAATTTGGCTTCAATAAATCTCATTTGATTTTACTCCAGCAGAGTTGGAGAGTCTTTTCTCTAGTACATGTTTGGTGTAGTTAATCAGCAGAATTTCAGAGTTATCTTTCCCTGGAGGACTTGAGGAGCTGAAAAACCAGATACAGGTGCCACTGATCTCTTTGTGTGCCCTCCCACTTTTTCATACTCTTTGTGAACTATCTGGAGGTAAGTTCCCCCCCAAAATGAGCTCTGTGCATTTTGACGCAGCTCCATTAAGAATCCAGCATTTTGCAAAGAGGTCTACCTTATTACTGTCTGTGGATGACATTTTAGTCTGTTCAAATTCATTGCAAGCCTGCATAAAAAATAGTGTTTCACTATTACAGAATTTGGCCACTAGAGTGCACAAAGTGTCCAGAGAAAAGTCTCAGCTAGCTTTACCAGCAGTGAATTATTTAGGGCACATTGTCACTGCACAAGTGGTCTCCATAAATCCCAAGAGAAAAGAAGCCATTATGGACTTTCCTATCACCATCACAAACAAGCAATTAAGAGGATTTCTGAGTCTCTGCAGTTACTGCCACACATGGATTCCTGACTTTTCATTAATGGCTCAACCGTTATATCAATTTTTAAAGGGGCTCACACCTAATCCTTTTCAATTGTCAGAAGAAGGTATCCAAGCTGTCTGTAAGTTAAAAGAGTCAGTCCCTATTCACTACCCCAACTTTGGGTTTTCCTAATCATAACAGATTTTTCTTATATGCTCTAGAGACAGCTGGAAATGACTTAGGGGTTCTTACTCAAAACTACGGAGGTCAACAGTTACCTTTGGGTTACTACAGCCTACAGTTAGAACTGGTTGCTCATGGATATCCTCCTTGCTTGAAAGCAGTTGTAGTAATCACTAGATTGGTAGAATCTACATCACCACAGGAAACTCTGGTGGAGTAGCGGTTAAGTGCTACGGCTGCTAACCAAAGGGTCAGTAGTTTGAATCCACCAGACGCTCCTTGAAAACTCTGTGGAGCAGTTCTACTCTGTCCTATAGGGTCACTAGGAGTCAGAATTGACTCAACAGCAGTGGTTTTGGTTTTTTGGTACATCATACATAGAGGTTGGGAACTTTCTGGATATTAATGTCCTCCCTGCAGCATCTGCCATTTTTGAATTCCACTTTAACTCAACACATTTTAGTCAGCAGTCTAACTCCTTATGAAATTCTTCTTTTGGCTACTCCTAATGTCCAGTTACAGACAGTTAATTTCTTGAACCCTAAAACTTTATTGCCTCTTCCAGAAGATGACAATACTATTTGCCACAGTTGTCTTGATTTAACAGACCAACTGTTAACCTCCTGGCAAGAATTGCAAGAAATCCCTCTCCCTAATCCCCCTTTAATTCTTTTTGTTGGTGGGTCTTATCTTAAACCAGATTACTCTAGTTCTCAATATCAGGGAGGTTTCACAGTCAGACATTTGCTGAAGTCTTGGAAGTGGAGCCTTTTCTACAGCAAGGGTAATTAATTGCACTTACCAGGGCTTGCAAACTGGCTTCTGAACAGTCTGTAACCATTTATACAGGCTTGAGGTATGGTTTCAGAGTTGTTTGTGATTCAGGACATTATGGAAGCTAAGGGGGGGGGTCCCTAACTTCTTCTGGAACTCAAATTAAAAATGGCCCCTTAGGCACAACTGAGAACCCCTGAGGGAGCAGGAGACCAGTGGGATGCAAACCCCAAATTCTCATAAAAAGACCAGACTTAATGGTCTGACTGAGACTAGAGGAATCTGGGCGGTCATGGTCCCCAGACCTTCTGTTGGCCCAGGACAGGAACCATTCCTGAAGACAACTCATCAGACATGGAAGGGACTGGACAATGGGTTGGAGAGAGATGCTGACGAAGAGTGAGCTACTTGTATCAGGTGGGCACTTGAGACTGTGTTGGCATCTCCTGTCTGAAGGGGAGATAGGAGGGTAGAGAGGGTTAGAAACTGGCAAAATTTTCACGAAAGGAGAGACTGGAAGGAGGGAGCGGGCTGACTCATTAGGGGGAGAGTAAGTGGGAGTATGGAGTAAGGTGTATATAAGCTTATATGTGACAGACTGACTTGATTTGTAAACGTTCACTTAAAGTTCAATAAAAATTATTAAAAAAAAAAATGGCCCCTTAGTCGCCAACTTCTTAATAGCCCCTTTCATGTCCTCAGAAGTTAAAAACAACAACAACAACATTATATCCACTGCTGTCAAGTCAATTCCAACTCAAAGCAACCCTATAAGACAGAGTAAAATTGCCCCATAGAGTTTCCAAGAAGCACCCGGTGAATTCGAACTGCTGAACTTTTGGTCAACAGGTGTAGCTCTTAATCACTATGCCACCAAAGAGGTTTCCCCCTCAGAAATAGCAGTAGTTAAAATACAAGCTCATCAACCAAAAGCATTCCCCAAATTGAAGGGGTTAAAGTCTATAACTTCCCAGATGACCCCGCCAAGCGAGCAGCTTCTGGCTCCCTCCAATGTCAGGCCACAAAGGAGAGAAAGATGGGATATTTTGACGGAGCTTCTGATCCTCAAGTAATTATGGCCTCTTTGCCAAAACAAAACAAAACTCATTGCTGTCGAGTTGATTCCAGCTCATACGAACCCTATAGGACACAGTAGAACTGCTCCATGGGATTTCCAAGGAGTACTTGGTGGATCCACACTGCCAGCCTTTTGGTTAGCAGCTAAATGGTTAACCACTGCACCACCAGGGCCTCTATGACCTCCTTAGCCACTTCATTAAGTTGGCCCCAGATGACTAAGTCACCTCCTGGATTCAGGTTGAGTCTACTCAAGACACTATTACTAGTCTGTGGATGGGACCAAATCAGAGACTGGTCCTTCCAAGGAGCTTGCATGTTCCTATGGTTAAGACGTTACTGGACATTTATGGACCTATGGAAACCAATCACCTGATCCATAGTTTGAATCAACATTTTTGTGTAACTTGCTCAGTAGCCATCTTATGTTTTTTACTATGGTTTTGAGAATCTTCCCCAAATTTCAACATTAGACCTTCTTCCCTTAGTAAAAACACCTGTGGTCAGAATGGAAGCAGATGGTCCCTGTAAAGCCTGTTTGCTATGTGAGTCAGCAGTTGCTGAGGATTTGTTAGTTGAGGAAATTACTCATACTACAGGAACTATCTGGCATTGCCTCAGAAACCATCAGATTATGGCTCCAAAAAATGAAAAGCACATGTGGAACCAACCAAATGGAATACAGACTGTTAAGAGGGGCTATGCCCTGATCACAAGTTGATGATGCTTAAGTCCCTACACCTTCCCTTGACTCAAGATACCCATAAACATAACAATGCAGGCCAATATAAATTAGTGGAATTAGCAAGCCAATATCATTAGGGACATTTTTGGGAGGCAGCAGACCAGGTAGCAAGACAATGCCTTACCTGTTCTCAATTTAATCCAGGCAAACCTTGTCACCCCGCACCCCCACCCCATCCTATGTTGAAATCCTTTTCCAACTAGCTCTATGCTTGAATGGCAAATTGACTTCATCCTGATGCTTCCTTCACGTGGCTATGAATACGTTATTTTTATTTTGTAGATTTTCTCATTGGGTTGAGATTTTCCCCAGCAGCCAAGCAATTGCTTACTTTGTAGCCAAGAAACTTTTAGAAAATATTACCTCAACTTGGGGTGCCCCAAGATTCTTTGTAATGATTGGGGTACTCATTTTACTGGTCAAGTCATTAAGGAAAATTGCTCAAATTTTCCAAAGCTTCCTTTCCTTACCATCCCCAGTCTTCGGGGCTGGTGGGAAAAGTTAACAGTATTACTGAAAATCAGTTAGAAAAACTAACTTCCTCTCTTGGCCTATCTTGGGACAAAGCTCTCCCTTTTGTTTGATTAAACTCAAGGGCTACTCCGTTTGGACCCCATAAATTGACCCTTTTTGAAATTGCTACTTGGAATCTCATGAATCTTGCATAAGGTTCAGCTTTTATAGATTCTAATCTCTTACAGACGAGTTTGCTGGAATAAGGGTAGGCTTGGCTTAATTATGCAAAAGAAAAAGCCTCTATGATAAAAGAAGTTTTGAAAGCCAGACCCTGAAACAGATTAAGGCACCTGGTGTTGTGTCTGACGGTTATGTTTATTGGAAAAGATATCAGCTAAAAGAGTCTCTTGAACCTAAAGGGAAGGAAGTCTAGTTTAAGGTCCTTTCAACAAACCCCTGTACTGTTAATTTACAGGGGATTAAAGTTTGGACCCACTTGTGCCAGATGAAGAAGGCTCACGTGGATTCTACTTGGACTGTTCAGCCAACTGAAAGACTTAAACTAAAGTTTAATCAAAGTCTTGAATGAGAAGCAGACGACAATGAGAGTGAACTGCCATCCAAGGTCATGGAACAAGATTATGCAAGTAGCTGAAGCATTTGAACTTTGTGCTATATTAACTACACTTTTATCTTTAGCCATTTTGTGTTTATCATATTCACTTAAGTTTGATTTTGGTAAATGTTTTATGCATCCTCTAGAAATAATTGGACTTGGCCTAGTAATTCCAGGTGTGCTCATTATTTTTTGAATGTTTATGGCATTATTCTTTTTTGGTTTTCGTGTTTTAATCACGATCCATATTGTTTTAATCTTAATATTGTCTCCTTTTTCTATTGCTTGCTTGCTTTTGTTAACTTTTTCATTATCATTGACCTAAACAGTATACCAGCCACATTTTATGCCTCTGGACCTCACAGGTAAGGCATTATTTAGATTCTAATGCATTTGGTGGTGCAGTGGTTGAGAGCTTGGCTGCTAACCAAAGAGTTGGCAGTTCGAATCTGCCAGGTGCTCCTTGGAAACTCTATGGGGGCAGTTCTACTCTGTCCTACAGGGTTGCTATGAGTCGGAATCGACTAGACGGCACTGGGTTTCTCTGTGTGGATGTAAAATGCCAACCTTTTTGTTAGTAACCAAGTTCTTAACCATTTCCACCACCCAGGAACTTCTCATATACTTGTACCTAAGCTTATTATGGGGCACCCGGTGGTTCAGGGCTTAAGAGCTCAGGCTGCTAACCAAAGCAGCTCGAATCTACCAGCTGCTCCTTAGAAACACTATGGGTCAGTCTACTCTGTCCTATAGGGTCACTATGAGTTGGATCTGACTTGAAGACATATAACTACAATAACAACGCTCACTTTGCCAGCTTTAATTCCAGAAATCCTTCTGATAGGCTTCAAAACCCACCCACTGCCGTTGAGTCGATTCCAACTCATAGCAACCCTTTAGGACTGAGTAGAACTGCCCCATAGAGTTTCCAAGGAGCACCTCGTAGATTCAAACTGCTGACCTCTTGGTTAGCAGCCATAGAACTTAACTACTATGCCACCAGGGTTTCCTCTGATAGCATTAATAATATATTTTTAGTTTGCTTTGGTGTAATAAATGATAGAGGTATGTATAAAAATGGCCACATTAGGTTAAATTTTATCCCATGAGAAAATGGAAATATTATCTATGACTCTGTGTCTGTATGTATTTAAAAGTATGTTTGTATATACACTATCTTTGTGTGCACACTCTTTCCTAATACTATATGTGTCAGGAAATTTAAGACTTGACTAAGTAACACAGTTGTTTTTGTTTTTACAAAAAAAGAAAATAAAATTGATTTTTAATATGATCATCTTTTCTTACAAAGTACTTTGGTTTCTGACTTCTGTCTCTCTTAGAGTCTATGATGCCTTGCAACATTCAGTCATTTTGTGCAATTGGTAGTCTACAAAGGAGAGTAGTAAATTAAAAATGGGTCTGCTCCAGCAGAGCCTCAGCCTCCATGAGCAGTCATCTCCATGCTGACAGAGTTACAGCCTCACATCTCTTCTCTCCTTTTACCTTGCCAATGGCATGATTTTCATATTAAACTTTCACACATCCAACTTGCAAGGACGCCATGAGTTTGGCTGTCTTGGTTTATGCATGTTAGCTATTCTAATGAACACTTGTCATTTTTAGACCAATATACTTTAAAACACAGTTTATTTTCCTCCCCTGACAAATAAAGGTTATATCTCTACCCACTACCCAATGACTACCCCTCCCCACACACACATACTCCTCCACCAGCAAAGGCACATCTCACCAGGTTGTTTTATGTCCAATTTGTTTATCATGAAGAGAAATGAGGGAATGTTTGGCAGAGATCATTAATTTTATAGCTTATGTTTCAAAAAGTAGTTCCTAGGCTATTTACATCTCTTCATAATACCTGAGAAAATGAGTCTGCTCAAGATATAAAACTTGAAAGCAAAGTGTGTTTACCGACCCCCTCTAAATATAATTCATGACTCAGAAGAGATCTTTATGACTCATGATCAAATATTTTCCTGGGGTTGCATTTGATGTTTGCCGCAGTGACACTGAATGTCTTTGGATCTTTTGATTCTAAGGCACTTGTCTTCCTGTTGGATGTTAATATGCAAGATGGAATTATTACCTGGGCAGGAACAATCCCTCCTTAAATTAATTGGTATGAGTGTTATATGTTTGCAAAATATTTCCAGTCTAGAAAAAAAAATTTATTAAGGAAGAGGGGAGTGGTAGCCAGGAATGACAGTAATTATGCACTATTCCCCATTATTTGATAGCTAGGGCAAAAGAGATCAGAGGTGCTGACCTACATAAGGACAAAAGCCACTCTATCCCTAGCACCGATACAATGTTTGGCACATAAGGAGTGCTCAAATTTACTTATTATATTAAAAATGTCTACTCTTATTTTCCCTTCTTTCATTGTTTTTCCTCTCCTCTAACACATATCTATCGATAATTTATTAGCTAAACAATTATTTATTTGCTAACCAATTAGAAGTATATATAATCAGAGGCCAGATTACCTTTTAGAGATGCTATAGAACCTACCAGGTGCTCCTTGGAAACTCTATGGGGCAGTTCTATTCTGTCCTACTGGGTCACTATGACTCAGAATTGACTCGATGGCAACAGTTTTTTTTTTTAATAGAAGAGGCCAGGTTTTGAGCAGGAGCTTGGGTCAGAGTCTCTCTGAGGTGGGCCACACTAAATGCTGATCCACAGACCTAGACCTGTCTAATACCAGCAGAACCTCATGACAAATTGATTTAAAAATATTTTTAGACTCATTATTTTTCATTTTATTCAGAATAGCTGGGTGAAATCTAGTACTTTCATTGCCTTCTAGGGAATTTTTGCTGAAGATGTAAACTAACTCATGACGCTTACCTGTCTGCCTCCACAAATTTCATTGAAATGATAGAGAAAACACACAAAAGGAAATAAATAATAGGACAGAGAAGATGAAGGATATCAGGGATTTTGATGAAATACTGAAATACAAAAAAAGAAGGCAGGGCTTTATGACAGTGGTGAGAATGTAAACCCAGAGAATCTGAAGGGACCTGGGAGCTGGAACTCTCTTCGTGGTGGGAAGGTTGTCTGATTTAATATTAGTGGGTACAGAGAGCCAGTACAGGAAGAGGACAGAAATCAGAGGGAATAATTAATCACGAGCATTGGATGGCCAGTCCTCACCCCACCCTTAGTAGTCACAGGCATCATAGAGTTTATTCTAACCCCAAATGAGAGATTTTTCATCTCATGATATTTAACCATCAGCCTGAGAAGATAGAGGACTCTGGATTTGTGCTAGCATAAGGACTCAGTCTTTGAAATTGTGGAGTTGGGGTGGGCTAGGTAATCTCACGTGCCTTCCCCTTCTGAGCATCTGAGGTGAAATATTTCACCTAAAACAGCCCACACATATGCACGGGCTTACAATCAGTCCTCTCCTCAGACGCAGGAGACCTATGCGAAAGGAGAGGAAACTCCTGGCAGCTTCTTCTACTAATCAACTCTGTTCTTCTCCCTAACCACATATGTGACTATCCATAGAGCACTAAGCGTTTGAGAAAAATAAACATAACAATGACAATAATTAAATGGCTAAATGAAGGACTGAAATCCATGGGGGGGGGGGAGCAGAAAACAAACAGACATTTAGGAAAAAAGAAAAGAACTTAAAAACAAAGCAAAACACAAACTTCCCAGGTGAGAAGAAATTGCACACATTTATGCATTTAATTAATCACTCAATTATTCGATCAGTCAATTAATTAATCAATTAAAAAAGGCAAGGACGATGTTCAAAATCAAGTCACAGAACTGACGCAGTGAGAGTTTCACACATTAACACACACCTCATCAATGGGCACCCACGGCAATCACCGCAAATGTTGCTTCTGGAAAGACAATGCAGCTGCCTCCCTTGTCAAGGAAACTGGAGAGCCCAATTTTAGTCACATCACTAGCTTCCAACTTAAAAGCCACAGTGTGTGCCTCTGATGTCGTTGCCTAGCAATCAGGGAGGTGAAAGAAGGCAACATTTGGCGTTTCCAGTGCTAGAGTAAGAGGCCGACCTTAAATGAGAGATTTCTGCAGCACACGAAGGGGTCTTAGAAGGTGCGCTGCCAAACAGATGGCAAACGTCTCTTACCTTAGAGGATTGGACTGCGATTCTGGCCTTGTTTCCATCTTGCTCTCTCCTCTGTGCTTTGGTTTTCTCATCTCAAGTATGACAGAGTATAAGTAATTTATGGCTGAAGTCGCTTCCATCTTGTACATTCTAAGGTTCACTGATTCAAAGAGTTTGAAAAGACAAGATGATAATAGTGAAAATATGAAGCCCAGAAAGTAGAGAGATTGAGCAACTGGGCAAGACTTATCTGAGACAAACTAGAGATTTGGTACAGCCTCGAGTTGGAGGGTGACAGAAGGCAGATTTATAGAGAAAGAGTGAAAGTACCCAGAGAAGCTGACTCATTCGTTTGTAAGACTGCTGAATTCTCCTCGGAAGCCTGAACCAGCTGAACCAAAAATAACTATAAATATTCCCCAGCCCTCACAATCAGAGTAAAGGGAGGTTTTGTACTAAGAGAAACTGACGATACTAAGTGTCTTACTTCAGGTGGGGAAAGTCTAAGAAATTAAAAAAAAAAGAAATTAAGAAGGGTTAATCACTCATTCATTCATTCATTCACTCAGTAAGTTTTTTTGGCCCAGCTTCTGAGTTATTATTAAGAATGAAGCACATCCTCCCAGCTGGCAAGGAAGCCGCAGCCTAGAAATGAATGATTGCAACAGAACAGCAACTATCATAGAATCAGTAAGCACAAGATGACCCTGAAGGACAGAGCAAGAATACCTAACAGCCTGGGAAGCATAAGAAATATTTCCAAGAGGTGATTAAGCTGCACTAGGAAAGGTGAGGAGGAGCTAGCCGGGAGGGTAAAGACAGGATGGTTGTTCCAGTGGAGAAGGAATACATTACCTGACAGAGAGCACTCCAAAGGAAAGAACATGACATTTCGGAAATTCCGGATCATTGCAGCTGAAAAAAAAAAAAAAACAGCTGAGCTGGTGGTTATATATGGGCACGAGATCTTTAGACCTGTGGCATGACCTACGTCACACTGGGCTCTGAGTTTCAAGCTAAGTACTTGGAGCTACATTCTGAAAATAATAACGTGTCACAGAAGAATTTTAGGCAAGATCAGAGTTGAAGAATATCTTGAAAGTAGGAAGCGGCAGGACAAATTAGAAAATGGTTTTAGTAAAGTGCAGCAAAAAAAAATAATGGTAGACTCAAAGCAAGGTGGCGAAGGTGAAAAATATAGCATGATGGAATCAAGAGAATATGAAAGTCTAGTTAAGAGAAGGCAAGGAAGTTTAATATTGAGTGTGGGTACCTCGTGCCCTAAACTAAAGCTACCTTCAACATAAGAAGCAGAAAAAAAAAAAAATTAAAGTGAATGTGTGTGTGCACACACATGTGCAGACATATATCTATTTTTCTATCTGTCTGTTTGCCTGTCCGTCTACACAGAGGGGTATAGCGTAACCTAAGAACCTATACTATCACGGAGTAGTTTTTTTACTATCTGTACACTGAGTGCTGCTTTTCCTAAATGTTAGCCTTTTTAATGATCCACATAAAATATTTGTTTTATAGAGAAGGTGGAATTTTAGTAGGATATTTAAAAACAAGTAAAGGAGAGGGAAGAGGCTTACAGCTTTGGTGAGCAGATTGATCAATGTCATGAGGGTAGAAGGAGCCTGATTTTAAATGTGGATGGAGAGATGTTTATACGATAAAATAAAAGCTGCATATAGGGAACAAGTGTAGAATGCTAAGGAAGTAAAAATAACCTCCTCCCATTAGAAAAGTCATTACTCTTGTATCATGGGGGGTGGTAGGAGAAGGAGTTGAAAGAGGATGGAGTAATAAATAATTTGGAGGCCTAATGGGATCACCTTAAATAAATGGGGATGGCTTATTGGAGGAGAGGATTCTGGTGGTGAGGAGCTGGAAGGAAATTAAGAGTTAGGGGCTGGGAGGATTGGTAGGGTTTCTGGGAGCAATAGATGTGGCAGAGATCAGTTTTATATTTGAACCAAAGTCCAATAGAAAAGGCCATTCCAGACAGCAAGATGATCACAGGTGAAGACAGGTGTGTGTGTGGATTTGCAATGTGAGAAGATACCAATCATGGGTCCTGAGAATGTAGCTGGGGGAGGGGGATGAGGTTAGAGAAAGGCAGAAGACGAAGCCTGGATGATCTTATATAGAATGCCAGGGAGGCTGGGCTTTATCTGATAATGTGGTGTCATTACAAAGATCTATGAACTTCCGTTATTAACTGCTATAACCACCTAAGAATGTTCACACTGGCTTGTGTCCTGTAGGTTTCTCTTCTGTGTGAATCAAGAACATGTTCACTTGGCACGCCTCCTTATGTAAATGCCTGTTTCATTTATGAGTGAGTTTTAAATAAAGTTTTATTTCCAACCGGTTTTCTCTAATAGGAAAAAAAAAAAAAGATAAAACAGTAGTGGTTCTTTTCCTAATACTCATGAGAATATGCTTTTATTCAAAGTGGAGATGGCTATGACTGTTAAACCGGTTCCTTTCCATCCTACGTTTAAACATCTATGTAATAAAGCCTCTAATTTTCCTCCTGTTGGGGATCCACATTTTTCAGTGAGTTGGGTTTTTGTATTTTTCCATCTTCCACCACACATATGCAGATTATTGAATTTGAACATTGGTTTTAGGTAGGAGAGTGGTTGAGTCTTCATTTTCTTGACAGTAAGAACAAAAGAAAAGGAAAGAAGACATCAGCGACAATCTTATTGTTGTCAGTTGTGACAACATGTCGTCCAGAGCCATTCATCCCTCACTTGCGGACACCAACTTTGTATACGGTTTGCAAGGATAATGGCTCCACAGAAGTTTGATTTGGTTTTGAAAGGTGGTATCAGTATCACCTGTGACTTTTATTTCTTCCTACTTCATTCTTATTCTTTCTCATCTCCTGAATCCATTCCCAGACTTACCTGGGAAATTTGTTTACTGGACATACACTCCAAGTTTCCCTTGGAGGGAAAAAAATTGATTCCTATCAATTAAAAAGAGGGAAGAGGTAAAATATTTCTCTAAAAAAAAATCCATTGGGTCTACAGTTACCCTACTTGCAGGCTAACAATTTAGCCCAACGCCGTTTCAGTGCACTGAGAGAACCCCCCTCGTCAGAGACAAAGGTGTTTATACTCACAGTGCAGAAAGCAGTGTGAGCCTTATATTCACGTTGGTTTCCCTTGCCCTACCCTCCCCATTTCCACAGGGCAAAGCAAAGGGGTCCAAGTGGATGCTGCACACAGTGAGTTTGTGTCACAGCCGAGGAAAGTAATTAAATCTGCCCTCTGCTTTGGGGGAAGACACCGTCTCTGTCTTCCACAGCTGTCAGCCTGGAACAAAGGCTTTCGGTGCCTCTGCTTGAAGAGCTGTAGGGATGTGAGGGTCCCATTGGCCATTTTCTCCCAACACCTACCACTGATTTCTCTGGTACAAGACATGATGCATCAATGCCAAGTTTTTCAAATATAAAAGGTTTTCTTTAATTTTGTTTCGTGCTGCTACCAGAAATTAAAAATCATCTTTATGTTTCCCAAAGAAAACAGCATGAAAAGAGTTTTGGAGTTTGAAAGTCGTGGGTTTTCATCACGGATAAGCTTTCCATAGATGAGTGGTTTGGGACAATGCACTGTACATCTCCAGGCCTCAGGTACCAGGAACCTCAGGAGGAATAACGACATCTCCCAGAACAGTGCCTGGAATATCGTAGATGCTCGTTAATGGTGTTCAACCCTGGCAGCCTTCTTTCTTTCCTTCACTCTGAATTCATGCCTGTAAATAAAAGTATACTACTAGCCTTCTCACTCGATTCTAACTATTCGTGAGAACAGCTCACCTGTCTCCTAGTTACTTTCAATTTATTCTCTCACTAGCTAATCAAAAAAAAAAAAAAAAAAAAGGGAAATGGGAAATGTAACCTGGCCCAGTCTCTTTGGAGGCAGAAATGCAGATATGCTCAACTGCAAATCTGATTGCAAACGAATTCTCAGAAAAGTAATTGTTAGAATGATGCAGCTTGATTAGAGTTATCATTAGGCTCCTGGGGTAGCAGATGGAAAAGAACGCACACCTTCCTTAAACTCAGCTCTCTTCCTTAGTTTATAACCTTGCAAAGTTCTCAGACCTGAATGGCTTTCAGATTTGATTTATATAAAATGGTCTTTAAATATGTATTTATCCTGTTTGAAAGGTTAAGTAAGGTCATGTGTGCGAAGCACCGACCACACTAGATCAGAGATGCACAGAAACCTTGGTTTCCTTTTAAGTTTTTCCCTCTGTCTAATATTTCTATCACAAAAGTTTTTGCTTGTTTGTTTTTTTTTAACTAAATATTTAAGGTCTTCCTCATTAAATTCTGAGAAACCTCTCCCCACCACATTCTTGAAACAAAGCAATCCAAATCCAATGCCAGACCCCCACCCTGCCCGTTCTTTTGAACGTCCTGTTTCATGTCATGGTTTGTGGCAGATTATATTTTCCACAAATGGCATAGCAATATCGCAAGCTTACATACTCTTTCATAGCCCACCTCTGAAAAATGTTCCAAACAGCACCTGTCTCTATGGCTACAGGCTGCCATGCGTTGCCTCACAGCTGAGTTCTTCCAAGCTGATTTACTGCTCTCAACTCCTTTTTCTCCGTATGTCTCTTATCAAAAATCAGCATGAGTTCTCTATTTCATAGCACAACAAATCTATATTTCTCAATCTTACTGTCAAGGTCGTCCAGAAATTAAACTTGATTAATTTATCTGACTTCATTTTCCACTAAAATATAAAATACACTTTCCCAAGTGGAGAGTTTCCTGGCTGGGCCTTAAAATAAAATTGCTAATTTAAATATGTACCCTTGTACATTGTAGCTCTTTCTTCTGATATACTTGAACATTTCTCTGTTTTGGCATTTCTAATTTAATTAGCTGTGGTTAGTATTTAAATATTATTATTATTATTTAACATTGTTGAAAATTTCCCCAAATATTACATGATATTGAAGGCAACTACAAGAAAAGGGATTTTAAGGAACTAACCAAAAATATTATAATGAATTTTTATTAAAGTTTTGGTTATATGGAAGCTTTAGTTACCCAGAATATCTCCCCTCATACACCAGGATTCCAAGTAATATGGAAGCTTTAAATAATCTTAGACCTAATTAGCCAATTTACTTCTTTCTCTATAAAATATTAGGTATATTTTCTTCTTTGAGGTATGTTGCACAAAGTACATTTTTCTGGAATTATATGAAAATTAGCAAATCAGATACAAGTTGATATGACTAAATCACATAATCATAGAATTATTGAAAAAATATTTGAAGTCATGATTTGTTTTCTGGCCAGATTTTACCCAAACAATATGATATTAATGAAATTATTTATAGTTATTTTAGTCATCTTTTCTCAATTCACATCATCACTTACTGCAATTTTTTATAACATTCAGGAAAGTTTCCTATTTAATATTGGATTTAGAGCATATGCTATGAGCAAATGATGTCTCAAGTTATTAAAGTTTTCTTTGCAGTTTTAGACATTTTGAAGCATTACAAAATTCTGTACTTTAATCATGTATTATATGATCTTAATTTGGATATTATAACTAAGAGTAAAAACCAAACAAGATTATTACCAAGTCAATTATAATTTTGTCTAAGAGACATAGAAACATTAAAGTAAAAGATAGTTCTGCTAAGAAAATAAGTAAACCATAGAAATATCTTAAAGGATTTTTGAAAAATAAAAATCTGTCATGAAAGACTATCATTTTGATTTATCAAAGAAGAGAAACTAAATGATAATCTTGTAGGATAAATTCTCCTGTAAGTATTGTACATTTGATAAATAATTAAGACTCTATGTCCAAATATACTGATAAAGTACAATAAGAGTTCCCTAGGGAGCTAGATAGGTGGATGGTAACTGGGTGTATTGAAAGGATGTGACTGATAACACCCTTAAGCCACTATCTTTATGTCTTCCATAAATCTAATTTGAAAAGCAATGAGAAAAAAGAAAATGACAGGGAGAAGTCTTTTGGGGTACTTTCAGGATGTAGAAATAACATTTGATACTTACAGTCATCATCTATAATATTTAATGAAAAACATATCTATTAACAGAAAACAATAAGAGAAAATATACATAGCTCAAGGGCAAAATGTTTTTATGATGAAGAAAATACAAATTAGTGCAGGTCAAATTACCTCATTCCTAAATTCTTATTATTAACATAAAAAATGCACAATAACGGGAAATAAACCCATGCATCGCTGGTAACTGATATTTGACAAGGGTGCTCAGTCTATTCAGTGGGGAAGGTAGAGTCTTCAATAAAACATGTTGGGGAAATGGAATTTAAACATGCAGAAAAATGAAACAAGATACATGTTTTACACAAGACACAAAAATAAATTCAAAAGTTGAAAAATAAAACTAAAAAATTCTTATAAGAGAACAAAGGGGCAAGGCTATTGGGTCTAGCTATTAAAAATGGATTAATATAACAAAAGCTAAAAGAAAAAATAAATAAATATTGTTGTTAGGTATCCTCGAGTTGATTCTGACTCACAGTGACCCCATGAACAACACAACAAAACACTGCCTATTATTGAGAGATCATCAAAATTGTGGCTATCAGCCCATTGTTATAGTCACTGTGTCAATCCATCTCACTGAGGGTCTTCCTCTTTTTCACTGACCCTCTACTTTACCAAGCATGATGTTCTTCTCCAGGGACTGGGCCCTCCTGATACCACATCCAAAGTATGTGAGACTAAGTCTCACCATCCTTGCTTCTAAGGAGCATTCTGGCTATACTTCTTCCAAGGCAGGTTTGTTCAGTCTTCTGGCAGTCCATGGTATATTCAATGTTCTTCACCCAAACCATAATTCAACGGCATCAATACTTTGTTCTTCATTATTCATTGTACAGCTTTCATATGCATATGAGGTGACTGAAAATACCATGGCTTGGGTCTGGTGCACCTTAGTTCTCAAACTGGCGTCTTTGTTTTTCAACACTTTAAAGAGGTCTTTTGCAGCAGATTTGCCCAAGGCAATATGTTATGTGATTTCTTGACTGCTGCTTCTATGGGTGTTGGTTATGGATCCAAATAAAATGTAATCCTTGAAAACTTCTTTGCTCCATTTATCATGATGTTGGTCATTGGTTTGGTTGTGAAGATTTTTGTTTTCTTTATGGTGAGGTGTAATTCATACTGAAGGTTGTAGTCTTTGATCTTTATCAGTAAGTGCTTTAAGTCCTCTACATTTTCAGTAAGTAAGGTTGTGTCATCTGCATATCATAGGTTGTTAATTGGTATTCCTCCAATCCTAGCGTTCTCGAATTATTTGCTCAGCAATTGAGTAAGTACGGTGAAAGGGTACAACCTTGACACGCATCTTTCCTGATTTTAAACCATGCAGTATCCCCTTGGTCTGTTTGAATGGCTGTCTCTTGGTATCTGTACAGATTCCTCATGAGCACAATTAAATGTTCTGGAATTTACATTCTTTACAATGTTATCCATAATTTGTTATGATTCACATAGCCGAATGCCTTTGCATAGTCAATAAAACATAGGTAAACATCTTTCCAGTGTTATTTGCTTTCAGCCGAGATTCATCTGACATTGGCAATGATATCCCTTCTTCCACATCGTATTCTGAATCTGGCTTGAATTTCTGGCAGCTCCCAGCTGATACATGGCCACAACTGTTTTTGAATTAACTTCGGCAAAATTTTAACAGCATAGCAGCCATCTCATATGAATCAATTGGTCTCAATCCACCTGGAGCAAAGGAGAGTGAAGAGCACCAAGAACACAAGGTAATTATGAGCTCAAGAGACAGAAGGGACCCTATGAATCAGAGACTACATCAACCTGAGACAGGGGTTTGGGGACCATGGTTTCAGGGGACATCTAGGTCAATTGGCATAATAATATCTATTAAGAAAACATTCTGCATCCCACTTTGGAGAGTGATGTCTGGGGTCTAAATGCTAGCAAGCGGCCACCTAAGATGCATCAATCAATCTCAGCCCACCTGGAGGAAAGGAGAATTAAGAACACCAAACACAAGGTAATTATGAGCCCAAGAGACTACATCAGCCTGAGACCAGAAGAACTAGATGGTGCCCAGCTACAACTAATGACTACCCTGACAGGGAACACAACAGAGAACCCCTGATGGAGCAGGAAAGCAATGGGATGCAGACCTCAAATGCTCATAAAAAGACAGATTTAATGGTCTGACTGAAACTAGAAGGACCCCAGAGGTCATGGTCCCCAGACCTTCTGTTAGCCCAAGACAGGAACCGTTCCCAAAGCCAACTCTTCAGACAGGGATTGGACTGGACTATAAAATAGAAGATGATATGGATGAGGAGTGAGCTTCTTGGCTCAAGTAGACAGATGAGACTATGTGGGCAGCTCCTGTCTGGAGGGGAGATGAGAAGACAAAGGGGGACAGAAGCTGGCTGAATGGACATGGGGAATATAGGGTGGAGAGAGAGAGTGTGCTGCCTCATTAGGGGGAGAGCAACTAGGAGTACATAGCAAGGTGTATATAAATTTTTGTATGAGAGGCTGGCTTGATTTGTAAACTTTCACTTAAAGCACAATAAAAAGAAGGTTTACTTGGGTGTGATATTAATGATATTGTTCGGTAATTTCCACATTCAGCTTGATCACTTTTCTTTGGAATGGGTGTAAATATGGCTCTCTTCCAGTCAGCTGGCCAGGTAGCTGACCTCATTAAAATTAAAAACTTTTGTTCATCAGAAAACTTTACTGGAAAGGTAAAGAGAGAAGCTATCAACTCGGAAAATACCTTTGGAAGCAATATATCTGTTAAGAATCTGCTAACAAAATATATATATATATAAATAAATTCAACAATGTAACAACAAAAGAAAAATAACTCAACAATAAAATGAGCAAAGGCCCTAAAAAGATAAATACTTAGGAATAAACCTAAAAGAATGATGTAAAAGACCTATACAAAAATTTACAAAACACTATTGCAAGAAACCAAAAAAAACCTACATAAATGGAAAGATATACCATGTTTCTGGATAGGAAGACTCATTATTGTGAAAATGTCAATACTACCCAAAAGTGTTCCTCACATATAATGCAATTTCAATCCAAATATCAACAGCATTCTTTAATGAGATGGAAAAACTATTCACCAACTCTATAGGAAAATGAACGAGACCCTGGGTAAGCAAAGCATTATTGCAGAAAAAGAACAAATTAGAAGGCTTCACACTACCTGATCTCAGAACCTACTATACAGCCATGATAGTCAAAACAGCCTGGTGCCGGTACAACAACAAACAGATAGACTAATGGAATAGAACTGAGAACCCAGATGTAAATGAACCCACCTATGATCAAGTGATCTTTGAAAAAGGACCAAAGTACATTAAATGGGGAAAAGAGAATCATTTTAGGAAATGACACTGGCAAAACTAGATGTCCACCTGTGAAAAAATGAAATAGGATCCATATCTTATGCCATACACAAAAAACTAACTTAAAATGGGTCAAAGACCTAAATATAAAACCTAAAACAATAGATGAAAAAATAGGGACAGTGCTAGGGGCCCTAATACATGATATAAATACAACACAAACCATAACTAACGATGCACAAACACCAGAAGATAAACTAAATAACTGGGAGCTCCTAAAAATTAAACACTTGATGGTCAACAAAAGACTTCACCAAAAGAGTAAAAAGAGGACCTACAGACTGGGAAAAAAGTTTGGATATGACATATCTGACAAGGGCCTAATCTCTAAAGTCTATACAATACTTCAATACAGTAACAAAAAGACAAATAATACAAATAAAAAACGGCCAATGGAAATCAACAGACAACTTCACCAAAGAAGACATTCGGGAGCTAACAGACACATAAGAAAATGCTTGTAAACATAAGCCATTAGAAAAATATAAATCAAAACTACAATGAGATACTATTTCATCCCAACAATACTGGCACTAATCAAAAAAACAAACAAACAAACAAAAAAAATAACAAATGATGGAGAGGTTGCAGGGGAGATTGAAACTCTTATACACTGCTGGTGGGGATGTAAAAGGATACAACCACTATGGAAAATGATATAAAAAAAAAAGCAACCGCTTAAAAGGCTCGATAAAGAAATACTATATGATGCAGCAATCCCACTACTAGGAATATATCTTAAAGAAATAAGAGCCATCACACGAATAGACATGTGCACACCCATATTCACTGCAGCATTGTTCACAATAGCAAAAAGTTGGAAACAATCTAAGTACTCATCAACAGATGAATGGATAAACAAATTATGGTACATACACACAATGGGATAATAGGCAATAATAAAAAAACAATGATGAATCTGTGAAACATCTCAAAACATGGATGAATCTGGACAGCATTACACTGAGTGATCACAGAAGGACAAATATTGTATGAGTCCACTATTATAAAAACCTAAGAAAAGGTTTACACACAGAAGAAAACAATCTTTGATGCTTATGAGGGAAGGGAAGGAAGGGGAAGGGAAATTAATAACTAAACAGTAGACAAGTTAACTTTGGTAAAGGGAAAGTCAACACACAATATAGGGGAAGGCAGCACAACTTGACCAAGATGAAGTCATAGTAGATTCCTAGACACACCCAAATACCTGGAGGGATCAAGTTGTTGAGGCTGAGAGGTGGGGGACATGGTCTCAGGGGACATCTAGGTCAATTGGTATAGCATAGTTCATACAGAAAATGTTCTACATCCTCCTTTGATGAGAAGAACCTGGGGCCTTAACAGTTTTCAAGTGGCCATCTAAGACATATCTATTGGTTCCATCATGTTCAGAGCAAAGGAGAGGATGAAGAAAACCAAAGACACAAGGAAAATATTAATCTAAAGGACTAATGGACCATATGAACCACAGCCTCTGCCAGCCTGAGCCCAGAAGAACTAGATGGTACCCAGCTACCATTGTTGACCACTCTGATAGGGATCAAAATTGAGGGTCCTGGACAGTGGGGAAAAAATGTACAACAAAATTCAAATTCACACACACAAAAAAGACTAGACAGTCTGACAGAGACTGAAGGAACCCCTGAGAATATGGCCCCGGACACCCTGCTAATTCAGAATTGAAGTCACTCCCAAAGCCTACCTTTCTGTAAAAAATTAGGTTGTTAGGTGCTGTCGAGTCAGTTTTGACTCATAGCAACCCCATGCACAACAGAAGGAAACACTGCCCAGTCCTGCGCCATCCTCACAATCATTGTTATGCTTGAGCTCATTGTTGCAGCCACTGTGTCAGTCCACCTAGTTGAGGGTCTTCCTCTTTTCCGCTGACCCTGTACTCTGCCAAGAGTGATGTCCGTCTCCAGGGACTGATCACTCCTGATAGCATGTCCAAAGTATGTAAGATGCGGTCTCCATCATGTCCAAAAGATTAGACAGGCCTTTAAAACAAACAATAACACACGTGAGGTTGTGCTTCTTAGTTCAATCAAATATGCAAGACCAAATGGGCAAGTCCAGCCCCAAAGTAAAGACAGAAGGGAGGAAGGGACAGAAAAACTGGATGAATGGACGCTAAAAACCCACGGTGAAAAGGGAAAGGGGGAGAGTGCTGACGCATTGAGAATATTGCAACCCATGTCACAAAACCATTTGTATACAAATTTTTAAATGAAAAATTAATTTGTGCTGTAAACTTTCACCTAAAACACAATAAAATTATATACATATGTATCTTGAAAGTGGAATATATGGCTTCATAAACAAAGGGGAACTTGCTAGCTTCATATATATACTGGCTACCAAACTAATATCACTATATATTATTTTAAATTAGTTAAACATCTTATTACTCCACCAAAAATATTTCATAATATGGTGAAAAATGTTAGTTTCATTTTTTTTCTGGTAGTTATCCCAAACTATGAACCATAACGAGAAATTAACCTTAGCTTTGAACAGACCAAATTTTATCACAGAATATACCTAATTTATTTTTTATTTGAATCTTAGATGGTATAAATATTTCATAGTTAGCTTCAGCTGACCAAAAAATGAAGCTTAATAATGCATAACTTCTTATGAAATTAAGCAAGTTAATAAAGGTTGCCATTTTTAAAAATTTAAATCTACTTTTTATTTAAAAAAAAACAGTCATCTTGGATATATTTTGTTTGGTTCAAGGAGCAATATTTAGAGCTTCTACTGACAAAAAAGGGAATTACCAGCAAAAAGCTACTAAGATGGTGAGAAAACTTAAAAAATGTTATTTGAAGAGCTGTTAAAGGAGGAGGAGCTATTTAGGCTCTGATTCTATTATTATACTATGAAAATAAATACTTGAGGCTTTTTTTTTCCAATTTTTTTATGTGTTGTGCCTATTATAACCCACATGCCTTGATTTCTGTTTCATTATTTAAATGCCTACTAGTAATTAAAATAAAAAAAAAAACAGAAATACTTTTAAAAAATGAGCAAAGGCATTTGGTGAAATGTTTATTTCAACAAAGACAGCTTTCGAGTGGTCACCAAACACATGAAAAGCTGCCCAATGCCATTAGCTATCACAAAGACTCAAACCAAAACCATGATGAGATACCATTTCACTCCTATTAACATGGTTAGAAGGAGTCCTGGTGGTGCTGTGGTTAGGTGCTGGGCTGCTAAACAAAAGGTCACCATCTGCTCTGCGGAAGATGTGTCAGTCGGCTTCTCTAAAAGTTGCAGCCTTGGAAACCATATAGGACTTTCTACTCTGTCCTGTGGGGTCAGTATAAGTTGGAAATGACTCAATGGCTGTATTTTTTTTTTTTGGGGTTTGGGATGGCGAAGATTAAACTAAAAAAATTGAAAATAATAGATGTTGGTGAGGGTATGGGGAAATTGGAACCCTTATCCATTGCTGTTAGTAATGTAAAATGGCATAGCTGTTATGAAAAACAATGTGGCATTTCTTCAAAAAATTAAAAATAGAACTATCATGAAAAAACCAAACCTGTTGCTATTGTGTCAGTTCTGACTCACAGCAACCCTATAGGACAGAAAATAACTGCCTCATAATGCTTCCCAAACTGTAACCCCTACAGAAGGAGACTGCCACATCTTTCACCTGTAGAGCGGCTGGTGGGTTCAAACCACCAACTTCTCGGTTAGCAGCTGAGTGCTTAATCACTGTGCTACCAATGCTCCTTAGAACTACCACCTGACCCACAAATTTCCTCCTAGGTATATGCCCAAAAGACTTGAAAGCAGAGACTCAAACAAATACTTGTAGACCAATGCGTTACTCACAATAGCCATAGGTGAAAACAACCTAAATGCCTATTAAAGGGTGAATGGATAAACAAAATATATATCCACACAATGGAATACTACTCAGCCAGTATGAGAAACAAAGTTTTGGTACATGCTACTATATGGATGGTGTTTTAAGATATTATACTGAGTCAAAAGGGCAAATATTATATGACCTCACTTACATCAAAAGACAGGAACAGGTAAATGTATAGAGACAAAAGTTTATTAGTAGTCACCAGGGGCAGAAAGGAGGGGAAAAGCAGGGTTATTGCTCATGGAGTACTGACTTTTGGTTTATGGTGTTGGAAAAATCACATTGATTAGAGGTAGGGTTGCACAATTGATTAATGTAATTGCTGTCAATAAATTGTACACTTGTAAAAAGTCGAATTGGCAAAAGTTGTGTGACAAATATATATATATAACAATGAAAAAATAAGTATTATATTTTTACACAAATAACTTATGCCTTCTAAGTTGGTTAGCCAACCGCTCCCTCCTTGCTTGAAGTATTTTTGTAAGTGCAGTTACGCCAATTTTTTTTCCATGCTGCTGTAAAAAATTAGCATAAAATGCGTATGAAAATACCTTGAGATGGGAGGGAGCAGTTGGCAAACAAATTTAGAAGGCACACATGATTTTCGTAAAAATACCATAACTGCTGAGGCTGCTTATGTACAACCAAACACATCATGGGTTTCCCTTCCTTGGTTTAGAGGTTTCAGATAATGGTTTCATGAGCTATCCCAGTTAAGTGGCCTAATAAAGTGTTTAGCACTTCTGTTCTATCTCGTAGTTCATTACGCAGTGCCTGGGGTCTCAAAAGCTTGCAAATGGCTGTACAAGACACAACAATTAATCTCTGTTTCCCTGGAGCAACAGAGGAAGTAGGAGAGCCATGAATAGGAGGAAGAAATGGAATGTGTGGCTAATTGCCTCCATGAACAACTGCCTCCTCTGTCATGAGATCAGAAGAACTGGGTGGTGCCCAGCTGCCATTACTGAACATTTTGATGAAAGATTCTATAGAAGGGTCCTGATCAAAAGGGGGAAAATACAGAACAGAATTTCAATGCTCATGGAATCCATACTTTCTGAAGCCATGGAGAGTCAGGGAATGAACCCCTGAAACTATTGCCTAGAGAATCAAGTCTCCAATGTTAAACCAGAAATAATCCTGGAGTCTTTTTAAAACCAAACAGTAGTTTAGCTTAACTAGTAAAGTACTCCACCTTGAGCATTCTGCTGTTTTATATGCAATCAAATTGACAACAGCAACTCAAAAGATTAGCTAGGAAACATAAGAAGTGATGATTTTATGTTAATGGGGGAGGGACAACTCAAAAAATGGGTGAGTATGGTTGTATGACTTAAAGAATGTAATCAATGAAATACAAGTGTAGAAATTGTTGAAATGATATAGGTTCTGTGTGTATTCTTAACAACAACAACCTAAATAAATCATAAAAAATTGACATTCAAAACATATCAATTCTATTAGATCATTGTAAATCATGAATTTAGCCTGGCTTGTTTTTAAAGCACTGTCTTATGGATTGAAATATGGGCAATGGGCTAGATCTCATGTCTGATTCTAAATAGAATCTCATTCATCCAGGAGGCTTTCCTTTGAGGTGCCATGGGGATTGGAGTTGTGAGGCATTTAACATATTGTTATTAATGGTATGGCAAAGATAATAAACAAGAGATACATTAAATGATCAGGCAATAAAAATTGGAAAAAGTTGCATGTCAATGCAGTGCAGTGATGGGGAACAAAGCAAGTAGGAAATCCATAATGTTCCGAAGAGATGGCAAAGCACTATTTAAACAAGAAAATTTAAAAAATGCACATAAAAAAAATCAATAAAGTTCAGAAATGCAGGAAGGCAAAAAGGAAGCATGTAGCTAAGAAAATTAAGACTTGAGTGGCCCAGAGTTAATTAAATGTGACTTTAATATGTTCAAGCAGCCAGGGCTCTCTTAATACTCTTACTTCTCCATTGTACTTTATTGCAGTTGTAATATTAAGGTAATGCATTAATATTTATTGTAAATTTTTACTTAAATCAAAATGTATAGGTTGTTAGAATATGTTTCTCTGGAAAGATGATGAGCACCAAAGTAAAAAAGGACAGTGGTACAACTTCTTTATCAATTTTTTTTTTTTTCAGGACTGTATCAGTAGAGATACTGCTGGGTTTCATAAACAGTTAAGCACTCAGCTACAAACTGAAAGGTTGGCAGTCCAAATCTACCTAGACGGGCCTACAGAGAAAGGCCTGGCAGTCTACTTCTGAAAGATCACAACCTTTGAAAACCCTATGAAGCACAGTTCTACTCTGACACACATGAGTTCACCATGATTGGGAGTTGATTGAATGGTAACTGTTTTTTTTTTTTTTTTCCACCAGAACAGAAAGTGTTATTTGTATTTCTGTGTATCTTCAGAACCAGAGGGGCAAGTAAAAGGTCTACTGAAATATGCTACATCTGCTCTCGCTCTGCATATTTGAACATCCATTTAGTTCTGTGGAAGTAAAACAAGATTTTTTTTTCTTGAATAAATAGGAGATTTACTGTGCCTGTGTATGTAATCACTTCCTACCAGTCTTCAACCTTGAAATGCTGCAGACAGTGGTGTCACTAGGGGCTGTGGGGAGTGTGGACCGCACTGGATGACACTGTCAGAAGGGGTGACGCCAAAATGACTGCCTAGAAAATTTTTGTGCAGTGTTTCAGCAGAAATTTATTATTTTATTAAATTATCTTTGTAGTTAGTTATTACAACCAAAAAATATTTTGTAAGCCCAGCTTATAAAGGCTAAAACTCTATGCTAATTTACTTTTTGAACCTTCTAATGCGCTCCAGTCAGAGCTGTCATTATTACCCAATTACATTGATGCTTTGAGTCATGTGGTTTTGTCTGCACGAGCTACCAGCATATGCGGTTGTTTTCGTTGCTATCGGTGTTTTTATAGTTACTGATTTTGTCAGGCTTTCTTGTGTTTTAGCTACAATATTATGACAATTAGCATGGGGGGGTGACATCATGAGTTACCACACTGGGTGACACCAACCCTAGTGACAACATTGGAGGCAGACCCATTTCAGAATTGCCTTTAATGTGTTCCTAATTCTCTTCCAACACTCTAATGTATAAAACCCTTTTCATAATTTCACAAACTGTGAAGAGTAGAAGAGAAAATAGAAAGAAAACAAGACAGTATGTGTAGAAAAACATCCTTCAAAATGGTTACTGGTCCTCACCTCAACTGCCCTTATTGGGACTAGGGTCACCAATAATGATGAGAGTCAATTTATTGACTCCAACTATAATAGAATTCAAAGTAGTGTATAACAAATAACAAGACACTAAAAACATCAAGAAATTGCTAAGTTGGTCGCAGATCCACCAAATTGTGTTAACTCAGGCTTTAGTAACACAGTAAAACTTTCTAGGAACAGTCACAGCCAAGTATGAAATCACAGACTCTCTGAAAGAAAAGGGAGATTAGGTCATCTATATTAATTAGGAGATTATACATCTAACTAGATGCATAAATTCCAAATAAATGGCCACGTAGCCTCTTATTGCACACTTCCAGTGAAGGAGAATTCACTTCCTCACCATGTAGTTCATTCCATTTCTGGACAAGTTTAATTCTTTGGAAGTGCTTTCTTCCATTAAGCCAGAACTAGATCCTAATAATTTCCACTTACAGATCTTAGCCCTTCTTAGTGTGATGAAATAAATAAATAAATAAGCCCAGCAGTTCCTTGTTAATACAGCCTACTAAATATTTGAATACAGCAATCACGTCCACCTTAGTCTTTTCCACAGACTAAATACCATCTTTTTTTTTTTTCCAACTCTTCTCTTTACATGTCCTGAATTATGTATCTTTCACCTTCTTTGCCTCTCTCTAACTCCTTTTCTGTAGTGTATCTTGGTCACTTTAGAAAGTTTTATTCAGGATTTAAACTGCCACTACTCTAAATTGTGATGTGATCAGCAAGAAACCAAGTGGCACCACCACTCGTGTTAAACACTGCGCTTATCCTACTGTCAAAGACTACACTCCTTTTTCTGGATGTTATATTGGCTGATGATACATGCTTAGTAGATGACTCGTCCCCTACATGGTATAATTTCTCAGAGTTTTCTCCATCAAAACTCTTCCTTCCATTGAAAGATCATGATGTCTCAATAATTTTTAGGCAATGATATGATTTCTTATTGCATAGCCCCTTGGCAAAGGGAATACAATCATTTAAAATTGCTTATGTGAAAGCATATTTATTGTTATGTTATTGGCTGAGTGAATGAGGCAGTCCAATAAAGTAAAGGGAAATTTTGTATAGAGGCCAAAAAGGGTTTGGAAGAATATATGTACATTAAAAAAGAAGGCTTAATTTACTAACTTACACATTCTTCCTAAAGTCGTTTTCAAGAAATGCATGATGAGGTAGAAATGTCATCTTTGGAGACAAGTTGATCTGCCTATGAATCCATGCTCATCCATCTACTTGCTTTCCTAGTTTGGAGCAATTACAAAACATTTCTATTCCCTAATTTCCTCCATTATAAAATTAAGATAATTTTTAACACCATCTTCAAAGTTTTAAAATGATAAATACATTAGACGATGCACTAAATTGATGAGGATAATTGATGTGTATGAAACTGCATTTAAACACAGTAACTTCCTCTTGTCCCTAGTAAGTATTAGGGACCAAGGGGAAGCTGCTGTGTTTAATAGACAAGAATTGGAAAGGGAGGTATCAGGTTCTCCTTGGGAAGTGCCCAGACAAACCTGAAATATATACCTGCTAGCATGGACAGGAGGAATTTCTGGATGATGCAAATGGTTACGTACTTGAGTTTTTTTTTTTTTTTTTTTTTGATTCTGACTACAAGTAGTCACCAACTGACAAAGTATTCAAGTTACAACTAACTGCTTTTATAACCGTCAGTGTATCTGGAACATTACACCTTCCTGGGAAGAAAATGCATGCAGGGGATATGGAAAAAATTGCTTGGTTATGTGAACATGCTCTAAGCATTTGATCAGGATAATATGATGGAAGAGATGGGTGACAAAATCACCCGTATGGCAAGAACACTGGGTTTAGAACTTGATTGATGTTGCTGATGTGGAACAGCTCATAGATCATGAAGAAGGGAAATTTAAAGCTCAGGACTTAATGGATTTTGAAGAGGGAAGAAATGCTGAAGAAAAAAATAATGGGGAAGAGGAAGGAGAGAACTTGTCAAAAAATTTTACAGTGAAAGAATTAGCTGGAGTTTTTTCCAAACTAAATCAGTGGCTTCAGTTGCTTGAGAACATGAACCCCAAAGCTGATTGCTTTGTCAAAGTCAATAGGCAGATCCAGGAAGCAGTGACATGTTACCACAAAATGTATGAAGAAAAGAAGAAAAGGAGTGTACAAGCCATTCTCACTATTTTCTGAGTAGAAAAGACATCACCATTCCCAAGGAAAATCTAAATGATCCAGAACCTTCCACAAATGGAGTTATTAATGCAACTGACAAAATGCCAATGTTCTCCAATTCTTCACCGTTAGAGTAAATTTTTATGATTTGTGTATTTTTTATGTATGTATGCATTAAAATATATCTGTAAGTTTATAGGTAAAGTTTCCTACCTTCCTACCACCAAAGACAAAAAAGGATTGGATTCATGAAGATACTGATAATAAAAGGTAATAATAATAATAAAAAGGAGGTATCCTAACTTATGTCAGAACCAATTTACAATGGAGTCGTTAGACCAGAACCCCATCGTAAGTCAGGGACTACTTGTGTAGATCCTGGTGGCCACTTGTTTTTGGCCAGCTTTACAGAAACTCAGTTTTTGTTTTTTTGCTTTTGTTTTGTATTTTTTTATCCTACAAAAAGATATGATTGCTATATTTCTTAGGTACTGAGCCGTGGTTCATATTTCCCATAAATTGGGTTGTTAAAGAGAAAAAAATATGTTTCTTTGAAGGAGAATAAATTCATTTTGAAATATGAAATCAAATCTATCACTTTAGTCAGTATTTAAATACATCAGACGCAGTTTCTGAGGACCTTTATAGCTCTAATTAATGTGTAATTTTTGTTGGTTCTCAAAAGTTTGCCTCAGAAAAGGTCAGCTGTGAGTTCATGAATATACATGGTCCATGAGTGCATGAGTATATTTTGTCATGAGGTTTTAATTCTGACGTGTAGATTGGCATAAAATCAGTGACTGCATTGTGTTAACGTGCAGACACATGAAATCACACACATACACTCACATACTTACATGCAGACATACTCACACTGTGTAAAGAGTTGACTGGGTCTAATGCTTCAGAATCAGCCTAGCCCAAATTAAATTCTAAGCCCTCATACTTATTAGCTGTGTGATCTTGAACAACACAATTAACTTCTCTGAGCTTCAGTTTACTTACTGCAAAATTTTCTCAGGTTTATTGGGCCAGTTTGAATAATGCTGGCATGGTGTCCAGCAAACAGAATGTGTTTCACATGTAGTGGCAAATATTACCATCATCCATAGGTATAAAGGATTTAGCAGAGTTCGGCATACTTAGACGTTATTTAAGAAATGGTGTCTAGCATTATAGAAAAAGCATTATAGTTACTTCTATTGTGTCATTTCATTAGGTGTGGAGTTTCAAAGAGAATACCATATGCATACGTAATTCACACATAATAAATGATAGCTGCACGGTGTGATACAAGAAAACTAAAGAATGTTCCTATGTAAATACAGCAAGTAAGTGACATCTAGGTAAGGGCCACACACATCAGGGCCTTGATAAATAATAATGATGTCTATTGCATTGTAAAGATCCTAGTGTGTTAAGACTAAAGTCTATTCCATATAAGTGACTATCGGCCGACTTTCCTACACACAGATCTGGGTCAAAGAAAAAGGGCGAATAAAGCCACATCCACAGTAGTTGCTTAACAAATGGGAGCTATTAGTATGTCCTCCTTAAATAACATTTAGGCCTAATAACTTTATCCATTGCCTCAATCAATCTCTGTATCACTACTGAATATTTTTGTTTCTTAGTGGGTCAACTTATTTTAGAAGGTCAGTTTTCATTTTTAATAAGCCCCCTGGCATTTTGTTGTGTTTTGTTTCAAGGTGTTTAAGCCCAGTTGGGACAGGGTTATGTAAAACAAACAAAATAAGTCTGTACAAAGGAAAAAGTCAGGTAAGAGGAAAGAGATACCTGTGTTTGAATCATGGTAAATACAAGCAGATTGGATGTTTGCTGCAGATACTGCTCTGCTGACGTTGAAGTCCATACGTCATTCTGTCAGTGCACGCTTGTCAGCGATGACAATCGCTAAGCAAACTCACTGCAAACTGCAGGTTACTGAAGATAAAGGCGAAAGGGATATTTCTGTTAACAAATTTTTCCAAAAACTAGAACAAAAATCCCTCCAATCAACAGAGGTGGATCAGCCTTAGCTTCCTTTTGAGATCCTACTTCTAAGACAAATAATAGCAATAGGTCAAGAGAGAGCAGAGCACGCTGGTCTTAAATGTGTTTTGTGGTTGCTGTTTTGTTTGCTTGTTTATGCAACTGGCTATTGATCATGCCCTCCTAAGCCTGAAAATGGGTTGAAATTCAGGCAGTTGAGCAAATTCACCCAAGATTCACCCTTGAAGCACACATACACACTTCAAACTGAGGAACTGATAGAAACTGTCAAGTACTATTTGACACATGCTTAAGAATAAATGAAGTTCCATGTACTGTAGACTTGGTAGTCTTCAGGCTGTGTGCTTACTGGAAATCAAGCATAAGGTCTCATCTAAATGGAACATTTCCCCCTTTGTCTTCTGAAAATTTTTGTTGATTTTGGATTGTCAGCTATACCTGCAGGGGAGCTCTACTATGGCTAATGTTTGAAGATTTTTCAAACTGTGAGAAGGGCGAGGGCCTTGACTGGGATTAAGCTGAGAAGGTAATGGTCCTCATCATGGAATTTCAGAGGAACTGACCATCTAATTTGTTCACCACTGCTTTGCTAAAGTCTGAGACTCTGGTTTTAAGAACCAACTAAAAATTCTAGTCCCCTTGGGGAATAAGCTTAATGACATAATTCTACTCAATATAAGTGACTATCAATCAACTTTCCTGAACACAGATTTGGGTTAAAGAAAAACGAGAAGAGAAACAAGATGGCAAAGAAGACAACAAGGAATGTCACTGAGAGTCAAAGTGACGAGATTTGAATAACAAATTCACTGTTGTATTGCAGCAAGAAAAGCTCCTTGAATAGATGTCAAAAACCAACATAATGTGGATAAACACTAAAAAGTACAGGCATGGCTTTCGCAAACATGTGGGTACAGATCTTTCTTCTGATTTATTAGTAAAAGGAAATAATTCCTGAGACTGATTTGACTTTATGAAGACATTGGTGGGATTCTAAAAACTCATACTTTATTCCTAGAAACTCAAGTTCTAAGAGACAGAGTTGACCCAGAGCAGGGAAAACATACTCAGCCGGGAGATTTTTTTTTTTTTCCTTAAAAGTCTTTGTTTTACTTTTCTGCATACTTTTCTCTGACATGTGCTGCTTGGGCTTCAGAGTATGTAAAAATCACAGTATGAGAGAAGGCTTTATGAAGAAACCGCAGTGTAAGAGAAAGCAAAAGACCAGGAGTGACTAAGGCAGAACTGCTTTTTGCCCTTATGCTGGGAAGCCATCACTGAAAGACTTTTTAGAGTTTACTCTAGGTGTCAACAAAGGGTCTTGAAATTGCCCAATCATAGGGGAACACATTAGAAATGGTTTAAGATAAAGTAAGTGGAGAATTCCTAGACCTGATTTAAGGAGTAGCCTGAGTATCAGCATGTGCTAATACTAAAACCAAAAACCAAACCCAGTGCCATCGAGTCGATTCTGACTCATAGCGACCCCATAGGACAGAGTAAAACTGCCTCATAGAGATTCCAAGGAGTGCCTGGCAGATTCGAACTGCCAACCCTTTGCTTAGCAGTCATAGCACTTAACAACTACCCCACCAGGGTTTCCGTGCTAATACTAAAAAAAAAAAAAAAAAAATACTAGGATGTTTTATTTCACCTCATTTCTAAGCCCTTTGTACATGTCAGTGGTCTCCAGCCATTCTTTTGCAGTCCGCTCCCCTTGCTCACTTAATAAGATATTTTGTGGTGATATGAAAGACTACCAACAATATTCAGGGGTCTTTGAGTTTCAGCTGAGTCTGAGTATGGCAAACCATGCATTTGGGATCTCCATCACTGTACTACAGTGACAAGGGCTGTATGAGAGGCAGCTGATTTATGTGGCAGACGAGTGATTAATCAACAATGTTTGGAAAGCACAATAGTATTTGGAAAGCACGTGATCAGGTAGCAGAGGTACCTTAGGCAGGCACCGATCAACCCAGTTCTGGCAACCCTGCATCCAAAAGGGAGGAGAATTTCTACTCCAACTCAAAGATTAAGACAAATTACATGATAGGTCATTTACCTGATTATTGTGTACATGAAATTAAAAGTAAAACAATTAGGAATGGATTGCTCCTGAAGTGTGTGGCTCTTCTTTGACTTCTTGAGCCTCTCATATCTACCTGCAGCACTTAAAGCTTGTGGCCAGGGTTGAAGCCTATTTCTCCTGCCTTCTGTTGTTCTTTGCATTGTGCGTCAACACTTCAGGGCTGGATCCAAATTGTCAGGTTGTTGAAAGCATGATGTGTTTCAGTAATTTCAGCTTCCTTTTACTTGTTTCTCTTCTTTTTCTGTAGTTTCCTTCTTTGTTATAGTTTGTCCTCGTGACTTCTAATTCAACCAATTGTGATGGATCGTACTGTATATGTTTTTGTCAATTATATATTTTTGGACATGAAACACCAGAGCTGTGAACAGAAGACTAGAAACCTGGGAAGTTTTTTTTTTTTTTTTCTTGGACTCAAAGGCATGTGAATAATTCTAATTTAAAAAATACTCATGAATTTCAGGCAATCTTTCTTGAAGGATTGGGTGAGCGATCACACTCTGAAGTTATAAAATTTACCGTGGAAACCTCAACTGGCCTCCAAAGAAATCGGTAGTCTGAAAATCTCTATTCCCCAATCATCCTAAAATCATCTCTTCAACTTGAAGTTTAACTGTGGAACTCTTAGGTGTCTGCCCACTAATCCTCACTAAGATGCTAACCAGTAGAGGTTTAAAAACTCCCTTGATCAAAGGTCTTATTGATATCCCTTTATACAAGCTTGCTATTTCTAGAGAACCAGACATGAGTAGGAAAAGTCTTTGCTTCCAAAAAGATGGTAATCTACCATGGGAGAAACAGGTAAGATAATTCACTAATTCAACAAATTACAAAAGCGAAAATAGAAAAGAGTAAATATTTTCATTTTTATTAGCTGTTTACATAGGAGTGGAATTGCTGGGTCATATGGTAACTCTATTTTAACGTTGGAGGAACTGCCAAAAATTTCTTCAGGGTGACTTATCATTTTGCATTCCAGCAGCAATGTGTGAAGTCACCAATTTTTCCATAGCCTCCTCAACATTTGTTATTGCCTGTCTTCTTGATTATAGTGATCCCACTGGATATGAAGTGATATCTCATTGTGATTTTAAGTCAGAATCAACTGGACGGCAACAAGTGGGATGGAGCCCTGGTGGCTCATTGGTTAAGAGGTTGGCTACTAACCAAAACGTCAGCAGTTTGAATCTACCAGCTGCTCTTTGAAAATCCTATATGATAGCTCTCCTCTGTCCTATAGGGTTGCTGTGAGCCAGAAACAACTCGATGGCAATAGATTTAGATTTTGGTTTTAATGCCTAATGAAAGATGGTATAGTGGTTAAATCGGTTGCCAGCTAACCAAAAGGTCAGCAGTTCCAATCCACCAGCCACTCCATAGAAGAAAGATGTGGCAGTCTGCTTATGTAAAGATTTACAGCCTTGGAAACCCTATGGGGCAATTCTACTCTGTCCTATAGGGTTGCTATGAGTTGGAATCACTTGAAGACAGTGGGTTTGGTTTGTGGTTAATGGCTGATAAAAGGAGCCCTGGTGGGCCAGTGGTTAAGTCTCAGCTACTAACCATAAGGTCATCACTTCAACCCAGCAACCACCTCTCAGGAGGAAGATGTGGCAGTCTGCTTCTGTAAAGATTATAGCCTTCGAAATCCTATGGGGCAGTTCTATCCTGTCCTGTAAGGTTGATGTGAGTCAGAATCAACTGACAGCAGTGAGTTTTAGGTAATAGCTAATGAATAGGAGTCCTGGTTACACAGTGGTTAAAGTGCTAACAAAAGGTTGGCAGTTCGAACTCGTTAGTCACTTCAGGGGAGAAAGCTATGGCAGTCTATTTCCGTAAAGATTATAGCCTTGGGAATTCTATGCGGCAGTTTTAGTGGTGGTGTAGTGGTTAAGTGCTACGGCTGCTAACCAAAAGGTCCGCTGTTGGAATCCACCAGGCGCTTCTTGGAAACTCTATGGGGCAGTTCTCCTCTGTCCTGTAGGATCACTGTCAGTTGGAATTAACTTAATGGCAACGGGTTTTGTTTGGTAATGGCTAACGATGAGTCCCTGGGTAGAACAAAGGGTTAAGTGCTGAACTACCAGCAGAAAAGGTGGCAGCTTGAACCCACCCAGGAACACCTCAGAAATAAAGTCTGGGAATCTGCTTCTGAAAGGTCACAGCCTTGAAAGCCCTAGGGACCAGTTCTGCTTTGCAACAGGTCACCATCAATCAGAATTAACTTGATGGCAACTAACAGCAACAATGGCTAATGGTGTCGATCACTGTTATGTGATAATGGCCATTTGTGTATCTTCTCTGGAGGAAAGTCTAGTCAAATTCTTTGCACATTTTCAATTGCATTATTTATCTTTTTGTTGTTGAGTTAAAGAGTTATTTTTTATATTCTGATACCATTCCCTTCTCAGATACATGATTTTAAAATATTTTCTCCCATTCTGTGGGTTGCCTTTTTCACATCTTGATGGCATCATCAAAAAAAAAAAAAAGTTTTTAATTTGAAGTAGTTTAATTTATCCATTTTCCTTTTATTGTTTGTGCTTTTTGTGTCATGTTTTTAAAAAAAAAAAAAAAGCCTAACCCATGGTCACAAAGATACACTTCTGTTTTATCATAAAAGTTTCATAGTTTTAGCTCTTACATTTAGGTCTGCATTCCGTTTTGGGTTAATTTTTGTATAAGATATAAAAGTCAGGGTCCAGCTTCATGCTTTTGAATGTTTGCACCTAGTTAACGCTAGCACCATTTGTTGAAAAAACTATTCTTTCCCCATTGAATGGTCTAGGAACCGTTGTTGAAACATCAATGGACCATAAACTCAATGATGTATTTCTGAACTTGCAGTTCTATTCCAGGAATCTGTGTGGTTATCCTTATGCCAGTACCACATGTTCTTGATTACTGCAACTGTGTAATATATTTTTTAATTGGGAAGTGTGCATGGGGAGTGACTTCTAATGGGCACAGAGTTTCTTTGGGAGGTTATAAAAATATTCTGGAATGAGATAATGGTGATGGGTGCATGACTCTGTGAATATACTAAAACCATTGAATTGTGCACTTTAAATTTGTAAATTTTATGGTGTGTAAATTGTATCTCAATAAAGATGTTTAAAAAGTCAGGAAATATTTCCCAGAGAAGTTGAGATCTTAACTAGATTTGATATAGATATCTGGCAGGTGGAAAAGGAAAAAAGTTTCAGGCAGAGGACCCAGGGGTGCAAAAGCAGAACAGCATGAGACCATATGAAGTCAGGAAACTCAGAGAATTTTGTATTACATGAGCGTAAAGTAGAAGAAAATGTTATCGGAGATGGTGCTGCAGAGAAGGAAGGCAGGTGAGAATCTCATTCTATCCCACAAAAAAGAGTTCAGATTTTATCTTATTGACTGGCAAAAATATCCTGAGCATCCACCACCTATACATGTAGTTTTTTTAGCTTCAGATTATAAACATATACATATGCTATCAAGTGGATATATGTATATTATAAAATAAAGCAAGAAATAGAAATTGAGTACACCAATGTTCAATTTATAGAAGGAGAAATTAAAGATAAGTAAGAAACTAACATTTCTTATTTACTCTGCACTACTATAGGGTTGACTCGATGGCAACGGGTTTGTTTCTTTGGTTTTTGACACACTGTACCTGGAGGCCTTGGAGTGAAGTGGTTAAGAACTTAGCTGCTAAAGAAAAATCCACCAGCTGCTCCTTGGAAACCCTATGGGGCAGTTCTACTCTGTCCTGTGGGGTTGCTATGAGTCAGAATGGAACTCAAAGGATTTGGGTTTGGTTTGGTTTTTGGGACACATAGTACGTAACATCTACAATCTTATTTACTTCTTACAAAAACTATGCACACTGAGTATGGTATTCTCCACTTTGTTGTTGTTGTTAGGTTGTATTGAGTCAATTTTGACTCATAATGATCTCATGTGACAGAGTAGAACTGTCTTGGAGCCCTGGTGGCACAGTGGTTAAGAGCTCTGCTGCTCACCAAATGGTTAGCAGTTCGAATCCACCAGCCACTCCTTGGAAATCCTATGGAGCAGTTCTACTTTATCCTATATGGTCGCTATGAGTCAGAATCAACTAGATGGCAACTGGTTTGTCTGGCTAATCTTTACGGGAGAAAATCATCAGGTCTTTTTCCCACGGAGCCAGAGCCGTTGCGTTGGTTCGAATCACCAACCTTTGGGTTAGCAGCCCCACTTTTCAAATGCAAAAACAAACTCGGAAAGAAAGATCACAAAATAGAAAGCAGCAAGGCCAAATTTAGACTTGAGGTCTTCTGCTTCTAGATCAGTGCTCATTTATTTACTAAATAAATACTTATTCAGCCCCTACTATGTACCTAGCACTCCTCTAGATGGCAAGGATATACATAGAGCAAGTCAGACAAAGTCCTTGATATCTTTCAGAAGCTTACACTCTTGGTGGCAAGGAAAGATAATAAACAAATACAAGCAGAGGTATGTAAAATAATTTCAAGTTAAAATAAATGTTATGTTAGAAAATAAAGCAGGGACAGCATTAAGAAACTGACTGAGAGGTTGGGACATTATTTTAGATTAAAACCAATTGCTGTTGTGTCATTTCCCACTCATGGCAATCCTATGTGTGTCAGAGCAGAACTGCTCTCCTAAAGGTTTTCGATGACTGAATTTTTGGAAGTACATCACCAGGCTTTTCTTCTAAGGTGCCTCTGGGTGGATTCCAACCTCCAAACTTTCTGTTAGCAGTTGAGTGCATTGACCATTCACACTACCCGGAGACTCCATTTTAAATTAAGTGATGAATAGCTTCTCTAACTAGGGTGACATGTGGGCAGAGATTTGAGTAAGACGAGGAGAGATCCTTATCAAGATGTGGTATCTGAGTATCCCTGGTAGAGGGAGCAGCAAATGCAAAAGCCCTGAGAACTGAAGAAGCAATACGTCTGTTATGTTTGTGGTATAAGAGAAACAGAGAAACCAAAAATAGCATACTCCTACTTTAGGGTTTGTTGTTGTTGTTATTGTTGCTGTCTGTCTGTTTGTTTTTCCTGAGCAACCGGGTAAGTGGTATACCTAACAAGTGATGCAAGGAAAAGTAGGAAATGTGTAGATTTGGGAGTGGAGTGAGTTGAGGATTTCATTTGGGACATAAAAACTTCGAGTTGTGTCTTACACATGCAAGTAAGGGTATAGAAAAAGCAAAAGAATGTACCACGTTTTATTGATTCCAATGTCTACTTCCCTTTCACACTTTAATACCTGTATAAAATTGAGATGCTTCATACAATCAGTGCTCTCTTCAATCACTGATAGGTGGGTGACAGTCATGATATAGTTACCGTTGTCTGAGCATAGCTAAACTTAGGCATAATTGCTCATATTGTTAGGACTTTGAGTAAGTCTTATGTATTATTAGTTCTTTGCCACATAAAATGCCTTTCTGGTTTGTATCCAAAAATATTTTGGACTCTTCAACCAATAGATGTTATTTTAAGGTATAGGACTGGAAGACATCCCCCAGGACAGTAACGTAGAGAGAAGAGAAGAAAACTTAAAACTTAGGCTTATGGCAAACAAATATATCCATAAGTCATCTAAAAAAAAAAAATTTTTTTTTTTTTTTGATGAGGTGAATTCAGCAAAGTAAATTGAGGGGGGAAAAAAAAAGTTGCCAATTACACAGGGGAAAAAAAATGGTATCTTAGAAACCAGAGAAAGTGTTTCAGAAGAAGAAAATAATCAACTGGATTAAACTGTGCTGAAAAAATAAGACCTTAGGAATGACCATTGAATTTGGCATGATAGACACCATTAATGATCTTGACAAGAGCAGTTTCGTGAGGCAGACAGAGACCAAAGCTTATTTGGAGTAATCTGGAGAAATAAGAAATAAGAAGGTAGAGGATTATGAACTCTTAGAGGAGTTTTATAATCAGAGTAAGAAAAAAAAATGGAGATGGAAGATGTGTAGGGAGGGACCTTGTCTTAGGGCAGAAGGTCTTTTACTTTATAAGTTTATAAGCTGAAGATAATGTCTCAAAGAAAAGAAAAAAACTGATTATACATATGAAAGAAAGAAGAAACGCATGGACGCAAAGTCCTTAAGTGGGTCAGAGGGTTTGAGAGTCAGTACACAAGAGAAGGTTTGGCCTTGTAGGGAAACAGGGACATTGATGCTTTTGCTGCATCAGATAGCATTCTTCATACTGTATAGAGAGATCACCCACCTGTGCTAATGTTAGACAGGATGATATAAGGGATGATGACTTGGACTCACCACTAAAGTACTCCATGCTTCCAGCTACCTCCTCTGTCAAGACATGTCACTTCATGAGCCTTTCTATGGTGTTTGAGATGCTACAGGGGCTCAATGAAAGGAAAGAGGCCAGGTTAATTTGCAAAGTTCAGAAAGCTATACCAAATGCAATGTGCTATTATTTCTCTCCATCAGACTGCCGTCAGCAGCACTATCTCATCCCTGTGCCAGTGTGTCTCTGTACACCGCCCCCACCAGCACCCCAATTTAATTTATTGGCAACAATAAAAAGCCTTGCTGGAGGAGAAACCATGTGGTTGACTCCACACGGCTTGCTGCACTCCAGTAAAAAAAAAAAAAAAATTTTTAGCTCATATATAAAGACAATTTGGAGCACAGCTGGCACTCTGGGTTTCCCCGTCTGACTTTCCTCAGGGTGCGATGGCTGCCCCAGCACCACCTGGCACCCCCCTGAAGCAACCAATTGTTGTACTTTGGAGGAATCCATGAAAGCTGGGGCTCTGGAGGAGCTGTCTCCATGACACACCTTCAGAAAAATTAGAAGATATGAAGGAATATTATTGAGGTTTGCTAAACAGGATTTAGGATTTTTCTTTCTTTAGTAACTTCAGTTATGTATTGTGTGTTTCTGTCCACTGGTAGCCATTCAATTGTGTAGGTATCTGTGTAATGCCTACATTTCAAGCACAGCTTCAGTCCTTGTGGGGCTCAGAGACTAGTGGCAATATGATACTCAAATAATTGTTTGACAACTACCAAATTAGGAGAAAGCCAAGATTTCAGACTTCCACAGTGGAGGGAGTTAACAACTATCTCAAGAGTAAGCAGGTAACCTGGGAGACCTGACTTCCATATAAGGGTTTGAAAGAGGTGCGGAGAAGGGCTTTCCAGAAAGAGAGAACAAGCTTTCGAAAGACTCAGAGATATAAAATGGCAACACTTTGGAGAATTTTCAATGTACCACTCTTTTGAAGGCAGATTGAATTATAAATTACTTAAGGGAAGGGATTGTATCTTCTTGTTTTTCTGTCATCTGACTAAGGGGATTGACGGTGAAATATTATGGGTCTGCACAACTGCTGACTCCTCCTTTCATAGGCGTTGATGCCTATAAACGTCATGCCCCTCAAGCTCCCTGTCAAAGTCCACATCTGGAAAGCCCAACCTGTGACAAGGGAGTCAAGTGGGTCTCTGCATTCCGGCTGTTTAATGCTCTGATGGAAGTTTTCTGTTGTTACTTGGTTTTGTTTGAACTTTCCATTTTATTCAATCTCCTTTAGTGACTAATGACTCTGTCTACAATGATTTAAACTGTTTTTTACATTCTTCCATGATATTGACAGGTGATTTTCTGAGTAAGCAGCAGCTGAGATTAGGGCATTGAAGGGCTGGGATGGCGGGCGGGGGGAATTGTTTGAGGGACTAGGAATCTATGAAGCACAGGAGACCTAGAAGAATTAGTGAGGTAAGAAATACGGCTCTTCCCTGGGAGGGCAAGTGCAGGAACCAGAAGTTGTAGGAGACAGGTAGGGGAAGAAAGAATGAGGCCAGCTGGGGTGAGAAAGTCAAATGTCATGATGCCTTTGGACAGTGCCTTGAGCCTAGTGAGAACTCAATAAATGTTGGCTATTTATTGTTGTTTTCTACTGTTTTATTATGGTTATTATCAGATACAGAATAAAGAAAGAGTGATGAAGACAACCTTCACCTATTCTGGAACTTTGCTTCAAGCCAGCCTTCTCACCCATTCAAACCAAGAGAAAAATTGCTTACCATCAGTAGTTAAACAAAAATAAATGAATAAATTGCCTATAATTTTCTGTGAAGTCTTTATGCAAATGCAAATATGGGGAAATGAGCAAAAAAAAAAATTAGGAATGATAATAAAAATTGAGATAATGAGCATTTGAGAGTAAGTGATGATTCATTCTTTTAATTGCAGTACAGATCAGAATTGATGCCAGCCATCTGCAGACAAGGCATGTGAAGAAAAGGAGAAGGAGTGTGAATATCAAAATGATTTCAAAGGAAGCAAGATAAACTTAGATAAAAGACTGGTGAAATATTGAAATTATATAAATAACCAAGAGATAAAAAGCCATGAAAAACCTCCTTTGGTCTGTAAAAGATAGCATGTCTGCTTAAATGAGCGTGCTTATATCAATACATCCCACTATCTGTTCTCTTAAGAGAAATTAATTGGGCTTTTTTTTCTATTAAATAATTGTGTGTGTGTTATCAGGCAAATACCCATTGCCCATTGCCGTCCAGTCGATTCTGACTCATCAGGCAAATAGGCACCAGGATATACTTGCCTTGAACTGAAAATCATAATCAGTAGACCTGGAAGTATCTCAGTTATCATTTAATCCCACCCTTCATTTTAAAACTGATGGTAGAGTACAAAGTAAATAAAGTGATTTATATCAAGTGACAGAAATAGCAAAACCAAGACTAGAAGTCAGGTCCTGAGTCCCAGGACAGCACACTTATTATCCCAAACTGTGAGGTGCCTTTTGATTGCAACTGAAAGGTGCTTCCATATTTCTGTCACACATAACAAAATTGTTGTTAGCCCAAATAGTGGTATGGAATAATTTAAGCCTCCTGGCAGGGGTCTGGGGAGGGGTGAGGGTCTGATTTGTAGTTTGTTGATTTCTGTGCAGCAAATAGTCATAAATATTCCCACCACAGATTACTTCAAGCTACCAAAATGACATATTACTGAACACTGAATTGGGAAGAAATGTGCATAATCTACTCTAACCAAAATCACCCAAACCATTAAATGTTGCCTATGCCACCCATCTACATCCCTCTTACCTTCTTGAATTCCTTGAATGCTCAAAGAAAGCATTTCTTGTATGATATAAATATGATAACTAGGGAAGAAAGAAGTGTCAGCTCCTCGCAGAATATATAGAACTGACCCAGCAATGTGAATTACTTGCTTGTGGGGTCTACAGTAAGCAGTTGGGGAAGGACAAAAATATCCCACATTTTCAGGAGCTAGAGCACACGGTGATATGCTAAAGTGTCTCAGTTTGCATTGTAGTGGCCTGGATCTGGGAAGGCTGTAACATTTAGTACTCCAGGCTGAAGGCAAATTTCATCACACGATTGAGCTTTCCTATTCTTCCCCTTAACAGTTGAGAATCAAAAGGCTGTGTACAAAATTTATCTACAAGATGAACTAGAATCCCCTCTAGTGATTTCCAAACACTCTCAAACACAATGCTCTGTACTGATCTAAATAGATTTTTGTTTTCTGGAAATAGCACTAGGTTTCTATGAAATCCTATTTTCTCTTCCAGAATTCAGAGGACCCAGGATTTTTTTTTTCACTGTGGGAGGATCTTAATATAAGCTCTGTCCAAGATCCATAGCTATCTCCAGTACCTCCCTGTTACATTCTAGTCTCTCAGCGTACCAATTGTTGCTTCATTTCTTCATCCTTGGATTCACAATGAACACATTTATTACACAGTAACAGAGTCTTGAATTCAGCACTCTGAGTGCTCATGGTCAAAAGGCAAAGCAGACATGCCAAAATGATGATGATACTTATATAGAAGAAGAAACATAATAATGGATACAAGCACACAAGAGATGGGATTAGAGGGACTGATGTAATCTTCTTTGGCAGGCAATAAAAGTTTTCCAGGGTTGAGACCTGATTCAGGTCCTGCAGGATGATTAGAAGGTTGCCAAATAGCCTGGAGGAGGGTAATTCATGCAGAGGAAAGAGCGTCAAGTGCACATATCAAGAATATTTTTTGAAATATTAACCAAAAGGCATACTGTCTCCCTGGCTACCCTCCTTTGTACCTTTCTCCTCCTCAATACAAGCTGCTAGGTCCAAGGTGTACCATCACTAAAGAATCAGGGAACAGAGACCTACAGGAAGTGCTACAAAAGGAGGAATATCAATAGAACCCTGATGTAAGTTTAGGGGTCTGAGAGTAGTAGCCGCTTCTCCTTAGTAGTGCCTTCCAGTAGGTTCCGACTCATAGAGATCCTATGTACAACAGAATGCAACACTGCCCTGTCCTACCATCCTCATAGTCATTGTTATGCTTGAGCCCATTGTTGCAGCCACTGTGTCAATCCATCTCCTTGAGGGTCTTCCTCTTTTTTAATGACATTCTACTTTACCAAGCATGATGTCCTTCTCTAGGGATTGATCCTTCCTGATAACATATCCAAAGTACATAAGACAAAGTCTTGCAATCTTGGCTTCTAAGGAACATTCTTGCTGTACTTCTTCCAAGACAGATTTGTTCATTCTTCTGGCAGTCCACGGTATGTTTAATATTTTTCACCAACACCATAATTCAAAAGCATGAATTCTCCTTTGATCTTCCTTATTCATTGTCCAGCTTTTGCATGCATGTGAGGCAAATGAAAACACCATCGTTTGGGTCAGGTACACAGTAGTCCTCAGAGTGATCTTTGCTTTTTAACACTTTAAAGAGGTCTTTTGGAGCAGACTTGCCCATTGCAAGATATCATTTGATTTCTTTACTGCTGCTTCCTTGGATGCTGATTATGGATCCATGTAAAATGAAATCCTTTACATCTTCAATATTTTCTCCATTTATCACGATGTGGCTTATACATACAGGCCCAATTGTGAGGATTTTGTTTTCTTTATGTTGAGGGGCAATGCATACTGAAAGGCTGTAATCTTTGATTTTCATCAGTACGTACTTCAAGTTCTCTTCATTTTCAGCAAGCAAGGTTGTGTCAAATACGACAACGTGACGGACAAGCTGTGGGGTTTGGAAGCAGAAGAGTCTAAATACCTGCTGGGGAAGAAAGGGTCCAAAGTAGCAGATCCACGTCTTTTATGATTCCAGAGTAGGGAAGAGTCAGAATTTCCTGAATCCCTGAGAAAGGATACAGTTAGCTGAAAGAGAAAGTTGAAGGCTTCTTCATGAGAGCTTAATGACATGCGGAGGTTGGAATGAGGAAGAGTGTGGACAGTGAGTCCTCAGGATAAGGAGATGGACACATCTGAGGACTAGGCAACAGCCGCACACCTGAGAAGATTTCACTGAATGTGGGCTCTGTTTCTTTCCCACTTTTACTCTCCACCTACAGAGAGCCCTCTGGAATTTAGAGCAATCACAGGGAGAAGTAATACCAAAATGAAAACCCCATTGCCTTCAAGTCAATTCCAACTCAAAAGACCCTATAGGGCAGGGTATAACTACTGCATAGGGTTTCCAAGGCTGTATGTTTTTACAGGAGAGATTACCACGTCTTTCTCAGGCAGAGCTGCTTGTGAGTTTGAATCGACCTTTCCATTAGCAGCTGAGTGCTTAACCACTGCAACACAAAGGCTTCTTGAAAAAGGAACAAAGAAAATAATTTAGCATCCTCAGTTGATTGTTTAAGCTGAAACGAATGAGGAATTCAGAAGTGACTGAGTTTACTGAAACTAACTAGACTGAGTTTCCACGGGTCTTAGTTATTTAGTGCTGCTGTAACGGAAACCCTTGTGGCGTAGTGGTTAACTGCTACGGCTGCTAACCAAAGGGTCAGCAGTTTGAATCCACCAGGTGCTCCTTGGAAACTCTATGGGGGAGTTCTACTCTGTCCTATAGGGTTGCTATGAGTTGGAATCGACTCAATGGCACTGGGTTTTGGGTAACAGAAATACCACAAGTGCATAGCTTTAACAAACGGATGTTTATTCTCTCACAGTTTAGGAGGCTAGAAGTCCGAATTCAGGGTGCTAGATCCAGGGGAAGCCTTTCTCTCTCTGCTGGCTCTAGAGGAAGGTCCTTGTCACCAATCTTCCCCTGGCCTAGGGGCTTCTCAGTGCAGGGACCTTTGGTCCAAAGGATGTGCTGCCCCCTTGGTTCTTCATTCTTGGTGGTGGTGGTGTTGTTAGGTGCCGCAAGTTGTTTCCAAGTCGTTGTGACCCTATAGAACAGAGTAGAGCTGCCCCATAGGGCTTCTAAGGAGTGGCTGGTGGATTTGAACTGCTGACCTTTTGGTTAGCAACAGAGCTCTTAACCACTATGCCACCAGGGCTCCATTGTTGGTGGTAGGAAGTCCCTTCTTCTCTCTGCTCACTTCTCTCTTTTATATCTCAAAAGAGATTGACTCAAGATGATATCATCAGTATGTCCTGAAAGAGCCTAGTTTACATAGAGCTTGCTAAGAACACAACAGCAACTCTTTGTTAAACTTTCAGAACATAACAACAAGAGGCCAACTAGCAAATATTAACCCTGTACCAGAGCATGTAGCTGCATGATTTGTTAAGAACTTCCTCCTTCCTAAGAGCATAAAAAGATCTGACCTGCGTAACCCGAGACAGGCAGAATCTGAGGACTGCATTCTTTTCTGCCTCAGCTTGTGTGCAAGCTCAGAATAAATCCTCTCTTTGTTCCTCATCCTGGTGTTGTCTTTATTGGTGAAAGTCAAAATGGGCCCAAACCCAGAACTTGAGCTGGATAACAAAGATACAACCTAATCCTGTAGATTGAGTCCTGCTTCATTATCATAACTGCCTCTAATTCTGCCTCATTAACATCATAGAGGCAGGATTTACAACACATAGGAAAATCACATCTGATGACAAAATGGTGGCCAATCACACAATACTTGGAATCATGTCCTTGCCAAATTGGCACACATTTTGGGGGGACACAATGCAATCCATAACATTGCCCTACAATAGAATAGAGTATTTAGATGGAAACCTAGTCCAGATATAAAAAAAAAAAAAAAAGAATTACTTTGTATAGATGTGTGTGCCTATGCATGTATTTGTGCTATATAGAGATGGTACAGTCAGGGGGGCACATCAATATTAAGGTATTGAAAATTCATCAGTTCTTTATCCTGAAAGAATAGAGGAGTTGAGGAAAGATTTTAAGCAGAGATCTATTATTTTGTAACTGAGAGGATCCATCAGAGTGGATTAGATTATGGACAGAGGGGCCTATTAGATGCCATTGTCAATACTCCTGGGCAGACAGGTCAAAACCAAGGGGTTGGATGTAGAAAGTTGTTATGGATTGAATTTTGTCCCCCCAAAATATTGTCAGTTTGGCTAGTCCACATTTCCCAGTATTGCATGGTTGCCCCCCATTTTGTGATCTAATGCGATTTTCCTGTGTGTTGTAAATCCTACCAAAAATAATGAGGCAGGGTTAGAGACAGTTGTGTTAATGAGGCAGGACTCAATCTACAATATTAGTTTGTATTTTAAGCCAATTTCTTTTGAGATAGAAAAGAGAAAAGCAAGCAGAGAGACATGGGGATCTCCTACCACCAAGAATGCAGAAACTAGAGCTCGGAGCGTAGTGAGTCCTTTAGACCCAAGGTCCCTTGAGCTGAAAAGGTCCTAGGACAGGGAAAGATTGATGACAAGGGTCTTCCACCAGAGTCAACAGAGAGAGAAAGCCTTCCTGTGGAGCTAGCATAGTGAATTTGGACTTGCAGCTCCCTAAACTGTGAGAGAATAAATTTTTCATTTTTAAAGCCAACGGCTTGTGGTATTTCTGTTATAGCAGCACTAGATGACTAAGAATTCAGAAGAGATTTGCAAGAGGAGCCTCTATCATACCGCCTCCTTCCTGAGTCCTTACTTTGAACCACCAAGAATTTCTCAGTCAGTTCTACCTGAACTATGACTCTAACAAATGAGAAAAAAAATCCTTGACAGGCAATTACTTTTGGGAGGCAGGGAACACTGTCAGAGTTTTTGCCTCTGTGAACTATGACCTTGATCCCATTAGAAGAACACTGTTACCAATTAAAATACACAATAAAAGTAATTAGAAATAGTAGCAAAAAGAAGAATGGAAAAGTCAAACGGAACAAATATCACAGGCAAATGAATGAGAACCAAAAAAAAGCCTACCCTATAAATGACGTTAGGACCCATTTTGGGATATTGGGTGTTCATTGTTAATGTGTGGGAAAGTGCAAGGTGCATTGGAATGAGAGAGATATTGGTAAAGAGAAGGCCTGCCTTTTGCAATGAACTTTTGCACCTGAGTAGTTTCTGTGAATTGAGGCAGAAGGCAAAAACTAATTAAACAAAGTGGTTGGGATTAGGCTCCTGATCAGAGCAAGAGTCATTAACACCAAAGTAACCATACATGGAGGTAAAGGGCAAGAATAACAGGTAAATGGAGACACTACAGTTGTGGCTGAATTCACCTTTATGTATCATAAGAAGGGGACAAGGGAACATAAAGTTGAACATATCTCTGCAGGGGTTTTCCAAGCCCATGTGCAAAAAAATGGAGATTAATAGACAAGTGAAAGAGGAAGGCACAAAAGGATTGCATAAAGGTAGGTTGAAGAGGAGTTGACATTGAGTGGTATACCCAATGGCCTCATGAGTAAGGAATGGTTAACAATTTACTCTCCTGCACAGCCCATTTCTGTTGACTGGGTCAACATTTCTGAGAAGGGACTGAATTAATTTCTTGAGACAGGCGAAGTCTTCAAAGTGCAATGAAAAGTGATTTGAGCAGGTAATAGATTTCATTGCATTGCACGAGATGAAGGCTCATCTTAGGAAAAATGTTCATGCATTGCTTAGCAAAGAAAATAAGTAGAATAGTAATTAAACTTACAACTTTATAAGCATGGCAAATAGCTATATTGACTGAGAAATTGCTAGAAGGTGCTTACAGAGGAGATAATTGTGATAAAAATAATGAAATCAGTTTTCAGGAGCAAAATGTGGCAAAACCCAAAAAGTATAAAATTTTAAACAAAAAATCCTTTGGGAGATCATGAACCCAGTCAGACTATGTCACAGTCTTCAAACACCATCCCTATATTTCCCTCTTCTATGCCTTTGTCTGTACACCCGCTCAACCAAGATGCCAGATCTATCCATGACCTTAACTTGAGAAAGGCTTTCATGATTCCTCCATCTCCAAGTATATACACATCTGCACATCTGAAATGTCAGAGTTATGTAGTTCTAACTCCTTATAGCTGAGAAAACCAAAAAATAAAAAAACTGCCATCAAGTCGATTGCAATTCATAAGTACTCCTTAACTGGTAGATTTCCACATGGATATACTCCACTACTCGGCCTACCTACTGCTAGAGTATTAGATCCATGATCACAACTACTGCAGACTGTTGTCTCTGCTGTGCCACAGAAAGTAAATACACACACAGAACGCGATTCCTAAGCAAATGGAACAGATCGAAATCCAGTCTCATCTGTAAACAGAATCTACGAGACTGGACATTCACTAGCTTAATTCCAGCTTTATCACCTTGAATTTAATGGGATCAAATCAAATTCAATCAAATTAAACTGAACTGAATCTTTCCTAGATGAAAGACTAGAGAGTGTCAGGGAATAATAAAAATAATAAAACAATAATAATAATAAATATTAGTGTGCTCAGGCAGTTTACAACTCTGTCCAACCTTAATTTACTTCTTGTGCAAAGCCTCAAGATGACCCAGAGGTGAGAAACTGGGAACCTTTACTCGGCATTCACATAGCCCTAAACAACCTTCTAAATCTGCAGCAATCAAAGCCCCCTGTGAACTTGTCATTGACCAGATCTTCCTTTTTAAGTTTTTGGTCATGCTTTTTTGCTTAACTAGAATTGCAGCCTCAGGTTGCTGTGATGTGAAGTTAAACAATGACCTTTGATTGTTTTCCACAATTGTCTTGGCAATAGGGCTTTTCCCATAAAGCAAACTCCCAAATCTGGTCAAATAATGTCTGAGAATTTTACTTTTACAGGAAATTATTACACAGGGCTTTTCCAGGGAGTTGAGAAATGAGCGAAATATTAAGTTTTCCTTCTGATGGGTTTCTACCTTATAAGGTTCCGGCTCTCAAAGGTTTTATGTGGTTACAATGCCCTGGGGAGCAGAACCCACACCTGGATATACATCTTCTAAGTTCTAAATCTTTTTTCACTGTATCCAAAGGGGGGAATTGCAATTACAAAACATTTATTTAAAAGTAGAATATTAGTTGAAAATATTTAGAGAATAGGAATGATTGTAAGTTGCCCGAGACGGTTAAGGTATGGGTAGGCTGCAACACACGACGAGACTTGAATAAATTGACTAGGACAAGAACAGTGATCAGATCTTGGAATTACGAACATCTCTCTGTGTTTAGGTGAGTCCCGATAGGCCACTGAGGCCAAATGCACACCAATGGTTTACAGCATCCATCAATGAGGTGTTTGAGAAGTGCTCTTATCCCCTTCTTCTGGATGAATAGATGCAAACATAAGGTCCCCATAAGAGTGTTTCTTTTTTTTTTTTTTAATGTACCTACCCCTGATTTTTCTAATGACTCAGATTTCATGCAGTAGACTTTCTTTTGCACAGGTCTTTCCCTCTTCAGTTGCCTCAGAGAGTAGTGTAAGGACTTTATTTTATTGATGAGAAGGAGCAGAGTATGAAAGGTTGAGCGATCTCTCCATCATCTCATTACCTAATTAGTCATAAATCCCAAATTGGGAACCCGGTATCCTGAGTCCCAGGGCAGTGTTCTTCATATTATCCTATACTTTTTAGTAAGAAAACTCTGTTGCTTTCTGGGTATCATTAGGGCCAGAGGGAAACACTGAAGTGTGTCTAGATAAAGAGAGTTCTGATTTAAATTCTACATGGCACTGCACAATGAAAGGGTTTTGGAAAAAACAGTAAGTTGACATTTTGGATTATGTTGCCCAATTATGACATGGGACAACAATTTGATAGCACCCTTGCATGCTTCCACCTCTGAAATTCAAGGTGTCATTTAAGTTTTAAGCTGTTTAAAAGGCACAAATTCAGAAAATTAAACTATCTGAGAAAGTATGGCTCAGGTCCACAAGTTTCTTGCGAAACTTGGTTGTCCTGCCCTCCAATACTTACTATCCTTAAGCTTCTCCATCTGTTGTGTCATAATAAAGTGATGTTTTCTTCAAGCATAGATTATTTTAGCCTGTTTAGTTTTCCTGCTTGAAAGCAACCCAGTGCTTATTAGTCCCAGCCCTTTAGTTTCTAACTCTGGCAAACCATCATGAAGTGACAGCCTCTCGTTCCCTGAAGATATATATTCAAAGTGTGTCTGAGGCTCTACAATTGAAAGTTCTTTCTTCATTAGGAGAGGGGTTTTGAAAGAAAACTGAAAATACTATTTCATTATAAAACCACAGTTCATTTTAACTTGGAAGTGGGTTTGGATTTGGTTTTTCATTTTTTTCTTATTAACTTATTTATTTATTTTTCTATATACTCAAATTTGGCAGGGCATTCTGCTAGGAGGGAGAACACAGAAATAAGTCACATACGTTTTCTGCCCACCAAGAACAGCTTCTTTTTTTAAAAAAAAAGAATTCCTCTTATGGCATTACCATGCTCAAAAATTATTAATGTTCACCACAGTCTTCTCTATGCAAAAGTATGAATTTGGCATGGAAGAGAATGGGGGGGGCAATGGTTAACAGTATTCAGTAAGCACCTATTACATGACAGGCACTCAGTTAAGTTGCTGTTTCATTTTTGTTAGTTCATTTTTCATGTATTGTCTTTTGAAAATCTTACAGAAAACTTTTCAATTGGAAACAGTAGTTTAGAGGAAAAAGCAAGAACTTGGGAATCAGGTAGATGTTTGTTCAAATCCTGGCTCTACCAGTAGTATTTCTGTTAATCTGGGCCACCGGCTGAAACTCTCTTAGCCTGTTTCCTCAACCGTGAAAGGGCTTGGGGGACATTTTGAGAGGGTTGGGAAGATTACGCTAGATAATATATTTAAATCCTTTAACAACTTTCCCAGAATATAAAAACTTAAAAATTATTTTCCCTTAGTTATTGTTTCGTTTTCTTGTTAGAAGTCATCCAGTAATTAATCAGTAGTTACACAGCTGGTAAGTGGAGGGGAAATTCAAACACGGGTCGTCCGGCTCCAAAAGTCCTGCTTCCTTCACTGGATCATGTTTCTTCCACCTCCATTCTCCAGCTGTTCGTCCAGCTTGTTTTCCTGTACCACCTGTAAATTAGCCTTCTCTAAGCTCCCTTCAAGTCTGTATGGCTGCCCAACATCCTGAATTTTGAAACACCTGATATTATAAAATTGTTCACACTTTAATAATTACTGTACTATGATTACTTTTACACCTGCTTGCACTCCAGCTCATCTTCTCTCCTGCAGGGAAGAGTCAAGATGATCATGCTCATGCCTTCATTGCTGGAAAAGGAACAGACACTGGGGTAACTGTTCATTGAATAAATTATATTCCCTTCACAAAGGAAACTGAATAGAAACCATGATTGAGGAAAATATTAATAATCCTGTTATAAACTCCCTCTGTCCTCCTGCTAATTTCTTCTCTGCAGATAAAGTATCCTGCATTGTGGTTGATTACAAGGTCTTCAATTCTCTGGTTACATAACCTTAGGCGAGTCATTTAACCTCTCTCTATTTTCATTTTTCTTATCTCTTGATTAGAAATAGTAATTTTTAGCTCACAAAGTTCTTTGGAGATTAACACAGTAAGGCACTTAGCACTATACCTGGTACATATTATGCTATTGTTATTATTCTCATTTTTTTCCCTCAAATTCCAATAACACTTACTTCCTAACCCAGACTTTCTGATAGACAGCTAGCCTTTTTTTCTTTTTTCCTCAAATCTCCTTTATATCTGATTTTTTATAGCATCTCACAGAGCTAGCTGAGATATTATAATTTTCCTGTAGGTCCTTCAGTATAAACCAGACTTACTGGCAAAGTATCTTTTACATTCTTAACCACAACTCTGTGGTGATTCTCCAACCTGAGGCATGATTTTGTCTTGTGACAATTGTTGTGGCTGCCCAGAGCACAGTGTGGAGAACGACTCTGATGCCACATCACATCTGAGCTGGTGAGAAGGGTGCTACAACTGCTTATGAGGGCTGTTGTGGCAGGAGGAAGGGACACGGCAACATTTATACTGGGAACTGCTCATCCCTGGACATTGTCATTCATCAGGTGTCATGAAGGTGGCGAAGGAATTTTCAGTTAAGACTGATGTTTGAAACTCCCCCTGTCTCCCACTTCTGAGTCCCTGTCATTTTCACATTAAGGTAGTAGGAATGTTACCCAGTTGATGAAAAGCTGAGGGGGCCCTTAACCTGGCTTTTCCAGGAGGCTTCAGCACCTATTCTAACTTGCTTCTATCTATTTCACTAATAAGCCAAAACTCGTTGCCCTAAAGTTCATTCTGACTCATAGTGACCCTATACGGCAGAGTAGAGCTTCCTCACAGGGTTTCCAAGGAGTGGCTGATGGATTCGAACTGCCGATCTTTTGGTTAGCAGCGGAGCTCTTAACTACTGTGCCACCAGGGCCATATTAGGATTGTTCTTTAGATCATTCCCTGAATTCTTTTATCTGATAATTTGCTTTGGAATTTTTCATCTTGGTTGCAAGCAACTCTTATTAACTCCTTCTCAGCCGGCCAGGAGGAAGTCTCTCCAGCTCCTTCCCCAACACAAATGCATAAACAGAATATTGAAAAAAATTTTACTATTTGCAGGTGCTTATTTACATTGACTATTAACCTCATGGAAACCTTGGTGCTGTGGTGGTTAAGTGCCATGGCTGCTAACCAAGAGGTCGGCAATTTGAATCTGCCAGGCACTCCTTGGAAACTCTATGGGGCAGTTCTACCCTGTCCTATAGGGTCACTACGAGTCGCATTGAGTTGGTGGGTTATTAACCTCATGCCCAATAATATAAAAAACAAAAATTAGTGATTCTCTCCTGAAAGCATCTAGTGGGCACATTGAAGGATAAAATTCCTCTAAATTTGAGACTTAACAGTCACAAAGAAAAAGCTTAAGAACATGTAATGAAAATATGGATTCTGAAATACCTTAGTCTGGGTTCTCCTGAAAGCAGAACTTGAGACAAAGACTTTCATGTAGATAGTTTCCTTGAAAATGTGATCATAGGTAGTGGGCGTGAGGGACTGAAGAGAAACCAAGGAAGGAAGAAAAGCCAAGTGATCCATTAGTGAGTTATGCATCACCACAAGGCTTTCTCAGGACCCATATGGAACGCTTCACAGAAGTAGCTGACTAGAGACAGAGTCATTTATCTATGTGTGCTGGGGAACCAGCAATGGTTAAGTGTTTCATTTCTCTTTTTTTGTACTTCAGATGAAGGTTTACAGAACAAACGAGTGTCTCATCAAACAGTACATACATTGCTCTATGACATTGGTTAACAACCCCACAGCATGTCAACACTCTCCTTTCTCAACCTTGGGTTCCCTATTGCCAGCTTTCCTACTCCCTCCTGCCTTCCAGTCCCTGCCCCAGGGCTGCTGCACCCCTTTAGTCTTGTTTTGGTCCATGGGCCTGTTCAATCTGTCGCTGAATAATGAACCTCAAGAGTGACCTCAATACTGAATTGAAAGGGTGTCTGGGGGCCATACTCTCAGGGTTTCTCCAGTCTCTGTCAGGCCAACAAGTCTGGTCTTTCTTTTTGAGTTAGAATTTTGTTCTACAGTTCTCTTCAGCTCTGTCCAGAACCCTCTATTGTGATCCCTGTCAGAGCAGTCAGTATTGGTAGCTGGGCACCATCTCGTTGTACTGGACTCAGTCTGGTGGGGGCTGTGGTAGATGTGGTCCATTAGTCCTTTGGACTAATCTTTCCCTCGTATCTTTAGTTTTCTTCATTCTTCCTTGCTCCTGGAGGGGTGAGACCAGTGGAGTATCCTAAACGGCCGCTCATAGGCTTTTAAGACCCCAGATGCTACTCACCAAAATAAAATGCAGAACATATTCTTTATAAACTATGTTATGCCAATTGAGCTAAATATTCCACAAGATCATGGTCCCCCACAGCCTTCAACCTAGCAGTTTGGTCCCTCAGGGAGTTTGGACGTGTCTATGGGGCTACGATGACCTTGCCTTGAACAGTTTGTGCTGGCTTCCCCAGTACTGTGTGCTGTCTTACCCTTCACAAAAGTATCCACTTGTCTATTGTCTATTAAGTGTTTTTCCATTCCCACCCTTCCTCTCCCTTGTAACCATCAAAGATTGTTTCTTTTTGTATACAAACCTTTTCATGAGTATTTGCAGTCATGGTCTCATACAGTGTTTGTCCTTTTGTAATCAACTTCTTTCACTCAGCATAATGCCCTCCAGAAGAGTTTCATTTCTTTTATTACTGAATTTTTTTCTACTGTTTTTTCTTTCTAAAAATTTTCATCAAAAGCTTATGATGTACTAAATATTTCTCTGAGCTCTGTACATGTATTAACTCATTAAATGGTCATAATCCTATCAAATATGTACTATTACCACCTTCACTTTACAGCTACTGACCTGCACAGAAAGCTTAAAGAGCTTGCCTACAACCTACAACCCATCAGCCACCATAATGCCCCACACTTCCTCAGTGCTGGGTACTGCTCTCTGCATGAGCCATGCATTATTCAATCTTTTCTGCACCCTACACAGGAGATAAGGAGATGAACTGACAGAGAATTCAGGTAACATGCTCACAGACCCAGAGTTAGCTGTTAGATGCAGTCTAGTCGGTTCTGACTCATAGCGACCCTATGAACAACAAAATGAAACACTGCCCGGTCCTGTGCCATCCTTGCAATCATTGTTATGCTTGAGCTCATTGTTGCAGCCACTGTGTCAATCCACCTTGTTGAGGGTCTTTCTCTTTTCCACTGACCCTGTACTCTGCCAAGCATGATGTCCTTCTCCAGGGACTGATCCCTCCTGACAACACGTCCAAAATATGTAAGATGCAGTCTCGCCATCCTTGCCTCTAAGGAGCATTCTGGCCGCACTTCTTCCAAGACAGATTTGTTAGTTCTTTTGGCAGTCTGTGGTATATTCAATATTCTTTGCCAACACTGCAATTCAAAGGCATCAACTCTTCTTTGGTCTTCCTTATTCATTGTCCAGCTTTCACATGCATATGATGTGATGGAAAACAACATGGCTTGGGTCAGGCGTGCCTTAGTCTTCAGGGTGACATCTTTGCTCTTCAATGCTTTGAAGAGGTCCTTTGCAGCAGATTTGCCCAATGCAATGCGTCTTTTGATTTCTTAACTGCTGCTTCCATAGCTGTTGATTGTGGATCCAAGTAAAATGAAATCCTTGACAACTTCGATTTTTCTCCGTTTATCATGAAGTTGCTCATTGGTCCAGTTGGGAGGATTTTTTTTTTTTTCTTTATGTTGAGGTGCAATCCATAGTGAAGGCTGTGGTCTTTGATCTTCATTAGTAAGTGCTTCAAGTCCTCTTCACTTTCAGCGAGCAAGGTTGTGTCATCTGCGTAACGCAGGTTGTTAATGAGTCTTCCTCCAATCCTGATGCCCCGTTCTTCTTCATATAGTCCAGCTTCTCGGATTATTTGCTCAGCATACAGATTAAATAGGTATGGTGAAAGAATACAACCCTGATGTGCACCATTCCTGACTTTAAACCAATCAGTATCCCCTTGTTGTGTCCAAATAACTGCCTCTTGATCTACATAAAGGTTCCTAATGAGCACAATTAAGTGTTCTGGAATTCCCATTCTTCGCGATGTTATCCATAGTTTGTTATGATCCACACAGTCAAATGCCTTTGCATAGTCGATAAAACACAGGTAAACATCCTTCTGGCATTCTCTTCTTTCAGCCAGGATCCATCTGACATCAGCGATGACATCCCTGGTTCCACATCCTCTTCTGAAACAGGCCTGAATTTCTGGCAGTTCCCTGTTGATATACTGCTGTAGCCGTTTTTGAATGATCTTCAGCAAAATTTGGCTTGTGTGTGATATTAATAATATTGTTCTATAATTTCCACATTCGGTTGTATCATGTTTCTCGGGAATAGGCATAAATATGGATCTCTTCCAGTCAGTTGGCCAGGAAGCTGTCTTCCATATTTCTTGGCATAGACAAATGAGCACCTCCAGCGCTGCATCTGTTTGTTGAAACATCTCAATTGATATTCCATCAATTCCTGGAGCCTTGTTTTTTGCCAATGCCCTCAGAGCAGCTTGGATTTCTTCGTTCAGTACCATCAGTTCCTGATCATATGCCACCTCTTGAAATGTTTGAACATCGACTAATTCTTTTTGGTATAATGACTCTGTGTATTCCTTCCACCTTCTTTTGATGCTTCCTGCATCATTTAATATTTTCCCCATAGAATCCTTCACTATTGCAACTCGAGGCTTGAATTTTTTCTTCAGTTCTTTTGGCTTGAGAAACACCGAGTGTGTTCTTCCCTTTTGGTTTTCCATTTCCAGCTCTTTGCACATGTCATTATAATACTTTGTCTTCTCGAGACGCCCTTTGAAACCTTCTGTTCCGTTCTTTTACTTCATCAGTTCTTCCTTTTGCTTTAGCTGCTCAACGCTCAAGAGCAAGTTTCAGAGTCTCCTCTGACATCCATCTTGGTCTTTTCTTTCTTTTCAGTGACCTCTTGCTTTCTTCATGTTTGATGTCCTTGATGTCATTCCACAACTCTTCTGGTCTTCAATCACTAGTGTACAATGCATCAAATCTATTTTTCATATGGTCTCTAAATTCAGGTGGGATATACTGTCATATTTTGGCTCTCATAGACTCGCTCTGATTTTCTTCAGTTTCATCTTGAACTTGGATATGAGCAATTGATGGTTTGTTCCACAGTCAGCCCCTGACTTTGTTCTGACTGATGATACCAAGCTTTTCCATCGTCTCTTTCCACAGATGTAGTAATACGATTTCTGTGTGTCTGTCAGTTTGTCATACTGTGTGTGCTTATGTGTTTTTGTGATGCTGGAAGCTATGCTGCCAGTATTCAGACACCAGCCGGGTCACCCATGGGGGACAGGTTTCAGCTGAGCTTCCAGATTAAGACAGACTAGGAAGAAGGACCTAGCAGTCTACTTCTGAAAAGCATTAGCCAGTGAAAACCTTATGAATAGCAGTGGAACTGTGGAATGCATCACAGTTAGTAGGAGCCACACTTAAAAACAGGGCAGTTCAAGTCCAAGGACTCAGACTTACCCATTCACCTACTTCTCTGTTTAATCATGAGAGAGCATAAATGATTAAAGGAAGTGAATGAAAACAACTTGTGCTTGAGAATTACACTCAGATGAGGCACTGTTGTTTTTGAGCATAATGCAACTCACCAATCCTGAGACCACTGGGGTGTAATGCTCCTGAGGACAGGAGGTATGATGTTCTCCAGCCTCTCATTGCATGTTGGGCAGCTGCCTTCACCCACCCCCCCGCCAACACACACAATTTCAACCTAAGCTGAGAAGGGAAATCAGTACCCAGTTGCAAAGCAGATCTATATAGGGACCTAATTGGTTTTATACATCTCAATTGAGATATCTATTCATGTGAAAAAACTCAATACATTAAAAATAATTTGATTTAGAAATATTTTTCCTTGAAAGAGATCTGAATAATGCCCCCACATTCTATGTAGTGAAGGCAGAAGGGAAAATATTTCCAATTAAATACTTGAAAGCATCTTACCCATAAATTATTTTGCCAAATTTAAACCAATAAATTCCACAGAAGCTAATGTGTGGATTAGGAACACAGTCTTTGTTCACAGTGAAAGGAGGACAACAAAAGCATATAAACATAATCATAATTTCCTTGTAAGAAATTGACTCTTTTTTAAAGTTAAGATCATCTCTGTGAATAGGTGGTCTTTACTGATCTATCTTCACTGAGGTGATTGTCTAGCTGAATATTTAGAGAAGTGTTTTATCAGCTTCTTTTATTTTTCTATTTAACTCAAGTATTGCTTGGGTATTTTTATAACCTTCGACAACGCCCCATGATTAAACCTTAGCTTATTTAACTGTGTTCTCCACTGGAGTTTGAGCATCTTGAGGTCAATGGCTTTATATAAGTTATCTTTGCATCTAGAAAGTCTAGCATAGAGCCTGAGCAGGAAGCAAGGAAAAGTCCACATTTACTAAGTCACTATCACTAAGAGTTTTACAAAGAAGAAGGAGAGAGAAAAATAACCGGAAGATATATGTTCTGCATGCAAGAAAGTTAAGGTTTATTCCAGTGCTTCTTCACCATTCTTATCTTCGTTTCTCTTATCAAGATTTTGAAGGTCTTAATTTCTAAAGATTGCATAATCAAAACAAACCTCACTACCTCATCACCCCTTGAATGCCGATCTGCTTTACAAAGGTGTGTTTCCCCTACTTTGGATGAGATCAACTGGTGTCTGGTGAGCGAAATCATACACCAGTATAAACACTTATGCTTAGTTTGCTTAAACCACTAATAAAAGAATGGATTGATAACTCGGCATTGTTTACAGTGCACTGTACATGAGAATGCTTGTTTTAATGATCAAGGCCTTAGCCATATTTGAAGCAAACATCTTATGAGTACTGCTGCCACATTAAAATTAACTTGTTTCTCAAAAACATATAATTTCATGTTATTGCCTGGTGCCAAATCCTTTTTACTATACGCTGCTGTGTTTTGACCTGATGAGAGGTGACTCCACTTGAAGGTGAGAAGGCAGAGGATACTCTACTCCCCTGTTCTAGGTGCTCCTAGCTTCAATCTCACCATCTATCAAAAATCTAAAGCCAACAAGAGTGTCTTAAGCATTATCACAGCCTTATTTTCCCCTTAAAAGAGAGAAAGACAAGTAGTCAGTCCCCTCTGCATTTGTACAAGATTCATCTGTACTTTTTTTTTTTTATCATGCCTTTCTAAAATCTCTCCTCTCCCTGAATACCTCTTTCCATCTCCCTTTGAGGTCTGTTGCCTATTGTGACTCTAAATGTTTATTTCTTGATGGTACCATTCTTGGTCTTTTTGAGAAAAATAGTGGAGTCTTTTATAAGGTGAAACCAACTTACTCATGCCTCTCCAAATACAAAAGCTTTCCATCTGTTGGCCAATTCACAATAGATAATAACAGCTTTTATCAACTGGTTGGTTGTGTCAGGCATGCAATTTTTGTAGAAGTTGTGAAATTTGGAAATTACCACTGATACAGCTACAAAACCAAATAAAACTTTCCATGAAATGTAGTAGCTTCTAGGGAAATATATCCATCCATACTGAATTCATCCCCTGAGCACAAGTGCCAGGCATTGAGCTGAGCTCAGTGGATGAGGGAGCCAAGTTCAAAGCCAGAGTCTACATTTTAGAAGGTTATGGCCAATTGAAGAGACTTGTACCCAGACTCCTGCAGTTCACCGTATGGTAAGTGACTGATTCTTTCCAGACAATAAACAAATACTACAGTGGTTTAGAAATAGGGAAGGTCATAGTGTGAATTACTATATATACGTATATATCACTTGCATCCCCAGTGTCCAGAACCCACTGACTCCTAATGGAAGCATGGTTAGTGGGAACTTGGAACCAGTCAACTGGCTTCAAACATTCCCTATGTGTCCTCATATTTCATCACTATTGCTTATGGCATATGGGCTCCTCACCTTATCTTGGAATGTTTCTGGTGAACCTCAGTTTTAACCTTTTTATTGTCCCTTCAGCATCTTCACATAAAAATGTAGTTTATACAGCACTAACAGAGTCTAAAATGAATGTGAAGGAATCAGTGCCTCTGCCATGAGAACTGGGAGTCATTCCATGATTACCAGATGTTGATGGACTTCCAGTCATGGACGTCTTCCAAGGGTTTCCCTAATGCAGAAAGAGGCTCTATAGGAATTCAATTATTTGACAGCCCGAAAACATTTTCTCATAACGTCAATATATAAACCAGGGATAGTTCTCATAGAAAGACAAAGCTTATATAGTAACTCGTATGGCACCAGAAGCATAGCACCATGCTATTCTAAAGGCTAAGTTCACTACACAGCAATGTTTCCCAGAAGAAATGCAGATGGAGCTCTAATTTGAGATGCCGAAAAGATTGGCACAGAATTCAAGGGAAGAAGTAGAATAGAGAATAAAAGATAGCCATGGCTGCCCAACAATATAGCTCCTTTCTCAGGGTCAATTTTCTATGTAGGAACCACTTCCTCATCTATATTTACTTCTCAAGGCATCATGGATCTCTTTCTACTTCTAACCTGTATTACCTTTTCTTAAACTCTGGATGTCTATAGTCTCATAGTTTATTCTCTACCTTCCAGAAAATAGCCCAATTAAAAAAAAACATTTTAGGAGTAAAGAAAATGTAAAATAGACAAGGATTATGATGGCTATGACATTCCCCATTCTTTTCTCTTTATTCTTAACTGTAATACCTTGATGGGTATTGGCTTGTGTTAATATTTGTATAACCCCAACTTCCACAGAATGTAGCAGAGATGGGTACAGGTCTTAATTCCTAGAACATGGTAGATGCCCTACAAATATTTCTTAAATTGAATAGTTCCTTGAGATTGAAGAATTCTCATCAGCTTCTAGAAAGTAGCTTGGCTACAATTTATTCTTATAATTTTAACTTATTTTTTCTAGGTATAGATATCTACTAAACACTGAAAAAAGTTTGCCTTTGTAATGGTCACAGAATAGGTCAGGTTATACATACACGCCCATGCAAAAAATTCTCAGGAATAGAACCTTTCTCTCCCATTCCCTCAGTTAAATTGATGAAACATCTAGCAACTACGTTTGTTCAATGTAATTCTGATCATACTGGATACAGGTGGTTGGTCAACAGGTGGACATCTGACCCAGACTGGGCCAATTAGATGGCCAAGAGCCTGGACCTGGGAAATTTTACCCATAAGATAGAAAATATGGCAACCTACCATCCCTGAACTTCCATGTCATGGGTCTTACCTCTTTTTCTTGGTCCCCATTTCTAACTCTTTAGGAGATTTTCTTGGGCCTCATGGGCCCTGGACCGGGTCACACCTGAATTAATTAGAATGTCTTCAAACTTTATGATAACACATTTTGGAGAAAGTGGGTTTTTTGAAGGACCAAGTACTTAGTTTTCTACTCCTGCTTAGGACAATGGATATCCTGGAGTTATGGGATCTGCCTAAAGACCAAGTCATGGTAATAATTGTTGCCAAATGCATAGAACTAGGTAGTCATAATATAGGTCCAATTAAATTATCTCCTTAATGGAGGTAGAGGAGTTCAAATTTATGGGATCCAGTAGTCAGAGGGTCTGAGGTAACAGAGAACAGAAGAGTGGAACTGGAATCCACCTTATCAAGAAGCACCGGGCCTGGCAGATGTTCTGACAGTTGACTCTAGCTTTCTGCTGCCATTTATGGTAGAGTAGCTCAAGATCAGGATAGCAGAAAGGAACTAAATCCATTACATTTTGTAGTATGTTTGCTGTGAAAATATATATCTGTCTGAGCATTCTGTTCCACTAGGAAAAATGGATATAATATTATTCGTTTCTATCTCACTCACTGTAGTGTGATGAAATGAATGTGTATTGAAGAGTACATTGTAAAGAGCACCACTGAAATATTAGTCAACGTGATAATCATTAATTGTCTCTTAAGCTCACCTTCATCTTACCTGAAGCTCTCATAGTCTCATATCTAAGGGCATATCTACTTTCTTGTACAAGATATGACTTCCAATAGCTATCTGTATTTGAATTCTAGACCCAGATATGACCTTCTGCAGGTCATTTCTACCTGTATGACATACGAACCCTCTAAATCAAAATGACCTTAAGAGAATTCGTCATTTTCCTCCACCGTATCTAATTCTTTTTTGATGTTACTATTAAAAAAAAAAAAAAAATTTTTTTTTTTTTTTTATTGGGACCACCAATTGCTAAACTAGAAAACAAGGAGTCATCCTTGGCCTAAGCCACTAATTCAACTGATTTTTCTTTATAGTTATTATAGCTGTCTTCTTGACACCACCATAGTTAGTGTCCTGCTCCATGCCTCGAGGTTGTTCCACTAGACTTTTAAAAATTTTATCTTGGTGAAAATACACACAACAAAACTCATTGCTGCCACGTTGTTTCTAACTCATAGTAACACTATAGGACAGAGTAGAACTGCCCCATAGGGTTTCCGAGGCAGTAAATCTTTACATAGAAGACTGTCACACCTTTTAGTTAGCAACCAAGTGCTTAACCACAGCACCACAGGGGCTCCTCTACACAAAACATACAGCAATTCAGCAATTTTACACAAAAATTTCAGTGACAGTGATTACATTCTTCAAGTTGTTTAACCATTCTTGCTATCTTTTTCCAAATTATTCCACCACCATTAACATATATTCAGGGCACCCTAAGGAAAAGTTCCCTCTTTCCACTTCCCTCTCACCCCCTGGTAACCACTAAGAGTTATCGCTGACTGACTTATTTTGCTTAGCCTAATGTTTTCTACTTTCCTACATTCTGTGGCATATATCAAGATTGCATTCCTCTTTAGGGCTGAGTTTATCCATTTCATCAGTTAATGGACATTTTTTATTGCTTCCACCTTTTGGCCATTATGGATAGTGATGCAAATGAACATTGATGTACATGTTTCTGTTTGTGTTGCTGCTTTCAGGTCTTTTGGGTATATACCTAAGAGTGAAATTGTTGTGTCACATGTCCTATGTTCAACTGCTGGAGGAATTACCAAACTATTTTTCACACTGGTTGTAGCATTTTACCTTCCCACTAGCAATGAAGCAATGGATGAGAATTCCTCTTTCTCCATAACCTCACCAAAACCTAACGTTTTCTGTTATTTGATCATTGCCATTCAAGTGGGGGTGATATTGTATCTCACTGTGGTTTTGATTTGCATCTCCCTAACCCACCAGGTACTCCTAATCTACCAGGTGCTCCTTGGAAACCCTACAGGGCAGTTCTACTCTGTCCTACATGGTCGCTATGAGTCAGAATCCACTCGATGGCAACATTTTTTTTTTTTTTTAAATGGCTACTGATTTTGAGCTTCTTTTCATGTGTTTCTTGGCCATCTGAATGGTCTCTTTGGTGAAATATCTGTTGAAGTCTTTTGCCCATTTTTTGGACTGAGGTTTTAATTTGTTTTCTAATTTCTTTCTGACTCATTTTACACATCTTTATACTTCTGACGATGTGGCTTTTTGCCATTAACAATATTAATTTCTTTTAAATTTCAGCTGTCATCTGCACACTCATCTCTACCTTCTCCCCATCCTTCCATTTGTCCCAACCAAACTCTGAACAACAGTCTCCAACCATGCTCAATACTTCATAGCAAGTAAGAGGTAGAGCCAAAATGCAAACCAGGTTCTAATAACTTCAGGCACTTAATATCCCTGCACTTGTTTGTAAGTTATTTGACTTTTTTTTTGTTGTCATTGTTTCTATTCCCAGGAAGGATATTCTACAAACTTCTATTTGTTCCTCTCTTCTGTGTCCCACACCTCTTACTCTTAGGAGGTACTTGGGAGTTTATGCTAAGTCCATTCTATCCTATTCACTGAAATGGAAATTTCTACTCCCTTCCGTTTACCCCATGTTATCTCCTGGTGTGGGTGAGTGTCATTCCAATCACCTTAACATAATTTAAAATCAGTCAGGCAGTCACATTTTTGAAAGGAGCAAAATTTATGCTACAGTTAAAATAAAAATAAAAGTAAAATCAATTATCTTAATGGTTGCAGTTGGGAAAAAAAAGAAGACCATGGAAAGGGTATGCCAAGATGCTGGGGATGAAGGAGCCAGACGAGCACTGCTCAGCTCTTACAGCAGAGAGTGCAGTTATGTCTGAATATCTGGTGCAGAAGGCACTGACTGATTTAATTATCAATGAAAGGGTGTGTGGGAGGGTCTGGTAGTATACTTGGGAAATTGAAGGTCACGTTGAAAGCTGTACCAAGGGAAAGAGGGAAGCTATATGGAGGGAAAAATACAGTGGAACAGAAGACGTAGATATAAGAAAGAATGTGGCTGATACTCTGCTGCTGGCCACAGCTTCACCCTGGTGACAAAGAGAGGGACTTCTGGGGGGAAAAAGTCATTGATGACACAGCCTTGCTTTTAGGATTGTTGTTATCTGCCCTTGAATAATGGCAACCCTGTGCACAACTGAACGAAAGCCTGCTGGGTCCTACACCATCCCCATGATTGATTGCAGATCAGACTTGTGATCCATAGAGTTTTCATTGCCTGATTTTCAGAAAATTGTCAGGTCTTTCCCCCAGTCTTAGTCTAGAAAACTCAGCTAAAGTCTCCACTGACAGACGAGTGGTCACTGTGCATGGATGATTCGGTCAGGAATCAAACCTGGGCCTCCCACGGGGAAAGCAAGAATTCTACCACTGAACCACCAATGCCCCTGGTTTTAATGCACATATTTCAGATGGGGAGAAAAATCCCCATGCCCATTTTTATCTATTATATTTTTTACTGTAAAACTAAAACCACCCCCATAAGGTTTCCAAGACTGTAGTCTAACAGAAGTAGACTGCCCCATCTTTCTCCTGCAGAGTGGCTGGTGGGCTTGAACAGTGACCTTTCCATTAGCAGCCTAGCACTTTAACCACTGTACCATCAGGGCTCGTTTACTGGAAAACTACCTAGGTTATAACTGAATGTGAGATTTTGTCACTGTGGCTTTTATGGTGTTTCCTTTTTTTTTTTCCATTGCTGGTTTGGTTTGTTTTTGGCTCAACAGGGAGATGCTTTAAGAGTCTTTCCATAAGCAGTGGCAAGTCAGGAACAATGAGACAGGAAAAATCCTTATTTAAGACACTTACTGCTATCTCCTCTAAAGATCAGCCCCACTCACCTTACTTTTTGGACCCTTTCAGTTTCAGTCATTCATCTGCATGAAATTTCCTTTGACTCAGCTTCTCCCAGTGCCAGATTTAAACCTAGCACTGCCCACACCAATTCTCATTCTCTTACCAATTTTTAAGAACTATTTTAGTTCCCACTAGATTATGTGATATAAACACCCAACAAAAGTAGGCATCATTAACCTCATTTTATAGTTTGGAGAGCAGACACTGAAAAATGTTAGAGGACTTCCACAAAATCACTGTGAATGAAAGCTGTGTTTTCTGCTGCTAAATACTGTCCACCTTATTCACCTCCTTTGAAAAACTTAAACCTTAAAATACTGTGTTCCTGACCTAAAACTGGTGGTCTCAGCTGGCCCTCTTACTCCTGATTCACATTTCAGATAGGCTTCTGGATCTTAGCTACAATCTGAATTTTTGTTCACAGCAAGAGAACTGTTTAGAAAGAAGCAGCAAATGCTCAAATCCCAGTGGAAATTGATTGACTAGGAATTCTATCCATACTTCTTTTTTTCTTTTATTTTGGGCTTTTAGTCCAAACTCCTGTACTTTACTTTGAAACATTTGATTCAAGATAACCACTCCTAACATGTTTTTACAACTGTCCAGCTAATTTATTTTAGTTGCAATAGTTTAAAATCAACGAAATAATTCACGAATTGGCACAATTCTCCAACTCATTTACATTCTGTCTAAAATCTAAAAATTAACAACTTTTAAGATATTTCTTTGCTGGACAATGGGACAAAAATAATTTAGACAGATTTAGACACAGGATAACACTGAAACCTGATGTCCCAAGCCCTTATTTTATAGATGACTGGAACTAGACATGGAGAGGCCAAAGACCTGCCCAAGGTCACCCTGCTGGGCAGCAGCAAGAGCTGGCTCCTTGGTCTGGCTCCTAAGACTCCTCTTCATCATGCTGCCTCCCATCTGCAGCTGACACACCGCTTGGAGGGAAAGTCAAGCCCTTCCTGTGGCTTCTAAAGGAGGAGGGGAGATTACTCAATTCTGCAGTGTACAATGGTTGCCCTGCAAATGACCACAGGGAGTAACAAGAAGGGAAGGCAGCCTGTCTTTGTGAAGGATCTCATCTAGTTCCTTTTGTTATGTATCCCAGGAACATTTGGGTCTCCAGCTTTTGCTTTGTTAAAACCCAGTTTTCCAGGCAACCTGAATTATGACCTTGTCTCCATAATTGCTTCTAATTGTGCTTGAAGTTGTTAAAAAAATAAATAAATAAAAGTCACAAATATTCTGCTTCAAGCCCAATACATACTTGACATTAATAAAAGAGAGCTTCAGGTGCTACTGCCATTCTTTTTTGATTCTTGAATATAAGGTCTACTACACTTAAGGCTTCCATCTTTTAATCTAGTCATTGGCTGAACTTTAAACACACCCTTTCTGAAAAACGGTCAATCATTTATTCAGCAAACAATTACTGAGGTCATGCTGTGGGCCAGAAATATGTTAATGAGGTGATAGAAAGACATTATAGCCTAAGGGCTCTGAAATTTAAAGTAAATAAAAAATAATTTGAATTCTAACTTTACATATACTTGTGAAAGCTTGGGCAACTCATCTAATGACTCTGAACTTTATTTCCTCAGCCATAAATTAAGGTTATTGATATCTAATTTTAACAATGTTGAAGAATATACATATATTGGAAACTGCATGGGTGAGTTCTACTCTGTCCTATAGGGTTACTATATGTTGGAATCCATAAGCCAAAAAACCAAGCCCACTACCATCGAGTCAATTCCAACTCAATGACCCTATAGGACAGAGTAGAACTGCCCCATACAGTTTCCAAGGAGTGCCTGGTGGATTCGAACTGCCAACCTTTTGGTTAGCAGCCATAGCTCTTAACCAGTATGCCACCAGGATTTCTTCTCTCTCTGTGTGTGCGTGTATGTATACATACACTGAATAGTTATTGCTATTATGCTTTTACTTACTGAAATTCACAAATTTACCATCAGCTGAATAAAAGAGATTTGCAGTTTATTTTCTTTAAAGTGACTTTTTTTCAGTTCTAATCTGTAGCACTCGTATTACTTTACAGCCTGTGCCTTCACCATCATTTTTGAGGACAGTGATTTACACGGTTTAATGGAGAGCAGTGAGGGACTGTTGTTTTGGAAGACAATTCTTATCTTGGGTCTACCGCCATCTCCAGGACCCTGAGAAGAACCTTAAACCCCTTCTGTAAACTCACTTGATTGAGGAAAGGTCCCTTCTAGCATGGGCATCCCGTTGTTCCTTCCTGTGCTGTGCACCCAGGATCACCACCCTGTCTAGTCCAGAGGGATTCCATTTATATTCTCTCTGAAATATAAAAATTAAGAACCTTTAAGTATTACTTTGTTGGACCATGGGACCAAAAGAATGATTTGGTATGACACATTTAGACACAGGATATCCCTAGAGGGATGATGTACATGTCCCCTGGCATTTCAGTCAACATTCAGCAGCTATGGTTGCATCTGCCATGTAATTTCAGAATCAAAAGGATACTCAGAACTTATTTGAGCAAAACTTCTACCAAGTGCAAAGTTCCTTCCTCGGAGGTGTGATCTAGCTTCTGCTTAAACACCTATAGGCACATGAAGTTAATGCCCCTAGTTTCTAAGAAGAGCTGTTAGGATTTCTTTTTTTTTTTCTTATCCCAACCCAAAATCTTATAGATATCGCAAACCAACTAACGATCTCCATTCTTTGGTTGTAGCAGAAAAATAAAAACAGAAACAAAAAGAAAGAACTTGTGCCCCTTTTCCTTACGTCACCCTTAAAATATGAAATTCAAAGACAACCATGTTCCTCAAAGAGGGCTGTGTGTGCCTACACAGGGGCATATCAGCTAGGGCAAGGGGCACATAGCACCACATAATGAGCACAGATAGTCATCTTAGAGTGATACTTTCATTGGAATAAAAAAAGTTTGATTTTGTTTTGTTTATAATTTTGAACTCTAAGCTTGGGCTACCCATGTACTTACTATCTGATTTAATGGGATTTTCCTATAAGCTAATCTCATAGATCTCGGGAAAGCAGGAAGAGTAGAACAATTGTACAAGTAATAAATAATAAGAAAATTTCATCTTTGGTCTTTTATGTTGGAATTATTTTCCTGGAGGTTAAGCAATTCAGTTTTTGTTTTTTTGTTTTAATAAAAGTACAAGTAAAAATGTGAAACTGGCAAATATTCTATTATCTATATTTTTTACAGTAATAAAAAACTGAAAAGAATATAACTGAATAAAATGAAATACTTCACACATATTTTTATGATAAAATACAAATCTTAATTCAATGTTTCAAGTGTTTCTCAAACAGCTTCAGGTTACATCCTGAGACTCCTTAAGTAATGCACAGAAAAGTTTGAAAAGCACTAAAAAATCTATCCCTGATTTCCTAAATCAGGATAACTTCTCAGTGCCAAATTTCCAACTCTAAAGTAGCTCTTACAATAAAGTTAGCAAAAGTAATACATGTGAGTTACCTGAAATTAAGATGATGCAATAAAATAAAATCAGAGTTAAGATCACATTGTAAACTCACTTTGGTATCTTGCTTTTTCCATTTACCAGCATATCATCAGCATTTTCACATGGAATTAAAACACTTTGTAAACAGCATTAATAATGGCTTCATATTCTGTTGAGTGGTTACACCACAATTTACTTAATCATCCCCTTACTGCTGGGAATTTCAATTGTCATGAAATGTTCTCTGTTGTAAGCATCGCCATGATAAACATTTCTTACAAACAACTCATCATTTCAAAGTTTGTTCAGGAAAGATTTCTAGAACAAGATGAAAAGAAAACAACAGAAAAAAAACTATTAAGGATAAATAAATCATATTCATGGGATTCCCTTTACTATAAATGAATATTTTACATAAGTTGCTCTTGCCAGTTAATTAGGTTAATTATGACTCTACGTGATGAATAATAGGGAAATACTTTGCACCATGTTGCTTGAAAGAGTTAATGAATGTGGAAGTTCTAAGGACTGATTTGCAACACTGACAAGTAGCCCACCTGATTCAGGGCTTTGGCTCCAACTAAAGGAAATAAAAAAACAGCGTTAACTTCTTTTACCAGAACATTCGCACAAGTTGCTTTGCATAGGCTCGGCATAATTAGACTCAAGGAGCTCTCAGAAACAGAGGAAAGGAGATGGATACAGTAAAATGTACCATCCATGACAACATACACAGAAAAGTACTCTTGTCAGCAAGTAAACCAGCGAGTCCTGGGAGTTTTGTGCTGTTCGAAAGGACACAAAAGATCAGTGGAAATACCAGGAGCCAAATCTGACAAGTACAGAACTCTTGGCCAAGTAGCCAAGTTCTTGTTTAATTGTCACGAGTTCTTTCTTTTTTAATATGTCTTTCTGTGTTTCTTTTTCTTTCATCCTTTATTTTTTCCTCTTGTCTCTAACATTTATTTAGTAATATCATTGTTGTTGTTAGGTGACTTCGAGTTGATTTCAGCTCATAATGACTCCATGTGACAGAACAGAACTGCTCTGTAGGGTTTTCTAGGCTACAGTCTTTATGGGAGCAGATGGTCAGGTCTTTCTCCCACAGAGCAGCTGGCTGAGCTGGAGCCATCGACCTTTCACTTAGTAGCTGTACAATGTGTCCAGCTCTGTGTTAAAAGTTAGAAGTTAAAAGATAAATAAGATGTAATTTTTGCCCTCAAGGACTCCACAATCTCTTAAGAGACGGGAACACATAAGTATAGAATAACTGCACAATATAGTAAAAGCAAATAGGTCCGTGGAACCACAGACAGAGGTAATGAACCCAGTCAGAGGAGCGAGGGAACCAGAGGACTTTGAGGAAAAAGTAGAAAGTCATAAAGAATTAGGATTAGACAGGTAAATGTTGAAACAAACAAAAAAAATTTTCCAAAAAATTGGACCTCATGTCTACACACACACACATACACACACAAATCTATGAACAAAAGAACTTTTGTTACATGAAGTAACATAAAAATAGCTAACATTTATTGAATATATAATTGTGTTAAGTGCTATCATAAGCATATTGTATTTATTAACTCAGTGCCTCTAAAATTATTGGTGGTAAAGGACCTTTTTTTTCTTTTTCATATTTTAATCTTACTGAGCATAACTAATGAAAACCTCATACCACATGCAACTCAACATGTAAGTCTGACAAACCTGTCTCTACCCTGCTCAGCAAGACAAATCTGCTGATCACACACTTGGGTGTCATAGAAATGTCAAATGGTTGTAAAAGTTTTCAAGGCTTCCTCTCATTTCCATGCTTTTTCTGGACCAGCATCTAACCATGCTTCCAGACAGGGCTGGCTTCTGGACATGTGACCCATGCAGCGCACAAGGTTTTACACCCAGAAGGTTCCAGTGGTTGGTTTAATGCTGTGCTGTGACTGTCTTGAAATTCCTTAATAGTTTTGGAACAAAGGGCCCTGTATTCTCATTTTGCACTGGGCTTTGAGATTATGTAGCGTGTCCTGCACACAGAGTATACTTTGAGACCATACATTTAATTCTCACAAACATCCTATGGGGTAGATACAATTATCATTGTCATTTTCAGGAGAAAGATGTGAGACACAGGGTGGTTGAGGTTAACACAGCTGATGAGGAGACAAACAGGGTCTGAAACCAGGTGGTCTGGCTTCAAAGCCTGGATGCTGATTCACAATGCAAAGGAAGGGACGTTAGAAATTATTAAATATAGAGTGTTGGCAAAGCAGAAGAAGTGAAACAAGAAAGGAAAAAATTCCCTAACAGACACAGGCAATGTGTTCTTCACAACAAGAAACAATGCTGCTAATTTCAAAGACTCTGTAATGAGGACAATGAGGTTGGGCTGTTCTACACCTTGTGAAGATGGCAGTGAAGAAGACGGTACTGGACAGTTTTCATTGTGTTGAGTTCTCAAAACTGAAATTTCTGTTTATGTTGGGTACCTCCTTTTAGAAATGTGTCTTCCAGAAAGTTCTCCCTCAGACTCCTCCATACCTGACACAAGGCATGGAACTGGGGCTCAACCAGTTAGATGCACCTCTGCCGCATCACATCAGGAGGGAGACTTGCAGGAGCAGCCATGGCGGTAGAGTCTCTCCAGTGGCTGAGGATGGTGGTAGCAAATCAGTCCCCAGGGTCAGCAGCCAGGGCTGGGCCAGCCAAGTGCCTCATGTCCAGTGCAGAAGTGTGGCAGTGCCTTGTGGTGGTGCCTCTGTTGGTGGTCGACACTCTGTGATGACCCCAGTGGTGTCCTCCCCAACTCCCACTGTGCTAGGACATGGGTGGTGCTCCTAACTTGGGGCCTCTCTTATTGCCAGCCCATTGACAGCCCAGGTTTTCTGACCTTCACAACTATTCTGTGACTGCTTGGCCCTTTCAGTAACTTTCACTCTGGCTCATTTCAGCTATAATCTGTGTCTGTCACTTGCTGAAAGGAGCCCTTGTGGAGACAAAGACCTAATACAAAGATGACATAAATCTTGATATTCCAAAAAAAAAAAAAAAAAGTGACAGCCCAGAAGAGTGGAGCTCTGTTGGTTGGACATGAAAGACTTTAAGACTTTAAAAAATACCATAAAAAAGTGGAATTGTAATGGGGTTAATTATTCATTTGAAAATTTAATATTAATGATAAAGATTAATAACAATCTTACATTTATGGGAGGTATTTCCTACCTGAAGAACCTCCAAGAGCCCATTTGAATTCGTAAAATAAGGTAATATATAGAACATAAAATCATTAATTAAAACATGAAATTCATGAAATATATACATTTTTAACTAGCAAGAAAAAAGATTCACTGAAGCCTTATTAGTGACTCTTATTAACAGAGTTTCAGGGAGGCACTAAATATTGGACTGTTCAGTTCTCTACCTTAAGGTCTTCGTGGTGTGGAGTCCTTTCCTTTCTTGTCCTGGGGCCTCAGAAACCTCTGTCAAGCTGCTTTCTGTCCTCTAGCAATGGGCTCTCCGTTCTGTGTCACTGATCTACTTGGCTTTTTTTTTTTTTTTACCAATAACACACTGTCTTAATCACTGTAGCTTTAGAATTTGAAGTCACACAGTGTCAATCTTTCAACATTAGTTCTTTTCTTCCATATAGTGTCTTCTAACTTTGTTCTTCTTCCATATTCTGTTCACTTTTCTGGATATTTTGTCTTTCCACATAAACTTTAGAATCAGTTTACCTATATTAATTTGATGAGATTTTAATTAGGATTGCACTGAATCTATACAACATATAAGAATTAACTTCTTGATTATACTACTTCTTTTCATCTCTCTGTATCCCCTTCGATTTCTTTCCTCAGAATTTTGTAGTTATTCACATACAGACCTTGAATATATTTTGTTACATGCACTGGTGGTGAAGTGGTTAAAAGCTCAGGCAGCTAACTAAAAGGTCAGCAGTTCAAATCCACTAGCCACTGCTTGGAAACCCTATGGGGCAGTTCTCTTCTGTCCTATAAGGTTGCTACAAGTTGAAATTCACACAATTGGCAATGGTTTTGGTTTTGGCATACCTAAGTATGTATGTATATTTATTTGTTGTATATATATATGCATATATTTAATGCATAAAAATTGATATCCTAGGCATTAGTGAGCTGAAATGGACTGGAATTGGCCATTCTGAGGCAGACAATCATATGATCTACTATGCCGAGAATGACAACAGGAAGAGGAATGGAGTCACATTCATTGTCAAAAAGAACATTTCTGAATCTATCTGGAAGTACAACATTGTCAGTGATAGGATAATATCCATACACCTGGGAGGAAGACAAGTTAATACAACTATTATTCAAATTTGCACAACAACCACTAATGCCAAAAATGAGAAAATTGAAGTTTTTACCAACTTCTACAGTCTGAAATTGATCAAACATACAGTCAAGATGCATTGATAATCAACGGTGATTGGAAGGCAAATGTTGGAAACAAAGAAGGAGGGTTGGTAGTTGGAACACACAGCCTTGGTGATAGAAACGAGGTCAAGATTGCACAACAGAATTTTGCAAGACCAACAAATTCCTTTTTTTAACAGTATAAACAGCATTATATAGTTGAACCTCACCGGATGGAAAAAAGTAATCAAATCCACCACATCTTTGGCAAGAAACAATGGAAAAGCTCAATATCATTTGTCAGAACAAAGCCAGGGACTGCCTGCAGAACAGATCATCAATTGCTCATATGCAAGTTCAAGTTGAAGCAGAAGAAAATAACCTGTCCAAGAGAGCTAAAATAAAACCTTTGGTATATTCCACCTGAACCTGGTGGCTATCTCAAGAATAGATTTGACTCATTGAACATTAATGACTGAAGCCCAGATGAGTTGTGGGATGAAATCAAGGACATCATACATAAAGACAGCAAAAGGTCAATAAAGACAGGAAAGAAAGAAAAGACCAAAATGGGTGTCAGAAGAGACTTTGAAACTTGCTCTTGAACATAGAATGGCTAAAATAAAAGGAAGAGATGAAGTAAATGAGCTGAATAGAAGGTTTCAAAGGGCAACTCCACAAGACAAAGTAAAATATTATAATGAAATGTGCAAAGATCTGGGTTCAGAAAACCGAAAGCGAAGAACACTCTTGGCATTTCTCAAGCTGAAAGAACTGAAGAAAAAATTCAAGACTTAAATTGCAATTTGAAGGGGTTTTATGGGCAAAATATTGAATGATGCAGGAAGCATCAAAAGAAAATAGAAGGAACACATACAGTCACCTCACCAAAAAGAATTGGTTGACTTTCAACCATTTCAGGAGGCAGCATATGATCAAGAACTGATGGTATTGAAGGAACAAGTACAAGCTGCACTGAAGGCATTGGTGAAGAACAAGGCTCCACGAATTGATGAAATACCAGTTGAGATGTTTCAACAAATGGATGTAACACTGGAAGTGCTCAGTCCTCTATGCCAAGAAATTTGGAAGACAGCTACCTGGCCAACCGACTGGAAGAGATCTATATTTATGCCTATTTCCAAGAAAGGTGATCCCAACAAATGAAAAACTATCAAACAATATCATTAATATCACACACAAGTAAAATGTTGGTGAAGATCCTTCAAAAGTGGCTGCAGCAGTATATCAACAAGGAACTGCCAGAAATTCAAGCTGGATTCAGGAGAGAGTATGGAACGAGGGATGTCATTGCTGATGTCAGATGGATCTTGGCTGAAAACAGAGAATACCAGAAAGATGCTTATCTGTGTTTTATTGACTATGCAAAGGCATTTGACTGTGTGGAACATAACAAATTACAGATAACATTGTGAAGAATGGGAATTCCAGAACACTTAATTGTGCTCATGAGGAACCTGTGCATAGACCAAGATGCAGTAGTTCAAAGAGAACGTATGGATCCTGCATGGATTAAAATCAAGAAAGCTGTGTGTCAGCGTTGTGTCCTTTCACCATACCTATTCAATCTGTATGCTGAGCAAATAATCCAAGAAGATGGACTATATGAAGAAGAGTGTGACATCAAGATTGGTGGAAGACTCATCAACAACCTGCACTATGCAGATGATGCAATCTTTCTTGCTGAAAGCAAAGAAGACTTCAAGCATTTACTGATAAAGATCAAAGACCACAGCCTTCAGTATGGTTTATACCTAAACATACCTAAACATAAAGAAAGCAAAAATCCTCACAATTGGACCAATAAGCAACAGCATGATAAACAGAGAAAAGACTGATATTGTCAAGGGTTTCTTTACTGAGAGGGTAAAACAGGACTGGGCAATGTTTCATTCTGTTGTACATGGTGTTGCTATGAGTTGGAACTGACTTGAGGGCACCTAACAACCCTAACAACAATGTAAATGGTAAAGAGTCCTGGCCGTGCAATGGTTTTGGCTGCTAGCCAAAGGGTAAGCAATTCAAATCCACCATCCACTCTGCAAGAGAAAAGACCTGACAATATGCTCCTGTAAAGAATACACCCTAGGAAACCCAACAAGGCAGTTTGACTCAGTCTTACAGAGACACTGTAAGTCTAAATTGACTCGATGGCACGTGAATGTTGCTGTTGTTGTTAGGTGCCATCGAGTCAGTTCTGACTCATAGTGACCCTTTGTACAACAGAACGAGCCACTGCTGGTCCTGTTCCATCTGCAAATCATTGTTAAGCTTGAGCCCATTGTTGCAGCCATTGTGTTAAACCATCTCATTGAGGGTCTTCCTCTTTTTCAGTGACTCTGTAGTTTACCAAGCATGATGGCCTTCTCCAGGGACTGATCCCTCCTGACAACATATCCAAAGTATGTGAGACTTAGTCTCGCCACCCTTGCTTCTAAGGTGCATTCTGGTTGTACTTCTTCCAAGACAGATCTGTTTGTTCTTTTGCAAGTCCATGGTATGTCCAATATTCTCTAACACTTATTGGTCCAGTTGTGAGCATTTTTGTTTTCTTTATGTTGAGGCGTAATCCATACTGAAGGCTTTGACCGTCATCAGTAAGTGCTTCAAGTCCTTTTCAATTTCAGCAAACAAGGTTGTGTCATCTGCATAATGCAGGTTGTTAATGAATTTTCCTCCAATCATGATGCCCCATTCTTCTTCATATAGTCCAGCTTCTCGGATTATTTGCTCAGCATACAGAATGAATAGGTATGGTGAAAGGTTACAACCCTGGCGCACACCTTTCCTGACTTTAAACCATGCAGTAGTCCCTTGTTCTGTTGGAATGACTGTTGATCTACGTACAAGTTCCTCATGAGCACAATTAAGTGTTCTGGAATTCCCATTCTTCACAATGTTATCCATAATTTGTTATGTTCCACACAGTCGAATGCCCTTGCATAGTCAATAAAACACAGGTAAACACCTTTCTGGTATTCTCTGCCTTCAGCCAGGATCCATCCGACATCAGCAATGGTATCTCTGGTTCCACGTCCTCTTCTGATTCGGGCTTAAATTTCTGGCAGTTCCCTGTCGATATACTGCTGCAGCCACTTTTGAAGGATCTTCAGCATCACAGCACACATGCCCCCACAGCATGACAAACTGACAGACGTGTGGGAGAACAACATGAATGCTGTTGTATTCTTAATTTCAAATTCCAGTAGCTCATTGCTGATATACAGGAAAGCAACTGACTTTTGCATACTAACGTTGTACACTTCTTTTGTTATTTTTGTCAGCTGCTGTTGAATTGGCCCCGACTTATGGAGATTCCATGCGTAAAGAAATGAAATGCTACCTAGTCCTGCGATTGTGGATTGAACCGTTGACTGATTTTCAGAAGTGATGCCAGGACTTTCTTCATCTGTCTTCACCTGGGAGGTCCAGTAAAACTCTCACAGCACAGCAGCATGTAAGCCTCCACTGACAGATGGGTGGTGGCTGCATTGGAGGTACATTGGCAGGGATGTAATCTAGGTCTCCCCCAAGGAAGGGAGTAATTCTCCTGCTGAACCACCACTGCCCTCAATTGTCTCTTGCAATGTTACTATAATCATTTAATAGTTTCTGAAGGAGCTTTTGCCAATTCTTTGTGATTTCCTACAGAGACAATCATTTGTGAGCAAAACAGTTATATTTCTTTCTTCCCAATCTGTATACATTTTATTCCCTTTGCATCACTTACTGCATTACCTAGGACTCCCAGTACATTATTGAATAGGGGTCCTAAAAGGGGACATCCTTGTCCTGCTCACAATCTTATGGGGAAAGAGTCTAGTTTCTAACTATTAAGTACCATGTTAGCTACAGGTTTTTTTCTAGATGTTCTTTATCAAGGTGAAGAAGTTCCCTTTTATTCCTATTTTGCTGAGAGTTTTTATCATGAGTAGGTATTGGATTTTGTCAAATGTTTTTTTTTCTGCATCTATTGATATTATATATTTTTTTCTTCTTTAGCCTGTTGATATAATGTATTCATTTTTTATTATTCATTATTATTCACTTATTATTCATTAATTTATTTTTAAATGTTGACTCACCCTTGCGTAATTGGGATAAATCCCATTTCGTTGTGGTGTATAATTCTTTTTAGACATTGGTGAATTCAACTTTCTGTTACTTGGTTGAGAATTTTTGCATCTATGTTCATGAGATATATTGGCCTGTAAATATTATTTCTAGTAATGTCTTTGGTTTCAGCATTAGGATAATGGTGGACTCGTAGAATGAGTTAGGAAATACTCTGTCTTCTCTCTCTTTTTTAAATAGTTTAAGAAGAATTGGTATTGATTCTTCTTAAATATTTGATAGAATGGTTGAATTGTATCAGTGAAAACAGCTGGACCTGGTGCTTTCTGTTTTAGAAGTGTATTAATAGCTGATTGAATTTATTTAATGTCTATTGGTCTGTTCATATTATTTATTTTTTCTCATGTGAATTTTCATAGATTGTACCTTTCAAGGATTTGGTCCATTTCATCTAAGTTATTAAAGTTGTGGTCATACAGTTGCTCATAACATTCCTTTATTGTCCTCTTAATGTCTATGGCATTGGTAGTGGTGGACCCTCTTTCATTTCAGGTATTGGTAATTTGTATCTTCTCTTTTCTTTGCTACCCTAGCTAGAGGTCTACTGATTTCATTGGCCTTTTCAAAGAACCAGTTTTTGGTTTCACTGATTTTCTGTATTAATTTCCTCTTTTTAGTTTCATTGATTTCTGCTTTAATTTTAGTTATTATTTTTTTCTTCTGATTACTTTGGATTTAATTTGCTCTCTTTTTTTCTAGCTTCCTAAGGTAGATTTGAATTGGAATCAGCTCAATATCACACAAAAACAAAAGCCAGGTGTAATCTAAATTTTTTGTTTTATATATTTCTTGTTTTCTAATATATGCATTCAATGCCATAAATTTCCCTCTAAACACTGCTTTTGCTGCATCCCAAATGTTTTGATAAGTTACATTTTCATTTTTATTTAGTTCAAAATATTTTTTAATCTCTCTTGAAGCTTCTTTTTTATCCCAGTTGTTATTTTGAAGCATATTGATATTTTGGGATTTCCTAATTCTTTTTTTTTTAAATTATTGTTATATATATATATATATAAAATACATATATATATACACACATATATATACAAAAAATTTGCCAATTCAAGATGTTTCATGTACAATTTGGCTACACTAATTACATCCATCAGGCTGTGCAACCATTACCAATATCCATCGCCAAATTTTTCATTGCAATAAACAGAAATTCGGAGCTTCTAGTTTAATGCAATTATATACTTTGTGTGATTTCTATTGTTTTAAACTTATTTACATGTGCTTTACGGGCCAGGATATGGTCTATTTTGATGAATGTTTCATGTGAGCTGGAGTAAATGTCTATTGGATGTCGTTGGATGAAGCATTCTATAAATGTCAATTAGATCCCATTGATTGATCTTACTATTCAGTTCCACTATATCTTTACTGATTTTATGGCTGCTGGATCTGTCAGTTACTGAAAGAGGCCTGTTAAGGTCTCCAACTGTAATAGTCGATTCATCTATTTCTCTGTACTATCAAATTTTATCTCACATATTTTTACATTCTGTTTTTAGGCACATATGCATTCTGGATTGTTATGTCTTTTTGGAGGGTTAGCTGATTTAATATCTGGTAATGCTTCCGTCATCTTTGATAATCTTCCTTGCTCTGGAGTATGTTTTATAGAAAATTAATATACCTACTCTGGTTTTCCTCTATTAGTATTACCATGATAGATGTTTCCCAATCCTTTTAATCTATGCTTTTATACTTAAAGTAGGATACCTATAGACAATCTATAGCTGGTTCTTGTTCTGTTTGCTTGTTTTTCCTTTTTTAATTGATATAGTTGGATCAATATCTACCATTTTTGTCACTGTTTTTCTATTCATTGACCTTGTTGCTTGTTTTTCTTTTCTTGCTTGTTTTTCCTTATCTTCCACTATGATTTTGTCTTCCCTGATTTTAACTGAGTTTTTTTTTAATAGGATTTGATTTTTTTTATCCATTCTTAGAATATCAATTATGTTTCTTTTTCTTTTTTTAGTGATTTCTCTAGAGTTAGGAATGTACATTTATAATTACTTTAAGTCAGCTTTCAAATAACAACATACCACTTCACAGGTGGTGTAAGTACCTTGTAACAGAATATAATCAGTTTATCCATTCTGTCACTTATAATATTGTTATTGCACATTTCATTTATCCATAAGCTATGCTCATCCATTATATTGTGGCTATTGTTCTTTTTTAAAATAACTTGTTTTATTTAGTTTTTTGTTGAAAGTATACATGGCAAAGCATATACCAAGTCAGCAGTTTTTACATGTACAGTTCAGTGACATTGATTACGTTCTTCAGCCTGTGCAGCCATTCTCACCCTCCTTTTCCAAATGGTTCTTCCAGCATTAACATAAACTTACTGCCTCCAAAGCTTCCCATCCAACCCTTTGAGTTCCTTTTGTCAATTTGATGCTGTGTTAGCCATCTAGTGCTGCTATAACAGAAATATCACAAGTGGATGGCTTTAACAAAGAGGAGTTTATTTCCTCACAGTAAAGTAGGCTAAAAGTCCAAATTCAGGTCCTCTGCTCCAGGGGAACTCTTTCTCTCTCTGTCACCTCTGGAGGAAGGTTATTGTCCTCAATCTTCTCCTGGCCGAGGAGTTTCTCAAGTGCAGGAGTCTTGAGTCCAAAGGACAAGCTCTGTTCCCAGTACTGCTTTCTTGGTGGTATGAAGTCCCCAGTGTCTCTGCTCACTTCTCTCTTTTATATCTCAAGAGATTGCCTCAAGACACAATCTGATCTTGGAGATTGAGTCCTACTTCACTAACACAACTGCCACCCATCCTCCCTCGTTAACATCATAGAGGCAGGATTTACAACATATAGGAAAATCACACAATACTGGGAATCATGGCCCAGCCAAATTGATACACACATTTTTGGGGGGACATAATTCAATCCATGATAAATTCTGTATGCATAGTTCTTTAAAAAAGCACAATGCTCCAGGCAGACATTCTGTACTAACTAAGCTAAACTACTTATTGGTTTTAAGAAGACTTCATGGGATATTTTTGGTTTAAGTTTTAACGTTTAAAGATTTTCCTTGGGCAATGATTTTGGTTGTTTAACCCATCTTAGGAAACCCTGGTGGCGTAGTGGTTAAATGCTAGGGCTGCTAACCAAAGAGTTGGCAGTTCAAATCCACTAGGCACTCCTTGGAAACTCTTTGGAGCAGTTCTACTCTGCCCTGTAGGGTCACTATGAGCCGGAATCGGAATCGACTCAACGGCACTGGTGTTTTAACCCATCTTAATGGCTCCAGAAAACCTGGATTCCAAGAATATTTGAAATTGTATTTCACTTTTTCCCCCTTCTAATCAAGATTCTTCTATAGAATCTTTAATCAATGCATTCAGTAATGGTAGCCAGGTATCACCCAGTTTCTTCTGGTCTCGTGACAAATGAAGTAGTTGTTCATGGAGGCAATTACGCACACATTCCACCTCCTCCACCCATACCTGACTCTCCTTATTACCGTATTGCTCCCAGAGAATACAGACCAATTTTGTAGCTTAGATGGCCACTTACTAGCTTTTAAGACCCCAGACATTGTGCAATGAACTAAGAGGAAGAATGGAGGACCTAAAAATGATAATAGGCCAGTTAGTGGGGATGTTCCATGAAACCATAACCCTAAACCTCCAAACTAAGAAAAATAAAATCCATGAGGCATTTAGTTATACACAAACAGCATTAGCAACTGCTCTTTTTTGATGCTGCTGTTGTTGTAAAAATATATACCATACTTTTACCAATACCTACAGGTGTGCAGCTTATTGACATCAATTACGTTAATTGACTATGTGAATTTTCCATTACCATAAACAGAAACTAAGTGCTCCTTAAGCAATAACTCCCCTCTTCCCTGTCCCCCCGCCCCTGGTAACCACTAATAAAACTTGGTTTCCATACATTCTCCTGTTCTTGTCTTTTTATATAAGTGAGGTCGTACAATATTTATCCTTTGTGATTGACCTGTTTCAATCAGCATAACATCTTCAAGTTTCATCCACATTGTGGCATGTATCAAGACTTCATTGCTCTTTCTGGCTAAGTAACATTCCATTGTATGAATGTACCACATTTTGTTTATCCATTCATCCCTTGGTGGGCATTTAAGCAATTGTTATGTTGAACAAACTGTTACCTGTTAGATCAGTTAGGAATAAGAAAAATAAAATATTTTATTGTAACTTTATTTCTTTCTTAGTGACTACTCTTTCTTTCTTTAGGTAGGTCTGTTTCTGACCTGTGTCATTTTCCTTCTCTCTGAGGTACTTCTTTTAACATTTCTCACAAGGCAGGTTTACTCGTGACAAATTTCATACATTTTTGTTTGTCTAAGAAAGTCTTGATATTTTTTTGAATTTTGAAGGATAATTTTTCTAGATACAGAATTTTAAGCTGTTGTATTTTCCTCTTTCTTTCAATGCTTTAAATATTTCTCTCTACGCATTTCTTGCTTACATGTTTTCTGAAGAGACATACAGTGTAATTCTTATTTTGGCTCCTCTACAGTAAGGTGTTCTTGTTTGTTTTGTTTTTTCCTTTTCAGTGTTTTTAAGATTTTCTCTTTGTGTTTGATTTTTTTATGGTTTGAATATGATACGCCTAGGTGTATAGTTTTTGTATTTATCTGGCACAAAGTTCTCTGAGTCTCCTGAATTTGCAGTTTGGTGCCTGTCTATAAAAAAAAAAAAAAAAAAAAATTTTTTTTTTTTTTGTCTATAGTTTTGGAAAATTTTCAGCTTTTATACTTCAGACATTCCTTCTGTTTCTTTCTCTTCTACTTCTTTTTCTGATATTCTCATTGCATGGATACTACACCTTTATGATTGTTCTAGAGCAATCTTAGCTATTTTGTTCAATTTTTCTTTCATTACTTTTTCCTTTTTATTTTTTAGTTTAGAAGTTTTTAACTGACCTATCTTCCTGCACTTTCATTCTTTCCTTGGGTTTGTTTAATCTACTGATTAACCCATCAAAGGCATTCTTCATTTCTGTTACAGTGTTTTTGATTCCTAGTATTTGCTTTTTTTTTTCAGAGTTTTCCTCTCTGTTTTCATTACCTGTCTGTAGTTCTATGTTGTCCATTTTTTCTACTATAGCCTTTAGCGTATTAATCATAGTTATTTTAAATTTCTGGTCTGATAATTCCAAAGTCTCTGCCTTTTCTAAGTATAGTTCTGATGCTTGTCCTATCTTTTCAGACTATATTTTGTTCCTTTTAGCATGCCTTGTAATTTTTTGTTGAAAGCTGGAAATAATTCATTAGGTAAGAAAGACTGAGGAAAATAGGCCTTTGTTGTGGTTTTACATTTATATAGCTAGCAGTTAGGCTGTATTTACTGTTTGCTGTAGCTGTAGGTTCAGAGGCTAAAATTTCCTCTGCTGTCCTTGTTTTTGTCTCCCCAGTTAACTTTTGGTTTTCATAGAGACTCCCAAAATAGGACCTTAGCCCTATTTCTCTTCAGGTGTAATTCCGTTATTATACTTGAGCCCTGTTAATGTGATAGTAAGATCATATTAATATTACAAGCCTATAATTAAATGGCAGTCTTTTAGTGAACCTATGTCCTTGGGTTGTGACCTTCACAAATGTTTCTCAGTGTTTTTTTTTTTGTTTGTTTGTTTCCCAAAACTTAGCTAAGACAGGAAACTAATAGGGCTGTAGTTGGGTATTTTCCTTCCCTCATATTGGTTAGGCTCTGGTAAAAGAATTTTCTTTGATGACAAGCCATTGTTAAAGAGAAAAGAGGATCGCTTTGTGCATATTTCAAAAGAGTTACTTTTTTCCTTCCCCTGTCAGAAACTTGTGAGGATTTGCCTTTACTCTTCACAATGAGAAACTGGTGGAGTACTGGTAGTAAAACTCAATAAAGTGTGCCCCTCTCCCAAGACTGGGCACCTAGGAGATTTTTATCTCTCAAGCTAGTCCATGTTGGGTCTTCTGCAATTAATCTAATACCCTTTAAATTTTCTAACCAGTTGCTGTGTCCAGCCATGGAGGTATCTCCTCTTGGTAAGCTGTGATTTTCTGAATCTGCCAATGTCTCTAGTTTTTGAGGTGGTGGTTTCCCTTGTGACTTGAATTCTCCGACAGATCTAAGAAAGTTGTTGATGTTCAGCTTTTTTTTTTTCCTTTTGTAAGATGGAAGTGACAACTTCCAAGCTCTTTTCATGTTGGGTCAGTGGTAAGCTGCTTTTAACAGCAAGTAAGGAAATGGTGAAGGTAGTGTGGCTAGAGAAACCAGGGAGAATCAACACCAGAAGCAGTCATATTTACAAATATGAAAAATGATGATAGCTGTCAGCTTGACCCAAAGAGCACACAGAGCTGGGCTGGACCTCACTAATTAGAGCAAGCGTCACCAAGTGGATTAGTCCTTTCTTTGGACCAGAACTGAGCTTGTACATATATCTGTTCTTGTTCCTTGTGAGGCATTGCCCTAAAGCAGCTGGCCTGGGTAAGACAGAAGCCTATGACTTGGCATCTTGAGTCTGTCACACCTCAGAAATGCAAACTGCCACTCTTGCCACCCATCGCCATTTATCTGAAATATGTTATTCATTTGCATTTCAATAGGCACTTTATATGCCTTCTCATTTAATGCTCATTAACAATCTTTTTTTGTTTGTTTTGTTTTCTTATTGCATGTTTAAATACACTAAAGTTTAGATAGGTAAAAAAGTAACTCTTTCAGGGTTACACAATTTAAAATTGAAAGACACTGACTTCAAAACTCATACTACATTATAGTAGCCCTGATTTGCCTGTAACCAGTCTTTAATCCTAAAGACATTGCTCAGCTGGAATGAGTAACCAGGCTGAAGAAAGACCATGTGGCCTTCCTAGAGATGGTGTCAGAAGTCTGTTCTGTGTTGGTTTGTTTTCAGTCTTCTCATTGTGAAGACTGAAGGCAAATTATCTCAAGTTTCTGACAGGTGGAGGGAAAAAAGTATCTATTTTGAAATATGCTCGTGAGCCCCCAACACCAAAAGGAAAACAGTGAGCCGTGCTGATCATGAGAGTTCCCTGTTGTCATATGGTATGACATTGCCATATGACTATGTCACGTCATGATTGAGATCAGGGAATTTTACATCACACATACCTGAGTACATGTCCAATCTTTATCACACACTTGTAGAATGACATTTGGTGAAATACTTAACTTTTCTAAGCTTCTGTTCCCTCAACTATAAAAGAGAATTAATAATTTCCTGTTTCACAGAGTGGCTGTGAGGATTAAGGGAATTATGCATAGAAAGCATCTTGTATAGCACATGTGGGATGCAGCTTGGGAATCAGGAGATTTTAAAATTATCTGATGATTTTACTGTGCACCAAGGTGTGAGAGCTTCTGCTTAGGTGTTCATTAGCATGTCTGTCTTTTCCTCCTCAGTCTCTCCAGGCACCATTGCTTAAACCACACTGAACATGCTCATTTTACTTCCAGTCTTACACTCTCGCTCTCACATTTTCCAGGGTTTACATAATATCACTACCTCCTCCTTTGCATTCTTCTTATCCTTTCAAATTTGCAACAGAATGTGGCTCTTCTGGCTTAGAAACTCTTGCAGATCACATTTGGCTTTGACTTCTGATTTATTTCCACTTTGAGCAGTTTAACGACCCCCCAAGCAGGAGCAGATAACACTTCCAGTGGCTCATTTAGGTCCATTGAGTTCATTTATTTAGACTGTGATTCCCTAGAGGCAAAAACTGGATCCTGGTTATCTTTGAAGTCTGAGACACTGAACAAGGGCAGCAGAGGCAGTCACAGAAAACCGTGTGAACTCAAGATGATGTAGAAGGTAACGCTGGCAAACATTGAATTGATTAGGTACACTTAAAGTTCCAAAAATACAAAAATGTTGATGGCAAAAGAGGACGAGCATATGACTTGAACAATTATTTGTGATGTTTGCCTTGCTTTCTTCCTCCCTCCCTCCCCCAAACTGGCTATATTCAGCTTTGCCATGAAGAAGCTATTCTTTGACATAAACCATTTGGGTATAATGGCTTTTTATAGATACCAACTTCACTTCTTTGTATCCTTATATCACCAAGACCTAAGCGGGCCAGAATATTAGAGTAAGAGTGAATATTGCCACAACATGCATAGCTATTTTTATATAGTATAGGTTCACTATGAGTCAGAATTGACTCAATGGCAATAGGTTTCAATGGGTTAAGTACTTGAAATGTGCCACTGACCCCAAAACATCCAGTTCCTTTTCTGAGAGGGGAACTTACCTCCAGTAATTGAAGTGAATGGCCAATATTATTCTGTAATCCAGATATTGTTTGCATGACCTTCTAAACAGTGAAAGCATGTTGAAAATAAAAACAAACAAAACACCATGGTCAATAGCAACAGCATAACTCTTCCCTTAGGACTTGATCAGCTCATTCATACTCCCTCAGGCGTAAAGTTTACCTGAACTATCCTGGGCTTTGCTGCCCTGAATATAATCATGCATTTTTTAGTCATTACTTCCTGCAAAGGTAGGGTTAGTAGTTGTTCAGGGAGAGGAAGGGCAATCTTTCAATCAGAATTAGGGAAATCCTTTATGCTTTCGGCATGGTGTGATTTATCAGATCCTCTGCTTTACCAGAGAGCAAGCCTCCAGATGGTTTCCCATTCATCTCTCTTATTGCCATCAACTGCCCTGGCTTGACCAGAGCATTTTCCTATAATGAACTATCTGACCAGCATAAGCCAACCAGATGCAAAGAGAATTTGAAATGTGCCCTTATGGGGAATGAAGAAAATCAGCTTAACATTAACCAAAATGCTTTGTTTTTTTCTTACAGTTCTTTTATTTTCCTTCCCTTTGGACTTTTCTGCAGGTAGTTGTGGCAATTCTTTGTGCCATTTCATGACTTCTACTTGGAATCTATGCAATGAAAGGCTACTTCGGTAATTTAAAAACAAAACCAAATTGCTTTGTGAGTTATTTAGATCCCTCAGGGAGAAAGGGCCTACACAGATCTGAGCATACAAGACTGATCTTTGCCTAGTAGAGAAGGGCAGCAATTCTCAAGGTGTGATGAATGGCACAATGGCTCCCAGAAGGACTTTGTCTCTTTGTGCTGGTCAGAAGCAGTGGTCTCCTTTCTGGCCTAAGCTAAAATACTTCCCATTCATCACAAATGGAAAAGACAGGAAAGCTCACCACACTCAATTAATGCCATCTTCTCTCTCTGTACCTGGATGTACAAGCTTCCTCTTGCATCAAGGCCTCTCCCTGGAACACTTCCCCAGATATTATTATATCTGTTTCTTTCTAGCATGTGAGCCTCCTTTTAAATGTCATCCTATAGAAATCTTCTCTACAACTCAATCTAAACTGCACACTCCAACACCAAAAAAAAAAAAAAAAAAACCAAACTCACTGCCGTCGAGTCAATTCTGACTCATAGTGACCCTATAGGGCAGAGTAGAACTACCCCATAGAGTTTCCAAGGAGCGCCTGGTGGATTCAAACTGCCAACCTCTTGGTTAGCAGCCATAGCGTTTAACCACTACACCACCAGGGTTTCCACTCCAACACCAGTAACTCTCTAATATACTACAGCAGTGTTATATTTTCAGTAACACTTGCTCTCACCTGAAGTTCTATTTTATTATGTATTAGCTTTCTTTTCATTATCAGTTTCTCCCCAGTCCATGAGAGCAGGAAGTTGTGTTTGTTCCTAGCTGTATTTCTAAAACGAAGTAAGCATCTTCCAAAACCAAACCTGAGTGGGTAGAAGTGAAGAGCAGAGAGAGTAAGGTTATTGTGGCCTCAGAACAAGAAAGTCCACAGTTTGAATTGAGGCTTATTGCCTAGCTGGTTGATCTTAGGTAAAACACTGAAATTCTCTGGACTTCTGTGTTTCCACCTGGGGAAAACAGCACTTACTTTATAGAATTGTTGGGAAAATTTGGTGCTTGTTGCTATGATTCTGGAAGCTATGCAAGCAGTATTTCAAATACTAGCAGGATCACACATGGTGAATGGGTTTCGGGGGAGCTTATAGACTAAGACATATGGAAGAAAGTGCTGGCCAACTACTTCCAAAAACATGATACTGTCAAATATAATGCTAGAAGATGAGCCCCTAGGTTGGTAGTCACTCAAAATACACAGTGGCCACAACAATGGACTTGAATATGCCGACAATTGTGATGATAGCACAAGACAGGCTAATGTTTCATTATTTTGCATGTGGGGTCACCATCAGTCAGACATGACCTGCCAGCAACAAACAACAGACACTCACTCCTCACTGATCATCCTGGTTAGTTTCCAAAGACCAGGTCATTATGCAAAAATCAGCATTATGTGGAAATGGTGGATGACTATATCAGATCAGAAAATGGAACATGCCTACTTCATTACACAACCGTCAAACCACTGAGAATCATGGCCCAGCCAAGTTGACACATAAACTTAACCATCACAGCCAGGGTTACTGTGCCTCACACCTCGGTGTTCTTTACTGCCAGACATACACTGTTAATGTACAAAACTGTCAGATTGTAGATTTTTTATTATTGTCCTAAATGCGACTGTCACATACTGAGATACCTGATAAGTTAGCAGTAGCTGTATATCAAAACTGTCAAGCAGAATATCTGATGAGATGACACTTAAATATTATTTCAGCATCTGTCAGTTTGTTGCACTGTGGAGGGTTGCTTGTTGCTGTGATGTTGGAAGCTATGCCTCTGGCATTTCAAATATCAGCAGGGTTACCCATGGTGGACAGGTTTCAGCTGAGCTTCTACAGTATGACAGACCAGGGAGAAGGACTTGGCAGTCTACTGAAAAAATTAGCCAGTGAAAACCTTTAAGAATAGCAGTGTTACACTGTCTGGTATAATGCCAAATGAGCCCCTCAGGTTAGGAGGCATTTAAAAGGTGACTATTCAAAATAGAGTCAACTTTAAGGACATGATGGAGTCATGTTTTCAGGACCTTCATTTGCTGATGTGGCACGACTCAAAATGAAAAGAAACATCTGCAAATATTCATTAGTAATAGGAACATGCAATGTAGGAAATATGAATCTAGGAAAATTGGAAACTGTCAAAAATGAAATGGAACACATACACATCAACAGCCTCGGCATTAGTAAGCTGAAATTGACTGGTACTGGCCATTTTTAATCAAACAATCATATAGCCTACTATGCTCAAATGACAAAATGAAGAGGAATGGCATCACATTCATCATCAAAAAGAACATTTCAAGATCTATCCTGAAGCATAACACTGTCAGTGGCAGGGTAATATCCATACACCTACAAGGAAGACCAGGTAATACGGTAATTATTCAAATTTATGCACCAATCACTAAGGCCAAAGATGAAGAAACTGAAGATTTTTACCAACTTCTGAAGTCTGAAATTGATGAAACCCACAATCAGCATGCGTAGATAACTACTGGTGATTACAAAGCAAAAGTTGGAAATAAAGAAGAAGGATCAGTGATGGAAAATATGGCCTTGGTGATAGAAACCATACTGGAGATCACATGATAGAATATTGCAAGACCAACAACTTCTTCATTGCAAATACTTTTTCTCCAACATAAACGGCAACTATACAGATGGACCTCACCAGATGGAATACACAGGAATCAAATCAACTACATCTGCAGAAAAAGGATGGAAATCTACATATCATCAGACAAATCAAGGCCAGGAGCCTACTGTGGAACAGGCCATCAACTGCTTATATGCAAGTTCAAGTTGAAACTGAAGAGAATTATGCCAAGTCCACAAGAGCCAACATATGACCTTGAGTATATTCCACCTGAATTTGGAGACCATCGCAAAAATAAATTTGACACATTGAACACTCATGACTGAAGACCAAATGAGTTGTAGAATGACATCAAGGATATCATATATGAAGAAAGAAAGAGGTCATTAAAAAGACAGGAAAAAAAAAAAAAAACACCAGATGATTGTCAGAAGAGACTCTAAAACTTGCTCTTGAACATAGAGCAGCTAAAGCAAATGAAAGGAATGATGAAGTAAAAGAGCAGAATAGGCGATTTCAAAGGGTGGTATGATAAGACAAAGTAAAGTATCATAATGACAAGTGTAAAGACTTGAAGTTAGAAAACCAAAAGGGAAGAAAACACTTGGCATTTCTCAAGCTGAAAGAACTGAATAAAAAATCCACATCTCAAATCGCAATATTGAAGGGTTCTACAGTGAAAATATTAAATGACGCAGGAAACATCAAAAGAAGAGGGAAGAAATACGCAGAGTCACTATACTGAAAAGAATTGACCCGCATTTACCATTTCAGGAGGTGGCATATGATCAAGAACCCATGGAACTGAAGAAATAAGTCCAGGCTGCACTGAAGGCATTGGAGAAAGACAAGGCTCTGGGAATTGACAGAATACCAACTGAGATGTTTCAACAAATGGATACAACACTGGGAGCACTCACTAGTCTCAGTGAAGAAATTTGGAGAACAGCTGCCTGACCAATTGACTGGAAGAGATCCATATCTGTGCTCATTCCAAAGAAAGGCGATACAACAGAATGTGGAAATTATCAAACAATATCATTAACATCACATGCAAGTAAAATTTTGCTGAAGATCATCCAAAAGTGGTTGCAACAGTACATCAACAGAGAACTTCCAGAAATTCAAGCCAGATTCAGGAGAGGATGTGGAATGAGGGATATCATTGCCAATGTCAGATGGATCTTGGCTGAAAGCAGAGAATACCAAAAAGATGTATACCTGTGTTTTATTGGCTATGCAAAGGCATTTGACTGGGTGGGTCATAACAAATTATGGATAACATGGCGAAGAATGGGAATTCCAGAACACTTAATTGTGCTCATGAGGAACCTGTACATGGACCAAGAGGCAGTCATTCAAACCCAGCAAGGGGATACTTTGTGGTTTCAACTCAGGAAAGGCGTGCATCAGGATTGTGTCCTTTCACCATACTTATTCGATCTGTATGCTGAGGAAATAATCCAAGAAGCTGAGCTATATGAAGAATAATGTGACATCAGGTTTGGAGGAATGCTCATTAAAAACCTCCATTATGCAGATGACACAACTTTGCTTGCTAAAAGTGAAGAGAACTTGAAGTGCTTACTGATGAAGATCAAAGACTACAGCCTTCAGTATGAATTACAGCTCAACAAAAAGAAGACATAAATCCTCACAACTGGACCAATAATGATAAAGGGAGAAAATATTGAAGTTGTCAAGGATTCCATTTTACTTGAATCCACAATCAAAGCCCATGCACGCAGCAGTCAAGAAATCAGATGATGTATTGTGTTGGGCAAAACTGCTGCAAAAGAACTCTTTAAAGTATTGAAAACCAGGTATGTCACTCTGAGGATTAAGGTGCGCCTGACCCAAGCCATGGTGTTGTCAGTCACCTTATATGTATGTGAAACCTGGACAATGAATAAGGAAGACCTAAGAAGAACTGATGCCTTTCAATTATGGTGTTGGTGAAGAATATTGAATGTACCGTGAACTGCCAGAGGAAGGAACAAATCTCTTTAGAAGAAAGGATGGCGAGACTTCGTTTCATGCACTTTGGACATGTTATTGCAAGGGAACAGTCCCTGGAGAAGGACATCATGCTTGTTAAAGTAAAGGGTCAGCAAAAAAGAAGACCCTCAATGTGATGGATTGACATGGTGGCTGCAACAATAGGCTGAAGCATAACAACTATTATGAAGATGGGGTAGGACTGGGCATTGTTTTGTTCTGTTGTATATAGGGTCACTATGAGTTGGAAATGACTGGGCAGCACCTAACTACAACAATATAAAACTTTAGATAAAATATGGTGTTCTTTTCCCTTTTTCATTGCAACACAGTCACCAACAAATATCTAAGCAAGAGTTGCTACTTTTTTACTTGAGAGGATGAGTTGAATGGTAGAAAGAATTTAGGCAGAAAAAAATTACGAATAAAGCTGAATATCCTAGGGTGCAGCAGAACGACAGTGAACCAGGGAGAGGTTCTATCAGGACATGATGTGTCTTGGTATTCTGTTTTGTGGAAGAAGACAATGATAATAAATACAAACTATGTCTGTTGCAAACTGTCACAAGATGTATGCCAAAAATCAGCCCTTTGTGCTGTACCAACTAATGCATGGAGCATTATAGATGTTACAGCTAGAAATGTTCTCAGGAGATTATCTAGTGTAATCTCTATAAAGACAGTGTGACATACATCATAGGCATAGTAGGCTTTGGAGACAGTCAACTATCCACACATTCTGGGTGTGCCAATTATTGTCTCGTTGTCTTTTGCAAACTATTGAACTTCCACAGTTCTCAGTCATTGTCTTCAATATGGTGGTAATAACACCTAGTCCAAGCACGAATGTGAAAATTAAATGAAATATTATGGGTGAATATGCATAATATTAATTTTGCTTGTGATAAATTATCAATATTCAGTTGCTATTCAGTAAATTCCAACTCATGGTGACACCAAGTGTGTCGGAGAACAACTATGCTCCATACTGTTTTCATTGGCTGATTTTTCAGAAGCACGTGACCAACCTTCCCTCCAGAACCACCTCTGCGTAGACTCAAACTGCCAAGTTTTCTCTTAGCAGTAAGGTATGTTAATCATTTGTACCACCCAGGGAAACCTAAATTTTCAATAACAGGTAACTTTATCCAGTCTTTATTAGATGTGTTACTGTATTTTATCACATTTCATTGTGTTGTGGTACATATTACAAAAAAAGCAACTGAAGTCAAGATGTCATTTGATCAAAGTTATATAGCCCATTAAAAAGTGACTGGAATCCACTTCCAATCCTATTTAATCTAAAGTTGCTTCTGTTATCCCACAGTGTCAGGATTTGGGGATATTTGATGACTTAATCAATTTCTAGTGCTTAGTGATCTATAGTTTCTTCTTCCTTTTCTGTCAGTCAGTGAGCCCCTGAATGTTTATTGGGCTCCCAAGTCTTGGCAAGATGCCAAGAGACGTTGAAAAGACAAACGTCTATGTTAAAGTCGATCATGGTTTTAAAAGAACATCTCATTATCAAATTGTGACCCAAATGCCAATATAGGATAAAGTTCCAGAGTAATCAGATAGAGACATGGACCCAAAAAGGGATTCTGGTGTTGTCTAGATTTACTTATAGTTTTCTTTTTTTAATTTTTATTGTGCTTTGAGTGAAAGTTTACAAATCAAGTCAGTCTCTCATACAGAAATTTATATACACCTTGCTATATATTTTTTCTTGACATGGTCTTTAAATTCAGGTGGGATATACCCAAGGTCATATTTTGGCTCTCGTGGACTTGCTCTGATTTTCTTCAGTTTCAGCTTGAACTTGCATATGAGCAATTGATGCTCTGTTCCACAGTCGGCCCCTGGCCTTGTTCTGACTGATGATATTGAGCTTTTCCATCGTCTCTTTCCTCAGATGCAGTCAATTTGATTTCTGTGTGTTCCATCTGGCGAGGTCCATGTGTATTAAAAAAAAAACCCCACTGCCATTGAGTCTATTCCAACTCATAGAGACCCTATAGGACAGAGTAGAACTGCCACATAGAGTTTTCAAGGAGCGCCTGGCGGAATCAAACTGCTGACCTCTGGGTTAGGAGCCATAGCACTTAACCACTACGCCACCAGGGTTTCCATGTGTAGTCACTGTTTATGTTGGTGAAAGAAGGTATTCGCAACAAAGAAGTTGTTGGTCTTGCAAAATTCTATCATTTGATCTCCGGCATTGTTTCTATCACCAAGGTCATATTTTCCAACTACTGATCCTTCTTCTTTGTTTCCAACTTTTGCATTCAAACTGCCAGTAATTATCGATACATCTTGATTGCATGTTGGATCACTTTCAGACTGCAGCAGCTGATAAAAATCTTCTATTTCTTCATCTTTGGCCCTAGTGGTTGGTGCGTAAATTTGAATAATAGTCATATTAACTGGTCTTCCTTGTAGGCATATGGATATTATCCTATCACTGACAGCATTGTACTTCAGGATAGATCTTGAAACTTTTTTTTGAGGATGAATGCAACACCATTCCTGTTCGAGTTATTACTCCCAACATAGTAGACTATATGATTGTCCGATTCAAAATGGCCAATACCAGTCCATTTCAGCTCACTAATGCCTAGGATATCGATGCTTATGTGTTCCATTTCATTTTTGACAATTTCCAATATTCTTAGATTCATACTTCATACATTCCAGGTTCCAATTATTAATGGATGTTTGCAGCTATTTCTTCTCATTTTGAGTTGTGCCACATCAGCAAATGAAGGTCCTGAAAGCTTTGCTCCATCCACGTCATGAAGGTTGACTCTACTTTGAGGAGGCAGCTCTTCCCCAGTCGTCTTTTGAGTGCCTTCCAACCTGGGGGGCTCATCTTCCAGCACTACATCAGACAATGTTTTCCTGGTATTCATAAGGTTTTCACTGGCTAATGCTTTTCAGAAGTAGGCTGCTGGGTCTTTCTTCCTAGTCTGTCTTAGTCTGGAAGCTCAGCTTAAACCTGTCCTCCATGGGTGACCCTGCTGGTATCTGAATACTGGTGGCATAGCTTCCAGCATCACAGCAACACATAAGCCCCACATTACGAAAAACTGACAGACACGTGGGGGTAATAGCTTTGATGCATTGAACACTAGTGACCACAGACCAGACGAGTTGTGGAATGACATCAAGGACATCATCCATGAAGAAAGCGAGAGGTCACTGAAAAGACAGGAAAGAAAGAAAAAACCAAGAAGGATGTCAGAGGAGACTCTGAAACTTGCTCTTGAGCATCTAGAAGCTAAAACAAAAAGAAGAATTAATGACGTAAAAGAACCAAAGAGAAGATTGCAAAGGGCCTCTTGAGAAGACAGAGTAAAGTATTATAAAGACATGTGCAAAGAGCTGGAAATGGAAAACCAAAAGGGAAGAACACACTCTGCGTTTCTCAAGCTGAAAGACCTGAAGAAAAAATTCAAGCCTCAAGTTGCGATAGTGAGGGATTCCATGGGGACAATAATAAACGACACAGGAAGCACCAAAAAAAAAAAAAAGGAAGGAATACACAGAATCATTATACCAAAAAGAATTAGTCGATATTCAACCAGTGGTACTGAAGGAAGAACTCCAAGCTGCTCTGAAGGCATTGGCAAAAAACAAGGCTCCAGGAATTGACAGAATATCAATTAAGATGTTTCAACAAACAGATGCAGCGCTGGAGGTGCTCACTCATCTATGCCAAGAAATATGGAGGACAGCTTCCTGACCAACTAACTGAAAAAGATCCATATTTATGCCTATTCCAAAGAAAGGTGATCCAACTGAATGTGGAAATTATACAACAATATCATTAATATCACACACAAGTAAAATTTTGCTGAAGATCATTCAAAAACAGCTGCAGCAGTATATCGACAGGGAACTGCCAGAAATTCAAGCTGGTTTCAAAGAGGAGGTAGAACCAGGGATATCATTGCTGATGTCAGATGGATCCTGGCTGAAAGCAGAGAATACCAGAAGGATGTTCACCTGTCTTTTATTGACTTTTATTCGACTGTGTGGATCATAACAAACTATGGGTAACATTGCGAAGAATGGGAATTCCAGAACACTTAATTGTGCTCATGAGGAACCTTTACGTAGATCAAGAGGCAGTTGTTCAGACAGAACAAGGGGATACTGATTGGTTTAAAGTCAGGAAAGGTGTGTGTCAGGGTTGTATTCTTTCACCATGCCTATTTAATCTGTGTGCTGAATAAATAATACAAGAAGCTGGACTATATGAAGAAGAACGGGGCATCAGGATTGGAGGAAGACTCATTAACAACCTGCGTTATGCAGATGACACAACCTTGCTCGCTGAAAGTGAAGAGGACTTGAAGCACTTACTAATGAAAATCAAAGACCACAGCCTTCAGTACGGATTACACCTCAACATAAAGAAAACAAAAATCCTCACAACTGAACCAATAAGCAACAGCAACATCATGAAAAACGGAGAAAAGATTGAAGTTGTCGAGAATTTCATTTTACTTGGATCCACAATCAACAGCCATGGAAGCAGCAATCAAGCAATCAAAAGACGCATTGCATTGGGCAAACCTGCTGCAAAGGATCTCTTCAAAGTGTTGAAGAGCAAAGACGTCACCATGAAGATTAAGGTGCACCTGTCCCAATCCATGGTATTTTCACTCGCATCATATGCATATGAACGCTAGACAATGAACAAGGGAGAGCGAAGAAGAGTTGATGCCTTTGAATTGTGGTGTTGGCAAAGAATAGTGAATATACCATGGACTGCCAAAAGAGAGAACAAATCTGTCTTGGAAGAAATGCAGCCAGAATGCTCCTTAGAGGCCAGGATGGCGAGACTGCATCTTACATACTTTGGACATGTTGTCAGGAGGGATCAGTCCCTGGAGAAGGACATCATGCTTGGCAGAGTACAGGGTCAGCGGAAAAGAGGAAGACCCTCAATAAGTTGGACTGACACAGTGGCTGCTACAATGAGCTCAAGCATAACAATGATTGTAAGGATGGCGCAGGACCGGGCAGTTTCGTTCTGTTGTGCATAGGGTCACTATGAGTCAGAACCGACCCGACGGCACCTGACAACAACAACAATGTACTCCTAATTGCTCTCCCCCTAATGAGATAGTCGTCTCCTTCCTTCCACTCTATCTTTTCATGTCCATTCCACCAGCTTCTGACCCTCTCTGCCCTCTCATCTCACCTCCAGAGAGGAGGTGCCAACATAGTCACAATTGTCTGCTTGATCCAAGAAGCTCATTCTTCACCAGCATCTTTTTATATCCCACTGTCCAGTCCAATCCCTGTCTGAAGACTTACGTTGGGAATTGTTCCTGTCTTGGGCTAACAGGAGGTCTGGGGGCCATGACCACCAGGGAAATTCCAGTCTCAGTAAGACCATAAAGACTGGTCTTTTTATGGGAAATTGTGGTCTGCATCCCACTGCTCTCTTGCTCACTCAGGGGTTCTCTGTTTTGTTTCCTGTCAGGGCAGTCATCGGTTCTAGCTGGGCACCATCTAGTTCTTCTGGTCTCAGGCCGATGTGGACTTTGGTTTATGTGGCCCTTTCTGTCTCTTGGGCTCATAATTACCTTGTGTCTTTGGTGTTCTTCATTCTCCTTTGCTCCAGGTGGGTTGAGGCCAATTGATGCATCTTGGATGGCCACTTGCTAGCATTTAAGACCCCAGATGCCACTCTCCAAAGTGGGATGCAGAATGTTTTCTTAATAGATTTTATTATGCCAGTTGACAAGAAACCACGGTCCCCAATCCCCCGCCCCTGCTACACTGCCCTTGGAAGCTCTCAGGTTATTCAAGAAACTTATTTTCTTTTGTTTTAGTCCAGTTGTGCTGGCCTCTCCTGTATTGTGTGTTGTCTTTTCCTTCACCTAAAGTTGTTCTTATCTACTAATTCTTTTTTTTTAATCTCATTAGTGAATACCACCCTCCCTCTGGTAACCATCAAAGAATGTTTTCTTCTCAGTTTAAACTATTTCTTGAGTTCTAATAATAGTGATCTTATACAATATATGTCCCTTCATAACTGTCTAATTTCACTCAGCATAATGTATTCCAGATTCTTCCATATTATGAAATGTTTCACAGATCCATCACTGTTTCACTCATCCATCGATGAGAAATATTCCGCTGTGTGAATATACCATAATTTATTTATCCATTCATCCGTCGATGGTCACATTGGTTGCTTCCATCTTTTTGCTATGTAAACAGTACTGCAATGAACATGGGTGTGCATATATCTGTTCGTGTCTAGGCTCTTATTTCTCTGAGATATATTCCAAAGAGTAGGATTTCTGGATCATATGGTAGCTCTATTTCTGCCTTTTTAAGGAAGTGCTGAATTGATTTCCAAAGTGGTTGTACGATTTTACACTCCCGAAAGCAGTGTATAAGTGTTCTAGTCTCTCCACAACCTCTCCAACATTGATCATTTTGTATTTTTTGGATTAATGCCAACCTTGTTGGAGTGAGATGGTATCTCATTGTAGTTTTGATTTGCATTTCTCTAATGGCTAATGATCGTATTTCCTCAGTTATCTGTTAGCTATCCGAATGTCTTCTTTAGTGAAGTGTCTGTTCATATCTTTTGCCCATTTTTTAACTGGATTATTTGTCTTTTTGTAGTTGAGTTTTTCCAGTATCATGAAGATTTTAGAGATCAGGTGCTGATCAGAAATGTCATAGCTAAAAACTTTTTCCCAGTCTGTAGGTAGTCTTTTTACTCTTTTGGTGAAGTCTTTGGATGAGCATGGGTGTTTGATTTTTAGGAGCTCCCAGGTATCTAGTTTTATTTTTCTTCATTGTTAGAAATGTTTTGTATACTGTTTATGCCATATATTTGGGCTCCTAACATTGTCCCTATTTTTTCTTCCATGATCTTTATTGTTTTAGATTTTCTATTCAGGTCTTTGATCCATTTTGAGTTCATTTTTGGGCATGGAGTGAGGTATGGGCCTTGTTTCATTTTTTTGCAGATGAATATCCAGTTATGCCAGCACCATTTGTTCAAAAGACTTTCTTTTCCCCATTTAACTGATTTGGGGCCTTTGTCAAATATCAACTGCTCATATGTGGGTGGATTTATGTCTGGATTCTCAATTCTGTTCCATTGATCTTTGTACCTATTGTACTAGTACCAGGTTGTTTTGACTACTGTGGTGGTATAATAGGTTCTAAAATCAGGTAGAGTGAGGCCTCCCACTTTGTCCTTCTGTTTTAAGTAATGATTTACTTACCCGGGGCCTCTTTCCCTTCCATATGAAGTTGGTGATTTGTTTCTCCATCTCATTAAAGAATGTCGTTGGAATTTGGATCAGAATTACGTTAAATCCATTGGTCACCTTTGGTAGAATAGACATTTTTACAGTGTTAAGTCTTCCTATCCATGAGCAAGGCATGTTTTTCCACTTATGTAGGTCTCTTTTGGTTTCTTGCAATAGTGTTTTGTAGTTTTCTTTGTATAAGTGTTTACTTCTCTGGTAAGATTTATTCCAAAGTATTTTATCTTCTTGGGGGCTACTGTAAATGGTATTATTTGGTGATTTCCTCTTCGATGCTCTTTTTGTTGGTATAGAGGAATCCAACTGATTTTTGTATGTTTATCTTGTATCCCGATACTCTGCTGAACTCTTTTACTAGTTTCAGTAGTTTTCTGGAGGATTCCTTAGGGTTTTCTGTGTATAAGATCATGTCATCTGCAAATAGAGATAATTTTACTTCTTCCTTACCAATCTGTATGCTCTTTATTTCTTGATCTAGCCTAAGTGTTAGGCTAGGACCTCCAGCACAATGTTGAATAAGAGCGGTGATAAAGGGCATCCTTGTCTGGTTCCCGATCCCAGGGGGAATGTTTTCAGGCTCTCTCCATTTAGGATGATGTTGGCTGTTGGCTTTGTATAAATGCCCTTTATTATGTTGAGGAATTTTCCTTCTATTCCTAATTTGCTGAGAGTTTTTAATCATGAATGGGTGTTGGACTTTGTCAAATGCCTTTTCTGCATCAGTTGATAAAATCATGTGATTCTTGTCTTTGGTTTTATTTACATGATAAAAAAAAATTTGTTGCATTAATTGTTTTTCTAATGTTGAGCCATCCCTGCATACCTATTATAAATTTCACTTGGTTACACTGAATTATTTTTTTGAAATGATGAATTCTATTGGCTAGAATTTTTTTGAGGGATATATGTCTGTAATATTCTTTTTTTGTGGTGTCTTTACCTCATGTTGTTATCAGGGATATGTTGACCTCATAGAATTAGTTTGGGAGTATTCTGTCCTTTTCTATGCTCTGAAATACCTTTAGTAGTAGTGGTGTTAACTCTTCTCTGAAAGTTTAGTAGAACTCTGCAGTGAAGCCATCCAGGCCAGGGCTTTTCTTTGTTGTTGTTGGGAGTTTTTTGATTACCTTTTTTTTTTTTTTATGGGTCTATTTAGTTGTTCTAGGTCTGTTTGTGTTAGTGTAGGTAGGTAGTGTTTTTCTTGGAGTTCATGCCTTTCTTCTAGGCTTTCAAATTTGTTAGAGTACAATTTTTTTTATAGTAATCCGATATGAGTCTTTTAATTTCAGTTGGTCTGTTGTAATATTGCACATCTCATTTCTTATTTGGGTTATTGGCTTCCTCTCCTTTTTTTCTTTTGTCAATTTGGCCAATGGCTTATCAATTTTTTAATTTTTTCAAATAACCAGCTTTTGGTCTCGTTAATTATTCCAATTGTTTTTCTCTTTTCTATTTCATTTAATTCTGGTTTAATTTTTATTATGTGCTTTCTTCTGGTGCCTAATGGTTTCTTTTGTTGCTCTCTATTTGTTCAAGTTGTAGGGATAATTCTTTGATTTTGGCCCTTTCTTCTTTTTTTATATCTTATTGATATAAATTGATCTCTGAGCACTGCTTTAACTGTGTCCCAAAGCTGCTAACCAAAGGGTCGGCAGTTCGAAGGTTCTGACAGGAAGTGTTTTAATTCTCACTGGTTTCTATGAATTTCTTTATTCCATCCTTAATATATTCTATATTCCAGTCTTTTTTGAGCTGGATACTGTTCAGTTTCCAAGTGTTTGATTTCTTTTTCTTGCTTTTTCTGTTATTGATTTCTACTTTTATGGCCTTATGGTCAGAGAAGATTCTCTGTACTATTTCAATGTTTTGTATTCTGCTAAGGCTTGCTTTATGGCCTAATATGTGGTATATTCTAGAGAATGTTCCATGTGCATTGGAAAAGAACATATACTTGGCTGCTGTTCGGTGGCGTGATCTGTACATGCCTATGAGGTCAAGTTGGTTGATTGTGGCATTTGGACCTTCCGTGTCTTTACTGAGCTTCTTTCTGGGAGTCCTGTCCTTCATTGAAAGTGGTGCGTTCAAGTCTCCTAGTATTATTGTGGAGCTGCCTATCTCACTTTTCAGGGCTGATAGAGTTTGTTTTATGTATCTTGCAGCCCTGTCATTGGGTGAAAAAATATTTAATATGGTTATATCCTCCTGGTATATTGTCCCTTTTATCATTATTTAGTGTCCTTCCTTATCATTTATGATGGATTTAACTTTAAAGTCTATTATGTCAGAAATTAATATTGCCACTTCTGCTCTTTTTTGATTGTTGTTTGCTTGATATATTTTTTCCATCCTTTGAGTTTTAGTTTGTTTGTGGCTCTAAGTCTCTTGTACAGAGCATATAGACTGGTCATGTTTTTTAATCCATTCTGCCACTCTCTGTCTCTTTATTGGTGCATTTAGTCCATTTACATTCAGCATAATTATGGATAGGTATGAATTTAGTGCTATCATTTTGATGTCTTTTTTTGTTTGTTGTTGACAGTTTCTTTTTCCCACTTAATTTTTTTGTGCTGAGTTGTTTATATCATGTCTTCCTCATATTCATTATTGTTGCATTTGTTTCTGCTGAGTCTCTTTTTTTTTTGTATTTTATTTTGATGTGTAGGATAGTTTGTCTTCTTTGTGGTTACCTTCATATTTACCCCTATTTTTCAATATTTAAACCTAACTTTAATTTTTTTGTATCGCCTTGTCTTCCTTTTGATATGAAAGATCTATGACTACGTTTCTTAGATCCTCTTTATTCTTTTAATGTTTTCTTCTTTTACGTAATAATATCTCTGTTTCTCTGTTTTGTGCATTTTTTTATCTTTCTTTATTTTTGTGACTTTCCTATCTGAGTTGAAATCTGATTGCTCTGTCCAGTGTTCTAGTCTTGGATTGATTCCTGGTATTATTGATTTTCTAACCAAAGAGCTCCCTTTAGCATTTCTTGTAGTTTTGGTTTGGTTTTTACAAATTCCCTAAACTTCTGTTCATCTGGAAATGTCCTAATTTCACCTTCGTATTTGAGAGACAGTTTTGATGGATATATGATTCTTGGCTGGCAATTTTTTCCATCAATGGTTTATATAAATCATCCCTTTGCCTCCTTGCCTGCGTGGTTTCTGCCGAGTAGTCCAAGCTTATTTTTTGACTGTCCTTTGTAGGTGTCTTTTCATTTATCCCTAGCTGCTCTTAAAATTCTCTCTTTATCTTTGGTTTTGACAAGTTTGATTATAATATGTCTTGTTGACTTTCTTTTAAAATATACCTTATGTGGAGTTTGATAAGCATCTTGGATAGATACCTTCTCATCCCTTACAATATCAGGGAAGTTTTCTGCCAACCAGTCTTCAACAATTGTATCTGTATTTTCTATTATCTCTCCCTGTTGTGGTGCTCTAATCGCTCTTAAGTATTTCTTGTGAGAGTTCCACATGATTCTCAAGTTTTCTTCATTTTTATAAATTATTTCATCTGATTTTGCTTCAAATATATTGGTGGCAACTGCATTATCTTCAAGTTCACCAATTCTGCCTTCCACTTGCTCAATTCTAGTCCTTTGATTTTCTATTGTCTAATTCTGTGATTTTATTGTTAATCTGCTGAATTTATGATTGCTGCCTGTCTATGGGTTTTCCTAGCTTATTAAACTTTTCATTATGTTTCATTTCTTCAACTGCTTTATCTGTGTGTTCATTTGCTTGTTCTGTATATTGCCTGATTTCCTTCCTGATGTCTTAAAGGGTTCCGTATATTAATCTTTTGTATTCTGCCTTCAGTAATTCCAGGAAGGCACTTTCATCTAGAATATCCCTGGATTCTTTTTTTTTTAGAGCTTGTTGAGGCGATCATGGTCTGTTTCTTTATGTGACTTGATATTGACTGTTTTCTCCAAGCCATCTATAAGTTATTGTATTAGTTTATTTTATGTTTGTTTACTGTATTGTAGCTTCTTGCTTTGTTTTGTTTTGGTATGCCCAGATGGGTTGCTTGAGTAAGCTAACTTGATTATTTTCACCTTTGGAGCTCTGAGGTCCTGTTCTCAGCTGGCTAGAGCTGTTATCAGTTATATCAGTCTAGAAGTCCATTCATTTTTCTTGTATAAATTCAGCTCAGATGTCCAGGTAGCTGATTATCAAGTGTGTGGTACAGACTCCATCCTAGAGTCTTCAAGGGGCAGGGATGATTGGTGTAGGTACCAGCATCTGGTTGCAGCAGAGGGTCACGGTCCGAACAAAGAAGAGGGCTAAGAATCCATCCCCCAAGTGTCTCTGAGAAAAGTGTGTCCCTGTTCCCTACAGCATACAAGTAGGTGGGTTCTGCAGACAGATCACGGGCACCTAATATTTTTGGCTATAAGGACTGGGAGGTACCAGTTATCCTTGGACCCCTGTCGTGGGTGGCTGGGTGACCCGAGTGGAACCACCAGTCCTTAGGCCCCTGATATGGGTAGGTGAGGACCCTGTATAATAGGCAAAGTGGTGTTAAACATCAAACACCTACCTCTCCACTGCACAGCTGAAACTGTTGTAGTCTGCCAACAAGGCCTATTCTCCTGAAATAGTCTCACACAGGTCCATGCAGAAGGGAAAGGTACTCAGAGTCCATGACTCTCTATGCCAGAACAGGAGCCACTTCCATCCTGAGCTCCCCTGGTTAGTGGAGCTGCCTAATTATCTTTTCCCCCACTTGCAATTTTATTCCTTTTGCAAGGCTGGGATGATGGCTTTAGCGCTCAACAGGGCCTATCTCAGGCCCAGGGAAATCAACAGCCACTGAAGCTGGCTTGGGGGCCAGGGGCTCGGTAAAATATATGCAAGCACTTAGATTTTGCTGAGAGCACCATTCTCTGGTTCCAGAGGTGTGAGTAGGCTGTGTGGCTGGCTGCTTCTTGAGTAAACTGCAGCTGAACACTAGTATCAGCCTGCCACAGCCACTCCTGGGATTGGTGCCTGAGGGCTCCCCACGATTCCTGTCTGGTAAATCCTCTCTGCTTCTGAACCATCTCTTCCTCCCCCGCCACTCAGTTCGTGTTCTGTCTTTGGCTCTTAGCTTGTCATAAGTATACTCATTTCACTTGTTTTTTCAGGTCTTTGTTGTAAGAGGAATCCCCGACTATTCCACCCTCTTGGCCCCGCCTCTACTTATAGTTTTCTTGCTGATTGTTTAAAATTATGTAGGAAGAGAAATGACTGGGATTTAGCATAGAAACATCTTGAGGCCACCTAGAATGGAATCTACCAACATCCATTCTGGTAAGAGTAAGAATTCATAGTCTAGCCATTGGGGATGGAGGTCCCCTGTCCTCTGTAATCCCACCAGTCTATGAACATGAGTGGATTTGTTGTGAAGGATGTTGAATGTTGAAAGAAGATGACAACAGTAAATGGTATATCTACACATTGTACCACCATCTGGTTAAATTCTCTTCTGTCGAAAAAATGTACTGCTGCTTCCTAGTTGTCTTTGTGTTATTGTTGTTGTTGTGTGCCATTGAGTAGATTCCAATGTACAGTGACTCTATAGAACATAGAACTGTACCATAGTGTTTCCAAAGAGTGGCTGGACTATAGATACCACCTTTTCATAAACTCTTAGAAGGCCCTCTTATTTCTGTGATCTTTAATATCTAGGATCTGTTGTCTTTGTTATTAGCTGCCATTGTGTCACTACCCGCCCTCTCACGGCAACCCCATGTATAAGAGGATTAGCCCATTGTGATGGACAGGGTTTTCATTTGCTAATTTTTGGAAGTAGATCATCAGGCCTTTCTTCCTACTGTGCCTTAGTCAGGAAGCTCCACTGAAAGCAATGCAGCATCACAGCAACACACAAGTCTCTACTGAGGTGCATTGGCTGGGAATTGAGCCCCGATCCCCTGCACTGAAAGTGAAAATTTTACCATTGTGGAGGTGAGAATTCTACATCTGCATCACTACTACCTACATATCTAGGATCTGATACTTCTCTATATGTTCTTGACCACAAAGAGTAAGTAATTTCTCTGTTGTTTTCATTCTCTGATGACTTCCTCTCCAACTCACTAGACTGAGGTGAACATCTGTCTCAGATTCACCTCCTTTCTCAATATGGAAACCCTGTGTGAAGGTGCCCTGGGATAGAATGTTGCTCAGCCTCCAGAAAGAGCAACTTTGTAGATTATATCACCATTAGATGGGGGAGAGTATTATGTATAAAATGAGACATTCAGAGGGATGGTGCTTTTACCATCCCTTTTATTTGCATGTAACAGAATGTTATTTAAACATGACTAGCATATTTTTTAAATTTATTTAGCATATAAAGGAAATTGCTGATAGGCAGCAACAGGTAATCTTATAATTACCAGCAAAATAAAATATCATATAAGGGAAACTTAGGGACATAAAAGGACTCCCTATCACTCATTGTGATGTATTGCATCTTGCATCTGCTTCTCTGCATAGTGTCTTTACTCTCACTTTTCACTATAGGCCAGCTTTTTTCTACTTACATGTGGTTTCTCTGTTCCCAAAACCTTCAGTGAGTTTCAGCTGTTGCTATCCATGGTCACAGACTGTAACCAAAAAAGGAATCTATCTGACGATCGTCATCATCTCACCAATTACATATCAGTCACTGTCTCAAATCCAGATTTCTAAGACAGATAATCTGATTGGCTTCTCTCATGTCAACTCTCTACCCAAGTCCGTTAAATTAAACTGTGTCAAGTGGTTATGGGGTTGCGCCTTTTGTGAAACTGTGTGAGAAAGATTCCCTAAAAGTTATGTGAGCAAGAAGTCAATATTTCTGTATTCTATTCTGTCTTCTTTTTTTTTTTTAATTTATTCTGACATTCCAAGAAGAAAGAAGTAAATCTAACAGTCAAGAGCTGTGTTTGGAAGGTAATCTCCCTCTCTATATTATAATTTCATATTTAACAGTCTTTTAGCATAAGAGGTGCAGACATACTTGTCAATAGAAAGGATAATCAGCATAATAACCACGTATTTATTGATAAATTGACATTTTAGTTCTATTACCACTGGGTACTCATTAAGTTCAGTTTCTAGTCTAGCAAGGAGAAGGACAAGATGCTGAATTGTGGAGCATTTAACAAGGAGTTATCTCCCACCAAGACAGGAACGTTGGTTTTATTCTTTTTTTTTTTATATTAACTTTTATTGAGCTTCAAGTGAATGTTTACAAATCAAGTCAGACTGTCACATATAAGTTTATATACACCTTACTCCGTACTCCCACTTGCTCTCCCCCTAATGAGTCAGCCCTTCCAGTCTCTCCTTTCGTGACAATTTTGCCAGCCTCCAACTCTCTCTATCCTTCCATCCCCCCTCCGGACAGGAGATGCCAACACAGTCTCAAGTGACCACTTGATATAATTAGCTCACCCTTCATCAGCATCTCTCACCTACCCACTGTCCAGTCCCTTTCATGTCTGACGAGTTGGCTTCGGGGATGGTTCCTGTCCTGGGCCAACAGAAGGTTTGGGGACAATGACCGCCGGGATTCCTCTAGTCTCAGTCAGACCATTAAGTATGGTCTTTTTATGAGAATGTGGGGTCTGCATCCCACTGATCTCCTGCTCCCTCAGGGGTTCTCTGTTGTGCTCCCTGTCAGGGCAGTCATCGATTGTGGCTGGGCACCAACTAGTTCTTCTGGTCTCAGGATGATGTAGGTTTCTGGTTTCTGTGGCCCTTTCTGTCTCTTGGGCTCTTAGTTGTCGTGTGACCTTGGTGTTCTTCATTCTCCCTTGCTCCAGGTAGATTGAGACCAATTGATGAATCTTAGATGGTCGCTTGTTAGCATTTAAGACCCCAGACGCCTCATTTCAAAGTGGGATGCAGAATGTTTTCATAATAGAATTATTTTGCCAATTGACTTAGAAGTCCCCTTAAACCATGGTCCCCAAACCCCCTCCCTTGCTTCGATGACCTTTGAAACATTCATTTTATCCAGGAAACTTCTTTGCTTTTGGTCCAGTCCAGTTGAGCTGACCTTCCATGTATTGAGTATTGTCCTTCCCTTCACCTAAAGCAGTTCTTATCTACTAATTGATCAGTAAAAAAACCCTCTCCCACCCTCCCTCCCTCCCCTCCTCGTAACCACAAAAGTATGTGTTCTTCTCAGTTTATACTATTTCTCGAGATCTTATAATAGTGGTCTTATACAATATTTGTCCTTTTGCCTCTGACTGATTTCGCTCAGCATAATGCCTTCCAGGTTCCTCCATGTTATGAAATGTTTCACAGATTCGTCACTGTTCTTTATCGATGCGTAGTATTCCATTGTGTGAATATACCACAATTTATTTACCCATTCATCCGTTGATGGACTCCTTGGTTGCTTCCAGCTTTTTGCTATTGTAAACAGAGCTGCAATAAACATGGGTGTGCATATATCTGTTTGTGTGAAGGCTCTTATTTCTCTAGGGTATATTCCGAGGAGTGGGATTTCTGGGTTGTATGGAAGTTCTAACTGTTTAAGATAACGCCAGATAGATTTCCAAAGTGGTTGTACCGTTTTACATTCCCACCAGCAGTGTATAAGAGTTCCAATCTCTCCACAGCCTCTCCAACATTTATTATTTTGTGTTTTTTGGATTAATGCCAGCCTTGTTGGAGTGAGATGGAATCTCATCGTGGTTTTAATTTGCATTTCTCTAATGGCTAAAGATCGAGAGCATTTTCTCATGTATCTGTTGGCTGCCTGAATATCTTCTTTAGTGAAGTGTGTGTTCATATCCTTTGCCCACTTCTTGATTGGGTTGTTTGTCTTTTTGTGGTTGAGTTTTGACAGAATCATGTAGATTTTAGAGATCAGGCGCTGGTCGCAGATGTCATAGCTGAAAATTCTTTCCCAGTCTGTAGGTGGTCTTTTTACTCTTTTGATGAAGTCTTTAGATGAGCATAGGTGTTCGATTTTTAGGAGCTCCCAGTTATCCGGTTTCTCTTCGTCATTTTTGGTAATGTTTTGTATTCTGTTTATGCCTTGTATTAGGGCTCCTAAGGTTGTCCCTATTTTTTCTTCCATGACCTTTATCATTTTAGTCTTTATGTTTAGGTCTTTGATCCAGTTGGAGTTAGCTTTTGTGCATGGTGTGAGGTATGGGTCCTGTTTCATTTTTTTGCAAATGGATATCCAGTTATGTCAGCACCATTTGTTAAAAAGACTATCTTTTCCCCAATTAACTGACTCTGAGCCTTTGTCAAATATCAGCTGCTCATATGTGGATGGATTTATATCTGGGTTTTCAATTCTGTTCCATTGGTCTATGTGCCTGTTGTTGTACCAATACCAGGCTGTTTTGACTACTGTGGATGTACAATATGTTCTGAAATCAGGTAGAGTGAGGCCTCCCACTTTCTTCTTCTTTTTCAGTAATGCTTTGCTTATCCGAGGCTTCTTTCCCTTCCATATGAAGTTGGTGATTTGTTTCTCTATCACATTAAAAAATGACATTGGAATTTGGATCGGAAGTGCATTGTATGTATAGATGGCTTTTGGTAGAATAGACATTTTTACTATGTTCAGTCTTCCTATCCATGAGCAAGGTATGTTTTTCCACTTAAGTATGTCCTTATGAATTTCTTGTAGTAGAGCTTTGTAGTTTTCTTTGTATAGGTCTTTTACATCCTTGGTAAGATTTATTCCTAAGTATTTTATCTTCTTGGTGGCTACTGTGAATGGTATTGATTTGGTGATTTCCTCTTCGATGTTCTTTTTGTTGATGTAGAGGAATCCAAGTGATTTTTGTATGTTTATCTTATACCTGAGACTCTGCCAAACTCTTCTATTAGTTTCAGTAGTTTTCTGGAGGATTCGTTGGGGTTTTCTGTGTATAAGATCATGTCATCTGCAAATAGAGATAATTTTACTTCCTCTTTGCCAATCCGGATGCCCTTTATTTCTTTGTCTGGCCTAAATGCTCTGGCTAGGACTTCTAGCACAATGTTGAATAAGAGCAGTGATAAAGGGCATCCTTGTCTGGTTCCCGTTCTCAAGGGAAATGCTTTCAGGTTCTCTCCATTTAGAGTGATGTTGGCTATTGGCTCTGCATACATACCCTTTATTATGTTGAGGAATTTTCCTTCAATTCCTATTTTGGTGAGAGTTTTTATCATAAATTGGTGTTGGACTTTGTCAAATGCCTTTTCTGCATCAATTGATAGGATCATGTGGTTTTTGTCTTTTGTTTTATTTATGTGGTGGATTACATTAATGGTTTTTCTAACATTAAACCAGCCTTGCATACCTGGTATAAATCCCACTTGATCAGGGTGAATTATTTTTTTGATATGTTGTTGAATTCTATTGGCTAGAATTTTGTTGAGGATTTTTGCATCTATGTTCATGGGGGATATAGTTCTGTAATTTTTTTTTTTTGTGTGATGTCTTTACCTGGTTTTGGTATCAGGGAGATGGTGGCTTCATAGAATGAGTTGGGTAGTATTCCGTCCTTTTCTATGCTTTGAAGTACCTTTAGTAGTAGTGGTGTTAACTCTTCTCTGAAAGTTTGGTAGAACTCTGCAGTGAAGCCATCTGGGCCAGGGCTTTTTTTGTTGGAAGTTTTTTGATTACCGTTTCAATCTCTTTTTTTGTTGTGGGTCTATTTAGTTGTTCTACTTCTGAATGTGTTAGTTTAGGTAGGCGGTATTTTTCCAGGAATTCATCCATTTCTTCTAGGTTTGCAAATTTGTTAGAGTACCATTTTCTGTAATAATATGACATGATTCCTTTAATTTCAGTTGGGTCTGTTGTTATGTGGCCCTTCTCATTTCTTATTTGGGTTATTTGTTTCCTTTCCTGTATTTCTTTAGTCAGTCTAGCCAATGGTTTATCAATTTTGTTGATTTTTTCAAAGAACCAGCTTTTGGCTTTGTTAATTCTTTCAATTGTTTTTCTGTTCTCTAATTCATTTAGTTCAGTTCTAATTTTTATTCTTTGTTTTCTTCTGGTGCCTGATGGATTCTTTTGTTGCTCACTTTCTATTTGTTCAAGTTGTAGGGACAGTTCTCTGATTTTGGCTCTTTCTTCTTTTTGTATGTGTGCATTTATCGATATAAATTGGCCTCTGAGCACTGCTTTTACTATGTCCCAGAGGTTTTGATAGGAAGTGTTTTCATTCTCGTTGCATTTTAGGAATTTCCTTATTCCCTCCTTGATGTCTTCTATAACCCAGTCTTTTTTCAGGAGGGTATTGTTCAGTTTCCAAGTATTTGATTTCTTTTCCCTAGTTTTTCTGTTATTGATTTCCACTTTTATTGCCTTGTGGTCTGAGAAGATGCTTTGTAATATTTTGATGTTTTGGACTCTGCAAAGGTTTGTTTTATGCCCTAATATGTGGTCTATTCTAGAGAATGTTCCATGTGCGCTAGAAAAAAAAGTATACTTTGCAGCAGTTGGGTGGAGAGTACTGTATAAGTCAATGAGGTCAAGTTGGTTGATTGCTGTAATTAGGTCTTCTGTGTCTCTGTTGAGCTTCTTACTGGATGTCCTGTTCTTCTCCGAAAGTGGTGTGTTGAAGTCTCCTACTATAATTGTGGAGGTGTCTATCTCACTTTTCAGTTCTGTTAAAATTTGATTTATGTATCTTGCAGCCCTGTCATTAGGTGCATAAATATTTAATATGGTTATAGCTTCCTGATCAGTTGTCCCTTTTATCATTATGTAGTGTTCTTCTTTATCCTTTGTGGTGGATTTAACTTTAAAGTCTATTTTGTCAGAAATTAATATTGCTACTCCTCTTCTTTTTTGCTTATTGTTTGCTTGATATATTTTTTTCCATCCTTTGAGTGTTTCTTTATCCAGTCCGAGACTCTCTGTCTCTTTATTGGTGCACTTAGTCCATTTACATTCAGCGTAATTATAGATAAGTATGTGTTTGGTGTTGTCATTTTGATGCCTTTTTATGTGTGTTGTTGACAATTTCATATTTTTTTGTGCTGAGACGTTTTTCTTTGTAAATTGTGAGGACCTCATTTTCATGGTGTTTGACTTTATGTTTGTTGAGTCGTTGCGTTTTTGTTGGCTTTTATCTTGAGTTATGGAGTTGTTATACCTCTTTGTGGTTGCCTTAATATTTACCCCTATTTTTCTAAGTAAAAACCTAACTTGTATTGTCCTATATCACCTTGTATCACTCTCCATATCGCAGTTCTATGCCACCTGTATTTAGTCCCTCTTTTTGATTATCGTGATCTTTTACGTATTGACTTCAATGAATCCCTGTTATGAGCATTTTTTTTTTAATTAATCTTAATTTGTTTTTGTGATTTCCCTATTTGAGTTGATATCAGGATATTCTGTTTTGTGACCTTGTGTTGTGCTGGTATCTGATATTATTGGTTTTCTGACCAAACAATTCCCTTTAGTATTTCTTGTAGCTTTGGTTTCGTTTTTGCAAATTCTCTAAGCTTGTGTTTATCTGTAAATATCTTAATTTCCCCTTCATATTTCAGAGAGAGTTTTGCTGGATATATGATCCTTGGCTGGCACTTTTTCTCCTTCAGTGTTCTGTATATGTCATCCCATTGCCTTCTTGCCTGCATGGTTTCTGCTGAGTAGTCTGAACTTATCCTTATTGATTCTCCCTTGAAGGAGACCTTTCTTTTCTCCCTGGCTGCTTTTAAAATTTTCTCTTTATCTTTGGTTTTGGCAAGTTTGATGATAATATGTCTTGGTGTTTTTCTTTTTGGATCAATCTTAAATGGAGTTCGATGAGCATCTTGGATAGATATCCTTTCGTCTTTCATGATGTCAGGGAAATTTTTCTGTCAGCAGGTCTTCAACTATTTTCTCTGTGTTTTCTGTCCTCCCTCCCTGTTCTGGGACTCCAATCACACGCAAGTTATCCTTCTTGATAGAGTCCCACATGATTCTTAGGGTTTCTTCATTTTTTTTTAATTCTTCTATCTGATTTTTTTTTCAGCTATATTGGTGTTAATTCCCTGGTCCTCCAGATGTCCCAGTCTGCATTCTAATTGCTCGAGTCTGCTCCTCTGACTTCCTATTGCGTTGTCTAATTCTGTTATTTTATTGTTAATCTTTTGGATTTCTACATGTTGTCTCTCTATGGATTCTTGCAACTTATTAATTTTTCCACTATGTTCTTGAATAATCTTTTTGAGTTCTTCAACAGTTTTATCAGTGTGTTCCTTGGCTTTTTCTGCAGTTTGCCTTATTTCATTTCTGAGGTCATTCCTGATGTCTGGAAGCATTCTGTAAATTAGTTTTTTATATTCTGTATCTGATAATTCCCGGATTGTATCTTCATTTGGGAAAGATTTTGATTCTTTAGTTTGGGGGGTTGTAGAAGCTGTCATGGTCTGCTTCTTTATGTGGTTTGATATTGACTGCTGTCTCCGAGCCATCACTAAGTAGTGGTTTATTCTATAATTGCTCACTGAGTCTTATCTTGTTTTATTTTCTTTCAATATACGTGGATGGGCTACTAGATTGTGCTGTCTTGTTTGTTGTAGCCCTTGACTTACTTATGATCTATTACCAGCTGGTTTGGGCTGTTGCCAGGTATATATGCCTGAGTCTATTCACTATTCTTGAGTAGAATTTGATTTTGGGTCATGAAGGGTGTGCTGCACCCTAACACCTATCCACCTCGAGAAGTAGTGGTGATAGTTGTGTGCACCAGATTCTATTAGCAGTTGGGGTTCACAGTCCAGGGGACAAGATGCTGACAGGCTTCCCCCAAGTGTGAGTGAGGTAGGTGTGTCTCTATTCCTATAGCACCTTGGTGGGAGGGCTCTGCAGCTGTACCTTAGGCCCCCAATGCAAGTACCTCTACTGATTGGTAGGTGTCACCATCCTTAGACCCCTAAGGCAAGAGGCTAGGTGGTCTGGGGGGAGCTTCAGCCCTCAGTTCCCTGTTGTGGGTCAGTTAGGGCTCTGTTGAATAAGCAGAGATATCAGACCTGGGAAACTTGTTTTTCTAGTAAATCCGCTAAAAAAAAATGCAGTCAGCTCCCTATCAGAAATGCCTTTGGATTATAACCGCCACCTTGTTCCCTGTAAGGATGAATGCCTGAGATTTGGATCATATATGCTTGGCTGGAGCTGGTTCTGTGTTTTTAGTCCAATTAGGGATGGATTTTTGGTCCCTGGGTTTTTTGTGGTTGCTTCTCTCAGGTCGGAAGAATGGGTTAGGAAAAGACCAAAAAAAAAAAAAAAAAGGAAAAGCAAAGTCGCCATGGAGCCGGAGCCATTCTTCCTCTGGCTCAGGAAATTCCAATGTTAATGAAGCCACCTGGGATGGGTGGGGAGATTTCAGTGAAACAGGAGAGTCGCACCCCGGAATATAGCCAAAGTTGTTTATCTTGCTTGGAATGACTGTTTTATCTGAGATTCCCGAGGGGCGTGTCGCCTATGTGTGCTGGCCGTGTGGAGATTGCCCCCAAGGGTCTGGCCCGCTGAAGCCGTGGTCAGATCCTCCGCTGCCAGTCCAAAGCCCAGCGTCAAGGTTCCCCTGCTGGGACACTGCACTCCTGGCTCCAAAACCAGTCACTGCCTCCCGGGGACTTCTCCCACCAGCCGCGTCGCCACGCTGCCTGCGCGGACCGGCTCGGCCCCCTCCCGGGGTCAGTTCAGGGGGTTAGGGCTGTGCCCCTTGTTTGCACTATCACAAGATTTTGTGTTCAGCTCCCCTGGGCCCAGTCCTAAGCCCGGCACCAAGGTTACCTGACTGGGACGCTGGCTCCAGGCTCTGAAAACAGTCATTGCTTCCCCGTATTTGTTCATTCTCCATCTCTGTCACTCAGGTCAACTCTTTAAATCTGTGTTTGTTGTTCAGGGTTCGTAGATTGTTATGTATGTGATCGATTCACTTGTTTTTCTGAGTCTTTGTTGCAAGAGGGATCCGAGGTAGCGTCTACCTAGTCCGCCATCTTGGCCCCACCTCCTGGCTTTATTCTTAATGTAGTAAACACTTGGCCAAATTTTCTACTTCTCCCCAAAATAGATCCACGTGTAACCACAAATGCCTGAAAATCCTTAACACAATGTTTTCCAAATTTCTATATGCATTGGGATCACCATGGAAACTTTAAAAAATATTTATCCCTGGGTTCTATAGTTGGTGACTCTGGTTTAATTTCTGGGATTGGAGTTTTTAAAAATCTCCCCATGTGATGTTATTTTCAAGTAAGTTTAAGAAACTCTCTTTTAACTTTTTACTACTCAAAGAGGCATGGATATCTCCTGGGAGCTCGTTGGAAATGCAGAATCTCAGGTTCCATCTGCTTTGTTCACTTCTTCATCCCACTGCTAAGGGAAAGAATCCTACCCTAGGGTTCTGTGGTTGGCCAAAAACACAACACCCATCACTAGAGAAATGGGCAACAGTTTTTCAGCCTCATATACTCACAATGTTGGACTCCATGTAGGGCCACACAGGGATTACACTGGGAGGCAGAGGCCGTGGGGCTCTGGCAACCAGATTTTGTAGTAACAAAACGTTAGGGTGCCCCCTGGTTCCTGTAGAAGAATGTTGATTGACTTGTTTAAATAATTTCACAGGCTGGCAGGGAAATGAAACTGTTAGGTTGAGGACCAGGTGGAGTGCAGCTTGTCCAGCTGGTAGGGGAATTGGCCAGGTGGGGAGATTTTCTCACTGGGTGGGAAGCATATCTGGAAAGAGCAAGATAACTTACATTTAGGCCTCTGGAGCCCTGTGAGGCTCAAATGTGTCAAAGCAGGACACTTGAAATCTTAAGCCTTACAATACACCATGTAAGACCTATTGAAACAGAATTTTCAGTTTAATAAGATCCAGTTGATTTGTGTGCATAAGAAAGTTTGAGAAGCAATCCTATAAGGAGTGTTCAGACCTTACATTGCATTAATCACCTATGAGGTTTAGGCTTCAAAGAACCCTGGGAGATATAAAACAATAACATATTCATTAAAGTGTAAATGACTGACGACAGAGACTTCCTAAGAGCGTGTTTGAAGGAGGTTAAGGAAGAGAGTGTGTGTCCCAGAACACCTGAAACAATACAGGGATGGAGAGAGGGAAGGAGAATTACTGGTGTGTGGAGTAGACAAAGAAAAGGGAGGGGAGACAAACTGCTGTGACTTTAGAACTGGACCAGAAGTGAGGCCTTCATCTCTCCGTGCAGAAATATCACTTAAACTAAAATTTTGGTATCTGCATATACGAATGCTTAATGAGAGACTGCTCACATTTCAGTTAAGTTTCAGAGTGGAGTCATAGTCTATCTCTAGGTCCAGTGCTGAGTTCATGCATATCCTAGAACTTTTCCCTCCCCACTCTACTCCAAGTCTTTCAGCCTGTGAATATTCCTCTGGATTCCAATAGATTACAGCTGACAGGAAGGATCTAAAATGGTAAAAGTTGATACACACAAATTATTCATACAAAAGGTGTTTATATAGTGAGTGAAGAAGAGAGAAAATAAATGCCTCATTTACCCAAAACCAAGCTGCAGCTGGCAACCCAAAAATAGACTGGTATCCAGTCTTGCTCAGTGGAGACAGTTCCACACGACTGGACTCAGAAAGTAATCCAAGCATCCTTGCTCTTCCTCTGGGTTTCTGGAATTCTGCAAGCCATATGAAGCTTGCCTTACACAGTATACAAAGAACACAAACATCCCACTCCTCAGTACTGACTTAAATGTTCCATTCACCACCTGTGGATTACATCTTAAAACAATAATACAAAACTTCCCAAAGACCAAACACTAAAAAGAAGTGAAGCTTTTTATCTCCTGCCTAAGCTGAGTGTTGATAGGGAAACGGAGTGTTCTTGTGGAATAGGAAACAGATAAGATTAGGTAGTGATTTTCTCAAGTGCTATTTAAGATCCATCTCTAGAAAATGCCAGCTTTTTGGTTATTCAGGTAGGAGAAGAGTCAACATTTCTAATGATTTCGGTAGAACGAAATGAAAAAGTCATTAAATAAGAGGCAGAAAAACAGAAGCACTGCAATCCCAATTTTCCTGAAAAATCTTAAGCCTTAACACCTTTTTTGCCCTTAGCTGATTTAGCTCTTCTTTCCACAGGGAGTCTTAGAAGGATAGCAGTGCTTCTATCTCAGAAGGGTTACCAACTACTGCATTTCTGAAATCTTGAAGGAAAATACATTGGTTTCTTATGATTGAAGCCTTGGCTACATATCTTTGGATATCTGAAGTGACTGAATCTGGCTCTCTTTGGGACTTGGAAGAAAGAGGGAGAAATTCTGGAAGACACGACATGTCTCCTATGTTATACAAGAATTTTTAATAAATTTTTGAGCGGAATGGAGGGAAGAAGAAAAAAGAAAGGCATGGAGAAGGAAAGCAAGAATGGAAGAAAGCCAACAAAGAGCTTGAAAAATACAACATTATAAATGGAAAATTTGAATAAGAACCAAGGTTTCCAACTGGTTCTGCCCTGTTCAGTCATGACCAAAAAAGCGTCACCAAAACACGTTCAAATTGTTAAAGTTACAGTGAACTGGAAACATAGCCGGAATGGGAAAAATTAAAGAGTTGAAGCCCTGTTAGAAACTTAATCTCCCTCTCAGAGAACAAGGGCCACAGTATGCAATGCATAGCAATCAAATATCTTGTCCTCAGATTTTGAGTCCAAACCAGCCTTGCCTCCCTCAAAGATGATGGTGTCCCACTCAAAGATGGAGGCCTAATGCACCACTTGGATGTGTGTTGCTCTCCTACAGACCTGCCAGTAATCCAGTCTCAAACACCAGGCTCGTGAAGAGGTCCACTATGCCTCCTCTTAGTTTCCCATTCTAGGCCTTCAGCTGGTAATTTTTCCCATTCTGGGTACCATGAAGAATCTGTCAAACTCTAAAACTTCTTGTCTGTTCCTGTTTTGCTTCACTGGCCATTACTGAACCAGTTTGAAACACTTTGAAGCCCTGATTAGAAGCCAGCCAAAAGTTAGGACAATTAGTTCTGGGTATGAGTAACTGGAAGGACAATGTTCTGCCCCATTCTGGAAACCTCCATGCATTTCCTTTTCAGGGAGAAGGTCATGCTCAAGCAAGACTAATCTTAGAGCAAGTAGGTGGAAGTAAGTGAGGACATCTGACTGTAGTGGGGACTTAGGAGGGAAGCTGATGTTTGTATATGCTAGCAGAAAATCCACAACACTTTCTATCTGAGCAAATAGGAGAAGTATGAAATTCCAAAGGGAAAAATAGAAGCACTAAATGGGCACTCTATCCCTTCTTCTTTCCTTGCCATTTCTAGTACAAACTGGAGAGATAACTAAACATTTTCAAGTTAGTCAACATGAAAATCTAAGTCAAAGTCCAAATATTATATATAACATGTGGTTTACATATGGACAACTCATTGTGTCCCCAAAGAATTTGAAAAGGCTTACAAATGTCCATTTAATTTTCACATACTTGATAGTAAAATCAAGGTACACAGTTAAAATAAAGGAAAATGTTTCTTTTTTTTTATACAATTGGATAGTTCATCTTATGCACGTATGTAGATGTGTGCATGTATGTAGGATTATAAATAGACATGTAGAGTTTCAGTCTTGAGCTATGAAACAGAATAGATGACACTGTCTTCTGAAATACAGTTTCATCAGAAGATAAAAAGTTTGAAAACCCTATTTATTGAATATAAGAGATTCAAGTTTGGGAAGCCTAGTGCCTTAATTGAGTTAGTAGCCTGTATCATATGTGTCTATTCCATTACACACACAAAAAAGAACTGTAAGCAGATAATTAACTCTAAGGGAATTTGAGAGACAGAAAAAAAGTGGAAATGTTTTCAAATCCCAAGAGAAGCCATATATCTATAAATGGGCACAAGGAAAATATATGTTTTCCTCAAAACACATCTTTTTTATGCACAGAAAATTGCTAGCACATGTATTTCCATAAATAAGATGGAAATTGAAATATCTTACACTCAGGAAGTTAAATTAATATCTTGAATTACTCCATGAGTGGAAGATTAATTGCTATATTTTTTAAGCTTAAAAAAAATGTTGCCATCGAGTTGATTCTGACTCTTAGCAACCATATAGGGCAGAGTAGGACTACACCACAAAGTTTCCAAGGAGTGCCTGGTGGATTCAAACTGCTGACCTTTTGGTTAGCAGCCATAGTGCTTAACCACTATGCCACCAGAGTTTCCTTTTTAAGCTTTTTAAGCACAATTCTGAAGAAATTATAAAACAGATTCAGTGAGATTACAATAGAAAGAGGCAGACTTGAAAGCTAGAGACTTATACAGTATATTCCACAAACTTTTAGCATCTTAATGGCGAATACAATGACTTATGGATTGAGAGTCATTTTCAAGCCCTTCTTACCGTGACAGTGGCTGTCTCTCTCTCTCACACACACATACACATTGTTATACACTCCCACTGTGAAGTACCATTAAGCAGTGATCCTATTCTGTTTAAACTCAGTAAGTCAACTACGAGTCCCTTCTCTTCCTATTCCTTTCATTCCAGAATAACTTTTTCTTTTAATGTTATTTATTTTGTTGAGAATATACATAGCAAAACATACAGCAATTCAACAGTTCCTAAATGTACAATTCAATGACCGTTGGTTACATTCTTCCAGTTGTGTAACCATTCTCACTCTCCTTTTCTGAGTCATTCCTTGGCCATTAACATAAACTCACTGTCGCTTATGTTCCCATCTAATCTTTCAAGCTGCTGTTGTCAAATTCATCCCATTTGTCTAGTTCTTAAGGAACACAATGCTCAAGACAGACATTTTTTGCTATTTAAGCTAAACTACTATTTGGTTTTAAGAAGATTTCTGGGGATATTTTTGGTTTAAGGTTTAAAGATTATCTCAGGGCAATAGTTTCAGGGATTCATCCTCTGTCCCTGGCTCCAGGAAGTCTGGAGTCCATGAGAATTTGAAATTCTATTCTACACTTTCCCCTTTTTAATCAAGACTCCTGTGTAGAGGAATTGGTCAGTAATGGTAGCTGAGCAACATCCCATTCTTCTGGTCTCATGGCAATGAAGTCAGTTGTTCATGGAAGAAATTAGCCTCCATCTTCATTCCACGTCCTCCTTCTAGCTCCAACACCTCTTTCTCTTCTGTTGCTATAAGTGATTAGAGACCAATTGTTGTGCCTTGAATGGCTGCTTGCAAGCTTTTAAGACCTTGGGCACTATGCAACAAAAGTAGGAAGTAGAACAAAACCACTAAACATGTTATTAGGCCAATTAACTGTTATGTCACATGAGACGATGGCCCTAAAACCCCAAACCAAAGGACCAAATAACATCAGGTGTTTGGTTATACATAAGCAGCCTCAGCAGCTACCTTTTTTTTTGGTCATTGTTAATGTACCTATCATACAACTTTTGCCAAATCAACTTTTTACAAGTTTACAACTTATAGCTTCTTGACAGCAATTATAAAACTTGGCTGTGGTTTTACACACTGCTTCTAAATGGTTTTGAGCCCCACTTAATCATTTAATATATTAGTGTTCATTGCATCTGAAAGTTGTGCAACCAATGTTCTTTAACTGGCATTGTGGTTTAGAACACACAGGGTACTTACCTTGAAACAGGAGTGTCATTCTCAGAGTTGTTGTTGATGGGGAAATTGCAGGGACATGCAATGATAATACTCATAAGAAGAGGAAATGTCGTGGTGCCCATATATCTACCTATACGAAAATTTGTGTTCAAAATTGACCTGAATAGGAAGTGGCTTCACCCAAAAGAGTATGAAGTCCTCCTCTTCTGCAACATCCAGCTGGAAAAGACATCAAAGACAAGGAGTCCTAATATTGGGATAAACCAAAGTTGCAGGGGATCTTTTTGGCAGAAAAAACTGTCTTCAAAAGTTTACACAGAAACCAAAGGCATTCAACCAATTGTAATAAGAAAGTTATACAAAAAAGTGAGCAATTTTATAGCAAATATTGTGAGATTAACCTACTGCTGCCAAGTTGATTCTGACTCATAGCAACTCTATAGGACAGAGTAGAACCGCCTCATAGAGTTTCCCAGGCTATAGATCTATTTGGAAGCTGACTGCCACATTTTTCTTCCCTGGAGTGTCTGATGGGTTTGAACCACTGACCTTTTGGTTCACAGCTGAGCTCTTTAACCACTGTGCCACCAGGGCTCCATTGCAAGATTAAAGTGAAACAAATTTAATTGAGAAAAGGGTTATGAAAGAGCAAAAACAAAGAATCTATAAGGGGGTTTACTTTTGCTCTTTCTTAGCAAGGATGCACTATAAGTTCATGTTAGAACTATGTCACTTGTAATTTATTGATGATACCTGTGTATATTTTATTCTAAAAGATGAGTTCACTTTCTATAAGAATGTTAAAATTTTAAGGATCTGAAATTTCTGATATTATTAGAATTGGGCTTGGTGGGTTACCTCTATACATCAGAGTAAATATTCTGCTCCCCAGTGTGGGCAGAAATAATAAGTTTTACTTACACAACTCTGCTCTGGCATAATGTTTTTCTATCAAGATATATGCCATTTTTCCCATGCTTTGATGTACTGGGTTTTCTAATCCTTATAAAAGCCCTATTGTTTTAATCGAAAATTTTCAGACAAACTCATCTCTTAACTGTTGAATTTTCTTAGACTAAGATAAACAATTGTCCAACCCATTCCAGAAGTCTAGTGATGGGTTTTTGTTCTCGTCTCACTTTGTAATCTTGGGCAAGTTGTTTAATTTGTAATCCTCAATTTCTCCACGTATATAAATTTGTTATTGCTCACCTCATGGAGTTACCAATAGGATTAAACAATTTGACATATGTCAGTCACAATGTCATCTACTTTACTATTTGTATTGTCTTCTTACTACTCTAAGTAAATCACAGTATCTCTAAACAGAAAGAAACTCAAATAGTAAAAAGGCCGGTGCTTTAAGTTTGCAGTATTACTTCTATTTCTGATCTTATGAGTCTTAGCTATTGCCTGGAAATCTGATTTAAAAATTATTTACCTTTTGAGTGTGTGTATATGTTTTCTCCAGATACACTGTTAAAAGTGTGACCCTGCCTGCACAACACTCTCTGTAACTCTGTGTTGTGCTGTCTTTACCAGCCCACCTCTCTGGCCAGTATGAAACTTTGGGGACCTCAAGTCCTCTCTGGCTGCCTTCTCCTCACAGGTGACAGAAGATTAGAGTCTACATCTCCTTTTAAGAATTACACATAAAACATTAAAAAATAACTTGCAGGTTTAAGGAAAAAATTTCTATGCAGATTAATGGTATTCAACAGAATTGTGATATGGTGATTTCTTTTTGATCCAATCAAAAATGAGAAAATATCTTCTATTTTAATGTTGCTGGAACATAGTACCAGACTTTTAGACTGGCTATGGTTATTGATGATTGTCAGATGAATATTATAAGTCTTAGCTGCAATATGTATTTATAATAATTTTAATTAATAAACTAAAGAGAGCCAATGTCTATCTAATAGTTTCTACACAACATCTTGCTCATATGACTGCCTACTCAAAAGTTGTTGAAATAACCTTCAGTGAAAGGTTTGATGCAATGACGTTGGTGTTAAAATCTATTCTATTTTTTCCAGGTTATGGAAACATCCGATGATTAAAAAATAAGAAGGTGTGTATTATTTTAAAAATGAAGAACAAGTAAAAATCAAAATAGGAAATTTTCAAAATTGAAGAATTTTCTTTTTTCAAAGAGACAAATGGAAATGACTCATAATTAAGCCTAGGATAAAATACAAAGCAGAAGAAAAAAATTGCAGGAAGAGGCAGGAAGTATCTGTTGGCAGAAATCTGAGTACATATAATTTAAAAAAAAAAAATTCTAAGCAGCAATTGTGAATTTCAAAAAGACTAGACATAAATCAGTGTCAATTGGAAAGAAAACCTATTAAATATTTTGTAATGGACAGTTCCTTTAACATTTATGTTAATGATGGGACAAAAAAAACTAATTGAATTGATTTACAGGTGTGAGTATATTATCCAGAAATGTCTCACATTTTAGTAAGTGATATTCTTGGGTGGTAGTCAAAGCAGGCCTATCTTTTATTGTATGTTACACAAACTGCAAATTAAGGTCTTAAAATTCTGTCTTTGTTTGAAGTGACTCTGTTTTCTACTACTCAGCTGTGCTGATGCTACTGGAACCAGAGATGATATTCAATGAGAATTTGTATTTTAAGAGGCAGGGGCTGAAGTTCTAATAACCTCCATGGCCAAGAGAAATGGGCCTGTGTAAAGGAGAAGCTGGAACTAAGATCCCTGAATTAAACTGAAACTCTTCAAGAGCTACCATTTTTTTGCTGAAAGAAGGACTAAAAAGATGTCATGAAAAGGCCTGAGCAAATGTCAAGTAAAAAATAATGCCCTGTGATAGAGTGACATTCAAACCTATGGCACCCATGAACACAGAGGAAAGATTTACACCCTACACAATGGACATAAATCTCCAAAGTAGGAATCTAACACAATAACTGGTCTGTGATCAGTAAAAACCAGGCACATCCAGCTCCTTAAAGATGCTTCCATACACCCAGGATAAATTAATACCTTCAGAGAAAGTAATCCCCAAGTTTATTGAGTCAACAAACAAAACTTGCAAATCACACAAGGGAAAACCAAACAAAAAAGTCAGAAGAATTGATAGCCCCAAGAACCTCAGATAAGACAATTTGAAAGACACCATAAATACGTTTTAAAAAACTAAAGGGAGAAAAGTAGTAATAGAAATCAAATGAAGAACCAAGTATTATGCAAATAATAAAGGCTAGGGCAGATTTTAAAATACACTAACTAGAACATCTAGAAAGGAAAATGTAATCATTTAAATTAAAACTCAATAGATAAGTTTAACAACAGATTAGACAGAAATGAACTGAAGATAGAAGTGAGACAACTCTTCAGTTATAGATAGTACTGAGATATTTTTGCTGTTCTTAGGTGTCAATGAGTTGATTATGACTCATTGTGGCCCCATGTAACAGAGTAGAACACCTCAGAGAGTTTTCTTGTCTGTAATTTAAGCAGATCACCAGGCCTTTCTCGTACAGAGCTTCTGGGAGGGTTCAAAATGCCCACCTATTGGTTAGCAACCAGACACCTAACTATTGCACCATCAGGGCTCCTACTGAAAGATAGAGATGAAAAAATAATAAACAAATGAGAGGTAAACAAATAAGGATAAAATGAGACTATCAATCCAGAAGGAGGTAGAGGAGAAGTGAGCTGAAAGAATGGAGGAAAGCAAAATAAAAGAGATGATGGCTGATGATTCTTCAGATTCAATGAAAGTCATGGATCCTTAGATTGAGAATCATGCCAACTTCTGAGCAAGACACATAATATTAAATTCACACCCAGAAAATCTTAGTGAAACAATCAGGTGACAAGTGTTGGGGATAAGAGTGAAAAAAAAAAAAAAAAAACAGAAAAATGGAATAATATCCTCACAATGCTGATGGAAAATGGCTGTCAACCTAGAATTTTGTGCATAACTAAACTGGCATTCCAGACTGAGGGTGAATTCCAGGTTTTTTTTCAGTCTTTAGGCATTTTAGTTTCATGGAAACAATTTAAGGAAAGATGATATTGAACCAAGCAGGAAGGAATACAAGATTCAATTATGAGCAAATAAGTATGTAAACAAGAGTAAAAAACTAACCAGGCATCTGCTCAAAAACAAAAACAAAAATAATGACTATGTAAGATTTAAACAAGATTGAACTAAAATACCAGAAAACAGCACATAAATAGAGCATTATGTGTCTCTATGGTTAGTAAAGAGGAAAGAAATATTAATTATAAACTTTTCGTATGTACACGTTATACTTTATAGGCAACAATAAAATTAATAAAAATGAAAGGAAAAGTGGGAGACAAAAAATTAATAAAACAAACTTGATGCATTTAACAGAAGGATGGAAATAATTATTTTAAAAAATCAGTTTATTAAAAGACAAAATAAACAAAAATACTATTAGAGGAGCACATTAGTAGTTTTGGAAACACTGGTAGAGTAGTGGTTAAGAGCTACAGCTGCTAACCAAAAGCTCAGCAGTTCGAAACCACCAGGTGCTCCTTGAAAACTCTCTGGGGCAATTCTACTCTATTCTATAGGGTAGCTATAAGTCGGAATGGACTCAACAGCAATGTATTTACTATAAATTATAAATAGATTAGATTTGCCTTTTAAGTGATAGAAGTTCATAAACTGGGTGAAATATACTATTTTCTTTCATTTAACTATAAATTCTTTTGTTAGTTGCCTACCAAATAAACATCTAAAACATAATGACTCATAAAGTTAAATGAGATTAATGTTCACCACTACTCTCTTTACTACAACTTCTATAGTTTTGAATTCCTCATTTTGACACATACTTTTTTTTTCCTTATACAAGGGGATCCTGTGTAGTCTTTCCCAAATTTCCCAAGTAGGAATATTTTGTAAAGATATAGTACGATACTACAACCAGTTTATTGACATTGATACAGTCGCCATACAGAACACTTCCATCACCCCAAGATTCTTTGAGTTGCCCTTTTACATCCATAGCCACCTCCTTTCACACCCACCCCTTCTGTAAACCCTGGCAACCACTGATCTGCTCTCCATTTACATAATTTTCTCATTTAAAGAATGTTATTTATATAAGACCGACCAAAGAATCAAAACAAACCCACTTCTGACAAGTTGATTCTGACTCATAGAGACCTGATAGGGGTTCCAGGGCTGTAAATCTCTGTGAAAGAAGACTGCCACATATTTCTCATGTAGAGCTGCTGGTGGTTTTGAACCACAGACCTTACAGTTAGCAGTCAACCACTTTAACCGCTGCACTACCTAGGCTCTTTTTATAGGGTTGTTATGAGTTAGAATCTACTTGACAGCAATGGATTTTTTTTTTACAAGACCACTATTTTATTAAGACAAAAAAAAAAGATTTACACACAGAAAAAAAAAATGCTTTGATGGTTTCCAGGGAAGGGATGGGGAGGGACGGTAAATTACTAAATAGATTGAATACTTGTGGTAATATTGGTGAAAAGAAAGTCAATACATTATAAGAGGGAAACCAGGACAACATGACAAAGGCACATGAAGACACTGAAAGGAACACAAGAACAAAGGGCAACTATGGCAATTACTATAACATAGACAATACTGCAAAAACAGTATTAATAAACAATAATTTACAAAGGGATACATAGGTAGATAGGTATGCTAAAGAGGTTTGGGATTGTGTAAGGGAGTGCACCCACCTGCAGGTATAGGTTAGGTTGTGGATAAATTTTCATATATATTTGTAGGTGTTGCATGTACACCAGTATAGACAATACAAGGGTAAGTCAAAAAACATTGCTGCTAAGGTTTCTGCTAATACCTGCATGAGTTTATTCCAAATAAAATGTGTTTAAACATGTCTCTGCAATCAGTGGATGACTGTAGACATATTCTCTCAGTAATACTCTTGTCTTAGTCTCATTAGAGTGCCTTCAAAAAAAAAAAAGAATAGTTTTTTATCATAAAAAAAACTGATTTTGAGGTCAGAGCTAATATCAAATTTTTAACAAAACTCAAGTAGACATCTTCCCAAATCACTGAAGCTTTGTGAAAAGTCTACGGGAATGTGGTTCCACATAAAACAAGTTTTTAGATCAAGTGTTTTAAGGAAGGTCAGGAAGACATCAAGTATAAGCCAAGAGAGTAAAGACTGCTCAGAAGATTATGGTGACTGTCTTTCTGGGTAATCTTGACTCATTTTCTCAAAGGACGCAGGGTAGTGACAAGGGCTTATTAAGAAGAAGTTTTAAGAAAACTGAAAACTGCATTGGTGAGAAAAAGGCCAGGAAATTTGTGTCCAGGATTTTTTTTTTTTCCCATCACGACAATGTGCTTGCTCATTCTTCGAGGGTAGCAAGAACAGTCACACCAGAATTTTGTTGGGAAACCTTACACCATCCACCCTACAGCCCTGATCTTGCCCCTTCAGACTTCTTTTTGTTTCCAAAACTCAAAGAACATTTAAAATGAACACTATTTGGGTCCCTCGAGGATACCAAAACTGTTGTTTTGATGTGGTGTAAACTGAAGAGTGCAAAATTCTTTGAGGAAGGGTTACAGAGATGGAAACAGTCCCTTCAGAAGTGTATAGACCTAGATGGAGGATATATTGAGAAACAATACCTTCACATTTTGACATTTTGCTTAATAAAATTTTCTATGATTTTGCAGCAATATTTTTTGACATACACTCATAGAATACACAATGAAAACAGTCATGGAAACTTCCTATGCACAAAGCAACACCTCCCAGAATGAAGACAATAGGCTTTGAGGTTAAAGACTCAGGGGACAATGGGCATAACTTAGTGTGTAAAAACAATGTTCTACATGCTACTTTGGTAATATCTGGGGTCTTAAAGGCTTGCAAGTGGTCACCTACTTACAGCTAGTGATCTCTTCCTGTTCAGAGTAAAGGAATGTGAAAAAAAACAAACACTCAAGGGATGAATTTGTCCAAAGGACTAATGGACCAAATGTACCATAGCCTACATGACCTGGAGATCAGAAGAACTAGATGGTACCCAGTTACCACTACTGATTGCTCCAACCAGAATCACAATAGAGGATCCCAGACAGAGCAGGAGAAAAATGTAGAACAAAATATCAAATACACACACACACACACACAAAAGACAAGATATACTGCTCTGAAAGATACTATGACCCTATATATCCCTCTCACTTGGAACTAAAACCACTCCCAGAAACCACCTTCCAGCCAAGCAATAGCTAGACCTATGAAAAAACAGCATCACCCAGAAAGGAGGTCCTCCTTAGAAGAAACAATTATTTGAAGCCAAAATTGCAACATTTGCCCAAAAGTAAAAATGAGAAGACAGGAAGGAGTAGAAAAACCAGATAAAAGGAAACAAAGAACCCAAGGTGGAAATGTGAAGACTGTTGAATAGAAAATTAATTGCCTCTGTAAACTTTCACCTAAAATACAATAAAATATTTGTAAAAATGTTATATAAATGGAATCAGTGTAATATTTTGGAATTGACTTTTTTCAATTACTGTTATTCCCTTAAGATTCATTCAAGCTAATGTATGTATGAATAGTTTGTTTCTTTTTGTTGCTAAGAAGTAGTCCATAGTATAGATATACCATGGATGGTTTAACCACTCACTCTTTGAAGGATATTTACTAAAAAAGAAAAAAAAAATTTGGAGGGAGGCGAAACCAACATGGCACTATAGGCAGAAGTGCCATCCCTTCACAGCAAAGACTCAAAAAGCTAAGTAAAACAGAGACAAATGTCAATCCTGATACCACAAGTGTTAAATGAAGAGATAAAGAACTCAACCATGTACTGGATAGAACAAGAAACTGGCACAGAACAGACAGCAAGGAGAGATAAGAGTGGAGGTCTCCTATTAGCTAACACAGCAGGATTCACCATCTTGGACTCTTGTAGGAGATTGGCAGGAAGGGAGTATGGGAAAGCAGCTTCCCAGAGCTTCCTCCAGGAGACAGAGCACCTGCTGGACCTGTCCTGCTGCACCATACCTGAACAACTGGCCCTACCTATGGACAAGGAGGTGAAAAATATCGTACCCACAGACAAGCAAACAACAGAGAACACACAGCCTGCCTCTTTACTCATAATCAAATAAAACAAAAAAGCAGGAAGAAGCAAACAGATCTATAATTGATGAACAGAGAAAATAACTACTGAATGTCCTGAATACAGCAGACAATATCAAAACGTATATAAAAAAAAAAAGGAAAGGGTGGTTCCAGTAGGCATCCAAAATAAAACACCAGATGATTTTCCAGTAGAAGAAAAGGCACTAGAACTACCTGATAGGGAACTCAAAACTCTAGTATTCAGAACTACTCAAGAGTTGAAGCAAAAAGCAGACAAAAATGAGGAAAAATAGACAATTTCATGGAAAAGACAGACAAAAAAACGGGAGAATTTGGGAAAATAATACAGAAACAAAATGTTAAAATGAATTCACAACTTGAAATGATACAAGAACAACAATTAGAAATCCCTAAGATAAACAAGATTTCAAAAATGGACAGTGTCATAGAAGGTCTGAGGAACAGGTTTGAAGCAATGGAAGACAGGCTCAGCAAAATTGAAGACAAATCCTTGGATACAACTTTGCTGAAAAATCAGAAAAAATAACAAAGAAAAATGAAGAAACCCTGGGGATGACATGGGATACAATATAAAGCAAAAATTTGTGTGTGATTGGAGTTCCAGAACATGGGGAGAAAAGGGAAAACACAGAGAGGATTATTGAAGAATTGCTGACAGAAAACTTACCTAATATCATGAAAGATGAAAACCTGGCCATCCAAGAATCTCAACAAACCATATACAGGATAGATCCCAAAAGAAAATCATCAAGGCATATCATAATCACACTCACTAAAACCAAAGACAAAGAAAGAATCCCGAGAGCAGCTTGAGAAAAACAAAGTCACATACAGAAGAGAAACGATCAAACTAAACTCTCATTACTCAGCAGAAACCATGTAGACAAGAAGGCAATGGGATAACATATATAAAACCTTGAAAGAAAAAAATTGCCAACCAATAATAATATATCCTGCAAAACTATCATTCAAAAATGAAGGTGAAATTAGGACATTTCTAGATAAACAGAAATTAAGGGAATAGGTAAAAACCAAACCAAACTTGCAAGAATGATTAAAGAAGTCCTTTGGTTTAAGAACAAACAACATCAGATCATAGCCTGAATCTAGGATGCAAGATTGCACCAGCCAGATACCAACTTAGGAAATAAACTCTCAAGGATTATTCAAAATCTAAAGATTTAAAACAGGGAACCAGAGAGGTTAATCTGTAAATGACAACAATGTCAAACAATAAAAGAGGGAATAAATGGAGTAGGTATAGAACTTTCTAATGGAGAGGAAGGCAAGGTGATATCAAGTAATAATAGACTAGTTCAAACCTAAGAAGATAAGGGTAAATTTCAAGGTAACCACAAAGAAAATTAACAAACCTACTCACCAAAATAAAGAAGAAAAACACAAAGTTTCAGTAAAAACAGAAAAATTAAAAAAAAAATCCACAAACAAAAGGAAATCAGCACAGAAGAGTAAGAGGAATAAAGAAAATGTCTGCACCACACACACACACACACAAAGAAGCACTATAAAATGACAGCAATAAACTCATACCTATCAATAATTACACTGAATGTAAGTGGTCTAAAGGCACCCATAAAGAGACAGAGAGTGACAGAATGGATTAAAAAAAAAAAAAAAAAAGATCCATCAATAAGCTGTCTATGATAGACTCACCTTAGAAACAAAGACATCAATTTATTAAAAATCAAAGAATGGAAAAAATAGCTACCAAAAAAGAGTAGAAGTGATAATACTAATGTCAGATAAAATAGACTTTAAAACAAAATCCACCATAAAAGACAAAGAAGAGCGCCATACAATGATTTAAGGGACAAGCCATCATGAAGACATAACCATAACAAATATCTATGCACTCAATGACAGCACTCCAAAATACATAAAACAATCTCTAACAGCACTAAAAAGAGAAATTGACAGTTACGAAATAATAGTAGGAGACTTTAACACATCTCTCTCAGTAAAGGACAGATCATCTAGAAAGAAACTCAACAAAGATACAGAAGATCTAAAGGCCACAATCAACCAACTTGAACTCATAGACATATATAGAACACTCCACTAAACAAACACCTATAAAACACACATTCTTCTCCAATGCAAATGGAATGTTCTCCAGAATAGACCACATCTTAGTCCACAAAGCAGTCCTCAACAAAACCCAAAGTACTGAGATAATACAAAGTATCTTCTCTGATCACAATACCATCAAAGTGGAAATTAACAACAGGAAGAGCAAGGAAAAAAAAAAGTACATGGAAACCGAATAACACCCTCCTTAAAAACCACTGTGTAAAAGAATAAATCAGAGACGAAATTGAAAAACTTCTAGAAAATGAAAAGACATCATCCCCAAACCTTTGGAACACAGCAAAGGTAGTGCTCAGAGGTCAATTTATAGCAATAGATGCACACATAAAAAAGAGGAAAGGGACAAAATCAAAACATTAATTACACAACTCAAACAAATAGAAAGGGAACAGAAAAAGAAGCCCACAGTCACCAGATGAAAGAAAATAATAAAGATCAGAGCAGAGATACATAAAATAGAGAATAGAAAAACAGTAGAAAGAATCAAGAAAACCAAAAGTTGGTTCTTCAAAAGGATCAATAAAATCAACAAACCACTGGCAAAATTGACAAAAGAAAAAACAGGAGAGGATGGAAATAACCCAAATAAGAAATGAAACGGGAGGCATTACAACAGACCCAACTCAAATAAAAAGGATCATGACAGAGTATTATGACAAATTATACTCCAACAAATTTGAAAACCTAGAGAAAATGGACAAATTTCTGGAGAAACACTACACTAACACAAAGTGATGTTGAAAATCTGAACATACCTGTAACAAGAGAAGAGATTGAAAAGGTAATTAAACAAAAAAAAAGAACTTTCAACAAAAAAATCCCTGACCCAGATAGCTTTACTGGAGAATTCTACCAAACATTCTGAGAAGAGCTTATACCAGTTCTACTTAAATATTTCAGAACATGGAAAAAGAAGTGATACTTTCAAATTCATTATATAAAGCCAGCATAACCCTGATACCAATACCAGGCAAAGATGCCACAAAACAAGAAAATTACAGACCAATATCTCTCATGAATATAGATGCAAAAATTCTCCGCAATGGAATTCAACATCATATCAAAAAAAAAAAAAAAAATACACCATGACCAACTAGGATTCATACCAGGTATGCAAGGATGGTTCAACATTAGAAAATCAATCAACATAATCCACCACATAAATAAAAGAATCTCATGATCATCTCAATTGATGCAGAAAAGGTATTCAACAAAGTCCAATACACATTCCTGATAAAAACCCTCAATAAAATAGGTATAGAAGGTGTCTTAGTTATCTAGCACTGCTATAACAGAAATACCACAAGTGGACGACTTTAACAAAGAAAAATTTATCCTCTCACTGTCTAGTAGGCTACAAGTCCAAATTCAACATATCAGCTCCGGAAGTCTTTCTCTCTCTGTACACTCTGGGAGAAGGTCCTTGTCATCAGTCTTCCCTTGATTTGGGAACATCTCAGCACAGGCATCTGAGGTCCAAAGGACACTCTCTGCTCCCAGCACTTCTTTCTTGATGGTATGAGGTCCCCATGTCTCTCTGCTTGCTTCTCCCTTTTATACCTCAAAACAGATTGGCCTAAGACACTGTCTAACCTTGTAGACCTCATCAGTATAAATGCCACCAATCCATCTTATTACATCATAGTGACAGGATTTACAACACATAAGGAAATCTCATCAGAAGACAGAATGTTAGACAATTGTACAATCATACAAGGGAATCATGACCTAGTCAAGTTGACAGATATTTTGGGGGGACACAATTCAATCCATGAAAGAAGGGAAATTCCTCAACATACTAAAGGGCATCTATACAAATACAACAGCCAACATCATTCTTATTGGAGAGAGGCTGAAAACATTCTTCTTGAGAACAGAAGCAAGACAAGAATGCCCTTTATCACCACTCTTATTTAACATTGTGCAGGAAGTCATAAGTAGAGCCGTAAGGCAAGAAAAAGAAATATAGAGTGCCCAAATCGGTGGTGAAGGAGTAAAACTGTCCCTATGTGCAGATGATATGATACTATACACAGAAAACTCAAAACTCTCCCTCCATAAGAAAACTTCTGGAACTAATAGAAAGATTCAGCAAAGAAGCAGGATACAGAATAAACATACAAAAATCAGCTGAATTCCTATACGTGAATAAAGAGAATGATGAAAAGGAAATCAAGAAAACAATACCACTTATAATAGCCTCTAAAAAAATAAAATACCTAGGAATGAATCTAATCAAGAACGTAAAAGACTTATACAAAGAAAACTACAAACCACTACTGCAAAAATCCGAAAGAGATCTACATAATGGAAAAACGTACCATGCTCATGGATAGGTAGACTCAACATTGTGAAATGACAATTGCATCCAGGGCAATTTACAAATACACTGCAATTCCTATCCAAATACCAACAACATTCATTAAAGAGATGGAAAAACTTATCATTAACTTTATATGGAAAGGGAAGAAGCCCCAGATAAGTAAAGCAATACTGAACCTACTATACAGCTATGGTAGAAAAAACAGCTGGTACTGGTACAATGACAGTTGCCTTTTACCAGTGGAACAGAATTGAAAACCCAGATGTAAATCTATCCATCTAAGGTCACCTGATCTTCGACAAGGGCCCAAAGTCCATCAAATGGGGAAAAGATAGTCTTTTTGACAAATGGTGCTGGCAAAACTGGATGTCTATCTGCAAAAAAAAAAAACTGGACGATACCACAAACTGAACAAAAAAACTAATAATTCAAAATGAATCAAAGACCTAAATGTAAAGCCAAAAACTATAAAGATCATAGAAGAAAAAATAGGATCAATGCTAGAGTCCCTAACACATGGCTTTAACAAAACACAAACAATAGTTAACAACACACAAACTCTAGACGATAAGCTAGATAACTGGGATCTTCTAAAAATTAAACACTTAGGCTCATCAAAAGACTTCACCAAAAGAGTAAAAAGAGAACTCACAGACTGGGAAAAAAATTTTGGCTAGTAAAAATGCAACAAATGTCTAATCTCTAAAATCTACAGGAAAATCCAGCATCTCTACAACAAAAAAGACAATTCCATTAAAAAATGGGCACAGGCAGTAAACAAACACTTCCCCCCAAAAAGACATTAAAGTGGCCAACAGACACATGAGGAAATGCTCGTGGTCACTAGCCATTAGAGAAAAGCAAATCAAAACCACAATGTGATTCCATCTCACCCCAACATTACTGGCACACACACACACAAACAGAAAATAAATGTTGGAGAGGCTGCAAGAAGCTTGAAACACTTAGGCACTGCTGGTGGGAAGGCAAAAGGATACAGCCATTTTGGAAAATGATATGGTGCTTCCTTAGAAAGCTAGGAATACAAATACTATATGATCCAGCAATCCCACTTCTAGGAATATATCCTAGGGAAATAAAAGTCCTTACACAAATAGACATATAGCACACCTATGTTCACTGCAGCATTGTTCACAATAACAAAAAGGTGGAAACAACACAGATGCAAACCAACAGATGAATGGATGAATAAACTGTGGTACATACACACAATGGTGTATTATGCAATAACAAAGAACAAGCATCTCACAACGTGGATGAATCTGGTGAAAGAAGTCAATCACAAAAGGACAAATATTGTAAAATTTCACTACAATAAAGTACCTGGAATAGGCAAAGGTATAGAGATTAGAGTTTAATAGTGGTTACTCATGGTAGAAGGGATGGGAGGTTGTAATTGTTTAGATGGCACAGAGTTTTTGCTCATGAGAAAGGAAAATTTGACAAAGGATATTGGTGATGATTCAAAAACATGTTTGATGTAATTTGTTTTATTAAACTTTATTCATGAAAATGTTGAATTGGGAAACATTGTGCTCTTTATATTTTATGACAATAAAAATTTTTTAAAAGATATGTAAAGAACTCTTATAATTCAATACTAAAAAAAAGGGAGAAATATTTTTACACACATATCCAAAAACATAAAAATGGCCAATAACCACATGAAACAGTATTCAATAACATTAGAAAAATACAAGGAGAGAAAACTGCACCTCACTGGAATGGCCAAAGTTAAAAAGATTGATAATGACAAATATTGGCAAGTATGTGAAACAGTAGTTCTGTTCCATTGTTGGTGAGAGCATCAAATGATACTAAACACACACATCCTCAGCAATTCTACTTCTATGTGTTTACCCAAGAGAAATGAAAATGTATATTTGCAAAAAGAATTTTGCAAGTTGTTTCTAGGAGTTTTATTCACGGTACCCAAAATATATAAACTGCCTATATATGCAAAAATTCAATTCTCAAATTGCAATAGTGAAGGATTCTATAGGGAAAATATTAAACGATGCAAAAAGGATCAAAAGAAGATGGAAGGAATACACAGAGTCATTATACCAAAAATAACTAGTTGATATTCAGCCTTTTCAAGAGGTAGCAAATGATCAGGAACCAATTGTACGGAAGGAAGAAGTACAACCTGCATGAAGGCAAAAAACAAGGCTCCAGGAATTAATGGAATATCAATTGAACTGTTTTAACAAATGGATAGAGTGCTGGAGGTGCTCACCCATCTATGCCAAGAAATATGGAAGGCAGCTTCCTGGCCAACTGACTGGAAGAGATCCATATTTATGCCTATTCCCGAGAAACATGATACAACCGAATGTGGAAATTGTACAACAATATCATTAATATCACACACAAGTAAAATTTTGCTGAAGATCATTCAAAAATGGCTACAGCAGTGTATCAACAGGGAACTGCCAGAAATTCAGGCTGCTTTCAGAAGTTTTTTTTTTTTTTTCAGAAGAGGACGTGGAACCGGGGATATCATTGCTGATGTCAGATGGATCCTGGCTGAAAGCAGAGAATACCAGAAGGATGTTATCCTGTGTTTTATTGACTATGCAAAGGCATTCAACTGTGTGGATCATAACAAACTATGGATAACACTGCAAAGAATGGGAAATCCAGAACACTCAATTGTGCTCATGAGGAACCTTTACATAGATCAAAAGGTAGTTGTTCAGACAGAACAAAGGGATACTGAGTGTTTTAAAGTCAGGAAAGGTGTGTGTCAGGGTTGTAACCTTTCACCATATCTATTCAATCTGTATGCTGAGCAAATAATCAGAGAAGCTGGACTATATGAAGAAGAATGGGGCATCAGGACTGGAGGAAGACTTGTTAACAATCTGTGTTATGCAGACGACACAACCTTTCTTGCTGAAAGTGAAGAGGACTTGAAGCACTTACTAGTGAAGATTAAAGACCACAGCCTTCAGTATGGATTGCACCTCAACATGAAGAAAACAAAAATCCTCACAACTGGACCAATAAGCAATATCACGATAAAGGGAAAAGAGATTGAAGTTGTCAAGGATTTCATTTTACTTGGATCCACAATCAACAGCCATGGAAGCAGCAGTTAAGAAATCAAAAGATTCATTGCACTGGGCAAATCTGCTGCAAAGGACCTCTTTAAAGTGTTGAAAATCAAAGATATCACCTTGAAGACTAAGGTGCACCTGGCCCAAGCCATGGTATTTTCAATCACATCATATGCATGTGAAAGCTGGGCAATGAATAAGGAAGACCGAAGAACTGTTGACGCCTTTGAATTGTGGTGTTGGAGAAGAATATTGAATATACCACCGACTGCCAAAAGAACGAACAGATCTGTCTTGGAAGAAGTACAACCAGGATGTTCCTTAAAAGCAAGGATAGCGAGACCGCATCTTACATGCTTTGGGCATGTTGTCAGGAGGGATCAGTCCCTGGAGAAGGACATCATGCTTGGTAAAGTACAGGATCAGTGGAAAAGAGGAAGACCCTCAATGAGGTGGATTGACACAGTGGCTGCAACAATGGGTTTAAACAGAACGACATTTAAAGAATGGTGCAGGACAGCGCAGTGTTTCGTTCTGTTGTGCATAGAGTTGCTATGAGTTGGAATCGACTGTATGGCACCTCGTAACAACAATGTGCATCAATAAGAAAATAGATTAAAAAAACTGTGACATATTCCTAAAAAATAATAATACTTAGTAATAAAGAGAAAATGATTATATGCAACAACAGGGATGAATTTCAAAAATGCTGAGTAAAGACAACCTTATATGAAAGATTCCATACTGTATGATTCCATTTGTATAATGCTCTAAAATAGATAAATCTAGAGTGGGAAAAAAATCAGAGTACTGATTGCCTAATTGATGGTAGCTGGAATTGGCTGGGTGAAACCATAAAGGAACTTTCTGGGGTTGTGGTAAAGTTTTGTCTATTTATAGCGGCTTAATTATATATGTGGAAACCCTGGTGGCGTCGTGGTTAAGTGCTGTGGCTGCTAACCAAAAAGTCAGCAGTTTGAATCCACCAGGCACTCCTTGGAAACTCTACAGGGGCAGTTCTACTCCATCCTATAGGGTTGCTATGAGTCAGAATCGACTCGACGGCAATGGGTTTTTTTTTTTTGTTGTTGTTAATTATGTATGTGTATATATTAGTCAAAACTCAGCATAAGAAAATTTAAGATTCATGCATTTCATTGTATGTAAATTGTATCTCAAAAAGGAAAAACACTAAACAAATTTTGAACTCTATTTAATTGTACACGTGCTGTAGTATATAGCATGCGCCTTTGTTTTATTTACTCTGATATGCATTTAAAAGATGCGATGGACCAAGGTGTCCATCAACAGATGAATGGGTAAATAAATTGTGGTATATTCACACCATGGAATACTACGCATCGATAAAGAACAGTGACGAATCTGTGAAACACTTCATAACATGGAGGAACCTGGAAGGCATTATGCTGAGGGAAATTAGTCAGAGGCAAAAGGACAAATATTGTATAAGACCACTATTATAAGATCTTGAGAAATAGTAAAAACTGAGAAGAACACATACTTTTGTGGTTACGAGGGGGGGAGGGAGGGAGGGAGAGGGTTTTTTATTGATTAATTAGTAGATAAGAACTGCTTTAGGTGAAAGGAAGGACAACACTCAATACTTGGAAGGTCAGCTCAATTGGACTGGACCAAAAGCAAAGAAGTTTCTGGGATAAAATGAATGCTTCAAAGGTCAGCGGAGCAAGGGCGGGGGTCTGGGGACCATGGTTTGAGGGGACTTCTAAGTCAATTGGCAAAATAATTCTATTATGAAAACATTCTGCATCCCACTTTGAAATGTGGCTTCTGGGGTCTTAAATGCTAACAAGCGGCTATCTAAGATGCATCAATTGGTCTCAACGCACCTGGAGCAAAGGAAAATGAAGAACACCAAGGTCACACGACAACTAAGAGCCCAAGAGACAGAAAGGGCCACATGAACCAGAGACCTACATCATCCTGAGACCAGAAGAACTAGTTGGTGCCCGGCCACAATCGATGACTGCCCTGACAGGGAGCACAACAGAGAACCCCTGAGGGAGCAGGAGATCAGTGGGATGCAGACCCCAAATTCTCATAAAAAGACCATACTTAATGGTCTGACTGAGACTAGAGGAATCCCGGTGGCCATGGTCCCCAGACCTTCCGTTGGCACAGGACAGGAACCATCCCTGAAGACAACTCATCAGACATGAAAGGGACTGGTCAGTGGGTGGGAGAGAGATGCTGATGAAGACTGAGCTAATTATATCAGGTGGACACTTGAGGCTGTGTTGGCATCTCCTATCTGGAGGGGGGATGGGAGGATAGAGAGAGAGGGAAGCTGGCAAAATTGTCATGAAAGGAGAGACTCAAAGGGCTGACTCATTAGGGGGAGAGCAAGTAGGAGTATGGAGTAAGATGTATGTAAACTTATATGTGACAGACTGATTGGATTTGTAAACGTTCACTTGAAGCTTAATAAAAGTTAACAAAAAAAAAAAAGATGCGATGGAATGCTGGGTGGAGATAGATATGAATAGAAGGACATGTGTGCTAAAGCAAGGATAGTAAAATATTAATCTAGAAGCTGTTCATTGTAAAATCATTTCAAATTTGCTGAATGTTAAGAACTCTTATAATAAGCATTGGAAAAACTAAGATTAAAAAAAAATCAAAGTGTTCATAGGTTTTCGGGCACCTATACCCATTGCCGTGGAGTTGATTCTGACTCGCAGTGACCTTATAGGACAGAGTAGAACTGCCCCACAGGGTCTCCAAGGCTGTAAATCTTTATAGAACCAGGCTGCCATATCTTTCTCCCTCAGAGCTTGGTGAGTTACAACCACCAACCTTTCTGTTAGCAGCCGAGTACTTAACCATGTGCCAGCAGGGCTCCTTTTTAGGCACCTAAGATGAGTTAATTGCTCTAATTGAGCTTTGCACTTCTAAGAATCCCAGGTAAAATGTACCAGTGCTTTGGGTTACAGGGTTCCCACTGTCTAGAACCTATGACTCCTGCCATACGACAATCTGAGTGTGAGCGTTAGTGAGCAACCTGAGCCAGCCTACCTTGCTGTCAGAATATTACTTTAGCTCAGGGAAAATCTGAAGGAAAAACAGGAATATTATTCTTTCCTTTGTGTTTGAGAGATACAAAGAAATACATGTTTTCCAAAAATTTCTATTTAAATGTTGAAGATGTGACTTGCATCCCAAGACCACAGAGAACTTGCTGGTAACTGCAAAGGAAGCTGGCCCAATTCTCGCCTTGTGAAATTGTTCAGCACCAGTCACGCTCCCTGTGGTGAAATCCATACCTTGAACTCAGTTCGTGGAGCTTTGGTGTTTTATCACCATCGAGTGTTTCCAAGGATGTTGTTTCACAAAAAGTAGTTCAAAGGCTATTGTTCTGAGCAAGCTTGGGAAGAAAAATATGACTATACGTCTTCCAAAAAATGAAATGCTCACTAAAGCCAATATTGCAAAGAAGAGAGTAGAGTTACAAAATTGAGATATTTTAAGTCTCATTTCAGGCAACATTTTCCATCTGAAACTCCTTACTTTGCACAACACGTTTAGATGCTCCAAGCCTACGTAACATTTACTTTTAGCGTTTATTTGCATCATAACATTTATCGCACTGTATTATAACTCTGTGCATGTAAGAATTTTTCTAGACTATGAGTCCATTAAGTTAAAGCCAATGCACTTTTCATGTCTACATCTCAACAAGGTATTAGATATATTTACAAGGAGGACATAAAATTAACTATTTTCTAAATGAATAATGAATGAACAAATGAATCAAATGAGTTTGATTCTATTTATTATCCAATGGCACATCTTAAGACAGTGTATCATTTAGGAAATTTTTGGTTGCTAATAACCAATAAAACCAACCCAAACCCACTAACCAAAAAGCTCCCATAATAAAATGGTCAGTGATTAAGACTGGATTTAGATGTACAAATTGCGGGAGTAATAAGAATCTGTTTTCTCTTCATCTCTCTCTTCTGCTTTACTCTGCTACTCTCCAGATTTTGGTCTTAGTTACTGTCATAATCTTTTCTGATGTCCCAAGATGGCTGCCTGCTGCTCCAAGTTCAGACCAAGTGAGGAAAAAGCCAGAACCATTTTCCTTGTATCCTTAACAGTAGTTCTAACGACACTGCTTATTCTAGCTTGGATATTGCCCTCATCTGTGAGCCAATCTTGTGGCCTGGGGAATGAGTTGCACTTAACTGGGATAAGTGAGCCCACAAAATCTTCCCCTCATACCTGGGATAGAGCTGTAAGTAGACCACTTGGCACTCAGAGTGTATCCAGAAGTGAGTACAAGGTATTTGGAAACCACTACAGGGGGTAATGATAGAAGACACTAGGTTGTGCTGATTGCCCCAGGGAAGATGAATCAAATTTTTTGTTTGTTTGTTTCACATAGTCTAACAATTTACATTGATAATAAATCTACAATTCTTATTTGAAAGGCATATACAAAAAAAAAAAATATGTTTCTGAAGTATTCTTCGTAAAATACTAGATTGTGAAGGACTAGTTAAAATTATTTTTATTACGTTTTTCTCCAAATGAGTCTTAAATCAGATAAAGTGTTGTCTAGAAAATCACCTACTTAGTGTTTTTTTTTCATGACCTCAAAATTTTTTCATGTTGCTGACATAATTTTCTTCACCCTTAATTGCTTGTCTGAATCCCACCTAGTCATCTCTCAAGAGACAGCTCAAACCCTGTCTCTCTAACTATCCCAGAGGTGAAGGTCATAATTTCCATTTCTGAACTGACATGATATTTCAGGTCCCTGCTAATCACTGGGCATCTACCAAAATTCACATGCTGGCGTAGTATATGGCCCTTAGTTTAGTACAGTACCCAAAGACATTGGTGCGAGTTTAGTTTGTGGCAAAGTCTCTCAACTTCATTATTTCTTAGCTACAAAATGAGGACGAAATGCATGCATTGTAACGTTCCAACAGGATCAAGGGCTATCATAAGCAACACATCCAGAATCATGTCTGACATACAGCACACATTCCAAAAGTTGTATTTAATTATCACTATTAGTTATTTTTAAGCATATATTGTCACTTCACAAAATTGTCACTCTCTGAGGACAGATAGCCTGCACTAAAGTTTTTTGTATCCTTAGCATCTATCATGATGCTTAGAAGATTAAAGACATTTCCTAAATTAGGATCTAATATTCTCATTTAATCTTATCCTCTATGGGATATTTATGCAATAGAAACTTTCAAGCAAAAAAATGCTATAAGCTGGTAGAGAGATGTCTTTTTAGTAAAATATTTATCACTTTTTTGATGGATTTCTTGCCTTTCCTGAAATTATTTTCTCTCCAATACATTTTTTAAGGGCCCTCATCCATAGAAATCTATTCATGCAGACCCAGGCAGTCTGTAAAACATTAAGCTATATCTGCCAACAGCTAGTAATACTTTTCTTTCCTTTATCCCTTTTGGATATAACTTGGACAATAAAATAATTCAGAAGAAATAAAAACAGCTCTCCATAATTGATTATTTTAGGATAGGCACCTTCTCTTTATTAAGAACATCTTTACAAAAAGGTTTTCAGTAAATTCATTTGTCTTCATTGTACATATCTGGGGGATCTTCTGAGTAAGAACAGCAGCATTTTTTAGGTATTTCTAAAATGAGTAGTCTAAATAGAAATTTTGTTTCTTTTGACAGGTGATCATGATTTGCTATTGTTAAAAAAAATTGCTATTGTAGTGGTTTTAAAATATGTCTTCAAATTCTTTGCCAATCTTGGCATCAAACATGGAGTCTTCATCCCCTCCCTTCAACCTGGATGGGCCTTTGGGATTGCCCCAATGAATAGGAAGTGGCAGATAGGACTCTGCTGGGATCCTGGAAAACAGCTATGGTTAAAGAAATTTACCCATCCTTTTCTTCTGGGAAAATGGCTTACGGGGGGGGGGGGCCCTCGTAAGACTTAGGGCCCATGGATGGTCCCTTGTTTACCACAGCTACTTTAGAAAAGGGCATGGATTTTCTGCTGGTTCTTTGTGGGACACTCACTCTGGGTGACCTGAGCTGATCTGTAAGATGTCCCTCTACCTGAGGCTGTCATGTGGAGAGACCAAGTAAAAAAGTCATGTAGAGACAGAGAGATGCCCAAGGATCCACTGCTGTTCCAGGCCCCAGATGTTTAAGTCTCTCAGCCTAGGAGCCAGAAAGGTGAGAAAAAGAGCTTCCAAGATGGCATGAGAGCACCTGACTAAGAACTGCTCAGCTAAGTCCAGTCAACAGCCAAAAATCCCAAAACCAAACCCATTGCCTATTCTGACTCATAGCAACCCTATAAGACAAAATAGAACTACCCCATACGGTTTCCAAGGCTGTATTCTTTACGGGAGTAGGTTGCCACATCTTCTTCCTGTTGCCATCCGTTTACCTAAGACAAGGCCAGACACAGACCCTCCAAATTTCCATTCTTCATCTCATAAATGATTAGCCAAACTCTTTTTTTTTCCCCACTGCTTAAATGGAACAAAATGCTTGTTAAGCAAATTTTGGTTAAGCTTCTTTCCTTCCCTGAGGTCCCTGAACTTGGACCAACCCTCAATCTCAGCCCGTATATAGACAGCCCCATCTTAACTGTCCTTCCTGAGATGAGGCCAGCCTCAGGATAAAACCTTCTCTGATCTACTGTCCTATCATGTTGCTCTTTCATCTCATTTGCACCCACCAGGTTCTTTCTAGCCTTGGTTGCTTCACCCTAGGTGGTGCAAATGTTTAGGGAGCTCATTTGCTAATGACAAGGGTGAGGGTTCAATTCTGCCCAGAGACAACTCAGAAGAAAGGCCTGGATGTCTACTTCCAAAAAATCAGTCATTGAAAACTCTACAGAACACTGTCCTATTCTGACAAACATGGGGTTGCAATGAGCCAGAGTCGACTGGATGGCAACGGGATAAAATAAAAACCTTTTTCTGCCTGACACTTTCAGATGTCATGGTCAGAGCCATCTCCCTATTGCCATACCCCACCCCTCCTCTTCCAGTGGCCTCCCTTTCCTTATTGCAATAAAAATTTTGAATTAAGTCTCTCCTTAACTAAGTTAGCATTTATTTATTTATTTGATATTCTAGTGATAAAGTATTCAGACCAGCCAAAGTCATGATGTAATATTTTAGCACCTTTAAGGAAGGGTAGGAGCCCTGGTGGTACATTCGTTAAACATTTGTCTGCTGAGCAAAAAGCCAGCAGTTTGAACTCACTCAGTCACTCCCCAGCTTTGGAAACTCTATGGGCAGTTCTACTCTGTCCTATAGTGTCTCTATGAGTTGGAGTTGATTCAACAGTATTAGTTTTTTTTTGGATTTATCTGGATGGATTTGCCTGGTATGGAAGCAATTCATTACGGAGGGGAAGCGATCAAGGAATTGGAGAGGACAGAAGATAATAAGTGATACATCTGAATAGGTCTTCCTTTTTCCTGAGAGTCAATTAGGTTAAACAGTACCTTTCACATTATGTGACTTTAACAGGTATGGGATATACTTCTGAGGGCTTACATATTGCTAATTTAATTATACATTATTGATATTATCAATTGCATGTGCCCCCGTACCTGCTAGGTATATGCTCCACAGAAGTAGAGATCTTTCTCTGAATTGTTCACTGAGGTACCTCATGAGCCTAGAACAATGTTGGGCACAGAGCAGGTACTCAGGGCATTTTTTCTTTCTTAAATAAATATTTTATTGTGTTTTAGGGAAAACATATGTAGCAATTAGGTTTCCATTGTGTGATTTTTAAACAAATTGTTATGTGATATTCGTTAGAATGTGTTAGCATTCTATTCCATTCTGTTTGTTCTGTTTCCGTTGATCTAGCTTTCTTGCCCCTTCTTGTCTTTTCATCTTTGCTTTTGGGTAAATGTTGACTCTTTGGTCTCATGAAGTTGATTGCTTAAAGGAGCATATTATTCACATTTGATATAGTTTATTTTATAAGCCAATCTGTTATTTGACTGAAAGGTGACCTCTGGGAGTGATTTCAGTTCTAAGTTCAAAGAGTATTTTAGGATGATAATCTCAAGGTTTCCCCAGTCTCTATTGGTCCAGTAAGTCTGTCTCTTTTTTCAGGAATTTGAATTTTGTTCTACATTTCTCTCTCATTCTGTTCAGGACTTTCTATTGTGTCCCTGCTTTTCAGGAATTTGAATTTTGTTCTACATTTCTCTCTCATTCTGTTCTGGACTTTCTATTGTGTCCCTGCTTAGAACAATTGGTAGTTGTAGCTGGGCACCAACTAGTTCTTCTGGCCGCAGGCTATAAGAGGCTGTAGTTTGTGGGGACTGTTATTCCTGTAGACTAGGTTCTTTTTTAAGTCTTTGGTTTCTTTCATTCTCTTTTATTCCAGACTAGTAGCGACCAATATTTGTATCTTAGATGGCTGCTCACAAGTTTTTAATACCACAGATAGGACTCACCAAATTAGGAGATAGAATGTTATCTTTATGAACTATTTTATGTCAATTAACTTAACTGAGTTGTCCCATGAGATTATGATCCCAAGCTTTTTAACCAGTAAAGCAATCCTGTGGGGGTGTTTGGATATGTCTAGGAAGCCTTTGTAACTGTGCCCCCTATCTGCTTTATTATCTATATGAATATATACACAATATACTCAAACATGTATTTACATATGCCTACAGATACTTTAAGCTGCCTCCTCAAAGTAGATGTGATGTACGTCAACTTGGCTAGCCATGATTCTCAGTGGCTTGGCAGTTATAATGTAGTTTTGTAGCTATATAACGATGTAATTATGTAATGAGATCAGATATAATGCAATCACCCCCATATTGATATCCTTTATGAGCAGCCAATCAGTTGGAAGGGAATTTCCATGGGAGTGTGGCCTGTATTCAATATAGGCAGACTTTCTGGCAAAGCTCTTAGGCTTTTGTTTGTTCTGAAACCTGCAGCTGGATCTTGTTCATCTGACCATCAGGTCTTGGGACTTGAGCTAGCAGCTTACCTGCTAACCTTGGGATTTGTTGGCCTCCACAGCCTGTGAGCCAGAAGGCTGCCATCTGAGCTGCTGATCTTGGGTTCATCAGTCCCTGAAGCTACCTAAGTCAGGAGAAGCCTGACCCATGGGCTTGGGACTTCTTGGCCTCTAAAATGTCATGAGTAATTTCCTTGATATAAATCTCTCTGTGTTTATATGCTTCACTGATTTTGCTTCTCTAGAGAACCCAGCCTAGGATAGTAGAGTAGACCTTAATGATGTGGAAGGAGTAAAGATTTCAGGACCTTCATTTGCCAATGTGGCATGACTCAAAATGAGAATAAACAGCTGCAAACATCCATCATAATAAGAATGTGGAATGTATGGCATATGAATCTAGGAAAATTGGAAGTTGTCAGAAAAGGAATGGAACACATAGAGATCAATATCCTAGGCATTAAAGTGAACAGAAATGCACTGGTATTGACCATTTTGACTAGACAATCATAAAGTCTGCTAAGTCAGGAATGAGAAATTGAAGAGAAGTGGTGTCACATTCATTGTCAAAAAGAACATTTCAAGATCTATCCTGGAGGACAATACTGTTAGTGATAGGTTAATATCGAAACACTTACAAGGAAGTCCAGTTAATACGACTATTATTCAAATTTACACAAACATCTTTTAGAAATTGAAACACGGAATCACAAAGTATGAATGAAGGATAATTAGAAATTGTCAAAAATGAAATGGAACACTTAAAGATCGATATCCTAGGCTTTAGTGAGCTGAAGTGAACTGCTGTTGGCCATTTTGAGTTAGACAATCCTATGTTCTATTATGCTGGTAATGAGAAATTGAAGAGGAATGGTGTCTCATTCATTGTCAAACTGAACATTTCAAGATCTGTGACACAGTGGTTGCAACAATGGGCCCAAGTACGGCAACGGTTGTGAGGATGGTAGAGGATCAGGCAGTGTTTCTTTCTGTTGCACATATGGTGGCTATGAGTTGGAACCAAAAAGACAGCATCTAACAACAACAAAAATTCCTGAAGTACTACACTGTCAGTGATAGGAAAACATCCATAGACCTGAAAGGAAGACCAATTAATATGATTATTAGTCAAATTTACGCATCAACCACTAATGCCGAAGATGATGAAATTGAGGATTTTTACGAATTGATGCAGTCTAAAGTTGATCAAACATGCAATTAAGATGCACTGATAATTACTGATGATTGAATTGCAAAAGTTGGGAACAAAGAAGAAGAAACAGTAGTTGGAAAATAAGGCATTTGTGACAGAAATAACACCAGAGATTGAAAGATAGAATTTGAAAGAGCAACAATCTAGTTCTCAACAATACATTTTTTCAACAACATGAATAACTACTATACATATGGACCTTGCTTGATGGAATAAACAGGAATCAAATCAAATATGGCTGTGGAATGGGATGCTGGAGAAGCTAAAAGTCATTAGTCAGAATAAAGCCAGGGGCCAACTGTAGAACAGGCCATCAACTGTTCAAGTACAAGTTGAAATTGAAGCTTAAAAAAAATTAAAACAAATCCAGGAGAGTTAAAGTACCACCTTGAGTATATCCCACCTGAATTCAGGGGCCATCTCAAGAATGAATTTGATGCATTGAACAGTAACAACTGAAGACCGGAGGAGTTGTGAGATGACATCAAGGACATTACACGTGAAGAAAGGCCATTTACAAGACAGGAGAGAAAGAGAAAAAAAAAAAAAAAAAAAAGAACTTCAGAAGAGACCCTGAAACTTGCTTTTAATGTAGAATAGCTAAAGCAAATGGAAGAAATAATGAAGTAAAAGAGCTGGTCAAAATATTTTTAAAGGCAGCTCAGGAAGACTTATCAAGTATTATAATGAAATGTACAAAAGCCTTCAGTTAGAAAACTAAAAGGGAAAAACATATTCAGCATTTCTCAAGCTGAAAGAACTAAAGAGAAAATTCAAGCCTCGACTTAAAATACTCAAGGATTCTTTGGACAAATTACTGAATGATGCGGGAAGCATCAAAAGAAGATGGAAGGAATACAGAGTCACTGTACTAAAAAGAATTAATCAATGTTGGTCAATGTTTAACCAATTCAGGATGCAGTATTGATTAGGAATCAATGGTACCGAAGGAGGAATTCCCATCTTCACTCAAGTCATTGTCAACAAACAAGGCTCCGAGGGTTTAGAAAATACCAATTGAGATATTTCTACAAACTGGTGCAACTCTAGAAACACTCACTCATCTATGCCAGGAAATTTGGAAGGCAGCTACCTGGCCAAGCATCTGGAAAAGATAAATACTCATGCTCCTTTCAAAGGAAAGTGATCAGGTGGGACACAGAAGTTATCAAACAGTATCATTAATCTCACACACAAATATATTTTGCTGAAGATAATTAAAAAATGGTTGTAGCAGTACACCAACAGGAAACTGCCAGAAATTCAAGCTGAATTCAGAACACGACATGGAAGGTGGGATATCATTGCTGATGTCAGATGGATCTTGGCTGAAAGCAGAGAATACCAGAAAGATGCTTACCTGTGTTTTATTGACTATGCAAAGGCATTCAACTGTGTGGAACATAACAAGTTATGAATAACGTTGCTCATGTGAAAAATGTACATAGACCAAGAGGCAGTCCCTCAAATAGAACAAGGGGATACTGCATGGTTTAAAATTAGGAAAGGTATGCATCAGGGTTGTGTCTTTTCATCATACTTTTCCAATCTGTATTCTGAGCAAATAATCTGAGAAGTGGGGTTATATGAACAACAGGGCATCAGAATTGGAGGAATATTAATTAACCTGCAATATACAGATGACATAACCTTGCTTACTTAAAGTGAAGAGGACTTGAAGTACTTACTGATGAAGATCAAAGACTACAGCCTTCAAAACAGTGTGGATTACACCCTCAACATAAAGAAAATGAAAATCTTCACAACTGGGCTAATAAGCAACATCAAGATAAATGGAGAAAATATTGAAGTTGTCAAGGATTTCATTTTACTTGGATCCACAGTTAACATTCATGGAAGCAGCAGTCAAAAAATCAAACAAGTATTGCATTGGGCAAATCTGCTGCAAAAGATCTCTTCAAAGTGTTAAAAAACAAAGAAGTCCCTTTGAAGACTAATGTGTACCTGACACAAGTCATGATATTTTCAGTCACTTCATATGCATGCAAAAGGTGGACGATGAATAAGGAAGACTGAAGAAAAATTGGTGCCTTCGAATCATGGTGTTGGTGAAGAATATTGAATATACCATGGACTGGCAGAAGAACAAAAAATTTGTCTTGGAGGAAGTGCAGCCAGAATGGTCCTTAGAAGTGACGATGGCAAAGCTTCGTACTTTCTCACGTACTTTGGATATGTTGTCAGGAGGGACCAATCCCTGGAGAAGGATATCATGTTTGGTAAAGTAGAGGGTCAGCAAAAAAGAGGAAGACCCTCAACAATATGGATTGAAACAGTGTCTGCAACAATGGGTTCAGACACAGCAATGATTGTGAGGATGGTGCAGGACTGGACAGTATTTCATTCTGCTGTACATAGAGTGGCTGTGAGTTGGAGCCAACTTGAGGGCACCTAACAACAACAACAGTAATACATATTAAGAATAATTAAAACATCTGAACCAAAAATGACAAAATGTTAACATTTATTAAATCTGATTGATGGATACATGGGACTTTTTTTTTTCCCTGCATTGATATCTTTATTTGAACTATTTTATGAAAAAAAGGATAGTTACACAGTCTCAGAATGTATTTGAATTATTTCACAAAAAATAAGCTAATTATATAGACATCAGAACAAAAGTATATGTGGAGAGTCTGAATAATTTTTCTAAAGCAGTGACAAGAAGTGTTTCATAGAGGAGATGAAATTACCTCCAGTCTTCACTGCCTTGTAGGTGTTCACCAAGGATGTACACTGAGAAAAGAAATTTCAGTTAGAAGAAATTGTGCAACCAAAGGCACAGACCTCTGAGAGCAGCTACGTGGGAGTACTCCGGATTGGAACAAACCACGGGCGGGCGAGTACGCACAGCAAAGCGAATGAAGTATGCCTTCGTGAGCTTGTTTCCTCCCAATGCTAATTCAGGGACAAGAGTATTCTTTCCCCCTTGGCACAGCTAGTCCATTTTATAACCATGGCAGGTCATTTTTTCAACAACCCCTCCTCTGTAGGTCAAAGTTATGTTCAGTATTAATCACTTAATAGAACAAATAATTTCAGTGGTAACGTAGGGAAACGGGTAGCTCTCCTTCTCAAATGTTCTCTTAAGGAGCTTTGTTTATATAATGATGTCAAAAAGAATTTTTTAAAATTAAATATTAAAATAGAATTAACTTTACAGGACAATAAAGGCAAAAGCACAAAGAACAAATTTATATTTTAAAGATAATATGTACGAATATCATTTCATATATGAGTTAAATATTTCGCTTACCAAACACTCTTTAAAATTTTAAATCAAATATGAATTTCAATTGGTCATGTAGAATAATAGATTTGAAGTAACAGACGTTCTGTTTCTTTGTGTTATGATCTGTGTGCTATCACTGTTTTTGTTTTTTCCCACCACAAGAATATATATAGTACCACAGAGGTAGGGATGTTCGTCCAGAGTAAAGTAACCCCTCACCCCCTTTTCAGTAAGCATCCCTCCAGCCAGCTGCAGTAGCCCTAGTTTGGGAAGGGAAGAATTTTGGAGTTAAATCTAGTATAGTATTTTTATTAATAACTGGTTCAGAACCTTTTATATGACTGAGATGAGACTGTGTTTGAGGTATAAAGTAACTTCAGAACTTCAATTCAGAAGCATAGCCAGTGTCATGAACACCCAGCACAATCTCTAAATTGTGCTGCCACCCATTCAAACACCCAGGGGAAACCTCTAAATTGCACCATCCCCCCAAATTTGAAGATGAATAGACAATAGAAGTGATTTGTCAGCAGAAAAGCCTTCCCCCCTCTTGCCCAGCTTCCTCAGTCAGGCTCCTTTCACATTTGTGGCACCCTGGAAAGTCATTGTGAGCCTCACCTGGTGCCCCCTGGGACTTATGTTCTTGGGTTCAATTACCCAAGAACCAGCAGAAAGCCACTGCAGCTGAATAAGTTTTAAAGCAGAAAGAGAATGGATGTTCTCTCTTTCCTTCTAGTATGATAACTATTAGAAATTAGTAGTTAGGTTCACCCCACAGGACCCAGCATACAGCAGTCATAAAACGGTTTGTAAAGTTTGATTTAATTATTAGTTAACCCAACAGGGAAAAGACTTAACTGGCAAGTACTCCTGAGTGTTGCATGCATTTCAGTGGAAGTGACAAGAATAGCTCTGCTAATGACAAGGATTAAAGTGTGGTTCACAGCTCTTTGAGAGGATAGGACAGTGACAGAGGCCTACGAGGGAAAGAAGGTGGTAAGTTCACTGTGTCCCAAGCCCCACTGCTGTCTGACCAGTACCCTCTGGGGAGCAGCATTTGCACATATCTGCAAACCAAATGCGAGTTTGAGTAAATCTAGCTTGAAGAGTCTTTCTGAGAGCAAGATTACATTCATAACTTTTTATCAAAACTACATTACACATGTGAATTTGAGCATAACTGTTGGATAGACGTGCTCAAACTCATAATGTAGATTTGCCCAAATTCTACATGTCCTGTGGTTAATATCATTAGAGATGAAGGAAAATAGAAGAGGACAGGAGAGCAGGATACTATAATAAAAGATGCATTCGGAAAACATAAAGGACTATTGGAAAACACAACTATGGTTGCAGAAATTAAAATCTCAAAATGAGCATTGATCACATGAAGAAAATTGCTCAGAAAGAAGAGTAAAATAATGAAGAAATGGATAAAAACAAAAAGAGGAGAAACGGAATTTGTCTAATGACCTTTATCATTTTCTTCCAGCATACAGACAGAGAAATCAAAAAGGGAAATTTATCATAGAAATCACGGAGTTTTTCCACCTGCCTCTTGGGGTGGGCGTGGAAGAGAGTGCTTCTGCAAGTTGGGCCCAAGGAAATGGAACGGACTCACACCAAACCCAAACGATAACATCATGGAGTGTCAGCACACTGGTGACAAAGGGAAGCTCCTAAAAGGAATGAGAAAGGAAAACAAGCAGTCATCCTACAACAAACAAGGAACTGATAATAGTGTAAGAATTCTCAATCACTCTTAGGGATTGAATTGTATTTCCCAAAAATATGTGTTGTAAATCCTAACCCCTATACTCTGTCCTACAGGGTCACTATAAATCGGAATCAACTGGAAGGCAATGGGTTTGTTTTTTTTGGTTATTATCTATGGTTATGATCCCATTTGGGAATGGGTTGTCTTTGTTATGTTAATGAGACAGGATTAGTGTAGGGTGTGTCTTAAGCCAATCTCTTTTGAGATCTAAAGGAGATTAAAGAAGCATTCAAAAGCAGAGATGGGAGAAGAGAGGTGCCAAGCCACAGAAGATCACCCAGGAGCAGAAGCTAAAAGAGACAAGGACTTCCTCCAGAGCCAACAGAGAAAGGAAAGCCTTCCCCTAGAGCCGGCACCCTGATTTCAGAATTCCAGCCTCCTAAATTGTGAGAAAATAAATTTCTGTTCACTAAAGCCACCCATTTGTGGCATTTCTGTTATAGAAGCTCTAGATAACTAAGACAGTGGCTACATCAGAAGCTAAAATTGTGATGAAGTGATGCTTTCAAAATTCTAAAAGAAAATATTTTCAGACTGAAAGTGCTTACCTCACCCAGATACTAATCAAGCGTGAGAGAAGAACTATGTCTGTACAGGTTAGCAAGATCTGAAAAATTTTCATTTTCCTCATGTGTTTTTCAAGATATGTATTTCCTGTATGACGGTGAAGGGAATCCCCAGGAGGGTTGCTGAGCAGCAGGCCTAGAGAGCAAAAGTCCTGACTGGAGCAATAAGATCAAGGGCTTGAGGAGGGGAGGATGAAAGGAAACTGCACACCTGATGCATTGTAGCACATTAAAAAGAGCACCATACTTCAGGTAGTTTAATGATAAACTCGTGATACACATGTGGACAACCAAGTAAGTAAAACCATAAGGAAAGAAAGCTATTTACAAGAGCATAAATGTATGTATAATATAACAATTGGCTTAGGGTGACTAATATTTATGTAGTTACGATGATATAAACACCAAACACTGATGGAACCAACAATTTTAACTCTGGATTGATCAGGGAGTGGGGTGTAAGAAAACCAAATCCTTATTTTCCACAGTAGAAAACCACTGTGATATCTAAAATGGAAAATTCAAAAATTTAGCAGCATAAACATGTTACTTAGAAAAACAAATGCTGTTACCAGAAGAATCAACTGAAATAATGTAAAGTGTTTTGGGGAGAAATCAAGGGAGGAATGGGGTGAGTGGGCAGGGAACTGTTATTTTCATTGTAAGATTTATCAAGCTAACGTTTTAAAGTAAGTAGATGTTTTGGTAGATGTTTTCAGTGATAAAGTAACTTTAAAGTTTTAATTAAGCAATTAAAAGTTAAGTGCAGAGAACCTACGATGAGCTAGGAATTGAAGTTGGCACTATGGAGGACATAAGGACTACTGGAGAAATTTCAGTTTATGTTCTGCAGAGAACGTGCAATTTAATTGAGATTCAAAGTCTTGCACATAAATAATCTACTTAAAAATTTATAATTAAGTGATGGAATTTCTAGTCCAGAGTGGGGTAATTGGTAGTAAAAGAAGGTAGTCCCATGTGGGTCATGGGGAGCTTCATGGAGGATGTGAGGTTTTTAACAGGCATCTGAAGGAGAAATTTGACATGAACTGGAATTTGTCAACATTCACTGAACACTCCTCCCCTTGAAGATGCTATCCTGCGTGATTTCTATTCATTCTTTAATTTAGTTCTTGATTTGACCACATGTGGTAAGTTTTATCATTATAATCCCTCCTTTACAGATGGAAGGCCTAGCAATCTACTTCCAAAAGATCATAGCCATAGAAAACTCTCTAGAACACTGTTCTGCTATGATACGCATGGGGTTACCATGAGTCAGAATCAACTCTATGACAACTGGTTTGGTTTTTTGGTTTTTAAAGGTGAAACATCTGAGGTTGTGGAAAAGTTAAGTGTCTTGTCTACTATCACATAAATGTTAAGTACAAGTTGGGGTGAAGGGGCAAATTTTGAGATTTTACAGTTTTGTCATCTGAAAAAATAATTAAGCTACTTTAACCCTAAGATCACTTCCACAACCTTTTCTTCCATCCTAGAATCCCCCAATAGTGACTTTCCCTGGGGTGTGTGTGGGGACAACGTGGGGGAGCAGCACATACCCAGTGCACCTGTGTCTTATTTTTACAATTTAAATAATAGCTCTCATTCTCTGAAAATTTTTCTGAAAAAAATCAGGTAAAATAAAAAATTCGTGGATAGGTCCTGGTATTCCAAAATTCAACACTGAACTAGCTAGTTAGTGACCACAGGACCTCTCCATTACTGTTGAAAGGAAGCTACTGCTTAGCTTCTAGGTCAATGAATTTAAGTTTGAAAACAGCCCAGTTTCTAGGTCCAAGCTTCCCTAACTTGCATTCTAACTGGGTTGGGTCTCCTGGGTGAATGCTTGACCTAGAGCAAACATTTAATCTCTGCATGAATTACCAGCCTGACTTCTACACCTAGGGCACTTGCTTCTGCACGTGCTCACTCAGCATTAAGGGCTAAAGCTGCTATTACCAGGACTCAGCCCGGGCTTCCTCAGCGCATACGTAGATCTCTCTACCAGCTAAGATCACAGGAGCTGAATTCAAGAAGATCTGGTCTTGACTCCTTGCTCTACTCTAGCTATATGATCTTGTTACTTAAATCTCTAAGGCTTTGTTTCCTTATCTGAAAATAGAAATTAAAAAAAAAAAATGTATACCCAACAGGGCTGTTTTATTAACAAGATCATCAATGAAAAGCTTTCAGCACAAAACCTAATGTTTTAAGATTTCAATAAATGTCTTTTTTTTCTGTTGTTTTATTTATTTACCTTTTCAGAGAACTATCAATCCCAACTCCATCCAACACACTAATCATTTTAGGACCACTCCTGAATTAGCTGACTTCAGAATCAACTAACAAGTGTATATTAACCAGCTACTTTGTTCAGGATCTTAGCCTTATATCTCAGGATTTTGTCCTTTTCAGCTCTTAGGACACACTTTAGAGATGACACAAGAAGGTGAGTATAAAAAAAACAAATCAACTGCCATTGAGTCAATTCTGACTCATGATGACCCCGTGTGTGTTCAGAGGATTTTTACGGCCTTTCAGAAGCAGATTGCCAGGCTTTCCTTCCAAGATGCCTCTGGGTGGATTCAAACAACCAAACTTTCTGTTATTAGTGCAGTACTTTTATATGTAATTATATCTAAAGGACAAGGAATTTGGAGTCGATAATCCTGCATTCTGTTTCTTCCTGTCCCAACAATTACTAGATATGTAGTAACTGGAGAAGTTATATGATCTTTTGAAGACTAAATTTCCTCATCAGCAAATAGTAATACGGATACTTAGTAGAGGTACTTTGGGAATTACAGATATGGTGCCTTATGCAGCGCAGAGAATGCAAACTTGGTAACAGAAGTTGCGGTCGCTGTCATTGCTGTCTCAGCGAGAAGAAAACATTCTCTGATCATTATCTTCATCTTAGAATCTGATTATGATACAACAAACAAAAAACCCAACCCAGTGCCATGGAGTCGATTCCCACTCATAGCGACCCTATAGGAAAGGGTAGAACTGCCCCACAGAGTTTTATTTATCTATTTTTTAGGAGAAAAGGGGTTAAATTTTTATTCCATGTTTCTTTTTTAGATCTTCTGAAAATGTTTCCTCAACTCTTAATGAGCTTTTATTTTTCTCAGTGTGGTGGGGAGGTGCCCCAGAGTACATCTTGTCTATTGTCTCCATTTTAAGGGGAAGAAAATAAGGCAGAGTAGCAAAAGATTTGATTGGAACCACTTAGCCTGGTCAGAGTGTTTCCCATCTTTATGGGACAGAGTTAATTGTTGGTTCTTTGCTGAGGTTTAATATATTCTGCTTTCTGAATGCTCGACATTTGAGATCATCTATATTTGTAAAATGAACACTAACAGTTAAATACAATGCTGGCCTCTTCCCTGCCTCCTCAGGCACTCCCCAACCTTAACACGGTGCCATTTTTTCTGCACAGACAGGCACCCATGTCTTTCCTGTGATCATCTCTATCTTGTTTAAAACCACTCTTCAGAAACAGGGATTGTGTCTGGTAGCTTGTTTAGCTTCCACAGAGCTATTCGGAAAAGGGCTCCTTAAAACTAGTTGTCTAGCTCTCCTCAGATTGACACTTACATATTCCAATTTCTGAAAAGGAAAACAGCACTACACTCACTAGGCCCTTCTCTGTTTTTATCTCAAGTGCAATTCTCCAACTTCCCTTTTCTGGTCTACTTTGCTAATCCATTATCTGCCCTGCCTCCTCCCCTTTCTTACCCCCAGAGAAGCCTGGGGATAATTTCTCCCTAGGAAAAGCATGTAAGGAAAGCTTAATCCAATTAGTTATCTTTTGCATAAATTTGAGAATATGGAAAGGAGTCAAAAATCAAGAAGAGAGAGGCAACCTAATACCATGGGCTTTGTGATCAGATTCTTCCTGATATTTTGTAACTAAGACTGCTTCTTCCCCTCAAGGTACCAAAGAGAAGGCAAACCTGGCAGAATGCTCAGTGGTGTGCCTGAGCCCTGCCTTCTCCTCTGAAGCCTCTCTTGTCATTCCATGCCTCCCTTCAGACTCATGTGTGACTTTAGACATAGGACTTCATCTCACGGATCTTCAGCTTTTCTATGCAAGAATACTCTGCTGTCTGTAAGAATCTGAAATAAATTAAGTACCTGGCAAAGAGTATGTAATAGGCGCTCAACATACAACAGGGAGGGTGCTGTGCTCCTGCTGGTAGACAGTTAGGGAAAACAGATGGTATTCGCCCTAAATATTGAGAGAGTGAGGCTCCCTTAATCCTCAGGCCATTAGTTTTAGTAAAACAAACAAAACTTGGCTCTTCTTTGTACCACGGAACCCTAACATATGAGGTTTAATACTTGGATCAAATTTTGTTGCTGTTTTTCAATTTTTATCGCAGTGAAATATATGTAATGAAACTTTCCGATCATGTTTACACATACAATTCAGTGACCTAGCCTACTTTCTTCACGTTGTGCAGCAGTCACCATAACCATTTCCACATTTTGGATGAGTTTTAGCAGCTAAATAAATGCATGGGTCAAAGAAGTATAGATTTGCCCACAGGTAATAGATTCCTCAGATATAATTAATAGGAGTATGGGGATAAATCGACGGCACTGGGTTTTTTTTTTTATGGGGATAAATAGGGAAGGAGGCGGATTTCACCTTGTGGATGATGCCATGGTGGTTATATAAACCTTCTTGTGCAAAGTATTTCTTGGTGCCTTCTACTGAAATGTTATAATCCTAAACTTGAAGGAACATACATCCCATCCAATCCACAATTTGGAAGTTCTAAATGCTTCTTACCTACGCTTTTTTTTTTCCCCAAAGAGGTGACTAATCCTATCAGTTTTCAGTCTTATCCTCCTTCAATACGATTGTTATCTGTCCTTTGCTTTGACCTAGATTAATGACGAAAAATCAATAGGAAAGGAGGAGTGTCCTCTTTGCCTAAGTTTTGCTGAGCACTGTGGAGACTGGGAGACGGAAAGGCCCCGAGGCTCTGTACAAACCCTTCCCCGTTATGAATTTAGATGTGAAATCAAATTGCATCACCTTTTCTTTCTTTCTTCCTTCCTTCCCAGCAGCAACCTTTGGCTATTGCATCGTGCATACATTTATTTGTTCCCGTTACTAATTCTACCTAGTGAGACACGTCCATCCGATAAGCATGTTCACAATTCTTAAGACAGGTTATCACGAGGTGTGAAACATTACATACTCCAGAACCGATTACTGGGAAATAATATTTATGACCCTAGTTGAGACTGACTTATAGATAATCACTCTTAAATTTGGTTAGTTTTCTACCAAAATATTAGACTCAAGTCTGGACTGTCCTCACTTATCAAGAAGAATGTTTTTTTTTGTGGTAGAATTAATCAAAATCTTTGTGAAAAGTAGATGACTTTTATCGTTTCCATCTTATTTCTGTATTCCTGCACCTTTTCACTGAAAGAAACTAAATTGGCCTGGAAAGACCTCATCTTTTCAAAGACTTGTGTTCTGACACCATAACATCTCATGCCCTTTCAGTGACTAGGGATGGGTTATTTGATGGTTTGCTAGGATCTTTTTTTTTTTCCCTGACTGGACTGTAACTTTCCAGAATTTTGCCTTTTTCCCTCTTAAGAATAAGAACCTAGGGCCAATGCCAGGCATCATGGCCAAGCCCACTGAAATGCTGGAAAGCATGGCATTCGGTTCTTCTGATATGAATATGCCACTGCTCCTGGTTCCTTCTCTTTCACCATTTAGATGTGACCTGCAACAAAACTGATAGTTATTCAACTCCAAAATCAATATCCAGCTTTTTAAAAGGTGTTACTGAGAAAGCCATACAAACCTTAGGATTTTCATGGGTTTCTGTCTAGGGCTTTTCCTTTCTAGCAAAGCAGATAATTTTTTGATTACTCATCTTGTTTGAATTTTGCCCCCCCGCCCCTTTTTTTATCTTTTACTTCCCTTGCTTAGCATTGTCTTGCCATCTGTAGTCTTCCTCATTTTGTCCTTAAGTAGCTCCTCCATTTCTTTGTGTCTACCTTTTTGGTTTGCATTGTCTACCCCAACTTAAAATAGAGATCAGGAATTACAGAATCGGATCCATTACCCCTTCACCTTCATTCTAGTAAGTCCATCCTTTTAGGGGAATGAGACAAGGCTCCCAGATTGAGTGTTTCAGCTAACTCAAGCTGTGTCATTCTCTCCTAATGATTGAAGGAATCAATATCTTAATATACACCCGTAGTCCATGCAAAGCCCACAGGCTCAGAAGCTTGGAATTGACCTGTTCACTGAGATAGTGTACACAAAGCAAACAAAACTCCCCTTCTCTACAATCATTTTTATTTTTTTCTTAAACATATTTAATTTGATTGTATAATTATCTAGTCATATTTATCCCTGTGGCTCCGGCAAAAGTTTCTCACTTCCTTTGGATCCTCCAAACTACCTTCCCTACAAGAAAGTTTTCAACAAAGAAGAGAGTTTATGTCTATTATACCTCTCATTTATATATGCTTTTTGGTTAACAAGTATTTCATATTCACAGGTTCTTCAGGTTTTTTATTTGTTTATTTTTATTTTCATGGTAATGTATTGATGTAAGCAGGAAACCGAGGTTGTCCAGCTCATATCTATCAAAGCTGTGAAGCAAGAGTCCTCTCTGTTCTAAGTCCTTCCCTATTCAACTCACTCAAGAGGAGTCTTGTTCTATTTTTCATAGCACAACTTTCAGAGAACTCTCAGCAATTCCAGCCTTATTTTCTAAGTTTGTGTGCCAAAGGCTGTGCCAACTTTAATGGTATTTGTTCCCAAAAGAAAAAAAGTATATATTTTATATCTTTACTTCTCATAATAACAGGCTAGACTTCAAGTTCAATGGATACTTTGTCTAATTCAGCAAACTATGGCCTATGGACCAAATCTGGCCAATCACCTGTTTTTGTATGACCTGAGGGCTAATAATGGTTGATGCACTTTTAAATGTTTGAAAACATTTTTTAAAAAGCCTTGGCGGCACATTAGTTAAGCATTTGGTTGCTAACCAACAAGTCAACAGTTCGAATCCACCAGCTGCTCCTTGGAAACTCCAAGGGGCAGTTCTTCTCTGTCCTATAGGGTCGCTATGAGTTGGAATTGACTCAATGGCAATGGGTTTGGTTATTTTAGTTTTATATTTCATAATATTGAATATTATATGAAATTTAAATTTCAGTTTTCATACACCATATATAAAGATTTACTGGGAACCAGCCAGGTTATTTTTTTATATATTTTCTATGAATGCTCTCACACTAAAACAACAGAGGTGTGTAATTGTAACAGAGACCGGGGGGCCCACAAAGGCTGAAATATTTACTACCTGGCCCTTTACAGAAAAGACTTCCAATCTGTCTTGTAAGAGATGGGTATTTTCTCCTCTTCCTGGCTTGCAGGTAGAAAAATAATAGCTAGTATATGTATTGCTCTGTACAGTTTGAAAAAAACACTTTCACATCTCTTATCATATTAATTGTTCATGACAACTCAGCAAGGTAAATATTTTTGCACTCATCTTAAAAATTAGACAGCTGGAGCTAAAAAGCTGATCCAGCTCCCTCTGGATCACAGAGTAAGTGAGAGAAGAGGGCTAGATGGAATGAAAGTCTTTTGGCCATAACTTCCACCTAATGGTTGCTTTGATGTGGTGTGACCTAAATATAATTCCATTTCACTTTTACATGTGCCCCATTTGTTGCCTTTGCTTTCCTTATCCCAGTGTGGAAACTTTGACGTAAACGTCATTCTCGAGTTTGTGCTGCACACTCTGTCATCTTTGGATAACAACTTCCTCATCTTATTTTAAGCTATATTGAGTTACGTACAATTTTCTGAATCGTCACATGAACTCTTTCCTTTGAGCCTTCTTTCAAATGATGTTTCCTCTCTCTTAAGTGCCATTTTCTACCTGTCATGAATTGAATCATGTCCCCCAAAAAATGTGTGTATCAATTTGGCTGGGCCATGGTTCCCAGTATTGTGTGGTTGTCTTCCATTTTGTGATTGTAGCTTTATGTTAAAGAGGATTAGGGTGGGATTGTAACACCCTTAACCACATCACATCCCTGATCCAATTTAAAGGGAGTTTCCCTGGGGTGTAGCCTGCACCAGCTTTTATCTCTCAAGAGATAAAGGGAATTGAGTAGACAGGGGGATCTCATACCACCAAGAAAGCAGTGCTGGAGCAGGGCGCATCCTTTGGACCCAGGGTCTCTGCACAGAGAAACTCTTAGTCCAGGCAAAGATTGATGAGAAGGCAGACAGAGAGGAAACCTTCCCCTGGAGCTGATGCCTTGAGTTTTGACTTTTAGCCTACTTAACTGTGAGGAAATAAACTTCTCCCTGTTAAAGCCGTCCACTTGTGGTATTTCTGTTATAGCAACACTAGATGACTAAGATACTAACTAACTTCTAATCATCATCTAGACCTTCAAGACACAGCTAAAACACCTCCTCTCAGCCAGGTGCTCATGATATGTGTTAATTAGCACCCTGTGCCATTCTAGTAACCCCTGCTATGCAGTCTAGTTTACATGTTGTCCTCCGTGATTAGACTAACTGACATGTCTTACAATGTGGTCACTCCCATCCTCTCACTCAAAATCCATATCAAAACTAATCACAACTATTTGTTGAATGAATGAATGAAAGAATTTGGTGGAAATATATGGTTACTCTCAGATAATATAAGTAATAAAGGAAGTGTTATACACTATTATACCAAAACAAACAAACAAAACCAAACCCACTGCCGTGGAGTCGATTCCGACTCATAGTGACCCTATAGGACAGAGTAGAACTGCCCCGTAGAGTTTCCAAGGAGCAGCTGGCTGATTCGAACCGCCGACCTCTCTGTTAACAGGCATAGCACTTAACCACTATGCCACCAGGGTTTCCATAGACTATTATATTAACATTATAATGCTATTTTATAAACCCTTAAGAATGACAAAATAAAAAAAAAGTGTATTTTCCTGCAAGAAAAAAATGCTAAAAAAAAACTTATGTATACATAAACATTAAGCTGATGCCTGTCCATCTAGCTCCTGGCAGTTTGATTTGTAAGTTTGCTTTGCCTCTTAGAATTTAAATAAAGAAGTCATGGCACAAATGGGAAGTTCAGCATCTCATACACTGCATGCTGTCAATTAGTTTTGCATCATAAAATTTGCTTAAAAATCTCACCAGTTGCTTCATAGAAATGAAGAACATACAGAGGAACTGAAGTACACTATAATATGGGTGGTGGCTTAGTGGTTAAGTGCTACAGCTGCTAACCAAAAGGGTCAGCAGTTCAAATCTACCAGGTGCTCCTTGGAACTCTATGAGGCACTTCTGCCCTTTCGTCTAGGGTCACTATGAATCGGAACGACTTGATGGCAATGGGTTTGTTTTTGTTTTTTTTTTTTTATAATATGGTTGCACCACCAATATTTCAAGGCAGGTGTCATAGTTGGTGAAAAGCCCCTATTGGTTTATTGGGAGGGAATATTTGACTTCTATTTGTTGTAAATTTATATGCTAAAAGATGTTTCCCATTGATTGGCCCCAAGTTTAAGTAAAGATTATTCCTCCAGAGGAGATGCTGCTTCTTCAGATAACTACCAAGAAAATATTGGCTATATAAGGCATTGGCAATGAAAATAGGTACATTAAGAAGTGTTTCCTGCAAACACCAGTGCTAACTGCATTCCCAACACTCTAATGCTGTCCCTGAATCGATGTTGGCTCAAGGTTACTTATAGCCTGGGAAAACTTGAATTTGATGTTAATGGTCTTTAACAACGCTCCTTAGCACCTGGTGGTTTGGTGGTAGAATTCTCACCTTCTATGCAAACCTGAGTTCCATTTCTGCCACTGCACCTCATGCCAGGCCACTGCTCATCTGCCAGTGGAAGCTTGCACGCTGTTATGATGCTGACAGGCTTCAGAGATGCTTCCAGACTAAGACGAATTAGAAAGAAAGGCCTGAGGATCTACTCCTGAAAATCAGCCAATGAAAACTTTATAGACCACAGTGGTCAGATCTGCAACTAATCGTGGGCTAGTGCAGGACTGGGCAGTGCTTCAGTTCATTGTGCATGGGCTGGCATGAGTTTAGGGCTGAAGCAAAGGCAGCTAACAACGACAAGAAATAACTTTTGAAAAGGGCTCTCCTTGTTATGTTCAGTGAGCAGCAGAAGGGAGGAGCAGAGGAGCTGAACCAAGGACCAGAATGCATTATTAGAATTAGTTGTGGTAGCAGCTAAGTCTAGTTTAAGATGTGTGTGGGTTAGATCTTTACTCCCCCACTAAGTAGCTGTATGATTCTGGGAAATAAATATTAACATTCCTATCTCCTAAGGGAGAAATTGAGTCACAATAAGGAAAGATACTTTCTCAAAGCTACATAGATAATAATTGGTGGAATTCAACCTTGAATCTAGAATATGTGGCATCAAAAACTCTGCAGTCTTTTAGCAAACTAATTGGATTTTCTTAGGCTAGATACTCTTATTTGAAAATTGAGGGAAAAAAAAGCCTCTCGTTGTTAGTTATGACAATCAGCACTAACATGCATAATGGACTTGACACACAGGGGTCCACGACAATGGTAACTATTTTATTATATTATTATATTATTATATTATTATTGTTGTAGTTCAGTGCAAATGTTGGATTCATGTGAATCCTCTTCGCAATGCCAGCATTGCTTAAATAAGAGCTTCACACACAACAAAGAGCCCTGGGAGACAAGGACAAAGTGTTCTGCTCACAAACGAAAGTGCCAGAGAAGCGAGCACTGTCCTACCTTCTCCTGCATTCCAACTTGATGGCATTTCCCCTCTATTCTAGTGAAAGACACATTCTACAGCAGCCTTTCATTCTCTGAGGTGAGGCCCTTTTGAAGAGCTGGGGCTCCTTAGAGGAGAGGACTGACCTGGATTTGCCTGTCACTAGCACTTGCGTTTCTCTCGGGGTTGGATTTCACTGTCACAGACCTGGCTTCCAGAGGCCCCTTGTGTTGGTGTCAGCCACCACTCACATTCAAAATGATTTTCAGTCTGGCCCCTGGCTCAGGTTTCAGACACTGTGAGATCACTTACCTGTTCAAAGCCTAACACACTAAAACTCATTCTTTTTGAGCCATCAGGAAAAATATAATCGATTCATATGTAGTTAAAAATTGGATTATTTTGAGAAGCATGAGTTCTTTCCGATATACATGTCTGTTTTGCCAAGGAACCATCTTTTTCTCCTTACGTCATAGGACTAAAACAAAGACAGATATGAAAAGGAGAATCAGATTTAATGTAGTCCTTCACCATCTTCTAATTATACTCTCCAATCATTTTATGTGACTAGATACAGTTCATGAAAAAGGGAGGAGGGAAACTAATGTTTCTTTTTTGAGTATATAAGTGGTGCTTTAAAATCTGTTTAGCGATGAGGAATTCAGCTTCAAAGATGGGAAGGGACATACTTGTTCATTGTTTTTCAGCTATTAATTGGAAGAATAGGAATTTGAAGCCATGGCTGTGCCGCCAAAAGCCTGCGATGTCATCAATTTCTCTGATATTACAAATTACTGCAAAATGTTTTTAAGGTAATTTTATGGGGGCTATCACAAAGACTTTATGCAAATTATCTTCAAGTGATTTATTCAAAGTCACGAAGTTAACTTATGGTATGTTTAGAAGTAGAACTTTAGAACTATGCCTAATTCAATCCGCTTACAAATAGCTACTGAGTCCAAATGCCTAACAAAGCATGTATTACCTTTTCTGTGCATTATTTTATTTAATTAAGTGTGGTATGTGTCAATTGTTTTCTATACATTTAAAAAAAAAAACCTGTTGCCTTCCAGTTGATTCCTACCCATAGTGACCCTGTAAAGCAGAGTAGAACTACCATGTAGGGTTTCCAAGGCTGCAATCTTTATGGAAGCAGATTGCCACATCTCTCCCTTGAAGAGCAGCTGGTGAGCTTGAACTGTTAACCTTTTGGTTAGCACCCAAGGTCTTAACCACTGTGCCACCAGGACCCCTTTTTCTACACCTTAAGAAATGATAAAGAAATAAGTAAGGAAAGGTAGCATTTTTGGAGGTCCCCACTAACCACGTAACAGGAATTCTACTAAATGGTTTTGCAGGCATTATTTCATTGAATCCTCGGGATCTTTGAGGTCTCTTGTTTTGAAACCCCGTTTGCCTGGTTCTAATGCCCATGTACTTCTACCGTATTATACTGCTTTAAGACTTGTGTCGTATTGTCCCCTAGCTTCTCCATCTCCTCAGCTGACTCCAGATGGAATTTCCTCCCCACTTCCCCACTAAGTGGCTCTATACAGGGTCATCAATGTCTTGGTCCTGCTAAAGCCATTGGTGATTTATTTATTCTCATCTGAATTTCTTCTTCAGCAACATTTGCTGACTTCTCACTCCCTCCAAATCCAGCACTTCATCCTCTGGGCTCCAGTATAGTTCACTGATTTTCTCCCTTCCTGTCTGACACTTGTCAGTCTCCTCAGCTCGGTCTTCCTCCTCTAACACACCATTGTTCCCTGCTCCCATTTCCAGTTACACTTATACCCAGGTAATCTCATCTTGTCTCCCTCTCCGTGGACACACACATGTGTATGCATGCACATATACATATATGTGAATACATACATGCACATGTATACATACATATATGTCCCAAGTGTCCATTCAGACCAGACCCCATTCCTTAACTGCAGACGCATAGACACATATATCCAGCAACCTGTTCTTAGCCGAAATATCAAATTTAACAAAACCAAAAACGACTAATTATCTACCCTTCCCACTTCAGGATCACCACTCTCAAATCAAAACAAAAACCCTCCTCCCATTCATTCAATGGGTAAAGCCAAATATTTGATCTTTTTTTTCTCATGCTCACCCTCAAATAAATTACCATATCCTGTTGTTCCTGTCTAGACTCAGCTGCATGTTACAATCCCTACTAATACAACACCTTGTCCAAGCCACCTTCACCCTCCCGCAGGCTTCTGAAATAGTCCCAACTGTTCTGTCTTCCTCCCCTCATGTCTCCCTGGGGGCCATTACCTACTGAGCAGCTAGATGATTTTTAAAGGGTAAATCTGATAGTGTCACTCTCCTATTTAAAACCTTTTTTAGTTCTTAATTTCTGTGTATTGATTGACTACCCAACACATAGAATCTTAATAAATAGCACAGGAAGTGAATTCTATTTCACACAATGAATATTTAGTCTTCCAAACACATAGAGTCCAGCAGGCATGGTGACATAAGAAACCCAGGTTGCACACTGGGCACAGGCTGCAACCAGGATGGCTCCAGAGTTTGAATTTGATGTTTTAGCAAGTCATTGAGCTTGTCTTGTAGACAATTGAGCCAGGCATGTGGGCCAGGTAATTCAGTTGATGATGAGACAACTCATGACAGCACTTTTAAACGTGTCAAAATCAATAATCCCAGGAAGTAGGAGTTTCATGTTTCTTCAGCAACCACAGAGGTCATGTTATCTGGGAGTTAATGGTCTAAAGGATGAGAATCGGAGCTAAGGGATTAATTGTTTGACTCGTCATTAACACAAGAAAACACAGCAAGGCACATTTGTCTTCCACACAAAATCATAAAAAATTCTCTTTATTAAATATACATTATTTACAATTTAAGTCTTTTTGCTATACAACAATAACCATAGGGGAAAAAAAGAGAAATCTAAGGCTAACTTCCCCCACCCCCCATACAGTGTATTAAGACATGTTACGTGGTGTACAAAACTGACTTGGATCGAGGCAACATCACTTGGGATTCTGTTTTAGGAACAAAAATCTGAAGGTGGAAAAGAAAAGCCAGGCTTCAGGAGATCCACAAATGAAGGCGACCTGTTTTGTGCTTTTACCATAAGAGTCCTATCTATGTATTTTGTAGGGGGGTATTTTTCACTTTTATTGATTACTTTTTAAAAGTAACCTTCCTGCTCTTCCTCATTCATCTGAAAGGAGGACTCCTACCTGCCAGGGTGAAGCAAATTTCCTGTCTGCGATAGACACTGTAATGCCCTATCATAGAGATGTACAAACTACAGCCCACTGGCCAAATCTGATCTGTGGCCTGTTTTTGTAAATAAAGTTTTATTGGCACACAGTCACACCTATTTATGTATTGTCTAAGGCTGTTTTTGTGCTGCAACAGCAGAGGTGAGTAGTTGTGCCAGATATTTACTATCTGGCTCCTTACAGAAAATGTTTGCTGACTCCTTGCCTATCACATTCTATAGGCAGACTCTTGGCTCCCCCTCTGTCTGCACTCCCATTCCCAATGACAACTTTGCACCCAGTTTTGCTTTTCTAGTTGACTGAGGGAAGTGTCAATCCAAGACCACAAAGAATGCCAGAAAGTCTATCAACTACCAGATTCAGAAGTGGAGACATCTTGGTCTTGGCCCTCACTGAGTATATAGTTCTCACAATATAAGTATGTTGCTTTTCGCAAGATTTGTGTTTTTTTTTTTTTGCATGTATATTTAAGGCAGGACAAGGTTACACAGGTTGACACTTACTGCCATTCAAAGAGAAGAAACTATGTTAACATTTCATGTAATACCTTTGGGGTGGGTGGAGGTTGATTATAAAGGAAAAGTATGACTAGGCAAGTGCCCGTTAAAATTGCCCTAAAGTTTCACTGAAAGAGACTGCTTATTGGGAGGTTCTGCCAAGAGTCTGCAGAGTAACTTAATGCACCCATTGCATACCCAATTACCCAAAGCCTTTCTCATGTTCTCAGGGACTACTACTGCAGTCTGAAGCATGTAGGAATATAATGCTAATGAAAACAAGACCATGGCTTTAATCATTAAACCTGTTAGCTTCACATTTGGTTATGGCCTAGGACTGCTTTCCTAATTTTGTCCGGGGAAGGGTTTTCCTGTATCACTAGAAAGATGAGGAAGACAGTGTTTCCAGCTAGTGTTAGATGGTGGGTCATTGGCAGTATTCACTGTCATGGATTGAGAGTATCACATCTTCTGGTAATTACGGTGTGTTTATGGATGGCTGAGCCAATGATGGGGGAAGAAAAACCACTAGACTAATCCTAGGACCTCAGGCCCCCCATCCATGGGTGTTCTGATTCAGGATAGTGGACTTAGGGAGATTTCTGACAGTTTCTTTTCCTTAAGACTTTAGCTGGGTAAGGATGTGCCCAACCAGGGCAGGTTATATAGTTGTGGTGATAACTCCAAAGTACCCTAGAAAAACCCTAATAAAGTAAAGCACTTAAAAAAAGATGTGGTTGGAGGTTCAAAAATGTCATGCAATTGTGAGTAAAAAATTCCTCATGCAAAGCCCTTGATACTGTCCCTGTCCCTCATGTGTGAGACAGTGGTCCAGATGCATTGAAAAGACCCCAGGGCCAGGAACCAGGATAGTAGGAAAAGCCCCTGTCATCAATTTATGGTGGAAACTATGACCCTCCTCGCAGCAGACAGCCACCAAACCGCTGCTGCACGCTGCCTCTTCCTCCTTGACATGTGCCCAGCAGGAGTGGTTGAAACACCAAAACCAACTCTTGCCTTAATCCTTGCTTATGTCTGTTCAGCTATTTTGTACACTATGAACGTTACAAAAGACAGACAACTAGCTTACAAGTACAATATTTCACTAAAAACTGTACTACTTTTCTGCTCTTCAGAATATCTTAATGCAAAATAAGAGAAAAATTGTTCAAAAATAGCAATAAAGTTAAACATTAAAATCTTATATGAAGGATTCAAATAATTATCAACACAAAAGGGGAATCTGTCTCTCCCTTCCAAATAGACGTGTGTGTAGAATTTCCTGGGAGCTGCTTGAATAACAGCCCTATTTTTACAAAGTTTTCACTTATGTGTTTTTTAATTTTTGTCTTTTTCCCGTTAGGAGGTTCAGCTATCTGAAATTTGTTGAAAGCAGAGCTGAGAACTAGGAACAGTCAAAAAGTCTGTAAACTAAGTGACAAGAAGTAAGAAAGTGGGTATAGGGATGGAAAAAAATGCTGAAAAAAAAAAGCTCAAAAACAGTGATAGAAGTAATTCAATTACACAGAATGCTTTTGAAAGAAAACATTTCAAACTGCTTGAGAGACATGAAATGGCACTCAGTTACCCTCCAGGTATTCCGGAAGTTTTGAGTTTGCCTGCATATTCTTCCATTAACCACCTTTGTCATCTACAACAAGGGAGTTCATTTGTTTGGTCTCTGGGTGACCTGTAGGACAATTTGAGGACTGTGTTCACACCTTTGGTTAAAAAGAGAATGAGTGGCAGAACTATACACTGGACCCAAATGCCTCTTCTGAGACTGGTATTACAATGTGGCTTTGATGGATTAAAGCTCTGGAGGAATTCGAAGAAACCAGGGCATCATAAACAAACTGTCAAGGCTTTTCATAAGTGATCCCTATCTCCCTGAATACCCTGGGGATAATGCTTTGCCTACACCCTCCCAATGAGGCTCCTTTAATTGAATGAGTGGACAGCAGACTGGGGACTGGAAAAATTCATCCAGGTCACAGAGGCAGGATCTCACAAAGATGAGCAAAACTTTTTAGACAATTACTCACTCTAGTTCTCAATCATCTACCTAAGCACTGTCAAAATGGTTCATCAGGACGATGGAATGTGTTAAAAAGATCTGGAGGTGAATGAAGACACCTCCTGGTGTGTTCTAAGAGCAGTGATATGCAATAGGTCATAAGCAGATGGCAGTAAAAGAACTGAGAAGAGAAGGGGAAGGGAACAGAAGTGGAGATCATTGATTTTCCTAGCACAAATTGGGTCCCCAAGTTGTCACTTAGTCTGATTCATGGGAAGGAGAACTTTTGGAATGCCCAATCAGAACTGAAACAAGAGTGGAGAGAATTAGGCCTTCCAAAAAAGTATGTTAGAGACGGGGGTATTCATTCTTGCTGTCCCTAAAGAGCTAACCCACCTCCCTCTACAGGAACTTATCTGCAGGATAGACATTTGCTTTGAGAAGGAAAAACAAAGCAACTCATTGACAGTGGAAGTGATAAATGAGAAATAAAATGTAAGTATTTATCCAGAAATGTACCTGTTTCACATTAGAAAAATAATTATGCAGGGCTTTTGCTCTGCGTTCTATAGCACTTGGTGCATTCCCCTATTACGATAGTATCACCTTCCCTGATAGACTTTGAGTTTCCCATGAGCAAGAATAACTTGCAATCTTTGTTAGCCAATGTCTAGCACAGCCCTCGGAGTATTAGACATTCAATGAATACCCCATGATGAGAAAAAAAAGGAAGAGAACAATCTATTTATTTTGTTCTGATCCTATTACTTCTACCCTGTTTTGTGTATGGGTCTGACAAAGCATAGAAGTCAGGTTACTACCATCTCTTTGATTACAAAAGAAAACAAAAATGGGTTCTAAAAAATATCAGCCCCAAATCCTTAAAATAAATCTCCCATGTGCAAGTGGGAGCAAGTATAAGAGGACACACTACTAATAAAAATATGTCAGAGAAATGAAAAATGTCTGTTTCTCTAGACAAACTTTCCTAGAAACTGTGGCAAAGCAAACATACGCACACAATGAATGATGCAATAAAACCCCCTGCCTTGAGTTGATTCTGACTCATAGGACAGAGTAGAACTGCCCCATCAAGTTTCTAAGGCTGTGAATCTTTATAGACGCACACTGCCACGTCTTTCTCCCACGGAGCAGCTGGTAGGTTTGAACCACCAACCTCTCAGTTAACAACCGAGTGCTTAACCACTACTCTACCATGGCCCCTTCAAATGATGAGTAGGGTATAAATATATTTTTTTGTTGGTGGGTAATGTCGAGTTTGTTGCAACTCTTGGCAACCCCACGTGACAGAATAGAACTGCACTACAGTTTTTCTTGGTTGTAATCTTCAGGGAAGCAGGTAGCCGGGGCCTTCTCTAGAGAAGAAGATGGGTGGGTTTGAACTGCCAACGTTTTGGTTAGTAGCCCAATGCTTAACCATTGTGACTCCAAACCAAAAAAACCAAACCCACTGCCGTCAAGTCGATTCCGACTCATAGCGACCCTGTAAGACAGAGTAGAACTGCCCCATAGAGTTTCCAAGGAGCACCTGGTGGATTTGAACTGCTGACCTCTTGGTTAGCAGCCATAGCACTTAACCACTATGCCACCAGGGTTTCCACTGTGACTCCAGGACTCCTTAAATATCTTTTAGGGTAAGCAAATGTTCTGTTATTTGCATAAAGAAAATATATTTGGTGGGTGGAAATGATATAAACAAAATAGTCTCCTTGGAATATGACATTGCACAGGTATTTTTGGTTTTACTGCAAAGTGCCCAGACTGCATAAAATCTTTTTATAAACATCAGCTACCAAAGATTGAGTGTTAAGTAGAGAGGATCACAGTGTTCCAGAGGATAAAGTCAGAAAACCACAACATGGAAGAAGAAGAGGGTGGCAAAGGAGAGATTAGAATGCTTTCAAAGACCATGCATTTAGTTTTAGATTGTAATTGTTCAAGGACTGAAATACAAAATTGAACAACTGCATAAAACTACATGGATCTTGGTACCATTAAGGAAAGACTGGCTATAAATTGTGTTTAGTTTTTAAGGGTGAAACTTGCTTGCTTTTCATACACATCTAGTGAAACTTAGTGTGTTCCCTGGGGTTGTGAAATGATCCAATCCTATAAAAACAATTCCAATGTAACCCTGAGACTCCACTTATAAAAGTGGTGCACCGATCGTATTATGTCTTGGCATTGGTCTATGGTATACTCAACTTGACAGCAAAAGGTAATTTGTGCATAGTGTGTGTGTACAAATAGACTACATATGTGGGAGGGATGCTACTGACTGTGCAGTGCAGATGTGACAAGGACAGAGCTTTACAAATTCTCCAAAGGATATATAAATAAATGAGAAAAGCAAATATTCTAAGTTGGCCTTTGCTAGTCTTTCATTTCTTCTATCTGCCCTGTGTCAGCAAAATGCAGTCCTCACTTCTCAGAGACTTGAATAATGAGGAATTCCAGCTTTATTACTCATACCTTCTTTTTCCTTTCCATCTCATTGTTAGAGATGCTTCAGGCCAAGCCTACTATTCTTGGTGGTGATTTTTATCTCAGGGGACAAAGGAATATATGACCAAGCAAAAGGCTGATTTGTATAGCCTTTTTATGGGAATAGAAAATTCAGAAGTGAAAATTGGAAATGAGGGATCTCAGGGTAGGGAAAAACAGTATTCAAAGATCTTTCTTACTAAAGGATCATTCATCTTATTGAAGCTAGAAGTAAAAAAAAAAAAATGACCTTGTTAGAATCACTTTAAAATAGGTTTCCTAGGAAAAGGACACAATGGAAATGTTGAAGGGATTAAGTAGAACCCACGGAGGATTTTAAGGGGAGAATGCATACTTAGAACAACATCTTAAAGTGAGAAAATATAATAGCAAAACAAACCCTTACCCCAAGTGTTCCCTCTGAAAGAGAAGCAGTGGACCTGACATGGAATAGAACTAATGAGTCCATCATGTGAGTCTCGTCATGCAGAGGCAATGTTAAATAATCAGATGTGATATACACATTAAGAACAAGAGGGAACGTCTGTTAATTGCCCAGGTTGGCAAACAGCAATGTGGTCATTGTTTTCCAAATGGAACATGTAAAGAGAATCGGCAAGTACTTTCTCCATCTGTGGGTCATTACATTGGCATTTCCAGCTTACTGGAGCATTTATACTGTTTTCCCCTTACTTTTTTCTCCAGGATGGTCCAAAGACAAAGAGTTAGGCATATTGCTACAGCAAAATCATTCAGGTTTTTACTACCACCTCATGGATGAGCTCAAGATGTCTTCCTGAAGGAACAACTGTGTTTCTTTGATGCTTTCTTGTCATATGGGGCAAAGACCCTGGAATTGGTTACCACCTCACCTAGGAATTTAACCCTCTAAAAAGATGCATGTAAGGGCCTTTATGCGCATAGGGTGTGGCAGATTTGAAAATGCAGAATGCTACGGAACCTATGGACTCCGCTGAAATCAAGCAATGAGGGTCAGCTAGGGCTGATAGCAATGTCGCCACATACATATCAGTCAGTGCCCCCTAAACCTCTTAGAAAATGGCTCAGTAGACAGAGGTGGATTCATTGTGTCTGTTCTAAAGGTGAACCCTCTGTTCCCTGCCTTCACCAGATCTTTAGTGAGCAGATAGAAGGGAAGGGCACTGATATTTGTCTTCTTTCATGCAGCTCTTTTTTTTAAGCTGAACTAAAATAGTTTAAGCTCTTTATGGAACCACATATTATTTTAGATGTTTATTTGGATTTCTTTATACTGCAGCATCATATGTGTGTGTGTGTGTATGTACTTTATACCTCAGTATAATAATCCGAGGAATAACCTAGCTAGCATTTCTTATGAAATTGGAGGAGGCATTTTTGAAGTTTTAGAACATCTACTTCCTAGCAGCTCTCTTTTTACCTCCCAGTCTTAAGCTACGATTTTCCGTGCTTCCCATAGGTTTATGCTATTGTGTGCGGCTCTAAAATGTAGGCCCCAGGAAAGCATGGGAAGAAGGGAGGAAAGCCATTTCTCACTACTATCAGTAATCCTATATTTGAACATACTCAGGGTATAGGAGCAAGGGTGATGAGTTAGGGCAATGGGGTGCCTATGGTAAGAAAAAGTAAACTAACACAAAATAAACCTTTCTTATGACTTTTGAAATACCACAGAAGAAAACCAGGGCTCTAGGATCTTCTTTCTCTACCCTGGGTTGTTTGTTTCAAATGGACTAGAGGAGGAGGAAGGTGTCAGTGATGACCATTTTATGTCTAAGTCACAGAGCTCAGAGTCAAGGAAAGCCTGCAAGACTGAATGCTTATGAAACTGAAGAATGCATTTCACAAACTGGAAATACAGAACTGAATATGCACATGCTCACACATGTGTCTCTTCTTGGTCTAGAGTAGTAAAGTCAGTGTCTTAAGTGGTTACTATCACCACGAAAGGTTTGTCAGAGAGGAAGGCAGTGGCTATAGCTGCCTGGTCTCCTGGGCTGGGTCAAGGGAATAGATGCTGTGGTAGATGCAGTTATTTTTCAAAAAAGAAATGGCAAAAAGTAAATAAATAAAGAGAAAGGGACTGACACAAATTAAAAGATAGGAAAGATAACAGAAGAAGAAAACAATTTTAAACTATAAGAGTATCAGGTGACCCTGCAGTTTTTCAGATGAAATATTCCCGCTTACACTCGCTCACAGTGTGTTGCAAGTCAATGTCATTTCTAAAGGAACCGTCCAAATTGTCTGGGTACTCCTTTTCCTTCATCTGGTTAGTGCGATGTGACTGCTTGTGCTGGTACAGGAAGCGGGTCATGATGCCAACAATGCAGAAGGTAATGAAGATAACCACCGCTATCACGCCTGCAGAGAAAGGCGGAGGGGAGAGAGAAGACAAGTGTCACAAACCATCTGGTCAAGAGACACAGAGGAACAGAGGAGGAAAATAAGAAAAAAGTAACTGTATAAACAAATAAACTCTGCCAAATGCCCAGAAATAAAGACCAGCCTCCCACTACCATAAGCCCTCCCACTTTCAGACTAGCTATAGAGGAAGCCAGAGTCACTGGGTGGTGGAATCAGTTGACACACTTGACTGCTAACCAAAAGGTTGGCGGCTTGAGTCCACCAGGAAACACCTCAGAAGACAGGCCTGGTGGTCTATGTCTAAAAACTAAGCCCTTAAAAACCCTTAATCTGATATGTATGGGGTTGACATGAGTCAGAGTCAACTAAACAGCAATCGCTTTTTATTGTTGTTTGTTTGTTTGTTTTGAATGGAGGAAGCCAGGTGCAATCACAGAAGGGTTAATCTGATGGAATGAGAATGCCGTCATATAAAGATGGAATTGAACTAGCAATGGATTACTTAGTAGATAACTTTAAGACTTGCTTTAAAGAATGTGTCAGAATGGTTTGTAATGAGCACATTTCTTTGTCGCCCAGCAACAAAGTATTCTTGAATTACTTTGGAATCCTCGAAAACAATATTATATATCTCACATCCCGTGCATGGTTCTGCTGCCAGTTTATTTGTTTGTTTTTCCAGAAAAAGAAAGTTTTATTAATAATGAAATGCTTGCTAAACATTTACGGGATTTCTACACTGCTCTGAGTTCAGAGGTGGTTGGCTTCTGTCCCTGAGGGACTCACAAATGACTGAGATGGCCAACATACGCCCAGCTGTGTCACGCTGCCCCCTGCTTGGGCTGCATGCGGCGTGGCTGGTTCTGCTTTGTCAGTTGCCCTTGCTGACCCGAAGGATTCACCCCTACCTTTTCCAGAAAGGCTTTTGGGACTCAATGAGCAAAGTTAGCCAAGGGATGGTAAAAATGTGGACATTGGAGAATGTTTTTTGATACTAAAATATTTGAAAAGTACTTACCATATCCAATAATTTTATTTCTAGTAATCTGTGTATTTTCCCGTTTCTTTATAAGTAGAATGGATTTTGAGAGAAAAAAAGAAAAAAACTTTTTGGACACCCTGCATTATAATTTGCACAAGCATGAACATTTGAGAGCACCAAGGCCATGATTCAGATAGCTTCCTTTTTTATATTTCTAACTCATTATGTGACATTTGCTCCAACTGTTCTAGAACACGGCAGATTAAAACCATGTAAGTAAACAGGCCATGAATACCCTGGGTGGGAGTGAGTACAATTCCTGGAAGTGGGCTGTAGCATTAAGAGAGGAAATACAGAACCAGCTTCTACTTCTATGATGCATTCACTGTTAGAGGCTTTGCTTTATAAACCTCTGGGAACTTTCCCATGAGCTTAAGATGACTTTCCTCCTCTTAAAAACTCACAGAAGCATGTAAATTGGAAGAAAGTCAGCAGTCACAAAAGCTTTTTCTGCATGTGTCAAATGGAAAATTACAGGAAGAAAGAGCAAGCAGCAAATTCTTTGCCACATTTCTTAATGCCAAACGAAAATCAAGTTGGACTCTCTTTTCTGTGGCAGAAATTCAGGTCAGGCCTTTAAAGAACTTCTTAAGAAAAGGTGGTGGTTTTCTTTCCTTACATTCTTATTGTAATGACCCATCTCTGCTCCCATAGTCATCGCACTTCCGCTCTCAGAACGCTCCACTAGCTCTGTTTATCCATCCCTTCCTAGCTAGTCTTTGAGGGTAGCATCCAGGTGTTTTATCCCCATATACCTATGCCCTACCACAGGGCCTGACCCTTAGCTGATGTTCATTAAATGTAAGTTAAATGAATGGGCATTGCAAAGTTTTAAAAGGAGAGCTCCATCTGGTGTGGATCGGTTAATCTAGGCTGCCAGAAAGCAGGAACGGAGGCACCTGTCAGGGCTATGTTTCTCAGATGCAAATACATTTAGATTGTCACACGCAGCTTACATTAAACCAGGTTTTGGAGTCACTCTGTGTTGTAAGAAAAATTGAGATACTCCAGGCAGCAGCCAAGCTGAGGCAGGATAAAGAGTGGTGAGACAGAGAGGCAAGGAGAGAATGGAAGAGGCAGGAGGCTGGGAGAGAGCCGATTTCACAGCAGAGCAGCAAGATCTGTATCTGTAACCATGGTGCTGCTGGATTTCAGACTGAAGTCCTGTGAGCTTCCCCCTGCTCATTAGATCTAACCCAAATCACTTAGTCGAGAAAACTCGACAGGAGTGCAGCTTCACCCATCTGTCTGCCCCAACACGGCTTCTTCCCCATATGCAGCTTTAGTGGTTTGCTCTGTGCTTTAGGAAAACTGACAACTGGAGGAGATGAACAGGATGCGGCTGCCTGATGGATAACTAAATGCTCCAGCTGCTGACTGCGTTCTCAGCTGCCTGATGGATAACGGGTCAGCTGCGTTGGCGAAGCTGCCGCTGCTGGGGCGGAGGGTTCCTTTGATCATGCAGAGGACATGTCTATTCATGAAAAGGCTCATGGTGCTGCAGATAATGTGGGGCCTTGGGTGCTGGATAACCGAAATTAAGGGAGGCTTCAAATGCCTTTCTGCAAAGTACAGGATCATTTATGTCTTTTCTGCTTTCAGCGATAAAGGATAGTTTACCTCCAATGACGGCTGAATCACTTCGAACTGCGTTGGTGAGAGGTTCCCGCTCATCTGTCTTCCCAAAAGAATCTGAAAGGAGTCAAAGACACAAACCCTCATTCTCACTCATAATACCGGGAGTTAGTATACTGCCTGGAGACGAAATGATACACCTGCGAGTTAGGCCATGTGCTCTCAAAGCTGTGTGAGCTGGCATTTTGAAAGGAACTCAAACAAACCTACACCAACAGAAAGCATCTGAAGTACTCCGCTTCCACCCGATAGTCCCATAACTCTGTTAGCTTATGTGTAACTTGGAGGGTAAGGGGTTGAATCAGGTGATGGTGGCACCCTGCCCATATGCCTTCAGCCTACCTCTGAAGTTCCACACTGCTTTGCCAGACAGCTTCTACGCATTATCTAAAGCCTTCCTTAGCCGATGGATTCTTACCTCAAGCATGTGTCACCCTCTTTCAGAGCTCTCTTTAGCCGCAAGAGGATTCTAAGTCCATTGACAAGGAAGGGTGAACCTGATAGAGAATTAATACCCCTGGGAGCAGCCCTTACTGATGAGAGAGGGACTTTGCAATAAATGTATTAACATATGTGATATATACATACAATTTATAAGAAAGAGTTTCACATTTGAAGGCACACAGACATGGTTTAAATCTGGCTGGTCTGTTGACACTGAGCAAAGAAATATCTATAACAATTTTCACATTTATTAAAAGAGGGGTAATGATACCCACATGTACGCATATAATGCACATAAAATTTTCAGTACTGGGTGGCTACCACACATTTAAAAATATTATTATTATTGTAACATTTAGTTCTCAGGAAACGATCACAACAGGAGTATGATTTTTCTCACTTCATTGGTAAGGAAACAGGACTGGAACCATTAACTAACTTGTCCAAAGTCGTACAGCTCATCTGCGGCAGAGCCAGTATTCAAACCAAAGTCGTCCGACTGCCACACTCATTGTTGTACTTTCTAGTATACGTCTCTGCAGTAAAACAACTCAATTTCTTTTCTTTGCTCATAATTAATTACCTATTTGGCAATTGACTGTGCACTACCTTGTGACACCATTATGGTGGTCATGCGTCACTTAAATTTCATCATCTATAAAATAGGAAACACAACTTTCCGCCTCATGTGGTTTTGTAATAATTATACAAATAAATAATTTTTATAATGGTCTCTGACACAATGAATGTCCTTAATAAATGTTGCTTCTTTATATTTGTTTTTTATAACATTTCTTTATAAATATTGAAATCTTAACAATTCATCAATATTCAGATTGTGGCTTTTTTTTTTTCCTTCTTACTCTAACCTATAGTTATTTCTTCCTTATTCAATCCGTGTACCATTTTTAATATTGAAAACCAATGCCGTTTTGATTTTCTCCCCAGTTTCTCCATTCTTAACATATGTTGAAGATGACATGTTGATACCCATGTACTCAGTTACTAATTCTAACTCTCTCCTATTTAGCTCTGCATAAACTCTTCAGCTCTGATAAGATTACTGCTTCAGTAATATGACTACAGAAACCATGGCTATATCCATGCTTGATGAGCACCATCCTGCAAAATAGCCCTCAGGGTAGTTATCCATTTATTTTAATCAACTACCTCTGCTCACAGCATGTCTAGATTGCTTTAAACCATCCTTTAGTTTTAACCACCAACTCCACTCCCCACCCCCAGGATGAAAGGGGGGAAATGACTCAGCTAATGTCTAACCACATAAATATATTCTGGAAAAAATTCACCCTTTAAAAATGAATTTGACTTCTTAATGGTCAAATATTACAGGGAACCAAGCAGTCTCTAAAGAATGATGACTTGCATATAAGATTATGCTCTGCTGTCTTCAAGTGCTTCCAAAAGAAGAATTCTCAAAATGTTTGAAATACTAGCAATATCATAAGAGTAGCATTCAATTATATATGTGTGTATGTGTCATACGGTTATGTTCTTAAAAAGACAAAAGTCAATCACGTTACAATAGAGTCATCCCTACACCATGAGCATTTGGTTGGAAAATAGGCTTCAGTTATGGGGAACAGTTGTTAACAGGATTAAATGCTTTACTTTACCTTGTTTCATGTCCAAAGGGCAGATTCTAGCATTTGGTAGGAACTCACAATTTTTGAAATACACTTCACACGTGCAGCTGATCATTTATCTACAATGAGTCTTCCATGATTACTAAACATGATAAACGCCACCAGGAAATCACAACTCTACACACAGTTTGCTTTTTAACAGCCTTCTGAATCCTGCAAATTCCTCCCTAGGCAATTTCACATGATCAAATTTTCTATAAATTTACCACCAGTTCTTCTAAAAAGAATGAGTTGCCCTTTTCTATGGGTTCCATACCACCCAGAACTCTGTTCATCCCTCTGTTATAGCATCTCATGTATTATGATGTACAATGCCATGCAACCAATGTCATTTCCTCACTTCCTGACACATCATTTTATACCAGATTTTCAGTTTTCTGAAATTACAGACTTAGGACATTTATAGTTTTTCTATATCTGCACTAACCACTGAAGTTAGGATGAAGTAAGTACTTAATATATGTGCGATGAATGAGACAGAAGGAAAGCTACAGTAACTTTATGCAAGGCAATTTCAGATGATTTTTTAAATTACGAATGATAAGACATAAGGCAGTAAAATGGGTTCTAATACATTCTTGGAAGAGCAAATGGATGGAAGTTTATAAATATTCAGCTCAAATTATATATATGTATATGAATATATAATTTGAGCTGAATATGAATATATATATATATAAATTAGTGGTACTTATTTCTTAATGTTTACAAAATCACTGTCTTAGCACTAAGGGTTCTTTCTTAAGGATCCAAACATCTGAAAAGGAATATTTCTCAAATAGAAAAATCCCATGACTTGTTTAGTAAATAAAGTTGTCCCAACATTAATCTTACTGCCAACATATAAACTACCTTTTCACAGATCATTGTGAAAGAGTCCATTTTGAGAAAAATATCACCATGACCCAAGGCACTTTTGTGACAATGGGGTTTCAACACCTACCACCAGGGTTCTCAGTGTATGTTGGGGATGGATGTTGTCGAACAATATCAGAATAACCTGAGGACTTTAATAAAATTCTCAGATCTAGCCTCCTTGTGAGTATGCCCAAACTTCACATGTCATAGAAGTACAAGCAGTAGAATCATAACAAAGTCTGTATTCTGTATATTTAGAAATAGCTTCACAGAAAAAACAAAACACCTGGTAAGGTCCCTTCACCCATATAAAAGCTACTTCAAAATGTAACCAGGGGTATTCTGGGAAGATAGCAACATAAACAGGTCATTGTTCTGACCCTCTGCCAAAATACAACAAGGAAACATGGTTTAGCTTTGAGGGAATCTGAATTGAGCAAAAGGACAGTAGTGGGGAAATGCAGACAAGCAAGAATCAACAACGAATTGCATACAGTAGGAAAATCACTTCTCCCACCGTCCCTACACTCCACCCAACCACACAGGCTGCTGTGAACTGGGAAAGTGGCCCAGGCAGAAGAGGCTGCCTCCCTAATCATCACACCTTCTGCCTGTACAAAGAGAAAGAACCTGGTAGCTGTCAGGTGCAAATTGTTATAAAGGCCCACTTGAGTGGAGCCTGACCCAATAGTCAGCAGTAGTAAAGGAAAAAGACAAAGAAGGTGTAAGACACACAAAATCAAATAACAAAATGTCAGAAGTATGTTATTTCTTACAGGTAATTACAGTGAATGTAAATGAACTAAATGCTCTGGTCAGAAGGCAGAGACTGGCATAATGGATTTAAAAAAAAAAAAGATCCAACTATAAGCTGTTTACAAGAGACTCACCTTAGACCCAAGGATACAAACAGGTGGAAAGTGAAAGGATGGAAAAATATATATATATATATATATTCTACACAAATAATAACCAAGAGAGCTGAGGAAGGCAGTCTTAACATTAGACAAAGTAGACTTTAAGACAAAATCTGTTAGAAGAGATAAAGGTATATATTGTATAGTATATAATTTTTTTTTTAATAAAAGGGTTAATTCATCAGGAAGATTTAACAATCATAAATATATACATGCACTCAACATTGGAGCACCTAAATATATTAAGCAAACACTGATAGAATTGAAGGGACAAATAGACAGCACTACAATAATAGTTGAGAACTTCGATATACCACTTTCAATTCTGGACAGAACATCTAGGAAGAAAATCAACAAGGAAACAGAAGACTTGAATGACACTATAAACCAAATGGACTTAGCAGTCATAAACAGAACAATTGACCCAACAAAAGAACAATATACATCCTACTCCAGTGCACATGGATCACTCTCCATGATCATCCACATGTTAGGTCACAAAACAAGTCTCAATAAATTTTGAAAGATTGAAGTCATACAAAGTATTTTCCCTGACTACAATGGAGCAAAACTAGAAATATACAATAGGAAAAAAAAAAAAGAAAAATACACAAACATATGGAAATTAAATAGTACACTACTGAATTACCAATGGGTCAAGGAAGAAACCAAAACAGAAAAATACGAATTACTTAGAATCACGTGAAAATGAAAGCATAGCCTACTGAAACTTATGGGGTTAACTAAAGACAGTACTCAGAGGGAAAATTATAGCAATAAAGTCCTGCATGAAAAAAGAAGAAAGATCTCAAATCAACAGCCTAACCCAACAACTTGAGGAATTAGATAGAGAAAAGCAAATTACACCTGAACTTACCAAAAGAAAGAATGTATATTAACAAAGATCAGAGCAGAAATAAAAATCAAAACCAGAACAGCAATAGAGAGAATCAACAAAGCCAGAAGTTGCTTCTTTGAAAACATCAATAAAATCGACAAACCTTTAGCTAAACTGAAAAAGAGAGAGAGAGAAACAACAACAACAACAAAATGAAAATAACCAAAATAAGAAATTAAGGGGGGGGACAGCAAAACTGACCCAAGAGAAAGAGAATCAGGAAAGAATATTAGGAGCAACTGTATGGCAACAAACTAGATAAACTAGATGAAATGGATAAACTCTTAGAAGCATACAACCTACATAAACTGACTCAAGAGGAAGTAGAAAATCTCAACAGACCCATAACAAGAGATCAAATAAGTGATCATAAACCTCTCAATAACAAGAACAAAAGTTCCTGACCAGATGGCTTGACTGGGAAGTTCTCCCAAACATTTAAAGAAGAATTGACGCCCATCCTGTTGAAATTTTTCAGAAGATAGAGAAGCAGGGAATACACCCTAGTTCATCCTGTGAAGAAAATGTAACCCTGATACCAGTATAAGACAGAGACACCACAAGAAAAGAATACCACAGGTCTATATCACATATGGACATAGAAGCTAAAATCCTCAACAACACATTAGCAAACAGAATCTAACAGCATATTAAAAGAGTTATGCACCATGATGAAGTGGAATTTATTCTAAGAATGCAGGTATGGCTCAACATTAGAAAACAAATCAATAATCAAACAAAGAACCACATGATCATCTCTATGGATGCAGAAGTTGCATTTGATAAAATGAAACATCCTTTCCTAATGAAAACCCTAAAGAAGATTGGAATAGAAAGGGCAAAATAAATAAAAGGCAACTCATAAAAATTAAAAACTTTTGTTCATTAAAAGACTTAGCCAAAACGGTAAAAGACAAGCTACCAAATGGGAGAATATCTTCATAAACTGTATATCTGACAAGAATTTAATAACCAAAATACATGTAAAACTGTGATAACTTTACAACAAAAAGACAAATAATCCAATCAAAAACGAGCAAAGGACTTCAATAGATATTTCACCAAAGGGCATATATGAAAAACCAATAGCCAGCATATACCTAATGGAGAAAGAGTAAGAGCTTATCCCTACTCGAAATTGGCAACAATATAAGAATGCTTACTCTCACCACTTCTATTCAACATCATGTTAGAAGTCCTAGACAGAGAAATAAAAGGTATCCATATCAGAAAAGAAAAAGTAATATTATCTCTATTTGCAAGTGATATGATCCTATATGTGGAAAATTCCAAAGAATTCCCAAGAAAACTTCTAGAACTAACAGAGGGCTTTAGCAACATTGCAGGGTAGAAAAAAAAAAAAAAAAAACAGGGTACAAGGTCAAAAAACAAAAATGAATTGAGTTCTATACACCAGCAATGAGAAACCTGAAAGAGAAATTAGTGAAAAAATTCCATTTACAATAGTATCTAAGAGAATAAAATACCTAGAAATAAATTTAACCAGGGATGAGAAAGCTTATACAGTGAAAATTATACCACCAAAAGAGATTTAAAAAAAGTTAAATAAATAGAAAGATGGTCCATGTTCATGGATTAGAAGACTTAAAGTGATGTATAGATTCATTGCAATCATGATCAAAACCCCAACAGCCTTCTTTACAGAAAAAAAAAAAAATCCACGACTTTGTACAGAATGTCGAGTCCCAGAATAGCTAAAGCAATATTGAAAGAGAACAAAGTAGGAGGACTCACACTTCCTGATTGTAAGACCTATAATACAGCTACAGTAATCAAAACATCATGGTGCTGGTATAACAGACACATACCAATGGAATAGAATTCAGAGTCAGAAATAAACCCACACATTTCTGGTCAAGTGACTTTTGACAAGGGTGCTAAGTCCATTCAATAGGAAAAGGAGAATCTCTTCAATAAATGGAGTTGGGAAAATTGAATTTCTACATGAGGAAAAAATGTAACATGATCCATACCTCTCACCATACACAAAAACAAATTCAATTTAGATTAAGGACCTTCACGTGAAAATTAAAACCATAAGATTCTTAGAAGAAAATGCACTAGCAAGGTTGTCAGGTCTAGTTTTTAACAATGGATTATCTAATATAATAACAAAAGCATGAACAACAAAAGACAAAATAAATAAAAGGTAACTCATAAATATTAAAAACTTTTGTTCATTAAAAGACTTTGCCAAAACAGTAAAAGACAAGCTGGCAGTGGAAGAATATCTTCATAAACCATATATCTGATAAGAATCTAATAACCAAAATACATGTAAAACTGTGATAACTTTATAACAAAAAGACAAATGATCCAGTCAAAAATGAGCAAAGGACTTGAATAGACATTTCACCAAAGAAGATATTCAAATGGCTACCAAACACATGAAGAAATGCTCAAAGTCATTAGCCATCAGAAAGCTGCAGATCAAAATCACAAGGACATACCATTTCACTTCTACCTGGTGGTGCAGTGTTTATGCATTCAGCTGTTAACCAGGAGGTCGGCAGTTCAAATCCAGGAGCCACTCTTTGAAAACCCAGTGGGGTAGTTCTACTCTGTCCTATAGGGTTGCTACAGGGTAACTATGGGTCAGAATTGACTCGACAGCAGTGGGTGGTAGTGTGGGTAGAATGGTTAAGTGAGGTAAACAAACATGAATAGAAAAACAGAAAATAACAAATGTTGGCTAGGATGTGGGGAAATTGGGACCCTTCTCCATTGTTGGTGGGAATGCAAAATGGTACAGCCATTGTGAACAACAGTGTGGCAGTTCCTTAAAAAGAAAAAACAAACAAACAAACTAAAAATAGAGCTACCATATGACCCAGCAATTCCACTGCTAAAAATATACCTGAGGGACCTGAAAGCAGTGACACAGACATATTTATACGAATATTCATTGCAGTACTATTAAAAATAGAAAAAGCGGAAATAACCTAAATGGGGTACATAGAAACAAAAGGTGGTACGTACATACAATGGATTACTACTCAGCCAGACAAAGAAATGAAGTCTCGATACATGCTACAACATGCATGGAACTTGAAGACATTATGCTGAGTGCAATAAGTCACAAAAGGACAAGTATTATATGGACTCACTTACATAAAAAAAACAAGAATAGGCAAATATATACAGAGCAAAGTTTATTGGTGGTTACCAGGGGTGGGAGGACGGGGGAAAGGAGGGTTTATTGCTTATGGATCACTGAGTTTAGGGTTACGGTGACAGAAAAATCGCATCAGTTAAGGGTAGGGCTGCACAGCTGATAATGTAATTGTCAATAAGTTGTACACCTGTAAAAAGTTAAATTGGCAAAAGTTGTGTGATAGATGTATTTGAAACAACAAAAATGCAGCTACTGAGGCTGCTTTTGTACAATCAAGTACTTCATTGCATTTGTTTTCTTGGTTTGGAGGTCTAGAGTCATGCTTTCATGAGATATCAGAGTTAATTTGGCCTAACAACGTGTTTAGTACTTCTGTTCTATCTCCTGTTTGGTTGTGTAGTGCCTCAGGTCTTACAAACTTGCAAGTGACCATCCAAGGTACAAGAATTGGTCTCTATTCATCTGGAGTAACTGAGTAAGGAGAGACAGAATAATGCCAACATGAACAACTGCCTCCTTTGCCATGAGACCAGAAGTACTGGATGGTGCTCGGCACCATTACTAAATGTTTTGATCAAAGATTCTATAGAAGAATCCTAACCAAAAGGGGGCAATACAGAATAAAATTTCAAATTCTAAGGGAATCCAGACTAACTGGAGCCACAGAGTCTGGATGAACACCCAAAACTACTGCCCTGAGGTAATCTTTAAACCCTTCACCTTAAACCAATAATATCCCATAAACTCTTCTTGAAACCAAACAATCTTGAAACCAAACAATAGTTTAGTTTAACTAGTAAAGAATGTCTGCCGTGAGCATTCTACTCTTTTAAGAACTATCTACATGGGATCAAATTGACAATGGCAACTTGAAAAATTAGATAGGGAAAACTTAGGGGTTAGTGAGTTTGTTAATGAGTGAGGAAAAATTTAGAAAAGGAGGATGAGAATGTTTGCACAACTTGACAAATGTAATGAATGTCACTAAATTTTACATATAGAAATTGTTGCATTGGTCTATGTTCAGCTGTGTATAGTCTCAACAAAAAATATATAAAATAAATTAAAAAAACATTCAGAATACATATTTTAGTATTATTTTCTATGTATATAATAAAAACATTTTGATGTCTCAGTTTTAACTCAGGATTATGGTCACAAAGACTAAGATAAAAATATATTTTAGACAGTTGGAAAACAAGATACATGGATAATTTTTTGCATAATTTTGCTCAGAATGCAGTGTTGTTAGAATTTCCTGTTTATTAAAAGGAGTGATATTAATAACATAAATTATAATATTAGTTCAGCAATCAGCTTGCCTCTCCGGCTCTAAACTCTCCAATCCTCGAAGCAGTAGTCGCTGAAACAGTTGTGACATATGTGTACATACACACACACAATCCTTGGGTGGTGCAACAGTTAAACACTTGACTGGCAGTTAAAAGTTTGGCAGTTCAAACCCATTCAGAGGCTACTCAGGAGACAGGCCCGGACATCTGCTTCCGAAAATTTACAGTCTTGAAAACCCTACAGAGGTGGAGCAGAAGCACTAACCATGTTATTAGGCCAATTAATTGGGATGTCCTAGGAAACCATGACCCTAAACTTTCAAACCAAGGAACCAAATTCATAAACAGCCTCAGCAGCTACTCTTTTTTTTTTCAGTCTTTGTTGTAAATAAGCCTATCACACAATTTTTGCCAATTCAATTCTTTAAATCTTCCTAAAACCAAACAATAACTTATCTTAACTAGTAAAAAATGTCTGCCTTGAGACTTATACTCTTTTTAGAACTATCTATATGGGATCAAATTGACAACAGCAACTCAAAAGATTAGATAGGAACCTCAGGGGCCAGTGGGTTTATGTTAACGGGGAAGGAACAACTGAAAATTGGAGAGTGAGAACGGTTGCACAATTCCAAGAATGTGATCAATGTCACTGAATTATAAATGTAGAAAATGTTGAATTGGTGAATGTTTGCAGTATATATTCTCAACAACAACAACAACAAAAACTCTGTGGAGCAGTTTTACTGTGCACACATGGAATTGCCATGAGTTGGAATCAACTTGATGGCAACTAAAAACAGCAACATATGTATATACAACCATATATAACAATATAAAACTATATATTTATATATATATATAACTTTATAAATAAAACTATACAAATATAATGTATATGCAAGTGTTAATTTAGTACTAACTACTCCAAAACCAAAATTATATTGGAATATGTATAAAATATCACCCAGGAGAAATAAGTCATAATTTTTAACCACCTGTAATAATACAAGGTAAGGAATTGGGTAATGTTAACCAACCTTTTAATATGGAAGTCTCTAAAAGACACCAAAATTAGTTCTAGTGAGAGAAGGTCCATTAATCAATTTCTTGGTTATTTTTCTCTTGGATGTACCTGATGAGGAATGCACCGTGGTTACTGCATTTACGTCCGAATCCATCATGAAGCCACAGCTAGATTCTGTCAAGGTCCCTTGGACAGTCACAGGTGCAATGGTGGCATGGCGCAGAGCTGCCTTTAGTGGCGCTATGTGATTGTACTGTACTGAGGACAGGCATCCAACAAAACCCAGGGTGTTTGCTTTGGCAACTTCTGGATCCAATCCAAGATTCTCTGCACATGAAAGGCAACCAGACATTAATTTATTCAAACTCTATTGTGTCTTCTTGATGTCTAAAATTACACAAATTACCTTATTATTCTCTAAATAAATAAAATTCTCCCCATTTCTCTTTACTTATTCTACCCAAACCTTGCCCTCATTACAAATGTCAATATATCAGCCATATTTCATAGAAAAATTCTAGGGACATACCTTCTTTGAAACAAACAAAAATAAGATTTCAAACTCCTATATTTTATCCAAGTATTATATGAAATATAATATAAACTTAATAAATCTTCTCTATACAGAAATTTATGAATTTATATCATCTCCGTCAGTATTTAACTATGGATGCTGGTGATTTGTACAAGCATATTACAACGGTCACTATAAAAATTTACTTGAAAATGTATCAAGAAAACACAATGAAAAGAGATCAGAAGCCAAAATCATTCTCCCAGATGTTTATCATGTTTATTAGTTTAAGCCTTCTGTAAAGACTGACTCATCTAGTCAAGATTTCCACCTGCTTGGTTCTGTCCTGATTGATGAGGATGGGTTTTCCATGACAGAGCTCAACAGCCCAAATTATCTTTGAGTATTTATAAAAGATGAAGATACACTGATTTGCAAATCATAACAAGACCATTTGTCTCATTTTCTTCAAAAATAATTTATATTCAGATTACTCAGTCACTCATTTCTTTCCTTTCAACGAGGACCATTTGAACAAATTGCTGTGTTGCAATTATATACAACTGAGTGATCACAATATAATGCATGATGGACCATGCTTTCTTAAGCTGTAATAGCTTTAACATGGTTCAAATAATTATTTTATCATAATAATACGTTTATTTTCAGGAAGGGGCGGGGCTTTCCTATCCACCAGTGTAGATCATAACTTAATTTTATTCATAAATGGTCAAAGAATGCCTCTATTATCTCCAAGCAGGCACTATGTTGAAAAATTTAAAGAAGAGATGTGATGAAGAGAATATGGAAGAAAATAACAATGCTTAATGTTATCTTTTCTAATGTATGCCCTCATTTTAATGTCCTTCCAAAACACTCCTGCAAACTTCACCAAAATCTCTTTCCTCTCTTCGTAAACAAAATAATACAAAAGCCATCTGTATTAGTTTTATGAGGCTGCTATTATAAAGTACCATACAACTTTTGGCTTGAAACAACACAAACTTATTATCTTGAAGTTCTGTAGGTTAGAAGTCCAACACAGGTATCACCAGGCTAAAATCAAGATGTTAGTAGGGCTTATTTTTTCTGAAGGCCGTAGGGGTAATCTATTTCCTTGCCTTTTCCGGCTCCTAGAGGCTTTTTTTTAGAGGCCACCTACATTCTTGGCTCACGGTTACTTTCCTTTATCTTCAAACCCAGCAATGTTTCATCTCTCTGTGTCTTTCTTCCATAGTCACATCTACTTATGACTTTCTTCTTCTGCCACTCTTTCACTTTTAAGAACCCTTGTATTACACTGGTCCCACCTAGATAACCAAGGATAATCCCGCTATTTTAACATTAGCTGATTAGCAACCGTAATTCCCATTTGCCATGTAAATTAACATATCGTAGGTTCTGGGTATTACAATGTAGATATCTTTGTGGGTCATTAGCCTACCTACCACATCATGTCTGAGATTCTAAAGGACTTTCCAGGTGATAATGAAAATCCAATAGTTTTATGAACTGACACTCTGCCTCAAATGTAAAGAACATTAGGATGAGGGAAGAAGCTTCTGTCTCCCAAATATTCAAATAAATATCCTGCAATGGTGGTACATATTTTTCACTTACTCATGACAGGAAGACATACATTTATTTCTTATTATGACCTTAAAATGGCTATATTTCATACAAAAATTATCACACATTGTTACATAACAGCCCTCCAGATTTAAAAAAAATCTTATAAAGATCAGGTTCTATTTTTGTGAGTGGCCCTGGAACTCAGCTGTAATTCAGAATATACTTGAGTTTCTGATTGGTAGTTATAAAGGGGTAGAGTTAAAGTCTGAAATATTTAGAGAAAGAGCCAGAAAAAAGAAAGGGAGCATAATCTGGCATGAAGTTTAAAAAAAAAAAAAATCGTTTTTTTCATGAAGGTTTACACAGCAGTTCAGGTTTCCGTTAAACAATTTGTACACAAGTTGTCCAGTGACATTGGTTACATTCTTCATAATGCATGAACGTTCTTATTATTTCTATTCTAGTTGTTCCACTTGGCAGGAAGTTTTTGCATTGTAGGATTACATAGCAGTAGAAAATGGCATATCATTATAGCTATGCCTTAAGGGTCTAACATAAAAGTGCTAGATTGTATCCCCAGAGCTCAGCTGGAAAGAAGCCTGCGTCAGTGCCAAGTTCTTTGGAGAGCATCACTGTAGTGACTGCCACAAATACAAGTGCCAGGTAGAAGCATACACACATTGATAAATCAGGTGAAATGCCAGAAAACGACATTCTTTCCTTAAATAAAAAATGTTTTGAGTAAGTCTTATCTCCAGGGAAGTGCATTTATACTAGATGGATAATAAGGATAAAATTTCGAGGTATTTTTTAAAAGAAATGAGAAAACTAGAGTCCCTGGTATGAGAAAATACTTTTGAATGAGACCTGATAGAATGATTTCTCAGATTCTTACGTGGATGGAGAGGCAAAAAAAAAAAAAAAAAAAATGATTCTAAATTATTTTTTCTTCTTCTATAGTTCTTGTTGTTGCTAGGTGCTATCGAGTCGGTTCCGACTCATAGTGACCCTCTGTACCATAGAACAAAACTCTGCCCAGTCCTGCACCATCCCCACAATCATTGTCATGCTTGAGCCCACTGTTGCAGCCACCGTGTCAGTCCATCTCATTGAGGGTCTTCCTCTTTTTCACTGACCCTTTACTTTACCAAGCATGATGTCCTTCTCCAGGGACTGATTCCTCCTGACAACATGTCCAAAGTATGTAAGATGCAGTCTCACCATCCTTGTTTCTAAGGACCATTCTGGCTGTACTTCTTCCAAGAGAGATTTGTTCATTCTTTTGGCAGGCCATGGTATAGTCAATATTCTTCACCAACACCACAATTCAAAGGCATCAATTCTTCTTCGGTCTTCCTTATTCATTGTCCAGCTTTCACGTGCATATGATGCAGTTGAAAATACCATGGCTTGGGTCAGGTGCACCTTAGTCTTCAAGGTGACACCTTTGCTCTTCAACACTTTAAAGAGGTCCTTTGCAGCAGATTTGCCCAATGCAATACATCTTTTGAATTATTTATGGCTGCTCCCATGGGCATTGATTGTGATTCCAATTAAAATGAAATCCTTGACAACTTCAATCTTTTCTCTTTTTTATCATGATCTGGCTTATTGGTCTAGTTGTGAGGATTTTTGTTTTCTTTATGTTAAGGTGTAATCCATACTGAAGACTATAGTCTTTGACCTTCATCAGTAAGTGCTTCAAGTCCTCTTCACTTTCAGCAAGCAAGGTTGTGTCACCTGCATAATGCAGGTTGTTAGTGAGTCTTCCTCCAATCCTGATGCCCCGTTCTTTTTCATATAGTCCGGCTTCTAGGATTATTTGTTCAGCCTACAGATTCTATAGTGTTGGATAATATTTTGTAGGAGAGAACTCTTTACCAAAATTAAAAAAAAAGCTGTAAAAATTTCAATATTCACCATTTATTGGCTATCTACATATAATGAAGCCCTGGTGTCAGAACGGTTAAGATCTTGGCTGCTAACAAAAATGTTGGTAGTTTGAATCCACCAGCCTCTCCTTGGAAACCCTATGGGGCAGTTCTGCTCTGTCCTAAAATGTCACTATGAGTCAGAACTGACTCGATAGCACCTAACAACAGCTACTACTTTATAAAATTGTAATCATTGTTTGCAAATATTATTTCTATTCCTCTCAAAAGCTCTTCCAAATACATGTTATTTATCATTCAAAATTTACAGATGGGAATCTGAGACTCAGACGTTAAATGACATGCCAGAGATGGTGTGCAGAGTTGAGGATTAAACCCAGGCCTCTGTGACTTTAAATGTCAAACATTTTATCTAAGCTATGCTGCCTCCCTAAACACCTTCCAAAAACTCACAGAGTAACATAATTTTACAATTAATTAGCTGGGAGGAAATAAGTTACAAAAACTAAGGAAAGCACGAGTTATTTTGGTTGAATGCATTATAGAATTTGCTGAATTTTGTATTATATTAAAGACTTAGTACATTTCCTAATCTATTTTGATTTGTTTTTTAAAGTTACAATTGCATTAGATTCATAAGGAGTCAGAGGATGGAACTATTTATTTTATGTGCTGAGCTGGAAGATGAACACCGAAGACAAACTTAGCAGTGAATGTGGTTATTCAGTAGGTGATATAATAAGAACACACCTAAAGGCCCAAAGCTGAAAAGAGCAGTGCTCTCTGTCTCCCTTTCCGCAAGATTTTCTGCTGATTTATAACGGTCTCATCCAGACAAGGAGAATTACAGGGTCTCTTTTCACAACACATACTACCACTTTGAGAAACTACGTGTATCTTACAAAGAAAAATCTATGGCATTTCCAAGTTCTCTTATTTGAAATTGACTTGGTTTCTCCTTCTCAACACACTTTAAATATCATGGAACTACAGCACGTGAGGTGCATTAAATTCTACCACACTGTTCTCAAGTGCCGATGCAGAAGCAGCATGGTATGCCAAAAAGCACAGGTTTTGCAGATTAGACATATCTGAGTTGATGAGTCAGGGTCTTGTACGTTTGACCCATAAGGGAGCCATCAGTGTCTTCTCATCTCTGGGAGTCAATTTGGACAGCTGTAAAAGCATGATAATAACACCCTCCTCCTGAATAGTGACACAAATAAATATAATAAAGTATGATTCACATCTCAGTGACCATATTTGCACTGACTATTACCATTATTCCCTGGTTGGCACAAATGGTTAAGTGCTCAGATACTAACCAAAAGGTTGGCGATTTGAATCCAATCAGAGGTACTTCGAGAGAAGGCCTAATGATCTACTTCCAAAAAATCAGCCATGAGTATGACTTGACTGGATGTCAACTGTTTTCTTATTATTATGATAACAAATAATTATTGTTATTATTATCACATTTTATTCCTACTTCTTCATCAGTTCCAAACTTCTTTTTCCTTCAACATGCCCAAGTAATAGTACATTCACATAAGAGAAACTATGATATAAATGCTGATCTGCTTGCTGTGAAGTCTTTCACTAAATTTTCACTTGTTTTTAAGTGCTGTTGAGTTGGCTCCAGCTCATAGAGACCTCATGTACAACAGAACGAAACACTGCCCTGTCCTATGCCATCCTCACAATCATTGTTATGCTCAAGTTCATTGTTGCAGCCACTGTGTCAGTCCATCTCATTAAGGGTCTTCCTCTTCTGTGCTGACCCTCTGCTTTACCAAGGATGATGTCCTTCTCCAGGGACTGATCCCTCCTGACAACGTGTCCAAAATATGTGAGACATAGTCTCATCATCGTTGCTTCTAAGGAGCATTCTGGTTGTACTTCTTCCAAGATAGGTTTGTTCGTTCTTTTGGCAGTCCATGGTATGTTCAATATTGTTCACCAACACCACAATTTGAAGGCATCAATTCTTCTTTGGTTTTCCTTATTCACTGTCCAGCTTTCACATGCATAGGAGGTGATTGAAAACACCACGGCTTGGGTCAGGTGCACCTTAGTCTTCACGTCTTACTGACTCACAATTGACTAAAGGTAGTACTCAAACCTTAACTCAGTTATTTAACTTATTACTAACTTCTTCAGGCATTTTTAAACTTGACTTTCTACATTTATTTGCAAACACCCTGTTCTTCTGACTAAAGCTATGCACTCCATGAAACCAAGTGGATTCTGCAAAGTGGTACAGAAATAATTCAAACCCACAAAGGTGCAACACTTCAAAGAGTCATAATTGTTTGACATGAAGAAAGCGATAGAGCCAATCCAGACTAATTTTATGCATGCAGTATCCTCCCCCACCCCTGCCCCAGATACTAGAAGAAAAAAGAAAAAAAAACAAAGATCAGCTATTTGCTAAAAATATGTATTTCTCTAGGATGTAATATGACATTTGGTATATGTCAAAAGCCATTTATGACATTTGAATCCTGAAATGTCCAAATACAAGCCATGGAGACCCATACAACCTGGGCAAATGAAAGTAAAACGCCGAAACGAGATAAAATATAAATGTTGGAAAACAATGTTAATGGAAGGTGTGAGCAATATATAGAAATAAGGAGTTTCCCCCCGACCTCCAGAGTCCACTGTGGCCTTCAGATAAGGAAGAAACAGCATGAAAAGTTAACCAGGAGAATCCAAAGTCCAAGAACCATGTTTCTCAGTAAAAACACACACTTGGCTACTGACATAGACACTCTTTGGCAGCTTATAAAAAACATGTCCAAAGACATAAGGTAAAGGTGAGTCCAAGAGACAGAAAGGGCCACATAGACCAGAGACTCCATCAGCCTGAGGCTGGAAGAACTAGATAGCGCCCAGCTACTGCCAATCACTGCCCTGACTGGGAACACAACAGAAAATCTATGATGGAGTGGGAGCATAGCAGGATGCAGAACTCAAATTCTTGTAAAAAGTCCAGGCTTAATGGTCTGACTGAGATTGGAGGTCCCTGGAGGTCATGGTCCCTGGACCCTTTGTTAGCCCAAGATTGGTACCATTCCCGAAGTCAATTCTCCAGACAGGGATTGGCTGGACTATAAGACAGATAAAGACACTGGTAAGGAGTGAGCTTCTTGGATCAAGTAGACACATGATACTATGTGGGCAACTCTTGTCTAGAGGCGAGATGAGAAGGAAGAGGAGGACAGGAGCTGGATGAAGGGACATGGGAAATAAAGTGGAGAGGAGGAATGCGCTGTCTCACTAGGAGGAGAGCAGCTAGGAGTACATAGCAAGGTGTGCATAACTTTTTGTATGAGAGACTGACTTGATTTGTAAACTTTCACTTAAAGCACTATAAATAAATAAATAGAAATAATGTAGAGCAGAAGGAGGAAAAAAAAAATCCAGTTACTGGGACATATTTCCTTTATAACATAAAATTTTAATCTCGAAAGGAGAACCTCAAACTGTATAAAAGTAATGCTTAGTGCTTTTATGCTGTTCGTGCTGCCCTTGTTTGTATCTCCTTATGTAATTATTACAACCTTGTAAAATGAGAGAGCCCTGGTGGTGCAGTATTTAAGAGCTCGCTGCTAACCAAAAGGACAGCAGTTCAAATCCACCAGCCACTGCTTGGAAACCTCATGGAGCAGTTCTACTCTGTCATGTAGGGTCACTACGAGTCGGAACTGAGTCAAAGGCAGTGGTTTTCTGTTTGGATTATGACATACAAGGAGTCCCTGGGTGGTGTCGACGCTTACTGTACCTGGCTCCTAACCAAAAGGTTGGCCTCTCAAATCTACTCAGAGGGATCTCAGAAGAAAAGGCTGGTGATCTACTTCCAAAATATTAGCCGGAGTTCCACCCTGACACATGGGGTCAACATGAGTTGAGATCAACTCGATGGCAACTGGTACTGGTATGGCATATAGGGCTCTATGTTAGGCAGCGGACTTATAATAACTAGCAAGCAGACATGGCTCTTATCTCTATAAGCTTGCAGTTATTTTGGAGAATTAATTTAATAGACCAACAGTGATTCCAGTCTTATGGTCTGGGAAACCACAGATCCCTGTCAAAGTCTACAGAAGAGGTGATCAAACAATGTGCATAGTAACTTCCAGGAAAATGTATTCAAATGCCCAGTTCTGGGACCTCTACTCATTGAGTAGGTCTGATGTGGGGGCCTAGAAATTTACATTTTAAGAGGCACTGTATGCAATTCTTATTAACCACACTTTGATAAACACTTATTTAGGGAAGAATGCTTGGAATAAATGAATTTAAATAAATTGTGAACAGCCTAGTAGACGATAACCATGCATGAGCAGGTGGGCAGAATGTTCTAGACACAAAGTAAAGTCTGTACAAGCCCTGCAGGACAAAGGGCATCACATTTAAGACGTGAAAAATCACATTAATTCCGTCTTAACTAAAGCAAGATGTTGAGTTTAAAGAGAGATGCAGGAGACAGGTAGATTTCAAGGCCTCCTCGTCCATATTCCCAAAGTGTGTTTCTGACATCTCTTACTCTAGCTTTATTTCACAGTGATTTTTACAAGTCCATTTCCCTACTAGATCAGAAGCTCCTTGCTTTTAGGAAGCTCGTACTTTTTTAGGTTTGAATCCCCATCCGCTAGTACCCAGTGCCGGACACACAGGAAAACGCTTAATAAACATTAGTAAATGAATGAATACATGAAAAAAAATTCCTAACATCCACAGTAACACAGCCTAATCAGGAACATTTATAGATTTTAAAATCCTTCATTCTGGCTATTTCTAAACAGATAGTTTCTTCCTGTTTTCATTCACATTTACGACATGCTATGCAGAACTCTCTCTTTGACGAAGCAGGCCAAATCTGGATTAGAACTTCATTAACATTTCTTCGAGCTCTGCCAAGAGTGCATGTGGAATATTTCTCTTCATGATTCTCAGCATGCTGTTAGTTGAAGCTAAATGAACTGTTTGTATGGAATGTGAGTGTAAGTTTTGTCGCTGCTCATCATAGTGGCTATCGTGTTCATAATGTCCCCTGCATGTTACCAGTCAGGCCCGTGCATGGGCTCTATGAGCTGCCAAGGAGGGTTCCCTCTCAGTGTGGCACACATGATGCACTTCTTTCCTTGGTCCCAGGCTGAGTGCCCCTTCACCAAGGGGGACTTCCTTGGGCACTTTACTAAGGAACACCCTCTCCCTCCTCCCACTTTTCTTCTTTAGCGCTGCCAGCAGTTAGAGGCCCTGGTGGTATAGTGGTTAAAGTGCTCAGCTGCTAACTGGAAGGTCAGTGGTTTGAACCCACCAAAGATGTGGCGGTCTGCTCTGTAATGATTTACAGCCTTGTAAACCATATGGGGCAGTTCTATTCTGTCCCACAGTACTGCTACGAGTCAGAATTGACTCAGCAGTAGTGGGCTTGGGGGCCATCAGTTAGTTTCCTTTCTAAGTCTCTCCGCAAACTTTGTAATTGTGTATGTGTGTCTGTATGTGTGTGTGTGTGCTATTGGTTATCTTTTATGTACCACTCCAGAACGTAAGTTTCATGAAGACAATGCACCTATTGTGTACATCACTACATACCTGCTTCTTAACACAGTAGAACTGCCCCACAGGGCTTCCAAGACCAGCTGCAGAATTTGAACTGCTGACATTTTGGTTAGCAGATGAGCTCTTAACCACTGCACCCCAGGACCCCACCCTGGACATAGAAGTTGCTAAATAAATATTTTTGGATGTTGGCATTGGTCTGCATTACACAGCATCTGGCACATGTTAGATCCTGCATCGTGACTCTTCCTTAAGATATATACATATATAATTTATATTTACAGTATTGATTCAAGAAGCCACGAACCCACAAATAAAATTAACCAAGTCAACTCAGTAAACCAAAGTACTACTATTTGAGAATCCATCATTTCAATTGTCAATTGGCTGCTGAACTGAATTTCTCATTTTTTACTTGGGCTTCTTGGTTACATGCATTATGTAAAAGCACCTGTATGGATATAGGACAGTGACTAGTGAATCAGTGAATCTTTAACAACATATCCAATATTTAATATTCTAAGTATCAGACATCCTCCCTGTGCCAATCCAGCTTGTTTTCCATATAAAAATCATTTGTCTGGCCTTAAGCCTAGGACTTGCAAGTTAATGTAGAAACCTATTCCTTTGGAATTGAAAAGAAACAAAACAAACCCTTCTCAGGGTGCTAATTTATTTATTTGATATGGTGTCACAATCAGACAACTCAGGTGTAATTATTTACGCTAAGCTGTTTAGTCTTTTAAAGTAAATGAGCATGACTAGTGGGATTACATGAGCCAACAATCTTTTAGCAGATTCCAACAATAACCAGTAGAAACGTATTCTACTGTGACTTGGGATTACTAGTTGTGAAGTTAAAAGCCCCAAGGATTGTAAAAGACACACTGGTCACCTTGGGTGATTTCATGATACTTATTTTTTGGTTTATTGAGGTAGATATAGTGAATAATTCATTTGTATAAGGTTTTCTAATGTGGGTAATAGAAGACCCAACTTGCAGGAATCTAGACAATATAAGGATTGATGATCTCAGGTAACAACATGCCCTGAGGCAGGCAAGGCTCTGGTGCAGGACATCAAGGCTCTATCTCTCTGAGGTTGTCACATCCTCAGTCTAGACTAAGGTGGTCATTCAATTCCAGCCATCACATTCAGATAAAACAATGTTCAGGAGCAAAAAAAAAAACAAAAAAAAGGCTCTCATCCTGTGTCTTATTTTAAGAACAGAGGATACTTTCTCTGACCCACATAGCATTCTCCATTCCACAGACTTCTTCTCATTGGTCAGATTGTATCATATGTTATGCTTAATCCAGCCACTGGCAAGAGAAATGGACCATAGTCATTCGTTTAGGCCAACAGTTCTCAAACTGGTCTCAAGACCCTTTTACTTCATAAAATCCTGAAGGGATTTTAAGTACCTATCTATATTTATTTTTTATCTATTGATGTCTACTGTATTAGAAATTAAAACTGAGAAAGTTTTAAAACAAGCACACATTCCATTAGTCTTCCAAGTGATGACATTATCATGTCATGCAGCCTTGGAAAACTCCACCCTACAGGTGTGAGAACACAGGGGTGAGAAATGTAAACAGGATCTATTGTTAAAGTAGTTTTAACTTTGTGAGATACCTGAAAGGGTCTCAGGACCCCCCCCCCAAAGATTTTGGGACAGATTTTGAGAAACACTGGCTTAGAGCAATTAGGATGAATTCCTGGGGATTACAGTAGAGATATGTGCATCCCAGGAGCACCACCCGGCTTCATAGAGAAGCATGGATACTTGAGCAAAATTGGAGTTCTGTTGGCAAGGGAAAGGGAAGCAACATGAATGTGGGGCAAGGAATCAATAATGCCAGTTGCATACATGCAAGCCAATCTCAGTAACTGTGCAAATTGAAAACTTCTTGCAATTACCAACCTTACTGATTAGAAATATTTACACATGAAAATTATCATTGTATTTTAGCCACCAAAATATTAATATCTGGGCATATTTTAAAAGTAGAAATACCAAGCCCTAGGGTAAGTGGGGATGAGAGAGCAAGAGCTGTGCTGGGATCTGGGGTCCGAACCAGGGGAGCGAAATTGAGAGATCCAAAGAACAGAACTTGCATATGGAGTGGGATTTCTTGTCCACCACACATCTGGTGTTAGAGGTGGATGATCTCAGTCTCCCTGGACTGGTGTGCACAGTCAGTGCAGTGGGCAGTGCTAACTAGAGAGAACCTTGACAGTGCAACATGACACAGGTTAGCACCAGAATGGAGGTAAATTCACACACACACACACACACACACAAAAGCAGCACTGAATACATTCTTCACCAATGGGACAATTTTGCCTGCGTCTGGCCTTCAATTCAGTCCCCAGTTGTTCAATTTTTCTTTATCGATAGCAGCCAATTTTTGGTCCTTCTACTTAGGCATTAGAATCTTTATGGAGGTTAATATAGAACTCATCAAAAATAACTCTTTTCTTGAAATGAATTTCCAGATAATAGATAGATATAGACAGGCAGACCAATAGATAGATGAGGTCAGCCAATTATTGAATGGATGAGGGACAATTTTGATTTCAGTTCCTCCAGAAGCAGACTACAAGGCAGGCATTAGGCATTAAAGCAAACGTAGTTTATTTGGGAAGTGAAGAGAACACTGGTAGTGTGGTGAAGACTATAACATAGTGTGGTGAAGACAAAACTGGTAAAGGGTACATTATCAAAACCACCAGCCCTCTGGGCAACTAGAGCGGAAACTCACTGGAGAGATCTAGCATTCAATGAGGAGCACACTTGTCAGGATAATCCCAACTGATGGCAACCAAGCTGGGGCATTAGCGCACCAGCTCACATTATCTTGGGCTGAGTGTTGTTCCTAAAAAAAAAAAACCTCAGACGTTAAATCTCTGGCACTTCTGGTTTGCCATGTAGGCTGGTAAAAGCTTGTGTCAGTTGCCAGGAAAGGCCCTTAGGAAAATAAGGTGCTGGAAGTTGTAAATAGCTGGCATTGAAGTGGTAAAGTCAAGGGGATAGGATGGGGGCACCAACAGCATCTGCTAGAGTGACTTTGGACAAGTTGTTGAATCTTAATTTCCCTATCTCTCAAATCAGGGCAAAAACAACTAATTCAAAGAGCTATTGTCCAGAACTCTTCATATGTTATTTCTAATTCTCTCAAAGTTCATTCCCGTGGAAGCCACAGATATCAGAGGATAGACCTGGGGAAACAAGTAATAGTTGACTGACACTCAGTAATTATATTGAAAAGTAACAATATACGAATCTGTTTATAATACGTATTCCTGTCATTCTGGAAACAGCAGAGATAAGACTATCTCGGTTTAAATAACTCAAATATTTTAGTAAAAGTAAAAAGAATATGCCGAGCAAGAGGGAAAACTTTACGTGATACAATGATAATAGAGAAGAAAAGCACTCACTGCCATTTTTATCATCACAATTATTGGCATTAGCTGTAAGAGATAAGAAGCTTATTTGCATTTTAATTTAATCAATAAATGCCAGCTATATCATGCAGAAGCACTTGAGTGAGTGCTTACAAAAATATCCCATTCTACAATTAAGGCTCTAGAACAAAGCACAGTCTTTCAAAAATATAATACCACAGCTTAAAAAAAAAAAAAACCTTTTAGAAAAGACAAGGAGAAAATCTATATTTATGAATTCATCCCTTCGGTGTTTAAAACCAGCAATGACTTCTCATCCTATTTTCACAGAGCAAAACAAACAAGCAGTTCTGGCTTCTCTGGAACTGAGTCCTGCCTGCTTACCCCATCTCAGCGCCACTGACTCTGCAGTACCTTTCTCTCCAGAACTGTGACTTAACTCAGGGGCTCCCCTGTGCCAGGGAGCAAGAAGCTGCAGACGGGGAGAGAGGTAGGAGGCATGGAATTCCTCACCTGCTTAGTTTTAGTTCAGGCCTGAATTTCACAAGAATTCTTTCTTCCATTTCCATTTTCAGATTCCCTTTCTGTAACTGTGCCTCTATGTGGCATCTAAACATCCAGGCAGTGACTGTGCTAAGCAGTGTGTGTACAAACATATAAATGCACACATGAATGCTCACAAACCCACACGCACATACAATATTATTTGATTATAAAAACAATCCTGAGAACAAATACTACATGATCCCACTTATATGAACTATCTAGAATAGGCAAATGTATAGACACGGAAGTTTACCAGTGGTTATTAAGGCTGGGTGAGAGGGAAGGAAAAAGGTGGTGTAGTGGTTAAGAGCTACAGCTGCTAATGAAAAGGTTAGCAATTCGAATCCACCAGGTGTTCCTTGGAAACCCTATAGGGCAGTTCTACTTTGTCCTATAGGGTTACTATGAGTTGGAATTGACTCAATGGTGATGGGTTTTTTTCATTACTTAATGGACACTAAGCTTCTATTAAGGCTGATGGAAAAATCTGGAAACAGACAGTAGTGATGGTGTACCCATACAATGTAGTATTATTCAGCCATACAAATGGAATGAAGTACTAACACATGCTACAACCTTGATGAATCTCGAAAATCATGCTACTTGGAAAAAAACAGGACACAAAAAAACACATATTGTATGATTCCATTTTTATGAAATATGCAGGAGAGGCAAATTAATACAGACAGAATGATCAGTACTTGGCAGGGTCTGAGAGGAGCTGGGAGTGGGGAGTGAGTACTAATGGGTACAGGGTCTCCTCTGTGTGTGATAAAAATGTTTTGGAAATAGAGGTGATAGTTGCACAATATTTTGACTGTATTAAATGCTACTGAATTATACATTTTAACACTTTTGTTACTATTGGTGCAACGGTATACCAGCCACCGTTTATGCCTCTGGGCCTCATATTCCGGTTCTAATGCATTGTGCATCAAGGTGGGTTGCTTTACAAACACGTGAAGCTCAGCAGACGAGAGTTGGAGCCTCATTGTAGTGTAGGTTGAGCACTCTGTTGGGTAATACTTCCTGGATGTGTCCGTTTTGTAAACTTTTGCCTTTTGTAAACATGATTATGGCTTTAATATGTGATAGTTGGGGAGCCCTGAGTTTGTTTTGTTTTTTCTGTATCATATTTGGAAGACCAGAGGTTTCCCATGCAATTTAATGGAAAGGTACTTGCAATAAACTATTTAGTTCTTATTGGTGTACTGTCATACCACGGATCAGTGGCACCACAGTGTCACTCTTCTTATTGGTGGCTTGTATTATTAGATCATATATCTCAAAATTCATAACTCAAATCAAAAATTCCAAATCAGTCTTTGAATCAGCATGCCATAATTAGTGAAAGCACATAGCAACACATTTTTGTTTAAATAAAAATTTAATAATGAAAGGGTTAAAGTGGCTCATTTTATGTTACATGTTACATGAACATCATCTCAATTAAAAATAAATAACAAAAGAGACAATGGTGTGATGATCTTTTGATATGTCAATTTGGCTAGGCTATAATTTTTTTTATAGTTAACAGTTTATTTATTTATTTATTTATAGTTAACAGTTATTCAATCAAACACTAATCTAGGTGTTGCTGTGAGGTATTTTGTAGGTATGATTAACATCTATAAACTGTTGAGTTTAATTAAGGATGATTATCCAAGATATGTAGCCCTGGTGGCATGGTGGTTAAGAGTTTGGCTGCTAACCAAAACGTCGGCAGTTCAAATCTACCAGCTGCTTCTTGGAAACCCTATGGGGCAGTTCTACTCTGTCCTATAGGGTTGCTATGAGTTGGAATCGACTCAATGACAACAGGTAGTAGTACCCAGATAATTTGCGTAGGCCTCGTTCAATGAATTGAAAAACCTTAAGAGTAGAAATAAGGTTTCTTAGAAAGAAGACATCCCACCCGTGAACTGTGACTTAAACTCATGACTAAGAGTTCCAGTGTGCCCCTCCTGATAGCTTTTCCTACAAATTTAGACATTGTACCCACTCTCCACAATTGTGTAAGCAAATTCTTTGTAACAAATCTTATATTTTCTCCTATTGGCCATGTTTCTCTGTTCTTTCTCAGCCAACTCTACAACAATCCCCTCACAAGTCAGGAATCCTAGAGCAAGAGAAAATAGTTTCTAACAGCACACTTTTCTCCCTCAATTACCCATACTTCTTGGAGAAATGAATAACGAAGTGCTATGAGTCTGTGGAGTGTGGCATTGCTGATTCAGTGGTAGAATTCTTTCCTTCCCTGTGGGAGATTCAGGTTTGATTACTGGCCAATGCACTTCATGGACAGCCATCACCCATCTGTCAGTGGAGGTTTGTGTGTTGCTGTGGTGATGAACAGGTTTCACAGGAGCTTCTAGATTAAGACAGCAAGGAAAAAAGGCCTGACAATCTACCTTCGAAAACTGGCTAATGAAAACCCTATGGATTACAATGGTCTAATTTGTAACCACTCTTGGGGATGGCACAGAACTGAGCAGTGCTTTCTTCCATCGTGCATGGGATTGCCATGAGTTGGGGCCAACTTGATCGTTGCTGACAACAACAACTACATGGCACTAAGGTTTGACAGGTAGATGGAGAAAACAGCCACAGCTAAGATCAAAAATACTTACTGAAAAATGGGAATGATGTGGACTTATGCCTAGTGGATCCTGAGATCCACCAACTCTCTTTCTCAACATGACCTTCAGAATCTCTCACCCTCCAAGCAGAAGATTGGACGACTCTTTCCTAAGAAATCCACCTGTCCCAAGATGAATGACCTCAACACAAAGACTAGCTGAAGGCCTAGCCATCTCCATCGGTGTAGCTCTCAGTCAATACATTTTAGCTACTCATTCTTAAATATGAGCTGACATCCCAGGATTATCAGAAATCTGAGGAAAGCTTCTACAAGGAACGAGGCCAGATGACATAAACATAAAAAAAGCAAGTTGGAAGAAGTGACAGTGCAGAGATGAGCAAACACATGGATGCGTACACACATATGTTACTATACTCCGTGATAAGAGGAAATAATTCAAGCTCGAAATCACATATATATTAATTTCCAAGGGCTAAGTTTGGTGTTCCTGTGTATAAAAGTTCCTGTTTATGTCTTGGGAGAATCAGTTCACCAACACACATGCCCAGAGCCCCCAACTCCAAACAACATGCAAAATAATCTCTGCAGGTCCCAAGGAATGGAAGATACACACAGCTGCTTGTTCAAGCAGCTGATGCCATTTGCATTTGGAACCTATGTATTTGCATAGCACTTCTCAGCTGGAAAGGCACTGCTACTCTGCATAAGCTAGAAATAATGCGTCAGATGTCGCTGTAAAAAAAGCGAGACTCAGTCGTTCATCTGTTGTTCAAATTCCTGAGTACAGACTCTGCCAAATTATTCGAACTCTTAAACTAAGTATGGTTTAGGCTATCCAACCAAACTGGTTTCCCCAGGACTATTTTGGTTTTATCACTGAAACACTTGCGTTTCAGGAAATTTCTTAGTATTGGGAAAACCAGAATGATTAGTCACCCTGGTGTGATTATAAAATCAGGGAAACCAACACAGGCGTTTCCCCTGCAATTGACACCAGGCACTCTGTGTCCAGTACACTAATCAAAAGAACACACAGGAGCACAAACAGAACAAAGGGTTGTGCTGTGGGGTGGGGTGATGGGAATATGGATAACAAAGAGTCCCTGCCTTTCAAGACCACCGTCTTCCCCAGGGAAGCAGCTACATACACAGATAAGAAATAGAGGTTGGGGAATTGTGAGCAAACAGGGATGGGGATTGTTAGGTCACATGCAGCGGATAGATTGATGGGAAATGCCACTCTTAAGGTCCCATCACAGTCTCTCTGCTGCTCTTCTCCCTGTGCTTGACATAGAGGCTTCTCAAATTCGGAAGCAGCTTAGCCTAGACGGCTGCCTTAAAGAAGAAGGGCAAAGTATTACCTTTACGATCCATTGTGATGTCTACTTTTCAAATGACTGGTCAAAGCAACAGCTCTTTTGCCTTTCACGTGGCTGCTCAGTCTCAGTCCCTTACCTCTGCCACCCACCTACCCAGGGAATTACACAAATCTTCCAATTTCTACTTCACAACATTCACCTGCTTCTCCCCAGTGCCACTGCTATCCCCGCTGGCCCAGGCTCTTGCCTGTTCCAGCCTGAAGTGTTAGAATAACCTCCACCTTAGTCTCTGTCTCTTCTCCACCCTATCTGCTTCTCACAAGGAGACTTAAAACAGCAGCTCTGACCATGAGGGTTCCCTTCAATGGCTTTCCATTATCTATACAATGGCTTCTGGAGATTTCTAGAATACCATCCCAACGAAATGTCCCAGTTTTCCTTGCCACTCTCCACTCACCTGCATGTATCAGATGCTCTGAAGATGGTCTGTTTCCTGTTCCCAGAGCTTAGCTTTCCTGCTGTCTTGTTTGGTGCATACTATTCTCCCTTCCCAGAGTATACTCCGTCTACTGAGATCAATCTTGTGATTCAAGTTTGTAGTCAGAAGTTATCTCTTCCATGACACTATTCTGGCTCATCTCAGTTGGTCTTTCCTCTTAGGAACCCTAAGCACGTTCAATCTGTATAACTCTTGTCAAAATTACTTGTAATTATTAAATAAATGTCCTATCTACACAGATATGTGTTTTATCACTTTGGGAGCAAGGATTGCTTTGTTACACCTCTTTAAAATTTTATAGTTGCTCTTAATACCTTGCCTTATAGGTGCTTAAGAGACATTCATTGAATAAATTATGAATAACGGCAGGAATCATTTTCCTAATCCAAAATATTTATATAATGTTTGTCTGTTAAAGATGTGCCCTTTGCAAAGCTTATATTCTGTGGAAACATTTTGAAAGAGGAAAGGAAACAAATGGAAAATAAATAAATAAGGCACATATCCATGTCTTTGGGTTGATTAGAGCAGGCAGCAGTTCATTTTAAGGGAATGAACTCAAATCAGAAATTTCCTAGGTAGAATGATCTCTTTGTTTATCCTCTCCACTGGACGCAGACAATGTAACTCTTTATTACCAAGAGGTGGGGAACTTTAGAATATTAGCTACAGGATCTTTGTCCTGTCACTGATCACTGGCAACAATCCTGGTGGAAACTAAAAGGAAAAATCCAGGAATTGAGATTACATCTCTCCAAGAATTAGACATTTTATAACCACTCCTGGAAACCCTGGTGGCATAGTGGCTAAGAGTTTGGTTTCCAACCAAAAGGTCGAGAGTTTGAATCCACTGGCACTGTTTGGAAGCCCTATGGGGCAGTTCTACTCTATCCTGTAGGGTTGCTGTGAGTTGGAATTGACTTGATGGCAATGGGTTTTGTTTTTTTTTTCAATAATCACTTCTAATGGGAATAAGCTCCATGCTATTCTAGCCTGTTGTGTGTGTGTGTGCATACACACACATATATATACATATATACACATATATATGTGTATATACAAATATATGTATGTACGTATATATATAAAATAACTTTTATATATATATAAAATGCTGTTCGTTTTACTGTTGAGAATACACACAGCAGAACATACACCAATTCAATAATTTCTGCATGTACAATTCAGTGAAATTGATTACATTCTCTGAGTTGTGAAACCATTCTCACCCTCCCAACCTGTTTTAATACTCAATTGTCATTAATAGCAGCCTTCAAAGGTAATATCCCGGTGGACTACTGAATGACTACCAAGTGGCCACGTGATTTTCCTGGTGCTACCATGTCTTCTCCTTCCCCATGCGAAAGCATCTAGAATTCCAATCTGCACTTGTTCCACTTGGTCCCTTGTTCCTTTCAGCTGTGACCAATTAGTCACTTTTATTTTCACCAGTTTTGGGAGAGGCACCTAAAAGGTTGCTGCAGGGAGTTCATTACTCTTAGCTCGCATTCTCTTCACTTCATTACCTTGTCAACACTGACATTTACAACACTGGCCCAGATTCCCAGGAAAAGGGTAAACAAATCAATAGCAGTGCCATTGGAAAGGAAAAGGGATATCAGTCAAAGAAAATCAGTGGGCAGCATGGTGGTGTGATCTTATTAACAACAGCTGCTATTTTCACATACTACTAGGTTCCAGTACTTTGCATTCATTATACCTTATCTTCACAACAAATCAGTAAAACATATATTATTATTCCTACTTTACAGATGAGGAAACCGAGGCTCAGAGAAGTGAAGTTAGTTAGTAACGCCATTGCTAATAAGTGACCTATACGGGATTTGAGGAGTCCCTGGGTGATGCAAATGATTAAACACTCAACTGCTAACCAAAAAATTTGCAATTTGAACCCACCCAGAGGCATCGCAGAAGAAAGGCCTGGTAACCTTGCTTCTGAAAAGTCAAAACTATTAAAAACCTTATGACCCATTCTTCTCTACAACACATGGAGTCACCACAAGTCAAAATTGACTCAATGGCCACTGGTTTGCTTCTTTTTTTTTTTTTGGTTGTAGGCTTTGAACTCATAACTGTCTGATTCCAAATGATCTACTTCTTAAAATCAGTCAATGAAAACTCTATGGTCACAATGGTCTGACCCACAACTCAGCATGGGATGGCACAGGACGAGGCAGCATTTTGTTCTATTGTGCATGGGGTTGCCACGAGTCAGGGACAAACTTAATGGCAGCTAATAACAACCCCTTTGGGTTATTGTGAGAAAAATGAGTTAACATATGAAAAGTGCTCAGACCAATTCCTGGCACAAAGCAGTATGTTATGATATACTATACTACCATTTATTGTTAGTATTATTTAGTTACAGTGAGGAAAACCCAGGTATTTAGCATTGCCAAATAGTCCAAGTTAGGGCTGACTTGACTGATGGCAGCTAACAAAAACAACATACTCTAGGTGATTCAAATGGTTTGCACTCGGCCACCAACCAAAAGGTTGGAGGCTCAAACCCACACAGCAGTACCTCAGAAGAAATGATTCCATAAAGATCGTGGCCAAGAAAACTATGGAACTCAGTGCTACTTTGTAACACAGGGGTCACTATGATTTGGGGGCTGACTCAACAGCAGCTAACAAAAACAATATAAAATCTTGAAAAAATTAATAGTCATGACCTCCGCTTGGTAACATTCCTTTGAAAGAAGTAAACTGTAAGGTGGCAGGACCTGTACAGCAGGAACTTTTGGGGGTGGGGAGGAGGAGGTGTCAGGTATCTATAGGTGGACCTGTGCGACCCACAGTAAGTCTCCATAATTTTGGTTGAAGTCTTTTGAATTTTCTTATCACTAACAGGCATACCATGTGGCCTCTGGCAGATCACACAGAGCATCTTTGCTAACATTGCCAGGAAAAAGGTGCACACCCTGACACTGCTTTGGAAGTCCTCTCATGTTAGAAATAGATTAGTAACAGCTCCTCCAGGCTGAGGACAGTCTGCCTCTGGAAACAGCATAGAATTGATACCTTTGCCTCATTCATTTATTACCCACTAGTGTAGGTCCCTGGGTGCCACAAACAATTTGTGCTTGATGGCTAGCCTTAAGATTGGCAGTTTGAACCCACCCAGTCACATTATGAAAGAAAGGCCTGGAGATCTACTTCCATAATGATTATAGCCAAGAAAACACTAGGGAGCAGTTCTGCTCTGTGACAGGTGAGGCTGTCATGAGTTGGAATCAACTCAGTGACAACTGTTTTTTTTTTTGTTGTTGTTGTTTTTGTTTAGTATAGAGAGAGAATCTAACAGAAAGGTACTAACAGAAAGTCTGGTGATTTGAATCTGCTCAGAGATGCCTGGAAAAAAAGACCTGGCAACCTGCTCCCAAAAGGTCACAGCCATGAAAACACTATGGAGCAGTTCTACTCTACAACACATGGGGTCGCCATGAGTCAGAATCGAAGCCATTGAAAACCCTATGCCCTACTCTGCAACACATGGAGACACCACGAGCTGAAATTTGTTATAGGATTTGAACTCAGAATGTCTTATACCAAACAATCTTACTTCTTAAAATCAGTCAGTGAAAACCCTACCGGTCACGACTCCAATCCACAACTCATCACGGGGATGGCACGGGACCCGACAGCAGATTGGCTGGTTAGTGTAAAGACAGCAGGCCAGTGGTGGGTGATATTAAATGAGCAACTCGGGGACATCGTTAAAAAGTGCTTATGCCCTTGCAAACACCAGCCTTGGCTCTTACAGAGCAGTGCACAGCATTGGAAGAGGCTGGGGCTCCTGTCAGGAAGGGATGCATTGAAGATACAGAAATAACATTCCATTTTAAATCAGAAGATCACACATTCCTGTTTCATGAGGAGAACTAAATCACCTATTGCATTTCTCCATAGGAAAAAATGCAGTTCGTTGCTTTTAAATGAAAAAATAACAAAAACTCCATATAACCCATTTGCAATTCAAAGTTGGTTATCCACAAAGTAAAACATATAAAATGCGTATTTGGGAAGTTGGAATTACTACATAAATCTGATATTTCAAGACCCTTTTAAACATATCATTGGCTTCATGATGTAAGAGGTCAGATTAGACTAATGAACCTGAAATATTGTATTACTCGCAGAATGGACGCAATGGCACACAATTCTAAAATCAAAAAGGGGTTGTGGTTTGGGGATCTTTTTATTTATTAAAAGACTAGATATGACAATAAACATCAAGCACTCGGCTGCCAACCAAAAGCTTGGCGGTTTGAACCCACCAGCTACCCCATGGGAGAAAGACGCGGCAGTCTGCTTCCGTAAAGGTTTACAGCCTTGGGCGCTCTGCGTGGCTACTCTGTTCCGTCCTTTGGGCTACTTGGGTCAGAACTGGCTCGATGGCAGTGAGGTTTTGGTTTATGCTACGGGTCAGAACCGGCTCGAAGGCAGTGAGCTTTTGGTTTATGCATTCAAAAGGAAATAGTTCTTCAGGGTAATAACTTAGGAAGCTGCGAGTGCCTTCCAAAGAAGACAACATGCACTTCCTAAAAGAGTATCTCTCATCTATTTTCCTTCCTGTTGCTACATACTTGGACTGTTAATGTACACAAACACAATGCATTCCCCAAATTATGAGCAATTGCTAGCCTATCTCCTGTAAGTGCATACCATTCCCACCTGCTTAAGAGAGCATATCTGGATGCAAATGAGAGAAAGTGGGGAACTGTTGTACCATTGTTAATTTTGCCTTCTCACTATCCATCTCCTCTTCTGGTAAGAGTACCTTGATTTCCCTTTGAGAAATAACTTTTCCTGTTCTCAACAGGTGTCTAACATTGCGATGATTCATCTCCACCTCCAGAGCTGTAGATGGGTATATAATCCATGTGTGGCCCTCCGGTACATTACAACAACTCGGCTTATTGTAAGAGTCTGGGATTGTCACTTGGCACTGGCCCTGTAAGACTCACAGTTATTTAGTGTATACTAAATACCAAGTACTTTGCATATACTGTCTCATGGAATTCTTATAGAGCTTTGTGAACTAACTGTCAACATTCTCATTGTACCTGTAAGGGACTCCAGACAGACTGGATAAATCCACCAAGGTCAGACAACAGTTAATTACAATAAAGAGATTCAAACGTGGTCCATATTGTCTCTAAAAAGCTAAGCGCTTCCCACGTCATGATTTTGCTTCCTAGTTTAATACTGTCTCCACTAGATTTGAATCATAAGAATGATGCAATTGTGTACAAAGTCAAAAGGAATTAGAATGCAGTCTTCCAAAATGAATACTTTGAAGCAGGCACCTTTCATACCAAACCAAACCCAGTGCCATCAAGTCGATTCCGACTCATAGCGACCCTATAGGACAGAGTAGAACTGCCCCATAGAGTTTCCAAGGAGCACCTGGTGGATTCAAACTGCCAACCCTTTGGTTAGCAGCCATAGCACTTAACCACTGCACCACCAGTGTTTCCGGCACCTTTCATATGTATGCGTAAATTCTGCCGTGTGTTCTAGAAGTGACAGCCAAAACTCGTCCTGAACAAAGTGCTTAGAAAATGATGGAACACGAAGCGATCAGAGTATTCAGTGATGGTGTGACGTTGCTGAAGACACAGTAGTTTTGTTAAATTGAGGGATTAGTAGGAATTAAAAAACCTGTGTTTCATAGAAGCAATCAGCACTCACTTCATTTTAACAAGCCAAAAGCACATGCAAGTGCCCGCAGATGGTCCCACAATGTCCAGATTATGCAGGTTCAGAAGGAACCCTGTCAATTTCTATATGACTTTAAGGGCAAGTGATTGCTTGAAGCCACCAGAGCAGAGGTAGAACACCTATGCCAGGGGTGAGCTTCGGTCTATCAAACAGCTGGTAGGCAGGGAATTAATGACAGCTGGCTGCATAAACAAATAATCCTGTCATCATGCCCTGATGCCAATTCACTTTTAATGTACGTATAGAATCCAGTAGCCATAGTGCAAAAGCAGATTGAAATTTCTTTCCACCTAAACTTCCAAGGGTTTCCACATTTTAAAAAGTAACTACTTCTAAATCTGCAGACCAGTGAAACATCACCTCTCACTAGAAAAACAAAACAAAACAAAAAACACAAAGGGCACAGTTCCTTCTATTAAACCAAACCTGTTGCCATCGAATCGACTGCAACTCATAGCGACCTGATAGGACAGAGTAGAACTGCCCCATAGAGTTTTCAAGGAGCGCCTTGTGGATTTGGACTGCTGACCTTTCAGTTAGCAGACGTAGCTCTTAACCACTACACCACCAGGGTTTCCAGTTCCTTCTATTAGTTTAAAAAAAATTGAATTCCTAAATCTTTCTGACTGGCCATGCTCTGGTGTGAAGACCATGTTAGCTGGACTTAGGAAAGCAGAGAGAAGGTACACTCCATCTGAATCTGAGAAACACATTTCTACATTTTCTAATGACTTAAGGAATTTGCCAGGAACAGATAATCTTGCCCAAACGGGTGATTTCCACAAGTATGCTCTCTTTTTTTTTTTTTTAACATGACTTTTTCTTGAACCCACTGATGCAATAGGCCAGGTAATCTCAGTTAAAAGTCAAAAAATGTCATTAAACCAAGGAAATATAGTAATATCCAGTGACTTATCAAAGGTGACCACCAACTCTCCTAGGGAGCCAACAACACAGCTTTAATGTCAATGATGATGTCTGCTGTTTTCATGGGTCCGTCTCTGCAACATAGGAAGCTGCTACACTCATTGTGGTATCTGTCATGCCATTTCTCCTACAGAATATGTACTAAATCACTATCTTCTAGAATGGTGAATTAGGCCCTCCTCTTTCAGAAGGAAAACAAATAAACTTGTTATATAGGGCATGCTATCATGTGTCCTGAACACACCTGAGGCCAAAGATTTACTATACTTTTTTTGTCATTTGTATCTACTACAAAGAATGCTTGTCAATCCTTGCTTTGTAGTTGCTAGTGTCCTAAACAACACTGGCCTTTTCTAAAACTGTGCACTAGGGTTGTGTTTGTCATCAGTTCCACTCATCCATTTCAACACCATCCCTTCCTGTTTCCTCCCTCCCTGGCCATCTGTTTCCTTCCTGATGCATGGGCTTCTTCCCTGGTTTCCAAAGGGTCCCCAAATCAGAGTCCCTGCTGAGTAGTAAGCACAATGTTCTTCTTATCTCCCCTCATCTCCAGCTACAGACCTTTTACACACAAGAAATCTTGAGGTTAATTGTGGGTCCAAATATTCCTGTCTGCTTTACAGAATTTGGGTGGGAAGGAAGCCCAGCAGGCAAAAATTCCCCAAATTTAGTGCAATGAAGTAATATTATTGAGTATTCTTCTTCAACTTGAACCATGTTCTTTCTGACCTGATAATCACAAAGCATCAGAAACAAAATGACAAAGTGCCCCTCAATCACCCAGTCCCTTGCTTTAAAGTGTCATCCTGCCAGTCTTATGAATCATTGACTTAAGTCAGAAGGACGAAGGACCACTGGGATGTCATACACAGTAGCAAGATTCATGACAGGAATTTTTTGAAATAGGAGGGTGTTTTTGAAGTTCCAATTTCACAAAAAAGGTGTCACGAAAAAAGCCTGAAATGTGTGGTCAGACAGTCCTACTATCTTTCTTCCCAAGGTTGAAAAAAAAAAAAAAATTTTTTTTTTTTAAGTCAGGATTAAATAACCCAAATATTTATAAGCCAATACAGGACACGATAATAGGCTAGATACTCTAAAAATAATTCTGCTTTATTAAAATCAACAAACATATTTTAATGCCTTGATAATCTTCCATTGAGAGGATTTTTTTTTTTTTTTGAGAGGGAAGAGAAGGTAGAAGGTAAAGCTGAGGCAGTGAGCCACAAGAGGATGCTGAACCTGGGATGCTCGCATTAAGCTTTAGTGAAAACTGAACCAGGAAAAAAAAAAAAAGAAGAAGAAAATCACCTTAAACAGAAAATCTGCCTATATCTGATGTTCTTCTGAACTGAAAAATATATAATAATAAATCATAATATTAATGTAGTAGCTGGGTTACATATTCATGTTCATCTTCTGTTCAGGAAAAAAAAAAAAACAAAGCTCGGGGTGAAAAATTAAAACAGTCCTGTATTGGTAGTATCTTCTGGCACATGACAAAAGCAAACATTAACCTTACCCAGAGAAAATGTTCCCAAGTTTTGATGCTCAAGCTTAGCATAAATTAATTTCAACAAAATGTGAGCTCATGCACACATAGCACAAGAAAACAAGCTACTATAGGAGAGAGTTAGAAAACAACAAATAACAGATACGGATTCCAACAGACTTCAGATATGTGAATTGTCAGGGACAAAATATTAAGTAACTATTAATGGAATGCCTAAAGACATAAATGAAAAGATGTAAACAACAGCAATAAAAATAAACAGGAACAACCGACTATCATAATTATCACGTGAGCTTGAAGAACAAAATGTTACAGAAATAAAAACATAATTATCCAAAAGTCATTTAATGTGTTAAATGGAATATTAGGCATAGATGAAGAGAGAATTAGTGAATTTTAAGATAAAACCAAATAAACTGAACAGAATGCAAGATAGTGAGATGAAGAGAAAAAAAAGTATATTATATATATATCCATATAGGATAAGAGACATGGGGAGATATATATATATATATATATAGAAAGAGAGAGAGAGGATAAGAGACATGGAGATAGAATATTCTAAGATTGATCTAATTTAGGTCTAGAAAAATTGAATAGAGAAAACGAGGAAGAAGCAGTATTTGATATGCTGATATGCTGAGAATTTTTTTTAAATAAATAAAAAACAGTCCATAGGTACAGATATATATATATATACAGATACTTAAAAAGAAATCTACAACCAGGTACAATATAAAAACACTGAAAAACACAAAAGAAAAAGTGATGAGCGTAAAAAGCAGCCAGTGCAGTTGGGGAGGGTCACCTCACTTTTCAAAGCTAGGGTAGACTGACCCCAGACTTCTCAACAGCAACAGTCGAAACAGAAGAGAAGTATACCGGAGCTGCAATACATGTTACAAAACTGGATCTCCAGGAAAAAACAACATTAAAAAAACCCCTGGTTTGTAGCAGTTCTGATTTCCGTGGTATAAATACTCCTAGTCCACCACTGTCTATCACTTTTTCTTATTGTCGTGGCTTGCCAGTTGCTGTGAGGTTGAAGCTATGCCACTCACCGGTATTTCAAATACCAGCAGAGTCACCCATGATGGACAGATTTCAGCAGAAATTCCAGACTAAGACATACTAGAAAGAAAGGCTTAGAAATCTATTTCTGAAAATTAGCCAATGAAAACCTTACGGATCACAACAGAATATTTCCCTATGTACTTCTGGAAGTTGAGTCCCCAAGGTTGGAAGTTACTTAAAATGTACAGTGGCCACAACAATGAACTTGAGCACACCAAAGATTGCGAAGATGGTGCAACGTTTTGTTCTGTTGTACATGAATTTGCCACGAGTCAGAGCTAATTCAATGGCAGCTAACGACAACCACAAATACTACCAGTATGACTGCTGGCAAACTACCATTGTGGGGTCACTAAATGCAGAGTTGGACAGAGATGCATGTACATAATCAGCTGGCTCCATCACACTCCTGAACAGCATCCTCAGTATCGGAGAGAAATCTTGTTCAAAATAGAACAGTATGTCTAACAAAATTATCTTCCAAGAATAAAGGTGAAATAATGATCTGTTTCAGATCAAAATAAGGGATTTACCAATTAGGAACACTGACACGAAAAGAGTTCTAGAGGATTTACTTCCAAAAGAAGGAAATCATAACTGGTAGAAAGTCGAAAGCTCTGAGATATAGGAAGAAATGTGGAGGAAATAAATAAGAAAGTCAAGATAAAAGTTGAATATCAAATAATAATCATTGTTTCAAGGAAGGGGGAAGACAATAAGAAAAAAAGAAACAAAGTTAAATCCAGGAGTTGGTTACAGTGACTGGCCCATTCAACTGCCACCGGAAAACTAAAGTTGACATTTTCCAGACTCTATGTCAGCACGCTAGGTTCTAGAAATTAGCCCACAAAACCCACTGCTTTTGAGTGAATTCCAACTCATAGTGGCCCTGTAGGACAGAGTGGAACAGCCCCATAGGGTTTCCAAGGATATAAATCTTTATGGAAACAAACTGCCACATCTTTCTCTTGAAGAGTGGCTGGTGGGTTCGAACTCACCTTTTGATTAGCAGCCAATGGTTTAACCACTGCACCGCCAGTGTTCCTAAGCTGTCTGGAAATTGGATACCCTGTGTTAACCCAAAGACTGTGGTGAGACAGAGGTTACTTTCCAGCCTTTTTAGCAGCTTCTACTGGCAAAGTCATGGAAACATGGCATGTTTTCTGTAATCAATTTCCAGAAACTTTCCCTTGAGACCAGAGCTGCAGTCCTGGGTGTCAGAGTGGCTTCTGAACTGTAGCTTCCATCAATGGCGGTCTCATTGTTGTGGTGGCAGTTGTTGTTATCTGCCATTGAGTCAGCCCCCCACTCATGGTGACAGTGGAACAAAATGCTACCCAAAACTCTACCCAGTCACCTGCCAACTGCATGATCAGAAGTTGTTATTTATAGGGTTTTCAGTGGCTGTTTTTCAGAAGCAGATGGACAGGCCTTTCTTCCTAGTATGTCTGTTAGTCTGGAATCTCCACTGAAAGCTGTTCAATATCATAGCAACATCCAAGCCTTCACGGACAGCGGTGGCTCTGCATGAGGAGCGTTGGGAAGGAATTAGCCCAGTTCTCCCTCGTAGGAGCTGAGATATCCACCGCTGAACCGCCACTGCCTCACCGGCTCCCCACTGATCATTGCTTGGGAGTCACGCCAAGACACTCTGCAAGAACCCACAGTTCTGTAATGACTAATTTCCTGTGTTAAATTTATTCCTGCTTATAATACTTAGAGCGATTAATGCTTTCTGCACTGCGTCCTGACTGTTATAATGATAGAATCACAGAGAACGTGAGACCAATTGCATTAAGGCGTTAGAAAGTGGCAAGTCCAGCTGTACAAGTAACCCAAAAAGGTAAAAAGACCTACATTTGCCAATTAAAAAGACAGAAATGGTCAGATTGGATATGAAAAGCAAAATCCAACTCTAACCTCTTCATATATTAAAAAAAAGAAAAAAAAAAGATTGAATGGAAAAGATAGACCCAGCAAATATTAACTAAAACAAAAATGCAATAATTATGTTAAGGATAGACAAAATGGATCTAAGCACAATATGTTATCGAAGTTAAAAGTATTACTTCAGAATTTTGAAGGTTCAAGTTATTAAAAAATACAATTTCAACCTTGTTTGCACATAATAAATATCCCCGACATATATAAAATGAAAACTCACAGAACTTTCAGGAGAAAAGAGAAAACCACCACTATAGTAGATTTCAAACCTCTTTCAATTGTTGGTGAGTTAGTAAAGAAACTAAAGATTTAAACAGACCAATTAGCAACGCCTCACACAAGTTTCTATAAAGCGACTACTTGCCACTAAGTCCTTTCCGACTTGTGGCGACCCCATGCGTGTTGGGGTGGAGCTGGGCTCCATAGTTTTCAAGGGCAGATTTTTCAGACATAGATCACCAGGCCTTTCTTTCGAGGCATCTCTGCGTGGACTTGGACCTCTAACCTTTATTACAAGCTGAGCACATTAGTCATTTGCAGCGCTCAGAGACCCCCAGCTTCTTAAAGAAGATATAAATACTAGTCCCCACTCTGCCCACTGCTCCCTGCCCCCCACTACTTAGCATCTCCTGTACCAGAAATTTTGGTTACAAATCCTGGACATTATAGCAAGAAGCCCCAGAATTGAATCAACTAAAACTCTAATGAAAATCACTTATTCATTTATTTTTACCAAACCTACTGGAAAGGTAGGGAGTAAAAAACAAACCTGTGACTCTGCCCAAAGTGAGTGACCTGAGAGCCCTGAACTCGACATCTGGGGAGAAGATATAACTTAACCGGAGCTGTTGATCCACCTGCAAGAAAACAGAAAACAAGGCTGCAACAGCAGAGGTCTGTGGGTAAAAGTCATAAAAAAACTTTACACTGGAAACAGCTGGAAAATACCAATAGAGCAGAACCCTCTCTGGGATCTCTCTGCAGAGATTAGAAATGTCTGGCTAATTCTCCCACAATGCACACAAAAGACCCTTTCTTTTCCCTGTGTGAAATGAGGGCTTCACACACACACACACACACACACACACACGCATGCACACACACACATGCTCACGCACACACTCACAAGTCTTCTCCCCACTGAGATTTTCTCACCACCTTCTTTGCTGCAAACAAGCAAACGAAACCTTCCCACGACTTACTCTGCAGGTTAACACTGGACAGGAAGAGGCTTCATCCCCAGGTCTCCTGCCTTCTCCCATTTCCTCCTAGGGCCATCACTGCCTTCTCTGCTCCATATTTTCACCTGGTCTCATTCAGGTGTGGGCTAGAGGGTATTCTGGGAAAGGCCTGAGCTTCGACAAAAAGGTAATTGGAATTCCCTGGTGAGGAAAGTCTAGCTGAACAACCACCTTTTGAGGATTTGCAGGATTGAGGGTCAAATTGAACCCCAGGGGCCATGGTTCTCCTCTTTTCCTCACCCACTGCTAATTCCATTTCATTCTGCTTGTTCCCATCCTCCTCATGCCTAAGCAGCATGTCCTGTCTCACCCTACTTTTTTAATCTAATCATATCCTATTTGCTTCTTCCAGGACTGACTCTGAGTGTGTATATGGTGCTATGCCTAGAAAAGGTCCTTTGCAGAAGGGGTGGTTGCTCAGATTGGTTCTCCTAAAGGAGCCTCCTGGGCCTGCGGGGTTTTCTCTGTGGCAGGAGTCACTGCCTATGCCCTGTGATACACAATCGCATGGTTTCTTGTATTTTATACGCTGGCAGTGTTTCATTCCATTGCACACGAGGTCAGCACGAGGCTGGGGCCAACTTGATGGCAGCTAATGACAACTTTTACTAAATTAGGCAGTAATACTACTTGCTATTTATCAAACACTCTGTGCACCAAACACCACACTAGTATGTATTTCAAAATGTATCCCTCCTTAGAGAACTATGAAATAGGTGTTACTATCCCTGCATTACAGATGGAAGGGCTGATGGTCACAAGGATCAACGGCTTGCCCAAAGCCACCCACCTCTCAATGTTGTATTTATTTACGGTACATCCCCTGTAGCTATGTGAGCAGTTTGTATACAATCACTGTGTCTTTTTTATTATTGAATTTCTAGAATACTCATTCAACAAACAGTCGAGTATCTACTGTGTCCCAGACATGTTCTCAGGGTTCACACCCTCCAGGAAGCTTTCCTTGATATCTTGGTTATATTGGCTGACCCTCTTCTCTGTTCCCATAAGGCCTTTTTCCACCTCTAAGTTTATGTTTAAGATGCTGCATTATAATGATCTGCTTGTGTTTATGTGTTCGTTTGTCACTACAATATTATCTCTAGGCAGGAGTCCTGGTGGTGCAACAGTTAAGCACTCAGCTGCTAACTGAAACTTTGGCTGTTCAAACCTACCCATTGATGCTGCAAAAGAAAGGCCTGGCTATCTGCTTCCATAAGGATTACAGCAAGAAAACCCTGTTAGTCAGTTCTACTCTGTCACATAGGGGCGCTGTGAGTTATAATTGACTCAATGGCACTCAACAACACCACCAACATTGGCTCTGGGAGGATAAAGACCATATCTTCTCCATATCTGCTTTCTATAGGATCTAGCATGGGCACTGGAAAGGTAACTCCTAACACAGGCTTGTTGGAGAAGTAATACATGCGCTAAATTGACTCTCTTGATAGCTGGTAGACTATGAAGACAGAACCCATCACACAGCTGGATGCCTCAAGCTGCCCTGGTGGCCCTCTCTCCTTTAGTAACACATAGGACCTTTGGTACCTTGGTCCCCATTCACAGTCTGTTTAGAACTTTCACCTCCCTCCTCCTATTCTCCCTTTGGAACTGCACAGACCAGCAGCGGCAGGATCCCCCTCCTCAGGCCTTGTTTCCCAGTAGAGAAGGGGGCTGAGGTTAAAGAGAGTTTCCTGATAAGTGGAGAGCAGTAAAAGAATTCTTAGAACTGGAGATTGAGATGAGATCCCCCTAACTTCCGCCCCTCACCTCCTCCCCAGGTTCCCTAGGGCCAGCTTCACCTACCAACTACAAATAGTTCCCTGAACATTGACAGAGAAAAGTTTGCCCTGCGTTCAAATCCCCCATATGCAAGAGCTAATTGTTCAAGTAAAAGAGTCATCCGTGTCTCATTCCTCTCCTTGGAAGAAATTTGAGGGCTCCCTAGCACTTTAACCAGATGACTAAGGAAGAAGGGAAGGAACTGATTGACATTCAAAAAGATTTTTATCAAAATGAGCATTTGTAAAGGTTTGCAGAGAAAAGTCGAATGACTCAAGACTTGAGGTAATCAGTGGCCAGTGGATGGTTAGGGGGAAGCACTAGAGCCCTGACATGGGAGGAAGGGCAACGGAGCAGTCATACTAGTTCAGGTACTGGGTTATCTAGTTGAAAAGCAATCAAATACAAAAAGTAATCAAAGCAAACAAACAAGAAAAGGTTAAAAATTTTAATTAAAAAGAAAAACACTGCTGTCTAATCAATTCTGACTCATAGAGAACTATAGGACAGTGGAGAACTGCCCCATAGTGTTTCCGAGCCTGTAAATCTTTACAGAAGCAGACTGCCACATCTTTCTCCCACAGAGCAGCTGGTGGATTTGAACTGCCAAAGTTTTGGTTAGGAGCTGAGTGCTTTAACTACTGCACCACCAGGGCTTCTCTAAAAAAAAAAATGTTGGGCTACCAAAAATACTGTGTGTATTTTTACTACGTTTATACTTCTGATATGTGCTAGACAATCACTGAAAAAGTTAATGGGAAAATCATTATTTTGTTAGACTATTATTCCTACTTCATGGTTTTGTACTGTTTTTTTAATTACAGTTGGTGTAGTGCAATGGGATGAGGCACCGGTTGGGTAAGGTTTTGAATATGCCCTAGACAAGGTGTATCAATGAAATGGCCCCAGACATTGGAACCTTGGCTACCCAGTGATCTTGCTCAAGGCATTAAATGGGATGAGAAAAGGGAAGGAAATGGAATAAATCTTTGCTGAGCACTCCATGCTTGGTTCTTTAGCTATGTTCTTTCTAAAATATTTACAAGAACTGGTTTCAGTCAGTTGCATTGGCCCACTTTTTTAATAGATAAGTGGGCTGAGGCTCAGAAAGGTGAGTAACTTGATTATGATCATATAGTGTAAGTGACAGAGCAGGGATTCACACCCAAGTCTCTCACTTTGGGATGCCTCTCTCAGCCTCAGGATCTACATCTCTCAAAGAGCGAATCAACTGTGTTGGCTTCAAAATTTTCTGAGTTTAAACATCTCTGCCTCGAGTTCTTTCTGCTCCCTGCACTGCTTTGAAAATAGTGTGTTCTTAACGAGTATGTGCCTATGGCTGACTATTATAGATGCGAGTCAGAAGCAAGTCCTTTTTACTGCTCTCTCGCTTGCCTGATTGGGTCTTGCATTTGTGGAAGAGAAGACAAGCGCTACAGAGCAGGGGACAAAAGGAGTCATAAAAAAAAAAAATAGATAATTTTTTTTTTATATACATGTGCCCGCCATATCTCCCTCCAGATGTCACATTAGGACCTAAGTAAAAAATATTTTAAACATTTTGAAACTAGAAGTCATCATTCCCATCTCTTGCTTCTTTTAATCTTGCCCCAAACTTAACTTGGGAGCACTGGTGGTTCAGTGGTAGAATTCTCACCTTCCATACAGGAAACCCAAGTTTGATTCCCAGCCGATCCACCTCATGTATAGTCACCCTCAGTCTGTCAGCAGCAGCTTGTATGTTTCTATGATGCTGAACAAGTTTCAGCAGAACATCCAGACTAAGACAAGCTAGGAAGAAAGACCTAGAAATCTACTTCCAAAAATCAGCCCATGAAAATCCTGTGGATCTCAAAATCCTGCAGCGGGATGTGGGGATGGCACAGGAACAGGCAGCATTTCGTTCTGTGCTCACAAGCTTCCTTTGAGTCAAGGGCCAACTTGATGGTAGCTAACAGCGAACTTAACTTCCTCCAAAGTCTTTTTCCCTCTATTTAAAAGTAAATGCTAGAGGTAAGCCAAGTAAATTCTGATCACTCAGGGGTTGTTATTTGTACGATGTCAGTGGCATCTCTAGGGGGGTGTGTGGGATGTAGATTGCAACCCTTAATACCATGAGAGAGGGTGACACCAAAATGACCCCAGGGTCTGCAGCAGTAGCAGCGGTGGCTACAGGCAGGACAGTGCTGTAGGGCAAGGGGCTGCCAAGCCAGTAACATCACTAAGGTCACCTATCACCTAATGTGGTAATTTATCACCACCACCACCCCCATCCCCGCTCACCCGCCAGTCACTGGGGTTGGTGTCACCTAATGTGGTAACTTCTCACTTACAAATGTGAGAGGGGAAGAGCTGTGGGGAGCTGGGGGGGGGGGCAGGGATAGGAGGGGCTGGGTCACACTGTCCATCAGGGAGGCAGTTTGCCATCTGGGCTTGCCCACCCCGGGGAAGGGTTGAGTGCCACCATGAATTACTACACTGAGTGACACCAACCCTATTGACTTTACCATATATTTGACTGTTATCCCTGAACTTTCACCTGGCCCAGAAAACTGTCACCTTTGACTCCTCTCATATCCTATATCCAAAGGCCACCAAATGCTAATAATTTTACTCATAAAATCTCTCAGATCCTCCTCTCCGCGACTCTTCCCACTGCACTAGTGGAGGCCCTCAGCATCTCCCCCTAACTGGTCTCTGTCTTATTCACTGTCATTCCTAAATGGATCTTTTTTATGCAGTGATCACAATGAGCCCCTGAAAATGGAAATGCTACTTCTCTGCCTAAAATCGCATGATTTTCCTTCACCCTTCCACAGTATCAATTTTAATCTTCTCCACATAGTACAATAAGTTCTCTACAAGGCATTCATTTAGTTAACAAATGTTTATTGAGTGACTACTATATGTCAGGCACTGCTGTATAAAGTGGAGATTTAGTAGTAATCAAAACAGATAAAATCCTTGTCTTCATGAAGCTTATATTCCAGAGGACGGACATAGTACAGTAAATTAAATAAATACAGCGTGCAAGGTAGTGTTGAGTGCTAAGAGAAAAAACAAATTAATCAAGTAGTAAGGGGATTGACATCAAAGAGGGTTGTTGTATTAAATAAGATGATCAGAGATGGCCCCACAGAGAAAGTGACATTTTAAGTGAAATTCTGAAGGAAGTACAATGACTAGGGATTCAGACATATGAAGGAATAGAAACTTAGGCAAAGGAAACAGTGAGTTCAAGAGCTCTGGAAATAGCAAAGAGGCCAGAGTGGCATGAGTGGAGTTACAGAGGGGATGGTAGTAGGAGATACGATCAGAGAATAACCATTGGAAAGAGGGTAGGCGGGCGCCACCTCATGGAGATTCCTGGAAGCCACTGCAAGGTCTTTGGTGTTTACATGAGAAGAGAAGCTATTGGAGGGTTTGGACAGAATAGTATCTCAGTCTGACTAATCTTATAATGGGATCACTTTGGCTTCTCTGTTGAGAATAGACTTCAGAGGAACAAAAAGAAGCAGGGATATGCCAATTAAGAGCAATTGTAAACTGCAATAATCCATGGAAAGGATGAAGGTAGCTTGGGTAGGGTAGAAGCTGCTGATCTATGGGATGGTGCATGGAAGATAATGAGACGTATCAGACAGAAAACCACAATGTTGAGCCTGAGAAACCGGAAGATGGAGCTGCCATTACCTAAGATGTGGAAGGTTGGGGGTGGGGGTAGCTTATTTTGGAGAAGACTCTCAGTGACTCAGTTTTAAATTTGTTACATTCTAGATGCTTAATACACATCTAAACAGATATGTCAAGTAGGCCATTGGAGATATAGGTCTGGCATTCAGGGGAGAAGATTGAAATATAGATATATATTTGGGATTGATTAACCCATGTATAGCTGACATTTAAAAATGTGAGATTGAATGAAATTACATATGGAATGAATCTAGACACAAAAGAGAGGAATTTAAGATCAGAGACTTGGGGAGCTCCAATTGGTAGAATTTGGTAAGATAACAATAGACCAGCAACAGACTCAGAATGAGCAACCAATATAGGCAGAAGGAAAAACAGGTGAGTCTGGTGTTCTGCAAGCCAAGAAAGAAAGAATTTCAAGAGCAGAAACCAATCACTGTGTCAAATGTCATGGAGAAGCAAGTAAGGCAAGGACTGAGAAATGGCAATTGAATTTTGCAAGGTGAGGCTATTAAAAAAAAAAGTCTTGAAAAGAGCAATTTTGGTGTAGTACAAGGACAAAAATCTCAGTTGGTATGGGTTTAAGAAAAAGGAATAGAATATTTGGAACCAAATATATACACAACATTTTCAAGGATATGGGCAGGAAAATGAAAGAGAAAAATGGATAGTATATGAAGGGGAAACTGAGTCAAAAGAGTTTTGTTTTTCTTCTCTGAGAGGCTTTTTTTTTTTTTCTAATAGTGTAATAATTGCATGTTTTATGCATTTGGGAAAGATGGTAAAAAGGGAGAGTGGGGAGAAAGTTGGAGCAGTACCTTTGAGTAGGCAAAAGGGTACAAGATCCAGCATCCAGCTAGAGGGTCAGGCTGTACTAGAACTATGGAGAGCAACTGTCCACAACAACAGGAGGGAGACTGAGTATGCTGACACAGATCCAAGGAGCGGGCAAATGTGGTTTCTAGAATGTGGATATTCTCTTCTGAATGCTACATTTTTCTCAATATACAAGAAAGCAAGGCTATCTGCTGAAAGTAAAGATGGAGTTGCAATTGTTAACAATATAAGGAGGGAGGAAATTTAAAATGGTCGTATAGGAGAACAGGAGAGCGGATGGACTAAAGAAAATACGGGGTGATTGCTGGGCAGATTTAAGGGCTCACCATGGGTCATGATTCCAAGCAGAATGATATAAACTCTCCCTAGTCTCAATCGTGCTCAGCTGTCACCTGCTGCCGGCCCTTAACTCCAAGTCCCCTGGGACTGATGAATGCCTACCACACACCAGGCTGCTTCCAATGGCCCTGCCTGTGCTCACATGGACTGTCTTTCTGAGCACTCTCTTGTTCTTTCTACACCTAGCTAACTTCTACTCAACTTCAAGACTCCGTTTATTTCTGGCTTCCTCCAGGTAGTATTTACTAATGCCCAGGAAAGGTCAATGCTTCCATTGTTCTCATCGTGCATACCATAGTCCTCCTCATCACCAACCACCCCAGGTGCCATTGAGTCATCTCTGACTCATGGTAGCCCCATGTGTGTCAGAGTAGAATTGTGCTCCATAGGATTTTCAATGGCTGATTTTTCAGAAGCAGATCTATAGGCCTTTCTTCTGAGCAGCTCTGGGTGCATGAGCCTCCAATCTTTCAGTTAGTAGCTGAGCAGGTTAATCGTTTGCACCACCAGGGATTCCAGCCCTTTTTACAGTCTCTTGTAATTTCCTCTTTGCCTATGTGTCTTCCTCACTATACTCTAGTTCAGATGTCAGAATCACATGCTATTACAACACAGATTGCTGCCTCCTCACTCCAGTTTCTGATTAAGTAGAGCTCGGGTGGGGCCCAAGAATTTGCATTTCTAACGAGTTTCCAGGTGATGCTGAGGCTGGGAGTGGAGGAGGGTAGAACAGTTTGAGGACCACTGTCCCAGTTCTTCAAAGGCTGGGGCCAAGCATGATTCAGAACTGTATCCCCAGCACTTGGCTCCACATCTGGCTCAGAAAAGTGTTGTTGAGCTGCCACGGCACACATGGCAGCAAGGGAGGAGGGAGGTAATGTACCTGAATGGTGAGCTCTCTCCCTTCTCGGTTAATCTTCAAGCGATGTATCCTTCTGTTGGCAAAGTTCTCTACATCAATGGTGAAGACATGGCTTTCTTCCTTGCTTAACTGATAGCGAACCTGTAAGCTTCCTTGAAAGAAAAATATCAGAAATTAGAATGTAAAATGTGACCCACTGCATGCAAATGTAAAAGGCAATCTGATCATTGTTTTTTAATTCAGCATTATTCTTTTCTAGGGAGCGTTATAACACTTCGAAAACTTATATCATTCAAAACATAAAGAGATATGACATATGTTGTTACTATGGTGTCAGTGACTACGTAATTTTGCTTAGGTACAAAATAAAAAAAAAAAGTGTGTGTGTGTGTTATTAGGAGCTAAAATACCATTTTGGAAAAAGACAAACTACAGGCCTGTTTTGTAGCTGAATTTTGAAAACTTGAATAAGACTGAGTTTAGTCCTTTTCTCCTCTCTCTGATTCCTACATCTCCCTATAAATCCCTTTCTCCCTAATTGGCTTCTCCTTTTTAGACAGAGGAGGAGGACTCCCTTCTGCCATCATACAGGATGCCCCTGATTGAATCATATTTTGGTTCAGGCACAGTGATTCACTTTAACCCTTTATAGCCTGTTGGGAGATTCAAATGTCTCTAGAAGAGTGTTTTCAAATAGCTGATCGCAATCCACTGGAGGTAAGAAAATCAGTTTGCTGGGTCTCAATCAGCATTTCTTAAAAATTGGAACAGAACTGAAAAGGAAATATGAGAGTCCCAAGAAATACATTAAGGACAAATAGTATAGCAGTTGACATATCTGTGTTTATGTGGATAAGAGAAAGAGAATGAGAATATTAGGATACAATTCAAAATTATTTTTGTACTGTAGGTTAAATTTCAAAAGGTTTGAAAGCCACTATGTAGAAGACAATCACCCTAGGGTACAGACATTTATCAAGTGGCTACTTTGTCTCAGGCACATTCTCATTTAACCCTCACCACATGTCATTGATTGAGTGAGTTGAAGTGACTGGCCTCAGTGCACACTGTTTCTTGTCTATTGCGTGATGGTGATCTTTTCTGATTCCCTTGGAATCTACGCACACCAGATGGCATGAGCTCTACCCGTGGCACGCCACAGAGGAGTTTCCATGGGTGAGGGAAACTGGCAATTGAGGGACTGTGTATAAGCTGATGGTCACTAGGGAGAAAAGAATGTTTGCACAAATTTAGGCCAAGAAGGTTAAGGTGTGATTAATTGTGGAGTCCACTTGCTTCTTCCCATTCCTTGGCCCGACTTTTTCTCATGTTCTAAAAATATATCTGTGACTTTTCTCAGGCCTCCCATTTTTCCCAGGCTGCCAATCTCAGGCAGATAAGAGGCTTGCATGTAAATCAGAGTGAAAATGACTGACCACCTGTTTTCTCTCTAGTTGTTGTTGTCAGTTGCCTTCAAATTGGTTTAGATTCACGGCAACCAAAGTGTGCAGAGTAGAGCTGCTCCATAAGGCTTTCAACACTATAGCATTTCAGAATCAGATTGCCAGGCCTGTCTTCTAAGGAGCCTCTGGATGAGTTCAAACCACCAGCCTTTTGACCTGTAGTCAAGTGCTTAACCATTTGCACCACTCAGGGACTGCTCTCTCTTTAATATCTGATTAATAATAACAAAATTTTTAAAAACTGTTTTACACATATAAAGTCCTATTCATGTAAATTGCAACACACATAAATGTAAAATAAGATTGTAAAATAATCTAAGACAGAAAATGAAAAATCCTGGGGCTCTGAGGCTATTGCCCGAGGGAGTCTGCCCATAGAAGGAACTCTATACAGCCAATCCTGGTTTTCCTGATTCTTTCTCTCCTTTTGGTTCTAAATATTGCTTTTTTTTGTTGTTTTATCACTTTTCTTTTCCCTTAAAGCCATTACTTCCTAGCAGCAGCATATTTGGTGGTCAGAGGAGGCAGGGTTGGTTGATGGTGGGGTGTGTGGACATGGGACAAGTCAGTCCTGGCCTGACTAGGGTGGGAAGGTCCCATCTCCTGCACAGGTAGACCATTGGTCTTTATGCTTTTCCAGGCTTTTCTAACTACAAGAATCAGCTGTTTGAATATTTAATTCAATGCCATAAAGTAAATTGGTGTGTGATTGCTATATATCAGGTAAGTGGTAAGTACCATGTTCCTTGGGACCACTCAAACTCTGTTACAGTCCCCACTGTTTGGAAAATTCATACTCATATATGTACTTTCTTCATATTTGTCCATTTTAGGTATTTCCATTTTATACATCTTTACTAACACCTAGCTCACAACCATCCCTCTTAGGTGCCAATAATCTCAACAAGGACGTTGTCTATTAAAGTATTCTGAATCTTCCCCAACTTCCCAGTTTATATCAAAAATACCTCAACTAGTTCTTGGGAATTTTGATGCAATCAATACCTATTAAAAAAACAAACAAAAACGTAACATGATATTCTGAAACGTCTTGCTAATTCACTTGGAAACTCAATCCAAGACTTTTAAAAGTAAGTTCGACATAGAAGAAAATATTCTTTGGTGGTTATGAGAGGTGGGAGGGAAGAAGAGAGGGAGAGGGGTTTTCACTAATTAGGTGAAGGGAAAGACAACACACAATACAGGAGAGGTCAGCACAACTGGACTAAACCAAAAGCAAAGAAGTTTTCTGAATAAACTGAATGTTTCGAAGGCCAGTGTAGAAGGGGCAGGGGTTTGGGGACCATGGTTTCAGGGGACATCTAAATCAATTGGCTTAATAAAATCTATTAAGAAAACATTCTGCATCCCACTTTGCAGAGCAGCATCTGTGGTCTTAAATGCTAGCAAGCAGCTATCTAAGATGCATCAATTGGTCTCAACCTACCTGGAGCAAAGGAGAATGAAGGACACCAAAAACACAAGGTAATTATAAGCCCAAGAGACAGAAAGGGCAACATAAACCAGAAACGACATCAGCCTGAGTCCAGGAGAACTAGATGGTGGCTGGCTACAACCAATGACTGCACTGACAGGGAACACAACAGAGAACAGCTGAGGGAACAGGAGAGCAGTGGGATGCAGACCCCACATTCTCATAAAAAGACAACTTAATGGTCTGACTGAGACTAGAAGAATCCTGGTGGTCATGGTTTCCAGGCCTTCTGTTAACTTGAGACAGGAACCATTCCCAAAGCCAACTCTCCAGACAGGAATTGGACTGGACGATGGGGTAGAGAATGATACTGGTAAGGAATGAGCTTCTTGGATCAAGTAGACACATGAGACTATGTTGGCATCTTCTATCTGGAGGAGAGATGAGAGGGCAGAGGGGGTCAGAAGCTGACAGAATGGACACAAAAAGAGAGAATGGAGGGAAGGAGTGTGCTGTCTCATTGGGGGAGAGCAATTAGGAGTGTATAGCAAAGTGTATATAAATTTTTGTACAAGGGGGTGACTTGATTTGTAAACTTTCACTTAAAGCACAATAAAAATTTAAAAAAAGAAAATAAGTTTGATACCACTACGGGCTGACTTCCAGTCCTCCATGGGGCACTGGGGTTCTGAGATGGAGACAGGGGCTGGAATCAGGCTGGAGGCTCATTAATCTCCTTCCAAAGCATCTTCTTCAGCTGCTTGGTCAGTGAGTTAAGAGCCATTCCTATTCCTCCCATTTGCACTGTGTGACTCAGCCGATTATTATGAGCTTCATGCAGACTGTTGCTTTTCTACTCTGTAGAACCCCGGACTCAGAGTTAATCACCCTGCCTCAGGCCTTCCTCTACGTACAATATCTGTCCTCTTCCATTTCCTCCTTAGAGTTCCAGTCTCCACCTCTTCTTTTCATAATGGTAAATATTGCAAGTTTATACTCTCATAGACAGTGAACTGCATGTGAGGGAAAGTGCTATCTAATAAATGGAATAAACTCAACAATGGGCTGTCATGGCCAGGAGTTCACTGATTTCTTGAAGGCATGGTCATGTGTCTCTGTCCTATTTTCTGTTAGCATATACTTGCATCACTGTCTTATAGAGAGTATACACCGTTGTGTGTGGACATCTGGACAGAGACAAGACGTTCACAACATGGACTTTAGAAATGAAATTTATTTGAGTACCACTTATGCCTTCCTTTCCAAATATGCTTCTGAAATAACCATATTTATACTGGAAGAGATTTTTTTGTCACTGGGGGTACCCTGAAAAAGTCTTAAAAGTCTTAAAGGAGACTATTAATGTTGGAGTCCTAAAGTTGTATCCAGCCTCATTATTTTTTTAGATCTCTGAGCAAAATCCATTTTGATGGTTTTAGAATTAAACAACAGGTATTATCAATGCCACTTTTAAAACACTGGAAAATTTATGACTACAAAAAAAAAGTACTTAAGCACAATGATAAAGAATTCTCTTCACATCAAAGAAGAGGTTATTACATGCTACTAAACTTCCTTGTCATTTTCTGGACAAGTTTACCACCCCTTGGTTTAATGCACATATTTTATCAGGGTTAAGTTTCTGTTTATACCTCACTTTCATCTGAAGTATTTTTTCTCACTCCATTTTGCACAGATGTTGGGTGGTGAATAACTTTTAAACAATCGTAGTAACAGATAGAGTCAGATTTAGAAACCACACCAAAATGGCAACATGTGATCATCTCTGCCCAGAGTGTCCCTCCCCTCTAACCATTCTCATTCAGCTTTCCCCCACTTATCCTTCACAATTCAGTATTAGAGTACCTCTTTCAGGACGCCTTCCCTGACTTCTTTAGCATGTCTTCCTCTGTTCCATAGACCCTGTCCTTACCGTTTTTCTAACTGGTGATCTTTTGCATTGTCCATTTGCTTACCTGTTCCCAACACAAAACTGGAAGCTTCTTGGAGCTAGGCAATATATCTTATCCATCTTTGCATTTCCAGTGCCTGGCACATGGAAAGTATTCAGTGAATTTGAATGAAAGGAATGAAGAAGGGTGGGATAAAAGGAAGGAGAGAAAGAAAGAGCAAGGGAAAGAAAGAAGGAAGGGCCAAAAATTCAGTGGCATTCAGAAATTTTTCACATCTAAAGCAAGAAGTTCTTTGCAACAGTACAAATCTAGGTGGCACTTATTCTCAATAATTCTGGGAAACAGTTATTCTTAGATACTACCTCATCCTGGTGTTTACTGGCTTGGAGTTGTCTGGCAAATCCTAAAGGTGATATGCCAAAGAAAGTGGAAGTCAGTAGTTCCTACCCAGCTTCAGCCTCCTTCCCACTTATGTCTCAGACGCCATAACTCAGAGAATTCATTCATGTTTGGACTCCCACCAACTTCACTGAGGCTTCTCCCTCTTATTAGTGTTTAGAGTTCTCTTTACCATGCATCTAGGCTTGTCTTATATGCCTAGCTAGCAGTTTTAAAATTTGTTTGAAATTGGAACACTTTATTCCAATGAAACCTATGGTGAAGGCTATTCTAGAAAACTGAAAAATGTGGAGCTGCTCCAGTTGAAGTGGGACTGGGGGCCTAGAGAGACTCGCCCACTGTCACTGACGTCTTCCCCCACCCACCTCACCCTACAACCTCTTATACTGGCCAACAAAATACCTTAGGCTCCCAGGAGAAAAGTGGACAACGCTTGTCCTTCAGAATGACAACTCATCCTACCAGGATTTGATCACATGTCCCCCCTTGCCAGTTTCTTGTACAACTCATATGAGCTCCCTGGCCTAGAAGAGAGCCTTCACCTTCAGACTAGACCCTTGGGACCCCACACTCACGTGTCTGGACAAGCTGTCCATCAGGTTTGGTTAAGCTTTATGTTGATCAATGCTAGACTCTCTGTATATATCTAAGTAGTTATAACTAGCTCAGGAAACAGATTTGTAGATATTGGGCCTATTTTCAAGGCTACTTAACAAAGTATAGCCAGGTAGTGTTTAACAAGACATTTTACTATTCACCTCCTTCTTAACAATCGCCTATAGATAGGAATGGAAAATGATTGGTCTAATGGACAAGAAACTCAGAATTTAAAATACAAATCCTATGTAGTTTCAAGTCTTGTGGTGGGGCTTAGGGTAAAGATTTGTTCATCTCGATTTTCAAGAACATCTTTGTTTGCTTGTTTTACCTCTCCCTACTTTTGCAATCTTCTTCCCCTAAACTGTCTACCACACTGCTACTATTGTAAGTACCATATATCTGGACACATTGCTCTAGAATTAAAAATTCCAAGTTCCTCTAATTCTTCACGATAAATTCCAAATTCCTAGCCTGACATGCAAGTCCCATTCTTTACCTTCCAACTTTGAAAATATTATTCATATCTTTAGTCACACCTGACCACTTAGCATCTGCCCAAAGAATGCTCCTCCTTGCCTCTGTGCACTTGTATGTTTGATCTCTCAGCTGAAAACACCCTTCTGTGAGTAGGAACTGACTTGATGACACCTAACAACAACAACAAAAATGTTTACTCTTAGTAGCAATCTTATTATACTATGACTTCTTGGTCTATATCCTCTTCTTAAATTTAAACTTCCCTGGGGTGGATAGTTGCTTATTAATCTTTGTGTGTCAAGAGTATTGCAGGGCCTGCTATATTAAATCTCCAGAAAACTTTTGTTGAATCAAGTAGTCATTACAGAGTATATTATCACCACTTCATCAAAAGTATAAACTAACATTTATTTAATGCCTACTGACTGTCAGACACTAGAAAAACAAATAATTATGGTGCTATAAGCTGGGTTATTTCTATCTTTAATTGGCTTACAATTTAGTTGAAGAAAACAAAAGCAACAGTCATATTTGTCTGTTATTTTGTGTCTACCATATAATAAGCACTTAACCTGGTACTAAATTTACGTGTATTAATTAAATCCTCGGGTTAGGAAATAGAATTTTACGGAGGTAAGAAGCTGCACAACTAATAAAACATTGAAACGGGATTCAAACTCAGGAGTAAAAAACTTCAAAGTATGTGCTCCTTCCACTAGACTATGCTGCCTCCAAAGTGATATGTGGTAGAGAGGGTTAACGAGTAGATGAATACGGTGGTGAGCAGAGAGAAAGATGGATGATTTAATACATAATACATGCTTTGTGGATTCAAAACAATGAGCAGTTACAATGGTGGAGGCAATCAAAGAGAATCTTACAGAGGAGGAAGGGAAGAACATAGAAAAAAAAAAAAAAACAGGAATGCACTTGGTGTAGCCGTAGAAATAGAAGCAGAGCAATGTAAATGAATTTTAGCACAGTTGAAGCAATAGAACTTGAGACCAGTAAAGTTGAGATAGAGAAGTGAAACCTGCAACACCACTGGGAACTTGGAAGAAAATTCTATAAAGAGAGGACACATGGGAAGGCCTGTACTAGCATGACCAGGAATTTGAATTTGTTCCTCTAAAGAATCCCATAACAAGCTTTAATCACCTGTGGCTTGTCTCATTCTGCACAACGTGATACTCTAAGGGAATGAGCTTGAACACCACAATGCAGATGTAACATCTAAAGGGAATGACACACTACTGGCTCCCACAGCATCAAACACTGGTCAGAGAAACAGTTTATCTAAGCATTGGATCACCACTGTGGCACAGGAATCCAACTCTCACACTATACCAGGAGCTGAATTTCCTTAAACAGAACATTTTCAGTTTCTTGTTTTACCATTTTACTTTGAAAGAAGAGGCTCTTCTACATGTTAATTTCTCTCTGTTTTGTATCAGTACCTATTCCTGACTTACGCAGCTTCCTCTGGACCCCTTAGTTTCTACTTAACCAAACCACCTCCACCAACTAGCTCCTCTTCTGGTCTTCATCTCCTCATTCAGTGTCTCTACCATCCACCTGGTTGCTTAGGTCATAACTGTAGAGTCATCCTTCTTTCCTTCATTTCCCTCACCAGCACCCCCACACACATGTCTCACATCCAAGTGATCAACAAGCCCTGTTGTCTCTACCTTCAAAATAAATCCTGCATCTCTGTGCCTGTCTCCAGCTCCACGGCCACATCCTAACCCAGTCCATCATCATCTCTCACCTGTACCCTTACAACAACCTCTCAACTTGTCTTTCTGATTCATCTTACCTCCCTACCCCAACCTTCATTCTCCTCACAATAAGCTTTTTAAAGTAAAAATCAGATGCTACTACATAAAATGTATTAATGGTTTCCAAATGCACTTAAAACAAAATCCAATTTTTTTTCCCCATAGCCTTCAAGACCCTATATGATCTCCCCTGTACCTCTTTGATCTCATTTCATTCTACACTTGCCATTGCTAACTATGCTCCAACTACTACTGGCTTATATGTGTTCCCCTAATGTGTCGAGCTCAGTCCTGCCTCGGAAGTTCTCTCTACCTGGATTGCTCCTCTTCCAGATCTTTGGCAGAAGGTTTCCCCTCGTTCATGCCTTAGGATACATGTGACCCATGTACCAACAACTTCTGCATCCATACCTCATTACCTATATTTAACAATGTTTTTCACATGGTTGGTCATGATCAATTAGTGTAGTATGGAATCAATAACAGACTTCAGTATTAGTTATTACCACTAATTGCGACCGCTCCATAATTCCAGTTATAAGCATCCCATTCTCTGAGTACAATCTTCTACCTTTCTGGCTTATTCCCTCTAATCCTGGGTCTAAGGATTGATCCTAACCACCTATTTACTGTCCCTCAACCCCCTCGTGCCCTTTCTTCTCTCCTTACCCAGCTCAAATTGCCCAGTCATTGTAAAAGTCCTACTGTATACATTCTCAATTCCCTTGCACCTCTGTTGCTGCATCAAACTTGGTGTATTTGCTTGGCAAAACCATAATTCAGCTAAAACCCAGGTCTCATCTATTCTATCCTACATGGTGCATCTGGCTGAAAAAAAAAAAAAACACTCAAATTCTTCTTATGCCACTTTAAAGTCATGACCACAAACTTCAAGTGGCTTTTTTTGTGTCCTTTCAATTGGAGCATCTTCCCTAAGTCCATTCACCCACTGGCTCAGAAAACTATTTAATATCTTGTCACCTTTCCTTGACTTCCAACTGTATCTTCTTTTTCCTCATTCTTAGCTAAGGACCTCGGTTTGTGTTTCTCCAGCAAAGTTAAAGAAATCAGAAGAAAACTTCTACAAATCCCTGCCACCATATTTACTGACCTAGCAATTTCTGAATCCAAATGCTCTGCCTTCCTTCCTATTAATTTAAATGGACTAAATAATAATAATAATAATAAAAGGACTAGCCAGGTTTTATCTAATGCTAACATATGCCTTCTTTCTTATGTCTCTCACTTAGTCAAAAACAGCAACACCCCCCATTCATTTACAATGTTTATTTTTTCTCTCTGCTAGATCATTGCTATTAGCATCTCTCTCAAAGAAAAAAAAAAAAAAAAAAAGAAACCATTCCTGTATTTTTCCACTCTCCTTCAGTGTAAGTAAAACTCTATACTTCCCCTATACTTTTCAAATTGTTGGTCACGATCAATTAATACATCATGGAATTAATATCAGATTCAGAATTTGTTATTACCAATAATTGCAACCCCCATCCATAATTACAATTATATACAATTTCCACCTACTCTTATAAACTTATTGCAAAAAGATTTCACCCCGAGGCTCCATCAAAACATTTATAGTCAAAGTCACCAATGACCTGCATGCTGCTAAATCCAGTTGTTCATTCCCAATTCCCATCTTACTCCCATCAGCATTTGACATGGTTATGCTCTTGTCTTTGTAATACTCATTTGGCTTCCAGAACATTTCTTTCTCCTAGTTTTCTTCCCGCTTCACTATCCACTCCTTCCCCCTTCTGTTTATTGGTTCTTTTGTTTCTCCTTGGCCTCCTGAGTTGAAGTCCCAGAGCTCTGTCCAAGGACTCTTTTTCTTCCCTATCAACACACACTGCTTCAGCAATCTCATCCAGTCTTATGGCTCTACATACCAACTAAATGCAAACCAATTCCCAAATATATGTCTCCTCCCTTCAACTTCAAAAAATAACCAAAACACTTGTCATTACATCAATTCCAACTTATAGCAACACCATGTATGGCATAGTGGAACTGCTCCATAGGATTTTCTTGGCTGTGATCATTCAGAAGTAGATTACCAGGCCTTTCCTTCAAGGTGCCTCTGGGTGGGTTCAAATTGCCAACCTTTTGGCTAGTGCTCAAGCACTTAACTCTTTGTGCCCCCCAGAGACTCCTCCCTGAATTCCAGGCTCTTCTATTTAATTATCTTCTGGGTATCTCTACTTGGATGCCTAATAGGTACCTCAATCTTAATACACCGAAGGGTAAACTCATGATCTTCTCTCATAAATCTGTTCCACCCACATCTTTTCTATCTCAGGATTTGGTAATCTCACACTTCCAGGTGCTCAGCAAAGAAAACTTGGAGTCATCTTTGACATCTCTCTTTTTCTCATACCTTATGTCCTCAACTGCTAACCCAAAAGCCGGCAGTTCAAATCCACCAGCCGCTTTTTGGGAACCCTATGTGGGCAGTTCTACTCTATCCTATAGGGTCACTATGAGTCAGAAGCTACTTGACAGCAATGAGCTTTTGTCCAGTATGTCACCACATACTTTTCCTTTCTCACTTCAAAATATATCCTAAGTCTAATCACTTCTTTCACTTCCTACAATTCCACTATTACCATCCTGGTTCAAACAACAAACATTTCTCAACCAGATTATTTCAATACTGTCCTAACTATTATTTTCCTTCCCTTAATCTCTTACAGACAGGTTTCACCAGAGCATCCAAAGCAATCTTGTTAAGGTAGAAATCAGTTCAAATCAATTCTCTGCTCAAAGCCCTTCAAAGGATCCCATCTTGCCTAGCATAGAAGACAACCTGTTGTTATGACTCTAAGTCATAAGGCCCTCATTAAATCTCTGTCCTAATCTGCTACTACATTTCTCTTTCTCTCTTGGGTCCAGCCAATATGGATTCCTTGCTAATTCTCAAACAAGTGTGCATCTGTCTTGGACCTTTGCATTTCCTGTTCTCTCTGCCTGGTTTACTCTACCCTGGCTGCTAACCAAAAGGTTGACAGTTTGAAGCCACCAGGCACTCCTTGGAAACTCTATGGGACAGTTCTACTCTGTCCTATAAGGTCGCTATGAGTCAGAATTGACTCAACAGCAACGGGTTTGGTTTTTTTTTGGTTTGAATGTTCATATGACTCACATCCTCAACACCTTCAAGTCTTTGCTCAAGCATTGACTGCTTAAAAAGTTCTCTGTTTCTCACATTAAAAACTGCAACTGGTTCCCCACCCCACACATATACATTCCTGCCCTCTATCATATCATGTTCTTTTCTTTCCCTATAGAGTTTATAATATTTTGCTAATTGTTACATTTATTATTTACCACCTATAACCCTCCATTACAATGTAAATTCTGTAAGAACAGAGATTTAATGAAATAAGAAAATTCTAAATAAGAAAATATAAATATGATTCACTGTACTTAGGATAAATATCATTTCAGACACACAACACCTGCAGACACATTCTGGATCACTATGTAAAAACGTGTCTTGTAGTGGATTATGGTCAAATATATTTGAGAGGCCTGATCTTTTAAATCACTCTGTCTTATAATACCAGTAGTCTGCATGTTTATATTTTGATTTGTTTAGTGCTTTTCTTTCTCCATTAAATTGTAAGCTCCATGAGAGCAAATTGTACCTGTGTTTTTCCACCTGGCTTTCCCAATGTCAAGAACAGTGTCTGGCATATAGTGAGGCTCGAAATATTTATTGTATTATTTACTTATATAATGAATGAGTGAATAGGTAGTTTGAGAGATATTTTTAAAAATCATTTTCTTTTTCTTATAGAATATAAGCAATTACTTCAGCATTGATAATGGAACTTTTAATAATTATTGTTATAGCTATAAATGTTATCTATTGCTATTGTTATTATAATCAGTATCACTAAATTAACATGTATTGATTGCCCATTTCGTTCCAGAGGCTATCTTAATTCTTTTCTTATATTTATTATTTTGTTCTCAAAATATGACATACTCATTTTATGCTAATTTACATGTGGAGGATTTAAATCTGTCTAGTCAGATTGGACTCTTGGACATGAGCCATCTCACATATCTTTTCTCTCTAATTCCACTGTGATTTGTATTTTCTTGCAGAGCTGCACCCATGCTCTGCATCCCTTCCTTAACTACTATCATGAAAATCTAAGCATTTAATAACAAACAACCTAAATATCCATCAATAGGTGAATAGATGAAGAAAATGTGATATTTAGGGAGAAATCACAAATGTTTTAGGGCCAAGTGAAAATGAAAGCTCAAGACACCAAAATTTATGGGATGAAGCAAAGGCAGTACTCGGAAGGAATCTTATAGTAATAAATCCTACATGAAAAAAGAAGAAAGATCTGAAATCCACAGACTAACTTAACAACTCCAGGAACTAGAAAGAGAAGAAAAAACTGTCTAAGCCTACCAGAAAACCAAAACCTGTTGCTGTCATGTTGTTTCCAACTCATAACAACCCTATAGGACAGAGTAGAACTATCCCACAGCGTTTCCAAGGAGAAGCTGGTGGATTAGAACTGCTAACCTTTTGGTTAGCAGCCACACTTTTAACCATTGCACCACCAGAGCTCCAAACCTACCAGAAGAAAGCAAATAACAAAGATCAGAGCAGAAATAAATAAAATCAAAAACAGAAAAACAATAGAGAGAATCAATAAAATAAGTTGGCTTTTTGAAAAAATCAATAAAATGGACAAACCTTTAGCTACACTGACAAAGAAAAAAACAGAAAAAATGCAAATAATTAAAATAAGAAATGAATGAGGGGACATTACAACTACCCCTGTAGAAATAAAAAGAATTATGACAGAATGTTATGAACAATTGTATAGCAACAAACTGGATAACCTAGATGAAATGGACAATTGCTTAGAAGCACACAACTTACCCAAACCAACTCGAGAGGAAATAAAAAATCTCAACAGACCAATAATAAGTGAAGAGATTGAATCAGTGATCAAAAACCTTCCAACAACAACAAAAAAGTCCTGGACCTGATGGTTTAAAAGGGGAATTCTACCAAACTTTTAGAGAAGAAGTGGTGCGAATCCTGTTTAAACTCCTCCAAAAGATAGAGAAGAAAGAGATACTCCCAAATCTATTCTATGAAGCAAACATAACTCTGATACCAAAACCAAAGACACCACAAGAAAACTACAGGTCCATATCTCCCAGATGCAACAAAATACTAGCAAACAGGATCCAACAGCATATTAAAAGTGTCATAAACAATGACCACGTGGGATTTATTCTAGAAATGCAAAGATGGTTCAATGTTACAAAATCAATCAAAGTAATGCACCACAAAAATTCCTGGTGGCACGGTGGTTAAAGCACTAGTCTACTAACTGAACGGTCCAACCCACCAGCTGCTCCGTGGGAGGAAGATGTGGCAGACTGATTCCATAAAGATTATAGCCTTGGAAATCCTTTGAGGCAGCTCTGTTTTGTCCTATAGAGTCACTATGAGTCAGAATCAACTCAATTGCAATGAGTTTTGTGCATTTTTTGTAATACACCACATCAATAGAACAAAATAATAGAACTGTATGATCATCTCTATGGATGTAGGAAGAGCATTTGATAAAATTCAACACAATTTCTTGCTGAAAACCCTAAAGAAGACTACATAGAAGGTAAATGCTTCCACATGACTCAGGGCATATAAGAAAAACCAACAGCTAACATTATACTTAACAGAGAAAGACTGAGAGCTTTCCCCTTGAAATTGGGAAGCAGACTAAGGTGCCCGTTCTTACCACATCCATTGACTATTGTATTAGAATTTCTAGCCAGAGCAATAAGACAAGAAAAAGAAATAAAATTTATCCAGATTGGGAAAGAAGTAAAATTATCTCTGTGGATATGATCCTATATATAGAAAATCTCAAAGGATCTGCAAGAAAACTTCTAGACCTAATACAGGATTTAACAAACTTGCAAGATGCAAGGTCAACAAACAAATATGTGTTGAGTTTCTATATACCAGCAATGAGAAATCCGAAAGGGAAATTAGGGAAACAATTCCATTTACTATAGTTTTTAAGAGAATAAAATATTTAGGAATAAATTTAACCAGGGACATAAAGGGGTTATACAATGAAAATTACAAAACACTGCTGAAAAAGATTAAAGAAGACCTAAATAAGTGGAAAATTTTTCCATATTCATGGATTAGAAACCTTAAAGCAACCTATAGATTCAAAGTGATCCTGATCAAAACTCCAACAACCTTCTTTACAGAAAAAAAAATCCTAAACTTTGTAAAGAATGTCAAAAGGCTTTGAATAGCTAAAGCTATACTGAAGGAAAAGAAAAAAGTAGGAAGGCTCATAGCCCAAAACCAAACCTACTGCCATCAAGTCAATTCCAACTCGTAGGGACCCTATAGAACAGAGTAGGACTGCCCCATAGGGTTTCCAAGGAGCATCTGTTGGATTCAAATTGCCAACCTTTTGGTTAACCACTGCTCCACCAGGGTTCCCAGGAAAACTCATAGTTCCTGATTTTAAAACATATAATACAGCTATAGATATCAAAACATCATGATACAGGCATAACAATAAACACATAGACCAACGATCAATCACAAAAGAACAAATATTGTATGACCTCACTTATATAAAAAGACATGAAAAGACAAATGTATAGAGACAGAAGTTTATTAGTGGTTACCAGGGTTGGAAAGGAGAGAATGTAGGATCTACCAGTGATGGAAAAATCACATTGATTTAAGGGTAGGGTTGCACAGCTGATTATTGCAATTGCTATCAATAAATTGTACACCTGAGATAGAAATATTTACAACAACGGCCCCCCCAAAAAGAGTAGCTGCTGAGGCTGCTTATGTACAACCAAATACCTCATGGAATTTGGTTCCTTGGGTTGGTGGTTTAAGTTCATGTTTTCATGTGACATCCCAGCTAACTGGCTTAATAACTCCTAGTTTGTTGTATAGTTCCTGGGGTCTTAAAAGCTTGCAAGCAGCTATCCATGGCATAACAATTGGTCTCTATTCACCTGGAGCAACAGAGGAAGAAGGAGCATCAGGGATAGGAGGAGAAAATGGAATGTGTGGCTAATTGCCTCCATGAACAACTGCTACCTTTACCATGACACCGTAAGGACTGGCTGATACCAGGCTACCATTACTGAACATTTTGAGCAAAGGTTCTATAAAAGAATCTTGATCAAAAGTGAGAAAATGTAGATCATAATTTCAAACTCCCAGGGGATCCAGACTACTACGGCTCTGAGGCAATCTTTAAACCTTAAACTAAAAATGTCCCCTGAAGTCTTCTTAAAAACAATAGTTTAGCTTAATTAGTAAAAAAATTCTGCCTTGAGCCTTATGCTCCTTTAAGAACTATCTATATGAGATCAAACTGACAACAGAAACTCAAAAGATTAGATAGAACATATGGGGCAGTGGGTTTATGTTTATGGAGAAGAACAACTCAGAAAAGGAAGGTGAGAATGATTGCACAACTTGAAAAATGGAATCAATGCCACTGAATTGTACATTTAGCAACTATTGAATTGTTGTTAAGTTTTGCTCTGAATATTCTCAACAACAACAAAATAAATTTCTTTTTTTTTTAAATTGTAGTTGTTGGTAGGTGCTGTCAAGTGGGTTACAATTCATAGTGACCCTATGTACAACAGAATGAAACACTACCCGGTCCTGGGCCATCCTCATGATTGTTGTTATGCTTGAGCCCATTGTTGCAGCCATTGTGTCAATCCATCTTGTTGAGGGTCTTCCTCTTCTTTGCTGGCCCTCTACTTTACCAGGATCCCCATGCATCTGTTCAGTTTGTCGTACTGTGGGAGCTTGTGTGTTGTCGTGATGCTGGAGGCATGCCACCAGTATTCAAATACCAGCAGGGTCACCCATGGTAGACAGGTTTCAGCTGAGCTTCCAAACTAAGACAGACTAGGTAGAAAGGCCTGGTGATCTACTTCTGAAAAAATTAGCCAGTGAAAACCTTCCAAAAATTAACCCCCCTGTGGAAAAAAAAGAAAATCTGGCACATACATACAGTGAAATATTACCCCATCATAGAAAGAAATGAAGTTCTGATGCATGTTACGACATGGATGAACCTTTGAAAACTTTATGCTGAGTGAAATATGTCAGTCACAAAAGGACAAATGTTACATAATCTCACTTATATAAATACATAGAATAGGCAAATATATAGAGACCAAAGTCTATTAGTGGTTACTAGTAGTGGGAGGGAGGGGGAAAGTGGGAGTCATTCTTTGGGGGTCACTGAACTTCTGTTAAGGGTCATGGAACATTTGGAAACAGATAATGGTGATGATTGAACAACATGATGAAATTAATTAATGTCATTGAATTGTAGATGTAAAAAATACTAAAATATCAATTTTTCGGTCAACATGGTGCCCTAGAGAGAAGCATCATGCCTTCCTTCTGCAGCACAGACTCAAAAAACTAAGCAAAACATGTATAAATGTCAATCCTGGAATTCTAAGCATCAAGTGAAGGGATAAAGGACTAGATCAACCATCAAATGAGAGAAGAAACTGAAGGAAAACAGAGAACAAGGAGAGACAAGGAGTAGAGGTCTCTTGCCAACTAACACAGCACAGTGTCACCATCTTGGAGTACAGCCAGCAACAACCTTGGACAGGAATTATGGGAAGGCAACTTCACGGAGCTCCCAACAGGAGACAGAGCACCTAGTAACCAGAAAAACACTCCATCCTACCCTTCACCCTTCTGCCCATATGCCACCCCCATCCTTTTCCAACAGGGCATGCTGTGCTACTTGGCTAGACAGCTACCATCCTACCATCAGCCCAGATCCGGCCCACTGCTACTTCCCAGCTCCTGCCATGCCATTGTATTCCTTTTCCTCATTTTAGTTTTCTGTTCCATCTAGTACTGTATACCATCCCCATCCCTTCTGGATGGGCCACCTCACACTGCTGGACTAGAGAGCTACCAGCCCACCATCACCCTGGGTCCACCCTGCCCCACCTGCCAGCTCCTGCCATACTATTTTTATATTCCCTCACTTCCTTTTCTTTCTCTTTCCCAACTAGCCCCATATATGACCTCCACTCCTTCCTGATTGACCTCTCCATTTTGTTCTGCTAGAAACCTATCAGCCCAGTGCCACCCTGGGTCTACCCCACCCTCCCTGCCAGCTCCTGTGGTGTAATTTTTTTTTCTTTTACCCTGTTCTTCCTTTTCTTTCTCCCTCCCACCTAGCCCTGTACACCACCTCTACCCCTCCCTAATGGGCCTTGCCTTGGGTAGAGAGCATCTGGCCCATTGTATCCCTGGGCCTACCTGCCTCCACACACCCTCACCCACCTCCACCCACCCCCACCTGCCAGCTCCTGTCACTTTCTCCACCCCAGCCCATATGTCACATCTACTCCCCACCGGGCCAAGCCTCACTGCCATGGATAGAGACCCACCAACCCACCACCAGTTCGGGCCTGCATGCCCCCACATGTCGCTTCCCACAGTGCCATTTTTTTCTTTTCTTTTTCCCTTTCTTCCTTCTCTTTACTCTCCCGTCTTGACCCCTATAACACCTCCCCTCTTTCTGCCAGCCCCTATGTCAGCCTTTCTACCCTTTCTTTTTCTTTTTTCTTCCCCCCACCTAGCCCCATATGCCACACACCCCTTCTGCCAACCCTCGCAATACCACCATTGCTAGAGTATCTCCAGCTCAGTAGGTGCCCCACCGAACCTGTGATACCTCTCCCCTCCCACCACTCAATCAGCTCCTGAATGGTGGGAAGAAAGCCCATACCACTCCCAGTCTGACACGCTCACCTATCTGGCGAGGGGCTGTGACTGCTCCCACACTACTGGATCAGCATTAGGGGGCAGACAGAGCCCTCCCAGTACACCCTCAAAAACCTCACAAAACCAGAGTACAGTGAAGTGGGATCACCCTGCCTGCTGCTGCTCTGCAAAACAGTCAAGGTGGTGAGAGCTATCATGACCACAGATGAGCAAGCAGTAAAGCATGCTTAGACTGCCTGTCCTGACATACCAAAACAAAATTAAGAAGCAGAATGGAACAAAAAAAAAATGCAATCAATAAATAGAGAAAATAATACCTTAATATGTCAGAGACAGTAGACAATATCAAAACATATAAAAATGCAGGACAAAATGGTTCCAACAAATGAACAAAATAAAGAATCAGGTGACTTTCCAGTAGAAGAAAAGGCAGTGGAGCTACCTGATACAGAATTCAAAAAACTAGTATTTACAGCTTTCCAAGAGACTGGGAAAGAGATAAAGGAAAACACACACAAAACAAAGAAAAAATAGACAAAATCATGAAAAACACAGAGAAAACCAATGATAACACAGCCAAAATCAAGTAAAACACAGACAAATTAATAGAAGAATTCAGGAAAATAGTACAAGAACAAAATGTCAAAATAAACAATTAGAAATCATACAAAAGCATCAACTAGAAACCCAAAAGATAAACAACAAAATTTCAGAAACGGACAACTCAATAGAAGGTTTTAGGAGCAAATGTGAAGCAATGGAAGACAGAATCAGTGAGATTGAAGACAAATCCATGGACACATTTTGTTTGAAGAAAAATCAGAGAAAAGAATGAAGAAAACCTAAAAATTATGTAGAACCCTATAAGAGCAAAAATTTGCACATGATCAGATTTCCAGAACAGGGGGAGAAAATGGAAAACACAAAAGATTGTTGAAGATTTACTGGCAGAAAACTTTCTGAGTACCATGAAAGACAAAAAGCTGACCATCCAAGAACCTCAACAAACCCCATAGAGAGTAGACTTCCAAAAGAAAGTCACCAAGGCATATGATAATCACACTTACAAACCAAAGACAAAGAAGGAATCCTGAGAGTAGCTCCAGAAAAATGAAAAGTCGCTTACAAAGGGGAAAAAATAAGACTAAATTCTGATTAAATCAACAACCAGAACCTGTTTCCATCAAGTCAATTCTGACTAAGTGATCCTATAGGACAGAGTAGATCTGCCCCATAGGGTTTTCAAAGAGTAGCTGGTGGACTTGAACTGCTGACCTTTTTGGTTAGCAGCAAACCTCTTAATCACATTGCCACCAGAGCTCTAAGCTCTGATTACTCGGCAGAAACCATGCAGGCAGGAAAGCAATTGGATGACATATATAAAACATTGAAAGAAAAAAAAAAAAAGATATATCCTGCAACCTGTCTCTCAAATACAATGGTGAAATCAGGACATTTCCAGATAAAAAGAAATGAAAGGAACTCATAAAAAGCAAACCAAACCAAACTTACAAGAAATACTACAGGGAGTACTTCGGTTAAAGTACCAATAACATCAGACAACAACTGGAATCTAAAACATAGGACCAGCTGTCTTGGTTATCTAGTGCTGCTATAACAGAAATACCACAAGTGGATGGCTTCAACAAAGAAAAACTTATTTCTTCACAGTAAAGTAGGCTAAAAGTCCAAATTTAGGGTGTTAGCTCCAGGGGAAGGCTTTGTCTCTCTGTCAGCCTTTTCATCAATCTTCTCCTGGACTAGGAACTTCTCCACACAGGGATCCCACGTCCAAAGGACATACTCTGCTCCTGGCTCTGCTTTCTTGGTGGTATGAGGTACCCCTGCCTCTCTGCTCATTCCTCTCTTTTATATCTCAAGAGATTGCCTCAAGACACAATCCAATCTTGTAGACTGACTCCTGCCTCACTAACACAACTGCCACCCACCGTCCCTCATTAACATCACAGAGGCAGGATTTGTATAGGAAAGTCACACAATACCAGGAATTGTGGCCCAGCCAAATTGATACACACATTTTTGGGGGGACATAATTCAATCCATGGCACCAACCTAGGTAAAGAGCTCTCAATAATAAAGCAAAGCTAAATGACTTAAAATAGGGAAACAGTGAGGTCAATCTCTAAGTAACGACAATGTAAAACAATAAAAAGGGGAATAAACAGTATAGGTACAGAACTTTCAAATGGAGAGGAAGTCAAGGCAATACCAAATAATAAAAAACTAGGTCAAAGTTACAAGATATAGGTAAATTGCAAGGTAACCACAAAGAAAGTTAAACACAAAATCTATAATAACAGAAAAGAAAATTCACAAACAGAAAGTCGGCAAAGGAACGTAAGAGGACCAGAGAAATCATCAGAACCGCAAAATAATATCACAGCAATAAACTAATACTTATCAATAATCACATGGAATGTAAATGGCTTAAACGCACCTGTAAAGAGACAGAGACTGGCAGAATGGATAAAAAAAAATCATGACCGATAGAGAGGCGGGGCCAAGATGGCTGACTAGGTAGAAGCTACCTCGGATCCCTCTTGCAACAAAGACTCGGAAAAACAAGTCAATTGCTCACATACATGACAATCTACGAACCCTGACCATCAAACACAGATCTAAAGAGTTGACCTGAGTGACAGAGACTGAGGATGAACAACTACGGGGAAGCAACGACTGCTTTCGGAGCCTGGAGCCAGCGTCCCAGTCAGAAAACCTTGGCGCCAGGCTTTGGATTGGGCGGAGGGGAGCTGAGCACGGTATCCTGAGATGGCACAAACACGGGACTTAGCCCTAACCCCCAGAAGTGACCTCGGGGGAAGCCCAGCCAGTGCATACATGCAGCGCAGTGACGTGGCTGACAGGAGGAGAAGTCACCGGGAGGCAGCAACTGATTTTGAAGCCTGGAGTGTGGTGTCCCAGCCGGGGAACCGTGGCGCTGGGCTTTGGACTGGGAGCAGAGAAACTGACCAAGGCTTCCGAGACAGCAAAAGCACAGGATGCGGGCCTGACCCTCTGGGGCAATCTCGACCCAGCCCATGCACACAGGCTACACACCCCTCAGGAAGCTCAGATAAAACAGTCATCACCAAACAAGATAAGTAACTTTGTCTATATTCCGGGGTGTTTCTCTCTCCCATTTATCTGACCCCGCCCCTCCCCTTCCCAGGCAGCTTCATTAACATTGGAAATTCCTGAGCCAGAGAGTGAAGTGCTGTGCGGTTTTTCTTTTTTTTTTTCATCTTTTGCCAACCCATTCTCCTGGCCTGAGAGAAGCAGCTACAAAAAACCCAGGGACCAAAAATCCTTCCCTAATTGGACTAAAAACACAGAACCAGCTCCAGCCAAGCATATGAGATCCACTATCTTGGGCTTTCATCCCTACAGGGAATAAGGTGGCTATTGTAATGCAAAGGCAATTCTGATAGGAATCTGACTGTAATTGTTTTAGCTGATTACTGGAAAGACAAGTTTCCCAGGTCTGATATCTCCGTGTATTCAACAGAGCCCTCACTGACCCACAATGGGGAACTGGGGACTGAAGCTCCCCCCAGACCACGTAGCCTCCTGCCTTAGGGGTCTAAGGAGGGTGACACCTACCAATCTGTAGAGGTACTTGCATTGGGGGCCTAAGGTACAGCTGCAGAGCCCACCCACCAAAGTGCTTTAGGAAAAGAGACACACCTACCTCACTGGCACTTGGGGGAAGCCTGTCATCATCCTGACCCCCCTGGAGTGTGACCCCTGCTGCTACTAGAATCTGGTGCACACAACTCTCACCACGACTCCTCTAGGTGGATAGGTGACAGTCTGCACCACACACTTGATGAACCCAAATCAGATTCTACTCAAGAATAGTGAATGGACTCTTAGGCTTATATATCTGGTAACAGCCCAAACCAGCTGGTAATAGGACATAAGTGATTCAAGGGCTACAACAATCAAGACAGTGCAATCTAGTAGCCCATCTACGTATATTGAGAGAAAACAAAACAAGATAAGATTCAGTGAGCAAATACAAAATAAATCATTACAATATCTTATAAGATGGCTCAGAGACAGCACTCAATATCAAACCACATGAAGCAGACCATGATTGCTTCTACAACTCCCCAAACTAAAGAATCAAAATCTTTCCCAAATGAAGATACAATCCTGGAATTGCCAGATGCAGAATATAAAAAACTAATTTACAGAATGCTTCAAGATATCAGGGATGACCTCATAAATGAAATAAGGCAATCTACACAAAAAGCCTTTTACACAAAAAGCCAAGGAACACACTGATAAAGCAGTGGAAGAAATCAAAAAGATTATTCAAGAACATAGTGGAAAAACTAATAAGCTGCAAGAATCCATAGAGAGACAGCATTCAGAAATCCAAAAGACTAACAGTAAAATTACAGAATTAGACAACTCAATAGGAACTCAGAGGAGCAGAATCAAGCAATTGGAATGCAGACAAGGGAATTGACACGAATATAGCTGAAAAAAATCAGATAAAAGAATTAAAAAAAATGAAGAAACCCTAAGAATCCTGTGGGACTCTATCAAGAAGAATAACTTGCATGTGATTGGAGTCCCAGAACAGGGAGGGAAAATAGAAAACACAGAGAGAATAGTTGAAGATCTGTTGGCAGAAAACTTCCCTGACATCATGAAAGACGAAAAGATATCTATCCAAGATGCTTATAGAACCCCATATAAGACTGATCCAAAAAGAAAATCACCAAGACATATTATCATCAAACTTGCCAAAACCAAAGATAAAGAGAAAATGTTAAAAACAGCCAGGGATAAAAGAAAGGTCTCCTACAAGGAGAATAATAAGAATAACTTCAGACTACTCAGCAGAAACCATGCAGTCAAGAAGGCAATGAGATGACATATATAGAGCACTGAAGGAGAAAAACTGCCAGCCAAGGATCAAATATCCAGCAAAACTCTCTCTCAAATATGAAGGCGAAATTAAAACATTTACAGATAAACACAAGCTTAGAGAATTTGCAAAAACCAAGCCAAAGCTACAAGAAATACAAAAGGAAATTGGTCAGAAAATCAACAATATCAGATACCAGCACAACACAAGGTCACAGAACAGAATATCCTGATATCAACTCAAACAGGGAAATCACAAAAACAAATTAAGATTAATGTTAAAAAGAAAAAATGCTCAAAACACAGAATCATTGAAGTCAGTATGTAAAAGATCTCAACAATCAAAAAGAGGGACTAAATAAAATATAGGAGGCATAGAAGTGCCATACGGAGAGGGAAACAAGGTGATATAGGACAATATAAGTTAGGTTTTTACTTAGAAAAATAGGGGTAAATATTAAGGTAACCACAAAGAGGTATAACAACTCCAAAACTCAAAATAAGAACCAAGAAAAACATAATGACTCAGCAAACATAAATTCAACTACTATGAAAATGAGGAACACACAATTTACAAAGAAAAACGTCTCAGCACAAAAAAGTAAGTGGAAAAATGAAATTGTCAACAACACACATAAAAAGGCATCAAAATGACAGCACTAAACACATACTTATCTATAATTATGCTGAATGTAAATGGACTAAATGCACCAATAAAGAGACAGAGAGTCTCAGACTGGATAAAGAAACACGATCCGTCTACATGCTGCCTACAAGAGACACACCTTAGACTTAGAGACACAAACAAACTAAAACTCAAAGGATGGAAAAATATATCAAGCAAACAACAAGCAATAAAAAGCAGGAGTAGCAATATTAATTTCTGACAAAATAGACTTTAAAGTTAAATCCACCACAAAGGATAAAAAAGGACACTACATAATGATTAAAGGGACAATTGACCAGGAAGATATAACCATATTAAATATTTAGGCACCCAGTGACAGGGCTGCAAGATACGTAAAACAAACTTTAACAGAACTGAAAGGTGAGACAGACACCTCCACAATTATAGCAGGAGACTTCAACACACCACTTTTGGAGAAGGACAGGACCTCCAGTAAGAAGCTCGATAGAGACACAGAAGACCTAATTGCTACAATCAACCAATGTGACCTCATAGACTTATACAGAACACTCCACCCAACGGCTGCAAAGTATACTTTTTTTTTCTAGTGCACATGGAACATTCTCTAGAATAGACCACATATTAGGTCATAAAACAAACCTTTGCAGAATCCAAAACATCAAAATATCACAAAGCATCTTCTCAGACCACAAGGCCATAAAAGTGGAAATCAATAACAGAAAAATCAGGGAAAAGAAATCAAATACTTGGAAACTGAACAATACCCTCCTGAAAAAAGACTGGGTTATAGAAGACATTAAGGAGGGAATAAAGAAATTCATAGAATGCAAAGAGAATGAAAACACTTCCTATCAAAACCTCTGGTACACAGCAAAAGCAGTGCTCAGAGGTCAATATATATTCATAAATGCACACATACAAAAAGAAGAGCCAAAATCAGAGAACTGTCCCTACAACTTGAAGAGATAGAAAGTGAGCAGCAAAAGAATCCATCAGGCACCAGAAGAAAACAAATAATAAAAATTAGACCTGAACCAAATGAATTAGAGAACAGAAAAACAATTGAAAAAATTAACAAAGCCAAAAGCTGGTTCTTTGAAAAAATTAACAAAATTGATAAACCATTGGACAGACTGACTAAAGAAATACAGGAAAGGAAACAAATAACCCAAATAAGAAACGAGATGGGCCACATCACAACAGACCCAAATGAAATTAAAAGAGTCATATCAGATTATTACAAAAAATTGTACTCTAACAAATTTGCAAACCTTGAAGAAATGGATGAATTCCTAGAAAAACACTACCTACCTAAACTAACACAATCAGAAGTAGAAAAACTAAATAGACCCATAACAAAAAAGGAGATTGAAAAGGTAATCAAAAAACTCCCAACAAAAAAAAAAACCCTGGCCCAGACAGCTTCACTGCAGAGTTCTACCAAACTTTCAGAGAAGAGTTAACACCATGACTACTAAAGATATTTCAAAGCATAGAAAATGATGGAATACTACCTAACTCATTCTATGAAGCCACCATATCCCTGATAATAAATCCAGGTAAAGATACCACAAAAAAAGAAAATTACAGACCTATATCCCTCATGAACATAGATGCAAAAGTCCTCAACAAAATTCTAGCCAATAGAATTCAACAACATATCAAAAGAATAATCCACCATGACCAAGTGGGATTTATACGAGGTATGCAAGGTTGGTTTAATACTAGAAAAACCATTAATGTAATCCCCCATATAAGTAAAACAAAAGACAAAAACCACATGATCTTATCAATTGATGCAGAAAAAGCATTTGACAAAGTTCAACACCCATTCATGATAAAAACTCTCAGCAAAACAGGAATTGAAGGAAAATTCCTCAACATAATAAACGGCATCTATACAAAGCCAACAGCCAACATCACCCTAAATGGAGAGAACCTGAAAGCAATCCCCTTGAGAACGGGAACCAGACAAGGATGCCCTTTATCACCGCTCTTATTCAACATTGTGCTAGAGGTCCTAGCCAGAGCAATTAGGCTAGACAAAGAAATAAAGGGCATCCAAACTGGCAAGGAGGAAGTAAAATTATCTCTATTTGCAGATGACATGATCTTATACACAGAAAACCCTAAGGAATCATCCAGAAAATGACTGAAACTAATAGAAGAGTTTGGCAGAGTCTCAGGTTATAAGATGAACATACAAAAATCACTTGGATTCCTCTACATCAACAAAAAGAACATTGAAGAGGAAATCACCAAATCAATACCATTCACACTAGCCTCCAAGATGATAAAATACCTAGGAATAAATCTTACCAAAGATGTAAAAGACCTATACAAAGAAAACTACAAAGTACTACTGCAAGAAACTAAAAAGGACCTACTTAAGTGGAAAAACATACCTTGCTCATGGATAGGAAGACTTAACATAGTAAAAATGTCTATTCTACCCAAAGCCATCTATACATACAATGCACTTCCGATCCAAATTCCAATGACATTTTTTAATGTGATGGAGAAACAAATCACCAACTTCATATGGAAGGGAAAGAAGCCTCGGATAAGTAAAGCATTACTGAAAAAGAAGAAGAAAGTGGGAGGCCTCACTCTACCTGATTTCAGAACATATTATACAATCACAGTAGTCAAAACAGCCTGGTACTGGTACAACAGCAGGCACATAGACCAATGGAACAGAATTGAGAACCCAGATATAAATCCATCCACATATGAGCAGCTGATATTTGACAAAGGCCCAGTGTCAGTTAATTGGCGAAAAGATAGTCTTTTTAACAAATGGTGCTGACATAACTGGATATAAATCTGCAAAAAAATGAAACAGGACCCATACCTCACACCATGCACAAAAAAGTAACTCCAAGTGGATTAAAGACCTAAACATAAAGACTAAAACGATAAAGATCATGGAAGAAAAAATAGGGACAATGTTAGGAGTCCTAATACAAGGCATAAACAGAATACAAAACTTTGTCAAAAATGACGAAGAGAAACCAGATAACTGGGAGCTCCTAAAAATCCAACACCTATGCTCATCTAAAGACTTCACCAAAAGAGTAAAAAGACCACCTACAGATTGGGAAAAAATTTTCAACTATGACATCTCCAACCAGCACCTGATCAAACAAATAGAAAACAGTAAAAGAAGCCCACAGGAACCAGAAGAAAGGACACAATAAAGATTAGAGCAGAAATAAATGAAATTGAGAACAGAAAAACAAGAGAATCAACAAGACCAAAAGCTGGTTCTTTGAAAAGATCATCAAAATCGACAAACCATTGGCCAAACAAACAAAAGAAAAACAAGAGTGGAAGCAAATAACCCAAAAAAGAATTGAGCTGGGGGATGTAACAACAGACCCAAGTGAAATAAAAAGGGTCATAACAGAATACTAGGAAACATTCTACTCCAACAAATTTGAGAACACAGAGGAAATGGACAAATATCTAGAAACACACTACCTACCTAAACACGAGTTGAGATACAAAATCTGAACAGACCCATAACAAGAAGGGAGCTTGAAGAGGAAATAGAAAAAACTCCCAACAAAATAAAAGCCCTGGCCTGGACAGATTCATCCGAGAAAACTACCAAGCATTCAGAGAAGTGCTCACAGCAGTACCACTCAAACTACTTCAGAGGACAGAAAAGGAAGGAATACTTCCAAATTCATTCTATAAAGCCACTGTAACTCTGATACCAAAGACAGACAAAGACACTACAAAAAAAGAAAATTACAGACCAATATCTTTCATGAATATAGATGAAAAAAAAATCCCAATAAAATTTATCTAATAGAATTCAGTAACTTATCAGAAAAATAATACACCACGAACAAGTGGGATTCATACCAGGTATGCAAGGATGGTTGTTGTTGTTGTTGGGTGCCATTAAGTTGATTCTGACTCATTGCAACCCCATCTACCACAAAACAAAACACTGCCTAGTCCTGAGCCATGCTCACAATAGTTGTTATGATTAAGCCCATAGTTGCAGCCACTGTATCAGTCCATCTTGTTGAGTGTCTTCCTCTTTTTTGCTGGCCCTCTACTTTACCAAGCATGATATCCTTTTCCAGGGATTGATCCTTCCTGAAAACATGTCCAAAATATATAAGACACAGCCTCGCCATCCTTGCTTCTAAGGGTCATTCTGGCTGTACTTCTTCCAGGACAGATTTGTTCATCCTTTCCTTTTGGTAGTCCACGGTATATTCAATATTCTTCACCAACACCACAATTCAAAGGCATCAATTCTTCGGTCTTCCTTATTCACCGTCCGGCTTTCCCATGCATATGATGTGATTGAAACTACCATGGCTTGGATCAGCCACACCTTACTCTTCAAGGTGACATCTTTGCTTTTCAACATTTTAAAGAGGTCTTTTGCCCCTGATTTGCCCAATGCAATGCGTCTTTTGATTTCTTGATTGCTGCTTTCACGGGTGTTGATCGTAAAATGAAATCCTTGACAACTTCAATCTTTTCTCTGTTTATCATGATGTTGCTTATTGGTCCAGTTGTGAGGATTTATGTTTTCTTTATGTTGAGGTCTAATCCATACTGAAGTCTTTGATCTTCATCAGTAAGTGCTTCAAATCCTCTTCACTTTCAGCAAGCAAGGTTGTGTCATCTCTGTAACGCAGGTTGTTAATGAGTCTCCCTCCAATTCTGGTGCCCTGTTCTTCTTCATACAGTCCAGCTTCTTGGATTATGTGCTCAGCATACAGATTAAATAGGTATAGTGAAAGGATACAACCCTGAAGCACACCTTTCCTGACTTTAAACCACATGGTATCCCCTTGTTCTGTTCAAACAACTGCCTCTTGGTCTACATACAGGCCCCTCATGAGCACAATTAAGTGTTCTGGAATTCCCATTCTTCACAATGCTATCCATAATTCATTATTATCCACACAGTTGAATGCCTTTGCATAGTCAATAAAGCACAGGTAAGCATCTTTCTGGTATTCTCTGCTTTCAGCCAAGATCCATCTGACATCAACAATGATATTCCTGGTTCCACATTCTTTTCTGAACCTGGACTGAATTTCTGGCAATTCCTTTTTGATATACTGCTGCAGCCACTTTTGAGTGATCTTCAGCAAAATTTTACCTGGGTGCAATATTAATGATATTGTTTGATAATTTCCACATTCGGTTGTATTACCTTTCTTGAGAATAGGCATAAATATGGATCTCTTCCAGTTGATTGGCCAGGTAGCTGTCTCCCAGACTTCTTGGCAGCAAGGATGGTTACACTTTAGAAGAGGAATCAACATAATCCAGCAAATAAATAGAACAAAAATAATGAATCACGTGATAGTCTCAATTAACACAGAGAAACCATTTGATAAAATCCAACACTAATTACTGATGAAAGCTATTTCAATAAAATAGAAATAGAAGGGAAATTCCTGAACATAATGAAGGACATCTGGTGGCTGGTGGTGCAGTGGTTATGAGCTAGGCTGCTAACCAAAATGTCAGCAGTTCGAATCAACCAGCTGCTCCTTGGAAACACTATGGGGCAATTCTACTCTGTCTCACAGGGTCGCTATGGGTCAGAATCAACTTGAGGGCAATGGGTTTGTTTAGTTTCTGGTATACAAAACTAATAGACAACATCATTCTCAACAGACAGACTGAAAGCATTCTTCCCTGAGAACAAAAAAACAGGATGTCCTTTATTACCACTCTTATTGAGCATTGTGCTGGAAGTCCTCAAAAGAGCAAAGGAATAAAGGGCATCTGAATTGGAAAGGAAGAAGTAAAACCATTCTTGTTCACAGATATGATCTTATACATACAGAACCCCAAAGATTCCATAAGAAAACTATTGGAACTAACAGAAAGATTCAGCAGAGTAGCAGGGTATAAGATCACCCTAAAAAAAAACAGTTGGATTTCTATATACCAACAAAGAGAACTTTGAAAAGGATTAGGAAAACAATAATATTTATAATAACCCCTAAAAATATAAAATACTTAGAAATAACTCTAACCAGGGACCTAAAAGACCTATTACAAAACACTACTGCAAGAAACCTACAAGAATGGAAAAACATACCATACTCATGAATAGGAAGACTCAACATTGTAAAAATATCAATCCTACCCAGAGATAAATATAATGCAATCCTGACCAAATACCAACAGCATTCTTTATCGAGGTGGAAAAACCAATCTCCAGTTTTATGTGGAAAGGAAAGATGTCCTGGAGAAGCAAAGCATTATTGAAGAAAAATAAAAGTAAGAGGACTCACACTATTTGATCTCAGAACCTATTATACAATGATAGACACATAGACCAAAGGAACAGAATCTAGAACCCAGCTGTAAATTCATCCACCTATGGTCAGCTAGTCTTTGTCAAAGGACCGAAGTCCATTAAATGGGAAACAGACAGTCTTTTTAACAAATAGTGCTGGCAAAGCTGGATGTCCATCTGCAAAAAAATTCAAACATGACCCATTCCTCACACCATACACAAAAAGTAACTTAAAATGAATCAAAGACCTAAATATAAAACTCAATAAAGATCATGCAAGAAAAAAACAGAGGCAATGCTAGGAGCCCTAATACATGGCATAAATACAACACAAACCATAATCAACAATGCACAAACACCAGAAGATAAACTAGATAACTGGGAGCTCCTAAAAATTAAACACTTATGCTCATCAAAAGACTTCTCCAAAGAGAAAAAGAAAGCCTACAGACTGTGAAAAAAAAAATTTTTTTTTGACTAGAATATATCCGACAAGGGTCTAATCTCTAAAATCCATAGACTACTTCAACACATCTAAACAACAAAAAGACAAATAATCCAATTAAAGAATGGGCAAAGGATACGAACAGACACTTCACCGAAGAAGACTTTCAGGCAGCTAACAGTCACTTGAGGAAATGCTTGTGATCATTAGCCATTAGAGAAATTCAAATCAACACTATAATGAGATACCTTCTCACCCCAATGTTGTTGGCATCAGTTAAAAAAAACAGAAAATAACAAATGTTGGAGAGGCTGTGGGGAGATTGGAACTCCTATGCACTGCTGGTGGGAATGTAAAATGGCACAACCACGATGGAAAATGATACGGCACCTCCTTGAAAAGCTAGAAGAAATAGCATAGGATCTAGCAATCCTACTCCTAGGAATATATCCTGGAGAAATAAGAGCCGTCACATGAATAGACATATGCACACCCATGTTCACTGCAGCATTATTAACAGTAGCAAAAAGATGAAAACAACATAAGCGCCCATCCACAGATGAATGGTACATACACACAATGGAATGCTATGTAACAAAAAAGAATGATGATGAATCTATGAAACATCTCACAACCTGGATGGATCTGGAAGGCATTATGCTGAATGAAACAGGTCAATCACACAAGGGCAAATATTGTATGAGACTACTATTATAAAAACCCAAGAAAAGGTTTACACACAGAAAAAAAAAACCTTTGATGATTATGAGGGACGGGAGGGGTGGGAAGGGGAAATCACTAACTAAATAGTAGACAAGTTAACTCTGGTGAAGGGAAAGACAACACACAATATAGCAGAAGGCAGAACAATTTGACCAAGGCAAGCTCATAGAAATTTCTTAGACACACACAAACACCTTGAGGGCCAGAGTTCCTGGGGCTGAGGGCTGAGGACCATGGTCTAGGGGGACTTCTAGGCCAACTGGCTAACATACTCTCCTTTGGTGAGTAGCATCTGGGATCTTAAACACTTGTGAGAGGCCATGTAAGACACATCTATTCTTTCCGTCATGATCCAAGCAAAGGAGAATGAAGAAAATGAAAAACACAAAGAAAATATTAGTCCAAAGGACTAATAGACCACATGAACCACAACCTACATCAGCCTGAGTCCAGAAGAACTAGTTGATGCCTGGGTACAATCATTGACCACTGTGACAAGGATCACAATAAAGGGTCCTGGACAGAGGGGGAGAAAAATGTAGAACAAAATTCAAATTCATAAAAATAAGAGCAGATTTAACTGGTCTGACAGAGACTGGAGGAACCCCTGAGACTATGGCCCCAGGACACCCTGATAACTCAGATCTGAAGCCACTCCTAGAGTCCACCTTTTAGCCAAAGATTAGACAGGCCTTTAAAACAAACAATCACACACATGAGGAACATACTTCTTAGTTTGGTCAAGTATACGAGACCAAATAGGCAACACCTGCCCAAAAGTAAAGATGAGAAGGCAGGAAGGGACAGAAAAATGGGCAAATGGACACTGAGAACCTAGGGTGAAAAGGGAAAGGGGGAGAGTGCTGGTACATTGCGAGGATTGCAACTAATGTTGCAAAACAATTAGTATATAAATTTTTGAATCGAAGGCAAATTTGTGCTATAAATGTTCACCTACCCATTGCCATTGAGTCGATTCCGACTCATAGTGAACCTATAGGACAGAGTTGATCTGCCCCATAGAGTTTCCAAGCCCGCTTAGTTAGACTTCACAGAAAAACCATAAAAAAAATACTTTGTGGTCATTCTGAAGCCAAATACAGTTTCCCAGGGTTTGTCCTCAGATTACTGAATGCATAACTGAATGCTAAATGCAATGAGGTGCCCTCAAATTAACAATTAGTAATAACCTAATGTATTTAATCTTCTTGGAAAAAGAGACATTTTATGCTTTAAACAAATTGCAAGCTCTGTGGAAGATAAAGTCACTTTTCATGATAAAGTTAAACATTTAGGTTGTTCTCCATAGTTTCTGTCTTGGTCAAGGTGAGGCTAGATTGGAAATGAAAAAAAAAAAATCAGCCAGCTACGCTGAAGAAAGTATTCTCAGCTCTTTGAGAATTTCTCCTGAGTCAGTAACCACAATGCACTGAGCGTTCCCAGATCCACTCAGCTGTGATGGTTTTCTAGGGCTCAATTCATTTCTTATTCAAAAGCAACCTTGCAAACTCTCAGGGGAAGTAATAACCAGGTACCAGATCCCCAGGTCTATTCAGTGATGGTTCCTCTTTACTTTATTCGGCCTAATTCTAAGCACCTTAATAAGCAACAATTATCTTCTTCTATTTCAGTGCTTCTGTTTACGTTTGCACAAAATAACCCACAACCTGTCTTACCTTTAATCCAAAAGGTATTTGCATAGAAAAAAAGTCCCGTTACTGGGAATGAATGCAGACCAGTTGCCACTCTTCCCTGGCACTCTGCCCCATTCTGCTTCCCTGTTGCTCCCTTAATGAAATGGCAACATTTATTTTCAATGAAACAAAAATACATTGAGTTATGAAATTTCGATTTTGTTTAATGTTTTATTTTCCAGTTGACAGGTGTGAGTGACACCAAACAACTCCCTCTGGCTCTGGCCTATTCCCTGAATTTAGTCAGGAGAGCTCCACCAGAGAGACGAGCTCTGTTTCTTGTGCTCAGAGATTCCATTGAGCTACCAAAGATCAGTTTTTCATGACTTCTGAGACCCAGTTAGAGTTCACTTACATTTAAAAACTCTCTCCTCTTATTTGTATATGATTTATAGGGTCTGAAGGCAATAGTCATTAAGATTCAACATAGTAATTAGTCTTTTAAGCATTCAGGAGGAGGCAGCTTTGTAAATTTTATGTTCGCTTTTTATGATCCAATTGCTTTTGAATATAGATGCTTTTAATCATGACACTTAAAACTTTACAATATTTTGAGACTAATGTTGGCCGTATGCGTTTTTGAATTTTTTTTTTTTTAGCAATTTGATGACCACTGATACTGATGGTTGCACAGTGGTTTTGTGCTGGGCTGTTAATCAAAAGGTCTGCAGTTAGAGCCCACTATGGACTCCTTGAAAACCCTATGGGGCAGTTCTATTCTGTCCTATAGGGTCACTATGAGCATGAATAGACTCAATGGCGATGGGTTTTTGGTTTCAGATACTGACAGTGTAAAGTGCTGCGCATTCACAGACATACTGGGTGACGATCTGGTGTTGGTTACCTCATTGGCTGAAATGTCACCAAGTGTCTCTTCTTCTCTCCAAACAGGACTGTGTGCTCATTTTCTTACATCTCCCTTGGTGCACAGTGCAGAGTTTGGCCAGAGCAGACCCTTCATCAATATGCAGCAGACCTAAGGTCAGCATTCACCACGTGCCAGGAACGGAGTTATGAACACTGGTTTAAAGAAGAAAGACACAGCCTTTCTCCAAGACACAGGTGGCCCAGTGAGTGACTCAGACCATAAGCAGACTATTGAACACAAATAATGCTAGAAGGAGGATGAGGTGAAAAACTGAAAAATCAGGGAAGGTTTGCTAGCGCTGATAAGTCCTGAACTGGGATCTTCAAATTAGCCATGTGGACAAGAGGAAACAGTATGCCAAAGGTAAGGTGATGGAAAAGAGTATGTTTGTGGATGGGTAGAAAGTAGGTATGTGTTATGGGTTAAATTGTGTCTCACCAAGAAAGGTAGGGTGAAATCCTTACCCCTGTCCTTGTGACTGTGACCTTGTTTGGAAATAAGGCTTTTCTTTTGTTATCAGTTAAGATAAAAAAGGTTATATAGAAGTAGGGTGTGTCCCGATCATAATCCTTTCTGAGTGATGTCTCATAAAGGGGAAGGACACAGGGAAACAAACTGACACCCACAGGAATAAGACACAGGCCATGTGAGGACAGAAGCAGGCACATCTCCACACAGCAAAGGCAGCCACTAGGAACTAGGAGAGAGGCAGGGAACTGTCCCTCTCTCAAAGCCTTTGAAGGAATCAACAAGGCCAGTACTCTGATTTGTACTTCTAGTCTCCAGAATTGTGAGAAAATGAACTTCTGTTCCTTAAAGCCATTCACCTTGTCATATTTTGTTAAGGCAGTCCTAGGAGATTAAAACAGTATGCATGTAGGGAACAGGCAGAGGACAACAGCTGCTCAAAAACCTAAGATGCACAACAAATTATAACCATTTAGCAAGTCACGGAGCCTTGGTGGTGCAGTGGTGAAGAGCTTAGCTGCTGACCAAAAAGTCTACTCTTCAAATCCACCAGACACTTCTTGGAAATGCTATGGGGCACTTCTACTCTGTCCTATAGGGTGACTATGAGTTGGAACTGACTTGATGGCACATAACAACAGTAAGCAAGTCATTACCTCTGCCCAGCCATAATTAGTTTTAATCCATCATTTTTCTTTTTCTAAATGTTATTTGTAAAGAATTTAAAAAGTAGTGCACTGGATGAAAGCACTGATACGGTTTCCAATTTTGTCATTCCGTGAAGTGTGGTGACTGGTGATTTGACCTACAGCACAAATACATAATAAGGCACTGAACCATGATGCATTTAATAATCAATTCCAAAACCTATCCTTAGCATCTAATATTGTGTGCACCACTTAATAGACATCCCTCCAAACCCCCGGCCAAAAAAAAGAAATGTCTGTTGAGTGTAGACTAATGATTTTTTAAAAGTTTAAAGATGTGAAAGTGATATTTGGTCAGAATGGTACCCACACTCCTGGTCTTTTGCGTTTTCCAAATGCATACTAGCCTTAACAGCCTGCCAAGTTCAGAGAATATAGAGCAGTAAGTGTTGGCTCTAGGCACTTCCATAAATGAAATTATAAATGATGGTCAATTAGAGATGATTTCCTAACCATTCTCTACAATCATTAACAAACAGTGTAACTAGCTCATGAATTACTTCAGGCAGTTTCACAATGCAAAGTCATTAAAACATAAGCATGGAATCCTGTTTATAGTACAAAAACAATCATATGAAGTTTTTTCCTGGAGGCGGAGCTCCAACTCTTCTGATGGAGTCCTACCCAGCAGGAGGTGAGAACCACATCCACGTTGTTGTGGCTTCTAGGTCACTTTTTCTTTCTTATTCCAACATCAGCCTTAGAAATGGATGTGTTGATTTGCATCTGAAAGGTACACTCAGAGAAGAGGAGCAATGTGAAGTCGATTGAATGCTTATTCTTTGCCGGGGGCCTTGGTGGTTCAGTGGTGAAATTCTCTCCTTCCATGCAAGAGACCTAGATTTAACATGTTTCAGCAGAGCTTCCAGACTAAAATGTACTAGGAAGTCCTGGTGACCTACTTCCAAAAGTGAAAGCACTGTGGATCACAAAGTTCTGATCTGCAACAAATCGTGGGGATTGCACAGGGCCAGGAGCTTTTGGTTCTGGGTCCTCACGGGTCTGAGACTGACTGACTGACTGATTGAAACTCATGGTGATCTTCTGTAGGTCAGGGTTGAATTGGGCACCACAGGGTTTTCAATATCTGATTTTTCAGGAGATCACCAGAACTTTCTTCAAAGGCACTTCCAGGTGGACTGGAACCTCTGACCTTTGGTTAGCAACTGAGCATATTAACTGTTTACTCCACCCAAGGGACTCCTACATATCTACATAAACAAACAAACAGAAAACCAGCTGGTTCCTTTCAAGTCAATTCCAACTCAGAGTGATTCTATAGGACAGAGTAGAACAGGCCCACAGCATTTCCAAGGAGTGGCTGGTGGATTTGAACTGCAGACTTTTTGGTTACCAGCCGAGCTCTTAACCACTGTACTGCCAGGGATCCTACATAATAAAGTCCAAATGTCTGGCCTACATTTTTTTTTTTTAATCTTATCTCAACTTGTCTGTTAACCAACGTCTTAGGTTGGATTCTCCAGAGAAGCAAAGACGGTAAAGTATAAATATATATATAGAGAGAGAGAGAGAGAGAGATTTATATCAAGAAAATGTCTCTTGCAGTTGTAGAGGCTGGAATGTCCCAAGTCTGTGGGTCAGGATAGAGGCTTCTGATTCACGTAGCCACAGGGCCTGATGAAGCCAAGATTGGCAGATCAGAGGCCAGACCTCTTGCTCACAGGCTGGGAAGATCAATGAATCCCAAGATTGGCAGGCAAGACTGCAAGGCTTCTCCTGGTTCATGTAGCTTCAGGGCCTGGCAAAAACAAGATCAGCAGGTTGGAGAGCAGGCCTCTTGCTCACAGGCTGTGAAGGTTGACAAATCCCAAGATTGGCAGGCAAGGCCACAGGTAAACTGCTAGCTTGAGTCTCAAGAATTAGAGGACACATGAACAGGAGCGAGCTGTACGATTCAGAAAGAGCAAAAGCCATAGAGCTTTGCCAGAATGTCTGCTTATACCTGTATGCAGACCACACACCCAAGGGAACTTCCTTTCAACTGACTGGCTACTCACAGCACATCCCATCATGGGGGTGATCACATATCAAATCTCAGTATGGACATGATCACAAAATTATATGACTGCCAAAACACTGAGAATCATGGCCAAGTGAAGTGGACACACAATCTTAACCATCACAGTCCACCCCTTGTCAACTTGGCACCACTACACATCTCCTTAAACTGTGCATATCTCTGAATAAAGACAATTATAAAGTCATACTTGCACCTAACATGATACAATGAATGCAAATACAACCCAAAATGCACTAGTGCCATTTACATCTTATATTTTATAAGTGAAGAAAACAAAAATATTTGATGCACACATGCAAAGCAGAAATACTTATAACAACTGCAGTCCTCATTTCTGCAACTGATCACATGGCAATAACAGGTATTTAGAACTGCCTTCTTCCACCACTCATTCTGTATTTCCTTTGCCCTCAGCAAGCTCCTCAGCAGGTCATGGATCTTTGCCTGGTAAGGAGACCCAAACCATTCCTGAAGGGTCTTAGCCATCAGTAGTCATGTTGGAATTGGGTTGCAGCAGTTTTCCGTTGACTTTAATCTCAGGGCATGGTAGTACTCAGAGATGCCCTAAGGGATCTTCTGCATTCCAGACATACTCTTCTTTACTACCTCCATTATGTAATAAAAATCTGATTTCCTCTTGGTAATCAGGATCAATCACACCATCCAGTATGGTAACTCCGTTCTTTGCCCCTTGATCCAGAGGAATAAGAAACCCAAAGTGACCAGGTGGCACTCTTGGCTTCCAGTTCAATAGAATCAGTGATGTGTCTCCAGGTGGGAACATTCCTCCCTTTGGGACTAAGACCTCCAGACCTACAGAGCATAAGGTCGCGGGGACAGTTGTAGAGGCTGGAATGTCCCAAGTCTGTGGGTCAGGATAGAGGCTTCTCCTGATTCACGTAGCCACAGGGCCTGATGAAACCAGGCCCCGACCCTGCCCTGACCCTACAAGGTATTACCACCTAGTTGGAACCATTTGTGTCTTTAGAAAGACATTCTATCATCCTATCAAGCAAGCTGCTTCAGGATGATGGGGAACATGGTAAGAACAGTGAATTCCATGAGCCTGGGCCCATTGCCACAATTCATTTGCTGTGAAATGAGCCCCTTGATCTGAGGTAATGCGGTGTGGGATACCATGATGGTGGATAAGTCCACAGATGGTAGTTTTGGGAGAAGCATTGCATGCAGTGGTGGCAAATCCATGTCCAGAGTAAATGCCTATTCCAGTAAGAACAAAACTCTTCCATTTCCACGATGGAAGTGGTCCAATGTAGTCAACCAGGTTGCTGGCTAATCACCTTGAGGGATGGTGCCACATTGGCAACTCAGTGTCGGTCTCTGTTGCTGGCAGATTGGGCACTCAGCAGTGGCTGTAGCCAAGTCACCTTGGTAAGTGGAAGTCCATGTTGCTAGGCCTATGCATAACCTCCATCCCGGCCACCATGGCCACTTCGTTCATGAGCCCATTGAGCAATGACGGGAGTAGCTGGGGAAAGAGGATGACTGTTTTCCACAGAACGCATCATCCTATTAACTTAATTGTTAAAATCCTCCTAGGAGGATTTAAATCCCCACTAGGAGTTGTGCCTCCTTTTTAGTTGTGGAAGGAGCCAGATAAAATAATTATCCTTCACTTTTTAGAAGGAATATCTCGACATGCCCCACCCCAAGGGATTCCTAGAAATTTCAATGAGGTGGAAAGTGCTTGAATTTTTGTGGGATTGATTTCCCACCCTCTAGGATGCAGATGTTTTACCAATAAGTTCAGAGTCATTGACACTTCTTCCTTACCAGTATATCAAATACATTTGTTCACTTATAGCAAAGTTGAAAAAGAGCTTTTCTTAAAAACAAATGTGATTGCTTTTGAGTTTCTCCAGCATTTAGCAAAGATCTCCAGATCTCTCCAACCAAATGCTTCTAATTAAAAATACATTCTAGTTCACAGAAAAAGGGTAAAGTAGGAACCATTCTGACAGGAAGCTCAGTTCACCATGTAAAGCTGGGCTAAGTCAGAAGCTAAAGGATTTGGTATGTGTCCTGCTGAGTTCAGGTTTATCCTCCAGGCCGTGAGGATTCAGGTTCTATTGGAGAAACTCTTATAGAACATATTTTAGAAAAATAAAAAGGAAAACCTCAGGCCTCAATGAAGAGAATGTCTAGAGAATGATGCGAGACAGGGAAACGATCTTAGTTCTTTAGTGCTGCCATAACAGAAAATATCACAAGTGGGTGGCTTTAAAGAAGAGAAATTTATTTTCTCACAGTTTTGGAGGTTAAAAGCCTAAATCAGGGTCTCAGACAGGTCCATTCTTTCTGCAAGCCTCTCTCCTATTTTCTAGTGACTGTGGGGAATCCTTGGCCTTCCTGTGCTTATAGATGGTCCTCGCCTGGTGTCTATTTTCCACCTGTGTGTGTCTGTGCCTATTCTGCTCTTTTTACAGTTCAGAAGTGATTTGGTTCATGACCTACCTTACTCTGATATGACCTCACTAACAAAACAAAAAAAAATCTCTATTCCCAAATGGGGTCATATTCACAGGTACAAGGACTTCAACATAACTTGTGGGAGAACATAATTCAATCTACAGCACCATCCAAAAAGCTATAATATGCACAGTTTTGAGAGAGAAGCAGGATTTGAGGAGGATCTGTAGGATTTGGTGGTAGGCCATGTGTATTAAGGCACAGAGAATAGTGACATCCCTAAAATTCCCAGTTTGAGGGAATCCAGGCCTAGCTTGCTCCGTAGTGCCATCTCACATTGCTCACTCCTCATTCTCTCCCTCCTAAGATGACTGTTGCATGGCTAGTCCCCCTACTGCAATCAACCCTACCTGACTTAGCCAACCCTGTTCAACCTTCACGGCTCAGCTCAAATGTCTCTCCCTCAGAAAAACTCTCTTTGGGGATTTTGGTAGGCTCTTTCATTGTGTTGCTCTTAGTTGCCTTGTAGTCAGCTCCGACTCATGGAGACCTTATGTCTAACAAAACTACATTTCCTGCATCATCTCCATGATCATTGGTATGTTTGAGTCCATTTTTTGCAACTATTGTATCAATCCAACTCACTGAACATTTCGCTCATTTTTGATGACCCTCTACTTTACCGAACATGATGTCCTTTTGAGCAATTAGTCTTTCCTGATTATGTGCCCAAATTAAGCAAGCAAAGTCTTACCATCATTTACTTCTAAGGAACATTCATAGTACCCTGTATTTTCTCACATGAAACTGTTCAGAGTTTGTGCTTATACAATTTCTACTGTAATTATTTTATTAACATTGACTCTTCCAATTGAGTGTAAGCTGTAGCAGGACAGAGATTCTGTCTGTTTTACTCATCTCTGTATCTTCAGTATTTATCAAGGGTATCTGTATATGGTAGTTCATAAATATTAATCTAAAGAATGAATGGATGATTAGCTTTGGGTAAGTCAGATAATATAGGAAGAAAAAGGGTAGGTTTTACAACACGGGAAAGAATGTAACCAATGAATTTTTTGTGTGCCATTAAAGATAGTGAACAAACAACAAGAAATAGGGAACTGGAATTTTGGAGAAAAGTGGAATATGGAAACAGATGTCTAGGAGCCATCTGCAGGGAGGTTGTGTTAGAGTCTGTTAGAGTCATAGACAGCACCTGAAATAGACAGTGCTTTGTAGTAAGTTGGAGACTTGGTGGCACAGTGGTTAAGCATTCAACTGCTAACCAAAAGGTCTGCAGTTCGAATCCACCAGCTGCTCCTTGGAAATGCTATGGGGCAGTTCTACTCTGTCCTATAGGGGTGCTATGAGTTGGAATCGACTCAACAGCAATGTGTTTGATTTGTGTGTGTGTGTGTGTGTGTGTGTGTGTGTGTTCATGTTTAATAGTAAATTAAGATTGCTTCCTTTGGGTTAGATCTTTCTAGAAATCCAGCTGAAAGAACAATTATAATGTATAGGAATAAAAACAATGTTCCTTCATAAGATACCCATACCCCATTCAGTAACAGAAACTTTGTAGAGTTCCATAACATGGTGGAAAGGCTGATAATCTAATAGGCCCAGTTCAAATCTTGACCTCATGTACCCTTCGACATGTTTTCTCAGAGGCAGGACATAGTAATGGTTAAGAGACAGACTGCCTGGGCCTAATCCCAACACCTTCACTTATTACTTCTGAGGTCCTAGTAAGATCAAATGGTTTCCCAGTACCTCCCTTCTTTCATGTGCAAAATGGAAACAATCATGGTATATACTTCATGAAATTGTTAGGATTGAAACTGTATTAATAACTTTAAGAGTATCAGACACACAGTAAGTCTTAATAAATTTTAACTAGTGTTATGATTATGATTATGACTGTTTAATCTTTCTGAGCCTACATCACAGTAATATCATAAGGAATCAGGACAAAGGTTACATGTACCTGGTACAAAGCAGGTAGTCGATAAATGGTCATCACCTTTATCACCCACACTAGCTGGCTTGGGCTTCAGCCTCTGTGTCGTCATAACTGCTGTTGTTAAAGTGATTCTGAAGACAGCCCTTTTATTGCAGCACCATGTTTAAGAGTTCCATTCGAGCCACAGGGAGTTGGCAAGAAGCAAGCATGGTGTTGAACACTCAAGCTGCCACCTAGAGAGCTACTCTCATTACCAATTGGCATCATTGAATGTGTACAATTGCTAGGTAGGGAGCAGCCTGAAAGAATTCTGAAATACCTCATCTTTATCTCAAGTTCATATTTCTGCCTAGTAAAAGGGAAATTTTAGAACACATGATTTCCTGGGAGAAGCAGATTTAGAAAGGAACCAGTGGTTCTTATATATTTACTATCCTGTAAACAAAACTGTACCTAAAATATCACATTTGCTAGATACTAACTCAGTTGCAGTTGTACTCTGGGCTAAACCAAAGAATGGTCCAAATAATTCCTCTACCCTAGTCCCTGGGTGAGTAAGGGACTAAAAATGGATGAAACAAATAGGGCCACATGATCTGCATGCTTTACATCTACACAACTCCTTCAGCAGGAGAAGAAATAAGTTATTTTTGCCAGAGATGGAATTTAGTCATGAAGATGTTTCAACCCCAGCTAACTCAGGGTTGTAGAGTGTGACCCCTGCTTTAAAAGTCTCCTTGTGCCTGTCTTTATTGTTCATTAATGAGAATTTATCACAGTTGAAATTTAGTTCAAAGCCATGATTTCCCTTCTAAAAGCCACTAGTAACACCTATCTCTTTTTTAAACACGGTTACAAAGTCATTTCCTAGTATCTTCAAGTCCTACCTTTGTAAAACTGGGCCTGTTAATAGTCCACCATTTCCTCTTATGGGGAAAATGAAGCAGTTTTCCTTGCCCTTGAATTATGAGGTCTTTTTTTTTTGCTCCTGTTAGAATGCTGAGAGAGGCATATGCTTAAGTCTTAGCAATGGATGTCTTAGAAATCAAAGCTATTATTTATTGTTTTCAATTCATATTTGCAAAGTGCCTTGAGCTCTCCATGGAAAGCTGGAATGCAAACAAGAGTGCGTGTATAATTAATAACTCTTCAGTAGGGATTATGCCCTTTCCAGGTAAGAGTATATTTATACCTTGACATTCATGCAGAATAGTTAAACAATTTCAAAACAACTCAGGGCATATTCCCCCTGGATGTAGGGAGAACTCAGACATAGGATCACAAATGCAAGCTATCACTGTCACTGCACATTTCTCATCATCTCTCATCCCAGAAGACCGCAGTGTATGTCACATGGAGCAGGGGGATCTCTCCCCACCACTGACATTAGGATGGGCAAAAAGGAGCAGCAATGGTCGATATGTTCAAATATACCAATGAGCCTCTCTGAGATCCATCAACCAAAAGAGAAAATCATATTGTCATTTCCAACCCTTCCACCTGTGAACAACACAGTCCACAAAACTGACAAGTGCATTTGACCTGAACATATGGATACAGTGAAAACCTGGAAGGGGAGGAGCTGTCTGTGGCAGAAACAACTGCATTTCACCAGGCCATTTGGCATTATTTTTACATGACTTTGTGATTTCAATAGCTGCACTGACATGTTAAGTTCTGAATAATAGTAATAGCAGTAGCAGTAATATACAACCGTATTTGTGCAGAGATACGTGCTCTCCAGAGCTCTTGGCTAACCACCCATTAACTTCAGAATCTTGTGTGATACTTTTGAGATGAATAATCTCCTTAAGTTGATTCTAGTCTTTTTTTTTTTTTTCTCCTATAATCAGCCCTTGGGAAATGGTATCTTTTCCTTCAGTCTCTCTCCTTTCTCCCTGTTATCCTCCTTATGTTTAAATCCTTCTCTGGCTCACCACTGACACCAGAAAAAAGTCAAATATTCTGATCATGGGTTACCAAGCTCAATTCCAACACTCCTTCTCTCCCTCTGACATGCTTTTAGTCCAGGTTAGAGGAAGGCACAAAGATGATACACCCATGGGAGAGAGTGGCACCAGCCACCTGGTTGCCGTGACATTAGTGTCATCGTCATTAAGAATAGTCTGTGTGATGTAGGGCAAGAGGTGCAGCCCCTCTGTGCACCTTTGTTAGGGCAGTCAGAAAAGTTGGGGGGTCATTCTTGAGTATGTGAACTTTGACAAGTCATTCAACCTCTGCTTCTCAGCTATGAAATAAGGATGTTAACACCTACTTCACAGATATTTTGTTAGGCTCTGAAAAAATCTATCTTCCAGCCTTGCCCAGCCCATAACAGACATTAAGCAAATATTAACTATCCAGAAACCCCCACACCTAGCTCCATGCCCGTGTACAGGGTGGTGTAAATGTCATACAAGGGTCTGCTTGAGTGCTTCCAGCCCCAGTGGTACGACCCTACACCTATGGAATCAATCCAGATGTGATGCTCGTCTCCAGGGAGGTTCAGGAACTTGGCCAGGGATGGCACATGAAGACATTTGTCAAGTTCTAGGATAACTCTGTTGCAAAATAGTTGTTCTGGATACCTGTAGAGTACATGAGTAACAAGTACAAACCAATAAAATCAATTGTCAAAGTGTAACTTGACAATATGAATCTATGGACTTAAAATGTTTATACGTTTAGATTTACTGATTTCATATCAAGGATTATACCTGGGGAAATAATTGAGGTCCCAAATATTCAGCAGTAATTCATCATTTTCTTTTTTTTAATAGCAAAACATTGAAATCAACTTAAATGTCACAGCAATAAGGAAACTATAAACAAATTATATGATCTAATGCAATTTATCTACTAGTATATAACAACATGGTAATATGTCCCCAGCCTATTATTAAAGGAAAATAATTCTAAAACAGCATGAATATTCTGTTTATATCGATTGTTGTTATGTGCGGTCAAGTTGATTCCAACTCATAGCGACCCCAGGGGACAGAGTAGAACTGCCTCATAGAGTTTCCAAGGAGCAGCTGGTAGATTTGAACTGCTGACCTTTTGGTTAGCAGCCCAGCTCTTAACCACTGTGCCACCAGGGCTCTATACTGGTTATATTTGCATAATTACACACCGTAAGGGCTTTCTGTATATCATCTTATTTAATTCTCGCAATAGCCTTTCCGAGTAGGTATTATGATTCTCATCTTATAAACGAAAAAACTGAGGGTCAAAGAGTTTTATGACTCGGCCAGGGTCACACAGCAAGTAGGTGGAGGAACCACGGTCCTAGCTCAATACTCTGTTGCCAACTTTGCTGCTAAACAAACAGGCGGCTGCCGTGCGACTTCTACCCCCAAACCTGAGCCTCTCTAGCTTGCTGATGCGATTCAAAGCGACTTTTTAGCACTTCATTTTGTATGTCTTTATTTGTTTTTACTTTTTCTTCAATGAATGCAATTAGTTGTGAAATTATTTCAAAGACTTGTTTAAGTAAGCGCACTAGAGGAAGACGTTGACGAAACACCTGCCCGATACGGGCGTGAGGCTGCCAGTGCCACTTTGCACTTGAATCGTGGTTAAGGTTTTCCGCAGAGCTTTCCTGCACGATTTCAAGGAGTCTGCTCTCCTGGAGCTTAGAGATTGCGCTGTGCCAGCCCTCGCCACCAGTGTTTTTCAAAAAGAAATATATCTCGGCAGTTTATGGAGTTCGTCATAGCTTGTGTATTTCAACACAAACTACCTCTCTCTGAGTGAAACAGCTGGCTAGGAAGCCTGCACTTTGATTAGACATTTCTGTCTGGGTATTTGTGCTCAGGAAATTCACTCTTCAGAGAAACTACAGCTGGTGAGATGAAACAGAAGAGTCAATTGTCTAAAAATATATATATTTTTAAGAAAACATCACTTGTGAATGCGTGTGTGTGTGTGTCAGGGGCTCTGTGTAAAGACTCTAGACATCAGTTTCTAGGATAAGATCCTCTCAAAGCTGAAGTCTGTGGCACAGTGGTCAAGAGCACAACATTTCGAGCAGAATATCTGATGCAAAGCTTGAATCTGCCACTTTATCAGCAATTTGTTTGTATTTGCCCTACCTCACTTTCATCATCTCTAATTTAGGGGTGATACTGCTAGTATCTACTGCATAGAGTGGTTGTTCTATGTAAATGAGTTTAATCCATGAATGGAGTCCCTGGGTGGTGCAAAGGGTTAATGCAGTCACTGCTAAACAAAAGGTTGGAGGTTCGAGTCCACCCAGAAGCACCTCACAAGAAAGACCTGGCAATCTACTTCTAAAAAGTTACCCACTAAAAACTCTATGGAGCACAGGTCTACTCTGACACATGGGGTCCCCATGAGTTGGAGTGAACTCAATAGCAGCTGGACATGAGCAATCCATGAAAAGCACTTGGTGCCAGTCATGGACTATAGTAAGCATTACATAAGTGTGTTCCCATGTAATCATCCTTATCTCTTGGGTTTGTATGCAAAGCATGTAATAGGTCCTTGGTAATTATTTGTTAACCAAATGCTTACATTATACTTATGTAGATGTTACTTCTTAGGCAAAATCAACAACCCGGGTACACTTGAGGAAGGACTGAAAAAAGATGATCTGCATGTTTTAAAAAGCTACTATGTGGCAGTCATGGTTTGAGGTATTCTACTCATTCTCTCTTGTTCTCACCACACACACACACACACACACACACATAGACAAAAAGTGTACATTGCCATCACACTTCACAGTCATGGAAGCAGCCTCAGAGAGATTAAGTAGCTCATGCAAGTTCGCAAAGGTGGTGGCATCAGGACTCCATCTGAGATCTGTCAGACTGCAACATCTCTTCTGTCATTCTGGGTGGAAAACCAAGCCCAGAGCCGCTGTCTGTGCAGCTCAAAGGAAAAGCTCCTCGGAGTTTACTTGGAGCCCATTTACTCTAACTTTACACCCACTCCCAACACACACCTAGACAGCTAGAATAGTCAAGTTAGAGGATATCACATACACTGATAACCTTGACCTGAGACAAGAGCCTACAGAACACAGATGAGAATTCAGCTGCCTTAAGAATTCTGTTGTAGCATAGCATCAGCATTCATGACATAGAACTACTTACAAAAGGATGTCTAGTTGATAATTGCAACAAAAGGCAAAATAATGAAATAGTGATATTTTATTTAAAATATATATATAAGTAGGATTTTCTCTTGTACCCTCTGTCCCCAGCTTCTGCCCCCTCACCACTGTGAGAGGACCAGGGTCCAGGATTGAGGTTCACAGAAGAAGGTCTTGGTTAGTTTAGGCGAGAAGAGCCAGGTCTGGAAGGCTTCATGACATGCCTTACCATATCTGTAGAGACAGCGAGGTACATGGAATTGCTGCACATGACACCCAGCCCAGGGACTCCACCACCTCAGGCTGGACACTGTGAGAGTGGAAGGGAGTCAGTGCTGAACACCCAGGCACTCAGGCAGCACTCCCAGCGCCTTAGCACTTGGCTGGGCATTTTGCCAAGTAGTGCCACAGATTTCTGGTGAGAAAAATAGCCTTAGATACTTATTAACAATGACTTCTGGAGCCTCATCGCTGACCACTGAATCAGAATCTTCAGGAAGAGTCCTGGGAAAGTAAGAGTTTAGCCAACCTCTCAGGTGATTCCTGTCTCAAGGAAGTTTCTGAAACACTAGTTAAGACAATGGTTCTCAAACTGAAGCTTGCATCAGCATCCCCTGGAAGGCTTGTGAAAGCACAGATTGACAGAACCCACTTAGGGTTCCCAATTCAGTATGTCTGGGTGGGACGTCAGTGTCCCTGGGTGGTGCAAAAGGTTAATACACTCAGCTGCTAACTGCGAGGTTGGAGGTTTGAGTACATCCAGAGAAGCCTCGGAAAAAAGGACTGAGGATCAACTTCTGAAAACTCAGCCATTGAAAACCCTGTGGAGCACAGTTTTACTCTCATACAACTGAGAGGACACAAACAGACTCTATGGCAGCTGGTCATGGTGGTGGAGTGAGGCTTCAGAGTCTTCATTTCTGGCAAGTTCCCAAACCAAAGCTGCTGTCCAGAAGAAGACCACGCTTTGAGGATCACTGGGTTGAGATAACCCAGAACTGAATCCATTCCCAAAGACTACTTTTCAGACACAGATTAGACAGGTCTATAAAACAAAAAATAGCACATGTGAGGAACATGCTTCTTAGTTTAATCAAATATATGAGTCCAGATGGACAACTCCTGTCCAAAAGCAAGAGGAGAAGGCAGGAAGAGCCAGGAACAGTATGAATGGACACAGGGAACCCAGGGTGGAAAGGGAGAGTGTGCTGTCACATTGTAGGGATTGTAACCAATGTCTCAAAACAATATGTATATAAATTTTTGAATAAGAAATTAACTTGAGCTGTAAACTTTCACCTAAAGCACAACAGAAGAGAAAAATATAACACATCTGGCTCAGGAAGAAAACAGGGAAGCAGAGAAGAGGGTATCCAGGGTTTCCTCTCAGAATAAAGTAGTCAGATTCCTGGGGACCCAGGTGCTGATAATTTGGCTTGGAAGCCTCACTCACCATCTGATTCGCCCACCTCCTCTCTCCAGCTCCTGTGGCAACGTCTCTCACTTTCCTTAGCATTGCCCTTCTGATTCTGACACTGTCGTCGTTAGTTGCCATGGAGGCCTTTCTAACTCATGGAGACCCCTGTGTGCAGAGTGGAACTCTTCCATTGGATTTTCAAGCCTGTGACCTTTTGAGAGCAAACTGCCAGGACTGTCTTACAAGGCACCTCTGGGTGTGTTCAAACTGTCAACTTTTTGGCTGGTAGGTAGTCAAGCGCTTAACCATTTGCACCCCAGTGACTCCAGTTTATTCTAAGCCTACTCATCAGTAAACTTGAAAACCCACAGAGCCCAAAGAGACCCTGAGAGAAGGCCATGGAGCTAAAAAACTTAAGAAAAAAATATTTAGCTTCTTTAGGGTCTTAGTCATCTAGTGCTGCTATAACAGAAATACCACAGGTGGATGCCTTTAACAAAGAGAAGTTTATTTTCTCACAGTCCGCTAGGCTAGAAGTCAGAATTTAGGGCACTGGCTCCAGGGGAAGGCTTTCTCTCTCTGTCAGATCTAGAAGGTTCTTGTGATGCATCAGTCTTCCCTTGGTTTGGGAACATCTCAGCACAGGAACCTCAGGTCCAAAGGACATGCTCTACTCTGGCACTGGTTTCTTGGTGGTATGAAGTCCCCATGTCTCTCTCCTCACTTCTCTGTCTTATATCTCAAAAGAGATTGGCTTAAGACACTATCTAATCTTATAGATCTCATCAATATAACTGCCACTAATCCATCTCATTACATCACAGTGATGGGATTTACGAGACACAGGGAAATCACATCAGATGACAAAATGGTAGACAATCATACAATACTGGGAATTGACAGATATTTTGGGGAGACACGATTCAATCCATGACAACTAGTAACCCAGGGAGTGGGAATCAAAACAACAAGGCTAGATATTTTGGAAAGGTTTTAAAAAGGGGTGGAATGTGGTCACAGAGCATCGTAAACTAAGATACCTCTTTTAGATTTAAATTTTTAATGCAATCATAACTCTGGGTAAAGTCTCAAAATTCAAATGATTCAGATTTTTAAATATCATTTGAAGTCAGTTTATTAATTGTGTTAATGTAATACACAGGTATTTTAGTTACATATAAAATAAAAGGCATACTAAAACAAAGATATACCAAAACAGTTATTTAAGTCTCTAAGTTCAGTATCCTTTATTAAACAGGACAATATAATTTAGACACCCCTGCACCTTCTTATTTTTCTGTGGTTAAAATGCTTTTGAGGTTCTAATATAGCTATGATTCCTGACCACAGAAAATTCCCCTTAGATACAATGCACTTGGGTCTAATTCCAGGGATCCCCAGATACTGCACCCTATCATGTCCTCCATTCCAAGAACACCCAGTATATATACTATAGCAGGTGACTTATTTCTTCTTCCTCCTCCCTAACCAAAAAAAAAAACAAACCCAATGCCGTCAAGTCGATTCTGACTCATAGCGACCCTATAGGACAGAGAACTGCCCCATAGAGTTTCCAAGGAGCGCCTGGCGGATTCAAACTGCCAACTCTTTGGTTATCAGCCGTAGCACTTAAACACTACACCACCAGGGTTTCCCCCTCCTCCCTAGATTCCAAAATAGAAGGAGACCTATGATCAGCAGCCACACCCAAGCTGTAAAGTATAACTTCCCCAAGTGCTTCCCATATCAGAAGTTGTCCTGAGTTGGAACGGGTTCATTTAGTGCGAGGAAGAGCCTTTGTGATACATCCATTTTCCCCACCTCAAGGTTCTGGTTCCAAACTTGCTATGTCCTTACTCTCTTCACTCTGCCTCTAATGCAGAGAACTATGTTCACTTTGAACATAGCATGGTGTGTTGTAGCTTCTTCCCAGTCACCCATAAGGACTCTTCTTGAAAATAAGTCAGATTAAGTGAGAAGTAGAGATTAACAATTACAAAAAAGCCCTCCATATAATAACACACACACACACACACACCCCTATCTATACACATCTCCAGGATACAATAGGAAACATGGTAAAGGCAAATAAATTACTGTTTTCCAATTACTTTAAGAATATGAAGTTGCTATCTCAAGATTATTAAGGAGAAGGGATCATATATGTCCTATGCTTTGAGAAAATAAATAATAGATCTTAAAAGAGTAGCATATTTTTATCAAGCGCTCTCAATATACACCTCTCCTCACTTATCAACTATCTGTTATCTGACATTTCACATTTAGGACAATAGTAAAAAATATATCTGACTATTTTGTACATTAACCACATATCTCTGGCAGTAAGGAACATCGAGGTGTGGGGTGAGAGTAACACTGGGTGTGAGGTTAAGGTTATGTGTCAACCTGGCTAGACCATGATTCTCAGTGGTTTGGAAGTTATATAATGATGTACTTTGGTAGTTATGTAATTAAGTAATTTGGCAGTTATGTAATGATGTAATCATCCTTCATTTTGTGATCTAATATAGTCATCCTTCATTTTTGCACAGCACTAATTTTCCCGCAACAACCCAGTCATTGAAACCTAACCATGTCAATAAGTTAGGAGTGGGTGTATATGGTTTAATACATTATCATTATTTGTAATTATAAATAATGATAATAATTATTATAATTCTCAGATTTTGCCATTATCTTCTCTATTGGCCATTCTCTCATTTTTACAATAGTTAAATTTGATTTTTTTTTTTTAAGTTTACATGAGTGGCTACAATATTTGCAGCATCAATTAAAGTTTATTGTTTTCAAGGAAAAAAAAAGAGTGAAGGAAGAACGATGTGAACTTAAAATAATATTTGTTTTATTTCCGAGTCTTTTAATATGTATCTTAAATTCAGGAGTACAAAAAATACTGGAAAGTAAATAAATGGCTAAATGACACATGAAATCTTTTGTTTGTGTGACAGTCCTGCAGGCATGAAGATAGTTCATATTAAACAGATATGACAATAAATGAACCTTGTGAGCACTTGCCCCTTCCATCCAAGGCAGATACCACTAATCATGCCCTCTTTTCAGTCCGGGTCAAAGTAGCTTTGGAATCATTCCCAGCAGACATCATTAATCAATAGAATTGCCATAAAAGCTGCCATCTCTGGACAAGATATTATTTTAAATAATTGGCAGAGACAGTGTTTTTCATGCCAGCATTCACCAGGTGCCATTATTGAGGGATGTGTCTACTGATCACTCTGTCTTGGGCACCCAATAAAGTGAGCCTCTAATGAATGAACTGCCTTGCACTGCACACAGGATGGATAAAACATTCTAGCAAACTGTGTCATTACAGCTTTGTGTTTATTTCTTTTAGTCAAACAGTCAGCACCTGCCAGCAAACATGTTGCTTTCTGTTTGGAAATGCAGCAGGGAAATGAGCAGTAAACTGTCTCTGGCATTTTAGCAAGAAAATTGAAAAGAACATGCAAAGGCAGCAAAAAGGAACACAGACTCCCAGATGGCTCTGGGAAAGGTTACGGTCACTTGTCTAAAAGAACATCAAAATTTAGTCATTGCTAGCCCTGTGATACAAGCAACAACTACAACATCAATAGCCATAACGATAGCAACTCATACTTACTTCGTGGTAGATGCTCTTCTAGGCATTTCACATATACTGCACTCATCGTTGAGACCTGGTGACGCAGTAGTTAAGAGCTTGGCTGCTAATCAAAAGGTTGGAATTTCAAATCCACCACCCCTCCTTGGACACCTTTTGAGGCAGTTTTACTCTGTCCTATATGGTTGCTATGAGTTGGAATGGACCCAGCAGCAACTGGTTTGGCACTCATCGTTGATGTCAGTTCACACACAGTCCTTTGTGGTTCTGTGTTACTACGAACAAAGATCCTATAGCTCAGGTGTATTTGGGAACTTGGCCAACCATGGTCACTCATCTAGTGTCAGAGGTGTAATTCATAACCAGGTCTACCTGTTTCTATCTACTAGTTTTTTGACCTAATAAACTGAAATCTCCCTCAGCAAACAAAACATGCACATTCTAACAGAATATTCCAATAAAGGTTCTCATTCAAGCCAATCTTTCTAGCAAATGCTCTTCATATGAATAAACATAACATCTGCATTTGCAACATAAACATCACAGATTTGAAATGAAATAATTCACATGCTGTTTAGAAATCATTTGAGATGTTCATCTGTTTCTTAAGTTTCATTGTCTACAGTCTTGTTTTGTATTTATTTTATTTAAAGAAAAGACTAAATGTCTTCTGGAAGCAGAAATACTTTTCAAAATTGGAAATAACACATTCATTTGAAAAGAGGGCTGCTAATTGCATGATGATTTTCCATGAACGATTCATGGGAAGGCAATCAGCCTATCATATTGGTTTTTTAGATGATTTGCATTCTGTAAAAAATCTATAAGTACTGAGTATTATGACTATAATTATTTTTTTTAATAGATTGGTTAAAATTACCCATAATACTGAGGAAGAGGAGTCAAGCCAGGTAAAACACGGTTATAATTAAGGAAGATGAAGAAAAATAATGGAAAAATACCATGTGAGGGTATCCTAAAACTGGGGTGCTTGGTATGATTGAAAATGACTAACTTAGGTCTGAATCAAAGCCTCAATTTTGAATTAAACTTTTATGTATCCTTAGTCCTCCTTTATGTCTTCCTAAGAATAGAAACTGTGACATGTAGCTTCTTGTAAAAATTTAACCACCCTCAGCAAACAATGGAAGAAGCTAAAAAGTGGTTTGTGAAGAAACATTTGTCAGTAAATTCTTGTCAAGGTGGTCTCAAGGGAATTCTTGCTCAACTTGCCCTAGGAAAAATGTATTGGTAAATATGTAGAAAATAGCTTACTAGGCTGAATTCAGGAAGTCTGTGTTAGAAAATAGATCAGCTAACCTTGTAAGATTTTAACTTGCTATTGTCTTATAGCCATGTGTAAACCTAAGCTCCCATGATTGTGACCATGAACTCCCTTCCCCAGTTTACTGTATAAAACTTCAACTCTCGCTTGGAATGTTGGAACACTTGGTTCTTTGTACCCTGTGTTTCCCAGTTTGAACTATATCTCTTGCCCTCAATAAAACTTTTGCTTTTACTTTGAAGAGGAAACAGGCTTTGTGAAGCCAAATGTGAGCACCCTCATGTGTTCTACTAGTTCATTACTGTTAGCTAAGTCATTGTCTTAGTCATCTAGTGCTGCCATAGCAGAAATACCACAAGCAGATGGCTTTACCAAACAAAGAGAAATTTATTTCCTCACAGTAAATTGGCTAAAAGTCCAAATTCAAGGAGTCAGCTCCAAGGAAAGGATTTGTCTCTCTGTTGGCTCTGAAAGGTCTTTGTCCTCAATCTTCCTACGGTTGAGGGCTTCTCAGGAGCAGGGTCCCTGGGTCCAAAGGATGTGCTCTGCTCTTAGTGCTGCTTTTTTGGTGGTGTGAGATCCCCAACTCTCTGCTTGTTTCCCTTTCCTTTTATCCCTTGAGAGATAAAAGGTGGTGCAGGCCACACCCCAGGGAAACTCCCTTTACATTGGATCAGGGAGGTAACCTAAGTAAGGGTGGTGTTACAACCCCACCCTAAACCTTTTTAACATAAAATTTCAATCACAAAATGGAGGACAACCACAGAAGAGTGGGAATCATGGCCCAGCCAAATTGATACATATTTTTGGAGGACATAATTCAATCCATTACAGTCATCCTTATGTAAGGATGTTCACCACTGCTATAAAACTCCTGTCTTCACACTGTGGAGCGTGGAGATCTGTTTGGTCCTGCTGCCACCCATGACTTGCTTTTTATGTAACTCTCCTTAATAAAATCCTTTGCTGCCACCCTGGGGTTGCCTGCCTCTGTCTTCAGTCTCTCAGCACCCTCCATTTTTGGAAGCAAGTTTCACATTAATGGTCCACCCTAGGACAATTGGTGAGCCAGCCAGGAGACTGAGTAAATGATGAGTGGGTGTGAGGCCTCTGAGGGAGAAATCCCAGGCTCTGCGGGGAAATCCTGGATTGGTCAGCAACCTCCATGTGGTCTGGCCCATATGTTTGATGCTTGTGGACCATCTTGTGAGTATGGGGACACCCCAGAAACTCCAAGCAGCATAGCCCAGTTGTGGGCAGATGTGTGCCTTCATAAATATGGAAAAGAAGCTAGGAAAGCAGTAGCAACCATGGGATGACCACTGCTCTGGGCTGTTCTGCTGGCTGCAGAAACCCAGTTAGCTGCTGAAGTGCACATAAGAGTTCTGCAGGAAGAGTTACAGTTGGAAAGGGATGTGTGGCAGTCCTGTGTGACCATGACTGACATACAGAGCACCCACAGTATGAGTAGTTAGAAACACTCGCCTGTAGGTTTGTAAAGATGGGGGATTCAAGAGATAGGAGAACAATCCTCTAGCCATTGTTCAAAACACTCCAAGAATGGGACCAGAGGTAGTTGAAGGGGCTAAGCAGATCCCTGGCACTGAAAACACCCTGTAATGCCCAGCACAAACAAGAGTTAAGATAGCAGGAAAAACAAAAAAAAGGAGTAAAAAGCCTTTCAAGATAGCCTGTGTTAAGCAGCCTTGAAGAGACCTTAGAGGCCTTCTCCAGAATTCTCTGATAAATGCCCCTTGCCAAGATAATCAAGCAACAACATAGTTGCAGCTACAATAGTAAGGGGAAAAGTAAAATAGAAGGGCCTGGGTCCAGATTTATAGGAAACTGGGCTGAATCCAGCTTACATTGCTTATATTAAGGGTGTGGGTCCACAAAAGACTGAGAGTTCTGCCAACTTTGTCCAGATCTTCTGACTTTCAGAAATAAGACTGAGAATTAAGCCTAGCTCTCTCTGCCACCAGGGAGGACCAAAGGTTTTATGTTACCATTAGGGTTCAGTGAGGAAATGAAAAGAATTGTATGTCCTGGGTTTTTAGATACCATTGCACAGGTGACTATGATCTCTATAACACCTGGCAACAAAATAAGGAAAACTTTTGGATCTGAGGTCAACATCATTGAAACCACTGTCAAAGCCTGACTGTAGATAAGTTCCTTCAGGGCCTCTAAAACCCCTATTATATATATTGATGATGCTGGTGTATTAATGTACACTTTTGTAAACTTTTGCCTCCAAGTCCTGTTGGGAATTGATGTCATTTCAGCCATTTTTAATGAGGCACATGGAAACTGTGATGTGAACTGTGGTTAACAGCCTTGCCATTCAATCCGGCCACTGACATCCCTCAGATGGGCATATAAATCAAGCCCCTATGGGGATGAGACATCCAAATAAAAATCAGTTCTGCTCCTGATAAGCTCTTGTAACTTGTGCGGATGATCACCAGGAAGGCCTGTATGATGAGAGAGGAAAACAACCAATGAGCAGACCACTCTTGCCAACTGACTGTAGATGCTGAAGCATCCTCTGCTCCAGAGCAAAGAGATGTGCAACCAACCACCTCCTGGATTTAAGATAGGATGGCCCATGGAGATTCATATACCATCCTAGGCTGGGCCTACATGCATGGACTCCCACTGTCATCAGAAAATGCTGAACAGCATAGAAAAGCTGCCTTAACTACCAGACCCTGGCCAAGGCTAAAACCTGCCCAGGGACAGATCCCTGAGCCAACAGGCCAGGCATTCTCAGCAGATAAATCATATCTGGGCCTCTTACCCTATACAGATGCTCCCACTGGATGTTGAATGAACTCTCTGTGCTCTATATCACCTCCAAGCCATAGGGTGATTAAGCACTTCAATGGACTGGCTTAAATGGCTCATGGAAGGGTGTGAGACACCCCCAGACTGTCCATCTCGGGCAAGCAGTCTGGGGTCTCAATGCAGCAGTTCCCTGCAAAGGGATTCCTCATTTATACTGCATCTTTGATCAAACTGTCTATTCTATAAAATGTGGGGTCTTTTTTTTTTTTTTTTTTGTATACAACTGTTTCTGACAATAGACCTGGGTTTCCACAAAGGTCACTGCCTCAAAACTAGGACAGACAGCCTGGGTGGCTATACCTGGGCAACCCTCACATTAAGTCCCAGAGGAGATTGGGGAGGTGAAGGGGAAATTCTTAATGTTGTCTCTTTTCCTTCCCTGAGTATCTCAAAATGATGGACGGGCCCCTCATCCATGGACCCCAATGATACAGGCTTTTGCTAGAGCTAGCAATTGGACCAACTGTTGGCTCTGTGAACATTTGTGTGGAGATGGCAAGTCATCTCCCCACATTGTTCCAAATGATCTATCAGTGAGAACACCTCCTGAACCAACTGAATGTGTAACTTGGTACGTCGAGGAGATCATGTGGTAAATGAGTATGGTTGACTCCATTACTCATGGAAAACATCTCTTTGATGCCTTTTGAAGTATAAAAGTCACCCGTAAGGTGGGATCCAAGCTTAGAAGGGAAATTTCTCTGTATGTTAAAAATGTAAATGGCATGGAACTGGATGGTTTGACTCTGAGAACGAACGGTACATTTAACACTGAGTTTGACACTACTCTGGAGATGGAGAACTAGCAGAATATGACCAGGTGGTCCATGTACATTGACTGACTACACCAAGTCTGAACTAGCCTGGTCTGGCAATGGTAATGCCTTGTTCAATTGTGCTGAGAAAGGGAGCTTTTATATTACTTGTACTGAAATATGTACTGTTCATATAATGTGCCATGTTGGGAAAAATATGCTGTTTTTACATAAATGAATCAGGACATGTTATACATACATAAGAGTGGACAAATGCAGCCCTATGAGCTATTCAGTTGACTTGGATTGAGCCACAACTGGGGTGGCTGGTAGGCATCTCTCCTCCAAGGAGGCCTGATAAACTTGCTGGGGACAGTCCTACTAGTTACCCTCATTAAGTGCTGCTTCAAATGATGCACAGATACAACATCCTCCAGAGTTATGCACCAAACCAGACATGCAGCTCAATGTCCAAAATGGGTGATGGACATACCAGGACTTGGTACAGCTTTGCTTTTTTTTCTGGCACCCCGATGGGAGTTGAGGGGTGGACTGTTGGGGGAATGGTCTACCTCTATGCCTCCCATCCAGGCTACCTAAGTAAAGGCCTTCAGCCCAGAACATTCTCTGATAAGGAGGCTGAGAATTGGGTTATCTTCTCTCTCCCAGTTCCTTCTCCTTCCCAGAGAAGGCTTCCCCCTGTTCTGGGCACAGTAACTTTCTCTGTCTCTTGCACATGTGTGGGCATCATAAGACACCTGGCCAATCCCACTTCTTTGTTTTGGTGGGAAGGGAATGGGGTCTTTTATACTATGACACAAGAGGGGAAACATGCCAGGTTGTAATAGCCAGCCTCAAGGGGTGGACTATAGGGGAAACAGGCTTTGCAAGGCCAAACTTGAGCACCCTCATGCATTTGGCTAGTTTATTACTAGCCAAATCACCTTTTTTGCTAAGTGATCCTTATGTAAGTCCCTGGCATGTTGTCACTATTGTCCACCACTGCTATAAATCTCTGCCCTTCCACTGCAGAACATGGAGATCTGCTTAGTCCTAGTGCATCCCAGGACTTGCCTCATGTGTAAGTCTCCCTGATATGTTCCTTTGCTGCCACTCTAGATTTGCCCACCTCTTTCTTTTGTCTCAGCACCCTCCATTTTTGGAGGCAAGTTTCACATTACTGGTCTATGCTGGGACAACTTTTACAGAGCAGCCTGGTTTAATCTTTGACAACACAAATCAGGAAAAATAGATGCTGTCACACCAGGACACTCTTATCTAAACTTTCCCACACCAAATCTGCAGAGAAGTGGGTTTGGAAAGCTGCACCTGGGTTATAGTTCTGGGAGCTGATCAGCCAGAAAGGTGGGCAGTTATGATCACTGAGGCTACAGAGCATAGAACAAAGGGTTATCTGTAAGACAACTTTCAAAGGTAAAATCATTACTGAAAGTCAAGCTGTCAATTGGTTGTAACATTTAGACTGAATAGTTGTGGTAACAGCAATGAGATGACAATCTGAGACTAGAGGATAAGTCAATAGGGTGGGACCTGAGATCCTGCATTTCCAGTGAATTCCCTGGTGGTAAGACACTGCTGGTTTGTAGACCACAGTCTGAGTAGCAGGAGTGAAATCTTGAAAGCCTTCTAAAGATGCTGCACTGTGGCAACTGAGGTGTCTGTACCACCTCAAATTTCAGCTTGCATCAGCACAACTGGATGGCTGGTTAAAACACAGGTGGCTTGGCCACACCCCCAAAATTTGTAAGTTAGTAGGTCTAGGGTGGGGCTGATAATTTGCATCTCTAACAATTCCCCAGGCGATGCCGATGCTACTAGACCAGGGACACACTTTAAGAACAAATGCTGTAAGGCCCTTTCAGTCTCTCCTAAGTTTCAGGGAGGAACTGTTAAAGTTATAGAACTAGTTCATAGAAGTCACTGGTCAGCTTTTAAAAATAAGGCACAAAAAGAAAAGCTAAGGTTAGGAGAGGTACATTGCACCAGGCCATGACGCTGGTGCCTTAAGGTACCATTCAAAGTGTCATCCCTGGGTCAACTGCATCCACATCACCTGGGAACTTGTTAAAAATGTAAATTTTTAAGTCCCACCCCAGACCCACAGGATCAGAAATTCTGTCAGTGAAGCCCATTGATCTGTGTCTTAAGGAGCCCTGCAGGGGATTCTGAACCATTACCATAAAAAAAAAGAAAGAAAATGAAGGTGGGAGAAAAAGATGCAAGTAGATGTAAAGGGCAAATCAATGTGCTAGAACTTGTGTAACCCAAGATCTAGATCAAGTTCTGTTTCTCCTTAGTTAAGAGTCTAGGCGTGACACTTCTACTCTCTTTTGCTCCATTTCCTTATCTGTAAGTAGAGTAAACCCTCAGGTGTTAAGGTAGATTATATTACTGTCTCAAATACACACAAGCATTTCCTATAAAAGGATCACACACCCTCACATATTGCCATGAGACTCCCATTTCCCTTTGTGTGAAGAGTATACTTCCTGCCTGGTTGATGTTGGGCTTGACTGTCTTACTTGCTTTGAAAAGTCATTACCTTTTTCCAAAGGCTTTTTTACTCTTTTCCTGTCACAAGAATAACAAGTCCTCAAAAGAGCTACTGTTTCAACCTGGGACTCTGAATGAGAGGATATACAGTGCAGAATTGCCAAAGCTGACCCACGACCAGTGGGATATAAAGGGAACATTTGTTGTTGCAAGCCACTGATATTTGGACTTCACTTGTTATGGCAGCAAATCTGTGAATACAGGTGTGTACAGAACAAAGGAAATAATATTCAAAAAGACTTGTTGAATAAATATGAAGGGCCACCATACTTATTGAAGCATTACATAGACATTGAAAATGAAAGGTCTCCTGTGATAGGATTTTCCTAATTGCACTTATTTAATGAGATTGCTTCTCTTTAGCTTCCTTCCTTCCTCCTTTCCTCCAGCTCTCCTTCATTCCATTTCTTCCTTCTCTCCCTCCAAACTTCCTTGCATTTTTCCTTTGTTTTTTCCTGCCTTCCTCACTTATATGATGAATGGAGAGGGCAGATACTTCCATCTTGGTTACTCACTGATTCTTGAATTAACTGTTATTCCGGATTAGAAAATCATTCCCCTGACATACTTCTATGGTATAAAAGCACTGTAATATTTTTGCTAAATGGATAGAATCCTCATTTGTTACAATAATGATATTTCCTTATATTCGAGACTTTCAAAATGCCTCAAACCCTTGAAGTCTCATCTACATTCTGGGTAAGCAAACAAGTGAACTAAAGGCTTAATTATAGTCATAGCACACACCAGCTTGACTATGGGTGTGTAATAAGATAGGAATAAGGAAACAAACAACTATTTGTCTGTCAGTTTGTTGTACTATGGTTGCTTATGTGTTGCTATGATGCTGGAAACTATGACACCAGTATCTTCAATACCAGCAGGGTCATCAATGGTGGATAAGTTTCAGCTGAATTTTCAGACAAAGACAGACTAGGAAGACCTGGAAATCTACTTCCAAAAATTAACCAACGATCACAACAAAATATTGCATGATATAGTGCTGGAAGATGAGTCCCCTAGGTTGGGAGGTACTCAAAATACCCCGTGGTCACAATAATGGACTGGAGCATACCCAAGATCCTGAAGATGATGCAGAATGGGGCAATGTTTTGTTCTGTTATACATGAGGTGGCCATGAGCTGGAGCCTACTTGACAGCAATTAACTACAAGGGAAGAAGATCCACTGCAGACTCACAAAAGTCCTATAAAATTATCTAGATATGGCCCATTTCTACAACGGAAGGAACTTTCTCCCAGGGAGTTCTTCTGGTCTACAAATCAAATAATTCTCTTGCTCTAAGGTCTTAAAGCAATATGAAATTTTACCTGCCAGGGTAAAATTTCTAAATTGTGTATAAGCCTCATAAGAAAAGTAGAGCATATGTGGAAAAACATGGGATCCAGGAGAAGAAATTTCAAGCTACGAGATAAATGTGCAACCATAGGGGTGAGTGAGTTTCTACTGTAAGCAAAGCTCATGGCATATGGATGTATCCCCAGTTCCTGCTCTTCTTTTGTCCAAGTCTCTTTGTGTTTCTCAGTAGCTATTTCTTACTGCTTTGCTGTTCTAGCCTCTGACACCTCCTTTCACTTATGCTCTTGTTTCTCTTTCTTGATTCTGTATTCTCTAAACTGCTTCTGAAATTTAGCCCTCAAGCTGGAGGATTAAATCCTTTCAACACATCTCAGCTCATGAGGTCCCTCTGGCCAACCATTGTTTTGAAGGCAACTATTAATTCCACAATAAGCTGAACACTGATTTCATGTAGGTGCTCCATTAACACTAACATCAATTTTTTTACTGATTTTTTTTTTAAGGGACATTATGATGAAACTCTGGTGACATGATTAAAAATTTCAACCAACCTTGAGATATGGGGTCCAGTAGACCACTGTCATTTTATTAGTTGAGAAAATTTTACTGGAAGAGAATGAAACACTCGGTGGTGGCAACGAGAATCTAATATGGCTAACGTAATAGCTAAACTGAATTTGAATCATTCAGTCAACTCATAATTCAGCAAATTCCTACAACATGCTGAGCTCCACTGTGGGCACCCGAGACAAAGTGCGTGCCCTCTGGAGCTTATATTCTAGACTGCATGACATAGAATAAATAAATAAAGAATATTATGCCAGGTAACAAGCTGAATCCCTGGGAGGTGCAAATAGTTAACGCTCAGCTGATAATCAAAAGGTCAGAGATTTGAGTCTACCCAGTGTTACCTTGAAAAAAGACCTGGCAAATCTACTTCCCAAAAATCAGCCACTGGAAACCCTGTAGAACACAGTTCTACTCTGACACACACGGGGTCACCAGGAGTCAGATATGATTCCATGGCAATTGGAATAAACAGAATAAACTGGTAAAGTAAAACTAAGTAAAGAGTAAAGGGGAAGTGTTGCATCTTAGATAGTGTGGTCTCTGTGAAGACCACTCTGCCCAGCTGGAGTCCACATGCTACAGCCAGGGAAGGCCTCTCAGACAAGGTGACATTTACAGGGGCTTAACTAAGCCGTGTGGCTATCTGCTGAACACATGCTGCAGGCAGAAAAAAGGTTAATGCAAGCCCAGAGCAGTGGCTGATCTGCATATCCTAGGAGCAGTGAGGAGGCCAGCCAGCCAGCCTAAGACAACAAGTGGGAAAAGGCTCAGGATGAATCAGGTACATCCAGGAGGAAGCCTGGATTTCACTCTGAGTGACATAAAAAAATCACTGGACAGTTTTGAACAGAAGAGTAATGTTCTAAAGGGATCCCTCTGTATGCTATGTGGAGAATGGAATGCAGTAAGGCAAAGCAGAAGGAAGGTCTATTGGGGAGGCTGCAGCAGCTGAGTAGGAGGCTAACAGACAGGTGGTGGGAGCATGGACTAGCCTGGAGTAGTCTGAAGCTGCAGGTAAATGGATTATCAGAGAATTAGTAAGCTTCAGATTTATTTTTTGAGTTCACTATCAGTTTTAACTTAGGCAAGCATCTCTTGGAGCCAGTTGACTATTAGTTCCTGAGGTTGTAGTTTGGTCAATGGGGTTTCAAGGAAGAAGCTGAGGGACATGTGAGACTACATTACCCTGCCCTGTTTGTAAAGTCAGACCTCCCTTGAAGGGTCCTTGCAAAAGACATTAGTGTGAACTGGATACACACTCATCCTCTTAGCTTCTGTGTAATATTTTCCTGTATAGAGGGATGCTGCTCAGCTATTTGTACCCCAAGCACATAACATAACTCCTGGCAGTAGGATACCAAGTTGGGGCAGTGCTGGGAGCCTCACACTGAAGTATGTGAGAGCTTTTGATCACAAACATTGCAGACTGACTTTTATTCAGTTTCATTGTTTTCAAATTTTCTACTTTGAACACCCTTTTGACTGCCCCCAGGGAAGGTCACTCCCACTGCATACTCTCCACCCTCAGTATGCCATTGCTGCCTGGTCTGAAGAAGCTGCAAATCATTGGGCCATAGTCTTTTGAGCTGAAAGAAACCTTAGGGAAACAGAAGTTCATTGGGGTTGATATAATTTCCCAAGGCCCCACACTTTGTAAGTGGAAGTATGTGTAGACTGAATGGTGTTCTCCTTAAGTAAGAATCTTATCTGAGACAACTGAGAATACTGGGTACTCTTGTAGCCCCTCAATATTTCATATAATCCTATTGCATAAAACCCTAACTACATTCTGTGAGAGGGGCCTTCAAATCGTCAAGGCTAAACGTATACAAAATTAAGTGACTAGCTTAAGTTTATTCATTATTTTTATTAATTTCATTGATGAATAATGTGTAATTATACTTATGTTTGGAGAAGTACACATATCATAAGTATGTTTCTCCACTTATTTTTACAAACTGAATGCACCTAATTCAGGACACAGAACATTCCAGAACACCAGAAGCCCCTTCACATCCCCTTACAGTCACCACTTTGCAAGGTTAACCACTATTCTGATTCATCATAAAATTAAAAAAAAAAAAAAAAAAAATTTTATAGCATAGATTAATTATGCTAGCTTTTGAAATTTATAAACAATGGAATCATAAAGAATGTACTCATTTAGGTCCAGATTCTTTCAACATTAATTTGTGAGTCTTATCCATTTTGTTGTATGTAAAATGAATGATTCACTCTTATGGCTTTGGGTGAATAAATAAGGACATCTAGTTTTTAACGACCTATAGGATCGCTATGAGTCGGAATCAACTCGAGGGCACTGGGTAAGGAGCACTAGAAATGTGATGGACAGACCCTAATGTGGGCCCCATATTCACACTCTATATAACCCCAACCATTAAGTGTGAGCAAGACCTGTGATTATAACAAATAGAATATGGCAAAGACAATGGGATGTCACCCTCATAATTATGAGTATAGATACACAGAGAAAGATACTGACTTGCTGAGATGTTTCTCTCTTGCTGGCTTGCATAAGTAAGCTGACATGCTGTGTGAGGGCCTATAGAGAGGACAGTGTGTCAAGCACCTAGGTGGCCACCAGGAACTGAGAGCTGCCTCTGGGCCCTGATTAATGGGCCAGCAAGAAAATGAGAACCTTCATTCTACAACCACAAGTAACTGAATTATACAACCACAAGTAACACAAAAAGCTTGGGAGCAGACCTCTTTCAGTGGAGCTTCTGATAAGAACACTTCTCAGATTACCTTTGAGAGCAGAAACTGAGCACAAACTCCTGATCCAAGGGAACTGTGAGATAAGAAATGAACGTCATTTTAAGCCACTGAGTCTGTAAAAAGGTATTACATAGCCACAGAAAACTAATAAAGAATCTAGCCCTCTAGCTTTCTAGCACAGTGATTTTTGTTCATTTACATTGCTAAAGGTAAACAAAATGGAGAAAATGTTGAAGTTGTCAAGAATTTCATTTTACTCGGATCCACAATCAACACTCACAGAAGCAGCAGTCAAGAAATCAAAAGACGTGAGAGAGGTGGAGCCAACATAGTGCTATAGACAGAAGCACCATGCCGTGCATCCACGTCAAAGACATGAAAAACTAAGTAAAATAGAGACAAACATCAATCCTGGAACCCTAAGCATCAAATGAAGGGATAACTCAACCAAGAACTGAATGGAATAAGAAACAGAGAGGACAGAGAACGAGGCGAGTTACGAGCGGAGGTCACCTACCAGCTAACGCAGCACGGATTCATCATCTTGGACAGAGATCGGTGGACAGAGAGTACATGAAAGCAGATTCATGGAGCTCCCAGCAGAAGAGAGAGGACCTGGTAACCAGCAAGATGTTTCCTACCCCTAAACTGCCTCCCCCTGCTCAGACTTCACAGTTTCCTGGCTGGCCAATCTGTGGCTTCCTGTGGGCCAATTCCCAGTTTCCCAGAGGACTGATTCATTGCTTCCTGGTGGGCCACGCCACAGCTGCTCAATGGGATGATTCCCAGCTTCCCAGAAGATTGATTCACTGCTTCCTGGTAGGCTGATCCACTGCTTCCCAGTGGGCTGTGACCTCAGCACAGGAAGTACCGGTTCTTTGCTGCACAGATTTGCCCCACCCATACTGGCTGGCTTCTTCACTGGCATTTCTTTGTTGCTGACGTTGTTTTTTTAGCCTCTTTTGGTTTCCTCCCTGCATCTTACCACCTTCCCCTCCTTTCTCTTGAACACCTGACCCATGTGCCATCTTTGCTTCTTCTTGAGAGGCTGCGAAGCACTACACAGCTGGGGAACAGCTTCCCTGGTCCAAGCCGTCACCCTGGTGGGATCCCTGGGGGCTTTTTTCTTTTCTTTTCTTTGTTTTCTCTTTCTTTTTTCCTTTCTCTTTTCCTGTTTTCTCCATTTCTCATCTCTTTCTATTTACTTTGTTTTCCTGTTCCCTGAATACCTGGGGCTGTGTATCATCTCCACCCCTTGTAGCCAGGCTGTACTGTGCAGTTTGGGAGCTGATTCCCTGGTCTGTGCAGCCACACCAGTGGGATTCCTCAGAGCATTTTTTAAAACTTTTATTTATTTATTATTTTCTTCTTTTTTATTTTTTTTCATTTCTTGGTTTTTTGTCGCTCCACTCCAATGGCAGGCTCTCTCAGTGCTCTTTTTTTTTTTTTTGCTGCTGTTTCTCTCCCCACTCTCCTTTTCCATACCCAACTTAGCTCCACACATCACAATCTCCTTCTTCCCCTCTCTCCTGCCTATCTGCAAAGTATGCACCGCTGAGCAGCACAGGCATGGATTACCAGAACCTGTCCTGCACTGCCCCGGGTCACCTTCTTGGCCCCAGTAATTGCCTCAAACAACCCATCCCAGCCCCTCCACTTCAGCTGGGGCTGCACTGCTGCACCAGAGCTGAGTGACTGGCACTGACCCTTGGACAAGGAGGTGAAAAATATTGTATGCACAGACAAGAAAACAACAAAGAATGCACAACCACATGCTCAGACATAACTAAATAAAATAAAAAAGTAGGACAAAACAAGAAAATCTACAATCAATAAGAAAATAACTACTGAATGTTCCAAAGACAGCAGACAATAGCAAAACATAAAAAAAGACAGGGTAGTTCTGGTAGGCATCCAAAATAAAACACCAGATGACTTTCCAGTAGAAGAAAAGGTACTAGAACTAACTGAGAGGGAATTCAAATCTCTAATATTCAGGCTATCCAAGAGTTGAAGCAAAAGACAGACAAAAATGAGGAAAAAATAAGCAAATTCGTGGAAAAGGCAGACAAATTCATGGAAAATACAGACAAAAAATGGAAGAATTCAGGGAAACAATACAGGAAGAAAATGCCAAAATAAATTCACAACTAAAAATCATACTAAAGCAACAGCTAGAAATCCAAAACATAAACAACAAGATTTCAGAAATGGACATTGTCATAGAAGAGCTGAGGAACATGTTTGAAACAATGGAAGACAGGATCAGTGAAATTGTAGACAAACACTTGTATACAACTTTGTTTGAGGAAAAACTGGAAAAAAGAACAACAACAAAAAAATGAAGACTCCCTCAGAATTCTGTGGGATACAATCAAAAGGCAAAATTTGCAAGTGATCAGAGTTCCAGAGCAGGAGGAGAAAACATAAAACACAGAGAGGATCATCGAAGAATTACTGACAGAAAACTCCCCTAATATCATGAAAGATGAAAAGCTGACCATCAAAGAAGTTCAATGAGCCCCATATAGGATAGGCTCCATAAGAAAATCACCAAAGCATATCATAATCACACTCACTAAAATCAAAGACAAAGAAAGAATCCTGAGAACAGCTTGAGAAAAATAAAAAATCACATACAGAGGGGAAATGATAAGACTAAGCTCTGATTATTCAGTAGAAACAGTGCAGACAAGAAGGCAAAGGGTTGATACATATAAAACCTTGAAAGAAAAAAATCACCAGGAAAGACTAATATATCCTGCAAAACTCTCATTCAAATATGATGGTGAAATTAGAACATTTGCAGATAAACAGAAATTAAGGGCTTTGTAAAAACCAAACCAAATATGCAAGAATTATTAAAGGGAATCCTTTGGTTTGAGAACAAACAACATCAGATGACAGCCTGAATCTAGGACACAAGATCACACCAGCCAGATATCAACCTAGGAAATGAAATCTCAAAGGCTATCCAAATCCAACAGATTTACAACAGAAAACCAGAGAGGCTAATCTATAAATGACAAAAACATTAGAATAATAAAAGAAGGAATAAATGATGCAGTTGTAGAACTTTCTAATGGAGAGGAAGGCAAGGTGATACCAAGCGATAATAGACTAGTTCAAACCTAGGAAGATAAGGGTAAATTTCAAGGTAATGACAAAGAAAGTTAAAAAACCTACTCATCAAACTAAAGGAGAAAAACAAAGTCTTGGTAAAAACAAAATCTACAAAAACAAAAGAAATGAAAAAAAAAATCCACAACAAAAAAAAGGAATTCAGCACAGGAGATTAAGAGGAACAAAGAAATCATCGGCATCACAAAAACAAAAAACAAAAAACCTACCAAGTGACAACAATAAACTCACACCGATCAATTATCACACTGAACGTAAATGGCCTAAATGTACCCATAAAGAGACAGTGATAGAATGGATAAAAAGAACAAGATCCATTAATTTGCTGTCTACAATAGACTTAGAAACAAAGACATACATTTATTAAAAACCAAAGGATGGAAAAAAATATATCAGCAAACAGCCAACAAAAAAGAGCAGACGTGTCAATACAAATCTCAGGTAAAATAGACTTTAAAACATAACCCACAATAAAAGACAAAGAAGGGCACTATATCATGATTAAAGGGATGATCCAGCATGAAGACTTAACCATAATAAATACTACACATCCAATGACAGGAAACTGACAGTTCCTCTATAACAGTAGGAGTCTTCAACACACCACTCTAGGTAAAGGAGAAAATATTTAGAAAGAAACTCAACAAACATAAGAATATCTAAAGGCCACAATCAGCCAACTTGAACTCATAGACATACGCATAACACTCCACCCATCAGCTGCAAAGTAAACATTCTTTTCCAACACACATGGAAAGTTCCCCAGAATAGACCCCATCCGAGGCCACAGAGCAACCGTTAACAAAATCCAAAACATTGAGATAATACAAAGTATCTTCTCTGATCACAATGCCATCCAAGTAGAAATCAACAACAGGAAAAGCAAGGAAAAAAAAAAATCAATTACATGGAAACTAAATAACACCCTGCTTAAAAACCACTGGGAAATAGGAGAAATTAAAGATGGAACCAAAAAATTCCTAGAATCAAATGAGAATGAAAACACATTATACTAAAATCCTTGGGACACAGCAAAGGCCATGCTCAGAGGTCAACTTATAGCAATAGATGCACACATCAAAAAAGAAGAAAGGGAAAAAATCAAAACATTAGCTACACAACTCAAACAAATTGAAAGAGAATAGCAAAAGAAGTTTAAAGCCACCAGAAGAAAGGAAATAATAAAGATCAGAGCAGAAATAAATGAAACAGAGAATGGAAAAACAATAGAAGAATTCAACAAAACCAAAAGTTGGTTCTTTGAAAGGATTAACCAAATAGAAAAACCATAAGTCAAATTGACAAAAGAAAAACAGGAGAGGGTGCAAATAACCCAAATAAAAAATGAAATGGGGGACATTACAACAGACCCACCTGAAATGAAAAGGATCGTAACAGAATATTATGAAATACTATACTCCAACAAATTTGAAAATCTAAAGGAAATGGACAAATTTCTAGAAACCCAGTACCTACCCAAAGTATCCCAAACTGATGTTGAAAATCTGAACAGACTCATAACAAGAGAAGAGATTGAAAAGTTAATTTAAAATAATAATAATAAAAAAAACTCCCAACAACAACAACAAAAAACCCTGGCCCAAACGGCTTCACTGGAGAATTCCAACAAACATTCAGAGAAGAGCTTTCGTCAGTACTACATAAATTACTTCAGAACATAGAAAAGGAAGGGATATTTCAAAATCCATTCTATGAAGCCAGCATAGCCCTGATACCAAAACCAGGCAAAGACACCACAAAAAAAGAAAATTATCGACCAGTCTGTCATGAATATACATGCAAAAATTCTCAACAAAATTCTAACCAACAGAATTCAGCATCATATCAAAATAATAATAATACACCATGACCAAGTAGGATTCATACCACCTATGCATGGATGGTTCAACATTAGAAAATTGATCAATGTAACCCACCACATAAATGAAAGAAAAGAATCACATGAACATCTCAATCAACACAGAAAAGGCATTTGACAAAGTCCAACACCTATTTCTGATAAAAACTCTCAATAAAATAGGTATAGAAGGGAAATTCCTCAACAAAATATATGGCATCTATACAAAACCAATAGCCGACATCATTCTTAATGGAGAGAGGCTGAAAACATTCCCCTTGAGAATAGGATCAAGACAAGGATGTTCTTTATCTCCACCACTATTTAGCATTATGCTGGAAGTCCTAGCTGGAAGTCCTAGCTAGAGCAATAGGGCAAGAAAAAAATAAATAAATAAAGGGCATCCAAACTGGTAATGAAGAAGTAAAATTGTCCCTATCTGCGGCCATGATATGATACTATACATAGAAAACCCAAGAGTTCATGAGAAAAACTACTGGAACTAACAGAAAGATTCAGCAGAATAGCAAGATACAAGATAAATATAGAAAGATCAGTTAGATTCCTATACATCAATAAAGAGAATGATGAAGAGGAAATCAGGAAAACAATATCATTTATAAAAAAATGATGAATGAATAGTCCCTAAAAAGTAAAATAGTTAAGAATAAACCTAACCAGGGTGTACAAGACCTATACAAAGAAAACTACAAAACACTAAATGCAAGAAACCAAAAAAGATCTACATAAATGGAAAAACATACCATGCTCATGAATAAGTAGACTCAACATGGTGAAAATGACAATTCTACCCAAAGCAACCTACAAAGACAATGGCATACTGCCTAGTCCAAATATCAACAACATTCCCTAAAGAGATGGCAAAAAAAAATTATTAACTTTATACGAAAAGGGGAGGGGCCCTGGATAAGTAAAACCTTATTGAAGAAGGAGAATAAAGTAGGAGGACTTGCACTACCTGACCTTGGAGTTACTATACAGCTACGGTAGTCAAAACAGCTTGGTACTGGTACAATGACAGATACGTTGACCAATGGAACAGAAAACAGAACCCAGATCTAAGTCCATCCACCTATAGACACCTGATCTTCGACAAGGGCCCAAAGTCCATCAAATGAGGAAAAGACAGCCTTTTTAACAATTGATGCTGGCAAAATTGGATGTCCATCTGCAACAAAATGAAACAGGACCCATACCTCACACCGTACACAAAAACTAATTCAACAGATCAAAGACCTAAATATAAAACCAAAAACTATAAATAAAGATGATAGAAGAAAATACAGGATCAACGCAGGAGACCCTAATACAAAGCATTAACAGAATATAAACCATAACTAACAACAACAAACTCCAGAAGATAAGCTAGATAACTAGAAACATAAAAATTAAACACTTAATGCTCATCAAAAGACTTCACCAAAAGAGTAAAAAGAGAATCTACAGACTGGGGAAAAAATTTTTGACTATTACAAATCCGACTAAGGTCTAATCTCTAAAATCTACAGGAAAATCCAACACCTTTACAACAAAAAACACAAAAAATTCAATTAAAAAATGGGCAAAGGAAATGAACAGATACTTCACCAAAGAACACATTTAGGCAGCTAACAGACACATGGGAAAATGCTCCCAATCACTAGCCATTAAAGAAATGCAAATCAAAACCACAGTGAGATACCATCTCACCCCAGCATTACTGGCACAAATCAAAAACAGAAAATAACAAATGTTGGAGAGGCTGGGGGGAGATTGAAACTCTTATGCACTGCTGGTGGGAATGCAAAATGTTACAACCATTTTGGAAAATAATATGGCCCTTCCTTAGAAAGCTAGAAATAGAAATACTACCCCCAAAACCCAAACCAAACCCACTTCCGTCGAGTCGATTCCAACTCATAGCAATCCTATAGGACAGAGTAAAACTGCCCAATAGAGTTTCCAAGGAGCGCCTGGTGGATTCAAACTGCCAACCTTTTGGCTAGCAGCCATAGCATTTAACCACTGTGCCACCAGGGTTCCCAGAAATACCACATGATCCAACAATTCAACCCATAGGAATGTATCTTAGAGAAAGAAGAGCCATCACAGGAATAGACATATGCACACATTGCAGCATTGTTCACAACAGCAAAAAGATGGAAACAACCTAGATGCCCATCGACAGATGAATAGATGAATAAACTGTGGTACATACACACAATGGAGTACTATGCAACAAAAAGAATAATGATGAATCTGCAAAGCATCTCAGAACATGGATGAATCTGGAGGGCATTATGCTGAGTGAAATAAGTCAGTCACTAATATTGTATAAGAAATTGTATGAGACCACTACTATAAAAACTCATGAAAAGGTTTACACACAAAAAGAAACAATCTTTGATGGTTACGAGAGAGTGGAGGGGTGGGGGTGGAAAAACACTAAATAGATAAGTGGTAACTTTGGTGAAGGGTAAGACAGTACACAATTCTGGGGGAGCCAACACAACTTGTTCAGGGTAAGGTCATAGAAGCTCCATGGAAAAATTGAAACTCCCTGAGGGACCAAATTACTGGGCAGAGGGCAGTGGGGACCATAGTCTTAGCGAACACCTAGCTGAATTGGCATAACATAGTTTATAAAGAAAATGTTCCACATTCTACTTCGGTGTGTAGTGTCTGGGGTCTTAAAAGTCTGTGAGCAGCCATCTAAGATACTCCACTGTTCTCACACCTTCAGGGGCAGGGGAAAATGAAGACAACTAAAGACACAAGGGAAAGATTAGTCGGAAGGACTAATGGACCATAACTACCATGGGCTCCACTAGACTGAGTCCAGTACAACTAGATGGTACCTGGCTACCACCACTGACTGCTCTGACTGGGATCACAACAGAAGGTCCTGGACAGAGCTGGAGAAAAACGTAGAACAAAATCCTAACTCACAAAAAAGACTAGACTTACTGGCCTGATAGAGAACGGAGAAACCCGAGAATATGGCCCCCGGACACCCTTTTAGCTCAGTAATGAAGTCACTCCAGAGGTTCACCTTTTACCCCAAAATTAGGCAGACCCATGGGACAAAACGAGACTAAAGGGGCACACCAGCCCAGGGGCAAGGACTAGAAGGCAGGGGAGGACAGGAAACCTGAAAATAGGGAACCCAAGGCCAAGAAAGGGGAGTACTGCCATAGCATAGAATTGTTAACCAGTGTTATAAAACAATATATGCACTAACTGTTTAATGAGAAGCTAGCTTGTTCTGTAAACCATCTAAAGTATATTAAAAAAAAAAAAGTCAAAAGACACATTGCATTGGGCAAATCTGCTGCAAAAGATCTCCTTAAAGTGTTGAAAAGCGAAGATGTCACCTTGAAGTCTAAGGTGCACCTGACCCAAACCATGGTGTTTTCTATCGCCTCAAATGCATGCCAAAGGTGAATGATGAATAAGGAGACTGAAGAAAAATCAATCCCTTTGAATTGTTGTGTTGGTGAAGACTATTGAATATACCATGGACTGTCAAAAGGATGAACAAATCTGCCTTGGAAAAAGTACAACACAAATGCTCCTTAGAAGCAAGGATGGAGAGACTATGTCTCACATCCTTTGGACATGTTATCAGGAGGGATCAGTCCCTCCAGAAGGACATCATGCTCAATAAAGTAGGAATTCAGCCAAGGAGAGGAAGACCCTCAGCGAGATAGATTGGCACAGTGGCTACAACAGTGGGCTCAAGCACAGCAACAATTGTGGGGATGACGCAGGAATAGGCAGTGTTTTGTTGTACATAGGGTTGTTGTGAGCTGGAACCTACTAGACAGCATGTAACAACAACAACAAAGGTACACAAGCACTGTATAAATTTTTCAACATTCTTTTTCTGTACTCCATTCTCAGCAATAGCCAATTTGGCAAACATAGATCACTCAGCACATTGATCTCAGTTTAATAATTTTAAATTTATGGTGATCCTTTCCCTTTAAAAAGGTACTTCTTAATTGGCCAGACACAAATGAGGCAACAAGTGTAAGAAAGTGAAGTTGGGCATCTCAGGACAATTTCATGGGAAGGATGATTTTAGAAGAAATGAAAGGAAAAAAAAGAAAGAAAACCAGGGTTGTATATTTTCATGATGCTATTTTCAGTATGTATTTCCCATAGATGCATCTTAAGCACTTTGGAGCTATGCCAACCAGGGTGCAACGTAGATATAAGTCAATATCATTACAACACAGGCACTTAACAGGAAGATATGACTGATGCAATACACCGGCTAGCTTGAGAAGACAGCACGCCAGCTCTGGGGAAACAAGTTTCCAATAGCCCATTTCTATTCCTTTTCACTTTGTCCTTGATTTATTGCCTTTGCCCAGCTCCAACATGACAAAGGCTTCAGCTTTCAGCACAAAATGATATTCCAGACTCCACTAAGTATATTTGTTAGACAAGGGCAACCAACAAAATTAAACTGCTGCCACAAAGACGGCTGTTACTTAATGCTGGAGAGAGATTACAGGGAATTATTACTTTATCAAAAAATAGTTCAGCTGTGAAACCAGTGCTTATTTCTCCCGCACCTTTGGCTGTGTGCTAATTTATCTCCCACCTTGCTCAGATTTAGTCTTTCATTGCCAATTTATTGAAAACCCTGACAAGCACTGGTGGCCTATGTTACAATATACCTCAGCTTACTTAGTTATTGCTACGGAGAGCTGGAAATCAGGAACTTGGAAGGGGAATTACATGTGCTATGTCTTTGATTTTTATTGTTGTGCTTTTCATTTGAGCTATCTATCAGGTGCTTCATTTTTAACCTCACTTGTCTTTTTAGAGGTTTCACCTGAGAACGAAAAGAATGGGCTAGACTAAGGCAACACAAACTACAAAAAATAAGTGTTAACATTATGGAGATCATAATTTGGTCCCATTTGCTTCCTGTCTTTTTTTTATATGTATACAATTTATTTTATTTTGTTGCTGCTCTTGAGAATAAACACAGCAAAACATATACCAATTCAATACCCTGGAGAAATAAGAGTCTTTATACGAACAGATATATGCACACCCATGTTCATTGTAGCACTGTTTACAATAGCAAAAAGATGGAAGCAACCAAGATGCCCTTCAACAGATGAATGGGTAAATAAATTATGGTATATTCACACACTGGAATAAAGAATAAAGAACAATGATGAATCTGTGAAACATTTTATAACATGGAGGAATCTGAAATGCATTATGCTGAGTGAAATTAGTCAGTTGCAAAAGGACAAATATCATATGACACCACTATTTTAAGAACTCAAGAAATAGTTTAAACACAGAAAATATACTCTTGATGGTTACGAGGGTGGGGAGGTAGAGAGGGAGAACGGTATTCACTAATTAGATAGTACACAAGAACTATTTTAGGTGAAGGAAAAGACAACACACAATACAGGAAAGGTCAGCACAATTGGACTAAACCAAAAACAAAGAAGTTTCCTGGATAAACTGAACCCTTGGAAGGCCAGAATAGCAGGGGTGGGGGTCTGGGGACCATGGTTTTAGGGGACAATCGGCATAACAAAATGTATTAAGAAAACATTCTGCATCCCACTTTGGCGAGTGGCGTATGGGGTCTTAAACTCTGTAAGCGGCCATCTAAAATGCATCGTCTCAATCCACCTGGAGCAAAGGAGAATGAAGAACACCAAAGACACAAGGTAATTATGACCCCAAGACAGAAAGGGCCACATAAGAGGCTACATAAGCCTGAGACCAGAAGAAATAGATGGTGCCCTGCTATAACTGATGATTGTCCTGACAGAGAACCCAAAAGAGAATCCCTGAAGGAGCAGGACAGCAGTGGGATGCAGACCTCAAATTGTCATAAAAAGACCAGGTTTAATGGTCTGACTGAGAATGGAAGGACTTTGGGGGTCATGGTCCCCCGACCTTCTGTCAGCCCAAGACTGGAACCATTCCCAAAGCCAACTCTTCAGACAGGGATTGGACTGGACTATAAAATAGAAAATGATACTGGTGAGGAGTGAGCTTCCTGGATCAAGCAGACACATGAGACTATATGGGCAGCTCCTGTCTGGAGGGGAGATGAGAAGACAGAGGAGGACAGCAGCTGGCTGAATAGACATGGGGAATATAGGGTGGAGAGCACTGTGCTGTCTTCTTAGGGGGAGAGTAACGGAGTACAGAGCCAGGTGTATACAAATTTTTGTATGAGGGACTGACTCGATTTGTAAACTTTCACTTAAAGCACAATAAAAATAAAATAGAAAAAAAAGTAGAGGATAAGATACTCCATTTCCATTATCATCTACGACTTCCTAAGGTTGTCCCCTCATTTTAGCTTCATGATTTTAAGTAAGGTTGTTATCCAATTTAATTTCTTCTCCTTGATTCTTAAGTGTGCTTTAGTGCACCATGAAGAGGTGACAGCGAACTCTCTTAAAGATGAACTATTAGAATATGCTTGTAAAAAGGACTTTATGTTTAAAAAAAAAAAATACCCTGTTGGTAAAAGAAGCTCTTAAGCAATTCCACTAGGAAAAGTTGTCTACAGTGATGGGGTGTTAGTGCAAATACTGGGCACTGCACGGTGCTAGGCCTATGTAGCATTAGCATCAGAGTGGAGATAAGTTAACAGAGAGTGTGGCAGCTCCTGCAGTCTGTTGCTAAGGAAGCCCAGCAAGAGGGCACTTAGCATAGTTTTTTGGAGGGAACCAGGAACGCTTCTCAGAGGAAGTGGCATTAAACTCCGAGTTGAAGAAATAAGAGTTTGCCAGCACAGAAGGAAAGGAGAGGACATTTTAAGGAGAGGACATTTTAAGCAGAGGCAATGAAGTGTGCCAAGACCTAGGGGTAAGTGAGAACAGGATGCATTCAACTAACTGCACTAAATTCAATATGGGTAGAGGGTACAGTGGAGTGTGGGAATAATAAGGATTGAAACTTCATAGGAAAGCGTGAGCCTGAGACAGGCAAGTTTTGAAATTGGCCTGAGGGCATTGGGAGCTATCAGAAAATGAGTGGCGTGAATACATTTGAATTTTTAGAAGATCACCCTTGTTGAGAATAGAGAATGAATTAAAAGGGCACAGACCTGGAAGTTGGAAGATGTATTTGGACACGGCTGCGATAATCTGATTCTGAGATTAGGGAAAGCAGAGCAAAGATAGCCATGGTGGGAGTGCGAAGAATTGGATAGATAGAAGAGAGTCTGAGGATGCAGAGTCAATAAAATAAAATAAAAGTAAATTCAATAAATCTTGGTGATTGATGGACTCTGGAAGGGTGAGAAAGAGGAAGGCATGTAGGACACTTGTTTCAGAGTTGGGTGTTTGGGTGAATGTGGAGCATTGCAGGGGGTGGGCCGTGGAGTGTGAGTCACATCGAGTTTGAGGGGCCTATGGGACAGCCAGGAGTTTCTGGGTAGTGCAGTTAACACACTTGGCTGCCAGTTGAAAGGCTGGAGGTTCATGTCCACCCAGAAGTAACTCATAAGAATGGCCTGATGACCTACTTCTGAATAATCAGCCGCTGAACACTCTCTGGAGCATACTTCTACTCTGAGACTCAGGAAATCGCCAGGAGTCAGAATGGACTTGACAGCAACTGGGTTACAGGTTATGAGACAGCTAAGTAAAGTTTCTCCCTTAGGCAGTCGGAATAATTCTAAATTGAAATGTGCTAGGCACATAGATGTGAAGTTCTTTAGCATATAGTCACTAGTTGAATTCATGAGACTGAATGAGATATCTCAGTGAGATGTATCCATCCTTCAAAAAAAGCTAGAACTGCCATGAGAAAGCCAATATCTAGGGGACAGGCTTAGGATGTGCTATCCACACAGCACATTGAGAACATGAGGCCAACAGTGTGACATGTTCCAGCAAGCTCATGGAAGTTAAACAAGCTCGTGAGCAGCCCTAATGTAAGGCCCATGCGTCAAGGAACTTCAACTGCCTTTTAACAACCATGTGAGAGAGCTTGGGAGCCTATGATCCATCTCCTTCAGATGACTGCAGCCAAGCCAAAAGCTCATGAAAGACCATGAGCCAGAATCACCCAGTTAACTGCTCCAATTTCTGACTACTCTAAGGGCTGTGTAAGGAGATAAACGTGTGTTGCTGTTTTTTAAATCTTTTTATGTTGTTGAGGTTGATGTTGTTTTAAGTGCTGAATTTGGGGGTAAGTTTTTACACAGCATTAGATATCTAATATCCACATATTTCAGGAGCTTCCGTATAAACGTGCTTAGGAAATCTTTAGACAATGATGTCAGATACCATGTGCGCTTTTATGCATAAAATCAAATTGCTTTATATCCCTCCATCAGACATGACTGTTAATTTGACCAGACATATAATTCAAGTTTGAAAAGCATTTTCCCTAAGAACTTTGAAAGTGTTCTTCCATTATGTTCTAACATCCAGTGTTGCTGTCAAAAAATTTGTGTTGGTCTGAGTCTGACCTTTTGATTTTAGGAGCCTTAGGATTTTGCCTTTGCCTTGCAATTTTGAGATGTCATGCCTTAGCGTCTGTCTCTTTTTTGTTTACTGTGCTGGGTAGTGGTGGAAACTTTTATATCTTTTATTTTGTATAATATTTTCAATTGTATGTTTGCTAATGTCCCGTCTCAACTATTCTCTTTTTTCTGCAAATTCTATTGGATACTGGGCATCCTGTTTTGACCATCTTTTTTTTTTCTTTTCCATTCGCATGTTTTGTTCAATTTTCTGAGAGATTTCTCAGATGTTATCTTCCAATTTTCTAAATATCCTTTTAATTCCCTCTACTACATTCCCAAGAGTTCTTTCCTATTGTTAAGACAGTTCTGCTTTATAGTATCTTGCCCTTATTTCACATATTTAAGAAACATAAATATATTTATGAAACATATATATAAGATTCTTTGTTTGTTCTACCCCCTAACTTATTCCTGTATTCTCCAAAAACCTTTCCTTGTTTGTTGTTTTGTTTTCGTCTTTCGCCTCGAAGGTTTTAGGAAAATAAACTATGACTTTGATACCTATTCACACTTAGGAGTGGGCCACTCAACATTTCATGGAAGCTTCCAGAGGTATGGGCTGTGTTTGACAACAATAGGCTTCATTGTTAAGATGGATAAGATGTCTTTTTCAATGGGGACATCACTAAAATTCTAGTTATTGCATTTCTTTTCTATAAAGCTGTTCAGTTTCTCTGTAGAAAAACCCTCACAGTTTCTGACTATAAGAGCTCTGGGGACAAGGCAGAAATATAAGACTAGGGGTCCCACAGATCAGTATGAAGAATGTTGCTTCATTTCTGCCTTTGGTCACATCTATCAACCTTACCCTGAATTGTGGATACTCTTTGGTTCAATTTCTATTAGATAGAGGGTAAGCCTCTGGTCTCCTGCGTGGAGGTGGAAAGGAACTTGTTTATGAAGAGTGGGCCTTGAGTAAACTAGCTTCTTATACAAACTTCACCCAATTCCTTCCAACCTTTATGCATCAGCATAGCCTCTGTGGTGTATGGCCGGTTCTGAGCCTCTCCATTAACACTTCTTTGGCAGAGACTAGTCAGACACAGATTTCTTTCCCCCTCTGGTGTCCAATTTCCAGATATATACTGATATTTTCCACCCGTCCTAATCTCTCTTTTCTTTTAGTCTCTTTGAATTCCTATATTTAAAACAACAAAAAAAATTACATTGTTTTACTGTTACTTTGAAGGAGTTGGAGAGCAGATAAATTCATGCATTCATTCTCTACAGTAAAATAAGAATGCATTTAATATACATGATTTTTCTGAACCAAACGCATTCTCCTGACACTAATGTATATACATATTAATATACGTATTTTATTACTTGTTCTCAATGATGCCCTTCTCCTTGAATTAACAATCAATGTCTATGGAAGCAGCAGTCAAGAAATCAAGCCACGAATTGCATCAGGCAAACCTGCTGTAAAAGACATCTTTAAAAGTTTAAAAATTAAAGTCATCACTTTGATGACTAAAGTGTACCTGACCTAAGCCATGGTCTTTTGAATTTCCTCATATGTATGAGAAAGGTGGACAATGAAATAAGAAAAAAGAACTGATGAATTCTAACTGTGGTGTTGGCAAAGAATATTAACTATATCACGGTCAGTCAGAAGAACAAACAGTTTTGGAAGAAATACAACCAGAATGTTCCTTAGAAGTGAGGATGGCAAGACTTTGGCTTGCTTACTTTGGACATGCCATCAGGAAATACTAATTGCTGGAAATACTAACTACACCATGCGTGGTAGACAGTCAGTGAGAATGAGGGAAACCCTCCAACAGATAAATTGACACAATGGCTGCAAAAATGGACTCAAACATGCTGACAATCTTGAAGACGGCACAGAATCAGTCAATGTTTTTTCTGTTATACATAAGGTCAACCTGAGTCGAAGCTGCCTCGAAGGCCACTAACAACAACAAAGCAATGCATGGTGGGAACTGCGGGAAGTGAATGCGATACTACTGACAGAGCACATAACCTAGGTGAAAGCTACACCAAAACTCAGGGATAAAACAGCAAGTTCCGTGGGAGAAATAAAGACAGCACAATGAGAGGTCAGAGGACAGAGTTTACTGTTTAAAACGTGAGAACAGGGTTTGATTTCCAGCTCCACTTTGCTATGCCTTCTTGGACAAGTCATTTAACCTCACTGTGCATGTAAAATGAGAAATATTAGTACCAAATTCACAGACATAATGTGAGAATTAAATGAATTAGTGTACGCAGAATGCTAACATTGCATCTCAGTAGATATTGAGCGCATACCTATTAGCTCTTATTAACTATTTTCTGCCTGGGGGTATCAAGAATGTTTCACGTGGGTAGTGGTAGGAATTTGAACTGGACTCTTAAGATGAAGGACTATTCACCATCTCTTCACTTGAGCATTAGAATAGGGGATACAATTTCCAGAGCCCTCATTTCAAAAGGCCAAGATACTTACTAAAGTCAAAATGTATCTTCAATAACTTTGAATTAAAAGAAATAATGAGTTTTTTTGTGACAGCTTTGCCACAAGAACACTGGTATGGGTGAAAATTATGGCAAAATCTAAGCTAAAATGAAACCGGGAAAGACCTTATCAACATTGCTGTCATTGGACAAGTTCAGGCACTGACTTAGATTCGGGCAAGTTCACCACTACTGGTCACCTGATCTACAAATGTGCTGAGATCACAAAAGAACTATCGAAAAATTTGAGAAGGAAGCTGCTAAAATGGGAAAGGGCTCCTTCAAGTATGCATGGGTCTTGTATAAACTGAAAGCTGAATGTGAGGCATCACCATTGATATCTCCCTGTGGAAATTTGAGACCAGCAAGTACTATGTGACCATCATTAATGTCCCAGGATGCAGAAACTTTATCAAAAACATGATTACAGGACCATCACAGGCTGACTGTGCCATCTTGATTGTTGCTGCTGGTATTGGTAAATTTAAAGTCAGTATATCCAAGAATGGGCAGACGCATGAGCATACCCCCCTGGCTTACCCACTGGGTGTGAAACAACTAATTGTTGGTGTTAACAAAATGGATTCTTCTGAGCCACCCTACAGCCAGAGGAGGTATGAGGAAATTGTTAAGGAATTCAGCGCCTACATTAAGAAAATTGGCTACAACCCTAACACATTAGCATTTGTACCAGTTTCTGGTTGAAATAGTGGCAACATGCTGGAACCAAGAGCTGACATGACTTGGTTTAAGGGATGGAAAGTCACCTGTAAGGATGGCAATGCCAGTGGGACCATGCTGCTTGAAGCTCTGGATTGCATCCTGCCACCAACTCATCAAACTGACAAGCCCCTGCATCTGCCACTTCAGGGTGTCTACAAAATTGTTGGTATTGGTACTGTCCCTGCAGGCAGAGTGGAGACTGGTGTTCTTAAGCCAGGCATGGTGGTCACCTTTGCTCCAGTCAATGTCACCACTGAAGTAAAGTCTATTGAGATGCACCATCAAGCTTCAAGTGAAGATCTGCCTGCAGACAATGTAGGCTTCAATGTCAAGAATGACTCTGTCAAAGATGTTCATTTTGGCGATGTGGCTGGTGACAGCAGAAATGACCCACAAATAGAAGCAGCTCGTGTCACTGCTCAAGTGATCATCCTGAACCATCCAGGCCAAATCAGTGCCGCCTATGCAACTGAGCTGGACTGTCACACGGCTCACACTGCTTGCAAGTTCGCTAAGCTCAAAGAGAAGATTGATCACTGTTATGGTAAGAAGCTGGGGGATGGCCCCAAATTTGTGAAGTCTGGTAATGCCATCATTGACATCACTCCTGGCAAGCCCGTGTGTGTTGAGAGCTTCTCTGACTATCCTCCTCTGGGTTGTTTTGCTGTTCACAATATGAGGCAGACAGTTGCTATTGGGTGTCATCAAGGCAGTGGACAAAAAGGCTGCTGGAGCTGGCGAGGTCACCAAGTCTGCTCAGAAAGCTCAGAAGCCTAAATGAAAATTATGTATAACACCTGCCACACCAGTCATAATCAGTGTTGTGCGAGTGATCTCAGAACTGTTTGTCTCAATTGGCCATTTAAGTTTAATACTAAAAGATTGGCTACTGATAACACCATAAAACTGTCAGAAGGAAAGGAATGTTTTGCAGACCATCTCTTTTTCTGTGTGACAGTTTTAAGTGATTGGTTTTTAAAAGAGTACTTCTTAAATGGAAACAACTTGACCAAAAATCTGTCACAGAATTTTGAGACTCATTAAAACAAAGGTTAATGAGAATATAAAGAAATAATGACAACTCAAGGCTGATCCTTGCTGCACAAAAGGTAATTAGCCTCACTGAGATCTGAACAAGCCCCAAGTTTGGACTTCCTGCTGACTTGGTTTCACATCTTAAGATACAAGTATTTACAGGTCAAGTGCTCTAAGAAGAATAAAAACATGTCTTTTCTCTAAGAAAAAAAAAACTTCACAGGGATTTCAACTACTCTCCTAATCCTTAAGCCTCTAATTAGAGTTCTAGTCCAAAAGCAAAACATCCAACCCTCCCCTTCTCTCTACCCCTGGCTTAAAAGAAAAAAAATCAAGGTGTCTCAGTATCCAGCCAGCACTTTGGCCTGTTTTGCAACAACCCCTCTTTGTATTTATCCCATATCTTTGATCTGACTCTTCCAAACACTTTACAAACAGGATCTCATTAATCCCCAGCTGCGCGACTGCGAGACCCTTGACCAAAACAATTATCCCAAATTCACAGATGAAGAAACCAAGGCACAGTGTGCCCTCTCATTCTCTTTTTACAAACAATGAAGCATTGTAAGAACAGATAATAATTCTCACACTGCAGCTGAAAGCAAACAGTCTCACTGCAAAAGTAAATAGTTGCTCAAATCTTGGAAAATGTCTGAAGAGCTGTTTAAACTGGGAATGCACAAAGTGAGAGGACCCAGAAGGTAGTCAGAAAATAAAGTCATAGAACACTACTTCCACAGAGACACACTGCCCAAACCATCCCTGTCTCTTCCATACAGGATACAGGTGACAGAATGAAATGTCAGGAAGAATATATTTAAGAACTATCCCTCAAACTAGTAATGCAATGAATATGTTACTGAAGATCTTCACTATGGAATCCCTGGATTGGGCAAGTGTTTAAGGTGCTCTGCTGCTAACTGAAAGTCTGGACGTTTGAGTCCCCCCAGAGGCACCTGGGAGAAAGACTTGGAGAACTACTTCTGAAAACAGCCATCGAAAACTCTATGGAGCACAACTCTACGTTGACATACACAGGGCCACCAGGAGTTGGAATCAGCTCAATGGCAACTGTTTGTGTTTTTATTTTTATTTTTGTCTTAGTTAAGAATCTTTTGTGATGCCCCAAGGGGAGCTGTCCTCTCTCCCCTCTGCACCACCTCTGTGCTCCTGTAAATACTTCTTATCCTACCTGCGAGGCTTTCCACACTCACTTGGTACATACCTGTTTCTCCTACTAGATTCTAAAATATATAACTCAATCCAAGAATGCTCAAAGGCCAACTATCTGCTAGGCATTCTGCTACATGCTGACTTAAAAAGATGAATTGTATACGACTCCTACCCTCAAGAGTCACCCAGAAACCAGCTATACATGTTCAGCCTTCGATTATGAACACATAGGAAAACATCTAGCATGTGGTAGGTGTTAAATAGGTAGTTTGAGTTATTTGTTTATTTTGTTATTTGTGTTAGCCTTATTTTCATACTAATCTCTGATTTCTGTACTAGCTTTGTGCCCTGGGGCTTGGTGAAGTAGCGGCAGCTGCTGCTCTCCCTGTTTTGGTCTTCCTTGGTGCTGACTCAGACTGCCCAGCTAGGCCCACAGCCAGAGCAGGTGAGGTTGAGGTAGGAGTTTCCCCAGAACTTGATTATGCTTTCCCCTGCGTCTTGCCAAGCCTGGCCTTGTCATGACCAGAGCTCTTCATTAGTCTTAGCCCTGCCCGTGCACCCTGCCTGTTGAATCGGTGTCTAGTCCTCTCTCTCACTGTCTCTCAGTCTTTTTAAGAAACATCAGAAAAATTCCTATAAGGCCTGTGTCAGAGGGCATCTGAGAAAGGTCATTCTTAAATGTATTCATTTACATGCTTTTGTGGATCAAAATCTGCTGCCTGTTCTTAGGGCCAGTAGCCAGCGTGCCAGGGTGGACACCTCAGCCTGACCTTTCTCCTTCCTTACAGTGAGTTCCCACTATGAAGAGCTCTGCCTCCAGGCATGGAACAGCTTTCAGTTCCCCTAGTACTGAATCTTAATTCCTGATGTCCTGAACCCTGGCCTGCAGAGTCTTGCTCTGATAACCCAGGTATGCAAATAATTCATATTATTGTTATTATTATTATCAAAAAGAAAATAAAATATGTTTTGTGCTTTACAGACTACAATGCACAGCCACTTGCAAGATTTCATTTGGTCTTCAATGACTTAAGACCACACCACAAAATAAGGCACCCATCAAGCTAGGAGAAAACAGAAATACTGTCTGGATCCAGTTTGCTACATATTAAAGGTGTCTGCAAAATACATGTTAAATTTCTGGCCCTTGTGTTTGTGCGTGTGATTGTGGTGCAGTGAATTACTTAATATGGCCTTCCTAGCCATAGTGTTTGTAACGCCCATCAAATGACTGGCTGGGACTATGCAAATGAGGTGTACGGAAGCTTAAGGAGAGGATTTGTCAGATTTGCCATTCTGCTAGGCTTAAAGGAAGACTCTGAGAAAGAGAGTAGGAGCTGGAATATGGAAGACAGTGAGGGAGATCTGTAACACCAGAGACAGCAAGAAGCAGCTGCAGAGAAATGGCAACAGCAGAATCGGGAGACTGCGGGAGACCATGAGAGAATGGAAGGAGATGGACACAATGGTGGGCTTCCTGTCCACAGAGCAAGAAAGCTGAACGCCTTTGGGCAGGAGGCTTGCTGGTGGAGTAGGGTGTCTCTGGGAACTTGGTGTAGCTAAGTGTGCTGACCCACGGAACTAAAGCTGAGCACCTTCGGGCTGAGGCTTACTAGTGGAGTAGGGAGCCTCTGGGCACTTATTGGCAGAGTTGAAAGAGCTTTGTAACACTTGTGCCTGAGCAGAGAGGAGGATGAGGGGCCAGAGAGAGGCATGCCTGTGGGCACAGCTGAGAAGAGGATGTCCTGACTGAAGAACTGTATCCTGAGAATTGTAACCTGTTACTTCCCTAATAAGTGCTATAATAGTGTATATTCTCTGTGAGTTCCGTGTGGCCATTGCAATGGATTATGGAACTCAGTAGAGAAGTAAAATGCACCATGGGAGGGACAGATGGTGTCAGAATTTGTGAAAAGTGCTGGTGAGAGGAGGTATATCTGACTTCCACCTCAGAAGAATCAGCCTTGAGCTGTTGATATTGACTCTCTTTCTGCCTTGTGAAGTTAGAGGGGTTCAGATGCCACCCCATGCCATTTTTACAGTGATCTGGGTTGGAAATACATGTTTTCTTTTATGTTAATAAAGGCATACCAGAATTGGGTGGATCCTAAACCTAATCACTTCTGAGATATAAAAAGACCAGAATAAACACCAAGACACACAGAAGAAAGAGGAAGACAGACAATGGAGATGGAAGCATCTATATGACCAGGAAAGCCAAAGTTTGCTGGCAGCCACTAGAAGCTGAAATAGACAAGGGGAGACCTTCCCTTACAGGCATGCTCTGAATTTGGACTTCTAGCCTCCTGAACTGTCAGGAAATAGATGTCTGTTCTTTAAAGCCCCCCGCTTGTGGTATTTCTGTTACATCAGCACTAGGTAACTGTCATGGATTGAATCGTATCCTCCCAAAATATGTGTTACCTTGGCTAGACCATGATTCCCAGTATTGTGTTGTTGTCCTCCATGTTGTGATTTGATGTTAATTTTCCTATGTGTTGTAAACCCTAATATCTGCCTGTGGTTAATGAGGCAAGGTTAGGTTATGTTACAGAGGATTTGGGTGGGATGCAACAGCCTTACTCAGGTCACATCCCTGATACGATGTAAAGGGGGTTTCTCTGGGGCGAGGCCTGCATCACCTTTTGTCTTACAGGAGACAAAAGGAGAGAGAAGTGAGCAGGGAGGTGGGGGAGAACTCCTAACACCAATAAAGAAGAGCTGGGATGGAGCACATCCTTTGGACCTGGGGTCCCTGCACTGAAAATCTCCTAGACCAGGGAAAGATTGATGACAAGGACTTTCCCCCACAGCTGACAGAGAAACCTTCCTCTGGACCTGGCATCCTGAATTTGGACTTCTAGCCTCCTAGACTGTGAGAGAATAAATTTCTGTTTGTTAAAGCCATCTACTTGTGGTATTTCTGTTATAGCAGCACTAGAGGACTAAGGCAGTAACTAAGACACAGCTCTACTCATTGTGCCTTATTTTTCCTACTCAGGCAAGATACTGGAGAGGTCATTTGTCCCTACCCGGTCCTTCCTCTATAAAGGAGAAGTGACAAGGAAGGACTCTTGACTACCTGCTGGAGGTTACAGTGGGTTATAACCACATTATTGTGAAATGAATGATGGATGCACCCCCAGACTACAAAAGATTATCAGAAAGCACAGAAATGTAAAGAATGAACCAAAGTCTGAGAAATACCAAAAGACCTTTGGGGATTTAAAATTCAAACCCAGCAAAGTGTTGCTTGACACAAGCCCTGAGACTGAAGTAGATGGGGCTAAGTAGGGCCAAGACAACCGGCCTTCTCAGGCTGTTTCTCAGAACTCCTGCTGCTTGCAGGAGCTGGAGCACACACTGATGTCAGGGAAGGGGCAGCACCAGGCAGCACTCAACTTTGAAGAGTTTCAGCTGGAAAACGGCAATGATGGCAGTGTTCTAAGGTCAGCCCAGCCATGGCAAGCAGTTGTTGAATTTTTTCTTTTTTGTTTTTGTTTTACTTTGAAGATGCTCCCTGTCTGGATTCCTCCTTATCCCTGCCTCCCCTGAGTCAGTCTGCTTGAAATATAAAATGTAGCAGTTCATCATTATTCCCCGCAAGGTATGTACAATCACAAATGCAGACAGTGAATCCATGAATGTATATGTTAAAAAAAAAAAAGATTGACAAAAAGGAAATGCTTAAGCAAAAAGACAGACAAACCCTTCCATGCAGGAGGGCTGCTGAACACATGGGAAGATGACCTGGGAGCTCAGTTTAGATTTCCCAAATGATTGATCTTAAATTGATGGCCTTAGAATTACCACATATTCTATTTTGACTCTTTATTTCTGCCATCAAGAGCAAAAAAGAACACATGATAAAGGCGCTGAATAGGGAATTAATTGGGGAATAAAAATATTTCATATGCTGTGGGAATAAAATGGAGAAAACAAGAACAAGCAAAGAAACTTTTTTTTTTTTTTTTTAAATAGAATGTCTGCCTGGAGAACACGTACTTATTTTTCATCATCCAACTCAATTGCCATTCTCCCTGTGAAGGCTTTCCTAACACCTGTCCCCACCTTGGCAAGAGTAGTCACTCTTTTTTGCTCAACTCTATCCAGAACAGGTTTCTATCTTGGTATATCTGGCACACTGTTGCACGTTTTTGTTTATATGCCTGTCCCTAGGGAGCCCATGGTTGATGCAAATAGTTAAAAAGCTCAGCTGCTAACTGAAAACTTAGAGGTTTGAGTCCACTCAGAGGCACCTAGGAGGAAAGGCATAGTGATCTACTTCTGAAAAATCAGCCAAAAAAAAAAAAAAGGAGCACCTGCTGATGCTACTTATGTACAATCAAACACCTCTCGTGATCTGTTTTGTTGGTTTGCATGTTTAGGGTCATGGTTTCATGGGACATCACAGGCAATTGGTCTAATACTGTTCTTTAGTGCTTCTTTCTACTTCCTAATTTGTAGTGTAGTTCCTGGTGTCTTAAAAGCTAGCAAGCAACCATCCAAGTTACAACAATTGGTCTTCATTCACCTAGAGCAGCAGAGGAAGAAGGAAAGTCAGGAATCAGAGGAGGAAATGGAATGTTTGTCTGGTTGCCTCCTTGAACAACTGCCTCTTTTGCTATGAAATCAAAAGAACTGGATGGTGCCCAGTTACCTTTACTGAACATTCTGATCAAAGATTCTTTATAAAAATCTCGATCAAAAGGGGGAATATGCAGAACAGAATTTCAAATTCTTGATGAAATCTAGTCTTTCTGGAGCCTTTGAAGCTGGATGAACCACTGAAACTATAGCTCTGAGACAATCTTTAAACTTTAAACCTTAAACCAAAACTATACCCTAAAGATTTCTTTGAAGCAAATAATAAACCAAAACCAAAGCTGTTGCCATTGAGTCCATTCTGACTCATAGCAACCCTATAGGACAGAGTGGAACTTCTCCAAAAGATTTCCAAATTTATAAATCTTTACAGAAGTAGACTGTCACATCTTTCTCCCGTAGAGGGGCTGGTGGATTTTCAATCGCCGACCTTTCAGTTGGTAGTTAAGTTCTTAACCGCTGTTCTACCAAAGCTCCTTAGAGCAAACAATAGTTTAGCATAATCAGTAAGGTATGTCTGCCTTGAGCATTGTATTCTTTTAAATAATTATCTATGTGAGATCAGTCTGACAATGTAACTCAAAAGGTTGGGTGAGAAGCTTAGAGGGAGCGAGTTTAATAGTGGTGAAATAATTTAGAAAAAGGATACTGAGAATTGTTGAAGAATATAATCAATGTCACTGATTGTACACACAGAAATTGTAGAAATGGTGTATATTTTGCTGTGCGTATTTTCATTAAAAAAAAAAAAATTCCTAAGTTGCACAGTTCTACTCTGTCACATAGGGTCACCACGAGTCGGAATCAATTCGCTAGAAAATGGTTTATAGGTTGCCTGTCCTCAGGTGATATTCCTTAAAGACAGGGCATTGTCCTGTCCACTTCTATCTCTCCAGCACATGAAACAGTACCTGCCACATGATAGGGGCTCCATGAATGTTTGTTACAGGACAAGCTTGACAGGGAACTACCTAACTGTTGAGAAGGCAGTGCCAGCACTTAGTATAATGCTATGAAGTTTACAGATACCTTTAGAACACTCTCATCTCCTTCTCTAGACCCTTTTCCTCCTTGAATGCCTTCTCCTCTTCCTCTAATTGCCAAGTCTCTGAGAATTTGCCTCTGGTCCAAAGCCCCAGGCTATAAAACCCACAATTGCCTTCCTTTTCCTAAGAGCTATGTAACCTCTTAATGCCTGCCTTTCTGACCAGACTCAATGGTCTGACTAAGACTAGAAGGACCCTGGAGGTCATGGTCCCCAGACTTTCTGTTAGCCCAAGACTAGAACCATTCCCAAAGCCAATTTTTCAGACAAGGATTGGACTGGACTATGGGATAGAAAATGATACTGGTGAAGAATGAACTTCTTGGATCAAGTAGACACATGAGACTATGTGGGCAGCTCCTGTCTGGAGGAGAGATGAGAGTACAGAGGGGGTCAGAAGCTGGCGGAGTGGACATGAAAATACAGAGTAGGGAGAAGGAGCGTGCTGTTTCATTAGGGGGAGAGCAACTAGGAGTATATAGCAAGGTGTATATAAATTTTTATATGAGAGACTGACTTGATTTGTAAACTTTCACTTAAAGCACAATAATAATTAAAAGAAAAAAAAAAAATGCCTGACTTTCTACCTCTGCTCTTCCATTCCCAAAAGTGAAATATTTTTCATTTAGGAAAAAAGATAGCAGCATCCTAACTTGAATAGTTCTCTAGTTGGAGAAATTTCAAAAATAATGATAAAGGGCAAGGAAGAATTCCAAATGTGCCTGGGGGAGACTTGTGAGCATGGCTTTGAGTCACTTTGCTCTGGAGTCTTCTCTTGTCTGGCCTGGGCATTAGACACACTTGCAAGTGAAGGATTTTCTTCAGTGTTTGTATAGTTCATCACCCAGTCCCACATCCTGGCTTGTTAAGTTGGAGTGCTGGAATTGTAGTCATTTTATATGACGTGGCTGAAGGTATTCTTATTCTCCTGAGAACAAAAGGGACTCTTCTCATTTCCCTCTCATCATAATTTTCACCAGATTTTTAAATTAAAAAAAAAAAAAAGATTAAGGAGTCTGGGCTAACAGAAGATCCCTAACTCCATCTCAAAGATGTGTGAGTCAATCTTAGTTATAAAAACCTCCCACAGAAAGCCCTTCACTATTAACTCTTTAGCAATTCACTTCCTGGTCTTTTTTCAACCTGTGTTTTTAACTTCCATTAGTATTTTCAGAGGTATTTTTTCTCTATTTTTTGAGGTGTATCAAAACCAAGTTGCAAATATCCCTAGTCCTTTATAATGCAGTGCCCCCACCCCGTATCATTTGCTGGCAATTAGGTCAGTGGCTTAATATCATGAACATATTGGGGAGAAGCTTAAGGATATCAATCTCTAATTCCTCACAGCAACATTAAAAAGTATGAAAATAAAATCCTATCACAAAGAAATACTAATGTAAGTATACACAAAAGAATAAAGAATCACAAATCTAAGACTTGCAAGGAACTTAGAAGTGATTTTTCTGAATCTCTCACCCACTGTTGGAATTTTCATTATGGGTTCTCCAACACATATTTCTTTTAATTGTCATTCAAACAACTCCAATGGCAAGAAAGTCACTACCACTCAACGTATCTTATTTCATTATAATCCCCAAATTCCTAGAAGATTCATTTCTAAATTCAGCCTAAAATATATCTTCTAGTCAGATTGTTTGAGAAATTTGGGGCAACTGACATTCTCCTATCTAGAATGTCCTTAAAATAGTTGCAGGTAGTTTTTGAGTCTCTCTTTCCTTATTGTCTTTAGACAGGCACTGTTACCTTGTTTCACCTCCACAGTCCCTGATGCTGTGCAGTGTGACTAGGAATTAGGAGTTAATGTAAGAATGAATGAGTGAACGTATATCCTAGTTGTATCTCTGTGGTATGAGGAGATGGCAGAAAATGCTCAGGATGGTAAATCATTCAGTCCTACACCACGGCCAACTGCAAGTGAGGGTTCCCTCAAGCCAGGTGCAGAGGGGGTGCTCTGAGTCTGAGTGAAGTAGGTACTCTATGACTAACCAGGGTGCGGACACCCACCTCCTGGGAGTTAACTTGAGCTGCAAGAACTGCCCATTTACACCTACTCAGAGACCTAAACAAACAAACAAACCCAGAAGGGACAAGTATCTCCTGGCTTTCTGAATTTAGCCACAGTTTAAAATATCCAAATACAAAACCCTGGTGGTGTAGTGGTTAAGTGCCATGGCTGCTAACCAAAAGGTCGGCAGTTCAGATCCACCAGGCGCTCCCTGGAAACTCTATGAGGCAGTTCTACTCTGTCCTCTAGGGTTGCTATGAGTTGGAGCCGACTCGATGGCAATGGGTTTTAAAATATCCAAATGACTATGGTGTCAGGAAAAGCTTTTAATAAAGTAAGGCTTCTGAGTATAAGAAAATACAGGACAGGGTGAAATCTAAAAATACCTTCCTACTTAAATAAATTCATGTTTATTTAAAAACACTATGTAGTTCAAACACATGTAGGCTTGACCTTGTGATTGAGAACACAGAATAGGTTCCCAAACCAGAGGAGGGAGGTGGTTAACCCCAGATCTGCTTCTTTCTCACTGTGAGATCTTGAACAAGTTATTTGACATCTATATGCCTCAGTTTCTACAATGTACAAAACTGGGTATGTTAATATCACCAACCATGCAGAGTTGCTGTGAGGGTTAATACTTTATGAACCACTTAGAAAAGTGGCTAATAGAGCTGCCGTAAATGCCACTTAAAAAAAAAAAAAACTTAAGAAAAAAAACTTAGCATAGAAAAAGTGGCATTTACGGCAGCTGTATTTTCAGAGGTATGGCCTCTCAGGTACAAAAGCATCTGCAGGGACCATACCTGAAAGATGATTTAGGGAGATCCTGCATCTCACTGTTCTGCAACATCACATAACAGGATGACAGGGTTCAGAAGAAAGACTGTTAAGCTAATTACCAGGAGACTGGGTTCTGGTCGTTGTTGGGTCATGAATTACTCTGCTGGCCTGTGTTAATCCTATTAACCTCAAGGTTTAAGAACTTATAATGTTCCTAATGGTAAAAAGTCAGCTGATAAATTTGAGGCATTCTAATAACTCATGACGTTTCCCCTCTCTTGTACACTCTTCAAGACTGAATGGGCTTGGAATGACCAGTCATCATCCTCCTCTCTCACTCTCTCCCACTTTCTCTCTCAGCCTTGATGTTGCTCTGAGAACAACACCTGCAACATAGTTTTTACCCTTGTTACTATTATTGATTCAACCCTCAGATGCACAAGTTTTGATCCTTGTTTTAGAAAGTACACATCATTCTGTACTTTCAGTGTCATGAATAGTCTGATAGCAAGATGAAGCAAAGAAAAATAAATCCAAGACAAAGTATACCAAGAGAAATATCTTTAGCTCCCTCCCTTTAACTAGAGAGGTTACATTTTATGCCATATATCTCAGACTTTGGAAACCTCAGGCTTAGTGGTTAAGAGGTACAGCTGCTAACCAAGGGTCAGCAGTTGGAATCCACCAAGCACTCATTGGAAACTGTATGGGGCAGTTCTACTCTGTTCTCCAGGGTCACCTTGAGTTGGAATTAACTTGACAGCAATGGGTTTTTTTTTTTGCATCTCAGGTTTCCTCTCTACTATGCCCCACCACACAGAAACTTAACTGTGTGGGTTGACCAAGGTGGTTCTGAAGTCAGATTCATCTCATGAAACCAGCAAATTACAAGAGAAGGAAAGTCATATTCTCAGTCACAGGGCCACATTCACTGAAACCATTCTGCAGGGATGTTCATGTCTTTGCCCTCTATGCTTTGTATAACAATTTTCTCATCCCCATATGATTTGTATCTAATAGTGTCCTTGGCCATGACTCTACCAACAGTCCTTACCCTTGAAGGATGGAATCAGTAGTGTGGAAAGAAAACACCACTTCACCTCACAGCTAGTGTAACAAAGTCTTTCCAATCCCTCATGTGAACTGAGTTCCAGCTCCTTAATCATGCAGGTATTCTTGTGTTTCATTCCATCCACATCCTTTTAGAGCATCATGGTCAGAGCCAACCCCTCCTCCACAAGGTTGTGACTCACGTATACTGCTTGTCAAGACCTAGGCCATCAACTTGTATCGATACAGCCTGTACTTATGCAAGTTGTTGTAACAGTGCTTGGTAAAGAGGACTGCACAAAGATGACTGGATATATGAGACAGCATCCTTCTGAGTTTCAGTTCTGCTTATGATCTTCTCCTTTACACGTAATGGATTCCAGCATGGAATAGGTAATAAAGAATTACTGCTACACAGTTGAGGCAAATTAAAATCAAAGCTTTTGAGACTTCAGCAGTGAACTGACACTGGCCCTGAATACCAATTGCAACCCATAAAGGTAAAGTATAATCAAGGCTTTGGCTGGAAGTCTGGAAATAAGCTGCCCAGGTGGGACCAAATTTAGGTTGAAATTATGCAGAGTTCTGGAAAGTATGCTCAGTCCCTCTGGCCCAGTCCGGGATGCTATCTCATGTCACACTGTTACCACTCACCATTTTTGCAGAGCAGGACCGCCAGGAAGTCTTGAGAAGAGGAATTGATGTAGAGCAAGAGGCTGGGTGCCTGAGCTGTCATAAAGCTAAATGCAATATTCTCCTTGGATGGAGCTGCATCCACATAAATAGCTGAGGACGAGAGGCTTACATTCTTGGTCACAGGGTAAGGTTCTTGAAACATATATGTAACTGAAGTGCCAGCCTTGAAAACTGCAGAAACCTCTGCAAAATATAAGATGGAGAGTACAAACCAAAACATTCAGTCAAACATTCTGGAAAAGAGTAACTGCTTGTTATTCATCTCCTATGAGCCAGGCAGGGTCTCTGGGTGGTGCAAAGGTTTGAGCTTGACTACTAACCTAAAGGTTGGCAGTTCAAACCTACCCAATGGTGCTCAGAAGAAAGGCCTGGCAACCTGCTTCTGTAAAGATTACAGCCAAGAAAACCCTATGAAACAATTCTATTCTGTAACACATGGGGTTGCCATGAGTTGAGATTGACTTAACATCAATGGGTGTGATTTTGGTTTTATGCACCAGGCATTGTGTGGAGAGGTTTTACATAGATTATATAACGTGCTCCACATAAAATTTTGAAAGTGTTGGAGTCATCACTTTTCCCTAAAGATGAGAATCTTGAGGTTTACAAAGGTTAAATGCCTTGAACAAGGTTACACAGCTACAAGAGAGCCCACTGGTTGGGTCCTGAAGTTTAGGTGCAGTCCATCATACATCTGCAGAGTGACTGCCATGTGTTGGCTAATTTATCTAGAAACAAAGATGCGATGTCCCTGCTAACAGGTAAGTGCTCGACTACTAAACAAAAGATTGGTGGTTCGAACCCATCTAGAAGCACCTCGGAAGAAAGGTGTCGTGATCTGCTTCCAAAAGGTCACAGCCTTGAAAATCCTATGTAGCAAAGTTCTATTCTGCAACACATAAGGTCCTCAGGAGTCGGAAGAGACTCGACAGCAACGGGTTGGTTGTCCTACAACACAGTATGAGGAAATTTTACTGGGAGTCTTACTTCCCAAAATAAGATCTAACAGTTCTGGTTTGTGTTTTTCTGGTGTGTCAGGAGGATTGTGAATGAATTCCAAATTACTGAGAGTAGGAAGGGCATTGGAGAGAGAGCAGTAGTTCTTCATAGAGTTGAGTAAAGTGGGAGGGCCCATAAAACCAGAAGAGAAGGCATTTGTAGAAAAGGCAGAGGTATCCAACTCTTGGACTCAATTTTTTTATATACCTAGGAATTTGTACTGAATTCCAAAAAATAACGGTCTTGATCAAATGGGCCTTCCTATGAGAAGAAATTCCAACAGTACGACAAATTGGATGGAGGTCTACCACTGCCATGAAGAAAGGCGGCATGTACAGACTGATGAAATTCAATTAGCAGGCACATGCAGATCATCCAGTCCTCCCTCTAAAATGTTCTCAGTCCACCGGTTACAGTTTCAGCCTAGTGGAACTAGCACAGGATTTGGCTTCAGCACCGGACCTAAAATCTCATTTTATTTCATTCTAGCTGTGGGATCTCAGGCAAGTCAACCTACTCCATGGAGACTCCGTCCCCATCTGGTGAATGGAAAACCTAACACCTACCTCATCGGTATTCCCATGTAGATAGATGAGCTGTGTGTAAAGGACTCCATATAGTTGTCCTGCACAGTTTGAGCTTATGTACACTTAGCTTTAAGATGGGATTTAATCCAAACCCATCTTAATAGCCTACAGGCAACATATCTGCTTATTGACTGCACTTTTATTCTAATGCCTATACATTCTCTCCTTTTGACCGAGGCTGCTCTTGCATCTACATTAAATTTTATCTCTATTTTATCTCTACAAAATGATGGTATAAGAAGGAGAGATCTCTTAATTGAATGACATAGCCTAGATCTGGCAGCAAGCCTCTGCCATAAAAACAGAACCACAAACATGAACCCATATTGTCTTGCTTAATTTCCCTTTTTCCTGAATGATATGCGGAATGTTACTAATTCCCCACGAAATTCTTTGATTGAATTGATGGCACCTAGAATATAATCGAAGCTGGCTTTTGCTTCTGAATTCTATTTCAAATTTGTTCCACTTTATGAAAATTCTGTAACAGCCTGTAATAGTGCCAAAAAAAAAATTAAACTTGCATATTTATGCACGTTGCCTAGCAGTTCAAAAATATCAGTTCACTTTTACTGGAGGTTCCCAGAAAGTGTTGCATTTACCATCAGGTTACAACATCAGTACTCCTGACTATAGAGACACGCAGCAGAGACTTGTGGAAATAAGGGTGCTGGTTAATCATCAACTTGATGCAAGCAGTTTCCTTGAACGAATTTTCTGGGTGACACCTGGCCCACATTCTGAGCTACCATGTCCTAGTTAACAGAATAAATGGCTTTTGTTTGATGTTTGTGTGTATGTTCAAATGTAAGCCTGATTCAAAGCATTCTGTTATGAATAGAATATTAGATAGGAGCATATATATTACTTTTTTTTTTTTTACACTTAGGACAAGAAATTTTTTACAAAACCATTTTTGTAACTAGAAAAATCAAACCAAATGTCTGTCTTCCCTTCTCCTCCCACCCTACTTTTAATTATTTTTAATGTTTTAGGTATTTTTAATTCCAACACAAAGCTAAATTCAATAATGTTCCTGAACTCTATTACTTGGTCAGTTTCTTAAGCCTTACTTATACTTTAAGAGCATAAGCTCTCTGATCAAATAGATTGAGTTATCTGAATATCCAAAATCTTTGAGCTAAATGAAAGAGAAAAACATAACTTAAAGGTGATTATCTATGAGCACCATGCTACTCCAGGCTACAATACTAGTATTGAAACCTTCTTTGGACAACTGCCTGATGAAGGAAATTGTTCTAATTAAGTTCTGAGAAGACAAGACACACACTTAAAAACATTAACATCAATGGATGGATGTCTGGGGAGTGGTGTGTGGGCTGCAGAGACAATGTTCCCAGAGGATCCCAGGGTAGATGGATATTTCTGTGGGCCAGAGCACACTGAGAAGGCCTTAAAGAGAAGATTGACATTGACTGGGCCTTGAAGGGTGGAATGGACTAAGAGAAGTAGAGAAGAAGGATGGAATACTAGTGCTATGCATCTCCAAATCTTGGAGTCTGACTGACTTGGAGCTGCCACTCTCCAGCCCTCACCAAATCCCACTGAACCTCAGATTATTCAAATCTAAATAGTAATTAATACAATGTTGTGATGGGTATAAGGATTGGAAAAAAAAGAAAAGAAAAAAGGCATGGTACATAGTAGAAGCTCAATAAGCAATAGCTGCTCTTGGTAATTTGGAGACCCTGGTGACATAGTAGTTAAGTGCTACGGCTGTTAACCAAGGGGTCAGCAGTTTGAATCCTCCAGGTGCTCCTTGGAAACTCTATGGCACAATTCTACTCTGTCCTATAGGATCGCTATGAGGAATTGACTCGACGGCAGTTGGATTTTAGTGGGTGGGCTCCTGGTAATAGTCATTAAATTAGATTTAAAATTGTTATTGTTGTTAGTTTCTGTCGAATCATCCCCTGACTCATGGTAACCCCATGTGCAGAGGAACTAAATGCTGCAAGCCACTCTGTGATGAGATAGGGATCTCACCGTTGCAATCCAGGGAGTTTTCATTGCCTGATTTTTGGAAGTAGACCATCAGGTCTTTCTTCCTACTCCATTTTAGCCTGGAAGCTTTGGTTAAACCTGTTCCGTATCATAACAACATGCAAGACTCCATGGACAGACGGGTGGTGGTTGTACATTAGGTGCATTGGCCAAGAATTGAACTCAGGTCTCCCACATGCAAGGCAAGAATTCTACGGCTAAAACACCAATGCCTCAGATTTAGAATTAGAATAAGCATAAATACCAGTCTTGGGTAATAAGTAGGCTAGTGGTTACCTAGAAATAAGTCAGGTTGTGATTAATTTAGAAAGACTCTAAAGTAAAATAAAAAAGTAAATAGATAGATGATAGATAGATGATAGATAGATAGATAGATAGATAGATAGATAGATAGATAGATAGATAGATAGATAGATAGATAGATAGATGATAGATGACAGATAGGTAGATAGATGATAGATAGATAGATAGATAGATAGATAGATAGATAGATAGATAGATAGATAGATAGATAGATAGATAGATAGATAGATAGATAGATAGATAGATGATAGATAGATAGATGATAGATAAGGAGGGAGGGAGGAAGGAAGGAAATAAATAGGAAATATGAACATAGAATGGGTATTTCACAACACTAAAAACCTATTTTTTCTTATGATAATGATCCTATGGACATATGCTTTTAATGAGTCCTTATATTTTTTTATATTTTAACAAAGGATTCCTGGTGATGCAGTAGTTAAACACTTGGTTGTGAACTGAAAGGTTGGCAGTTTGAACCCACCAGCCATTTCAAAGGAGAAAGATGTGGCAGTCTGCTTCTTTAAAGACTTACAGCCTTGGAAACCCTGTGAGACAGTCCTATTCTGTGCAGTAGGGCTGCTGTAAGTCAGGAATGACTCAATGGCAATGGGTTTTTAGGTTTCATGTTTTAACAGTACATATTGAAATATTTATAGATGAAATGATATGATATATGGGATTCACAACAAAGGAGAAGAAGAGGAAGTAAGGACAGATGAAATGAAAACGGTCATGAGTTGACAGTTGTTGAAGCTAGACACTGTGTGTCTTAGTCTGGAAGCTCCACTGAAACCTGTCCACCTGGGTGACTCTGCTGGAATTTGAAATACCAGTGACATAGTGTCGTCCAGCATCACAGCAACACACAAGCCACTACACTATGACAAACTGATACACAAGTGATGTACTGGTACAAGAGGGTTCATTAAACTCTCCTTTTTTACTACACCATAATATTTGAACTTTTCCATGATAAAAAGTAAAAAAAAAAAGCTAGATGTTAAAAGGAATGTAAATTACTAAAGAATTTTTGGACAGGGATTTGGCAAAATGTAAAAAGCACTTAAATGTACACACTATTTTGATCACTGAAATTCCATTACTAAGAAAAATAATCAGCACATGTGTTCATCACAGTATTATTTATGCACAAAATTTGGAGCAATCTAAACTTCCAAAACAATAATAAGAGCAAGAATTCAGGGAACCTTTATATGCCAGGCATTATCCTAAATGTTTTGTGAACTATTTAATGCTCACCTTTTGATTTGTGAAGGATATGTGCATTGTTCCCATTTTATAGATGAGAAAACCAAGAGGTTGTAAGGTAGATGAGCCAGAATCTGAATTTAGGCAGCCTGGTGTCAGAGCTTGAGTATTATCCTCTAAACTATAATGCTTTTGTTGATAAAATAGAATGGACTAAATAAGCAAAGGCAGTTCCATCAGATGGGATATATTGTAATACTTCAAAATGATGCTTACAGATATTTATGAATTATATAGAAATGGTTATGAAATAAAATAAGAAAAATTAAGATGTAAAATATAATAGATATAATTACCCTAGCTATATTAAATACAAAGGAAGAACTAGAAGGGAACCAGAATTTTGTTTTGATTGTCTCTGAGTAATTAGATGAGGCTTTTACTTTTCTAGATTTCTAAATTTTCTATACTAAACACGTATGATTTAACATTTTAAATAGAAAAATAAAAACATCAGGACAGTCACAGCCAGACTATTTATATAATGGGACTGGGTACTAAAGACAGACACACATCAATGAATGATGCTGGAAAAACCAGACATCCACATGCAAAAGGATAAAATTGGACCCCTTCCTCACTCCATACACAAAAATTAACTCAAAATGGATCAAAGACCTAAATATAAGAGCTAAAACTATAAAACTCTTAGAAGATACCACAGGTGAAAATTTTCTTGAACTTGGATTAATCAATGGTTTCTCATCTAAGGCACCAAAAGCACAAGAAACAAAAGAACATACAGATAAACTGAACTTTACCAAAATTAAAAAACAAAAAAAAGTACTTCAAAAGACACTAACAAGAAAGTAAAAAAAAAAAAACAAACTTATAAAATGAGAGAAAATATTTGAAAATCATGTATCTGACAATGGAGTTGTACTAAGAATATACAAAGAACTTTAACAACTGAACAATAAGAAGATAAACTAATTAAAAACTGGACAAAGGATTTGAATAGATATCTCTCCAAAGAAGATATACAAATGATCAATAAGCACATACAAAGATGTTCAATGTCATTAGACATTAAGAAAATGCACATCAAAACCATAGTGAGATAACACTTTATGCCTACTAACCAAAAAAATTAAAACCGTTGTCATCGGACTCATAGCGACCCTATAGGACAGTGTAGAACAACCCCATAGGGTTTCCAAGGAGCAGCTGGTAGATTCGATCTGCCAGCCTTTTTGCTTAGCAGCTGAGCTCTTAACCACTGTGCTACCAGGGCTCCTTTTACTACTAAGATGACTATTATGAAAAAGACAGTCAATAACAAAACAAGTGTTGGCAAGGATGTGGAGAAATTGGAGACTTCATACATTGCTGATGAGAATGTAAAATGGTACAGCTGCTTTGAAAAACATGCACATGAAGTTAAACAAAAGTTTAAAAAGTTAAACATGGAATTAAAATGTGAGGCAGAAATCTCACTTCTGGGCATATACCAAAAGAAATTGAAAACAATGTCCACACAAAACTTGTACAAGCATGTTCACAGAGCATTACTTATATATAACAGACAAAAAGTGGAAATACCTCAAACGTCTGCCAACTGCTGAATGAACAGGTGAATGTAGTGCACCCATACAATGTAATACTCTTTGGCAATAGAACAAATGAAGTATTAAAAAAAAGTTCCAACACGGATAAACCTTAAAAATTTCATGCTGAGTGAAAGGAACCAGACTCAAAAGGCCACATATTATATGATTCCATTTATGCGAAATGTCCAGAATAGGCAAATCCATGGAGGCAGAAAGTAGGTGATTGTTTGCCAGAGACTGGAGAGGGAGGTGAAAATGGGGAGTGGTTGCTAATGGACATGGAGTTTCTTTTTAGGATGAAAATATTCTGAAATTAGATATTGGTGACAGTTATACAACATTATGACTATATGAAAAACCAATGAATTTTACACCGTAAAATAGTGAATTGTATGATATGTGAATTATATCTCAATAATAAAAAAAAAAAGTGAAGCACACAAAACAAAAAGCTACATATCTGGAGAGATGGCATCCTATTACCCCATTCCTATGCAGAATGAGATCATGGTTATAGAAGGAGAAAGGGATAATAAGAAAGATGGTGGATGGAGTGCCAGTTCCGACACTTATTAGCAAGGTAGTGAGCCTCTATGAGCCTTAGTGTCCTCGTTTGTTAAATGCAGATATTAATGCTAGGTTGTATTGATTGGGAATTAGTGATATGTGTTACACTCAACACTGTTAGTTAATTTTGTTAGTATTATTTCTTCATGCTATCATTGAAAACAGAAAGTGAGTTGACAGACCATGGTTCTGGCCCAGTAAAGAACAACTGTCCCTAATTCTATGCCAGATTCCCTTTCTGTTATTTAGACAACCTTTTCCTAAAACAGATTGTGACACTATAAGCTAGCACGGAAGACTACTCCAGTAGAGGGCACTCTTGTTCAGGACCATCTTGTAGCTGGTGGCTCTTCATTTCAGTCCTGTGACACTTTTCCAGGAGGAAATTGCCATGGCTAAGACTTTGTTAAAAGGTACATCTTACAGGCATTACAATTACTGAATATAACAAACATAATTTCTCTCAAAATATGAGAAAGCAGGAACATGTTTAGAAACAGAGAAATGTGAAGAAAGCTTTTCAAGCTAGGAACACATTTCTGAAGAGAAGAGAATTAGTGGAGGTTGCTTCAAGGAAGAGCCAAGAAAAAAACTTGGCTAAATTTAGAACTATAAGATCTATGCGATGCCTGAACAATCTTCCTGGAGAAATGCTGAGAGGTCTACTCTTCATACTTTCCCAGCAGAAGACTTAGGTATAGATCTTGGATACTCTCGTATACTTTAGTTACTGGGCCTGCTAGTGTCTATTCTTTAGGTGTCTCTTCTAGCACATGGGGTCACTCTAAGGCTGATGTCTGAGCTTTCCAGAGGAAGCTATTCAGAAACCTCTCCAGTGTGCAACCCAGTCACACTTTGCTTGTCTTAGCTCAAGTTATAAGCCTAGTGGGATGAGACCTACTTTATTTCAAGGTCCCATGCAAGGCCCAACACACTGTTGGCTCTAAAATTAGTACCATTTCTTCTCTCCCGAGGCTCACAGCCTGGGTCCCAGCAATAATAAGTAATTCAAACTAACTGAGAAGACCAGTGTGAGTGAGTGAAGACTTTACAGAATCCTTCAAATACTCGGTGTTTTGTTTTGTTTTGTTTCCTATTGTTTTTACATTCTAGCAGTAAGTTGGACTAAATAAAACATTTGTTTGATTGGAAGTGCTTACAAAATGCGTTTTAATAAGTTGATAGGAATTATAATTGGCTTCTTGTATATACGGTCGTATGAGTCAGAATCAACTAGACAGCAATGGGTTTGGCTTTGGTTTTGTGTAAATAATGTTTTAGGCTTATTAAAACATTTTATTTTGATAGTTGAAGTCTGCTCTTGAAATATTGTTTACATTATTGGCTAAACAAATTTTCTTCCATCAATGAAATAAACTTAAGCATACTGCAAAGATTGAGAGTAGACCAACTCTTTGTCTTTCTGTTTGAAAAAATAGTAAGTGTTTATATAAAAAATGAGATTTCAGTGGTATCTAGAATTATCTCAAGGAGCCCTGGTGGCACAGTAGTTAAGTGCTCAGCTGCTAACCAAAAGGTCAGTGGTTCAAATTTGCCAGGTACTCCATGGGAGAAAGATGTGGCAGTGTGCTTCTGTAAAGATTACAGCCTTGGAGGAGGGGCCAAGATGGCTGACTACGTAGAAGCTACCGCGGATCCCTCTTGCAACAAAGACTTGGAAAACAAGTGAATCGATCATATACATGAAAATCTATGAACGCTGACCATCAAACACAGAAATAAGGAGTTGACCTGAGTGACAGGGGAGCAAAAAGCTGCACCCTGAAGCAGTGACCACTTCTGGAACTGGTGTCCTGTGCCACAGCCTTGAGCCCTCGCAGCTCCCTGGTGCCAGAGTGGTGGGAATGCTCACGGCTTACTGATATGGGGCAAGAACAGGATGCAGCCCTAACCCCTAATCCCCTGGAGTAACTTCGGTAGAGACTCAGCCAGTGCAAGCAGGTTACACACTGATGCAGCTGACAGGAGAACGAGCAACCATGGGGAAGCAGCGACTGTTTTTGGAGCCTGGATCCAGTGCCCCAGTCAGAAAACCTCAGTGCTGGGCTTTGGACTAAGCACAGAGGAGGTGATTACGGCTTTCTGAGACAGCTCAAGCATGGGACACAGCCCTAGCCCCCTGGAGTAACCTCGGTGGAAACCCAGCCAGTGCATGAAGGCTGCACAATGATGCAGCTGACAGGAGAAGGAGAAATCACAGGGAAGGAGTGACTGATTTTGGAGCCCGGAGTGCAGCGTCCCAGCCAGAAAACCTTGGCACTGGGCTTTAGACTAGAAGCGGAGGAGCTGGTCATGGCTTCCTGAGATGGCACAAGCATGGGATGCAGGCCGGACCCTCAGGGGGGCAATCTCGACCCAGCCAGTGCAAACACGCTACACGCCCCTCTGGAATCTCAAATAAAGCCATCTTCACCAAACAAGATAGGTAACATTGACTATATTGCCCTTCTACTCTCAGCTATCTAGCTGATCCCTCCCTTCCCTACCCCAGGCAGCTTCATTAACATTGGAATTTCCTGGGCCAGGGAGTGAAGTGCCCTCCAGGTTTTTTTTTTTTTTTTTTTAACCCATTCTCCTGGCCCGAGAGAAGCAGCAATTAACAATCCAGGGGAAAAAAATCCTTCCCTGACTTCCCTAAACTGGAATAATAATACAGAGCCAACTCCAGCCAAGCTTAAGAGATCCATAGTCTTTGGCTTTCATCCCTACAGAGAACAAGGTGGCTATTACAATGCAAAGGCAATTCTGATAGAGATCTGACTATAATTGTTTTAGCAGAGAAGTGGAAAGACAAGTTTTGGAGGTCTGATACCTCTCTACCTATTAAGCAGAGCCCTCAATGATCCGCAGCAGGGAACTGAGAGCTGAAGCTCCACCCACACCACCTAGCCACCTGCTAAAGGGGTCTGAGGATAATGACGCCTACCAGTCTTTAGAGGCACAAGCATTGGGTGCCTATGGTACAGGTGCAGAGCCCACCCACCAAAGTCCTCTAGGAATAGAGACAGACCTACCACACTGGCATGTGGAGGAAGGCTGTCAGCATCCTGCCCTCCTCGGAGTGTGACCCCCTGCTGCTACTAGAATCTGGTGCATACAACTATCACCACTGGTTCTCTAAGTTAATAGGTGACAGCCTACACTACACACTTGGTAGCCTATAATCAGGACTCCTAAGCTGATTCTATTCAAGAATAGTGAATAGACTCTTAGGCTTATATATCTGGTAACAGCTCAAACCAGCTAGTAATAGGACATAAGTGATTGAAAGGCTACAACAATTAAGACAGCACAATCTAGTTGCCCATCTGGGTATACTGAAAAAAAAAAAAAAAAAAAAAACAGAAAGATAAGACTCAATGAGCAAATATAAAATAAATCATTACCATATCTTATAGATGGCTCGGAGACAGCAGTTGATATCAACTCATGTAAAGAAGCAGTCCATGATTGTTTCTACAAATCCCCAAATTAAAGAATCAAAATTTTTCCCAAATGAAGATACGATCCTGGAATTGCCAGATGCACAATATAAAAAATTAATCTATAGAATGCTTCAAAACATCAGGGATGACCTCAGAAGTGGAATAAGACAATGTACAGAAAAACCCAAGGAACACACTGATAAAGCAATTGAAGAAATCAAAAAGGTTATTCAAGAATGTAGTAGAAAAATTAATAAGCTGCAAGAATCCACAGAGAGACAGCATTCAGACATTCAAAAGATTAACAATAAAATTACAGAATTAGACAACCCAATAGGAAGTCAGAGGAACAGAAATGAGGAATTGGAATGCAGAGTGGGGGAGATGGAGGATAAGGCAATTGGCACCAATATAGTTGAAGAAAAATCAGGTAAAAGAATTTAAAAAAATGAAGAAACCCTAAGAATCATGTGGGACTCTATCAACAAGAATAACTTGTGCGTGATTGGAGTTCCAGAACAGGGAGGGATAACAGAAAATACAGAGAGAATAGTTGAAGATCTGTTGGCAGAAAACTTCCCTGGCATCATGAAAGATGAAAGGATATCTATCCAAGATGCTCATCGAACCCCATATAAAATTGATCAAAAAAGAAAATCACCAAGGCATATTGTCACCAAACTTCCCAAAACCAAAGATAAAGAGAAAATTTTAAAAGCAGCCAGGGATAAAAGAAAACTTACCTACAAAACGAGAATCAATAAGAATAAGTTCAGACTACTCGGCAGAAACCATGCAGGCAAAAAGGCAATGGAATGACAGATATAGAGCACTGAAGGAGAAAAACTGCCAGCCAAGAATTATATCCAGCAAAACTCTTTCTCAAATATGAAGATGAAATTAAAACATTTACAGATAAACACAAGCTTAGAGAATTTGCAAAAACCAAACCAAAACTGCAAGAATTAGGAAAGTAAATTCTTTGGTCAGAAAATTAATAACATCAGATACCAACACAACACAAAGACACAGAACAGAACATCCTGATATCAACTCAAATACGGAAATCACAAAAACAAAATAAGATTAATTTAAAAAAGAAAAAAAATGCTCAAAAGAGGGAATCATTGAAGTCATTATGAAAAAGATTACAATAATCAAAAAAGAGGAACTAAATGCAGGAAGCATAGATCTTCCATATGGAGAGGAAAACAAGGTGATACAGGATGACGCGAATTAGGTTTTTACTTAGGAAAACAGGGGTTAATATTAAGGTAGCCACAAAGAACTCTAGTAATTCCATACTTCGAAACAAAAACCAAGAAAAACATAACGACTCAGCAAAAATAAATTCAACTACTATAAAAATGAGGAACACACAATTTACAAAGAAAAACTTCTCAACACAAAAAAGTGAAAAAATGAAATTGTCAACAACACACAAAAAAAGCCATCAAAATGACAGCACTAAACTCATACTTATCTATAATTATGCTGAACGTAAATGGACTAAATGCACCAATAAATAGAGAGTCTTAGACTGGATTAAAAAACACAATATGTCTCTATGCTGCCTACAAGAGACATACCTTAGACTTAGAGACACAAACAAACTAAAGCTCAAAGGATAGAAGAAAATATCTCAAGCAAACAACAAGCAAAAAAGAGCAGGAGTGGCAATATTAATTTCTGACAAAATAGAATTCAAAGTTAAATCCACCACAAAGGATAAAGAAGGACACCATGTAATGATTAAAGGGACAATTTACCAGGAAGATATAGCCATATTAAATATTTATGCACTCAATGACAGGGCTGGAAGATACATAAAACAAACTTTAACAGAATTGAAAAGTGAGATAGACACCTCCACAATTATAGTAGGAGACTTCAACACACCACTTTTGGTGAAGGATAGCACTTCCAGTAAGAAGCTCAATAGAGACACAGAACATCTAATTGCTACAATCAACCAACTTGACCTCATAGACTTATACAGAACACCCCACTGAAAAGCTGCACAGTATACTTTTTTTTCTAGTACACATGGACCATTCTGTAGAATAGATCACATATTAGGTCATAAAACAAAGCTTTGCAGAATCCAAAACATCAAAATATTACAAAGCATCTTCTCAGACCATAAGGCCATAAAAGTAGAAATCAATAACAGAAAAATCAGGGAAAAGAAATCAAATACTTGGAAACTGAACAATACCCTGCTCAAAAAAGACTGGGTTATAGAAGACATTAAGGAAGGAATAAAGAAATTCATAGAGTGCAACGAGACTGAAAACACTTCCTACCAAAACCTCTGGGACACTGCAAAAGCAGGGCTCAGAGGTCAATTTATATTGACAAGTGCACACACACATAAAGTAGAAAGAGCCAAAATCAGAGAACTCTCCCTACAACTTGAACAAATAGAAAGTGAGCAACAAAAGAATCCATCAGGCACCAGAAGAAAACAAGTAATAAAAATTAGAGCAGAATTAAATGAATTAGAGAACAGAAAAGCAATTGAAAGAATTAACAAAGCCAAAAGTTGGTTCTTTGAAAAAATTAACAAAATTGATAAACCATTGGCCAGACTGACGAAAGAAATACATGAAAGGAAACAAATAACCCAAATAAGAAATGGAATGGGCTATATCACAACAGACCCAACTGAAATTAAAAGAATCATATCGGATAACTACGAAACATTGTACTCTAACAAATTTGAAAACCTAGAAGAAATGGATGAATTCCGAGAAACACACTACCTACCTAAACTAACAGAATCAGAAGTAGAGCAACTAAATAGACCCATAACAACAAAAGAGATTCAGAAGGTAATCAAAAAACTCCCGAGAAAAAAAGCCTTGGCCCAGATGGCTTCACTGCAGAGTTCTACCAAACTTTCAGAGAAGAGTTAACACCACTACTACTAAAGGTATTTCAAAGCATAGAAAAGGATAGAATACTACCTAACTCTTTCTATGAAGCCAGCATATCGCTGATACCAAAACCAGGTAAAGACAACACAAAAAAAGAAAATTACAGACCAATATCCCTCATGAATATAGATGCAAATATCCCTGACAAAATTCTAGACTATAGAATTCAACAAATCAAAAAAATAATCCACCATGACCAAGTAGGATTTATAGCAAGGTTGGTTCAATACCAGAAAAACAATTAATGTAATCCACCATATCAATAAAACAAAAGACAAAAACCACATGATATTATCAATTGATGAAGAAAAACCATTTGACAAAGTTCGACACCCATTCCTGATAAAAACTCTCAGCAAAATAGGAGAAGAAGGAAAATTCCTCAACATAATAAGGGGCATTTATACAATGCCAACAGCCAACATCATCCTAAATGGAAAGAGTCTGAAAGCATTTCCCTTGAGAGCGGGAACCAGACAAGGATGCCCTTTATCACCGCTCTTATTCAACATTGTGTTGGAGGTCCTAGCCAGAGCAATTAGGCTAGACAAAGAAATAAAGGGCATCCAGATTGGCAGGGAAGAACTAAAAGCATCTCTATTTGCAGATAACATGATCTTATACACAGAGAACCCTAAGGAATCCTCAAGAAAACTATTGAAACTAATAGAAGAGTTCAGCAGAGTTTCAGGTTACAAGATAAACATACAAAAATCACTTGGATTCCTCTACATCAACAAAAAGAACATCAAAAAGGAAATCACCAAATCAACACCATTCACAGTAGCACTCAAGGAGATAAAATACTTATGAATAAATCTTACCAAAGATGTAAAAGACCTATACAAAGAAAACTATAAGGTACTACTGCAAGAAACTAAAAAAAAAAGGGACCTACATAAGTGGAAAAACATACCTTGCTAATGGATAGGAAGAGTTAACATAGTAAAAATGTCTATTCTACCAAAAGCCATCTATATATACAATGCACTTCTGATCCAAATTCCAATGACATTTTTTAATGTGATGGAGAAACAAATTATTAACCTCACATGGAAGGGAAAAAAGGCCTGGAAAGTAAAGCATTACTGAAAAAGAACAAAGTGGGAGGCCTCACTCTACCTGATTTCAGAACACATTATACAGCCACAGTAGTCAAAATAACCTGGTATTGCTACAACAACAGACACATAGACCAATGGAACAGAATTGAGAACCCAGATATAAATCCATCCACATACAAGCAGCTGATATTTGACAAAGGCCCAGTGTCAGTTAATTGGGGAAAAGACAGTCTTTTTAACACATGGTGCTAGCATAACTGGATATCCATTTGCAAAAAAATGGAACAGGACCCATGTCTCACACCATGCAGAAAAACTAACTCCAAATGGATCAAAGACCTAAACATAAAGTCTAAAGCGATAGAGATCATGGAAGAAAAAATAGGGACAACGTTAGGAGCCCTAATACAAGGCATAAACAGAATACAAAACATTATTAAAAATGACGAAGAGAAACCAGACAACTGGGAGCTCCTAAAAATCAAACACCTATGCTCATCTAAAGACTTTGCCAAAGGAGTAAAAAGACCACCTACAGACTGGGAAAGAATTTTCAGCTATGACATCTCCGACCAGCACCTGATCTCTAAAATCTATAAGATGCTGCTAAAACTCAACCACAAAAAGACAAACAACCCAATTAAAAATTGGGCAAAGGATATGAACATGCACTTCACTAAAGAAGACATTCAGGTGGCTAACAGATACATGAGGAAAGGTTCACGATCATTAGCCATTAGAGAAATGCAAATTAAAACTACAATGATATTCCATCTCACCCAACAAGGCTGGCATTAATCCAAAAAACACAAAACAATAAAGGTTGGAGAGGCTGTGGAGAGATTGGAACACTTATACACTGCTGGTGGGAATGTCAAATGGTACAACCACTTCGGAAATCGATTTGGCGCTTCCTTAAAAAGCTAGAAATAGAACTACCATATGGCCCAGCCGTCCTACTCTTTGGAATATATCCTAGAGAAATAAGAAAGAGCCCTTACATGAACAGATATATGCACACCCATGTTTATTGTAGCACTGTTTACAATAGCAAAAAGCTGGAAGCAACCAAGGTGTCCATCAACAGATGAATGGATAAATAAAATATGGTATAGTCACACAATGGAATACTACGCATCGATAAAGAACAATGATGAATCTGTGAAACATTTCATAACATGGAGGAACCTGAAAGGCATTATGCTGAGTGAAATTAGTCAGATGCAAAAGGACAAATATTGTATAAGACCACTATTATAAGATCTTGAGAAATAGTTTAAACTGAGAACACATTCTTTTGTGGTTAAGAGAGGGGGGAGGGAGGGAGGGTGGGAGAAGGTTATTTACTGATTAGATAGTAGATAAGAACAACTTTAGGTGAAGGGAAGGACAACACTCAATATAGGGGAGGTCAGCACAACTGGACTAAACCAAAAGCAAAGAATTTTTCTGAATAAACTGAATGCCTTGAAGGTCAGCAAATTAGGGGCAGGGTTTTGGGACTATGGCTTCAGAGGACATCTAAGTCAATTGGCAAAATAAAATCTGTTAAGAAAACATTCTGCATCCCAATTTGAAGTGTGGTGTTTGGGGTCTTAAATGCTAGCAAGTGGTCATCTAAGATGTATCAATGAGTCTCAACCCACCTGGATCAAAGGAGAATGAAGAACACCAAGGTCACAAGGTAATTATGAGCCAAGAGACAGAAAGGTCTACATGACCTAGGGACTACATCATCCTGAGACCAGAAGAACTAAGATGGTGCCCGGCCACAACCAATGACTACCCTGACAGGGAACACAACAGATAACCCCTGAAGGAGCAGGAGAGCAGTGGGATGCAGACCCCAAATTCTCATAAAAAGACCAGACTTAATGGCCTAAGACTAGAAGGACCCTGGCGGTCATGGTCCCCAAACCTTCTATAGGCCCAGGACGGGAACCATCCCGAAGCCAACTCATCAGGCATGGATCGAACTGGACAATGGGTTGGAGAGAGATGCTGATGAGGAGTGAGCTACTTGCATCAGGTGGACACTTGAGGCTATGTCGGCATCTCCTGTCTGGAGGGGAGATGGGAGGGTAGAGAGGGTTAGAAACAGGCAAAAACGGCCATGAAAGGAGAGACTGGAAGGAGGGAGCAGGCTGACTCGTTAGGGGGAGAGTAAATGGGAGTATCTAGTAAGGTGTATATAAGTTTATATGTGAGAGACTGACTTGATTTGTAAACTTTCACTTAAAGCACAATAAAAATTCTTAAAAAAAAAAATTACAGCCTTGGAAACCCCATGGGGCTATTTGACTCTGTCCTATAGGGTTGCTGTGAGTAAGAATCAATTTGATGGCAATGAGAGAATTATCTTGAATTTATCCAGAGAATTCACACCATGACCACCATTCCTTGTCAAAGGTCTATATCCTACTTTACCAACTTTTTTCAATACAATGCATTCATAAGATTGGTGGAGGTGCAAAAAGAGCACCATGGTAGGAATTTTGACAACTGTATTCTAGGCCTAGCCCCGCAAGTAACTAAACTTGACAATGTAGGCAAGGAATTGAAAGCCTTGGACCTCAGTCACCTCCCTTACAGAATATGGAAATCACAATGAATACTCAGCCTGTTTTTATGCTTATTGCAAAAGTTCTTTAAGGTGGCTTATCAACTCAACTGCAACTAACAGCAACAAAGGCTCTCTAAGTTTTCTCCAGGGCTAGATTCTGTGATTTCTTCATTACATTGTGGACTTAGAAAATGGAAGTGGAAGGATGAGTTCGTCACCAATAAACTGGCTAATACAACAGAAATGTGGATCTACCTCTTACAATACTCTACTGGCTCCTTGGTCATGGATATGTGTTTTCTTGGTATTTTCATTTCAGTTCCATTGCATCACCAATATACAGACACAGTGATGTACAATATATCTATGTTAAGGAGCTGTGCAGATTCTCTGAACAGAGGGAGGTAAAGGCAGAGTAAATGGTCAGGGTCTAAACGTTGCTTTTTAGTTTAGTTTCGCTTTTTCATATTTTATATAATTTTGTCCTCAAAACACATCTGTGTGGCAGGTACCAATGAAGCATACATAAATGATGACCACTGGAGAGGTGAAGGGGCAGAGCAGGGAAGGTTCGAGGAATATCTGTGGGCATGGCTGTGACCTGACTGAGGCCTCTAGGTGCCCCCAGCACTGAACAGGGGAAGTGAAAGGACATCTGTACCTTTCTTGCAAAAGGGCCCTTCATACGGTGAGTTGGTGCAGTCGCAGAAGTAGCCACTGTGCTTCTCCACACATTTGCCCCCGTTGTGGCAGGTGCTGCCATAACTGCTGCAATGACCAGGGCAGCCTGGCCGGACTCCAGCTGTGACCTTTGCCCTCTCCTCAAGGTCCAGTTTCTGCCCGTTCAAGTGTAGAGAGCGAATGCATCCTAGGAAGCCTTTTTGTCTTGACGATGTTCCTCCTAAGAGGTGGAGAATAAAGAAAAAGAATATGAGGTATCATGGCAATCAATGATTTCAGGCTTAATGTAGGCAGTTGTGACAGCTCACTATTATTCTGCTGTGAAATTTTCAGTAAGAACTTGGAGTACAAAAACCCTGAAAAAAATGCATGTTTGTCCAGGCTGAAATCCCAACCCCTCGCCACAAAAGCAACAACAATAAAAAAAGAAAAACTAAAGTTCTTGTGGAATCCTGGACTATACCTGTTAAAGAGTAAAACTTCATTTCGGCATTTTACTTGAAAATAAAATGTATTCTTTCATAGTCTACAGCTGTCTCCTGAAGTAGAAGGTACCAATAGCGGCCCCAAGTTTATTCTGTATGTTTATGGTAAGAATTGGTTAAGACCATGGAAAACAGTGCATACTCAATATGATGCTTAATTTTATGTGTGAACTTGGCTAGGCTGTGGTTCCCAGTGGTTTAGTCAAATATTAAACTAGCTGCTGGTCCACAATGCAACCTAATTCTTCTATGACATTTATCTAATGTAATATAATCAATGTGCTGAAAAGGGAGTTTCCTTGGAGTGTGTTCTACTTCCAGTGTATAAATAAATATTATGACAGAACACTCTCTCTCTCTCTCTCTCCACTCTGCACTTTCTGATGCCTGACCTATGGATCTTGGGATGGAAGCCTTGGGAATCCTGATTTACACATTTTGGGACTTGCCAGCCCTCCACAATCCTGCAAGCTAATTCCATGAAGTAAATCACTCTCTCTTTCTATATATATATATATATATGCATACACACACACACACATATATATACACAAATAGTAGAACAAGCCCAGGGGCCAACTGTGGGACAAACCATCAATTGCTCATATGTAAGTTCAAGCTAAAGCTGAAGAAAATCAGACTAAGTCCACGAGAGCCAAAAGATGGCCTTGAGTATATCCCAGCTGAATTTAGAGACTGTCTCAAGAATAGACATGAAGCATTGAACACTAGTGACCAAACACCAGGCGAGTTCTGGAATGACATCAAGGACATCATACATGAAGAAAGCAAGAGGCCATTGAAAACACAGGAAAGAAAGAGAAGACCAAGATGGATGTCAGAGGATACCCTGAAACTTGCCCACGAAAGTCAAGCAGCTAAAACAAAAGGAAGAAATGATGAAGTAAAAGAACTGAAGATTTCAAAGTGCGGCTCGAGTAGACAAAGTATTATAATGACATGTGCAAAGACCTGGAGATAGAAAACCAAAAGGGAAGAACATGCTTGGTGTTTCTCAAGCTGAAAGAACTGAAGAAAAAATTCAAGCCTCAAGTTGCAATAGTGAATGATTCTATGGGGAAAATAATAAATGCCAGAGGAAGCATCAAAAGAAGATGGAAGGAATACTCAGAGTCATTATACCAAAAAGAATTATTCGATGTTCAACCATTTCAAGAGGTAGCATATGATCAGGAACTGATGGTACTAAAGGAAGAAGTCCAAGCTCCTCTGAAGGCATTGGTGAAAAACAAAGCTCCAGGAATTGAGGGAATATCAATTGAGATGTTTCAACAAACTGATGCAGTGCTGGAAGTACTCACTGGTCTATGCCATGAAATATGGAAGACAGCTTCCTGGCCAACTGACTGGAAGAGATCCATATTTATGCCTATTCCCAAGAAAGGTAATCCCGCCGAATGTGGAAATTATAGAATATCACTAATATTACACACAAGCCAAAATTTCTAAGATCATTCGAAAGCAGCTGCAGCAATATATCGACAGGGAACTGCCAGAAAGTCAGGCTGGTTTCAGAAGAGGACGTGGAACCGGGGATATCGTTGCTGGCATCAGATAGATCCTGGCTGAAAGCAGAGAATACCAGAAGGATGTTCACCTGTGTTTTACTGACTATGCAAAGGCATTCAACTGTGGGGATCATAACAAATTACAGATAACATTGCGAAGAATGGGAATTCCAGAACACTTAATTGTGCTCATAAGGAATCTTTACACAGATCAAGAGGCAGTTGTTCTGACAGAACAAGGGGGTACTGATTGGTTTAAAGTCAGGAAAGGTGTGCGTCAGGGTTGTATCCTTTCATCATACCTATTCAGTCTGTATGCTGGGCAAATAATCTGAGAAGCTGGACTATATGAAGAAGAACGGGACATCAGGATTGGAGGAAGACTCATTAACGACCTGCATTATGCAGATGATACTACCTTGCTTGCTGAAAGTGAAAAGGACTTGAAGCACTTACTAATGAAGATCAAAGACCACAGCCTTCACTATGGATTGCATCTCAACATAAAGAAAACAAAAATCTTCACAAGTGGACCAATGAACAACATCGTGATAATTGGAGAAAAGATTGAAGTTGTCAAGGATTTCATTTTACGTGGATCCACAATCACCACCCATTGAAGTAGCAGCCAGGAAATCAAATGACGCATTGCATTGGGTAAATCTGCTGCAAAGGTCCTCTTTAAAGTGTTGATGAGCAAAGATGTCACCTTGAAGACTAAGGTGTGCCTGACCCAACCGCAACATTTGCATGTGAAAGCTGGGCAATGACTAAGGAAGACCGAAGAAGAATTGACTCCTTTGAATTGTGGCATTGGCCAAGAATATTGAATATACCATGGACTGACAAAAGAACGAACAAATCTGTCTCAGAAGAAGTACAGCCAGAATGGTCCTTAAAAGCAAGGACAGCGAGACTGTGTCTTACATATTTTGGACATGTTGTCGAGAGGGATCAGTCCCTGGAGGAGGACATCATGCTTGGCAAAGTACAGGGTCAGCGGAAAAGTGGAAGACCCTCAACAAGGTTGATTGACACAGCGGCTGCAACAATGAGCTCATGCATAACGATGATTGTAAGGATGGTGCAGTACTGGGCAGCGTTTCATTCTTTTGTGAATAGGGCTGCTATGAGTCGGAACTGACTCAATGGGACCTAACAACAACAACAACACGTAAGTATGAATGTGTATATATGTATATATACACACGTGTGTATATATACACATACAGAGATTTATATGTTTATATTTAATAAATATATATTTATATACCACAGGTTCTGTTTATCTAGAGAACACTGATTAAGACAACCACTGCTATTTCCATATCTTTCTTTTGAGCCCTCACAATGGTTATACCTAATACCAAAAAAAAAAGACCCATTACCTTTGATTGCAACTCATAGTGACCCTACAGGACAGGGTAAAAATGCCCCATAGGGTTTCCCAGAAGCGGCTGGTGGATTTGAACTGCCAACCTTTTCGTTATCAGCCAAGTTCTTAAGGATTATGCCACAAGTGCTAGGTCCTTAATAAATATGTGCTGATTGATTTTAGAGTCAGCCAAAGTTATTATCTGGAAGCCGCATTTTTCCTCTGGAATAAATAATAGCATTGTAGCCCATCTTTCCCCTAAGATTACATCTTGAAGGTTTCAGAGATATCTGCAATGTTCTTTGAAAATTATTCAAGAATAGGGCAAGTCCAAGGGTTAGAGTGTTTTGTAAGAGTTGGAACTTAAGGACTCCCAGTCTAATCCTCTTATATCAGAAAAATGTGTATTGATAGACAATAAACCAGGGCATTCAGTTAAATCCAATCAACAGATATTTATTTGGTGCTGAGAATTCTGGGAAATCCCAGAGAATGCAGAGGTCCAGCCTGCACTTAAGGAACACGAGATGTATTCCAAATCCAACACCCTGGGCTCAAGTATGACACTCATGGGTAAGTGGAGGACACACATGTGTTTTTAGGTCTATAAGTTTGCTAATGGGGAAGAGGTGAAGGACTGTGGGGAAACCCTAAGACTAGGACCCACCTGACATTCATTTTTTTGCATCCTTATTCTCTTCTACCCGGACCTAATTCAATTCTAAAAAATCAGTTGCTATCAAGTAGATTGAGACTCATGACCACCGCACGTGCACCAGAATAGAAGTGTGGTCCAGAGGGTCTTCAGTGGCTCATTTTTGGAAGTAGATCACTAGTTCTTTCTTCCAAGGAGCCCCCAGGTGGACTCAAACTGGCAACCTTTCGGTTAGCAGTGCAGTGTGTTAAACATTTGCACCATTCAGGGACTCCCCCTAAATCATTAGTCTTGGCCTAGCAAATGATCAGATAAATATATGTGCTCACAAATGTGGATCCAGAAAAGAATCCCCTGTGTCACCTCAGATAGGGACTGTAGATACTAAACAAGAAACGAAGCTGCAAGTCGAAGAAATTAATAGGTGGCCTAAAGAATTTCCGGCATCAGTCAACCTAGCAGGATGGGAAGAAAATAATTGGAAATGGGGCTCATGGGGATGGAGGTAGCAAGTCCTGCCTTCTCCGAATCTCGCAGGCTATCAGAGAGACAAATATGTGTGTGGTGGTTACTGACTGCATCCAAAGCCTGAGAGTGAACGTTCCTAAGGATACATCTAGTCTCTTATTCTGAAGAAATGCTAAGATTCCATTGCATTTTCAGTTCTGATAAAACGATGCCAAAGCGGGCTAAGAGGTCAAGCCAAATTGCATTCCCCTGTCTGTCTCAATGTTGGTAAGTTTATTTTTAGCCACAAGATAAATCCGTTAGAAACACAAGCATCTCATTGAAGAAGGTTCATTTTTTTTCTTTCCTAGAGATTGTGTAGAATAGAGGAGTATTTATGCAGTCAAATGTTTTGTTTTTTCCTCTTATTTTGTAGTCACTCCCTGTGGTGGATTTGAATAACTCTTTGTATATCTCGTTAGTGTTATTTTCCTTCTAGCAAAGGTGTTGAAGATCTATTACACATTTCCTTGTGTGTGACTTAGTCAACAAGTTTATTAATGGAGAAGGTGACTGGGGTGGGTTCTCTTGCAGAAACGCACTCCTTGGGGTTTGAGACAAAGAGATCTTGGTGAGAATGACCCAAAACAAAGGAATCATTTCAACCCCTGATGCTGACAAAATGGAATGGCACAATGAGTTATGAGCTAAATTGCACAATGAACTAAACTTTAGTCTTCAACTTTTTTTTATTCTTTACCAAAAAAAGGCTAGAGTTTAGCTTCCTTTTTCTTCTTTATAGAGAAGTATTATTTAAGTAAGGACATATTAATTTTGAAAAAGACCTACACAAATTATATGCACACACACACTCAAGCACACCCATATGCTTGCACACATGTATGCTCATGTGCACACACACTAGTCAGTTTGTTAGTGCTTTCCACTCTCTGATGTTACCTATCATACGAAGAGTGTGGTCTGAGGTGAGACTCCTCTCATGAAAGTAGAATACTATACAGAAATGCAGCTGCCCTCTTTACTCCCTCTCCCTCACAATTCTTCTCCCCTCCACCAGCCCTGTGGTTTTGATTGCCTAGATAATCTCTGGATCAGTCCACTTTCTGCCCCAGAGCCATGGCCTCACTCCAACCTGAATCCCTGCAAGAACTTCCTAACTGGTTTTCCTGCCCTCAATTTTGACTCTTCCCATCGATTCATCGCTTTGCAGCCAGAGAGATTAACCAAAAATAGAAGTTTGATTCTGTTATTCCTCATTCAGTGTCCTTCAGAAACTAGTCATTGTCCTTTATATCGACCTCAAATTCCTTTTGCTGCTGTTATGGTCCTAGAAGATCTGACCTCCACTAATTTCTGCAGCTTCCTCCTCTCCACTCCCTGCCCCGACTTCAGTGCACCAGGCATTGTGAATCACTCCTGCTCCCCAATGCCCCGTAGTCTGTTGGAGTCTCTCCATATAGTTGTAGGTACCGGGTATGGCATCTTCCGCAACACACTCCATTGCCCTCCCTTCTCCACACCCACAATTTAAACACACGCCTGCACTCAGATGCACACATCTCTTAGTTGCATATTATTCTGCCCACTCAGCCTTTTTTAAAAAATTATTTGCTAACATTTAAGAAAGCAGAAAATATTTTTAAAGTCCTCAGTAGTCTTCCATCGAAAAATCAGAAGTCCTGGTGACAACAAACTGGCTTCCTTGCATGGCAAATGTCAGCTGCACCTGCAGTGGGGGCAGCTTCTCTTAGATGAGACATGTGTTTACCACCTGGCCACATTCCCCACCAGGGCCACTTCACTTCAACCTTTCATGTCACCTTTTTGGCCCATGCAGGTATTTTCAACTGCTGCTCTAATATAGTTTTTCTCTTTACTCTTATCTGGTCTAGAGCTCACCATAAATTTGGAAGAACAGAAACATGAAACATTATCCTTAGAGCAGATTAAAGGCACTTCTCTTTGAGAATTGGAATAATGTCTGTAATTCTAAATAAATATATACATACATATTTTTTCAACCTCTTAGCAGTGATATGTTAGGATCTTTATAATTGACTCCTCTGTGGGAACAAAGTTATTCTTCATGTTATTCACATCACATAATGGAGAAAACTGACTGTCAGAGAGATTGCTTTTGCCAGAGACAAGACGCAAACATATTTTATTGGCAGAGTCAGGAGTCAAACCCATATCCTGTCAGACAGACAGCTGCACACAATAAAATCCTAAAATTAACTATTACATTACATAATTTGGGTCAACAATGCAAGTAAGTGACTCTTTCACTTTCTTCCTCTGGCCTGGTACCTGGTTTCTCCTACCAAGTGGTATACACCTATGCATTTGTCCTCTTGGCTTCTACATCACTCTTCGTGACAACTTACCCATTAGTTGGTTGGCCTAGCTAGAAGCAATTTTGTATGAAACTCTTCAGTTAGCTCTTGGTATTGACCATGTTCATTATGATGATGCTTCTTGCTTGGACGGAGCATAAATCAAGTCTTAAAAAGTTTGCCATCATCATTCTAAGCCTGTCTTAGAAAACCTCCATGTGTCAGTTCAACAAATGTTCATTGCTTTCAGAGAAGTGTCTTAATTCTTGTGCCTTCCTTGAGCACAAGCACAAAACTCTCTCTCTCATCCTCTGTTTTTCCTGCACATGCGCAAAACTCTTTTGCAGAGGCCCCTTTCCTAGAAGACCACTGAGTGTGCCAGGTGGGCTTCTGTTTCAGGAAAATAACCAAGGCAGTACCACTTCTCTTTCTCCTTCTTCCTCTCATATATATATCTATATATAGATATGTAGTTACATGTTATTTTTCTTGTCCTTGAAGTTGGAGTAGCTTGTTTTCTGCGTGAACCACTTTGCCTAACATCACTGGCCTACTGAAATACTGGTGCATTTACCACCCGCATTTCAAATTCCGATGTGGCAGCAGAATTAGCATATACATGATGAATAAAAACAAATATGCTATCAGCCATCTTTTCTTTTTATCCCACCCCTTCACTTGGCAGAATCTTGGGACAGGGAGGAAATTCTAATGGACACTTTAATTCCAAAACGGTATTTTCTTAAGAGGAAGGAGTGCATATGGCTGAGTTTTACCGGATAGAGTCACATTCTGGTCATGGAATCACTAAGGTCACACTATTTAATAATACTAGCGGTACTGATTCGATGCTCAAAAGGAACTATAATGGCAATAATAGTGACTCTGAACAAAAATCTTACTTTTTATCATGTACTTTCTATGTGCTTCATAGGCATTTTCTGTTTTAATCCTCACCACAAATTTTGGCACTACAACCAAATACCAACTCCCTCAAAAGAAAAAAAGAAAATAACTTGCTGATAATTTGAAATCAGTTAATGACAGGTTAAACATTCCTCCTTTGTTTGTTTTGGTAGAAATGAATGCTGTGAAAAACCTTTGAATAATAATTCAGCAATACCTACCAATAACCATTAAAGAATGATTATCACTGGCCTTATGTCACCTAGTTTAGGAAGTAACCCAAAAGTGAGCTGGGACGAAAATTACACAAAGATATTTAATTAGCTTTATAGACAATCTCTACAAACTGGGGGAGGGGACTGTCTCACAAAAGGGAATGCCAAAGAAATGACGCTAATTCAATGTGGAGAACTACTAGAAAACAATTCAAATTTACAATGATGAGAAACCTGTTTTAATGATTGAGGCTCTCTTTGTTCTGTTTTTTTGTTATTATTATTATTATTCATCTATTTATTTTTACTTTTGTGTTATAGTATGCATACAGAAAACTGCACATGAGTGTATAACTTGATGCATTTTCACAAATATACAAACTCAGGTAACTAGCACCTGGATCAAAAAAGAGAACTTTCCCGGAATACCAGGCAGTACCTTCCAGTCACTAACGCCCCAGCCCCACCCTGCAAGCACACCTCTGACCTGTTTCTAGAGTCAGGGACAGACTAGTATTTAAATGCAGTCATACCATATGTACTCTTTTGTGACTGCTTTTTTGTTTTGGTTTTAGCTCAGCATTACATTTATGACTTTTGTCCATATTTTTATACACTGTAGATAGAGTTATTCATCCTCATTGCTGTCTAATATTCTGTGGTGAAAACAGCTCTGTGAATTTTTACCCATTCTATTGTTGATGGGTGTTGTAGTATAGGTGTTAGCTATGAAGAATACTGCTGCTATGAACAACCTTCTAGACTTCTGTTGACACATTTGCCTATTGGGTGTATACCTAGGAGTAGAATTGTTGGGTCATAGGATATAAATATATGTTCACCTTTAGTAAGTTATCCCAGTTTTTCAAAGTGTTATACCAATGTAAATTCCCACCAGCACCGTATGACACTTTTAATTGTTCACATTCTGAGAATGATATTCTTTTAAGTTCTCTGAACAATGTCCTGAATGCTGATGATTATTCTACTGTATATAAGAATAATAAAACTCCTAACTTAACTATTATAATTTGAAATCTACACTTTCTTAAAGGAAGAAAATATCACAAACGGTACAGTTTACACAGAAAATGGTAGACAGATTTCAATGGAGCTTTCAGACTAAGACGCACTAGGAAGAAAAGCCTGGCAACCTAGATAAAAATATTAGCCAACAAAAACCTTATGAATCACAACAAAATATTGTCTTCGTCATCAAGGGGGATCAATCACTGGAGTAGAACATCATTTTTGGTGAAGTAGAGAGCCAATGTGGGCATAGGAGACACTTGGAGAACTGGATTGGCACAACGGCCTCAACTATGGACTCAAACATGCTGGCAACTGTGACGAGGACACAGAACTGCTGCACCTAAGGTGTCTTGGGTCAGTGTCCACTGATGGCAGCTAACAACAGCAATGACAACATCCGAGAAACGCAAAGATACTTCAAGTAAACAATTAATGTCTTAGTGAAGAATATTTAATATACCACGGACTGTCAGAAGAAGGAACAAGTCTGACTTGGAAGAAATACAACCAGAGTGCTCCTGGGAAGCTGGGATGGTGAGACTTCGTCTCAGGTACTTTGGACATGTTATCAGAAGGGACCAGTCCCTGAAGAAGACATCATGCTTGGTAAGGAAGAGGGTCAGTGAAAAAGAGGAAGGCCTTCCACAAGATGGACTGAGACAGTGGCTACAACAATGGGCTCAAACATAGCAGCGATTATGAGGACACTGCAGGGCCAGGCAATGCTTCTTTCCGTTGTGCACAGTGCTGCTATGAGTCCGAACTGACCAGAGGTCATCTAACAACAACAACAACAAACGATTAATGTAAATCCCTACATTAAATAAAGAAATATGGTAACAGTAATATTTATTGAGTAGTTACTATGTTCCAGGCACTGTATATAAGTACTAGAAAGGAAGACACAATAGTTCATGATTTCATGTGGAATAGTTGACTACTGAGAAAAACTCTCCTAGAAATAAAATGACAAACTATTACAATTAAAACGAAAGTGTAATATATCAGTATAGAAAAATCAATAATGGTCCTGTATAGCAACAATAACCAATTTGAAAATGTAATAGTAAGAAAAAATACTATCTGACCATAAAAACATCAAAATATCTACAAGGAAATTGAGCAAGACCTCTTTTTAAAAGAAGAAAACAATAAACATTTATTAAGGATCTTAAAGTGTGGCTCAGGAAGGGAAAATGGTTGAGAATAGTTAGCATAGCGTTATTGAGAACAAGGGCAAGGTGGGGTGGTAGAGGCGTGGGGAGTCTTCCTACAAGGTATCAACCATACTCTACAAGTGTGGTATTGGTACATGACTTGGTGGGGGGGGGGTGTTTAGGTGAAGTAACGTATGGAATCCAGAAACAGACACCTTACATATGGGATTTTGTATGTTTTAATATATATTGGACTTCTAAATCACTAGGGAAAAGAGGGTCCATACAAAAAACGAACATGAGAAAATTGGTTCTCCATTTTGGAAAAATAAATTTATAATCCTGTCTCACATCCTTAATACTAGATGGATTAAAGACATAAAAGTAACCATGAACAAAACAACAAAACAAACAAACAATACATATTAAGTAAAAAAAGAATACATTTAAATAGGACCACAAGATAATAAGGACAAAACTTTAATAAACTTGTATAAAAATTAAAAATTACTATATTGTCATAAAGTAAAAAAAAAAATGAGTCAACAACTTGTAATCTATATAATAGACAAAGGTTCAATATATAGAATATATAAAAAAAGAAAAAAAAACTTTAAACCATTAAGAAAAAAATAAATATATAGACAAATTTTGTAAGCTGGCAGTGGTGATAAATAAGCAATCATAGGAGTGGCAACATGCAGAGAAGAAAAAAAGTATGTACTGAAATCTACTTAACTTTATTAAATAATCATGAAAATATAAATTAAAACAATGAATTTTTATTAAAACAATGAAATATTTATCAGATTGAAAAATTTGTAAGTTTGATACTATCAAATAATGGCAAATGTGTGGATACCAGGTACTCTCCTGGCTTCAGACTGCGGTGAAAACTGTCAAACATTCTCTAAGGTGGGCAAAGTAGGAGGATCTATTGACATTTAAAACGCAAGACCTTTTGACTGAGATAATATATGCACATGTGCACAAGGTTATTTTTGCTGCTTTGCTTGAAATAGTGAAAAATGCTAAAGGACACAAGTGTCTTTTGATGAGGAAAGAGTAAAATTAACTATAGTGCACCCTTCCTATGCTCAATGGCACTGGGTTTGGTTTGGTTTTTTTGTTTTGCACCCTTCTTGTGAAATACTATGCAAACACTATGCAGCAGTGCAATTCAGGAGGTGGGGAAAGAAGGAAGCACTTGACTCACGTCTCTGTTTCTGATGCTAATACGGATCCAGGAGGAGGCAATCCGATGGAAGTAAAAGTGCTTGATTCAGTAAGCCTATGGGTCTCGCCAAAGTATTCTAGGAAGCATTGTTTTGCACATCATTTGGAGGTTCTTCTGAGAGAATACCTAGGTGATGGGGCAGAAAAGTGTCCCCTGCCCCCTACCCAGGAGCCCTGGTGGCACAGTGCTTATGAGCTTGACTACTAATCAAAAATGTTGGCAGTTCAAATTCACCAGCTGCTCCTTGGAAACCTTGTGGGTCAATTCTAGTCTGTCCTGTAGAGTCGCTACGCCCTCAGGAGCTGAACCACAGACTTGTTCTAAGAAGAAAGTAGAGAATATATAACTCTACAATTATAAGCTTTACGAATTTTTTTTTTTAGTTAATAGCCTCACCTGACTCAGAGTGACTTTGTGGGTGAACCCAGGAGCCTGAAACATAATGTGAGCTTACAACAAAAACACTGAGCATCAAAATTCACTCTCATCCTAATCTTCTCGGTCTCTGGGGTAGATGGATTCCCTTGACATTGGTCTGCTCAATGAAAGCCAAACTGAAAGGGTAACTGCCCCCTTCCCAAGCTGAAACTTGAGCCTTACAAGGCCCTACCACCCATCTGTCAGTTTGCTGTACTGTGGTGGCATGCATATTTCAAACACCAGCATGTCACCCATGGTGGACAGGCGCCAGTGGAACTTCCAGACTGACTGACTAGGAAAAAGCCTTGGCAACCTATTTTGATAATTAATCAATAAAAACCTTACAGATAACAGAATATCATCCAAGACTTTGACTTGATTATTTTGGACATGTTATCAGGAGGGACCAATCCCTGGAAAAGGACATGCTGGTAAAGTGGAGTGCCAGTGAAGGCAAGGGAAACCCTCAATGAAATGGATTGACACAAAGACTGCAACAATGAACTGAACCATACAAATGATCAGGGACATGGCACAGGACTTGGCCACATTTCTTTCTGTTTCACATGGGGTCACCATAAGTCGGAGCCAACTCAAAGGTAACTAACAAAACAAGAGGATGCCTCTTGCAGAATCTCCAAGAAAACAAGATAGAGTCTCAAAGCCAAAGGGGAGGAGTAGTTCTGCCGTGATACACCAGTTATCACTAACCCACTGCCGTCGAGTCGATTCTGACTCAGAGCGACCCTATAGGACAGAGTAGAACGGCCCCATAGAGTTTCCAAGGAGCGCTTGGAGGATTTGAACCGACGACCTTTCGGTTAGCAGCCGTAGCACTTAACCACAACACCACCAGGGTTTCCTATCACTAGAAGAAGAGTAGCAAGAGATCAGGCCCTAAACTCTTACAGGATTCACTCAATTAGCTTTGCCTTGGTGCTGTGATGGAACTGTACAATTATCATTTAGGGGCTCTTTCTCCTTCCAGCTTCCCTGTGGAAGTGATGGCAGCAATGTGATTAGGGGCATATCATCGAATTCTTACAACTCTTTGTTGTCAGAAAAAAGATCAGAAACTTTGAAAAACACCAAAAAAAAAAAAAAAAAAAGAGGGTTATCTGTCTGGTAGAGGTGCAGATAATTTCTGTCCCATGTAACAGGTAATTCCAAAAATGGTCTGTTGGACAATAACCAGTTCTGTATATAACCTCACATCTTTAGCCTGACTTTTTCTGTTGTTCTTAAATTGCCTGTAAATATCCTAGCTTTTCAGATGATCTTTGAACTGGACATAACATCTTACTGGTTACCTCATTAATTAATGCATTGAATTTTTTGACACACGTTCATTTCCTATTTGCCGGGGACTCAGGCTTTTACCTTTTTGAAGATTATATTTTAACTCATAATACCACTATCAATTAAAACAATGCCATTCATCATTAGCAAGTATAAACTTGTGAAGGAAAGTGTTTCAGTCTCATAGAACCCTTTGACTGGCCAGGTAATAATAACACAATACTGAAATACACAGAGGATTTTTCGTCTTTTGTAAACGTGGAACAGGCTGGACACATTATCATCCACATTTTCATGTGAGAACGCAGGTAGTTACAGAGGATCCATGGCTGCCAGGGATAAAAGGAAGGAAATAAAGTGGCGTTTGCAGAACAGAAGGGAGTAGAAAAAAGAAGGGAGAAGAGCCAAAAAGACAAAAATGATGGAACTACAGCAAGCACATAACGCAGCTCACTCTGGAGGAAAGGGGGCTACTGGCTTCAGGGACCCCAGAGTATTGGAGGTGCTCTAAGAAGGAAGGAAACCTCACGTGCATACAACCTGTCCCCCACCCTTCACTGTTGCAGCTAAAGCAAGGACTCGTCTGGGACAAGGACTGTTTCTCATTCATGATTGTGTAGATGGGCACCCAGTGAACTGACACCTAAATCTGGCCCTCGAGACAACATCCTCATCCTGACAGAAGCCCCAACCCTCATCTATTTGCAGGTATTAATTTTCCCAGGACGGGTTAGAGAGATGATAGAGAGGGAGGGACCCTTGAGAAAAAGGTTTTGGGGATACGGTGCGGAAGCGGACGCAGAGGATACCTGAGCCCATGGCTGGGGGAGTACCATCCTAGAATGTTAAGACAAGCCCAAGCCAGGAGGAGGCCGTGGTGCAGTGCAGGGAGGGGACTTAGAGTCCTCAGGCTTCACAAGGGAGTAGCCATGTGAGAATACCAAGCGGAGAGCAGGGAGGGAGGTGGAGGCACCAACCTCATGGAGGCCTGGGTGCATGTGGGCTCCAGCTGTCTTTCCAGGGCAAGGTGAATTCTGAGGGAGTATGCTACTGGCTCTCCACACCCCTGTGTACACATAAGTCCCAGGCGGCCTTCCACAGGGCGAGTCCCTGAGAGGCTGCACTAACCTTCATATTAACCTTATTTCTGCTGTATAAGGAAGGGAGACGCAGGAAATCCTTAAACGGTGTATGAGCCACAGAAACCCTGAACCTACCATGGGGAACAGTCAGGAGCTGCATCCACTTTGCCCTGCTCAAACCCCCTGGACTACAAGCCCCTTACACTATACCCTGAAAAACCTGTTTTAAAAGCTGTCTCCCCCTTAGCCTGTACTCCTCAATAATAAATGCATGTTACTCATCTCCATGGCCCCCTTGCTTAGCCTGGGCCTGAGAACAGAATATGCCCTCAGGAAACATTTGTCAAATGATTTATGTCAAAGGAAGAGCGTGAGAAAAACATGGAAGAAGGACACAGAGTAGCACGTAGAAGGAGGGGATGAGACACCCACAGGGATTCCTCCCTGCCAAGCAACTGATGCAAACTCAACTCTCAAGCACCCATTGGCCTCTAAAGAGTCTTTAGGACAAAGAAGTAGGAGGGAAGGAGGAAATATTTTATGGAAAATACCTGGGAGAAGGAAGAAAAAGTTTCGCCTAAGAAAATTAATTAAATAATTAAAAAAAAAATGGTTTGACTTTTTGTTTCAGTTTTGTCCCAATGCTCGGCTGCTAACCTAAAGGCTGGTGGTTTGAATCTATCCAGAGTGCCTTGGAAGAAAGGCCTGGTGATGTACTTCTGAGAAATCAGCCATTGAAAATCCTATGGAGTAAAGCTCTGCTCTCACAAACATGGAGTGGCCATGCATCAGTCGACATGACAGCAACTGTTGTTTTTTGGGTTGTTTTGTTTTGTTTTTCTTTTTTATCCACAGCACGACTGCGGACAACGGTGGTAGCTGAGCAGAAATCATGACTGATAGACTGCGCTGCAGGTGTGCAGAGTGGGCATAAACCAAAACCAAACCCATTGCCATGGAGTTGCTTCTAATTCATAGCGACCCTATGGGACACAGTAGAACTGCCCCATAGAGTTTCCAGGAAGCACCTGGTGGATTTGAACTGCCGACCTTTTGGTTAGCAGCTATAGCACTTAACCACTACGCCACCAAGGTTTTCAAATGGGAGAAGGAAGTGTCCGCTGCTGTGTTCAATCTTTATAAGTTAGGAGCTCCATCCACTTTCCCTGCTCAAAGTGTGTGACGTGCTGAGTGTGAAGCCCAGTAAGCAGGTGGAGCAGATGAGGTCAGTGAAAGTGGGTTGCCTAAAATCATAAAGGTAGTAGGTAGAAGAGCCCACATTTGAAGGTGTGCATTCATTCACTTCCATTAATTCATTGGATATTTATCGAACACTAAATATATCACCGAACCTGTATTCGTCCCCAAGGATGTGAAGTAAATTTGACACCACACTGGCCACAAGGAAATCACTGGAGGGAAAAGAGGCTATCCTCAGGTAATTATAATGCAGGGTGACATGTATTCTCGAAGAGCTATAGCTGGTACAGTGGTGACCAAAAGGAGGACAGGGTGAAGACCGGCCGGATAAATTCCCCTGAGAGAAGACAGCAAACCTGCATCACCAGTAGAAAGGAGTCTGCCAGGTAGATGGCGGCCAGGGTGGGGGAAGACAATTCTAGTACTAAGGCCCAGGGCATCAAAGGAGCATCAAGAAAACAATGCAAACACAACTCTGGAAAATCCATTGGCTTTTAAAGGGTATTTTGGACAAAGATGTAGGAGAAAATGACACCTTGTTTTATAGAAAATCCCTCTGAGGAATGAAGAATTAAGTTGCCTTAAGAAAATAAAAAAAAAAAAAAGTGTGTGTGCGTGTAAGACATCTATCTGATTCCATCTCAGGCTGGGCTTCCCAGAGCAGGCTCTGAGATGCAGGGTGACAGGCAGGAGGCTCATTAGGAAGTGCCCTTGGGAACCACCCTTGTCGGAAGGGAGGAGAAGAAGGCGGGAGCGGGCAGAGGGAGAAGTGAGCTGCAGGGCAGACCTGATAACTGCCTAGGCCAGGCCTGTGGGGAGTGCTGGCACGAAAGTAGCTAAGACTTGTTATTGTCGTATCGACTCATGGCAAGCCCATGTGTGTCAGAGTAGTACTGTGCTTCATAGCCATTTTCAATGGCTGAGTTTTAGGAAGCAGATCATCAGAACTTTCTCCCAAGGTGCCTCTGTGTAGACTGAACCTCTAACATTTTGGTTAGCAGTTGAGCACTTTACCGTCCATGCCACCCAGGAACTACCTGAGCTGAAGTAGCTCCTCAGAACTGTTTCTCCATGGGCCAAAATGCCGGGTCATTATACCTTCATCTCAATGGATTCTGGGCTGTGGGCCACCCTGAAGGAGCATAAGCTTAGCCAGGTGTCTCTGCAGCTGCAGTGATCCCTGGCAGCACTCCCGGTGACTAGGAGAACAAATCCTTTTTGCAGGCCATCTGGGCAGTGCATCCCAATGTCCACCACAGCTTCCTAAGCCTTTCCAAGCACAAGGGGTGGGGACTGAGAGGGACCCTCACCCTGCAGTCTGAGACATGAATGGTGAAGCAGGAAGCTGAATTAAGTGGGCTACTTCTTACCCCTTCTACAAAATTGCTTTCCCTTCTTAAGTGGCCTTGCAGTCAAACCTCTTTCACCCTTGATCGGAAGAAACTTAGTAAGGAAATGAGAACAGAGAATAAGCCTGCCAATAACACTTTGCGGAGGGTTTTAACTGTGTTGTATTCCCTTCGTCCATTGCTCTGCTTGAGGGCTTTCTCATATCCTCACTGAGTTATCAGCTTTGTCACCAAAGACTTGGAGAAATCAAAACAGGCTCAAGGAGCTGCAGGTGATGGATGGTTCAGCCTCAGTCTGCCTCACTGGGCTCGCTCCTCTCTCACGGAGGACTTCCCTGTTGGCTGCTCAGCATGAGCTCAGCGTGAGCTCAACCACATAATAACCCCAACCAAACCCAGTGCTGTCGAGTATAACCACATAATAGATTTGGGAAAAGCACAAACAACTCTCTACCTTCCTCTCACACTGAGTCCTTGGAAATTAAGGAGTATTGCTTTATTTCACAGATAAATCTGGCTTGAGTTTTTTTTTTTTATTTTATTTTTGTTTTTGCAAATTATCAACCCAGCTCCACATAAATGGTACCATTTTTTTTTTTTTTTTTTTTTTACCTTTACTGAGTTACACACATTGACAACAGGCAGTGCCAGGAAACTCAGAATTATTGCTTCTAACATTGAGTTTTGTGCTATCTGAATCTCAGGGCTTATTTCTTTGGCCTGCATGAGAAAACGATGCCATAGGCCACTTTCCTTGAAAACCCATGGTATGACTTGTGATATGTTGTGCCAATGGCAGGGGGAAAAAAAAATCAAACCAAATAAGGAAGCTCTTTGTTCTGCCTCAGTTGCCCATTATTAATCTGGTGGAAACCTGTATATGATGAAATGAGCTTCAGTTAAAGCAGAAGAGATTGTAGATGAACACTGAAAAAATAATGAAAAAAAAAAAAAAAGTTTCCTGAATCTCAAAAACCTGTTGTCATCAAGTCGATTCCGAATCATAGTAACCCTATGGGACAAAGTAGAACTGCCTCACAGGGTTTCCAAGGAGCGGCTGGTGTATTTGAACTGCTGACCTTTTGGTAAGCAGCCAAGCTCTTAATCACTATGCCAAGAGGGCTCCACTTGAATATCAGGGGGCACAAAACATTAAAATGGGCTATTGGAAAGGTTTAAATTATCAAATGTCAACCATTTTAAGAAGAGGCAGCATTTTGCTGGAGAGGTGCTTTAATTGTTCACCTTTCTGAATATGAATATTGAACCAACGTTCTTTTAAAATACTTTCAGGCTCTAGGCATCTTTTTGTTGGGCTGGTGGTGTTGAGGAAGGAAAATACATGAGGAGCCAGGTGATTTTTTTTTTTTTCCATTCAAAAACATTTGTGGAGTGGCTTTGTGGTGCTCTCGTGAGGTGACCGCCATATAGAAATGAAGAAAAACACTCCTGGCACTTGCTGGCTGGTGTCCCAAGGCTTTTTGTCAACTTCAGAAACGGATAAAAACAAGCTCACTTATTTAATTATTATGGAATCAGAAAACTTATGTTAAAATATTTCTAAGCAAAATGAGTCAAGTATACTTGACACATTACTTAATTTCAAAAAATTAAATTTTTAGTAAATTAGACATTATAGGTAGGAATATATGTGATGTTAACAAGATAATTATTTCTCCACTTCGTGTTTTTTTTTTTTTACCATTGACACAATGCTAATTAGCATTCAGGGCCCACTGGCTTTATGTAATAAATATACTAAAAGGTGACTTTCCAATTTTTTTATGTGAAAAAAATGTATACCTTTTCCTAGGCTATGAAATGAGACACCATTAAACCAAAACCAAACCAGTTGCTGTCGGATTGACTCCAGACTACTGGCAACCCTGTGAGTGTCAGAGTGGAACTGTGCTCTACAGGGTTTCTAATGGGTGATTTTTGGAAGTAGATCACCAGGCCTTTCTCCCAACGTGTCTCTGGGTGAGCTTGAGCTGCTGACCTCTCATTTAGCTACCAAGCGCGTTACTGTTTGTGCCATCTGTGGGAAATTCTACTGTCTTGCTTTAGCAAAGCTGTCCTCATGAGGCATACATCAGGATAAAATGTATGTTAGTGGTCCACAGAGAAACTGAGACAGCTCATCTGAGTCTTGGCATTATGCTGCAGACCGTGAGTTTGTGGCTCACCAGAGCACAGTGTTAGTGTGAATGCTAAGCCCTCACGCTACCTTTCCTGGCTTCGCCACTGACCTGGCTGAGCCTAATCAACCTCACCTGAAAAGAAAAATGGCCATTCCTGACTAGCCTGGAAGCAGGAGCAGGATTTTTCGGGTTCCCTTCAAGTGTTATGATTTATCCAGTCAAGGTAAGTACTCTTCCAATTGTCAACTGGAAGTGACTTCAGTTATTTTGACAAAAATAGTAAAGCTGAGCCAAGAAAAACGGACTCATAAAAGCAAGAAAAGTAAGGGGGACCTACTAAAGTCACACAAAAATGAGACTCACAGGCTCACATCTTCACAACATTTGATAAACAAATAAAACAGCTCTGGTTAACTATAGCAGTCAAAATGAAAAACTGCGTTCTCTATCATTCAGAAATTTAGAGACACTGGGTATTTGTATTTCCTAGACAGAAAGTGTATACTTTACTGGGATAGACTGAGTGTGGTGTTAACTTAAATATTGATTCGGATTTTATGATTTTAGCATATTTGTAAGGATGTTATGTCAGATGTGGGGAGGAGACATTTTCAATGCTGTCATATACATATGGTCATGGGGAGATACATCAAATCATGATGTATCAGTTACTCAGATTCTGCACTGCAGCGAAGCAATGAGTGCACTTAGGCTATTTGTCTACCAAGGCCACATGGCCTGTTGGAAGCTGACTTGGGATACATACTCAGGTCTCTTCACTTGCAGGAATGGGAAGGTGCTAGTGCTTAGATTTCTCTTACCTCATCCTCATATTGGCAGGCACTTCAGTAGAGAAAAGCAAAGTAAGAGTCTGCCACAGGCATCCAGCATGCATTTCAGAAGCTATATATTACTGCAATTCCTCCAACTATGTTACGGAAATGTGACCAGTGAAACTGCGTGGTCACCAATATCCCTAATTATTACAGTGTTAAAGTAGCCTGAAGTTCAAATATTGATTCTGGGAATCCAGCAGGCATTGAGTCATGTATTAGCCCAATGACAGAATTAGTGCTTAAGGGTTCATCTTATTCTATAAAATTCAACCTGTTTCTCACACTCAGGGAACACTCATGGACACAGCAGCGATGCAAGTGATTGTGATGTTGAACAATGCTCTATGTTTTAACTGAAAGATCTTTCAATGGCCAAAGGTATCTAGACAAACACATCCGAATCAATATTTAAGTAACACCACACTCAGTCTATCCCAGTAAAGTATACACTTTCTGTCTAGAAAATACAAATACCCAGTGTCTCTAAATTTCTGAATGATAGAGAATGCAGTTTTTCATTTTGACTGCTATAGTTAACCAGAGCTGTTTTATTTTGTTCTTTTAACAATTGGGATTACAGAAAATGGAAATGTTGGGACTTTGTTAGCCACCTGGTATTTCTACATGGGGATATTGTTGAATGCTAAACAACAAGATTCAAACCACCAGACTAAAATGACCTCCAAAAGTATTTTTTCTTCTTCTTCAAGTACGTTAAGACAAATTCAATAAAGCAGAGTAACATCTGAGATGGGACTTATTGAAGAGAAACAATAGAAGAAGGTGCTCTTGGCGCAGCTAACCTTGGCTACAACACCAACGAGCTATCTTCTCCAGATCCATTGACAGGATCTTACAATTCATGGCATTTATGATCAATTTAACTGCAATGTCTGGAGAGAAAAACCCGCTATGAAATGCAGCTGCCTCTTTTCCCTTTTGACTGGCATGAAGTTTATCATATATTCAGGCCATATGATAATTTCATAGCTACATGAAATTTATGTGAAAGGATAAAAAAAATTATTCCATCTTTATATACACCCTTCAGGCAGAAGGATTCATAAAGACTACCTGAAGATACATTAAACTTTGGCATGGAACATTATTTATGAAAATCGCAAATACCTGAACTGATTTCACTGAAAAAAGGTTTTAAATCTTGATGACTAGCAAGCTTCCTCAGAGAAGTAAAGTGCTATGTTTAAACGGAATTAAAACAGCAATATAAATTTAAAAAATATTTTAATAGTAAATCCTATCACTTATATGTGTTATTAATTAAGCAAATGCCTTGTAATCATAAAATGCTTTTAATCACTTATATTTTAGCTTCTGCTAGATGTGTAAAATGTGACTAATGAAGACAGAAATAGTTTATGTTAAGAAGAGAAAATATGACGTTCTCATAGTTTGTTACTACTTTTCTTTAGCTAGGATGCTGTCAGTAGCTACTCTCCTAAGAGTTAAAATTTGTACAAACTCAAATTTAAATGAAGCAAGTAAGAAACACCTATTGATTGTTGATGGCATTTCATTATTAGCAGTGAAGGTATGTACTATGAGTCTGGTAAAAACAAATAAGGAAGGAGCGTTAAATCTAGGTAGATTGCTAAATCTTGACAATTACCTACATCACTGTTTGAGCATCTGAACTTCAAATTTCATATAAAAGCAGCCTCTTGGCTTTAATAATATTATGATATATATTTTTTTATCCCTAACACTTAAAGCTCTCTTTTCGTATTTTTAAATTTTACAAGCCCTGTTCAACCCACTTTCAAAAAGTCTTTCTAAGTTAAACGTATAAAGCTGGCCTTTCCTACCATGACTAATGTCTAATGTGGCTGACTTCTCTTTCTCAATACACACACACACACACACACACACACACACACACAGAGAGAGACAATCTCTTGTGCTTACCAAACCGCAGGAATTATGACAAGGGAGATAAAATGGTGCTAGTCTAAATAAAGCTAAGGCTCAAGCGCTAAAGAGAGAACCCCTGCCCAATATCCCCTGCCTTCTTATCTCACACACACACACACACACACACACACACACCCCTAGGACTGTGAGCCTAACCTCAACCATCCAACCAAGCACCTAGCCTGTCTTAGGCTCCGAATAATTATTTGTGGAATGAATGAAAGCATGACTCAGTGGGTGGTGTCTGAGTCTTTCCACAGCTGGTTCAGACGAACAACATATTGAAGGACAATTCCAGTTCTCCTGGGGAACAGCCAGTAGAGAGATATCTGTTGGTAAGCAAGATTGCTTCTCCATGCAAACAGTACCACAGCCACCTAAGTGGTATCACTGATTCAGGGAGTATCAAAACAGCCCCTGGTTTAGAAGGAATACTTCTTCCCTCACCATAACACTGATGATTGAAATCCCTTCGGGATGACACAACATATTTCATTGTGCTGTTATCAGTTATAATCAGGAGACGAGTATCTCTAGGAAGAGTCGTTCACTGTCTTAGAGTACACCAATTAAGGTGTAAATGACTGATACATCCTTTTCCTAAGAGGAGATTTTGATCACAAGGATGACAAACAACAGGGGTTTCTGGAGGTCTGAAAGTTAACACATAAGAAGAGGACAGATATAAAAAGAACCTGAGACCACTGCAAAATATGCTAAGGCTGTAGCTGTTGAAGCCCGAAAGACAGAATTTATGAAAATTTATGATTTTAAATGCTTTATGACATATTTTAATCATTCCGCAAGCCCAAAATTAAAAAAAAAAAAAAAAGCTACTTTCCTTGGCCTGGTAACACTGTGGCCTTGTGAAGTGCCTACCTACAAACAACTGGCTGTTGAGCTGCAGTCGGAAATGGCCCTCCTCCGAAGTCTCCCTGACCCGCCTCGGGAGGCTGTCCACCTGGAGCGAGGTCTCCTTGAGGTTCCTCTCAGCCCGGACATAATGCCATTGGTTGTCATTCAGAAGAGAAGGAGACTGGACTACAAGCTCTACAGGGCCGTTCCCGACATCGATGGAAAAAGTGATCTCAGAAGGAGCTGAAACCAAAAGGAAAACAGAAAGCAGGATGAAGAAGGGAGTTCTCAGTGGACTGAGTGTCCAGGCACATCCTGAATGAATGGGAGAAATGACTGACTTCAGCTAAAACCCCTGCAGCATCGAAACGAACAGTAACAACTACCAAATATGGAGGGTCTACTAAATCTCAAGATTTGTTTTATTTTTTTGCCCAGTTGGTCTCTATAGGAAGGAGAATAGGGACCTGAGCTGCTCCTGCTGATCTGATAAAGACACTCCATGCTGAGGGTGTGGGTTCTCTACATCTCCACTGGCTTCAGCTGTGTCCTGGCTCCCTGTAGACATGGACTTAATTAAGTAGCTCCACTCACACTCAGGGAAGCCTAGCATGGTTGCCCATGTTATTTCATCAGTACGTGCAAACATTAGTGCTAGTCTCATGATCCAAAACAAAAAATAAAAAAGAAGCTCAAGGAGTTTAAGTGCCTTGCCCAAGGTGACACAGCTGTAAGTGGTAGTACTCAGGATCTAACCAAACCTCAGGCCTAGACTGGGCTAGTTCCTCAAATCCTTCCGCATTTCTGTAATAACATGACTATCAAGGAACCCAGGTGGCAGTCAGCCAGAAGTAAACTGATGACCATGATAATGGTGTGGTGACTAAGAGAGAGAGAGAAGTAGTAGCACAGTAAACTACAATTAACCCTGTGACTAGCTCTGTGCTAAGAACTGGCTGTAGAGTCTTTCATTTTAACCCTCAAAACAAGCCTGTGAGAATGGAATTTTTTTTTTTTACTCACATTTAAGGGTCAGAAAACTCAAATTCAAAGAAGTATAAGTAACTTGCTCATGGTTTCCCAGATAGATACTAAGTAGAATCTGACTCAAAGGCAGAATTTTTCACTATCTTGTACTAGTGAGTATATCTTCCTGTAATGTTCCATTGTTATATAAGCCCTTTCTAAGACTGAAGAAAGTAAAGAGGCTAATTATAAATTGAGGTTGAGGAGAAGACAGTTTCCTTCGAGTAACTGGAGTTTTCATGCCAGACCTTCTTTTTCCTTTCAGCACCTTGCAATTACACCCCATCTCAAAACAAAACAAACAAACAAAAAAACAGGACATGGTTATTTGGGAAAGTCATCAACTACCAGGTCTGAATTATCAGAGATGCCAAAGATCAAACACCACTCCCTAGCCTGTAAACCCTAACGGAAAGTCATCTTTGGTATAAGAAGCACCCAATGTACAGAAATTCAGTGACTCTCAGCTTGAACTGTTGTGCTTTCTGGTGAGCATGAGCCATGACTTTAAGGAAAAGCAGTGAGATGGAGGCCCTGCAACTGCCTGGAGCATAGTATGCACTCAGTACCAGGAGTTTGCTCTTAACTACACATGTCATCAAGGCAGGTAAAGTGGCTTTGCCTTTAAGGGAAAGAGAATTGAAGAGAACAAGTTGGGTGGGATCAATTAAAGGGTAGATGAAGTATGAAGGTGGCCCCAGAGCTCCTCCTGATTCTTATTTGGGCTATGGATGCCACCTTGCAACCCTATACATCTCTACATCAAACAAGCACATACTGAGAGACAACAGGGCCTCAAGTTTATTTCTCTCTGCAGAACACAGAGCGAAGACTGGTAAGCATTTGGGGGAGAGATGATAACAACTTGCTAAAAGCTTTCTTGCCAGCCTGTTTTTGTGGATGAGAAGCTGCACTCAGAGGCACACCCCTGTGGAGGGCTGGCCTGCACCACTGTTAAGCCTGCCAGGGGGTTAGGTTTCCTGTTTGTGCTTACCTCTGCTCCATCATTTATCTCCTGATGCTTAATGATCTGTTTCCTGACTGTCTCCGCAACTAGTATGCAAACTCCTGATGGATACTGCTTCAAGTCCCTCAGTTCTTGTATACCCAGCATCTAGCCTTGCACACGGGAAGCTCTCCTCAAACTCAAACGTTTATTCATTAGCTCTTGAATACCTTGTGCGTAATAAGTGCAACTTTGCAGTTTTCTTTAGCTATTTTTTAGTTATATAGCAAGATATTAGGATCCTTGGAAAATCTTTTTTATTGCTTTTTACTCAAGTAACTATTAAATATCTACTATGTTCAAACAAAAAAAATTTTTTTTTTTTATGTTCAAACTAGGAGCACTGGTAGTACAGTGGTTAAGCACTCGACTCCTAATGGAAAGGCTGGAAGTTCCAACATACCCAGGAGCAGCACAGGAGAATGACCTGGAGATTTGCGCGTAAAGATTACAGCCTAGGAAACCCTATGGAGCAATTCTACTCTGTCACGTGCGGTCAACTTGACAATACCTAATAACAACAACATGTTCGAACTACTCCTCAAAGAACTAGGGAAGAATTCATGAAATACAATAATAATTGCTAATATTTATTGAGGACTTATTATAAGCTAGGCCCTATTCTAACCTTTTTTCTTTTCTTTTTTTTAATGAAACAACTCAGTCTCACCATACCCTTAATACAATTAATATTTTACAGATGAGAAAACTGAGACAGAGAGTGAAGCAAGTTGTCCCAACCTAGATGGGGCAGAGTCTGGATTTGAATCCAGGTGATATGGCTCCAGATCTTGCATTTTAAACCCCTCTTCTATGACATAGCCCCCAACCTCAAAAAGTCTGAAGTCCTGTTGGGATAGTCAAAGCTAAAATATGTAATAAGCGTGGCTGGAACCAACTGAACAAATAAAGTGTAAGTTAATGAATGATACATCCAACATCACTTAGCGACTCTGTGTGTGGAGGAATTGAGTGTGAGGAACGTGCCGGAGGTGGTGGATATAATCCAGTTGCCCTGGATTGGAAGGCAGATAGCCCCTTACACCACTGGCTCTATAATAGGTTCACATTCTGGCCTCAACTTTCCCACCATCTGACAAATACCTACTCACATATGGTTCATGATCAAGCTACAGCATCACCTCAACCTCTCGACAGTTCCACCTTAAGACTTTCAGTCACATGCCCCAGTACCATCATTGGGCCTGCTGGCTGAGACTGGGCTGTCTGTGAGTTGCAGCCAACTAAATACACAGAGCCCTGGTGGTGCAGTGGTTAAGTGCTTGGCTGTTAAACAAAAGGTCGGCAATTGAAATCCACCAGCCTGTCTTTGGAAACCCTATTAAAAAAAAACCTGTTGCCCTCAAGTCCATTCCGACTCATAGCAACCCTATAAGACAGAGTAGAGCTGCCCCGCAGGGTTTCCAAGGAACGTCTGGTATATTCGAACTGTAGACCTTTTGGTGAGCAGCTGTAGACCTTTAGGTTATCAGCCGTAGCCCTTAACCACTACACCAGCAGGGTTTTTCATTGATATATGGGCATTATCAATTCCATTTTACATAAATAATTACTAGAGGGGTGAAGAACTTGCCCAAGATGTCTCACAATTAGAGTATGACTCTGAAATCTAGACTCTTCTCACTAGGCCATACTGGCTCTCAGAAGCTGCTTCCTTCTCCTTCCTCTTTTCTTCTACTATTTGTACAGCCTTTGAGAGATAATTGTCAAAATAGTTAAAATTTTACTCAGTTTCATTGGAAACACATCCACTAAGACTTGAGGACACAGAGAAGTGTCTTCCCTCTCACAGAACACTGACTAATCCCAAGGCTACAAATTCCAAATGTGTTAGTTGGAAGTGACCCAGAAGAAAATGGATTGAAAAATTCATGGAAACCTGTTGGTCCCTGTCCAAAAATTGGATGTACCAACTTTGGAAGCTGCTGCTCAGATAGTTATAGAGAAATACTCCTTGAGGATGGGAGAGAAATCTATTCTGAGCCACTGCATTTGTTAAAAGGCCATTTCCTTTCCAAGTAGCTAATCTGCAGGGATTTCTTGCTATGAGCCCTTGAGGGCAAAAATCTCATCTGCCTCAAAGACAGTACGAATGTAGCTGTTGATGAGGAACACAAGACACCCACCCATTTGATCTTCGTGTTTCCATTTAAAACCCAGTGCCGTCGAGTTGATTCCGACTCATAGCGACCCTATAGGACAGAGTAGAACTGCCCCAAAGAGTTTCCAAGGAGCGCCTGGCGGATTCAAACTGCCGACCCTTTGGTTAGCAGCTGTAGCACTTAACCACTACACCACCAGGGCTTTCCTTTCCATTTAGATAATAATAATAATAATAATGTTGGACAGGAAATTAATAACAGACATCTTACTTTGATTTTAAGGTTTTTCTTATCCATAAAACCAAATATTAACCATAAAAAGCCTGACCCAAACTGCAAAAGCCTGACAGAAACTGCTCTTCAGCAATGTAAATGTGTCTTATCCTGCTAGAAAAGGATAGTCCTCAAACCATTACCTCCTAATTTAAATTCCGAAAGTCTCATGGGGGTGAGTGGAGGGCCAAATTATTAGCAGTCAGGACAGAAGTAACCTGACATCAGCTGATCTCAGTAAAGGGGGAGGGCAGGGTTTGATCAATCATTTCAAGTTTGCCCAGTGGTTGATCTTCTATACATCTCCCTCTTCTCTTTGTAAGATTCATTTACCTTGGTTCTTGCTTCTTTGAGCCATGTGCTTTTTCTGGAATCAACATGGTCTCCCTATATGCATACAGAATAACTGCTCAGAATAAACTTTATCTTCAAATTTTGATTACTTTTAACAACACAAAATGTGGGAAATATAAAGCCTTTCACTTTTAATTTCTCATAACTTTTTGTCTTGTTTTGAAAAGTGTATGTTCTTCAATCTGTTGATAAAAGTGAACAGCAAAAAATTGCATCAATGGATTTTAAATTTTTGTCAAATTTAATGACAACCTACATTAAAAACATTTTCTGTACAACCCTGAGAACAAAATACAGTACCATAAAAAAAAAAAAGTACACACAAATTGAACATTGACATGTAATTAGTGTTCAATCATTGCTCATTACCTTGTGATAATATACCATGACATTTACCACTTCTTTAATGAATCAAAAGGCAACAGGGCCTGAATTTATTACGTTTTCATTGAGGTTATTAAGTTCCTATTATGAATTAGTTGGCACTCAAGTTCACATCTTTTGAGCCTGGCCAAGTTAGGAATGAGGGATCCTGTTTCATACCACAGCCACAGAGCTTCCTCCCATTAGTAGCCTAAATTGTTGGAGTAAAAGGAGGTTAAGACTGCTAATTAAGGGGATCTTTTTCCTTGTATGTATTGTGCTGTAAGTGCAAAAGAATCACTTAGCTGCTTGATGATTTGCAGGAAACTTACACAAACGCCATCAACTATCCCCTCCAGTTGGAGCTTTTGGCTCCTTTCCTGGAGCTCTCAAATTTCCAAGACCCTGTTGCTAAGACGTTACTCATCCTTTCAAGGGTATTTCATGCAGTCTCATCATTACTGTAATATGGTCAAATGCCTTTCTCAGACTATACAAAAATACCTATTTAAACACTGATAGATGGGCACCTAATGACAGGCAGGGCTCTTCATGGTTAGGGGACTGACACCGGCAAAGCAATGGGAGCAGTCAGCGTGTTATAAGCCAACTAGTGCACTGAATGTAGAGGATCTAAACACAACAACAAAAGTGACCAAAAGCAGATGGGTTTTTATCATCACCACACACAAGCACTTCTAAACAGTCCCGAAGAGTGGTATACCTACGCCACTCCTATACCAAACAACAACTTTTGTTAGCCTGAGTACTAACACATGCTGAGGTTCCTGTTTCTTTTAAGCTTTAGTAATGTATGTGCAAGTTCCAAATGAACACACTGCCTTTTTCAGTGAATACTATATTCTACAGGGAAGTTCATAAAGAGAACTCCAGATACAGCCTTGGCCACTGAACATGCAGACTCAAATACGTATGTCGTGAAGAGTTAGAACTCAAGTGCAGATTTTTGTTTTTTCCTTATACAATCACTGTGCTGTCGTTTTTTAACCCAAATCTACGTTAAATGCATGAATGTATAGAGTCATTATGAGTCAGAATTGACTGGACAGCAACAGAAGAGGCAACGGGATTGTATCACAGGGGTTGGAGATACACATCATACCAGAAGACAGCTGAAGTAATTCCAATCCTTTAGGAGCTGTTTTTACCAAATAAAGAAATTCACAATGAATTTTCTGGTGAAAATACCTTAGTGGAAAGTTTTTAATTTCAAAGACATTTGAAAGTATGTAGAATTGGTCCTGATAAAAAGACATAGCTAGTATTGCATTTTCAGGAATTAATTGTGAAATTGATTTTTTATGACTCTCTACCAAGCAGATTCCTCTGTTTGAAACCTTTGCTGCTTGTATATCTGTTATTTCATGTGAAAAAAACTTTACAAAGTTAAAATTAATAAAAGCACTTTTGATCAATATGAGAGAAGACAGACACATGTGACCACACTCTCTTTTGAACGTGAACATGCAAAGAAAAACATCAATTTTGATGTAAACCATTAACAAATATACTGACGTTAAGGCTCAGGAACAGAAAATGTAGTGTTGTTATTATTCCTGAAACAGACCAATATGTAGGTATGTGTTTTACATTAAAAAAAAAAACTGTATTAATGTAATTAAAAAAAAAAAACAAGTATTAATCCATTAAATTGGCTTTCGTTTTTTAAACTAAAATATATTTCATTGGCATAAAATACATATTTTATGTACAAAGTTTAATAATACAAAATTATTATGCCTGCTTTTCTATTATTATTTTTTATTTCACTTCATGATTATCACTGAATTTAGTTTGTACAAAGGGGAAGGAGTGTTAAAAGATGATCCAGTCTGGGATTCAGGTTCCCTAGGTAGGTCATGGTTCATGGTGGAGGGAATTGGGAAACCATGGGAATTCTGACTGGGTAGTCATGTATTCCCAGTGGTGAGAAGTAAGTCAGGAAGTTACTTTTAGCACAAATGTACAATAGAAAAACCCATAACCATCGAATAGGAATAGAATGTGCAATGATAAGCCTTTCAGCTTTCCATGGGAATTGTAATGAAAAAAAATCCCATGGCAGAAAATCTTAGAGTCAGATGTAAGAAATACCTATGGGTCAGATAATGGGCATTATAATAAGCATCTACGGGAATTTTTGGAACACACTGTTTTGAAGAGGGAATGACTGACTTAACACTGATAGGTGATAATAAAGGATAATGCATGAAAAAGGTACTTTAGAAATGATCACTTCTACTTTTATGGATGCTCAGTGAGATTGAACTGATAACAGCCACTAATTTTTGGTGTTAAAGACAAAAACGTGTTCTCTTGACTAAAAAAAAAAAAAAAAATTTTTTTTTTTGACTAGTTACGTTAAATTCATAAATGAGAGAACTTACAGCTTATTTCAAGTCGGATGAAGTCTTTAATGCCAAGGTTTTCTAGGAAAACTCCAGATAAAGCCGTGGTTTTAAAAAAGAAGGAAATGTCAGCACTGAATTCCGCATGGAAGGTTGGAAAGTGGAGGTAAGAGGCTTCTGTATAAAATGAGACCGCATTCCAGAAGTGTCCTGCAAATGAGAAAATCCTTAAGCATGGTTCATTCTTTTGGAACGGGGTATAGGAAAGCACTGGGCATGTGAATAATTTCAAGACTGGGGCACACTGCAGGGAAAGGGATAAGGGAGCAAAAGCATCTTGTGCTTGTGTAATGCAGAGAGAAAGCTTTTTTCAATTTAGTACTCACGGTCGCCATAGCAACGCAAGGGACCAATTCTCCAAGCAGCTTCTGAGTTTGATCTGTTGGTATCAGTGATAACTATCTGAGTGACAGGCAAGTGGTCTTTGAAGGAAAGAAAGCCAGTATCATTTGTCCTGCAAAACATAAAATTCAAGGGGGAGAAAAAGGACAGAATGGGGATATCCTGCGGACTCATTTACCAAAACCCTTCTTTTTAAAACTGATTTGAATATGGTTGCAGGCCAGAGGCTGGGAGGGGCTAACAGAAGGCCTTTCATCTCACAAGGATGTGTGAAAGAAAGGCTGAATGCCAATTACAAACCCCATGGCCAGCTTCTAAAAACAAGTGGATTTTACATCTTCCTTGAATGTGTCTCTAGGAAACACGGACAGTTTACAGGGACTACTGCTGCCTTGTCGTGTCTAAGGCCACCCCGCCTGCTCACTATTTTGAGATTAAACCCTCCCTCTCTTTTCCATAAAGAGGTTGGCTGTCTCAGTAACTAATGTGAAGTAGGTATTGCAAATCCCACTTGAAATCACCCTACGGGCTTGTTTCAGCCACCTGCCAACAGGTTTTAATCAGCTTTAGATATTTCTCATCACCTTTTAACTTTAGGTAAAAACACGTCTTTAGCGTTACTCGTTTGTTACTTTATTTTTCATTCCATTCTGCCTTTAAAGATCCAGTGTAGATAATGATCCTGTCTTTGTTTTTGTTAGTTATGCAAGTAGAGAATTGACTAGTCCCCTTTTGACAGAAAAGTTAAACACAGGTATGGTTAAACCATTGTTTTTCCATCTTTTTAACTTGTGTTTTTAGAATTATAGTAAGGACCATACCATTCTGCTGAGAACAAAATTTAGAGGTAAGACACAGGCATCAAATGAATAACTACTTTGAGCCAGAAAATATTAGGATGCATACACACACACACACACACACACACACACACTTGAGTCCTATAGCTGCCAACCAAAAGGTCAGCAGGTAGAATCCACCAGGCGCTCCTTGAAAACTTCATGGGGCAGTTCTACTCTGTCCTATAGAGTCGCTATGAGTCGGAATCGACTTGAAGACAATGGGTTTCATATATATATATATAAACCCCAGTGCCGTTGAGTCGATTCTGACTCATAGCGACCCTATAGGACACAGTAGAACTCCCCCATAGAGTTTCCAAGGAGCACCTGGTGGATTCAAATTGCTGACCTTTTGGTTAGCAGTCATAGCACTTAACTACTATGCCACCAGGGTTTCCTATATATATATATATATATATACACACACACACACACACATATATATATATTTTTTTTTTCCATACAATACCCATGGATGACCGTTGAGGATTGAATTGTGTCCCCCCAAAATATGTGTCAACTGGCTAGGCCATGATTCCCAGTATTGTGTAGCTGTCCTCCATTTTGTGACCTGATGTAATTTTCCTATGTGTTGTAAATCCTAATCTCTGCCTGTGGTTAATAAGGCAAGACTAGGTTACGTTAAAGAGGATTAAGGTGAGATGCGACACCTTTACTCAGGTCACAGCACTGATCCAATGTAAGGAGAGTTTCCCTGAGGTGTGGACTGCATCATCTTTTATTTTACAAGAGATAAAAGAAGAGAGAAGCGAGTAGAGAGATGGGGACCAACTACCACCAAGAAAGCAGAGCTAGAAACAGAGTGTCTCTTTTGAACCCAGGGTCCCTGCACTGAGAAGCTCCGAGACCAGAGGAAGATTGATGACAAGGACCTTGCTCCAGAACTAACAGGGAGAAAAAGCCTTCCCCTGGAGCTGGCACCCTGAATTTGGACTTCTAGCCTCCTAGACTGTGCGAGAATAAATTGCCTTGAAGAGGCTGTTGGTGGAATTATGGAAGTCAGAAAATTCTGGTGAGGACTCAGAAAGAAGTGAAGAGAGCCTTAACAATGGAGACAGTGCAGATGGTGAGAAGCGGCAGCAGAGAAACAATAGCAGCAGAACCAGGAGACCAGCACAAGATGGTGCAGGAGCCGACCCATTGAGCAAGAAAGCTGAGAGCCTTTGGGCAGGAGGCATCCTGGCAGAGTGGGGTGCCTCTGTGCACTTATTGGTGGAGGTAGTCTTACAGACCCACAGAGCAAGAGAGCTGCGTGCCTTCCAGCTGAGGTTTACTGGCAGAGTGGGAGAACCTCCAGGTACTTACTGGTAGAGCTAAAGAGCTTTGGAACACTAGCTTGAGCAGGGCAGATGCTGCACCGGTTCAAAGGCCCAAGGGACCTAGAGGCCAAGGAAGCAGAAGCTGAATTGACAAGGAACATAGGAAGCAGAGCTGCCTCAGTCTCAAAGGGTAGGGCAACAACCTCTGGGGTTTAAAGGGTAGAACCACAGCCTGCTGGGTCTCAAAGGGTGGGGCCACAGTCTACTAGGTTTCAAAAAGTCAGATCTTTACCAACTCAGTTCTGGAGTGCGGGACTGCCTTTCATGAGTGCCAGGGGTATGGGGCCAGACCCGCTGCCCAAAGCTGAGGGAGCAGGGCTACCCAGCCCAAGGGGCAGAAGAATGGGGCCTGCTGGGACTGAGGGGGTAGGGTTGGCACTCAGATGACCTAGGAGAATGGGGCTACCCAAATGCAAGGCAGCAGAGCTGCTCTTCCAGTGGGCTTGGAATGTGAAGCTGAAGCCCAGGGTCCAGTGACCTCCACCCAGCATCCGGAGAGGGTGGCCAACACCCAGAGTCTGGAGGGCTGTGCCATTGCCTAAATGGTTTCAGAGAACAGAGGATTATTTTCAAGAACTGAGAGCTAATATAATGTGTTGTGCTGACTTGCTTCATGCCTGTTATCTCTTCTTTCCCTCCAATTTCTCCTATTTGTAACAGAATTGTCTACCTTGTGTCTGTTCCACCGCTGTGTTTTGGAAGCAGACAATTGTATTCCAGATTTCACACATGAAGAGGAATTTTGCAGAAGATGAAATTTTGGACTTGGAGTTGATTTAAGACTTTCAGGATGATATGATGGGGTGAATGTGTTTTACATGTGGCAAGGACATAAATTTGGGGGGACCAAAGGGTGGATTGTTGCGGTTTGAATTGTGTCCCTCAAAACTATGTGTCAACTTGGCTAGGTCATGATTTCGAGTACTGTGTGGCTGTAAATCCTAAACTCTGTCTGTGGTTAATGAGGCAAGATTAGGTTATGTTAAAGAGGATTAACCACTGCCATCGATGCAATACCCTTACTCCAATCACAGCTCTGATCCAATGTAAGGAGTTTACCTGGGGTGTGGCCTACATCACCTTTTATTTTACAGGAGATAAAAGGAGAGAGAAGCAAGCAGAGAGATGAGGACCTCCAACCACCGAGAAAGCAGAGCCAGGAGGAGAGTGCATTCTTTGAACTTGGGGCCCCTGCACTAAGAAGCTCCTAGACCGGGGAAGGATGATGCGAGGACCTTCCTCCAGAGCTGACACAGAGAGAAAGCTTTCTCCTGGAACTGGCACCCTGCATTTAGACTTCTAGCCTCCTAGACTGTAACAGAATAAATTTCTGTTTGTTAAAGACATCCACTTGTGGTATTTCTATTATAGCAGCACTAGAAAACTAAGACAATGACACACGCATCAGGTGTCACTAGCCCCATTTTCAAATGAGAAAAGTGATGCTCAGAGATATTATGTAGCTAAGGGTCACTATGAATCAGAATCAACGTGATGGAAATGGTTTGGTTTTTTGGTTTAAAATAATACAGCAGAGGGCACAGGAACCAACTCATATTTTTGGCATCCCCAGTTATCTATCCAATGTCTAGTTTTAAAAAAAATTTAGAAGACACCAAATAAATATATGTTGAACTGAGCTGAACTGAATCAGTGTGAGGCAATCTGAGAACTGCACATGAGTGAGCCAACTCCCCACCCTGCCTTGTTAGGCACAGGATGGATCTAGCCTGTCCATGGTAATAGGGTGTCACAGTATCACGTATCCTTATTCAGGTTATAGTGTACTCTGATGCAACAATTTGATAACAAGAACATAAAAGAGCAGATTAAGTATTGGTTCTCTCCCATAGCCACAAAGAAGTTAATGATACACCCAAGAAATACTCAAAATCAATATTATATTTCATTATATATTAGGATGTCATTTACAGCTCTGGGCGTATAGACAAAGAAAATAATATCTCAAATTATTGAGGTAGCATAGTAAAGACTCAAGCCGCATGATAAAGTGCTCCAAGGCCACAGTATTAGAATAACACAGATTGTTCTGGAATCCCAGGTCCATAGTTCCTAACCGTGTTAGCTTGTGCTAATAATTTCATTTCTGATATCCTCAGCATGCTCAGGTTTAAAACGTGGGAAACATCACCACGTACATCACAGGGTTGCTGAGAGGATTAAATGAGATTATATGGGCAATCATTTAGTGTGTTACCTAATCTATGGTAAATGCTTTAAAATGGTAGTAGTGGCTTTTATTTTAGTTTTCATCTTTGTTCCTAACAATTCTCAAGTTTCAGGTGAGTCAATTACACATGCAGCTATGATTCTTTTACTGGAGATCTCACAGTACCACATCACATTGTTGAAAATTAAATTTTAACATTTGGTATCCAGCTCATGATATTTGGGGAAACACACACACAAACATACTGATTCATTTTGTGTATAAATGAATCAAATATTCACCTGCATACATACTCCTAACTGTATTGACCAAAAACGTAAACAGTGCGTCATCCAGTATCTATCATTGGAGTTCCTCTGTTAAAGGCCATCCAAAGGATCTGAGACAGGGCTTCATTTCTATTTGAAAGCACATCTTTGAATGTTAGACATAAAGTATCTAACAGAATAAACTGTGAATCTACATTCCAATATCTTTTCAAAAAGAAAATTTTAAAGCAAATCTGAGAAACAGAACTGGAAAGAAGACCAAACCCCAATCTCTCACCGTGAAGAAACTCTGTATTTCTGCACGACCTTATTGCTCTCCATTTTCATTGTCAAGGTAAAAATGGTAGATTCTCAAGTCTGTCCATCAAGGCTAACTGCTGCCTCACTTATACACAATGGCATCTTGTCTATGTCAATTTATTGTCCTTGTGGCAAAGTACTGGGACATACAAACAGCACTCTAAGAATAAAAATCGCTTCCAAATAGCAGAGTAAAAAACTTCATATTTAGTCTGACAAAGCAAGGCATGTTACCAAGAATACTTTTAATCTAAAAACTTTAAAAAAGAAAAAGTGAACTCCTCTTCAAAGTTGTTTAAAGCAGCAGATACAAACTCAAATGCCTACAGGGGTCAAGCAGGTAATAAAAATGAGAGAAGCTAGTTTGATGTGAGATGATAAACGATACCTGACTCACAGTTTCAGTGTCAGGGAGGAAAAATAGAAAGTTGCAGAGAGCACATGTCCTGCCTAAAAGGGGGTAGCAGTATCCATTAGCAACAGGTCATTATGCCAGTGGTGAATGTAGGACCAGTTGGCCAGACTGGAATATGAATGTAAAATTCAGTTTTTAAATGCTGGCAATAAATTAAAAAAAAAAAAAAAGTGTAGTGGGATCTACATTGTGCAGGTCAATGAACCCCATCTAACAACTGTGTTCATCCTACATGAAGTCAGCTCCTCACCTGGGCATTCTCGGGACCTTGCACATTTACATGAGCCCTTAGGATCACACTGAGAATAAGATTGGGTTTAATTCAATTTGTGAGTGCCAGGTATGATCAAAATATTTTAAAACGATGATTATACCATTTGAGGTGGAAGATTTTAGCCATTAGAAATGATGCAAATCATGGTGGTGCCTAGTGGTAGGAATAGGTTTAACTTTCTGCACACCATCTTGCTTTTCTTTCTCTTTTGTTTGAATCTGCCTTTCCAAATTCTAGCTCTTTAAGAGCTTTGACTTTCTTTGGAACGATGTACAAGGCCCTTGCAAGTATAGTTGGGAAGTGACATGCTGTCATGGGAAAGCATTACCATTGGAGCCAGTCAGACATGGGCTGGATTCGTGTGCCTCCACAGCAGAGCTATTTCTGTGAGGTTATTCTGGGCCTCTCTTTCATCTCTCAAACTGGGATAATCATACTAATTGGATATTGTTATAAAGATCAAAGTAGATAATGTATGTAAAACAGCTAAGACATTGGCTAGCACACAGGAGGGACTCAACAAGTGTTGTTGAAATTCCCAGTCCTAGGAGTCTTCTCAGATAGATGTAAGAAGATAAAATCAAATCTTGGTACATGAACACAGCCAAAGTTTACCCAATGTCACTTTACTATTAAGAAATTAAAATGATCCTCAAGAGATTGTGGTGTAGAATTGATTTTAAAAAATCAATTACCACAGATGATGGTAGGAGGCATAATTTGCTGAACATGTTTTGGATATGAAAGAAAGTAGTGTCATAAAAGATCCCCTTGCAGATCAGTGGAGGCATAGAATTGAGGAAGCAAGGAGAATAAAAGTAAAAATTATTGGATTGTATAGGACAGACATGTGACTCAACATCCCTTAGAAGCTGATGACTCCCAAATATAATCTCTAATTTTTCTGAGCAAATCAATTGTTCCTGTCCTACAATTATCCATATTTCACAAAATTGAAATGTAGTTCTTCCTTAAAAACATCACCAACCATTCTACATTCTTTTTTCCTTCTCTGAACTCATAATTTCATATTTTTGCACAACTCTCTCTGATATTTATTTGTATATTGATTCCTGTGTAATTCTTCTTTTCCTAGTGGAAAAAGTTTGGTTTATAATAAACTCAACATTAATTAGCAATAGGCATGGGTATTCACAAAGGTAAACCAGCTGTACCTATTCTGACTCGTATCCTCTTGGCTTGAGTTCTTCCTTTGTCCATGGTTGAGGATTTATCCTGTGTTTGAATATCATCTTCTCCTGCCTGATCAGACAGCTTTCTCTTTCAGTTAAGCTCTGTCTTTGTCCTGTACCTTCAACATCTCCCTCTCTCCTAACTCTTATTGCTTGCAATATTTAAAGTTCAAGACTGTCTTTCTCAGAACTTCAAAGAGGAAATCATCATATCAACACCATTTACAATAGCCCCCCAAAAGGTAAAATACTTAGGAATAAATCTAACCAGAGACCTGAAAGACTATACAAAGAAAACTACAAGACACTACTGCAAGAAACCAAAAGAGACTTACATGAGTGTAAAAGCATACCCTGCTCATGGATAGTAACACTCAACATTATGAAAATGTCTATTCTACCCAAAGCCATTTACAGATATAATGCAATCCTGTTCCAAATTCCAATGGCATTTTTTAACAAGATGGAGAAACAAATCACCAACTTCCTATAGAAAGGGAAGTGGTCCTGGATAAGTAAGCATTACTGAAGAAAAAGAAAAAAGTAGTTGGTCTCACAATACCTGATTTTAGAACCTATTACACCACCACGGTAGTCAAAACAGCCTGATACAGGTACAATGACAGATACATAGACTAATGGAACAGAATTGAGAATCCAGACATAAATTCATCTAACTATGAGCAGCTGATATTTGACAAAGGCCCAAAGACCATTAATTGGGGAAAAGATAGTCTCTTTAACAATTGATGCTGGCATAACTGGATATCCATCTGCAAAAAAAAAAAAAAAGAAAAAAAAGAAACAAGATCCATAAATCAAACTATGCACAAAAACTAACTCAAAATGGATCAAAGACCTAAATACAAAATCTAAAAATATAAGGATCATGGAAGAAAAAATAGGGACAATGCTAGGAGCCCTAACACATGGCATAAACAGAATACAAAACATTATTAATGGGGAATGAATAACAGAAGAGAAACTAGGTAACTGGGAGCTCCTAAAAATCAAGCACTTATGCTCATCAAAAGATTTCACCAAAAGAGTAAAAAGACAATCTACAGACTGGGAAAAAAAAAATTGGCTGTGACAAATCCCATAAGTGCTAATTTCTAAAATCTACACGATACTGCAAAACCTCAACAACAAAAAGACAAATAATCCAATTAAAAAATGGGCAAAGGATATCAACAGACACTTCACCAAAGAAGACATTCAGGTGGCTAACAGATACATGAGGAAATGCTCATCATGATCATTAGCCATTAGAGAAATGCAAATCAAAACTACAATGAAATACCATCTCCCCCCAACAAGGCTAGCAATAATCTAAAAAATACAAAATAATAAATGTTGGAGAGGGTGTGGAGAGACTGGAACACTTATACACTGCTGGTGGATATATAAAATGGTACAACCACTTTGGAAATTGATTTGGCACTTCCTTAAAAAACTTAAAAAATAGAGCTACCATATAATCCAGCAATTCCACTCCTTGGAATATATCCTAAAGAAATAAGAGCCAATACACAAATAGATATAGGCACACACATGTTCATTGCAGCACTGTTCACAATAGCAAAAAGATGGAAACAACCTAGGTGCCCATCAAAGGAAAATTGAATAAACAAATTATGGTATATTCACAAAATGGAATAGTACACAATGATAAAGAACAACGATGAATCTGCAAAACATCTCATAGCACGAATGAATCTGGAAAGCATTATGCTGAGTGAAATTAGCCAGTCACAAAAGGATAACTATTGTATGAGTCCACCATTATAAGAACTCAAGAAAAGGTTTAAACACAGAAGAAAACATTCTTTGATGGTTACATGGATGAGGAGTGAGGCAGAGGAGTATTCACTAACTAGATAAAAAAAAAGTAGACAAGAATTATCTTAGGTAAAAGGAAGGACAACATAAAACACAGAGGAAGTGAGCACAACCGGACTAAACCAAAAGCTAAGAAGTTTCCTGAATACAACCAAACACTTCAAGGGACAGAGTAGCAGGGGTGGGGGTCTGGGGAACATGGTTTAAAGGGACTTCTAGGTGAACTGGCATAACAAAGTTTATTAAAAAAATGTTCTGCATCCCACTTCAGTGAGTGGTGTCTGAGGTCGTAAAAGCTAGTGAGTAGCCATCTAAGATGAATCAATTTTTCCCAACCCACCTGGAGCAAAGGAGAATTAAGAATGTCAAAGACATGAGGAAAATATGAGCCCAAGAGACAAAAAGGGCCACATAAACCAAAGACTCCATTAGCCTGAGACCAGAAGAACTAGATGGTACCCAGCTACCACCAATGACCACCCTGACAGGGAACAGAACAGAGAGTCCCTGCTGGAACAAAAGAATAGTGGGGTGCAGAACTCAAATTCTAGTAAAAAGACCAGACTAAGACTGGTGGGACCGTGGAAGACATGGCCCCCAGACTCTCTGTTAGCCCAGAACTGAAACCATTCCTGAAGCCAAGTCTTCAGACAAAGATTAGACTGGACTATAAGACATGACACTCATGAAGAAAGTGCTTCTTAGCTCAAGTAGATGCATGAGACTAAATGGGCAGCTCCTGTCTAGAGGTGAGATGAGAAGGCCAATAGGGACAGGAGCTGGTTGAATGGACATGGGGCATCTGGGGTGGAAAGGAGGAGTGTGCTGTCACATTACAGGGAGAGCAACTAGGGTCACATAACAATGTGTGTATAAATTTTTGTATGAGAAACTAACTTGCACTGTAAACTTTCACTTAAAGCACACACACACACACAATTTTTTTAAAGTTCTTAAAAAAAAAAAAAGACTCTTTCTCAACTCTGTCTAAATCAAGTTACTTCCCTTTCTCCTGTTCTCTTCAGAGCCATATTTCTTCAGAGAATTGCCTCCATTTTCTCTCTTACCTCGTCCTCCTCCTCTGCTTTTTCCTCCTCAGTCCATCACAATCAGGATTTTTGCATTCCATTCCACTGGAACATTTCTCCCTAAATTGTTAATTTCGGTGGAACATGTCTACCCCTATTTTACTTGATTTTGTTGTAGCATTTCAAAGTGTGGTCTTCTTTCCTGACACAAACCCACACACACAGTTGTCATCCTTAGATTTCATCAAGTCAATTTTCGGCTCATAATGAGCCTATGTGACAGAGTAGAACTGCCCCGTAGGGTTTTCTAGGCTGTAATCTTGATGGGAGCAGCTGGGTGGGTTCAAATTGCCAACAGTTTGGTTAGCAGCTTGGCACTAAAGTGTAATACCACCAGTGCTCCATACACGTATATCCATTGTTTTTTCCATAAACATGGATTAATTCAAGTAGCTAGTGAAGAATGGAAGTTAATTATCCTGAAGTCCAGGTTTCTGAGGTTCATGGAGTTGGGTTGACCCACCCAGGCCATTGTCTGGAGATCTTCTTTTGAAGCTTGAGCCTTAAAAAAAACTGGATTACTAAAGTCATCTTTAAAGCCAAACAATAGCCTAGTAAGTAGCTTAGCAAAGACCATTTCACCTCAGTCATTGTGCTCTTTTGAAGAATTATCTGTGTGCAGTTCAGTTTTGAGAAACAGAAGCTCCAAGATCACACCAGAAGCCGTGTTTTAGGGTAAATCGTTATTACATAAACTCTGTTCTGGCCTCATTCCATGGGAATGCCTATATGCACAAGGATTTTTGGAAGTTCTTTAGTCTTTGGAACATTTTTGACTCACTAGTCAAAATGTTACCCCAATTTGCAAATTGTATATTAAATAAACTATCAATTTCTATTATTGGCTTAATATGACTTTTGTTTTAACACTGACTGAGGTGTTAATAGGCACCTCAAACTAGGAGGCCCAAACCTCCTCCACTCTTCACTTTTCCCACCAAATCGGCTCTCCTACCTGTCTATGTTACTTTCACCTCTTTGAGTGACTTACCCTTGTGCACCCTGTGAATCTCATTTCGCCCCTCCTTCTCACTTCCTCTCTCATTCTTGAATAATAAATCACCTTCTATATGTCTTCCTATTCAACTGCCTAATGCTCCTCCTCTTTCGTGGTTAGGTGCCATTGAGTTGCCCTCCATGGTGACCCCTTCCACATGGAAAGAAAATGCGGCCTGAACCATCCCCATGATTGGTTGCAAATCGGACCTTCGTAATCCATAGGGTTTTCACTGGTTGACTTTTGGAAATAGATTGTCAAGACTTTCTTCCTAGTTGACCTTAGTCTGGAAACGCCACTGAAACCTGTTCAGCATCATAGCAATATACAAAGTTTCACTAACGGATGAATGGTGGCTGTGAATGAAATACACTGGCCGAGAATAGAAACCTGGTCTCCCGCATGGAGATTGAGAATTCTACCCTTGAACCGCCACTGCCCCCCTCTTTCTCCATACCTCAGTTGTATTTTGAGCCTTCACAGTATCTGCCTGGGGCTCGGTGATGGTTCCCTGAACTGGCTCCCTGCTTCTAGTCTCTCCATTTTTCCTACTTCTCCATACTATTACTAGAAACTTACTTATAAAATGCAAATCTTGATTCATGCTTAATTGCTTAAAACCTTTTAAGAAATCTCTTTATCTTACACCACCGCACCCCCCATTGCCTTTGAGTCAATTTTGACTCATAGTGACCCTATAAGGTTTTCAAGGAGCAGCTGGTGGTTTGAATTGCCGACCTTTTGTTTAGCAGCCGAGCTCTTAACCACTGTGCCACCAGGGCTCCATACCTTATAGGTAAAGTCTAAATTCCAAGATATTTAACATAGTAGAACAGGCAATAAAATGATATTTAAGGCCATAATTACTTTTCCAAGTGAGGAGTTCTTTCAAGCAGGAACCATCCAAAGTTAGAGACGCTGTAGAGTCTGGATTAGATACAGAATCTACTGATGACCCTTGGGTTCTGCTGAGACCTGATGTCTCAGTAGCTGATTGTGGGAACTGTCTCTTGCCTTTTCCTGGCCATTTGAGTGTTCAAATAATGCTTTATGCATGATCTTACTTAATCCTCAAATCCTCAGGACAACCAGTGAACACGTTTTAATCATTCCCTGCAATGTACGGGTGAGAAAACCAAGGTTCGGTGTGCAACTTATCAGGGTGCAAACTTAGCGAATGGAGAGGCCAGAATCTGAACACAGATTTGAACACCAAAATGTTTGCCTGTAGTCCCCTTGCTCTGCTGTGCTCCAGCCCTAGTCTTGCTCCTACAGAGAGCAGCTCTCACGTTTAGCCTGCGTCCTGTCTGGACAGTTTTGGAATAACAACACCTGGCTCTGAGTCCTTGAGGTGTCCTTGGTAAGTCTCAGACTGACCATCCCCATTCTGTTCACACAGGCGTTCTCCACACAAGATACAATTCAATTGATTGGGTTTTAGTTTACTAATTTGCAATCATTTTCCAGCCCTGCATTCTCTGAGGTTACACATGGGTCACCTTGATAGGAGCTCTGGAGTCCACAGAACTCCTCAGTTACACATTTACAAGCAATCTCTTGGTTTATTTCTACTGATGGCAAATCCATCCATTACATGTTGATTTTTACTAGTAAACATTCAGAGGGCAGCCCTGTGTTGGGGTGAGGGGACCTGACTGTTATTTTCTTACGTCAACCAGAGTTTGATGTTTGAATGTTATCTATGGTTTGCTGGCATGCTATTTAATTCTGTTATGTTATTTATTTTATCGCATATACATTTAAATGTTTTACTTAGACATTAATTTAACCTTTATAAGTCAAGGTTGTTTCTTATAGTTTATTTAGATATTGTAAACAGAGAAAATAACACCAAAAATTATGGCATTAACAGATTTTTGAGAACCAACTACATTTCAGTTCTGTTAGGTGTTTTCCACAAATTATTGCTAACTCAGCCAGTACTTCCCAGCTGTAGGCATTACTTTTTTTTCCTAATAAAAAGTTAACCTGAGGCTTAGATAAGGCTAAATGTTTAGTCTCTACAGTTAATAAGTAAAAAATTCAGGATGCCATCATCACATTACATAATCAAATATTACTTAGAGATTCATTAGATTTTACATTCAGAAAATGAAGGTGCTGCAGGCAAAAAAGAGCTACAGTTTTGTGGGTTTTAAGTGTATTACATCCATTAGTTCATGGCATTTTCACAACAAGCCTAGTGAGGCAGATCTCTAAAGAAGATAGAACTCTATTTTTAAATGACAAGGACCCCAAGCTTTGAATAACTGCAGAGACATTGGGATTTCTTTGTAGTTATTCCCTGTCACTACTGTAAGCTATGGAAGTAGCACCAGGTGGGGTGGAAATGAGACCCCTGGAGAGAAGGCCCTGAGGCCCAGCTGGCAAAGCATCCTCAGAGCTGACTGCACAGCTACATCTGGCCAAGGGTTCTGGCCAGTTCTCAGCAAAAAAGGTGTTCTAAATAATGTCTCCTTTCTTTATGTGGCTGTGTACAGGCACTCTTGTGGATTTCTCTTGGTCTGTATGAAGTCCTAAAACTATCAAAATCAAAATGCACATAAACCAGGAATTCTAAGCTGGGATTCTATTCAATAGAAATAAGGATGTTAAAAGTGAAAAGGGTACAAAGGAGGACTCAACACCCTTCAGTGCAGCATTACTTCTAATAGGGAATAATTAGAATAATATTTCTAATATAATGGACAACCCAAATGTTCAACATAAAGGATGGAAGAATAAATTATGATACAAGAAATCTATGTTGTTGTTGTTAAGTGCTGTCTAGTTGGTTCCTACTCGTAAAGACCCTATGTACAACATAACGAAACACTGCCCCGTCCTGAGTCATCTTCACAATCATTGTTATGCTTGAGCCCGTTGTTACAACCACTGTGTAACTCCATCCCACTGAAGGTCTACCTCTTTTCTCCCGACCCTCTACTTTACCAAGCATGATGTCCTATCCCAGGGACTGGTTCCCTCTGATAACACGTCTAAAGTACATGAGAAGAAGCCCTTGTTTCTAAGGACCATTCTGGCTGTACTTTTTTTCCAAGACAGATTTGTTTGTTCTTCTGGCAGTCCATGTTATATTCAATATTCTTCACAAATACCACAATTCGAAGATATTAATTCTTCTTTGGCCTTCCTTATCCATTGCCCAGCTTTCGCATGCATATGAGCTGATTGAAAATATCATGTCTTGGGTCAGGCGCACCTTAGTCTTCGAAGTGACATCTTTGCTTTTTAAAGATGTCTTTTGCGGCACATTTGCCCAATGTAATATGTCGTTTGATTTCTCATCTGCTGCTTCCACGGGCATTGCTTGTGAATCCAACCAAAAGGAAATCCCTGACAAATTCAATCTTTTCTCTGTTTATCATGATGTTGCTTATTGGTCCCGTTGTGAGGATTTTTGTTTTCTTTACCTTGAGGTATAATCCATACTGAAGCCTGTGGTCTTTGATCTTCATCAGTAAGTGCTTCAAGTCCTTTTCATGTTCAGCAAGCAAGGTTTTATCATCGGCATATTGCATTCAATCCTGGTGCTGCCTCCTTATTTATATAGTCCAACTTCTTGGGTTCAGCAAACGAATTGAGTAAGTGTGAAAGAATACAACCGTGACACACATCTTTCCTGACTTTAAACCATGCAGTATTCCTTTGTTCTGTTTGAATGACTGTCTCTTGGTGTATGTACAGGTTCCTCATGAGCAGAATTATGTGTTCTGGAATTCTGATTATTTGCAACATTATCCATAATTTGTTATGGTCCACACAGTTGAATGCCTTTGCATAGTCAACAAAACACAGGCATTTTCTGCTTTCAGCCAAGATCCACCTGACATCAGCAATGATACCCCTCCTTCCATAACCTCTTCTCAGTCTGGTTTGAATTTCTGGCAATTCCCTGTCAATGTACTGCTGCAACTGCTTTTGAACGATCTTCAGCAAAATTTTACTTATGTGCGATGTTAATGATATTGTTTGATAATTTCCACATTCTGTTGTATCATCTTTCTTTGGAATGGGCAGAAATACAGACATTTTCTAGTCGGTTGTCCCGATAGTTTTCTTCCAAATTTCTTGGTGTAGATGACTGAGCACCTCCAGTGCTACACCTGTTTGTTGAAATATGTCAATTGTTTTTCATCAGTTCCTGGAGCCTTGTTTTTCGCCAATGCCTTCAATGAAGCTTGGGCTTCTTCATTCAGTACCATCAGTTCCTGATCATATGCTACCTCCGGAAATGGTTGAATGTCGACAAATTCTTTTTGGTACAGTGACTCTGTGTATTCCTTCCATTTTCCTTTGATGCTTCCTATCTCATTCAATGTTTTCCTCATGGAATCCTTCAATATTGCAACTTGAGGTTTGAATTTTTTCTTCAGTTCTTTCAGCTTAAGAAATGCTGAGCGTGTTCTTCTCTTTTGGTTTTTTAACTCCAGTTCTTTTTACATGTCATTATAGTACTTTACCTTTTGGAGCCACCCTTCAAAACCTTCTGTTCAGCTCTTTTACTTCATCATTTCTTCCATTTCCTTTATCTATTCTATGTTTAATAGCAAGTTCCAGAGTCCTTTCTGACATCCATTTTGGTCCTTTATTTCTTTCCTGTCTTTTGAATAATCTCTTGACTTCTTCATGTATGATGTCCTTAATTTGTCTGGTCTTCAGTCATTAGTATTCAATGAGTCAAATTTTTTCTTGGGATGGTCTCTAAATTCAGGTACAATATACTCAAGGTCATATTTTGGCTCCTGTGGACTTGCTCTAATTTACTTCTAATTCAACTTAACTTGTGTATGATCAATAGATGGTTTGTTCCATAGTCAGCCCCTGGCCTTGTTCTGACTAATAGTATCGAGATTTTTCACCACCTCTTTCCACAGACATAGTCAATTTGATTCCTGTGTATTCCATCTGGCGAGGTTCACATGTATAGTCACTGTTTATGTCATTGAAAAAAGGTATTTGCAATGAACAAGTTGTTGGTCTAGCAAAATTCTTTCATGGTATATCCGGCATCATTTCTATCACCAAGACCTTATTTTCCAGCTACCGATTCTTCTTCTTTATCTCCAACTTTCACATTCCAATCACAAACGATTAGTAATGAATCTTGGTTAGATGTTTGATCAATTTCAGACTGCAGAAGTTGGTAAAAATCTTCAATTTCTTCATCTCTAGCCTTAGTGTTTGGTGCATAAATTTGTACAGTAGTCATACTAACTGGTCTTCCTTGTAGGTGTATGGATATTGTCCTACTATTGACAGACTTATATTTTAGGATAGACCTTGAAATGTTCTTTTTGACAATGAGTATGACATCATTTCTCTTCAATTTTATCATTCCTGGTGTAGAAGACCATATGTTTGTCCATTTCAAAATGGCCAATACTAGTCCATTTCAGTTCACTAATGATCTTTACGTGGTCCGTTTCATTTTTGATGACTTCCAATTTCCTGGATTCATACTTCTTACTTTCCATGTTCTAGATGTTTGCAGCTATTTCTTCTCATTTTGTGTCAAACCACACCAAGAAATGAAGGTCTTGAAAGCTTAACTCCATCCGTCATTAAGGTCAACTCTACTTTGAAGAGGCAACTCTTCTCTAGTCATATTTTGCCTTCCAACCTGAAGAGCTCATCTTCCAGCCCTATATCAGACAATGTTTTCCTGCTATTCATAAAGTTTTCACTGGCCAATTTTATTCAGAAGTAGAGAGCCATGTCTTTTCTAGCCTGTCTTAGTCTGGAAGTTCTACTGAAATCTGTCCACCATGTGTGACCTTGTTGCATTTGAAATACTGGTGGCATAGCTTCCAGCATCATAGCAATAAGCAAGCCACCCCCAATCTATGGATGCATTAAAATGGATCAGGTGTGTTCACATTCATGGTTATATAATGATGTCAAGAAAAAAGATTTCTAAGACATATGGTATTCAGAAAAAGTAACTTGTAGAATAGTATGTTTAACATGAGCTCGTGTTTACTAAAAATTAATAAACATGTATGTTTATAAATATGGCATATGCACAGACAGACACTATGTAGAATACCCTACACATCAAACTGATATTTCTAGGAGTAAGATCTTTCATGCAAGGTAGAAGTACGAAGATTCCAAGTGCTGGTAAAGATGAAATGTCTACTTTTTTAAGTTTAAATATTCTAGAACTATTTTAATTATTCACCACTAGGGTTTCCAAGGATTAGAATTTTTCTTATTTGCAATAAAAAAAAAAAAATCCCCTAAAACAAAAAAAATCAAGGAAACAAATCTCCTTCATGCAATAGTAAATACAAAAACCCATTGCTGTCAAGTTGATTCTGACTCATAGCCACCCTGTAGGACAGACTAGAACCACCCCATAGAGTTTCAAAGGCTGTAATCTTTACGGAAGCTGACTGCCATATCTTTCTCCTGAAGAGCATCTGGTGGGTTGGAACTGCCTACCTTTCTGTTGGTAGTCGAGCACTTAAACACTGCATCACCATATTAAATATGGATATCCAAATTGGGTGGGCCAGAACTAATGATTGTAAGCAAAATTGTAGAGCAGAAAAAATGGGTAAGTAGTTCATCTAACTGATTCAGATCTGATTAAGATCTACTGTTAAGTGGGTAATGCCATACGTTTAGTGATAAGTTGGCAAACTAAAATACGAGCTAAAGTCTCATTGCATTTATAAGTGAAATTAAAATATTTTGGTGCACTAAATATTATATGGTTTAGAATACAAGCCATAATGTTATATAAATCATATTATATAAATGCAATTCTTAATCTCAATGTTGGCTTTCAGTTTTATCCACTTCTGATACTCACAACTTTACAACTGCTCAAACAATGAGACTTCACAGACAATTTGGGGACAGCATATTTATAGATCCTGAAGGAAAACTAATGTAATGCCAGTCTTACTCTACAGCTTTAATTGTTTATTACAAGCATAAAAAGGGGTAGCTCAGAGCAACATTTTGTTTTCCAGAGCTCACAGGTCTTAAATTGCTTGTATGAAATATTTTTCTCTAAAAGATGACAAGATGCTGACAGCACTGAATAAAAACAAGACAAAACAAAACAAAAAAACCCAGTGCTACCTTTGGCACAATATTCGCTATTTTACTCCTAGAAGTACACAAGATTAGTATGTGATATTTTCATTGAATCTTCAGTCTCTCATTCTAAATTCTTCCTTCCATTTTTGTATCTCCATCCTGTCTTAGTTGTCAAAATCCCTTCTAGTCTCTCTAGATTCCTGTTATGGATTGAATTGTGTTCTCCAAAAATGTGTGTCAATTTGGTGAAGCCACGATTCCCAGCATTGTGTGGTTGCCCACCATTTAATGATTTGATATGTTTATCCTGTGTGTTGTAAATTCTAACCTTTACGATATAAATAAGGCAGAATTAGAGGCAATTACGCTAATGAGGCAGGACTCAAACTACAGGGTGAGAGGATGAAGTTAGTTTCTTGAGTTAGTCTCTTCTGAGATATAAAAGGGAAAATCAAGCAGAGAGGAGAGGGACCTCATACCACCAGGAAAGAAGAGCCAGGAGCAAAGTAGTTCCCTTCATTGAGAAGCTCCTAGACCAGAGGGAGATTGATGACAATGAAATTCCCTCAGAGCTGACACAGACAAAAGCCTTCCCCTGGGGCCGGTGCCCTGAATTCTGACTTCTAGGCTCCTAGACTCTGAGAGAATAAATTTCTGTCTGATAAAGTGATCCACCTGTGGTATTTCTGTTATAGCAGCAGTAGATAACTAAGAAAATGCCCCACCAGAACAATTCTGTCCAAAAAATTCCAAAAATGAGACATGGGAACATGAGTGTAAACAAATGAGTGTTAAGTCTCCCTGCATGTCAGTTGTTGGTGTTGTTAGGTGCCATGGGGTTGGCTCTGATTCATAGTGACCCTATCTGCAACAGAATGAAATGGTGCCTGGTCCTGCACCATCATCACAATTATTTTCATGCTTGAGCTCATTGTTGCAGCCACTGTGTCAATCCATCTTGTCAAGCGTCTTTTTCACTGACCTTCTACTTTATCAACCGTGATGTCCTTCTCCAGGGACTGATCCTTCCAGATAACATGTTCAAAGTATATGAGACAAAGTTTCACCATCCTTGCTTCTAAGGTGTATTCTGGCCGAATTTCTTTCGAGACAGATTTGTTTGTTCTGGCAGTCCATGGTATAGTCAATAATCTTCATCAACACCATAATTCAAAGGCATCATTTATTCTTCAGTCTTCCTTACTTACTGTCCAGCTTTCACATGCATATGGGGCAGTTTCAAATACCATGGCTTGGGGCGGTCAGGTACACCTTAGTTCTCTCTTTGCTTTTGAACACTTTAAAGAGGTCTTTGGCAGCAGATTTGCCCAATGCAACATATCGTTTGATTTCTTGACTGCTGTTTCCATGGGCATTGATTGTAGGCCCAAGTAAAATGAAATCCTTGATAACTTCAATCTTTTCTTCATTTATCATGATGTTGCTTATTGGCCCTGTTGTGAGGATTTTTGTTTTATTTTTTATGTTGAGGTTAACCCACACTGAAGGCTGTAGTCTTTGATCTTCAGTAAGTATTTCAAGTCATCTTCACTTTCAGCAAGTAAGGTTTTGTCACCTGCATATTGCAGGTTGTTAATGAGTCTTCCTCCTGTCTCAATGCTGTCTTCTTCTTTGTATAGTCCTGCTTATCAGATTAATTGCTCACCATACAGATTAAACACACACGGTGAAAGGTTACAACCCTGACAAACTCCTTTCCTGACTTTAAACCAGACAGTATCCCCTTGTTCTGTTCATACAACTGCCTCTTGGTCTATGTACAGGTTCCTTATGACCACAATTATGTGTTCTGGAATTCCCGTTCTTCATAATGTAATCCATAATTTGTCAAGATCCACACAGTTGAATTTCTTTGCATACTCAATAAGACGTAGATAAACATTTTTCTGGTATTTTCTGCTTTTAGCCAAGACCCATCTGACATCAGCAATGATATCCCTCCTTCCACTTCCTCTTCTGAATCCAGCTTGAATTTCTGGCAGTTCCCTGTTAATGTACTGCTACAACCTCTTTTGAGTGATTTTCAGCAAAATTTTACTTGTGTGTGACATTAATGATATTGTTTGATAAATTTTGCATTCTGTTGGACCTCCTTTCTTTGCAATGGGCACAAGTATGGATCTCTTCCAGTCATTTGGCCAGAAAGCTGTCTTCCAAATTTCTTGATATAGACCAGTGAGTAACCCTAGTGCTACATCTTTTGTTGAAACATCTCAACTGTATTCTATCAATTACTGGAACCTTGATTTTGCACAATTCCCTTCAGTGCAGCTTGGATGTCTTCCTTCAGTACCATCTGTTCTTGATCATATGCTGCCTCCTAAAACGGTTGAACATCAACCTGGATGTATATTTTAAGAAAAAAATGCAGTGAATAAAATAACGGACAACTAACAAATGGAGGGTATATTTGGTCAGGAAGAGAGGCTGGGGAGGAAGGAAATTGCCCTCATTAATTAATTTGTTCATTTATTCAGCAGTTGATGAGTATAAGATGATGTACCATGTATCAAGCATCATTCTCCTCAAAATAAAATACTGGCCCCAGTTATATTGCTAGATACATGTGAGAATTCACAGACTGAATGAGTAAAAACTCAGAGAAATCCTTCATCATTCATTTCTGTTTGGAGCCAATGGCACTTCCAAAAGTCAATAAGCAGTGGAAGAGTTCATAAAGAGTTTCATGAATCACTTCCAGCCAACGTGCCACCATAGACAGAAGCATCTCACTGTCGCTCTATAGCAAAGACCCAAAAAACTAAGTAAAACAGAGACAAACGTCATTCCTGGAACCTGAAGTGTGAAATGAAGAGATAAAGAACTCAGCCAAGCACTGAATGGAATAAGAAACTGACAGAGGACAGAGAGCAAGGAGAGATACTTGCTGAAGCCCCCAGCAGCTAACACAGCATGGATCCAGCATCTTGGACGCCTGCTGGGGATCTACCGACAGGGAGCACAGGAAAGCAGCTTCATGGAACTCCCAGCAGGAGACAGAGCACCCGGTAATCAGTGATACACACTTTTCCACCCCATTCTCTCGCTGCTGTTCTACCTTCCAGCTTCGTAGCTGGCTGTGGGGGCTCAGCCATCCATGGCGCTTGGATTTGCCCCACCCACATCGGAGATGGGCAGACAGGGAGCACAGAAAAGCAGCTTCACAAAATTCCCAGCAGGAGGCAGAGCACCCAGTAACAAGCAATATATGCTTTCCTAAGCCCCTTTCTCACCCCCGTTTTGCCTCCTCTGCTTCCTGCCAGCCGCAGTCTCTTGGCCGGGATGCAGCTGCTTTGGCTTCAGGCTGCTTTGATTTGTGCTGCCCGCACTGGCCATGCACCTGAGCTGGTGTTGGTTCTTTCTGTCTCTTTTGGTTTCTTCTGTGCCTCTTACCACCTCCCCCTCCTTTCTCTGGAACACCTGGCTTTGTGTGCCATCTTTGCTTCTTCTTGAAAGGCTGTGATGCCATGCTTGACTGGAGAACCACTCCCCCCGCCTGCAACACTATGCTGGCGGGATCCCTGGAGCTTTTTTTTTTTTTTTTTGCTTTGTTCTGTTTTGTTTGTTTGTTTTCTTTTTCTTTTTGCAGCTTGGGAGCCCCTTCTAGCTGAGCTGCACTGCACGGCTTAAGAGACATTCCCCCAATCTGCGCAGCCACATAGGAGGGATCCCTGGGGGCATTTCTTTCTTTCTTTTCTCTTTTCCCACTCTTTTTCACTTTCTGTTTTTCCTCATTTCTCAGTTCTCATCGCTCTACACTTATCTTATTTTCCTGTCTCCTGAATACCTAGTGCTGTGTGACATATATACCCCCTCCAGCCAGGCTATATTGTGCAGCCTGGGGGCCACTTCCCTGGGCTTAGCAGCCCCACCAGTTGGACTCCTGGAGTCCTGGTGGCTTTTCTTTTTTTTTTCCTTTTCTGAATTTTTATTTAGTTTTTTTCCTTTTCACATTTTTTTTTCCTTTTTGATTTTCACCACTTCTCAGTTTCTTTTCCCTCTACTCCAATAGCAAGCTCCCTTAGCACTCTTTTTTCTTTTTCTTTCTTCTTTGCATGTCTATTTTTAGCTCCTGTTTCACTCTCCTCTTTCCCATACACCTATTAGCTCTACACATCACAGCTTCCCCCATCTTTCCTGCTTGCCTGCACCATTCAGTGAACATCACACCCCCAAGCAGCATAGGTATGGCCTACTGGTACCTGCCCAGCACTAATCCTGGCCTGCCCTGCAGACCCTAGTACACAAACAACCCACCCCAGCCTCTCCCCTTCAGCTGGACCTGCCCTGCTGCACCATAACTGGTTGACTGGTCCTGTCCATTGGACCAGAAGGTGAAAAGTATTATGAGTACAGACAAGCAAACAACAAAGAAACTACAGCCCACCTGCTCAGACACAACCAAATAAAACAAAAAAGCAGGAAGAAATAAACAAGGCTACAATCAAGAAACAAAGAAAATAACTACAGAATGTCTTGAAGACAGCAGACAATATCAAAACATATTAAAAAAAAAAAAAAACAGGACAGGATGGGTACAGTAGGCATCTAAAATAAAACACCAGATGACTTTCCAGTAGAAGAAAAGGCACTAGAACTACCTGACAGGGAATTCAAATCTCTAATATTCAGAGCAATCCAAGAGTTGAAGCAAAAAGCAGACAAAAATGAGGAAAAAATAGACCAATTTAAGGAAATGGCAGACAAATTTATGGAAAATATAGATGAAAAAATGTAACAATTCAGGAAAGTAATGCAGGAACAAAATGCCAAAATAAACTCACAACTAGACATCATAAAAAAAAATTAGAAATACAGAAGATAAACAACAAGATTTCAGAAACGAACAGTGTTTTAGAAGGCCTGAGGAGCAGGTTTGAAATGATGGAATACAGAATCAGTGAAATTGAAGACAAACACTTGGATACTACTCTCTATGAGGAAAAATCAGAAGAAAAGAACGAAGAGAAATGAAGAAACCCTGAGAATTATGTGGGATAAATCTACAAAAACAAAAGAAATGAAAAAGAAATCCACAAACAAAATGAACTCAGCACAGGAGAGTAAGAGGAAAAAAGAAAATGTTAGCACCACAAAAAGGCACTACAAAATGACAGCAATAAACTCACACCTATCAATAATTACACTGAATATAAATGGTCTTAATGTACCCACAAAGAGACACAGAGCGACAGAATGGGTTAAAAAAAAAAAAACAGGAACCATTGATATGCTGTCTACAATAGACACACATTATAAACAAAGGCATAAATTTATTAAAAATCAAAGGATGGAAAAAAATATATCAAGCAAATCACTACCAAAAAAGAGCAGAAGTGGCAATACTTATCTCAGATAAAATAGACTTTAAAACAAAATCCACCATAAAAGACAAAGAAGGGCACTATGTAATGATTAAAGGGATGATCCATCATGAAGACTTAATGATAATAAACATCTACGCACCTGACAAAAAGGCTCCAAGATACAGAAAACAAACTCTAACACTGAAAATAGAAATTGGGAGTTCTACAATAATAGTAGGAGACTTCAACACACCACTGTCAGTAAAGGACAGAACATCTAGAAAGAAATTCAACAAAGATACAGAAGAGCTGAAGAGCACAGTCAGCCAACTTGACCTTATAGACATATATAGAACACTCCACCCAACAGCTGCAAAGTACATTCTTTTCCAACGTACATAGAATGTTCTCCAGAATAGACCGCATCTTAGGCCAGAGAGCAACCCTCAGCAAAATCCAAAACACTGACATAATACAAAGTATCTTCTCTGATCACAATGCCGTCAACACAGAAATTAACAACAGGAAGAGTAAGGAAAAAACAAAACAAAACAATTACATGCAACTGAATAACACCCTGCTTAAAAACCACTGTGTAATAGAAGAAATCAAAGATGGAATCAAAAAGTTCCTAGAATCAAACAAGAATGAAAACCACAACATACTAAAACCTCTGAGACACAGTAAAGGCAGCCCTCAGAGGTCAATTTATAGCACTAGAAGCACAAATCAAAAAAGAAGAAAGGGACAATATTAAAACTTTAGTTACACAACTTGAACGAATAGAAAGAGAACAGCAAAAGAAACCCTTAGCCAGAGGAAAGTAAATAGTAAAGATCAGAGCAGAAATAAATGAAATAGAGAATAGAAAAACAATAGAAAGGATCAACAAAACCAAAAGTTGGTTCTTTGAAAAGATCAAGAAAATTGACAAACCACTGGCCAACTTGACAAAAGAAAAATGGGAGAAAATGAAAATAACCCAAATAAGAAGTGAAATGGGGGACATTATAACAGACCCAACTGAAATAAAAAGGATCATAACAGAGCATTATGAAAAACTATACTCCAACAAATTTGAAAACCTGGAGGAAACGAACAAATTTCTAGAAACACACTACCTACCCAAACTAACACAAAGTAACATTGAAAATCTGAACAGACCAATAACAAGAGAAGAGATTGAAAAGGTAAAAACAAACAAACAAAAAACTCCCAACCAAAAAAAGCCCTGGCCCAGATGGCTTCACTGGAGAATTCTACCAAACATTCAGAGAAAAGCTTACAACAGTACTACTCAAACTATTTCAGAACACAGAAAAGGAGGTGATACTTCTGAATTCATTCTACGAAGCCAGCATAACCCTGATACCAAAACCAGGAAAAGACATCACAAAAAAAGAAAATTACAGACCAATATCTCTCATGAATATAGATGCAAAAATTCTCAACAAAATTCTAGCCAATAGAATTCAACATCATATTGAAAGAAAAATACACAATGATCAAGAAGGATTCATACCAGGTATGCAAGGATGGTTCAACATTAGAAAATCAATCAATGTAATCTACCACATAAAAAGGGAAAGATAATTATCACATGATCATCTCAATCGATGCAGAAAAGGCATTCAACAAAGTCCGACACCCATTCCTGACAAAAACTCCCAATAAAATAGGTATAGAAGGGAAATTTCTCAACATAATAAAGGGCATCTATGCAAAACCAATGGCCAGCATTGTTCTCAATGGAGAGAGGCTGAAAACATTCCCCTTGAGAACAGGAACAAGACAAGGATGTCTTTTTTTTTTTTTTTTTAATAACTTTTATTAAGCTTCAAGTGAACGTTTACAAATCCAATCAGTCTGTCACATATAAGTTTACATACATCTCACTCCCTACTCCCACTTGCTCTCCCCCTCTTGAGTCAGCCCTTTCAGTCTCTCCTTTCTTGACAATTTTGCTGGCTTCCCTCTCTCTCTATCCTCCCATCCCCCCTCCAGACAAGAGTTGCCAACACAATCTCAAGTGTCCACCTGATATAATTAGCTCACTCTTCATCAGCGTCTCTCTCCCACCCGCTGACCAGTCCCTTTCATTTCTGATGAGTTGTCTTCGGGGATGGTTCCTGTCCTGTGTCAACTGAAGGTCTGGGGAGCATGGCCGCCGGGATTCCTCCAGTCTCAGTCAGACCATTAAGTTTGGTCTTTTTATGAGAATTTGGGGTCTGTATCCCACTGATCTCCTGCTCCCTCAGGGGTCCTCTGCTGTGCTCCCTGTCAGGGCAGTCATCGATTGTGGCCGGGCACCAACTAGTTCTTCTGGTCTCAGGATGATGTAGGTCTCTGGTTCATGTGGCCCTTTCTGTCTCTTGGGCTCTTAGTTGTCGTGTGGCCTTGGTGTTCTTCCTTTGCCTTTGCTCCAGGTGGGTTGAGACCAATTGCTGCATCTTAGATGGCTGCTTATTAGCATTTAAGACCCCAGACGCCACATTTCAAAGTGGGATGCAGAATGATTTCATAATAGAATTATTCTGCCAATTGACTTAGAAGTCCCCGAAAACCATGTTCCCCAGACCCCCGCACTTGCTCCGCTGACCTTTGAAGCATTCATTTTATCCCGGAAACTTCTTTGCTTTTGGTCCAGTCCAATTGAGCTGACCTTCCATGTATTGAGTGTTGTCTTTCCCTTCACCTAAAGCAGTTCTTATCTACTGATTAATCAATAAAAAACCCTCCCCCACCCTCCCTCCCTCCCCCCCTCGTAACCACAAAAGTATGTGTTCTTCTCAGGTTTACTATTTCTCAAGATCTTATAATAGTGGTCTTATACAATATTTATCCTTTTGCCTCTGACTCATTTCGCTCAGCATAATGCCTTCCAGGTTCCTCCATGTTATGAAATGTTTCAGAGATTCGTCACTGTTCTTTATCGATGCGTAGTATTCCATTGTGTGAATATACCACAATTTATTTACCCATTCATCCGTTGATGGACACCTTGGTTGCTTCCAACTTTTTGCTATTGTAAACAGAGCTGCAATAAACATGGGTGTGCATATATCTGTTTGTATGAAGGCTCTCGTATCTCTAGGGTATATTCCCAGGAGTGGGATTTCTGGGTTGTATGGTAGTTCTATTTCTAACTGTTTAAGATAACGCCAGATAGATTTCCAAAGTGGTTGCACCATTTTACATTCCCACCAGCAGTGTATGAGAGTTCCAATCTCTCCGCAGCCTCTCCAACATTTATTATTTTGTGTTTTTTGGATTAATGCCAGCCTTGTTAGAGTGAGATGGAATCTCATCGTAGTTTTAATTTGCATTTCTCTAATGGCTAATGATCGAGAGCATTTTCTCATGTATCTTTTGGCTGCCTGAATATCTTCTTTAGTGAAATGTGTGTTCATATCCTTTGCCCACTTCTTGATTGGGTTGTTTGTCTTTTTGTGGTTGAGTTTTGACAGAATCATGTAGATTTTAGAGATCAGGCGCTGGTCGGAGATGTCATAGCTGAAAATTCTTTCCCAGTCTGTAGGTGGTCTTTTTACTCTTTTGGAGAAGTCTTTAGATGAGCATAGGTGTTTGATTTTTAGGAGCTCCTAGTTATCGGGTTTCTCTTCAGCATTTTTGGTAATGTTTTGTATTCTGTTTATACCTTGTATTAGGGCTCTTAGGGTTGTCCCAATTTTTTTTTTCCATGATCTTTATCGTTTTACTCTTTATATTTAGGTCTTTGATCCACTTGGAGTTAGTTTTTGTGCATGGTGTGAGGTATGGGTCCTGTTTCATTTTTTTGCAAATGGATATCCAGTTATGCCAGCACCATTTGTTAAAAAGACTATCTTTTCCCCAATTAACTGACACTGGGCCTTTGTCAAATATCAGCTGCTCATACGTGGATGGATCTATGTCTGGGTTCTCAATTCTGTTCCATTGGTCTACGTGTCTGTTGTTGTACCAATACCAGGCTGTTTTGACTACTGTGGCTGTATAATAGGTTCTGAAGTCGGGTAAGGTGAGGCCTCCCACTTTCTTCTTCTTTTTCAGTAGTGCTTTGCTTATCCGGGGCTTCTTTCCCTTCCATATGAAATTGGTGATTTGTTTCTCTATCCCCTTAAAATATGACATTGGAATTTGGATCGGAAGTGCGTTAAATGTATAGATGGCTTTTGGTAGAATAGATATTTTTACTATGTTAAGTCTTCCTATCCATGAGCAGGGTATGTTTTTCCACTTAAGTATGTCCTTTTGAATTTCTTGTAGTAGAGCTTTGTAGTTTTCTTTGTATAGGTCTTTTACATCCTTGATAAGATTTATTCCTAAGTATCTTATCTTCTTGGGGGCTACTGTGAATGGTATTGATTTGGTTATTTCCTCTTCGGTGTTCTTTTTGTTGATGTAGAGGAATCCAAGTGATTTTTGTATGTTTATTTTATAACCTGAGACTCTGCCAAACTCTTCTATTAGTTTCAGTAGTTTTCTGGAGGATTCCTTAGGGTTTTCTGTGTATATAATCATGTCATCTGCAAATAGTGATAACTTTACTTCTTCCTTGCCAATCCGGATACCTTTTATTTCTTTGTCTAGCCTAATTGCCCTGGCTAAGACTTCCAACACGATGTTGAATAAGAGCGGTGATAAAGGGCATCCTTGTCTGGTTCCCGTTCTCAAGGGAAATGCTTTCAGGTTCTCTCCATTTAGAGTGATATTGGCTGTTGGCTTTGCATAGATGCCCTTTATTATGTTGAGGAATTTTCCTTCAATTCCTATTTTGGTAAGAGTTTTTATCATAAATGGGTGTTGGACTTTGTCAAATGCCTTTTCTGCATCAATTGATAAGATCATGCAGTTTTTGTCTTTTGTTTTATTTATGTGATGGATTACATTAATGGTTTTTCTGATATTAAACCAGCCTTGCATACCTGGTATAAATCCCACTTGATCAGGGTGAATTATTTTTTTGATGTGTTGTTGGATTCTATTGGCCAGAATTTTGTTGAGGATTTTTGCATCAATGTTCATGAGGGATATAGGTCTATAATTTTCTTTTTTTGTAATGTCTTTACCTGGTTTTGGTATCAGGGAGATGGTGGCTTCATAGAATGAGTTGGGTAGTATTCCGTCATTTTCTATGCTTTGGAATACTTTTAGTAGTAGTGGTGTTAACTCTTTTCTGAAAGTTTGGTAGAACTCTGCAGTGAAGCCGTCCGGGCCAGGGCTTTTTTTTGTTGGGAGTTTTTTGATTACCGTTTCAATCTCTTTTTTTGTTATGGGTCTATTCAGTTGTTCTACTTCTGAATGTGTTAGTTTAGGTAGGTAGTGTTTTTCCAGGAATTCATCCATTTCTTCTAGGTTTTCAAATTTGTTAGAGTACAATTTTTCATAATAATCTGAAATGATTCTTTTAATTTCATTTGGTTCTGTTGTGATGTGGTCCTTCCCATTTCTTATTCGGGTTATTTGTTTCCTTTCCTGTATTTCTTTAGTCAGTCTAGCCAATGGTTTATCAATTTTGTTAATTTTTTCAAAGAACCAGCTTTTGGCTTTGTTAATTCTTTCGATTGTTTTTCTGTTCTCTAATTCATTTAGTTCAGGTCTAATTTTTATTATTTGTTCTCTTCTGGTGCCTGATGGATTCTTTTGTTGCTCACTTTCTATTTGTTCAAGTTGTCGGGACAGTTCTCTGATTTTGGCTCTTTCTTCTTTTTGTATGTGTGCATTTATTGATATAAATTGGCCTCTGAGCACTGCTTTTGCTGTGTCCCAGAGGTTTTGATAGGAAGTATTTTCATTCTCGTTGCTTTCTATGAATTTCCTTATTCCCTCCTTAATGTCTTCTATAACCCAGTCTTTTTTCAGAAGGGTGTTGTTCATTTTCCAAGTATTTGATTTCTTTTCCCTAGTTTTTCTGTTATTGATTTCTAGTTTTATTGCCTTGTGGTCTGAGAAGATGCTTTGTAATATTTCAATGTTTTGGACTCTGCAAAGGTTTGTTTTATGACCTAATATGGGGTCTATTCTAGAGAATGTTCCCTGTGTGCTAGAAAAAAAAAGTATATTTTGCAGCAGTTGGGTGGAGAATTCTGTATAAGTCAATGAGGTCAAGTTGGTTGATTGTTGTAATTAGATCTTCCGTGTCTCTGTTGAGCTTCTTACTGGATGTCCTGTCCTTCTCCGAAAGTGGTGTGTTGAAGTCTCTTACTATAATTGTGGAGGTATCTATCTCGTTTTTCAATTCTGTTAAAATTTGATTTATGTATCTTGCAGCCCTGTCATTGGGTGCATAAATATTTAATATGGTTATGTCTTCCTGATCAATTGTCCCTTTTATCATTATATAGTGTCCTTCTTTATCCTTTGTGGTGGATTTAAGTCTAAAGTCTATTTTGTCAGAAATTAATATTGCTACTCCTCTTCTTTTTTGCTTATTGTTTGCTTGATATACTTTTTTCCATCCTTTGAGTTTTAATTTGTTTGTGTCTCTAAGTCTAAGGTGTGTCTCTTGTAGGCAGCATATAGATGGATCGTGTTTCTTTATCCAGTCTGTGACTCTCTGTCTCTTTATTGGTGCATTTAGTCCATTTACATTCAGGGTAATTATAGATAAATAAGTTTTTAGTGCTGTCATTTTGATGCCTTTTTATGTGTGTTGTTGACAATTTCATTTTTCCATATACTTTTTTGTGCTGAGGCGTTTTTCTTAGTAAATTGTGAGATCCTCATTTTCATAGTGCTTGACTTTATGTTAGTTGAGTCGTTACGTTTTTCTTGGTTTTTATCTTGAGTTATACAGTTGTTATACCTTTTTTGTGGTTACCTTATTATTTACCCCTATTTTTCTAAGTAAAAACCTAACTTGTATTGTTCTATATCGCCTTGTATCACTCTCCATCTGGCATTTCAGTGCCTCCTGTATTTAGTCCCTCTTTTTGATTATTGTGATCTTTTACCTATTGAGTTCCATGATTCCCTGTTATGTGTATTTTTTTTTTAATTAATCTTAATTTCTTTTTGTGATTTCCCTATTTGAGTTGATATCAGGACGTTCTGTTTTGTGACCTTGTGTTGTGCTGATATCTGATATCATTGGTTCTCTGACCAAACAATATCCTTTAGTATTTCTTGTAGCTTTGGTTTGGTTTTTGCAAATTCTCTAAACTTGTGTTTGTCTGTAAATATCTTAATTTCGCCTTCATATTTCAGAGAGAGTTTTGCTGGATATATGATCCTTGGCTGGCAGTTTTTCTCCTTCAGTGTTCTGTATATGTCGTCCCATTCCCTTCTTGCCTGCATGGTTTCTGCTGAGTAGTCAGAATATATTCTTACTGATTCTCCCTTGAAGGAAACCTTTCTTTTCTCCCTGGCTGCTTTTAAAATTTTCTGTTTATTTTTGGTTTTGGTGAGTTTGATGATAATATGTCTTGGTGTTTTTCTTTTTGGATCAATCTTAAATGGGGTTCGATGAGCATCTTGGATAGATATCCTTTCGTCTTTCATGATGTCAGGGAAGTTTTCTGTCAGGAGTTCTTCAACTATTTTCTCTGTGTTTTCTGTCCCCTCTCCCTGTTCTGGGACTCCAATCACCCGCAGGTTATCCTTCTTGATAGAGTCCCACATAATTCTTAGGGTTTCTTCACTTTTTTTAATTCTTTTATCTGATTTTTTTTCAGCTATGTTGGTGTTGATTCCCTGGTCCTCCAGATGTCCCAGTCTGCATTCTAATTGCTCGAGTCTGCTCCTCTGACTTCCTAGTGCGTTGTCTAATTCTGTTATTTTATTGTTAATCTTTTGGATTTCTACATGTTGTCTCTCTATGGATTCTTGCAACTTATTAATTTTTCCACTATGTTCTTGAATAATCTTTTTGAGTTCTTCAACAGTTTTATCAGTGTGTTCCTTGGCTTTTTCTGCAGTTATCCTAATTTCATTTGTGATATCATTAAGCATTCTGTAAATTAGTTTTTTATATTCTGTATCTGATAATTCCAAGATTGTATCTTCATTTGGGAAAGATTTTGATTCTTTTGTTTGGGGGGTTGGAGAAGCTGTCATGGTCTGCTTCTTTAAGTGGTTTGATATGGATTGTTGTCTCCGAGCCATCACTGGGAAACTAGTTTTTCCAGAAAATCCGCTAAAAAAATAATGCAGTCAGATCCCTATCAGAGTTCTCCCTCTGGCTCAGGCTATTCAGATGTTAATGAAGCCGCCTGGGGAGGGTTGGGGAGGGAACAGAGAGATAGGAGAGTAGCACCTCAGAATATAGCCAGAGTTGCCTGTCTTGCTTGGAATGACTATTATATCTGAGACTCCCACGGGGCGCGTCGCCTATGTGTGCTGGCTGTGCAGAGATTGCCCCCGGGGGGTCTGGCCCGCTGGAGTCATGGTCAGATCCTCCGCTTCCAGCCCCACGCCCAGCGTCAAGGCTCCCCTACTGGGACGGTGCACTCTCGACTCCAAAATCAGGCACTGCCTCCCGGGGACTTCTCGTCCCTCCAGCCGCGTGGCCATGCCGCTCCCGGGAACCAGTTGGGCCTCCTCCCGGGGTTAGTTCAGATGGGTGGAGCAGGTCCCCGTGCTTGTGCCGTGACCGAGTGTCCCGGCTGGGACGCTGTTCTCCCTGCTCCAATACCAGTCGCTGCCTCCCAGGGACTTCTCCTACCAGCTGCGTCCCACGCCGCCTGCGCGACCCGGCTGGTCCCCTTCCCGGGGTTAGTTCAGGGGGGTGGAGCAACTCTCCGTGTTTATGCCGTACCTGCATCCAGTCCAAATCCCTGTGGGATGGTTCCCCGTCGCGGACGCTGCTCTTTCTGCTCCAAGACCAGTCACTGCCTCCCGGGGACTTCTCCTACCGGCTGCGTCCCACGCCGCCCGTGGAACCGGCTGGTCCCCCTCCCGGGGTTAGTTCAGGGGGGTGGAGCCGCTCTCTGTGCTTGTGCCGTACCTGACTGGTACGCTGGCTCCAGGCTCTGGAAACAATCGCTGCTTCCCCGTATTAGTTCGTTCTCCATCTCTAAATCTGTGTTTCTTGTTCAGGGTTCGTAGATTGTTATGTATGTGATCGATTCACTTGTTTTTCCGTGTCTTTGTTGTAAAAGGGATCTGAGGTAGCGTCTGCCTAGTCCGCCACCTTGGCTCCTGACAAGGATGTCTTTTATCAGCACTCCTATTTAACACTGAGTTGGAAGTCTTAGCCAGAGCAGTAAGGCAAGAAACAGAAATGAAGGGCATCCAAATTGTTAATGAAGAAGTAAAACTTTCCCTATTAGCAGATGATATGATACTATACTTCGAAAACCCAAAAGACTCCACAAGAAAACTATTGGAACTAAAAGAAAGGTTCACCAGAGTTGTAGAATACAAAATCAACATACAAAAATCAGTTGGATTACTATACACCAATAAAGAGAACGATGAAAAGGAAATCAGGAAAACAATACCATTTATAATAGCCCCTTAAAAAAATAAAATTCCTGGGAATAAATCTAACCAAGGATGTAAAAGACCTATACAAAGAAAACTACAAAGCAGTACTGCAAGAAACCAAAACAAAAAAAAAAACAGATCTACATAAATGGAAAAACATACCATGCTCATGGATCGTAGACTCAACATTGTGAAAATGACAATTCTACCTAAAATGATTTACAAATACAATGCAATACTGATCTTAATACCAACAACATTCTTTAAAGAGATGGAAAATCTTATCATTAACTTTTATGGAAAGGGAAGAGGCCCTGGATAAGTAAACCACTACTGAAAGAGAATAAAGTAGGAGGACTTGCACTACCTGACCTCAGAACTTAGTATACAGCTACGGTATTCAAAACAGCCTGGTACCAGTACAATGACAGGTACATTGGCCAATGGAACAAAATTGAGAGCCCAGATGTAAATCCATCCACCTGTGGTCACCTGATCTTCAACAAGGGACCAAAGTCCATCACATGGGCAAAAGACAGGCTTTTTAACAAATGGTGCTGGCAAAACTGGATGTCCACCTGGAAAAAAATGAAATAGGACCCATAACTCACACCATATACAAAAACTAACTCCAAGTGGATCAAAGACCTAAATATAAAGCCAAAAACCATGAAGTTGGAGGCGGAGCCAAGATGGCGGACTAGGCAGACGCTACCTCGGATCCCTCTTACAACAAAGACACGGAAAAACAAGTGAATCGATCACATACATAACAATCTACGAACCCTGAACAACAAACACAGATTTAGAGACGGAGAACGAACTAATACGGGGAAGCAGCGATTGTTTCCAGAGCCTGGAGCCAGCATACCAGTCAGGTACGGCACAAGCACAGAGACCTGCTCCACCCCCCTGAACTAACCCCGGGAGGGGGACTAGCCGGTTCCACGGGCGGCGTGGGACGCAGCCGTTAGGAGAAGTCCCCGGGAGGCAGTGACTGATCTTGGAGCAGAAAGAGTAGCATCCGAGCCGGGGAACCGTCCCACAGGGATTTGGACTGCACGCAGGTACGCCATAAACACGGAGAGTTGCTCCACCCCCTGAACTAACCCCGGGAAGGTGACCATCCGGGTCGCGCGGGCGGCGTGGGACGCAGCCGGTAGGAGAAGTCCCCGGGAGGCAGCGACTGGTATTGGAGCGGGGAGAACAGCGTTCCAGCCGGGACACTCGGTCGCGGCACAAGCACGGGGAGCTACTCCACCCATCTGAACTAACCCCGGGAGGGGGCCCAACTGGTTCACGGGGGCGGCACGGCCACGCGGCTGGAGGGACGAGAAGTCCCCGGGAGGCAGCGACTGATTTTGGAGTCGAGAGTGCACCGTCCCAGTAGGGGAGCCTTGACGCTGGGCGTGGGGCTGGAAGCGGAGGATCTGACCGTGACTCCAGCGGGCCAGACCCCCCGGGGGCAATCTCCACACAGACAGCACACATAGGCGACGCGCCCGCGGGAATCTCAGATATAAGAGTCATTCCAAGCAAGACAAGCAACTCTGGCTATATTCTGAGGTGCTACTCTCCTATCTCTCTGTTCCCTCCCCCACCCTCCCCAGGCGGCTTCATTAACATCTGAATAGCCTGAGCCAGAGGGAGAACTCTGATAGGGATCTGACTGCAGTTTTTTTTTAGCGGATTTTCTGGAAAAACTAGTTTCCCAGTGATGGCTCGGAGACAACAATCCATATCAAACCACTTAAAGAAGCAGACCGTGACAGCTTCTCCAACTCCCCAAACAAAAGAATCAAAATCTTTCCCAAATGAAGATACAATTTTGGAATTATCAGATACAGAATATAAAAAACTAATTTACAGAATGCTTAATGATATCACAAATGAAATTAGGATATCTGCAGAAAAAGCCAAGGAACACACTGATAAAACTGTTGAAGAACTCAAAAAGATTATTCAAGAACATACTGGAAAAATTAATAAGTTGCAAGAATCCATAGAGAGACAACATGTAGAAATCCAAAAGATTAACAATAAAATAACAGAATTAGACAACACACTAGGAAGTCAGAGGAGCAGACTCGAGCAATTAGAATGCAGACTGGGACATCTGGAGGACCAGGGAATCAACACCAACATAGCTGAAAAAAAATCAGATAAAAGAATTAAAAAAAATGAAGAAACCCTAAGAATTATGTGGGACTCTATCAAGAAGGATAACCTGCGGGTGATTGGAGTCCCAGAACAGGGAGGGGGGACAGAAAACACAGAGAAAATAGTTGAAGAACTTCTGACAGAAAACTTCCCTGACATCATGAAAGACGAAAGGATATCTATCCAAGATGCTCATCGAACCCCATTTAAGATTGATCCAAAAAGAAAAACACCAAGACATATTATCATCAAACTCACCAAAACCAAAGATAAACAGAAAATTTTAAAAGCAGCCAGGGAGAAAAGAAAGGTTTCCTTCAAGGGAGAATCAATAAGAATATGTTCTGACTACTCAGCAGAAACCATGCAGGCAAGAAGGGAATGGGACGACATATACAGAACACTGAAGGAGAAGAACTGCCAACCAAGGATCATATATCCAGCAAAACTCTCTCTGAAATATGAAGGCGAAATTAAGATATTTACAGACAAACACAAGTTTAGAGAATTTGCAAAAACCAAACCAAAGCTACAAGAAATACTAAAGGATATTGTTTGGTCAGAGAACCAATAATATCAGATATCAGCACAACACAAGGTCACAAAACAGAACGTCCTGATATCAACTCAAATAGGGAAATCACAAAAACAAACAAATTAAGATTAATTAAAAAAAAAATACACATAACAGGGAATCATGGAAGTCAATAGGTAAAAGATCACAATAATCAAAAAGAGGGACTAAATACAGGAGGCATTGAACTGCCATATGGAGAGTGATACAAGGCGATATAGAACAATACAAGTTAGGTTTTTACTTAGAAAAATAGGGGTATATAATGAGGTAACCACAAAAAGGTATAACAACTCTATAACTCAAGACAAAAACCAAGAAAAACGTAACGACTCAACTAACATAAAGTCAAACACTATGAAAGTGAGGATCTCACAATTTACTAAGAAAAACGCCTCAGCACAAAAAAGTATGTGGAAAAATGAAATTGTCAACAACACACATAAAAAGGCATCAAAATGACAGCACTAAAAACTTATTTATCTATAATTACCCTGAATGTAAATGGACTAAATGCACCAATAAAGAGACAGAGAGTCACAGACTGGATAAAGAAACACGATCCATCTATATGCTGCCTACAAGAGACACACCTTAGACTTAGAGACACAAACAAACTAAAACTCAAAGGATGGAAAAAAGTATATCAAGCAAACAATAAGCAAAAAAGAAGAGGAGTAGCAATATTAATTTCTGACAAAATAGACTTTAGACTTAAATCCACCACAAAGGATAAAGAAGGACACTATATAATGATAAAAGGGACAATTGATCAGGAAGACATAACCATATTAAATATTTACGCACCCAATGACAGGGCTGCAAGATATATAAATCAAATTTTAACAGAACTGAAAAGCGAGATAGATACCTCCACAATTATAGTAGGAGACTTCAACACACCCCTTTCGGAGAAGGACAGGACATCCAGTAAGAAGCTCAACAGAGACACGGAAGATCTAATTAAAACAATCAACAAACTTGACCTCATTGACTTATACAGAACTCTCCACCCAACTGCTGCAAAATATACTTTTTTTTCTAGCGCACATGGAACATTCTCTAGAATAGACCACATATTAGGTCATAAAACAAACCTTTGCAGAGTCCAAAACATCGAAATATTACAAAGCATCTTCTCAGACCACAAGGCAATAAAACTAGAGATCAATAACAGAAGAACGAGGGAAAAGAAATCAAATACTTGGAAAATGAACAATACCCTCCTGAAAAAAGACTGGGTTATAGAAGACATCAAGGAGGGAATAAGGAAATTCATAGAAAGCAACGAGAATGAAAATACTTCCTATCAAAACCTCTGGGACACAGCAAAAGCAGTGCTCAGAGGCCAATTTATATCAATAAATGCACACATACAAAAAGAAGAAAGAGCCAAAATCAGAGAACTGTCCCTACAACTTGAACAAATAGAAAGTGAGCAACAAAAGAATCCATCAGGCACCAGAAGAAAACAAATAATAAAAATTAGAGCTGAACTAAATGAATTAGAGAACAGAAAAACAATTGAAAGAATTAACAAAGCCAAAAGCTGGTTCTTTGAAAAAATTAACAAAATTGATAAACCATTGGCTAGACTGACTAAAGAAATACAGGAAAGGAAACAAATAACCCGAATAAGAAATGAGAAGGACCACATCACAACAGAACCAAATGAAATTAAAAGAATCATTTCAGATTATTATGAAAAATTGTACTCTAACAAATTTGAAAACCTAGAAGAAATGGATGAATTCCTTGAAAAACACTACCTACCTAAACTAACACATTCAGAAGCAGAACAACTAAATAGACCCATAACAAAAAAAGAGATTGAAACGGTAATCAAAAAACTCCCAACAAAAAAAAGTCCTGGCCCGGACGGCTTCACTGCAGAGTTCTACCAAATTTTCAGAGAAGAGTTAACACCACTACTACTAAAGGTATTCCAAAGCATAGAAAATGACGGAATACTACCCAACTCATTCTATGAAGCCACCATCTCCCTGATACCAAAACCAGGTAAAGACATTACAAAAAAAGAAAATTATAGACCTATATCCCTCATGAACATTGATGCAAAAATCCTCAACAAAATTCTAGCCAATAGAATCCAACAACACATCAAAAAAATAATTCACCCTGATCAAGTGGGATTTATACCAGGTATGCAAGGCTGGTTTAATATCAGAAAAACCATTAATGTAATCCATCACATAAATAAAACAAAAGACAAAAACCACATGATCTTATCAATTGATGCAGAAAAGGCATTTGACAAAGTCCAACACCCATTTATGATAAAAACTCTTACCAAAATAGGAATTGAAGGAAAATTCCTCAACATAATAAAGGGCATCTATGCAAAGCCAACAGCCAATATCACTCTAAATGGAGAGAACCTGAAAGCATTTCCCTTGAGAACGGGAACCAGACAAGGATGCCCTTTATCACCGCTCTTATTCAACATCGTGTTGGAAGTCTTAGCCAGGGCAATCAGGCTAGACAAAGAAATAAAAGGTATCCGGATTGGCAAGGAAGAAGTAAAGTTATCACTATTTGCAGATGACATGATTATATACACAGAAAACCCTAAGGAATCCTCCAGAAAACTACTGAAACTAATAGAAGAGTTTGGCAGAGTCTCAGGTTATAAAATAAACATACAAAAATCACTTGGATTCCTCTACATCAACAAAAAGAACACCGAAGAGGAAATAACCAAATCAATACCATTCACGGTAGCCCCCAAGAAGATAAGATACTTAGGAATAAATCTTACCAAGGATGTAAAAGACCTATACAAAGAAAACTACAAAGCTCTACTACAAGAAATTCAAAAGGACATACTTAAGTGGAAAAACATACCTTGCTCATGGATAGGAAGACTTAACATAGTAAAAATGTCTATTCTACCAAAAGCCATCTATACATTTAACGCACTTCCGATCCAAATTCCAATGTCATATTTTAAGGGGATAGAGAAACAAATCACCAATTTCATATGGAAGGGAAAGAAGCCCCGGATAAGCAAAGCACTACTGAAAAAGAAGAAGAAAGTGGGAGGCCTCACCTTACCTGACTTCAGAACCTATTATACAGCCACAGTAGTCAAAACAGCCTGGTATTGGTACAACAACAGACACATAGACCAATGGAACAGAATTGAGAACCCAGACATAGATCCATCCACGTATGAGCAGCTGATATTTGACAAAGGACCAGTGTCAATTAACTGGGGAAAAGACAGCCTTTTTAACAAATGGTGCTGGCATAACTGGATATCCATTTGCAAAAAAATGAAACAGGACCCATACCTCACACCATGCACAAAAACTAACTCCAAGTGGATCAAAGACCTAAACATAAAGACTAAAACGATAAAGATCATGGAAGAAAAAATTGGGACAACCCTAGGAGCCCTAATACAAGGTATAAACAGAATACAAAACATTACCAAAAATGATGAAGAGAAACCCGATAACTGGGAGCTCCTAAAAATCAAACACCTATGCTCATCTAAAGACTTCACCAAAAGAGTAAAAAGACCACCTACAGATTGGGAAAGAATTTTCAGCTATGACATCTCCGACCAGCGCCTGATCTCTAAAATCTACATGATTCTGTCAAAACTCAACCACAAAAAGACAAACAACCCAATCAAGAAGTGGGCAAAGGATATGAACACACATTTCTCTAAAGAAGATATTCAGGCAGCCAACAGATACATGAGAAAATGCTCTCGATCATTAGCCATTAGAGAAATGCAAATTAAAACTACGATGAGATTCCATCTCACACCAGCAAGGCTGGCATTAATCCAAAAAACACAAAATAATAAATGTTGGAGAGGCTGCGGAGAGATTGGAACTCTCATACACTGCTGGTGGGAATGTAAAATGGTACAACCACTTTGGAAATCTATCTGGCGTTATCTTAAACAGTTAGAAATAGAACTACCATACAACCCAGAAATCCCACTCCTCGGAATATACCCTAGAGATACAAGAGCCTTCATACAAACAGATATATGCACACCCATGTTTATTGCAGCTCTGTTTACAATAGCAAAAAGTTGGAAGCAACCAAGGTGTCCATCAACGGATGAATGGGTAAATAAATTGTGGTATATTCACACAATGGAATACTACGCATCGATAAAGAACAGTGACGAATCTCTGAAACATTTCATAACATGGAGGAACCTGGAAGGCATTATGCTGAGCAAAATGAGTCAGAGGCAAAAGGACAAATACTGTATAAGACCACTATTATAAGATCTTGAGAAATAGTAAACCTGAGAAGAACACATACTTTTGTGGTTACAAGGCGGGGAGGGAGGGAGGGTGGGAGAGGGTTTTTTTATTGATTAATCAGTAGATAAGAACTGCTTTAGGTGAAGGGAAAGACAACACTCAATACATGGAAGGTCAGCTCAATTGGACTGGACCAAAAGCAAAGAAGTTTCCGGGATAAAATGAATGCTTCAAAGCTCAGCGGAGCAAGCGCGGGGGTCTGGGGAACATGGTTTGCGGGGACTTCTAAGTCAATTGGCAAAATAATTCTATTATGAAATCATTCTGCATCCCACTTTGAAATGTGGCGTCTGGGGTCTTAAATGCTAACAAGCAGCCATCTAAGATGCAGCAATTGGTCTCAACCCACCTGGAGCAAAGGAAAATGAAGAACACCAAGCCCACATGACAACTAAGAGCCCAAGAGACAGAAAGGGCCACATGAACAAGAGACCTACATCATCCTGAGACCAGAAGAACTAGTTGGTGCCCGGCCACAATCGATGACTGCCCTGACAGGGAGCTCAGCAGAGGACCCCTGAGGGAGCAGGAGAGCAGTGGGATGCAGACCCCAAATTCTCATAAGAAGACCAAACTTAATGGTCTGACTGAGACTGGAGGAATCCCGGCGGCCATGCTCTCCAGACCTTCTGTTGACACAGGACAGGAACCATCCCTGAAGACAACTCATCAGACATGAAAGGGACTGGTCAGCGGGTGGGAGAGAGACGCTGATGAAGAGTGAGCTAATTATATCAGGTGTACACTTGAGATTGTGTTGGCAACTCTTGTCTGGAGGGGGGATGGGAGGATAGAGAGAGAGGGAAGCCGGCAAAATTGTCAAGAAAGGAGAGACTGAAAGGGCTGACTCAAGACGGGGAGAGTAAGTGGGAGTAGGGAGTAAGATGTATGTAAACTTATATGTGACAGACTGATTGGATTTGTAAACGTTCACTTGAAGCTTAATAAAAGTTATTATAAAAAAAAAAAAAAAAAAAAAAAAAAACCATGAAGTTCATAGAAGAAAAAATAGGTTCAAGGCAAGAGGCTCTAATATACGGCATTAGCAGGATACAAACCACAACCAACAACACACAAGCTGCAGAGGATAAGCTAGATAACTGGAATCTTCTAAAAATTAAACACTTATGCTCATCAAAGGCCTTCACCAAAAGGGTAAACAGAGAACCTATAGACAGGGAAAAAAATTTTGGCTATTTCAAATCAGACAAAGTTCTAATCTTTAAAATCTACAAGAAAATCCAACACCTCTACAACAAAAAGACAAATAATCCAATTAAAAATGGGCAAAGAATATGAATATACACTTCACCAAAGAGGACATTCAAGTGACCAACAGACACGTAAGGAAATGCTCACGATCTCTAGCCATCAGAGAAATGCAAATCAAACCACAATGAGATACCATCTTACCCTGGCATTATTGGCACTAATCAATAAAACAGAAAATAACAGATGTTGGAGAGGCTGCAGGGAGATTGGAACTCTTATGCACTGCTGGTGGGAATGCAAAATGATACAACCATTTTGGAAAATGATATGGTGCTTCCTTAGAAAGCTAGAAATAGAAATTCCATATGATCCAGCAATCCCACTCCTAAGGACATATCCCAGAGAAATAAGAGTCGTCACACGAATAGATATATGTACACCCATGTTCATTGCAGCATTGTTCACAATAGCAAAAAAAAATGGAAGCAACCTAGATGTCCATCAACAGATGAGTGGATAAACAACCTGTGGTACATACACACAATGGCGTATTACGCAATGCTAAAGAACAACGATGAATCTGTGAAGCATCACATAACATGAATGCATCTGGAGGGCACTATGCTGAGTGAAATAAGTCAATCACAAAAGGACAAATATTGTATGAGACCACTATTGTAAAAACTCATGAAAAGGTTTACATATAAAAAGAAACAATCTTTGATGGTTACGAGGGAGGGGAGGGGTGGGGATGGAAAAACACTTAATAGACAATAGAAAAGTGGCAATTTTGGTGAAGGGTAAGACAGTACACAATACTGGGGAAGCCAGCACAGCCTGTACAAGTCAGGGCTATGGTAGCTCTATAGACACACCCAAACTCCCTGAGGGACCAAATTGCTATGCTGAGGTCTGTGGGGTCTGTGGTCTCAGGGAACATCTAGCTCAACTGGCATAACAGAGTTTATAAAGAAAATGTTCTACATTCTACTTTGGTGAGTAGCATCTGGGGTCTTAATAGCCTGTGAACGGCCATCTAGGACACTCTACCGGTCTCATCCCTTCAAGAGCAAGGAAGAATGAAGAAAACTAAAGACATAAGGGAAAGATTAGTCCAAAGGACTAATGGACATCTGCCACGGCCTCCACCAGACTGAGTCCAGTACTATGAGATGGTACCTGGCTACCACCACTGACTGCTCTGACAGGGATCACAATAGAGGGTCCCAGACAGAGCTGGAGAAAAACGTAGAACAAAATTCTAACTCAAAAAGAAACACCAGACTTGCTGGCCTGACAAGGCTGAAGAAACCCTGAGAGTATGGCCCCTGGACACCTTTTAAGCTCAGTAATGAGGTCACTCCTGAGGTTCACCCTTCAGCCAAAGATTGAAGTGCTCCATGGAAAAAAAACAAGACTAAAGGGGCACACCAGCCCTGGGGCGGGTACTAGAAAGTAGTGGGGAACAGGAAAGCTGGTAATAGGGAACTCAGGGTTGAGAAGGGAAAGTGTTGACATGTCGTGGGGTTGTTAGCAAATGTCATACAACAATGTGTGTACTAACTGAGGAGAAACTAGTTTGTTCTGTAAACCTTCATCTGAAGTTGAATAAATAAATAAATAAATAGTTTCATGAATAATAAAATTCAACTGGAAATCATTGCACAATATTATTATTATTATTTTTTTTAATAAGGAATAGAGCCCTAGCGTGCTCTGAGACAATCCCTTAATTTCTCTCAGGATTCTTGATTTGAACTTTTTCTCAAGATCTTACTGGGTGATAGACATTTAATCTACAAGAGCCTAGGGCTCTCCAGCGTGGAGGTTTTGAGGAAATCAAACCGGGCCTGAGAGATCTAAGAACAGCAAAAACATAAACTCCTTTGATGTATCCACAGTCATCTTTCCCAAAGGCAGTTGTCTCATTAAGTCTCACAGGAAGAGCATGGAGGGCCCTCGTGAAAGGCAAGGCCATGGGACTGGTTTAGACAGGCACTACCAGAGAGGAGAGCTCATCGTTAAGGCAGACAGACAGTGAAAGCTTTTGCAGCAGAGTGATTACGTATAACTACTTTTGACAGCCTGGAGAAAACCAATCTGTAGCCAAAAGGGTTAAGTCAAATTGAAAGGTAAATATTTCTTGTAAGATTGTGAAAGACAGATAATGACCATCAATGGAACAAATATCAATGAACCCAAGAATGGTCATGGTTTGATTTATCTAAAAACAGAGGAGTAAAACTATGTCCAAAGAAGCCATTCACCCAACATGCATTTATGGATTCAGCTCCATTTACGAAGTGACTTCTGGGTGGCAGAGAAGTGAAATCAAGTGCTAGAGGGGTTCAAACTAAAGTGTAAAACATCTCAAAGCTCTAGGAATTCCAATAATAATAATAACAAAGCAACTCCTAAAATATTGTTCTTTAAGAAGAAAATTAACTTTCCCATTTGGGATTATCAGATGACTGGAATTTCAAACTCCACATCATTTTGTGCCATACCACCTTATACTAGGGTGCACTAAGGAGAAGAGGCAAAAAGCAGGGTTATTAAAAACCAAATAAAAATATTGGCATTTTCATCTAAATATATAAAATATATAAACATACATATATAAATATATAAAAGGATGTTCTATGTTAAGCAGGAGAGTGTCACTTTAGGCCAATGTAGTTGCTTGGATAACACTCCTCATTTGGGCATGGGTCATCACCAAGAGGCATGCTTTGCCCATTCTCCCTGCCTACTCCAGATCTCTGATCCCAGCCATCCTTTTTTTCTCTCTGGGGAAAAGTTAATCTGGATGACTGTTTTTCTACCTCCAACACTGCCCAACACTCTTTTTTGCTATCTACAGGGCTATAGGCTAGAGCTGACACCAGAATTTCTTTTCCTACTCTCAACAGCTCATCAGCCTAAACTAGCAGGGTCAGAAAACACCCAGTGGTGGCTTCTTACAGGTTGGGTCATTAAATTTCTTTGCCCACCCACCCAAAAAACCCACTACCGTCGAGTCGATTCCGACTCATAGCGGCCCTATAGGACAGAGTAGAACTGACCCATAGTTTCCAAGGAGCACCTGGAGGACTTCAACTGCTGACCTCTTGGTTAGCAGCCGTAGCACTTAACCACTACGCCACCAGGGTTTCCAATTTCTTTGCAGAGAGTCATTAATAGAGATTTTATAATTTGTTAGAAGTTTCTTTGCCCCACCCCTTTTTATTTTCCTGTTTAGTACCTTGGCTGAGCTAAAAACCCCTTAGATGTCAGCCTCGTAGTATATTTGTTTCAGATATCTAGTTGAAGCTTCCCATTATTTGCAAGAAGAAAATATGCCTTTGATATTCTTTGAGTTACTTCTTTTTTCTCCCCCACCCACCTTAACCATCTGAGCTGTCTCACTCTAACGCCCCCTGTAACACACTCTCATTTTCCTGATTTACTTGAATATCATTGAAATATATGACAGTAAGTTATTTAGTTACAGAGGCTTATTAAAACAGAACAAAATATTATCCAGAGGCGTGTGAGATGCCCAAGGCTCCCCAAGCAGCCTGACTGACTTAGCAAAAAGAAATACAAGTAATGTGATGTTGTGATGTGAGAGGCCCTGGGAGATGTATCTCTAGTATCTTCACTGGCTGGTCATGATTCCTCAAAATCCCAGTATTAGCAGCTCCTTTGATGTAATCAACAAGAACATCCTTATATTCAGCCCTAGTTAGGCAACCTTAACAGAGCCACATAACATCTCAGAGCCTCAGTTTCCTTTTCGTGGGGAAGGAGATAATAAAGCCAGCCTCAAAGATGCTGGGATGTTTATATGGGATTTAGTACATAAAATATTAGAAACATTTCAGTACCTGATAGGTAACTTTTTTTAAGTGACTGTATTATCTAGAAGGTATAATATATTGAACTGCTGTCCACAAGATACTATGCTAGCCCCAATCAGTTTTCTGATTTACTCTACCCAAAAGCATAAACTCAAGGGAATTTAATAAGACAGAGATACTTGAGATTTCATAGGTGTACCCAGAACATTAATGATACTAAAAGGGCATGGATGCCTGAAACAAATTTGTGAAATGTGTGGAAAGCCAGTTGGAACATATGTCGGCCAAAGATGAGAGTGGAAGAATGCGATTAGCTGTTTCACAATTTTATTCACATTTGTAATTTTCCTTTCTGCAGCAAATTACACAGTTGGACAGATAAATCATAAATGCCTTTCCACAAGGTTATGCCAGGCCCTGTGACTAAAAGTACATTGTACATTTGAGATCCTCATTTATATAAAGATATCTCATGCTATTCAGCACACAAGAAGCTTCGTGATCTAGATTCAACCTTCCTCCCTGAATTCATGTGAATTCCCCACATGAAAACTATGCAACAACCACACCAAACTGCTTATGTTTCGGGAAGCAGTGATTTTCATAAACTTCCCTGTATGAGCCCATAGAGCTTCCCGCGACTTGTATTAGTCTAAATTGTTTATTCCTTTAGCTAAATTCTGCTCCTTCAAAACTTAATTTAGCTCCCACTTTTATTTGAATTTTAGTTGCCCTACCCCATAGGCATCCTAGACTTATCCATTTATTGCTAACTTACTGGTGTTACTTCCCCACTGTTTTTGGGCTCCTTAGGGGTAGGGACCGTGATACCCTGACTTGGCCAGCACAGCAGACTGTCTGTCTGGCACGAAGTAGGTGCTTGATAAACATGTGATGAATGAATAAATGTCAGATGGAATAGTATATATAGTCGCTTTTTAAGCAAATTATGTTTCAAAATCATTTCTCAAAAAGATATGAATTGTCCTGTGACAATGCATGAAATTCTGAATAGTTAAATCAGAACCTCAGCCTCTATTCTTTCTAGAGAATGCTAAAAAGACTTTCCTGGCCTTCTTTCACTGAGACTTTACCGTGGGATAGTCAACATGTTACCCTGGGGCAACCAAGGACGAAGTAGGCATCCTTCTCAAGGAAAGAAGTTCAGTCCTTCTCTCTTGATCCTTGCACAGCCCGCATTTAAAAACAAGTTCTGATGCCCTAATGGAGGTAACTTGGCACAGAAAATGGCAGAGGTGGGACCTTTTCTCTGGCTCTAAAGGAAGTTGAAAGGGTTGTGAAATATGCTATTACTGCTGTGAGAACAGAAATGTGGGGTGCTGTGGGTAAGGGAATGGATTCTCTGAAGAGGCCCTTTGAGACAGCCTAGATGATGAAGTTAAAACAACATATAAGGGGCTCAGTGATTCCTGAACCAGGGTGTAGGTTAACAGAGGGAGAGGGGAAGGTGAGAGACTGGAATCTGAATGGAAGAGACGGCCAGTGGATTGTCTAGCAGAAGGGAGTGGTAGCGGCACCTGAACATGATAGTCTAGCTTTCAACTTTCAAGTGGTATAATGTCATTCTCCCCCACTTGATCTCAGCAGTCAGTAAAAAGCTGTTATCTGGGAAGCTTCCAGTGGGCAAATGTTATGTAAAAAAGGGGTCATGTCCATGGAAAATGACACAGTGAAACCAGAGACTCCACCAGCCTGAGACCAGAAGGTCTAGACGGTGCCTGGCTACCACCAATGACTGCCCTGACAGGGAACACAACAGAGAGGAGAGTCCCAGACAGAGAGGGAGAAAAGTGTGGAGCAGAACTCAAATTCATGTAAAAAGACCTGACTTAAGGGTCTAACAAGGACTGGAGGAACCCCTGAAACTATGGCCCCCAGATCCTCTTTTAACCCAGAACTGAAACAATTCCCAAAGCCCACTCTTTAGACAGATTAGACAGTACTGTAAAACAAAAAATAATACATGTGAGAAGTGTGCTTCTTAGCTCAGTCAGATACCCGAGACCAAATGGGCGGCTCCTTTCTGGAAGCAGGATGAAAAGGCAGAAAGAGACAGGAAATTGTTGAATAGATACAGGGAACCCTAGGTAAAAAGGGTGAGTGTGCTGTCACATTGTGGGGATTTTAACTAACGTCACAAAACAATATTGTATAAATTTCATATGAGAAATTAACTTGAGTTGTAAACTTTCACATAAAGCACAATTAAAATAAAAAGAAAGAAAGAAAAGAAAAAAAGAAAAGAGTAAGCAAAGATCAAGAACTCAGCCAAGGAGGGAGTTGGAATTGAAGGTAACTATGAGAAACTTTTTTTTTTTATGAGAAACACTCTCCATTTCCAACAACTCTTTAGTTTGCATTCTATCTCCTATTCTTTCTTCTCTGATACACACAAGGAAGTGATGGTGTTTCCATTCAAGTCTGTAAATCTACAAATAATCTCTAACATCTTACACAGAGAAGGTGAATTAATGAATTAAAGAAATGAATGAATCTTAGCTGCTGGGAGCAGAGGATTCCAAATATGATTTCTTCGTAACACAACTACTTAACCCTTCCACTCATACCTCTCAAGCTTGTGGATTCCATTTTGTGACGATTCCTCCTCTTCAAAGATTTTCTGAATTCATCTATTCAGCTAACAACTACCATCAAGGAACTACTTCACAGGAATGGGAGGCCTTGAGGGGTATGATGTTAAAAGGGACCCCATATTCATTCAACACACAGGCCATATTTGCTTTATAGGCATCCCTCAATGCTATGATAAGATGTCTCAGCAGGGCAAAGTAGGGACCAAAATAATCAAGAAGCCCATCCTACCTCCAGTCCCATTCACCTGATTTTACCCATATGAAAAGTAGGAGGTTAGGAGAAGGTACCCACCCAACTTGCCTTGGAGCTCAAGCAGCTGTGTGGGGTTCTGAAGAGGTGTTCCATCTAGTAGAACTCCATGGAGTCAAATGTTTGATCCTTTCCTCCCTGAACAGAGGTTTAGACTCCACCTTAAATTTCCTTTGAGATAGCCCTTGCTACTATCGATTTGGACAGTAAAGAAACATACTTAAAAAGAAGTTCAGCTGGGTCGAGAGCAGCCTGACATAGAAATTCTTAACTAAAATTGAGTAGCATTTGATAAATCGAGCAAAATTACAAAAGCCAAAACCAAAGAAAGGCTTAAATTTGGTCAAAACAAAAGTGTCTTTGGAAATGTTCTGAGTGTATATTTTCAGGATCAATATAGTGAAAAACAAGCAGTTCACCTGGAGGACACACAGAAAATGGATTAATGGAAGTGGGAACTTTAAACTTTACTTCAGAGAAGTAACTTGGCGTAAGAGGGACTCTAGTCTCATGTGTCTGAGTTCAAATTCTGTATTTGTCACTTAATAGACAGGTGTGACCTTGAGAAAATTATGTAACGTATCTGTCATCTACATTCCTCAACCTTAAGATGCAAAAGTAAGAAAAGCAAAGGTAACCAAAGTGTTATTTGAGATTTAAATAGATGCTCCGTAAATCTAAAATTTCTTTGCTGTATTTTCATTGGCAGTAAAAGAGAAGACTGGTGACTAACACTAAATGGACAATGTGAGAATAAGAAAATAGTCTGTATAATCACACATCCCTGTCTCCCATTCTACAGAAACATTTATCACATGCATTGTGGAAACACTGGCTAAACTGCAACGCTAAATAGTCCATCCTATTTGTTGTTTAAAATAGAGCCTTTCAAATATAAGGAGGGGATTGTGAAGCAACGTGCCTTCATATTAGAAACGTCAGTCGTATTCCTAAAAATGTCAGAACTGGAACTTTTTAAGTTAAAAATAATCACGACCATCAGAGAGCCCTAGCTCATAATGAATTTCTCTTCTGTGTCCTTCTCTCTTTAGGGAAACACTCTGCCTCAATTAATGCGCTTCCTCCACAACTGAAGCAAGATCGCGGTTCCCATTACCATTCATCCTTGTCAGCATCGCAATTGCAAAAGTGTCGGATATCCAGGCAACTCTCATCCAGGCCACATTCACATTGCTGAACTCCAGGGGGAGAGCCACCCCAGTAAGGATGCCTTTCATTTGACCGCCCAATCCACCAAGTAAACGGTGTTCCGTCTGAAAAAAAAGACAGTTAACAAGTCAGGGTTGGGTAAGTCTGAAACAGCAGAGGGTGTCACAGAAAACTCAGTTAAAGTCTCTCTTTTTCTCCCTCTCTCTGTCTCTCACTCTCTGCCTTATTAAAACCCATTGCCTTTGAGTTGATTCCAACTGATAGTAACACTATAGGACAGAGTAGAACTGCTCCATAGGGTTTCCAAGAAGTGGCTGGTGGATTCAAACTGTTGACCTTTTGGTTTGTAGCCTAGCTGTTAACCATTGCACCACCAGGGCTTCTCATTAGCTGCCTTATTCCTGCCATTGAGTTGGCTCCGAAATCGTGGTGACCACCTATACAACAGAACAAAGCATTGCCTGGTTCTGCACCATTCCCGTGATCAAATGTGGACTGGTCTGCTGTGATCCATACAGTTGTCATCAGCTGAGTTTCAGAAGTAGATAGCCAGTCCTTTCTTCCTAGTCTGTCTTAGTCTGGAAGCGCCACTGAAACCTGTTCAGGATCATAGCAACACACAAGCCTCTAGTGACAGATGGGTGGTCGTTTCTCATGAGGTGTGTTGGCCAGGAATCGAATCTATGTCTCCCACGTGGAAGGCAAGAATTCTACCACAGAAACACCACTGACACTCTGCGTGTGTGTGTGTGTATTTATGTATATATGCATACATACACATATTTACTTAAAAACAAAATTTTCATCAAAGTATTTATATGGTAAAATATTGATTAATCACAAGGTTCAGAAGAGTCACAAACTCAAGTGCTTTCCAGAGTAGGCAGATATCACAATTGAGTAAATTGAACCAGATTTTACGGGGAAAAAAAGGTATGCATAAAAGAAATATATTAATTTCCTTTTAATACTACTAAAGAAGAAATGCCACCAGGGCCAAGACTAGCCTGACTTTGCCTGCAGATACTAACAGACTATAAGGAAGGATAGAGAGTGAAGTGAAGGCGGAAGGCTTAGTTTAGGTAAGAGGGTAATCCTGACACACTGCACATTGATTTTTGTCTTGATTCCTCTAGACCCAGGGTTATCATATCCTCTGATTTCCCCCCCAAGGAGGAGAAATCACAAATTTCGAATTCGAAGATCAGGAGAAAGAAAATATATGCACACATACACATATAAAACACGTATACAAATAAAACACATATGTTGTTGTCAGTTGCCATGGAGTCAATTCTGACTCAGGGTAACCCCAAGTGTGCATGACAGAACTACCCCGTAGGGTTTTCAAGGCTCTGACCTTTTGGAAGCAGATTGCCAGGCCTGTCTTCTGAGGTGCCTCTGGATGGGTTCGAACCATCACCCTTTTGGCTAGTAGTCGAATGCTAAACAATTTGTGCTACCCAGGGACTTATATATACATATAAGATGCCCTGGCAATGCAGTGGTTAAGCGCTCAGCTGCTAACCAAAAGGAGAGGGAGAAAGATGTGTCAGTCTGCTTCAGTAAATATTTCAGCCTTGGAAACTCTGTGGGGGAGATCTGCTCTACTCTGTTCTACTCAACAGCAACGGGTTTGGTTTGACCATTCAATTTCAACTCATAACCACGCTATAGGACAGAGTAGAACTGTCCCATGCAGTTTCCAAGGCTGTAAATCTTTGTTGTAGCTGACTGCCACATCTTTCTCCCACTGAGCTGCTGGTACATTGGAACTGCCGACCTTTTGGTTGGCACCCAATCACTTAATCACTGCACCACCATGGGCTCAACAGCAACAGGGTATAGAGAGAGAGAGAGAGAGACATGGTGATGGCCAATAATGTATGGTCAAAAAAAAAAAAAAAAGAAAAACAAGTCCTTCTTAAGGCTGGATTTAACCCATACAAAGCTGGTACACAACTTCTAATTTCCAGCCTACACGGTAACAAAAAACATTTTTAAGTCTTGTCTTTTTCAATTTCTGTGTTTAGTTTAGTAAAACCTGTTGGGTTTTTCTTCTATGACAGAATATTTCAGTAGTTTAAAATTGGCTATCACTCAGAAGACAAGAGTTCAAAGCTACAAATTGTCCATGTTTACAAAAGCAGTGACATTCTCCACAAAGGCGCCATTGCTAATACTACCATGAAGGTCACCGGGGCCAAGAGGAAGAAAGACAGCAATCTGGCCTTCAGAGAATCTGTAGGTCATCAGGAAAAGAAAAGAAAGACTATGAAGAGCTGAAGCATCCTGGGTGCTGATCGAGAGAGCATACAGTCCAAAGCATTAAACTCATCCAAATACCTCTTTGCCTAAAATGTCTTAAGCCATTGATCATATCTTCCCCCCACCCCCTTACTCCCTGGCTAAAATTCCAGTTCAAGATGTCTGTTTATCAGTGCTTTCTCTTTTAAGAATAATTTTAAATGATACAAATGCTTGTTCCTAGTTTAGAATAAGCCAAAAACACAAACCCATTGCCACTGAGTCAATTCCGAATCATAGCGACCCTATAGAACAGAATAGAATTGCCCCATACGGTTTCCAGGGAGCACCTGGTGGATTCGAACTGCTGATCTTTTGGTTAGAAGCTGAACTCTTAACCACTATTCCACAAGGGTTTTCGGTTTAGAACAGTTATAAATTATTGTAAACCAGTTTAATTGAATTGCTTTCTTTCTAAATCCCACCTCAGATAAGCCACACTGAAGGGGCTGAAACGACTGTCACATTTGTTTCAAGCAGAGAGCTTAGGTGGTTTGTCCCAGTGTGTGTGTCCAGATAGCATGACGGTAAAGTATGGTATATTTGAATATGTTGGTAATATTGATGTTGGGTCTAAAAAACGGGAAGAAATCGTTCCACCTTTCTTCTGTTCCAAGACTGCCCAGGCCTCTTCTCCCAGTCTAGAATTCAGACCACATAGTAAAATTCAGCATCACCAGGGGTTATTTTTTGTTTTTGAGCTACCCCAAGGTTGTTAAAAACCAAACCCATTGCCATCAAGTCGATTCTGACTCATAGCGACCCTATAGGACAGAGTAGAACTGCCCCATAGAGTTTCCAAGGAGTGCCTGGTGGATTTGAACTACTGACCTTTTGGTTAGCAGCTATAGCTCTTAACCATTAGGCCACCAGGGTTTCCCCAAGGTTGTTAGCACATTAGTAACATTGTTATGAATCCCAAACAACTGATTTGTATACAAATTCTTGTGCATTTGTTACCTTCTAATAGTATTTCCAATTGTTATTTGTTGTCTTAACCCCATAGAATTCCATTAACTGCCTAAAGCTTTATTGTGCTTCGAATCCATGAGTGCCTCGTACCACTGAGGCTCTGAATTCACCCCCTAAAGTCTGGCAACCAGTTTTTTTTTTTTTTTTTTGCTTTGGCTTATTTATATGTTTTTATTATAAATATTTTATTTTGTGGTTGAAAATATACACAGCAGAACATATATACATTTATACATGTACGTTGTACATGTACGATTCAGTGACATTGATTACATCCCTCAAGTTGTGTAAAAATTTTTACCATCTTTTTACAAACTGTTCTCCCTCCATTAACACAATGTCACCACTCACCAAGCATCCTAACCTTTTAAGTTGCTGTTGTCAGCTTGATCCCATATAGACAGTTCCTTAAAAGACCACAATGCTCAAAGTATCTTTTACTAATTAAGTTAAACTATTGTTTGGTATTATTTTTTTTTATTGTTTGGTTTAAAGAAGACTTCAGGGGACATTTTTTGTTTAAGGTGTAAAGATTATCTCAGGGGTTAATCGAGCCTCAATGGCTCTGGAAGTCTGAATTCCATGAAAATTCTAAATTCTATTCTGCATATTTCCCTCCTTTTGATCAGGATTTTTCTATAGAATCCTTGATCAAAACATTCAATAATGGTAACAGGCCACCATCCAGTTCTTTTAGTCTCATGACAAAGGGGGTAGTTCCATTTCCTCCTCCTTTTCCTGACTCTCCTTCCTCTGTTGCTCCAGGTAAATAGAGAACAATTGTTCCACCTTAATTGGCCACTTGCAATCTTATATGACCCCAAACACTATGCTACAAACTAGGAGGTAGAACAGAAGAACTGAACACAATATTAGGCCAATTAACTGGATGTTCTGAGAAACCATGACCCTAAGCTACCAAATCAAGAAACCAAATCCCATGAAGTGTTTAGTTCTATATAAACAGCCTTAGCAGCTCGCTCTCTCTCTCTTTTTTGTTATTTTGTTATAAATGTATCTATCACACACTTGCCAATTCAACTTTTTATGGGCGTACAACTTGATGTTAATTACATTCATTAGCTGTACAACCTTGGTCTTAATCAATGTCAATCGTCCATCACTGTAAACTGAAACTCATTGTCCATAAGCAGTAACTCCCCTCCCTTCCTCTCTCCTGCCCCTGGTAACCATTAATTAACTTTGGTCTCTATTCATTTGCTTGTTCTTGTCTTTTTATATAAGTGAGGTCATATAGTATTTGCCCTTTTGTGATTGACTTATTTTATTCAGCATAATGTCTTCAAAGACCATGAGTGTTTTAGCATGCATCACGACTTCATTTCTCTTCCTGGCTAAGTAGTATTCCATCGTATATATGTAGCAGATTTTATGCATTTATTCATTACTAGTCATTTAAGTTGTTTCTTTTGACTATTGTAAATAGTGCTGCAATGAACACTGGTGTACATGTCTCTTTCTGTTGCTGCTTTCAAATCCATTGGATATATTTCTAGCAGTGAGGTTGTTGGGTTAGATGGTTGTCCTATTTTTAGTTTTTTTGAAGAACGACCACACTGCTTTCTAAAATGGCTATAACACTTTGTGTTCCCTCCAGCAATGGATAAGTGTTCCAGTTTCCCCGCATCCTCACCAACATTTGTTAGTTTCCTTTTTTTTTTTTTAATCTCAGCCATCCTAGTGGCAGTGAAATGGTTTCTCATTGTAGTTTTGATTTTCATCTTTCTGATGGCTAATGATGTTGAGCATTTTTTCATGTGCTTGGTGGCCTCTTGAATATCGTTTCTGGTGAAATGTCTATTTACTTTTGCCCATTTTTGATTGGATTGTCTCTTTGTCATTACATTGTTGAAGTTTTATATGTATTTCGGTTATTAGATTCTTATCTGATATCTGGTTCCTGAAGATATTCTCCCAATCTTTAGCTTGTCTTTTCACCGTTTTAGTAAAGTCTTTTGATGAAACAAAAGTATTTTATTTTTATGGGGTCACATTTGTTTTGTCTTTTGCTATTCATACTTTTGTGATTATATCAGATAACCCATTGTTAATATAGGCCCAGCAGCATAGTCTCCATATTTTCTTACAAGAATTTTATGGTTTTAGTTTTCATTTTTAAGTCCTTAATACATTTTTAATTTGTTTTTTGTATGGCATGAGGCATTGATTCTGTTTCATTTTTCTGCCTGGGGAAATCCAATTTTCCCAACACCATTTATTGAAGAGACTTTTCTTTCCCCATTGAATGGACATAGCAACACTGAAAAAATCAGTGGACTGTACATGTATGAGTTCATTTCTAGACTCTCAGTCCTATTTCATTGGTTTATGCATCTGTTATTATACTAGTTTCAGGCTGTTTTGATTACTGTAGATGTACGGTATATTTTGAAATAAGAAACTGTGACTGCTTCTACTTCGTTTTCCACCTTCAAAGTTGCTTTAGCTATTTGGAGCCTCCTGACATTCCATATGAAGTCGAGGATTGGTATTTCCATTTCTGTAAAGAAGGCTGTTGAAATTTTGATTGGGATTGCATTGAATCTATAGATTTCTTTTGGTTGTATTGATATCTTAACAATATGAAGTCTCTCAATCCATGAAGAATACATTTCCATTTATTTAACTCCTTTATAATATCTTTCAGCAGTGTTTTATAATTTTCATTATATAAGTTGCATTCCTGGTTAAATTTATCCATAGGTATTTTATTTTCTTAGATGCTATTATAAATGGAATTGTTTCTCTAGTTTCCATTTCAGATTTGTCATTGCTGGTATATAGAAACCCACCTAAATTTTTATCTTGTCACCTTGAGGACTAAGGTAAACTTGACCCAAGCTGTGGTATTTTCAATCATATCATATGCATGCAAAAGGTGGGCAATGAATAAGGAAGACCAAATAAGAATTGATGTCTTTGCATTGTGGTGTTGGTGAAGAATATTGAATATACCATATATGCCAAAAGAATGAACAAATCTGTCTTGGAAGAAGTATGACCAGAATGCTCCTTGGAAGCAAGGATGGCGAGACTACGTCTTACATACTTTGGACATGTTATCAGTAAGCATCAGTGGCTGGAGAAGTACATCATACTTGGTAAAGTACTGGATCAATGAAAAAGAAGAAGACCCTCCATGAGATGGACTGACACAGTGGCTGCAACAATAGGCTCAAGCATAACAATGACTGTCAGCATGGTGGAGGACTGGGCAGTGTCTTGTTCTGTAGTACACAGGGTCACTATGAGTTGGAACCAACTGGATGGCACCTAACAACAATAACAACAATATCTTGTACCCTGCAACTTTGCTAAATGCCTCTATTAGAGCTACAAGATTTCTTGTGGATTCTTTGGGATTTTCTTTATATAAGAATAGACATAATTTTACTTCTCTTCCAATTTGTATACCTTTTTCTTATCTTTTTCCTGTAGCTACAACTTCTAATATGATACTGAGCAGAAGTGGTGAGAGTGGGCACCCTTGTGTTGTTCCCAGTTACAAGGGGAAACCTCTCAGTCTTTCTTCATTAAATACAGTGATGGCTGTTGGTTTTTCATATATGCCCTTAGTCATACTGAGAAACTTCCCTTCTCTTCCAATCATCTTGAGGGTTTTCATCAAGAAAGCCTGTTAGATTATATCAAATGCCTTCTCTGCATTCATAGAGATGATCATGTGTTTCTTTTCCTTTGTTCTATTGATGTGGTGTATATACTGATTAATTCTCTGATGTTGAACCATCCTTGCATTTCTGGAATGAATCCCATTTATTCTTTTAATATGCTGTTGACTTTGGTAGCTAATATTGTGTTGAGAATTTTTGCAACTATGTTCATAAGGAATAGTGTGCCATAGCTTTCTTTTCTTATGATGTCTTAGTCTTGTTGGTATCAGGGTTATGTTGGCTTCACAGAATACATTAGGGACTATTCCTTCCTTCTCTACCTTTGGGAAGAATTTAAACAGGGCTGGTGTCAATTTTTCTGTAAAGATTTGGTCAAATTCTCCAGTGATGCCACTTGTCCAGGATTTTTGTTGTTGTTGGGAGGTTTTTGGTCACTGATTTAATTTCTTCACTTGTTATTGGTCTGTTGAAATTTTCTATTTTCTCTTGAGTCAGCTTATGTAGGTTGTGTGCTTCTAGGAAATTGTCCATTTTATCTAGGTTATCCAGTTTGTTGCCATACAGTTGTTCATAGTATTTTGTCATAATTCCTTTTATTTCTAGCAGGTCAGTTGTAACTTCTCCAGTTTAATTTCTTACTTTGATTATTTGCATCTTTCTTCTGTTTTTTTTTTGGTTATTCTGCCAAAAATTTGTCAATTTTTTGCTGTTTTCAAAGAACCAACTTCTGTTTTTTGTTGTTGTTGTTTGTTTTTCTGGTTTTGATTTCATTTATTTCTGCTCTGATCTTTGTTATTGCCTTTCTTCTGGTAGGTTTAGGATTAGTTTATGCTTCTAAATCTAACTCTTCAAATTACAGATTTAGGCTGCTGATTTCATCTCTTTTTTTTTTTCCTTGTAGGCATTTATTGCTGTAAGTTTCCCTCTTAGCACTGCCTTTACTCCATCTCATAAGTATTGGTATGTTGTGCTTTCATTTTCATTTAACTCTCAGTAATTTGTGATTTCTTCTTTGAATTCTCCCTTGACGCATTGGTAGTTTAATAGTGTGTTTTATTTCCATATGTTTGGGTATTTTTAAGGTTTTTTTTTTTTTTCCTGTTATTGATTTCTAGTTTCACTCCATTGTGATCAGAGAAAATACTTTGTATGGTTTCACTCTTTTTGAATTTGTCTAAGCTTGCTTTGTGACCTGATATGTAGTTGATCCTGGAGAATGATTAGTGTGAACTGGAGTAGAATGTATAGTATGCTGTTGTTAGATGGAGTGTTCTATATATGTCTGTTAACTGTAATTGTCTTATGGTGTCATTCAGGTCCTTTGTTTCTTGGTTGATCAATGTGGTGTGTTGAAGACTCCAGCTATTATTGTATTGTTATCTATTTTTCCCTTCAATCCTATTAGTGTTTGCTTTATATATCTAAGTGTTCTAATGTTAGATGCGTATATAATTACAGTTGTTAAATCTTGATGAATTGATATTTTATCACTATATAATGTCCATCTCTATTTCTTCTAATATATTTTGTCTTAAGGTTTATTTTGTCTGATCTTAAGATTGATACTTCAGCTCTCTTTTAGTATTACTTGAATGGAATATTTTTTCCTTTCCATCTTTCATTTTCAACTTATTTTTATCCTTGGTTCTAAGGTGCATTTCTTGTAAACAGTACATAATTGGATTTTTTTTTTTAATCTATTCTGCCACTCTCTGCCTTTTAATTGGAGCATTTAGTTCAATTACATGCATTTTAATTGCCAATAAGAAAGGACTTGCTTTGGTCATTTTTTATTTGTTTGCATGTGTGTGTTATGACTTCGTTGTCTTTTTTTTTCCTTTAATACTGCCAACTTTGTTTTTTGTTGATTTATTGTAGTAAGTCATTTTGGTTCCCTTCTCCTAAGATATTTTCTTAGTGGTCACCATGAATATTAGATTTGACAACTTGCATTTATAACATCCTGGGTAAGTTGATATCAACTTAACTTCAGTAACATAGAAATTCTATACCTATATTGTCCTCTCCATATTGTTTTTGTTATTGTTGACTACATCTTTATATTTTTTGTCTATACTTTTTATGTTTGTCATTAGAAAGCTTGAAGAACAAAACAATTAGAACCATCAAACATGGATATTTTTTAGTAGTCCTTATACTTGCTCATGCAATTAACTTTACTAGAGAACATTCCATTTATGTATGGCTTTGAATTAATTTTTAGCACCTGTTCTCTTTCATCTGCAGGATTCTCATTAGTATATTTTGTAGGGGTGGTCTGGGGAATATGAACTCTTACAGCTTCTGTTTGTCTGAGAATGTTTTTATTTCACTCTCATTCTTGAAGGATAGTTTTGCTGGGCATAGTATTCTTGGTTGACAGTTTTTTGTTTGTTTTTCTTTCAGCACTTTAAATATATTGTTCTGTTGCCTTCTGATCTCCACAGTTTTTGAGGAGAAAATGACATTTAATCTTATTGGGAACACTTTATATGTGACTGCTTCTCTGTTGCTGCATTATGGATTCTCTATCTTTACTTTTTGAGAGATTGATTATGCTGTGTTTCAGTGTAGATGTCTTTGGGTTTATCCTACTTGGATTTCTTTGCTAGTTGGGGGAGTAGTTTCCACTTAAGTAACTCACCTCCTGTCCCCACTGCTGGGGACCTTCAGTAGGAATTTGTATTAGTCCAGCCGTCTACACTTACTGGGAGGGAAAGGGCTTGGTACACTCCTCACAGACTCCCAGGGAGGCCTTGCTTGTTATTATCAGAGTCCCATGAGTAGTATGTCAGCAGAGTATGTATGCTTCAATCAAGGTGCCTGCTTCCTAGCACACAGCAGCTTTTAGTCAGCAGTCCTCAGTGCTGACAGGAAGGGGGTGCAGAAAGACCCAAATTGACTGTTAGGGGGATTTATCCTGTAGATTTGGGGAGCTTGAACTATGGGTGTGCAGGTAGGCTGGTAGAGCGCTGGCTGTAAACACAGGCTGCACTGTAGACAGTCTTCTGTAGCAATTTACAGTAGCCTGGCTGCCAACAGTTACCAGGTGGGGGAGGGGTTGTTACATCCCAAACAAACCCCCATGGAGATCTATCTTGTTGCTACCGGAGACACATGGGTAGTATGTTGGCTGTGAGTACAAGCTCCATTCAAGGCTCTGGCAACTAGTTTAAGGGTTACAAATGGTTTTAGCTAATTAACTGTCAACAATCAAGAAGAAAGGAAAGAAGATACCCAACCAAACTCCAACTCATGGTGACTGCATGTGTTTTAGAGAAGAACTGTGTTCTATAGGGTTTTCAATGGCTGGTTTTGTGGAGGTAGATCATCAGACCTTTCTTCCAAGGTGCCTCTGGGTGGACTTGAACCTCTAACCTCTTGGTTAGCAGCTGGGTATATTAATCATTTTCACCATCCAAGGACTGACTCTATCACTATTATCCATCATCTATCATCTAACATCTACCACTTATCTCTATCGATACGAAGGTAGGTTTTCATTTCAGATGTCTCTTCTTGGTGTTTCCTCCCCTGTAGGATATTGGGTAGACCATAACAAATGATGTACTGAGGATCAGAAACGATTTTTGAGTTGCCAAAATCCATAACTGTAATGATGAAATCAGAAAGAGAATCTCTTTCCCTAGCTAGAAATTTTGACTGGATATACACTTTTTTCTCTTGACAAAGTTCTTTCAAAAGTGAAAGATAAAAGCTTTGTTATAAATATTTTATTTTTTTAATCCACATACATTCAACATTATTTACTGAGAATCTCTAATATTCCAGGTTTATTCTAAGCACTTGGGATAAATCAGTTAAGCAAACAAACCAGAACAAACATACAAAACATGCTGTCACAGAGCTAACATTCTAGCTGTAAGAAACAGTCAATAATAATAATAATTAATAATTTAATAATAAGTAATAACTTAGTATATTGAATGGGATGAGTGACAGGTTCAGAGGATCAGGAGTGCTGTGCAGAAGGGTGTGTGCTGCAATTTTAAGTAGAGTGGTCAGGGTCCCTGGAAAGATGAGCTCTGAGATGAACTTGAAGGCAGTGGGGGAGTCATGCGTGGATGTCTGGGGATGAGAATTTCAGGCAGAGAAAATGGTCAGTGCAAAGGCCAGAAGAATAAATTAGGGCATTTTCTAAAGCTTATAGTCAGATTTTTAAACTGCACTTTTCAAAATTTTGAGGAAGCCCTAATAAGAAGGTTCAACAACAACAACAAAAAAGAGTAGAAAACAGGTAAAATTACACCAACTTTAGAACTTGTACCCATCAGTTTCTTGGTTGCAAGCTTAGTCTACACGCTGATGGTTACAAGCACAAAAGGTATTTAATTAGGAAGATATTATGCTGCTTACAGAATCCCAGAGATGGAAGAAGTGGGCTTTAGACAAAGCAGAAACATGTTGCAGAACTAGCCTGATGAGGAGACCGGCCTCTCTTGCTGACCCTGAACATTGAGTGTTAGGACATCAACTTAGCTGAAGGTGCTGTGCTGTCAGCACCACTTCCCTCCAAGGAGCTCAGAACAGAATGAATGCCCTGTCTCCCCAGTGATAGATGTTCCCATGGTCCCTGTACTTGCAAAACAGAAGCTCTGTGCAGAACTCATAGCTGGTGCTTACTTCCTAATCAGAGCCTCACACCTAAGGGTCTGAGTGATGGAGCATAGCACAGAGGCCAGAGTCCCAGCCGCAAGGGAGAGTGGGAATGTGAATCCTGAGCTCTATGCTATGAAGGTTGGACTCAGAGAGTGAGTTTTCCCTGACACAGAAATGCTATTCAAAACATAATGGGCAGGTATGAAGGAGTCAGGTGTGTGCTGTGGAGCTAAACAGGCATCTAGTATCACTTCATTAATCAGTACTTTAAACCCTTGAGATATCAATTTATCCTATAAAATAGGGTTATTAATCCAAATTCTACTTCATTAAATGGTTCAAATGAACAAAGGACTCCATGAGTGCCAGAGGATGGGGGTAGGGGTGGGGGGCAATAGTTTTGCTTTTGACATCCAGGTGAACACACATGCAGCAGAATGGAGGAAGGGGATATTCATCCCATTGCTGCCTGCACCATAGGTGATACACAGTAAAGAAAACATCTGCAGGCTTTGCTCTTCCAGGACCTGAGATGCCAGGAGTTTAGAGCCTCCTTGGTAAGGAAGCAGTAAGGAAGCAGTGCTTGGCCCCACCGGCAAGGACTTCTACCAGAAAGCCAAGGAGAAGAACATGAGGGGGATTGGGAGTCCCTGGGAAACCCCATAAGGAACTCCCAGCAGTAGCTACAGAGGTCTTGGAAAGGGGGGCAGGTCCTTGGAGACAAGACGACTGAGGAATTGTGTTAACTTAATTACTATTATTATTGCCATGTGACCTCAGGTATATAAACAAGGTTTGGGAAAATTCAGCTTACATAGATATTAAAAAAATGAACAGGCAAACAAAAACTTCTAAGAGAGTATACAGCTTACAGTGTGTGCAATAAGCAATCACAAAAGGTGATCATATACCCTTTGTTAATACAAATATATATCACCAAAAAAAAAAAAAAAAAAAAGACAAAGTGTACTCACTCTGAGGCTTATGCAAATAATAAGTGCAAACCTTAATGAGAACATATAAGGTTACAGGCAGGGTTCTAAAGTACTATACATATATTAAGCCATTTAAGCATTACAATAGCCTTTCACAGCAGCCCTATGAGGGAGGTTCGTATTATTATTATCCTCATCTTATATATATAAAGAAGATGAAGCAGAGTGGGATTAAATAGCTTCCTTGAGGCTACACTGACAGGCAGTTCAGAGTCAAGATTTGAACCCATGCACTCTTGCCCAAGAGTCTATGGGCTTGATCCCTATGTTAGACCACTATGTTTGGTATATGGGGAATAACTCATGGTTGAAAAGTTTGAGACTTCTAAGGAAAATATACATTGGTGTATTTCGGTTATGAGAATAACTAAGAAAATTATAATAGATACTTTCTCATATTCACTGAAATAAAGACAATAAGTAAATAATTAACCACATTAAGTTGTATAGAAGACCTAAGCTCAAACCCAACTTGCAAATGCTTAGTTAAAATTATGATTTTCCCAAAGTATGAAATCTGGAGAAAATATGAAGCCAGTTAGTTGTGCAATTGTATGGCTTAATCACTATGAACTGTTGAACAGAGTTAAAATTGGAGATCTCTCTTTAATCTTACAATTGTTTTAAGTCTTGACAACCTGGGAAAGAGTAAGCACAACAGCATCCCAGTGGGAACTCTAGGTACTGGCAGGAGAATCTGGCCTCTTCCCACTGCTATGAACAGTCCAAGCATAATTCCAAACAACAGCAGAAGGGAGCTGGAAAGTTCTGTAAGTTCATAGAGATGGTGCTATTGTGCTGAGCCATTGTTTTATTGTCAGTGCTGTTATTGTTTGTCTTTATGTTACTTCTGAGTTTAGAAGTAATACATGCTCATAGTCTTTGATTCTAATAAACTGAATATGCTAGCAGGAAGAATTTTAGCTCTCATTCCTTTTGTTCTTACAACTTGAAAAATTTCTGATTGATCAGCAAATATGTGTTGTCATGGGCTCATGGGAGTAAACTTCCCTGCTCCACTGGTGTTAGGTTTGGCCCTGTTACATGTTTTGCCCCTTGGAACGTGAACAGAAATGACAGTTCCGAATCTAGATGTTAAGAGGTATTCGTATTTTGACTTGTTGCTTGGGAAGCGTCTCCGACATTAGCATGGGAACATGCCCCAGACACTCATTGCCTCTCCCAGCCTGGCCCCAGAATGAGCCAAACAAGGTAGAGCCATCCCAGAGGACCTACGGATGTGTGAACCTGAGAATACGTGCTGAATGTTGTATACCAGTAAGCTTCAGCAACTGGTTATATGACATTATTGTGAAATAACTGAACAAATACAACTTAGATATCAACCATATGAAAAAGTTCTATAGGGGTTAAAAAAAGGATATAAATAGAATGATCTACTATGGGTCTCTCTTGAGATACTTGTAAATTGGTTAGCAACATAAATAAAGAGACATAAAGAGAATGTGAAAAATAAAGGCAAAAATCAGGTCTGTTTTGGACCAACTAGTTATCTATCTGCTGGCCCATAAAGGGAAGTAGTTGTAGCAGATGCTTGAGAAGTCAGACAAGAAATGACTCCTAGGACCCATCTCTGGCTACCCTTCTTCCTCTCCAATGTATTCCTTACTTGAACCCAATCTGTGCTCACTGTGATCCTGTCCCAACACAGTTCCAATTATTGGCAGGGTAGCCTTGACTTCCATGCCGAAAACTGTCCCGTTCAAACATGGCGCTTGGTTCTGCCTGCAATTTCTGTATCAGCTTTCTTCACTGGTGATGGTCCTGATTCAGCCCTTTGGGCAGCAATAGCTCGTACCCACGTGTTCAGTTAGAAACTCTTCAGAGATTTAGAGAAACGTGGTTAAGTGCTACGGCTGTTGACCAAAGGGTCGGCAGTTTGAATCCACCAGGCACTCCTTGGAAACTCTATGGGGCAGTTCTACTGTGTACTATAGGGTTGCTATGGGTCGGAATCGACTCGATGGCACTGGGTTTTTTGTTTTTTATCCCCATAGCTATCAATTTGATCATCACTCAGCTAAAAGTTAGATCTGGCATCCATTTCCCAAATCATCCATTTCCCAAAGCTTCCAACCGTAGGAGATGCAAGACTGAAAATTGTGTGTGCGTGTGTGTGTGTGTGTGTGTGTGCAAGTACCTATCTATCCACAAAAAAAAAAAAATTAAAAAATAATTCGATGAATTCTTAATTCTACATTATGTAAAGGTCATGCTGTAATATATTAGTGGTATAAACTTTAATAAGAGACTATCCTGCCTAAGGAGCTGCAACATTCATGGGAAGAGAGACATGTGCCCAGCTACGTATAATTAAAGGTAGAACAAGATAAGTGACAAAATAAAGTTTGTTAGTTAGGGAAGCTTAGAATAAAAAACTATGAATTTTGTCCAGGGACCCAGGAAAAAGTTTGTGGAAATGTTGATATTTGACCAGAGGCTTGATATTGGGAAATATCTCAGCAAACAACGGCTTGAGGGAAGAGTTTGTGCAGGAGGAGTCACACACGAGGGAGGGGTGCATTTTCAGACTGCATCTTTAGGAAACAGCTATTTGGAAGAGTGATAGATCTCTTCACATACTAAATACATTTTATTTTATCGATGATTAAGGATTGGAGGCTTACCAAAATAAGAGAGGGGAACAATGCCTCTGAAGTTGTGAGCTCAAGTAATTACCAATGATTGCACCAAAATATTTCAATGTTTAATGAAAATACAAACCATTAAAGCACTGGTTTGGGAAGGAAGATTCTGGTGACTGAAGAAAATATTTTATATACTCCTTCTTTCAAAATAGAATATCATTTCTGAGGAAACATTTAGTTAGAAAGAAAAATAACCTCTCCCATATCAGTAAATAATGGTAGACATTCATCAAAGTCAGTCTTGGTCTTACTGCTTGCTGGTCAGGATCATTAAATCAGAACACATGTCTAATAGTCTGATTAAGAGCTAGTCAGTGACATTAGGAATTAACATTTTTATAATGTTGTTCAATGTTCTCTTCTCTCTGCCTATTTAATTGCACTGAGCCCAAATGGGGGAAAAAAGTAAACAAACAATGAAAAAAGATTAATGTTAGTGCCTCTCAAAACAAATGATAAAAGTCACAGTGATGAGGTCATTTAAAGCTGGGCTAGACAAAGCTTTCTAGAATGTACCACAGGGATCTTTCCTGGTTAGTCAAACAGGTGGACAAACAATTAACTTAAGTGACTTTATTTGCATTGTTTAAGCTTTTGTGAGAGAATATAATATCACTTTGCATTTTGATAGCATATTTTATCTGAAGAGGTGCAATGAAGAATTCCAGCAAGGTTAAGTGGCTTGTTCAGCGTCACGTGGTGACTGAGGGAAAAGCTGGCCTTGAGGCTCTGGGCCCACTAGGGCCCGTTGCAGCACAGCTCATATCCTGAACATCCACGTTTACTTAGCCTCAAATGCCTGTTTTCTTTTAATGCCTAGAAACAGATTGAGATCATGTGATTCTCACAGGTGAAAATGTCCAGTGAGAGATACTATTATAAATGTGTGGTAACAAATGATAAAGAATAAAGAAAAAACACAGCTTTGGAATAAGGTCTTCAGTTCATCACACAATTTCTCTAATATGACAAACTTGAAAGCTGTAGTTTCCAGACATGGGGTTACAAGAATGGAGGAAGACTCCAGAACCCACGTTAAACTGCATGGATTACTAAAGAAACATTTATTGTGTTAAGGCACTGAGATTTGGGTCACCATTTATTATCAGAGTATAGTGCTATCAGTTATAGTGTAACTGATTGATAGTGTCTGAAATTAATGAATGATGAACAGGGTTGAAAACTAAAACACCCATATCCAAACACAATCATAGAAATTGTGAACTGCACCAAATCTGGGCACAGACGTATATATTTATACTAATAATTCTAATAAAAACAGCTAGCATTTATTCAGCATATAAAATAATCCAGGTACCATTTTAAGCACTTTTTATGTTCTATTTATTTTGTCCCCCCAGCAACCCTATGAGGCAAATACTTTCATATTCCCATTTTGCAGGTTAGAAAACAGACAGTTTATGTTGCTTGTCCAGGGCAACTCAGGTACTAAATGACAGACCCTAGATAAAAACCACAGCTTATTTCTAGGTGATTACAGTAGCCTCATGATGTTGCTCATTGGTCCAGTTGTGAAGTTTTTTTTTTTTTTTTTTTTTTTTTTTTTATGTTGAGTTACAATCCATACTGAAGACTGTGGTCTTTGATCTTCATTAGTAAGTGCTTCAAGTCCTTTTAACTTTCAGCAAGCAAGGTTGTATCATCTGCATAATGCGGGTTGTTAATGAGTCTTCCTCCAATCCTGATGCCCTGTTCTTCATATACTCCAGCTTCTCAGATTATTTGCTCAGCATGCAGATTGCATAGGTATGGTGAAAGAATAAAGGCTCTGCATGAGCACAATTAAGTGTTCTGGAATTCCCGTTCTTCACAATGTTATCCATAATTTGTTATGATCCACACAGTTGAATGCCTTTGCATAATCAATAAAACACAGGCAAACATCCTTCTGGTATTCTCTGCTTTCAGCCAGGATCTATCTGATGCCAGCAATGATATCCCTGGTTCCACGTCCTCTTCTGAGACCAACCTGACTTTCTGGCAGTTCCCTGTTGATATATTGCTTCAGTCATTGTTGAATGATCTTCAGCAAAATTTTGCTTGTGTGTGATATTAATGATATAAAAAAAAAAAAAAGTGGGTTCCAGAGTCTTCCTCCATTCTTGTAACCCATGTCTGGAAACTACAGCTTTCAAGTTTGTCATATCAGAGAAATTGTGTGGTGAACTGAAGACCTTATTCCAAAGCTGTGTTTTTTCTTTATTCTTTATTATTTGTTACCACACATTTATAATCGTATCTCTCGTTGGACATTTTCATCTGTGAGAATCACATGATCTCAATCTGTTTCTAGGCTTTAAAAGAAAACAGGCATTTGAGCCAGAGATAGAAGTGCCCTGCTTTTTTCTAACCCACTGTCCTGGCCTGGGAAAAGCAGCAATTAGCAATCAGGGGAAAAATCCTTTCCTGACTTCCCTAAATGGAAGATCAGAAGAGAAGCAGCTCCAGTCCAGGCATAAGAGATACACAGTCTTTGGCTTTCATCCCTATGTGGAACCAGGTGGCTATTATAATGCAAAGGCAATTCCATTAGACATCTGACTGTAATTGTTTCAGTTGAGCAGTGGAGAGGCAGGTTTTGGAGGTCTGATATGCTCTACATATTAAACAGAGCCCTCACCTACCCACAGCAGGGAATTGAGGGCTGAGGCCCCATCCATGCCACCTACCCTCCAGCGAAAGGGGTCTGAGGAGAGTGGTGCCTACCAGCCTTTACAGGTACAAGCATTGGGTGCCTAAGGTACAGCTGCTGAGCCCACCCACCAAAGAACTCTAGAGAACAGAGGCACTCCTTCCTCACTGGTGCTTGGGGGAAGGCTGTCAGCACCCTGCCCTCCTCAGAGTGTGACCCCCTGCTGCTACCAGAAACCACTTCATACAACCAACACCACTACTCCTCTGATATAGTAGGTGAGAGCCTACACCACACTCTAGGTGACCAACCATCAGGATCCCTGAGCTGATTCTATTCAAGAATAGTGAATGGACTTATAGGCTTATATACCTGGTAACAGCTCTAACCATCTAGTAATAGGACATAAGTGCTTCAAAGCCTCCAGCAATCAAGTTAGCACATTCTACTAGTTCATCTGAGTATATTGAAACAAAAGAAAACAAGAAGATAAGACTCAGTGAGCAAATATAAAATAAATCATTACAATAACTTATAGATGGCTCAGAGATAGCAGTCAATATCAAATCACAAAAAGAAGTAGACCATGATGCTTCTACAAACCCCCAAAACAGAATTAAGATCTCTCCTGGATGAAGACATATTCCTGGATTTTCCAGATGTAGAATACAAAAGACTAATATACAGAATGCTTCAAGACATCAGGGATGACATTAGAAATGAAATAAAGCAATGTACAGAAAAAGCCAAGGAACACACAGATAAAGCAGTTGGAGAAATTAAAAAAGATTTTTCAAGAACATAACAAAAAATTTAATAAGCTCCAAGAATCCATAGAGAGACAGCATTCAGAAATTCAAAAGGTTAACAACAAAATAACAGAACTAGACAATTCAAAAGGAAGTCAGAGGAACAGAAATGAGGAATTGGGATGCAGAGTTGGGGAGATGGAGGATAAGGCAATTGGCACCAATATATGTCACAAAAAATCAGATAAAAGATTAAAAAAAAAAAATGAAGAAACCCTAAGAATCATGTGGGACTCTATCAAGAAGAATAACTTGGGTGTGATTGGAATTCCAGAACAGGGAGGGATAACAGAAAATACAGAGAGAATTGTTGAAGATCTGTTGGCAGAAAACTTCCCTGACATCATGAAAGATGAAAGGATATCTATCCAAGATCCTCATCGAACCCCATACAAGGTAGATCCCAAAAGGAAATCACCAAGACATTATCATCAAACTTGCCAAAACCAAAGATAAACAGAAAATTTTAAAAGCAGCAATGGATAAAAGAAAATCACCTACAAAGGAGAATCAATAAGAATAAGTTTGGACTACTGGGCAGAAACCATGCAGGCAAGAAGGCAATGGGATGACATATACAGAGCATTAAAGAAGAAAAATTGCCAGCCCAAGAATCATATATCCAGCAAAACTCTCTCTCAGATATGAAGGTGAATTTAAGTCATTTACAGATAAAAACAAGCTTAGAGAATTTGCAAAAACCAAACTAAAGCTACAAGAATTACTAAAGGAAATTCTTTGGTCAGAAAATCAATAATACCAGATATCAACACAACACAAGGACACAGAACAGAATGACCTGATATCAACTCAGATAGGGAAATCACAAAAATAAAATAAGATTAATTAAAAAAAAAAACTCAGAACAGGGAATCCTTGATGTCATTATGCAAAAGATGACAATAATCAATAAAGAGGGATAAAATACAGGAGGCATAGATCTTCCACATGGAGAGGAAATCAAGGCAATATAGGGAGATACAACTTAGGAGTATACTTAGAAAAATAGGGGTAAATATTAAGATAACCACAAAGAGGACTAACAATCCCATAATTCAAAATAAAAACCATGATAAACATAAGGACTCAGCAAAAATAAATTCAACTACAATGAAAAAGAGGAACACACAATTTACAAAGAAAAACTTCTCAGCACAAAAAAGTAAGTGGAAAATTAAATTGTCAACAAAACAAAAAAAGAAAGGCATCAAAATGACAGCACTAAACTATACCTATCTATAATTATGAGAAAGTAAATGGACTAAGTGCACCAATAAAGAGACAGAGAGTTGCAGATCGGATTAAAAAAAATAAAAAATAAAAATAATCCAGCTATATGCTCCCTACAAGAGTCACAACTTAGAGACAAAAACAAACTAAAACTCAAAGGATGGAAAAAAACATATCAAGCAAACAACAATCAAAAATGAGCAGGAGTGGCAATGTTAATTTCTGACAAAATAGGCTTTAAAGTTAAATCCACCACAAAGGATAAAGAAGGACACAATATAATGATTAAAGTGACAATTTACTGGGAAGATATATCCATATTAAATGTTTATGCACCAAAGACAGGGCTGCAAGATACTTAAAACAAACTGTAACAGCATTGAAAAGTGAGATAGATACCTCCACAATTATAGTAGCAGACTTCAACACACCACTTTTGGTGAAGAACAGAACATTCAGTAAGAAGCTCAATAAAGACACAGAAGATCTAAATGCCACAATCAACCAACTTGGCCTCATAGACATATACAGAACACTCCACCCAAGAGCTGCAAAGTATACTTTCTTTAATAGTGCACACGGAACATTCTCTAGAATAGACTACATATTAGGTCATAAAGCAAGTCATAGTAGAATCCAAAACATTGAAATATTACAAAGCATCTTCTCAGACCATAAGGCCATAAAAGTAGAAATCAATAACAGATAAAGCAGGGAAAAGACATCAGATACTTGGAAACTGAACAATACCCTGCTCAGAAAAGACTGGGTTATAGAAGATATTAAGGAGGGAATAAAGAAATTCATAGAACTCAATGAGAATGAAAACACTTCCTATCAGAACCTCTGGGACACAGCAAAAGCAGCGTTCAGAGGTCAATTTATATCAATAAATGCACTCATCCAAAAAGAAGAAAGGGCCAAAATCAAAGCACTGTCCCTATAACTTGAACAAATAGAAAGAGAAAAACAAAAGAAACTGTCAGGTACCAGAAGAAAACAAATAATAAAAGTAGGGCAGAGTTAAATGAATTAGAGAACAAAAAAACAATCGAAAGAGCTAACAATCTGGTTCTCTAAAAAATTAACAGAATTGATAAACTGTTGGTCAGACTGACTAAAGAAAAAAAGCAAAGAAAACAAATAACTTGGATAAGAAATGAGATGGGTGATATTACAAGAGACTCAACTCAAATTAAAAGAATCATATCAGATTACTATGAAAAATTGTACTCTAACAAATTTGAAAACCTAGAAGAAATGGACGAATTCCTAGAAACACACTACCTACCTAAACTAACACAAACAAAAGTAGAACAACTAAACAGACCCATAACAAAAAAAGAGATTGAAAATGTCATCAAAAAAATCCCAACAAAAAAAAGTCCTGGCCCTGGCAGCTTCACTGCAGAGTTCTACCAAACTTTCAGAGAAGAGTTAACACCACTACTACTAAAGGTATTTCAGAGCATAGAAAAGGGTGGAATACTCCCTAATTCATTCTATGAAGTCATCATATTCCTGATACCAAAACCAGGTAAAGATGCCACAGAAAAAGAAAATTATGGACCTATATCTATCCCTCATGAATATAGATGCAAAAACCCTCAACAAAATTCTAGCCAATAGAGTTCAACAACATATCAAAAAAATAATTCACCATGACCAAGTAGGATTTATACCAGGTATGGAGGGATGGTTCAAGATTAGAAAAACAATTAATCCACCTTATAATCAAAGACAAGAACCACATGATTTTATCAATTGATGCAGAAAAGGCATTTGACAATGTCCAACACCCATTCATGAAAAAACTCTCAGAAAAATAGGAATAGAAGGAAAATTCCTCAACAGAATAAAGTAATAAAGGGCATTGATACAAAGCCAACAGCCAACATCATCCTAAACAGAGAGAGTCTGAGAGCATTCCCCTGAGAATGGGAACCAGACAAGGATGCCCCTTATCACCACTCTTATTCCACATTGTGCTGGAGGTCCTAGCCAGAGCAATAAGGCTAGGTAAAGAAGTAAAGAGCATCCAGATTGGTAAGGAAGAAGTAAAAGTATCTCTATTTGTAGATGATATGATCTTATATACAGAAAACCCTAAAGAATTCTCAAAAAAAAGTACTGAAACTAATTGAAGAGTTCAGCAGAATATCAGGTTACGAGATAAACATACAAAAATCAGTTGGATTCCTTTAAACCAACAAACGGAACATCAAAGAGGAAATCACCAAATCAATACCATTTACAGTAGCTCCCAAGAAGATAAAATATTTAGGAATAAATCTTACCAGAGATGTAAAAGACCTATATAAAGAAAACTACAAGGTGCTACTGCAAGAAACCAAAAGAGATACATAAGTGGAAAAACATACCTTGCTTGTGAATAGGAAGACTTAACATTATAAAAATGTCTATTCTACCAAAAGTGATCTACAGCTTTAATGCAATTCCTATCCAAATTGCAATGACATTTTTTAATGAGATGGAGAAACAAATCACCAACTTCATATGGAAGGGAAAGAGGGAACACAAGTAAAGCATTACTGAAAAGAAGGACAAAGCGAGAGGCCTTGCTCTACCTGATTTTAGAATCTATTAATTATACCGCCACAGTAGTCAAAACAGCCTGGTACTGGTACAACAACAGACACATAGGCCAGTGGAACAGAATTGAGAATCCAGACATAAATCCATCCACATATGAGCAGTTGATACTTGACAAAGGCCCCAAAACAGTTAAATGGGGGAAAAGAGAGTCTTTTTAACAAATGGTGCTAGCATAACTGGATATCCATCTGGAAAAAAAATGAAACAAGACCCATACTGGGAAGAAAAAATAGGGACAATATTAGGAGCCCTAATACATGGCATAAACAGAACACAAAACATTTCTAAAAATGCCGAAGAGAAACCAGATAACTGGAAGCTCCTAAAAACCAAACACTTTGCTCATCCAAAGACTTTACCAAAAGAGTAAAAAGGCTACCTACAGACTGGGAAAAAGTTTTTAGCCATGACATCTGTGATCAGTGCCTAATCTCTAAAATCTACGTGATTCTGCTAAAACTCAGCCACAAAAAGACAAATAACCCAATTTAAAAAATGGGTAAAAGATATGAACAGGCACTTCACTAAAGAAGACATTCAGGCCGCTAACAGATACATGAGGAAATGCTCACGATCGTTAGCCATTAGAGAAATGCAAATCAAAACTATAATGAGACTCCCAAGGCCAAGGCTGGCATTAATCCAAAAAACACATAATAATAAATGCTGGACGGGTTGTAGAGAGACCTGACACTTATACACTGCTGGTGGGAATGTAAAATGGTACAAGCACTTTGGAAATCGATTTGGTGCTTCCTTAAAAAACTAGAAATAGAACTACCATATGATCCAGGAATCCCGCTCCTTGGAATATATCCTAGAGAAATAAGAGCCTTTACACAGATATATGCACACCCATGTTCACTGCATCACTGTTTACAATAGCAAAATGTTGGAAGCAACCAAGGTGCCCATCAACAGATGAATGGATAAAGTATGGTATATTCAAACAATGGAATACTATGCATCGATAAAGAACAATGTTGAATCCTTGAAACATTTCATAACATGGAGTAATCTGGAAGACATTATGCTAAGTGCAATTAGCCAATTGCAAAAGGACAAATATTGTGTAAGACCAATATTATAAGAACTGGAGAAACAGTTTAAACAGTGAAGAAAATATTCTTTGGATGTTACGACGAGGCGGGGGGAGAGGGAGGGAAGAAGGGAAGGGGATTCACTAGTTAGATAGTAAAAAAATAAGTTTTATTTTAGGTGAAGGGAAAGACAATACACACTACAGGAGATGTCAACACAAATGGATTAAATTAAAAGCAAAGAAGTTTCCTGAATAAACTGAACACTTCAAAGGCCAGCATAGTAGGGGTGGGGGTTTGAGGACCATGGTTCCAGGGAACACCTACACAAATTGGCATAATGAAATCTATTAAGAAAACATTCCGCATCCCACTTTGGAGAGTGGTGTCTGGGATCTTAAATGCTAGGAAGCAGCCATCAAGGATTCATCAATTGGTCTCAACCCACCTGGAGCAAGGAAGAATGAAGAACACCGACGACACAAGGTAATTATGAGCCTAAGAGACAGAAAGGACCATATAAACCAGGGACAATATCAGCCTGAGACCAGAAGAACTAGATGGTGCCCAGCCACAACCAATGACTGCCCTCTCAGGGAACTCAACAGAGAAACCCTGAGGGAGCAGGAGAGCAGTGGGATGCAGACCCCAAATTCTCGTAAAAAGACCAGACTTAATGGTCTGACTGGGACTGGAGTGGCCCTGGAGGCCATGGTCTCTAGATCTTCTGTTAGCCCAAGACAGGAACCACTCCCAAAGCTAACTCTTCAGACAGGGATTGGACTGGAATAGAGGATGGAAAATGATACTGGTGAAGAACGAGTTTCTTGGATCAAGTGGACACATGTGGCTATGTTGGCATCTCCTGTCTGTAGGGGGGGGATGAGAGGGCAGAGGGGACATGAGGAGAGAGAGTGGAGGGAAGAACTGTGCTGTCTCATGGGAGGGAGAGCAATTAGGAGTGTATGGCAAGGTGTATATAAACTTTTGTATGAGAGGTTGACTTGATTTGTAATCTTTCACTTAAAGCACACACACAAAAAATTAACTAAAAGAAATCAAAAGACACATTGCGTTGGGTAAGTCTGCTGCAAAGGACCTCTTTAGAGTGCTGAAGAGGAAAGATGTCACCTTGAAGACTAAGGTGCACCTGACCCAAGCCATGATATTTTCAATCACATCATATACATATGAATGCTGGATAATTTAATAAGGAAGACCGAAGAAGAGTTGACGCCTTTGAATTGCGGTATTGGTGAAGAATATTGAATATACCATGGACTGCCAAAAGAATGAAAAAATCTGTCTCAGAAGAAGTACAACAAGAATGGTCCTTAGAAACAAAGATGATGAGACTGCATGTTACATACTTTGGACATGTTGTCAGGAGGGCTCAGTCCTTGGAGAAGGACTTCATGCTTGGCAGAGTACAGGGTCAGCAGAAAACGGGAAGGCCCTCAATGACGTGGATTGACACAGTGGCTGCAACAATGAGCTCAAGCATAACAATGGTTGTAAGGATGGCACAGGACTGGGCAGTGTTTCGCTGTGTTGTGCATAGGGTCACTTTGAGTTGGAACCAACTTGATGGCACCTAACAACAACATAGTAGCCTCCACAATGGCTCCATGTCCCAAAATTTATTCTTATAACATGCAAAGGAAACTTTTAAAGGTACATATCAGATGATTCTTCTCTCTGATTAAGATCCTCTAGTAGGTGCCCATTATAGCAAGAATGAAATGCAAACTCCTTCCCATGGCCTGCAGGCCCTGTATGTTATGGCTCCTGCAGGCTTCCCTTCTCATTTCATTGCACCTGCCTCCAGCCTGTTCACCCTGCAGCCATCCTGGCCTTCTCACCAACCCTCACACTTGCCCTGCGTGCTGTTACCTCTGCCAAATTCCCTCTTCCCACGGGTCTGTATATTACATTGTATGACTCACTGCATTGTCGCATTGGATCCTGAAATCAAATCTCACCTATTCCAAAGTGCCCCAAAATTACTCTGTTGTTTTCTTAGGAGTACTCTTTACTGTCTGAGATCATATTTTTGTTTGTTTTTCTTTATTTGCTTCTTTTACATATTTCTCATGTGTGTCACCCCTCATTAGAGTTAGGGCTGGGATTTTTATATGTTGTTCACTGCTATAGCCCCAGCACGTTATGGGAGCTGCTAAACATGTTTTTGCTGAATAAACAAATGACTAAATGCCAAGAAAAAGAAACATCAGACTCAAAGGATTTCCCACAGATAACATTAAAAAAGAAAAGTCTGAAGAAACATATGATAATGATGATGACTTCAGTCTATAAATGTATGTATGTATATATATATATATCTTTAGCATTTTAAGTACTTTTGTCATTTTTGTGCAAACTCTAGATAATGACACCTATTCACTCTATCCATCTTTTGAATAAATGCTTACTATAAATGTGGCAAGAATGAGATCCCATCTTTAAAGGTGTTCACATTGCAGTTCATTCATGCGTTCAATAAAATGACATAAACGTCTGGAGTGGACAAGGCACTTGGCGGATTACAGAATACGAATACAAGTATGGACTCTATCAAGTTCTTTGAAAGGGAAAAAAAAAATAGTTAAACATTAGCCTTAATACAAGGTAAAATGAAGTAAATTAGAAACAGTTTTAAGCAATATGTGGAAAGTCAAAGAAGAAAGAAAGGTCAGGTCCAGGTGAAAAAAAGTATAAAGTCATTCCTCTCGCAAAGAAGCTGCCATTTCTGTTTTCTAACCAGAGTAGTGAAATTGGATTTTTTTTTTAACCATTAACATTCAGCATGAGTTTCACATAATTTATCTACTCCAGCTCTCCCTGCTACTCAGTGAAGATTTTCATTTTCATTTTATAGATAAGGAAATTGAAGCTAATAAAGGATTAGTAAATTTCCCAAGCTCACACAGAAAAGAGGACTTGAATTTAGGTCTTACGGCTCCAAAACCCAATAGTTTTTTCTTTTTTTTTTTCCATATCATAGGAAACCTATTCCTATTATGGGAGTTAAAAAGGTATCGTAAGTCTTCAAAGAAATTGTACTTGCATCAAAATTATGATAATATACATCCAATAATCATTATATTGGTAAAATTGCATGAATTTACTGAGTATATATCCCCAACCCCGACACCAGTTTGTCATACTGTGGTGGCTTACATGTTGGCACGATGCTGGTATTTCAAATACCAGCAGAGTCACCCATGGTGGACAGATTTCAGTGAAGCTTTCAGACTAAGACACATTAAGAAGAAAGGCTTAGGGATCTATTTCCGAAAATTGTTGTTGTTGTTAGGTTCTGTCAAGTCAGTTCTGCCTCATAGCAATCCAGTGTACAACAGAACACAACACTGCCTGGTCCTATGCCATCCTCAAAATCATTGCTATGTTTGAGCCTATTATTAGAGCCACTGTGTCAATCCATCTCATTGAGGGTTTTCCTTTTCCGCTGACCATCTACTTTACTAAGTATGATGTACTTCTCCAGAGACTGGTACCCCCCAGATAACATATCCAAAGTTCATGACAGGAAGTCTTGCCATCCTCGTTTCTAAGGACCATTCTTGGCTGTACTTCTTCCAAGATAATTGGTTCATGGTTCTGGCATTCCATGGTATATGCAATATTCTTTGTCAATGCCATAATTCAAAGATATCAATTCTTCAGTTGTCCTTATTCATTGTCCAGCTCTTGCATGCATATGAGTCAACTGAAAATACCATGGTTTGGGTCAGGCACATCTTAGTCCTCAAAGTGACATCTTTGTTCTTTAACACTTTAAAGAGGTCTTTTGCAGCAGATTTGCCCAATGCAATACATCTTTTGATTTCTTGACTGTTGCTTCCAAGGGCATTAATTGTGGGTCCAAGTAAAATTAAATCCTTGACAACTTCAATCTTTTCTGTATTTATCATGTTGTTAGTTTTGGTCCAATTGTGAGGATTTTTGTGTTCTTAATGTTGAGGGGTAATCCATACTGATGGCTGTATTCTTTGATTTTCATCAGTGTTTCAAGTCCTCTCTGCATTCAGCAAAAAAAGCTGTATCATCTGCATATTGAAGATTTTAATGAGTCTTCCTCCAATCCTGATGCTAAGTTCTTCACACAGTCCAGCTTCTCGGATTATTTTTTTCAGCATACAGATTCAATAGGTATGGTGAAAGGATACAACCATAAGACACACTTTTTCTGATTTTAAACCACACAGTATCCCCTTGTTCTGTTCAGTGACTGCCTTTTGGTCTACACATAGTTTCTGCATGAGCACAATCAATTGTTCTGGAATTCCTGTTCTTTGAAGCACTATACATAATTTGTTATGACCCACACAGTTGAATGCCTTTGCATAGTCAATAAAACCTTTTTTTAAACATCTTTCTGTTATTCTCTGTTTTCAGCTAAGATCCATCTGACATCAGCAATGTTATCCCTTGTTTCATGTTGTTTTCTGAATACAGCTTGAATTTCTAGTAATTCCCTGTCGATGTACTGCTGCAACCATTTTTGAATTTTCTTCAGCAAAATTTTACCTGCCCGTGATATTGATGATATTGTTTGATAATTTCTGCATTTTGTTAAATCATCTTTCTTTGGAATGGGTACAAATATGGATCTCTTCCAGTTATTTGGCCAGGAAGCTGTCTTCCAAATTTCTTGGCATAAATGTGTGAGAAATTCCAATGCTTCATCCATTTATTGAAACATCTCAATTGATATTCTGTCAATTACTGGAGTCTTGATTTTTGCCAATGCCTTCAGTGCAGCTTGGGCTTCCTCTTTCAGTACTCTTGGTTCTTGATCATATGCTCTCTCCTGAAATAGTTCAACATTCTCAATTTTTTTTTTTTTTGGTACAGTAGCTCTGTGTATTTCTCCCACCTTCTTTTGATGCTTCCTGCCTTGGTCAATATTTTGCCCATAGAATCCTTCAATATTGCAACTTAAGGCTTGAATTTTTTCTCAGTTCATTCAGCTTGAGAAATGTCAAGTGTGTTCTTCTTTGGTTTTCTAACTCCAGATCTTTGCACATTTCATTAAAATATTTTACTTTGTCTTCTCAAGCTGCCCTTTGAAATCTGTTCAGCTTTTACTTCCTCATTTCTTCCACATTTTTTTTAGCTACAATATGTTCAAGAGCAAGTTTCAGAACGTCTTCAGACATCCATTTTGGTCTTCTCTTTCTTCCCTGTCTTTTTAATGACCTTTTGCTTTCTCCCTGTGTGATGTCCTTGATGTTATTCCACAGCTCATCTGGTCTTTGGTCATTAGTGTTAAATGCGTCAAATGTATTATTGAGATGGTCTCTAAATTCAGGTGGGATATACTCAAGGTCATACTTTGACTCTCATGGACTTGTTTTAATTTTCTTAAGCTTCAAATTGAGCTTGCATATGAGCAATTGATGGTCTGTTCTGCAGTTGGCCCCTGGCCTTGTTCCAACAGGTGATATTGAGTTTCTCCATCATCTTTAAAAGGAATTTGCACAATACCAGTAACCTTGGACTCACACATGCTGATAAACATGGAGATGGCATACAATCAAACAATGCTCCATTCTTTTGTACATAAGGTCACCATGAACCAGAGTTCACTCAGTGGCAAATACCCTCAACACTTTTGGAGATATTCCCAAATATATTGATCTATCTGTTGATTTATCTTGTAACAATCCTATATAAATAAATGTTCTCTTAAGTACCATTATTCCTAATAAGGTCAATCTGCCTGAATTCCTATAACCTTGCTTGACATCTACCTAAGGGAGTGGCAGGCTAGACAAGTAACCAGGAAGCTATTAAAATTTCTCCCTAGAAATATTAATTTGATGTTTCTCAAAGTGTAGCTTCTAGCCCAATTGAATCAGAATGACAAATGTGCTGGTAAGAACACCAGTTCACAGAGCCTTCCCAGACAATTGGACTGAGGCCTTAGTTTATCCACTTTTACCCTACTCACTAAATGAACATTTTGTACAATAAAATTTTAGAATAACTGATTAGGAGGTTTGAAATTTATTTAAAATATTCAAGCTCTTTTTCTTTTGAAGAATTATTAGTTGCACTGCAACTTGCTAAGTGCTAATAAGCCACTTAATTTTAGGTTTAATTCTGTTATCAAAACACTTAGATTCGGTTATATTAATTCTAGCTAAAGAGAGGTATATATGATAGAAGAAGACAAATGAAATGTAGACTAATAATGAAGTTCAACTTTTAACTGAGAAAAAAATCACCAAAACTTATATATTGACTAATTTCTGACTACTAATTTCTGACTAACTATGGTTGCTTCTCTTTTGTCTGGTCCAATATAAATTCAGTTAGTGAGCATTCAGTGCTGCTAAACTTCTCATAAATTCTCTAAACATTTCCTAAGAGAAGTATCCTCCAAGCTCATCCATTCCTCTCTTGCCCCTATTTCCTCTCCCCTTCAGTCCATTCTCTGCAGCAGACCCTGCTCCAGATTTTGGAATGATTAAGGCCCATTTAAAGATATCTTATTTTCTTCTACTCTGCCTCAAACGTCATTACCAACAACAAAAAGTTACCATGTTTTCCCAATTCTTGCGTCAAATGACTTTTATGTGCTCACTTTTGATGGGAAGATGAAGTTATTTCATTACGTATTTATCTATCTACTCATTAACCCATCCACTCATCAGTCCATTCCACTTCACTTAATCCATTGAAACCAGCCTCCTCCTCCCACTACCCTGTATCGAAGACTTACGGTATTTTTCTTTGTAATTTTTTTTCATGCATATTTCATCTATTATTTATATGCAAATGCCTAAAATGTCTAGATCCCTCAGCCTCCTCCCCCGTCTTTCCTGAGTTATTTGGTGACCATCTTCCATGACTGCTCTATCAATACCTCAAAAGTAACATGGTGTCCTCGTTTGTACTCTTTTGCCCAGGTTTCTAGACTAAGTAGTGGCAGATTTAAGAAACACTAGCTTCTTGATCATCAAGGTGTCAGACACTGCCAATGTGCTCATTAAAGTCTCTCTTACATTAAACCCTTTGTTTTTGAATCTGCCGTCAGGCTTCCCATTCTCCGCCTGAACTGCAGGCTCCCGTCCCTCCAGTTCATACTTCACCCTGTGCTAATTAGTTCTCCTCAGTTACTATTCAATTACAATCCTTCTGACAGCAAAACATTCGATAACATCTCATTTATAAATGAATTGAAAAAAAAACTTTATGTCATTTTCAGGTTTGTCTATTCCTTTTTTTTTCCCCGTAGATCACTAATTGTGTGTGTGTGTAATATAAGTGAAAGTTTACAAATCAAGTCAGTCTCTCATACAAAAACGTATACACATCTTGCTACGTAACCCTAGCTGCTTAATGTGACAGCACACTCCTCTTCTCTACCCTGTATTCCCTGTGTCCTTTCAACCAGCTCCTGTCTTACTCTGCTTTCTCATCTCACTCCCAGACAGAAGCTGCCCACATAGTCTCATATGTCTGCTTGAACTATAAAGCTCACTCCTCACCAGTATATTTTATGTCTTATAGTCCAGTCCAATCCCTGTCTGAAGAGGTGGCTTTGAGAATGGCTCCAGTCTTGGGCTAACAGAGGGTCCAGGGGCCATGACCTCTGGGGTCCCTCCAGTCTCAGTCAGACCATTAATTCTGGTCTTTTTACTAGAATTTAAGGTCTGCATTCCACTTTTCTGCTACATCAGGGATTCTCTGTTGTGTTCCCTGTCAGGGCAGTCATTGGTGGTAGCCAGGCGCCATTTAATTCTTCTGGCCTCAGGCTGATGGGGTCCCTGGTTATGTGGCCCTTTCTGTCTCTTGGGCTCATATTTACCTTGCGTTTCTTGTGTTTTTCATTCTTCTTTGGTCCAGGTGAATTGAGACCAGTTGATGCATCTTAGATGGCAGTTTGCTAGAGTTTAAGACCCCAGAAGCAACTCACCAAAGTGGGATGCAGAATGTTTTCTTAATACATTTTGTTATGCCAATTGACCTAGATGTTCCCTGAAACCATGGTCCCCAGAACCCTGTCCATGCTACTCTGACCTTCGAAGCATTAGACTGTATTCAGGAAACATTCTTGCTTTTGGTTTAGTCCATTTGTGCAGACCTCTCCTGTATTGTGTGTTGTCTTTCTCTTCACCTAAAAAAGTTCTTGTCTACTATCTAATTAGTTAATACCCCTCTCTCTCTCTTCACACTCATAACCATCAAAGAATATTTTCTTCTGTGCTTAAACATTTTCCTGAGTTCTTATAATAGTGGTCACATACAATCTTCGTCCTTTTGCAACTGACTAATTTCACTCAGCATAATGCCTTTCAGGTTCCTCCATGTTATGCTATGCTTCACGGATTCATCATTGTTCTTGTTCTTTAATATTCTATTATATGAATATACTGTAATTTATTTACCCGTTCATCCACTGATAGGCACCTTGGTTGCTTCCATCTTTTTGGTATTGTAAACAGTTCTCCAATGAACATGGGTGTGCATATATCAGTTCACCTCAGGGCTCTTACTTCTCTAGGATATATTCCAAGGAGTGGGATTGCTGGATCCTATGGTACTTCTATTTTCTGGCTTTTTAAAGAAGCACCAAATCTAATTCCAAAGTGGTTGTACCATTTTATACTCCCACCAGCAGTGTATAAGTGTTCCAGTCTCTCCACAACCTCATTAACACTTATTATTTTGTGTTTTTGGATAAACGCCAGCCTTGTTAGGGTGAGATGGTATCTCATTGTAGTTTTGATCTGCATTTCTTTAGTGGGTAACAATCATGAGCATTTCTTTGTGTATCTGTTAGCCATCCGAATGTCTTCTTTGGCGAAGTGCCTGTTCATATCCTTTGCCTATTTTTTAATTGGTTTATTTGTCTTTTCGTTGTTGAGTTTTTGCAGTATCATGTAGATTTTAGAGATCAGACACTGATCAGATTTGTCATTGCCAAAAACTTTTTGCCAGTCTATAGGTAGTCGTTTCACTTTTTTGATGAAGTCTTTGGATGAGCATAAGTATTTGATTTTTAGGAGCTCCCAGTTATCTGGTTTCTCTTCCAGTGTTTGTGCATTGCTAATAATGTTTCGTATAATGTTTTTACCATGTATTAGGGCTCCTAGCATTGTCCCTATTTTTCTTCCATGATCTTTATCACTTTAGATTTTACATTTAGGTCTTTGATCCATTTTGAGTTAGTTTTTGTACATGATGTGAGGTATGGGTCTTGTTTCATTTTTTTGCAGATAGATATCCAGTTACTCCAGCATGATTTGTTAAAGAGATGGTCTTTTCCCCATTTAACAGACTCTGGGCATTTGTCAAATGTCAGCTGCTCATATGTAGATGGATTTATGTCTGGATTCTCAATTCTGTTCCATTGGTCTATGTATCTGTTGTTGTACTAGTACCAGACTGTTTAACTACTGTGGTGGTATAAAATTAGGTAGTGTGAGGCCTCCCACTTTGTTCTTTTTCAGTAATGCTTTACTTCTCTAGGGCCTCTTCCTCTTCCATGTGAAGTTGGTGATTTGTTTCTCCATCTCATTAAAAAAATGTTATTGGAATTTGGATTGCGATTGCATTTTATCTATAGATCGCTTTGGGTAGAACAGACATTTTCACAATGTTGAGTATTCCTATCCATAAGCAAGGTATGTTAGGTCTCTTGGTTTCCTGCAGTAGTGTCCAATAATTTACTTTGTTTAGGTCTTTTATGTCTCTGGTTAGATTTATTCCTAAGTATTTTATCTTCTTGGGGGCTATTGTAAATGGTATTCATTGGTGATTTTCTCTTTGACTTTCTCTTTGATGGTATAGAGGACTCCAACTGATTTTTTGTATGTTTATCTTGTATCCTGATACCTTGCTGAACTCTTCTATTAGTTTCAGTAGTTTTCTTGTGAATTCCATAAGGTTTTCTGTGTATAAGATCATGTCGTCTGCAAATAGAGATACTTTTACTTCTTCCTTACCAATTTGTATTCCTCTTACTTCTTTATCTATCCTAATGCTCTGGCTAGGATCTCCAGCACACTGTTGAACAAGAGTGGTGATAAAGGACATCCTTGTCTGGTTCGCATTCTCAAGGGGAATGCTTTCAGACTCTCCATTTAGGGTGATGTTGGTTGTTGGCTTTGTATAAATGCCCTTTATTAAGTTGAGGAATCTCCCTTCTATTCCTATTTTGCTGAAAGTTATTACTATGAATGAGTGTGGGACTTTGTCAAATGCCTTTTCTGTATCAATTGATAAGATCATGTGGTTCTTTTGTTTTATTTATATGATGGATTACATTCATTGTTTTTCTAATCTTAAACTATCCCTGCATACCTGGTATGCATCCCACTTGGTCATGGTGAATTATTTTTTTTTTGGTATGTTGTGAATTCACTTGGCCTGAATTTTGTTGAGCATTTTCATATTTAAGTTTATGAGGGATATAGGTCTGTAATTTTCTTTTCTTTCTTTCTTTCTTTTTTTTTTGGTGTCTTTACCTTGTTTTGATATCAGGATTATGCAGAATTCATAGAATGAGTTTGGGAGCATTCTATCCTTTTGTATGCTCTGAAATGCCTTTCGTAGTAGTGCTGTTAACTCTTCTCTTAAAGTTTGGTAAAATTCTCCAGTGATAATGTTAGGGCCAGGGCTTTATTTTTTTTGGGAGTTTTTAAATTTCCTTTTCAATATCTTCTTTTTTTATACGTTTATTTCATTGTTCTACCTCTGTTTTTTGTTAATTTAGGTAGGTAGTGTGTTTCTAGAAATTTGTCCATTTGTTCTAAGTTTTCAAATTTGTTGGAGTATAATTTTTCGTAGTAATACAATATGATTATTTTAATTTCCCTTATGTCTGTTGTGATTTTGCCCATCTCATTTCTTCTTTGAATTACTTGTTTCCTCTCCTGTTTTTCTTTTGTCATTGTGGTCAATAGTTTATCAATTTTGTTGATCTTTTCAAAGAACAAGCTTTTAGTCTTAACTTCTACAATTGTTTTTCTGTTCTCTATTTCATTTAATTCTGCTCTAATTCTTATTATTTGCTTTCTTCTGGTGACTGAAGGTTTCTGTTGTTGCTCTCTTTCTATTTATTCAAGTTGTAGGGATAATTCTTTGATTTTGGCCCTTTCTTATTTTTGGATGTTTGCCTTCATTGCTTTAAATTGACCTCTGAGCACTGCTTTAGCTGAGGCCCAAAGATTCTGCTAGGAAGTGTTTTCATTCTCATTGGATTCTATGAATTTCTTTATTCCATCCTTAATTTCTTCTGTTACCCAGTAGTTTTTGAGCAAGGTGTTATTCAGTTTCAATAAGTTTGATTTCTTTTCTCTGATTTTTCTGTTATTGATTTCTACTTTTATGGCTTTATGGTCACAGAAGATGCTTTGTAATATTTTGAGGTTTTGGATTCTGCTAAGGCTTGCTTTATGACCTAGTATGTGGTCTATTCTGGGGAATGTTCCATGTGCACTAGAAAAGAAAGTATACTTGGCCGCTGTTGAGTGGAGCATTCTGTATATGTCTATGAGGTCAAGTGGGTTGATTGTGGCATTTAGATCTTCCATGTTGTTATTGAGCTTCTTTCTGGATGTCTTGTCTTTTACTGAAAGTGGTGTGTTGAAGCCTTGTACTATTATTTTGGAGCTATGTCACTTTTCAATGCTGTTAGAGTTTGTTTTATGTATCCTGAAGCCCTGTTGTTGGATGTGTAAGTATTTATCAGGGTTATATCCTCCGGGTATATTGACCCTTTAATCATTATATAGTGTCCTTTCCTTATCCTTTGTGGTGGAATTAACTTTCAAGTCTATTTTGTCAAAAATTAATGTTGCCACTCTTGCTCTTTTTTGATTGTTGTTTGCTTGATATATTTTTTTCTATCCTTTGAGTTTTAGTTTGTTTGTGTCTTTAAGTCTAAGGTGTGTCTATTGTAGACAGCATATAGACAGATCTTTTTTTTTTTTTTTAATATATTCTGCCACTATCTCTTTATTGGTACATTTAGTCCATTTACAGTCAGGGTAATTATGGATGGGTATGAAATTAGTGCTGTCATTTTGATATTTTTTGCTGTTTGCTATCTACAGTTTCCTTTTTCCACTGAATTTTGTGCTGAGTAGTTTTTCTTCATATATCGATTTTTCTTCTTTTTCATTGTCATTGATTTTGTTTTTGCTGAGTTTTACACTTTTCTTATTTTTTGTTTGTTTTTGATATGTAGGATTGTTAGTCTCCTTTGTGGTTACCTTAATATTTACTCCTATTTTCCTAATTTTAATCCAAACTTTATCTCTGTATATCACCTTGACTTCCTCTCCATATGAAAGATCTATGACTATATTTTTTGTACCTCTGTATTGATTTAATGTTGTCATCTTTTACAAATGACGGCACCATTTCCCTGTATTGAGCATTTTTTTATCTTGATTTATTTTAGTGATTTCTTTATCTGGGTTGATATCTGGTTTCTCTCTCCTGTGTTCTAGTCTTGGGTTATTATCTATTGTTATTGATTTTCTACCCAGAGGACTCCCTTTAGTATTTCTTGTAGTTTTGGTTTGGTTTTTATGAATTCCCTAAACTTCTTTTTATCTGGAAATGTCCTAATTTTGCCTTCATATTTGAGAGATGGTTTTGCTGGATATATGATTCTTGGTCAGCAATTTTTTTTTTTCCTTCAATGCTTTATATAAGCCATCCCATTGCCTTCTTGCCTGCATGGTTTCTGCCGAGTAGTCCAAGCTAATTCTTATTGACTCTCCTTTGTAGGCGACTTTTCCTTTATTCCTAAAAAAAAAACTTTTTTTTTTTTTTAAATTCTCTCCTTATCTTTGGTTTTGGCAAGTTTGATTACAATAAGTCTTGGTGACTTTCTTTTGGGACCTACCTTATGTGAGGTTTGATGAGCATCTTAAATAGATATCTTCTTGTCTTTCACAATATCAGGGAAGTTTTCTGGCAATAAATCTTCATCAATCCTCTCTGTATTTTCTGTTTTCCTTCCCTATTCTGATATTCCAATCATTCATAGGTTATTTTCTTGATAGAGTTCCACATGAATCTTAGGGTTTCTTCATTTAAAAAAAAAATCATTTTATCTGATTTTTCTTCAAATATATTGTTGACAAGTGTTTTGTCTTCAATCTCACTAATTCTCACTTCTAGTTCCTCAATTCTACTCCTCTAACTTTCTACTGAGTTTTCTAATTCTGAAATTTTATTGTAAGTCTTCTGAATTTCTGTTTGCTGTCTCTATGGATTCTTGCAGACTATTACATTTGTCATTATGTTCTTGTATAACCTTCTTAATTTCCTCCATTGGTTTATCTGTGTGTTCCTTGGCTTGTTCTATGCTTTGTCTGATCTCCTTCCTGATCTCTTGAAGTTGTCCGTATATTAATCTTTTGTATTCTACCTCTGGTAATTCCAGAAATATATCTTCATCTGGAAGATTCCTTGATTCTTTGTTTTAGGAGCTTGTTGAATCTATCATGGTCTGGTCCTTTATGTCATTTGATATTGACTGCTGTCTCCAAGCCATCTATAAGTTATTGTATTATTCTATTTTATGTTTGCTTCCTGTGTCTAGCTTCTTGCTTTGTTTTGTTTTGATACTCCCAAATAGGCTGCTTAAGTTAGCTAGTTTGATTATTGGTGCCTTTGAAGCTCTAACATCCTGTCACCAGTTATACAGCTGTTACCAGTGTATCAGCCCAGGAGTCCATTCTCTTTTCTTGTATGAATTCAGCTCAAGTTCCCAGGCAGTCTGTCATCAAGTGTGCAGTGCGGGCTCTCACCTACAGTCTTAGAGAAGCAGAGGCGATTGGTGTAGGCACAGGTATCTGTCTGCAGCAGGGAGTCACACTCTGAGCAAGGCAGGGAGCTGACAACCATCCCCCAAGTGTCTGTGAGGAAAGCACATCCCTGTTTCCTAGAGTACACAGGTTGGTGGGCTCTGAAGCCAGATCATGAGCACCCAATGCTTTTGGCTGTAAGGACTGGGAGGCTCCACTTATCCTTGGACCCCTGTCATGGGTGGTTAGGTGGCATGGGTGGGGCCACCACTCCTCAGGGCCCTGATGCGGGTAGGTGAGGACCCTGCTTAATAGGCAGAGTGGTGTTAAACATCAAAAACCCAGTGCTACACCACAGGGCTTAAACAGTTGAAGTCAGACCTCAGGCACATACAGCATTAAACTGTGCCAATGAGGGCATAAGCTGCTGAAATGGGCCCATACAGGTCCATGCAAGGGTGAAAGGCATTCAAAATTCATGGGCCGAGCGTGCCAGTACACAGACAAAGGAGCCACTTCTGCCCTGAGTTCCCAGCTTGGGGGAGCTGGCAGATTATTTTTTTCCTCCATTTGTTAATTTGTTCCTTCTCCAAAGCCAGGAGAATGACTCAGAGTGCACAGCGGGACCTACCTTATTCCTAGGGAAAGCAACTGCTACTGAAGCCAACCCAGGGGCTGGAGCAGGGGAAGGAGGGATCAGATAAATGTGACAGAGTTTTTTTTAAAAGGGGAGCTTTTTGTTCCTTGCCGTAAATTAGACACAAGTACTTATCATTTGCCAAGAGCGCTGTTCTTCACTGATTCCAGAGGCATGAGTATACTCTGTTTGGCTTTTTCTGTCTCACTGGGGAAACTGTGTCCCAAGTGCTACAACCAGCCCTGCCATGGTCACACCATGGGATCTGGCCTGAGGGGCACTGATCCCCACTGAGTCAGGTCCAGGAACCCCTCGCTGCTTCTGAACGATCTCTTCCCCACCCCAAACTCAGTCTGATTTCCTAACTTTGCCTTTGATGTTTGGGGCTCCTAGCCTGTCATATATATAATTAATTCACTTGTTTTGGGGGGGCCTTTGTTGTAAAAGGGACCACCAGAAGCATCTGACTATTCCATCCTTTTGGCCCTGCCTGGCTTTTGTCTATTCTTTCAGACATATGTTATATTTCAAAGTGCATTATTCCTCATTTTGAAGAAAACATTGCTATCTTTTTTGTTTGTTTGCTTAGTTTTCTGCTGACATAATTCTGTCTTCCAAGAATTCTTTGTTGACTCTCTTCTACATGTCAACATATGGAAAGTCTTTTTCTCTTTCCAAGACCAGCTTAAATATCTTTTCTTCTAAGATCTCTTTTCTGACAATTTTCATTGAAAATGTTTCTTCTTTTTAATTGTACAGGAATTTGAAAAAATACATGAATTACTGATTGCACATTATTTTTTATTGGGGTTATTTTTGTTAACTGAGTACAAAGTATATCTACCCTACCCGGTTATAATATCTCATGATATTAAGACTACTTATATATAGGAGGAAACCCTTGTGCTGTAGTGGTTAAGAGTTTGGTTCAAATCCACCAGGCATTCCTTGGAAACTCTATGGGGTAGTTCTAATCTGTCCTATAGGGTTGCTATGTGTCAGAATTGACTTAACGGCAATGGGTTTTGGGGGTTTTTATCTGCATTAAATTCAATTTTTCCTGTATTTTCTCAGAAAGCCTGATGAATGTGTATTAGTCATTACACTATATTTATGAATATAAAATGTACACTCATAGACATTCACACATACATGTTCCCAGATAGCTCCTAGTCTTTTCATAAATAGGTCACTCAATAAATGAATAATTTTTTGTATTAAACAAAGTGAAAAAGGGTTAGATGTTGCATGGCCAATCAAAATAACTTTGTGATCATTCATGTCAATAGACCCACCTCTAAGTCATTATGACCATTATCAAGACAACGACAAACACAATGTGGTTTTTATCATGAGTTTTTCAACCATATTCTAAATTCCTCAGGGCAATAGCACATTTTGTTGGACTTTTTGTGTTGAAAAACACGTAACAGAGAGTGGCAGTGCTTACATAAGGCACTCAATAATCTACTATGGTTTGATCAATTACCACACATTCACTGTAAAATTACAGTATGATAGAATTCTTATTTTCTAAGGAATTTAAGGGTTGTTGAGGACCAATAGATATGGAATAAATTAATTTGTGCAAGCAACATTTAATTATATATTCTCTCTCCAAATTTATCCACTATCTTGATTAATTTTTTAATCTTGAACTCATCCACCACAAAACAAAAAGAAGTTACATTCCCAGTGAAGCACTCAATAACTATAATACTGACAACTGACAGGCTACTTTCTGATTTATAATGCGTTTTGACTGGGATATTATTCATTTATTTTCAAGTTTATTTAAATAAAACACACTAAGATGAAAAACTGAACTTATTCAGCATAAAGTAATACATTTTTACCCAGGTGTTAAATAAAGGCCTAAAGGAAAGGTGTCTTGTATTTGTGTAACAGATTCTCAAATAATTTTGATGCACCAAGACTTGCTTTTCCATAAACACATATATTCTCTCTCTCTTTTTTCATTTACACTCTCTCGCTCCCCCCCTTTCCACCTTCCTTCTTCTTATGTCCCTCCTTGTCCTTTGTCCAAATTGTTTGATTTCTCTTGCTCCTTTTTCTTTCCTTCCACTCCTTTCATTGAGCCACCTCTTAAATTACTCCCATTTTCATCTTTTTAAACATGCAAAACAATCACTGATACAGCAGAGTTGACAAAAATATAGCATTTTATCACTGACAGTTAATAGACATTATCAGGTTATGGTTAAAAAAAATGCCAGCAAGAGTCTTTTATGCAAATACCTACATGAATCAAGTTTTCCTTTAAATTAGTTATAATAGGTGGTAAATTCATCAAAGAGAGTATGAAGGAGGCAGAGTGAGTTTGTTTTTTACAGCACTAATGAAATAACAACCCCCCTATTCATTTCTATCTGTACTTGGAGTGTAAGTGATGGCTAGGCGAGTAATATTCATCAGAAGCCTGAAGGAAGCACAGAACAAAAGAGGATGGAGCCCACAGATCACACCCATTAGGAAGTGTTGGAAGCAGCAGTGAGGCAGCAATATAAGAAGAATGGACACTGAGCAGCTCTTCTAATGAATAAAATATGAAGAACTTTGCAATTACGCAGACCAGAGAGAAGTGACCAGAGGATCATAAGCTTAATGAGGGTAATAAAAATAGGATTTCCTGCCTGTATCTCTTATTTCACATCCCCGAATCTGAATAATATTTATTAACCATTTTCTGGTTTATAGTTATTTGCAAGGCATATAACAAAAAATAAAACAAGGCAATGGATTTCCTGCCTTCAAGGATTTTCTGTTCCATGAGGGCTCAAAGAGGTCATTTAATTATTCTGAGAGATACTCTACAATCAGAAAATATATGACAGTGGTCATTTTAGTTGCTTAGCAGGAATGTACCATTTAAAAGAGTACTTTATATTTTTAAAAATGAGATAAAATGAGCAGTTGAAATTACTGATTAGCTATGTGTGTCAATGTAATTTTCAAAATTTAAATAAAAATGAAAATATGGTATACTATTTAGTCAGGAGCTTCAGTGTTCTAGCAACTGTTTCCCCATCATTAAAAGTAAATAACAAGAAACTGGAAATCCTGGTGGTGCAGTGGCTAACAGCTATGGCTGCTAACCAAGAGGTCGGCAGTTCGAATCCCCCAGGTGCTCATTGGAAACACTATGTGGCAGTTCTACTCTGTCCTTTAGGGTTCTATGAGTTGGAATTGACGCCACGGCAACAGATTTGGTTTTGGTTTTTTTTGCCAGAGACCAAGGTGAGGGGTTATATAATCTAAGCGAGGAAAGAGCTAATAAGTAATCATTATGAATCCAGCATGTATTATGAGCTCAGTAATTCATTAAATAATTGAATAAGTAATTACATACATTTGTGTTTGTGTAGGCTTGTGTGTGTGTCTGTGTGTATACTACAGAACAGCATAAAGTGTTATTGTCTTTGAAAAGTGTAGCAATACACTCTTCTAATGATAACTCCAATACAATTCCCTGGAAGACAAATAATTTTACCTAAGATATGAGACAGGATTAATGCCAAGAAATTTGTAGCTATATTTCTCACAATCAGCATTTTTTCAGATAACATGGTTCAGGTCTTCATTCTCCAAGAAGCTACTTTGTTGTTATCACAAGAAAGAGCTAAGTGACTGGGATAGAACCTGATATACTACATCTTGCACTTCAGTGTGGTGCTGACAAGCCTATTCTTCGTCTCAGGGCACACCATTTGCAAAGGTTGCCTTCTAGGATCTCAGTCAATAGGAACAAGTCAATTAAAGGGGCTTTCAGTGGACAGACACAGCTAATACATTGTTGGATGCTCTTAGAAGCCTACAATCAAATTACAGAAATGAGCACGTGACCACAAAAAAAAAAAAAAACCTTGAGAGTTAACAGTTTTCTAGAACAGTGTAATTCAGAGATCTAGGACTCATTTCTGCTTATACGGAAAATCTCTCAAAATAGAGGGTATTTTTATATCCCAATTATCTCTTAGGCTATTCTGGAATTGTGAATAATGACTGTCATATTTCATCAAGTTAGTTGCCATCAATAACAAATCATACTATTATTTTATGTACCTCTAAGAAAGAAGTCCCTGGGTGGCACAAACGGTTTGCATTTGGCCACTAACCCAAAGGTTGGCTGTTCAAACCACCCAGTGGTGCCACAAAAAAAAGGACTGGCTATCTGCTTCTATAAAAATTACAGTAAAGAAAACTCTACTCTGTTGCATATCAGGTCATCATGAGTCAGAATTTACTTGATAGCAGCTATTTTTTTGGACCTTTGAAAGAAAAACTGCAGCAATTTGACTAAGATACAGCATTGATTATAAGATTTATTTCAACTTTAGAGCACTAAAATGTAAAAAGAATGTTGGTATGGAATCTATAAGACTCAGTTTACATATATAGTCAAGTTCCCCATGAGTCATGCCATCTGTAATTAATGCTATGTTTTACCTACTCAGAAAAATAGCTTAATGAGTGTTTTTTCTTTCATATACATATAATAGGAGCTCTGGTGGTGCAGTGGTTAAGAGCTCAGGCTGCTAAACAAAAGTTTGGTGGTTCGAATCCATCAGCTACTCCTTGGAAACCCTATGGGGCAGTTCTACTCTGTCCTGTAGGCTTGCTGTGAGTCAGAATTGATTTGATAGCAACGGTTTTATATACATAACAAGGATAAAAGATAATGTGTACAACAGAAAACAATAAGAAGAAAACCCATCAAAATTCTATTTTCTTATGAAGAATAATCACTGTCTGGCTTAAAGCAGACCTTTATTACAACTATTTTATAAAAATAGGTGAAGAATGTTGTTGTTAGCTGCCTTTGTGTTGGTCCCCTGCTCACGGCAACCCCATGTACAACAGGATTGAACTGTTGTGATCCATAGGTTTTCACTGGCTTATTTTTGGAAGTAGGTCATTAAAACTTTTTTCTAGTCCCTCTTAGTCTAGAAGCTCCACTGAAACCTGGTCAGCATCACAAAAAACAAAACCAAATCCACATCCATTGAGTCCATTCTGACTCACAGTGACTCTACCTAGGATAGTGTAGAACTGCCCCATAAGGTTTCCAAGGCCGTAATGTTTATGGAAGCAGACTGACACTTCTTTCTTCCCTGGAGCAGCTGGTAGGTTTGAACTGCCGACCTTTTGGTTAGCAGTCGAGCACTGTAACCACTGCACAACCAGGGCTCCTTCTTCAGCATCATACATACCATACCCATTGTAGTTGAGTGGATGCTGACTCATTCATAGCAACCCTATAGGACAGAGTAGAACTGTCCCATAGAGTTTCCAAAGAGCAGCTGGTAGACTTGAACTGCCGACGTTTTGGTTAGCAGTCGAGCTCTTAGCCACTTCGCCAGCAGGGCTTCTTGAACATCTTAACAACACATAATCATTCAATAACAGATGGGTGGTGGCTGTGCACGAAGTGCATTGGCAGAGAGTGGAACACCGGTCTCCCACATGGAGGCCAGAATTCTACCACTGAACCAACACTGCCCTCGACTGAAGACTGGAGTTTTCAAATAAGAAATGAGTGCAGCAGTGGCTATTTGAAAACACAGCCCCAGAATTCTCTCACGTTCCTCTCATTGGAAGAACGGTGTTTGTGCCCTTACCCTTAAATCTGAGGGGGCTGTGACCACACATATATATATATACCCAAAAAACCCAGTGCCGTAGAGTCAATTCCGAATCATAGCAACCCTATATATATATATATATATATATATATATATATACACACACATATATATACATATATATGTGTGTATATATATAAAGACAGTGACAGTTTATATATATAAACAGTGACACTATGTGATTTTCTAGTCAGGGTCATCAAAGGCCATGTCCCTGTCTGGTAGTTCCTGGGTTGTAATTTCATGAGGGTCCCTTGCAGATTGTACCCTTGGAACTTGAAATGTTCTTCTCCTATGTACCAGCCAAAGATCTGAAGAAGCCCATCCAGGCATCTCAGAATGCTTTTCTATTTGGAAGGTGACAAGGGATAACAAAAGCTAGCCTAATTTATGAACTGGATTATAAACTTGGAGAATTATTCAACTGCCTTTTTGTTTAGTTTCCATATTTTAGAAAAGGATCATTCAGAAGATGTTAGGGGACTTAGAATCATCTTAAAGACTTTTATCAAATATTTTCATACCTCTGATTTGATTACAGATTTTGCCTTCCCATAAAGCTTTCTATGATCAATTCAGCTATAAATTTGCACCACTCATTTGGGACTTTGGTGAAAAAAAAAAAAAAAAGGTACATGTAACTAAATTCTATATCCTAAAGATATTTTAAATTCCTTGAGGGAGGAAACAATATTATTTGTGTCTATTTATTTCTTGGTTTTGAGAAAGTTTTCAATAAGAACACAAACAGTACATTTATGATAAAATGTAAATCAGGACTGCCTTAATAAGAACAGAAAATATGGGAAGAAATTACAAAAATATGAAGGCTAGAAGGATCATGGAATGCACTGTATTTATAGGTCACTTTTGGCTATAATCTTCCTTGCAGTACAGGAGAAAAGAAAGATACCATCATTTATGCATTTTTTATTCACACACACACAAAAAGGAACCTTACAGACCCTTGGGGAGTAAAGTGTTTGATGGCCATTGAATGTGGAAGGAAATAATCTCATTTGAGAACCTTTATGAGAAGACATGAATAAACCTACTAGAAAATGTCCTTCATAGCATCCCTACAATGAAGGAAATACATTGAGTCTCATATGGAGGGATTTCCTGAAAGAATTTATACGGAAGAGCTTTCTAGAGTAATGTTTGTAAAAACTGAGGGACTAATATTGGTAAGGCATGTATCACAAAAAGAAGCCTTCGAACTACCCAGATTGATCCAAAGAGAAGAAATTAAGGGACAGGTATGAGCCTGGCTTTTCCATCATGGTGACCCCCATCCACATACTGCTTTGTTGAACGGGGCTCTGGCAGATGCTTGAGAGCAGATGCTTCGAGAATGTCCTCTCTGATAAGGATATGTCATACGTAAGGCTCCTTGAATTAAGTCCAAATACTTTAAACAACACACAAGACAATGTAACAGCCTTCCAGCCTGTGTATTAATGTTGGAGAGGAGGGGGAAGAAAGAAAACAGCAAGTTGGACTCTGCAACAATGTCTACATAACCTTAGATTTTTATACACATTACTGTCAAGGTGGTTTGAACATAATAGGCTTTCAGAAAATATTTGTTTTATTGATCATATGGGCTATTATTTTTAGCTCTTGATACCATTTGGAATTCCCCTCAATTTTTGAGAGTTTTGAACTATAAAGTCCCCAACACATTAAAGGAAAACTCTAGTTATCCTTACTTATTAAGAGGAAAGTTGGTATTCATGAAAGGAAATAAGGACAAAAAGCTGCTGGCTTTGGTGTCTCCTGTGATTTTTGTTTTTGCTTTAATTCGGTTTATCCGTTGGTTTCCTAGTATAGAGAATTGGACTGGGGTAACTGCATGAGACCTAAGTTTATTGGCGGTTACCAGGAGTCCTTAGGTGGTGTAAACCATTAAACTCTTCACTACCAACCAAATGGTCGGTGGTTTGAACCCACGCTGAAGTGCCTCAAAAGAAAAATCTGGTGATCTGTTTCTGAAAGATCGTAGCCTTGAGTGCTCCCTCTATGGAGAAGCTCTACTCTGCCACGCCTCGGGGCATCAGGGGTCAGAAACGGCTCCACAGCAACTGTTTTGTGTGTGTGTATGTTTTTTTTTTTACCAGGATGGGTGGGAGGAAGGGGGAAAAAGGAGGGCTCTCAATGCTTGGGGGACACTGAGCTTCTGTAGAGAGTGCTAGAAAAATTTGGGTACGGATTATGGTGATGGCTGAACTACAGGATGAACAGAAGTTATCACTGACCACTACATGTGAAGAACATTGAAATCACAAATATTTTTCTGTGTATATATTTTCGACAATAAAAACAAACAAATAAAGAAAAAGTAAGTGTTGGGATACATTTTCTTCTTCTATCTGCTTTAACAGATGTTGCCATTCCCACACCTCAGAAGGTAGTTTATTGCTGGAAAAAGATGAAAATAGAAGCTGACAAGTCAACCCATGCCTGAACCCACAGAGCATGGAACACCATGATGGAGGCTGGTGGAGAAGACGACAATTTACCACCTTAAAATATATCAAAAAAGAAAAGAAAAATAAGAGGTCAAGAATTGAATCCTCAGGATATCTGGTAAAATGTAAACTAATCATTAGGCCTCAAAGAAATTTAACATTCTATTTTCATGGCTAATGGGATATAGGCATACAAGTGATGTATTTGATCATTTTGGGAAAAAACAAAACAGTACAATAAGTGTATTTTGCTGTAGCAAATCAATTTAAAGCTGTCATTTTAATTCCTGAAAGTTGTTTTGTTTTGCCATTTTAAGCCTCTCAGAAAGGATTGTTGAGGAAAAATGAGATTATTGGTTCTACATTTTTTCTCTCCATGTCTCAACTCCACTAAAAGTAGCTCTAAAAGCAGTAGAATCACTTGAAAACTCAAAATAAAATTTAAAAAGTGATTTTTTTGTGCTATTTAAAAAGTTTGGGTTGTAGGGGCGGAGGGAAAGCTGCCTCCTGAAATACCATCAGCTGCTAAGTTATTTCTGGTTTCATCAATCGTGTACTCTAAACGCATCCAAGCAGAATGGGCAGTGCGAGAATCAACCAGATGTGAGTTCGGCTTCAACTAGGGAAACGAGAACACATGTTTTCAGCAAATATTCAAAGGAGGAAACCTCTAGGTTTTTCAACAGATTTAGTGACAATATTTAGCAGTTAAATGTTTCGGATACACACGCTGAAAACAACTAACAAATCAGTCAACACAACACCCCCAGACAGCACAGAGCCCTTTTCACAGATGAAGGAAATCAAACCAGTTTGGGGGATTAGCCTCAACATGTGGGGTCAGCATGAGAATCCAGACACCTTGGGATCATGGATGAACTAAGGCAGCATTAAGCTCACAGGTAATTCAAAGCTTCCTTTGAGCAAAGAGCCTCAACTTCATCTCATGCTCACTAGTTGATTTAACTGTCCAGGATTCCCAATTATCTTTAAGAGAATTTCAGTAGCCTATGTTTTCACCCGTTCCTTTTATCTCCATGGCTGCTCCCAAGGAAATCATTTGTTTCAGGTAAAGCAAACTACAAACAGTCTACCACCAAAATTGTGACCCCTGAACCTTTACTTCAAAAACCAAAATCATTTTTTCCATATCAAAACCACACATTTTCTTAGCTGTCTTAGTCACAGAGGGGGTGCTTAAAAATATAATATAATGATACTTTATCTTTGTATGTTTATATCTTTCTACTTTAAAGTTTTCCTAATCCAAGTTTCATTTGGTGAGACTGAGGCTGGAATTTAGATGAGATCAATCAAGTCCTCTCTGGATCTGTGGATCTTCTGACGGATTAACTATGAAGCTATGAAACAAGTGGTACGGGTAGACTTTAAGGGCACTCGGTGAGCGTGTTGTCACACGCGTGCGGCTAAGCTTACATTCAAACTTTAACGTTTTTGTGAGTGAGCACGCGATTTGACACTATGGGTATCCTACCCAGGCCATACTGAGAAACTATTTGTTTTTACTACAGGGTTGGTGTTGTTAGTGGCTGTGGGGCCTGCCTCTTCTCATGTGGAGCCTATGCACAAGGAAACAAAACACTGCCCAGTCCTGCGCCATCCCCATGATCAGTTGCAGGTCGGACCATTGGATCCATAGGGTTTTCATTGGCTGGTTTTCGGAAGTAGATCACCAGGTTTTTCCTCCTAGTTCAGCTTCCTCTGCAAGCTCCACTGAAGCCTCTTCAGTATTGTAGCAACACACAAGCCTCCTCCGACAGACAGGTGGCAGGTGCACAGGACGTACATCTTTATTTACCCTTTAAAACACTGCATTAATACATTAATATATTTGTATTTGTATCTAGAATCAACTGAATGGCAACTGGTTTGGGTTTTTGTTTGTATCTCTCAGTCAAACAAACATGGATCTAAAGAGAAACAAATCAACTACCTCTACTGAAGGTAAGACGAACATGTGGAAACTCCATCGTCATTTCCCTTTAAATTTCCAGCTCATCTAGACTAGTGTGTTTTTCATTGTTGACATCAGTTTCCTCCAGTATTCTGCAAAATTTAGGGTCTGTGCAACTACATCAGAACCAGGTGTGGTGCAGATTTTACTTCTCCAAATTGCTGATTCCAGAGCCTTACCTCACACTGACTGAATCAGAATTTCTGAGGAAAAGGCCTAGAAAGCAGCATTTCACCAAGCTCCCCCATGTGATTCTCATGTACATTGTGGTTTAAGGGACACTGCGTCAATACTTTCTTTCACATTTGTCTGTGTTTAGATCTGTTTAAACCAGTATTTATTGTGAGCCTGGGGGTAGACACTACGGTTCCCAATACATTCAACACCTCAAGTTTTCTCTGATCTCTAAACTGAAACAAATTCAGCAGTTTCATTATGAAATGAAAAACCTTTCTGACGATAGAAATTATGCCAATCTGGCAGCATGCACCTCCTGATATTCATTGTGCTCTAAGACAACACACGCTCCGCCTACACTCTGTCCCCTTTGAATTACCACCACACAGCAAATCACGCTGGATTCTAACCATTTTAATTTTCCACCCTATTCTGGAAATTGCATCCTTTGCTATCATGGTTAAAGGAGATGGTTCTCCTGATTAAAGTAGTTCTATAGTGGGAGCTTGGCCAAATAAAAATAAAGTGTGGGACAGGATCGTCTAGCGATTTAGAATTATGTTCAAGAGAGTAATCACCCAAGATATTTAGGCAGGGGGTGATTATGAGTAATGGGAAGAAATGAGGCCCTGAATTCCACAGAAGTTTTGCCAGAGCAGCCCTATCTCAGAGCAAGATGATTTCCCAAGAGATGGATATTTATCCACAGGTTGTTGAAAATTGAAAAAAGCAGTGGCCTAATTTTATTTCCTCTCATCCTAACTAGGTTCCACGCCAGAACAATACATCAGCTAATCAATACTTATTTACTCTTTGTTTAGCAGTTGGCTATTCTAAAAACTACATGTGTGTTTGTGTTTCTTATTCACCATGGCATCCCCAATATCTAGTATACGTGTTTACACCTAGCAGGTGTTTAATTGGGGTTTAAATACAGAAAAAAAAAAAAATACAGAAATAAACTAATTTTCATGCAATTAAAAAAAAAATACACCAGGAATGTGATATTTTATTAAAGATATTTAAAGTATTATGTAAGCATTACCTCCTAAATTTATCCAGCAGCACCGGAGAAGTTGTATTCTATAAGTGAACTCTTCAAATAATAGCTGTAAAATTCTTTGCCATAAATTTTTAAGATAAATAAATGACAATATATTTTGATAGGAATTTTTTAACTGCCCCAAGAGTTTTTAGACAGAATATGGCCAATATTATTCAGGATCATTATTATAAACAATAATTATATATTTCAAGGTCTATTTAACTATTTAGAGTTACTTTAATTTTTGACTGTTTATAATATTTTAGGAGAACCTGGTGACACAGGGATTGAAGTCCTCATCTGCTAACCAAAAGGTTGGCAATTCAAACCCACTAGCCACTCTGCAGGAGAAAGATGTGGCAGTCTGCTTCTGTAAAGATCACAGACTTGGGAACATTGTGTGGCAGTTTTACTCTGTCCTATAGGGTCACTAGGAATGGGAATTGGCTCAATGTCGATGGGTTTTTTATTTAATTTCTTTTTTTTTTCCTTTATGTAGGGGAGGTGTGGAGACTTGGCAGAAGCATGAAGAAGAATTTGAATATAGAGAATTGACAGTTGAGAAGAGAAAAAAATGCTGAGAATAAATGAGTGAGTAAAAATAGATCATTTGTTCAATGCAATCTTTTAAAAAGTTAAATAAATAAAACAGAACTAAGTCAAAGTGCACCTGGCGTGATAGTGCACCCATGCACTGATATGTGTAAACATATGCCTTGGTGGGACTGGTTTTAGATGAGCTGAGACTCGTATGTCTGCTAGCTTCTGGTATGTTTTGATGGGAGATTATCTTGGGTAGAATTATGTATAAAATATATACTTTGAGAAAGGGGGCTTAGAGGTCGGTTAAGTGCCTGTTATTTGGCCCCATGTTCATCCTCCTTTACCAGATGACGTGGCCAAGACTGGTAGTTGTCTCCTTATATCCATTCTTCCTTTTTCTATAGTGATGAGATTTTTAGGGGATTAGGGGCACCAGCTAAAGATGGTATTTCTCAGGCTTCTTTGTGTCTGGGTAGAGTCATGTGACTGGTCAAGGCATATGAGTAGAAGTAATGTGTGGTCTTTAAGGGAAGGGTCTACCCCCTTGCTTTTTCTGGACTGCAGCCTTTACAGGACCAGGGTGATGTGTCACCCGAGATTATTCCTAGAAGATCAACTCTTTGGGGATAGGAGAACAATGAGAAAGAAGAAATCTGAACCAAAATAACCTGGACTACTTATACCAGGACCATTATATGATAGAGAAACAAGCCTATTTCATGTTCAAGACACTGATATTTTGACTATTTCAGCAGTAATAGCGTCTAAATGTGAGGAGTGGCGTGTCTAATGTCTTACTCAGCCTGACCCATCAGAAGTGCTTGAGGAATTGAGGCAGAGGGCTTTCTGCTAAAGTGTCATCCTCTACAGCGAATACCCACTAAGTTGCCATGTATATTGGATGAGGGAATTGACACCCTCTGAATTTCCAGGGCCAGTGACAAGTGAGGAAAAAACAGGGCCAACGACAAAGGAGGAGATAAGAGTAAATTTTTTTTTTTTTTTTTGCTTCTTCTTACCATCAGCCATTCCACAGGCGGAAGATGTGATAGCCTGCTTCCATAAGGATTTACATACTTGGAAACCCTATGGAGCAGTTTTACTCCATTGCTATGAGTCAGAATGGACTCTACAAGTGGGTTTGGTTTTTGGTTCTTACTAAAACGTCCTACAGTTGTTGTTGTTTAATTTTTTTTTAATTATTCCAATAGTTCTGCTTTAATTCATCCTCTCTGTGAAATTATATTTTCTAACTTGTCTTAACAGTCAATTAATAAAATGTGCCTGAATTGTGCCTGAAATAAGGGTCACTGGAGCCTTGTCCGCAAGTCAAGAACATGCTTTTGTAAATCTGTCTTCAATGATCAGTGGCTTTTCTAGATTGTCTCTGAATTTTGTATTCTTTGTGTTTAGTCAATTAAAATAGATATACTTAGGGAGCTAAAATAATAGATGGCCCTATTAAAGTATAGGTAGTATCTTTAACATATAACCCCAAAACTAAACCCTTTGAGTCCATTCCGTTGCATAGTGATACTATAGAATAGGGTAGAACTGCCCAGCAGGGTTCAGAAGCCTGTAATCTTTATGGAGCAGACTGTCACATCTCTCTCCCATGGAACATTTGGTGGGTTTGAGCTGCCAACCTTTCAGTTAGCAGCCGAGTGAGAAATGCTAAGTGTGTTCTTCCCTTTTGGTTTTCTAATGCCAATTCTTTGCATACTTCATTAAAATATTTTTACTTTGTCTTTTCCAGCCACTCTTTGAAATTTTCTCTTCAACTCTTTTACTTCATCATTTTTTCCACTCACTTTAGCTACTCTATTCATTTATACATATAATTGTCATATAACATAATGTACAATATGTGATATACACTGTATGATATAGTATACATTATATATTTTGTTATTTTACATAATATGCACTTTTTAAACTAACCAGCAAGAGGTCATTAAAAAGGCAGGAAAGAAAGAAAAGACCAAAATGGATGTCAGGAGAGACTCTGAAATTTGCTCTTGAATGTCAAGTAGCTAAAGCAAAAGGAAGAAATGATGAAGTAAAAGAACTGAACAGATTTCAAAGGGTGGTTTGAGAAGACAAAGAAAAGTATTATAATGACACATGCAAAGAGCTGGAGATAGAAAACCAAAAGGGAAGCACACACTTGGCATTTCTCAAGCTGAAAGAAGTGAAGAAAAAAATTAAACCTCGAGTTGCAATAGTGAAGGACTTTATGGAGAAAATATTAAATGATGCAGGAAGCATCAAAAGAAGACAGAACAAATACACAGAGTCATTATACCAAAAAGAATTGATTGGCATTCAACCCTTTCAAGAGGTAGAATATGATCAGGAATTGATGGTACTGAAGGAAGAAGTCCAAGTTGCACTGAAGGCATTGGCAAAAAACAAGGCTCCAGGAATTGATGGAATATCAACCGAGATATTTCAACAAACAGATGCAGAACTGGAAGCACTCACTTGCCTATGCCAAGGAATTTGGAAGACAGTTGCCTGGCCAACCGACTGGAAGAGATCCATATTTATGCCTATTCCCTAGAAAGGTGATCCAACTGAATGCAGAAATTATTGAACAATGTCATTAATATCAAATGTAAGTAAAATTTTGCTGAAGATAATCCAAAAGTGGCTGCAGCAGTGTATCGATAGGGAACTGCCAGAAATTCAGGTCAGATTCAGCAGAGGATGTGGAACCACGGATATCATTGCAGATGTGAGATGGATCCTGGCTGAAAGCAGAGAACACCAGAATGATGTTTACCTGTGTTTTATTGACTATGCAAGGCATTTAATTGTGTGTATCATAGCAAATTATGGATAACACTGCAAAGAATGGGAATTCCAGAGCACTAAATTGTGCTCATGAGGAATCTGTGCACAGATCAAGAGGTAGTTGTTTGAACAGAACATAGGGACACTGAGTGGTTTAAAGTCAGGAAAGGCGTGTGTTAGGGCTGTATCATTTCACCATGCCTATTTTTAATTTTTTTATTCAACCTGTATGCTGAACAAATAATCTGAGAAGCTAGACTCTATGAAAAAGAATGGGGTATCAGGATTGGGGGAAGACTCCTTAACAACCTGTGTTATGCAGATGACACAACCTTGCTTGCTGAAAGTGAAGAGGACTTGAAGCACTTACTGATGAAGATCAAAGACTACAGCCTTCAGTATGGAATACACCTCAACTTAAAGAAAACAAAAATCCTCAGAACTGGAGCAATAAGCAACATCATGATAAATAGAGAAAAGATTGAAGTTGTCAAGAATTTCATTTTACTTGGATCCACAATTAACACCCATGGAAGCAGCAGTCAATAAATTAAAAGATGTATTACATTGGGCAAATCAGCTGCAAAAAACCTCTTTAAAGTGTTGAAAATCAAAGATGTCACTTTGAAGACTAAGATGCACCTGACCCAAGCCATGGTATTTTCAGTCTTATCATATACATGGGAAAGCTGGACAATGAATAAGGCAGACAGCAGAAGAATTGATGCCCTTGAATTAGCAGTGTTTCATTCTGTAGTGAGTCAAAACTGACTTGACAGCACCTAACAACAGCAAAAAGCAATATTACATTGAGAATTTTCTAAATGGGTGGCCACTCTGGACTTATTTTAAGGGAACAAGAATACCAAATAGCACTGAATCCTAGATACTAACTGGAAGGTACTGCCTTTGTCTTTGAAAAAACACCATGGTGGATGGTGACCTCACCTAAAACTGACCAAGACATTCAGAACTGAAGTTGTAGTTTTCACTATACCGGCCCTAGCTTTGTTTAGGCTTTATCTTTTAAAAGATTTCTGTTTTCAACTTAAAATCTAGTTAAGTCTTTGTATGCAGTTAGATCGGCCTGAAATTAATAAAATAATTAAAGAGATGGTAAAGCACACATTGGTGAGGAGAAACAATATACATGGCCCTTGATAGCAGGAGAAGGGGGCAGAGTGGATCAGTGAAACTAATTTGTGATTTGTGACAACTCCTCCGCCTACACCAGCATTTGAGAACTGGGGCCTGAGCTGAGAAGAGGTGCTAATAACCAGTAGTGTTACATCAAAATTTGTGTTATTATAGAGTTTCACTCTACTTAAAAAGGAAGTTGAATCCAGTAGATTCATAAACACAGACTGAAATACTTAAAGATATTATTTTTTTTTATAGGTGGAGCCAGATTTTATTCAACGATCACTTAAATGTGATTGTTAGCATTTTTTGGAATTATAAATTGAATGAGATTTTTAATGTAATAAAATCCTAAAATCTTGTTTTGCTTTTTTTTAAATCTATAACTTTAATATACTGAATGCCAATTGTTTAAAACAATTCTCCAAAGTTTCGAAAAGACACATCACTCTCAGTTAAAGGTTGCAGGTGATTTTTTTCTACAATACGAGGTCGGCAAGCCCATCATATACAGAATAATGCTACACACACAATGAGGACCCAATGTGAGACACAGAACAGGATAGGTGAATTGCAAAAAGCTACTAACTTTGGCCCAAGCATTTTTCTCCACCAGGATGGACCGCACACATAAATGGAGTAGCCCACTGTCTGCTTGGTATATATATATAAAAAAAAAAAGAATTTATTATATATAGCACATAAATTCAAATTTCGTGTTGTCAGTTATTAGCATGACCCCTCCTCTCTATCTTGAACCAAACATCATGGAACTGGCATGTCCTCCTTAGAAGAATGAAGGTATCCACAACAGTCTCTGAAATACCCTGAAACAATGAGACACTGGGGCATTGAGGGCCATCATCGGAAAACCACCTAGTATCAAATCTTGGTGGGTAGTTTATTTAATGAGAATGCAGCAACTGTCAGCATCCAAAGGATACATGAACTTCTCTAGGGGAAAATAGATAAAAACAAACAGCGCTGAACTGTTATTACAGGGAGGCTAAGGTCATATGAGGGAGCATAGGAGATATAAACAACGATGTAAGGGGGGGCATGCTGATGCACACACTTTTATCCTTATCCTAGGATGCCCTTCTTGACTACTAACTCTTGAACACAATTAATACTAAGCTCAGCTTCTCTGTAAGCATCAAACAAGCCCTCCTCCAACCTTCATGTGGGTGAAGGACCCTTCTTCTGGGCTCTATACCACCCTGTAATGATGTTTCTTAGACAGCAAAGCACACCCTACTACTATCATATATCTGCTTGTCTCTCTAGTCCCCTGGACTGATGGTGGTTTTTTTTTGTTGTTTGTTTGCTTGCTTTGTTTTTCATTTCTGGGTCTTATACACCTAGCACATGATTTCTGGCCACTGAATAATATAATGAATAAATCCATCTATCTTTTTTCCATTCGAGGAGGAGCCTTTATATTTCACCAACTGTATAACAACTAATCAAGTGAAATGGACATGGATTATTAGAGGTTAATTAAGTGATTGTATAGAAATTTTTTTTTTTTTTTATTCAGGTATTCAGGTGTGATAAGGGTCTGTTTTTGACACAGTGGTCCATTATAATACTTTCTCTACTAATAGAAATGCTTGATTTCAAATGAATGTCTTACTTCACTAATTTCTGAGCTCTTTGAGGTTATTGTTGTTAGGTGCCATCAAGTTGGTTCCAACTCATAGTGATCCTATGTACAACAGAAGGAAACACTGCCCAGTACTGTTTCATCCTCACAATTATTTTTTATGTTTGAGCCCATCGTTGTAGCCACTGTGTCAATCCATCTCATTGAGGGTCGTCCTCTTTTTTGTCGACCCTCTATTTTACCAAGGATGATGTCTTTCTCCAGGGACTGGTCCCTCCTGATAACATATCCAAACTATGTGAAATAAAGTCTCTCCATCCCCTCTTCTAAGAAGTATCCCGCTATATTTCTTCCAAGACAGATTTGTTCTTTCTTCTAGCAGTCCATGGTATATTCAATATTCTTCACCAACATCATGATGTAAAGGCATCACAATGTTATACATAATTTGTTATAATCCACAGTTGAAAGTCAGTAAATACAGGTAAACATTTTCTGGTAGTCTCTGTTTTCAATCAAGATCCATCTGACATCAGCAATGATATCCCTTATTCCATGCATTCTTCTGAATCTCACTTGAACTTTGGCAGTTTCCTGTGTTAAGTCTATGTATTCATTCAATGAAAATGTATTAATTATTTACTCTATACCAAGATATACTCTTGTTGTTAGGTGTCTTTGAGTCAGCTCTGACTCATAGTGACCCTACGTACAACAGAACGAAACACTTCTCAGTGCTGCACCACCTTCACGATCGTTGTTATGCTTGAGCCTATTGAGGCAGCCACTATGTCAATTTATCTCGTTGAGGGTCTTCCTCTTATTTGCTGGCCCTCTACTTTACCAAGCCTTTGAATTATTGTATTAGTAAAGAATATTGAATATATCATGGACTGTCAGAAGAACAAACAAATCTGTCTTGGAAGAAGTACAGCCAAAACGTTCATTAGAAAGTAGGATGTCGAGACATCGTCTCACATACTTTGGACATATTACCAGAAGGGACTAATCCCTGAAGATGAACACCATGTTTGGTAAGATATAAAATGGATATAGAAATAAATATGGCACAACCCCTGCTCTCAAAGAGCTTGCACTGCCCTGGAAGGGAAGGACATTGAGAATCCAAATAACATACGTTGTAATGCACGGAGTGCTATGTGAGCATAAAGGCAGCTCACAGAACTCAGAATAGAAATGATTTCAGGGAAGAAAACCCAGAGAAGGTGCCATATTAATCTTGGAAAAGGAGAGATCAAGTGTATATTTTTTTAAAAAAAGAAAAAGATATTTATATTATAAAGGCATGGGGCTGTGAGAGAGCACAAGGTGATCTGGAGACTGTAATTTGGTAGATAATGTTAAAGCACAGAGTAAATGGAGGTATGTTTTCTGGATTAAGGTAGCAAGATGGTGGTCAACCATCATAGACCATACGTGCCCTTATAAAGGGGCTGGGGTTTCTCCTAAAGGTAACATTGAGGCATTGAAAGATGTTTTAAAAAGAGTGACTGATGCCCTTTCAATGCCATGCTGAAGCACTGTTTAACAGGCCCGTCAAGTAACTGTATAATTCTCTAGGAGGATATTTATTATCTAGGGGATTAATCATTTCTTTAGTGGATTGGTCTTTGTTTGGCTTATTCTTTACTCTTGACTAGACCCACATTACACTCTAACTTGTAGAGTTTTGTCCAGCAGAGATAAAAATTATTTCTAACTCAAAAAGTTATATTTTATGCCATTATGAGACAAGAACCAATTTTGTTTCTAACTAAGCAAACTAATTTTAGCACAATTTCTCTACTAACTAGATCACTGTCTGTTTCTCAAGCATTTTTTGAACCAGCTTTACCACCCTGCTGGCTCTCTCGTTACTGAGTTACATAAATCTTTGACATGTGTTCTTTCTATATTTGTATGAGTTTTTTTTTAATGTTATCAAAATTATAATTTGACATCTTTGAGAAAGATAGAACTTTTCCTAAATACTTACTGCTTGTACAAAATGGGTATTTGTAGAAAGAATGCCTTCACTCATTTACATTGCCAGCTTGGCCTCTGTAGATCATTCATTTGTGATCCTTACTAAAAAGCACAGCCACCAACCCACTGCACCTCCAGGAAGTCGGCAAGGCCTCAGCAAGCAGATCTTTCTCCCTTATGTTTCAGTGTGAGAGATCTGATTGCAATGGGGACTGCCCAAGAAACTTGCTACTTTTAGAAGGGCCTGAGACAAAAGAAATCTCAAACAAAAGCGATGTCAAATATGGTCCACTTCACATTTTTCCCCAGAAAGACTGCTCTTCACTTTCTAACTGAATACACGGTAGCGGGAGTGAGTTAGCCTTACAACTTAGTGTCCAGAGGAGGAACACCACAGGCTGGGCCCTCTGTCCAGGGTGCAGAGCAGAAGCAGCCATTTCTGAAGTTTCTCTGTAGTCAGGTAAGGCCACATTAAAGAGCTCCTGCACATAAATAATTGCGGATTCATGACAGTCATGAACTGCTGAGCAGCTCTGGCTTAGAAAACTCAGCAATTAACACCAATAGCTAATAACCACTAAGCGATGGTGTTCCCACTGCACCACAGAGTCACACTCATTCTTAGGAATTAGGTAGTGCAAAGGCATAGAAAAGGAGCCCTAGTGGCACAGAGGGTGAAACACTCAGTTCTAACCAAAAGATTGGTGGTTCAAACCCACCCAGAAGCTTTGTGGGAGAAAGACCTAGTGATCTTCTCCTGTAAATTTTACAGCCTAGAAAACACAATGGAGCAGTTCTACTCTGTCATAGGGGGTCATTATGAGTCAAAATCAACTTGACAGAGCCTAACAACAATAATAATTCTCTGGAATACCACAGAGCTACACATGGGGTTACTATGAGGTGGAATCAACTCTATGGCAATGTATGTTTTTATTTTGCAGATGAGCACAGCTCAACTCTGGCACACATGGTGTCGCCACAAGTTGGAGTCACCTAAATGGCAACTGATGGATTTATTTTGCAAATGCAGTCCCAGCAAGGATGTTTCGAAAAGAGTGGCTGATGCCCTTTCACTGTCATAATGAAGCATGGTAAGTTATAGCAATGTAATTTACATCCTCCATGTGCTATTCCCCAGGTGCTTCCAACCCCCAAGATACATTCTCTGCCTTTGTTTGCCCTTCTTTGTGCCCCAGGAGGCTGCCCTTGCAGACTGCATGACTCAGTCTCCCCAGGCCACTGGTCAGTGGGAAGCACCAGGAGGAAGTTACTGAAAGAAGGTGAGGCTATTTCTTTTTTCTGGCTTCCCCCCAGCTTTGGCAGAGCTCCTGAACTGATTATAGCTTTTATCTGGACGCTCCCTTCCACTCCTCCAGCTCTCAGGGGACTCCAACACTTGTTCCTCCTCTGCCCCCAACAGCTGCAGGGTAGTGATGACTTGCCACTTTTGCTAGTGTCTTGATGCCTTTGCTTCACATGTTGGTACCTCACCCCACCTGAGGTGCCCAGCATTTGTAAACAGGTCCTTCACTAAAGACTCTTCATTTTAACTATCTGAGTTGCAGTCAAGTGAATGCAGGTAAAGGAAAGTCCACTTGATTTTCCAATGTAGTAATTACAAGCTCAAGATTTTAGAAGCACAGTTGTAAATAACCAGATGAATCAGGAAACAACACAACCACAGCACCATCTGGGTCCAACTACTTACTCAATCGAACTCTTTCTATTATTAATTCCCTCTACTATTTTCTATTAAAAATATTATTGATGTAGTTTTGTTTTAATTTTATATTGGCAATAACTGGTTAGTATATGAAAAGTTATTCATCCTCACCTATATTTTAAAATAACCAATGATGTAATTTTGCTTTTATGAAAAAACAATTGCAATACTTCATGCTGATGAGAAAGGGACAGTCCTGGTCCAGACCATCATGTTTGGTAAAGTAGAGGGTCAGCAAAAAAGAGGAAGACCCTCAATGAGATGGATTGACACAGTGGCTGCAACAATGGGCTTGAGCATAATAACAATTGTGAGGATGGTCAGTACCACGTAAGGTTTTGTTCTGTTGTACATACGGCTGCTATGAGTTGGAACAGGCTGGACGCCACCTAACAACGGGTGCTTTTTTATTTCTGTTTAATGAGATAATGGTACTTGCCCACATCAAAAAGAAAAGTAATTTCATTTGTGGTATCTTTGGCAGTATCACCACTGGGCAGAGACCATCTCCCTCTCTCCTTGTTGTCAGTGAAAAATTGTGAGTTTCCTCTCCTACTAGGATGTTTCAAGAGCCACTGAAGCTATGATAGATTAGCAATAGATTAGCAAGTAATACTTTGGGGGGAAATACACAAATTATCAGTTTTTAATAGAAAGGTAAATTCCCCCACAATGAAACTACCCTGAATTTAATAATCTGCATTGTATTTCAACTGTAGCTGAGAGTTACAAAAGAGTTGACAACACCTAAAATTCTAAATTAAATCTTTTCCTTTCTTTTTAAACTGATGGATATTGATCCCAAGTCACAGAAAACCAGTTATTTCCTACATCTGGAAAGGGAATGCTTGCCTTTTCGGTAACTCCCTTTGCTATGAGTGATTCAGTCTCAGATGATGTGGAGTGGTAACCTGGGATCAGAAGCACTGCTTCAGAATTCTCTAGTTTCAGGGCCAAACCTACAAGGACTCATTACCATCATCTGGGTCCAGCACCTGTTATGCAGGGAGGAGGTACCTGACCCAGGCAGAATGAGCTGTTAGATCTCCCCTTTCTCCTGGGAAGATCAGAGGCCTAGAGGGAAAGAACCACCATGAAAGCCTGTAGTATTCCCAAACTAAATATCCTGAAAGGTAAGGCAGTAATAAAGCTGGATTCGCTAATGGTTCACTTTATTAAGAAACCAGTCTATTTCTAGGTATTTGTACATCTTAAAACTTGGCTATTATTTTTATGCTACTTATTATACTGAGTACCCTCTCCGTTTTTAAAGACTCATTTATCAAATCTGATTATTCGGATTGTAAGTTTATTCATAATGCCACCCCTTTTCATTCAACAAATAAGTACAGAGTGCTCACCATACGCCAGGCACTGTTCTAAGTACACTAGAGGCATCACTGGATTTACGCAGAAAATTAAAAAGTACTCCCGTCATCATGGAGTCTACATTCAGACGGGGGAGAGTCACACACATACACACACACACGGACACACGGACACACACATCATATAAGTATTTGTGTAAAATACATAAATAAATATGCATATGTAAAATATCTTTACGCACGTCATGTGCGGTCGAGTCTATTCTGACTCAGAGCGACCCCATGTGACAGAGTAGAACTCCCCACAGGGTTTTCTAGGCTGGGATCTTCACAGGGGTAGATTGCCAGGTCTTTCGCCCACATGTTTATGTAAGAGAAAAGTATTACGAGGAAAAGCAACAGTAGAACACAATAAGGGAGACCCGGATTGGAGGGAGAAGAGGTAGGCAGTGCTGACTGAGGGGGTCTCCAGGAGGATAAAGCACCCAGAGAAAGTGGTGTTTGAGTCAGACTTGAAGGAGATGCTGAGGTGAGTTGAGCAGGGAGAGTGTTTCGGGCAGTGGTACCAGCGGGGACAAAGACGCTAAGGCAAGAGCTGGAGGAATAGCAAGGGGGATGCAGGAGAGAAGGAGTGGAAGGTGGGGGGGTGGGGGCAACCAGGGATTTTAGGTCATTGCAAAGAACACTGTAACCAAGAGATAACTGGAAACATTCTGGTGTTTTCCCTGCCTGACTTTTTATTCCCTACATATATATATATATACACACTTACAAACATTTAAAATGGCTTGCTATGACATTAAACATATCAAGGTTTGCTGGCCTTTTCAATTAGCAATACGTTAACATTACTTTCCCTTGGTATAAAATATTCTACATAAACATGTTTAATGATTGCATAATATTATATTTACCCTTCCAATGGACATGCTTGTGAAAGTCGATCCTGGCATATTCCTGGGATATTCTGTAATGAGCTTTACACTTTAGGTCCAAACATGTCCTTATTACGTTTATTTAATTCTTTTGAGGAAATCAGGAGGAAAGACTTCACTTGGGCATGAATGATCTCATCCATGCTAGTTTTCTAGCTTTCCTCATGGAGAAGCCCCTTAGAGGGCTCCAGGGTGACCCCTACACTGGCAGCCCAGGAGCAGGATTTGAGGACACCAGTTCTGGACCTGTCAGTCAAGGTTTCTTCAGGGCATTCCTGACAGTGGAGACCTAAATCCTCTTTAAGAAATCAAGCAATGCAACAGGAGAAATTCTTGATCTTCTGGTGTGTGTACCACAAACAAGGAAGAAAGAAAAAAGGTCTGATAGGCAATGCTCTTCACATGGGACAGCTAGCAAACTCCTGGACACTCGCCTACAGGGATGTAAACAGCCTTTTACAGCTATGGATTGGACCTTGTAGATCTAAATCTTAGGTAAATTCCTTAAAACTCTATTTTGTTCTGTGCACAACAGTAAGAGTGTGGCAGGTGGTGGCCTCTATGATGCTACCACATGCTAAGCTATGATACACGCAGGAAGAGCAAATGTTTTTCCAAGAAGCCTTTATTCTTTCAAAGGAAAAAGAAAGGAATAAAAGGAGAAAGAGAGGAAAGGGCGGAGAGAGGAAGAAGGGAGGCAGAAAAACCCTATTCATATGTATGTTTGTGAGCAAAAAGATTTAAGAATTTGGCTCTACGTCTAAATAAAATGAGAACAGTTGTTGCATTTGCCATTATAGTGTAAACATCTGTTCACGTTCATGTATTGAAATGAGTACTTCAAATGGTAATGTTCAAAACTTCAGATCGATCTTAAAAGCATGCTTTCTGATAGTCTCTGAAGTAAATAACAAAACCAAAATCAGGAAGGGAGGATGGAGAAAAGGGCCCAATGTATACTTTAATTGTGGCCCTCACCCCCTTTAATGCTGTATCCCATCCCCTTGACAGTCACCTTAAATTCAGTTACATCTTCTTAATACCAAAACCAAACCAAACCCAGTGCTGTCAGGTTGATTCCGACTCATAGCGACCCTATAGAACAGAGTAGAACTGCCCCATAGAGTTTCCAAGAAGCATCTGGCGGATTCGAACTGCCGACCCCTTGGTTAGCAGCCATAGCACTTAACCACTACGCCACCAGGGCTTCCTATCTTCTTAATAGCTGCTTTTATATAATGGGAAATTTCATTTCAATTCTCTTCCCCCAGCGGTGTTCAGAATTGATACAGGGCAGACATCTCTTGACATGCAATTCTCTAGCCTATTCTGAAATTCTGCTGAACTTTCTCTTTAGAGCAAATAAAGCAGGTAAACCCAAAGGCCATGGAATTGGCACTATTAAATTCAGGGACATAAAATAAGGCACCAGAAGAGATAAGTTCTCACCCACAAAGACCTAAAAACAAGTCCACTTCCCTGAGGGGTTACCTTAGATCCTGGAGTACACACAAAGGTGAGGGCAGAATTAAAGGGCCTTGTTACCTGTAAACCCCTCACTTTGCAAAAGAGGAGGAATTGCTGCCAGGCGCACAGTGAGATTTCACAGTTCTGAATTCCAGCTGATTTACAGGACAAAATGTTCATGCTAAATGCAATTCACAGGACAACTGATTGGATACCTTAAGTTCATATCTTCAAGGTAAATGTCCTCACTTTGAGTGGAACAATTTACTTTTGCTGTTCTTTTTTTCCCTAGTCCTGAATGGATTCAGGCCCTGGTGGGTGTTGAGAAAATACAAATAATAAAGCTTAGGAACAAAGAGGGGAATTACACCAGGAATGTCCCAAAAGACAGAAAGAAAAATAAATGTAATATCAGCAGAAGTATATTGTTGTTGTTGTTAGGTGCTGTTGAGTCAATTTTAGACTCATAGCAACCTGATGTGAAAGGGTAGAACTGACCCATCGTGTTTTCTAGGCTGTAGCTTTTATGAGAGGAGGTCACCAGGTTGTTTCTCCTGTGGAGCTGCTGGGTGGGTTTGAACCACCAACCTTTTGGTTAGCCGTTGAGTGCTTCATGACAGCACCACCAGAACTCCTTCACAGATGTATGGATAGGAGATAAAACAAATCAGCAAAATATTAACTGTAGACTTGAGGTCATGGATGTGTGGCTGTTCACTGTATGATTCCTTCATGCTTTTTCTGTATACTTAAAAATTTTATAACAGCAATATTGGGAAGAAAGTACGACATTAGCAGAAACTGCCCATAAGCCAATTGTGCAAGAAAGTTAAAAGACAACCCACACAACAGGATAAAATATTTGCAAAATATAAATTTTATAAAGGTATAGTATTCAGAATTTCTAAAAAAAACTCTTACAACCCAACAACATTACAGGCAAATAAACCCATTTAAAAATGGGAAAAGAGCTTGAATAGACATTTCTCAAAAGAAGACAAACAGCCAATAAGCACAAGAATAGATGTTAAACATCATTAGTCATTAGGAAAATGCAAATCAAAACCCAGTAGGATGGCTGTCCTACTATGGTGGCTTTCATATTGCTGTGATGCTGGAAACTATGCCACCAGTTTTTAAATACAAGCAGGATCACCCAGGTGGAGAGGTTTCAGTGGAACTTCCAGAATAAGGCAGACTATGAAGAAAGGTCTGGTGATCTACTTCCAAAAATTAGTCTATGAAAATCTTATGGATCACAACAGAGTATTGTCTGATATATTGCTAGAAGATGAGTCTCCAGTTTGGAAGGTACTATACAATAGCCTCGACTGTGGACTCAAATATACCAATGATGGTGAAGATGGTACAAGACCAAACAACATTTGATTCTGCTCTACGTGGGGTCACCATGAGTCAGAGCTGACTCAACAGCAAAGAACAGCAACAACAACAATAGGATGGCTGTAATAAAAAAAAGATGGGCAATATCAAGTTTGGGAAGGACGTAGAGAAATTGGAACCTGGAGCCCTCCTACATTGCTGTTGGGAATGAAAATGGTGCAGCCTATATGGAAGAAAGTTGGAAATTCCTCAAAAAGTTAAACATGGAATTCCATATGACTCAGCAATTCCACTCCCAGATATACACCTAAGAGAATTGAAAACTATGTCTACACAAAAACTTGCATACACATTTATAGCAGCATCATTCATATAAGATGAATACAACCCAAATGTCCATCAACTGATGAATGGTTAAACAAAATGGGGTATATTCACATAATGGAAATTTATTTGGCCATAACAAGGAAGTACAGATACATGTCACATTATGGATGAAGCTTGAAAGATTATGCTAAGTGAAAGAAGCTAGACACAAAAGGTCACATAGTATGTAATTACATTTATATGAAATGTCCAGAGTGGATAAATCCATAGAGATAGAAAGATTAGTGGTTGCCAAGGGCTGGGGGGAGGGGGAATGGAGAATTACTGCTAATGGTTATATAATTTTATTTTGGGGTGATGAAGATGTTCTAAAATTAGATAGCAGTGATGGTTGTACAAGCTCGTGAATGTATTAAAAATGCTGAATTTTAAACTTTAAAATGATGAATTGTATGTTATGGGAATTATATCTTAATTGAAAAATTAAAGAAAAAATAAATCATTCATGAGAATCTAAAATTGAGAATTGTGTAGGGGGAGCCTGGCAGTGACTTTATAGGCATGACCAAGCACCCCCTTTGCCTTGTCAATCTCACCCTCCTATCTTACAGGTCTGCCCAGGATGTACATGGTGAGCGTGTTCTGTAAGCTCCTGCTGTGAGAAATAGTGGAAGAGCCCACAAGAGAGAAGTTGGTAAATGTAAAAGGGAGGCTGTGTGGTTGGCACATCAGCACAGCCAGTGAGGATCTGAGGAATTCCATTTCACAGCATAGCCTGCTCCCTTGACATACTGGGTGAAGTGATGCTAAAACTGACATGGCACCCCTTGGGATGTCCTGGAACTCTGTGTCACTCCTGCCAGGCTTCGGGGTAGCCTGTGGGGTGACAGAAGGAAGCAGCACAAGGTCCAAAGACAGTTTTCCAATGTTGCTTCGATTATTGGTCACTACCCTCCACCCCAACCTGTAAGCAGTTACCACACAAATCATATAAAATTGTAAGAGAATATCTCTATGTCGTGATAATTTGTTGAGATAACAATTTGCACATTTTTCCCTCCCTGTCTAAGCAGGCTTCTGTGCACCCAGTCTAACCTATTTCTGTGCTGCTGAACAGAGTAGGACTGTCCCATACGGATTCCAACGAGTGGCTGGTGGATTCAAACTGCCAACCATTTTGTTGACTCCCATAGCTCTTAACCACTGCACCATCAGGGCTCCTGCAGAAAGCACAAGCTACTTAAAAACCACCTCCTTCCTGGCTTTTCTCTCTCTAGCACTGTCCAATATTATAGCCAGTAGGCATATGTGGCTATTTCAAAGTCAATTTAAATTAATTAAAATTAGATAAAATTAAAAATTCAGCCCTTCAATTGTTGTCATTGTTAACCACCCTTGAAACTGTCCCAACTCATGGCAACCCCATACACAATGGAAAGAAACATTGCCTGGTTCTGCACCTTCCCATGATTGGTTGTGAATGAAATCATTGTGATCCATAGGGTTTTCATTGGCTGATTTTCAGAAGTAGATCACCAAGCCTTTCCTCTTAGTCTATCTGCAAGCCCCACTGAAACCTGTTCAGCATTATAGCAACACGCAAGCGTCCACTGACAGACTAGTGGTGGCTGCACTTGAGGCTCATTGGCCAGGAATTGAACCTGGGTCTCTTCCATGGAAAGTGAGAATTCTACCACTGAAAGACCAGTGCCCTCCCCTCATTTGTACTAGTCATTTTTCAAGTGCTTAATAGTCACATATGGCTAGTATCTACAATACTGGAAATCACAGAGTGGGATATTTCCATCATCACAGAAAACTCTATTGGACACGCAGTCTGCAGCTCCTTGGGAGGGACAGAAGCAGAAACAATGAGGAGATGTCCCTCCAGGAGAAGAGGACAGAGAGAACTCTCAAGCAGACTTATGTAATGATGTTTGAGTGGGTGGGAGGAGGGAAGAAATCAGTAAGGAAGTCTCCCATAGGATCTGGGGTAGCCAGACCTGCACCTAAGAGCTTCTGGCAAAAACAAAGACTTTGGTCCTTGGCACAGGAATTGGCATTGGAAGGCTTTCCTCCATTATGAGGTACTGAATAAGCCTTTTTGATTCCTCACACCCAGGAAAAATTTCCCAATAATCACCAATACTGCTTTTCTTGTCAGACCAGGCAAACAGGGCTCAGAATCAGAATTAATCTGATATAAAGTAATACAAAAACGTTATATTTCTTACTTTCCAGAGTTTATGAAAAAAGCTTCGTATCATATCAAAAAGATTTCAAATTAACTTTGATGGATAACAAAGCAAATACATAAGTTTAAGAGTATTAAAATCTATACAAGTTTTCTAGTTTCAACTCCAAGAAATATATGTAGAGAGTAAGGGTAAGTGGGGCCTGCCAGAAGCAAAGTCTCCAAAGAGGGGGTGGAGGGGAGCTCCCCATTGTTCTGCAGACCATCATCTCTCTCACTTGTCTTACCCAACTGTCTCCAGCTCTAGCCTTGTCCACTCAAACCCATTCTACAGATTTGCAGGAACAGTGATCACCTTAAAATACAGATCTGAGCAGCCTCGTTGTCATTGTTAGCTGCAATCAAGTCAGCCCCCAACTCATGATGACCTCATGCACAACAGGATTGGACCATTGTGATCTGTAAGATTTTCAATGGATGATTTTTGGAAGTAGATTTCTAGGCCTTTCTTCCTAGTCCGTCTTAATCTGTAAGCTTTGTTAAAATCTGTTCATATCACAGCAACAGGTAAGTCTCCACTGACAGAGGGGTGGTAGATGTGCTTGAGGTGCCTTGGCCAGGAGTTGCACCCAGGTCTCCCAAATAGAAGGTGAGAATCGTACTACTGAACCACCATTACCCTCCACTTTGGCTTTAGAAGGGTGAAAAAGAGTCTTCAAGATAGGTCCCTGCTCTTCTTGCTGGCACCATCATTCATCACTTCCTCCTCTTTTGGCTTCATATGTACTAAAATGCTTCCTGTTTTTCTAAGACTCTCTCCACGCTGTCTCTCCTTTGGGTCTTGGTGCATGCTGCAAGTTAAATCCCGGTTAAATCCCGGCCCCACCACTTGCTAACTGTGTGAGCGAGGGAGGATGTGTGAGTCCTGGTTAACAGTATATGCTCTGGAACTCCAAATATCTCCTCCTGTGGAGCTACAGGTCCACTGTTACACTGGGTCCACCCTGCCCCCACTGCTAGCTCCCGCCATGCCTTTATTCTTTTTTTTTCTTTTTCCTCTGTCTCTTTCCTTCTTCCACTTAGCCCCATACCCCACCTCTACCCCTTCCTGCTGGGCCACACCATGCCACCTGGGCTAGAGTGCCACTGGCCTGACACCAACCTGGGTCCACCTGCCCCCACCCACCAGTTCCTGTCACACAATTATTTTCTTATTTTTATTTTCCTTTTCTTTCTCCCTCCTACCCAACTCAGTATGCCACCTCTACCCCATCCCACCAGGCAATGCTGCACCACCACAAGTAGAGAGACACTGGCCTGCCATCATCCAGGGTTCTCCCCGCCCCCACTCACCAGGTTCCGAGACACAGTATTTTTCTTTTCCTTTTTTTCCCTTTTGCTCTTTATTCCTTTTCTTTCCCCTTCACACCTATGCCATACACCACTTCTACCCCTTCCCACCAGTCTATGCTGCACTGCCATGACTAGAAAGCCATCAGCCCACCAGTGCCACGAGTCAGCCCCACCCACATTGCCAGCTCCCTTCTCTCCTGTTCTTCTTCCCCCTTTCTTCCTTTCTCCCTCCCATTTAGCCCTGCCTGCCACACCCCCTCCCCTCCTGTCAGGCCATGCTGCACAACAGCTCCTAGAGAGCCACTGACCCATCACTTTCTACCTCCCATCTAGTCCCATATGCCAACTCCTTCCCTTTCCACTGGCTCCCAGTCTTTTCTGCCCACACACATTGGCTACCCTTTTTAAAAATTTATAATTCTGTGCCTATCCTTTTCTTTCTTCCCCCTACCTAACCCCATACACCAACTGCTCCTTCCTGCCAGAGCCCGCCATGCTGCCATGGCTAGAATGTTCATTGCTCGGGCTTGCTGACACACTGGGCCTGCACCGTCCCTCCCCTCCTGCCACTTGACCAGCTGTTCAATAGTGGGAAGCAAGCCTGTATCACTCCCTGCCCAACACCTCCACCTATCTAGGGAGGGGTTGTGAATACTTTCACGCCACAGCACCAACATTAGGAGGCAGACAATGCATGCGCAGTCGGCCCTCTGCCATTTTGTCAAGCCAGTGTAGAGCAAAGCAGGCTCACCATGCCTGTTTCTGCCAGTCCACCTGGACAAGGTGGTGAGTGTTATCATGCCCACAGATGAGCAAACAGTAAAGCATGCCTGGCCTTCCCACCTTGAAATATCAAAATGAAAACAAAGAAGCAAGAAGAAACAAATAAACATGCAATCAATAAATAAAGAAAATAATAACTTAATGTCTCAGATACAGCAGACAATATCAAAACACATAAAAAAGCAGGACAAGATGGCTTCAGCAAGTGATCAAAATAAACAGATGGCCCTCCAGTAGAAGAAAAGGCAGTGGAACTACCTGATATAGAATTCAAAACACTAATATTTAGGGCTCTTTAAGAGAGTAGGAAAGAGATCAAGGGAAAAAATGGACAAAACCAATGAAAGTGTAGCCAAAATCAAGGAAAACAGACAAAACAATAGAAAAATTCAGGAAAATAATGCAAGAAGAAAATGTCAAAATAAATGAACAATTAGAAACCACACAAAAATAGCAACTAGAAACCCAAAAGATACAGAACAAAGTTTCAGAAGCAGACAACTCGATAGAAGGATTTAGGAGCAAATTTGAAAACAATGGAATACAAAATCGGTGAGATTGCAGACAAATTCATGGATGCTACTTTGTTTGAGGAAAAATTGGAGAAAAGAATGAAGAAAAATGAAGGAAACACTGGGTTTTGTTTTTTAAGTGTCTTGGTTATCTAGAGCTGCTATAACAGAAATACCACAAGTGGATGGCTTTAAAAAAAGAAATTTACTTCTTCACAGTAAAGTAGCCTAAAGGTTCAAATTCAGGGCATAAGCTCCAGCAGAACCTTTCTCACTATGTTGGTCTTCTCATCAATCTTTCCCCAGAATAGGAGCTTCTCCACACAGGGACCCTGGGTCCAAAAGACGCGCTCTGCTCCTGGCACTATTTTCTTGGTGGTATGAGGTCCCCGCTCCCTGCTTGCTTCCCTCTCCTTTTATCTCTTGTAAGATAAAAGGTGGTGTAGGCCACACCCCAAGGAAACTCCCTTTACGTTGGATCAGGGATGTGACCTTAGTAAGGGGGCTACAATACCACCCTAATCCTCTTTAACATAAAATTACAATCAAAAAATGAAGGACAACCACAAAATACTGGGAATCATGACCCAGCCAAATTGATACCTTTTTCTGGTGATATAATTCAATTCATGACAAAATAAGTACACAATTAGAAATCATACAAAAATAGCAAGTAGAAACACAAAAGATTAAGAACAAACTTTCAATAATGGACAACTCAATAGAAGGCTTTAGGAGCAAATTTGAAGCAATGGGAAACAGAATCAGTGAGATTACAGACAAATCCACAGATACTACTTTGCTGGAGGAAAAATCAGAGAAAAGAATGAAGAAAACTAAGAATTATGTGTGACACATTTAAGAGCTAATATTCATGCACCAGCAGATTCCCTGAGCAGGGGGAGAAAATGGAAAACACAGTAGATTGTTGAATATTTGTTGGAAGAACATTATGTAATGATTAAAGGGAAAATCCATGAAGAAGACATAACCTTAATATATATCTACACACCCAAGGACATGGCTCCAAAATACATAAATTAAATTCTAACAACACTGAAAAGAAAAATAGACAATTTCACAATAATAGTAGGAGAATTCAACACACCACTCTTGGTAAAGGACAGCACATCTAGAAAGAAACTCATCAAAGATAGAGAAGATCTAAAGGCCACAATCAATCAGGTTGACCTTAAGGATATATAAAGAACACTCCACCCAACAGCAGCAAAGTATATATGTTTTCCAAGACACATGGAAGATTCTCCAGAATAGACCACATTTTAGGTCAAAAAGCAACCCTTAACAAAATCCAAAACTTCAAAGTAATACAAAGCATTCTCTCAGATCGCAATGCCATCAAAGCAGAAATCAATAACAGGAAGAGCAAAGAAAAAAAAAAAAAATCAAGTACATGGAAACCGAACAACACCTTGCTTAAAAATAACTAAGATAAAATCAAAGAGGGAATTTAAAAATATCAAGAATTAAATGAGAATGAAAACATATACCAAAACCTTTGGGACACAGCAAAGGCAGTGCTCAAAGGTCAATTTATAACAACAAATGCACACATCAAAACAGAAGAATGGGATGAATTCAAAATGTTGGCCCTACAACTTGAACAAATTGAAAGAAAAGAGCAAAAGAAGCCCAGGGCCACTGGAGAAAGGAAATAATAAAGATTAGAAATGAAATTAAGAACAGAAAAATAATAGAATCAACAAGACTGTCTTAGGTATCCAGTTCTGCTGTCACAGAGATACCACAAGTGGAAGTTTATTCTCTCACAGTCTAGTAGGCTAGAAGTTCAAAATCAGGGCACCAGGTCCAGGGGAAGGCTTTCTCTGTCAGCTCTGGAGGAAGGTTCTTGTCATCAATCTTCCCCTGGACTAGGAGCTTCTCTGCACAGGAAAGAGGTCCTGGATAAGCAAAGCATTATTGAAGAAAAAGAACAAAGTAGGACACTTACACTACCTGATCTCAGATCCTAGTATATAGCCACCATAGTCAAAACAGCCTGGTACTGGGACAACGACACACAGGCTAATGGAACAGAATCTAGAACCCAGATGTAAGTCTATCCACCTATGGTCAGTTGATCTTTGACAATGGCCCAAAGTCCATTAAATGGGGAAAAGACAGTGTTTTTAACAAATAATGCTGGCTAAACTGGATGTCCCTCGAAACTAATGAAACAGGACAGATACTTCACACCATACACACAAAAAACTAACTCTGGATCAAAGACCTAAATATAAAACCTAAAATTATAAAGATCTTGGAGAAAAAAATAGGGACAATGTTAGAGGCTCTAATAAAAGGTATAAATACAATACAAACTATAACTAACAATGCACAAATACCAGAAGATAAACTAGATAACAGGGGGCTTCTAAATATTAAACACTTAAGCCCATCAAAAGATTTCACCAAAAGAGAACTACAGACCCGGAAAATTTTTGGGCTATGACACATCCAACAAAGGTCTAATATCTAAAACCTATGGAAGTCATCAATCCCTTAACAACAAAGAGACAAATAATCTAATTAAAAATAGACAGAGTATATGAACAGATGCTTCACCAAAGAAGATATTCAGGAGATAATCTCCAATAGAGAAATGCAAATCAAAATAACAATGAGATACTGTCTCACCCCCACTTTACAGGCACAAATAATAAAAAAAAAAGAAACAGAAAAAAAATGTTGCCGGGAGATTGAAACACTTACGCATTGCTAGTGGGAATGTAAAATGTCATAATTACTATGAAAAACAATATGGTGCCTCCTAGAAAAGTTAGAAACAGAAATATCACAGGATCCAGCAATCCCACTCCTAGGAATATATCCTAGAGAATAGACATGAATAGACATTTGCCCACCCATATTCATTGAAGCATTATTCACAATAGCAAAAAAGATAGAAACAACCTAAGTTTCCAACAACAGATGAATGGATAAACAAACTATGGTACACACACAATGAAATACTATGCAATGATAAATCTACAAAACATCTCACAACATGGATGAATCTGGAGGGCACTATGCTGAGTGAAATAAGTCAATCATAAAAGAACAAATATTGTATGAGACCACTATTATGAAAACCCAAGAAAAGATTTACATAGGGACAAAAACAATCTTTGATGGTTACAAGGGGGGGAGGGGTGGGAAGGGAAATCACCAACTAAAGAGGAGACAAGCTAACTTCGGCGAAGGTAAAGATAACACACAACATAGGCGAAGACAGCACAATTTGACCAAGGCAAAGTCATAGAAGCTTCCTAGACACATCCAAACACCTTGAGGGACCAAGTTACAGGGGTTACAGGCTGGGGCTGAAGAAAGTAGTCTACATCCTACTTTGGTGAGCAGTATCTGGGTTCTTAAAAGCTTGCGGCCAGCCATCTAAGATACATCTATTCTTCCCATCTCTTCCAGAGCAAAAGAAAATGAAAAAAAACAAAGACACAAGGAAAATATTAGTCCAAAGGACTAACAGAACACATGAACCACAGCCTCCACCAACCTGAACCTAGAAGAGCAAGATGCTTTCTGGCTACCACCACCAACTGCTCTGACAAGGATCACAATAGAGGGTTCCAGATGGAGCAGGAGAAAAATATAGAACAAAATTCATATTCACAAAAAAGGCTGGGCTTACTGGTCTGACAGAGACTAGAGGAATCTTTGAGACTATGGACCCCTGACACCCTGCTAACTCTGAAGTGAAGCCAATATCAAATCCGCCTTTCAGCCAAAGATCAGACAGGCCTATAAAAACAATTACAGACATTAAGAATTTGCTTCTTAGTTCAATCAAGTATACAAGACCAAATGGTCAACACCTGCCCACAAGCAAAGGCGAGAAGGCAGCGAGGGACAGGAAAATTGGACGAATGGACATGGAAACCCTGGGTGGAAAGGGAAAGTAGGAGAGTGCTGACATTGTAGAGATTGCAACCAATTCACAAAACAACTTGTGCATAAATTTTTGAAGGAAAATCAATTTGGGTTGTAAATTTTCACCTAAAACACAAGTGATAAAAAACAGACAAATATCTTTTCTATGCCTTGGTTTTCTTAGGTAAAATGAGAATAGTAATAGGATCTCCATCATAAGGTTGCCCTAAGTATTAACACAAGTGCATAGGACAGTGTCTGGGACACAGCACACAGCATAAAAGTATATATATTGTGCTGGGCTGTTAACTGATGGTAGAGGGTAATGCTGCCTCTGCATGAAAAGCATTTGGACTCAGAAGGGTGCTCCCAAGCAAAGGAACCTCAATTAACAGATGCGCAGGCCTTAAATCAGGCCTCTGGAAGGGATTTTCTTTTTTTTTTTTAAGGGAGGGACTTTCAGATCTGCTCATGAAATTATTAATTAACATGTCTATTTAAAATAAGATAGGCCTTGTTGAAGCTGCCAGGAGGAAAAAAAAAAAAAAGATCAGTATTGGATAAATGAGGTATAACATGGATTAAAATGAGGGTATCGTCTTACAAAATAGCTGACCAAACTTCCTCAAAACTGTCAGTCATTAAAAACAAGGGAAGTGTGAGAAACTGTCACAGCCTGAAGGAGCCTAAGGGGACATGACAAGGAAATGTAGTGTGGTATCCTGGATGAGAGCCTTGAACAGAAATAGGCATTAGGTAAAAACTAAGGAAATATGAATAAACTGTGAACTTTAATTAATAATGGTGTATTAATATCAATTCATTAATAACAGCAAATGCACCACATTAATGTAAGACGTTCATAATAGGTGAACCTGGGTGCAGGATACATGGGATTTCTCTGTAGTAGATTTTCTGTAAATTAGAACCTGTTCTAAAAAATAAAGTTTATTAAAAAAAATAATAATAATGGCATCTGAGTCTTGGAAGCACCATTGAATAGACATATGATTTTATAGTTTAGTTTAAGTTAACTACCATCTCTTAGATGCTATTTCCTTCTGCAAAAGAGGCAGCTGAAAGGGCCAAGATGTATTTTCTCACAAGATTCTAAAATTGTATGAATTTGAGCACAGAAGAAGATCCAGTCCATAAATGATGAATCAGCTGGGTAAGTAAGTGCTTTGTTGAATCAAATATTAATCTGGAAATCAAAAGAAAAATGTACTTGTGAGTACGTATTTGTGCATGTATGCATGGGCTTGAGTGCACGTGTCTGTGTGAGCATGTGTGTGTGTGTTCCTGTGCGTGCATGCCTGTGTGTGAGATATGATGGCCTCTGAGGTGGAGCATGGGTTTCAGAACTGAAGAGAGTCTCTTACTCCTTCAATCACTCATTTAGAATACTTCAAAAGTTAAATGCAGTAACTAAAAATCAGCCTGAGATATGGTGTCTTCATCATTTCCTTTATTTATTAATAAACTAAATATTTTAGGGAATTACTAAATAATCACTACTTCCTTGGTGCGCCTTCAGGAAGGTATGACTCGATGTAGACAAAGAGAGAGTCCCTTGAGAGAGCAAAGGCAGAGCTGACTATGTTCATCTGAGAGTAGAGAACTCTTAAAGACTACTTCTCACTGAGAGGCAGGAAGAGGAAAAGACAAAATAAGTGCATTTAAGATGAGATGCGAAGTTATTTATCTAGAATAGAAAATATTCCAAGCTTTCTCATTTAATTAGGAGTAGAAGCTCTAGGCTAAAACTGAAAGAGGTAAAGGAGAGATCATGGATATTAAATAATAATTTTCAGCTTATTTGAAGATGTTGACTTACCAGCAAAAAAAAGTTGCTATGTAGTAAACTCAGGGGAACCCCATGTGTGCAAAGTAGAACTGCTCCATACGGTTTTTTTTTTTTTAATTTTTATTAAGCTTCAAGTGAACATTTACCATTCCAATCAGTCTGTCACATGTAGGTTTACATACATCTTACTCCCTTCTCCCACTTGCTCTCCCCCTATTGAGTCAGCCCTTTCAGTCTCTCGTTTCGTGCCAATTTTGCCATCTTCCCTCTCTCTCTATCTTCCCATCCCCCCTCCAGTCAAGAGTTGCCTACACACTCTCCCGTGTCCACCTGATTTAATTAGCTCACTCTTCATCAGCATCTCTCTCCCCCCCACTGACCAGTCCTTTTCATGCCTGATGATTTGTCTTCGGGGATGGTTCCTGTCCTGTGCCATCAGAAGTTCTGGGGAGCATTGTCTCTGGGATTCCTCTAGTCGCAATCATACCATTAGGTGTGGTCTTTTAGTGAGAATTTGGGGTCTGTATCCCATTGGTCTCCTGCTCCCTCAGGAGTTGTCTGTTATGCTCCCTGACAGGACAGACATCGATTGTGGCCGGGCACCAACTAGTTCTTCTGGTCTCAGGATAATGTAGGTCTCTGGTTTATGTGGCCTTTTCTGTCTCTTGGGTTCTTAGTTGTCGTGTGACCTTGGTGTTCTTCCTTTGCCTTTGCTCCAGGTGGGTTGAGACCAATTTAGATGGCCGCTTGTTGGCATTTAGGACCCCACGTGCCACAATTCAAAGTGGGATGCAGAGTGTTTTCATAATAGAATTGTTTTGCCCACTGACTTAGAAGTCCCCTCAAACCAAGTTCCCCAGACCCCAGCCCCTGCTTCGCTGACCTTTGAAGCTTTCATTTTATCCCGGAAACCTCTTTACTTTTAATCCAGTCCAATTAGGCTGACCTTCCTTGTTTTGAGTGTTGTCTTTCCCTTCACCCAAAGCAGTTCTTATCTACTGATTGATCAATAAAAAGCCCTCTCCCTCCCTCCCTCCCCCCTTTGTAACCACATAAGTATGTGTTTTTCTCCGTTTTTTCTATTTCTCAAGATCTTATAATAGTGGTCTTATACAATATTTGTCCTTTTGCAACTGATTCATTTCGCTCAGCATAATGCCTTCCAGATTCCTCCATGTCATGAAATGTTTCAGAGATTCGTCACTGTTCTTTATCGATGCGTAGTATTCCATTGTGTGAATATACCACAATTTATTTACCCATTCGTCCGTTGATGGACATCTTGGTTGCTTCCAGCTTTTTGCTATTGTAAACAGAGCTGCAATAAACATGGGTGTGCATGTATCTGTTTGTGTGAAGGGTCTTGTATCTTTAGGGTATATTCCGAGGAGTGGGATTTCTGGGTTGTATGGTAGTTCTATTTCTAACTGTTTAAGATAACGCCAGATAGATTTCCAAAGTGGTTGTACCATTTTACAATCCCACCAGCAGTGTATGAGAGTTCCAATCTCTCCACAGCCTCTCCAACATTTATTATTTTGTGTTTTTTGAATTAATGCCAGTCTAGTTGGTGTGAGATGGAATCTCATCGTAGTTTTAATTTGCATTTCTCTAATGGCTAATGATCGAGAGCATTTTCCCATGTATCTGTTGGCTGCCTGATATCTTCCTTAGTGAAATGTGTGTTCATATCCTTTGCCCACTTCCTGATTGGGTTGTTTGTCTTTTTGTGGTTGAGTTTTGACAGAATCATGTAGATTTTAGAGATCAGGCGCTGGTCTGAGATGTCATAGCTGAATATTCTTTCCCAGTCTGTAGGTGGTCTTTTTACTCTTTTGGTGAAGTCTTTAGATGAGCATAGGTGTTTGATTTTTAGGAGCTCCCAGTTACCTGGTTTCTCTTCATCATTTTTGGTAATGTTTTGTATTCTGTTTATGCCCTGTATTAGGGCTCCTAGGGTAGATCCTATTTTTTCTTCCATGATTTTTATCGTTTTAGTCTTTATGTTTAGGTCTTTGATCCACTTGGAGTTAGTTTTTGAGCATGGTGTGAGGTATGGGTCCTGTTTCATTCTTTTGCAAATGGATATCCAGTTATGCCAGCACCATTTGTTAAAAAGACTATTATTTCCCCAATTGACTGACACTGGTCCTTTGTCAAATATCAGCTGCTCATACATGGATGGATTTATATCTGGATTCTCAATTCTGTTCCATTGGTCTATGTGCCTGTTGTCGTACCAGTACCAGGCTGTTTTGACTACTGTAGCTATATAATAGGTTCTGAAATCAGGTAGGGTGAGGCCTCCCACTTTCTTCTTCTTTTTCAGTAATGTTTTGCTTATCCGGGGGTTCTTTCCTTTCCATATGAAATTAGTGATTTGTTTCTCTATCCCCTTAAAGTATGACATTGGTATTTGGATTGGAAGTGCGTTATATGTATAAATGGCTTTTGGTAGAATAGACATTTTTACTATGTTAAGTCTTCCTATCCATGAGCAAGGTATGTTTTTCCACTTAAGTATGTCCTTTTGAATTTCTTGTAGTAGAGCTTTGTAGTTTTCTTTGTATACGTCTTTTACATCCTTGGTAAGATTTATTCCTAAGTATTTTATCTTCTTGGGGGCTACTGTGAATGGTATTGATTTGGTGATTTCCTCTTCGGTGTTCTTTTTGTTGATGTAGAGGAATCCAAGTGATTTTTGTATGTTTATTTTATATCCTGAGACTCTGCCAAACTCTTCTATTAGTTTCAGTAGTTTTCTGGAGGATTCCTTAGGGTTTTCCATGTATACGATCATGTCATCTGCAAATAGTGATAGCTTTACTTCCTCCTTACCAATCTGGATACCCTTTATTTCTTTGTCTAGCCTAATTGCCCTGGCTAGGACTTCAAGTACGATGTTGAATAAGAGCGGTGATAAAGGGCATCCTTGTCTGGTTCCCGTTCTCAAGGGAAATGCTTTCAGGTTCTCTCCATTTAGAGTGATATTGGCCGTTGGCTTTGCATAGATGCCCTTTATTATGTTGAGGAATTTTCCTTCAATTCCTATTTTGGTTAGAGTTTTTATCATAAATGGGTGTTGAACTTTGTCAAATGCCTTTTCTGCATCTATTGATAAGATCATGTGGTTTTTATCTTTTGTTTTATTTATGTGATGGATTACATTAATGGTTTTTCTAATATTAAACCAGCCTTGCATACCTGGTATAAATCCCACTTGATCAGTGTGTATTATTTTTTTGATGTGTTGTTGGATTCTATTGGATAGAATTTTGTTGAGGATTTTTGCATCTATGTTCATGAGGGATATAGGTCTAAAATTTTCTTTTTCTGTAATGTCTTTATCTGGTTTTGGTATCAGGGAGATGGTAGCTTCATAGAATGAGTTGGGTAGTATTCCATCTTTTTCTATACTTTGAAATACCTTCAATAGTAATGGTGTTAAGTCTTCTCTGAAGGTTTGGTAGAACTCTGCAGTGAAGCCATCTGGGCCAGGACTTTTTTTTGTTGGAAGTTTTTTAATTACCGTTTCAATCTCTTTTTTTGTTATGGGTCTATTTAGTTGTTCTACTTCTGAATGTGTTAGTTTAGGTAGGTAGTATTGTTCCAAGCATTTATCCATTTCTTCTAGGTTTTCAAATTTGTTAGAGTACAATTTTATGTAGTAATCTGATATGATTCTTTTGATTTCATTTGGTTCTGTTGTGATGTGCTCCTTCTCGTTTCTTATTCGGGTTATTTGTTTCCTTTCCTGTTTTTCTTTAGTCAGTCTAGCCAGTGGTTTATCAATTTTGTTAATTTTTTCAAAGAACCAGCTTTTGGCTTTGTTAATTCTTTCAATTGTTTTTCTGTTCTCTAATTCATTTAGTTCAGCTCTAATTTTTATTATTTGTTTTCTTCTGGTGCCTGATGGGTTCTTTTGTTGCTCACTTTCTATTTGTTCAAGTTGTCGGGACAGTTCTCTGATTTGGGCTCTTTCTTCTTTTTGTATGTGTGCATTTATCGATATAAATTGGCCTCTGAGCACTGCTTTTGCTGTGTCCCAGAGGTTTTGATTGGAAGTATTTTCATTCTCGTTGCTTTCTATGAATTTCCTTATTCCCTCCTTAATGTCTTCTATAACCCAGTCTTTTTTCAGGAGGGTATTGTTCATTTTCTAAGTATTTGATTTCTTTTCCCTAGTTTTTCTGTTATTGATCTCTAGTTTTATTGCCTTGTGGTCTGAGAAGATGCTTTGTAATATTTCGATGTTTTGGATTCTGCAAAGATTTGTTTTATGACCTAATATGTGGTCTATTCTAGAGAATGTTCCATGTGCACTAGAAAAAAAAGTATATTTTGTAGCAGTTGGGTGGAGAGTTCTGTATAAGTCAATGAGGTCAAGTTGGTTGATTGTTGTAAGTAGGTCTTCTGTGTCTCTATTGAGCTTCTTACTGGATGTCCTGTCCTTCTCCGAAAGTGGTGTGTTGAAGTCTCCTACTATATATGTGGAGGTGTCTATCTCACTTTTCAATTCTGTTAAAATTTGATTTATGTACTTTGCAGCCCTGTCATTAGGTGCATAAATATTTAATATGGTTATGTCTTCCTGATCAATTGTCCCTTTTATCATTATATAGTGTCCTTCTTTATCCTTTGTGGCGGATTTAAGTCTAAAGTCTATTTTGTCAGAAATTAATATCGCTACTCCTCTCCTTTTTTGCTTATTGTTTGCTTGATATATTTTTTTCCATCCTTTGAGTTTTAGTTTGTTTGTGTCTCTAAGTCTAAGGTGTGTCTCTTGTAGGCAGCATATAGATGGATCGTGTTTTTTAATCCAGTCTGTGACTCTCTGTCTCTTTATTGGTGCATTTAGTCCATTTACATTCAGCGTAATTATAGATAAGTGAGTTTTTAGTGCTGTCATTTTGATGCCTTTTCATGTGTGTTGTTGGCCATTTCATTTTTCCACATGCTTTTTTGTGCTGAGACGTTTTTCTTAGTAGCTTGTGAGATCCTCATTTTCATAATGTTTAACTTTGTGTTTATTGAATCGTTACGTTTTTCTTGGCTTTTTTCTAGAGTTATGGAATTGATATTCCTTTTTGTGGTTACCTTTTTATTTACCCCTATTTTTCTAAGTAAAAACCTAACTTGCATCCTTCTATATCACCTTGTATCACTCTCCATCTGGCAGTTCAATGCCTCCTATATTTAGTCCCTCTTTTTGATTATTGTGATCATTTATCTATTGATTTCCATGATTTCCTGTTATGTGTATTATTTTGTTTATTTATTTATTTTTTAGAATTAGTCTTAATTTGTTTGTTTTTGTGCTTTCCCTATTTGAGTCGCGTTGATATCAGGACGTTCTGTTTTGTGACCTTGTATTGTGCTGGTACCTGATATTATTGGTCATCCGGCCAAATAATCTCCTTTAGCATTTCTTGCAGTCTTGGTTTAGTTTTTGCAAATTCTCTAAACTTGTGTTTATCTGTAAATATCTTAATTTCTCCTTCATATTTCAGAGAGAGTTTTGCTGGATATATGATCCTTGGTTGGCAGTTTTTCTCGTTTAGTGCTCTGTATATGTCGTCCCATTCCCTTCTTGCCTGCATGGTTTCTGCTGAGTAGTCTGAACTTATTCTTATTGATTCTCCCTTGAAGGAAACCTTTCTTTTCTCCCTGGCTGCTTTTAAAATTTTCTGTTTGTCTTTGGTTTTGGCAAGTTTGATGATGATATGTCTTGGTGTTTTTCTTTTTGGATCAATCTTAAATGGGGTTCGATGAGCATCTTGGATAGATATCCTTTCTTCTTTCATGATGTCAGGGAAGTTTTGTGTCAGGAGTTCTTCAACTATTTTCTCTGTGTTTTCTGTCCCCCCTCCCTGTTCTGGGACTCCAATTACTCGCAAGTTATCCTTCTTGATAGAGTCCCACATGATTCTTAGGGTTTCTTCATTTTTTTTAATTCTTTTATCTGATTTTTTTTCAGCTATGTTGGTGTTGTTTCCCTGGTCCTCCAGAAGTCCCAGTCTACATTCTAATTGCTCGAGTCTGCTCCTCTGACTTTCTATTGCGTTGTCAAATTCTGTAATTTTATTGTTAATCTTTTGGATTTCTACATGCTGTCTCTCTATGGATTCTTGCAACTTGTTAATTTTTCCACTATGTTCTTGAATAATCTTTTTGAGTTCTTCAAAAGTTTTATCAGTGTGTTCCTTGGCTTTTTCTGCATTTATCCTAATTTCATTTGTGATATCTTTAAGCATTCTGTAAATTAGTTTTTTATATTCTGTATCTGATAATTCCAGGATTGTATCTTCATTTGGGAAAGATTTTGATTCTTTTGTTTGGGGGGTTGGAGAAGCTGTCATGGTCTGTTTCTTTATGTGGTTTGATATGGACTGCTGTCTCCGAGCCATCACTGGGAAACTAGATTTTCCAAGTAGTCGGCTAAAAAAAAAAATGCAGTCAGATCCCTATCTGAATTCTCCCTCTGGCTCCGGGTATTCGGATGTTAATGGGGCCGCCTGGGGAGGGTGGGGGAGGGATCTGAGAGCTAGGAGTGTAGCACCACAGAATATAGAGCTGAACACCGTGTTCACGCTCCGCACCCGTTCGCCAAAATCCGGGCGGGACGGGTCCCCGGCTAGGACGCTGCTTTCCTTACTCGGATACCAGTCACTTCCTCCTGGGGACTTCTCCCTCCGGTGAGCGGCACCGCTCCAGGGCACTGGTTGGGCGTTTCCCCACACGAACTGGTGGGCCTGCCCCCAGGGTCTATTCAGGTGATTATAATTGGGCCCCGCGGTCACACCCCGCCCGTGCGCGCGCCCAAATCCCAGCGGGACGACTTCCGGGTTGGGACGCTGCTTTCCCCGTTCCGGAACCAGTCACTTCCTCCTGGGGACTTCTCCTTCCAGTGCGCCACACCTCTGGCACGAACTGGGTGGGCGTCACCCGCACGGCCAGGTGGGCCCGCCCCCTGGGTCAATTCAGGGTAATAAAAATGGGCCCCGCGCTCACGCTCTGCCCGCGCGCGCGCCCAGATCCCAGCGGAATGGCTCCCCGTCTGGGATGCTGCTTTCCCCGCTTTGAGAACAGTCACTTCCGGGGATTTCTCCCTCCGGTGTGCCGCGCCACACGCGCAGACTGGGTGTGCATCCTCCCGCACGAACGTGTGGGCCCCGCCCCAGGGGTCACTTTAGGGAAATATAGTTGACCCCCCCCGCTCACACCCCGTTGGCTTTTCGCCTAACTCCCAGCGGGATGGCACCCCAGCTGGGACGCTGTTCTCCCCACTCCCAGATCAGTCACTGCCTCCCGGGTGCTTCTCCCTCCGGCTGCGCCTCTACACCACCCGCGCCAACCAGCTAGACTTCCTCCCGGGATGGGTTTGGGGGGGAAGGGGTGGGCCCCCTTTCTGTGCCGTCTGCCCCCCTGGGCTCTGCCCCAGATCGGGCTCTGAAGGTCACCTGCCTGGTACGCTGGCTCCTGGTTCTGAAAACGGTCGCTGTCTGCCTGTATTTGTTCGTTTTCCATCTCTAAGTCTGTGCTTGTTGTTCAGAGTTCGTAGATTGTTATGTATGTGATCGATTCCCTTGTTTTTCCGAGTCTTTGTTGCAAGAGGGATCCGCGGTAGCGTCCACCTAGTCCGCCATCTTGGCCCCGCTCCTCTCCATAGGGTTTTCAAGGCTATGACATTTCAGAAGTAGATTGCCAGGCTTTCCTTCTAAGGAGCCTGTGGGTGGGTTTAAACCACCAACCTTTAGGTTAGTAGCTAGCCCATAACCGTTTGCGCCAACCAAACCTGTTCCCATTGTGTCAATTCCAACTCATAGTGACCCTATAGGACAGAGTAGAACCGTTCCACAGGGTTTCCAAAGAGTTACTGGTGGATTCAAATGTTTCACCTTTTTGGTTAACAGCCAAACTCTTAACCACTGCACCACTAGGGCTCCTTTCATGCCAGAGGAGCCTTAATTATTGGGCAAAGACACATGAAAGTTTGAAAATATTTCCTCCCCATCCAGAACCTCAAATGTAAATGGCTCCCAGAGAAACCAAACTTTCCATTGATGGCATGTCCTCACTCTTAATAGAAATCATGCTAGTCGTGCTTCCCTAGACCATCCACAATGCCCTAGCGGTTCCAAGACATTTATTCATTCACCATACAAGGTGACTCCCCACCTAAGTATTTTTCCTGTATCCTGATCTTCAGTATAAAATGTGAAGGCTTCATATGACTGGCCATCTAGGATACTCTACTGGTCTCACCCCTTTGGGAGCAAGGAAAAATGAAGAAAACTAAAGATAGAAGGGAAAGATTAGTCCAAAAGACTAATGGACCACATCTACCATGGCCTCCACCAGACTGAGTCCAGTACGACTACATGGTCCCCAGCTACCACCACTGACTGCTCTGACAGGGATCACAATAGAGGGTCCTGGGCAGAGCTGGAGAAAAACGTAGAACAAAATTCTAACTCAGAAAGAAAGACCAAACTTGCTGGCCTGAAAGAGACTGGAGAAACCCTGAGAGTATGGCCCCCAGACACTCTTTCAACTCGGTAATGAAGCCCCTCCTGAGGTTCACCTTTCAACCAAAGATTGGACAGGCCCATAAAACAAAACGAGACTAAAAGGGCACACCAGCCCTGGCCCAAGAACTAGAAGACAGAAAGGGACAGAAAAGCTGGTAATACGGAACCCAGAAGGTTGAGAAGGAAGAGTGTTAACATGTCATGGTGTTGTTAACCAATGTCATAAAACATTATGTGTACTAACTGTTTAATGAGAAACTAGTTTGTTCTGTAAGCCTTCATCTAAAGTACAATAAAATAAAATAAGGCACAATTCAAAAAAAAAGTGTGAAGGCTTTAGAGTTCCTTACCAGGTCCACATTCTGGCTCTACCTCTTCACAGATAAGTAATTTTGAGTAAATCACTTCCCCTCTCTTTCAACCTAAGTTCCATCATTTTAAAAAATGAGAATAGTAATATTACCTGAGAAAGTTGCTTTAATAATTAAAACACAACCGAAGAACCTAAGACAGAGCCAAGTCAACTATTGGTGCTTACTCAGTTTCAGCTGTCTATGGCTCTGCCCCACCTCCCAGCCATGGTCACACAGAAAACAGTTGACTATGTGATCTGGCCATGCATCCACTCTATAAGGACAGCCTTGATAATGGGGACATTAACATGAGCAGTCTGTTGGCTGAGACTCCTTGATCTGGACCTAATGTGGATTTCCTGTTCTGAGACTGGCCATTCTTTTGTTACGAAAAAACCCACTGCCGTAAAGTCGATTCCGACTCATAGTGACCGTTTAGGACAGAGTAGAACTGCCCCATAGAGTTTCCAAGGAGCACCTGGCGGATTCGAACTGTTGGCCTTTTGGTTAGCAGCCGTAGCACTTAACCACTATGCCACCAGGGTTTCCATCTTTTGTTAGACACGTTAATATGTTTGTTATCTCTTACCCAGGTGTGAGAGCTGCTGTCCTATTTAGCTGCATCAAAAATGCCTGATGTAGTAGATATGCATTTTAAAGTTCAAATCACAACAGTGGGCTATATTCTTCCTGAATCAAGATTCTTCAGGTGCAACTGCTGGTAGTCTTTAATCAGCCTGCACAGCTCAGGACAGCTGATTGATAAATTTTGTGAGCTGCTTGTTAAGCATTGCCATTATTAAAAGTTACATTACATACTTAGAGTTAAAGGAATTACATTAAAACAAAGATAATAAGGACTCAAAACTCATCATGTCACTGCATTTTACAATTACTGGTGCTCTTGAGGTTATTTACATGTATTGTAACTGTAGGGTGGTGTTATGAATTGAATTGTATCCCCCAAAAATGTGTATCAACTTGGCTAGGTCATGATTCCCAGTATTGTGTGTTTGTCCACCACTCTGTCATCTGATGTGATTTTCCTATGTGTTGTAAAATCCTATCTCTATGATGTTAAAGAGGTGGGATTGTGCTTTAAGTCAATCTCTTTTGAGATATAAAAGAGAGAAGTGAGCAGAGAAGCATGGGAACTCCCTACCACCAAGAAACAAGAGTTAGGAGAACAGTGCATCCTTTGAATCTGGCTTTCCTGTGCTGAGAAGTTCCTCTACCAGGGGAAGACTGAAGGCAAGGACCCTCCCCCAGGGTCGACAGAGAGACAAAGTCTTCCCTGGGAGCTGGCACCCTGAGTTTGGACTCCTGGCCTCCTAGACTGTGAGAGAATAAGTTTCCCTTTGTGGAAGCCAACCACTTGTGGTGTTCCTGTCATAGCGGCACTAGATGACTAAGACAAGTGGGGATATTACATGATGATGTACATTACTTCCCAACAGCACTTTCAGTGACACACGTTGGTAGCTTGAAATCAGCCATGGTGAGATTGATCCACACCATTCAAATGGACAAATGCTGCAAGTCAAGGCTTGATTTATTGTTTTGCTGATTGTATAGATTTAAGAAAGCAATGGAGGAGTGTTAATAGTGCAGGTTAAATTTAATGGAAATACCACACACGAAAAATTAAGAAAGTATTGAAAACCAGTACCTCATTCCCTTATCAGCTTCAGTAGACTAGAGCCTGTGTGATAAAACACAACAGTCCAGTTAATTTTTATTTTCTTCGTCTGATTGTTTTGCTACATAGTGTCATTTAACCTGTGAAATTAGGTTCAAATGTTCAAAAATATCCAAAGGGAAAATGGTTTGATTCTACTGAAAACCACTGCCTTAAGATTGGCTTAAGGCAACCCTATGACAGCTGGGCAGTAATTCTAGTGGAAAGTACTGTCAGCGACTGCACATTTATGTGAAGGTCAAGAACTACATACGGTGAGAGGAATAACATAACTAATGTATGTGACAAGTGCATAGAGATAGGCATGCAATAAACACTCAATAGATATCAGTTGTTAATATTCTTATTTCAAAAAATACTGAATACACCAAGCTTAGCCCTCTATTACCATGGATCTTACAGTTAACACCTCTGATACCTCATATTAAAGAGGTTTCTCTCACTTCTGCTACAAAAATACACGTCGTTGTAATTTCAGAACTTAGTGCAATGTCCTGGATACTTTAAGTTCTCAAAAACTGGTATCATTTTTTTAACTGCTCTGGGTCAGCAGCCATATTCCTGAGGGTTTTATATTGAATATTGGATGAGATCATCTCTGGGCCTAGTAAACGATCCATTTTCATTATAAAAAAGAACAAATAGATATTTGCTATGTGCCAGCTATGTTTCCATTTTTGTCCATGCTTTATAGAAATGTGATGTATAGACAGGCTAAAGCAACTTGTCCAAGTTCAAAGAGCAAGTAAATGGTGAAGCAAAGATCTGAACCTGTAACTACATGACACCAAAACTCATGTTCTTGCCACGATGGCATGCTGCCTCCTTTCCACAGGCTAAAATTTGTCTGGAAAGAATTTCAGAGCTCACAAGAAAAGATTCACATGCCATACTCTTATAAGAGAAAGAAAATTCACTATCTGATTTCAAAAGAACAGATGGATGCCCCCACTGGGGGTTTAAAGGAAGGGCAAGAGTGAATAAAAGAAACTAACCACAGAAGAGACCAATTCCTCAGCCAGGTCATTCCTCAGAGACCATTAGCACTCACTTCTCTGGTTTCTGGACCATTCATTCCTGGATTCCATTTGGTGTAATGACATAAGGTACTGCCTTAAAAAAAAAAAGATTTTTTTTTTTTTTTTCTAATTCCATCTCCACATGGTTGGGAAATATTTTTTACTTACTTTCATTTACTATGTATTAACATGTTCTTAATAAAAAAGGGAAGTCAAAAAAGATCTGGGATAGAATGCCTATAGATGCTTGTTTGTAAAACTTCATGTCCAGATTCTCATCAATGCATGTAGTCCAAGGCCTTACCTATAATTTATCTCACCTATGACATCTTTTTTACTGCTTTACCTTCTATGAATCATCTCAAATCTAAGAGTAGTTGGTTCAGCGATCTATTGCTATTTATCAAATTAAGCCAAATATATATTGCGGCTTAAAATAAGGGACAACAAAGTTTCTCATAAACAGAGAGCTAGTACATATTTTAGATTTTGGAAGTCCATATGGTCTTTTAGTCAACTACTCAATTCTGCCAACATAGCACAGGAGTAGCTATGTTAGGTTGTTGTTGGGTGCCGTTGAGTCTGTTCCTACTTATAGTGACCCTATGTACAGGAGAACAAAACATTATACAACCATATGGTCTTAGAGTCAACCACTTAATTCTGCCATCATAGCACAGAGGTTATGTTAAGTTGTTGTTGGGTGCTGTTGAGTCTGTTCTGACTCATAGTGACCCTATGTACAGGAGAACAAAACATTGCCCAGACCTATGCCATCCTCATAATCGTTATGCTTCAGCCCATTGTTGCAGCCACTGTGTCAATCCATCTCGTTTTTTTTTTTTTTTTTCTCTGACCCTCTATTTCACCAGGCATAAAGTCCTTCCCCAGGGACTGGTCCTTCTTGATAACACGTCCAAAGTATGTGAGACAAAGTCTCACTATCCTCCCTTCTATGGAGCATCCTGCCTGTATTTCTTCCAAGACAGATTTGTTTGTTCTTTTGGCAGTCCATGGTATATTCAATATTCTTTGTCAACACCACATTTCAAAGGCGTCAATTATTTGGTCTCCCTTATTCATTGTCCAACATTCACATGCATATGAAGTGGTTGAAAAAATGGTGGTTTGGGTTGGGCTTACTTTAGTCCTTAAAGTGACATCTTTGCTTTTTAATATTCTAAAGAGGTCTTTTGCAGCAGATTTGCCCATGGACTGCTGCTTCCATGGGCATTGATTGTGAGTCCAAATAAAAGGAAACCCTTGACAACTTCAATATATTCTCCATTTATCACAATGTTTCTTATTGGTGCAGTTGTAAGAATTTTTACATTCTTTAAGTTGAGGTGTAATCAATATCAAAGGCTGTAGTTTTTGATCTTCATCAGTAAGTGCTTCAAGTCTTCTTCACTTTCACCAAGCAAAGCTGTGTCATCTGCATATTGCAGATTGTTAATGAGTCTTCCTCCAATGCTGGTGCCATGTTCTTCTTCATATAGTCCAGCTTCTTGGATTATTTGCTCAGCATACAGATTGAATAAGTATGGTGAAAGGATACAACCCTGACACACACATCTCCTGACTTTAAACCTCACAGTATCCCTCTTGTTCTGTTTGAATGACTGCCTCTTGTTCTATGTACAGCATCCTCATGAGCACAAGTTAAGTGTTCCAGAATTCCCATTCTTTGCACTGTTAACTATGGAAACCCTGGTGGCGTAGTGGTTAAGTGCTACAGCTGCTAACCAAAGGGCCAGCAGTTCGAATCCACCAGCTACTACTTGGAAACTCTATAGGGCAGTTCTACTCTGTCCTATAGGGTTGCTATGAGTTGGAATCGACTCGACAGCACTGGGTTTGGTTTTGGTTGGTGGCACTGTTATCCATAATTTATTACGATCCACACAGTCGAATGCCTTTTCACAATCAATAAAACACAGATAAACATCTTTCTGGTATTCTCTGCTTTCAGTCAGGATCCATCTGACATCAGTAATGATGTACCTTGTTCCAATCCTCTTCTGAATCTGGCTTGAATTCCCAGCAGTTCCCTGTCCAAGCGTTGCTGCAACTACTTTCAAATTATCTTCAGCAAAATTTTACTTGTTTGTGATATTAATGATATTGTTTGATGATTTCTGCATTCTGTTGGATCACCTTTCTTTGAAATTAGCATATATATGGACCTCTTCCAGTTGTTTGGCCAGGTAGCTGTCTTCAAAATCTCTTGGCATAGACAACTGAACACTAGCAGTGCACTTTGTTGACACATCTCAATTGGTATTCTGTCAATTCCTGGAGCCTTGTGTTTCACCTATGTCTTAGTAAAGTTTGGACTTCTTCCTTCAGTATCATCAGTTCTTGATCATATGCTACCTCCTGAATTGGTTAAACATTGACCAATTATTTTTGGGACAGTGACTCTGCATTCCTTCCATCTTCTTTTGATGCTTCCTGTGTCGTCCAGTATTTTGCCCATAGAATCCTTCAATATTGCAAGGTCAGCAGCTTGAATCCACCATGTGCTTCTTGGAAACTCTGTGGGGCAGTTCTACTCTTTTCTATAGGGTTGCTATGAGTCAGAATCCACTTGAAGGAAACACTTTTTTTGTTTTGTTTTGTTTTTTATAGGCAATATGTAAACAAGAAAGTATGGCTATGTCCCAATAAATTTTTATTTACAAAAATAGACAGTGGACCAAATTTAGTCCATGAACTACAGTTTGCCAACCTCTGGCTTAAAGTAACAATTTATTATTTCTTTCAAATTTCTAGATAGCTCTTCCCTAAATGAGAGATTGGTTGTGATCACATTCATCTGGGAACTTGTTTGGGCTGGAGTATGTTCACTCACACATCTAACACCTCAACTGGGATGGTTGGAACAACTGGGGGCTTTCTGGTCTTTTCTTGCTCTGTATGGCCTTGCATCATTCAACAATCTAGCTCATGCTTCCCTGATGGCAACTGAATCCCAAGAACACAAAAGTGAAAGCTGTCAGACCTCCTAAGGCCTAGGCATAGACTTGGCACAGTTATTTGGTGAAAGCAAGTCAGAATGGCAAGGCAGCCTAGACTCAAAGGAAAGGGAAATAGATTATTTCTCTCCAGGGAAAGAGCAGATTGCATATAGAGGAGTGGAATAAATTGTTGGTGGCCACCTTTACAGATAACCCATGTTAGCAGTTATCACCTATATCACATAATTTAACACCAGGGAACGGTGTGAGCAGAGGACCAGGTCACAGAAGGTCAAGGTCTAAATTTAAGTGTGGCCATTGTGTGTAGGAAGGCTATTTCACCCACCAAATATGCATTGAATTGTAATAGGTGCCAGCCACTGTGCCAGGGTGTCAAGGATACAGAGAACAGAGACATTTCCTTCCTCAAGTTCACAGGCTGCTATGAGAAAGATGGTCTGAAAGACAATATTTTCAGCAGCATAATAAATGCTAGATTAGAAATCTGAATAAGCAAAGACTATGAGAACACACGGAGGGAATTCTGCCTGGAGATGCTAGGGAAGACATTGAGGGAGAGACGCTATGAGAGCAAAACCTTAATGGGTAAGGATAGGGTGAAATGATGGACCACATGTGCTGGAGTGTTCGAGGCAGAGGGAACTAAGTGGAAACGTAAGGAAGGCAGAAGGGCTTGGCTGGTCAGGGACATAGGGAAGAATCACAGTAGGATAGGGACAGGGGAGTCAGGCAAGGGCCAGAGTCACAGAGGACCATGAGTGATCTGTGGAGATACCCAGCATTTGCCCTATACGCAAAAGGGACCCGTGATAGTCTGGGAGAAGGGTGAGAATATTTAGAACACTGTGGAGCAAAAACCGACAGGACAAGAAACTAGAGACAGGAAAATCTGTTAGAAGGCTATTCCAGTATTTCAGGAAAATTGATGAGGTCTCGAGGGAAAAATAGTTTTCTGTATTCATGCTGGTCAGTGAAGGGGAAAACTACTTCAGGAGACTGGTTTAGAGAGAAGCACAATGCACAAAGAAGGGTGCACCAAGAAATAAGTAAAACAAAGTGTGTTGTCTTGTAGTAAAAGTGCTTGAATAAAACTTTGTTATGAAAGAGTCTAAAGAATTAATTTGACCTTCAAGAATTGAACCATTTTTAGTTTCAGTAATGGGCCTTGTTCTGGCACTTAATATATTCTTAGCGGATATATACTGCTCTTTTTTTTTTTTTCTTTCTCACTCCAACAAGAATCCACAGTGGTGCTGAATATAGTTTTTAAATGTATGTTAAAAGCATTACTTGTTTTCTCGTAAGTTATACAAATAATGTTTATTAATTGTAGAAAATTTTATGAGTGAATATGAAAGAAGTTGGTGAAAAAGAGGGACAGTGAGAGGCAAAGCAGAGAACTATCCCTTTTAGACTCTCTTAGCCTTCCCCCACTCCCCCCACCCCTCCCGCCCCACTCCTCCATTCCCTTTGTTCTACAGCAGTGGATGTTCATTGTCCTACATTGGGCCTAATTAGGCAAAACAAGAGAGAAAAGAGACAATAAGACAATAAGAATCAAAAAGGCAGGGGAATTGTAAATTGAGACTGAAGGGCCTTTTGGCCTACACTCTAGTGTCATCCATCTCCCCACACACATACACACACATTCACGTGCACATGCGCACGCACGCACACACACACGAGTGGGAATTATCTCATTTCCACCCCAGCCACATCTTCCCTCCGTGATCATTCTCTCTCATCCTTCAAGACTTAGCTTAGAGCTGATCTTGCTTAAGAACCAATTCCCAGGGCCTGATCCCTATATATACCTCCACCCCATCAATGGTCATTTTGTTTAAAACTATTTATTTTCCACTTTCTCTCCTCTATTAGACTGTGAGCTCCTAAGTAGCAGTGCCTTGTCTTACTTACTGTTATACCCAGGAATTAACATAAAGCCAGGCAAACATAAATGCTTAGAAAATGGTAACTGAGCTCATTGAGGTGGAATGAAAAGCAGAAATATTGATAGTACTAATAACAATAACAATAATATCATATTTCCCAACAGCACGATAGTGGCAAAGGGGTGATGTGTTCATTTAGAAAGACATCTAATGGCAACTCTTTATATCCTAAGTGTGAACATTATCCAAGTATAATTATGAGCCTGCTATTACCTACATACATTACTGCTGAATTCAATGTTTCCCCACCTTTTATTTTTAACGTGTTCTTATAGCTAACTTTTACCTGTAAATTTATTCATAATACATTGTAAATGGGTAAGACAATTAACCTTGCCTGCATGAAGCACCCAGAGTCTCACCCTGTAATAATTAACTCTCAGGTGTGGGCCATTACTTAAGGGTAATGGCTTTTCATCATTTGGGCGATATACTATTTCTTAACAAGCCCACCTGATTCTATATTTCCCTCCCAAGACATAACACTTGTTAGCTAACTGCATGTCCCAAACCAAACTCAGAGTATTTCTAACCACACCAGGGAAGTGCCCCTCTCCTTTGGGTTAACTGCATTTCTATTGATTTCTTTCCTTACTTCTTCCAAGGACTAGTTATCCTAAAACTCCCACCATTCTCTCTGCCTCACTAGCCTGCCTACCCCCCTCCCCCTTTATTGAGTAGCTATCAAGGTTTATTGACTTTTTCTTCAAGTTTGCTCTGTCCTCCACCTTCTTACTGAGGGTGCCTAGGTCAGACCTCTGCATCTCTGATGTACACCGCAGCACCAGGCTCCTAGTTCATCACGCCACTTCAGCCTCTCCCACCAAATCCATTCTGCTGTCTGGCTGCTGCTGCCAGTGGGAGTTCTCAAACACAAGCCAGACCATGTCACTTCATTGCCAAGGCATTTCAGGAGCCTCAAATGCCCTCAGGATTCTGCTTGCTTAAAGAAAAAAAAAAAAGAAATTACACAAGCAGTTCCAAAAAGATCTTTGCCAAAGCTTTATATGGCTGCATATTAAAAAAAAAAAAAGAAAAGCTAAACTCTTATCCGTTGCTGCTGGGAAAGTAAAATGGTGCAGCCGGTGGTAGGTATCTACCTACAATGGAGCAGTGCTCAGCTGTAAAATCAAAGAAAGTCCTGACGTACCACCACACAGATGAACCTTGAAAACCTTATGTTGAGTTAAATAAGTCAGAACAAAAGGACAAATACTGTATGATCCCACTTATATGGTCACTATGAGTCAGAATTGGCTCCTCAGCAACAGGTTCCAGTTATATGAAATATCTAAAATAGGCGAATGCATAGAAAAGAAATTTTATTCGTGGTTACCAGAGGTGGGAGGGAGAGAGAAATGGGAAGGTACTGCCTGAGGGACACTGAGTTTCTCTTCCGGGTGATGAAGGAATTCAGGAGTCAATGGGGGTGATGACTGCACAACCTGGTGAACTTAATGTCACTAAATTGTACACACAAAAAAAAGGTTGAAATGGCAAATATTTTGTTATAGATATTCTACCACAGTGGGGGAAAAAAAACTAATAATAATAGTCACTAGTCTAAAAGGTATCAAGATCAAGGTGTTGCTATTTTCACTTTTGTATAATAAACCAAGACTCAGAGAGGTTAGAGGACTTGTTCAAAAAAAGAAAAAAATGCCAATTAAAGAATTGCTTTGTTGCCAACCGATATAGAACATGTACAGTACAGGGTTTGAGGGAGAGTTTCATAGAAAAATGCCACCAAAGGTTATTTAGACAGCTATGTTTCCTACAATTTATAGAAGAAAAAAACCCCTGCGGTGGAGAGCGCAGGAAACCTGGGGCATCCTGCATGCTCTTCATGAACAGGGCGGTTTCATGTACTGGAACCCCGTTACTTCAGAACTGCGCTGTAAAATGTAGTTGAAGAAATTCCTCAAACGTTTAATAAAATTTTGACAAGTAAGTACCTAGTTCAATATAAACAAACAGCATAATCAAAATTAACTTACTAAGGAGACATGATGTTTCCCAATGTTTAATGCCTATTGTATGTATAGGGTTACTAGAAGCTGAAAGTTATTAACTTGTATCCATTAATATGGAGTAGATTTCCACAAGAGGAAGTATTCTCACACAAATCGTGTAATTTGATTAGATCTTCCTGCCTGCCACTTACAGGTTTCTCTGTCGTCCCCATGCACAGGAAGTACCGTTCTTTCTGAATATAGGAATTGTTTCCTATGATTATGAACCACATTTCACATCAATATTCTAAGCACTTGGGGGAGGGACTTAAGAAAAAAACCTAACTCCGGGTGAAAAGAAAAGGAAATCCATGAACCGTAGTGAAACTTCCAGAGCAGTGCATTTCAGATATTAAAAAAGGGTAATATTTAAAAGGTCCTGGAGTGTGCTAAATGTATCTAATGGGCTGCTTAATAAGGGTTGAGAAAAGCCTGGCTGCGAACACCACCCAGAGCCATCTAGATAAACTGCCTGATCTTTAAATGAAGAATGGTGCTTCCCAAAATGGGTAGCCTGGGGAGGGCCACCTGCACCCACATCAGCCAGGGCACTTGTTATAACGGAGTGCTTGGGCTCTTCACGCAGAAGAACTAGGGTAAGGCATTTTTAACAAGCTCCCTGCAATCTCATACACCCTGGTTTGAGAAGACACTGGTAGAGAAGAATCTGTTAGCTATTCCTTTGCCTCTCCTCTCTGTCCCACCTGGCCCAGCTACCCAGCTAACTATATGTTAAACCTAGAAGAAACTTAGACACCGACTCAGCCAGTCCCTATCTCATTGCCTCAACTCCTCCTACACTGCAAAAGCCAGGCATGTCATTATCCACTGCTTAAATATATTTATTTCTAAATCTTTATTACTGTATTATCCAATATGGTAGCCAGTAGCCACATGTGGTTATTTTAAGTTTAAATTTAAAATAAGCAAAATTAAATAGAGCAAAAAATTCCATTTCTCCTTCAAAATAGCCATAATTTCAATGCTCCATAGCCATATGTGGCTAGTGGCTACCATATTGGACAATATAACTATAGAATATTTCTATTACTGCAGTAAGTTCTTTTTTTAAGTTTTTTTCACTGCAGTAAGTTCTATTGGACAGTGCTGGCTGAGACAATTTATTTGGAGTTTTAAATAATGCATTTAATTTGTTGTTTATCTAGAAATTAATAAATGTCAAATTATTTCTCACATTTTAAAAAGTGCTTTTCTCATAGTTATTATGTGTCCTTGAGTCAATTCCAATCCGTAGCAATGCTGTATGACAGAGTAGAACTGCCCCATAGAGTTTCCTAGGCTGTAATCTTCAGAGGAGTAGATGGGCAGGTCTTTTCTCCTACGGAGCTACTGGTGGATTCAAACTGCTGACCTCAGTTGGCAGCTAAGCACTTAACCATTGCACCATCAGGGATCCTTAAATTTGCTCATAACTTCCACCTGCTTCATACAAAATTTTTTAAAGCTTCAAACTCCATCATTTCACATATCTATTGGTGTATAATAAACCACCCCAAGATGTTGTAGTTTTTAAAAAATCTATTTTATTATTTTTCACAATTATGTGGATGCACTGGGTCTCAACTGGATGGTTCTCTTTTTTCACTGGCATTGCTCACATGACTGCAAAATGACGGTGGCTGAGATTGGAATGTACAAAGTGGTTTCACGCATTTGGCCTGGTAAGTTGGCAGAGACTGAAGGAAGGCTGGGCTCATCCAGGGCGTGGGGGCAGCTGGCATTCTCTCTCTCTCTCTTTATATATATACATAGTCTCAGGTCCTCTCCCTCTACAGGTAGGCCAGCCATGGAAAGTACTTATCTCATCCACTAAATCACACACCCTCAGATAATTTTCTCCTGCCTCTTCAGCTGGCAGGAGAAAACTGCAAAAGTTTGGCAGTTTGAACCCACCAGGTGCTCCTTGGAAACTGTGTGGAGCAGTTCTACTCTGTCCTATAGTGTTGCAGTGAGTTGGAATTGACTCAACGGTAATGGGTTTGGTTTTGTTTTCTTCAGTTCACAGTAATCTGAGTTCCACAGGACTGATTTGGTTCTAGTCTTGCTAATAGCCCTTTTTCACGTAAGTGTCGTGTGGTCCTTTAAATATTTATTAAGTTCATACCTTCTTCTCCACCTCTATTGCTCCAAAATATGAGTTTCTTGAGGAAAGTAGCTGGGTCTTCAATATCTAGTATCCATCTACCCCCCGCCGCCCCCCACCTCCCAGCACTTAGCTGAGTACTGTGCCCACATTAAGCCATTAATAAATAAAAGATTGAATTGAATTTCTCAGTCTAGACACCACTGTCTCTGTTCAAAGCCACGAGAGGGTCCATCAGTTTCTAGGGGAATTAGTGTGTCATAATAAACTTTGGCATTAGATGGCCCAAGGTTTAAATCCAGACCCAACATTCCATCACATGGCTTCAAAAACAATTGTGAGGTCTTTATAATGTAATTGTGGAGATGGCATAAATCTATGAAAAGTTAATTATACTATAAGACATTAAAAAAAAAAAGTACAGGACAACAACAGCTAAACCAAGAACTCAGAGAAATAATAGCATGAGGCTTCTGAAGCTTACATTGCTTAGGAGCTCAGCATTTTAGCTTTTGCAACTTTCTTCCTACAGGAACACGCAATGTCTCTCTCTCTTTCTCACACACACACACACACACACACACTTGCTGTAGGTGCTAGGCATCTCTACACTCTTTAAAGGCATTAACCATATAGACAATTTTGCCAATGAAGACTGCCTAGGTAATAAATTGCACTCGTTTTAAAACCCTCAGCTGTAAGCAGTGCAATTTGCTCTACTGAAAATCTGGATTTTAGTGATTCAGGATTGAACACCATAAAACTGCTTTTGTTGGCAGTAAAAATATTTTCACTACCTCAAGTCATCACAAACACCAAATGTAACTATTTATCTTTCAATGCAGAGGTGCTGGGTTACTCAGACTTATAACCTACAAGGAAAAAATTTTATCAGCTGCTGTAGCCTTTGACACAAATATTTCTATAGGTGATTGAGATGATCTATGTGGGTACTAAGAAATAAAGAGCAAGCAGAAATGAGCCATTTTACAGTATTTATTCTGCACAGCCTCCAAAATAGTGAAGAAGGCAAGATCTGAGACAGGAAAATGGAAATAATGTGTCTCCTTTAATTTATATGAGAGGCCGAAGGGAAATGAACCTCTGCACTTTGGCAGTTGGAATTAAAAGAAGCATCCGAGGGGATTTTTCATCCAGGGGCACATCGGCTCTCAGGTAATTTACATTTTTGGGATCAGAAGGGTTTATTAACCAATCTGAAGACTGTGTACTTCAGAGATTAGTTAAGAAAATACTCAAATAGAGTTTTAATCTCTATGCCAGATATGAAGGGCAGAAGTGGGAAGAAGATGAAAGGAAGGAATTTAACACTGGTTGAATGCTACCATTTGCAAACTCGGTAAGACCTGCTGTTAACAGTAGAGGCCCTGGGGTCAGATATCTGTGGATCTGAAGTCCACCTGCACCACCTCTTGCTGAGTGACTTTGGGCAAGCTTTTTGACCTCTCAAACCTCAGTATCCCCAAACGTAAGGTGTAGATAATAACAATTCCCTCCTTACAAGTTTGTTGTGAAAAGCAAACTAGTGGATGTAAATCTCTTAGTACACTGCCTGGCACTCTTATTGAGGGTTCAATAAGTGCCATCTATGATTATTAATGGCATAGATTTTCCCACTTAATTATTGTGATTAAACCACCCTGCAAGATAGCATTATTTTCCTCCCTTTACATATAATGAAAATAAGCCTCAAAAAAGAGACGAATAAAACTCCCCAAGGCCACAAGGCTATGAAACAGCCTATTGTTTGCAAAAGGCCATACTATTAACCAGTACACTTAACAGTTTTTTGGCTAAGAAGGCGGTTGTCTCCAGTCTACACAAAAGGTTAGCTCTCAAAGTGGAAAAACATAGCCATACCCGGAGCCTTTGCATAAAGCATAGAATATTTTAAAATTTCAGTACATTTTAAGTTCAGTAAATACTTTTTGAAAATGAAGAAATGGTTAGTAGAAACAGGCTCTGTCACTTGTGCTGCAACGTAATGCTTGTACACAGACTTAGTAACTAAGATTGCCAGCCCCTCCTTGAAACTGTGGGCTTGCCCAAGGTGAGTGTGTACAGGCGGGAGGACTGTGTGTTAACAGCAGTTTGCTGGCTTTTCAGTTGAGTGGCCACAACTCCCCACCACAGACTGATGGTTCCTGTCATTTCATGGAGCTTCCTTTCCCCAACCCAGATTCTAAACCATGACAGTGGGTCTAATGGGCTGTTACACTTAGCTAATTTACCTATTAATTTTGCAAATGGTCTGTTTCACAGAAGATAAAACCTAGCCTTTGTAAACATTACATTCTTCAGTACAAGCTGGCTAGAAGGATCCACAAGCCTTGTGCAGAGAAAAAAAATGAATTGTCCAAGGTGGATTTCACGACTTACTACTTCCTGCTTCCCCAGTGACAGGTATATAAAGTTGTTACTCAGTCAATAAGGTAAAGTGATTAGTCAATATGTTATTTGTCTAACATTTTAGAGGATTGACTGGAGGGCTATTGTTTTTGTTTGTTTCTGTCATGAAAATGGTAGAAAAACTACACTTAGTTTTTCTACCATTTTCATATATATATATATTAGTGTGTTTAGAATTCAGTGCGAAGCAGGATTTAACAGGGGCAAACCCATAAATATTCCCATGTTTCCAGTTATTAATAGAACAAAAAATAAACATTAGTAAAATTGGTTAAAGATATTTAATAGGTTTCCTTGTTTAAGGAGCCTGCAATGGGCTAACGAGCAGCCTAAAGCACTGATCTACAAAGTGTAACAGAAAGACCAGGGCCACCGATGCCCCAACAGCTGATCCCCACACCTCAGCCACACAGTTTACAGTGACTCCGTGGTGATTGGGTTATCTGGGGGAAATGCCCAGATTATTGCCTTCAGATTTTGGAAAGGTTGATTCTACTCTAAGAAAGTATTCTTAAGTTAAAACAAATGCCCCACACAAAATCACACGCACATATACACATGCTGTCAATACCACTTTGGCCACCACTAACGAAAACCAATGAAACAATTTTAAATAGATGAGAAAGTTTTATGATGAACATTGCAAACATTTGAAATTAAGTAAATATTTACAGAGTTATTGAAACAATTTGTTTCATCCAGTACCTCAGTAGCTAGTATCCTATCTTATTTTTCATCGCTAATTAGCCAACATCCTCTTCTGTAGCTAGTAAGAAGGTGCAAATCACTCCAAACTAGCCTAAACACAAGCAAATTCAAAATAATAAAATCAGCACTTCTTCCACAATGGGATAGGAAGAACTTCAGTGAACTGACCTCCCCCTCCAAAGCAGTGGAAATACAGGGAATCAACCATTCCAGAACTCTAGCAATTAATCAAAGCCACAGAAAAACTGAAAACCACCTATGCCAGAAATACTTCTGAACCTCAGTAAAACAGGGAGTATGTAACGTCCCCTCTTCTCCCTTCCCAGCTCAGCATTCTGGTAGCCAAAAGCACTAACCTAACAGACAAAGGAGAGACCTGACCACTTTGGAACTCTAACTAATGATACCATAATCAGAGAATGATCAACATTTTGTTCAACTCATAGTTGCCTGGTAAATCTCTGTTCTCAGAGTGTGGGAAAGTCTTAACCTCTACTAAAACATTAGCAAAGTGCTGGCAACATCTCAACTACCTAAGGCTGTGGTTGCAATTGGGCAAAGGAAAACATGGCTGTGAATGTAAAGTTTAAGATTGGAGATTTATACTACTTTGGGGAGCTTTGAAAAACTTAGACATGTGCCTGAGTGCCTTAGTCTCCTAGGGCTGTGTCATGGATTGAATTTTGCCCCCCCACAAAATACCTGTCAACTTGGCTAGGCCATGATTCCCAGTACTGTGTAACTCTCCACCGCTTTGTCATATGAGGTGATTTTCCTATGTGTTGTAAATCCTATCTCTCTGATGTTATAGATGGGATTAATGGCAGCTATGTTAATGTTTAAAAAAAAAAAAATTTTTTTATGTTAATGAGGGAGGGTTCAATCTACAAGGTTAGATTGTGTTTTAAGCCGATCTCTTTTAAGCTATAAAAGAAAGAAGTGAACAGAGAGACACAGGGGACCTCATACCACTAAGAAACCACTGGGAGCATAGCAAGTTCTTTGGACCCAGGGTTCCTGTGCCTAAAAAGCTCCTAGACCAGGGGAAGGTTAATGACAAGGACCTTCCCCCAAAACCAACAGATGCAGAAAGCTTTCCCCTGGAATTGAGCCCTGAGTTTGTAATTCTAACCTACTAGACTATAAGAAAATAAATTTCTCTTTGTTAAGGCTATCTTCTTGTGGAATTTCTGGTATAGCAGCATTAGATGACTAAGACAGGCTGCTGTACCAAAATACCACAAAGGTGGTGGCTTTAAAGAACAGAAATGTGTTTTATTACAATTTTGGAGGCTACACATACAATACAGGACATCTTCAGGGCTATACTCTCTGCTGTAGGGGAAGATATTTCCTGGTAGTCTCAGGCATTTCTTGGCATTCCTTAGTGTTCCTTGGCTTGTACACAGATCCCGACATGCTGTCTTCCCCCATTGTGTGTAATTCTATTTCCATGTCAGTCCATCTATTTTATAAAATGACACTCAGAAGGGATTAGAATTAGGACCCACTCTACTCCTCTATAACTTAGTTTAGATTAAATGATAACATCTGCAAAGAAAAGCCCTATTTCCCCAAACAAGGTCACATTCAGCAGTGCAGACATATCTTGTTAGGGGACACAATTAAATCTATAGCATTGGACATCTCAAAGGCTTCAGCCACGTGTAAGGTTGTGTGCATCCTAGACAAGACCGGGGAAAGGAGAAGGCACTCATCACCTTCCTCTGGCTGAGCCGGAGGTCCTATGCTAGCAGGAAGTAAAAATCCTGTCATGTAAACTGCCTGAAGGTCAAAGGCACATCTTCTCACACAGATTCTCTTGACAAAGATTCCCAAGGCAGTTACAAGAATCTTCGGCACCAATGCTGTACCAATCATTGTCTGGCTGCCTACTAAATTGTACTGATCCAGGTGTAATCCCAAGGAAGCCAGCTTTAAAAATAAAAACAAAAACTATACAAAACAAACAAAAAGCTAGAAGAAAATAAGTGGCTAAACACTGCAGGGAATACAAACATGCAGAATTAGATGAAGTTACTAAACAAATAAGCAGCAACAAGAAAAACATCCACAACAAACTCAGCAACAACAACAAGCCTTCAGGTGTAGAGAAATTTAATACCATTTTTTTAAAGCAACACATTATCTAAAATGTCCAATTTCAATTAAAAAATTACAAAATATGCATAGAAAGAAGAAAGTCTGTCACATGATGGGAGGAAGGGGGAGAGCTAACAGAAAATGTCCCGGAGTCCAGATTTTGGACTTTGTAGACCTGAAGCTATTGGCCTAGAGAATCCCGTACTAAAGGAGAGCCTGTGGGATCTGTGCCTGGTAACCAGAATGACCAGTCAGTCAACTGGAAAATACTATGGTTATCCACCATGTTTCAGCCTTGATACAAGTCAGTAGGAACACAGCTGGGAACAAGAGGCCATTTCTGACCTTCACAGAGCTCATGTCTTTGTAGGAGGTCCAGACCAGTAAAGAGACAATGCAAACAGTGTTACAAGGAGTGGTTGCACAGAGTGACAGTGCTAGTGTTTCTATAGAGAGAAGAATGTGCTGTGGAAGCCAAGAAAAGAGGGAGCTAACCCATTTTGGGGAGTCCAAGAAAATATCCTGGAGGACTTAACAGCTAAGCTGAATCCTGAGAGACCAAGAGGAGTTGGGCTGATTCTCATACATATGATAAATCTGACTAGAAACAATGCATTTTCCTCTGGATGATCATCTGATAATCCATTTGAGGATTAGGTTATAATTGCTATTCCTTCAAAGCTTCAGTGTTAGGAACTGTAGAATGAGGTGTACTCATAGGGCTAAGGAGAGGTTGGAGAAAGGCCCAGATGCTGAGCTGGATCGAAAATGAACCATTGAGAATGTAAAAAGTCATGTGCCCAAAGGAAATGCATTTTTATGTTAAATCAAATGAAACAGTTAAAAAAAAAAAAACAAAAAAAACCTGGGTTCTAGGCCTAGTTCTAACATTGATCTTGTTTACTGATTTGGAATAAATTCTTTAGCTTCAGTTTTCTCATCTATAAAATAGAGATTAAAATCTATCTGTCTTGTGTCCTCACAGGGTTGCTATAAGTGTCAACATATATGATTGTTTGTAAACGCTGAACTTCTTTGGAATCAAAAGGTCTGAGATGGTAATGGGAGTGGTGATGATTTTCAATAGGAATTAAAAAAAAAAACACGGCATGCTAAGTTATTACTGTTAACAAAGATACGACTTCTGAGTCTTTGGCATTATGTGTACACCAGCAAGTTCTTAGCTCAGTTCAGCTCCTTGAGAGCTGCCATTCCCCCGATTCATTTGTGCTGCTTACCACAGAGGTGTCCTCCCAAACCAGGAGGTGAGGTATACCTGTTGTGCCTTGCCAATACCTGCCTGTCCTTTGTAGCTTTTCCCATGGCCATCTGTCCTTCTAATAAGGAGGATGAGGGTAGAGTCTGTAGGTGTCCCTTCTTTTCTTTCCTGCATGAAATGGATATTTGGAAGAGATTTTAGCACCTCTGGTGGCACAATGGTTAAGTGCTATAGCTGCTAACCAAAAGGTTGGCAGTTTGAATCTACCAGCTGCTCCTTGGAAACTCTATGGGGCAGGTCTACTCTGTCCTATAGGGTTGCTAAGAGTCAGAACTGACTTGATGGCAACAGGGGTATTGTATGCCAAGTACTGTGCTAAGCTATGGTTATACAACTCAATTGGACATTGTTCCTGGCTTTGGGAGAATTCATTTTCTGGTAAAGGGACAGAGCAGCACTGAGTGACGAGGGCTGGGGAAAAACAAGCTCAAGCCAGGAAGGAACCCACAGAAGTAAAATGACCCAGCCTAGAGATGGTCAGAGGAAGCAGTCGTGACAAGATCAGGAACAATCTCTTCTTAGCCTCTCCTTTGCTTAGCAGACAGTTCATTTTGCTATAATTTCTACTATTTCTGCCCTCACATCAGGAGTCCTGTTGGACCAGTAAGCTCCCATTATTAGAAATTACATTTAACAATAAGAATCAAGTCATGCAGTGGGTCGAAAACCTCCACTGAAGAAAAAAAGCACTTCTGAAATGGTGAAGTAAAAAACAAAAACATTGCCATCAAGTCAATTCTGACTCATAGCAACTCTATAGGACAGAGTAGAACTGCCCCATATAGGGTTTCCAAGGAACACTTGGGGGATTCAAACTGCCAACGTTTTGGTTAGCAGTCGTAGCTCTTAACCACTATGCCACCAGGGCTTCTGTGGAGTAAGGGCCTCCTTAAAAGCTCCTCCATAAAAGGAATGCAAACACTGTCAATATTTTTCAACATTAACTTTTTCAGAATTCTGGAAATTAATCAAAGGCTTACAATTACCTGAGAAGCATTTATTCAAGAAAAATAGTTGAATCTAATCTTTCTGTAAGAATAGCAAGTTCAGAGGGTGGAGCCAAGATGGCAGAACAGACAGACCCTTCCGTCGAGCCCTCTTTACAACAAAGACCCGAAAAGACAAGTGAAATGAGAATATTTGTGACAAGCTGGGAGCCCTGAGCATCAAAGGCAAGCTTAGACAACGAACTGAGGGGAAGGAGGAGGAAGAGACCGTTCAGAAGAGGAGAGGAGTTACTGGACCTGAATTGCGGGTAGCCCTCAGTCACCATTCCTGGAGCAGCAGTGGGCTGGTACTAGCTTTTGGCAGCAGTTCCATCAGGAATAAGCAGCCAGCCACGCAACTCACTCACACCTCCAGAACCTGAGGAGAACGGCACACTCTCGACAAAAGCTAAGTACTTGCATATATTTTACTGCGTGCCCCCCACCCCCAAGCCAGCTTCAGCGGCTGAGTCCCTGGGCCTGAGATAGTCTCTGGTGAGCACCTAGAGGCATCCTCCCAGCCTTGGGGAAGGAAAAATTTGCAACTGAGGGGAAAAGATAATTTGCTAGCTCCATTAACCAGGGAAGCTCAGGACAGAAGTGGCTCCTGTCCAGGCATAAACCGTCCGTGGACCTTGAGCAACTTTCCCTTCTGCATGGACCTGTGTGGACCTATTTCGGGACAATAGGCCCTTGTGGCAAACTCCAACCATTTCAGCTGTATGGTGGAGAGGTGGGTGTTTGACGTTTGACATTGCTTTGCCTATTAAACAAGGCCCTCACCTACCCACAACAGGGACCTAAGGACTGGTAGCTCCACTCAGATCACCCAGCCACCCACAACAGGGGTCCAAAGATAACTGGTATTTCCCAGTTCTTACAACCAAAAACTTTGGGTGCCCATGGTACATCTGCAGAACCCACCCACCAGCAAGCTCTAGGGAACAGAGATGTGTTTTCCTCAGAGACACTTGGGGATCGGTTCTCAGCAGCCTGCCTTGTTCAGAGCATGACCCACTGTTGCAATCAAATACCAGTATATACGCCAATCACCCCTGCCCCTCTAAGACTGTAGGAAAAAGCCTGTACCACACACTTGATGATCAGCTACCTGGAAACCTGAGCTCAATTCATACAAGAAAACTGAATGGATTCCTAGACTGATATACCTGATAACAGCTCTAGCCAGCTGGGGACAGGACACCAGAGCTCCAAAAGCAAAACTAACCAAGCTAGCTCACTCAAGCAACCCATAGGGGTATACCAAATCAAAACAAAGCAAGCAGCTATGACACAGTAAGCAAGCATAAACTAATACAAAAACTTACAGAAGGCTTGGAGACAACAGTCAAAATCAAGTCACATAAAGAAACAGACCATGATAACCTCAACAGGTTCTCAAAACAAAGAATACAGGGATCTTCTAGACTAAAGTGCATTCCTGGAATTACCAGAGCCAGGATAAAAAAAAAAGTTTAATATACAGAACGCTTCAAGATATCAGGAAGGAAATGAGGCAATATGCAGAACAAGCCAAGGAACACACAGATAAAGCAATTGAAGAAATTAGAAAGATTATTCAGGAACATAATGAAAAGTTTAAAAAGCTAGAAAAATCCATACACAGACAGCAATCAGAAATTCAGAAGATTAGCAATAAAATTACAGAAGTAGACAACTCAACAGAAAGTCAGAGGAGCAGAATGGAACAAGTAGAAGCTAGAATTTCTGAACTCGAAGATAAATCACTTGGCACTAATATATTTGAAGAAAAATCAGTTAAAAGAATTAAAAAAAAAAATGAAGAAACCTTAAGAATCATGTGGGACTCTAGCAAGAGAAATAACCTATGAGTGACTGGAGTACCAGAGCAGAGAGCGATTACAGAAAATACAGAGAGAATTGTTGAAGATTTGTTGGCAGAAAACTTCCATGATATTGTGAAAGATGAGAGGATATCTATCCAAGACGCTCATTGAACTCCACATAAGGTAGATCTTAAAAGAAAGTCACCAAGACATATTATAATCAAGCTTGCCAAAACCAAAGAGAAAGAGACAATTATAAGAGCAGCAAGGGATAAAAGAAAAGTCACCTACAAAGGAGAGCCAATAAGAATAAGCTCGGACTACTCGGCAGAAACTATGCAGACAAGAAGGCAATGGGATGACATATTTAAAAAATTGAAGGAAAAAATTGCCTGCCAATAATCATATACCCATCAAAACTGTCTCTTAAATACGGTGGTGAAATTAAGACATTTCCAGATAAACACAAGTTGAGGGAATTTGTAAAAACCAAACCAAAACTACAAGAAATACTAAAGGGAGTTCTTTGGTTAGAAAATCAATAATATCAGGTATCAACCCAAGGCTAGAACATCGGGCAGAGCAACCAGAAGTCAACCCAGACAGGGAAATTCAAAAAAACAAAGCAAGATTTAAAAAAAAAAAAAGCCCAACACAGGGTAACGGCGATGCTATTATATAAAAGAAGGCAACATTAAAATAATAAAGAGGGACTAGGAAATGTAATCATATACCTTCCATATGGAGAGGAAGATATGGTGATACAAAGAAATAAAAGTTAGTTTTAAATTGAGAAGAATAGGGGTAAATAGTAAGGTAACCACAAAGGAGACAAACTATCCCACTCATCAAAATAAAAACAAGGGAAAAATACAGACTCAGCAGAAACAAAATCAACATGAACAAATATGAGGAAAGGACAATATATAAAGAAAAGCTACCCAGCACATAAAATCAAGTGGGAAAAACAAACCATCAACACACACAAAAAAACATCAAAATCATAGCACTAAGTCCATATCTATCCATAGCTACCCTGAATGTAAACGGATTCAATGCCCCAGTAAAGAGACAGAGAGTGGAAGAATGGATTAAAAAACAAGATCCATCTATATGCTGTCTACAAGAGACAAACATTAGACTTAGAGACACAAACAAACTAAAACCCAAAGGATGGAAAAAAACATATCAAACAAACAACAATAAAAAAAAAAGTAAGAATGGCAATATTAAATTCTGACAAAAAAGACTTTAAAGTTAAATCCATCATAAAGGATAAGGAAGGACACTATATAATGATTAAAGGGACAATACACCAAGAAGATATAACCACATTAAATATTTATGCACCCAATGACAGGGCTGCAAGATACATAAAACAAACTCAGCATTGAAAAGTGAGAGACACAGCTCCACAATAATAGTAGGAGACTTCAACACACCACTTTCGGTGAAGGACAGGACATTCAGAAAAAAGCTCAATAAAGACACGGAAGATCTAAATGCCACAATCAACCAACTTGACCTCGTAGACATATACAGAACACTCCACCCAATAGCAACCAACTATACTTTCTTTTCTAGTGCACATGGAACATTCTCTAGAATAGACCACATATTAGGTCATAAAGCAATCCTTAGCAGAACCCAAAACATCGAAATATTATGAAGCATCTTCTCTGACCATAAGGACATAAAAGCAGAAATCAATAACAGGAAAAGCAGGGAAAAGAAATCAAACACTTGGAAACTGAACAATACCCTGCTCAAAAAAGACTGGATTACAGAAGACATTAAGGATGGAACAAAGAAATTCATAGAATCCAATGAAAATGAAAACACTCCCTATCTGAACCTTTTGGATACAGCAAAAGCAGTGCTCAGAGGCCAATTTATATCAATAAATGCACATATACAAAAAGAAGAAAGGGCCAAGATCAAAGAATTATCCCTACAACTTGAACAAATAGAAAGAGAGCAAGAAAAGAAACCCACAGGCATGAGAAGAAAACAAATAATATAAAATTAGAGCTGAACTAAATGAAATTGAAAACAGAAAAACAATTGAAAGAATTAACAAGGCCAAAAGGTGGTTTTTTGAAAAAATCAACAGAATTGATAAACCACTGACCAAACTGACAAAAGGAAAACAGGAGAGGAACAAATAACCTGAATAGGAAATAAGATGGGCAATATTACAACAGACACAACTGAAATTAAAAGTATCATATCAGATTATTATGAAACACTATACTCAATCAGATTTGAAAACCTAGAAGAAATGGATGAATTCCTAGAAACACACTACCTACCTAAACTAACACAGAGGTAGAACAACTAAATAGACCCATAACAAAAGAAGAGATTGAAAAGGTAATCAAAAACTCCCAACAAAAAAAAGCCCTGATCCAGTCGGCTTCACTGCAGAGTTCCACCAAACCTTCAGAGAAGAGTTAACACCACTACTACTAAAGGTATTTCAGAGCATAGAAAAGGATGCAATACTACCAAACTCATTCTATGAAGCCACCATATCCCTGATACCAAAACCAGGTAAAGACACCACAAGAAAAGAAAATCATAGACCTATATCCCTCATGAATGTAGATGCAAAAATCCTCAACAAAATTCTAGCCAATAGAATTCAACTACATATCAAAAAAATAATTCACCATGACCAAGTGGGATTCATACCAGGTATGCAGGGATGGTTCAACATTAGAAAAACAATTAATGTAATCCACCACATGAATAAAACAAAAGACAAGAATCACATGATTTTATCAATTGATGCAGAAAAGGCATTTGACAAAGTTCAATACTCATTCATGATAAAAACTCTCAGCAAAATAGGAATAGAAGGAAAATTTCTCAACATAATAAAGGGCATTTATACAAAGCCAACAGCCAACATCATCCTAAATAGAGAGAGCCTGAAAACATTCCCATTGATATTGGGAACCAGACAAGGATGCCCTTTATCACCACTCTTATTCAACATTGTGCTGGAGGTCCTAGTCAGAGCAATTAGGCTAGATAAAGAAATAAAGGGCATCCAGATTGGCAAGGAGGAAGTAAAAGTATCTCTACTTGCACATGACATGATCTTATACACAGAAAACCCTAAGGAATCCTCCAGAAAACTACTGAAACTAATAGAAGAGTTCAGCAGAGTATTGGGATACAAGATAAACATTAAACATACAAAAATCTGTTGGATTCCTCTACACTAACAAAAAGAACATCAAAAAGGAAATCAAAAAATCAATGCCATTTACAGTAGTCCCCAAGAAGATAAAATACTTAGGAATAAATCTTACCTGAGAGGTAAAAGACTTATACAAAGAAAACTACAGTACACTTCTGCAAGAAACCAAAAGAGACTTACATAAGTGGAAGAAAATACCTTGCTTGTGGATAGGAAGACTTAACATTATAAAAATGTCTATTCTACCAAAAGTGATCTATACATTTAATGCAATTCCAATCCAAATCCCAAGGACATTCTTTAATGAGATGGAGAAACAAATCACCAATTTCATATGGAAGGGAAAGAGGCCCCAGATAAATAAGGCATTACTGAAAAAGAAGAACAAAGTGGGAGGCCTTACTTTACCTGATTTTAGAACCTATTATACTGCCACAGTAGTCAAAACAGCCTGGAACTGGTACAACAGATACATGGACCAATGAAACAGAATTGAGGATCCAGACATAAATCCATCCACATATGAGCAGTTAATATTTGACAAAGGCCCAAAACAATTAAATGGGAAAAAGACAGTCTTTTGAACAAATGCTGGTGGCATAACTGGATCTGCAAAAAAATGAAACAAGACCCATACCTCACTCCATGCACAAAAAGTAACTCAAAATGGATCAAAGACCTAAATATAAAATCTAAAATGATAAAGATCATGGAAGAAAAAATAGGAAAAACTTTAGGGGCCCTAATACACGGCATGAACAATACATAAAACATTATAAAGAATGTAGAAGAAAAAATAGATAAGTGAGAGCTCCTAAAAATCAAACACCTATGCTCATTCAAAGACTTCACCAAAAGAGCAAAAAGACTACCTACAGACGGGGAAAAAGTTTTTAGCTATGACATTTCTGATCGGTGCCTGATCTCTAAAATCTACATGATTCAGCAAAAACTCATCTGCAAAAAGACAAATAACCCAATTAAAAATGGGCAAAAGATATGAACAGACACTTCGCTAAAGAAGACATTCAGGTAGCTAACAGATATATGAGGAAATGTTCACGATCATTAGCCATTAGAAAAAATGCAGATCAAAACTACAATGAGATTTCATCTCACTCCAACAAGGCTGGCATTAATCCAAAAAACACAAAAGAATAAATGTTGGAGAGGCTTTGGAGAGATTGGAACACTTCTACACTGCTGGTGAGAATGTAAAATGGTACAATCACTTTGGAAATCGATTTGGCACTAACTTAAAAAGCTGGAAATAGAACTACCGTATGATCCAGCAATCCCACTCCTTGGGATATATCCTAGAGAAATAAGAGCCTTTACAGGAACAGATGTATGCACACCCATGTTTATTGCAGCACTGTTTACAATAGCAAAAAATGGAAGCAACCAAGGTGCCCATCAATGGATGAATGGATAAATAAATTATGGTATATTCACACAATGGAATACTACGCATCGAGAAAGAACAGTGAGGAATCTGAAACATTCCCTGACATGGAGGAACCTGGAAGGCATTATGCTGAGTGAAATAAGTCAGTTGCAAAATGACAAATATTGTAGAAGACCACTATTATAAGAACTTGAAAAATAGTTTAAACTGAGAAGAAAACATTCTTTTGTGGTTACGAGAGGGGTGAGGGAGGGAGGGTGGGAGAAGGGCATTCACTAATTACATAGTAGATAAGAACTACTTTAGGTGAAGGGAAGGACAACACTCATTACAGGGGAGGTCAGCACATCTGGACTAAACAAAAAGCAAAGAAGTTTCCTGATTAAACTGAATGCTACGAAGGCCAGAGTAGTAGGGTCAGGGGTCTAGGGACCATGGTTTCAGGGGACATCTAAGTCAATTGGCATAATAAAATCTATTAAGAAAACATTCTGCATCCCACTTTGAAGAGTGGCATCTGGGGTCTTAAATGCCAGCAAGCAGCCATCTAAGATGCATCAATTGGTCTCAACCCACCTGGATCAAAGGAGAATGAAGAACACCAAGGTCACACAATAACTATGAGCCCAAGAGACAGAAAGGGCCACATGAACCAGAGACTTACATCATCCTGAGACCAGAAGAACTAGATGGTGCCTGGCTACAACCGATGACTGCCCTGACAGGGAACACAAGAGAGAACCCCTGAGGGAGCAGGAGATCAGTGGGATGCAGACTCATAATTCTCATAATAAGACCAGATTTAATGGTCTGACTGAGACTGGAGGGACCCCGGTGGTCATGGCCCCTGGACCTTCTGTTGGCCCAGGATGGGAACCATTCCCGAAGCCAACTCTTCAGACAGGGATTGGACTGGACAATGGGTTGGAGAGGGATGTTGGTGAGGCGTGAACTTCTTGGATCAGGTGGACACTTGAGACTATGCTGGCATCTCCTGCCTGGAGGGGAGATGAGAGGGTGGAGGGGGTTAGAAGCTGGTGAAATGGATACAAAAAGAGAGAGTGGGCTGTCTCATTGGGGGTAGAGTAATTGGGAGTGCGTAGCAGGGTGTGTATATGTTTTTGTGTGAGAGACTGACTTGATTTGTAAACTTTCACTTAAAGCACAATAAAAATTATTTTAATAAATAAATAAACTGAAATAAAAATCATAGCCAATGGGGGGGGGAAGAATAGCAAGTTCAACGGTATTTTAATTTGCCCTATTCCCATCCCCATCTTCCTAGATCCACTGTAGTTTTCAGAAATAATAGCCTCACAACAACAGTAACTATGAAAACCAATAGCCTAGCTGCCACTAGAGGAAACAAAATGAGTTTGGAGCTCCCCCAGAAGCCCTAACACTGAGATTGTCACTGTTAAACCTGCCTGAAAGCTCTGCAACAAGTTACATTCTCTAAGTTTGTCTACATTTGATCTGACTCAGACAATCTGTGTGAATAGGCCTATCCCCAGATGTTTGTCAAAAACAATCAGTGGCAATTGTTTAACACTGTAGCTGTCTGAAGTAGTGACGCCAACAAAAAACCAAACCAAACCCACTGCCGTCGAGTCGATTCCAACTCATAGCGACCCTATAGGACAGAGTAGAACTGCCCCGTAGAGTTTCCAAGGAGCGTCTGGAGGATTCAAACTGCCGACCCTTGGGTTAGCAGCTGTAGAATTTAACCACTATGCCACCAGGGTTTCCGTATTATATAAATTGTCCAATATTTAACAAAAACATTATGAGATTCAAACATGAAAGTATGGCCCATGCACAGAAAAAAAAAAAAAAAAACCAATAGAAACTGTCCAAGGGAGCCCAGATATTGGACTTACTAGACAGCACTTTAAATCAGCTACTATAAATATATTCAAAGAAATAAAGGAATCTGTTTTTACATAGAACTAAAATTATGTATCAATGTAAACTAGACTGTTTTAAGGTCAGATGCTAATTGTAATCCCAAGACAAACAGTATGAAAATGACCATAAGGATACAGCAAAAACAAATAAACAAAAAGTAATATGAAAGATATACTTGAAGATGTGTATCCTATTGTTGTTCTTTGGAAAGAAAGATAGTGATAGAATATTCGAAACATTGACAATAGAATACACAATCTTCTCAAGAGAACATAGAATATTCTCCGTTCAGAACATGTGGTAGGCAATAAAACAACCCTCAAAATTTTAAAATGCTTGAAATTTTACAAAGTATATTCTCTAAATATAATGGAATTAAATGAGAAATAAACAACAGAAGGAATTTTGTGAAAATTACAAAATGAGTAGAAATTAAACAATACATTCCTAAATAACCAATGGCACAAAGCAGAAATCACAAGGGCACTAGAAACTTTGAGACAAATGAAAATGGAAGTACAACACACAAAATTTACGAGACACAGTTAAAACAGTGCATAGAGAGAAATTTATAGTTGTAGATACGTATATTAAAAAAAAAAACTCAAATCAACTATCTTACCTTCCACATTAAAAAAAAAAGTTAGAAAAAGAAGGGCAAACTAAATCAAAATGAAGCAGAAGGAAAGAAATTAGAAAGATTGGAGCATAAATAAGTAAAATAAATAAAAACAATAGAGAAAATCAACAAAAATAAAGAGGATTCTTTGAAAAGATCATCAAAATTTGGCAAACCCTTGTCTCGTCTGACCAAGAAAAATGACAGAACACTCAAATTATTAAAATCAGAATGAAAGTGGAGACATAAATAATGATCTAACAGAAACAATAATTTTAATAAAGCAATATGAACAGTTATGTGTTAACATGTTAGATAACGTAGAGGAAATTTAAAAAATTCCTAGAAACACAAAAAGCTACCAAAACTTACTCAAGAAGAAAAAAAAAATGTGATTATACCTATAGCATATAGATTTAATTACCAATTTAAAAATCTCACAAAGAAAAGCCCAGATCCAGATGGTTCCACTCATGAATTCTCTCAAATGTTTCAAAAGAATTAATACCAACCCTTCACAAACTCTCCCAAAAAATAGAAGACTAAACACTTTCCAATTAATTCTATGAAGCTTGTTTTACCCTAATATCCAACTGGACAAAGACACTTCCTGATTTCAAAACTTATGATATAGCAACAGTGATTAAATAAAAAAAATAAAAAATACCATGGTACTGGCATCAGGATTCAAATATAGACTAATAGAATTGAAAATCCTAAAATAAACCCATAAATCTATGGCCAATTGGTTTTCAACAATAATGCCAAAACTCTTAAATTGGGAAAGCATAGTTTCTTCAGCAAATGCTGCTAGGAAAACTGAATACTCACGAACGAATGATGTTGTACCCCTCCCTCACACCATATACAAAATTAACTTGAAATGGATCTCACACAAATGTAAGAGCTAAAAATATAAAATTGTTAGAAGAAAACACAGCTAAGTCTTTAAGAACTTGGATTTAGCTATGGTTTCTTAGATACAACACCAAACTCACAAGCTGCAAAAGAAAAAAAAAAGGATAAATTGGACTTTATCAAAATGAAAATTTTTGTGCATCAAAGAACACCATCAAGAAAATGAAAAGACCACCCACAACACTACAGAAAATATTTATGAATCATATGTCTGAAAAGGGAGTATTAATCAAAATATATAAAGAACTCTTACAACTCAACAACAAAAAGACAAATACCTCAATTCAAAAATGGCCAAATAACTTTAAAAAATTTCTTCAAAGAAGATATACAAATACCCAACAAACACATAAAAAGATTCTGAACAACATTAGTCATTAGGGAAATGCAAATCTAGCTAGCAATATCATTTCCCACCCACTTGGACAGCTATAATAAAATTAATGAAAAATAGCGAGTGCTGAGAGGATATAGAAAACCCAGACCCCTCAGGTATTAACCAGTGGGAATGTAAAACGGTGTTGCTATGGAAAACGTTTTGGAGGTTCCTCAAAAAGTTAAACATGTACTTACTATATGGCTCAGTGATTTCACTCCGAGATATATACCCAAGATAAAAAAAAAAAGCATATGTCCACATGATACTTGTACATTAATGTTTTTTTTATTTATAATAGACAAAAAAGTGGAAACAGCCTGAATGTTGGGGGCAGATGGAGGGCAGCGGGGCTGGGTAGGAGGAGGAATGGAAAATGACTCGTAATACGCAGGGGGTTTATTTTGGGGTGTTTAAGTATTCTAAAATTAGGTTTTCAACTCTGTGAACATACTGAAAGTGACTGAACTTTACTTTTTAAATGGGTTAATTTGAAGGCATGTTAAATGTATCTCAATAGAGCTGTTAAAAAAAAAAAAAAAAAACCTCATTATTATAAGGGTATTTTAGGGCTTTGGAGCCAGAAAACACAGTTGAAATCTTCCCTTTTTCCCTTATAGTTTTGTGTCTCTAGAGAACTTGTGACTCGATTGTGTCTCTATAAAATCAGAAAAATAGCTGATATGGAGATTAAATTATACAATGCCCGTAGTAATTAGCCTGGCTTTCTAGCACAGATTAGGTGTTCAGTAAGGTGCCTGGTAGCTGTTCATTGTGCATACATGTGGGCCCCAACAGGCAAAGCGTACTGGGAATCTGAACATGTCCCCTCACATCTGAGGCTTTAGAGACACATAATTTAACTGAAATACTTAGGAAATCTCGCTGAGAGCTGGGAGGAGCGGCAGGATGGGTGGAACTCGAAGACACCCTAGCATTGTTTGTCACATTGAATTACTATTACCCTTTAGGGATTGTGGATTCTTAATTCAGTGTTGCTTAACTTAATCATCATGTGTGTCATCGTCACCACTGCAATCACTGAATTAAAACCGATAAAGTGTATTCACATGTTAATTTTTTGAGATGATGCACTACTTTAAATCTGCACTCTGACTCTGAAAATATGAAGATTCACTTCCCGTTACTAACACGCTCAGTACTGCTGATAATCGCTACCACTGAAAGCCTTATACACCAGGCTTACTGGCAAATGGCATCCGTCACACAGTTCCCACTATGAGTGGCCTCCAAGGGATTTTTTTTTTTTAATTCTCACAGTAACCCCATTTTTCAGAAAGGCTGTGACATTGATTTAAGGTCACTCAGCTCATAAGCTGTGACACAGAGTTGAATCTTCTTACGCCAAAGTTTATTTGAACAAAAAAATTAGGTCACGTTGTCTAATACACTTATTTTAAATCAAGAGTGTCCTGGAAAATGTCACATGTGTGATTCTGTAGCAATGCTTAGCACCACTATATTGTTTATAGTGATTATGACTCTGCTAATTACACCAGTGATGAAGTAACAGTTGAAGTCAAGGACAGGGTGGGAATATAAAAGCAAACATCAAAGTGCTTACACACAGGAAGAATCAGCATCCTGGTGACTGGCTGACTCCTCGCCAGTCAGGTGCCTTGAGCCCCTTCCCGGTGGTAGCCCTGCTCTCAGCATGGGGACACCAGTCCTCTTAACGGACACAAATCCCTGCCAAATGGAGCATAAATCTGAAACATGCATGCACGCATAAGTAAAATATATCATATGAAGATAACTGCTGATGAAAAATAGAATAGGAAGGGGCTCTACGTTTTGCTGGGGGACAGAAGGGTTGTGATTATAAATAGGGTGAGCAGTGAAGGCTTGCTAAACCGTTGCTATCCAGTGGATGCCAACTCCTGGTGATCCCACGTATTACAGAGAACTGCTCCATAAGATTTTCTTGGTTGTTCCCGGGTGGCACGGTTTGTCCTCGACAACTAACCATAAGGTCGGTGATTTGAACTCATTCAGTAACACCGTGGAAGAAAGGTCTGGTGATCTGGTTCCATAAATATTATAGCCAAGAAGACCATGTGAAGCACATGACGGCCGGCAATAGGTATAGTTTGGGTTTTTGGAATCTTTACAGAAGCAGACAAACAAAACAAAAAACAAAATAAAACCCGTTGCCGTTAATTCTGACTCATAGCAACCCTATAGGACAGAGTAGAACTGCCCCATAGATTTTCCAAGAAGCAGCTGGTGGATTCAAACTGCTGATCTTTTGGTTAGGAACCAAGCTTTTAACCACTGTGCCACCAGGACTCCAGGCCTTTATTCTGTGGTACCACTGGTGAGTTTGAATCTCCAACCTTTATGTTAGTAGCCAAGCACAAATCATCTGGGTCACCCAGGGACCCTGAAGACCTTGCTAAGAAGTTCTGAAAAAGGTAAAAAAAGTAAGGTTTGCGGTAAGTTGGAAAAAAGTTTTCCAGGCAGGGCAGCAACAAGTGCAAAAGCTCTAAGGTAAGTGTTTACCTGGCAGTTCCAAGGATCAGGACAAAGGTTAGTGCAGCTGGAAGGGGGTGAGAAAGGCAGTGGGGCGAGATCAGAGACCAAGGGGTCCAGACTACGGTGACAGCCAAAACAGCCAGGAGCTGCTTAGCTATGATCAAGCAAGACCTGCTCCTCCTATCCATTATCAAAACCCAAAACCCAAACCCATTGCCGTTGAGTCAATTCCAACTCGTAGCAACCCTATAGGACAGAGTAATACTGTCCCATGGAGTTTCCAAGGAGCGCCTGGTGGACTAAAACTGCCATCCTTCTAGTTAGCAGCCATAGCACTTAACCACTACAACACCAGGGTTTCCGTCACATTATCAACCAAAGCCTTGACAACACTGGGTGTGGCTTGATTAGAATCTGCTCAGACCAAGCAGCATCTATCCCCTCTTGTCCATGGTCCTCAAAGTGCTGAGTGTGGCTCAAGCCAGTCAAACTGAGTTCACTAGCCTGCATGCCAAAAAAAATGCAATTTGTCTTACTGTACCTGCACACCGTGATAACCTATGGAGCCCACAATGTTTGTATGTACTTTCTTGTGAGGGGCAGTATTTGTTCAGGGAGCTTGATTTCGGGTATACACCTCCTTGGTCCTTGCCTGCTCACTCTTCCTCCTCACTGCCGGTGTGTCTTTATTGACTAGAAGCTGCACCTATTAGAACCTGCTTTGGGTAATAATGGGAGCCTGGGAAGCCACTGGTTTTATTTTAAGTCAGATAGGTAGCCACTGGATCATATGGTCAGGAAGAAACACATACTGGCTTTGATGTTGAGAGTAAACTGGATGGGGTGGTGGGAAGGAACAGGAAATCTCATTTAGGAGGCAATCTCAATTCACCAAAGGAGAGATGGTGTGTCTTGGACCTGGGGAGTGCCAGAGGGTATATTTTGAAGGTAACTAGCAGGATTAGGAACATTATGTGAGGGTATGGGAATAAATAAATAAAAAGAGGAATTGAGAATAACTCCAAAGTTCTAAGGTCACTTCCTTATTTTAGGTGTGAGGAGAAAGAATCAACAAGGAAGCCAGAGAAAGCACTGTCAGGGAGGTGGGGCCAAGTGGAGAGGGTGCAATCCTCAATCTCAAAAAAAAAAAAAAAAAAAAAACATGCATTCAGAGAGGAGGGAGTGGCCCCTGTGCCTAAGGTGATCACCACACCAACCGAGATGATCACGGACTTGCCATGAGGCTTGGCAGTACAGCACTCACTGGTGGCTCTGATAAGAGAAGTTCTGAGGAACCTGTGCTCAAAACCAATCCTTTAGTGACTTCTAAATGCTGGTCTAGGCACTAAGAATATAAAATGCCACTGGTGTGCCAGCTCTAGGCATGCAAATAATTACAAGCAGATAAACAATATAATAACAATGTGAACCAGGTAAAAAGGGAATCGAGAGACTGGAGACAATTGGCCTGCATGAATCAGAGTAAGCTTCACAGAGAAGGCACAGCTGGAAATGAAAGGCCTTTCTGCAAGTAGCACTGTGGGAGGGAGGCACCTCAGGAGGTAAGAACAGCTTGATTAAAAGCTTAGAGGTCTCAGAGAGCTTGTGTGTCTGTGGAGGAACAAAGGAGTGTCTAGCACTTCCCCAGCCTTCTGTTATTCCTAAACCAGCTTCATGGTCATTGGCACTTCTCTCTGCAGGATTAGTGACTTTGTATCTTTTTTTCTTTCATTTAATTGATCTTAAATTTACGAATTTATTTTTAACTTATATTATCATTTGGAAACCCTGGTGGCATGGTGGTTAAGTGCTATGGCTGCTAACCAAGAGGTCGGCAGTTCGAATCCACCAGGGACTCCTTGGAAACTCTATGGGGCTGTTCCACTCTGTCCTATAGGGTCACTATGAGTCGGAATCGACTCGACGGCAGTGGGTGGGTTTCTATTATCATCTAACTAACAAAAGATTTGAAATCATGGGTTTGATGTGCTAAATTATATAATTTTTAGATACATATTAAAATAAAATTACAAAGGAACTTTTTTTTAAGTCCATCCATGTACCACTTAAAACCTTTTTGTGTTCTATACTTTGCGAATTCCTGAGTTCAATCATAGAGCATCAGGGAGGAGAAATAAAACCAAAAGATAAGCAGGACATGTTAAATCTTGGTAATTGAAGTCTTTAAGAAGGCCTCACTCCAAACCACCCAGTTTCTTGGGTAACTTCTTTCCTTATAGTAATGATTGAACATGTATTAAATTTGCTCATCCCTTCAATGCCTCAGGAACACACACAAAAAAACAAATAAACCAAAGCCTGTTGCTGTTGAGTCAATTCTGACTCATAGCAACCCTATAGGATAGAGTAGATCTGCCCCATAGTTTCCAAGGAGCGCCTGGTGAATTCAAACTGCCAGTTTATTGGTTTAGCAGACGTAGTATTTAACCACTACGCCACCAGCGTTTCCTTAGGAACACAAGTCAGGCTAAATAACTACTCTTACACATTTCAGTTAGATGCTTAAGATCTCTCAGCTATTCTGGCACTTCCTCCTTCCTCAGGGAAGTCCATGTGTAAAGTCGAAAGGAAAATTCATGACACAGTGTGGGTCAGAGGCCTTTCGTTGTGAAGGCCCCTGATGCCAGGGAATTTTCTGGCTAAATACACATCACTAAAGCACATTTTAACCTATGTGTCTGAGGCCTCAATTATCAGTAACTCATTATCATGGAGCCGATTCCAATGCTTGGCAACCCCACGTCTGTCAGAGAGGCACTGTGCTCCATAGGGTTTCCATAAGGCTGATATTTTTTAAATTTTATTTGTTTTGTTTTTTTTGTTGAGAATACACACAATAAAACATACACCAATTCAACAGTTTCTAAATGTCCAATTCAGTGACAATGATTACAGTCTTCTGGTTGTGCAACCATTCTCTCTCTCCTTTTCTGAGTTGTTCCTCCCACATTAACATAAACTGCCTACTCGTGTTTAACCTTTCCTATTGCTGTTGTCAGTTTGATCCCATACAGACAGATCTTGAAAGAGCACAATGCTCAAGGCAGACGTTGGGCTTTAAGAAGACTCCAGGGGATATTTTTGGTTTAAGGTTTAAAGATTATCTCAGAGCAGTAGTTTCAGGGCTTTATCCAGCCTTCATGGCTCCAGAAAGTCTGGAGTCCATGAGAACTTGAAATTGTGTTGTACATTTTCCCCATTTTGATCAGGATTCTTCCATGGAATCTTTGATCAAAATGATCAGTAGTGGTAGGTAGGCACCACCCAGTTCTGTTCTTCTGGAAAGAAGGCAGTTTTTCAGGGAAGCAATTAGCCACATATTCCATATCTTCCACCTATTCCTGCTTCTTCTTCTTCCTCTGTAGCTCCAGGCCAATAGACATCAATTGTTGTAATTTGGAGGGCTGTTTGCAAGATTTTAAGGGCCCAGGCACCGTGCAATGAACTAGGAGGTAGAAGAGAAACACTAAACATGTTATTAGGCCAACTAACTGGGATGTTCCATGAACCCATGACCATAAACCTCCAAACCAAGGAACCAAATCGCACGAGGTTTCTGATTGCACATAAGTGGCCTCAGGAGCTACTCAATTTGTCTGTTTCTGTGTGCGAAGGGGGGATTGTTGTAAGTATATCTATCACACAATTTTTGCCAATTCAACTTTTTACAGGTGTTCAACTTACTGACAGCAATTGGAATAATTGGCTGTGCAACCCTCCCCTTAATCAATGTGACTTTTCCATCACAGTTAACCCCCTCTTTCCTTCTCTCTCGCAACCGTGGCAACCACTAATAAACTTTGGTCTGTATATATTTGACTTTTCTTGTCTTGTTATATAAGTGAGATCATTAAAAATTGTCCTATTGTGATTGGCTTATTTCACTCAGCATAATGACTTCAAGCTCCATCCATACTGTAGTATGTATCAAGACTTCATTTTTCCTGCTGGCTGAATAATATTCTGTTGTTCATATGTACCACATTTTCTTTATCCATTCCTCTGTTGATGGGCATTTAGGTTGTTTCCATCTTTCAGTTATTGTGACCAGTGCTGCAATGAACATTGGTGTGCAAGTTTCTGTTTGAGTCTCTACTTTTAAGCCTTTTGGGTATACACCTAGAAGTGGAATTGCTGGGTCTTATAGTAGTTCTGTTTTTAGTTTTCTGAGGAACTGCCACACTATTTTCCACAATGACTGTACAGTTTTACACTCACATCAGCAATGGATAAGGGCTCTAATTTCCCCACATCACCAACATTGGTTATTTTCTGCTTTTTGTTTGTTTTTTATCCTAGTGGGAGTGAAATGGTATCTCATTGTGTTTTTGATTTGCATCTCACTGATGGCTAATGACGCTGAGCATCTTGTCATGTGTTTGGTGTTTGTTGGCCATTTGAATGTCCTCTTTGGTGGAATGTCTATTCAAATCCTTTGTCCATTTTATGATTGGGTTGTCTTTTTTCTGCTTCTCAAAGTTTTGTATGTATATTTGGTTATTAGATTCTCATTGGGTATATGGTTTCCAAAGATATTCTCTCAGTCAGTACCTTGTCTTTTTACTTTTTTGGGAAAGTCTTTTTATTAACAGAAGTTTTTAATTTTTATGAGGTCCCATTTATTTATCTTTTGTTGTTTGTGCTTTTATTATTACTAACTATTGTTGAAAGCTAGACTGACAGCATTATCCCTGCATTTTCTTCTAAGAATTTTTTGGTTTTAGTTTGCACATTTAGGTCCTTAATCCATTTTGAATTTGCTTTTGTGTGTGGTGTGGAGCACGGAATCTGTTTCATTTTTTTGCATGTGGAAATCCAATTTTTCCAGCACCATTTATTGAAGAGACTCTTCTTTCCCCATTGAATGGACTTATATTTTGGAAGTAGATCATCAGAACTTTCTTCCAAGGTGCCTCTTAGGAATTTGAACCTCCAGCCTTTCAGTTAGAAGCCCAGTCAGTTAACCCTGTGCACTAATGGTTGTGTTATAAATTGAAGTAGATGAAGAGAACTTGATACTAAGCTACAAGATCAGGAAATTCCATGGTATATCACATCATTCACTTACTTGTAACCTTTAGAAAATTCATTCTTTATTGTAATGGCTTTCTCTCTTAGGCTGGGCTCTCTAGAGAAGCAAAACCAGTGAAGCATATATGTATATACGGAGCCCTGGTGGCACAGTGGTAAAGAGCTTGGATGCTAACAAAAAGGTTGAAATTTGAATCCATGAGCCACTCCTTGGAAACACTGTGGGGCAGTTCTACCCTGTCCTATAAGATTGCTATGAGTTGGAATCGACTCGATGGCAATGGGTTTTTGGTTGTATATATGCACATATAGAGAGAGAGAGAGAGAGAGAGCCTTATCTCAAGGAAATGACTCACGCAGTTGTAGAGGCTGGCAAGTCCCAAGTCTGTGGGCCAGGCTAGAGGCTCCTCCTGACTCACACGGCTGCAGGGTCTGACGAATCCAAGATCACCAGCTAAGATAGCAGGCTGCTGGCTCACAGGCTGCAGAGGCTGATGAATCCCAAGATGGGGGAGGTAAGCTGCTAGCTTAAGTTCCAAGAATCAGAGGTCAAATGATGATGAGCCAGATGCAGGATCCAGAGTGAGAGCCTTGCTGGAACATCCATTTATATACTGGAGGTAGTCCATACCGCTAAGGAAACTCTCTTTCAATTAATTGGTTGCTCATAGCAGATCTCATCATGAAGTTGATTCATTACATAACTGCCAAATTACATGATACATAACTGCCAAACTGCATCATAACTGCCAAACCACTGAGAATCATGGTCCTGTCCAGCTGACACAGAGCGTTAACCATTGAACCTTCCATTTTCAAAATGGAGGGAAAGTGCACACCTTCTCTTTGATGAATAAGTTCTATCGTATTTTTCTGGAATGGGGCATTTTTGACAACTCCTTATCCTTTGGGCCTCTTCCCTCAAAAAACAGCTTTGATCACCTAGGCAAACCTGTCTCAAGCAAGCTGCATTAATACTGGGGAAATGAGAAAGAGACTAGCAGGGATAATTATCACATTTTCTCTTTCATCAACATAGGTGCCACTGCTGCCATTAGATTTTCATTAAGTAGTGCTGGAAGAAAAAAGAAGGAAAGCGAGAATAGACATGGAAATGGCCCCTGCTTAAAAAATGGAGCTCTGGGGAGTGCTTTTCATGCACCGTTAATGTTAACGTGGTGGACTTGCTCCATTGTCTTAATTAGACACATAATCCTCAACCTTTATGTAAACTGTGTATTCAGGCATGATGGAGGATGAGAAATGAAATTAGCATTGTCCGGAGGCTGGAAAGAGCACACCCACCCAACACCGGAGGGTACTGTCGCGGTGACTGGAGGAGGCAGTATGCTTACCTGGACCAGAATAGCAACAAGGAGCAGATGCCACTGAGCCACCTTACATATGCACACACTGCTGCTTAGAGAGAAATACACCCTCGTGGCCAAACTCTAAAATAAATGGTATCAGCAAGACACCAGAGACCTGAGTTATCAGGTGAAGGATAGAGAATTATGTGCCCTGGAGTGGATCCTGACTTGTGGTCACCCCATGGTGTCAGAGTGGAACTGTGCTCCATAGCGTTTTCAATGGCTGATTTTTTTGGAAAAAGATTACCAGGCCTTTCTTCCAAGCTGTCTCTGGGTTGACTAAAGCCTCCAGCCTTTTTGGTTAGCAGTGAGAACGTTAGCTGTTTGTACTACCCAGGGACTCCTACCCAGAGAATACACATGAAGAGTCTTCTGAGACAGCAGAGAGCATGAAGCCTCAATTTATCAGGAAGCGGTGATGCTTGTCCTGGTGCTAATCAATTAACACTCTAAGGTTCTGATGGAGACGTTATAGAGATCCATTCAAATTGCCTATAGTCATGAACTGCTCCAGGCCATCTTTTCTTCTAGCTCCCTTCCTGCATTTCTTGGTTAATCCTATAATCAACCCCATAACCAGTGTAATAAAAATGAACCAGGTGAACAGGGAATACAGAGAGAATTGAGACTAAATTGGCCTGCATGAATTAGAGTGAGCTTCACAGAGAGGCAGAGCCGGAAATGAAAGAAGACATTTCTCCAAGTATCAGGGCATTAATGTCTAAACCTCTTCATAAAATCAAAAAGGAGCCCGGGTGAAGCAATGGTTCAGCACTCGGCTACTAAACAAAAGCTTGGCAACTTGAATCCACCCAATGGCTCCGCGGGAGAAAGGCCTAACATTTTGCTTCCATAAAGATTAGAAGCAAGAAAACCCTATGGGGTAGTTCTACCCTATCACACGAGGTCGTCACGATTCAAAAATCGACCTGATGGCACCTGACAACATAAGATCAAAGCACTTCCACCCAATTCTAACTGCTCAGTCATTGTCATTTTTAATCTGTTTTGCCCATTTTGTCAGAAAGCACCTCAAGCTGCCAAAGAATGTGACTCTGCCTTTGGTTCTTGATCTAGTCCATGCGTCAGCACCTGAATACCTTTAACAGTCCTGAGGAATCAAAATGGCTTCCGCAAACAGAAAATACGCAGCAGCAGATGAGGCTGCTGGTGGAAAGTAACCCAAGATGCCAGAAGACTCTCAGTGCAGACTGGTTCAGTGGAGGGCTGGCCACCTGTGACACTGGCAGTAAGGCTGCCTAGTGCTATCTGCTTTGCCACATCTCCAGCTGCCTGAGCACGCAGGATAGCATTAGAGCTGAGGACAGCACACAGTGATGTGCTGTTGTGTACATACTCACAAACACACATGCAATGCACATGGATGGTATTTCAGAGGGACTACATTTATAAAAGTAGCATGAAAAGGGATTTGTGTGAATCAAAAAATGTATACTTTTTTTTTAGCTACACTTATGTGCATATAAAAAGAGGTTTATCCATATCTGTGTTATGGCTTTGCACCTAATTAATAGAGTAACTTTGAAAATTTTCTTTGCTTTTCTAAAAAAGAGAATATAACAATACTCAGAATCGAGTCCTGGGTTTTTTGATCTAAAGTTGATCTTGATTGTCATTTGAACTAATACCAAAACCAAAATATTCACTAAATAATAAAGCTCATTTTGACTTTAGCCAAATATCTGATTTTACTTAAAACTAAAATTCAATTTTATACCTAAAATTGTTTTCTATAGTTACATGAGGATGTATAAATAGGTTTAAAAATGCCTTGGAGGTCTGATGTATTCTCTTTGGTCAGCCCCACATTAAAAAATGTCGAACTTTACAATATAAGAGATGAGAAGGAAAGGACAATACTGCAAACATGCCCTTTGATGTCAATTCTTACTTAGGTGTGACTTTTTGTTTTCTTTTCTTTGTTTTGTGTTGTTTGCCTGTAAGATGGGCATTGAGGCTATTCAGTGGCTATTTCTATCTCTTTCCCTTCTAGGCACCTGGTAGCACTGTACTTCCTGGTACCCATGAGGCTGCATGAGATTTCATTCTGGGTAGGGGGTTGCAGGCAGGAGAGACATACATCACTCTCAGGCTGCAGCATTTACATGCTAGCTTGACGCACTACAGCTCCTTTGCCAAGGTGACCAGAAACACTTGGGAAAGCAGCAGCTCCTTCACCCTGGCTCTTGATAGAAGACGACATGGAACAGAGCTCCCAGTCAATCCACAAAAAATACCAGGCCTACTTGAGAATAAAACTTTGTTGTTTTAAGTCCTTGCGATTTCATGTTTGTTTGTTTGTTTGTAACTTCCCCAAACAGAAAATATGTGGCAGCAGATGAGGCCGCTGGGGGAAATTAGCCCATGCTGCCTGAAGCAGTCAGTGCTGTTATTATTATTGCAGAATGATTGATCCCACTCTGTCTGACACAGAGGAGCCCTGGTGGCGAAGTGGTGAAGAGCTCAGGTTGCTAACCAAAAGGTCGGCAGTTCAAGTCCACCAGCTGTTCCTTGGAAACCCTATGGGGCAGTTCTACTCTGTCCTATATGTGGCTATGAGTCAGAATTGACAACACACAAGAACAACTGATATAGAAAGGCTGGTATTATTTTCTAAGAACTATAATTGGTTTTTTGACCATAATCTCACAGTTTTTCAAGCCCCTACTTTGTGCTAGGCACCAAGCAATACTAGAGATATTCAGAAATGAGTAAGACTTAGTTGATATTCTTGACGAATTCAGAGTTGAAAAAGGTTCACTTAGAAATTTTTATTTCAATTTTACCACTGAAGAAATGCATGCCCTCTGTGTCTCTTGGCTGCCAACCAATTGCCAATCCAGGGCCCCTCTTGCCGCCATATCATTGTCTTTCTTTAAAAAGCTCATTGTGGGATGATGTCATTTTGAATGCTGTGTCCATAGTCAGGGACTCTTGTTTGTCAAATCAGAATTTGAGGTCCTTGGGAAGACAGCATGGGACTGCTCGCTAAGGTCACACCTCTATGCTGAGAATCTGCTCGACACTGAGCAGGATAAAATGGGACAGACACAGGATTCTAATTCAGAGGTTCTTCCCCATAGAGCTCTCTTCTACCTTCCCTCCCTCCTTCTTTCCCTCTCTTCCTTCCTGTTCCCCCTGCTTCATTCTCTCCATCTCTTTCTCCATCTCTCCCTCCCTCTCACTTTCTTTCTTCTGTCCAGGTGGCTGTGCAACTACCTCAGTGTTTTGCCTCTTATCCTTTCTGAACTCTAATCCAAAAATTTTGCTGGATACACAGATGGATTTTAAGAGTGTCAGCAACTTCATTTCTGATTTTCGCCTTATCTAACTTCTTTTCCCTGTCAGTAATGTGTTCAAAAAAAGAACCAGTTTTCTATTCTTGGGGGCAATTTATGAAATGATTACCCAGATAAATTTTGTAACAGCTTTGGCTGCATCTATATAATATTGATTTACCAGGCAATATCCAGCCTGCACTTGACTCAGTTCAAGGGAGTATTGGATAACCGGCCCCTGGGTGGCTGCCGATCTGGCAGACTCAGTCAAGGATTGGTTTTGCCTGGCCATTAAACTGGATTTTACAAGATTCATGTGTATTTCCACAGATAAAGATAGGGTCATATGGCTCTTCCTTTACTTAACCTCTCTGAACCTCAGTTTTCTCGTCAATAATAACATACATCTCATGGAATTACAAGGATTAAATAAGATGGCTTTAAAATCAGTCCGTATTAGGAGCTGGAAATACTTATTAGAAAGCCTGACACATTACAGCTATTAGATTCAAAAACTAGACTAATGTTAACATCTTTTTTTTTCCCTTTACTTTAAGCGCCTCCTACGTAAGGATTATTTAGAGACCTGAAAAGAAAAGAAAGAAAGAAAAAAAAAACTAAAATGCATACATACATACATATTTATATATAAGCATTTGTTTTATATATGCACATGCATATGAATATACATATATATATATGACATTTGTAATCAACTACCTATGCCATATATAAATATGCTCTTTTCAGGGAACAAACCTCTCCTCCTTTGGCAGGACCATCACACAAGACAAAGGGATCTGGACTCGGGGTCTCGATTCTGCTTTTACTCCACCATCTATCGACAAATGTCTATGACTTTTAAGAGCTTGGGCTTTGAAGTCAGACCTACCTGGACTCAGATTCTTACTGTATGTCTTAAAGCAAGTTACTTCATCTCTAAGCTTCCATTTCCTTATTTATATAACTAAAATTAAAAAAAAAAAACAAAAAAACCTGCGGCAGTCAAGTCAATTCTGACTCATGGTGAGCCTATGTTTTACAGAGTAAAACTTAGCTCCATGGGGTCTTCTTGGCTATAACCTTTGGAAGCAGATCACTGGACCTCCCTTCTGGAATAGCACCATATTCAGTGGTTATGGTAAGTATATACAATTGTGATATATACCTAAAATGTGTGTATGTGATGTGCTTGGCCCAGTGCAAGTGATTAACAAATGGTAGTTGTTGGGGTTGTTAGTCCTCTAATAATTAATTGTAGTGGTATTTCTTGACTCCCTTTCTGGTGCTCCTCAACCTTTGGCTGCAGGGAGTCTAGAGCCCCTCCATGCATTCCCACCCACCCTTTCAAGTGTGAGAGTTTGGTGTTGCTAACTCTAAGTCATCCTTGGAGCTACAGGCATCATATCTGCCACGAGTCTTCTGGCTGTTGTTCAGATCTCAGCTCTCCGCATCCAGTGAGTCTCTGTGGTTCAGCCACTGCCTGCTTGCTTCCCCCACTGCTTACTTCATCATAGCATTGTCCCCTGCCTCCATTCTCAGCACTTACTACTGTCTTCTACCACCTACACCTCAGGCCCCTGCCCCTAACCTGGCCTCAGCTGACTCTCCCTACTCTGGTGTTTCGTCACCCTGTCAACTCTTACCACTGGCTTCTCAGGCTTTAGTGCAGCCTGTTGACATGACTGTCTTACCTCTATATCAAAATCAGCATGTTTAGTACAAAATTTGTTCACATCTTGCTTACTAGAGTCAACTTCTCCAATCTCTTAACTCCATTCCTTCTGTTAATGGCTATGGCATTTTTACCCTTATCCTGGATTAAAGGCATCTAGATCTGTGCGATAAATACAGTAGCGAATACAGCTATTGGACTCTCCAAATTTGGTCATTGTGAATTAAGATGTTCCGTAAATGTAACACACATATCAGATTTCGAAGATTTGTATGCAAAAGTAATATAAAATATTTCAATGCTTTCTTATTAATTGCATGTTGAAAGGATACTATGTTGATATATTGGCATAAATAAAATATTAAAGTTAATTCCATCTGTTTTATTTTATTTTTATAATGTAACTACTAAAATTTTTAAATTACCCATGTGGCTTGCATTACATTTCCATCGGGCAGTGCTGTTTCAGAGTCCCTTTTGTCTATGAAAACCACTCACTCACCAGGCAGCACTAGCGCTTCTATCTGAGTGTTATTTATGTCTTTGTTTTCCTTTCTGTTTCTGTGACCTACATGTTTCCTACACCTTTCATAGACCACTAGGGCAAATACCTAGCTCGTCTCCTTGTCTGCAGTCTCCTCCCAATCCAATGGATTCTCTCTACAACTACATGGTTAACCTTCCTGTTATATCACTCTCCAGCTCAAACACCTTCTTAATCCAGTGAAATTGGATTAGTTATTCTATAGACACATGCTGCAAAGTATCTGAAACTTAGAAGGCTATCCATCTTTCTTGCTCCCTCCATTCCCTTTCTTTCCATCCTCTCTGCATCCTCCTCTGAAATAAGCTACTACCTTAACTGTTTCATTCCTATGGACAATGTCTCCACCATTTGCTAAGATTAAACCACACTGCCTTTCCCCATTTCACTCAGCACAAACTGACTCCTACTTATTCTATACATACAGAGAAGCAATGCTTCTCCATAGAGGACCTTTAAGATTCGCCTAACGAGCAGCAATTTCTACCTTCCAGAGCTCACTACGCCTCTCTTATAAATAGTCTCTAATTCTCCCCACGAGGGCATAAACCAAAAATCAAACTCATTGCCGTTGAGTCAATTCTAACTCACAGTGAACCTATAGGACAGAATAGAACTGCCCTATAGGTTTCCAAGGCTGTAAATCTTTACAAAAGCAGACTGTCACATCTTTACATCTTTCTCCCATGGAATAACTGGTGGGTTCAAACTGTGGACCTGTTGGGCCTTTCAGAGCCGTTGAGCACTTGAACCACTGTGCCACCAGGGCTCCTTACAAGGGCATAGACTTCTTAAAAAATGGTAGCCACTGTGGCCAACCCCTTCACATATGCATTCATAATGCCTGAAAAAGCCCTGTAAATTCAATTAAAATGTTACCTGTTTTACAGATGAGGAAAGGAGGCTCAGCTTTTAGCCCCTAACAAAAGGCCACTCATCAAATCAGTATGTTAAAACAGAGTTATCTTTTGGTTCAACACCAGCAATGTTGTCCACTGCACTATAATGAGATTACGGTTTAATAGTCTCTACAGGACCTAGCACGCTGCCTGGTGATTTCCATCAGACCTTACACGCGTGCACACACACACACAGAGTACAGCAAAATGCCACAATGCACCTGCTCCTTTTTCTCGGGTAAAGTGAGAAGAGAGTGGACATTATGTTTAGAAAGCCACCTCTGTTATTTCAAAAGAACTTACAAACTTAAATTATAAAGAGTGCAATTCTCCAACATTTTGTATCCTTCCAATTATGGGGTTATGACTAATGCTATTTTTTTCACCCTCAGTCTAGAGCTGGAAAAACCGAGGCTTGGAGATGCTAATGAACTTGTGTGAGGTCACATGACTACTAAGTGGTCACCCAAGCACTTGACCAAAGTAAGCGGTGCCATGCCCAGCTATTCACTGAGCTCTGCTGTCTTCCCTTTGGGATAGTTGTGGTGAGGACCCAGGAGATAAGGAAATCCAGCCTTTAGTCCTGGCTTGGCTGATAACAAGCTGTGAGGTCCCATTACTGCACCAAATCTCTGTAGATTCATTAACCTCATCTGTGTTGTTTGTATAGTTACATTTTCATATCTATCCCATGACTCACCAAAATGATGTATAAACACCATAATAGATGCATAAACACTCTAAGGTAGGGGTACTTTTCTATTCTTCACTTGCTATGATCTTGGGGGTGTTTCATACCTTCTCTGTGGCATTAATATTATCATATAGAGAGTATGCTCTGAAGAGAAGATATGGTATATGTATGTTTCCAAAAATATCACCTACAATATAAATAATCATATTTCATAGTTTTTAGAGTCTCACAAAAACTCTTTTTTTTTTTTTTGGCCAGGCCTACTTCCAACCCTGGCAGTTCCTTCCTGACCCATGAAAGTAATAAATTGTGATGTGTATTTTAACTCACTTTGTGTTTGCTAGCATAAGTCATGAAGTATCAGGACAGAAAGGGCACTTAGAGAACATTAAAACTAACCCTGTAATATTGGAGATGAGGACACTGAGGCACATAAAAAGTAAGTAATTCACTCAAGGTCCCAGGGAGTCAATGGCAGAGCTAGGCGTGGTAGGCAGCTCTACCAGCCCATCCAGCTCTTTCCACGCTAGGAGGCTGCTCTTCACCTACAAGGGCCCTTGCAACACCTTAATCAATACACCTGCTTTATCACAGGCCTTCTGAGGTAATGTGAATGCCAATAATTCTAGCTATTAGTTGAGAAGGAACCTTTTATGCCTTCAATAACTACTTACCAAATGTTTGTTAGGTGCCAGTTGCTGAGCATTTTTATTGAAGCAAGAAAGAGGGATGAGTGAATTTGGGAGGTTGGCAGAGATGGGGAGGGGGCATAGACTTAATTCTAACACTCTCACCACTGCTATTAGGTGGGTAAATAGGCACATTACAGATGAGTAGTAAACTGAAGTTTAGAAACTAAATGTGTGCAAGCCAGCAAGGAGCAAACCCCATAACTGAATTCTTATACGAGGACACACCGTGGGATTCTGAAACTCCCTGGTGGTAGTTGGGAGAGCGAACGTGTCTTTGCTCCTTGGGTCATGGGATACAATAATGGCTAAAGTATCAGCAGTATTTGCTATGTGCCAGGCACAGCATCTACCTCATTTAATTTTACACATAAGGAAACTGAGCCATAGAAAGTCCATACAACTGGCTTAAGGTCTCTCAGCCATTAAGAGAAAGAGGTGAAATTTAAGTACTGATTGTGTAATTCTGGAACACATCCTCTTTTTAAGTTGCTGCCACTGTACCATATTTTAAGATTAGAAATCAGAATTCTTCTTCCTGTAAACATATTTGACATAAAGTAAGTAAAGATGGTCTTTTATAAACTGGTGAGAAAAATAAAACTTTATCTTATGCTGGGCCTGATTCTCAGGCAATTCACTTCATTATTTAAATAACAGATGGTCTGCACAGCAATTCATTTGCTGCCAGGCCCCCATCATCTCTTGAATTTATGTGGCATAGTTTTTATTTGTCCTTAGACACACCCCCACATTTTTAGCTTCATTAAGGTCTATTTCTTCGTTGTGAGATCCACCCACCTCTAATTTTGACTTTATGTCCCTAGTGAAACACAAGGAGTTGAGTTATTGGACATTAGAAAAGGTGGCTTTCGAGCACAGTAAAATGAAATGACTGATTCATGGGATGGTGTCCCTGGTGACACAGTGGTTAAGTGCTACAGCTGCTAACCAAAAATCAGCAGTTCAAAGCCACCAGCTGCTCCTTGGAAACTCTATGGGGCAGTTCTACTCTGTCCTATACGGCTGCTACAAATCAGAATCGATTTGACGTGAATGGTTTCGTTTGGTTTTTATGGTGAATTCTTACAAACATGCTCTAATTGTATTACTTTAAGGGTGGCAACAGTCCCTAAGGAAAAAAAAAATTGGATCAGACCCATTTCCAGCCTGAGTCATAATTGGTTCATCTGTGATGGCACCAGGGTAGAAGTCCTTGACCTTGAGTCTGACAGACTTATATTTGACTCCTGATTCTGCCCCTCATTCCTTGCATTTCCTTAGTTTCCTACTCAGGCAAAATTTCAAGAGGACTTGGTAGTTCTAAAACATGTTCATAATTTCTTTGTCACTCTTCCCATTAAAAAATTGAGTCAAATTTCCCTCCCCTTGAACGTGAAACAGACTTAGTGTCTGTTATGGATCGAATCCTATCCTCCAAAAGGATATGTTGAAGTCCTAACTCCTGTACCTGTGAATGTGACCTTGTTTGGAAATGGGGTTTTCTTTGTTATGTTAATGATGTTGTTCAAGTAGGGTGGGTCCTAAAGCCAATCCCTTCTGAATGATTTCTCCTAAAAAAGGAAGAGAGATACAGAGGCATAAACACACACAGGTGAAGAAACCATGAGGAGATTCTGCTACAAGCCAAGAAATGTCAAGAAGTGCCTGGAGCTAGAGAAGTTGAAAGAGACAAGGATTTTTTCTAGAGTTGACAGAGAGAACCCAAATGCCCTGAATTCAGATTTTTAGACTGTGGAACTCTGAGAAAATAAATTTCTGTTCTTTAAGGCCACCTACTCGTGGTATTTCTTTTCAGTAGCTCTCAAGGTTAACTGAGACAACAATAATTAGAAGGCAGGAGAAGTGAAGCTACATGACTTGCAAAGCTAGATAATAAAATGCAGCAACATATATCTGGTTCTCTTCCTATTTTAGGCATTTGTCCTTAAAATCCAGCCATCCTGCTATGAGAGAGTCTAGCAGCCACATAGGTCTCATGGCCAATTGAGGTGCCAACCACAGGCCCAACTGAGGCTCCCAACCAACAGCCAGCACCGGCCACCAGGTGTGTTAATGAGCAGACCTTCAGAGGATCCCAGCTGCAGACTTCATGATGCCCCAGTTACTGTCAGAGATGAGCAGGACCTCTAAAAACTAACACTTGCCCAAATTGCCTATTTGTGAGCAAAATAAATGTTGTCATTGTTCTAAGTAAGTTCTGTAGTGGTTTGTGACACAATAGTAGACAGCCAGAACAGAAGATACATATTTTCTTTGGGTACTTGAACCCTTCTTTTTTTGTTTCCCTTCTCTCTGTAAGGTCTTTCTTCTTTTTTTGTATATTACTTTGGAATGCAGGTGAAGGTTAAAGCCAGAGAGAAGTTGCTTTGAAACCAGTCTCTGGCACTTAGCTCTAAAACCTTGGGCAAACCTCCTAACATCTCCGAGCCTCCTCTTCCACTGAAAAAGTGAGGGTAATAATACAAACTTCATAAGAGAGAATTCAGCTAAATCATGTGTTTTGAAATGCCTGTTAGAGAGAAGGTGCTCGGTAACTGAGAGCATCAGGTGCAGTGGTGATATTAAAGGATGTGTATTATAGAAACCAAGCATTTCTTTGTAATTTATTATTGTGCATAAAATAGGAACAGCCTTTTTGTGAAGATGATAGCCAATGGACCCAGGAGCTGCTTAGCCATTACCAACAAAGCCTTAAGTGATAGCACTGGGTGTGGGTCAATCAGCAGCTGCTCAGACCACCGCCCCCTTCAGTCCATTGTCCTTAAAGTGCTGGGCGTGGCTCAAGCCAGTCAAACCCAGTTTATTAGCCTGCACGCCAAAGAAAAAGTACCATTTGTCTTATTTTGCCTGTGCGCCATGATAACTTATATAGTCCACGTTTGTGCATACCTCCATGTGATAGACGGTATAAAGGGCTGTGCCTCCCTTTGTTCCAGGAACTTGATTTGAGGTGTACACCTCCTTGGTCCTTGCCTGCATGCTTGCAGTAAACACTCTTCCTCCCTCCTCATTTTGGTGTCTTTATTGACGAGAAGCCCAGCTGAGCAGAACCTGCTTTGGGTAAGGAAGAGATTTCAAATTTACCCTGATTTTTATTTGTCTTCCAGATGTCATGGCATGGGTTTGTGTTTTTGATCATGCTGTTTCCATGACAAAATATTTTAAGTAGCATGGTGGCAGCCTGGAATAGTGAAAAGAACATGGCCTTTGGAAGCAGTTCTTCCCATTATTACATGTCGCTGTGCGTGTGTGTGTGAGAGAGAGCATGGAGACAGGGAATTAGGGAGGAAACGAGGGAGGGACAGAAATAGAGATATCTCAGGGGAGGCAGCATGCAGGGTACAAGGATTTCAGCTCTATAGCTCTCTACATGTAAGATTTCTGCCTGGGGTGGGGAGGCTGGCAGCAGTAGAATGGTGATGAAAGTGGCCAAAGCATTCTTGTTGCTGTTGTTAGGTGCCCTTGATTTGAATCTGACTCACAGTGACCCTATAGGGCAGAGTAGAACTGCCCCATAGCGTTTCCAAGGAGCAGCTGGCGGATTTGAACTGCCAACATTTTGGTTAGCAGCCAAGCTCTTAACTGCACCACAAGCTCCAAAGCACTCTTAACCCAGTGTAATTGGCTGAGCAAGTACAGCTTTGACTCAGAAGTTATCCAATGAGTTTCCTGGCCTTCTGCAGGCAGCCCTCAGCTATACTGTGGGGGTACAGCATTGAATCAGACACAGTTTCTGCCCTCAGGGAGCTCATAGCTGTTTCCAATTCACCATGCAATGCCCTAAAGTGTACAAGTACTAGCAAATTATATACACCTGGTTTAGCATGACTTAGGTAAACTGTCAACAGTCCCTTGCTTATAATGTTCCAGTGACATCACAAACACACTTAGACTAAAATCCATGACCTAGGCTTTGATGGTCTGGCCCCCAGGCACCACTTCAGCCTCCGTTTCTTACTGCCCTCTCTCTCCTATAGCCACAATGGCATTGTTGTTCCTCAGGCTGGAGTACTCTGCCCCCAGGTATGAACATGCTATACCCTTCCCTTCATGCAGACCTCCCCCCGTCCAGGGTAGCCTTCCAACCTCTCTATCTGAAATGGTGCCTGCAGGATGCACACAGTTAACTAGCTCTGCTGTTCACTGAAAGGGCTGAGGTTCAAGTCCACCTATAGGTGCCTTGGAGGGAAGGGCTGGCAATCTACTTCTGGAAATTTAGCTATTGAAAACACTATGGAGCAGAGTTCTACACTGACACACATGGGGTCGTCTTGAGTCACAATCACCTGGACAGCAATGGGTTTATCTGAAGCAGAACTACCATATCTTGTTCACCCTCCAGTCCCTTATTGGGGGTGACATTTCTGTATCACTTCGTCATAACCTGACTCATAGTGACCGTATAGTACAGAGTAGAACTGTTCCATATGGTTTCCTAGGCCGTATTTTTTTTAATCATTATAGGAGCAGATTGCCAGGTCTTTTCTCCCGCAGAACAGCTGGTGGGTTTGAACTGCTGACCTTGCAGTTAGCAGCTGAGCACTTACCGTCGTGCTAAATAGGGGCCTTTCAAGTGTTGTAGGGCACAGAACCATGAGTTTACCTAAAGAGCTCAAATAAGCTCATAGGAATCATGTTTGCATGACTGATTTTCTCAGCAAATGTTTTCTGTTCAGAACCAAAGTAAACTTGAGCTCCAACTGCCCTGCTGTTACTAGATCTCAAAGCCATAAAGTCTAAATTCCCAAGGTTATCTTGTACATCAATATCAATACTTTACCTATGCCTTAGAGAGCTCACAGTTTTATTGCGGGGAATACCCCCAGATGGACGTCCACATTCCAGGCTTGTTGTTGTTAGGTGCCCCTGAGTCATTTCCAACTTATAGCAACCCTGTGTACAATGGAACGAACCACTGCCCTTTCCTGCACCATCCTCACAATAGCTGTTGCGTTTGAGCCCATTGTTGCAGACACTGTATCAATCCATCTCGTTGAGAGTCTTCCTCTTTTTTGATGACCCTCTACTTTACCAAGTGTGATGTCCTTATCTAGGGACTGGTCCCTCCTAATAATATGTCCAAAGTATGTGAGACAAAGTACGTGTCTTGCCATCTTTGCCTCTGAGAAGCATTCTGGTTGTGCTTCTTCCAAGACAGATTTGTTCATTCTTCTGGAAGTCTGTTGTACATTCTTGCACAACAACATAAATCAAAGGCATCGGTTCTTCTTTGGTCTTCCTTATTCATTGTCCAGCTTTCACATGCATATGAGGCGATCGAAAATGTCATGGCTTGGGTTAGGAGCACCTTAGTCTTCAAAGTGACATCTTTGATTTTGAACACTTTAAAGGGGTCTTTTGCAGCAGATTTGCCCAATGCAATACATTGTTTGATTTCTTGACTGCTGCTTCTGTGGGCGTTGATTATGAATCCAGGTAAAATGAAATCCTTGACAATTTCAATCTTTTCTCTGTTTTTCATGATGTAGCTTATCGGTCCAGTTGTGAGGATTTTTGTTTTCTTTATGTTGAGGTGTAATCCACACTGAAGGCTATAGTTTTTAGTCTTCATCAGTAAGTGCTTCAAGTCCTCTATGCTTTCAGCAAGCAAGGCTATATCATCTGCATATTGCAGTGTGTCATACTGTGGTGGCTGGTGTGTTGCTGTGATGCTGGAAGCTATGCCACTGGTATTTCAAATACCAGCAGGGTTGTCCATGGTAGACAGATTTCAGCTGAAGTTCCAGGCTAAGTCAGACTAGGAAGAAGGACCTGGCGGTCTACTTCTGAAAAATTGGCCAGTGAAAACCTTATGAATAGTAGCAGACCATCGTCTGATATAGTGCCTGAAGAGGAGCCCCTCAGGTTGGAAGGCACTCAGAACACGACCGGGGAAGAGCTGCCTCCTCAAAGTAGAGTCAGCCTTAATGATGTGGATGGGCCTTCATTTGCTGATGTGGCACGACTCAAAATGAGAAGAAACAGCTGCAAACATCCATTAATAATTGGAACATAGAATGCACAAAGCATGAATCTAGGAAAATCGGAGTCATCAAAAATGAAGTAAAAATTGATGTCCTAGGCATTAGTGAGCTGAAATGGACTGGTATCAGCTGTTTTGAATCACACAATCATATGGTCTACTATGCCAGGAATGAGAAATCGAAGAGGAAAGTGTCACATTCATGGTCAAAAAGAACATTCAAGATCTATCCTGAAGTACAATGCTGTCAGTGATAAGATGATATCCATATGCCTACAAGGAAGACCAGGTAATATGACTATTATTCAACTCCAAGTGGTATATGCAAAAAGATGCACACATAGAATCTGGGGGGAAATTTATGCACTTGGACACTGTCGGAGGAGGACTCTGCGGGAGGCAGGTCTTTCAATCTCCATGCCCTAGATGGAGGCCTAGGCTTTCCCACCAAGCAGCTTCCCCACACAACCGCCTTCCCACATCTCCCTCTCAACCTGTCTTCCTTCCATGGGAAGTGGAGGTTATGGAGCCAATTGACCTTGTTTTTAAAGCATCTTCCCAACCTTTTCCAGTATCCCTGTATGTGTTTCCTGAGCTGAGTCCTTTTTCATTTTTTATTCTCATCACATGTTATCTGCAGGACTCAGCCTCAGGCAGAATTCCAGTGAAGGTGCTGACAAGTGAGAAAAGCGCTGGACTCAATCAGGGCAACCCTATCCCTCAGGGCAAGTGCCCCTCCACCCCTGGTGACAGGGCACTGCTGAGCACTGCCTGGTGGCTCATTCCCCAGCAGGCCTTGGGATACATGGGGCCTTGGGCCTGCATAAAGTTCAGGGCAGGGAGAAGCAAGCATAATGAAGAATCAGCAGGAAGATCCAGAGATAATAGAGACACCTTTCCCGTGCACTCTGGTGCCTTGTTATCCTGCTCCTGTGTGGAGTTCCTGTATAAACCTTCAGCTAGAGAGAGAGATGACACATTCCATTGGGCTGGCACTTCTTAGTGCTCTGGGGAAGAATATCAGAGGAAACTGTCAGAAAATGACAGTGTCATGGTTCAGTTTCTAACTGGATGAAGTGCACACAGTGGTGAACCATGCATGACCTCTCCTTGCCTGTCTCCCTCTCCTCCTTCCCCCACCTCTGCTAGACGAATGCACCCAACGCTAGAACTGAAAACTGGCAGAAGAGGGTGTGGAGGCACAGGCACAGTCAGGAACCACAGGGGCCACCCCAGGAGGAGGCATGGGAGCCATGGAAGCTGCTGCATCCAGGATGAAGCAAACCCTCTGAAGCTGCCTGGGAGCTGGCTAGCTCAAGCTGACCTGATAAGCCCATAGTCCTAGCAGAGGTGGCTCTGGTTGTTCTTTTGGCTTTCAATCTATAGTTTCCCAGAAAATAACAGACATCACTTATATTCATGTTTTCCTTTGCTGGTCCAATTTGTTGTAACTCTTGGCTGTGGGAATTTTCATGGTGTATGGGAAATAGCATTCCTGCTTTGACTTCAGGGAAAGCCACGCAGAGGAACTAGATCTGCCCTCCCCAGCCACGTGGCAGGGAAGAAGCCTCTAGCTTCTCTGAGATTCTGGTTTTGCAGTAGTGGATGAGGTGAGAACCCTCACCTTGCACACCTGGTGTTTGGATTACAGCTAATGTGTTATATCATCCCACACATACCCTCAAACATGCTTAGTACTTGGTGGACATTAGGAATACTTCTTTATTTTTCTCTCATCTTGCCTTCTTTTATTTATTACCTTTATTTATTATTGAGGAGTGTCCCTGGGTGGTTTGAACGTTAACATGCTCACCTGCTAACTGAAATGTTGGTGGTTCAAGTTCATGCAGCGGTGCCTTGAAAGAAAGGCCTGGTGATCTACTTCCAAAAAATCAGTCATTGAAAACTCTATGAAGCACAGTTCTACTCTGACACACATGGGTTTTCCATGAGCCGGAATCCACTTTACAGCAATTATTTTGTGGTTGTTTTTATAGTACTGAGAAGAATCTATGGCAGAAAATGTTCTCCACATTGTCTTCTTATTAATTCTACCAGAAGCCACAATTTATAATATTTCATAGCTTCCCCAATAAGCCAAGGAAATTAGCTTACATATTTTTTTAAATAAACAAAATATTTATAATTGTCTTCGATCCTCATTTGCATTTATCAGATTGCCAATGTTGAAATAGGATGATAATATCCATAGTTTGGACTCGATCCCACTGTGGTACTAGGAGTATAGATTGGCCCAACCTTGATAAATTGTAGAAGTCACTGTATCCAAAGTCTTAAAAATACGCACGCTCTCTGCCCCAGCCATGGTACCTCAAGACATTTATCCTGAGGTTACAATCAGTTATGTTTACAAAGACCTACACCTGAAAATGTTCTTGCAGCATTATTTGTAATGGTGAAAAAACTCAACAATCTAAATGCTGGAACTAGGAGATGTGTTAATTATGTTAAGTATAATGAGATACTCTGTTGTTAATAAGAATGACAGTAAAACACATATTTTTTGATGTGGAAAATATTTATATATTTTGTGTAAGTGTGTGAGAAAATACAGGTTGTAAGTAACCCCACCTCAGCTTATAAAGGAGGAACTTGCCCAGTTCTTCCAGACTCAGAGGTATGTCAGGAGAAGGTGGCCTCTGCTCTTCTCCACTTTCTTCCTAGTCTTCCCCATGATGAATAAAGTGACTTATTGATTAAGGAGACTAGGAGAAAGGCACATGTATGGCCTGGCTTCAGACTCTCAAATCCACAGGCCCACAATGGCACCATTGTTCTATCTACCCCTGCTTCCACAAGTCAGCACACCTGAGTCAGGGCCCTTTCCTGCTGGGAAAGAAGCTGTGAACAAGGAGGCAAAATGGACAGTACGGTTTATCAGGTACCTCATGTGTTCCAAGCAAGGTAATAGGGATTTAGATAACATTTTTCCTTCGGTCTTTACATTCCCCTTATAAGTTAAGGATTTTCATCCAAATCTTTCAGATGGTAATGTTGAAACTGTGAAAGTTTAGTAACTTGCACAAGATCACACAGCTAGTAAGTGGTCAAGTCAGAATGCCAATCCCAACATGGCTGGCTCCCCAATCCTTGCCCTTCCCACTCAAATATGCTTGGCTGATTAAAGACAGCTGAGTTAAAAATATATATATATATATATATATATATATGTACTAGGGCAGCGGAATAGGCAAACTGATATCACAAAACCCATATATCAAATGAAGGCCCAGAATCACAATCAACATTGTAATGGACTGAATTATGTCCCCCCAAAAATATGTGCCAACTTGGTTAGGCCACGTGTGGTTATCCTCCATTTTATTATTTTCCTATGTGTTATAAATCATAATCTCTGACTGTGGTTAAAAGGATTAGGGTGGGAAATAACATTCTTGCTCAGGTCACTTCCCTGATCCAATATAAAGGAAGTTTCCATGGGGTGTGGCCTGCACCACCTTTGATCTCTCAAGAGATAAAAAGGAAGGGGAAGCAAGGAGAGATGGGGACCTAATGCCACCAAGAATGCAGTGTAGGGAGCAGAGCGTATCCTTTGGAACTGAGGTTCCTATGCTGAGATGCTCCTAGACCAAGGGGAGATTGATGCATTACAAGGGCCTTCCTCCAGAGCCAACAGAGAGTAAAAGCCTTCCCCTGGAGCTGGCACCCTGAATTTAGGCTTGTAGCCTACTTTACTGCGAGAAAATAAACTTCTCTTTGTTAGAGCCAACCGCTTGTGGTATTTTTGTTATAGTAGCACTAGATGACTAAGACAAACATGCTCTCATGTTGCCTACAATTCTACCAAACCCAATACTTAGAAAACTAGATGCAATAAAATAAAATGGGGGCAGGGTGGTTTCTGGAGTCCATGGGTGGTACAAATGGTTAATGTGCTCAGCTAGTTACTAACCAAAAGCTTGGCAGTCTGAGTTCACATAGAGGCACCTCAGAAGAAAGGCCATTGAAAACCCTATGGAGCACAGTTTCACTCTGATGCACATGGCGCCTCCATGAGTCAGAGTTGACTGAATGGCAGCTGGTTACTGACTAGGGTAGTTTCTTGAGACAGACACCCTACAAAAAGTCCCAGAAGTGGTACATGCAAGCTCAGCAGCCAGGGGAGACAGAGAGACACAAATAGATATATAAAACAAGCCTTGGCTATCACAAGGCAGCAATGTCTGAGGACACTGGACACAGGAACACCAACCAATGTCTCCAGCTGAATCAGCCTCCAAGCACGGCTGTATCCAAGTGGAGTACAATAATTGATTTTCACAATGATGATCCTGAGTCATCAAGAAAAGGTTATGTTTTATGTTCAGAATTCTCTGTTTAAGAAAGCAAGGAAGCATGTAATCCATTTGAAAAAAGATTTTCATTTCAAATAGTTAAAAATCCATTGAAAAGATTTTTGGTGCTTAAAGGGATAAGCGGCAGTTATCTGGAAAATTCACTTATGTGGAACAATGTCTTCCCTGAAGATTCTAGATCAATGAGGCAGTGTGTTCTATTTAGTTAAGCGTCTATCACTTCTCCTTTGTTGACATTTCATTGTCTCAAGTTCTCAAGCCTTTCGAAGCTGCTAATACCCAAGGCTTGCATCGCAAGCTTCCTAAGGCTAAGGACTCTCACTTCCTTTCTCAGATACTCAATATCCCGGTGGTCTTAGCTTTTTTTCTGCCATGAAACAAAAGACGATCTGACATTCACGAAAATGACCAATTTCCAGAGTACACAGAAACTTTAACAAACCTCTTCAGACATTTTGCAAGAAAGTGAAGCAATAATCAACGGACCTTAAGGGTTTTGGGAAGCAGACCTAGGAAGTTTCTGCAGGCAAATTAATAACTAATTCAATCATTCACTCTTAAAAATACCCATAGGAAAAAATATATATATCCATCCATCCATTGCCGACTCATAGCAACCCTATAGGACAGGGTAGAATTTCCAAGGAGTGCCTGGTAGATTCAAACTGCTGACATTTTGGTTAGCAGCCATAGCACTTAACCACTATGCCACAAGCATTTCCAAATATATATATATATAAAAAAAAAACAAAAAAGGTAGGATTAATCCATTTTTTTTTTTCAAAAAGCATAGTTCATATTTAAGAAGAATCATTTTCATGAAGGCTTCCATTTAATCCTATGCACACACAAGGTCTGACCCTGGCTCCCCTGCTAGCCTTGCTGCCTAATACGCCTCCCTTATGCATCCTTTATCCCCAGGTGTACCACCTTGCTCTTTTCTGAGTGTGACAAGATCCTCAGTGCCTTGTCACCTGCTAGTCCCTCTGCCTGAAATAACACTTCCCACCTCCAAGCTTTCCCACCTAGCTCAAATGCTCTATTCCAGTGACACTGCTCACAAGAAGCTTTTCATCCCCATAACAGCTGCAGTGGGCGCTGCCATTGTGCCCTTTTGAAGATGAGAAGAAAACCTTGACAGGCTACGCAACTCACTCTAGGTCAGGCTCAGGAGTCAGAGCTAGGACTGGTACATGGTGAATCCTTTCTTTGATGTGTTTCCCTCCATTACACAGTGAACACCTGTAACTACAGCCACTTTCTTGGGAAACACTCCTATCTTTGATATCCTAAATTTGGGGAGTCCATCTGTCACACTGTGGCCAACCCTCGTGGCCACACAGAGTGGCAGGGGCAGAGATGAGCCTTACCGGGCGTGTTGAGCAGGCGGGACCTCCTGCAGTGGTAAGCCACCTCTTGCTCACAGTGCTCAGAGCCATCGATCACACCCTCCAGCTGCTCCATGCTGCTGCCGTAGTCCAGGGCCATGACGTAGGGATTCTCAGGGCCCGCACCCCGTACACGTGTCAGCTCCGTGTTGTTGTGTTGAACCAATGTCCAGATTTTGTCCTCTGCCGTGACAATACAACCCAAGAAAGGAGGTGTTAAAAGGAAGGGTGAGAGAAGAGCATGTAAGCAGTGCAACCGGTCATGCAACATGCACTAATTAATCACCACCGGTGTACTCTACTCACGCAAAGAATATGAACAGAGGATTCGTTTTTGTTGTTTTCTCTCACATTGTGGAACCAACAGCTGGACAGCATGGGGCTAATAATCTTAAGAAGTAACTTTCTGGAGTGCTTACTCCATAGGCTTTGTGGTGTGTTTGACACCAATTATCTCATTTGACACCCATCTGTCAGTTTGTCCTACTGTGGTAGTTTACATGTTGCTATGATACTGAAAACCATGCCAGTGGTATTTCAAATACCAGCAGGGTCACACATGGTGGATAGGTTTCAGTGGAGCTTACAGACTAGGGTAGACTAGGAACAAAGACCTGGTGACCTAATTGTGAAGATTAGTCAATAAAGACTTTATGATCACAACAGAGCATTGTGCCGGAAGATGAGCCCCCTAAGTTTGAAGGCACTCAAAATACACAGCAGTCACTACGGTGGACTGGAGCATCCCAACAAAGGTGAAGATGGCACAGGACCCAGCAACATCTTGTTCTGGTGTTTGTGGGATTGCCATGAATCAGAGTTGACTTGATACCAACTAACAACGACAATCTCGTTTAAAATGGACAATGCCCAATTGGAAAGGAGTCAATCCTCCCATGCCAGAGATGAGGAAAGTAAGACTGAGGAGGATTAGGCAGCTCACCCAAGATCACACAGTTAGTAAGTGACTAAGGGAGAACTTGAACCCAGGATTCGTGACTCCAAAGCCCTCATTTCTGTGGGGTCCAAAGCAGCTACTGACACATACCACCTTGCAAGAGAAACACAAGCATAGAGAGCATCCTCAGAAAACCATGAGCCCTGCACTGAAGATAAGACCTACACAAAGAAAGCATTCGTAAAATATGTATCATTAACTAGGGCGAGATTTTGCGATCCACGCTACACATCAGACGCACTGTATTGCAGTGTTTTTGTGTTTTATTTTGTTTTGTACTTTAGTCTCCATGCCAGCTGTATTTGGCAAAAACATTTGAAGAGACTTACAATAGAAGAACGCACAGAGATGAGGACCTTTAAATTGAGGAGGAAGAACATGTTTTGCCCAATACCGGGAAGAAGGGAACGCAAGGAGAGAGGAAAAGGATTCATCTTTTAGAGCTTGAGAGATCTGTATTTGAAACCTATTTCTGCCACTGACAAATTTGGACAACTCACTTTACTTCACATCCGTAAAAAGAAAAGAAAAGAAAAAAAAAGAATGCCAGTCTGCAGTGCTGTTGATAAGGGATGGCAACCAAAACTGCAGAACTGCCAGGCACTATCTGGAATACATCAGGCACTTGGTGATAATAACCTAGGCTAAAATATTTACTGCAATTGGGCATGCAATTTTATTCTGAACATCCTCACCACTGCAAAAGAGGAAATGGAAAGACTTGAAAAGCTTTTGTCATCTGAGAATCTTGCCCGTATAATAGCATCATTACTCTTAATAGACCTCAGAGCTGAAAAAGAACTCGGCATAGAAATCATGTGGTTTTCCCTTCTGCAACCCTCTTAGCTTTACGAATGAGAAAACCAAGATCCAGGAAGTAAAGAAATAACGCAAAGATTATGTACTAGACAGTCATGATGAAGCACATACGATGAATGCAATCACTATACTTAGTGCTAGTGCAAAGCAGGATCAAGGATGTTAGCACGATTTAGTTGGAAAAGAAAAGAACTAGTCACTAGGACCTCCAGTTTTAATTCCATCTGCACCACAAACTCTGTATAAGTCTTGAGGCAAGTCACTTCATCTCCCTGCACTTCAGTTTGAACATAATAAAAATGGGAGGAGCAGAAAGAGGGTTGGGTTTCAATTATTTGTATTTCCAACTCTAAAAAGGAAATCCTTCTTGCAGCATACAATTAAACTGTGGTCATGTATTCTGACTCACCTTGAGACTGTTTTCTAAAACCGCTCAGTGATCACCCACCTGTCCCCAGTGTTTGAGGCAACAAAACAAAATTCTAAAAACAAAGTCAAAATTGATGCTATTTGTTTTAACTTTGAAAACAGAAATAAAGCATGATTCATACTGGTAAAGATAATAATGTTACAGAAATAATTAACCCATAATTCCAAAAATATTTTTGGTACCATTAAAGATAAATGCTGATAAAACAACCAAAGAAAAGTAATTGTTCAGTAATTGAATATTGCAGAGAAAGAAATAAAGACTGACAGTGTTGAAAAGCCCTGGTGCTCATGAAGAAGAAAAGGAAAACCCAGTCTTAAACTGTAATAATAATGTTTGTTACCACTCCACACTGGGGCACTGCACATATGCTGTCTAGTACTTACCATGGTGGACATTACTATTTCCAGTTTATAGGTTCAGGGACATAAGCAAACTTATATCCCCAGTCTCAAAGTATCCAATCCATCTGATTCCAAAAGCGGTCCACACAGCATCAGTAAATTATATGAATTTGAATTTCACTCTAAGTGGACACAGATTTTTATTCCCATGTATTCATTCACCTGATTATTAATATATTCATTTACTGCTTTGCTTATTTATTTACTCACTGACTCATTTTGTCAAAATCATATTCTATGTTTAGCAAGATGGCAAAGGAAGTTTTGTCAGAGAGACAATCTTTCATCTTAAAGCCAACTGTAGGATTGCCAACCTCGCCTTGCCTTTGGGGCCCTCAGGATGAAATGAAGCTTTAATAATTCAACTATTGGCAGCTTTTGGATATATGAAACATATAAACGATACAAAGGAACAATTAGGAGCTCCAAACTGCTCTCCACAATTCACTTGACGGACACCACCAGCCCCAACTGCTAAGACGTGTGAGTGACAGGAAGAGAGGTGACTGCTGGAAACTTAGAGCCTGTTTACTGGCTTCTATTTCAAAGTGCCCTGTGTCCTCGGATTATTTTTCTCCTGGGAGATAGCAGGGTAAAGGCTGAAAACAAGCAGGTAATTGGATATTATTTTATCTCCCTTTCTATCTTTCCTCCCCAGGCTCTTTGGTAGCAGTGCAGATTGAGCTCTGCACAGCAACTGAACACTGGAAAGCCGAGGGTCAATGCCATATGTGCCAAAGTGGGCTTCCGTGGCTGATGCTACTGATGCCTGGTTTTAGTTGGGGAAGGTCTACATGAAGTTCAGCTCTAAGGAATTTTCAAGCAAGCACGACTCATTTTGAACCATCTTTTAGGTGGATGGGGGTAAGTGGAGTTTCACTCTGAAGTGGGCCCACACACGGGCTCCTTATTGTTGTTGTCATTAGTTGCCATGCAGTTGGCTCTGACTCAGGGTGAACCCACACACAACAGAACAAAATGTTGCCCAGTCCTCTGCTATTTCGTGATCGTCAGTATGCTCAAGCCTATTGTTGTGGCCACTGTGTATTCTGACTGCCTTCTAATTTCAGTGTTCAACTTCCAGCACTGTATCAGAAAGTATTGTCTTGTGCTAGATACCATTTTAATTGGCTAATTTTTGGAAGTAGGTTGTTAGGCCTTTGTTTGTAGTCTATCTTAGACTGGAAGCTCCACTGAAACCTGTCCACCATGGGTGACCCTTCTGGTATTTGTAATACCAATGGCATAGCTTTCAGCTTTGTCTTAGTTATCTAGTGCTGCTATAATAGGGATACCACAAATGGATGGTTTAACAAACAGAAATTTATTTTCTCATAGTCTAGTAGGCTAGAAATCCAAATTAAGGGTGTCAGCTCCGGGGAAGGGTTTCCTTCTCTGTTGGCTCTGGAGGAAGGTCTTTCTAATCAATCCTCCCCTGGAGTAGGAGCTTCTCTACCTACACAGGAACCCTGTGCTCTGTTCCCATTGCTGCTTTCTTGGTGGTATGAGGTCCCCCTGTCTCTCTGCTAGCTTCTCTCTTTTACATCTCAAAAGACATTGGCTCAAGACAAAATCCAATTTTGTAGATTGAGTCCTGCCTCATTAACATAACTGTTGCCTATTCTACTTCATTAACATTGTAGAGGCAGGATTTACAACATTTAGGAAAATCACATCAGATGACAAAATGGCAGACAATCACACAATACTGGGAATCATGGCCTAGCCAAATTGATAAACGTATTTTTGGAGGACACAATTCAATCCATGACAAGCCTCAGCGCAACATGCAAGTCACCACAGTATGACAAACTGACAGACAGGTGGTTGACATGAATCCATATATAGCTTTAACAAAAATAAACACATTCAATCTAATGGCCAATGTGGTCAATTTAGCCAATGAGCAGTAGAGATCAGACAACAAAGCTTGGGATCTGAAGTCAGAAGTTCTGGCTTTGTGTGCCAGCTCAACACATATTGGGTAAGCAGCCTTCGTCAAGTTTCTACTTCTTTAATGCTCAGTTTTCTCATCCATAATATTTGAAAAACAGTAATGGCATCACTGTGCAGAGTGGGTTAAAGATTGAGGTGGTTTGTGTGAGAAGGTTCATTATAATAAATAAGGCACTAAGTATTCCAGAGACATTGTTGCCTGCCTATTAGGTAACAGATGACACAATCTCAGTCCCTGTCTCGACTCACAGATATCAGATGTTCATACCGTTTGTGACAGCAGCAAGGAGAAGGAGAGGCTGGGACTGGAAACCAGCACTTCTCACAATAGCTTGTCCTGGCAGGGTTCTTCTCCAGAGCACAAAGTAAGATGGAAGGGACTCCCAAAGAAGGTGGGCTCTGATCCCAGTCCTACTCTGCAGACCCTTTGGAAAACCACCACAGTCCTGAAGACCTGGAACAGGGAAAGCTCCCTCTCCCAGTTCTGTGAGTGTGAACTCCACCACAAGAAACCTACATAGATTTCCCCATCACTCAAGGAGGTTGGGTCTCATGCAGAGAGAATGCCATGACTGGAAGAGCAAAAGAAAATCTGCCAGGCCCCAAATCCCACTCTCTGCTGACCCACCACCCAGCACCAGACCCTCTACCACAGGATATATATTTCTAGTCTGTAGTTCGAGTCTACCAGCTGCTCCTTGGAAACCCTGTGTGGCAGTTCTACTCTGTCCTACAGGGTTGCTATGAGTTGGACTAGACCCCACAGCAACCGCTTCATGGCTAGTCTTTAGAGATACATACAGGGTTTGAGGTGCAATGAGACAGCCTCACTTAGAACCAAACCTATCTAAACTGGAATCTTTGTCCAGCTCCATGTCTGCAATGAGACTTCTGGCAAGTTTATGCCTCCAAAGTTTCCTCTTTGGAGAACAAAGATGGTAATATCAATCTTGCCATCCATAATAGTATTATACGATTTGATATCATGCTTTACAAGGGCACATAACAGGTACTCAGAAAACTCTATTATCAATCATTTGCATTTACTTTGTTACTTAAAAATCAAACCAAACCAAACCCACTGCAGTCAAGTCGATTCCGACTCATAGCGACCCTATAGGACAGAGTAGAACTGCCCCACAGAGTTTCCAAGGAGAGCCAGGTGGATTTGAACTGCCGGCCTCTTGGTTAGCAGCTGTAGCTCTTAGCCACTATACCACCAGGGTTTCCACTTTGTTACTTAGCTTCTATTAAAACTTTAAGAGATATTAATGTGTGAGTCAACTTTGAATGACTACGAGGTGAAAGCAAATGGTAGGAAGATAATTTTCCTTCCATAAAACATCAATAAAGTTCCAACACATAAAATATTTCACATTATTTAAGGAAGAAAGAAGACACTAGATCATTATCCAATACTCCTTCCCTCTGTCTTTCTCAAAAAGAGAACATTAATTTTGTGAAGGCAGGAACATACTCTCTCTAAAAACAAACAAAATAACAACAGCAATGAAATATTACCTCCACTGAAAAATGGGTACAGCGATGTATCTAAGTTGTGGTTCATGAAATACAAATGAGGTGTTTTGGATAAAGCCCTAGGAAAGTCACTTGGATAAACTTGATGCAACTTGCGGGCACTCCCTTTACCCATCTTCCTACCTCTGGACTGGAAAACAGACAAGATGGTTGGAGCCCTGGCAGCTGTATTGTAACCATTTGTGAGGTTGAGGAGAGAAGTTATATGCTAGAGTAAAAATCCGTGTCTGGAACTGACAGCATCACAGAGCCACTGCAGCAGCCCTGGACCACTGGCCTCCTGACTTCCTACTATGTGAGAGAAAAATAAACCCCTCATTTAAAACC